>NC_079135.1:39601547-42258547 GCF_945859705.1 Episyrphus balteatus
CCTAACCTAACCTAACCTAACCTAACCTAACCTAACCTAACCTAACCTAACCCTAACCTAACCTAACCTAACCTAACCTAACCTAACCTAACCTAACCTAACCTAACCTAACCTAACCTAACCTAACCTAACCTAACCTAACCTAACCTAACCTAACCTAACCTAACCTAACCTAACCTAACCTAACCTAACCTAACCTAACCTAACCTAACCTAACCTAACCTAACTGTTCAATTATCTTTAGATAATTTGGAAGAACAAATAAATAGCGACGCTAGGTAACTTTGATCCCTTGCAAACATAACCGTAATTACTCAGAGATTGTGTTTTATGACACACATCTGTGAGCAATATGGCTGTTATAAAGGGATGTATCGTATCTTGCGTCGTTATCTATTTGTACACTTATTTTTAGTTTAGAATCCTAAGAAAACTAGAGATAAGATATAGTTATAGAGTAGAGTAGATTTAATTTGAATAAAAGAGAATACTTATTACCACCAGATTGATCGGTTGTGTTTTTCGTTATCCTGCAGTTGTCGGTTTTTTCATGGTGACCCCTAGTGTTTTATCGAGCACACAATATTAATAAAAAAAAAAAAATGTTCTAAAGTGCGTGTAGTCGAAGTTTAATAAGGAACAAGTCCTTATAAGTTCGTGTTTTGTTTCTTTCTTCTCCAAGTGTTCCGCGTATAAATTAAAAATATGTCTCTTGTAAAACTCCAATATATTATCGGGCAACATATTTTAAGCTTAAAAAGGGAAATGCTTGAGGCCAGCCTTGAGGAGAGAGGGAAGCAATTAACTGAATGGAAACTACAACTGGACCACTGGGATTGGCTGTTTGAGGAAACCGACACAGATTTACGAGTCAGTGGTAACATGCAATACTTTAGGACGAACTGCGCTGCAAAGGTAAGAAACAATATACAATCGGGTAAGAACCTTTGGAGTAAATTAAATGAGGCTTCAAAAATAAGTAAGGTGTCGAGCAAAGTGATTAGTAGGTTCAAACGAGCCATTAAAAACTTTGAGGAAGTTTTGGAGGACTTCCTAACAGGCACTGAAGGCTTAAGTTCTCTTCTTAGGGCAAGAGATTGCGCCGAACAGTTATCTGATGAATATGTGTCAGAAACTGGATCGGAGGATGAGACAACAGAACACCTCAAATTTTTAATTAAAAAATCCGAAAGAATTCTTACTAATTCAGTTGGGGATTATTCTTCTTTTAGAAACATCCTAAGTATTTCAGATACATATCTCTCATATATGCGAGAAGAAAAAAGGAAACTAGTTCCTTTAGAGGAAATTGAACCTCAAGGGACATTACTGAGAAACTGTACCTTTGGTAAAAGAAGCGGGAATTTTGCATCCAATTGCCCTTCTATAGAAACTTCAGACACAGCTTCAAATGAAGAGTGTGAAAATACAAACTTTACATTTGGTTCCAAAACGCAACTCTCGAATGTTCGAGAAGAGTGTATGTTGTTTAAACCCCTTGTAGAGTGTTCTTCTCAAGAGTCAGTAGAAAATGATTTTGACTTGAGAAATCCTGAAAAAGCTACAGAAGAAAAGCGTTTTGTTTTCGAAACCCGCCAAACCAAGCTCTCAAATATTGCAGAAGTTCAAAGGAAAAAGGTTCCTTTGGAGGATAGCTTATCTCAAGTTTTAAAAGCCCATCAAGAAAAAAAGCCTATTTTAAAGGCATCTTTACCTTCAATCGATAATTGCGCTATGGGATGTGATTCCTTTCATTTCACTCATCAATGTGCCAAATTTATTAAATTGAGCTACAAGAAAAAGTTGAAGAAGTTAATCGCAAATAAACTTTGTTTCAAATGTTTGAAAGGCAAACATTTAAGCAAAAGTTGTGGCGAAGGTTCTTGTGATATTTGCAATGGCAATCACAATACTTTGCTTCATGCAGAAAAAAAGGTTCCTAGTACGGAAACTGAGATTATCCTTAGTGATTCGTCATTTGAAGAAGAGCACTTACTTTCGAGCGAAGCATGTTCTTACGAAGAACAACATGACGTGAATCTTCAAACTAATAAAAAACTTGTATCTTCCAAAGCGGAGGAACATGATGTGACCCTTGATGGTCCTTTGGTGAATGAAAAGCCAATTTTCAGTAAAGAAGTAAACAGGATCCTTAGTGATCCAATCGAAATTAAAGTTCTACCGATTTCGAACTATGAAGATTCCGATAAGGAAGAAATTGAAAAGGTCGAAAGGGTAGATTCCCTATTGATTTGTTCTAAAACAAAACAAAGTATGATCTTTGGTAATCCAAGTGAGACTCAAGATCTACAAATTTCAGAATTAAATCTGATATATAATGAAAACGAACTTGATGGGATTGCTTACCCATCAGCAGTAGAAATAGGTTCTAGTTGCTTAAGTTCTGATGAACAAGATTTTATAGTTAATGTTCCAATGGAAACTCAAACTCTAAAATTAATAGGAACATTTATTAATTCCCTGAGTAATTGTACGATCAAGGAATTCAAGGATTCCGAGGAACAAAAAGTGAAGAAAATTGTAAGTGTTCCAATTTCAAAAGTAAATGTACGAAAGGGATTATTTAAAAATAAACACAGTAAAATGCTGAAAACAAAATATGATGTTTTTAAAGAGTATTTTTTTGATAATATTGATCAAAACCTTCAATTTTTATTTAAAATAAATTTAAAACATAAAATAAACATTGAAATCTCCAATTTTACAAGAGTTGGTGTTTTGAAATACTGCTTAAAAAGTCTTTCTTACACTAACCTTTTTTATTCGAAAATAAATGAAGATCTTCCTACGTATTCTGTCAAGATTTCTAAACAATATTTTGGTATGTCCAAGGAAATCATTATGGAATGGAAATTATTGTTGTACGATAATCGTTATTTGCTTGTTGTGATTTTAAATAAGAAATCTTTCCTTTATCTTAAAATTATAAAATGGCTTACTATACGTGGAAAATATTGTACTAATAAATCGAACAATAAAGTAGGAATACGAGTATGTCCTCAAAATAATTTTAATAATTTTATTAAAGGTGTTTTTCTAACTTTCAAAATACTTATTTTAATTTCAGGCTTCCAGAGAATGTTCATTGTTTATTTTAAATCATGTAGTAATATACATTTCCACTTTTCAGGATCCCAAGCGCAGTGTAGAAGCATTGAACTTGAAACAGGAAAGTTCATAGTTACCTTGCATCCTCAAGGCAATTATTTAAATATGAACCATCACAAATCAAGATGGTTAAGTCTGATTCCAAAAGATTTAAAAGGAATCTTTAATTTTAATAAAATTAATGACACTTTGTCGTTTTGTTTAAATGAAACTAATTCATTTCAAAAAATTATTTATACCTATGCCCTGGGAAAGTGGCAGGGAATCAAAGAATATCTTTGGCTAAATTGGCCTCTATCCCACACTAGACGCAAGGACAAGCAATGGGACTTCGACAAATTCAAGTACATTGCTCGTCCTTTTCCTAGGAAGGTTACAAAACAAGTTATATATTTATAACTGAAAAATATATCTCGCATTTATGAATTGAAATAAATTGTAGTCAATATTGTTAGCATAAATTAACTGAACAATATAATATTCAATTTAATTATAAAAAGTTGTATAGTTATTTGAAAAAGAAATTAAAATATGTCAAACAAAACATTTAAAATTGTATAACATATTATAATGTTTGAGAAAAATATCTTGTTTATGATTTCATTGATGTAGTACATGTTGAGAACAATAAATTCATGTAGGTATTTCGTGTTTTTATAAAAATTTATAAGTATTTTGGTTTCCTAAGTTCATGTTCCAAACAGGTTCAAAATGTAAAAAAATCGGTCTAATTCATTGTAATATCTTGAATAATTGAAGAATTTATAGACTTTACTAAAAAATTGTTTGAATTAAAATATTGTAAAAATTGTAAACTGGCATTATTTATTAAGTTTTATAATAAGAAGAAATATAATAACATTATCTTAGAATTACACCTAAATTTACCGTCGAACCGAAGGAAGCATTGGACGGACCAAAAAACAACTACTATGGACTATGGAATTGGTATAACTACAAGAGTTGAATGGTTGATTCAGTGAAATTGTATGCTGATGTGATATCACCAGTGAGTGCAGTGGAGTATTTGATAGAATCATCTAGGATTTACATTCTGATAAAATTCGAATCCAGTAAAGACGAATGTTCAAGAGATGATGACCTTGGTTTGCTCCCAATTTTCCAGTAATACCACACTTGCTTAAAAGACTTAATCACCCTTGATCGATATTATGACAAGTTTAAATGGTAAATAAACGACGATGAAGAATGTTGGATATAAATAATGACAAGGGTCTTATTTATCGACTATTCAAATCCCGATCGATGTACCATTGGCAACCAGATGTTAGCACTTGCATATCCTAGCAATCGGATTGAGTTCTGAAAGAAGAAAATACTGACACCGTTTTTAGCATATGGAGTCAAGGACTCTCGCAAAAACGGCATATGAAGACATCACGGTGCCTCCTTGAAGTAAAATTAAAATAGGATGAAACAACTCTTGAAGATACTGGTGAACAATCTCAAATCGTTGTATCCAGTTGATATATCTTGCAGAAGCACCACTTGCGGCATACAGCATCGTCATAAAAGCGAATCCTACCACAATAATTCTACCAATTTCCAACGACGACGTTTCTGAAGATCAGCATAACCCTAACACCATTAAATTGCCACATTTTCAATGATGCCAATGGCGGGAGTATGTTCAATTATCTTTAGATAATTTGGAAGGGAGTATGTTCAATTATCTTTAGATAATTTGGAAGAACAAATAAATAGCGACGCTAGGTAACTTTGATCCCTTGCAAACATAACCGTAATTACTCAGAGATTGTGTTTTATGACACACATCTGTGAGCAATATGGCTGTTATAAAGGGATGTATCGTATCTTGCGTCGTTATCTATTTGTACACTTATTTTTAGTTTAGAATCCTAAGAAAACTAGAGATAAGATATAGTTATAGAGTAGAGTAGATTTAATTTGAATAAAAAAGAATACTTATTACCACCAGATTGATCGGTTGTGTTTTTCGTTATCCTGCAGTTGTCGGTATTTTCACTAACCTAACCTAACCTAACCTAACCTAACCTAACCTAACCTAACCTAACCTAACCTAACCTAACCTAACCTAACCTAACCTAACCTAACCTAACCTAACCTAACCTAACCTAACCTAACCTAACCTAACCTAACCTAACCTAACCTAACCTAACCTAACCTAACCTAACCTAACCTAACCTAACCTAACCTAACCTAACCTAACCTAACCTAACCTAACCTAACCTAACCTAACCTAACCTAACCTAACCTAACCTAACCTAACCTAACCTAACCTAACCTAACCTAACCTAACCTAACCTAACCTAACCTAACCTAACCTAACCTAACCTAACCTAACCTAACCTAACCTAACCTAACCTAACCTAACCTAACCTAACCTAACCTAACCTAACCTAACCTAACCTAACCTAACCTAACCTAACCTAACCTAACCTAACCTAACCTAACCTAACCTAACCTAACCTAACCTAACCTAACCTAACCTAACCTAACCTAACCTAACCTAACCTAACCTAACCTAACCTAACCTAACCTAACCTAACCTAACCTAACCTAACCTAACCTAACCTAACCTAACCTAACCTAACCTAACCTAACCTAACCTAACCTAACCTAACCTAACCTAACCTAACCTAACCTAACCTAACCTAACCTAACCTAACCTAACCTAACCTAACCTAACCTAACCTAACCTCTTTCTCAAAAACGCCTTTAAAGCTTTTGATTAAGAACAAGAGCAATTTCCCGCATTTTAATTAATTGCTGTAACATTATAAAGCTTACAAATTCTATATAAAAAAAAACACCCTTTTTATCGTTAACGATGTTTTTGTCAGCCTTAAATCATAAAACGTGTCAAGAATCTGAACAATAACAACAAAGAAAAATGTCAAAAACAAAACCACATTCTCCTTCTTTCTTTTCATTGCAGAAAAAAAAGAAGAATAAAATACAATGTTATTGTGGCTTTTGTTCGTTTGACAGAATGAAATAACTTTTTCTTAGGTACAAGGTAGTTATACCTACCTTTTGCTACAATTAAATGATAAATTGTTAAAAAATGCAAATTTAATCAGAAACCATTTTCCTTTCTGTAAGTTAAGCGTTGTTCTCTCGTAAATTTAAGCCATTTCATTCAAATGGAGTGCATTCTGTTAAACATTTCTATAATTAACATAAAGCTGCGGTCGAAATGATGTTTACAGAGAGTTAACTTACCCGTTGCTAGGAATTTTTTTATATTTTTCTATGAAAAGAAAAGTTTTCCGGTTGGTAAATTCATTTTCATATTTTTACTGCAAACAAAAAAAAAAAAGAATAACAAAAAAAAAAAAAACAAAAAGTCTGCGTATACTTTGAGGGAATTTAAATAAATAAAACCCAAGGTGGAAAAAAAAAGGACTCGCCGTTGGTGCGGTGGCGGTGGATGCGGTGTATTTTTTTCAAAGCATACTATCTTAGGTTCAGAGACTTTTCAATTTTCAAAAAAAAGCTATACCTTCAAAAATAATACAGATAGGTTGCTACCTAGGTTATCTTAAGACTTACACAAATATAAAGGTGAGTAACCTTTAATTCTTTATAATTTTGTATACTGTCTGGCTGTACAAGGACTTTTCTTAAGTGTTCTTCTGTTGTGTTGTTATAGAATTAAATTCGATCAATTTTTGCTTTTTGACTGCCTTACCTTTGTCAATTAATTCTGTCTTACCTTAAGGACTATTCAATTTTGGATAATTTAAAATTATATCTCGGCAAGTGCAGAAACGAAATATTAAATAAAACCGATGTATTTTTAGATGTTGTCAAGTATTTGACTTAAGAAGTGGGTAGTTGAGCTTTAGTCTGAAACAGATTGGATGTTGGGAGTGATGCTCATTTTAGTAAGTATATTGTATTTAAAAGAAGAAGTCACTTTTTCTTAGACAACAACGATGTAGTTACTTCAATTCATGAATTCATTTTGGGACCTTACGCCAATACCTTGGAATGACTTTGGATGCAAAGTGGAAAGAGCACATCAAAAAGAAAAGAGAAGAACTAAACTTGAAATATAGAAAAATGTACTGTTTACTTGGTAACAACAATGATTCAGTGGCGTAGATAGCTTTTCGCTAAGGGGGGGGGATAGATCTACATAGTTCGCACATTTTTTTTAAGTTTTAATGCTTCTTTGTATTGTTTTTATTATCTTTAAACTGGAGAAAGTACTTTCGGTAGTTGACGTTAAAGCCAGCAGTGTAGCTAATATCTTTAATAAAATATATATGTATATTGGGAAAGCTTTCTTCGGGGCAGTTATCGAGCGCTTCCAATGAGTTCTTAGATGAAGTATTATTCCTTCTGATCAAATATCTTTTCCGAGTTTTTAACACAGAGAATAATATGACCACCTAAAAACTAACATATTTTCTTATTGAACTGAAGAAATCTTATTAAAATCAAGAATTTATAAGGTTTTTCCATAGAGATTTTTTATTTTCATGGAGAAAAATCTTTTTAAAAATTTTAGTAAAAATTTAATATTTTTATCAACTTGGCACTAAAACAAAAACTGTGACCAATTTTTCTATAGTGTGTTAAAATAGGTGGCAGATGTGCGATAAGAGATAGAGAGTTGAAGTCTTCAGTTTGATCGCCGACATGAATGTATTTTATTTTTCTTGGCAAAACCCTACAAGTGCATATAAATTCTTGAAAAATATTAAATAAAAAATTCTTAATGTGTACTGATTTAAAGGCGCTTTGTGTTTTTTCGAAGTAAAATGTATGATTTCCTGAAAAAATTTGATCGTTTGTTTGGGAGAAAATAACAAAACAATTATATCACCATCTTCAAACACTTTCGAAAGTGAGTCGTCTTCTGCCCGTTTAATTTTAAGTTGATCGCTTAAATCTTTAGCGATATCCATAGCTTAGACCAAGTCTAAATTCACGCTTTAAAACTCACGACTTAATTGCAACGAGAGTTGGTAAACCATACTTAAAAGCTTTAAGCTAGTCAAGAGTACTAATTGTGAGCACTAACTAGACTTAATTCAAGTAGGAACTTAGGAACTAAATTTCGGAGTGCGTTTCTTTAACTTATTTGTTCATGACTGACTATGTTAAACAATTATCGATCCCAATGGAGGGGGATATATCCCCCTGATCCCCCCCCTATCTACGCCACTGCTCTGATTTATCAACCCAAAACAAAATAATGCTGTATAATCAAGTACTAAAGCCTGTTTGGACCTATGGAAGCCAATTATGGAGCTGTACAAAGAAAACAAATACCGAAATCATTCAAAAATTCCAAAACAAATTCATTCGTGGAATAGTTAATGCACTTTGGTACATAAGAAATAGCGATCTACATCGTGACTTACAAATAGAAATGGTTACAAAAGTTGTTAAAAAATACGATGTATCGCACAATCCACAGACTGCAAAGTCATACTAATTCTGAAATGGAGTCCGTCTTGAATATAAGAAACCATGTTCGGAGATTAAGAAGAACCAAGCCTCATGAGCTTATGGCCTAAAAAACATGGGAAAGTATTAAAAGTTTAAACTTCCCCCAAAGTGATTTTACAAAATTAAGAAAGAAAAATTTGATGTCGATCTTTCAAGATTGGTCCTGATTAAGAGGTGGTTTTAGTGGTTAAGAGTCCCACACTACTTGGTGTCAAATACTGCCAAGTGTCTTTTGAAGATTTCCTCCTGTAAAAAAAAAAACAGAAAAGTCTTCAAAACATTGCCGCTTTAACATCTTATTGATCGCATTGTCAAGGTCGAGGTCTTCAGGGTTAGGAAAATGACAGAGGATCAGTTAATGTATGTGAAATAATGTGAATTTATTCTACTCATATTAATTGTAAGAATCGCGTTCCTTAACCCTCTTAAACCATAATTGTTAAAAAAAAATTCCAATATCTAATAGTTTTTAAACAAGGTCTTTCTATTGATCTAAAATTTTTTATACTTTACATAATTTTAATATAAATCAGAAATAAAATTTGAAAAAAAATAATTTTTGGATTTTTACAAAATATTTTGAGGGGAAATTGATTTTAATTAGGATCAAAACTTACGGTACCTGCCATATAACGGAAATAGAAATATAAGTTTTTTTCCCCAAATGGTTTTAATGATTAAAATTTGTATGTGTAATTTTACAGATAAGACCCAACTTTTGAAATTAAAAAAAATACTTTTTGAACCGTTACTAACGCTATCTGCCATAGACCCTGGCTTCTGAATATCTCTTATAATACTTACCCAATTTCAAAGAAATATTTTATACAAAAGCGTTTAAGTAGCCGTTATATATTAAAATTTTAGAAAATTTTCAAAAAAAAAAACATATTTTTGGATTTAAAAAAAAGTTTCAAAATTTTTTATTTTAAAAAATCCATTTTTTTCTCATAAAAACCTTTAAAATAAGAGCTATTTTTACCATAAGAGTAAGTACGTGCGACCAAGTCGTGCATTTTATTTACTTTATTTTAGATGTTCGAAGTTTCCTCACGGCCACATCCATTAAGACCCTAACCCTTTATCTAACAGTGTTTATATCCTAACATAGTTTGGAAAAAGTAAGATGCTTGATATTTCAAAAACAAATTTGACAGAGTTTAACATCAACATCTGCTCCCAAAATTGTATGAATTATGTCTCGGTCATAAGCCATATTGGATGAATTCAAGCCTGAAACCCACAAAATAAACTTAAATGTTGCCCAGGGATCTGTTCAATTTCCAACTCTCTTTCTCATAGCAGATCATTGCTCTCTAAAACTGCCTATCTCCTTCAATTTTTTTTTGTTGATAAAAGTATCCACACCTTTTCATATTCGTTTGTAGGATTCACATGTTCTTCGACATTACCCAATTACTTCGAAAATTCAGAAATAGCCCATATGCACTTGTATCGAGGAAACCGAGAAATTATAGGTTAGTTTTTCGTAATAAATTCACTGAAAAAAAAACTATGAATCTTTGTGTGTAACTTATTAAGTAATTGTTATAACCTTAATATTTTAAAGCGGTGATAGGTGTTCTTAAAATTATTAATTGACAGCGTGAATTCCTAACGAAATCTATACAAAAAATATACCTAACGTATTTAATTACAATAAAAATTTATTTTATTTTGTTTAGATTTTGGCATGACGCCAAATTTGTCTTTTCTAGAATATGAATTCAATTTTATTTCATATATAAAAAAAAATCAACACCAATCCCTCTGTTCCACAATCCAATTTGAACATGCACGTATACATGGTACACTGTGGCGTATGAATTTTTTTTTAATTTCTCTCGAATCACCATATTCTCGTGAATAACGAAAACATTGTTTTGATGACCTGTTCTCGTACATAAAAGTATGTATGGATATTCTATATTGTATATATTATTTGGTTTAATAAATGTATACAAAATTAGTGTTCTTTTTACTATTTTTTTAGTTTTAATTTTAGAAAAGTTAAATTCCACTGCACTATATCAAGTTTACCCCTTGGGGTTAACAGCCTTTGCATTTTGCATAATGCATGTATTGTTAATTTATTATACAGAATATACACACACAAATTAAAATGCATGCTTAAAAAAAATTCAAAACCTCACAACATTATTAACAATTGCATTTTCCTCATATATCCTATCCAACTAATATAAGAAAAGCCATTAGTATACTAAAGTACGTGGTCCTTTGAGAAAGCATCAAATAAATGCCTTTGGGTCCTTGTTGATTCCACTGCGATACACAAATTACCCTACTGCCCAGTCTCTAGAGTACTCTACGCTAAGTGAGATAGCCAAAATCTATGCTCATTTATTAAAGGATTAGATATTGGTAATGCTGTAAGTATATATGTGAGTTTGGTGCACATGATATTTATTATTTATCATTAGATAATAAGAAGATAATAAGTTAAAGCATTTGTTATTTACAAAGATGAATCTTAAGAATATCAGTTCCAGAATAACGCAAGACAGAATGTTCTCATTTCAGATAAAATGTGTAGATTTATGAAACGACAGCACTGATTTGAACTTCTTACTATCCAATGAATTAGCATTATGATGGTAGCGTGACTTGTATGAAATAACTTATGAATTGCTTTTGTTAAGTGAAAACAAAAAATACTGTAACATCACGATAAGTTTTTTTCTTTGCTCAATGGGAAGCAGCTTCCAGAGTAAATTATTAATATCCATAAAAGTATGTAACTAATTTTGTGCTGACTAAAAATATAATACCTATATGAATTAATTTATATTCAGCTAAACGACTTTATATTTGATATAGAGAAATAGATATAGAAATAATACATACATACTTAAGCAAAATAATCAAAGGTTTATCAATTTTAATAACATATAACCATTTCTAATTACTTTTGGGTTTTTCATATTTAGTTGAATACTAGAAATAATTGGTTCTCACATCTCTGGGATGTTACAGAAAACATCCTACAAAATAATAAAGGTGATGTTCAAAAAACTTCTAATTTTATAATTAGAGCAGTTCAAAGCTAAAATTAAAACCCCCAATCACACCACTCTTCAAAGAATGCATATTAATATTAGTTTGCAATTGAGCCCAAGTGTTGGATGTTCCGTTAAAAACAAAGATTTCTTCTGTAAGCGTACACAGCAAATACAGAATGCATTACCGGCCTGAGTTTTTCCCTGGCCATTTTTATATTCAGAACTTTAAAGCTCGTAAGCATAAGTACCTATCTCTTGTTAAACAATCCCTTTTTCATATGTAACGATCGCATTGTATTAGTAGCTAATAAGGGTCCTTTTCGAGGTAAATTACAAACAAAATTCTAAAATCTAAATTTGTCTTCTAATAATTGTTTTAAGATGTAGTTCTATATTCCTATAAACAAGTAGGTACAAGGACTGAATTACAAAACACTTTTTTACTTGCGATATAGGTACTACATACATACATACATACCTACTATAACAAGTTATGCATTCGTACAAAAAAAAATAAATTGCACGACTGGGGTCGCACGTACTTGCTCTTAGAGTTCAAGTTGCTTAAATTTTAAAGACTTTTTATATAGAAATTTGGAAAATCTAAATATATGGGAAAGAAAAAAAAAAGGAAATTCGTTTTTTAAAAAAATAATATAAAATCTGAAATCAAATTGCCCCCCAAAACAAGTATGCAGTTTTGACTGATATACTAACATGCATTTTTAGAAAAAAAAATTCAAAATCGTTAGAGCCGTTTTTTAAAAAACTAATTTTTTATAAATAATTTCTTGGAAAAAAAGTTTTAAAATAAAATTGGTATGCCATTTTGTAGAAATCACTGATCAACATCTAAACACAAAATTTCAAAAAAATTTAATGTCCCGTTTTCGAAAATTGGATTTTTCAAAAAAAAATTTTCAAAATTTTTTTAAAAATCCAAAAAGTATTTTTTTTTAAATTTTGCTTTTGGCTTATATTTAAATTATATAAATTCTTCATCACAAAAAGTTTCGTTGAAATAGAATAAGCACTTTCGGAGATAATCGGATTTAAAAAAAAACGGTTCTATAGCAGGTACCGTTAATAATGATTTTCAAAAAAAAAAATTTTCATTAGAAGATAGACCTTGTCTTAAAACTTACATTTGAATTTTTTAAACAAAATCGTTGTAGCCGTTTTTGAGCAATTTCAACTTTACTAAAATCGGTATATGACAAGTACCGTTATTTTTGGTCCAAAAAAATTAATTCCAAGAGAGTCGCCAAATAACGCTACACACCAAGTTTGACATTAATCGATAAATCCGTTTAGGCTGTAGCTCCTTATACAGACAGACAGACAGACAGACAGACAGACAGACTGACAGACAGACAGACAGACAGACGGACTTCCGGGACCCACTTTTTTGGCATTCTCTACCATCGTAATGTTATGGAAAAATGTTATCTCAACTTTTTTTTTTTGTACGAATACATAACTTGATATATAGTACCTATATCGCAAGTAAAAATTGAGATAACAATTTTCCATGACATTACGATGATAGAGAATACCGAAAAGTCCCGGAAGTCCGTCTGTCTGTCTGTATAAGGAGCTACAGCCTAAACGGATGGACCGATTGACTTCAAACTTGGTATGTAGCAGTTTTTGGAGACTCTAGAGGAGTTCTTTGGAATTAATTTTTTGGACCAAAAATAACGGTACCTGTTATGTACTAATTTCCGAAAAGTTTAATTTTCTCGAAAACCGCTCCAACAATTTTTTTTCTAAAAATTCAAGCGTTGGTTTTTAAACAAGGTCTATGTTTTGATGAACATTTTTTTTTTTTCGAAAATCATTAGGTAGTAACGGAACCGCTTTTTTTTACTCTTATTTTCTGCCAAATTACTTGTTGTATTTTAAAGAATTAAAAAAAAAAGCATTTATATAATTATATAATTAGGTAATATTAATCAGAAATAAAATTTTAAAATAAATATTTTTGGTTTAAAAAAAAAAAATTGAAATTTTTTTTTTTTTTAAATTCAGTGATTTTTTTGAAATTTTGGTTTTAGATGTTGATTAGTGATTTCTACAAAATGGCATATGTGTTAAAACTTTTCTTCGAAAAGCGAATGATTTCATGTTTTGTTTAATTTTTTTTATTATTTTGTTTTTATATACCTACATTTCCCAAATTTCGATATAAAAAGTCTTAAAAATTTAAGCAACTTAACTCCAAGAGCACGTTTTCGTGTGACCCAGTCGTGCATTTTATTTAATTCTGACAGGGCGGTTTGTACAAGATGCGATATCGGTTAAAATAGATTCCCTTCCTACACGATTTTTTTTCTGTTTCAACTCAAACTTCTTGCGCTATCAAATTTAAATATATAAATTGTAAACGTTTAAAAGTTTAACTTAAAAATATAAATCGAAAAATTATGTTCAAAGAAATATTCATATGCATCTCTAAATATATGAAAATTCAATTGAATTTTTTTTTTTTTTTTTGACAAACAAAGGTATGTTTACCTCCTGTAATATAATTATATTTATTTTCTCTGTAATTTGTTTGTTTATTTTCAATATGCCCAGATTTATGCACATTTATGTAAAATTTTAATAAATCATAAAACAAATTCAAATTATTCGAAAATACTTTTCAATATTATGAATGCCTTCAAACATTATGATACCTTCCTATACATTATATGATATTATATTTGTATGTATTTACACACTTCATCTTCTATATAATAATAAAGTTTAGCCTTGGGCGCTGCAAAGTCATTAATATTCGATAGTTATACCAATTGCAATTCCCCCATCAGGACTATACGTTACGTATTATTGATTGAAATAGCAAAGGCTGCGTGCATTTGCGTAAATCAAAATAATGGTATTGTGCGAAATGCAAACAATTTATCTCTTTTTTGTTCATAAATTGAAACGAATTCCTTTATGCAAACATCTATAATACTTACTCGATTTGGTTCTCGTACACATTCTGTGCACGCACAGATGCAGATAGAAAGAGAAATCCAAAATCGATGCATTTCCATTTCCCAGTTTAAGCGTAATATAATATAATAATAATTATTGAAATCAAATAAGGTTGACACATTTATAGTTATAACAATGATTATTATTATTATGACTTTGCGTACAAATATACGCTTGTATAAGCATTTCTACGGCAAAAAAAAAATATGAATGAAAAATCCATTTCATATGCAAGTTATATGATGAATTGGGATAAAAGTTGATATTGACATCAGGATAATTTGGTTTTAGCCTCGAGATTTTATTAATATTATTTAGTTAACAGTGTATTCAGCAACAAAAGTGCAAAGATTTATTTGCTTTTTACTATGGGTCACACCTGATGTAGAATTGCAACCAAGGAACATGAAATATTTGTGTATGTTGCTGACATTACAATTTCGTTTGTCAATGTGTCACAAAAATTATAATACAGGCACCTTCCTAATGCATTCAACAATAAGTCGGCGAACGTATCATTGCAACAAAATTTACCAAAGTATCGTCTTGGTCGCGTTTTGGACCCGTTTTGGACGCGTTTTGGACGCGTACTGGACGCATCTTGGACGCTTCTCAAAAGCTCTTCGGACGCGTTCTAGACGCGTTTCGGAAGCGTTTTGGACACGTTTTGGACGCGTATTGGGCGCATTTTGGACGCGTCCTGGACACGTTTTGGACGCGGTTTGGACGCGTTTTGATCGCATTTTGGACGCGTCTTGGAAGCGTCTTGGACACGTTTTGGACGCATTTAGAAAGCGTTTTGAACGCGTTTTGGACGCGTCTTGGACGCGTTTTGTATGTTTTAACCGTTTAATAAATTTCCAAAAAGAATGCAAAAGTGATGAAAAAAATATAAAAAAAATGTACTATAGAATTATGAACGGTTTTTAAAAACTATACAACGGGTAGAACTTTGACAAAATTTTTAACCGTTAAAAAAATCTACTTTCAACAACTTACCGTTGCGAAAATAAATTTTTTACTGTCTTAATAACTTTTTTTCTAAAATCTATCCAGGAACAAAAAACTGAAATTTAAGATAGCGAGCGGTCAAAACATGAACATCCTAAGTACGAAAAATACAAGCTTTTGACTAACTCTCTATCGCAAGTAAAAAATCACTGTGTTACGGACAAACTGGACTATTTTTATTATATTTTTAATATTGATTTCTTTCTTGAAATATCTTAAAACATTAAATTAAAAAAAATATCCCCTTTCTATAATTATTTTCTATTTGCATGCAAAACATCTTAAAACAATGTCTTTTTTCTTTAACTCTAATGGCCTCGAAGAAAGAAAGCAAAGCATAATACAGTTCAAAGATATGATCTTTTATTAAAAAAAAAAAAAAATACAGAGATTAATGTCACGAAAGAAAAAAAAAAGGAAACAAAAACATCTTAATGCACATACAAAATAATCAATTTTTTTCCGATTTTCTTTTTTTTTTGTACTCTGCTCCTTCATTGATGATGAAAATAAATAATATGGATAAAAAGAAAGAGAAGGAGAAAAAGAGAGAGATACAAGATGCCCTTGAAGTGATTTTTGCTGAATTACAAAAAAATATATAAGTTCGATTTATGTATGAAACACTCGTCGATGTTTAGAAGTCATAAAATGTCTAAAGGCAGCAGGATGTGCTCTCTTCTCTTATATCTTTTCTTTGAATATGGGTATAGGTATTATGTATCCTTAGATTGAAACGAAATTATGGTAATAATAATGAGATTATTTTTCTTCTTCTTCTTCTTCTTCTTCTTCATCTTTGGGGTATTATAATTTGTAGACACTTGATGAGATACTTAATTAAGAAATTATAATATAGAATATTCTATAAACATAATAAACAGAGAGCACAAAGGCCAGCAATTGGGAAGCCTTTTTTCTGATATACCTATAGAAATGATGTGATGTGTGGTGTAATTGTAAATAACATTAAAGGTGATGGTTTGGTAGGTATTGAAATTTGGAAGGTTGTGAATATGTTAGTGATATTATGCTTTAAGTGCCAATAAAATCCTTGTAGACGTAATAAAACGTTAAGGTTATTTTTATGATTCCTAGGTTTGAACATTAAAAAAGTAAGTAAAAGTCAGTTGAGTAAAAGACTTATAACTTAATAACGAACAAGTATGGCAGAGGGGATAGAACTTTTGTATGTTTGAAAGGTTAAAGATTCTTAAACTAAAAGCACTTTTGATTTCTTAATCATGTCATCATCCATCATCATGATATTCCGTGTTTTCAGTGACCTTGTTCCTTACTGGGAGCTTAAACAAACTGCCTTCTATATCCGTGTCTCATGAATATTAGTTGAAAAGTAATAACCAAAAAGTTCAAAGAATTGCAAAAATAAAATAAAAAATAATAACAATTTTGATTGATTAAGTTAAAAAAAAAAAAAACATGAATTTCAAAGAAAAAAACAAGTTAGAATGCCAACTTGCCCATTAGTAGAATATAATAAGTTCCATTCCCTTGAGTCTTATTGTATACTTTTGACTTTTAAAACACGAAAACTTTTCATTAACGATAAAACTTAGTGAATGACAAATGAAGTAATTTCTGCTAAAAAATAATAAGAAATCTTTTAATTCACAAAACCATTGCATAACTCGAAGATATTTGCGAAGAATGAAAGTTAATTTTTCATAATTCTTACCTATTTTAGTTTAGTTTTTGTGTTCATGGAGGGATTTAGAAGAATTTATTTGCTAAACTTAAAGTCTGAGTGAATATAGTTGCACGAAAATTCAATCGTATTCAGGGAAACTGCAAATTAAACTCAATTTAAAACTGTAGATCCTAAAGTTTTTTTTTGGAAATTTTGAAGAATATAAAGATCGAAGTTCTTGGGATTATATGAATAGGGTATGCTTTGGCTTAAAAAGCAGAAGACTCCGCATCAAACAGGTACGAAAGCAGAACTGTTTGTTAGATAACCAAGGAGATCACAGAGTTTCAGAGCTAAAAACAAAATCTGGTGAAAGATGTACCTCAGTAGGCGTTTTCGATGAAAATGTGATCCAAAACTTGCTGACTATCCCGAAGCACAGATTCTCGATTGTATACCAGATACCACATCCTTCAGTAAAGATGAGATCTGTACCGAGTTCAAAGCACTTATAAACAACAAGGCTGGAGGCAGCGTGACAGCCTGAATCACTGAACGCAAGAACGGGAATGATATTCAAGCTTTCAAAAGAGAGAAACCTCAACAAGTGCGAAATAATAACAAAATTTTAGTGGAACACACAATAAGACCACCTGGAAGCAACATTTGATCCACAACCTAGTTAAAATTTTAAATCTTCTTTTCCCGACTATGACGAATTTCCTTTGTTTGTCCTTCTAAGTTAATTGGACACAAGTCAAGAGTAGATTTTTTAACAGTGTTTTTTTTTTTTTTTTGGTTTCTGTCCATTAATCTACATTTTAAAGTGTAAACGTATGTAGGTAGACTTTTACCTGTATGTCTTTTTTGCATGAGAAGAATTTTCTACCTTTCCAATTTGCCATCATCATCATATAAAAAGCATTTTATCTGAAAACTAAAATTCAAGGGAAAGTTGCAATTAAAAATCTTTTTTTGAATGTTGAATGCGTCCGTTTGAAATGTAAATTTGGCTAAAAAATTTCGTTGCAATTCAAAAGCATCAAGTCCAAGGCCAAAATGCTGTCCTTTTTTAATTGAGTTTATAGTCATTGAAAGTTGTGTTGTTGAAAACTTGTAATTTAGAAGTTTTGTTTTTTATGAGCTACCCAGAAATTGTATCTAATTCAAGGTCAAAGTTTGAAACAATCAGCAAATTGTTATATTTCATTTTCATTTTTGGAGTAAGTTTGAAATTTTCACATCTACTTTTAAATGCTATGAAATTATAAAGGTGAAAAGCTTTATATGGTTGGCAAAAATCTGTAGAAAAGTATATTTTACGACCTTCAACTGACATTAAAAATCAGTTAACACACATATGGGCAAGGACACGCGAACAATAAAACCAAACAACAACAAAAAAAAAAAAACTCTTCAAAAATGGTGTCACTTGGTAATAAATACAAAATGAGGTTTTTCCTTCTTAACAGCTGTGTCGTTTATATGAAAATATCACAGAAATGACAAGCAACAACAACATTGAATTTTCCATTAAGAATCGCTTGAAAAGCAGAGATTTCCAATAACAGAATCTCTCTGTGTGCCAATGCCAGAGAGAAGGTGTTTATTAGGTAAAGAATTCGCAGTTAAAAATGAAAAAAATAAAAAAAAAAACTGAATTACTTCTTTTTTTAAAAACCCAATTTAGAAGCAAAGTACCTATACCAAACCTACATTTCCCAGGAAAAAGCGAACTAACTTCCATTCATTTGAATTTATGTGACATAAAGTTATTTTTATAGTTGAAATAAAAGAATTTTATGGTTAACGAACTGTTGTTGTTGTTATGTTAGACAGGTACATAGGTACATGAATGGAGCTTGTTGTTGAGTCTGAGAAAAAAGCAAAAGGTATAGGTATAATAACATTTGCATGCATGGAGAGGATACAAAATTTGCATAGAAAATTATGATTGAAGTTCTTGTTTGACTTTTTACAGAATGAAATTGCTTTTTTTTAGCATTTATTTATTTTTAAAAAATAACTTAATTTTTATTTTAATTTGAAGATTTTACGAGTTGTTTAATTTTAAGGAAATTATTTAAAAAAAGAAAGTGTAAACGTGGATTTTCACAATCCTTTTTAGGTTTATTGTTTTTGGCAAAGTATAATAGGTACTATGCATTAGAAATTCATACAAAATGCGAGGTTATAAAGAATAAATAAGTAAAAAAGGTGTATCTAACTGATAATTTCATAAACGACTATTTCAATAATGTGACCACTTAGGTATGGTTATTTAAATTAAATTAAGAGGATCTAAGGACCTGCACGGAGGAAAAAGACTAAATCACCAAAGATAGTTCCTATGAGTCCTTTTATTTTAAGCCTAGTACGCAGCTGAAGCGAAACGAGATTTTTCATACAAAAATTCGGTAACGAAATTTTGAACGAAATTAAATTTGTTTTGTTTTTGCTTTAAAACTTATTTTCTGGTGTTTTTTCTTGAATTTTTTTATTTGTATTTTAATTATTTTTACTTTGCTATAATATCTACACGATGGTATTTTTTTGTTAAAATGTTCGCTGTTGACTTTGGAGACATAAAATTTTTTAAGTACTAGACTTTAATCGTAAAATGTATTTTACGATTACTGAAAGGATTCTATAATTTTTTTTTCTGAATTACTCAGAAACTAAAAAAATGATTTTTGTGACAAAATACAGTAGCTTAAAAAATACTCACATTTCACACAAATTCTTTTATCAAAATCGTTCGAGCCGTTTGCAAGGGTAATATCCCTCCGATGGGAGCATTCTGAGAATTTCTTCATCCTGTTAATCGTATATCATACACATTTCGCAGCTCTAGGGAAAAATTGGAGAGTTTTCAGTCATTTGTCACTTATCTACTTTTTATTGTCCTGGACATTTTTCTTGATTCCAAGAACTGTGATGACTTTTTTTTTCATTTTTATTTCTTTATTAAATACTTATTTTTTGATTTGATTTTAAATAAATTTTTATTTGTTTTATTTTGGATTTGACGGACTAGTTGATAATAATTCTCGTTAGTATTTTTGCCGTCGAGTTTTGAGACTGGAAAATTAGTCCCAGTTTATTCCATAAAGTCTCCACTAAAAATTAGAAAATTATCAAATCGGAATTCAAAGTTATAAAATTTCTAATTTCAAATGGAGAGTTTCAGTTTGATTGAGTGTGAATAAATTGGGGAGCAGTTTTACAGTTGAATAGTTATAGTGGTATTTCTAAGTTTTTAAGTTACGATATTGACAAAGCTCCCATTAAAAATGGGATATATGTTAGATTTATTTAAAGATTATAAAAGAGGTTGATTCTCATATCGCCAAAGTTTATATAATTTTAGATTCGGTACGAACAAAAAAGTAAAAAAAAAAAACATCATTCGTGGAAATGAGAGTCTTAAAGATATCCCTAAAACTTATAAATTAGGACTTTGATTTACAATACCACATTCAAATTGGACTTTGTTAAAACTTTCACTTCTTTTTAAGAGAAACTCTCACACACAATTGTTGTACCATGTTCAAAATAAAAGTTAGTAATTGTATTAAAATAACTTTTTTCCCTTTCAATTTTCAGATTCATCAAAAAAGTTTACTTAAAGGTTGAAGAAAAAAAGGAAAAGCATATTTAAAAAAAGAATTGTTTGTGTAAAAAAGGCGGCCATACAAATTTGGAAGTAAGAGAAAAGGAATAGCTAATAAAAAAACAGGAACACACTCCCACTCAACTTAAACTGGATGAATGAGAAATATAAAAAGTTTATACAATCTTTCAAGTTTGTTTGTTTTTTTTTTCTCTCTTTTTTTACAACCCTCGTCCAGTGAAGTGGAATAATTGAAAAAGACATTTTTAATGTTAAATCCGAACAGCATGCTATTTGATTGAGATGTGATTGATTATGCGTAAATGCCAATTGAATGCTTTAGCAAATTGTTTTTATGTATAGGAACCTTTACTATGAGTAGGTATTAGGTACATATATATATATATTGAGCTATCAATCAATCATCATATCAACAGTTTGCAAACATTAGTTGTCATTGTCAAGTGTGATATTAAATAAAGCAAACTAATTGAAAAGCAATATATTAAATTTCATGTTACAATTTGACAAGATTACAATTATTCGTCTTACGTGTTTGATAATTTGACAACAATAGATAGAGCTATAGGTGCGTGTAAAATTTTTCTTGATGATAGTTTTGAGATCTGGATGAAAATAAATAGATTTTATTTGTGTTTGTTAAAAATACAGAACATTTGTAGTAATCCTTTAGTACTTTAATAAATTGATTAAGACCAACAAAACAATGAACAAAAGGATGCGATAAAACAAAATGATTCATGATTTTAAAGATAAAACCACCTTAGTACAACAAAGATGACTTGGGGAGTGGGGAAATACAAAAGATGAAGAAAAAAGAAGTGATTATTGCTAAAAATCTGTTAAAAAAAATCGAAACTTCAAAATTCAAATGATGCTGAATTTCATTCGGCTTTAATCTTTGTGGTAGATTTTTCGCAATAATTAACCATGTTCAATTTGCCGTTAAAAAAACATGATTGTACTCAGAAAGGACCCCGCACATTTTATATGGAAAGTGGCCCTCGGTGAAATTGTCTGAAATTTTATTATGTTGTTCTCTTGAAGCCCTTGATCATGGGCAGAAAGTCGAAAAATGGACAGGTTATCTTGAAAACCTGACGTGATGGGGCAAAAAGGACTTCGGATTTGGTTTCTGTGACCCTAAAAACCTATGGATTCCATTAAAAAATAGCGCAAAACACAATATAGAGAGTTACTATCCCTTTTAAAATGTTTGAGATAGTCATCGGAAAAAAACCCGTTATTTTAAAAACTGTCCATTTTTCGACTTTCTGCTCATATCGACTTTTGATCAAGGACTTCAAGAGAACAACATACCTACTAAAATTTCAGACAATTTCACCGAGGGCCACTTCCCATACAAAATGTGCGGGGTCCTTTTTGGACTTAATATCTTTTTCCCATGGTTTATATAAAACTAAGGTATATTGCAGAAGATTGCAGAGGTCAAGATGTTTTTCTTTATTTCCTATACAAAAATTTAAAAGTAAGCTGTGATGAAAGTAAGAGGAGAGCGCAAAAACCTTCAAAAACAATAAATTATTGGAAAAGAAATCATATTTCGTCCTTATAATTCCCACAACCCGAATCCTTGAATACATCAGATTCAACATATTTCAAGTGTTATGTTGTTATACATATAAATCAGAATTTCTTAGTTACACTCTTAGATACACTCGAAACATGGATAAGCTTAAGGATTTGGATTTTGGGCTTAGAAGTTTTCTTGATTTTGGTTTTCGAGATTTTAAATTTGGGGATTTTCTGTCGGGGATTTTGTTTTAAGGATTTTTTTTTTTTGGGTACCCAACTTTTTTAACATTTAAACCATATTTCACAGACAGTTGGTAACCGGCTAACAGGAACCGACTTTTTCACATTCGTTTGTGATTTGTACTGGAGAAAGTGCTCATAGGAATGTGTTTCCAACTGAGTGCACGGTGCCCATTACCTGGTCGCCGGCTACGTACATAGGTATTAAATGAGCCTTAGCATTTATTAAAATCTCTATTTTCGTCTGAAAGTACAATTATTGAACCCACCACTGAACAACCTACATGAATGAATGAGAAATATGTAAATTTTCTCACTTTCATCTTTTTGCATACTCTTCAGATACGATACTTCAATAAAATTGTAATTATTTATATTTGTATGCACTATTAAAATATCTACTCATCAAAATAGTTCATTAACAAAAGATGTATTCCACTCAAGTACTACTCACTGAGAGCTTCAAAAACGTTTAAAATATAAAAATTTTCCACACTCATTATAAAGTACTATTTACATCATACCTAAAATATTTCTTCCAAAATACCGATGTATTATTCAATGATTCTTAAGAATTTGATGTTTTTGCAGTAGTTGTTACAGGAAGCACAACATCACCGTTAACCTTAACTATGTATGTATGTGCACTTATCTTTATTCGGAGAACGTTACCTAAATATACTATATTTGAGATTTGAAGATAGTTAGTTCATGCCAACAACAAAAACCAACAAAATGAATAAAAGTGTATGAATGAATTCAAAAGTTCTATTCTGTAGCAGGTGGTATTATAGAGGTAAGGTACCTGCATCCAAAACACGATGTGCAATGGTTTCCTCAAAAACGGAACCGGAAGACTAATAAAAAACGAGAAGTACTCTTTTAGAATTCTTTTTTGGTCTATGAATGTTTGCAACTTTGAAATTTTTATGGTAGAAGTTTGTGTGTGTTGCACTGTTATGAGTAATCATAATTATTTTGTAACATTGTTAATATTTAAAAAAAAATTTATTTCTTTTGTTTGATTTTTTTTAGTCTGCAATTTTAACTAGGTATGCATTTTAGCTTTGTCAATTAACTTTCAAAATTTATGTACAGAATGTTAAAATAAATAAAATAAAAGATGTTTTTAAACATATTCAGTTTTAGCACTCTTTTTTAATTTGTCCCTTAGGATAAAAGATGTTTTGTTTATAAATTTAACTTCAAATGTAAACAAATTTCTCGTTCTTTAGGATAAAAAAAAAATCAAACAAAACAAGTCTAATTAAAATGTACTCAACATAATTAAACACCTCCGCTAATGCCAATAACATGTTATGTGAGGTATTTGTTAAAGCCAACCCCTGCAAAGAAATTAAGTAGGGGAGAGTGGCGGACAGTGAGACACCCTTTTTTTAAATTGGTATATCTTAGAATGTTTTCGAGATAGCTTAACGAAACTTTGAAGTTAGTTTAAGACATATTTTATCTTAATGTTGCAAAAAAACTTATAGTTAAAGAATGAATGAGGGCATCACATTGGACTAAAATGTAGAAAAAGTCAAAACGTCTCACTGTTTGAAAGGGGTGCGATCAGTGAGACATTCTTAGGTGAAAAAAAAAATAACGAAAACGTCAAATAATTAGGTAATTGACAAGTATATACTTAATTAATTTATGTTACTTTAACCCATTTATTCAAAAAAAAAAAACAAAAAGCCAAAAAAAATGAAAGAAAAAACAATACGAAATCATTTTGAAGTCATGCTAAAATAATAGATTTTTTTAAAATCTATATGTCTCACTGTTTGCTTTTTAAAAAACCTATGTCTCACTGTTTGCTTTTTAATAATGTCTCACTGTTTACTTTTTGTCATTTTTCGGAAAAATATAAAATTACAAAAAACGAGAAGGAATTCTAATTCAATGATATTTTTTTATGAAAGAACATATAAATATAATACATATGTAAAAAAAGTTCTGTCCACTAACCAGATTTTTTTGTGTTATACACTCTTTTTATAACACTCCAAAAACTACTTTCACCTGATTTTGTGTGATATTTTACGGCGGGGGAAAATGGACAGCTTTAATTAAGTCGGGACAAAATTAAAAGACGCAGACGGGGAAATAAACGTTTTGACCCAAACTAGCGTTACTGTGCTTATTTTCAGAAAAGAGAAAAATGGATTGTCTCACTGTTTGCACCGTCTCACTGTCCGCCACTCTCCCCTACAAAAAAAAAATAAATTCAATTTGATTTGTAATTAATCAGCGTCAGTGGTGTGGGTGTAAACATAGGTTTTAGTTGGATTGGAAGGGATGGTGGTGTAGGCGTTGATAAGTACTTTAATATTTTGTAGTATAGAGGGTGAGCAAATGCGAAACAATTTTTTTTTTATTTTTTGTTTTTTTCAATTACTATGTATCTATTAAATATTAACGACTTTCTGACTTTTGGATGAATTGATGCTTTAAAAAAATATGAGATACTTTGACAAAAAGGAATTTTGTATTTACTAAAGCTCATCAAAGAAATATAGTGATTATTATTATCTGAAAATTGACAGTGATATCAAAATTTCCAAAGTATTTGCTTGATAAAATTAAAAATTATAAAACCCTCGAGGTGTTCATATTTCAAAATTGCATTTTCTCAAAATAGAATCCGCATTTGTTTTAGTTCAAAAATGCAGACTTGCCATTAAACAATTATTGATTCAAATTTCAAGTTTGCTGCTCAGCTCTTTCGTTTCTTGTGAAAAATTTGATTTAGGAAAATATAAAATGCAATGAGTGGAGATTAGAATGAATTGATTTGCATTTAGTAAGATTAGATACTATTTAACTCAAATTGAGTCCATATTTTTTTGAAGATCTTTTCTCGATGTGCATCACAATTTCAGTGGAAAATAATATTTGAGATGCGCTGCCAAGCGTAACCATCTGCAAATGAGTTCAAAATTGCAATAAAGATAGCAGCACCCCTATGTACCATGAGCAAAAAACAAGTTTTTAATTTTGCATAGAACTTTTTTTATTTTGATTTGTTTGTTGATTTAAAATATCGACACAGAAACAACATTTTTATGCGCTTAATCTGAATTTGAGGTGCGTTTGGCTCCATAAGGTCCCTGTTAATTTTTGTTTGTTTCTTTAAACCCAAATTCTCCTTTGAAGAAGGAATCAGTTTTTTTTTTTTTCAATTCACAATTCTCAGAGCAAATTCATGCTACTTAGTATTGAGTTTCATTAAATTTTTTAATAATCGAAATCACCCGTTTGTGACTAAGATTTTACACAAATGATTTTGATATTGAATGACGGTAAATTTGTTTTTGTAGCATGAGTGATTTATTTTCAAAATTTTGTTTTAATTTTTAAGGCAAAAGGGTGTTTTTTTTTTTGAGGGAAATCCAGGGGACAGTGTAAATGATTTTAGAGGTTTTCGCAACCGAATAATGAATGGTGACCCTAATCATCAACAAGAGAGAAAAAAACACATTTTTTGCTAAATAGCTTATTTTTATGTTCTGATAGTTTATTGTAGAATGTGGTTGGAATTGGCTGAAATGTATACTTTCTCAAAATTCGTTTGCAATTCTTATCTTTTACCAAAATGAAAACAAACAAAAAAAAAAAAAAACTACCAAACACTAAAAATACTAAAAGAAAAGAACGTTCCCCGAAATGGTAATGAATTCTTCAAAGCGACTACTATAGGGGTTCAGAAAAAGTATCAATTTGGAGACATACACAAAGTTATGAAAAATAACTTAAAAATAACAATTTACTTTATGTGTTTTTTTAAGCCATTTAAGTTTCAGTTTTTGAGTTATGAAAGTGTTCCGGGAACGCTTTGTTGGGAATATTAGATGGAATAAAAAAGAAATCAGAAATTTTCCAAAAGTACTAACATGCAACATGCCTCTTGTTTTAATCGGTACCTAATAGAAAAAAAACCTAAGTTTAATGATGTTTTGATCTGAAAAAAATGCCTGAAATTCAAATTTCCCACCTCTTCTTTTCTGTACAATATATGCAGAATATTTATGGAAAAAAAAATCACATTTAGGTTTCTTTCAAAGTTTCTATTTAGAAAATTCTACAAAAATGAACACATCGAATTCAGTGAAATTGAAATATTTCAAAACTGGTAGGTGGCAAAACACTTTTAAATCCTTTCATACTAATCAAATGCAAAAGCATATAAGGAGTAAAACACTACAATAGAGATTTTCTATTAAAGAAATTTTAAGATTTTCATGAATGAGCTTACACAATTTTTTTTTAATAGATTCTCTAGAAATCAAACCTTGATAAATTTTTGTTATAAGTAATCTGAAGCAATACCATATTTTGTTTACTTAAAGCAGCTACAATTAGAGTTTCACCCCTAATCTATATTTTATCTTACCACCTTAGCAATCCCTTACATGTTTGAAAAGCCCATGTACGCAGCTTTATAACCCATTTATATAGGCACCTTTGTACTCGGAACTTACTTCAACCCCTATTTGATAGAAATTATTTGAAAGAATTACCTACACCTTTTTGTTCTGTAAAGTATACTTTTGTAATAAACAAAGTTCCTAAACAAAAAATAGGTACCAGCTTTAACACGCAAGAAGTGCGATAAACTATAGTCATGCAATTAATATTTTTCTTTCTACGGATAATCAATCAAACACGGGCTGAGACCTGAAATAAATATTTGTGCGCTAGATTTGCCGGTTTATTTGCGTGCACCGCACCCATGTCTGTAAGTGATATCCTAACCATTCATAGAATAAACAGATCCAATTTGTGATAAATCAAGTTTATGAAAGCTCTTGTTAATTTTCAAACTTGTTCAGAAGTATTAAGGGGAAACAAAAAATATCCTCTCTACCTATCCTTAAAGCGTCCGTTCTACTCCCAATTCTCCTTTGATTTGACATTTCTTCAAAACTTTTCCAGACATGCGCTTAAAAAATATCCCAGTAGGAGAAAAAATATTGGAATTTCAATCAAGGGGAAAACCATCCATCAAGAAGCTTTATTTTAAACTTTAACAAGGGATGCATATTTTATAAAAATAAAGGACATGTGACTTGAGGTCACTAGGTGAACGACTACTGACCATTCTCAACAACAAAATTTTTTTTTTGTTTTTTGTTTTAAAGGACAAACGTCAAGAGGGATTTTGTTCGTTCGTTCATTTTAAGATAGTGTTTTAATTTACATATAAATTCAAGGATATAACGTTGTAGATGAAATTGGAGAGATAGAAGTGTGACTTTTCTTCTTTTCGTTTTTTTTTTTTTTCTTTATTTTTCGTTTCTTGTAAGGCTAAAGGCAATTTTTTGTTTTATTTGTATTGTAATCATACTAATTGAGGGAGCTTTGTTATTGCAAAATCTTACTTGACACTTTAGGGACAAATTTTAAGAGATCTTTAAGGATGTTCCATTTTGGTTCTTGAATTTTTTTTTTTTTATTTTTATTTTATTTTATATGTTATAGGTATGACCATTATGTGTTATGAGAGGGCAGAGAGAATTTAAATAAAAGAGATGATTTTATTTCGGTTAAGTATTATTTATATTAAAAATACAAAAAACCCAAGATTTTTTAATAATATGCTCCAATTAAGTTGCTCAATATGTTAAAGGTTAAGTCAAAAATGTTATCAGTTAATATTGGTTTTCATTGATTAAGTAAAAAAGATCTCCTAAAAATTTGTTAAAAGGAAAAAAGGGCCAGAAAACACTATGAAGTGATAAAGATTTTTTGAAAAAAGGGAAATTAAGTTCCCTTCAAAGAAATCAATATAAAACAATTTCTTTGATTTTTTTTTTTAATTGCTCGTGTCGGTTCTTTAAAAAAATGTTAGCCCTTAAAAATGTTCAAACATTACAAAAATTGGTATACTGTTTTGAAGAAACTATTATATTATCCACACATAGAACCCAAATTTAAAAAAAATCATGGACCCATTTTGAAAAAAAAAAATTGTTTTTTTCCCTGTGTTCCAACCAACTACAACTGTAATCACTTTTTTCAATTCGAAGACACCCAAATCAGGACAAAAGAGGGTCTTACAAGTTCGTCTGTCTGTCGGTATAAGGAACTAAAGCCAAGCCAAATTTCATAAAAAATACGATTTGTTATGGGTTTTACCTATTTTAAATGTTGTTTTATAAAAATATTAACTTTTGGATTTTTGATGAATTCAATTTTTTAAAATAGATATTTTTCCACAAAAAAATTTTTGTTTTTTGAAAAGTTGGCAATTTTGTTATTTAGATTAAACCATTTTTTAAGACTTTATAGAAAAATTACACTTTTATTTCAGAAAATATTGAGAAAAATTTAAAAAAAAAAACAATTTGTAAGATCGATTTTTCCGTAAATGACAGTAATATTGATGAGAACAATTTTTCCATATGAACCAAATTATACTTTTTTAATGGCTTTTGATCTTTGAACTAGAATCTAGCATTAAAATGGCTCTAACGTGCCATGTTTTTGGGATATCGAATATTCCATATGCTGCTAATAATCCTTTTTTTTTTTAACCCTAGTTTACAAATTGGGGTTCGTGCGAACCCCAACGCATGTTTAAATGGTTACAACTTTTTTCTAAATCGTTTTTTTCGACTTGGGATGAAAACTCAGTGAACGAAATTCATTTTTGTTTACGTTTTTTGTCTTTTTTCCATAAAAGCGGTTTTATATAATTTTCTGGAATTTTTTTCTGAAAAAAAGTCACAAACCAAACTTGGGGTTCGTGCGAACCCCAACGCATGTTTAACTTTTTTCTAAATCGTTTTTTCGACCTGGGATGAAAACTCAGTGAACGAAATTCATTTTTGTTTACGTTTTTTGTCTTTTTTCCATAAAAGCGGTTTTATATAATTTTCTGGAATTTTTTTCTGAAAAAAAGTCACAAACCAAACTTGGGGTTCATGCGAACCCCAAGACTTTAAATGGACTATTTTCAACAATTTTTATTAGGTATATTTTGGCAAAAATATACCTGTTATATATACGTGTTATCATAAAAAGACACCGCAACTGTCACCTTAATAGACCGAGAGCCGGGAGCAGATTTCTTGCGTGAGAGGTAACCGATTCATATGAATGTCAGAGGTAGCGTGGGTAATGGTGATGACGAATACCTTAGTCTGCCTGCATTTATTTGGGCCGTTGTCGAGAAAAAGCGCATCAAAAGTACCATTTTTCTGAAAATCGATTTAGTGAGGGTAACCACTTAAAATTTATTGATAACCAACGCCACACACTCACTGATAACAAATATACCAATGGCAGACATTTTAAGTGTGGCCAAACCCCCGGCAGACTGTCCCGAAAATGCGTTTTTTTTGCGTTTTTAGACTTTGGGGTAACCACCTAAAATTAATCGCATTCTGTAGCGGGGGACTCCCTGATAACAAAAACACCCATGGCAGACATTTTAAGTGTGGCCAAACCCCCGGCAGACGGTCTTGAAAATGCAGTTTTTCTGAAAATTGATTTATTTAGGGTAACCACTTGAAATTAGTCGCATCCTGTAGCGGTGGACTCCCTGATAACAAAAACACCCATGGCAGACATTTTAAGTGTGGCCAAACCCCCGGCAGACGGTCTTGAAAATGCAGTTTTTCTGAAAATTGATTTATTTAGGGTAACCACCTAAAATTAGTCGCATCCTGTAGCGGTGGACTCCCTGATAACAAAAACACCCATGGCAGACATTTTGAGTGTGGCCAAACCCCCGGCAGACGGTCTTGAAAATGCAGTTTTTCTGAAAATTGATTTATTTAGGGTAACCACTTGAAATTAGTCGCATCCTGTAGCGGTGGACTCCCTGATAACAAAAACACCCATGGCAGACATTTTAAGTGTGGCCAAACCCCCGGCAGACGGTCTTGAAAATGCAGTTTTTCTGAAAATTGATTTATTTAGGGTAACCACTTGAAATTAGTCGCATCCTGTAGCGGTGGACTCCCTGATAACAAAAACACCCATGGCAGACATTTTGAGTGTGGCCAAACCCCCGGCAGACGGTCTTGAAAATGCAGTTTTTCTGAAAATTGATTTATTTAGGGTAACCACCTAAAATTAGTCGCATCCTGTAGCGGTGGACTCCCTGATAACAAAAATACCCATGGCAGACATTTTGAGTGTGGCCAAACCCCCGGCAGACGGTCTTGAAAATGCAGTTTTTCTGAAAATTGATTTATTTAGGGTAACCACTTGAAATTAGTCGCATCCTGTAGCGGTGGACTCCCTGATAACAAAAACACCCATGGCAGACATTTTAAGTGTGGCCAAACCCCCGGCAGACGGTCTTGAAAATGCAGTTTTTCTGAAAATTGATTTATTTAGGGTAACCACCTAAAATTAGTCGCATCCTGTAGCGGTGGACTCCCTGATAACAAAAATACCCATGGCAGACATTTTGAGTGTGGCCAAACCCTCGGCAGACGGTTTTGAAAATGCAGTTTTTCTGAAAATTTATTTATTTTACTTTTTCACATAACTCGCGTATTATTGGACCTAGCAGAAAAAATTGTATAGCAATCTTAAAGATAATTCAATTTCCTACAGAATATGTTAAATAAGTTTTTTCGATTAAACCTTCGGTTTAAGAGTTAGGGTGGTTTTTTTGAAGCAAGTCAAAGGGTGATTTTCTTATTTTCGTCATATCTCTTTTATTTGAGCTTTTTTAAAAATTAATTTGGAGTAAAATTTGTAGATCTTTTTATTACCTTCATTTATTACATTAACGGTTTTTCGATTTTACAGACCGTTTTCGATCTGTAGGAAAAAAACTTCAAAAAGTTTGCAATTTTTTATATGGAGTAAAAGTTGTAGATCTTTTTATTACCTTAATTTATTACATAAACGGTTTTTCGATTTTACAGACCGTTTTCGATCTGTAGGAAAAAAACTTCAAAAAGTTTGCAATTTTTTATGTAGGAAAAAGGTTCTACATAGTACAGGGTAATTTGCAATAGATGTAACAAAAAACCTAGGCGTGTAGGTTACACTCAGGCAAGAAAAAAATTGTATAGTTTTAGGCGGGGAGGGGCAAAAAGATTGCAATTTTTTATATAGGAAAAAGCTATATAAAAAATTGCAAACTTTTTGAAGTTTTTTTCCTACAGATCGAAAACGGTCTGTAAAATCGAAAAACCGTTTATGTAATAAATTAAGGTAATAAAAAGATCTACAACTTTTACTCCAAATTAATTTTTAAAAAAGCTCAAATAAAAGAGATATGACGAAAATAAGAAAATCACCCTTTGACTTGCTTCAAAAAAACCACCCTAACTCTTAAACCGAAGGTTTAATCGAAAAAACTTATTTAACATATTCTGTAGGAAATTGAATTATCTTTAAGATTGCTATACAATTTTTTCTGCTAGGTCCAATAATACGCGAGTTATGTGAAAAAGTAAAATAAATAAATTTTCAGAAAAACTGCATTTTCAAAACCGTCTGCCGAGGGTTTGGCCACACTCAAAATGTCTGCCATGGGTATTTTTGTTATCAGGGAGTCCACCGCTACAGGATGCGACTAATTTTAGGTGGTTACCCTAAATAAATCAATTTTCAGAAAAACTGAATTTTCAAGACCGTCTGCCGGGGGTTTGGCCACACTTAAAATGTCTGCCATGGGTGTTTTTGTTATCAGGGAGTCCACCGCTACAGGATGCGACTAATTTCAAGTGGTTACCCTAAATAAATCAATTTTCAGAAAAACTGCATTTTCAAGACCGTCTGCCGGGGGTTTGGCCACACTCAAAATGTCTGCCATGGGTATTTTTGTTATCAGGGAGTCCACCGCTACAGGATGCGACTAATTTTAGGTGGTTACCCTAAATAAATCAATTTTCAGAAAAACTGCATTTTCAAGACCGTCTGCCGGGGGTTTGGCCACACTTAAAATGTCTGCCATGGGTGTTTTTGTTATCAGGGAGTCCACCGCTACAGGATGCGACTAATTTCAAGTGGTTACCCTAAATAAATCAATTTTCAGAAAAACTGCATTTTCAAGACCGTCTGCCGGGGGTTTGGCCACACTTAAAATGTCTGCCATGGGTGTTTTTGTTATCAGGGAGTCCCCCGCTACAGAATGCGATTAATTTTAGGTGGTTACCCCAAAGTCTAAAAACGCAAAAAAAAACGCATTTTCGGGACAGTCTGCCGGGGGTTTGGCCACACTTAAAATGTCTGCCATTGGTATATTTGTTATCAGTGAGTGTGTGGCGTTGGTTATCAATAAATTTTAAGTGGTTACCCTCACTAAATCGATTTTCAGAAAAATGGTACTTTTGATGCGCTTTTTCTCGACAACGGCCCAAATAAATGCAGGCAGACTAAGGTATTCGTCATCACCATGACCCACGCTACCTCTGACATTCATATGAATCGGTTACCTCTCACGCAAGAAATCTGCTCCTGGCTCTTAGACTATAATCAATAACAGAAAGAGACAATGCATCAAATTGTTGATAATGAAAAATTAGAGGTGCATAAAAGCTTTGGGGTTCGCGCGAACCCCCAAGTTTGGTTATTGCATTATTTTGCGTGCGGTAAACTAGGGTTAAATGATTGGCACTGGTCTACAAGCCACTTATTCAATTTCAACGAAGTTTTTATTACAAAAGCATTTACTATAATGTAGCTCTAATGAAAAAGGACATATATTTTTTTAGATGTTAATTAACAATAACACTGGTCAAATAAATTAAACATTTTTTGTTACAGAAACCAAGGTATACTTTTCTATAGGTGTGCTGAGCTCGAATCCGGAGTCAAAATAATTCTAACACATCACGTTTTTGAGATAATCCCGTTAGAAAATCGAAAATGCCGCCTTTTAACCAGTTTTCGAGGTTATTTCTTAGCGTTTGGTTATTTGTTATAAATAAATTTGTAATAAATTTGTATAAATCTTGTCTTTCTAAATCCGTTTAAATCTCTTAAATATCTCTTTTCTTCTTCGAGAAATCTTAAGTTGAAATCAAGGTGTTTGGTATATCTCATGTTTATTTGCTTTTAATAGCAAATCTCGAAAAGTTCTTTGCCAATCGCTTTCAAATTTTGACACAACGTTTCATTTACATTCCTGTAAGTTCTTATATTGTTTTTACCAAGAAAAAAAGTTATATTGTTCTCACTAGTAATTATTTAGTATAACTATCTGACACGGTCAAGCTTTGATGTATCTCACCGCCATTCAACACCTTCGCAAATATAAAAACTTTCGAGATTCTAAATGGAACGTTGTGTCAAAGTTTTAAAGCGATTGACAAAGAACTTTTCGAGATTTGCTATTAAAAGCAAATAAACGGATTCGCAGCTCAGCACACCAAAAACCTATAGAAAAGTATATCTTGGTGTCTGTAACAAAAACCTTGTTGACCAGTGTAATTGATTTTTTTTCAAAATATATAAAGATAGGATGGGCCCCCAAAATAATTTGGATACAGGGCCCCCACAGGGCTAGATGCGCCACTGTAGGTAACGTTAGTTCTTTTAATTTAAATAATTTATTTTGGTTTAGAATGTTTATTAATAAGAGCATGCCAACTTTATTTTGATTTTTGTTTTTGCAAAAAAAAATATTTGCCTATTAAAAATTTCGTTTTTAAGAACCAGCTTCAAACGGTTTTGATTTTTTTTTTTCTAAAAATGCGTTTTAATAAATCAGTAAACAAAATAAAAGGTTTTAAATGAGAAACTCAATATAAACTTTATTTAAATTCTTGGAAAAAGAGGGGATCTTAGATTTTGGGAAAAAAGTTTTGGTTTGGGTTACCGCATAAGTTCAATTTTTTTCTACTGTAGGTAACGTTAGTTCTTTTAATTTAAATAATTTATTTTGGTTTAGAATGTTTATTAATAAGAGCATGCCAACTTTATTTTGATTTTTGTTTTTGCAAAAAAAAATATTTGCCTATTAAAAATTTCGTTTTTAAGAACCAGCTTCAAACGGTTTTGATTTTTTTACTTGCGATATAGGTACAATATCAAGTTATGTATTCGTACAAAAAAAAAAGTTGAGATAACATTTTTCCATAACATTACGATGGTAGAGAATGCCAAAAAAGTGGGTCCCGGAAGTCCGCCTGTCTGTCTGTCTGTCTGTCAGTCTGTCTGTCTGTCTGTATAAGGAGCTACAGCCTAAACGGATGGACCGATTAATGTCAAACTTGGTGTGTAGCGTTATTTGGCGACTCTCCAGAGGGATTTTTGGAACTAATTTTTTTGGACCAAAAATAACGGTACTTGTCATATACCGATTTTAGTAAAGTTGAAATTGCTCAAAAACGGCTCCAACGATTTTGTTTAAAAAATTCAAATGTAAGTTTTAAGACAAGGTCTATCTTCTAATGAAAATTTTTTTTTTTGAAAATCATTATTAACGGTACCTGCCATGGAACCGTTTTTTTTAAATCCGATTATCTCCGAAAGTGCTTATTCTATTTCAACGAAACTTTTTGTGATGAAGAATTTATATAATTTAAATATAAACCAAAAGCAAAATTTTGAAAAAAATACTTTTTGGATTTTTAAAAAAATTTTGAAAATTTTTTTTTGAAAAATCCAATTTTCGAAAACGGGACATTAAATTTTTTTGAAATTTTGTGTTTAGATGTTGATCAGTGATTTCTACAAAATGGCATACCAATTTTATTTTAAAACTTTTTTTCCAAGAAATTATTTATAAAAAATTAGTTTTTTAAAAAACGGCTCTAACGATTTTGAAATTTTTTTTTCTAAAAATACATGTTAGTATATCAGTCAAAACTGCATACTTGTTTTGGGGGGCAATTTGATTTCAGATTTTATATTATTTTTTTAAAAAACGAATTTCCTTTTTTTTTTCTTTCCCATATATTTAGATTTTCCAAATTTCTATATAAAAAGTCTTTAAAATTTAAGCAACTTGAACTCTAAGAGCAAGTACGTGCGACCCCATGCGTTTTAATAAATCAGTAAACAAAATAAAAGGTTTTAAATGAGAAACTCAATATTAACTTTATTTAAATTCTTGGAAAATGAGGGGATCTTAGATTTTGGGAAAAAAGTTTTGGTTTGGGTTACCGCATAAGTTCAATTTTTTCCAGATTTAAAACAGGATAATTTGTATAAAATAGGACTAAAAGTACCTTTTTTTTATTCGATATGGATACTCACTAAATAATCCCAACACAGATTTGAAAACGCGTTTCCTTGGCGAGGCCTAAAAAGGACGACCAAATTACCGGCCGACAGAACGTCTGTTGCACGAGCGGTCTTTTAAGTTCACTTTCCTTAATGTTACCGTTTTTTTTTTTATCGGTCATTTCTCCTATAAAAATGATTTTTATTGAAGGACCGGTGAAAAAATCTTGTTGGTTTCAATCATCCCATATATGTACAATGTAGGTACATAAATCAAATTGAAAATAAATTAACTAAATTTAACGGTAAATACCTTTCATAAAGATTTATCAGCTATGTATATATGTAATATTTTTTTAAAACAAATGCATCAACTATTATTATAATTAAATAATAATTTTATTATGAAAAAAATGGACTTACCAACAAATTTTCTTTCAAAAATTCCACCAGATGTTATATCTTGTATGCGGAGATGAGTTCTTTCTGTCTTGTTTTTTTTTTTCCAAATTAGTGCTTTATTTTGATGTTTATGATATTTTTTTCTTTTTTAAAATTAATAAACAGCTTTCTCGTAACAAAATAGCAAAGCGTACTGCGAAAATTTGATTTTTTTCAATTGATTTGTTTTTTAATGTTTTAATAAGGTGTTTTTTGCAAACAAATCACCACAAAAATACGTGCAGCAGGTATTGAAAGCTGAAATATGTACCTACACTAAAAACAAATCCAGGCACATATTTTTTCAGAAGTACTGCCTTTTGCAAGGAATTGAAAATGCCATCGAGATTGTTATTTTCATGAAAAAAGGCCATTATAGCCTAACTAAATCTAAAGTCGAAAAGTTGAATAAAACTAAAATATTCCGCGGTAAGTTCATTGATTTTTGAATATCTTTCCAACTGACAAAATACGAGTTTATGTTTTGTATGTTTTCATTCAATTTTGACTTCCTGTTTATTTTGTAACTTAATCACAACAAAAAAAAAACCCTCTATGGTTAGTATAAAGGAAGAAACTTTGTAGTTCCTTTATTTTTTTTTTTTTCTCTTTGGCTTCATGTATTTTCCTTCAACATGCATAAGTACCAGTTCTCACTATATTAAGGTTTGTGTGAGAAAATATAATAAACCTATTTATATAGTTGTATATATATTTTGCACAATTTTCTCTCTAAAACTTGGCTGAGTACTTGTAACATTGTATAAATGTGTAGTATCGAAGTCAGAAAACTTTATTTTCACAACATCTGTTGTAAAACTTTGATAATAGCATCTGAGAGTTATTTTGGTTTTTTTTTTTCAACTTTGTGCTCAACATTTCAGATTTGTTTTTATTGGCTTGATTTATGTAGCTTTAAAATTTTCAAGTAAGAGCCTAAAGTTATATCTAAAAAAAAAAGAGTCTATATTCTTAAACTGCTTATCATTTTGTGGAGGTGTAAAGAGTTCTTCTATATGTAGGGGAGAGTGGGGCTAAAAGTAACAGGGGTAAGAATTAACAGTTAAAAAAAGCGATGTTCCTTTCAATATTAAGAAACGCGTAAAGGAGAAAAATGCTCAATTTTTCCATATCTACCGGCACATTTTCTTCAGTTGAAGATTAGACGACAGGGTGAGAAGTTATACTAGTGGTACCCAAAAAAAGCATGTTTGTAACTTTTTTTTTAAATTTTATTTTTGGTCTACCTATTTACCCGAAAAAGATAGAGTGCTAAGTGTTTTTTTGTTATATGCAATTGTGTTTTGGCTCAAATTGCGTGTATATGTTATGTCTATATCAGTTTCGCTTTTTTTTTAAATTGATTTTGTTTGAAAAATTACATGCTGGGGCTAGTTGTAACATTTTTCCGGGGCAAGTTGTACCATGTAAAAACCTACCTATACTGAAAAATTGTTTACCTAATATAATAAACAACCCTGGATATGAATGCTTGTAATTGAATTTGTATTTATTTTGAAATTGGAAACACTTTTTGAACCACCACTTGAATTCATAAAGCTTATAAAACAATTTATGAATTCAAATAACTTTAATTTAAGACTACTGTTAAATTTTCTCTGGAAATCTTGGATTTGCTCCACTTTTTTTTAAATTTGCATCAAAATTTCATGACTGAGGTTTGTTTTTATTGTTATTAATTAAAAATAAATAAATACAAACATAAATAAAAGTATTTTTCTCTTATTTTTAGTTCTTGGTACAACCTACCCCGGTATGTGTTACACTTTGCCCCGTATGTGGGGTAAATTGAAACAACACGATTTTTGTTTTGGAAGCTTTATTTTTCAACATTACCGTTATGTTTTGCTGAATTTTTGTGATGGATCTTGCAGATAAAACATGGGTCTTTAATTTAAAAAAGGTCTGGTTGACCCATTTTCAAATTTGTAGGAGAACCATCGGTTTTAGAAAAAAGTGTTACATTTGGCCCCACTCTCCCCTACTTGGATTTGGGTGAATTGTGCAAAAAAAACGGTAGATATCTGTTTTTGAATTTAGAAAAAGTTGAAACCTTCTGAAAAACTTTCTGATAGGTATACACTTTTTTGTGGTTATTTTTTTTTTTTTTTTTTTTTTTTTGAAAACGGAAGTAACTGGAAAACTAAATAAGGAAAACAGGTAAGGTCTTCGGCGAAGGAAACCCTTCACTATATTATAATCCTTGAATTTTATGGCCATTTATATTCTTATTACTGCTCGAGGTTATTCAAAATTCACTTGAAATCAATTAAAAAATAGTTAATTCTTAGTTTTAAAAATATATAGGGCAGCTCTATTTAGCTGGAAAGTCAAGGCTTCAGCAAAAAGAAAGGAAAAATCAGTACTCATAATTAATTAAACTGACTTACTTAATGAGCCTGAGATTTCCATAATAAGCTATTTTCTATTTATGTTGAATAGATTTTCTAGAAAAATCCCGAAAGGATTAAAGTAAGAATAGGTGTTTAGACAAATTGAGGAGCGTTTTTTCAAAACTCAACAAGTGCATTTTTCAAATTTTTCAGGAGAAAGTTTTTTCTTTCCCATTTGAATACAAAGCCGAATTTTCAAAAAGTAGAAATGAGGAGTTGTTCTTTCTTGAACAGCTCCTTGCTATTTCAATATTTGGGAAGATTCGTCCGTATTTTGAACACGAAAACACCGCGTTTTTTCAAAACGCAACAAATACAGGTTTTTGTTGAGTTTTGCAAAAACGTTTATTTTTCTTTTAAATAAATAAATAGATAAATTAGTATTAAAAAGCTTATTTATTAAAGAAATATATACATTGCAATGAACTTATATTAATATTAACTAAAATAAATATTGAATAAAAAAAAACATTATTTTTAATCGCCATAGTGTCTTTCCATATCCTCTGTGGACTCTTTAGCGTTTGCGGAGAGAACAGTTTCATAGAAGTCCTTGGCATCATCCGGAATAGTAAAAAATTTCATTAGCTTCTGTACGTCAGCCATCTTTTTTTCCGAAACTTTGTTTTCTGTTGCAACTTTTTTAAATTGGCAGTTTTTGGACACTCTGGAAAAATGGCTTTTCAGAGGTGCAACCGTTACAAGAGATCCGCTGAAGTATCACTGACAGATAATGCTACTTTATTTCCCGTCTTTTCGTAGTATATCACTCTCCCTGAACTTATTTTAAAAGGCAACTTTGACCTTATAAGTTTTTTTTGAATCCTGCTTGTAGTCGCACACGGTCCAGTCTTTTCCGATTTTTCTTACGGTTCCATGATTTTGAAGAACGTTGTAATATTCTTCAGGAGAAATGATGACTTCTTTCTTCCTATATTCCTTTTCCACTCGTCCAAACACACGATCTGGTGGCATGTAGCTGTGACCTCTTATTGGAAAATAGTGGGTTATATTTTTGAATATTTTGCTTTTTTTCCAGAAAAGAGCATAGTGCAATCATCAAAATCGTGTTTTTATTTTGAGAAGCAGAAGAGTCAGAAAAAAGACGTAGTTTTTTTGGCTTTGGCCCAGATTGAGTCTTCAGGCTTCCTTCAAGCTTTTTTAAATAGCCCACAACGATGGATGCCACTTCGTTTGCTCCTCTTGGGCCATCCGTCTCCAGCCAAGTATAAAACGTTACGTTTTCTTTATCTTTCCATGTGGTTGACGATTCCCATGTTGTAAATCCACACTTGTCTTGAATAAAAGACTTCTCCGACAGAAAACGAGCCATTTTGTTGAGTTTTGGAAAAACCTAAAATAATTTTGTTGAGTTTTGGAAAAACATCCAGTAATTTTGTTGAGTTTTGAAAAAACGCTCGATTTTAAATATTTTTTTAAATTAAAACAATTAAAAAAAAAACAATTATTGTTGTTGAATTGTTCTATTAAGTTTATCGATATCTCAACAAAGACATATAACTTTAAAAAATTATCCACACAAAGGAAAATGATCGGTTAAAAACAACGTTAAACTCGTCTAAAATTAACAGAAGGATTTTTCTAAAATGGTAATATTAAACAATTTAGCAACGAGAACTACGTAGTTTTTAACCAAAACTACGTTAACGTTTTAACACATTTTTTACTCACCCACCGTAAAAAGTTCTCGGTTAGGAATTATTTTTTTGAGTGCAAGTTTTCCTACATAAATATTCGCACTAATTTTTATTTTCACGAAACAAAATTTATTCTCTTGTGTCGAAATTTTTTTTCCGTTTATAGTTTGGGTTGTGCAAATTAGATAGATTCTCAAGTGTACAAATGTTTGTGCTTGAACCTGGATGGTATGAACTAAAATGGAATATCCCCATTTTCAATTAAACTTTCACTTTCATGATCTTATTTTGGCACAATACAATTTTTAATATCCAACTAATCTTGCAAGATTTGATCTTCTTTTCCAATATCTTGTAACTGTACTTTGGCATTGAAGTAGGTACCTGGTACCTAATACCGAAAAATAAAATAAGTCCATTAAAAATTATAAATCTGTCAAATTGCATACAAATTTTAAAATTTCCCTTTTTAAATGGCGACTTTAAATTTAATGGAGTGTGAATAAATTGAGCCTTAAATCAATCTATTCAATCTATCGAATGTATACAAAATCTCAAACTTGAGTGTAATGAAACATATAAAAACTGTACTCAATTTATTTAGTGTGGTTTTGAGACCTGTTTTTAAACATCAGTTTAAGGTTAGACTGCGGTCTAATCAATGTAAATCAAATCGTAAAAAATCCAGGTTTTCCTAGAAGCAGCATAATATCTATAGATAAATACACCCCAACACATCTACCTACCTTTTTCTATTAAAATCAAACTACAAAAATAAAATCACTGCTGCTATATTATAATTAAGAATTTAATAACACTATAGGAGTTAATATTTAACAAAATTGAAATAATGCATAGGTTCATTGGTATATACCCACCCATGCCCATACTCAAATTATTTTACTTTCTAATTAAAATATTTCAATTCAAATCAGAATTATAAATAGCAATTCCCATTCCATTTATCTTAACGTATAATTGGATTGAATTTATATATCGATTAATCGAAATCGTGCTTGTGAAAGATATTATTTGTGGTAACTGCGGCAGATAGCAAGTTTGAACGATTAAATGTTGTAGATAGTACCTATATTGTAACTTAAAACGGTGCAAGCAATTATTTAATTAGAATAGATATATTTTTCGAATTTTGATAGTGGTTTTTGTATATTGCAGGATATGATGACAGCAGGTAGGTAGGCATCATGTATCTTATCTTCTTATTGGCTATTGCGTTTCAATTGATTGATTCTTTGGAGCTTGTTTTATAGCGAGTTTCAAGTTATCGGGAAAATTATTTAACAGTAAGTATAAATGTTTCATTTTATATCAAATAACAAATTAAGGTTAAATTTTATAAGCTTCTTAACGGATTTACTTATTTTTGTGTGAAATTAATTATTATTATTTAAATTTTGAATGTGTGGACTAAAATAATGATGAGAGGCTTAAAAATGGAAATGTTTTTGAAAATTGTTTTATTAGTTTTTATGTAATCAAATATTGTCCTTAAACTTATGAAAGAACAACCAATAGTTAAAAATTTTTAAACATTTTCAAAAAAAAATCCACATCATTGATTTTGTGCTGCGCTTTCGGAAATTAAAAAAAAAATCTAAAACTTAGCATTATTTTACATCATACGACTACCAGACCTTGCCCTCCATTTAATTCAATACAATTTTTGCATACATATACACATTCTAAAAGTATAGGTTTGTATTTCAAGATAAATGACAACAACAAAAAAATAACAGATGTCCATTTTTCCTTGAATTTCATTTTAAAATTATAATTTCCAATTGTGTTTGTTGCACAACAAAAAAAGAAGAAAACAAATAAATGTTTTTTTTGTGACATTTTTATCCATATGTGGCACTTTGATAGAAAATCACAGCACATCATCTTATACGAAGAACGAAGCCACACAAAAGCTCAATAGTCAGAGAATATAATATAAGAAAAGGAATCATCTAAAAGGAGTTTATATATGGGTTTTGGTTCTGCAACCTTGCAACAAAACCCTTGGATACTTTTTTGATGTTGTTTTTCTCTTGAACCTGAAATGCAACGTTTTCATGAGTTGCTATTTTCAAAGATGGGAAATTAAAAAGATAGAAAAGAAAAAAAAAATAAACCAAATGCTTCCACAGCTTAAGGACACTGGACAACATGATTGAAGTTTTTTTTGTTGAATTTTGAATTTTAAGAAAGTTTGGAGACATGGCTGGGTGGATGATATTTTTTGTCAAGGCGATAGAAGGTTTGTAGGAGAGTAAAAAATGCTTTATTGTATATCTTCGGCATATAATGTAAACCTGCTAACTCCCGCCTGCTAAATCCGCTTAAAAATGATTTCAAAAATTGATTAAAAATACAAATAGCTTTCAAATTTTATCAATTCTTTTGCATTATAAGACCATCGAATTTTTAAAACTGAACAAGTACTTAATTACTTAAAATTTTGAAAAAAAAAGTTTGAAATTTTATTTTTCCATTTTTTTTTTTGTTGAATATTATGATTTTGAAAATTAATTGTTCAAAACCTACGCCATAAATTAAAAATTGTAAAAGGAGAGGGTTTTTGGGCTTAAAAAAAGGATAGCACGTTATTGTAGGTGTAACCGTTAATTTCCTTCTGAATAACCCTGTATATCAAGCAACCATAAAAAAGGTATTTGTACCCCCTTTTCCCCTTCTTTGTGTCCCTTTTCGTATATTATTGTTATAAGGTATTAATCTATGCAAAATATAATGTATATTCTTGTATACATTTAGTTTCATAGCTGATTAAATAAAATTATATAATTAATAAAAAAAGGTTTTTTCCCCCTTTTGCCCCTTTTTTTGAGTGATACAAGACTTTTAGAGCTGATAGAATTATTTTTTCGGCGTTCTTTATCAAAAAGTCTACGAAATTCATCTCTCTCACAGATTTCTACTTAAAAACAAAATGTTTTTGGAGTGTTTACAGTATGAAGATGTGCGACAATTATTTTGGATCCTGGCGGCGACTTCTCCCCACGACGACGCAAGCGGCAGGCATAGTTTTTCCTCTAGTTTAAATGTCAAACTAACTATCTGAACATATTTCAGCCATTAGCACATATAACAATTTTACGATTTTTTTTATAACTTTAGGTCAGCGGCAGGATAACTTCGCCCCACTGTACAGGTGGCAGGCATGGTTTTTTTTTTCAATTCAATGCCAACTAACGTTCTAGACAGGTTTCAGGTGTCAGCATGTTAGACATGTGACCTCCTTTTTTTTTGCAACTTTGAAAATTAACTGTAAATTAATGCACCACGGGTGCGCCTGCAGTCATCAATTTTATGCTTTTCTAACTTAAAAACTACCCGAAAAAAATGAATTCATCCATTAGCAAATCTTTCAAAAATTAATGACGCTGGCTCCTGGGCTATAAGGAATAACTTTATCTTGTCTTGAAGGTATTCAAACATTTAGAAATATTTTATTTTTAAACAATTTCGTCACGAGTGTAAAAGTAGAGTTAGCAGGTTAACACTCTATGCCGACGATATGGTGAATATGGAAACAAAATTTATCTTTGAAGATTTGGCACTTCTTCTTGCAACCAGGTGGCAGCGGAGGAAGTTCAACGGCCATCTATATCAGTCCAACGAGGATAAACTTCTTAGTAAACACCTTATATGTACGGTGACCATCCGTCCCGGTTTACCCGGGACTGTCCCGTATTTCTACAGCTTGTCCCGGGTTTTTATTTAAGAAACCCGGGATGTATAAGTGTCCCGTATTTTGTAATTTGTCCCGTGATTGTCCCGTATTCTTTTGTATTCAATATTTTAAATACTTTGTACGGAAAACAAGAAAACAGTGGCTGGAATTTAAAAATTTTTCTAAGGTAAGAATTTCGTTACCTAAGCTGCGTATTGTGCAACGAAAAGCAAAATTTTGTGTTGGTTTTGTATGAAAATTTTCGTTTCGCCTCTAGACTAGGCTAGTCTTATTTAAATGTTCGTCAATTATTTAGTTCCAGCTTCTGTTTGTCAGGTTGCTACACCAGGTAAAATGTTTTCGAATAAAGAACAACATATGGAAGAGTAAAGAACCCAGATTAGTTTCAAAACTTTTAAGGACATGTCAAAAGCTGTGTTAAAGATCATACATTTTCAAAATCATTTAAAATAAAATTAAAATGTTAAAAAACAGCTGTCCCTGATTAAAAAAATATTTTTTTAGAAGTTATTAACAGACATTATTATTAAACCATTTTTTTGATCTCTGATTTCGTAAACGACTTAAATGATTTCAACAAAAACGCTCCCATAAAATCGTTTAGGAAATCTTGATATCAAAATAAAGAAAAATTATGAAAACTCATTTAAAAAATTTTTTTTTTTTTTTTGAAAAATCAATATTTTCAAAACGATCCACTGTCCCGGGTTTCGCTTCCAGAAATATGGTCACCGTACTTATATGGGTTTATTCAACATGCATGTCCTGACTAAACCCCTAGTCCTAGAAAAATGCTTTATACCTTTTTGAAAAGGGTGTTTCATTTCAAAAAGCTCACATTTCAGCTCAGCTCACAGCTCAGCTCAAATTTGAGCTAGCTCAAATTTTGAGCTTTAATATCAAGAAGCTTTTTTGAAAAACATTTTTTGATGCCAAAAGGTAGCGGGGACTCTAACCTACATTTGGGTACAACAGCCATCCCTGTAGGTCCACGCGTTCTCAAACCGGGAGAACTTAAAAGTAAAAAAAAATAGGCACGATTCTGAAAAAATAGGCATGATGTGGCGGTTTAACATGGAAGGCGATTTTTTAAAAATCTGACAATGTGCAAAGCGTAGGCCCTTGACACAAGCTATCATTTGGCATCACTCTCGGAATTTTGACAAAAATCCAAAAACCGGATTATACCACTATCAGGTAGCTGAGAATATAAGCTTTCATATGGAACCACTCCCATGTCTCTAGGTCAAAGCGTTCAGCTCCCAGAAGCTTTTTCGTGCCCCCAACTTCCAACACCTATATCTCGGAATTTTTTTTATGATAAAAAAAGAAATATTTAACTAACAAAATAGAAATATTTTTACTATTAAAAAAAACCAAGAGAAAAGGTCAAGAAAAATTATCTGTTTTATTTATAAAAATATCCATGTCTTAAAATAATTTCATTAATAACTAGAACCAAACATCTTAAGCTATGTTGTTTTATAAAAGTTTAAATTATATTCATATTTCATTATACTTTCCAAATAAAAATCAATGTAACCTCTCACCCATCACAGCTCAGCTCACTTTACCTTAGCTCACCCAACAGCTCAGCTCAGCTTAGATCACCGACAAGCTCAGCTCACCCAACAGCTCAGCTCACCGACAGCTCAGCTCACTTTCAGCTCACTTTAAGCTCAGCTCACTTTCAGCTCAGCTCAAATGAGCTGAGCTATGGTACGTAGCTCAAAAGTGAGCTAGCTCACTTTTGAGCTTTGTAGCAACCCTGTTTAATATAGATAAGAACCTCATCAAAAATTTGTACACTAAGGCTATATCTAAAAAAATGGCCTCATAAGTCAACATATACCTACCTTTTTAAAATGAGAAAAAACTTTAACCTTCTTGGGGCGCCATCTAGCGTCAAAATAAAAATCTGAACAAATTAGGGGATTTTTTTTTATTATTTAGAAACAGTTTTTCCACTTAGGATCTTGAATAAAAAATAACGAACGCCCTATTCAACATAATCAGAGCTAAGACCGATAAGAAGCGCCTTACCCGGACGCCCGATCTGACCCTCCAGATTTGAGGCTCCTGCCGGTCGGGGTTACTTTGTCTTCGTTTCTACGTCTGCATTAATAATAAATGGAGAACAAAGTACAACAACAAACTAAACTATACTCATTGTAAAAGGATAATAAATCTAGCTAAACGAGTTAAGGTCAAGTGATTAAGATAGTTAGATTATGAAGAGCGCATGGAAAACATTGTTTCGGGGGTTAAAAGTTTTCTTCTGCAACCCAGAACGGCGCAGTAGAGGAAGGACTTCAAACAGTTTGGTGTGCGTAACTGGAAGCATAGAGCTGGCTGAAGAAGATTGTTGGTCAAGGCATAAAGCAGTAATAAATTGTAGCGCCACAACATTAAGGCGCTGCGCTGGTTAATTTCAGTAAGTAAGTAAGCATAAAACATTACAATTACCTTATTTTCATAAGTACTAAAATGTATTAATTGATAAATATTAAATTTAATATTAACCGACAAAAAAATAGTGATTTTTATCAAACTTAGACCATAAGTTTATGGATACAAAATAATTAATTTACTAAACAAGAAAATACTAGTAAAAACTTTCACCGAACTTTAAAATAAAGAAAATGAAAGCAGATGCTACAACACATGTACGAGTATACAAATAGAAACTATAAATTATCCAAATAGTTTTAATTAAATAATTTATTTTCAGTTTTTAAATGTACGTCAAAATAATAGTTAGAACTTATTCCCTTAAAAAATATCTAGATCTTTCGCAGCATGAAAATATCTGTTGTTTAATATTATGGGAAATTGATAAAAATTAATTTGCAAGGTTTTAGTTCTCTAAATTTTTCGTAGGTTCCTACCTATGAATGTTTAAAAAAATATTTCAAAAACAAACCAAAAATCCAAACTGTGATAATTATCATTATTATAATTATATTATTATTATAATTATAATTATTTTAAGCTTCTTTCATCTCCACAGTTCTTGTTCGCTTGTATCAGTTTAAACAAATAAACGAACTAGTTTAAACATGCTACAACTTACGCCGGCAAAATGTTTCAATTTACACCGGCATGAAAATTTGCAATAAATTACAAAAAACCAAAACTAACACATATACATGAATATAAAATTTCCAGCTCGATCAACCGTCTTCTCTTTCCCCATTCTTCAAAAAAAAACATCCAATAAATAAATACCAAAAAAAGCACGTATACGCCACAGTGTATTTGGCCAACGTGCTAATAATGTGATATAAAACTTTGGTCTAGGTACCAACGCACCCAAATCGATATTAAATAACATTTTTACGCAATTAATGCAAAATAACTTCATCTTTTGTAACAACAAATAAACAGAAAAACAAAATCTTTCCAAATGAGAATCAAAAATTATTTCTTCAGCTTAATAAATTACAAAAAAAAAAATACAAATTTAACACAAAAAAAAAAAACAAATTAACAAAATATGCGCGCCGCAGTACGTTAAAAAAAAGCACACAACACGTGGCAAGTTGCATGTTTCATGTCGCAAATTGGATGTGGCATGTGGCATGAATCATGGCGCAAGTGCATGTGGCAAGTAGCACGAAGCATGTAGCATTCAGTATGCAAAATGTGGCAGGTTGTATGTGGCAAGTTGCATGTGGCAAGTTGCACGTGGAAAGTTGCACGTGGAAAGTTGCATGTGGCAAGTTGTATGTGGCAAGTTGCATGTGGCAAGTTGCCACAAAAAAACGAAAACACTCATAAATAAAAGGAAAAGAAAACAAAATAGACTAAAACTAAACTTGTATTGATATAAAGGCCATCAATTTTTTTTTTTTTTTTCAAAAATTTTGCCCCAGAAATTGGTATGAAGATTCTTAATTTCTAATTATAAAGATTTTTTCATCAGATTGTCTTGGGTTAAGGTACAGAGATAGCATCAAAAAATTTCCTTAGAATACCATAATAAGCTGAGATTGTTAAAAAAAAAATACGCTGTTTGATTATTTTAATAATAATATAAAACAAAAATATTAAAAATATCAAATGAAATTCATTTAATATACTGAGTGCGAAGTAAAACTTCACTCGCGTGTACATGTGTACACACACTCTTTTTTTTGGCTACATAATTATGTAAGGCGACTGTGGTGCCAATTTTTCTTTCAAGGCGGATTTTTATCCCGGTGTTATTTTTATTATATGATTATTAAATCTTATTTAATGCACATGATTTCAATGAAGTAAGATTTTAAAATTTTTTTTAGAAATATAAAAAAACTTAACTACTCGGAATCAAAAACGTACTCCCCACTCCTATCGTAGGTAGTTGCATAATTAAGCTAACTCGGAATCAAAAACATAGTAGGTAGTAGTTGAATAATTAAGCTATAGAATGAATGGGGTCTAAACAAGGTACCAAAATAATTCTACAAAAAAGATATTTATTTCGACTTTTGACTAAGTACTTAACCAAAAAATTTACAAAACTTAGGTACCTACCTACTATTGAATGGAAGTCACTTGCAACTTAAATATAAAAACTTATTCAAATTAAACTAAATCTTAATTAGATATGTCTACTACTTGTACCTAAAGGAAAATATTTACATTCAATCTGGTTATATACATATATATACCTTCCTAATTCATAGAAGTCCCCTTCACTTTTTTTTAAGAAAGGAGAAAAAAACTGTAAAAATGTTTTAATTAAAGTACAGTTTCAGTTAAATTGTCTACACTCTTTTAGTTACCGTTACCGGTTCACCCTCCTCTCTCAGTATGCTTTTCTCTCTAGTTTATACTCGTTTTTCAAATTCACTTTTATTCACTGGCGCAACGTTAAGTGCTTTTTTGTATTGAATGCTTGGATATAATATAAAAGTCCTATAAAAGTACCTATTTGCGTAGCTACTTTATACCAACACAAGAGTAACATGGACAATTGGAATTGTATAAGCTTTTGTACAGAAGTTGAGAGTAAAATTGAAATATTCTACAGGAAAACTAAAATAAAAAACAAAAAAAAAAAAAAAAAAACTAGATCAAAATAAGAGCAGCTGTTGAATGAATGAAGCATTAAAAAAACGAAAATCCAAATATGTACATGAATGGAAATTCAATTAGAGATTTAAGTTGAAGGTTGTTTTTTTTTTTGGGGGGAGGGAAAAGGAGGTAAAATATTATATTGCTAAATCTTTTTTTTTATTTTTATTTTTTGCATATCATTGAAAGCAATATGTTTTCAAATACGCAGAGGTTTTTAACTTTTTTATAAAATAAAAGTGGTACTTGAAACTAAATGTACTTCAAAGCCTTTCAAAAACCAAGTGCATTAATTTAGATGCAGTTCAACACAAAAAAAAATGCAATAAATTATGCCCAAAACGAGAGGATAGCACCAATTCAAAAAGGTATCTGTGTATTTGCATGTATGTTGATTTGTTCTCTCATAATTTCAAAAGTACTTATCATAATTTGACATTTGAGGTATTGTTGGAAGCGTTATATTTGTCCGCTGGTTATAAGCTTAAATTCATGGCAGTACATTAAATGTAGTGCCCTCTGAATCATATTATATTGATATACATATTTTTTCTACGTCGTTTTTCCTACCAATTATTTTAGAAGAACAAAATTAAAATCTTGAATTAGCAACTTGAAATTCAAATATTTTGAAATTAATTTATAAAGTTTTGAAAATATTTACCAATATTTCACTAATTTTACAAGGTCAAGGTAACCTTGTGAACACTCTGAGGGTAGAATTTATTTGCCAAAAACATTCGAAAAACATACCGAAAACCGAAATTTCGTTTCTATGGAAAATAATTCTAACTAAAAACATATTTCTCCTGATCTGTAAAAAAGGCGTCCCTATTCTAAGAAACATATACAAAAAAAAAAATGCCACAACCCCAGGTTAAAAGAAAACCAGCATACTCCCGCAATATGAAGATGGGAGTAGGTATATTATAAATATTAATTGGTCTGGATAGCAATTCAGTTTTTTTGTTTAGCTTCCTTCCAAATTTGTCCTTTAATACGGTCAACCTTCATAATCGTGTCAATTTATTCGGAATTTGGTATTTTTTTTTTTTTGTATGACTTTAAATAGTTCTCTTCTATCTATGCTGGGCGTAGGCGACTAGGTATAATGTTATAAATAGGCAAAACATTATGATGGAATGTTAATAGCAGGACATTTTATATTTCCTACCTGGAGTTACTCCTACGAATAAAATAACAATAATAAGTTTAAAGGTTAAAGAGATTACACAGAACAAGATAAAAGTTAAGATAAATAGATGGCATTATTGGACAAAGCCAACAAGTAACGATATAACTCTTGAATGAACCCAACTCAGGATTGATAAATGACATAAACCTAGAGATAGCATCAGACACCCACATGGATTTTCTAATGAACCTTAAAAACTGTTATGGATTGTTATAGAGGCACATGTATTGGCAAAAGAGCAGAAAACCATTTTAAATTAAATTCAAAACTACTCGCTCACAAGCTTTGAAAACTTTCTGTAAAAAAATAAGTTGTTTGATGATAAATATATGTATATAAGGGCCAATTTTTCAATAGTCAGTTAAACAGTCAGTTAGTACTTATTCCTAAGGATAGAGAAAAAATCAATTTTTCAACAGGCAGATATAGCTTATTCATAAGAATAAAACTATCTGCTTCTTTCAGAGATGAATAAAAATTATTCTAAGGAATAATCTCAACAAAAATATTGTGTCAGTTGTCAAAGCTGTTTTAAAAGAATTTTGAAAAAAATACAGTGGAATACAAGAAAACAAAAACAATCATGAATAAAAATGACGTTTGATTTTAAATATTTTTGAATTTGACAATTTTTTTTTGTTATTCTGGACAATAAATTATTCTTGATTGAAAAATTCAATGTTTTTATCAGATTGTTTATGAGTCTAATAACTTTATTCGTCGAACAGTTAACTGACTTTTTATAAGAAGATTGAAAAATCGGCTCTAAATCAATCTAAGGAAATACGAATAAAAACTTGGGATACCTTCTGAATTGTATCGAAAAATTTTTTTTTCTGACGAAGTTTACTCATCTAGTTATAACATCAGATTTATATAGAGTTGAAAAAAATTTATTTGTTGTTGCTAAAATTATAAGAAGCCCATAGAGGACCAAATCCATTGATTTAGTTGAACAATAAGACCGTGTATCTATTTCATTTTTTCAACCAAAAGTTGAATGTGCGCGACTAGCCTAATAGGAATCAATTGGAAGTCAGAAAGCCAAGTTTTAAAAAAATCACGTTTCAAAATGTTTAAATCGTCATATCTCCGTAAAAACGCAACAAAACACCCCCAAACTTGCAAAATTCAAAATTCTCTAAAAACAAAACTACAAGTCCAAAACTTATAGAAAATGCATTTTTGTGCTCTCTGAGTCGATATTTTTCGAATAGGAATCAATTGGAAGTCAGAAATTCACATTTCAAGAAAATAACATTTCAAAATGTTTAAATCGTCATATCTCCGTAAATACGCATCAAAACACCCCCAAACTTGCAAAATTCAAAATTCTTTAAAAACAAAACTACAAATTAATTGTACGTACAAAATACGTTTGAAATACACTTATTTCCTGTGTTTTTTCTCCTTTTGGTTTCAATTTCACAAAATTTGATAAGCTTTAAAGGAAAAAAATTATCCCAGCCATTGATTGAGTGTCGAAAATTTGGTAGAGCATCTGTCTAATTGTTTTGATTTTTAAACAAAATTTGTAAGGCAAGTTTTAAAAAAAAATTTAGAAATTGAAAAAATTAAATTTCTTTTTTAATAAGTTCAAAAACTGTGTTTCTTTGTACTTTTTATACTTTTTTGTACTTATTTTTAATTCTTCAGTTATAAGTTGTTGTCTATAAAATCGGATTAATGGTTTGCGAAGCAGTCAAAAAAGAACAAAACTTTTCTATGAAAGATGCCGCAAGTAACGGTTAAAAAAATATTATTTTTTATTCAAAAATATGACACACAAATTTGAATGAAAATCGTTTCTGCGCCGTTTTTGAGAAAAGATTATTTTTTATAAAAATACAATTTCTTCGATTCGATTAAAAGAGGACTATGAAAAGTCGAAGGTTGGTAATCAAGGAAATTTCTGATGCCAATCTACATCGAATCTAAAGAGATAAGGAAAGCTTTGCTACTTCAAGAAAATATGCCAAAAAAACCCAACTGTTTTACTTTATTTACACTCAGATTACATCAAAAATGGAATTTTGACCTTCGTGTAAATCATCTTAACTAAAACTTCTTATGTCAACAGAAAGCTTTGTATCGCCTTCTTCATTTTTGAAATTTAACTGTTTTAAAGCCTTGTAAAAGAATTGGTAATACCTTCATTCGTTTCAGAGTTAAGATTTTTTTTTGAAGTTATACTTCTTATGGGAGGGTGGGTATGAAAATTTAATTTTTGACAAGAATGTCAAAGGGATTATGACGCGATCACCCTGGGTAGCAGGGCTGTCGTTTCACCTTTAGAGTAGGCAGTACTTTAGTATTTAAAAATGCAGTACGCCGCAGTACGGCAAACATAAAACACACAACACGTTGCAAGTAACATGTTTCATGTGGAAAGTTGCATGTGGCAAGTTGTATGTTTCAAGTTGCCTGTGGCAAGTTGCCTGTGGCAAGTTGCATGTGGCAAGTTACATGTGGCAAGTTGCATGTGGCAAGTTGCACGTGGTAATTTCCATGTGGCAAGTTGCCAGGGTTGCAAAATGCTCACATTTCAGCTCAGCTCACAGCTCAGCTCAAATTTGAGCTGGGTACCATAGCTTAGCTCATTTGAGCTGAGCTGAAAGTGAGCGCCCCAACTTCCAACGCCTATATCTCGGAATTTTGAAGAAAATGAAAAAAAATTTTTTCGATGCCAAAAGGTAGCGGGGACTCTAACCTACATTTGGGTACAACTCTCATTCCTGTAGGTCTACGCGTTCTCAAACCGGGAGAACTTAAAAGTAAAAAAAAAATAGGCACGATTCTGAAAAAATAGGCATGATGTGGCGGTTTAACATGGAAGGCGATTTTTAAAAAATCTGACAATGTGCAAAGCGTAGGCCCATCACACAAGCTATCATTAAGCATCACTCCCAAAAATTGCTCTCAAGCGGTTAAGCTTCCAGGAGCGTTCAAAGATTCGGGGATTTTTCGAAAAAAAATTTCACACCAACTTTCAAAAGCGAATTTCTCGGAATTTTGAAAAAAATCGAAAAACCGTATTATACCACTATCGGGTAGCTGAGAATATAACCTTTCATATGGCACCACTCCCCTGTCTCTAGATCAAGGCGTTCCAACGCCTATATCTCGGAATTTTGAAGAAAATGAAAATAAAATTTTTGATGCCAAAAGGTAGCGGGGACTCAAACCTACATTTGGGTACAACTCCCATCCCTGTAGGTCCACGCGTTCTCAAACCGGGAGAACTTAAAAGTAAAAAAAAAATAGGCACGATTCTGAAAAAAAGGCATGATGTGGCGGTTTAACATGGAAGGCGATTTTTTAAAAATCTGAAAATGTGCAAAGCGTAGGCCCATGACAAAAGCTATCATTTGGCATCACTTTCAAAAATTGCTCTCAAGCGGTTTAGCTTCCAGGAGCGTTCAAAGATTCGAGGATTTTTCGAAAAAAAAATGTACCCCAACTTTCAAACGCGATTTTCTCGAAATTTTGAAAAAAGTCGAAAAACCGGATTGTACCGGAATTTTTTTTATGATAAAAAAAGAAATATTTTACTAAAAAAATAGAAATATATTTACTATTAAAAAACCAAGAAAAAAGATCACGAAAAATTATCTGTTTTATTTATAAAAATATCCATGTGTTAAAATAATTCCATTAATAACTAGAACCAAACATCTTAAGCTATGTTGTTATATAAAAGTTTAAAATATCTTCATATTTCATTATACTTTCCAAATAAAAATCAATGTATCCTCTCACCCATCACAGCTCAGCTCAGCTCACTTTACCTTAGCTAACCCAACAGCTCAGCTCAGCTCACCGACAGCTCAGCACACCCAACAGCTCAGCTCAACCATCAGCTCAGCTCAAATGAGCTGAGCTATGGTACATAGCTCAAAAGTGAGCTAGCTCAAAATTTGAGCTGAGCTGTGAGCTGAGCTCAGCTAACTTTTGAGCTTTGTAGTAACCCTGCAAGTTCCATATTGCTACTACTAGTGCTGAAGCACACACAATTCTCATAAAATTACCATATCGCACATTTTATGAGCAATTCATTTACTTTGGTTAACCATATACCGTACGTTCTGAACCGCACAACATGAGTAAATTTCACAGAATAAATTGAAAACTACATGGACGCAAGGAGGATGAAAGAATTAATTTATTGTTCACTTGATAAAAATGTAAAAAAACGAATTGTGGATTAACTAATTTAATAATAGAAGTTAAAAATATCAAATGAAATTCATTTACATATACTGAATGAGAAGTATAACTTCAGTCGCGTGTACATGTGTACACACACTCTTTTTTTTATTAAAAAAGTCTAAAATAATTTTGAGTAGTTTTTTTTTCTACAAAAAGCAAAGCTAAGCTAAAAGCTACAGTTGTTCAACGATAATTTGAGTATTGTATTTGTATTGGTTTCGTCGTAAAGAAAAAACGAGGTTTTTATTAAAGTAACCTGATTGTTTTCTTGTAATAAAAAACAGCCAAAAAAGCAAACGAATAATAAGTTTTCCAATCCAAATAAGAATTAATTGTTCGTCAGAAAAATCAAAATTTTTCAAAAATAAAATGATTTTACCAAAAAAAATTTGAAATAAAAAAAAAAATCAAAGATATTTTCTTTAAATTTTATTGTGTATTACAGTTACACAAATGCTTCTGAATAAAAATTTTCGTTGAAATCAGGTTAGTCATTTTGATACGTTTTTGAGAAAAAACAAACTTTTTATTTTGGTCAATTGGAAAATACAGCTCTAAATATGAAAAAAATCAACTTTCCCTCCAGTGAATCTTCCAAAACTCACAAGTTACAACAAAATTGTGTCATTGAGTTGTGCTTTATTGCAATTAAACATTAATTTAGAAGTCTTTTGTGTTAAGCGCCAAAGTTTTCTCATCAAATTTCTATTCAAGCTCAACTTTTCGAAAGATTTCTTCAAAGATTCAAACGTTTGTGAAAAGGTAAGCAAATATCTCTTGTGAAATACATGAACTCTTACATAAACACTAACTTTAAAACCAAGTTAATTAAACCAGTTGTGAGAACATTTATACAACCACTTCTATTATAACCTACCTAATTTTAATTTATAGTTTTAACAACGGGTAAGATACTTGTTATTTAAATTCACTTCTAAGCAAATTTAAATTGGCGTGAATGTCAATGTACGCACCTCGCATGTCGCAATGCTATTTCTGTTCTGTAACATTATACAAACGCCTTGTCATCAAACTTTAATAATTAAACTTCCAAGAAATTCAAATCTCTGTGAAGGTACGAGTGTGATGTTAGAATAATAATAGAATTCCATTTCATTAAAATCTTGATTTAAAAATTATCCTCATATTGCATAATAACATGTGATTTGCAAGTTTTCACAAAGAGTTTCTTATTTGTAGAAAAAAAAAAATCAAAATCAAATCCTTCTACATAATGTGTGTAGGTGTTTAAAGGACAATAAACAAAAAGATTGAATCTAATGTGAATTCGATAAGGCAAAGTTTTTATTTCTAGCCTGAAAAAGTGTTGTAGGTGTATAATGTATATTAGAGTGGTCCAAAAAATATTTTTTTTTTTCAACTTTTTGTCGGGCCACCCGCTGAATTTGTTCCACTTATCTAGAACATTAACGTTGTAAAATTTCAGTTCGCTATCTTTAGCGGAAGAGGGTGCTGATAACAGTTCAATTTTTAATTTTTTGTACGCAATCTTAATTTTTTTCAGTTTTTTTTTTTTAATTAAATATTTTATTTAAGTTTTACTTGTCTTTATAACCATATAAAATATGGAAAAAATGTCAGCAACAATTAATAATAATAAATTAATGAGCAAAAAGTGCAAAAAAAAAACGTCTGTGTACTAAATGTTGACTAAATTTACTTGGAAAAAGGCGGCAGAAATTATTATTTTGATGTTATTTCAGAATACATATGTAAGTCCAACGAAAACAACTTTCAAGCAATTTTTAACTTAAAAACAAAAAATTTCTTCTTACGTTTTTCCAAAAAAATACAATTTTTCAATATCGATCAGCACTTCCTTCTATATCTATAAGATAGGAGGCTGAAAATTCAGCAGTATGATACCAATAGGATGTGGAACCAAAATAGAGGGTGGCTACACGAATTTTTTGGAAATTTTATTTTTCCCATACAAGAGTGGACCACACTAATGTATGTATATATCGATGAGAAAGTAAAAGCCATTTAAAAGAAACTCATCGTTACCATGAGACAATAATAAACATCCTTTTCAAATAACATTCTGTTTATAAGTGATGCCACATACACAATATCAGCTGCTACTGCTACACTCTTTCAGTCATTTCAGTCATTCAGCAAATCAATAAATCGCCCACAACTGATAAAGTATGAGAAGATTCATGATTATAAAGCAACGATGTGTGATGTACATACTATTGCACATGAGACTTATGGATATTGATAGTTTTGTTTTTTTGTTTTTTTTTTTTTGTTTTTGTTACTTTCTAATGTATTGTCAAAAGGATATATAATCTTAGGAATGGAATTCATAGATAATAGTATATTTCATCGATTGTTTAACAAAGATAACAGAAACTAATGTTTGTTTTGTGATAAATAATCCCCATTAAACTCTATGGGTGCTTGTTTACCCAGGATAATTAACTCCTATTCAGGTTTTGTTAAATTGGTTGGATTTAATTTATGTTTCTTTTCCTGAATAAGAAACAGGTCATCAAAAGTATTCATCACTACTTGTAGGCTTTAATTCGCCGTAAAATATAGATAGATGTAGAGTAGATTATTTATTCATAAAAAAAAATTCAAACTTGGAGTAAACGTCTGTTAAATGTCGTACATTCTTGACGAAAACACAATAATTCTAAGACGCATTAAGTTACCCATTACCTATGGCGGCGTAAAGAGGCACGACATCTTAAATAAAATTTACTGACTATGATTAGGCAACTTTATTTATAGCGAAAATAAAAACAATAAATAAAAATACCCTTTTTCAGAAAGTTAACTTATTTTTCCTTGGGATTTTTATTACATAGAACCGCAATCATGTTCATGTTTCGAAGAAAATACCTTTCATATTATTTTTAAAAATCTCGAAAAAATATCTAAATCTGTGTGAGTCCTTTTTTAACTGCAAAGAATTATTAGAAGATATAACATTCATTTCTATTTATCACAACACAAAAAAAAAAGTGCTCATAATAATCCTTAACTGTTGCAGATTTATTTTCTTATTTTTTTTTACAAAAAAAAAAAAAAAATAAATAAATAAAAACACTACACCATTGGCGATGAAAAGATGAAGACAATAAAATTTATAGTGAAAAGGATATTCGAAGTCGTGCGTATATATATTTACGACCTTATTCTTTTGATAAATGCGACAAAAGTTTTTTTTGTCGAAATTCTTTAACAGATTGAGGTGTTTCGATGAAATAAGCAAAAAGGGATAGCAAAACTAAGCAGCCATATATAAACGTATTTGTACATATAACTATACTTTGAATGTCATAGGTGGAATCGTAAATCTCAGATTGGTTTTTGTGGATTTTCTAAATGGTCAAATTAAGCTCTTGTGTACGACGACGACCGTTTTCAATGTTAAGATGTAATAAATAAAGAAATTTATAGAGTTATTTTGGCCTAAAGTAATAAATTCAAAAGAAGTTTTTATTTGAGTTGTGGTCAGTGTGGAAGTACACAAATTAACGTACACTCTGGCGTATACTTAACATTTTTTTTCTCTTGGAGTAATTCATAACACCGGTTGCATCGAAAAGGGTTGATTTGTACATGCAAAGGCGGTTATTTATTGTTTTGTTTGGGCTTAGATAAAGTGATATACGATGATAATTATAGCCAGGAAGATAATTTTCAATTTAATGCATTATTTTTTTTAATTTATTATTTTTTTTTTTCAGTAAAGAAATCACAATTTAAAATTTTTGGGAATTCAGCCAATCTATTAGTTGAGGAGACTTTTGACATTTAACTACTACATACAAAGAATGCTTATGTTAATTAAAATATGTCTTCGTTTCTTAGTAAGTATTTTGTGTTTGAAAAATAATTTTCATCCAGTTTAAATTTTTCTACACTCATGAAAGTTAAAGTAACAGCCCTCAACGCTTAATTCATAAGTTATTCCAGTTGTTGGGATTTACCTCACTTGGCTTATCTAACTTTTGCGAACGTTCAAATTTTTACTTGAAAATTTCTCAGATTGCACAAGAAAAGATAAACTTAACTTAACAACAGACTTAACTTCATCAGAAGTATATTGCTAACTACAAAGTGTTGTATAAAATCATTGAAAAAAGATATAAAACTGAGTTTTAATCAGGTTTTGTTAAAATCCAATAACATTTTTGTAAAAGATAAAAGTAAAAAACCATTAAATCTTATTTTTGTATTTTTCTCGATTTTTTGGAGGTTATATAAAAAAAATGTTTTGAGAAAAAGTTGTAGACATTTTTACTATCTACAACTTTTGCATTTAAATTTTTACTTGCTCTATAGGGCAAGTATTGGTTTCATGTAGAAAAAAAAATTAAGGTTTTAATCAAAACCAACATTACGATGATGGAGAATATCAAAAAATTGGTTTTCGTCATGCCGTCCGTCGGTCTGTGCGTCTGTGCGTCCATCTGTACATCGAGCTAGGGCCTAAACGGATGGATGGATTTGCTTGAAACTTGGTACAGATGCTTTTTACGCTATTCCCTAGACCCGTTTTTTTTTATTTTTTTAATATCGCCTTTTTAACGCATATCTCCCATATAACGTTTTCGAGGTATTGCAACTTTCTCGAAAACGGCTCTAACGATTTTGATAAAATTTGGTATACGTAATAGACTTATTGATTGTAACAAAACTGCGTTTTTAGTTTTTCTCAAAAAATGCGGAGAACGGAAATATGGCGTTGCCGTTTTTCAAAAATTGACATATTTTTTAAGTTCATAAATTTCATCACAGCATAAGTCAATTTTATTAAAAGTTTACAGACATCATTTTGAAGTATAAAATATAAAAAATAAAATATTTTTAAAATATTTTTGAAAAAAAAATTTGAATTTAATTTTTAAACTTTCAATTTTTTTTTTTTGATTTTTTTTTTCTCGACACTAAACAAAATCTTAAATTTCCAATAGATATTTAAGATAAAGATACTGTGAACTACTAGAGCAAGTGCGTGCGACCCAGTCGTGCATTTTATTTTGATAGGAGGTCTACTTTTGACAGAAATCGTAAAATTTTTGACTCCCACCCAACTTTTTACGAAATTGAGTTAAGTCTTTATAATTTTGGGACGCTCTTTCGTTTGACGGAAACTATTTTGTTCTATCTCTTTTAGTTTTCAAGTTACAGAGAACTTTTTTTTCAATACGATATTTTTTAACGGTTTATCATGTCATTTTTGTTCAATAAACTAAATCTTTTTTTTGTATTACATTGAACAAATGGAAGTATATTTAAAAAAAAAAGAGTTTCATAATTTCTATCTTATCCAATATCCACTTTTTTTGGTGGTTTGTTCAATATGCATATGAACTTTTTTGTTTGTGTTTTCTTCTATGTTGTTCAATATTGAGTTTTTTTGTTCAATATCCAACATATTTTGAAAACTTTTTGTCACTCCATATGCCATTGTGTAATATCCAAAATGACTTCTGTTTTATTTTAATTTATAATATAATTCAAAATAATTGAAAAACTATTTCTATTACTTGTTTTAAAAATAAAATTGTCAAGGGTTGCAGAAAAAAATCATTTAAAAACAAAAATTTTCTGATATCAAATTCTGAACTTTAAAAATCGATTTCCCAAAATTTTGAAAAATGGACATTGAACAAGATAGCATCCAAGCGACGAATTGTAGGACCTATTTTTCGGTTTTATTGTTACATATGTCAAGTTCAATTTTTTCCCAAATGTATAGCTTGACATAAATACGATACGTAATACCTAGAACCTACATTACTTTATTAAGAGTAAAAAATTACTCCTTTGTAATTACAAAAATGTAAGCTATTTCAATGCCAAAGTCATAATGAAGTTCATGAACATATAAAATGTTTATTTAAGCTAAACACGTGTATGAAATGTGTTTTCATTTACTTCACACAATGTCACACAAATAAACAACAACAAATAAAATCAAAACACCAAAATATGAAGTTTTGCCAACAAACAAAAACTAACCACCCTGAATGTTGACTAGAAAAGCACATCAGTCACGCAAGACGCAACTCTCAAGTCAACTTGAGCTTGTTACAAACACAGAATTAACGACTTGTCAAAAGTTTTTCGAAAACATGACTTTAAACTTTATAGCCATAACACATATAGAATAGAAATGGATCTAAACATGAAAAGAAAACACACACACTCTCTCTATGTGTATAGAGTTTAGACATATACTCAAGAGTCGTCCTTATAGTTGATTTTTTTGTTTTTGTTTTTTATTTTATTTTATTTTTTTTTTTTCTAAGACAGACATGGGAGACAAACCCAAGCATCCTCTCCTAACACAAAAAGTTGAAACTAACGACACTTAAACGACACAAAGTTTTGTCTCGAAAACGTAATTGATGAATACGCACTAGAGTGGCTGAAAGTTTAACACATTTTCAACACTGTGTCAGCCGGATTTGTTTTGAAGTACCTACCACAGCACATCAGTACCGAGAAATGCTAAAGAAAGTTTTTGTTTTGTTTATTTCCCAGTGTAGGTACTAAGATTTTGGAGTGATTGAGAAAATTGCAGACCATAAGTATTCAAGTAGCAGCAGAAGGAAACTAATCTTGGGAATAATCTTGGTTTCGGTTTGGGATGTCATTTATCAGCTTATAATTACTCTAATAACAAAGTGGAGTCAAGAGGATAAAGTAATATTCGGTAAGCAAGAACAAAGTACCTCCTTGAAAATGTGTAATGGTGTGAATTGGCTTACCTTAGACTGGTTATCTTTTAGTCATTCACAAGCCATTCGGCCCTTTTTTGTCACAAATATGAAAATGGAGTTGTAACTGATTGGACTTGATACTTTAAATAAAAAGACTTTGAAATTTTTAAATGATTAAATATAATTTAAAAAGTTTTCTTTACTTCGTGCTTCTATTTGTATGTAGCCTTTAACAGTCAAACAAAAAAGATGCTCGTCAATTCAATTTTGGCGTTAAATCACCAAACAATATTCTTGACGTAGTACTAGGTACAAATATCATAGGCCTGTTGAAGAAGGACGAAGAATGCTATTTTATTTGCGTGTTGTCTTCTTAATTTATTAAAGCATAAGCTTGCTTTAATACACATTGTGGCAAGGTGCTGGCTTAAATATTTAAGACAAATGATTTTTTGCGGTAGTCTTGCTCTTATTATAAAGCCACACCTACATAAATAAGATCTGCTTCTGAAGCTGCTGATGGCGTTTTCCGTTGCGATATAGCACTTAAAGTTCCAAAAGTCATTCTCCATCTGTAAGTCCCTTCACCCGTCAAAACTCAAAACCCTATAAGCAAGATTTTAAAAAGTCACTGTGGCGTATGAGTAATTTTTTTTTTTTTTTTTCGACAAATCTTCGTTGGTTAAGAAATTTTTCTATTGCTTAAAACCAAGGTTGATCTGTTTAAGGAAAGGATTTATATTTTTTTATACCAGTCCGGAATGAATGGTCCAAAAACAAAGAAAGAAATGCGTCAGTATCATTTTTAAAACGCTGAATCACTTAATCAATGATCAATAACTTTAAATTTTCTTAGTTAATTTTAGTTTATTTCGACGTTATACTTTTTATTTGTTTTCGATAGCAGTTTCACCTTAAATTATGCTTTTATTAATTTTGATTTCAAATTCATTTACGAACGAAAAACGAAAACGAACAAATAATTTGTTGCCTCAGAGCCATAGCTATAGCTAGTCAATGGTACATTAATATTAATTAATAAAAGCCAGTTGCCTTTTTTAGTATGTACATATGTACATACCTCAGTCGCATAGTCAAATGTAAGCCGGGAAAATTAATCAGTTTTATCATTCTCCGTTTTAAAATGTGAGGTACTCCTGGTCATTCGAGTTTTTAACAATGACGCCTTCTCAGAGAACAGCATGAGATATTTGATGGCATTATGACGAAAAATACAAAATAATTTTCATAGGTTTTCTTACAGCATTTCTTGTTAATATAGATAGCTTCTTGAAAAACTATAATTTTTTAATATTTTATCTAATAAGATTATTCTTGAAACGATTAAAAAAAACACATTTTTTTCGAAAAATTGCACCAAACAAAATCTATTTTTTGGTAGTTTTTATTCTCGATATAATGTCTATATCTATATAGTATCGTTATAGTATGCTTATAGATAATTTTCTCATCACACCTATAATCCCACTATAAGATACTCCTAAGAAGTTTCTTAGAATCTTAGATCAACGTTTACTGATAATTTTTTACCGTGGGTAGTATACCAGCTTTATATGTAAGTGCGAATAGCCTTTTGGGTTCGAAACTCGGAATCAAAAATGTTAGTTGGGATAGCCTATAGAGCAAGTTTTGGGTTCCGAAAAAAAAGCGATCCAGATAGCAATCAGATATGGCATTATAATGATAGAGCAATCGTTTGTCTATCGATAGACTACTTTTGTCGATAGTCAATTATCAAAAATGACTTTTGGTATTGTATTTATTTATTTATTTATTACCATCTATAAGTTTACAAAAAAAAATTATTACATCTTGGTCTTAAGCTCCTAGATGGCGCATGTATACCAAACAAGACTAAAAGCGGGGGACAGTCAATATGCTTTATTATAACATCTCTTGCGAACATTATAGAATAATAAGTTCTTCTACTAGAAAGAGGCTTTAAATCAATCAACAAGCACCTACTATTATAAGATGGCAAAGAATCAGACCAGTTCAGTTTTCGCAGCTCATATTTTGTGAATCTCTTTTGAATTTTTTCAATACGTATAAGATCTTTCTTGAATAGAGGTGACCACACAACGCAACAATATTCTAAAATCGGACGAACCAATGCTACGAAGAGTGCTTTAAATGTAAATCGTGAGCGTTTCTACATATAAATCCGAACATAGCATTGGCTCTCAATATAACATAATCAATATGTGTATTAAAACTCAAATGAGAATCAAAAATTACTCCTTGATCTTTTTGGCTAATAACTTTTTGTAATTTCACATTTAACAGCTGATAATCAAACACAATTGGAGTGAATGATCTAGAAAAAGACATCATAGTACATTTCTTTACATTTAAGTTTAATGAGTTGAGATTACACCATCGTTCTAAATTATCCATATCTTTTTGCAACTTTAAACAATCAGCAATCGATTTTACAGATTTAAAAATTTTCACATCATCCGCAAACATCAAACAATTGGAAAAATTTATAACGTCGGTTAAATCATTTATAAATAGTGACTGCCCTGCGGAACACCCGAATAGTTAAAAATTTTAAAAGATGTTTCTGACCCAATTTTAACAAATTGGTAAGCGATTGGTAAGATTTTACATTTCGTGACCACAAAGCCAAAACCACGAATCTGCAAAATTGTAGGCAAAAGATGGAGGATCGGAATCGACGCAGTTAAAAGAGAGACCGATAACAAGTCAAATGACGCATGAAAGTGAAAATGTGAAAAAATGTAGATTTAATACCCCCGAAATGTGTGTTAGTCTATATTCAGTTTTAACAATTTGTTTGTTGCTATAATCTCATGAGATTTCGTACCATTGAAAAAATCTGTTTCTCTTCTTCTCAAATGATTACACAAATTTTTTTTTTACATTTTTTGATGTATTAACCGCCATTGACGGTTTCCTCTAGCCACAACGTACTGAATAAGAGCCATCTTTTTGCAATAAACATATAAACGAAACTGTTAAGTAGAAATATTTGTATATTTTTATTATTATCTTACAGTAAAATTTTAAAAGTTGATATTTCACAAATTAATTTTAAAATAATATTAAATACAAAAAAAATTATTCTATTAAATGCTAATAATAATTTAAAAAGAGAAAAGCTTTCTGTTTATTTTTTTTTTTTTTTGTTTTTTGAGATTTAATACACAAAATATTTTCTTTAATTTAATTGCATCCACAAAACTAACTTCAATAGAAAATTAATTTAGTTTTTTGTTAAGAAATTTGATAGAAATAAAGATTTAGAATGTTTGTTTCAAACGAAACAAAGTTTATTATAAGAAAAAATTAAACAAAATAACAAAAAAATTATCAAATTATAAATTTAGGATCGTGCATTCTACACCTACATTTGTCTGTCTTTTAGTTTCTTAAAAATATATAAACAATTTTATTTTACAATTTATTTAGATCAGGATATTTTAGTTATTAAACTTAATTTATGTAAAATATTTGTATTAATAATAATGTGATACTAAATTCGCTAGTTTAACGGCACACGCGTATTGAAAATGTTAATACATATTTTTTTTTTAAATTTTATACTTGTGTAGCTTTAAGTTATAAGATTTTATTTTTTTTTTTTACAAAATAAAGGTAACAACATTTACAATGTGGAAATATTTATAAATACTTTTTGTTAATATATTTTAAAGCTCTGAATAAATTATACTGCCAACACTTGAAACGACGTATTTTTTCTTAACAAAAAGCTAAGAAGGACAGTTTTGAAAGATTCAGATTTTGCCTGGATCAAATGGCACAAAATTTAGTGGTATATTTCGTATTTTATCGGTGTAGGTTTGTGCTTTTTTTTTTTTTCAGAAATACTATCTCCTGATTTCGCCAAATATATTTTATTTGATCACAGCGTTTCGAGAGTTTTTTTTTTTGTATTTTTTTTTTTATTTTTGTTGAAACTCGGTAAACTTATTCTTTTTTTATATGAAAGTTAAATGCTTAAGCACTTGTGTCCATACTAATCATGTTTACAGATTTAATTAAACTATCTTCGAGATGAATCTCTTCTTTTGAGAACATCAAATATCACTTCAGATGCATTCTGATCGTCCTGATCGTGAGACTCGTCTTCTGAATCGGTATTTTCAAGAAGGGGTATTTTTTGTCCAGACGAACTGTGCAAGACAACTGAATGTGTTAAATTATCGCGTATGTTTCCGTTGGTGGTTTCTTCGAAAAGTATTTCATCGGGTTTTTGAAATGTTAAAGTGGAATATTTGTGTATGACATGGCAACAGATGCCACCCAAACAGACAACCAAGCCAAGTACGTTCATTAGTGACAATTGGTCACCATTAAGTTCAACTGCAAGTGCCAACTGGCAAATATCCTGAAAAAAAAAACAAATAATTAATTCAATTGAGTTTTAATTAATTAATGTTATGTAGTTAATTATTGTTTCTTTTTCCCACGTTAACGGATAAATTGAATTTATTTTAATTTTGCTTTAAGAAATTGTGGCACAAATAGTAAAGAATAAAGACCTAATTATTAATCTTATCTGTTTCTACAGAAATTATTTAAAAAAATTGATTGTTTAACATTTGATGGCCCTAAAACCCACACAAGGTATACATGTATTTTTTTTTTTTTTGTATTTTTAATAGTTTATTGTTCTCTTAGTTAAAAATTGGTTAGTGGTTACTGAATTCAAAAGAAAATTTTAGTTTAGAGTAGTACCTAAGCTTTCTCTTTCTTTCAGTTACAACGAGTTACATTAAAGCTTAATTATTTATTTTTAGTTTTAAAAATGTATTAAAGCCTGAACTACATCAAAACACAAAGTAGTCAAAAAAGTACGAAAAAGTAACCAAAGCTCAAAATATAAAAATCACATGTATATTTACCTGGCATTTATTGGAAAAAAATTAACGAAAAAAGCTCTTTTGTTTTTGAAGTTTTGAAATTTCAAATAAAAAAAAATTGAAAAAGTAAACAAATTACAGTCAACTCCATCTAAGTCGAATTGTCACAGGACACGAAAATTGGTTCGAGTTATAGGGAAATTCGACTAAGAGGAATCTATTTAATCTTTTTGCTGCAGGCGGTTTCATTAAAAACGGTGAAAAAATTTGAGTTAGAGGACTTAACTAAAAAACTTGAGGAAGCACGACTTATAGGGAATCGACTGTATTTGAAATTTCAATTGTCTGTCAAAAGAGCTTTTTTTTCTAGGGGGAAGAAGAAAAAACATCGTGTTTACTTTTTTGTACTTTTTTGACTTTGTGTTTTGATGTAGTTCAGGCTTTAAAGTGAAAAAAAGTCTACAAAACGTATGAACGATTTTTTAGGATAAGATGCTTCAGAATTATTGTTTCAGTACCAGTAGGGTAAGAAAAAAAAATTCTGTCAAAAAAAAGAGTAATTTTATCAAGTAAACTTCTTTTTAATATACAAATACAAGTTGATAGACAACTTAGGTCTGGTAACTTAAGACAATCAATAATTTTTGTGAGCGTGGGACTAGTTTTCCAAAAATAGAGGGAACCTAGAATTTTCTGCTTTTTTCGAGAACGGCTATAGTAAAATGTACTTTTTCATGACGTTTGAGGTCTTTTTAATTTCAATAATACCAGGCCCGAACCTCTGACTTAAAATGAATTTCAAATACCGGAAATCTACAAAAATACCGTTTAATTGTTTGAAGAAACCAAGCCCCAGCTCCTCCCTGGAATGTGAATGGCTTCTTAAATAAGTTCCTACATACAAAATTCAGAATATTTCAATGCTTTACAAGCGAATTTTCTTTGAATCAAAGCTTTTATAACAATTATGTAGAGGCAATCGACTTAACCTTAAAGCCAACAAATATAATTTCGAATTTAATTATACATTCACAGAAAACTAACGCTACAACCAATTGTGACAAAAATTTTGCGAGAACTAGAACAACAAAAATCTATTTATACGATTAAAAAAAATTTTGAGTGCTGTGACCTGCGTTGCGGGCGAACATAGAATTAAACTTAAATGTAACACGTTTTAGTGTTACACTTTTTTGATGTTTACACATCAAACAATAATGCTATATAAACAAGAACAACGGTATGTTTGTTCATATGGAATTCAACCATGAATGTTTACATACAATCGCTATCTGCAAATAAAAATTGTAACATAAGTGGTTCAAAAAGAATCATAATCATTCTTTATTTTATTTATAGGAAAAAATAATGAACCACATAATGACAAAATTTACTTACGTTCAAAAGGTGTGAATGAATGAAATTCAATTAAAAAAAGGAGCACTTATTTTATAGACGTCTGAATTTAATCAAATTTTCTTCAAACAATAAAAAAAGAGGTGCAGCTTTACAATAATTTAGATTTGTGTTTGATTTTTCATAGTCAAAAATAAGCTGGAGAAACATTTTGAATCGGAATTAAAACAATACAAAAAAAAATGTTTTTCGATCAAGGGGCCCGGTAGTGCCCAGCCAAGTTCTCTAGCAACTTTGGCACTACACCCTTAATTACAGGAAACAACTCAGGCCATTTTCGACCCCCCTCTAACTTCCACACCAAAGATGCTAGAAATTTCAAACTCACTACATTTGTTGAGCTCGTAAAAACCAAACTCCTCACAAAATTTCAGCCTCCTACGATGAGTAGTTTCTGAGATATAGGGCTTCAAAAATCGCAAAAACCGTAACTGACTCACTGACTCACTGACTCACTGACTCACTGACAGATCATCAAAATTATGGAGAACTTCCCGATATCGTAGAAACTTGAAATTTTACACGGTGATAGGACTTGTGGTGTATACAAAGGAAAAAATCGAAAATTTGAGATTTTCAATTCAGGGGGCGTGGCATCCGCCCATTTCCGCTGAATTTTCATCATATATTATAGAGCACTTCTGATTATCGTAGAATCTTGAAATTTGGTAGAATAGTAGAGCTGGTAGTTAATACAAAGGAAAAAATTTAAAACTTGAGAATTTCAGCCAGGGGGCGTGGCAACCGCCCATTTCCACTGAATTTTCATAAATTATTATAGAGCACTTCTGAATGTCGTAGAATCTTGAAATTTGGTAGAATAGTAGAGCTAGTAGTTTATACAAAGGAAAAAATTTAAAACTTGAGAATTTCAGCCAGGGGGCTTGGCAACCGCCCATTTCCGCTGGATTTTCATAAATTATTATAGAGCACTTCTGATTGTCGTAGAATCTTGAAATTTGGTAGAATGGTAGAGCTGGTAGTTTATACAAAGGAAAAAATTTAAAATTTGAGAATTTCAGCCAGGGGGCGTGGCAACCGCCCATTTCCGCTGAATTTTCATATATTATTATAGAGCACTTCTGATTGTCGTAGAATCTTGAAATTTGGTAGAATAGTAGAGCTGGTAGTTTATACAAAGGAATAAATTTAAAATTTGAGAATTTCAGCCAGGGGGCGTGGCAACCGCCCATTTCCGCTGAATTTTCATAAATTATTATAGAGCACTTCTGATTGTCGTAGAATCTTGAAATTTGGTAGAATAGTAGAGCTGGTAGTTCATACAAAGGAAAAAATTTAAAACTTGAGAATTTCAGCCAGGGGGCGTGGCAACCGCCCATTTCCGCTGAGTTTTCATAAATTATTATAGAGCACTTCTGATTGTCGTAGAATCTTGAAATTTGGTAGAATGGTAGAGCTGGTAGTTTATACAAAGGAAAAAATTTTAAATTTGAGAATTTCAGCCAGGGGGCGTGGCAACCGGCATTCCCGCTGAATTTTCATCAAATATTATAGAGCACTTCTGATTATCGTACACTGAGCCAAAAAACAACGTAAAATCAATCTAAACCACTTTGAATCAATGGAAAATCACTACATTTTTAGCCTAAAGTGGAAAATGATTGAATCAAAGTAGCACACTTTAAATCAAAGTTGTTCACACATTAAATCAAAGTTGTTCACAAATTAAATCAAAGTTGTTCACACATTAAAAAAATAAAAAAAGTAAAACTAGCATCCGCTGGGGATCGAACCTGCTATACCTGGGTTGACAAGCTTGTGCTTTACCACTGTGCTTTACCACTGTGCCATCTCACTTATAAAAATTGATGTGACAAACTGTAAGTTAAGCATAGGACGACTTTTTAGAAAATTAATGAATATATTTTTCACCATTGATTCAATGTAGAACGGATTAAAAATTACTATGCGTTTTTTCTCTGGGTGTAGAATCTTGAAATTTGGTAGAATGGTGGAGCTGGTAGTTTACACAAAGGAAAAAATTTAAAGTTTGAGAATTTCAGGCAGGGGGCGTGGCAACCACCCATTTTCACTGAATTTTCATCAAATATAGAGATTTTATATTCTACAGCCATACCTTGCAAAAAGTAGTGAAATCACAACAAAAACATTACTGTTAAAAAAAGAGCCAAGTTCTCTTATATTGAAATTATGCTGGCAAAAGTACTGAGATGTAAAAGTGTACCAAGTTCTAAAGTTTGGGTTCAAATTCGTATCAATAAAATTTTGATTGTTTACTTGGCAATTTTTGAAATAACTTTAAAAATCGATAATTAAGAAAAATTGTCAAGAGAACAATCAAAATTTTATTGATACGAATTTGAACCCAAACTTTAGAACTTGGTACACTTTTACATCTCAGTACTTTTTGTGCCAGCATAATTTCAATATAAGAGAACTTGGCTCTTTTTTTAACAGTAATGTTTTTGTTGTGATTCAATTTACAATATTTTATGAAGGTAGGTACTGATTTAAAAACTCTTGCATCGGACCGGTTTTTTTTTTTTAGTTATTCCAATCTGATTTATGTAAAACACCTTGGCTTTCATCAAGTAAATATTTTGTCGACTAGTAGACGACTAAATACGATATCAGCTGCGTTCCTTTGGAAATATTTATCTACTTTTTATTACTTAAAACTACTTTGCTATACTGAAAAAGTAGTTCAAAGCAGCTTTAAGTACTAAAAAGTAGATAAATATTTCCAAAGGAACGCAGCTATCGTCAATTGTTTGCTTCAGGTAATTCCGTAATTCTACTGCTATTGTTTTGTCTATCTAAGCGGCCTATCTTCAACTAATCAGTTCAACAAATTGGGTACGAGGACAACATCGACATATTGATTCGCTACCATTGAGCTGTATAGAGCAAATAAAGGACAGGGAAAAATGGTTGGTAAATAATGACAGACTAACCCTTTTTTACCAGTGCTGGTGAGCAGGGATGGGACTGAAAAAAATGTCTAAGTAGATTTGAACAAAAAACGCAGTAGATTCATTTTTATCGCAGTAGATTTTTATATTTTTAGAATTTCATAAAAAATAACAAAAACTAAACATTCATTTCTTTTTAGAAAATATAACAAAAACGGACCAAAACAAAAATGTATGCATTTTTGTATTAATTATACGTAAAAACACACGTTACGCATTAGAATGAGATTGACTGCATTCAGAACTTAGAGGATATAATATATGGAGTGCTTGTTGTATACCTAATACATTGTAACGCCATATGCATGGATAGGGGTCGCTGCCTTCGTTTTTCAGTGCGAGTCCGGTTCCGCAGCTGTAAATAAATTTTCCACACGAAACATTTTTGTTCGCATTTAATTTTAATAACGGCAAAACTAGTTTTTTGTTCGCCACTAAATTTTAAGTGAGAAGAGATCTGTCGACTACCTCGCAGAGTGTTGCCAGAATATTTAAGAAGCAAGGAGCCGATTTTGAAAAATCTTGGAGCCAAAAATAGCCTTTTTTAAATATGCAAATATAAAAAACGCATATAGTTTTGCTTTCTATGAGATTTGATCGAATACGAGGAGTTTTCTGAACGTCAACAACTTTCCTCAAGGAACTCATAATAGAAATAAAAGTAATATTCAATTTTTTCGGGTGAAATCTTGTTCACATGAAACTCACAATAGGCTGATATTTTTTTTTTTTTTGTAAAACAAAAAGTGCAGTAGATTTTATTTAAAGGCAGTAGATTTGTTTCTTGAAGAAAATGCAGTAGATCTACTGCAATTGCAGCAAAGTCCCATCCCTGCTGGTGAGTATACAGTATACATAATACTGCCACTATCAAGCCTACAGTACACATAATACTGCCCCTGTCCGGCGGGCACCGAACTCCATATTTTTTCCATCTTTTTTTTAACCCGCGCAAAAATGATCAAAAATGATAACTTGGAAAATACTACCTTGCTATACGTACTGTGGTTGTTTTATGAAAAAACCTAATAAAATTCCTACAGGGTACGTGACGAAGAGTTATTAAATATATACGCTTTACAAAAAAAAAAAAAACACCCAACCGACTTATACTCGGATACAAATAGCTAGACCTTTTGGACGATATGAAAGGAGTGACTCCAAAGCGTGAACAAAACTAGCTTAGTCCACTTATTCATATTTTTGTAATCATTCAATTGAATTAAACTTTTTCAACTTAATCCAACTAATGGCTTAATCAAACATTGACCAAAGATTTGTTTCTGGAAAAAATAAAAGCAAATTCTGATATTTTTTCAAAGGCTTACCGTGCTGTAAATTCAAGTCTGAAAATGATCAGCTTCGGAACTTACTGTTATGTTGAAGTAAATATTTCTGAACAACCGAGAAAGCAAGAATATTAGCTCTGTTCCTTTGGGAGGTGGCAAAGTATTAAGGAGACAGCATGAGTAGTTCTATTAGAAAATGTACTAGATCATGTACTCATGAGTAAACAATTACCTCCAATGGAACGGGGTTATTATCAACACCTGTATTGAAAACACAAAGGTTGCTTGCTCTTTACTATGCTTTACAACTGACTGACTACTTCTTAAATAATAAAGTTTTACCAAGCTTTGCAAGTAAAATATCACATATAAATAGCTATCTCAGAACTTGTTAAAGATTTACTGGTTCAACCATATATCAAATGATGAACATTAAAATTTTAATATGCTAAGATTCCATTCCAGACCAGGAGATATTGTGAAAGTAGGTCGACCGTGAAACACATGACATAGAACATTCAAAAATAGATTTACGTTGCTGGAAAAGAGTTGGACGGAACTGAGCATAGGACATAGCAGCATTGGAAAAAATCTTTTCTATTTTATGTTCCATCTATTTAGAAAAAAGGTGAATCTGGTGTAAGCATCCTCTTACAGGATGAACATACTGGAAAACAGTGTTTTTACTAAGCAAACTGTTATGTTAATTCATTTAAAATAGGCTGTAAAGCAAAAGAGCCCTGCAGACATGTTAAACATTTCAACATAAGCGCACAATTTCATACTACCTGCAATCAAATGGGCAGACGAACCTTTTAGTCTACACTGCTATTACTTTGGTTAAGCTAAACAAAAAGCTTCAAAATAACTTGTTCTTAACAGTATGCCCAAAATGTGAGTTATTTTCAAAAAAAAAAAAAAAAAAAATTAAAGCTATTCGTTTCTTTGAACGAGAACACTTAATTGAAGAGAAGTTACTCCAGCGCACTCTTGAAGCTGTAAACAGACTTGGTTCTAGGTTCTGGCCAAAAGGAATATCAAGACTATTGTCTCGGCGACATTGAGAAAATAAACCACAACAGTCTAATCAGGCCCATCATGAGTCGCTAGCGGAAGCAGTTAACATTCCAATAGGAGTCATGAAGGGCAATATCTTCTCAAACTATTTAACAATAGTTAAATAGGTGGCTAATAATATGTGGCACGGTTTGACTAGCTGCGCCATATCTAGAAATATCTGGCCCACCTACAACAAATCCAAAACCAATGATTTGATCTCCAAACCCAGAAGACATTACATTAGCAGAATCGTTGCGGTGTGCACAGGACATTGGCCGATAGGGGAACATGCAGCAAAGTTGGGTATACCGCACAATACTTATTGTCGCAGCTGCTTGGACCAGCAAGAAAAAGAAACGGTCTTCCAGTTTCTATGCCAATGTCCTGCCCTCGCTAGGAATAGAGCACTCTCTCTGGGGAGTGAATTCTTTAATGTCATAGATAACATCTCAGAATCAAAGATCAAAGACTTGATCTCGTTCCTCAATGCAACAAAGTGAATTGCCTAACACTTGTTTTTCCTTTTTTTTTTTAAACGAATTTAAAATTTATTTCACATAAATCCATTTATCACTCACAGGTTTCATGATAACGTTTTGATACCAAAATATCAAAACGGCGCATTCTGCGCTTATTAGGCCATCAAGCACGGTTTGCTTTGACCGCCATCTCTACCTACCTAAGCTACCAATTGTAAGACGACAAAGAAGTCTAAATTTTAAGTTTCAAGAATACAAGGAAAGAAAAACTATAGTGAATAAATTAGGATCTAAATGACTGAAAGCAGGACGAAAGGGATCATAACCGATTAAAAACTACGTGTCTCAGAAAACCGTTAATTGTCCAGAAACCCGATAAACAAAAAACAAAAATAAAACTTTACAGATATTTTCTGTAGAATAATATCAAACGGAGGTATGTGCTAAAACTGATACAAGCTTAGAGATTAAGCTTATCTTATCAAGATTTTTATAGCTATAACCAAAACAGCGAGTAATTTAAGGTTTCATGACGCATAACTTTACCGACTCTAAGAGAGAAAATTCACAAAGACATTTTGTAGATCTTGCATGTATAACAATATTTTTCATTTTTGCTCTTTATATAAATTAAAAACGCGGTACTTTACACAATCACAGAGAAAAAGTGCCACAACTTAAATAAAAGGAACTCAGGACTAGAAAAAATTTTAAACGAATAAAATTTCCACTGAAAACAAAACAAAATTATTTTAAGTGTGAATTCCCTTAACTATATTCGATTACTTTAGAACTGAATCACTCATAACTCATATCAGACCCACAACTATGCGATAATGCATTTTTATTATTTTCCATTTTACCTATTATACAAAAAATAAAAACCTCAGGTCATATCAATTTGTAATTTCAACAACAAGTAGAACTAATTTATTATTCTCAATTCAATTTAAATACCTATAATGAATTTTTGAATACCCCTCTTATTGACATCAAGAACAAAATATAAATTATTTTAATGATAATACCAAAAATAAATAAAAGACAAAAAAAAAAAAAAAACAAACACACTTCGAGCTCACCACTCACGTTTAATAAACAAAACCTTGTCTTATCTTTTCAAGAGTCAAATCGGAAACAACACAATTTACAAAAAAAAAAACCTTTACCTTCCTCCGGTTTTTGTTTATTTTCTATTTTTTTTTTTTTTTTTCTTATCAATTTAATTTAAAAATAACTCAAAAATCTTACCTTAAAAATTCCAGAAATCGAAAGAGTTAAGCTCGATGTTCGTGATAGAACCAAAAATTCACTTAATTCCATAAAGAATGCCAATATAGCTCCAGCGCTAATCTTCAATACCAAATAAACAATGTCCGAGGTGGGATAGGTTGGAAGTTGATTAACAACATTCATAAGACGTTCGCCTATGGATGAAAGAAAAACAAAAGGCTACAATTAAGACTATAAAGTTCAATGACCCCGGCCATTCAAAAGTAACGAAGAAGACATATTAACCTTGTTTCCAGTTTATCTCGTTGAAGAAGCAATCGTTTTTTTTCTTGAAACTTGGTAGGTCTTAAGGACCCATGATAAAGAAAGTTTCACAAATAACTAATTAAACGTAGACAAATTATTCACGGATAAAGCGGTAATGGACAAGATGCGTACAAGTCATCTCCATTACCGTCTTTGTCTGTTAATAATTGAGCTATTTTGAATTAGTTTTTCTTGAAACTTCTAGAACTTCAACTTTATCATGAGCCCTTAAGACCCATTAAGTATCAAGAAAAAAAATATTGCTTCTTCAACGAGATAAACTAAATAATAAGCGTGAAAATGTCCCTAAAACTGCAAATGGAATGGCCGACCCTCTCTCTCACCTTCAAATGCAATTGTAAATGGAACAACCGATAGAATCATCCAAGGTTGCATATGATAAATCATATCCACTGGATTATGCAATCCCAGTTTAGACTTTTGCATTACAAATTGTGCAAAAGTCCACCGAATTCCACTACTCAAAGATGCCACAAGCAAAAAAGTGAATCCCAAAGCATCAAACTGAGTGGATTTGTAAGTGAACATAAATAACCCCGTGGCAATCATCACCACAATTCCCATCAAAGCCCAACTCTTCTTCTCCAAACCCAAAATAATTGCAAATATTAGAATAAAAATAATTGTGGATGACTTGGTCATCGTGTATAATGAGATCTTGACCAATTCCAGACCCCAGCCGGAAAAGCCAATGTCAATGCCACTGGCTATACCTGTTGGAGCCATCTTACGAATTGAGGTTTTGCAATCGAGTTGTACCCGCGTGTTGCCATTGAACAGGGGCATGACACTGCGCACACACGCCGACATCATGTACTTAACAACCAGATGGTAGGAAACTATTGATAGAGGGAATTTCAAATGCTACAAGAAAACAAAGAACAAATGTAAAGTCAATCAAATACAAAAGGAAGACCTAGAAATAAAACCTTTATAAGCCATCCTTGATAGAAAGTCAAACTAATAGAAAGTGAAAGGTAAAGACAAATAATGGCCAAAGTGCCGACTGCCAGTTGCATGAGTTTCGAACTAGCGGCATGTTGTGTGGCCACGTCTAGACGATGATGATGATGATCGTCCAATTCGTTTTCTTCATCGTTTTGGAAGAGTTCACCTTTTTGATTTGTGCTCAATCGTTCGTAACGTGACGTAGACATGGTTTGCTGGGATAAAAGACACAAGTTAGAGCAACAGTTCACCATTTGCAGAGGACTTACTTGTTTTTGTGTGTTGTGTTAAAGTGTGGAATGATTAGCAATCAGTCTTTGTCGTGGAAAAAAGAGGGAATTGGACTTGTTTTTTTTTTTTTAAGTAAGTTTAGACTCGTACAGCTTGTTGCATTCCATATGGAATGTTTAAAATTTTGTTTTTATTTTCAAGTTATATTGTAAGATGATGGAATATATATTTTGTTGGCAGTTTTTTCTTAAGCAGAAGAATTTTTTTGTTGAGGGAGAATTTGTGGAATATGCGCCTGCGAGAGGTTTTTTCTTCGTTTGGGCCAAATTTGTTTTGCTACGCAGTGCGGCTGACGTTGACATTTTTTTTTTTTGTAGAAAAATGACAGTTCGATAAATGACAGCTGTTTGGGGATGTGTCCGAAGAGTATGTGACGATAGTGTGGGGTGTTAAGTAACGAGTTTTTAGTAACGAATCGTTAGTTATGGGTTTGATTGCACCGGCACACAAAAAAAATGTGTCATGTACCAGGAACCAGACCTATCTTTCTATATGTTTTTGGACCAAAAAAAGCCATACAAATTCAAACAAAATGCAGTCACAGCTCAAAACTGGAGGGTGACAGGGACAAACGGACTTTAAATTCCGATTCAGCGGGTCCAAAAACATATAGAAAGATAGGTCTGGTTCCTTGTACATGACACTTTTTTATTTTTTGTGTGCCGGTGTTGTTATAGTTGTCTTTTCGTAGGAATCAAGCAAATTATTTTTTCACAAAAACAATCTAAAGCCATTTTGCGGCTGCTGTTCATAATGAATTCGTTTAACTCTGCTGAAAAATCTAAATGCACCAGAGAAAAAATTATTAGGGGCGGCAAAATTTGGTTCTGCCCCGGACGGCAAAAAACAATGCGATCAAGTCCCGAAGCATATCACGAAGATGTCCCGAAGATGTCCGGAAGTTGTCCTGAACACTTCCCGAAGATGTAACGCGTATGTCCCGAAGTTGTCCCGAAGTTGTCCCGAAGTTGTCCCGAAGATGTCCTGAAGATGTCCCGAACATGTCCCGAAGTTGTCTCGAAGATTTCCCGAAGATGTCCTGAACATGTCCCGAGCATGTCCCGAAGATGTCCCGAGCATGTCCCGAAGATGTCCCGAGCATGTCCCGAGCATGTCCCGAAGTTGTCCCGAAGATGTCCCGAAGATGTCTCGAAGATGTCCCGAGCATGTCCCGAAGATGTCCCGAGCATGTCCCGAAGATGTCCCGAAGTTGTCCCGAAGATGTCCCGAGCATGTCCTGAAGATGCCCCGAGCATGTCCCGAAGATGTCCCGAAGATGTCCCGAAGATGTCCCGAAATTGTCCCGAAGATGTACCGAAGATGTCCCGAGCATGTCTTCGGCTTAAGCCGAAGCCTAAGGTTGAAAAAAAGTCAAGAATTCTCCTTTCCAATTGGATACAAATATTATTTTTATTTATTTATATTTGATGGCACACATGTGTTTTGAAATTTTTTAATACCTACCGAAGAAAAGATTGCAATCTTTTCTTCGGTATTCAAAAATTGAAATTTTTTCCGGCGCCTAGTAAGATGCTCGATATAATAAACAGATTCTTCGGCTTCGGCCAAAACTTCGGCCTAAAATGGCCGAAGCCGAAGGTTTGGCCGAATGTTGTTTTTTTGGCCAAATTCGGCCGAAGCCGAATGCCGAAGCCGAAGCTTCGGTCGGACACTAATAATAACGTTGTAATAACTTATCATAAAAAACCATTGTATGAGTATGAGTGTTTTTTTTTCGCACGAAATCGAAAGACTAAAACTTTCAAAAAATTTCGTTAAGAGCTTAGCAGTGGCCAAATCTTTTTGTTTTACAAAACATGTACTCAGTCTTACTTAAGTGTCAACCATTACAGAACATTACGCCAAATTTCATTAAAATCATTAAAACTTAAAAAAAAAATAAAAGAAATACCTACGATATATTTTTGATGTATTGCATTCGAACATGCATCTAAACAAAAACAACAATACAAGATTTCCAAAACTCTATTTAAAATATTATAATACTTGCATTAGAACTCTCCATAGCAAACTTTGACTTCTTGATTTTACTTTAAAAAAAAAATGAATGTTGGTCAGCAGTGGCGGATCCAGGATATTTTTCTGGGGGGGGCACAAGGGACGGATTGGCAAAATCAGCCAATCGCCTTGTCGCCATGTCGCCTTGTCGCCATGTCGCCTTGTCGCCATGTCGCCTAGTCACCATGTCGCCTTGTCGCCATGTCGCCTTGTCGCCATGTCGCCTTGTCGCCATGTCGCCATGTCACCTTGTCACCATGTCGCCTTGTCGCCATGTCGCCTTGTCGCCATGTCGCCATGTCGCCTTGTCGCCATGTCGCCATGTCGCCTTGTCGCCATGTCGCCTTGTCGCCATGTCGCCTTGTCGCCATGTTGCCTTGTCGCCATGTCGCCTAGTCACCATGTCGCCTTGTCACCATGTCACCTTTTCGCCATGTCGCCTTGTCGCCATGTCGCCTTGTCGCCATCAGAGAACCAAACGAGTCAAGTATTGTTTACGAACATCGAGTGCTTACTCGAAAAAAAAACGATCTCGAACAAACAGAATCAACACAACTCACATATGTTCGAGCTTTCCTGTTTAGGAGTATGATGACTCGTAAGTAATCCTACAATCCTACATTTCAAACGAGTTCAAACGATCATTTTTCTATTCTATACCTACCCGAAAAAATAGTAATTTGTTTTAAAAACAATCATCCCAAATCGCATTATTGCATATTTTTTAGGGATATGTTTCTACTACGCACCTACCTGCACAAATTAACTGGGAATTCCCCACTACCCCATTTGTATTGTTACCTAACGACTAATTACTTTTTTATAATCTTTGAACAACAACAACATCTTGAAGGTGCTACCACCAAGTGTTTATGGCTAGAGTTACAGTACTGTTTCACGGATGCCAATCCGATCATCAGTCTCCTTTTATTCCATTTTGTGTGTGGTGCTTAGTCTAGTAATTTTTTTCATTTGATTTGAAAAACTTCTTCCGTCACACTTGAGTATTGAACCTAGACCAAGCGAGTTCAGAAGCCAGTACACTACGCACTGCGCTACCTCGCACACGTGATTAGCTTCACCCAATTGCAGGTTTTCTTAGTTTATCAACATGCAAATGAATAGACTTAGCATTTTTACTAAACCCACTTAAGTGCTTACCCACTTACCTCCCGATTAGCCGGGAGAAAAAAAAATATTAAAAATCATAAAATGTACGTACAATCCTGTGCTATTACTTTTCTTAAAGTTAGTAATTTATTCTTTATTTTATTTTTTGACTCAAGTTGTTTCATTAAATGGTTTTTGAGAAAATAAGTTTTAAAGATGAAATTTCTAAAAAAAAATATTTTCGTTTTTTAATTGATTTTGTATAAAATTTTGCAATATTATGGACATATTTATACCATTATTTAATGACCTGGTAGTTTTTAATCAAATACTAAAGACTACTAAAGACATTCTAATAAATATTGAAGTTCCAAAGAATAAAAAAAAAACACTGAAACATAGCTACTTTTTTCCCGGGAGACCCAGTTTTTTTTTTTTTATTATTTGCATTAAAATTTTTTATATCTCAAAAATATTGTGTTCAAATTGTTGGTCTATTGGAGTCAAATTGACCAAGTTATGAGAATTTAAATATTTTGCTTACGAACGTTTTAGTCCAGAGTTCAAAACTTTAAATCGTTCTCCCCACAACTAATGTTTTCAAACCCGGTTCACCTCATAACTATTGCACCGATACTTTTAAAATTTGGAATACTATTTCTTCCCATATTTTTAAAGGTATCCCTGGAGAAATTTTCTCAAAAACATAATATTTATTAAAATCTAAAAGTAAGAGTCGCTTTTGAAGAGTTTTTTTTTTTTTTTCAAGGGGCCTTTATTTTCGTGGGTGCATACTTGGGCAAACTCTGGAAATGCAAGATTATTCTACATATCTATAGCAGTTCAATAATATATAGGTTATGCAATGTTGTGGCATTTTGCGCTATTTTAAAAACACTAATGTTTAAAAAAAAAAAAAACGAAAAAATTGCAATTTTTTTAAGTGTGCACTTCAACCTCTCTGTATGAAAAAATAGAGTTGCATATACAATAGACTGGGCCAAAAAAAAAATATTTTTTTTTTAAAGTTACTTCGAAAATCTTGTTCAGGATGATGAAAAAAAAATTTGGTGAAAATTTGAGCTGTTAAAAAAAAATTTTAAGAGGTCTATCATCGGTGTTTTTTATTTTTATACATGATACGATGCTTTACAACAGAACTGCTAGAAGATCAAAGTAAACAAAATTTCTGTTCATTTTTTCTTATATAAAATTAAATTTCCTACAAAAAAGATCAAATTAAAAATTTTCGTCAGACGAGCCGTATTCGAGTAATTAAGCTTTTTAAATCGAGGTGTTTTTTCAATTTGACTGTTTCACTTTGGAATTTTGTGATGAGCAAATAAGTGAATAGAAAAATAAAACCACGACAGATTCTTATAGGAAATTTAATTCTCTACAAAAAAGGTCTAATAGTAATTTTCCCTAAATTGAGTTCTAAAGAAGTTATTCACGATTTAAATCGAGAAAAAAATTAAAAAATCAATTTTCAATTTCAAAATTTTCTAATTCACTGAAAATTCAATATTTTCAAATTAGCAAGATGTTTTCTTGTAGGGACTTAAACGTTCTATAAAAAGTTCCTTGGCAGCAAAATAATTGCTTTAACCGTTTAGTCTAAAATACAATTATTTTTTTTTTAGAATACCATTCATACCTTGGTTGTTGATGTCCATAAATATCAAAATTTTTCACCAAAATCACTTTGAAGTAAAAAAAAACACTTAGAAAATTGAAAAAAAAATTTCGTGTTTAGTTATTCGTTTATTTATTTGTGAGGTGGTAAAGGGATGCAACAAACAATAAAATTCGCATTTCCAGCCAGAAATAGACAAGAGTTTCACTCAAGTACTTTCTGTAATTATTCATATAATTTAACAACTCTATTAATTTGATTTGCTTAAAGTATGAACCAGTTCTGGTGGGGGCACGTGCCCCCGTGCCCCCCCCCCCTGGATCCGCCGTTGTTGGTCAGCTTTTCGGTGCAAATCCTCCTATGAGAAACACAGAGATGGAGGGTATGGTGAAAACTACTTTTTCGGAGTTTTTCGGAATTTTTCATCAAAAAACCTTGAATTATGCATGAAATAAAATAAACTAGCAGACATTGGAAGACTGAGAATTAACTGATGATCAAACATCAAAATATTTAGGTTCATTAAGTTGGAAATAAAAGCTTATACATGTGTTCTATTATTGAACTTAAGCTATTAAGTTCCGTTTCAGATATGGTTTTTAAATGAGTATACTCATTAGGGTGTGTCAAAATGCTAAAGTATGGAATTTTCAAATTTAATAGCTTTTAAAAGTTTCATTATTTAGTAAAAATAAATCTTGCGTTTACAATTTTCATTTTAATTAACATCTTTGGCTCGTTCAAAATAGGAAGAAATTAAGGAATTTTGGATTTTTAGAGATTTTTGCAATGTTATGTTTTTTTTTAATTGCGCCATTTGAATACAAAAAGAAATTTAAGCTTATATTTGTTGGAATTGAACACTTAGTAAAGAAGCTTCGAAATAATATGCGAAGGAAAAAAAATCATTTTTTCATATAAAATCGTGTTTTTCTTAACAACTTCAAATGATTTGAGCGAACCAAAGACGAACGATATTATAATTTTTTTTTACACATTATTAAACCTTAGCCCCTAATAAAACTTTTGAAAAACGTTACATTGCAAAATTGACACACCGTACGAAATGAACTGAATAATTTGAAATTCTTGAATATATTAACTCCAATATTTTTAACAAAACCCCATATTTTGAGCATCGGAAAATCGATTGAAAATTGACGAAGCTTAAATATTTGTAATTGCTGTTTTTAATATTTTTAAAAGATAGAAAATTATTTTTTTTATTTTCTTTTTAGGTGAAGATTAATAATTACAATACAATTTTTCAACATTTATAAAAAAAAAAAAAAACAAAGTATTGTTAAGTTTATGCCTTTAAGTTATTTTTTTTTTTTTGAAAAATTTCAAAGCTTAAGTTTTTAAAATTCTAAGCAATTTGAACCTTGAGAAAAATGTAACTTATTATATATATTTCCTATTCAATATCGCAACTAAAAACGCACCGTTTAAATACTGACTATTACTTTTATAGCAGACTGATGAAAACACATCCTTAACTTCAAGGATATTTTCAATAACCTCAGAAGTAAAGGTAAAGGACTTAAGTTTATGAGAATAACGGTTTATTTATATTCTTAATTTAAAATAAAATATAAAGTAATAAATTAATTTTTATTTAATACTTAAAAAATAAATTTCTTAAAGAAAATACAAAATAAATATCCCCATTATCCTTTCTGTCAATCAAAATAAATAAATTTTCCCCAATCACCATTACCTTCACTCGAATCCTGCGCACTTAAATTTATCTAACTTCTGTCATTTTATTTCGAAAATATACACACTGCAAAAATTCCACAAACGCAATCTGAAAAGAGACGAGAGAGAGAATAGTTTCGCCCGAGCGAAACGTCGCTGTTTTTTCGCAGTGTGTGCAGTAATAAAATTAATAAATAGGAAAAATATCCTTAGATCACCATTACCATATAAGTTTTCACATCTCTCTCAATTCACAAGGCAAACTATTTTTTGGTCACATAAAAAAGGAAAAATCGAAAGAAAAAAAACTAATTAGGTATCCGTCGTCGGTTCCTTTTGTTCTCGGAAAAATTACAAAAAAAAAATTATACTCCAACAAAGTAAAAAATCGTCCTTCGCGTCAAAACTCTATCATAAATGTGTTAAAATAAAAGAAAGAAAAATATTACTTGGTATTTTTAAAATCCCTGAAGATAAAAAAAAGGATTTACAATGTCTTCAACTAGTGAGCAGGTAAGTTTTAATTTTTTTTTCTTTGTCTGGATGAAAAGAATCATTCATTTTTCATCGCGAAAATCCAAAAGATGTGGGTGGCGTGAAAAAGGACCTTCTACTATCATGTCCCCTCCTTCCCCATTCTCTCTGCCCAATTTCAATCTATACGTAAAATACATTTCGATAAATAAATGGAGAAAAAAGGATATTTAAACATTGTTCCAAGCAAAGATGGCCCCTTCTTCTAATAATGTGGCAACTACCCTTCTGCTTCTATTACCTGCTTTCTACTCTTCCCAGAGGGCAGTTTCTTTTCTTACCCTCGGAAATCCCGTAATTTATGTTATGTCGAGATGAATTACTGTGGAGGTGGACTGTCATTGAACTTTTTTTTTTTTTATTCATTCCAATGAGTATTGAATGAAGAGATGCCGAGAAATAAAATAAACGCATTTCGTTGAGGGGGTGGTTTAGGTCTTGGGTGGTGTTGAAGAATGTTTCGTTTGTGACATGGCATGAGCGATTCTCTTTGTCCTATCTGCATTCACTTCAAAGAAAAAAGAAGAAAAAAAAAAAAAACTAAATAACTTTACAGTCAGTCCGAGTGAAGGTCGTTGACGGAAATGGAAATACAATACTTTTTTGTAACTGCGAAACTTTAAGGTTGTTTTTCTTCGCTTTGACGACTTTTTTTCAAAAGTCGGTTGATGATAGAGGAAAGAGCCGAAAGCAAAAGTGTTTTTTTTTTTATTCTGTTCCTGAACTCTTCACCATGGCAAGAAATAAAAATAACTGTAGAAACTATAAAACTGAATTAAAACCTAAAAAAAAGAAAAAGTTTTTGGAAAAAAAAAAACTTTCATGTTTCCCTTTCGTTCGGTGAGAGGAACAAGTGCAATCGACAAGGTGTTAGTATTTTCTTTGTTAAGGCATTTGAAATGCTAATCAAGTGTTTTTGTACTTGGTGTTCATGGAAAAAATGTAAATTTTTGCTGCAAAGCACCCCTGGCGAGAGACCCTTGAACTACACAACTCGAGTGGTTTTTGGTACAAGAGTGGTGCTGTGTGTTGGGCTGTGCTGCTGCTGCTGCTGGTGTGTTTATTTTTGTGAACTGAGCTTTTCTTTTTTTGTTCAATTTTTTTTTTTATTAAGGGCACCTATATATCGTTGTAAATGGCTAATGATTGGATGGAAAATGGGTTATAACAAGGAGAATTTTATGTTTGAAACTTGAAGTGGGCATTATACGCAGCACAGAGATTGGAGGCTTTGTTGAGGGTACTTTCGAACAGTTTGAGTAAAATTCTTTTTTATTTTTTGTTGTTGTAAATATTTGTCATACTCTTGTATCTTTTATCAATTTTGAATTTGTAGCATTTTTGAACTACATATAGGAATACCAGACAGAAGAGCAGTAGTCTGATTTTATATCGATTCCGGTAGTGTTGCCACCAATTTTGATCTATTCAAGTTATTCGAAAGGAGCAAAGGCGGTGTCACATTAACAAATAACTTCACTACAAATAAATTATGTATGAGCTCAAAATCATCACCATTTTCTCGTTGTAACTAATTTTAATCTAAATGTGATAGGACAAATTTTGGAACCTATGTTCCAGGAATTTAATTTTTGAAAAAAAAAAAAAAATCAAAATTTTGATAAAAAAATTGCAAAATTTCGAACAATTTTTTTTTTCAAAGTTAAAATTGTATGTTATAAAGTACTTATACTTTGTTTTGAAAAATTCAATGCACTAATTAGTTTTTGGTCAAAACAAAATGCTAAAATGTTTTGACGTTTACGAGAAATTAAAAGAGCATTGAATTTTGAAAACAAAATTAGTGCTTAATTACGTACAATTTTGTGTTTTTTTTTTTTTTGGCAATGTTATCTGCAGAAGGATTCCCAAAACATCAAAATTGACAAAAGGTTTTATATGCACGTACCAAGATTATGGAAAAAGAAAACCAATATACTAAAAGGTGTTTGTGAATGGATTTTTCATACGCGCAGTGATGCTACCTGTGAAATCAATTTATATTGAAGTTGAATTCAACATTGAAGTTGAATTCAACATGTTTGGTGCATATTTTCTATGCAAACAAATCTTATGTTCGTTTGGGTTTCATGGCAAATCTCAAAAATTTCCTTTCCTATAAACTTACCAAAAAAACTTAAAGGAATGCAAATAGAATATTATGTCAAAATTTCAAAGCGATCGGTAAAGAATTTTTTGAGATTTGCCATGAACCCAAACGAACATAGGTTTTTTTTGCATAGAGAATATGCACCAAACATGTTGAATTCAACTTAGGATTTCTCAGAAAGGAAATGAGATATTAATAAGATTTAAACAGATTTTGAAAGTAGAAGTTTAGTTCTTTGAGAAACCGCCTTAAATTGAATTATAACAATTTATTACGCAAAAGGACATAACCTCAAAAACTGTTAAAAAAGGCTATTTTTGATTTTCTAACCGTAATATCTCAAAGACGTGATGTGATAGAATTTTTCTGACTTCGGATTCGAGTTCAGCATACGAAAAAACAATTAGAAAAGTATACTCTGACTTCTATAACTACTTTTGGACTAGTGAAATCGAATAGGGCAGGAAAAATGAACGGACTTAGATTTGAATATCTGAAGATATAAAAATGATATCAATTTAATTGAAACGCAGTTTAAAAGAGTTTAAAAAAAAGAGCTATTATTAAAGTTTTTACCGTTATTATTAACAGAGCTATTGCCCAAAACATGAGTGAAAGTGCGTAAAAGTACGCTTTTTTCATAACTAATTAAGCCCGCAAAAGCGAATAGCTAGATACAAGATCTTAAAAAAGCTTTTTTCTTACTATTTAGACCCCAAGGAACATTTTTGCATCAAAAAATCTGGAGCCGTGTGTAATAATGTAATGTGGCAAAAAAACACTGCTATTATTTCTTGCAGGTACCTACTCCACATTAGAATTATTAAGAACTATAATTTTACTTGATGAATTTTCACAATACAATTAAAAAGTGTTATAATACAGAATTTTACTTTGTCGTTGTGAAATAATATCGAACGTCAAAATTAGGAGTGATTTCACATTCGTTGAGTGGAATAACGGGGATTTGCCTTAAATTCGTCTTTTAAGTTGATTATAACATATATACAAACGGTCTATACAAACATTTTAAACAGAATTGGTTTATGCATTGACGATATACAGTAAGAGCCTACATCAGTGATTAAAAAAAAATGAAAATACCATATCCGTATTTTTTAGGCAAAACTAAAAATGCAGTTTTGTTTGAATTAGTATCAGCATTCTGTGTATAAAATTTAATTAAAATTCGTTTTCGAGAAAATAACTATTAATCGAAAATTTTGTACACTTTCTTAAAGAGATATTAAAAAAAAAAAACAAAACAAACTTTGGAAATAACGAAAAAATCATCTGTAACAAATTTCATGAAAATCGGTCCATGACGTCTAGACGAAATCTACTTTTTCGGACTGCTCCATCATCGTAATGTTGGTTTTGATTAAAATCTGGAATTTTTTTTGGTACGAAACCAATAGGTGCTCTATAGAGCAAGTAAAACCATTACAATTCCTGAAAGTTTAAACTTGAATCAACATTTTATGACTCAAAAAATACAATTTGCAATCCCAACTGACAACTGAGTAAACAATTGGTGTATTCACAACGAGACAAAGTAGGGTATTTTACCTTAAAAATATTGTTTTAAATGTGTTCATGAAACAAATATGTTCACTGCAAACATGAACTGTTTCTTAGTGGAAATTTTAAACTAAAACTTAAAATTAAACATACCTATAAGAAAGATTTTTAATTACCGATTTCGACTCTCGTAAAGGTTAACTGAAATTATAATTGGTAGAAAAATATGTATGGTAGTAATCAACTCCGCGGGATAAGCTTAAGCATGAAACAAGGGTGATTTTGTAGTTAGAAAAAATAAAACATTCATTGTTTTTCTGGTTTTTACCAATGTTTTGTTTTCTTTTTGTTTTTTAATGCATAACTTTATTTTACTTACTTTACTTACTTTAGGAACTATACAAAAAAAAAAGTTGAGATAACTATCAAACATGATATTACGATCATAGAGCATGCGAAAAAACTGGGTCTCGAAAATCCGTCTGTCTGTCAGTCTGTCTGTCTGCCATTCTGTCAGAATGTCGCTGTCGGTCTGTATAAGGAACTACAGTCTACACGGATAGACCGATCCACTATAAACTTGGTATGTAGTAGTTTTTTCATTCTGTACAGAAGGGTTTTTGGAATTAATTTTTTTGGACCAAAAATAACGGTAGGTACCTGTCAACTGTCATATACAAATTTTGGAAAAGCTTAATTTTCTCAAAAACGGCTCCTACAATTTTGATTCAAGTAACAGTTTTTAATCAAGTTCTAATTTTGACGAACAGTGACATAGAACAGTTTTTTAATTTTTTTTCCATTCCCTACTAGCAATTTTGCGTTTATAATGCTTTACAGAAGCAACAGTTGCATCTGTAAAGCTTTATAGAACCAAAATTGTTTGTCGGGATCTCCCAAATTACTGGTTCAATTAAAATCATTTTTTCCTGCAAAACCATTTGTATAGGCTTAATATAAAACAAAATCAGAATTTAAAAAAAAATTGATTTTTGGATTAAAATTTTTTTTTTTTGAAAAATCACATTTTCGAAAACTTGACATTGGTTGTAGTTGTTTCTTAAAAGTTGCTTCAGAATGCCATACCAAATTTATTTTTAATTTTACAAAAAATTATTATAGTTTTTAAGGGCTGTAACGATTATAATTGCATACTTTTTTTGGAGCTCAATTTGATCTCAGATGTTGTTTTATTCCTTTAAAAAACGAATTTTATGTTTTTTTTTTTTTATTTTTTATAAACCTGCGTTTACCGAATTTTTATATAAAAAGTCTTAAAAGTTTTAGCAACCTTTACTCAACATTTAATTTCGTTCTATTAGTCTTCAAATAATTGAAAACCATATAGGTACCTTGTCAGAAATCTTAGACGTGGATACAGAATGTTCTTTCAAGTTCTAAGTAAATAGCTAAGTATGAGTTTTGTCAGATTTTATTTCAATAACGACTTCACTCATCAGCAGACGATTCTTATTTCGAAGAAAATATACATACGTACAAAGATGTCATTTTCAAAATTGGATATTTATAGTTGAGTTGAGTATGTGTGCTTTTTGTTAAACTGGTTTAAAGGCAATTTCAAGCAGAAATTTTTCAACTACCGCATGCAAAATCTTAATTTTGTGTACATATGAGGAAGTTAAGCTTTTAAAACATAAGAGTGTAGTTATGATCTGCATATAAATTAGAAAAATATAACTTTACTATAGTTTTTGTTTAAGATTATTCAAAGCAAACAATGTTCATGTACCTATCTTATTTACTTTATAGATTTATAGATAGTATCTTCTATATAATGTTCGTCAACATACAAAATGGAACTGCTAAAATATTTATGACCATTTTGGCATTACCTAATTGATTTTTGTTCAATACGTTTTTATATATATTGGTTTATATATTGATGGCTTGACAACAAAAATAGTCAGCTAAATTTATTGTGTCTGCTAAAAACAAAACTCAAATATGTAGATATATATAGGCATTTTGTGTGTAGTGTACTCCTTCTTTTTAATATACCCAGAATAGAGTTTATATACCAACTACCAACCAACCCAAACCTATTGTTTTGACTTTTTCTTTTTATTCACAACAAATAAGCGCGTTTTTGTTTGTCCTTAGCATAGAATTCATTCTAATGAAAACACCGTCATAAAAATTCAGCAAAATAAAAATAGCAAGCATAAAACTATACATAGTATAAGCATCAGCACATGAGCCTGCGAGAATGAGCAAGGCACTAAAATGACGAATCGAGGTCAATTTCAGAACGGATTTCGCATGCTTCCTCCTCTATTCCATCACCATCGTCGTCAGCAGCTTCAGCTCAGCACCTATCATCATCAAGTTATTTATTTTTTCGTCGTCCTTGGACGTCAATGTTTTGATAGTGGATCAGTTTGTTGTTGTTGTTTTATTTTGAAAATGTGAGTACATACTTGTATGCGTAATAAGTTCCATGGAAAACTTTTGGATAATATTGTAATATTGTTATAAGTCAGCACTTTGATTTAAATATTCTCTTTAAATGTTAATTAACTTAAAAAAAAGCTCATAGATTTACATATTGGTAGGTCAGAGCACAGATGTAAATTAAAAAAAATGTGAGCTCTGCAGTTTGTGTAACTTATTAAATTAATTAACTAAATCATTTTTCACTATGGTCTTTAAGTCTTTAAGGCCTCATATACGAGTTTCACAAACAAAAATTTATCATTCGTTTTAGAATGATGGATTCAATTGCACTTTTTTTTAAGTTTCATCTGAAAGCGATATCAAAAGTTGCAAACTTTATCGCAAGGCTAGGAGGGCACAATGAACTATAGCTGAAACAAAAAATGTAAAAAGATTTTGAAGAGGAAGATGAATGCGGGCAGTATCAAATTTAAAAAAAAAACTTGAAAATTTAACTTTGATTGATGAATTGATTTAGTATGGATGGAACTTTCATTGTTTTTGTTTAAGTAAAACCGCTATAGCTATGACTCTAGAAGACAATTCTTAATACGTATGATAAACAGAGTCACATTTGATGGTATTACAATCGAGTATAATCTGTTTTATAGAAAATATGAGACTTACGTGTGGCGCCACAGTTGTCTGATTTGTAAGCTTCTTTTTAAAATTCAAATATTGAGCAATAAGTTATTAAAGGAGTTTTGTTTTTAACAATCATATGTTTTTACTGGTCGTTGCAAATGTTCTAATAACTAAAACGGTAGGGAACAGTGACACCTATGGTATTCAAAAGATTTCATTTGAAGAGTCTCCTTAACTTTAAATTGAAATAAGCTAAGATAGTCACTCACCCGATTCTAGATGTATTTTCCCTGAAATATGGTTACTTTTGTCTACGATAGCATAAGCGTGCATTCGCTTTGACTTAGTTTTTGAAGCGAATGTTTGATATGTATTTTCATTTGAATTCTAGTATGGTATTAACAGATTTCCTCAGCTAGAGCATTGTTGATTGACTCAATGTTGCCGGGCTGTGCTAAAGCTTTTTGGAATCAGAATCTTTGTATACCTCACAAATTCGCTGGAAAAGCATAATATCTTCTTAACATAGGGTGGACAAACGGCGATTTTTGGTATATGTAGACAAAAAACACAAAACAATTTTTGAAAAAAAAATAATTTTTGGAGATTTTAGGGGACTTTTTTCAATGCGTACACTGTGGTGTATGCGTAACTTTTTTTTTAGAATTTTGAAAATTTGTTTTTTGAATATCTCCACAACACATCATAAACTCTAATTTTTGGTTTGTACCCAATTATCAAGGTGCGAAAACGATGGTCGTTGGAATTAAAAACAAAAATTGTTTTTGGGGATTTAAGAAAAAAATAATATTTTGTATGAGAGTTGCTATTGCAATTTGTTTTTGAATATCTTTAAAACGGAGGGCGGACAAGCAATGATTTTTGGTATATGTAAAGAATTTAAGGGGAAATTCAATTTTTCAGTGCAAAATTTGTTTTTTGAATATCTCCAGTACAAACGATTCAATACGTCTATATTGAAAAAAAGCATAGGTGAGTCTATATTTAAAAAAGGTGCACAGGTCAATAAAAAAGGATTAATTCAGGGTTAATTCAATGCTGTATCACTTTATTTTATTCCTCATACAACCAAATATTTAAAAAAAAAAATAAAAGAAAGGTTAATTAACATTATATTAATTAACCAACAAGTTTAGTCACATAAAACATGAAATAAAGAGTTTTCTTGAAAAAAAAGGAGTTTAATTTTTTTTAATTACCTAGTCGAAAACGACAAGACATTTGTGGATTCGGTTTTCTGTTTGTGTTTAAAAACAAATAAGATAGTTGAATTTTGAAAACTAAATTAGTACTTAATCACACAAAATTTTGAAAAAGTTAGTCCAAAATTTGCTTTCCATTTTTTTTTTTTTCAAAATTTTGATTTTTAAAATTAATTTTTGAAAAATTATTTACTAAATAACTGTATGTATTTAAAAAAAAACAACAACAAAAAGGCAAAGCTTTTAAGTTTACAAAAAGGTACAGCACCTAATTGTTGGTGTAACCGTTGATTTTTAATAATTTTTTCCAAATTAGGTCAAGTTTTTAGAAAATTGCCCTTCCCGGCTAAACAGGGACAAAAACCCCTATCCGATTTTTCTCTTGTATCGACCCAACCTTCAATTTCTAGCTTGCTATATTTCTCTCTCAATCACCCTGTATATCGTTCCTCTCATTTGTTGCCAAACCAAAAACCTCGTTGTATTGCTTTGGTATTCGTAGCTCTGGTTTTTCATAACTTAAGTTTTTCATACCTTTAACGCGCATAAGCGTTAAGTCCGTTAATATTTACAATTTTAGATATTTTCCTCATAAAATTCCTTTCTTTTTTAATTCCTATTAACATTTTTAAAGTTACTCTGGCAACCCCATGTTTGAGACAAAATTTCTACAAGGCTGAAAATCGGGACATTCCTTCGAGTCTTCATTGAAAATGATTCCCATAAATTTATAGTTAGTGATATTACTATCTTTAGAAAAGATTACGATACCTTATTTCTAATGCAAATCGGCGAAATAACGGTTTTTCGTGTATTCCTGGAAAACAATAAATGCTCTTGAAAAAAATTGCTAGGTCAAAAAATGTAGGATTTGTGGTTCTGTAATTAATGCTGCTAATATTTTTATAGCCATCTTCACGAAAGTAAACGACTTAAAAACAAATTGCTCAAAAAATTTAATTTTTCTTACCTTACTCCAAAAACTGTAATTTTTTAAAAAATACATATTTTGAATTCGATGTGTATCAGTTTCCCTATGGAAGATATTGCATTTCAATGAAGGGTCTATACTGCAGATACCAGCATTTTGCCTGACTTCTTAATTGTAAGTTTTATTCGTTCCTAAATGTTTTTTTTTAATGTTAATTCAAGTTTGTAGTTAAAAATTTACTTTAACTTTCAATATACATAGTAGCTCGAGTTTTGAAATTTTGTGAATCTGAAGTTTTTTTTTCGATTTTTCAAATAACTTCAGATTTATTTCATTATAATTTTAATTCAATTCGTGGCAATTATAAATGGTTTTAATTTCAATCAGTTATTTTTCCATGGGTTGTTAAAGATAAAATCAAGTGTTTTAGTATGCTTATGAAGCTTCCAAAAATTTTGAAAAGCAGCGTGAAACTGAACTAAATGATAAGTAAGACAAAAAAAAAATTAAAAATAAAACTTACTGTTGACCGAAAATCAACGCGCTTAAAAAAATGTGAAATTTAAAAAACCTTGCCTTCCTATAAGTTTTTGACTGAAGTCGAGAAATTTTTGCCACCTTTTTTGATACTTTTTTAAATCGGAGCATCCTACTCGCTTAACCTTATCCCTACAGAAAAATTATTTTATTTTTAACCTTCCTTTCCAGCCATACTGTAACGTGACATCAAAAGAATAATATAATGCTGATTTTAACTATTGTGATACCGAACTTATAAGGTCCCTTCATCAAAACATACCCCACACCCTTCAAAATCTATATCAGTTCTAATCTTGTCTGACATCCACCTCTCACTGATTAGAGAGCAGCGAAGTACAGCGTAGCACAAGCAAGATGAATGAAGATGAAGTATATTAACAAAAATAGCTAGAGCAAGTATACACTAGCTCCTCTGAGCACTTGTTATCTTTTGTAGGCTGTTATCTCCCCTATAGTTCTGGTGTGCTGTGTTGTCTGCCAATCTCTGGTTCCGCTGTTTATGTCCCACCTCCAGCTCTCAGTTCCAGATTCAATCTTTAGTCTTCTGGAGTTTTTGCTTTGGTTCGAGACACATCATCTTGGGCTATTCGTACTATAGCCGTTTGCTGCGCGCCTTTTTTTTCGAATTTATGCATGTTTAAAGTTTTTTCATTATTTTTTTCTTTCAAAGTGTATATACTCGTACTTTTATTCAAGACTGCATTATCTGTTGTTTATTGTCCTCGGGCGTTCTAGTGTTTTCTTTTATATATGTATAAAAGTGTTTTTTTGTTTCTATTCTACTTATAGAACAACAACTGTGATGTGCATTTGCATGCAGAAATCGAAGTACTGAAGCAGGCTCTCATCGAGAAACAATCCGAATTAATTGCCATGGAGACAGCGTGCTTGCGGGAGTCCGACCGACAAGTTGAACTTGAAGATAGTATCATAGCGTGGCAGGATAAATACGATCGATTGTATGAGTCACACAAACGTGTGCAAAAGGTAAATCAGACACTTGAGGACAAGCTGCTCAAGCTAGTCGACCGGAACTCGGGGGAACGGGCTCAATTGACTAGCGATGTGGCTACATTGAGCGTTCGACTAGCGCAGGCCAACTACAATATAGCAAAGCTGCAAAGGGAAATCGTAAGTGTACCTTTAACTACCTCTCTATGCCTAGATAAAATTTATTTTTAACCCTTTTTTGTTATGTCCATCTCCAATACCTACGACCATACAATGTACAATGTAGGTACATATGCGTCTTTGAATAGCGACGACTACGACGCATATAAGTGATAGGTTTTATATACGATTCCACATAATATATATAAACGTGGGATGGGGACATGGAAGTCATGCATAATTTATTGGGGCAGTCCTGGTGGATGGTGGGCTATTATAGGGATAGTCGATAGTCGAGAGTCTCTCTAAGCCTGGGATGGTTGTAACTTTTGGTTTTATAACATTTATAGTTGCGATATAACCAATTTAATTGTGTACTGGGATAAATTACACCTGAGCAACAGGTTTCTGCACATATCCATTGAATAAAGGGAATTCTCGGGGAGAAAAACGAAAAAAAAAAAAAACAAAATTTGTATTCCGACGGAGACTGTTTGAAATAATTGATTGTGTGGCGTTAAAGAAGTACCTTCAGTCCTACACACACTGCGGCTATAGACATGAAAATTTGTTTTTTTTTTTTTTCTTCATCATAAATCCTACAGGTTGGTGGGTTTTTCTGTTCTTAGCTTACGTCCGAAATTGAAGTTGGTTGATGTTTATAATAGCCCATTTACATGTAACGTTTTAGAAACGACGTCTTTTGAAGGGTCTATGAAATCAATGATAATAAATTTTCAGTGCTTGGAGGATATAGTTTTAAGAAATCGATAAAATTAATTGAAATGAGATTCAAATGTTCAGGAATCATTAGAACTGCGGTCGATGGTCATATTATAATTTTTTAAGAAATTTTTTATTGGCATTTAAAAAAAAAAAAACGAATTGATGAATGAGTTGCATTACATTAATGAAAATTTTGGTTCCCTGTCTGGAATGTGAGTTATATGGAGTATGTTTGTGTATGAAAATAAAAATGTAGAAAAGCGATATATGCGCAAAGTTAATTGATTAGGTAAGTCGAGTTGGTACCTATAGACACAAACAGATTTATTTAGATATAAGGAAAATAGAAGAATTTTTGAAAAATTTATTTATTTGATAAAATTTAAGTCTCAGATTCCGCACCCATCGAGTGCTACCCTTCAATTTTTTTTTTTAACAACATTTCGTCCCCTTTCTACGTTTACCACTTGCACTTAATCACGTATGGAACTCCACTTTCTAAAAACACTTTGTTTATAAGGTTTCCGCGAATATGCCGGTTAAGCTTTTTTATTTAAATTTTTTGTATGTCTTTCAAAAAACTATTGAAAAAATTGAATTTGAGAATAAAACAATGGAATAAGTTTCTTGATTTCCAAAAAAGATAATCAACGTTAAATTAAATTACATATTCCAATGTTACGTTGGGACTGGCTTTGATTTTTAATATATATTTTTGTATTTTATTTTACTTTTTATAAACTGACTCCTCAAGCCGATACGTGATGGAAATATGTATGTAGAGTCTACATTGTAGACCCTATCCCCAATAGAATATTTCGTTCGATTGAGTCATTTCCCCCCTTCATTTTTTTTAAATCGATATATTTCATTTCCTGGTAGATGATAGGGAAAAGTGTGATAGCAGAAATCATTTACCTTACAATTTTAATATATTTTTAATATTTTATGTCATAATTTTGATGTTCTGTAGTTACTGATTCGGTTTTTTAGGTGTTAAAAATTCAAGCACCAAACTTTAAATGCACGTTATTTAGATGTATAAAAATGAAAATGAAAATATTTCAATTTCTGTTGGTCAGAGGGTAAAGGTATCCAGTCAACAAATATTCAGCTTAAAATTCTGTTACTTTATGAAAATATTTTTTTTTTTTTGGAAACCAAACACATGGATTGAAAAAACGAAAGTCGAATTAAATATTAAACATATTTATTGAGTTACTTTTAAGTTGTCAAATTTAGATTTCAAATTCGGCCACCAAAATCAAAACGAAATGAAAACGTCAAGAAATTAAAGTTTTACCAATTCGATAATTTGTTTGAAAACCACAATTTGCAAGAATTGAAAAAGAAATGAAATTTGGAACACGGTAAACGAAAATCGACACAGAGGTGATTATCTCAATTTCGATTTTTTTTTAATGCATTACCTACTACTTAACCTTTTAAACTGAAAAAAGCTTTACAAAAACCTTTTTTTTTTTCCTTACTAAATTTCAAACTTTTGTTTTAGAACAGTCCCCTGAAAAAAACGTTACTGTTAGACACTGGTTTTGTATTATTTTAAAAACTTCTCCTCTTATTATAGTTTTCAAAAAAAAGTATGAGAGTTTTTATTTTTTGTTTCTTTGCTCTGGAGATACACAGTTTTATTTCTTAATTCAAATTACAACATTTTTCGTTCTAACTTTAACTTTGGAAAATTATATACTTTTTTGAAAAATACAATAACATGGTAGTTTCTAAAACTAATTAACCAGTGTCAAAGCCTACGAACTTTTTTAAAAGTGCTGTTCTAAAATAGTTGTTGGAAATAGAGTTTTATTAAAACATCGAGCAATTAATTAATTTGTAGCAAAATGACGTTACGAGATAAAAAAATATTTTAATAAATACATTTTTTACTTCAACTAATCTTGAATTAAAAGAATTGTAAAAAAAAAGAGAAGAAAGATATTAGTTTAAAGTAGAGCTTTTTTATAAATTTTACAAAAACTGTTTTTAATCAAAAACCGTTTAAAGATTTGCGATTTACAAATACCAAATTTTGTGAGCCCTTAAGTTGGATTTTCAGCATATTTCGTTTGGACCATTACTTTTGGTAACACCCTGTATAAAAAATTATGCAAATTTTTTTGCGTAGTGTTGTATGTCGAATTCTTTAAAGCTTTGTATATTGAGCTTCAAAAACATTTTGTTAATACAGTAATAAATACAATTATTTTCTTCTCACTATTTTGAATATTCATACCTATTAAGAAAACGCTTAAAATCAATTTTTTCACTGTTTTTGAGGTTATGCTTTTATGTTTTTTCAATATTATTTAATTCTCTAATTAAATCAAGTTGATTTTGAAAAAAATGTAATTGTTGCAGTTGTTTTTAATGATTTTTTGTTTAATTGAAAGACATTTTGTTAAATTGATAGAGAGATAGATTACCTCCTACATGTGTTTTTTTTTTTTTTCAAACCTACCTACAAGCTCTAGTATTATTGCATCTTTTGGAAATCAATATAGAAATCAATTTCAAATCAATCACTAGACTTTTGGTAAACACTTTTCACATATCGAGTTAAACGTCATCGATATATGTACCAAAGTGCACACAAAAATTCCATTTATCTGAAAGATATTTCCTACACTACACTATTTCCTACATATTTAAAGTATCAATTCCATTAATCCTAACCTAAATATTAGCGCATACATTCATTCAATTTGCAATACATTACATACATAAACAAAACAAAAATTACGACTAAAATATGAATTTAACAAATTAACTTACATTTCAAAACTCAAAATGCCAAGTAAAACTTTTCTTTTGGTTACATAAAAACAAAACTCATACACAACTTTTCCAAACTTAAATATTTACGCTCCAAAAAATACTAAATTGCAAAATTCAATTCCTTAACAACTATCATTTCATCTATTTGCTATGCAGACAAATCGCTTAAAAGTTAACCCTCTTACTGAAAAAAAAACTTTACTCTTAAAGCAATTCGATTTGATTGCTTGCATTATTATCATTGTCATGAGTGTAGTTGTAGCCGTCAGTGATGATATACCCCTAACAGAAAAGTAAATTTCAGTGAACTTTTCAATTTGACTAAGCTGCAACCATGAGTTCCCAAACTCCCACATATAAAACCTATCTATATCTGTTTTTTAAACTTTCCCCGCCAAAAAAAGATATCCAGCACAAAAAAAAAATACTGAACAAAAAAATCCAGAATCATTCTCCAATGAACCTATTATTAAATTTGTGATTTCAAATTGATCTAATTTTTAACTGCTTTTGTTTTGTATCAACTTTCATTTTGATCAGACACTGAAAGCAATCACTATTATACTATATACCATACCATAGTCAAGCCAATTTTTTCAAACAATCATTCCATATACCCTTTTCAAATTCACTAACCAACAAAACCATCAGCTAGAGAGCAGCCCTCTTATATCCCTGGTCCCAACTTACTATACTATATTCAATCCAGAGCTTGGGTGAATTGTGACTTTGTGCGGTACAATGGTGGTGCCCTATTCTATTCCACTTCAACAATTCATTTCACATGCATGTTACCAACAGGCGACTGTCTCTGGGGGGCTAAAATGAAAGAAAAGAAGAACAAAAAAAAAAAAGAAAAACCACCCACTCACACATTGCCACAAAGGCAAACATCAATTCCCAGTTTGAAAATATCCGCTAGGAAGAAAGTCAACAACCCTTCGCAAAAAAAAACCTCCCTCTCCCCATATTTTTATATCCCCCACATTTTCTGACTTTTGCGTGATGGATAAAGTTTCCTCAATTTTGCTTCCTTCACTTGAAACCGACAACAGAAAAAAATAAATATTATATCGACCAAAGAACCATCAGGAACCATGGGAAAGGGATGCCAGGACCTATGAGGAGACAGAAAACAGGCAATTATTATTTTTGTAAATGCACTCTTGCCAAGAAGACAGTGAAGGACGCTCGACACGCGAGAGTTATATCAAAATACACATACACACACACAAACATTTTGTGTATAGGTATGTATCCACATATTTCCAAATTTAACGTTGTGACAAAATTGCTTGGGGCTTATTGCAATTTGCAGCAGCCATACAGGAACAGGGTGTTTTTGCTTTTATGAGTTTTGAAACATTATAACCAACAAGAAGAAACTTGACTACCGCTTGTTTGTTTTTACTTTCATTAGAAAATTTTACATTAATATTTGGTTCTAACGATATTTTGACAATTTATTCTTAATTCTTGTTTTTTTATAATGGAATCAAAGAAAATTCTTCATTTATCGAAAATGGCTCAAAATGTAACTTAACCTACAGTAGTGGTCTCAAATGGAGCTTTTGCTTACGAAATTAATGCAAAAACAAAAAAAAACTACATACATAAATGTTATAAGGAGTAAGTTACGCTTTGGGAGAGCAAAAAAAGTCTTTCCCACAAAACCGCTAGACCGATTTTCTTCAATTAACCCTTTTTTTGGATTTAACCCTTTCGAACCCAGCGTTACTCTCATGTATATTTAAAAAATCGTAAAAAATATTCAATTAAATAATTTTTTTAGGTTTCGATAGCTTAATTATACGATAATAATATCTAGTTACTGGATTAGTATAAAAAGATAGTAAAATATCCTACTTTTTATTTTTTTTATCGAAAAAGGACTAAAATTCACATGTTTTCTTTTTTTTTTTTTTGCTAATTTTTTTTTATGGTCATAATTTTGAAAAAAGGTATAAGAAATTTAAATCCAGAAAGTGTGTTGTTTTTTTAGATTAGAAAAGTAATATACATTATTATTATATAAAAAGTTATTTTCTCAGTTGTCCGGCTTTTTTTGGTGGTCATGAACAGTGTACATATGTAACTTACATGTAATATTAGCGTAACATATTAGTTTTGCTATTTATTATTTTGGAAAGCAACTTTTTACTATTCATATTTCTTAGTCGTAATGTTTTTGACACGATAATACTGAAAAAAAAATAATATTATTAATATTGATATTCATAGTTTGGGTTCGAAAGGGTTAACAGTTTTGGTGACTCCCTAGAGGGAAAATCGAATTTGTTTGGGACCAAAACTAGCGGTACCTGCTATTTAAACAAAATAGAAAAGTTATTGTTTAAAAAAATGCTCTAACGATTTTGATTGAAATTTTTGTGTGCAATGTTGAAATTATAATAATTGTTATACAATGCAACAAATCTCTCAGATACACAAACAACTTAAATGTCATCCACAACAACAACATGAAAACAAGTTTTTTTTTTTATTTATAAATAAATTAGTACACACAACACTTTTTTATGAAAATATTATATTCCAAACCAGTTTTCGTCCATAAACACCATATCCATTGATTGAGTAAAACTCGGTTGTAAGTCGAATGAATACTAAATTTATTTCACTACGTTCCTACTATATATATACAATTTTCTAGTCTTATCTTCTATTCTTAATGTCTATGTTCTTATCTATCTATTCTTACTTATGTAATTTATCTGTAGATAACCGTCAGTGTATGCTTAGGGTAATCTGTCTTATCTTTATTTCACATACACATTGGGTTATCTATAGATTTGTTATGTTCATAATGTTTGAACATTCTGCGGGCCAACAGAAAGGGCTAAAATTCTTTTCCTGAATATTATGCCTCGTACTATATAGATTACTAAAATAATAACCAAAATGCAACTTAATATAAATCCGCTGTGACCGCTTATGTGGTGAAGGTCCAAGCCCTTAAGGTGAATGTTTTCCCTCTTGAACCTTTCCAAGTCTCGTTGAATTTTGAGTAGTTCATTCTTGTTGTTTATTATAGTTGCCTGTATAGGTTTAATTCTTTCCTCTGCAACTTCGTCCAGTGCCTTCGTCCATATCGTCTGTTCCTCGAAATGGCTGATGGTTTCAGACTTAACTTGTTGCGGTGAAGTAAGGAAACCTCCGTTGTATCTAACCGTGCATTGTGGCCTTAATGTTAGAAGCCCTTGTGCTGGAAGCTTAACCAATTTGTGCTCAGAATTTCCACAGCTTATATGAATAGCCGTGGTCGTAAATTGTTTAAACAACCATGTATTTGGTTTAGTCAACTGAATCCATTTGTCTTGCTGACCAACTCGTTCAAAATGACAGCTTGCTGTTTTTGCTTTCTTTATTGGTGATATCTCACATGATCCATCTGCTGCAGTTTTCCATGGCCAATTACCATGGCAAATATAGTGCGTTTCTTCGTTTTTTAGACAGAGATTTAGTTGTGCCTGACTCATTAGATTGTATGCGTCTAATTGGAAGTTGAAGACAAGTATTTCGGTGTATATTTTTGGTGTCACAATAATATCTCCCTGACGCACAGTGGTGCCATTTGACGTTTTTGGCGACAAAATTCATTTGCACGGCCATTTCTGGACGAAAAGTCATGAAATTTGGTACACTGAATGATTAAAGTATGGAGAATACGAAAAGGCTGCCAACTTTTTTTTATTCAAAATGGCGGCTCCAAAATGGCGGAAAGAATGAGCGTTAAAATAGAATTTTCATTTTCAAAACAGTATATAAGCTAGAAATTGGGCTAAATTCATGTCAAAAAGGAGTTAGATTTAAGATTTAGAACTCATAGATTCATATGCGTTACAAAAAAATCAAAAAAATTGAGAACAAAGTCCAAAAAATGCCAATTTAGTAAAACACACTTTAAGACCTCTAATTACGCTATTTCATGCATTTTTTTTTAATTTATCACAATTTTGGGATCTCTTCTATTTATGTTTCATAAGAAAATTGAAAATATTGGGGTTATATGGTTGCCAACTATGTTTTTAAGTAAATATAAGAAAACATGATATAATGAAAAGTTTCAATGTGCCATAAAACTGAGAATTTATTTTTTCCGTAAACCAAAATATACTTTTCTAATAGATTTTAGCGTTTTAAATTCAAATCCGGAGTTAAAAAAAATCTATGACGTCACGTTTCAAAGATAAAAATTAATTTTGATCTACTTAAATCTCGAAAACGTGACGTTATAGATTTTTTTTGACTCCGGATTTGAATTTAAAACGCTAAAATCTATTAGAAAAGTATATTTTGGTTTACGGAAAAAATAAATTCTCAGTTTTATTGAACATTGAAACTTTTCATTATATCATGTTTTCTTATATTTACTTAAAAACATAGTTGGCAACCATATAACCCCAATATTTTCAATTTTCTTATGAAACATAAATAGAAGAGATCCCAAAATTGTGATAAATTAAAAAAAAAATGCATGAAATAGCGTAATTAGAGGTCTTAAAATGTGTTTTACTAAATTGGCATTTTTTGGACTTTGTTCTCAATTTTTTTGATTTTTTTGTAACGAATATGAATCTATGAGTTCTAAATCTTAAATTTAACTCCTTTTTGACATGAATTTAGCCCAATTTCTAGCTTATATACTGTTTTGAAAATTAAAATTCTATTTTAACCCTCATTCTTTCCGCCATTTTGGAGCCGCCATTTTGAATAAAAAAAAGTTGGCAGCCTTTTCGTATTCTCCATACTATAATCATTCAGTGTACCAAATTTCATGACTTTTCGTCCAGAAATGGCCGTGCAAATGAATTTTGTCGCCAAAAACGTCAAATGGCACCACTGTGTGACGTATTGGCACGTCAATTACCCGAAAAACGTCCGATGCTTCTGAGTGAAGTAGTGGAATCTCCGCGTCTATTACTAAACGCCGGCCAAGTATGAATCCCCTCGCTTTCATTTGGCGAAATGTTTCTTTCAATCCATTTTTTGTACCATCACCAGGTAAACGAAACTTCCCTAAGATTTTATTCCGAATCTTGTGAATCTCTTCTTGTAGTTGGGATGGTTTTAATAACAACGGATTTATATGGTGATTATTAACATCAATGAGGATGCTTATAACTGCCATTTGCACATCATTACATTCACTTAACATTGCATCAAGTTGCATTGCTGCTAACTGAAATATCATTCCTGCTTTGTATGCATTATGAGCTTGAAGTGTCGTATTGCGTATTTCATTAATTTGACCATTGATTCTTACAAATTGGTCGTTTACTTCGTCTGTCGTTTTCTTTAAGACATTTACTGTAGCATTTACCAGTGATGTTTGCCTCTTGTTTAAGCCATCCAGTTCATGCTGGTTGTCCAAAAGATTTTTCATGTTTTCTTCTAAGGATTCTCTGTCATCACTGTCCATAATACCGAATAAAATGTGGTAGAGTGAACCAACAAATTCAAGTGGAGCTCTTTTTACCCTGTTGGTTATTATTAATAGTTTGTTGTTTTCAGACAGTACTTCATATCTTCTCTTTAAGTTTGCTGTTATTAAACTGCACTGCTCGCTGAAGTAGAACATTTTTGAACACTTGTCTTGTAGTTTAGTTATGTAGCTTGAAATATTATTGGTTTCTTCAATATATGAATCTAAATCGTAGTAAACTACAAGTCTCCATTTTGATGCCACCACATCCATTTTTCCGATTGGGTCTAAGTAAATTCCCACATTTTCGTCTAAGTTTTTAATTGTCATATCAGGTGTTGTGCTCATATTGGTTGTTGAACTCTTTGCTCGTCCAAATGCAATTAATACTAATAACATCAACATCAAAAATTTAATTCCATTAACTTGTGTGTTTTTTGATCCATTATATTCTTTTAAACGGGTGAGCTGGCATGTTTGCTGTGAAATTTTACTCTCCGATTCTTCTTCAGAAGTCTCGAGTGGACATAATTTATGTATTGGTCTTTTGTAGAGTCCGTCCTTTGTTCTTAGTGTAACGACTCGTACATTGCCGTCTGACCCTTTGTGGACTTCAACAACGCGTCCCATGGGCCACCTCGACGGTTGGGTATTTTCGTTTTTTATAATAACGATTGCACCTTCCTCCAGATTCCTCTTTTCAGACTTCCACTTGGTACGTTTTTGAAGAGACACCAAGTATTCGTCCTTCCATTTTTGCCAAAAGTCTCGTTTTAATTTTTGCACCAGTTTCCAGCGATCTAGGGACCCAATTTTTTCAAGTTCTCCTGATTCAGGGGAATCCAATAAAGGACGTCCCACCAAAAAATGTCCAGGTGATAATACATCAATGCTGTCTATGTCATTACCCATCGCACATAAGGGACGTGAGTTTAATATTGCTTCTATCTGACATAGCAATGTTGTCATCTCTTCAAATGTTAATTTAGATTCTCCCATTATTCGTTTTAAATGGTGTTTCATTGATTTGACGGCTGCTTCCCAAAGCCCTCCAAAGTGAGGACTTGCGGGTGGGATGAAATGCCATTCCACCTTGTCTTCAGCTAACCTTGAAGCGAGTGACGCGTTGTTTTTGATGGCGTTCTTGAATTCTTGGTCTAAACATCGATTCGCTCCAATGAAATTAGACCCATTGTCTGAATATATATGAGCACTTTTGCCACGTCTTGCAAAAAATCTTCTTAGAGCTGCCCTGAATGCTTCTGTTGTAAGGTCACTCACTGGTTCTAAATGAATGGCTTTAGTAGCCATGCATACAAAAACTGCTATGTAGCCCTTGTACGCTTTCTGTCCTCGACCTCTTGATGTTCGCATCAATATTGGTCCAGCATAGTCGACCCCAACATGTAGAAATGGTGGAGAAACTGTAGTTCTTTGCTTTGGCAGATCTCCCATTATTTGGTTTGCACCGCTACTGTTGTATCGAATACAAATCGGACAACTACGACAACATCTTCTTATTAGTGTTTTGATACCAATTATGTAGTATCTTCTTTTAATATATGCTTCCATCACCGAATTTCCACCATGTAGTGTAGCTGCATGTGCTTCTTTAACGATTAAACTGGCTAGTTTACATTTATCCAGTATTATTGGGTGTTTCTGGTTCAAAGGTAACCTTGCATACTTAAGCCTTCCACCCACTCTTAAGATTCCTTCATCATCTAGGTAAGGTTTCATTTGAATTATTTTGCTGCTCAAAGGAATATCCTTTTTGTTTTCAATTTTTTGTAATTCATTGCAAAATTGAATTTTTTGCTGTTGTTTGATGATTAAAATTCTCGCCTGTGACAGTTCGGATACAGTTATTGATCCTGGCGTTATTTGTTTGTATCGAAACCACCGAATAAAACGAAGCACATATGCAACACTTTTCTCAATTTTGTTGATGTTCGATAATCGTTCGATTAAATTCGATACAAAATGTTTCTTGCATTGTAATGTTGACATCGTTCTTAAATCTGTTGATGGTGCCAAGTGTTGCTGTTGCGGCCAATGATGTTTTGATTGTTTCAGCCACTGCGGACCTGTCCACCATAGTTCGTGTGCAGCAATTTTTGAAGGGCATATGCCACGTGATGCAACATCGGCTGGGTTGTCTTTCGAATTTAAATGCAGCCATTCGATTTTATCCATTAGACTCTTGATGTCAGCTACTCTGCTTCGTATAAACTTTTCTTTGCTCTTGTTGTTTTTTATCCACCACAAAGTAATAGTGGAGTCACTCCACCCATAGTATTTTGTATCATTTGAGAAATACTTTTTTATCTTGTTGAGTAACCTTGCAAGTAGTTGAGCTGCACATAACTCTAATTTGGGAAGAGTTTTTTTATTTTTGATGGGTGCCACCTTGGTTTTGGCTGTTAGTATTTTAATTGTCATATTTGTTTTAACATATATGACAGCTGCATATGCTTTTTCTGAAGCATCCGCAAATCCATGTATTTCTATTGGACCTGCTTCGTCATTAAATATCCATCGTGGGATTTTAATTAATTTGATTTCTTGTAAGTTTTGTTGAAAGGTCATCCATTCTGCCTTCATGATTTCATCAAGTTCATCATCCCAGTCATAGTTTGATTGCCACAATCTTTGTATGAATATTTTCGCTCTTATCGTAACTGGAGCAAGCCATCCAATAGGATCGAATATTTTTGCAATATTTGATAACACATTTCTTTTGGTTTTTGAAATGCTCAATTTAGATGAATCTATAACAAATCGGAACTCATCTTGATCTGGATCCCAGTGAAGTCCCAATGTTTTCATAGTGTCGCCTTCTTTGACATTAATTATTTTTTGCTCATCATTCGACATTATGCCAGTCAGCAAATTTTGATTGTTTGAAGACCATTTTCGTAATTGAAAACCAGCATTTGATAGATTTTCACTTACTGCTCTTATTATGTATCTGCATTCGTCTTCGTTGTTGGCACCGAATACAACTCTTGTTTTTGTTGTTAGGCTTGTATCTTTCACACATTTACCCATATTTTCGTGTTGTTTGTCTACCTTGACCATGTGGCCCAGGTTTTCGTATTCTCGCATAAACTGTATGTAGTCGATTTTTATTTTGTTATTAATCTTTTTCTCAAACTGTAAGAATCTAGCTAAAGCTTGTTTTCTAGATTCTCCAAGCTCTATATCTGTTCTTAGTGGCAACATAACTACATATCTGCCATTCGTATCTCTTTTAGTTGTTTCTGCAAATGCTTGCATGCAGATGTCGCTTTCTGATATTTCATTATCTTTTTCTATTTCTTCTATCTCCCAGAACCTCTCCATCGATGAAGTAACCGCTGACATGATTTTGCCACATTGTCGTTTCTGGTGTAGTGAGCCGGAAACTACCCACCCGAAAATCGTATTTTGTGCCACTATGCCATTGTGCTTCCTTACTCCTTCTTCAATTAACTTTGGATATAAGTCACTTCCGATGATAATGTCAATACGATCTTTTGTATTCAGGTTTGGATCTGCCAGAATATAGTTTTCCCACTCATTTTTATTAAATTCAAATGATTCGTCAGGTAGTGGTTTTATAAGGGTTGGTAATACCAAAAACTCTGCTTGCATTTTGTTGTTGCTCATAAATCTTGGTCTTATCTCTAAATACACTCTTGATTTTGATGTACCCACTGCTGCATCTGAGAGTCCAGTTAATTCTGTACTTATTATTTTCCTTGGCAAGCAGAGGATCTGCGCTGCTTCCTCAGATATTAATGATATTTGAGAACCTTGATCAATCAATGCCCGAAATAGACATGTTTCACCATTTGACGATGTGGCTGATATCTGTGCTGTAGCTAATATTACCATTGGACTCTCTATCTTCTTTACCATCAGGGATGATAATGATTTTTCTTTTTTATTGTTGTTGTCTGAGGGGCTCAATTTTTTGTATTGATTTCCCTCGACCCTTTTCTTCGTTTGGTAGTTTTCGTTGTGTAGTAGAGTGTTATGCGATTTATTACACTTCTTACATTTTATTTGAGAGAAGCATTTGGTTTCTGCACTGTGTTTAAGACATATACTGCATATTTGCTTATTGCGTACATATGCTAAACGATTGGGAATCTCGGTGTTTAAAAATTTCTCACAATAATAAATTCGATGACCACTCTGCATGCAGAAATCACAGTTCCACTCTCTTCTGTCTGATTGAGAATTCCCACTTTGTTTTTTGTATTCTTTGTTTCGAGTCATTGTTTGATGTTGAGATTCAAGGGTTTGAAATAATTGCTCAAGGAAGTCCATAACATCCTCCAGTTTTTGTATCTGGCTTGGTTTTTTGATGTGTTGCTCATATAACTGTAAGCCCTCCTTGTCAAATTTTCGAAGGAGTAGGTGAGCAAATATTTCATCGTTTTCATTGTTATGTTTGCCTATTGTCGATGTGATGATGTAAATACATTCCTTTGCTGCATCGTGAAGCTTTTTAACATTAGAAGGTGATGTAGCGTTCATCATTGGCATGTCCAGCAAGTAATTCAATTGCGTGGAGAAGTTGATTCTTTTATTTTCGTACCTTCTGACGAGAGTCTTCCATGCTTCATTATAGTTTGCCGAAGATCCTTGTATTAGGCTAGCAATAGAAGTTCGAGCATCACCGGTTATACACGATCGCAAGTGATTTAATTTCACAGAATCTGGCACATTATTCTTATTGTGAACCAAATCTATGAAGAGGTCGGAAAATATCTTCCACTCTTCAATTTTTCCATCGAATTTAGGCAGTTCAATTTTTGGACTTTGTGTTAATATATTTGCATATGGATCAGATTTTATGCTCTCATGTTTTTCTTCCAACTTGAAAAGAAGTAATTTCAGATCTTCTTCCAACTCGATTATATAATTTTCTTCTCTGAATTCCTCTTCTTGTATTGGATTCATCTTAGACAGCTCAACTTGCAGTCGGTCATTCCACCGTTTCAATTTTCCAATCCATATGTTTTTTGTATGAGGATGGGAAATTGCCTCAAGTTTCGCCTCGTCTATTGTTTTTTTTAAACTTTCCATTATTGTACGTAATTTCGTTAAATCTATTTGAGTTTCATGATTTGTTATTGTTTTCATCATGATCTCATTCATTTGTTTTTGCTGCAAGTCTAGTCCAGTGGCTAGCTGCTGATTAACAGTTTTTATTTCTGCTATTTTGCTAGCTAACATTGCTTCGCTTATGCCTTGTTCTACACTGTCCAGATCTTTGTTTTTCAGCAAATTTTGAATTTTCTGAAAGTAGTTCTCTGCTCCTTTCATCCATTGTTCTTTAAAATAGGGAACATCAATAACACCAAGCTTATGAAGTAGCTTGTCATTTTCCTTGAATGCTTGAAGATTCTTTTCAGCATAGACAAGAATTTCTTGGTTTTTGCTGCGTGTTGTTACACTTTCTCCATCTTTTAATAACTTTTCCAGGTTTTTTAATATTTCAACCTGTTTTTCAATTACTTTTAAATGCTCTGATGACATTGTTGAATTTGTTTTTTTTTTTTACTTGTTATGATTTTTCACTGAATATGATTTTTTTTTTACTTGTCAGTATTTGTAGCTCTGACAACGCTAATTTTCACTTTATATATTTTTTGGTACTTGTCAGTATTTGTAGCTCTGACAACGCTAATTTTACTTTATCAGTATTTGTAGCTCTGATAACGCTAAACTTCACTCGTTCGTTTATTAAAAATCTCTTACCACTGGTGGGGGAAAATTTTTAATATAGCTCGAAGGACCAAATGATTGAGTAAAACTCGGTTGTAAGTCGAATGAATACTAAATTTATTTCACTACGTTCCTACTATATATATACAATTTTCTAGTCTTATCTTCTATTCTTAATGTCTATGTTCTTATCTATCTATTCTTACTTATGTAATTTATCTGTAGATAACCGTCAGTGTATGCTTAGGGTAATCTGTCTTATCTTTATTTCACATACACATTGGGTTATCTATAGATTTGTTATGTTCATAATGTTTGAACATCCATATAAAGATCTACACTCCGCGAAATAATTATAAGGACAAATTTATTTGATTCGTCTTAAGATATGTAAAGGATATTATTTTTTATTTCTTTTATGAATAAGGAGATATGTATATGGGGGATTGTTTCCCACCATTTGTTTTAATTTAATTCATTAGAATACAATAATACAGTTATTTTTTCCGGGTCTGGAGCGAAATAATTATAGGGACACATCTGATTTTTGCACTAAAAGTGAGGTTTAGCGAGATCAAATGTAAACAAAAGTATGCAAAACAGTTAGAAAACGAATTTAAACCCATTATGACCATTTCATAAGTAAAATTTTTCGGTTATTTTAAAATAATTCGTGAAAAATCCTTGATCCAGGCAGAAATGGGCAAAATCGAGGCCTACCATGAATAGGGCTTGTGTAAATGGGAAAAACTGGAGGATTAGAAACGTCCGATTGTGTAATTGATAATTTAATTTACAAAGGTGACATGTATGTTTAACTAAAACGATCAGGAAGGAAGCCTTTGGTCGAAGAGAGAGCCAAAAGTGACAAAAAAATTAAGTATTTTTCGTAAGAATTTGACAGTAAGAGAAATTTTCGAGAGAATGAAATTGGAAGTGAGAGTATGTTGAGTGCACTAAATAATGGAGGTGGACTAAGCCCATTCCTGTGAAGGTTAATGGTGAAAAACGGCGCTCTTGCCGTGACATAAACTTGCCCGCCTTCGCCTCGGCAAAAAGCATAGGTTGTGGGATGAAAAATGGAAAAACTTTTAAGTTCATCAATGAGAAAAAGTTTAAGTTGGATGACCTAGATGGTGTACCTAACGGTTTTTCCATTTTTCATCCCAGAACCTATGCTTTTTGCCGAGGCGAAGGCGGGCAAGTTTATGTCACGGCAAGAGCGCCGTTTTTCACCATTAACCTTCACAGGAATGGGCTTAGTCCACCTCCATTATTTAGTGCACTCAACATACTCTCACTTCCAATTTCATTCTCTCGAAAATTTCTCTTACTGTCAAATTCTTACGAAAAATACTTAATTTTTTTGTCACTTTTGGCTCTCTCTTCGACCAAAGGCTTCCTTCCTGATCGTTTTAGTTAAACATACATGTCACCTTTGTAAATTAAATTATCAATTACACAATCGGACGTTTCTAATCCTCCAGTTTTTCCCATTTACACAAGCCCTATTCATGGTAGGCCTCGATTTTGCCCATTTCTGCCTGGATCAATTATTTTTCACGCCTTATTTTAAAATAACCGAAAAATTTTACTTATGAAATGGTCATAATGGGTTTAAATTCGTTTTCTAACTGTTTTGCATACTTTTGTTTACATTTGATCTCGCTAAACCTCACTTTTAGTGCAAAAATCAGATGTGTCCCTATAATTATTTCGCTCCAGACCCGGAAAAAATAACTGTATTATTGTATTCTAATGAATTAAATTAAAACAAATGGTGGGAAACAATCCCCCATATACATATCTCCTTATTCATAAAAGAAATAAAAAATAATATCCTTTACATATCTTAAGACGAATCAAATAAATTTGTCCTTATAATTATTTCGCGGAGTGTATGTACTTACATCCATGTCTCTGTCTAACATCCGCAGATCCGCAATGTTATTGAAAACAAAAATAAACCATCACTTGTCGCATTCTACATTTTTCTATCATCACACTTCTTTTTTTGTATCTTCTTACTTCCAACTTGTTTATGTTCCAACTTCCAACAAAAAAGGGGTATCTAAGATAAAACAACCCTGGTGGTAAATCGATGAACTAAAATTAGCCGTTAACAGAAAATAACGACTTTTTTCTAAAAAAAAAATAGAGTTTTATTAATTGTGTTATTTTGCAATAATAAGTTACTTTTTGATTATTTTTTTTTTTTGTTGGATCAATTAAAAGAAGGTATTTTGTTATTTGGGTAAAATTAAATTGCTTTTTTCATATAACTACACATTTAAAAATGCATTAGAAAATGAGAAATTTTGATGTTTTTCATGAAATGATTATTCAAAAATAGGGCCAAAAATGAAAAATCCGCTCAGACCATGTTCTAATTTTATTCATTACCTTTAAATTGACATATATATCATATGTATTTTCCACTTCAGTTTCTCATAAACTATGCAAGAAAAAAGTTGTTTTGGGCTATTTTGCAAAAACTGTTACTGAAATATTAATATGTATAAGGTATGAACAAAATTAGTTTTTTGCAATAAGTGTTCTGTGGACCTCACAAAATGTGCAGAAAATTTCCAAATTTCTCCTTTTTCTCAAAATTTTGTCCGGAGGCCTCTTAATGTTGTAAAATGAAAAAATATTCTTTAAACCCTTATTAACCAGTACCTGTTAGAGGACCGTTTTTTTTTAGTTTTTGAATAAATATAAATAATAAATAATCATGTACCTAAAACACACAGCTTTGGGTTTTTTTGAAACATCCATTTTTTGGAAAATGGGTTCAAATTTTATTTTTAAGTGTGGATTAATATTTTCTTAAAATGGCATACCAACTTTATTTTGGAAAATTTTTTAAAAATTTATAGAAATGTTAAAGTAAACTCTTTTTTTTTACTGCTATAACGATTTTCAATTTTGTTTTCTAAAGAATTCCTTTTTATACGGGAATTCAAAAATGATATAATGATATATGAACAAAATTATTATTATAAACGGTGTTTTAGTTTATAAAAACAAATTTTATATTTTAAATCGCGATAAAATAGCTACTATTTATCAACAATAAACACAATTCCGTCAATCTGTCTGACTGTCTGTCTCTCTATATAAGGAGTTACAGCCTAAGCAGATGGATTGCTTCACTTCAAACTTCTTAAGTAATGTACCTAGTTGTTTTTAGAGATAATGCAGTGTGGTTTTTTGACACAAATAACGTTACTTGCCATTATCTAATTTTGAGCATGTATAATTTTATCAAAAACGACTTTCATAATTTTGTTAAAAAAAGCTCAAGTATTAGTTTTCAAACAATGTCTATCTCCTGATGAAAAAAGTTTTTTTCGAAAATCGTTTTTTTTTTGCCATGGAATCGTTTTGTTTTGGATTGTCTGATTTTTTCACAAACCACTAATTCATTTTCAATGAAATTCCTTAGGCATTGCAGCTTTAATATAAATCAAATACAAAGTTTGAAAAAAACTGATTTATTTTTAATTTTTTTTTTAATGCTCCAACAGGATTGGAAAAATCTTATTTGATGAAATGCACGTATCATTGATTCAAAATTGTCAAATTTTTATTTTTCTTAAGAAACAATATAAAAAAAAAAATTAACAAATTCACTTCTAAACTTTAGTTTTCATTAGTTTTCAAATGTAAGTGAGTACGGTTGATTTGGTAATGTACTCGCCTATTCAACCAGTTATTATCTTTTTTTTTGAAGTTATACTTCTTATGGGAGGGTGGGTATGAAAATTTACTTTTTGACAAGAATGTCAAAGGGATTATGACGCGATCACCCTGGGTAGCAGGGCTGTCGTTTCACCTTTAGAGTAGGCAGTACTTTAGTATTTAAAAATGCAGTACGCCGCAGTACGGCAAACATAAAACACACAACACGTTGCAAGTTACATGTTTCATGTGGCAAGTTGCATGTGGCAAGTTGTATGTGGCAAGTTGCATGTGGCAAGTTGTATGTGGCAAGTTGCGTGTGGCAAGTTGCATGTGGCAAGTTGCATGTGGCAAGTTGCGTGTGGTAAGTTGCATGTGGCAAGTTGCGTGTGGCAAGTTGCATGTGGGAAGTTGCATGTGACAAGTTGCATGTGGTAATTTCCATGTGGCCAGTTGCCAGGGTTGCAAAAAGCTCACACTTCAGCTCAGCTCACAGCTCAGCTCACAGCTCAGCTCAAATTTGAGCTAGGTACAATAGCTTAGCTCATTTGAGCTGAGTTGAAAGTGAGCTGAGCTGAAAGTGAGCGCCCCAACTTCCAACGCCTATATCTCGGAATTTTGAAAAAAATGAAAAAAATTTTTTTGATGCCAAAAGGTAGCGGGGACTCTAACCTACATTTGGGTACATCTCTCATCCCTGTAGGTCCACGCGTTCTCAAACTGGGAGAACTTAAAAGTAAAAAAAAAAAAATAGGCACGATTCTGAAAAAATAGGCATGATGTGGCGGTTTAACATGGAAGGCGATTTTTTAAAAATCTGACAATGTGCAAAGCGTAGGCCCATGACACAAGCTATCATTTGGCATCACTCCCAAAAATTACTCTCAAGCGGTTTAGCTTCCAGGAGCGTTTAGAGATTCGGGGATTTTTCGAAAAAAAAATTTACCCCAACTTTCAAAACCGATTTTCTCGGAATTTAAAAAAAAAGTCGAAAAACCGGATTATACCACTATCGGGTAGCTGAGAATATAAGCTTTCATATGGCACCACTCCCCTGTCTCTAGATCAAAGCGTTCCAACGCCTATATCTCGGAATTTTGAAAAAAATGAAAAAAATTAGTTTGATGCCAAAAGGTAGCGGGGACTCTAACCTACATTTGGGTACAACTCTCATCCCTGTAGGTCCACGCGTTCTCAAACCGGGAGAGCTTAAAAGTAAAAAAAAAAAATAGGCACGATTCTGAAAAAATAGGCATGATGTGGCGGTTTAACATGGAAGGCGATTTTTTAAAAATCTGACAATGTGCAAAGCGTAGGCCCATGACACAAGCTATCATTTGGCATCACTGCCAAAAATTTCTCTCAAGCGGTTTAGCTTCAAGGAGCGTTTAAAGATTCGGGGATTTTTCGAAAAAAAAAATTTACCCCAACTTTCAAAACCGATTTTCTCGGAATTTTAAAAAAAGTCGAAAAACCGGATTGTACCGGAATTTTTTTTTTATGATAAAAAAAGAAATATTTTACTAAAAAAATAGAAATATATTTACTATCAAAAACACCAAGAGAAAAGATCACGAAAAATTATCTGTCTTATTTATAAAAATATCTATGTGTTAAAATAATTCCATTAATAACTAGAAACAAACAACTTAAGCTATGGTGTTTTATAAAAGTTTAAAATATCTTCATATTTCATTATACTTTCCAAATAAAAATCAATGTATCCTCTCACCCATCACAGCTCAGCTCAGCTCACTTTACCTTAGCTCACCCAACAGCTCAGCTCAACCATCAGCTTAGCTCACTTTCAGCTTAGCTCAAATGAGCTGAGCTATGGTACATAGCTCAAAAGTGAGCTAGCTCAAAATTTGAGCTGAGCTGCTGCAAGTTGCATATTGCTACTACTATTGCTGAAGCACACACAATCCTCATAAAATTACCATATAGCATATTTTATGCGCAATTTGTTTACTTTCGTTAAGCATATACCGTACGTTCTGAACCGCACAACATGAGTAAATTTCACAGATTAAATTGAAAACTACATGGATGCAAGGAGGATGAAAGAATTAATTTATTGTTCACTTGATAAAAATGTAAAAAAACGAAGTGTGGATTAATTAATTTAATAATAGAAATTAAAAATATCAAATGAAATTCATTTATATATACTGAATGAGAAGTATAACTTCAGTCGCGTATACATGTACACACTCTTTTTTTTTTAAATTATGGGTTAAGTTTTCTAGTGCAATAAATTTCTTAAAATCCCAATTCTGAATTAAGGATACTTTTGTGGTTAAATCATATTTTTGTATGAGAAAAAATTTTAGTCTTAAAAACCCTTGATAGAAATAACTCCTTTCTTACATTTACTGTACATTCATGTACATATTCACTAGTGAGTAATTTATTTTAAGAAAATTACAACTCTAACCTTCAAATTTAAGATTCCATATAGCATCTTTCAGTTATAATGGCATATGATTTATGATGAATATTCATTTCGTTACCAACATACTCAATTTTAAAGGACCACCATTGTCAAACATAGTCTCTCTAGTCTCTCATAAGCAAACTATCAAAATGATTCTTCCTCAAATATTAACATCCTTTGACCTCGAAAACCAATTAAAATGTAAATTTAAAAGACGCCAGAGAGCTTTTAGGAAACCAAATGAAAAAAAAAATGAAAATAGAAGAGAAAAACTTATCTTTAGCCAACATTCGTCTCGAAGTTAGTTTCACTTCATAATAATGTCTCAGAGATATATTCATGGATGAATAACTTTGTATGTAGTTGAAAGATATATTTTATACAAAGGAGTATAAATCTTCTTTCATAATTTAAAGCCAAAATGCATATTTGTGCATATTGTTCAAGCACAAGGGTACTAGACAACATAGTTTTCTTACCCCAAACATGGAGGAATAAAAAAAACCGCATACAAACCATTCACAAACAAGACATTGTACATAAAAAGGAAACCACAATTTAAAAAAAAAAAAAGAAAGAAGAATAAAACCTACTTTCCACACCCACTAATGGTTTCTTATTACATCCTTTTCCTTTTTATTTTTATTTTTATTTTTTGTTGTTGATGTTGTTGCTATTTTGTTTGTATTTTGTGTGTGTAAATTCAAACATGCACTCTCAAGACACATTCCATTCTTGTCAGGATCGGCTCGTTTCGTCCCCTCCCAACCATAATAAAGCATGTGAGATGTGACTTTTTGTAATGCAACAAAACTGTCATGGCAGTGGCAAGTCACATTCACATCTCATCTCGTCTCATCTTTCTCATTACACATTCTTGTTGAATGTTTGAATTTGGACTCATCTTCTCATGTCCTCATTTTATTAGAAAACTACACTACAACACATCAAGTGGAGTAATGAGGAAGGATTCAGCCAGATATATTTTCGCCTAACAAGTACACAAAAATCTTTGTCCTATATATTTCGATTTTAATTGCAGGCGGATGCATTTATGTCGTTTCAAAATGACGAGCAATAGTTATAGTTAACATCATTATCTTGCTCTAGTATGTGTGTTTGTTAGTTTTGAAAAGGTATTGCAAATTAGACCAGGGTCGATAATTTTTGAAACCAAAAAAAATCATAGTAGAATGAAACCCATTGGAAAATGAGGTGAATATGATGAAAATTAAAGGAAAAATAAATTACGGGCGAGCCGAGTTCGGGAAGTGGGTGGGTTGAGTTTTTAATGGTAAAAAATGGTATATCTCGATTTCCGGCAAAACTACAAATCCTATAGAAAAAAGTTGTATGGCAAAGATGTAGGTAATAAAAAGATCTACAACTTTTGTATCAACAATTTTTTCACATAACCTCAAAATTTATGTGAAAAATTCAAAAAACCGAGTTTTTTGTTTTTTATTTTTATCTTTTTCAAAAACAAAAATTTTTCTACGAAATTTGGTGAAAACTTACCTTATTATGTCCCAAATACACTGTAATTTATTTGATTTAAAATATTAATTTGTTCACCTTATTTTGACTTAATACCAAAAAAACACCCTAATTTCTAATCGAAAATTCACGTGTCAAAATATCAGCTTTTTTCAAAAAGTCGGTGAGCATGACGTTCGTTAAAATGTCTATTTTCTGATGGTGTAAAAAAAAATTTACATTAGTATACTATAGAACATGTTCTAGTAAAATTCAAAAAATGAAAAAAGCTTGAATTCGAAAAAAAAAAGTTATCATTGTTTATAATTTTGGCCTATTTATTCAAATTTACACTTTAATTACTCAAAAAACGTAAGATTAATCAATGTTACATGAAATCTTACGTTTTTTGAGTAATTAAAGTGTAAATTTGAATAAATAGGCCAAAATTATAAACAATGATAAAATTTTTTTTTCGAATTCAAGCTTTTTTCATTTTTTGAATTTTACTAGAACATGTTCTATAGTATACTAATGTAAAATTTTTTTTACACCATCAGAAAATAGACATTTTAACGAACGTCATGCTCACCGACTTTTTGAAAAAAGCTGATATTTTGACACGTGAATTTTCGATTGAAAATTAGGGTGTTTTTTTGGTATTAAGTCAAAATAAGGTGAACAAATTAATATTTTAAATCAAATAAATTACAGTGTATTTGGGACATAATAAGGTAAGTTTTCACCAAATTTCGTAGAAAAATTTTTGTTTTTGAAAAAGATAAAAATAAATAACCAAAAACTCGGTTTTTTGAATTTTTCACATAAATTTTGAGGTTATGTGAAAAAATTGTTGATACAAAAGTTGTAGATCTTTTTATTACCTACAACTTTGCGATACAACTTTTTTCTATAGGATTTGTAGTTTTGCCGGAAATCGAGATATACCATTTTTTACCATTAAAAACTCAACCCACCCACTTCCCGAACTCGGATCGCCCGTAATTTATTTTTTCTTTCATTCTTATCATATTTCCCTCCTTTTCCAATGGGTTTCATCCTACTATGATTTTTTTGTACTTTTTAATGTTTTTGAAGGCATCGGCACTGGTCTAAATAGAAAAGAGCAGTTTTAAAATACGATGAAAAGCTAACGAGTGTGAATCCTTCTTACAAACTATTCGAGCAGGATCTACATATCAAAAGTCATTAGACAAAGACTTACTGACGCTTTTTTTTTTTTCTTGTCTGGTAAATCATCTGTGAGAAGCTTTGTTGTCGGTTTCCAATGAGATTGAAAAGAACGTGTAGAAATGATATAAAAGATGTGATATGTCTTCAAAACACATCTCTTCATACAAAAAAGAAACCTTTTTTATAAAAAACATGGGGAACATAGAATTATTACAATCCGCTATCGGGCACAGTAAATCTTCTAAAGAAACAAAAAAAGGATCCCTTATTCCTTGTATCTAAATATCCTTATTCATCATCAACAGCTACATGTACATGTACATATAAGTGGGGGTGAAGGGCACGTTGAGTGGACATATTATGTGAGAGAAAAAAAAAAATTATATACATATTTGCCACTCTTGGTGCACACAAAGAACAAAGGTCCTTGTTTTCTGTGTCTATATAATGTGCGTACTCTAGTAAGAAATAGCAAGCTAAGTAAATAAACAAAGAACATACCAAAGTAGAAACAAGACACAAGAATATTGATTGCTAGGGGAAAGTGTTCCTGGCCAAAGTCAACTAACTTGTGCAAATTGCACTATTCCCTTAGCCACATTGGTTGCCACTGGCAAAGTTGCTGTGTTTGTTACTTTTTGTTAAGGTGTATGTATAGGTAAAGATGTATAGGCAAGGTATCACGGGAAAATATAAATACATATTATTTTTAAATAAATTAAAGACAAACAAACGAAAATACATAGGTGCAAATATTTCTTAGTAAAAAGAATTATTGTGACGCATATAAATTTAAAGGTGAATTTTGATAGCAAGCCTTATCAGTACAAGATTTTTTTTTTAACAATACAAAATTCATTCATTAATTACTTCCATTAAATAGTACCTTTTTGTTTTTTTTTTTAAGAAATAAGGTAGTTAGGTTAGGTAGGTGTATTATTTACCTACTTAAGTCTATTTGTGTTATTTGTTTACATTTTTATAAGCAGTTTGTTTTTATTATTTTTAATGAATGACTAATGATAATTTTTCTTTTTATTTGTGTAATTTGAATTTCATCTTACGATTGACTGATAAAATGAAGATAAGATTATTTTTTTGACGTCTTTATAATTTTATCATGCAATTGCCTTCATTATATATTGTATAATGTATAATGAGTGTTATCAAAATAAAGTTACTACAGGGTGGTTGACGGAACAAACAAACGCACAAAAGAAAAGTAATAAGCATTTCACTATGTAATTTAATTGAAAAGGCAGTAGTCTCCGGAAATAAATTATTATTTAATGACGTCTAGGTAATATTTATTCTTCCTCATATTATTGCACAATTGCTTTAATTATTTTAAAGAGAATAATTTTAATTTTAATGTTAACAGAGACAATCTTACTGTCTTGGAAGCTGAAATCGTTTTATATAAAATTGGAAAAAAAAAAAAAATACTTTAGCAATGCCAAAAGTCAAGTACCTATAGTGTTTTAAAGAATTTTAAAGTTTTTATTTGGTCTATTGAACAAATAAAGTGCGTTTATGTACGTAAAAACTACGTTTAGTTATAAAAGACTCAAAAATATAAAAAAAAAATAATTAAGCAACAAAATATCTAAAAAAATTTAATTTTACAAAAGAATTAATTTTTGAATTAAAGCAACGAAATCGCGATTTACTAACAAAATTTTAATAATGTCAAATTTAAATACGAAACTTACAATAGAAAGTAAAACAATATTTTGAATTATGTAATCATTTTCAAAAATTTTCATTTTTTGAAGTTATACTTCTTATGGGAGGGTGGGTACCTATGAAAATTTACTTTTTGACAAGAATGTCAAAGGGATTATGACGCGATCACCCTGGGTAGCAGGGCTGTCGTTTCACCTTTAGAGTAGGCAGTACTTTAGTATTTTGAAAATGCAGTACGCCGCAGTACGGCAACATAAAACACACAACACTTTGCAAGTTACATGTTTCATGTGGCAAGTTGCATGTGGCATGTGGCAAGTACCATGTGGCAAGTTGTATGTGGCAAGTTGCATGTGGCAAGTTGTATGTGCCAAGCTGCATGTGGCAAGTTGCGTGTGGCAAGTTGCATGTGACAAGTTGCATGTGGCAAGTTGCATGTGGCAAGTTACATGTGGCAAGTTGCATGTGGCAAGTTGCGTGTGGCAAGTTGCATGTGGCAAGTTACATGTGGCAAGTTGCATGTGGCAAGTTGCATGTGGAAAGTTGCATGTGGCATGTTGCATGTGGCAAGTTGCATGTGGCAAGTTGCATGTGGCAAGTTGCATGTGGTAATTTCCATGTGGCAAGTTGCCAGGGTTGCAAAAAGCTCACATTTCAGCTCAGCTCAGCTCAAATTTGAGCTAGGTGAAATTTTGAGCTAGCTCTCGGAATTTTGAAGAAAATGAAAAAAAAATGTTTGATGCCAAAAGATAGCGGAGACTCTAACCTACATTTGGGTACAAATCTCATCCCTGTAGGTCCACGCATTCTCAAACCGGGAGCACTTAAAGGTAAAAAAAAGTTAAGCCCGATTCTGAAAAAATAGGCATGATGTGGTGGTTTAACATGGAAGACGATTTTTTAAAAATCTGACAATGTGCAAAGCGTAGGCCCATGACACAAGCTATCGTTTGGCATCACTCCCAAAAATTGCTCCCAAGCGGTTTAGCTTCCAGGATCGTTCAAAGATTCGGTAATTTTTCGAAAAAAAAAATTTACCCCAACTTTCAAACGCGATTTTCTCGGAATTTTGAAAAAAGTCGAAAAACCGGATTGTACCGGAATTTTTTTTTATGATAAAAAAAAGAAATATTTTACTAAAAAAATAGAAATATATTTACTATTAAAAAAACCAAGAGGAAAGATCACAAAAAATTATCTGTTTTATTTATAAAAATATCCATGTGTTAAAATTTAAGCTGAGCTGTGAGCTGGGCTCAGCTCGCTTTTGAGCTTTGTAGCTACCCTGCAAGTTGCATATTGCTACTACTAGTGCTCAAGCACACACAATTCTCATAAAATTACCATATCGCATATTTTATACGAAATTCGTTTACTTTCGTTAAGCATATACCGTACGTTCTGAACAGCACAACATGAGTAAATTTCACAAAATAAATTGAAAACTACATGGACGCAAGGAGGATGAAAGAATTAATTTATAGTTCACTTGATCAAAATATAAAAAACGAAGTGTGGATTAATTAATTTAATAATAGAAATTAAAAATATCAAATGAAATTCATTTACATAATACTGAATGAGAAGTATAACTTCAGTGTATAACTTCGCGTGTACATTTGTACACACACTCTTTTTTATAAATTAATCACATTTTGAATTGTTGTTTGGAATATTTTAACAATATTTATTTCACTGATTGAAATATGTTGTTGGGTCAGTCTGTGTTTCCAATAGTTCAAAATATGCCTTTTTGACCTGTGTGTTCAAATTTTTCGCATATGGTTGAATTTTAACCTTAATCCATTGCCGCATATTGTTGTCAGTGAAAAGACGTAAAGTAAAATGCACGTCTGCTTCGAACGTACTTGTTATTCTTATGGTATTAATTGCTAAGAAATTGAAGATTTTTTATGTAAAATTCCATCAAAGAATAATTTAAATTTAATTAAAAAAAAAACATTAATTTAGTTTTTTTACATTGCAAAAATATCTTGTTAAAGGGTTGTAACCTGAGAACAAAGTATGCCATTCGATTTCTTGCATAGTAAGGAATTAAAAAAAAACTATACAATTAATAAAAATGTTCAAACATTTTTCAAAAAAAAAATTTTTAATCGACATTCAAAATCCAAATTATAAAAAAATCATCGATATATTTTCAATAAATTGATTTTTCAAAAAAAAAAAAAAAAAATTCATACATATATTAAAAATATCCAAAAATGTAATAATGTTAATATTGTCGGATTAGTTGTTTGTGAGAAAGTCAGAAAACAAGAGAATTCTTTCTGTTCGTCTTATCACAGTAGTTCCGATTTTGATGAGTTCATCCGGATACCTCATTTACTGTTGAGCTCATACAGTTTTCGGATGTGAGTTTCATTTTTGCTGGTAGCTATCGATGGCGAAATGGATTTACTGTAGAGCAGGTTCTCGCGCACTTACTTGCAAGCGGTTGGTTTGGTGTCAGCAACCTTGGGTCACTGTGGTGTATGTGTAACATTTTTTTTTTAAGGAAAAGTTAAGTATAGTTTACCGATTTATAAGATTTCTTTCACTTAGCAAAATAATCGACTCTGATTACATATCATATCAAAAAAAAGTAACCAATTTCCGAGTGTTAGTCTATCTGGCAACTGGCAGAGTTTTTTTTTTGTTTGTTCAACGCATATGGTATACTAATTGAAAGCCTCTTATTGTTATTTTTTTGTTACTAACTGGATGATACTATACTAGGTATGAAATCTCAAGAAATGAATATTTATTATTGGAATAAAAAGTTCCAAGTGTAAAGTATAAGACCTATTTTACCTATGCAAACAATTGCATCTTAGTTTTTTTTTTTTTTACTTTTCAAGGAACTTCCATTTACGATATCAAAACATTCTTCCCATAAATCAAATCTTCTACCATCATCATAGATACATACATTTTATTGAGGATGATTTTTTTTTCTTCTAAGAGAGAATTAATGTGATTGAAATGTGTAAAAGAGATAAAAGTCTTGTAAAAGTATTGTTACAGTTTGCTCTATAAAAACTCAAAGGCTTAAGGAAAACAAAAAAGAACTTTTTCCTATGGTTGAAATTCTTGAATTGTAGAAGAAATCATGAGTATTCTCAGATTGACGCATGGGTTCCTTTTGTTACTTGAAAAACGATAACTTTTATCAACAAAGTACATTATTTTAAATCCATAGATGTGTAACTTTTATTGATGAGTATAAAGACAAAACAATATTTAACACGGTGAAATCTCAAAAGAGAATTGATGTCAACTGCGTTGAAATTGCTGTTTTATTTGATGAACGTATTAAATTTTGACATTTTAACGTACATCGCATAATATTATTAAAAAATATTAAAATTGATTGGTCTCGAACCCTGTTTTAAGGCTTCGTTAGTTTAATAAGTATAACATAGTTATTATGTTCCTTATTTGCGTAGAAATTGAAAAGAATTAAGAACATAAATATTTTTGATAAAAATGCACAATTATTTTACATTTAGAAGGCCTCACATTTTTTACAAAAACACTCTTTACTCTCTCTATTTACTCTTTCAATAGGTATCATATTGCTCTTTTGGTGGGTGTATTCAAAAGAAATAAAATATATTTTAACTAGAAATTCAGTAAATAGCACAGTTCTATTCATGCATTCACTGGGGCGTATGAGTGCTAAAAATATCATTAAAATCCTATTGTTGTTTTATATACCTTTTCATCAATAACTAAGCAACTATTCTTTTCAAGGAGGACCATTAAATATATCTTGTCGTATAGTATAGTTCAAAGGACATAAAATGGCTACCAGTATAAATTTAAGGTGGCGTTTTATTTGAAATAAAAAAAAGAATATTCCTGGTGTTTTCAATAGTATCGAAGTGGAAAAACATCATTTTTTATTAACTAAATGTAGCAAACTTAATTAATTTATGATTTTATCAATGATTATATTAAACCAATAAATGAACCTAAATGTCGATTCTAGGTAAAGCCATAAAACTTCTCTAGGCTTGATGTATTTTATTATTAGGAATTGAATTACTTTTACAAACGTAATTTTGGCCAACAAAAAAACTAAATAAAAACGTATAGAATTGTTCACTACGGTGTATGAGTGATATTTTTTATTTTTATTTTTTGTTCAAATTTTGCAAACAATGAAAGAAATACAGCAAATAAGTAAATGAAACAGTAAATTCCCTTTGTATTCTAAAATATTTTATTTATTCTGTTAAATGTCTAAAAATCGATAAAACAACAAAAAAAAAACATTACAAATTCCCTTCTACTTCACTTTGAATTAAATGTCCTGTGTGATTTAAATTCTTTTTTTAACGAATACTTAAATTGTCTGAAAGTACTTTTATCACGAGTGAAAATATCGTAACGATTGAAACAACTTTACATCACCATAATTAAAAAGACAATCACATACATTAGGTAAGGGTATCCTTTTTTTTGTAGAATTTCAACGACAAATTGTAGTTAAATAGAAAATTCTACTCTAAACGATTGCGTAGCAACGCAATGACGACGTATGTGAAAGGAAGAGATCCTTCGACTACAAAAGAAATCTAATTAAACACTAATTTAAGGAATGAGTACCCTTTTGCTCGTAACCTTCAAGAACAGAACAGAAACACAGCAATCAACTCAACGGTGTATTTTTATATCGCTTTCATCGTCGTCGTGTCGTACATTCAGTCAACTTGTTCTATTCACATCACTATCACCATAAACATTTGGAAAAGAAGAAAAACTCATAAAACAATCTCCCCCTTACTCCACCCACACTCCTTACCCTTTTCTACCATCATCGAATCACCCATAACACGTTCTAATTCCATTTCATTCGAGAAAGCATGAAGGCGAAACAGAAAGAAAAAAAAACATGAAATAAATAGGTATAAACTCTTGCATAGCTCCGCCAGGATAATGAGTGTAGAAAAAAAAAAAAAAAAAAACACACAAGAAAAACAGTTCATTGTCCTGACTGCATGTATGCGGAGAATTGGAGCTATGTTCCGCTCCGCCATGGGACAACACAATCCGTCCATAATATCCGCGTGCTATGTGGAGCATTCATCCGTTGCATGCTAAGCGTGTGTTGTTCCTTTCTGGGGCATTTGATTGCTGAGTGATTTTTTTTTTTCAATTTTTTTTTTTATTATTTTGTTCAACTTTTTTTTGTTGTTGTTGTGTTTTATTTTTTCTGTTGCTGGTTGTTGCTTGCATCCAGATGTTGTCCTTAATTGCTTAAGTTCGTTTTGATGTCATTCGAAAACTCTTGTTTTTTGATTCTTTTTTTCTGATGGTTCGCTGTCTGAAATGAAATGTGTTTTATTTTTTTTGTAAATTTTTTTTTTTTTTAACTTTTAAACTGGTACGATGTTTTGAGGCGCTTATTGCTTTTCATGAAGTCAGCAAAAGAACAACTTATAATTGTTCAATGTTCAGTTTTTTCTTTCGCATTTGGAAATCATTCAGAAACTCCAAGCTAAAGGAATACCTGCATTTCAGGACATACATTTGGTGTTGAGTTTTTATCAAATGGCTTAGAGGTATCAACTTTTTAAAACAACTGTTTTTAAGTAATGGATTTTTGAAAACAAGCTTACGAAAACGATTTTTTTGGGCCAGTACAAGAGACCCTACCAGAACCCAAAGTTATACAACTTGAAGATGAGTTATTTATATTATCAAGAGGAGCTTCTCTCTCCACCCTTGATGTCATTTACATTCCACTGTGGATGTGGATCCTTTCATGGTTTTCGGTGTCAAAAATCATTTGCATGACCATTTTGTGAGAGATATTAGAATGGAAAGTACGAAAAATCTGCCAACTATTTTTTATTCCATATGACTTCAATTCGCCAATGGGTTTTAATAGAATTGTCTTTTTTTAAATAATATACCTATAAGCAAGATAGTTAGCTAAAATTTTTCTTGGATATTAACTGTTCATATTCAGCAAGAAAAACACACTTTAAGAGGTATTATAATCCTATCTTGGATATTCTATTAAATAAGAAAACATTTTGACAGTTTTTCTATCAATTTTTATTGAATCAATCTGAATGTTTTTGGAATATACTGTTGCCAACTATGTTTTAAAACAAAGATTAAAAAAAATGATATAATACAAAATTATAGGTACAACAAATTGACTTTTCTAATATGTTTTGAAATTCTCATTTTGAATACAAAGTCAAAAATTTAGATTGTTTTTTGCCTTAGATTTAAATTAAGAAAAATAATGTTGTTTTTTTAATACATTTTCATTTTTACTTTGGCAATCCTTTTCCCCACTTTGACTTTTTTAAGTTAAAATTTGTCTAAGCTTTCTTTCTCTTAAAAATTCAATTTAAGTATTTTTTTTTTACCATGTAGACGTTTGATTTTTGACGCAAATTTTTTTGTTTTGATCTTGGAAATGCACAATTACAATTTAACATAAAGACAGCCTCACATTTGAAAATAAAAAAACCATTAAATGCTTTTTAAATATTTTGATGGGTGTATTCAAAAGAAAAAAAATATATTTTAAATAGAAAATCAGCAATTAGCAAAGTTCTATCGATGCGTTCACTGGGGTGTATGAGTACTAAAAATATCATTAAAATCTTATTGTTTTATATAGCTTTTCCTATTCTTTTCAAGGAGTACCATTAAACATATCTTGTTAGCCAACAAAAGTTGGCTACCAGTGCAAATTTAAGGTGTCGTTTCATTTGAAATAAAAAAGAATATTCCTGCGGTTTCAATATCAGTAATTGGCCCTTCAGTCTCTTAGAAATGAAACTATAAATTTTAGTATTTTTTTTTTCTTTGCCATGAGGTATTTTATGAGGTGTCAGTGATGAGAATTCTTCGTAATTTTTCCTGCAGTGACTTATGATTTGTGAAGTTTTTTTCCTCAGAAACTTCTGGACCAAACCGTTGAGATTGCATGATTAATTAGTTTAACAAATTTTGATGAGTTTATAGTTTCTAGATTTTTTGTTATAATTAAAAAGGAAGGGTTCAAAATTATGTAGTGGTAAAATTAAGAGAGTTTGATTTGTATAAACTACCGTAACGTGTCACGATAGTGTATTGAAAATCAAAACATTATAATAAATCTGCTATCAAAAACAACAAAAACAGTTTACAACTTTCTTAAGAACCATTTAGTTTTATTCACTTCATTGCTTTTTTGGCATCTTCTTCAAATTCAATGTATCTTATATCGATTTAACTACTATAGCTGATGAAAAAATAATCAATAACACACTATATAGGTTATAAGTCTTCCATATATTTCATTTAAATATTTGTACAAAGACAAATTCCTTGTTTTGTTTTTGATCCAAGAAAGTGGTATCGACTTTTTTCCGTGTTATGTCAGCCAATAAATTCTCCCGCACACAAATATTTTCTATATTTGCATTCCATAAAATTATACTTCCTCCAATTTTCTACATCAATATTTCTCCATGCTCGAATATAGGACAAACATTTGACTAAAATTTTCACATTGTCGACGAATGATAATGATTTTGTAAAGAAATAATTTAGGTTTATTCATAAATGGCGCCCAACATTCACTATATACAACAATTTTATTACCAATATATGCTAAGATCTAAAACATTAACCCCCAAAGTATTTACAACTTAATCAATATGTTTAATTATAGGTTACTGCAATTAAGCACCATTTACATGAATGTAAATTAAAACCAGTTCATTTGCTCGATTAAAAAGAACTGTTTTCTAAATGCTTATAGACTACTTGTACATTTCACCTCCATCCCCTTTTTAACCCTTTTGGGTGACAAAATGTACATAAATACACATATATTTATCAGCCAGGACTAAAAGGTAAATCTAAAATCTACCTATTTGCCTGGGAGACCAAACGAATGAGGATTTATTGATTAAACATTATATGTTGCCATAGTTTAAAATAGATTTCGATTAAGATTAGATCCATTCCGCTAGAGTGTAAAACAGAATGGCGCAGCTGATATAGAGATTTATCCGGTCGTGAAAAGACAAAGTAGGTGAAATTATTTTTCGGGTATACCTTAGTTATGCTGGTATATCGGTTAGAATTAATAGAAACGATACACTCACATTGCTAAACATTTTATGTTTTTTGGCTCTGCTGAGTCACAACTTAGCTCAGGCATCATAATTTTTATGTTTTGTGTCCCAGTTGAGGCGGTATGTGCGGTGATTCATCCTTGACATGGACATGCTCGAACATTTTATTATTATGCTCTACGATATTTTGATAGATTTTACTCTCGGTTCAGCGATGGGGAACGTTTTTCCCCTTTTCCCTATAACCAGGCATGTATGTAGAAGGATTTGTGGTTAAAAATGTTCGTGCGCTACAATGATTTTGTATATTTGTCAAAAACAAAGGGATTTTAAGGGCTATATGGTATTTGTACCGAACATATACATTATATTTATGTAGGTAAGGTACCAACAATATTTCAGTATGACATTTTTCTTTATGTCAGGGTGAACTTTTCAAGCGAAACATAAAATAAAAGAAGAAAAGTGATTCAAGGAGCGTGAATGAACTTCGACGGGGATTATAATAATATTTTATAATTATTTTTTTTTTATTATTATATTTCCATCAAGGTAGCACTTAAAATAAAAAGTTTTGTTTGGGTATATATTGTTGAAGGGGTTGAAGAATCAGAGCATAACCTGGAAGTATATACATAGATATAACTAAATGTTATTCTAATGAGGACAAAACTCTGATACTGAATTCTGAGCCAAACGAGTTGAAACTTTAAAGCTGTTCAACGAAAAATTATGCTAATGGTAGTTCGTTTATTCTTGTTTAGTGAAGTTAACTATTTAACCTCTTTAAAGTTTAACTGCATGATTTCAATAAAAATAAGGAAGGAATTTTTCGGTCTTATAATTTGAAACAAACACAGAAAAAAATGCAAAAAGAACTCTGATTGATCAAAAGATAACAAAGTCCCGAATTGTACTATTGATATGGCAGAAAAAAGCTTTGGCAGATTAGTAAGGCTTTGAGTGCTTTTCCGGAACTCGAACCGCTTATCCGGAAGTATCCAGTTACCTAAAGTAATTCATTCAGCTGGCGTTAATAATCAACTGATGTGTTCAGACTTGTGAATTTTAGAACTTGTGAATTATTTATGCTACATATAAAGCTTCTAATGTTCTAATGGAACCCAAGTATAAGTTTTTTTTTAATCGTAGTATTATTGTAATTTTTTTTGTCTTGACAGCCATTTTCTCTCTAACCTACCTGTTATTGTAGTTGAGGTAGTTTGTTGAGAAACAAGTCCGGGGTCAATAATTATAATTGAAATTAATTGTTCTAGGGACCAGAAATGCTTTTTACACAAAAAAAAAACACCCTTTCTTAAAAAAAGGAAGTTGTGCATGGATTTTGTTGCTTCCTTATTGCCAAAGTAAATAAAACCTTCGTATCAAATTTTATCACTTATTTGTTGTATTAAACTTATAATTTCTTTCAAACGTTTACAAAAATCAGTGAAAGGGTTGGAGGATTTTGTTTTTCTCTATAACTTTTTTATAGTGTTTTTTGTTTGCTTTTTGGATAACTTATTTCCTCCTAAAAACACTAAACTAAACCATCACGAGATGATCTTTCTTTCAGGCAGTAATCATATCAAATTTTTCATAACGTATCCTTTTCGAAAGAATACGTTATTTATTGATATCATTAACAGTTTTTTTGTCTAACAAAACGATGAAAAAGCTTTTGTCGCACAGAATACGTTGGCTGTCGGATAATGAAACTCATATTAATCTCAGACGAAAAACGACAACCTTCAAAGTAAATATAGACAGCCTTAAGACTGAGTCTATAAATATCAAAAAAACTATAGTATTTTTTCACTAAATTAGATGAAAAGAAAACTACATGAAACACAAAAAAATCGATACAAAAAAAAAAATCTTCTTTGTTCTAATTTTTAAAGAACAAACTAAGCTTTTGTGGTTTGCCTCCTTAAAGCTGCATACAATATTATTTATCTACTTATCACCCTACCCGATATGGATGCATATAAGCAACTTGTTGGCATACAAAACTGACAAATGGGCAAATTGCCAACTAGGATACAACCATAAGCCTCCTTTTATATCTCTTCTGTCACCCTCTTTTCTCTCTTCGGTTTACATGCTTAACCACATAAAGCATAGCATAGAGCAGCCGTTTCCTGCTCTTCCTCAATTATTTTTTCATCGTTCTCATTCAAACTTAAAGTCGACGTCGTCGGTTGGTCGTCTTCAAACATCATGTCCGGGTATTTTATCGAAGGAAAGGATAGTAAAAAAAAAAAAAAAAAAACAGAACTTAACTAACTAGACAACCAACCTTTATCAGAAAATCCCCTATTTGTGTTTGAATTTTCCGGAATGTTGATTCCCTGTGATTTTTGAAATCAACATTATATTTGAAATGAAAACGACGGACTTTCTTTCACAATGCAACTAGTTTCTCTTATTTCTCTCTGTTTATTATCTCTGTGGTAGGGATTGTAAGGATTTTACGAAAATAGAAAAAGAAATTGCTTATTATAGTTTTACTGAAACAATAGAAATCTTCTATTGAAATTTCAGTAATCAAACGAAAATGTAAAATGTATTTACTTTTCCAAACTGCAACTGACATTCTTTTCTATATTGATGTTTTAGGAGAAATATTTTAAGATATAGGTACCTGCGACTTCAATTGTGTTAGAGAATTTAAAAAATGGTGTGCTGTTTTCGTACTCAAATTTAATTTTCCTGAAAGTAAGATAAATAAAATTTGATATGTTAAAATTTTAGAAACCATTTTTTTTATGATTGTCAAATAGTCAAAAAATCTTCAAAACAAATTTTTATTTTAACCTTACAACTCTGATCAAATCGAAATCGTTGCTTTTTTTTTCTCAAACTGATCCTTCCCTTGAGGGGTGAGGTTACCGTATGGAGTAAGGAATATAGGCGGTACGAAAATAGTTGTTTAACTGGTATTTAAGAGAAAGTAAATTTCTTAAACAAACAACAAAACTGTATAGTAGTTACTAAAGCTAAAAAAAAATGGCAATATTCGTTAGGGGACCGTGCCGAAAAGTTCCGATTTTGATGACCTTTTTTTCAAACATCGGTAATTTAAAATACTTTAACCTATGTGGATTTCATTTGTAACTTGTGATATAAATCCTGGTGATATTATGACATCCGAACAAGCAAGACAACGAAGTTAGAAGACTTTTACCTAAAATGTATTACAGAATAATAAAAAACTGTGAATCTCTGGGCAGATTCGTAGAACGTAAAAATTCTTCCTATTTAAATCAGTCATTAAAGGCTGATCTTTATTTGGTTTATTGATTCACACATTTATTTCCTTCTATGATGTATTGATCTGTTATCCAAAAAAAAACACTCCTATAAATCAATATTCTAAATACTTCTGGACCAATTTAGAGCAGTTTTCGAACATGAATGACATTCATCGAACGATTCTGTGAATTAACGAAAGGATTTTTATCTTATCTAGTATACCTCTTGGATCCACTCTAAAACTCTGAGTGAAAGAGATTTCAGGAAATCCTAATCCTCGTTCATGCCACTTCCTGCCGTTTTTTTGAATTAATATTAACTCTTACGTTACGTTTTTCCAAATTTTTATTATTAAGAAGTTAATAAGGTTTAAAATGTTTAAATTATGGCTTTATTGGCGCTTTGGGATGTTTTTTTTGCAAAATGGACGGTTCTTTACAGAAAACAAAACTATACTTCCGTTTCGAAGCAAAGTAAACTAATAATTATTATGAAATAAAATTCGGAATTCTACACTTAGGCCCAATTTATTCACTCTCCATTATTTTTAAAGGCTCCATTAAAAATTATAAAACTGTCAAATCGCATACAAATTTTAAAATTTCCCTTTTTTAATGGCGACTTTAAATTTAATGGAGTGTGAATAAATTGGACCTTAGCGTTTGAAAATTTAATACATCCTTCCAATTTTTTTTTCTAAATTTACATTTACTTATATCATTTAATTATTTTAAAACCTTATCAAACTGTATTAAAATAAGCATTGATGTTAACAAATACTGACCCATCATCAGCAAGCATCGATTGTCCAAACGAAATAAGCCACATGCTGAATAGTTTACTTTGTCAGCATCCAAAAAAATCGAAAATTGTTCCACCTATACTCAAAAAGATTTATTCTTATTACGTTCTCATTTTTTAGAAAAATTTGAAAAATACTCACTATTTCTTCTAATTTTGTATCAATTTTTTTGATTTCTGCTTCCATTCTTACAATCAATTTTGTTTCTGCAAATACACTTGTCAGTTGATTTGCAGCATTTATTACCAAGAACAATTCTAACACCAATGAAGTAATATAAAAGAAAGGTCTCCAGTGCATTACAACTGGTCCAGGACCATAAGTGTGGACAAAGTACATTATATAGCATTGAACGAAAAACTCAGCTGGGATATAAAGCAGGAAACACAAAATCTGCATTTGATACTGCTTGTTGACAAGCTTAGTTAAGAATGCAACTTTTTTATAAGTTTGTATTAAATCATCTAAGGTATTAACAAGTTCACAATACTTTTGCACTCGAGACGTGTTTGGTTGTTTTCGCAAATTTCTAATTTCCTTAAAAGTATTCCTTATGCATCGATTCAGCTGCCAAGTAAAGCCTGTTAGTACCAATGTTGCTCCGTAAAACATATTGATTGTCATGTATATTATCAATTGACAGAAATATTGTATCAATAACGCTAACAGGTAAGGAATGTCATGGAAAGCTTTGTCGTACGCAATATAGAACGCAGTCGCATAGGCCAAGGGCAGTAATGTGACAAGTTTAACTAGAATTTGAAATAAAATTTTTTTGTCCAATATCGCAGGCCTGTCAATCGAAAATGCACGAAGCAAATCAAATATGTGAATTCCTTGATTGAAGAAGTAAATTGAATTTCTTTCTTTTAACAGTTGAATGAGATTATTCAATATTGCACAGAGATGAAGAACTAAACAGCGTTGGGCCCCGATGAAATAAAGGATCCGGTTTTGTTTTAAGTACTCCATATGCCTGTTGATGGTACTGGTACTCCATGGAGTTAATGCAGCCATTATGATCAATGTCATGGCAGTGTAGTAACGCCAAAAGTGTGAAATTCTGGCAGTGCGAGAATTATTAAAGTCAATACCACAAGGAAGAGTTCCGATAATTTGGCATAATTGGAAGAATATCTTTCCGAGAATTTTGAGCAACACGAACATACTGAGGAATGCAACTGGTGCTTTGACATACTTATACTGCTACTGTAATATACTGTTTTCTTTTCCTTGATCTTGATAAACCAAAATTTATTTCATCTAATTAGTGGGTGTGATAGGAGGGAACAAATGTCAGAATTTGACAGTTTCTTACTGATTGTTTCTGCTATGTTGAGTTTCAACTTTGGTTTAATTGAAAAGGTATTTAACCATCGTATTTAGTGTCTAACTGAATGTTCAATGGGTTATAGAACTGAAAAAGAAAAATTTACACGAAGCATATGTACAGTAGAGCCTCTAGAGCTTTTATAAGTTTAATTTTGTATTGTATTATTTTGGTACGTCGACGAAACCATCAAATCATCAAAGCTAAGTGAATTTTTTTTTTAAATTTTGAATACATGTCATTTTAAATAATATACAATCAGAACTTTTCTATAACTTTTAGATTCTTTTCGAACACAAAATGCATTCGTAACATACAGAAATACAGATGGGATAATGTTTACTTTGCGCGCTGGCGCTAAATACTCAAATTTTTCAAAATATCTATCGAGAACTTATTTGCATTTTGAAAAATTTACTTGTAATAATCCGTTTCTATACAGTTTTCTCTATATTATAAAAATTATTATGTGTTTCAGTACTATTAAATATAAAACTAAGCAACAATTAAAAAAAAAAAAAAAATATATGTTTGGAATTTATTAATCAAAAAAAACAAAATTCTATGATTCTTTAATAGGGAGTACGTACACTGTTGTGCATTTTATAGTACCTATCCAAATCTGCAGTGAATAAGGTGAAAATAGTGCATCATCCCTCCTTAGTGGCGATTTTGAAGATCAAAGTGCGAAATATAGGATAAGCTCTTTTTCTTTAAATCTATAGATAGGATTTTGAGACCCAAAAATTGGCTATGATTGCATGTCACTTGCAATAAAATGAAATCATCGTTCAGTTTGGTTTGCACCAAAATGTATTTTGATCCCCCATATTGATAAAATAAAACGAATTTATACCATATTAACTCATCGCCTTACTTTACTGTTTTTCCCGTTTCCCTTCCTCATGGGATTTTTTTTCTTAATTTTGCTGTTTTAAACTAACGAAAAATTAAAAGTAATTTTCTCACTTTGCTGCATACCACATATATCTTACCTATGTCAAAGCTAAAAATCAATAAATTGAATCAACAAATCAATTTTAATTAAATACATATGTATAACCTTTAACTTAAGGCTTAATAAGGTATATTAAAAAAATATAGATATAATATCTTCTTATATAAATTAATATTGTGTTGAAAAAAGTAACTTATGACACTTTCATTTTAACAGAACAATTATCAAAAAATAAACTTCTAAGAAACTAGGAACTTTTCCGTTTTTAATTCTAAATTGACTTTACAATTATCGAGATTATGTTCCATACGTCACTTAACTATTTCAATATCTTATCAAACTGTATTAAAATCAGCAAAGATGTTAGCAAACACTGACCCATCATAAGCAAACATCTATTGTCCACGTGAATTAAGCCACATGCAGAGTATTTTATTCTTTCACCATCTAGATAAATCGAAAACTGTTCCACCTTCTCCGAAAAAAAAAAAAATGAAAAATAATTGCATTTTAGCTTTGAACTTTTCATTAAGGAATATTTATATAAAGCCTACCATTTTCTCCAATCTCTCATCGATTTTTCCAATTTCTGCTTCCATTCTAACAATAAACTTTGTTTCTGCAAAAACATTTGTCAATCGTTCAGCAGCAGTTATCACCAAAAATAATTCCAAAATCAAAGAACCAATAAAAAACAGAGCTCCCCAATTGATAACAACCGGCCCACCATGATTATGAGTGAAGACGAAGTAGCAAAAGTAACACTGAACAATACACTCGATTGGAATGTAAACCAAGGAAATCGAAAACTGCACCTGATACTGTCCATTAACAACTTTAGTCAAGTGTGTAACTTTCTTATAAATCCTTATGATTCTGTCCAACACATCAGCGAATTCACAATATTTTTGCATCTTAAGTGAGTTTGGTCGTCCCGGTTGCCTTCTCAAGGCTCTGATTTCCCCAAAAGTCTTCTTCATGCATCGATTCAGATGCCATGCAAAAGCTGTAAGCACCAGCGTAGCACCATAGAACATATTGATTGTCATGTATATCATCAATTGACAGAAATACTGTGACAATAAGGCAAATAGAAATGGTATATTATCCAAGGCTCCGTCGTGCGTGATATAGAATATAGTCGTCTGGGTCATGGGCCACAATGTGATGAGTTTAACCAACATACGAAAGAGAAATATTTTGTCGAAGGCCGCAACTATATCAGATCTGTCAATCGAAAGTGTACGCAGTGAATCGAATATACGAATGGCTTGATTGCAGCAATATATCAAACTACGGTCCTTTAGCAGCTGAATCAGAGTATTGAATATTGCACATAGGTGAAGGACAAAACAACGATTCGATCCAACGAAATATATGAGTCGTTGTTGTTTCAAGAAATCCATTCGGCTATTGATGGTACTGGTACTCCCTGGAGCGAATAGAGTGATTGTGATCAATATCAGCGAGGTGTAGCAGCGCCAAAAGTTTGAGACTTTAGCAGTACGGGTATTGGAGTCAAAATTAAACGGGACGATACCGATAATCTGACACACTTGGAAGAATAATTTTCCGAGGATTTTAAGGAACACGAACATCCTGTGAGCGGATTGCAACAACTATGGTGGTGCTGTGTGTGTGTTATATACGGGGTGCTACCCCGGACTGAACCATTACATTTTCCTGGTCTATAAATATTTAAAAAGGATTTTGTGTTTTAATTCAACTAATTGGTGGGTGTTATACACAGGGAGAGGAGGTTACCAAGCGCCCAAACGTGACAATTTCCAGTCAATTGTTGCTGTTTTGTTAAGCTGCGACTTAGGGTTTAGTATAGTTTTTTGTTAAATTAGCTGTCAGATTATCACGTTCAATCTAAAACACATCACGTTGTTGACATAATTGGAAAGCATGCTTAATTAGTTGTTATAGATAGATGTTGAAATCTGTTGTAAGCGGGGTTTCAGTATACACGGGACATTCCTATTGTCTATTTGTCTCTTGTGTGTTTTTGTGTGCCAAGCAGAGAGAGAGAGAAAGAGAGAGAGAGAGAGGAATGAGGTCAACAGGATATTCGCCATTTTAATTGGAAACATTAAATTTCTTTATTAGATCGAAGCAATTATGTATATGTACATCAGTTGAATTCGTTGCGGGTGGTGTTGATTAAAAAGCAAGCAACCAGGCAATCTATGACCACATAGAGTGAGTTTCATTGGTATTTATTTTTTTTATCGTTTTTGTATCTCTTTTTTTTATTTAAAAATGTTTTTCAGTTTTGCAAAAGGACGATGATGATATAGTAGGAAAGTTATATAAAAACAAAATCAAAGGATTTCAATGTATCCATTAGCCTTGTTTTGTTAGTTTTTTTTTTTTTTTTTTTTTTTTTATTTTTCAAGTTAGGTATAAAGGTAATCTACAAACAAGAGTGCATGAAACGAAAAAATATGGGTTAATGACATTTTAACCATGGGCTTCACAGTGAGCTCGCGCTCCGACAGCACATTGAAAAATATAAATATGTGTGTTAAGGGGTATTTACAAAGCTTTTATACATTTTTATATTGATGGAAAAATAAAATCATTCAACGTAAATGTAACTGCATGTCTAACACTTAAAAAATCTTTATGTTTTTCAACATGTAAGTAAATCGGTTTATTTTATTTTTATGTTATACGGGTATTTGAGTTTCATCAAACAGAATTGAACTTTGTTGAGAGAAAAAAAGCAAACTTTGTAGCCTTGACATATTATGATTTGAATAGAAAGGAAGATTTATGAATTAAATCGAACGGTTGAGATCTTTTTTTTTAAACACTGATGTGCTTTTCAAAATAAATAACACTTTATTAAAAAATAAAATGCATGACTGGGTCCTGGGTGAGACGTACTTGTACTCATTTTATCTGTAAATAAACCGTTCTTCAACATTTGAAATTCAACATAAACTGGGTGTTACGGATAAGTAGAAAATAGAGTACAAATTATACTTGTTTACTTATATGATTTAATGTGTACTTTGATATTTACGATACAGTAAATGTATCCAAAAAAATATTCCATCGATTTTGATAATTTTTTTTTGAACAAACAATTTAAAAAAAAAAACTGAAACCTTTTTGGATTAAAATTTGTGTGCGTTTTCATGATTTAATTCATTTTTTTAACAGAAACAAATGGTTTTCGTCATCCCGCTCAAAGCGTAGGCGGGTTTTTCTTCAAATTTGGTACAGATGTTTGTTCTGTTTGTTTTTTTTTTTTAATTTTTCGCTTGGAACGGATGTAATTATTAATTCTTATTTTTTGAACAAGGTTTGGATAATTTTTTTCCCCCCAAAATTAGCCTTTTTTTATTCTATAAGATTTGATTAACTTTTTTTTGACAATATTTCAATTTTAAAACAAAAACCACACATTATATTAAAAAAAAAAATTAAATAATAAGGTAGGTTACTTTTAAACCAGTTTCCTTCGTGGCTTTAAATTTTATTTTACATTATTAAGATTTTCAAATAAATATATCTAACTCGAGCTCAACCGTTATGTGTTTTTATTAATTTTTGTTCAAAGTTTTATTTAATTTATTATTTTCCATGTTTTTCGTCTGTGGCAATGGCTTTGAAACAGCCTGTATAAATCAAAAAAGAATTAAGAAATAAAATTTTTTGAAAAAAAAAACATCTAGAGCAGAATATTACTTTTTTGAAATTTTGGTTTTAGGTGCTACTAAATGGTACTCCAACTTATTTTAATTCATTTGCTTTTCAAGATCTTTAAAGGTTTTGATTGATATTTCTAAAAAGGACTTGAAAGAAATTCAGTTGCATACCTACTTTTTTGGAGCACAAATTCATTAAAAAGGCAAGTTCAGTCAATTGGAAAAAATCTAAAAAATGTTGTGACGTTAGGGTTTGTATAAATTTTACAAAGTTTTCGAAAAAACACATTTTTTTATAAAAAAAATTCTTTCTTTTCTTTCATTAAAAATGACATGTCAGGACCCCTGTGGTCTATTTCACCAAATACAATTCACAATCATAAATTTGTATTTGTACTTTTTTTTAACAAATTTGTTACTTTTTGTATGTATATACATATTAATTGGTGCAACAGATTACATTTTTTGTGAAATAATACTTGTTAATTGTAATTTGTAAGATGTTGAAATAGGCTTCTTGTTCTTGGCCTAGAAAGTTAATTTATACATTTTTAAAACTGTGTTTCATGTAGACAAGAACCTCATCAAACCTTTTTACTTTAAAACTATATATAAAAAAATGACCTCATAAGTCAACATTATACCTCTACTATTTCAAATGATAAAAAAACTTTAACCTTCTTGGGGCGCCATCTAGCGTCAAAATAAAATTCTGAAAAAGTTAGAGTACTTTTTTTTCATTATTTTGAAATAGTGTTTCCACTTAGGAACTTGATTTCTAAAAAAAAAAAAAAGCAAATAACGAGCGCCCTAGTAGGTTTACTTACAGTTTTTATTAAACCATCAGTAGGTACTTACAGTCAAAAATAACAAGTTAAAAAAATACACCTTTATTAAAAAGTTATGAAACGAAATACATAATTTTTTTCTTCAACATTTTGACTCCGAATCTCAAAATTAAAAAAAAAAAAAAAACAAAATTTGTCTTCTTTGCTTATTATGTCACTACATACAAATTCTTTTTAACTTTTAAAACACATACTCGATACTTCGCATTTGGTTGGTGAAAACTGGAGGTTATTCTTTAAAAAATTCCTTTATCGCCATTTTTGAACCTTGTCCCTTGGCTAAATAATCAAAAATATTTTTTTTTTTTATTTTTTATCAATATTTCTTCAAAACTGTCATATGCTCATTTCATACTTACTATGTTTCGATATTAAATCAAGCTGCACCAATATTAACATAGAAGTAAGAAAACTGTGCATCATTAGCATGAAGCAACGCTGATTTATTTTAAACAGTCCACATGGCTTACAATCAACTGAACTATAATTTTTTAAGAAAATGGAAAATTCTTCAAGCTAAAAATATGATTCAACATAAAATAATTTTCAATAAAAACTTTATACAAAAAAAGTCACTAACCATTCTTTCCAAACGAACATCAGTAGTTCCTATTTCGGCACCCATCCTGACAATCCATCTAGTATTACAAAAGCAACTCGTAAGGGTATCAATTGCTTTAGTAACCAATCCCAGATCCAAAAGTAAAGCCGCAATATGACAATACATTCTCAAATTATTGTTACCCAAATCATCATAATCGTAAGTAGTATTTAGAAAATACACATAAAAACATTGAACAATACAATCTACAGACAAATACAGCCATACGCAAAGTAATTGCACCTGAAATTCATGATTAACACTTTTGGTCAAATTCGTTGTTTTGCGATAGGATTGTATAGTTTCCTCTAGAATATCAGCAATTTCACAATATTTTTGCATTTTAAATGAATCTCCATGTCCTGATTCTTTTCTAAGATCTCGTATTTCTCCAAGTGTCGTTTCTAATTTTTGATTTAAATGACGTGTAAGATCAGTCAGAACCAAAACACTAAAGTAATAAATATTGAGAGTCCAAGCTAGTAGAAGCTGACAAAAATAGCTCCAACAAATTGTCCATATAAGATTGATATTAATTTCACCTTGCAAGTCATTAGCAACAAACACAACCGTCAAAACCGTTACGGGATACTGTGTTAGAATCTTTATCAATAGCAAAATTGTTATGCTGGAACCGAATTCCCTGTATTCACCGGCATACGATTGTGATTTAATCAAATCAAAAGTTCTGATTCCCTCGTTAACACAATAGATAAGCTTTTGTTCTCTTATAAGTTGCATCAAAATATTAAGAAATGTACAAGCCAGAAGAACTCTTATTCGATAAGATCCAGTATAAGTCAGCAAGGGTTTTGCTTTGAAATAATTAAACTGAATTGCCATGGTTTTGAAGATTAATGGAGTGAGTACTGCATTTGCAATTAGAAATCCTGCCGTATAAAACCACCAAAATGCTGATCTTCTTGCAATTCTTCGCTTAAAATCGATACTAAACGGTATAATTCCGATGATTTGTGATATTTTTATGAAAATTTTTGCTATTCTTATAAGAAGTTCCGACATAGCGATTGATTTAATTCGAATACTTAGAGATATATGGACACATTTCGAATTAGAAAAATGTTGTTCAAGACATCACTGTTAATATTTGTGTACATAAATTTTCATTACATAATTGAACAAATTGTCAAGGCTCATCGAAAAGAATGATGGGTATATCTATGAAGTCATTCGTAACGATGCGTTTTTTTTCCACATTTCATTCATATTCACAGTGAACCAATTAAAATTCAATTAGTCTAAGTTTGTTTTTTCTTATGCAGATGATAAGGGTTATTGTTAATTATGTTTACATAAGTAGATCGAATTGATTGTTGGTGTATACACCTGGGAGTTTAAACAATTAATATGATGACTTCTATACACAGCTACTTAAATTTGAGTATGTTTAAGGATTCGAGTATGGAGAAAAGGTTCTTTGTGACATAAAACATGTCATTATTAAAATTCCTTGCAATTGAATGACTACAAGTTTTACGGTGTGAAAACATAAACAAAAATTCAAAAACAATAGGAAATAAAATTGAGAAAAATGTTCTGTTTCTTTATCTGACGATCGACGAGTTAGTAGATTTCTTAAACATTAAAGTGAAACTCCCAACCCATCATTTGTTTTACGTTGTTTAATATGTATTCCGTAATTATTTGTGCAATACACTAGCATAGTTTCTGAGTCCAAATCCAATCACTTATATTTTTAAGAGATACTGACTTGTGGAATTGAAGAAGTCTTAAAGAATATCATTGTAACAAAGAAGTCTATTTCACCTTAGCCGTTTTGATTTAGTCGAAAATTGTCTGGAAAATCCATTGATGAAAAAATACATGTCTACGGTAATGTGCTAACGACTACGAGTCTCTAAGCGTTATTTTGAATTTTGATTTCTAGTAGTCAAAACTTTAAGAAATTCTTCAAATTTGAGTTGAAAGTGAAAAATTAAAAAAAAAAAACAGGATAGCCTCAAAACGGGAAACCGACGAATTTATGAATACCAGAGTTATGCTGATATTAAACAAAATTTTTTTAAATCAACGGTTAAACAATCAATATCGTAATGTACTTTTTTGTAAAGCCAAAGACTTGTTCTTGTATCTTGTTTTTAAATAAATCTGTTTACTGGAACAATTTTTGAAAAATTAATTTTCAAAAAAAATATATGGCTTTTTTGAAAAAAATAGTAGTTTTGTTTTTTTTTTTTTAATTTATCGAAAACGACAAGAAGTTTTTGGATCCAGTTTTAAGTTTTCGTTTAAAAACAAATAGGTAAGAACATTAAATTATAAATTAGCACTTAATTACATACAATTTTCACTTTTTTTTTAAATTTTGAAAACTAATTTTTCAAAAACTAGTTAATCAAACAGCTTTATTTAAAAACATGTTGAAAGATATAGTTTTTGGCTTTATAAAAACATACAGTTAGTTATTTTTGGTATAACCGTTGATTTTAAATAATTTTTTTTCCAAATTAAGTCATTTTTTTTTATAAAATTCCCCCTCCCGGCTAAACGGAGGGAAATAGACAGCCCGTCCCATACAATTTTTTTCTTGCCTTGATTCAACCTATACGCTCTAGCTTTTTGGTACATTCCTCCCGTATATCGTTAATCTCAATGGTTGCCAACCCAAAAACCACGTTTCATAGCTTTGATGTTCATAACTCTGGTTTTTCATAACTCTGGTTTTTCATAACTTCGGTCTTTCATAACTTCGGTTATTCGTAACTTCGGTTTTTCGTAACTTTGGTCTTTCATAACTTCGGCTATTCGTAACTTCGGTTTTGCGTAACTTTGACACGCGTAACTCTGTCGCGCATAACTCTGGTATTCATAACTTCGTTACCATTTCGTTTTTTTTTTTGTTGGTTACTTTGTACTACTCTATATAAACTAAATTACCAACCCTCTCTACCATGCCACTTAGTATGAATATTATTGAACCCAATTAATGAGCTTGGTATTCAAAACTCGTTATCTACTAATATTTACCGTATTAAATTAATTTTAATATTTCCACAGTATTTAAAAAAGAAAAAAACCGAAAAATCGATACCCCCTTAAACAATGCAAAGCAAAAAATCCTTTTAAAACTAATATCCTACTAAGACAATATTTCCCTGTTCGTAACATTTACAAAACCAAAAAAAAACAAAAAAAAAACAACCTAACTGACAACAGTTTTCCATATTGAAATGCGAATAAATTAAGGTTTACCCTAGAAAAGGAATACCTATACTTTTCGAATGTCACTAACTCACTACGTGAGCTCAGCTCAGTATTGTATCAGGGTATATTTAATTAAATCAAAGGAAAGTCAGTGTGTCTGATGTACAGGCGAATAAAATACTTTAGCACAAATCCTTTGCAAAAGCTATTCACGGATAATTCCTTTGCAATAAAAATCCAATACGAGTTAGTTTTTTTTTTTGTTTGTGTTCTTCTTTACTCTGACCTATTTTAATCCTCTCCTAGTATAACGATTCACCTATTCTTTCGAACTCCAAAGTCGTTGAAGCTAACTCTTTAGAAAAAAATTCTATGTCTACACTCTGTGTACTTTGATTGATATTATGTTTTTTCATAATACAATTTCGGACTTTATCAGTTTTGAAAGAATAAATAATTGGGAATAAACTCAGAGATTTTAAGGTTACTTAAGACTACTAATTTCACCGTTTAAAAACTAAACATTCAGGTCTTAAGATGAAAATTGTTTTAAAAAATGAGTATAATTAACTGACATGGAGTGTATTTTGCACTTTAGCTGCAGTAGCAGCTGCTTTTACAAAAAACTAACAGTTTGCAACTACTATCGTTTGATACCATTTGTTTTTCTTTTTTTTTTTTTTGTTACAGGAACGTTACAAAGCGGATATAAATTTGGCCATCCAACTATTGCAGTGCAAGCCGGACAGTTTTGTCCCCCAAAAAGTATCCTCGGTAAGTAACAAAACCCAGAGTTAAAAAAAAAGAACTATAACATTCCCAATAGAAGAAATTCTTTTATGTATATTATTTTCTATATATCTGGTTCTATTGGCAGCTTCCAATCGATATTCAATCGAAGGTTTCATCGTACATGAGACTAGAAACAAATTCACATTCCGATTCAGAGGGCAGCACCAGCGGAGTCGGTGTTGCAACATCGGGTTCCTACAAAGTACTTCCAGCCTCGGACTCACCACCTCCAGCATGCCCCTTCCCGCCAACCGCAATGGTATACTCAATGAGGGGTCTCGGTAAGTGTTAGTAGAATGAGCGTGCTTCGCTTCTATTTTTTCTTCTTCCTTTTTTTTCTGTGTATTTTCTGTTTATTTTTAGCCTTTAACTAGTGAATTGGTTGAAAGGGATGGGAGGGTAGGGTTTTAAGAACTCCCGAAGCACATGTAGTTGCATGGAGGAGCACCTACTAGATTCTTTGCCTAGAGGCGCGTTGTTGCATTGCTTTAAATAGGCAAAGAGATGTTGTTGATCTTTTTTTTTTATTATTATTATTTTTGTATCTTTTATTATTGTATCCTTACACCATTGCACTTTGCTTTAACTTGAACCTACCTGGTTGTGTTTTTTTTTTTATATATATTTTTTTATTTTTTTGTTGGATTTAATTGCGTGTGCATCGTTAGTGGTTATTTGACGACCATCAGCGTTTGTTAGAGCAGAAGGGAGGTGGAAGTTGGAGGGAGGAAAACATCCTTTTGAGCTCTCCCCAGTCCCAAATATAGCTGCGGGTAACCATTTTCAGGTTGGAAAAAGGCTCTCGCGTTATATTAAAGTCCAGGCACGCTTCACCGGCTGCAAGCATTTTTGCAAAAGATTTTTCCTTTGCTCGGTAGGGTGTGCAGTGCATTTGTACATACATACATATGTGCGCACCATACTACATTGCCTATGTGGAAATGTTATTTTTTTGTCTCACGTTTTATCTACCATGAGTTTTTATATCTTACTTGGTTTTATTTTTAAATTGCATTTTAAAAATACATTTTAAAATGCAGAGCTTTATTTATATATAGCGAAGTAAAAGAATAAAAAAAAATAAATAAAACATTTCATTGTTTTTTAATCAGGTGAGCGTTTTTTTTTTTTTTGCGAGGACAATATTAATGTTGCTTCATGTAAATGTTGCAGTAATTTCGGCTTTGTTAATTTTGTTTTGTATTTTTTATGTGTGTGTTTTTTTTTCTGTTTATTTTATTTTCGGTAATTAAATCTACTAACAACAACCTGTATGTAAACTCGCATTAAGTAGTGTTTGATTTAAACTTAAATGATTTATTTAATTTCTTAATTTTATTTGCTTTGAATTTTGGCAGGAATTAAAGTCTATACACGTTCAACAGTTTTTTTTAATTGAAAAACAAACAAATGGAAGCTATAGGGTTTTGTTCGCATGGTGCTGGGAAATGAAAATGTCAAATGTCCTGGGGCTCTGCCAGGGGATTTTTTTTTAAGAACAGATTAAGCATTTCGAAATGTGTATGTTTTTTATACAATTCGGGATTGATAAATGTTTATGCTGAGGTAAATGCGTTACTCTGTATCGTTTTTTAATTGCGGTATAAGTGTGGAGAGACTTTTCAAAAGGAAATCAATTCACTTATCAACTTTTCAATACTTTTCTTAACCACATCAAGTTTAAGGAATTGACCGAAATCGTAAACCTCATGATTCTTTTCACTTGCCATCTTGGATTTTTGCTTTTGCAAAATGTTTTGGTTCCCTTTCTCCTAGAAATAAAAACATGGTACAAACACTACAGACATATTTGGTCAGAGAATTAAATGGTAAATCAAACAATTATTTCAACGGAAAAAAAACTTGCAATAGATTTATTTAAAAAATAAAAATTACTGTAGGTAGGTCCTTTCTGCGAAAACAAGTTTCGAGATTGCATAGCTCTAAGTTCCATAGTAGTCATCACCGTAAGGCTCTAGGCATCGTCAGGGTTAATTTTCACCGAATTTTGCATTTGCAGATGGTTGGAATTTATAAAAGTAAGTTAACTCATACTCCTTTACTTAATTTTTGTCCATTTTGGTACCAACGCATCATGCCCCACACATGATGCACTTTTGAACATAAGAGCCTATATTTTTAAAACATCAAAATTCAATATAAATAATTTGTTTAACTAACCAAATGTTCTTTGAAATCGAAGTTCAATGTTACTGTTTAATGTTAGTAAACTTTACAGTTCAAGAAATCGAACATTTTTCGTTCAAGCAGCTTCGAGAGCAAAAAGTGTTCAAATGTGCCCCACTCTCCCCTATGCCATTTTTAAGAAAATATTATTTAAGGGGCTAAATCCCTCCAGACGACACCTTTTTCGCTATTTTTTTATGAAAAACTGAAATCACTTATTGAAATTTGGAAAAAGACAAGACATTATCAAGAATTGAAAAAAAAAGTTTTTGAAAGTTTTTGCGCCGTGCAATGTACAGGTCCAGGAAATCATCTTAAATCCGTTAGATGATATTAGTACGCATTGCATGAACCTTAATTTATTTTTTTTAAATGAAAAATAAAAATTAGAAATAAAAAAAACGAAAAAAAAACATGTTTTTTTTACAAAGAAGTAGTTAAAAAAAAATATTTACTGTACAAATTTTATTCAACTTTTAAGTTCATGTTGTGGCCAATGATTTAAGGAGTAATTTGCTTCAAATTTTAAGTCGATAGCTTCATTAGTTTTTGAGTTACATTGCACGGCGCGGAAAAAAAATCGTTTCCAAAAAAATGCGTTTAAAGTTTTCGTTTTCGTACTATGGTAGGTTCGGAGCGCATTGGTTTCGGGACTATCTAGGCACTTTTGAGGCTTCATTTAAGGCTAAGACCACTGAAAATAGTTTCTTCGGTTGATAAATAAATTTATTACGCAAAAACAAAATAATGCAAAAATTAAAAATTCCAGAGGGATTTCCCTCCTTAACGCATAAAAACCAAATTTTGATAAAATTCAACAAACCGTTTTCAAAAAATTGATTAAAACAAAAATTGAAATATTCTTGAAAAATTTTGGTCGAAATCTGCTTCACTCCTTACGAGAAATTCATAAATTAAAAAAAGCCGTTCTATGGCAGGTACCGTTAATAACGGTACAAAAAATATTTTTTTTATTTCCTAAGGAAGCCTTTATTTGGTACACCTTACACTACGTAAAAAATTTACTTTTCTAGGTACCGTTAGTTTTGATACTAAAAAAAATTGATATTTGCCCTCTAAGGAGTCACCGAAAACTGTTAACTACCAAGTTTGATGAAAATCCCTCCATTAGTTTAAGCTGTAGCTCGAGGTACACACAGACAAACAGACAGACAGACAGACAGAATTGCCGGACCTACTTTTTTTGGCATTCTTCCACATCGTAATGTCATGTAAAATAATTGTTATATGGAGTTCAAATTTTTTTTCCGATCTTAAACTTGCCTACATCGAAAGTAAAAAGATATTTTTGAATGAGATCAAATATATCCCGATACGACTATCAAAAATAAATTCATAATCCATTTTATGAAAAATAAGTAAATTATAAGCGAACACCCGTTAAAAATAACGGTACTCTAATAGAATTTGGCACTATGGTTTGTCATACAGTTAAGACAGTCTATTTTAGTTTTTCACGTGAGAAGTTATTTTTTGAGGGAATTGGTAACAAGTACCGAAACACCCTGAAAATAATATTTGATTGCTGTCAAATGCTGTCAAAAGTGAAAGTGTTGCAGTTGTAAAATAACCAAAAACAAAAAGAGTTAATTCGAATAGCCAAGGTGAAGGGGTATTTTTTCGAAGCTGGGGTGATTCAAGTTCAAACAAAATATCACAATTATGATGAGACAGACATCGTAGTGAAAAAAAACCCTTTTTGAAAACTTGATATCGAAAATCGAAATATGCATACATTTTATATAAAACTTGTATAATTTATTTTTGGCATGAAACCAACCCTTTCATCTTAAGCAAGGCGCCTACAAGCTCCAACAATACCACATTTGTCAAATTATAATTAGTGGTTTAGAGGCTATGATGGAACAGATGAACATATTCATACAAACTTACTACATACCCGTCAAGCATTTAACCTTCCTTATAGTTTTGCCGTAGCTGCACAAAGAATTTGAAGTCGCCAAAGAAACCTCATTTGTAATCATCAACCTGATAATTTCGTGAGAATTTAAATTCTTCTCTGTTTTTGGTTTACAGGTTTTAGCTTTGCTTTTACTTATGTTTTGTTTCTTCTTCTTAGATTTCACTTAAAGCTACACAAGTTTTTTGTTAAATGAATTGTTTTAAATACTTTATCCTGCAAAATTCAAAGCAAATAATATCTTAAATTTAACCTACTAAACACAAATTATTTCTATAAAATAACAACTACCAATACTAATTGTACATTTTTCTTCATATGACAGATGGCAGCAATCCCAACAGCAATACCAATAATAATTCCAACTGTAATAATAATGAAAACAACAACAACAATAATAATAATAATAATGGAGATCAAATGATCTCCCCCTCAACTATGGCCAAGTTTCTCGAAGACGAACTCAAGGCAAATGAAGTCAAACATTGTGATACATGCCAGTGCTCAACAAAAGATTTAACCGTTCTGGCTGATGTACAGCGATCATATGCTGTTGCAACTCAAACACCCCTACACGGCGAAACCAATTCCTCACTATGTCTGCGCTGCAATAGCAATTTGAATTCACCGTCAAGGACAAACAGTCCCTACATCATGAAACTAGTCAAATCTAGCGATTCTGTGATATCCGAAACAAAGAGTAGCGTTTCCGACCTAAATGACTGCGATAAGCTCTTTACCCCGGCCAAACGTGATGATCTAATGGTCAATCCAATATTGGGCCACCATCGTTTGTGTGATCGAACCGCTAGTAAATATGCAAGTCTCTTGCAACAGCAACAACAACAACAACAGAATCTTTATACTGACACTGCCAAATATGTGTTGGAAAATAATCGAAAGTTCGCAGAAAGTTGTGATCTAATCGATCTGCGGAAATATAGTGATAAATCCCCCGGGAAACAGGGAGTGACGGCGACGACAGCAGCGACGACGACGACAGCCAGTTGTGATATTAGTAAAACGACAACGTGTGGTGCTGCAACAAAGGAGCAGGCTCCGGCGTTGAGTAGAAAAATTGAAACACCTGATGAAATGAGACTTAGTAGCAGTAGCGGAAATGTACAGGGTAAACTCTTAGAGACTAGCGATGATTTGGAAAAGAAAAACGATGATACGGAAAAGAGCAATCTGCGATCGGGCATGTCGGGCAGTATGAATAGTGTTTGGAGCAAGACAAGCAGCTGTGAGGGCGCCAAAATGTTTGAGAACTTCAATAGGAATCTCATTAAGACCATTAAGGTAGGTTTTTTTTGTATGTTCCTCTGAATTTGTAAACGAAATAGTTTTTCTTACAGGCTGAAAATCCCAAATACCGTGGTCCCCGTTTGTGTGCCATGCGAATCCAACAAAACGGCCAAAGCAATATTCTTCTCGATAACATGGAATCACCAGCCGAAGCGACTCCAATAATCTACACTCGACGGCAACGTTTCCTCGACGAAGAACTCGACGACACAAAAGATATTATCACATCCAAGATATCAATGGTGATGACAAATCAAACACAAGTAGACGTTGTAGTCACAAGCAATGGTAATGCATCAACCGAAGCTGCCACCACAATCGCCAAGCGGATGAGCAATGACAAGCTACAGCAAAGCTGTGACATTGCCAATTCCTCATCTGAAAATAATATTAACTGTAAAATGGACCTTAGCAGTAGCAACAATAATTTAAGCATAGATCTAATTAACGATACCACACCGCTATTAAGCGTTACCCATAGCAATAATCCGCAGCCATCACAATCCCAACCGCAACAGCAGCAGCAACAGCAACAGCCGTTACTGCCACCCTCAGAAGTCAATATTGACCGACAACTCACCAATAGCTATTTGGAACAGCAATTCAAGAATCTCGTGACCACGGAACAACAACAACAATTACTCAAAGCCTCGCTCAACTATGACATGCTTCACCATAACGAGGTAAACTGCAAAGCGTCTGTCAATTCGAAATCTTGCACACAATCGAGTTCAATTAGTGACACAATCGATCTGCAGGAGAGTGTCCTTTTGCGACGTCAGCAACTGAATCGAGTTGCTGAATGGGTGCAACATAATTCGCAATTGGAACAGCAGCAACCGATAAACGATCACAGTGAAACCTATGCATCCATGGAGAAGCTTTCAATGGATTCTGGATACAAGACGGTCAACCAGCAACCACAATCATCACAGCCACCACAAAGCCATCACCATCAGGAACCCTTGAATACGTCCAGTAAGTTGACATCAAGTGCCACAAGTACCTATCAGTATGAGGATACCCCAAAGCATGGTTATCGGCATCACTTGGACAACTTTCAAGCTCCATCAGAATCTAAGGCTAACTATATGAATGGCAATGGTAATGGCAATCAGCAATCACTTCAAGAGGTCGTTAACAACTACAAGTACCGCAAGGATAGCGATAATAACTCCAATAAGCCTGTCGATATTGCTCAAATGGAATACAATGTTAAGCAGTTCCTGTTGAAACAGAATGAATGGTCGATGCGCAGTACGAAAAATCATTCGACTGCGACATCTTCTAATTTCAGTAATACTCCAAGTCAGACTCCGAAAATGTTTGGAAGTAATCCTCCAGGAATGACAAATGGTGAATTGACGAGGCATAGACAGCAACATCAGCAGCAGCAACAAGCAATGCGAATGGCTCCACATCGGACTGAAACGAATTTGTAAATTAGGACAACTATACAACTGTTGCTGATGGTTGAATAAAAATTTATAGTAGCAACTTTTTTTTTTTTTTTTGTTAAATGTTGTCCCTAATTCGTTTTATATTCAGAAAGAAGAAAAGCATTGTCTCCATAATGAAGTCGGTATTTTATAAGAGCTTCTAATTTTAACTAAGCTTTTGCCGTTGTTAGAAAAAAAACGCGTTTTATATCGATTTTGGAGGTCGAATTTTTAAAATTAGTGGAGGAGTGGAGTTCCAAAACAATCATCTTATGTAATTTTTTGTACCCAAACATTGTCTTCCATAATCTTAGGGTCAAAAAAAAAGTATTAATGGATACAAAGGGGCTTTATTGCTCGCCAGCATTATTTACGAGTTTTAGATAGATTTTACAAAGCGGCGGATTTTTAGTTGAATTTGGCTACAAATGTGTGTAAGCAAAGTCAACCGGCTTAATATTTAATAGTTGCGAATTTTCTTGCGAAAAATTAAACAGAAGTTAAGTAAGACGAGTTAGACTAACTAACGAGGTATTTTTTTTTTTTTTTTAAGACTAACCAAACAGAGGTCCGAAACTTGACCAACTTTTAAGTCCCTAAAGTTTCTGAACATTCCCATTGCAGTCACTTCAGTCGCAGTTAATTAATTTAGCTTTTGACTGTAGGTTGTTGCAAGTGTGCAAATAAATTTTTGTCGAAAAGAAAAACATTCCAGTCTTTTTTTAAGCATTTTTTCTCAATTTGAAACCAAAAAGTTTCAAATTTCAAATTGCTCCAGAAACATTTGCGTACCTTAGGAAGATAAAAATACCGTTGTGCTCTGCTTACTCATGTTTGTGGAAGATGTAAGGTTTAACTATTCTTAAGCTCTTGCAAACAATTATTTCTCTTATAAGGTTAAGGGCAGTACCAGTTCTAATTTTTGTTAAACCTTCAAATTCAAACCAAAAATATCATCATTTTTCTTAGATAAGTAAAATATGCAAAAAATAATGAACGATTTTGAAACTAGAAAAAATACGAATCCGCCATCACAAGAGATCTGCTTTTTAGAATCGGCCAATAGCCAATTTAATTTTTGTTTACTCATGTTCATGCAAATTTTATTTTTGATAATCCATTAATTAAAAAATCGTCGATTTGGATATTATCTTCCTCAAACTGACTTTTATCTTCAATAACATTAATTGGCTTCAATATTTATGGAAAAAATGCTCAAAAAAAAACATTTAAATGTTGGAAACTAGGCTGCAGAAGTATTATTTTCATAAGCCTTTAATATGACCTACATCACATACCTGATATAAAAGATATTCATATCGATAAATAAAACTGCTCAAGAACTCCACTCTGACACTAAACAAAAAAAAAATAATTTAAAAGCTTAACAATTCCTACCATAAAATCGTATTTAATACAATATTTTTAATAAAACTATAAAACAAAAAGATAAAAGCTTAAATAAAACCTAATGGAGCATTTGCTATAAATTCAATTTATTTCAGCTATATCGAAAAGGATAACAATGTACCAATATTGATTAATAAAAATAAGCAAAAAAAAAGCAAAAAAAAAGAAAAAACTTTGATAAAAATGGGAATGAGACTTAAATGTATATTATTATCTATATATAATTGTATAGGATTTAAATACGCGTTTTGTCAAACGCTGATTAATAAAAAAAAAAAAAATAAAATTTAGCAACAAAAATAAAAAAAAATAAATAAATGCATAAATGTATAAACTAATTTTTATATATGAAATTTAAAATAATAAATAAAAACAAAATTAACCATTCTATACAAAAGCTTTGTGTTAAATTTAAATTATATAAATTAATAAAAATAAAATACAAAAATATATATGTAAAAAAAAAAAAAACGCAACAATAATCTACTGAACTTGCAAAATATAAATCAAATGATAATTTTTTCTTATATTTTATAATGAAGGTTTATTTTTTACTCAACCATATTTTTTTTTTTTTGTTAAATATTTTTAATTGTTTTATGTTATTAAATTAAATAAATTTATATTTTTCATTGATTGTGTTTTTAATTAAGAAGATTAAACGATAAAAATAAAACACTGCTTATTTATTTATTATTTTGCAGTATAGTAAGCCCATGTTTAATCAATTAACCTATACAAAAAAAATTATAATTATAAACAAAAAAACACAAATACAAACAATTAACTATTTATATTTAAATAAAACACCTATACCTATTATACAAATTAAAACAAAAAAAAAATAAATAAATGCTTTATGTCTGTTATATTTTGCTAAGCCCACTGCTGACACCTACCGTTAATCTTTCTAAACCAAATATATATATATATTTTACTAAACCAAGTTAGACTTAAATACAAACAAAACAAAAATACAACCTTATCGTAAATATAAATTTGATTAAAAGCAAATTAAATAAATCCTTAAGAATACAAAACAATTTCTACTTAAAAAAAAGGTAGTTTTAGAAACAGGTACAACTAGATTTTAAACATTGCTATTATCCTAAATATAGAAAATGAATTTCCACAAAAAATACTGAAGTAGCATTTTAGGATTTATTTATAAAATTGAGAAGTGACAAGTCTGACAGTTCTTTTTAATACTTTATTTTATGGATTTTATGGCCATTAATAAATCTTCAGTTTCATTTGTGTAAACAGCTCTTAAAACTAAATTCGATCGTAGTAAAGTGTCTTCCAGATCAGAAAAAGAAGACGTACAGGGTGTTGAAATTTGTTTACACAACTTGAACTTATTTTATATTTGCATTTAAAAAATATTTCTATATGTTATGTATACTCGTACAAACTTAACTATCGTCCAATTAAAGTATACATATTTTGTCAAAAAATCATTTGATGATAGGTATTCTCGGAAACATTAAAACAAGTTTATCATATTTTCCATACCAGCAGACAACAGTATGTAACAGTTATTAGAGCCAGTTACTGAACTGAAACAAATCTTAAGGATTCAAGTTTAACATAAGTATGCTATTACTCATATTCTTTACACTAAACAAAAGTAGAACAAACTTAGGTTCAAATTGAAAGAAAGTCTAGCACTAGTTAAGTTTAAACGAAAGAGCTGTGGTACGAACATGGAAACAAATAATAAAGAAATACACTACATAATCTATGCTCGAATAGACTTATTTGACCTTAAGCCCTCGAAATATATAACATTTAATTAAAATATAGATGTCACTAAAACTAACAAAATTTTCAAAGAAAAAATGAAGAACTTTCGATTTATAAAATAAAAGCTCTCTCGATACTTAAATACTTAATAATTTTATGTCTTGTGATTTGCGTTATATTTCGTATATTACTTATTTGAGAAGCCGTTACAGAAAGAGCTTTTTTTTTTTTGCTGGACAAATTCATTTTCAACAATCAACAAAAAATTTAAATTTATATTAAAAACAATTACACCAGAACTTTCTACTTTTTATACAATTTGAAAGAACAAACATTGAGTGCAAGAAGCTGCATACTTTTTTCAATGTTTTAAAAAGATTTTAGATAAATTTATTTAACTATTACATAGTAGTATATAATTTATCAACAAAAATAATTACAAGTGCACCTGTTTCTAATACTACCCAATTAAAATCGTCCATTAACCTTGACTACTACAATCCAACTTTCAAAATAATACCTTTTTAAAATATTGCCCACCTTTCAATGTTATGTTTGTATTATTTGTTTTAAATTGAAATTGAATTGCTGTCATTTTGTGGAATTTAATTTTATTAATATTTTTAAACATCACTCAATCGAAAATGCGATATTTATGCCCTCCTACCAATTCCATTCAAAATTGTATAATTCTAACCAGTCAGATACACACACATCAGCAATCAAAAAATATTGTAAAACATAAAAAATCAGTGTTTCATAGTTTGCATGTCTTTTTAAATTTTTTTAAATGTCAAAATCTCAGTGTAAAATTCAATTCATGAATGCACCAAAAATAAATTATTAAAAAAAAAAATAATAATTTATTTAAATTTGCACATAATTGTCTGTCTATATGAATGAATATAATAAGTTATTTTATAATTTTTAAACAAAAAAAAAAAAAAAACAAGAAAAATGTCCATTATATCAAAAATGTATGCAATAAAAAAAGAACACATCATAGTTTGAGATGTTAACTACAAAATAAAATAATTAAAAAATCGATATATTTTTTATAAGTGTACATGAAAATAAAAACGGGATACAGAATCTAAGTAAATAGAAAAAAATAAAAAAAAAACGCAAATACCAAACAAAACAAAATATAGAAATTCGTATTAATTCTGATAGATACATACATACATTAAAGATCAAATATTTCGTTCTATCAACTTGTACTACAATTGTACAAAAAAATGTACTCTTAAGCGCTTATTTATAAATGTTAAGTTTACTATACCAAAAAAACAAATAAAAACTGAAAGCTTTTTGTTACTGAACGAAAAATGTAAAAACAAAAAATTTCTGATGAATGTAAAATAAATTTGTTGATTTTAATTTTTTTGTATTCATTATGTTCTGTTAAATATTCTTGTGTAATTTTTTGCTTCAGTTTTAAATGATTTAAAATATAGCAACTTTGTAGAAACCAAACTGAAAAAAAAAAAAATATACAAAACAAAATAAAACCAGAACATCATTTTCAATCAAAGAAAATATAAATAAATGTGTTTAAGGAAATGCAAATTATATAGTTGAATTGTTTGGAATTTATTTCATTAAAAAATATGTTTCCTTTCACGTGATAAAGGTAGTCTTAAGATCCACATAGTCAAAGCGGACATTAGGATAACGAAGCATGCAAAACAAAACGAGTTTCGCAATTTTTGTCTGTCATAAAATCAAGTATCCCTTATTCCAAAACCTGAACTTGACATTCTGTCAAAAACACACTCAACTTAGATTGTAAGAAAAGAAAAACAAGTAAGATCTACTTAATCATATAATTGAAAGTCATTGAACTCGCTCTATATCACGCCGTTATCTCATGTCTTATACTATATTATATATTTCCGTGTTGCGCAATATAAGATTCAGGTTTATTGGATAAATCAGTTAAATTTTTTTTTATAACTGAAGCATATTTTTTTATTTACCTACCTCGTTCTTGTTTAAACCAGCAAAAAAAATATAAAATGCAGTTTATTCCAATGAATAAAGCCATGAAACCAGTCAAAATAGGTCAATGGACGAACATAAAGCAAAAAAAGTACAAAAAATCTGTAAATATTTTGGTTTTTTTTTCTTTTAGTTTTGAAAAAAAAAGGATGATCATAACTGGATTTTAAACGTACGCAAGAGAAACCCCGTCTGAGAATCACGATACGCACTGTATTTATTTATTTTATTTTTTTCGAGTTTGCACCTCAGCTCTTTCGTTTAATGTGAATAATTTTTTTTTATAAATCTTACTCGTGCTTGCCTTTCCTTCGATTTGAAATTAAAATGACTAATGAATGAAATAAAAACATTGTTAATCCCAAATAAACAATAATAAGTCCCACATTAATGATTGGGGACATTTCGTGTGTACCAATGAGAGTGACCTTAGTCTGTGTGTCTGAAAATTTGCATAAGGCTTTACAAACAGCTGCACCTACGATCGCGGACTTAATTACAGGCTATACACAATCTGTGTGAAAACCGGACTCATTCAATACAGTTGATGATATTTTGTATTGATTATGCAATTCAAGTTTGTGCCAGTTCCGATTTCAGAGTTAATCTGTCCTTAAATGATTTGAAAATTAATTTTGACATATTATTGGTAGGAAGGCGGCAATATTAATTTCTTGTGATACCTACTTGTTTGGTTTTGTTTATTTTTTTTTTCCTATCTGATCAAAGTAAATCTCCTAACAAGCTTAAAATAAGTGTGCTAATTGCATATGTCTACACAGTCAACCCACTGACATTCTATAAATAATATTTAAAAAACAAAACAAAAATGTTTCTTTTTTTGTCTCCACTGTCGCATTCAGACATAATTTTCTAAAAATTTACCTTAACAGTCAGACGTGAAAAGAAAGCCCGACTATCTTGTATCTTAGACTTTTAATGACCCTAATCAATGGATGGCTGGAGTGTGACAAAAATGGAACAGAAATTAACGTGATAAGATCGACAGAAAGTGCATTATGCAGATGAATCCAAGAAACTAACGCCTACCTTTCTCTGAGCTTCTCCAATGCGGTGCTTCCGACTCTCGACGGTTTATATATTTTTTTTTTTTATATTTATTTTTTTTTTTTTTGTCTGAAAAGAACCATTGGATACTAATTTGAAGTAAGAAGTCCAAATGCGTGCCTTCCATTCATTCTCAATCAACAGTGGTACAAAAGAGCTTCATATTTCATTCATGTGAGAGTGGTTGGGTTAAAGCCGATTAGCATTTTTAAAGCAACAAGTAGCTTCGCACCTTTGCTATACTCGTCGTATGTACCTCTTGACTGTCTCAACGCATTATCTCTGGGGGCTCTGTTGTTCTGCTTATGGAATTTTAAGTGGCCCACATTATGAGGATAGAGTGGCACCATCTCGAACACCCATCTGGCGGAGTTAATTTTAGTTTATTCTTCTTCATTTGTTTTGTTTCTGTCATAAAATTATATTCAAGAAACGTTTGCATTGACGACAAATTAAAGAAAAACTCTAAATTCGAATTAAATGAGTTTAATAGAGCTCTCGCTTCCATACCTGTGCCTCATGCAAAGTCTCATATACATTTTAAATAGGTACCATTTTTTTCTACTTGAGTAAGCTTTCTGGCATACAAATTCAAAACGCTAATTGGTAATTTTGAGTTAAAAAAAAAAAAGATACGCGTAGATACATTCCGTGTCACAGATTGGGTGATAATTATACAATGTTATATTTTTCATATCCGAAGTTACACACGAGGCTTTATATTAAAACGACGACATGCAGTTAACAAGTTTTTTTTTATTATTATTATTGTATTGTATTTTGGGCGTTGTAAACTTCGACACGTTCATTTCAAATTTTCACTTAACAAAATTATTTTATTTGATTTTCTAGTCATGTTCTTGGGTATTTACACTTTTACTTTTAATATTTTACCAAACAACTAAACGAACGAAGCAACAAAAATCAATCCATTACGTGAAGGTACTACACACCGAAAAAACACTCTGTGTGTTCTGTATGTGTAGTATTGTATAGTTTATGACGCCAGTTAAAATTGTAAAGAAAGTTAACATGTCAAACGAAAGTGAATAAATTCAATTTCAAGCGAGATTTTCGTTTTTCATGGTTAATGATGGCCCATGGAATACAAAAAAAAAAGAAGATAAAGCCGCGATGAAAATTTAACCATCTAGAGTTTTTCTTCTTTTTTGTTGTTGTTGTTGTTGTTGTATGTATAAAGAAGAAGAGGACTAGACAAACCACTCTTTTATAGCCACAAAAAAAAAACAAGTTGCAGTATATATTCTATTCTTAGATACAAAGTTTGTATAGATGCATATATATTTATATGTAGGTATATTTATTGTGCGTTCATCGTCGCATCCGCTGCCAGCCGTCATATAACCGCTTGGTTAGGCTAATATGGCAAATACCAAAGACCATAAGAAAGCACAATCTCATCTATACCTATTATAGAAAAAGGCAATCAGTGCGCTTCTGCTGCAATGAACTTTAACGCGCGGTGTTGCACTGCTCCATTGGATGGCATAGAGAGGAGGTACCTAACATAAACTCGAAAAAAACGAATATAAATAACCAAAGCACAGGGCTGCATCTAGATTTATGGTCGAGGCCCATTTTCGTTCTTGGAGAACTATCCAAAAAGTTCTGTATCTACTACACTACTTGTATTAAAACGAACTGCAACTGAAAACATCGAAAAAAGAAATATCCCCTTCGGGGTTTCTTTCCTTTTTGAAATAACAATTGAACTCGTGGATATTACATTTTTTTAAATTTTAAATGGCCCATTAAACAAAATCGAAATAGAAACGAAGTATAAATGCCTGCACACTATAGAATTTGGGGTATGTCTATAAATTTGGGTGTATGCAAAGATTTCTTATTTTAAAAAATAGTCCTTAAATACAAAAGGAACTTTGAATATTACAAACTCTGAACTCACCCCAAATCAAAACATATTTAAGTAAGCCAAAACTAAAAGGTTGCAGGGGAAAGCATTTCTCTATGAGCTCAATTTATTGAAAATTTCAACCGAATTGTGTGTACACCTTAAAAAATCAAATTTTCGTTTCCAACTGCACGTTTTCTATCACAATTTGGTGCACAAAAAAAGAAGAAAAATTTAAATCAAAAATGTTAGCTAAAAATTTGCTCGATCTGCGTACTAAGCAGACTAGGTTTTCAACTGGAAAATTTTCAAAAAGAGTTGTTCCATTGTCTATTTTTAAATTTATAGGGGTTTTTTTTTATAAAAAATAAGCATTTTTTCAGTTGTATGCACCCAAAATACTCTCTAATATGCAGTTCTGCTGCAGTTTCAGATATTTCGATCACTCATAGTTGTTATTTTTACAGTAGTATTCTAAAAATCAATGGATTCAGATAGGGTACGAAGTAAAGCTCAGTTATTGCGTAGTTATGAACTTTTTGCCTTCAAATTATGGAGGAAGAGAATTTAATCTACCTATACTGTTTTCAAGTGTCTTCTATTGAAAAGTCATTAAGGCCGTGTGTGAATTAAATTTTTAGTGGAGGATAATTTTTGACACTATTTTCGACACTAGGTGAAAACTAAACCTCGCTAACGGCCGAAGTATCAAAAATCGAACTAAAATTTTGTAACCTCAAAATTTTTTTCAAATCTTCTATTTTCACTCATTTTTTTTTCTGTGACAACTGAAAACTACAACAACGGTTATCTTATATAGGTTTTCACATTAAGTCCGCCTTTTAATAGATCAAATTTATTTCTTTTCGAGGAGTAGATACACCATTTTTCAAATTATATTCATTCATTTACAAACCAAATTCACCTTTTGTACAAAAAATACATACTTTTCTAGTATGTAGGAACCGCTTGTAAACTTCAACAAGAATTTTTTTCTGTAAGCTCGATATATTCTTCCTACAAAGAGAAAGGTGCCATCTTAGAATGCTTTTGTGAGCATCGAAAATGATGACATTAGTTGGAGGTAAGACAATTTCTTATAGATATGGAGATAAAAGCTAACCCTCAAGGGTTGCACTGGTGTAAACAAAATATGTCATCACTATTTTCATCAAGATATTATTCGTAGAAAGCAGTTTCAACAAAATCATTTAAAAATAAAAAAAAACAAAATCTGAAATCAAATTGCCCTTCAAAACAAGTATGCAGTTTTGATTGATATATTTAAGATGCATTTTTAGAAAAAAAAAATCAAAATCGTTAGAGCCGTTTTTTAAAAAACTAATTTCTTATAAATAATTTTTTGGAAAAAAGTTTTAAAATATAATTGGTGTTTTTTGTAGAAATCACTAATCAACATCTAAAAACAAAATTTCAAAAATTTCAATGTCCCGTTTTCGAAAATTTGTTTTTTCAAAAAAATAATTTCAAAATTTTTAAAAAATTCAAAAAACTATTTTTTTCTAAATTTTATTTTTGGCTTATATTGAAATTATATAAATGCTTCTTCTTCGTTGAAATAAAGTAAGCGGTTTCGGAGTAAATCGGATTAAAAAAAAACGATTCTATGGCAGGTACCGTTAATAATGATTTTTTCATCTGAAGATAGACCTTGTCTTAAAATTTAATACATTTGAATTTTTTAATTAAAATCGTCGGAGCCGTTTCTGAGCAATTTCAGCTTTACTAAAATCGGTATATGACAAGTACCGTTATTTTTTGTCCAAACAAATTAATTAAAAAAACCCCTCTGAAGAATCGCCAAAAAACGCTACATACCAAGTTTGACATTAATCGGTCTATCCGTTTAGGCCTTTTACAGACAGATAGACGGACTTCCGGGACCCACTTTTTGGCATTTTCTATCATCGTAATGTCATGGAAAAATGTTATCTCAACTTTTTTTTTTGTACGAATGCATAACTTGATATACATACATACATACATACATAAATGTATAGTACCTATATCGCAAGTAAAAATACATAAATTAAAAAATGCTGAAATATTTGTATCGTTCAAAGGGTGCTTTTGTTATCTTTCATTTGGAAATTGTTGTGTGGCGGAATAGAAATTTCTCATCATCGTGCGGCTGTGATTCGGCTCTCGAAAACCCGTGCGGCGGTGTTTCGGAGGAGTTCCATTTTTATTCTGGATCTCAAATATCTGAAAGAGTCTAAAATCAGTTTTGAAAACATAGAGCTCAACAAAAGCTTTAATTTGATAGTAGTCTCATCTATTTAGGTACGCACCGGGTCCGAGCTTTTTTTAAATTTTTAAATTAGCTGAAAATTATAAAAAGTTTTTCCAAAATATTTGTTTAAGAAAGAACATAATAAAAGTTTCCCAATTCTCATGAACAGAAAGATCACCGGATCTTAAAATAATAGATCTTACCGAAATACACCCCTGATCAAAGCAATAACTCTACTTGTATAAAAATATACACCCGACTATGTTTAACTTCATGCTGATAAAAATACAAGCATCGCATTAAAAAACTTGTTCTTTTGTATACCTACGTACGTACGTATAGCGATTGAATATATTCAAGATGTTTATCTGCTGGGCATATCTTCTAAGGTAAGACCAAGACCAACTATACACTTTAACCCTCTGCGCCTACCACCACCCCTTTAGACTGATTTTTTTTTTATTTTGTTTGTTGTAGGTATATTTTTTTAGTGGTCTAAAGCGCGCAACGCATCAAAGAGTTCGTATGGATTCTTGGTCAGTAACTTCTTCGATGTCCTCGTCTTCATGTCCTCCAGAGCGTCTTTGATTTTGTCTTGTTCTTTGTTTTTTTTTCTATGTTGCAGATGGTGTATAAGTGGGGGTATATGTATGTAAGAGAGGTGGTGAAACGGTGCGGTGCAAGGTGGTGGAAGTACGTACGTACTAGAAGGATTCTGGTTACCGAGAGATGGCAATAAAAGTAAATTTTTGCGCACATACGCTGAATCGTAATAAATAAGATTTAATCATTGCCAATGCACTTGGCTTGAGGATATGAATAGGCTGGTTAAGTTTGGTGCGGTGTAGATGAGGAGAAAGAAATAGCGCTGACCAAAAGACCATCATCATCATGGATTTGATATCGAAGACATTTTGTAAAAGAACCAAAGATTTTTTTTTTTTTTTTTTTTTTCATTTCATTTTGTTGTTTGTGTTGTGGTGGCAGCACATTTTGTATAATGAAGTGTGCATCGCTATTATTGGGACAGTGATTTAAGTTGAACTCGATGGTTTATATGATTTGAACTGATTCTTTGCGGTTGGTCGGTATATACAGTGTCCACTTGGATAACTTTTTCTCAGTCTCGAATGAAAAAAAAAAGACTTTAAATGCAATCCGATAGGGTCAATGATCTACGATAGGTTCTTCTTGTTGTTTGATTATGGAGAAAATCACAAAAAACAAAAATAAATAAAACTTTAAGAAGCTGTTGTACATTTTCCAAGTTTGTCGCATGGTGGAATTTTGGAATTTCATTGAATTATAGCAGACGTTCTTTCATGAAATTTCAAGTTCTTGAAAAGCAAAATTGGGCAAAATTTATTAGTAAATATGATTTCGATATAATGTTAATTTTCAAAAAACCGCTACAAAAGAATTTTTAACTTGATGATGAGATTCACATATTAAAAATATCAAAGTTATTAATCTACGGGGAGATAATATTTTGATCTCATAATGCTTCAAAATATTGACATTACTAAATCTATGTCTAAGATCAAACGCCGTCCTTTACGATTTTGGAGGTTCTGAATTGTTTGTTAATTAAAAAATAAAAATACAAATTATCGCTCTAATACTTATTTAATTTACTTAATTTTTATTACGAACCTAATAAAATGCTCGACTGGGGTCGCACGTACTTGCTCTCTTATGCTTAAAGTTATACACTCCTGCTCAAAATTAAAGCACACTTTTTTCTTCTTTAGTCATACCCCTACATCTTATTTAAAATGGCTTTTAAATTATTTGTTGTATTTTTTTGTGTTTGGTTATTATTAAGCAAGTCAGAAAAATGCTAAACTGCAACAGTATTATCAACCAAAAAAAAGATGAACCAAATTTAGCAATTTAAGGTCTGAAAACTGATATTAAAATAATTTTTGTTTTTTAAGAAAAAAAATTTTTAAAAATGGAAGCACGTGACAGTTCTTTCCAATAATTTTATTCAATACTTGGCATTGTCTCCTCTAGCGCTTATGACAACTTGGAGTCATCTATTCATTCCACGAATTAACATTTGAAGGTTTTATTGTAACTTTTCTTTCACTCCAATTTTCTGTGGATCAAGAATGCTTGGAGGTGGATTTCGGCCGCAAATGCACTTTTTTCAACATTTCCTAGACATGTTCTATTGAATTCAAATCCGAATATCTGTGTGGTCAATTCAAGGGTGGCATATTTTAATCTTGAAGATATTTTCAAACCACTCTAGCATGCATTATCGTGCATCAGACTGAACTGTGGACCAAATCTAGGGGTGATTGGAACCGCATGGTGTTCGAGGATATCAGTCAAGTATTTTTGGGTATTTAAAGTAGGTCTAGGAGAGCTCACTAACTCCGTAGGTGTTGTAAAGCAGAGTTTACTTCATGAAAATTTATGACTCATCTCTAAAAGGTTAGCGGGTTGACAGATAGACTTCAGCATATCTCTCCAAATCTTGCCCACAAACATTTTACTCCATACCTTCAATTTAAGATCACTCCTGTCTTATTTGAGAAAATAACCACGATACTGTGAGACAAAGTAATAGTAGGAATTTTCTGTAAAATAAATATGATGTGCGTTAAATTTGAGCAGGAGTGTAGTAGAGTAACTAAAGCAAATTATTAGGGAACCCGGCCGAACAGCTCTGATTTTGACTATTTTTTTTTTCAAACGTAGGTAATTAAAAATACTTTAAAGTCTATAGATTAAAAATTGCCGGCGTTGCCGTATTGTTTTTTTAAAATTAAAATTAATTTTTTTTAACAAAACCATTTTTTTTTTGCTTAAATTTCATAAAACAAATGATAGCAAAAGATTCTCTAGGTAATTTAAGGAAAATATATAACAGGCAGTAAGGGACAATCTTCCATCGTTTAAGCGATAAATGCAATTTTCTAACATTCTGACCTCAAACACAAAAAAAATATTTTGAAAACAACGGCAACACCTACAATATTTTAAAATACATTTTTAAAAAGTCAGAAGCTCATTCTTATCTCTTAAATTTAAATCCACTAAATTTAATTAAGACTTTTTGAAAAAATGGTCCTCAAACTCAGAATTAAAAAAAAAAAATGTTATTAGAAAAATTTAAAATAACTTTTTTCCAAACTTTTTCTAATAAAATATGAATTTATTTAAAAAAAATTTTTGGCCATAAATATTATCAGTTGAATTTCGAAGCAAAAAAGGTAAAATATATCACACTTTTGAAAAAAAAAAAAAATGAAAAATTACTTCGATTTCAATGGTTTTTTTTTTATTAAAACTGAATTTTTGCATTGAAATAATTAATTTTCTCAAAGACTGTGGTAAATAGGAACTTTAAATTTTTGCTATTTAACTTATAACAGTAAGGGTTATTAAATGAATAAAAAATAATTTTATGTTTAGATGTTGAACTTTAAAAAAAAAAAATAAGTTACATTTTTTTTTCAAAACTTTTATTAAAAAAAGTTCTTCGAAAATGAAATACTTTTTAATTTTTTTCATAAACCGTAATACATATTGACATTTCCTTTTATAATTTGAAATCATAATAAATTCGGCCAAAAAAAATTTGAAAATAAATGCATTTTATATTACGACCAAGTTTAAAAAACGACATGTTAAAATTTTTTCAATAATTTTTTTTTTTTTTAAATCTAAGCTCAATTACCATTCTTTCAAAAGTCGTTCATTCAATTAACTTAATTTTAATTTTAAAAAATGTATATTTGAATATTGTAGGTGTTGCCCTTGTGTTCAAATATTTTTTTTTGTGTTTGAAGTCAATTAATAAGAAAATTGCATCTATCGCTTGAACTATCGAAGATTGTCCCTCACTCCCATATATTTTTTTTTTCCTTGAATTTCCTAGACAATCTTTTGGCATCAATTAATTTATGAAATTTAAGAAAAATTTTTGAAAAAAATTTGTTTTTGTTCACAAAAATCTTCAATTAAATTTAAAAAAAACAAAACGGCAACACCGGCAATTTTTAATCTATAGACTTTAAAGTATTTTTAATTACCGACGTTTGAAAAAAAAATATCATCAAAATCTAAGCTGTTCGGCCGGGTTCCCTAATATTGCCAATTTTTGAGCTTTAGTTACTCCACTATTACTCTAATATTAAATTTAAAATTTGATATTTTCAAGAAATTAAAAAAATAAAATCTGTTTTTATAATTAATAAAATACCGTTTCAAATGATCTTTCACAAAAAACCAAGTATGCCAGTTTACTTCTTGTATAAAAAGGAATTTTTAGAAAAAAACTTTCGAAAATCGTTAGAGCCGATTTTAAAAAAAAATAATTTTGTATATATAAAAATTTTCTAACATTTTTCAAAAAAAAAAAAGTTGGTATGCCATTTTGAAGAAATAATTTATTTACACATAAAAATGAAATTTCAAAATTTTTCATGAACCGGTTTTCAAAAAATTGATTTTTCAAAAAATTGATTTTTCAAAAAAAAAAATTGAAATATTTTTTAAAAATCCAAAAATGAGTATTTTTCTAAAATTTTAATATTACCTTTACTTAAACGCTTTTGCATAAAATTTTTCGTTGAAATCGGGGTGTTCTTGAACGAGATATTCATAAATAAAAAAAAACGTTCTATGACTGGTACCGTTAATAACGGTACAAAAAATATTTTTTTTTATTTAAAAAGTTGGCTCTTATGTGTAATACTACACTTAAAAATTTTAATCAAAATCATTAGAGCGGTTTTTAAAAACAATTTAGTTATCTATTTCCGTTATAATGACAGGTAAATTTAGTTTTGGTCCTAAAAAAAAATTTCAATTTGTCCTCTAGGGAATCACCCAAAACTGTTAACTACCAAGTTTGAACAAAATCACTTGAATAGTTTAGGCTGTAGCTCGAGGTACATAATCCTAAACTTGCCTTATAGTACCTATACAGGGTGTCCCACAGTCACCGCCCCAAACGAAAACCATGGATTCCTGAGGTCATTTTAAGTCGAAAAACTTAAGAGGTAATTTTCTCGTTTTCGTCCCGTTTTCGAGTTACCACGGTTTTTATGATTTTTGTTCTCTTTTCCCTTATCTGGCTTTATCTTTGCCAAACTACGTTTGATTTGAAAAATTTTTTTTACAACCAAACAAGAATTTATTACAGTTTTAGTTTGTCTCAAAACTTTTTTTTCTGCGGACAACCGTTTCTCCACAATTTTGCATCAAACACAATTTTCCTCGTTTTTTAAGTTGTTTTTTACACTTTCATATCATTTAAGTCAAAAAAACACGTTAATGAGTATTAACTTTTTGTGCTTTTTATTAAAGCCCAGTTTATTTTCATAAAAAAAATAAGTTTTATTTCATAAAAAAGGCTACTGAAATTAATTAAAAAAAAATAAACAATCTGAGTGAATTAAAAAAACATAATTTTTAAATGAAAAATTAATTTAAATGAATTAAAAACTTTTTCTGAGCTATTGTGGTTAAGAAAAGAACAAATAAATAAAGCTCAGAAAAAGTTTTAATTCATTTAAATAAATTTTGTATTTAAAAATTATTTTTTTTTTAATTCACTCAGTTTGTTTATTTTTTTTAATTAATTTCAGTAGCCTTTTTTATGAAATAAAACTTATTTTTTTTTATGAAAATAAACTGAGCTTTAATAAAAAGCACAAAAAGTTAATACTCATTAACGTGTTTTTTTGACTTAAATGATATGAAAGTGTAAAAAACAACTTAAAAAACGAGGAAAATTGTGTTTGATGCAAAATTGTGGAGAAACGGTTGTCTGCAGAAAAAAAAGTTTTGAGACAAACTAAAACTGTAATAAATTCTTGATTGGTTGTAAAAAAAATTTTTCAAATCAAACGTAGTTTGGCAAAGATAAAGCTAGATAAGGGAAAAGAGAACAAAAATCATAAAAACCGTGGTAACTCGAAAACGGGACGAAAACGAGAAAATTACCTCTTAAGTTTTTCGACTTAAAATGACCTCAGGAATCCATGGTTTTTGTTTGGGGCGGTGACTGTGGGACACCCTGTATATCGCAAGTAAAAAAATTGAGACCGATAGAAATCGAACCTAGAACTTTAGCGCGAAAGTCAAGCTTCGCTATAGTCCTCAGTGCGATTTCTATCGGTTCCATTCTTTTTAAAACCTTAATAAAAAAAAATATACATAAGTTCAATATTTTAGCCTTTAGTATTATAGCTTCTGCAAGGCTTTTTAGAAGCAAATTGTAAAATTGTAACGTGTAAAAAAGCGTGGTTTCCAATTATTCTACCACATTGAATTTTTGATGGGTTGGTGTCATTATATGTAGTACCAAAATTCTTTTTTTCAGAATTCTGTAGGTATACCATAACTCTGTGTTTCTAAATTGTGGGAATCCAAAATTCTGTATTTCAATTTTTGTAACATTCAGACTTACAGAATTTTGAAATGCAGAATACTGAATTTACATAACTTTAAAATACAGAAAAAATATTTTATTTTTATTACCTTGGAAGTAGCGATGCTTAAAACAAAAAACGTTGTATGTAGATATTATTGTTCATGTACACTAGGGCGTATACGTACTTTTTTCATTATTGACACAAATTTAGGTAAAAAAAACAAAAACTTAAGAAAGTACTATGTTTTTATTCATGTGACCCAATTATATAGGAAAGTTTAATTTTAGTGTCATATTTTTAACTTATAGTTTAGTATTTTCAGTTGGACGCAAAAGAGATATCTCTAAAATTAAATGAACTTTATAATTGTTTTCATTTTTTCAATCATCAAAATTCACGCATAAAGCACATTTTCCCTATCCTTTCAATTTATTTTTAAATGTGCTACATTGCATGATCAAAATTACATTAGAACTATCCAGAACAAGATGGATACATTCGAGTACACAGAAATCAAAACCCCCCTGGGGCGGTCATAATAAGCAAAAACCTCAACTTACACCAGAGCCTCGGCATCTGCATTCCATTCTCCTCTTCCTCTGCATTTATGCATCCAGACACTCCAGTGTCGGATGGTTTTGTTCGCTTACATATTAATGCACAATCAATTGACACAGACATTTGGTTAGAAGAATCATCGTTCCCGATCGCCGCAGATTACCTTCTATAAGAAAAAAAAAAAAAAAAACTACAACAACAAAAAAATTGGTATCCATCCGTTTCGTTGATGTTGCTTGCCGCTGCTGCCCAACCCACCCCTTTTGTAACTGACTGCTTGTCTGTCTACTGTCCGCCACATGTCTTCGTCTTTTGCTGTCCAATGTCTTGGCCATTATCAAAACTTATTACTAAACCAAGAACTTTTTAAAACAAAAAAAAAAACAATGTAAGAACCTGCGTGCAATTGATTCCCCATCCATCCGCAAGAGTTCTGTGGCGAGCTCTCTTTTCCTCCTCTGTCGTTGGTGTCTATGTGTCCAGATTTAAAAAAAAGTTATATACAAAAAAAAAATCGATTTTTAGCTGCACTGCACTCCTCTGTTGGTGAGGCGTGTACGCTCTGTTCTGGCGTCTGACACGACCGGCGACAGAAGTTCGTTAGTTGGTCTTCTTCTATACTTCTTGTGCTGCTGCCGCTGCTGTCCATGTTACCACTTCTACTTCTTCCGCTGTTATTTCGATGCCGCCAAGTTATACCTACTGTGGACTCTAGTGCTTGCTCATGATGATGGCTCACATATACACTGTAAATAACGGGTCATTGGCATAAGCACAAATCTGGGGCTGCACGTTGCCATTGCCGCCTGCTTCCACTTGGTTGGCCGATGGATGCATGTGTGCGCAAACGCGTGCGATAGGCATACACTCTCTGCTTCCTCTTCTTCTTGATCATCGTCATCGTCACCGCTGTCTTCTTCTGTTCCAGCCATAAGTTAAGGTATAAATGCGCCTCATCCATTACAAGTTCGATCAGTTTCGGCCGTGAGCTGAAAGTGGGAATTTGAAATTTCAAAGTTTACAATTTTTTGGTTGAGGAGAAGTGAGGTGTGCTAGTTGTGTTGTTGTGGATTAATTAGATATTTTTCGATAAAATTTGATAAAAAATAAAATAAATTGTTACAAGATGCGTGGATTATTAGCTTTGGTGTTTGCCCTGCTGGTGGCGGTTAATACAGTCAATTCGGGAGCTATCTACAGACGTTATCGTCAACTTGAGCTTCCTTTGAGTGGCCAAAGTGATGCTGCTCAATTGTTACCAGCAGAGAATTATGTATCTGAGCTGCGAAAGAATCAAATCCCTGTACAAGTGGTTGAGGTTGTCGAGCCAGTCCTAGTCGTGAAACCAGTTGAGAATCTTCGCAGTGTAGAACCCGTAGTCACTTTGGCTGAAGCTGAACCAGCAGCAGTGATTTCTAATGAAATTATTCCCGAAAAACTAGAGAAACTCCAGGAGAATCTTGAAACAGTGCGTGCCATTGAACAAGCTGTGATTGCTCAGGAGCAGGAACTTCAACAGCCAATTGCCGAAACTGTCGTTGCTATTGCTGAACAAGCTCAAGAACAAGAGCAAGGACAGCAACAGCTACGTAACATTGAACCTGAAGCACCAGCAGCACCAGCTATTTTGCTTGTTGAAGAGGCAGTTTTACCCCAAAAGCAGGAAGAACCTCTTGCGGCTCTTCTCGAAATTGCCGAGAAAAAACTTCCAGAACCGATTTTGCCAGCTGCCCTCCCAGAAAAACTTCCTGAAGCAATTCCAGAAGAACTTCCAGCAGTACTTCCAAAACTCCCCGAAGCCCTTCCTGTAATTCTTGAAAAACAGCCTCTAGCTCCTTTTATCAAGGATGAAAAACTTGAAGAAGCCAAACCATTAGCAGATGAATTACCAGCACTGAAGGCCATCAAAGAAGAAGAACCAGCAAAGGAAATTATTCCAGAAGCTTCCGCTGCACAAGAAATTGCTCTCCCAGCTGCAATTGAAAAACAAACCGATTTGAAATCACTTGAAGAACAAGCTGCTCCAGCTGAGGAACAACCTCAACTTAAGGTACTCAAAGAAGAAGCCCCCCTTATTGAGACACCAAAATTGGAAGAATTACTCCCAGAACGCAAAGAGGAACTTTTGGAAAAGAAAGAAGAAATCAAAGAAGAGAAGAAGGAAATCCTCAAAGAAGCTATCGAAGAGGCAATCAAGGAGGAAATCAAAGAAGTGCTCAAGGAAAAATCCCAACCCGAAATTCCATTAGACTCAAAAGACTTGGAAGCCCCAATTAGTGGAAGACAAGCAGATACTGCTGATCCCGCTCCAACAACTGCTCGTCCCGCTCAACCTGGATTCATTCAGCAACTTGTTCAGAACACACCACTAGGTCAACTCCTCAACAATTTCAACGGTGCCAACAACCAAGCTGCCCCCGAACAGAACACTCCAGTGGCTACAGCAGCAACTTTCATTCAGGCCTTGCAAAATACAACTTCTCAAATCACAAATAGCATTCAACAGGGCTTCCAACAGCAGTTGCAGTCACTGCAGACAACTTTCACAGGTCAGCAGCCACAGCAAGCAGTAGTTGCGAGTGATGCTGCCGCCCCCGCTGCCACACCCCGCCCACAAGGTCCTTTCCAATCGATTGTGACATCGTTCCTTGGAGGTAATGGCCAGGCTCAACAACAAGCTGCCCCAGCACCCGCCCAACAAGGTGGTCCTCTCCAAGGAATCTTGAATCTTTTCGGAGGAAATCGTGTTCCTGCAAGTGCATCAGCTCCTGCCACATCAGCTCCTGCCGCATTACCAGTCAAAGTTGAAGCTGTTCCAGCGGAAGTAGCTGCCCCTGCTGCCGCCGAAGAAATTAGTCCTGAGTCTGCACGTGACAGTGTCGAATCTGCCGATGATAGTCTAGAGGCAGTAAAGCCCGATGAAATTGTCGTCAATGACGATGACACACATGAGTAGGACATAAGTTTTTTTGTTTTTTGTAGATCTTAGATTCACACAAACAGTGGCAAACTTTTGACTGATTGTGCTGAGCGTATTCAGCGGAAAAGCCATTCTTTTAATTTTTATTTGAAAAAAAAAATTTTGAGTTTAGGAATTTTCTTTTTTTAATATTTTATTATTATTTTTTTTATTTATGTATTTATTATTTTTTTATTTTTTTTTTTGTATAACTAAATTATTATCAAACCATAAACAAAAAAAAAATATAAACAATAGAAAACAAATTCGGATCTAACCACACATAATAATTATAATATTTAAAAATGGTGATCATTATAGCGTAAAACATACATTTTTAAGTTCTATAAACTTTGTCTGTTTTTGTGACATTGCTGCGATTGTAATAAAATGATTTAAACATAACGAATAAACAAATAAAAAAAAAGGTATAAAAAATAATTATTTTGTATTTGGTTTTTTTTTTCTTTGTAATTTATTGCTTTGCTAGAGATGAAGTATAGCACAAGGTTATGACACCTTTGAAAATAACTCATTTTATTTTCGTTAATCATTAATATTTTAATCTTGACTCATAAGATCGTAGTTTAATTTTATGTTCAAGAGATTCATTTATTGCGTGTAGGTACAATTTTAAATGGTTTCTAATTATTTTTTTTTAACTATTATAGTACAGGTAAAATAGGCACTTAAAAAATAAAAAATTGTCAAGGATAAAAACGGTCTACAAAAAAAAGTTGGTGGAAGGGTGTTTTTTCGCGGACAAGAGTGAGGGGCCGAAGCTCAAAAATATAGTGAAAAAAATTGTTTGTAAAATATCATCTTATGACACATGTTTTAAAGGTATTTTTTGATGCTGAATCTAATGACATCAAAAAAAAAGTCTACACGATTGCTCTAAGGAAAGTTATTGCCGATTAAAATCAAGGGTGCTTGTTTTTTTACATCAACAGGTAAAATATAACAAAAAATATTTTTGGTGAAAGCGTGTTTTTTTATGGGTTGAGTTATGTGTGAGATGGGTATCATAACAGCTGACTTAAATTTTATTATTTTTTAAAACATGGTGAAAAAGTTTTGGTTGGTAGGTATAAGAATTAAAAATTTATAAAGTGTACAAAATTATCTTAAGTGAAAGGGTGTTTTTTTTAAAGAAATTATGAAATTCGGAATTAATACCACAAGAACTGGGAAAAAATTATGATTGGAAACAAGGCAACATGGCGACAATTAAATATTAAATTTTTTTATCTCCCAACACGAACATTACATGCTTATGTAGGTATTGCTTATTTTCAAAAATGTTAAATTTTTTTTAATTTGAACTTCATGGATTTTAATATCATTCTGATAAAAAAAATTGTTTCTTAATGAAAAAAAATTTCTCAACCTTAACTTTTCTGGGAAAAAGAAGAAATTTTTTTTTTGTTTTGTGGACTTTATGAAATAAATACAAAATTTTTTAATACATTTTGAATTTCAAAAATGAAGAGCGCCATCTTTCATTGAAATAAACTCGTTGTCAATGATCCTTCGTGTATGCAGTCAATTTTTGAAAAGTAAAACTAATTTTTATTGCATATCTGAAGGAAACGTAATGTTTAAGGCTGCTCTCACAACTCAGAAACTAGTTTTCCAAAAAGGTATGTTAACATCGATTTTAATTTCTATTTTCAATTATTAAATAAATATCGAAAATGAAAAAACAGATGTACCGAAAAGTAAAATGGAAATATAGTATGTATACGATTTAATTATTTAATTATAACATGTCATGAATGAAAAAGTACCTATTAAAGTAAGAAAATTCAAATATTCTGGTGCAAATTTTTTTCATCCTGATTTGAAGTCGGAGGGATATAATGACATGTGGAAATGGTGTTTTGTTTGTCATTTTTCTTTTAATTAAAAGTTTATCATTTTCTCCTTCTATTTGGATTTTCAGTTAAGGATGTTGCGGATGTGGATTTTTTCACATCCGCGGATCCAGATGCGGATGCGGATTTTTTAAAGTTAACGTCTGCAGATGCAGATTTTGTATTTACAGTATAATGACGTACAGAATTATGGTCTTACAGTATTTTGACCCTACAGAATTTTGTCGTACAGAATTTTAAAAAGCAGAATTATGACTTGCTCTCCCGCCTGTTTTCACCTCAAAATTGATAATTTCGCAAATTAGTTCAGTTCTAATTACAAATTCTAAAAATTTCCTATACAATTTGAAAGGAAATAATTTGCCAAATTATCTAATTTGGGTTATAGTGAAAACGGGCTATAGAAATTAAGCCTTTTGCATTTTTTCTGTTTTGCATAAAAAATCAGACCATTACTTGGTGTGACTCCCATAGGTACGAGCCATTCGCCAGCTCTGCCCAGCTTCTTTCTTGTCGCAACTTCTTTGCATCCGCATCCGCATTGATTATTACGGATGCGGATGCGGGTGTCTTAATTAATGCGCGTGTGCCGCATTCCCTACTAACAATTTTGCTTCTATAATGCTTTACAGAAGCAACATTTGCATCTGTAAAGCTTTATAGAGCCAAAATTGTTTGTCGGGTTTTCGGATGCGGATGCGAATATTCGTAACATCCCTATTTTCAATATTAATTTTTTTTACATAAAATATTTTTTTACATAAATCTGCGAGCAAATAATTTTTTGATTTAATTTCTATTTGTTATATTAATTTTAAATTATTTCAAGAAAAAATGATTAATTTTTTGTACGGAAAGACAATCTTGATTATTATTTATTTTCCATGTCAAAAAGATTTTGACAAAACTCATATTTCAGCCTCAAGAAATTCCTTAAGCTAAATTTCCCAGGAAAACTTTTTTGGACGTAATACTATGTTTCCACCTACGCTAAATCCGAGATTTAGCTAAGTAGATTTAGCATAAATCTTGAGTTTTATTCTAAATCTCGGATTGAAAGTAGGTACAAATCTTAGATTTAGGGTAGCTGAACCCAAATCTGTGATTTAGCGAAGTAGATTTAAAATAAATCTCGAGATTTATTCTAAACCTACTAAGCTAAATCTCGGATTTAGCGTAGGTGGAAACATAGTATAAGACACAATTTTTTCGTACCTAAACACGATTTCCACTGAAAATATTGTTTGTTTTAAGAAGTACCCATCAGCAGGGCTACCTTCGTAGATTTTCAAAAAGAGGCCAAAAAAGAAGATTTTGATAAAAAAAAAGAGGCCCCAATAAAAAAAAATGTGAAAATAGAATAAGTTAAGTACGACAGTCACACGAAATACTTCATTTGCGCCTTTCCCGAACAGCAACATAAACCTTTTAACACAATTAAATTAAATAACACAATAAAATTAAAATTGTTTGATTATAGTACAAATAATAACTCGTACACAAACATTACTTTGTGCATAATTTCTTCAAGAAACAACACAAAATTTATCAAATATAACCTTATAAAAATCAATATATTTTTTTTACAAATGAGTCATTATAATTGAAAGTGGTATGAACCAAATTTTCCATGATTTTCAAAAAAATGTCTATTTTTTTAATCAAACGTACATAATTTTAAAAAAGAGGAAAAAGAGGGATTTTTTGACAATTTTGAAAAAGTGGAGGGAAAGTGGATCGGGTGAAAAAAAGAGGAAAAACGCCTCTTTAGAGGCCCAAAGGTAGCCCTTCTCATCAGTACACGGTGATTTTTCAATCGCCAAAGTAGTGAGTTTTTAGGCAAAAGGGATGAGGAGAGAAAGGGGAAGTTGCTCACGAAGGGAACTGAATTTTCTGAGGGCAGTACAGTTCCATTGCTAAATTTTTCCTCTTTTTGACGTTTGTTTCTAGAAAATGTAAAAGTGGAACGTGATTGGGAACAACAGTGTGTAGCAACCGCATGTGATTTTTTAATCGATTGAAAAATCACTGTGTAGCCAGGCACTATGACTCCCATCATGTTTGTCGTTTGTAATAAAACGACTAGAAAACCACTTGCTTTCGGAGATTAAATTTTTGCTGCAGTATAATTTTAACTTCTTCTTTTCCCTATGACCCTTGTGTATATAAACTGGTTTATATAATACAAGGCTATGACAAAGTAAATGATTTACTTAAATCTCAATGTTGAATTCAGGAGTTTTTTGATGTTTTAGTACAAACGACAATCGCTATAGGAGTGAATAATAAGGGTATTCAATTCATATTCATGTAACGGTGTAAACTTTGTCTAAACCTGGTACGATGGGAAATCTGGTAAACAACCTGTCGAACTCATGTCATATTTTGACTCATTTACAACTTTACTAGTGTACATCGTTTCATGAATACCCCTAATGCACAGTACACATAAAAAGGTAATATATTCCGAACTGACATTTTGTCGCCAGATTGTCAAAACATGACACTTTGGCGACCAATGTCAGCTACCGAATTCTTAATTGTTTAAAATACCGACGAAAAACGCACAATAACCAATAAACCAAGCACACCACTAATTTTTAAACAATTATTTACCATTTTCCGCGATGAAACACGAAGAAAATTTGTTATTTTTCAATTTATAATATTTTTAAATGACATTTTATAAATTAAAACAAAAACAAATTTCCTGTTTACTGCGATTGAAATATAAAAATTAAAGGCCGACCTGACAGATTGGTGCCCATTTTTGACAAACAAATTTTGACAACGTTCGGAATATATTACCTTATTAATTGTACTGTGTCCCTAATGAATGTATATCGCTGCTTAGACATTTTAATAATAATTTCCAAACCTCAATAACACCCCTGTTGAATATAATTTTAGACTTTGTTTTAGTGCCATCTACATATGAAAAATTTAACTAAATTTTCGCTCTAATATGTTTACAATAATCACAATTTAATGCACATTAATTGATTTTCAACCAAAAATCTCCTTATATTTCTCTTATTTATCATACTTTCTTTCATTTTCCAACAAATAAACATAATTTTTATTACAAAAATATTCCAGTCAGAACTGTCATTTACCTATGCGCATACTTCAATTCGCCTCAACTTTCCAATTGTCAAACTACCCTTCAAAAAAAAACCCATGAAGAAATAAACCAGAATCCGAACTGCAACTATCTTCGCTTTTAGTTCCGGGTTGCCCTTAATGGCCGCGTTTACTTGATTTAATTTCGTGCAGCAAGAAAATTTACAATTTCATGTAGAAATATCGTTAATAAATTAACAATTATCGATTACACACATTGCGTATCGATGTTTAATTATATTCTATTCAATTAAGTCATATAACGTGTTTAAAATTGAATTTTATCTCTCTCAAAAAAAATTCTGCAACAGCAGCAACCCAAATAGCAAAAAAGAATTAGAAAAAATAAGAACAGAAATTTATTATCCCTCTCTTCTCTCTCGTCAAAATAAGTGATGTGAATTTGAATTGAATTCCATGCAATCGCATTCCAGTAACAAAAAGTAAAAAGAGAAAAAACAACAACAACAACACCATAGTGATTGCCACACATTACACAAAATATATCAAAAAATCAATCATTTCGCCGCGGATTTATCACTCAACAAAAAAATCAAGGAAATCAAAAGAAAATTTATAAATGTTTTGTATGTTTTTTTCTTTTAAATTTACAGTGAATTAAAAATAAAAGAAAAAAGTAACCAAGTGCTCTTCCTCTCGTCCTCTCAGTGAGTGTGTTGGTTTGGTTGTTTTCTGTTGTCGCCGCTGTTCCCCTTTGCGACCCTCGAGTGTGTGCGTTTTTTGTTCCTAATTTCGTTCACCTGAAGTCGAAGTCGTTTTCGAAGCAAATCTCCAAGAAGCAACGAGAAGAAAAATTCTTTTCGATTTATTTTTTAATTTGTTTTTTTATTTTTTTCATTTCATTTTATTTTATTTGATTTTATTTTTGTTTAATTTTGTCCCGTTGTTTTTTTTTTTAATAAAATTTAAGTCAAATTGAGTGCAAATGTATTGAGTGAGTTTTTTTAAATTTTTCTTTTAAAAATTCTCTGTAAATAAAAAAAGAAAAGCTAAAGGAAAAATTGTGGCCGCCACGTGAAGCAAGAAGCACACACACACTCACACAAAAATAAATTAATCAAAATATCTTGTGGAATATACAATTTATTATTGGAGTCTGGCTTTTGTTTTTTTTTTTTTTGCTGCGGCAGGTAGAGGAGTCAAGTGAATGCACTGCTCAATGGAGAGGAGCTTATCAGCTGGTGGAGGTGACAGTTCGAGTCAAACAACAAAAAACTCTAAAGATGGTGAGTTAAATTGAAAAAAAAGAAAAATAAAACGGTGCCTTGCCTTATGACTAGGTTACCATGGGATTAAAACAAAGAAATGCAAAAGAGCCCTGAATTATATTTTTTCTTATTTAGAATGTTCCTTTCCACACGTTTAGGGAATTTTGGTTTGAGTTATGAATTTCCTTTTGTCATAAAATCCTGGATCTGACAGAGAAGTTTAGGGTTGCCATTTTCATTATTTGTTATTCTAAGTAGGCGTATTGGAATTTCTTTCTAATTAGAGATTAAAATCTTAGTGGATCTTGTTTCCATTTCACATGTATACATTTACTTGGTTAGGAAAACATTAACAGCCCTGTACCCTGTTCCTTTGGGAGGTAGCAAAGTAGATGATAGAACTAGATTAACCAAAACTTCTACTATTAGTAGACAACCACCTCCAATGGAACAGGGACAACAAGTCTTTTTTGGTCTTAGTTGTTCAGTGATGGTTCTTCTGTAAAAAAACATTCAGTGCCTTGCTTTGCATTTCATTTAAAAGGCTTGAAGCTCTCTTGCAGCTTTTCTTTTTTGTTAAATAAGCTAATTACTGCTAGAAATTAGCTTAAATGTGGATCTTTGTTTGTTGGATTGGTTCAATTGTGTTCTTATTTATGTGTGCACACTATACAAATTGTCTTTTAGCTGTTTAGGATACCAATTGATATAGGGAACGTTAGGTTAAGTAAGGTTAACGTTGCTACCAGCACTTATTTATTTATTTATTTATTTTCATCAATCAGAGATATAAACTCTTACAAACTAATATATACATATTAACAAATATTTTAGTAGGTGGGTTATAAAAAAAAAATTAATAATGCTATACTTTATTTAACAATTATAACAGTTTTTTGTAACAAGCAAAACAAAAAAGGAACATAGGAATTTATACAAATTAAAATTGAATATACATAAATAACAAAGTAAAACAGGTAAATAAATAACATTAAGGCCCAATTTATTCACTCTCCATTATTTTTAAAGGCTCCATTAAAAATTATAAAACTGTCAAATCGCATACAAATTTTAAAATTTCCCTTTTTTAATGGCGACTTTAAATTTAATGGAGTGTGAATAAATTGGACCTAAATAAGACATATCACAATTGATTTAAAAGTATCTCTTGTACAAATCATAAAAAAATCTACTCTTGAGCATATAGTATTAGCCTCTCTGATGCAACGGGAAATAGGTTAATTGCGCCCATAGTTCCTGCGATGATACTGTTCATATATTACAAAACGTTCACGTGTTAATCTAGATGGTGCATTTCCTTCAAAAAAATAGGTTTTTTTTTAAAGGAGGGCATTGTATATGACCGGTTAAAATATCTCTAACAAACATGACTGAAAAATATTTCCGTCTTGTTTCCAGAGTTTTTATTCCAAATAATAAGCATCTGGTTTTGTAAGAAGGTTTAGGAATTCTCCAATTTAACTTAAAAAAAGCAAACCTCGTAAAATGTCTTTGAACTCTTTCGATTCTTACCGAAGAATTAGAATAATATGGATTCCAAACTGTACAGCCAGTACTCAAGCACAGATCTCACTAATGAATTGAATAAAATTACCAATGTAAAAGTATCATTGAATTCCCTAGTGTTTCTTTTAAGAAAACCTAGCATTTGGTTTGCCTTATTAACCATATAGTCATAATGCGGATTAAATGACAAACTTACATCAAAGATAACTCCTAGATCTTTTTTCTGCATTACTCTTTCTAGCTCAGTGTTATTAACATTATATTCAAAAGTAATTGGACTACGATTTCTGTACATCAGAAGTTGGATTATTTCAATGCTAAAAGAGAGAAGAATTCAAGCAAGTTTAGGAAATTCACACTGTTATAAATGCGTCAACAGGGGTACGCCTCAGGGCGGCGTTCTTTCCCCCCTTTTATGGCTCCTTGTTATGAACAATATCCTCGTGAAGCTTGAGAGAAGTGGAGTGAAGGCAGTGGCATATGCGGATGATCTGGTTGTACTTGTATCAGGAAAATTTTTACCCGTGATCAGTGAGATCACTGACACGGCTTTGAGAAGAGTTAGCAACTGGGCTACAAGCTGTGGCCTAGGAGTTAATCAAAGTAAAACGGAACTGATGCTTTTTACAACTAAAACCAAAATCCCTGCCTTCCCTCTACCTCAGCTTAACGGCCAAATCTTATCACTTTCTTCTAGCGCAAAATATTTAGGTGTAATTTTGGACACTAAACTGAGCTGGAAGCTAAATATAGAAGAGCGGGTTAAGAAAGCGAGCATTGCTTTCTATGCCTGCAGTAAAACCTTTGGGAAAAAATGGGGCCTTAAATCAAAAATGATTCTATGGACTTACACAGCGGTTGTAAGACCCATTCTTACCTACGGCGCCATTGTTTGGTGGCCTGCTCTAAGTAAAGCATACAACATCAACAAACTTAAGAAAATCCAGAGAACGGCAAGCGTAGGGACGACTGGAGCCCTCCGGTCGTGCCCCACTGAGGCTCTAAACGTTCTCTTGCACCTTTTACCCATAGACCTTCATGTCAAATACCAGGTGTCTTGTAGCGTATTAAGGCTAAAAGAAACCGGCTGTTGGAAGGTAAAACCTTTTGGTCATAGTGACATAACTAATTTAGTACCATCAGATATGTTTCTGACCCCTACCGACTATCACACTCCTACCTTGAACACTGTAAGGAATTGTAAGGTCAGCTTCCCGTTGAGGACAGACTGGGAAGATGGAATTGTGACGAGAGACTTCGACACTTGTATTTTCACTGATGGCTCAAAAATGGACTGGGGGGTCGGTGCGGGTGTCTATCATGAATCCCTTAATATTTCAAAATCCTTTCGACTTCCAAATTTTGCAAGCGTGTTTCAAGCAGAATTACTCGCAATTAGGGAAGCTTGCAAAGTACTAAGAATAAATTTAAATCAAACCCAGAATGTAGCTATACTAACAGATAGTCAGGCAGCTATAAAAGCAATCTCTTCAGTCATGACATCATCCAAACTGGTTCAGCAGTGCAGAGAGCAACTCTCAATACTGAGCGAAAGCCTCACAATCACTCTAGTCTGGATCCCAGGACATAGTGGTTTTGAGGGCAACGAAAAGGCAGATGAACTGGCCAGGCAAGGATCGGCCCTTCATGAGTCGCTAGCAGAAGCAGTTAACATTCCAATAGGAGTCATGAAGGGCAATATCTTCTCAAACTTTTTAAAAAAAGCAAATAATAGGTGGCATAGTTTAGATAGCTGCGTCATATCTAGGAAAATATGGCCCACTTATAATAAATCCAAAACCAATGATTTAATCTCCAGACCCAGAAAAGATATTAGCAGAATCGTTGCGGTGTGTACAGGACATTGGCCGATAGGGGAACATGCAGCAAAGTTGGGTATACCACACAATACTTGCTGTCGCAGCTGTTTGGACCAGCAAGAAAAAGAAACGGTCTTCCATTTTCTATGCCAATGTCCGGCCCTCGCTAGATATAGAGCACTTTCTCTGGGGAGTGAATTCTTTAATGACATAGATAACATATCAGAATCAAAGATCAAAGACTTGATCTCGTTCTTCAACTCAACAAAGTGGATTTAGGAGTTCCTAAACACTTGTTTTTCCTCTTAAAATCAATCTAAATTCTATCTTCTAATAAATCCATCATAGGTTCCATGAGTTTTGGTATCAAAACGGCGCATTCTGCGCTAATTGGGTCATCAAGCTCGTTTGCTTTGACCGCCATCTCTACCTACCTACCTACGATTTCTGTAACATGATAAAACTTGACATTTGGCCACATTCAGATCAAGGCAATTTGTCTTGCACCACTTGACCAAGCATTCCAAGTCAGCTAACAAAAGATTACAATCATCTTTGTTTGAAATTCTACGATAAAGTTTCAGATCATCGGCAAAAAGAAGACACTGCGAACTAAGAAAAAAATTGGGGATATCATTAATGAAAATAAGGAAAAGCAATGGTCCCAAGTGACTTCCTTGTGGAACGCCAGATGGAACATATATATTATCAGATTGGTAATTTAAAATTTTAACAACTTGCACTCGTTCAGTGAGATAAGACTCTAACCACATTAACAAAGATGAGTGAATGCCAAAGCATTTGAGTTTAAACAGAAGAATTTTATGAATTACCCTGTCAAAGGCTTTAGCAAAATCTGTAAAGATAATATCTGTTTGAAAACCATATTTCCATATTTGTTAATATGGCATTCGTCATAATCGTTAAATTCGTTGCAGTTGATTTGCCCACAACAAAACCATGCTGGTAAACTGATATTTTTTCTTGAATTGTTTCCGATATTCTTTTATAAACTATTTTTTCAAATATTTTTGGTATAGCTGAGATTTTACAAATTGGTCTATAGTTAATTATGTCTTGCTTAGATCCAGACTTAAAGATCGGAGACAAGAAAGACATTTTCCACGCATCTAAAAAAATTCCTTTTGACAAAGATAAATTGAATATCATTGTTAGTGGTTGAGCTATCGCCACAGCACATTTTTTTAAAAGAATAGGAGGAATGTTATCAGGCCCATCACTTTTATTAAGATCTAGACTTTATAAAGCTTCTTCTACTTCATCTTTGCTAAATATAAGTGATCCAATATCAACACATTGACTAACCCTAGGCAAATCTTGATTTGCCAGCAATTCTGAAGAATACACTGATTGAAAATATTTCGCAAACAACACAAAACACAAACTTAAACCATAGTTGATCCGTTGTAACACCACAATGAATATTTAAGATTTTTTTTCTAGTCGTTGAACCATTTAGAGCTTCTAATGAAGCAAGCGAGTTTGCATATGTCTATATCCAGATCACTAGAATCGTATTAGTAGAATTATCCCAAGTCTAAGCGGTGCGGAACCGATTCCACCTCCTACTAGTTAACACGTAGCGATCCTATGTTGACCTCATTTGGTAATAAAGGAATCAGTGTTCCATTTTTGGCAAGTTCATCAGCTCTGCAATTGCCTTAAATATCTCTGTGGTCCGGCACTAAGCAAAGCTGAATGTTAAACTCTCCATCAGATATAATCGCCAGTTAAATACAGTTATTCAATTGGTAGAAACAAAATCAAGAGATTTAATGGCCTGAGAAGATACGGATATCTTTGTTTGATACCACGTTTTCTTTAAACCAAGACAGGACTTCTTCTATCGCCAAAAGTTCTGCCTGGAACACGCTACAGTGGACTTGTATTAAGTTTATCCGAGTATACACCTCCATCAACTGCATCTTCAGTTTTTGATCGGTCCGTGTAAAAATGGAACAAATCATCTTCCAGGAATTCCCTATCCTCCCAGGCTGATCTGGAAGGGATGGTTAAGTGAAATTTTCTATGAAATTGCAGTTGTGGGATGGTGTAGTCTATTTTTCCTTGGGATTGATCCAAATGAGTTCAGAATAATAGAGTGACCAATGTTATTATTGATCCATTGTGAAGAGGCTTTGAGACAAATAGCTGCCATTTTTTTGCCATATACACTCCTTTTCATCAGAATAGGTACACAACTTTTCTAATGTTCATTAACCGTTTGTCCCCAATATTGGTGCGTGATCCAACAAGGTTTTATTGTTTTTTGATAGTTTAAGATGTTAGAAAAGCAACGGCTAAAATTATTTCAAAATGGACCATAACTTTCCCATTGTTTTTCTTGTAAAGTATTTTTTGAGGAAAAATTAACTTATTTTTGTCTTCATCAGAATAGGTACACCCTTGTTATCTTTAATGTTTTTGTGGATTTCGAGCAAATTTACCATTTAAACATAAAACTGGACTTTCCAAAGTCTAATTTAATAATCATACTACCATTTTGAAAAACATGGGTGGATTAAAATCGCTAAATTTTGGTGAAAACACCTTAAGAAATAAAACAAACAATGAAGGATCCACCAGTACTGGTATGGTTAAAAAATTACGAATTGTGAATATGCTCTATCCAGACTTTAGATACAAACATTCTGGGAGTACAAAAAAATGAATGATGGTAAAACAAATGCAAAAAAAACTCTTGGACGAGTAAATTTTTAAATGTGCTACCAGTTTTGGTGGATTAACGACAAGAATAAAAGTGAAAAACAGTTGTTATTTGTAATTTTAGAACAGTAAATAGAATGGTCATTAGTCCGAAATTTCTAAAATGGCTGAATTTTGAAAAGACACCATCACTAAACCAAGAACAGAATTGTATTCGTTTAAGGTTTTTGAAATCCCTTACCACATGAAAAGTTGAGTGGTATTTCTTGTTATTTTTGGATTAATGAACATTTAATTTTGATGTCCCTGGTGAGTTAAACTATCAGTTTACATTTTGCGAAAGGAGAAACCATTTTGAGACCAAATTCATTGTTAAAAAAGAAGTGTTAAGGCATGTAAGAAAATAATCTACTACGATAATACAAATAATGAATTTGAAACGTGAAGAATTGTCACTATTCTTTGTAAATGAGTATTCAAGGAACTTTTCCTTAATTCTCTAGTATTTGTGAACCAGTATACTGAATTTCTCAACAGGACCACAGTGAAAATTAAGGAAGTACTTCAGTATCTGCCATAGAAAACAACCCTGAACCTTGTTGAAAATGTTTGGAAATGGCTAGCCCGTACTGATAAAATTTATGAAAGTCGATTTTAAGACAAAAATATTTCCTAATCCACCATTTAACAATTTACAGAAGAGATTCAGATAGATTGCATAAAGAAATTTAACAATGCAATTCCTGGACAGTTTTGTTATTTTTTATGAATAAAAACACCACTATACAAAAAATAAAATAAGTAAATATATTTTTAAGAAGAACTTGGTTTAAATTAATTTCATGGACCACTTTGACATCATTCCTTATGTGTACCTATTCTGATGAAACAAAAAAATAACTCAGTTTTTCGATGTGAAATGCTTTGCCATATAGAAACAAGAAAAATAACCACACGTTTTGAATTATTTTTTTTTGCTGATTCTGCTAACATCTTAAACAATGACTTGACATCAAAAAATTATTATTTTTCATACACTGTAAGGAAAAAACGAATACTGAACATTTGAAAAGTTGTGTACCTATTCTGATGAAAAGGAGGGTATGTATGTCGAGGGGTGTTAAATGGAACAGCGTGTCCAGTGCCGCGGAAAGGGTTGTGCGAAGTGCTCCTCCTATGCATAAAACAGACTGAACGTTGGACTTTGCTTAGTTTAACACAATTAGCATTAATATCTAGAGCAGTCCACGATACTGACATTATTCTTAGCTCAAGATAGAGCCAATACATAGTAGTAATAACAAGTTGTCTATGTTTTTAAGCGATATTCTGAATAGAAATGGAAACAGCATGAGCGCAAACAGGTACCTAAAAGACGTTTATTTGAATGAAACAGTGATTCTCAAGTCGAATAATGATAATAGTCCTGTTCGACAATTGGTGGTATAGCTAAAATTTGGTTCGCAGAAATAAAAGAGACTCACTGGCTAACTCATATTAATACAAAAATATATGAAACCTTTGATTAGTAAAAAAAAAAAAATTTGAAAGTGCAAAATTATCAGAAAAATATAGAGATGATCATAATAAGTGGCAAGATCTAGTCACCAGAAACTTTAAATTCTCTAAAATTTAAGAGACTGTTACCTAGCAATTGAATTGAGCAGCCCAAATATCTGGAGACATTCTTAGATCCACTTTGTAGCTTTTGGGAAAAAGATCAAATCTCTGTGTTTTAATTGTGAGAGCTTATGTATGTCACCGAAGGAATAACTTCTTAAAAGAATTGGTTTTTTTCAAGCTAGAGCATCACAGCAGCTCAAAAAATGAATTTCGTCCCTTTTCTTGCTGATATAAATAACTTCGACAGTACGTATTGAGTGTTATAGTGCTTTGCATGTTCTCATATCGGCCAGTGAACCATGCATACTACAACAATCTTTCCTATAGGTTGATGTGGAGTGTAAAATAATTAAATTTGAACTTTTTATTGGTTGTGGAAATATTCCTAGTTATAGGTAGCGCAGTTAAGAGAGCTTTAGCACCTATTGTTTGCTTTTGTAATGTAATTTGAAAAGATATTGCTTTTTATAATTCAGATGGGAATGTTTGCTCTTTCTAAAAGTACATAAGTCATGAAAAGGCAATCCTTGTCTGAGAAGTTCATCTGCCCTTTCGTTGCCTTCAAAACCACTATGACATGGAATTAAAATAACCGTGACTGCCGCTTAATATTACGAATTCTTTCTTTGCAGTGATAACCGCCTTGGAAAATATCGTTCCCGAGTGTCGATCATGTGTCTGAAAGTATAAAGCTTGTTGTATCTCTATATCTATAGGATACCTGATATTTGATTTTAACGTCTAGCATTAGGATGTGCAGAAAAACGCTAAGTGCATCCTTTGTACCGAACATGCAAGCTCCAGTCGTCCTGTACAAAAATAACTATTCTCTGCTCTTTATTAACTTTATTGATGTTGATGGAAACACCATGTAAGAATGGGTGGCATAACCGCTATTTACATCCATAAAATCATTTTTGCCTGAAGTCCTCTTTACAGCTGTATTTAATGTCCGGAATGACATCTAATCTTTTTGCACTTAAAGGAAGGTAGAGATTTGGATTTTGGTTCTAAAGAGGATAACTTCAGATTTACTTTTCCAGGAATTCCAGATAAAATTATACAAGGACACTGTTGTTATACATTTAAGGAGCTCGCTAGGATATATTCTTTAAAGTTGAAGGCAGTGTTTAAAAACATTTTCGAGGCAAAGTTCTACTATCTCTAGCTGATTTATTAACGTGAGATGCAGTAAACAATACGAGACTACGGATATAAGCAAAGTTAAAGTGTTTAAAGTTCTTGTTATGAATTAACATTGTCTGTAGAAACTGACAGTGTGGTAGAATTAAGGTGCTATTTCCTCAATCTTACAAAAACTTAGCAGGAAGTACCGTATTGTACTGAACTTTTCAAAACGTTGGACATTTCAGAGCAAATTAAGAGTAGATGAAAATGGTTTTCATGAAAATATAATCGATCCAATATAATTGCGTGAAATATGCAGGCATAAGACTCAAGAATTTGTCGTCGTTCCAAAACTGCCTTGCCTGAGGTGGCGCAACTAAGTGGAAGGGGACCTCAATCAATTTGGCATGCGAAACTGGAAGCAGCGAGATAAAGATAGAGCTGGCTGGCGAAGCTTGTTGGTTGAGGCCCAAATCCACAGCGGATTGTAGCCGCCAAGTTATTTGAATAATTCATTCCATCGATTTTCTGAGATAAGGAACAATAATAATTGTCATTGTAGTTGTTTAATTATGAGGATTTTTTTTTTGTGATGATGAACTCTTTGGGCAATGGATATACAATCTCAAAGTGATTCAGTATTATATTCATGCGTGTTTGTATTGCAAACAAATCTTCATGTTTTGATGATTTTAGATCGCAGATCAAAAAGCTTAAGTTTAGTTTAGAACAGTGTTTCTTTCAATAATGATCATGGTCTGATAAACTGTTCCATGGTCCTGTGTTTAGTTACTGGGCGTTTTTGATGCTTAGCATGCTGCCTACTATAATTGTCTGTACCATACGCTCTACCCTCAGCTACTATTTCATAAGTCAAGCGGTCCGTATGTATGTATTTTTTCCCCTTTCTTACGTAAAGACTGGGATTCGAATAACCTCTGCCTAATCTTTTGATGGACTTCTCAATTACGATGTGCGATTCCAACAAGATGGTGTTAAATACTACTCAGGTGATCAAACAATTAATTAATTGACGGAAATATTCGTTTATCGTGGAATCTCACGGCCATAGAATTTAACGCTGCTTTATTTTGATTTGGTTTTGTTAGTCTCAAGTAAATATATACTAGAAGCTACCATTTCCGTGATGATTGTTATAAATAGTTTTGAGCTGTATTTATGTTTGTAGAGACTGATTTGTGAGATTTCAAAGTACTCTGGTATGAAAAAAAGATGCAGATATTTAAAATCAATATCAAATGCTTTTTCTTTTATTGCTTGCAACACTTTAAAATATTAAGGCAAACAGAACAAAAAACTACGGTAAAGTCTGCATGAGGACTCTACGCCACCAAATCCGTTCTAGGGATTTGAAGCACCTTATACCTACGAACTACATATTTTTTATAAGCATTTGATTCTGCTTGGTTCCCCTTTGAGAATATTTGTTTTTATGAAACAAAACTTATTGGTAGGGACGAGTATCAACTCATTATAATTTTTTTTTTTCATAAGCCTATCTAAAACAACTTTTGAAAATTTCTTTTGTGTAAAAAATTATAATGATAACCCTCAACGGATTATTTCCGCTCAAGATCTAGGTCGAATATTCAGTTTCTATTTGAACAACAGTAAATGTGGCTTCTTAAACCTAAGTAGAATATGTTTTCATTTTCAAATTTCTCTTGCATTATTATTTTTTGAATCCAAGAGCCTTGAATTGATGAATTGAAGTGATGGCAACCCTTAAATGATATAAATAAATAAGAAACACACCACAAATGTGCACTGTACTTAGTATAATACAAACATAATGTAGGTATAGGTATGCGGCTTTTCTCGCATTTGTTGAGGTTGAGGGTTTTTCTTGACAATTCTTGATTTTTCTGATTGAACAACATTTCTGCCTTCGATTGCATTTTTGTATATGCGAAAAACTCGTTTCGCCACGACCGACACACAGAGTATATTAAAGAATGTTGGTTTGGCGAAGTTGAATACAAAAAAAAAATAAAAACACAAACTAAGCCGGCTAGAGCACCACCAGAAGTTGTGTCTTCCTTCGGAACAAGGTTCTAGTTTCATCTTGGAAAGAGTTGGCAGAAGATGTCGAGAAAAATGACAATGGCATTTTTAATGTGTATAAAAAGTAGAAACATATATAGATTTATACGAACCCACGTTAAAATTAAACGAACGAATAAAAGGAAGGAAGAAGAATTTTTCATATTTTCCACCCAACTCAAAATGATGGAGAATATGTACAAAAAAAAAAAAGAAAAGACAACGTAAATATGATGTTCATTCGCAGAAAAGCTGTCATCAGATGATAATTTATTATTATTCTGTTGCTAAGTGCCACGTGGGCTTTATTTTGCAAATAAATGGCAAAGTGTGTTTTTGTTTGAATAGTATTCAGGGTCTAATTAACAAAGTAATTTGATAGTAAAAATATTTACATATATTTTTATCTATATAATGCAAAATTAAATAATCAACTATTTTTGTTAAAATAAATACATGTAGCAAAATATCAAAAGTAAACTAGATAAATCTAATTGGAAAATGAAACAGTTTTTATTCGCTATTGATACTGGAGTTAGAAGGTACATTGGAAGGAAGAAAGATATGGTAGAGTGGTTACAGGTTATCTAAGAGCTACATCTTTGAACACTCTGTCAAAAAGGCAATATCAAAGTACGTTCCAATACGGCTACGAACTAAGAGGAAAAGTTTGTCTTAGAAACAGTTGGTCGACATAGAAAACCGGAAGGCTTGTCGAAACTTACTGACGCAATTCGGTGAAATCCACAGCCGGATCACTTGTATGAAAAAGATATGAGAGTTATGATCTCATAACTCTCATTGAGATCATAACAGCGCCGAATAAAGGAAGAAGGCATTACTCTGTGGAAGGTATTTGTTTCCACCTTTATCAAGTAAAGTAAAAAGTATGAGCTGCTGAGTGGACGTGCTTTGATTCTGGTGACACTGTTTTTATTTATTTTTAATCGAAAACGCAATCAACCCAAAAAAAAAGTTGTTGTGCTTATAGTTCCATTCATTCTGAAACGAATTACACTGTTGTTTTGTCGGAAAAAGTGTTCATTATTGATCAAATTAAAGTTAAATAATTTTCTTAAATTTCTTTTTTTTTTTCTTTGCCTCATTTTAAACAAAGAAAATTTATACTTTGAGTGAAATTTTACCGACTCTCTACACTAACACTACTTATCTTACATAAACAAACTCACCCGCTTATATAAAACACATAAAAACTTTCGTTCGCATGGCAAATAATACACGTTCAGTTTCCCGCACTAAAAGCTCCTCCTCCGTAAGTTCGCCCCGTGTTAATCCATCTCCCCTCCGAACAACCACTACAAAACCCATGGGGCTTGACGATCACTCTTGGATGGATGATAAGCTTCGCCAACAAAGTGAGTTTATCGTTAAATTATTGTCTCAAAAACTTGAAGAGTCCGAGAAAAGAATAACAGAGGAGCTAGGCCGCGAAATCAAAGACATTAAAAAAAACATTAGTGACATAACTAGCCGAGTTGACAAATTAGAATTAAATAATTCTGATTTAAATTTAAATATTAATTCACTCAACACTGATATGAACAATATTAAAATGTCACTTGCAAATGTTACCGCGGAGTGCAATAACACTAAAACTTTACTAAACGAAAAAGCCACAGAACTTAGTAATGTAAACAATAACTCTAGTGACATTGCCGAAGAACTATACAAACTTAAACACACGATGAACACATACGAAAATCAAATTATCGCCAGAGATGCTTTTATCTTCGGTATTCCGTTCGTGCAAAATGAAAATTTAAGATCTATTTTCAATTTAATTTGCGATACCATTAATATCAAACCACCGTCACTGATTAATATATACCGCACTCGCCCGAAGCTTAATTCGCTAAACTCTGCGATCAAAATTAAATTTACTTCCCCGTATGACAAAAACTATGTTTTAACTTCCATCGCACAATTCCGTAAAGTAAACAATAGACAGCTTTGCCTTGAAGACATTCACTTCGTTCTTGATGGATCCCCCGCATCATCTTCTGCAATCCATATACGCGAAAGCTTAACTCAAAAAAATAAATTAATAATGCAGCGTGCACTTGAATTGAGAAAGAGCAAACAAATAACACTTGTCTTCTCCGCGCGGGGAGTTGTTTATGTCAAAGGTAAAGCGGATGACACAGCTGTTCCTGTTGACTGCATCGAGGGACTCGAAGACGTTGCCAGATCATCACTTTCGAATGAAAATTAATATTATTGAATTTTTTTTTTTTTGTTTTTCTTTTTTTCTTATATATTTTCAAAATTATAATTTAACTTTAAATTAAATTAAATTAAATTATTAAATAAATTTTTTTTATTCGTTCTTTTTTAAATTATTTACTTTTTAAATTTTCTTTCTTTAAAAAAAAAAAAAAAAAAAAAAAAACTTTATTTTTGCTTGTTGTAATGTCTAATAATAGATCAATGCGTTCGATGGTTCGAGTTCTGAGCAAGCAGAAATGTGGGCTCCGGATTTGTCACATCAATGCGCAAAGTTTGCTTCCAAAGATTGATGAATTTCGCGATATTTTTACTGATTCCGATGTAGATGTTATTTGTGTCACTGAAACTTGGTTGAGGGATGAACTAAATGATGATATCTGTTGCTTAGAGGGCTATCGAGTTTTTCGATTTAATAGAGTGAACCGTGTTGGGGGGGGCGTTGCGATTTATGTTAAGAGAACAATTAAATGCAAACTTAAACTTTCAGCCACTGTGGATAGCACTATTGAATATTTGTTCGTTGAAGTTGTAGGTAATGATGGAAATTTGCTTTTGGGTACTATCTACAGGCCTAATAGATACATAGATTTCTCACCACTGTATACAGTATTGGAGGAAATCTCTCTGAGCTCCCCCAATATTGTACTCTGTGGAGATTTCAATTGCAATCTTTTAAATACTAATGTTCTGACACATAATATGCAAACTTACAATTTAAAACCAGTCAACACTAACGTACCAACTCATTATTTTGGTAGAGATGCTTCGTTGTTGGACCTGATGTTTGTTAGCGATATTCATGACGTTGCTTTTTATGATCAGCTTTCTGCGCCAGCTTTTTCAAAGCATGATTTAATTTTTCTCACTCTTAGATTTAGTCTTGATTTCTCCGTTGAAAAAATTACTTATCGAGATTTCAATAATATTAATATTCAGGAACTTGGCGATCGTACACGAGAAATAAACTGGGATGCCATGTATTATCTACCGTCATCAAACGACCAGATTGAATTTTTAACTTATAATATTTCTAATCTGTTTAATACTCATGTTCCATTAAAAACAAAAATTCTTAAACCAAACAATAAACCGTGGTTCACTGTAAATATTAGAAACTTAATCCAACAGCGAGATGATGCTTATACAAATTGGAAGCGGTATCGTTTGAATGAGCTGCGTCGTGCGTTCTGTTCGCTCCGAAATAGAGTGGTAGCGGAAATACGTAAAGCCAAATCCCTTCATTTCTCTCAACAGCTCACCACAACGTTAAACGGACGTCAGCTTTGGAAAAACATTCATAATATTGGGATAGGTAAGACAAAAATCAGACCAGCTGAGGATATTGATTGTAACATCCTCAATAAAATATTTGTGTCCACTCCATCTGGGCAGACCCCCCAAATCAGCGTCGAAAATTCCTTTTCGTTTACCGATCACCGCGATGAACATGGCTTTGGTTTTTCCGCAGTAATAAGTGCTGATGTGGTCGAAAGTGTTCTTTCTATTAAGTCAAAGGCTGTTGGGCTCGATGATGTTCATCCTTCTTTTTTGTGTATGATTTTGCCAATTGTATTACCCTACATAACTTTTGCTTTCAACACTATTTTGATGTCTGGCGTGTACCCGGACTTATGGAAAGATGCCAAAATCATACCGCTTCCTAAAAATGCCAAAAAAGACGAATTTAGGCCTATCTCCATACTGCCATTTTTGTCAAAGGTCTTTGAAAGGATTCTGCAAAAACAAGTAAATGCTTATCTCGCTGCCAACTCATTGCTTAGTCCAAAGCAATCTGGTTTTCGTAAAAAACACAGTTGTATAACTGCACTTTTAAATGTAACTGAAGACCTGAGGCAAGCTTTGGACAAAGATCAGATTACTTTCTTGGTTTTGCTTGACTTTTCAAAGGCTTTTGACACTGTCAATCATGTCAATTTGTGTAGAAAACTTATGCAAAATTTTAATTTTTCATCCGGTGCTACAAAATTAATTTTTTCTTACCTCACTAACAGAAGACAAGCAGTGCAAGTTGGAGATAGACTATCTAGTTTTTTACCAAATGTTATTGGTGTGCCCCAGGGATCCATTCTCGGACCCCTTTTATTTTCAATATATGTAAATGAACTTCCATCTTCACTTGCAAATTGTTCATCTCACATGTACGCTGATGACATTCAGTTATATTTTAGCTGCCCACTGGGACTTATTGAGCATGGAGCATTTTGTGTCAATGAGGACTTAGAAAAAGTGGTAAATTGGTCGCAGTCAAATGGTCTTGTTTTAAACCCTAAAAAATCTAAGTGTCTTGTCATTTCTAGAAGATCTATTGATCTCACGTACTTTCCACCGATTGTTCTGAGCAATGCTCCAATCGAATACGTTTTAACAGCAAAAAATCTCGGTGTGACTTTTAACCGCTTTCTGACCTGGGATAACCACATTAATGGAATTGTTGGCAAAGTATATGGTGCACTTCGTACACTTTGGGTTACACAAGCTTTTACTCCAACAAAAACGCGTTTTCTCCTTGCTAGGTCTTTGATTATTCCTATCCTATTATATGGTAGCGAAATTTATTGTAATTGTAATTATGTGAGCAAACGTAAACTAAATGTCGCATTTAATTCTATCGTACGTTATGTATACGGGCTACGGAGATACGACAGAATATCTGGTTTTGCTTCGCGCCTACTGAATATGCCATTTGAAAACTATCTCGATTATCGAAGTTTAATTTTATTCTCTGATATTCTTCTAACACGCCAGCCACAATACTGCTTTGAAAAAATTAGAATTGGATCCTCGCACAGATCTCATCAGTTAATCGTTCCTCGGTTCTCATATCTAACATCGGAGCGACAATTTTTTGTAAATTCCGTCCGTCTTTGGAACTCATTGCCGCGTAACTTAAAAGAAAACCAAAGTGCAACAAGCATTAAAAAAGTTCTAAAAGCTCATTTTTCAATTTGAATTTAAATTTGCTATTATACGATATTAATTGAACTTATGTATATATTTAGATTAGACTGGGCCAAAAAAAAAAAATATTTTTTTTTTTGAAATTAATATCGAAAATCTTGTTCAGGACGATGAAAAAAAAATTTGGTGAAAATTTGAGCCGTTAAAAAAAATTTTAAGAGGTCTATCATCGGTGTTTTTTATTTTTATACATGATATGACGTTTTACAACAGAACTGCTAGACGATCAAAGTAAAAAAAATTTCTGTTCATTTTTTCTTATATAAAATTAAATTTCCTACAAAAAAGATCTTATTGAAAATTTTCGTCAGACGAGCCGTATTCGAGTAATTAAGCTTTTTAAATCGAAGTGTTTTTTCAATTTGACTGTTTCACTTTGGAATTTTGTGATGAGCAAATAAGTGAATAAAAAAATAAAATCACGACAGATTCTTATAGGAAATTTAATTCTCTACAAAAAAGGTCTTGTAGTAATTTTCCCTAAATTGAAATCTAAAAAAGTTATTCACGATTTAAATCGAGAAAAAAATTAAAAAATCAATTTTCAATTTAAAAATTTTCTAATTCACTGAAAATTCAATATTTTCAAATTAGCAAGATGTTTTCTTGTAGGGAATTAAACGTTCTATAAAAAGTTCCTTGGCAGCAAATTAATTGCTTTAACCGTTAAGAAGATATTCGTATCAAAACCAATGCCCACTGATTTCAATAGTTTTCTTATGACAAGTATGCATTTGCGATTTGAATACGATTATCTTCTAAACGGTTATAGCAATTAATTTGCTGCCAAGGAACTTTTTATAGAACGTTTAATTCCCTACAAGAAAACATCTTGCTAATATGAAAATATTGAATTTTCAGTGAATTAGAAAATTTTTAAATTGAAAATTGATTTTTTAATTTTTTTCTCGATTTAAATCGTGAATAACTTTTTTAGATTTCAATTTAGGGAAAATTACTACAAGACCTTTTGTGTAGAGAATTAAATTTCCTATAAGAATCTGTCGTGATTTTATTTTTTTATTCACTTATTTGCTCATCACAAAATTCCAAAGTGAAACAGTCAAATTGAAAAAACACTTCGATTTAAAAAGCTTAATTACTCGAATACGGCTCGTCTGACGAAAATTTTCAATAAGATCTTTTTTGTAGGAAATTTAATTTTATATAAGAAAAAATGAACAGAAATTTTTTTTACTTTGATCGTCTAGCAGTTCTGTTGTAAAACGTCATATCATGTATAAAAATAAAAAACACCGATGATAGACCTCTTAAAATTTTTTTTAACGGCTCAAATTTTCACCAAATTTTTTTTTCATCGTCCTGAACAAGATTTTCGATATTAATTTCAAAAAAAAAAATATTTTTTTTTTTTGGCCCAGTCTAATTTAGATATCTCATATAATTAATTTGTTTTCAATTTTATTAATTAAAGTAACATTTTTGGCTCAATTCTGTAAAATTAGCTTACCTCTATTTTATAAGATTTTATATCTTACAGATTGTAGGCAATCACGAAAAATGAAATAAATAAATAAATAAATAAATATCAGGACTACTTGTAAAATTCATCATTGTATGTAACCCTTACATGTTTGGTCTTTTATGAAAAAAAATCAAGCGATGTAATTAGTAACAAACTGATTAAAATTTAAAGCCTCGAAAAATAAAGCAGAAATCAACCTCTTGATAGTAAAATCTGTATTTTTTGTGTAGCTAAAAAGTTTAGGGGCAAAACAGTGGAATAAAAAAAAAAATCAATGTTTTTAAACTTGCTAGGTCTTAGTGCCAGTACGTAACAAAAGCATTTTTGAATAAAACTAAAGCAGTTACCAATACCCTTGAAATGATTTAACAGCGTGGGAGCTTTTGGGAAGGTTGAAGGTTTTTAACTAAGATTTAGCACTTAAATGTTTGTGGGCTTTCAATTGAATTTTTCAGTGCAAATTTTGATTTTTGAATATCTCCTACACAAAAGGTGAGCAGACGACGATTTTTGATATTTGTAAAGAACTCGAGGTGAAACAAAGGACTGAAATTTGAATTTTTGAAAAAATTTTGGGGTTTTTAAGGGACTTTGAATTTTTTATTGAAAATTTTATTTTTAGAATATTTCCTAAACGGAGGGTGGACAAGGATTGCTAGATAGCAAGATCTCGAGGTGGACAAACGATTGCAATTGGTTTCATACGTCTTTATTAAAATTTAAGCGTTTAGACGATTTTACTTTTTTTCAGACTTCGTACACCTATGCAAAAAAAAAAAATGTCTCTAAAATTTATTTGAAGAGTGACAGTCGAAAATTTTGGAAAAGTTTGATTAAAAAATTATAAGGTTGCAGTTCTGGCTTCACGGATTTATAGCTATTACCCTGCCTATATCGAGTCTGGAGCTAGCTCATAGTTCCTTAAATGTTGTTTTTTGGGCCTTATATTTCTTTATAGTTTGAATTTTATCAGACGTATTTTTTATTTATTGACTAGTTTTGAGTTATTTCAGCAGACATCAATAGTTTTGCTATTTACTTGAATATCAATGAAAAAATGGCTTTAATTCCTCGGATTTAATATAATTTTAAGTTTATGATCAGTAGGATTTAAAGCACCTGAAAGATAAGATTTTATGGAAAAGTACTTAATACCCTTTGGGGTAATGGTTAATTTCGACAAATTGACAATGCCTAAGAGAGAATAATTATCATGAATAAGTGCATCTCAATTATTCTGGACTCGGGATTAAATCTTAGACCCCTCCATTCTTCCAAATAAGACGCACACATGAATGGTTGAGAGTTGTAAGTCACAAGCCCTCGACTCATTATATGGGAGGTAATATTTTACATCTTTAAGTAACTATAGAAAAAGTCGTGATCATTGTCCCAAGATTCTGAATATAAAGGAATAAAAAATCGTATTTTGTCAAATAAGTAGTTCAGTCAAATTTTAATTTTAAAATTCAAAGTTCTACCTAGTGTAGGTAATTGTTTTTAGTGGCTTCCCAGCAAATTCATAATTGGTTCACATAAGTGAACAAAACCTTCATTTATGAATTCAGTTCTGAACCTTTTTGAGTCCTTTCTCCTGGGTAGCGTGGCAACACATTCGAATCGTTTTTATGGTTCATAAATGATCAAGAATTTTCCCACTTAAGTGAACGTAAATAGCAAATTCACCAAATGTAAATAAAAGTGAACGCACCCAAGATATACCTTTTTTGAGGTTTTACTTGTGCGCATTCACATTATGTGAAGGAAAATTGAATCTTTGCTCAGACCTTCATATTTGATCCAGAAAAGTAAATGTTTTTCGAATGAATATTCTTTACATAAACTGGACGTTTAGTGAACATTCACAAAAATGTTTGCTGGGTTATTTTAGTTGAAAGTTCTGGTGTAGGTAATTGTTTTTAGTGGCTTATTTTAGGTTTTCGAGCTTGAAATTTTTGTTTTTATTCAAATTTAACATTTCTCTTAACTTTTCATAAACGTCTGTATCGTTTATTTACATTCTTAACTCATTAAAAGCCAATTTTAGCTTTATAGACAAAATGTTTCAATTTCAGACGGTTAAAATCGCACCTGTTTCATTGTTAGAGTCATTCCTGATATTTTACACTCAAATTTGTATTGTTATTAAGTATGAACAACAGACGGACAATTGATATGAAAATGCCAAACTGGTTCGTCGGCATAAATGGAAATATGACTATTTGTTTCAAGATTATTATTAATCAAAAATGAATCACTCGCAGTCTTTCATTTGTCCAAAAAAAACGAGGCAAAAAACTGTAGGTACTTTTTTAGAGTTATTTCATTCAAAAGATAAGAATTTTTGCACAAAATTTTACCTTGCCTAAATATTTTAAGGTAGATGAATTCAAGGAATGCTAACTCGCTGACATAATAGGTACCTGACTTTCTAATCTATTTTGATTCAGTTGGTCATTGATTCTCAAAATAATTATTATCATCCGATTTTAATCTCTTCTTAGCACTTCATATCATATCGATAGCTTATCAATTATTTCTTTCACTTGTAGGTCAATTCATCGGCTTTTTTTATCTGGCCTTTAATTGTAAAAATTTATTAAGTACTGAAACTTTTTCGAAATGCCTATGATTTATGAATCATGATTTAGAAAATTCTCATTAATGTGGCAACACTGTTCAAGCTCAAATTAGAAGTAATTTATGTCTCTCAAGTTAGCAGAGCAAGGTCAGCAGAACATATGTTTTGTTATTGGATCTTTTAGTGCTTATTAAGTGCTAATTAAGTGCCCCAAAATTAAATTAAGTGCTCCACTACTTTTGGAGAAAATTAATGTTCTGCTAACTTGATTTAAAGTTAGCAGAGCAATTACCCGAAAATGCCCTAAACTGCTCGTAGAAAAATCGGGTTTGGTATAATATTTAGGTGCTAATTAAGTGCTCTACGAATCCCAAAAAAAATTTCCAAAAAAATTTTTTTTTCCAAAAATAATTTTTTTTCTGTTATTTTCGAAAAAATTTTTTTTTTTTTTTTTTCAAACTCTCTCAAATAATTAAGTGCTTAACTAATATAAGTTAAGTACCCCATTTTCCGAAGAATTTTCCGAGATTTTTCATTAAAAAAAAATATTTTAATTTTTCATACAAATTCGTGTTCTGCTAACTTGAATTTTGATTTTCTCAAAAAATAAATTTTTTTTTGACAAAATTCAAATGGAGTAATTAAGTGCTCGACTAATTTGAATTAAGTACCCCATTTTCCGAGATTTTCCATTAAAAAAAAAATATTTTCATTTTCCATACAAATTCATGTTCTGCTAACTTGAATTTTGATTTTTTCAAAAAATTCCACTTTTTTCGACAAAATTCGAATTGAATAATTAAGTGCTCCACTAATTTGAATTAAGTGCTCCATTTTCCGAAGAATTTTCCGAGAATAAAAAAAAAAAAAAATTGTCATTTTCCATACAAATTCGTGTTCTGCTAACTTGAATTTTGATTTTCTCAAAAAATAAATTTTTTTTTGACAAAATTCAAATGAAGTAATTAAGTGCTCGACTAATTTGAATTAAGTACCCCATTTTCCGAAGAATTTTCCGAGATTTTCCATTAAAAAAAAAATATTTTCATTTTCCATACAAATTCATGTTCTGCTAACTTGAATTTTGATTTTTTCAAAAAATTCCACTTTTTTCGACAAAATTCGAATTGAATAATTAAGTGCTCCACTAATTTGAATTAAGTGCTCCATTTTCCGAAGAATTTTCCGAGATTAAAAAAAAAAAAAAATTGTCATTTTCCATACAAATTCGTGTTCTGCTAACTTAAATTTTGATTTTCTCAAAAAATAAATTTTTGTTTGACAAAATTCAAATGGAGTAATTAAGTGCTCGACTAATTTGAATTAAGTACCCCATTTTCCGAAGAATTTTCCGAGATTTTCCATTAAAAAAAAATATTTTCATTTTCCATACAAATTCATGTTCTGCTAACTTGAATTTTGATTTTTTCAAAAAATTCCACTTTTTTCGACAAAATTCGAATTGAATAATTAAGTGCTCGACTAATTTGAATTAAGTGCTCCATTTTCCGAAGAATTTTCCGAGATTAAAAAAAAAAAAATTGTCATTTTCCATACAAATTCGTGTTCTGCTAACTTAAATTTTGATTTTCTCAAAAAATAAATTTTTTTTTGACAAAATTCAAATGGAGTAATTAAGTGCTCGACTAATTTGAATTAAGTACCCCATTTTCCGAAGAATTTTCCGAGATTTTCCATTAAAAAAAAATATTTTCATTTTCCATACAAATTCATGTTCTGCTAACTTGAATTTTGATTTTTTCAAAAAATTCCACTTTACTTCATTTGAATTTTGTCAAAAAAAAATTTATTTTTTGAGAAAATCAAAATTCAAGTTAGCAGAACACGAATTTGTATGGAAAATGACAATTTTTTTTTTTTTTAATCTCGGAAAATTCTTCGGAAAATGGAGCACTTAATTCAAATTAGTCGAGCACTTAATTATTCAATTCGAATTTTGTCGAAAAAAGTGGAATTTTTTGAAAAAATCAAAATTCAAGTTAGCAGAACATGAATTTGTATGGAAAATGAAAATATTTTTTTTTAATGGAAAATCTCGGAAAATTCTTCGGAAAATGGGGTACTTAATTCAAATTAGTCGAGCACTTAATTACTCCATTTGAATTTTGTCAAAAAAAAATTTATTTTTTGAGAAAATCAAAATTTAAGTTAGCAGAACACGAATTTGTATGGAAAATGACAATTTTTTTTTTTTTAATCTCCGAAAATTCTTCGGAAAATGGAGCACTTAATTCAAATTAGTCGAGCACTTAATTATTCAATTCGAATTTTGTCGAAAAAAGTGGAATTTTTTGAAAAAATCAAAATTCAAGTTAGCAGAACATGAATTTGTATGGAAAATGAAAATATTTTTTTTTAATGGAAAATCTCGGAAAATTCTTCGGAAAATGGGGTACTTAATTCAAATTAGTCGAGCACTTAATTACTCCATTTGAATTTTGTCAAACAAAAATTTATTTTTTGAGAAAATCAAAATTTAAGTTAGCAGAACACGAATTTGTATGGAAAATGACAATTTTTTTTTTTTTTTAATCTCGGAAAATTCTTCGGAAAATGGAGCACTTAATTCAAATTAGTGGAGCACTTAATTATTCAATTCGAATTTTGTCGAAAAAAGTGGAATTTTTTGAAAAAATCAAAATTCAAGTTAGCAGAACATGAATTTGTATGGAAAATGAAAATATTTTTTTTTTAATGGAAAATCTCGGAAAATTCTTCGGAAAATGGGGTACTTAATTCAAATTAGTCGAGCACTTAATTACTTCATTTGAATTTTGTCAAAAAAAAAATTTATTTTTTGAGAAAATCAAAATTCAAGTTAGCAGAACACGAATTTGTATGGAAAATGACAATTTTTTTTTTTTTTTATTCTCGGAAAATTCTTCGGAAAATGGAGCACTTAATTCAAATTAGTGGAGCACTTAATTATTCAATTCGAATTTTGTCGAAAAAAGTGGAATTTTTTGAAAAAATCAAAATTCAAGTTAGCAGAACATGAATTTGTATGGAAAATGAAAATATTTTTTTTTTAATGGAAAATCTCGGAAAATGGGGTACTTAATTCAAATTAGTCGAGCACTTAATTACTCCATTTGAATTTTGTCAAAAAAAAATTTATTTTTTGAGAAAATCAAAATTCAAGTTAGCAGAACACGAATTTGTATGAAAAATTAAAATATTTTTTTTTAATGAAAAATCTCGGAAAATTCTTCGGAAAATGGGGTACTTAACTTATATTAGTTAAGCACTTAATTATTTGAGAGAGTTTGAAAAAAAAAAAAAAAAAAATTTTTTCGAAAATAACAGAAAAAAAATTATTTTTGGAAAAAAAATTTTTTTTGGAAATTTTTTTTGGGATTCGTAGAGCACTTAATTAGCACCTAAATATTATACCAAACCCGATTTTTCTACGAGCAGTTTAGGGCATTTTCGGGTAATTGCTCTGCTAACTTTAAATCAAGTTAGCAGAACATTAATTTTCTCCAAAAGTAGTGGAGCACTTAATTTAATTTTGGGGCACTTAATTAGCACTTAATAAGCACTAAAAGATCCAATAACAAAACATATGTTCTGCTGACCTTGCTCTGCTAACTTGAGAGACATAAGTAATTTTTCAACTTTGTATACATTTTTTTTTACAAATAAAAGTGCATATTCGTTTAAATATGGAGAAACTTCTTTTTTTATCAGGCAATTTGTTGTTACTCATGCTGGAAAGGAAGTAATCACCCTGTACAAGATAAATGACGAGTGAATGGTGCGTTTTATTTTTAGTCGTTTGCTCTCAATGGCAACTTTATACCTGAAGACTGGGCGTATCTGTATTATAGATGTGAAGTATCAACATCTTAAGATGAACATACATACAAACCTACATGAGAAACAGGCGCGTGTAACTAATTAGAAAAAAAAAATTAAAAAAAAAAAAATTACCCAGGTGCCGTAGCTATTTTTGGAAATAAACAAGTTGATAGCAATTTTTTTTTTAATCTAATTTTATTATTTTCGATAAAAATCACAATTAACTCGTAAAAAATAAAGTCTTAACCATATTATGCAAGATTTAATTGCAATCAATTCACGAACCAGAGAATTTATCCATTTAAGGTTTTTTGGGGTCTTTGAATAAAGAAATAAATAAAAAAAATAATAAGAATATGGAATATATTATATTTTTTTGATATTTCCATTTTAGGATAACGCGTTTTTTATGCAAATTGATATGACTTTTCTGACTGCAAAATGTGCAATGAAAAATTATTTAGTTTTTTTTTTTGTAGTCATCATTTCCTGGTTTGGGGGGGTTGTGAGACAATAAATGGAACAAAAGTTACTAAATGAGAATATCAAGTCGCGTAGCTTTATGACGTTTTTTTGTTTGAGGAAGTTGATATTAAGGAATGGCGACATAAAGTGCATATAATAAATTGCAGACAGAAAATAAAAGATTTACTTAAGTTGCAATTTATTTAAGTGCAAAAAATATTCATTGAGAGAATGAGGCAAAAAGAATTAATTAAAATTGACAAGAAAAAAAAAATAAACCAATCAAAAACAACCAAGAAAATGTTTAATGAAATCCCTTTAGCAAACAGAAAATAATAATAATGGACTTCCATTTTTTGTCTTTATGACAAAAAATGAGTAATAAAGTTGAAAAAAAAAATATGGACTGATATTATTACTCATTAAAAATTACTTATTCTATAATCGCAACTAAGTTCTATAAAACTTATGTTAATATATATTTTACGAAGTTAAGATAGCTTTCTGTTAAAAAATTCCTCTCATTCCGCGTTCCGTCGTATTTTAGCTTTTGGACATGGTCGTTATTCATTATTTTCATAGTCTCCGTACGTATAAAAAAATAGTTCATGACTTTAACCTCTAGATCTAGATGATACCATAATAAACTTTAATTAACATCACATCGTCTTTATTAAGCGGATGAGGTTCCTTTTTTGTCACTTTTTGGCACAAAGCTACTTTGCTTAAACAAACTGTACAAAATAGGACCTAAAATACTACCTTGTGGTACCCCACTTTCTGTATCTTTCAAATCTGAATACTGGTTTTCTGTCCTCACAAACATTAGTTCATAAAAATTTGGGTAAAATCATAGTAACGCTTGGTCGCTAAAACAAGGATCGTTAAGGTAAACCAGGTAAATTAACAATTACCCTCAGATGTTCGCTAAAGTTAAATTCACGTGTTAAATCATGACTTGTTGCTACCCAGGTAAAATCAAGGAGTTCCCTTAACGTCCTGGTTAATTCACGGTCCTCTATGGAAAAATGATGAGTTGCTCGAATTTCACCGGTTAAATCATAAATTGATTAAGTTCAACACACTCACTGGTAAAATCGAAATCTGTTCCCGTAAAATCACGGATCTCCGATAAAATTATGAGGTACCCAAGTGAAATCCTGAGTTTTGCTCAGGTAAAATCACAGTGTTCCTCGGTAAAATAACGAGTCGTCTGGATCAAAATCACGGGTATCGCCGGCAAAATCAAGAATTGTTCCCGTAAATTCATGGGTCTCCTGGAAATAAACGTTATTTTTTTTTAATTTGTTTCAGTTTTATTTATTTCTTGCTAGGTCATTTATAAGTCGATTGTAATAATAATAACGTATGTTAAACTATAATATATCTTGAAAAATCCTCATAAATAAATTAGTGGGCCATATTTACACCTTCACCTTTAATCATTATTTTTAATAGAATAATGCAATTTAAATTCTTTAACAAATGTTTTTTTTTTTTTTTATTCTTTTCAGGTAAGTCCTTAGGGATAACACAAACGAGTCCTGAATAGCTGAAAATTGGTAATTTTTACCAATTTTACTTGATAAGCTGGTATGTTCTAGATCACCCAAAAAAATCGGTTGTAGAAATAACAACAAAATTGACCCCACAACCAATGTAAATTCGATCGCAAAATTGTAAAAATCACGACAGGTGTTGTAATTTTAACAATTTGGTGATGGAATCCACAATTATTTCTTCATCAAATTGACAACATTGGTTGTTGGGTTAGTTTCGTTGTGATTTCTACAACCAATTTTTTTTTTTTGGTGATGTATCACGTTTTTTGAAATTTAAAGCTCGAGATAACGTGACTCACAAACGCAATACAATGATAAAGAATCTAATCTTAAAAAATAACGGTACTATATAAGTAGCATTAAAAAAGTATTATTTCGGTATGCCATTTCTTAATTCATTCTTCACTAAGTCTTAAATCGGTATTAAATGTATGGCTTCCTTTATAACGTATAAGGTTCATTCCTTCCATAAAGTATTCTTTTTAAATTTCTTTTATTCAACTTTAAAAAAAGCATCAATTTATTAAAAAAAAAAAGAAAAAATGGGCAGCCGCTGGGGATTAAACCTACAACTCTTGGGTTACTAGGCGAATGCTTTACCAACGTGCTATATCACTGTTAAAAATTAGAGTGATAATGAAGTCCGACTAAAATAAAAAAAAATCTTACGTTGTTTCAATTTTATTTTGAAGAGTTTCACGCTTTTTTTCAACATTAAATCAACGTTGAACATTTTACATTTTACGTTGCGTTTTTTCCCTCAGTGTATTAATATAAAAATAATTTTTTAAAAGTAGAAGCTCCGTGAAGCCAGAAATGCGAACCAAATTTGTCTAATTCGTTTGTTCACCGTTTGTCCATGTTTGTCCACCCAAAATGTTCGTTTGTCCACCTTTCAAAAAAATTTTAGAGCAAATTTTTTTTTTTATAGGTCTGAAGTCTGAAAAATGAAAAACTGTCTAAAACGCTCAAGATAGAAGAATAAAACCAACTGCAATCGTTTGTCCACCTTGAGTTCTATATACATAACAAATATTATCGTTTTTCCAACCCCCGTTTAGGAGCAATTCCAAAAACAAATTTGGCACTGAAAAATTGAAACTCCCCTAAAATCCCCAAAAATCTATTTTTATCAAAAATTCAAACTGCTGTCGTTTGTCCACCTCGATTTATCAAAAATCACTAAAAAAAAAGAATCACGAATTTTGTTTGTTCTTAAAATTTTTTGGGCTACTATATTTGGTTGTAAATAGTTTAAGTTAGTCTGGTAAATTAAAGTGCTAAGTTTTTTGAATAAGAATGAGTGCTGAAATTTTTGTAAACAAAGTTGTTGGGGTTTTTGTAATTTTGAGTACGTACACTGTGGTGTATGCGTATTTTCTTGAGAGTTGCTATAGAACAAATTCTTTTTGGAATATATCCTAAACGTAGGGTGGACAAACGACGATTTTTGGTATACCTGAAGAACTCGAGGTGGACAAACGACAGAAATTTTAAATTTTGAAAAAAATTTGACTTTGAAATCTTCAGTAAAAATTTTGTTTTTTGAATATCTCCTAAACGTAGGGTGGACAAACTATGATTTTTTGTTTGTATACATTTCTCGAGGTGGACAAAAGATTGCCGCTTGAATTTTAAAAAAAATAATAATTTTTGAGGATTTTGAAATTTTCACTGTGGTGTATGCGTAATATTTTTTTTTCGATTTTTCAGTACAAAATTTGTTTTTTAAATATCTTTTAGGTAGGGTGGACAAACGACGATTTTTGGTATGCGTATAGAACTCGAGGTGGACAAACGACAGAAATTTTGAAAAAAATTAATTTTTGGAGATTTTATGGGACTTTGAAATTTTCAGTACAAATTTTGTTTTTTGAATATCTCCTAAACGTAGGGTGGACAAACGATGATTTTTGTTTGTATACATTTCTCGAGGTGGACAAACGATTGCCGTTTGAATTTTTGAAAAATAATAATTTTTAAGGATTTTTTAATTTTCAGTAGAGGTACACTGTGGTGTATGCGTACTTTTTTGAGAGTTGCTATATAAAAAATTCTTTTTGGAATATCTCCTAAAGAGAGGGTGGACAAACGATAATTTTTGGTATACGTAAAGAACTCGAGGTGGACAAAGGACAGCAGTTTGAATTTTTGATAAAAATTGATTTTTGGGGATTTTAGGCGAATTTCAATTTTTCAGTGCAAAATTTGTTTTTGGAATTGCTCCTAAACGGGGGGTGGAAAAACGATAATATTTGGTATGTATATAGAACTCGAGGTGGACAAACGATTGCAGTTGGTTTTATTCTTCTATCTCAAAATTTGAGCGTTTTAGACAATTTTTCATTTTTCAGACTTCCTATAAAAAAAAGAATTTGCTGTAAAATTTTTTTGAAGGGTGGACAAACGAAAATTTTAGGTGGACAAACATGGACAAACGGTGGACAAACGAATTAGACAAATTTGGTTCAAAAATTTTGAGGTCGCAGTTCTGGCTTCACGGAGCTAAAAGTAGAATGTTATAAAAACAATTTAAAATTAAATTATTTTATATTTCCCCTAAAAATTCGTATTTTATCGTTACCAAAATATAACATTATGCATTTTTAAAAGAAATGGAAGTTTCGCAATAAAAAAAAAAAAAATGATTATACAATGAGAAAATAAAAAAACTCAAAAGGTAGGTCAATGATAATAATAAATTTATTTCTCTTGTATCCCGTCATCTTATCAAAATTGTATACACAAAAATAACATTGCTTCATACATTTTTTAATTATAAAATAATCATTCATTAACAGTTTTATTATAAATTTATTTTCCGATAAATGAATGTCCTTGAAATGAACACGAAAAAAATGCTTAATGAATTTCTCATGTTAATTCCACCCCCGCCGATATGAATCTCATCGAAAATTTCCAAAGAGTTCAACTTTGATACGCAATCAGCAATTAAATTAATGTATCATCACTTTGTGCTGACGTATATTATCTGTGGTTTATATTATATATCAATGGGAAGTAGCACTTAATAATCTTATCGGCTTTGTACTTTTATGATATAAAAGGTAACAAACATATGGCACTGTTTTTTTTTTTTTTTATTTACAAATTATTGTAAATTATCTCGAGCTTTCAATCAAACTTGCAAAAGTGTTATACGAATTAATTCTTTTTTAAATCCAGTCTTTTTTAAGTAGTTTTATACACTTTTAGTTAAAAAAAATGTAACTATTTTCATGGTTTTCGGTATTTTTACGCTGAACCTTGTCTCAGAATTACTCTATTATCCAGGATAATTTTCCTGCATTATTTCCAAAAGTTTTAACTTATAACCGCTTTTGATTAACTGTTTAATTAAATTATTATTATTTTTTTTTTAACACCAATACCGTAAGTAGCAACGTGCGACTCCAGCACGGTCTTTTATTTTAAAATCCCTCAATATCAGATAGCATGATAGAGTCCTTCCGCAAAAAAAAAAAAAATGGTCTGTGTTTAATAAAATTCAAAGAAAAAAAAAAGCTGTAAAACTTGAACTCTAGTCCCCCTGACATATGGAAACACAGTTCCCTTTTGGAATATTATCGATTTCGTACTGAACTTTTGATATTAAGTTCTTCATATAATATGCACAATGGCAATGACGACCGGTACTGAAATTACCATTTTTGTTTGAAATTGAAATGGAAGGACATTTTTTCGTCCCATTTCAAAATGACAAAAAAAAACACCCGCAAAAACACTCTGGGAAAAAGACACTTCTCAATAAAACTTTCATATGAGAGTCGTAGAATTTGTTCCACTGTAGACGACCGACCGTATAAGTAAGAGTAGATATTTCACCCTGAAAGAATACGACTATGACTTCGTTTCCCGGTTCTTACACAAAAACACCACACGAACTTGGTCCTTTTCACCGCTTTTTAAAACGAAATCGTCATCATCGTCGTCGTCGTTGGTGATATCGAGAAAAAAAAAAAAAAAACATAAAAATTCATGTAAGCTGCAGGAGTCTATTTTTAGTACCATGCAGCGTGTGTAAGTACTTGGGACAAGGGAGATACCTACCCTGTAAATTCCGCTGACATCAACATGATATTGATTTCGAGTTTTTGGTTTCCACCAAAATATCCATATTCCAATATACCACCATCCAAACAAGCGTAACCCCATTTTTAGTATGACAAAACTTTGTCGCTTTTAAGTTTAGCGTGGGCTGACGATGGTGGTGGTTCATCGAACACGCATGAGAACATTGACATCCTGTGATTAGGGTACAATTTTTTTTTATTACATATTTCTCAACCAACCAACTACATATTTGGCATCTCAAAGGTAAATGACATTTCCATGTTCGATGAATGTCATACTATCTCGTTAAATTTTCATGTTGACATAATGCCGATTTTTTGAAATTGCAAAAAATTGTACACGGAAATACTCGTAAATTTTTGGGGAAATTTGAGTTATTGGAGCGTGTTTGCAACAATAAATTAATTCCAATTAATTTTAATTATAAATAAATAATTTTTATCACAACGCTAGCAGAAATAAAATATGCTTGCTTCAAGGGGAGTCTCTCGAAACATTGTCATTGTAGTACCTACATACAAAACAAAATAACCGACGGCATTTCTGACGGGTCTGTTCAGGGTTCATTTTCCATAAATGTACGTACCGTACATTTATATAATACCTGCCTTCCAACAGAAATGTTTCAACTTTTTTTTAAGTGGTGGTTTGGAAGTTGGCAGACTGAGTTCTTGTTGTGGTTGCTTTAATGTTGTCCAGGTAAAAATAGCAATTTTTTTTTGTGGCGTAGACAAATTGAGTGGCTATAATGTTAAAATGGGATTCATTACATTTTATATTATTTTTCATGTTATGGGTAATTCAATTTCGGGATGTATATTGATTAATTATGCAATGCGTGGGGTAATTAAAAGTGCGTATAAATGGTTAAACAGAGGTTGGTGTTTAAAAATTTGCTGTGTTTCCTTTCGCTTATTTATCAAATTTGAAAGTTTTTAAGAACAAGTTCCGAAACTATTTATTTGGAAAAATTTGTTTTCTGACAGTGTGAAAGTGATGAAAAATAAGATTTTTTTTAAATATTACAGCATATAAGTTAAACATTTGATCAATGTCTTACTTCAAATTGAAGTGAAAAAATCATCAAGCACTTGACATTTGACAATGTTTGGCAAAATAACATCAGGAGTCCTATTTCAGAAGTTCGCCCTTTTTGTACTGTTTCCCAATATAAAAAAATAATTTTTTTTTCTAAAACTGTTCTACAAGTTCTGTATGTAAAATTGTTATACTAAATTAACCCGTTTAGGATTTTTCAAAAATAAATTTTGAATTTAAGGAAAATTTTAATTTTTGTTTTAATTCAATTTTTGGAAAATGGGATGATGTTTTTTATTTGTTGGGTTACAGAGAAAATTTTTTTTCTAAACTTATTCATTTAAGACCCTTCGTCTTCAGCAATAAAGAATTATTATTATAATAAATAAAAGTAATTGTTTACTCAACAAGACACTAATTTAACAAAGAAACACGGGCTATAAACAAATTCAAACAAATAAACGGAAAGAGCTAACGGAGAAGCAATTTTTATTTAATGATATTTTTTTTGTTATTTGACTTTTTTGAAAACTTAATTGTTGGATCTGTTTCGAGAAATGTTCAAGACACCAATAAACAAAAAACAACTTTCGGAAATTCCATAAAACTCATCTGTACCAAAATTGAATATGCCTTGCGAAAATTTTTTTAATTTTAAAAATTTTTTTTACAGTGAAAATTGTTAGCATGAAAAATACGAAAAAAAACTGCCAATTGTTGTTTATTTGAAATAGCGGCCAGAATTAGTAAACGATTAAATATAATTTTTTTTAAACAGTTTATAAGTTAGAAAATTTAGTAAAAAAAAATTAAAAGTTTTGAAAACAAAGTTCAACTTTTGCACGAAATGTGCAAAATCGGAAAAGCACGAGCCATTATTCAGCCCTATGATGGTAGCCGATCGGAAAAATATCCGATCGGAGAAAAGTTCCGATCGGAAGATTTTTGTATTCACGGTACCCGAATTTGAGGAGAAAAATTGACTTCAAACAACGCACTCACTTGACATCTACCAGTTTGCAAAAATATTTTTTTTATCGTGAAAATAACATTTAACAAAACACTAGAAACACAAAAACATACAATAATAGAAATTACTTGCTCATTACTGTTTTGTGCACTCATTTGTGTGTTTTTGAACAATTTATTTGTTTATTATTCCAATTTTTTTGGTTTTTATATTTTTCGGATAGTATTTCACGTTTGATTTTCTATCGGAAGGAATCGGAAAGAAAAAAAAGCACAAAGCACTACCCGTCGCAAATATTTTGACAGTTCACTGCATAGCATCGCATGTATTTTGAATTTTCAACGCACCTAAGATTTTTTTCGTAAATCTGTCCGATTTTAGAGTCGAAAGGGTTAAAATCATATGAAAACTGAAAAAATCGTACAAATCGGATACAAATCTCTTCCGATCGGCTACCATCATAGGGCTGATTATGCTATTAAGGTACCTAGGCATTGATTTTTTTAATTATCAACAATTTTTCTATCAATTTTAATAAAAATTGACTTATTTGACGGATCAACTACACTACTGGAAAAAATTAAGGGATCAAAAAAAAATTCCAAATTTTTGGGCAAATTTCAACAGGCCGTAATTTCGAAAGAATGGTCGTACAAAAAATCGATAAAAAGGAAATTGTAGCTCCAAGTGTCTAGTTTTTGGATTAGAACTTTAAAAATTTTTAACCTCTGCGGTTGTTGAGTGATCGTAGAAAAATCAGCAACAAAAAAATTTTCAAAATTTTTTTATTTTTTTTTTTGGTCTACGGGCGTTTTTTTTAGCTTAACCACCATAAGGATCGGATACTTTGTTCATTTAGCTTTAATTTGGTTTTTTGAACACCTCGATACGTCCACTTCTCGATGAGATATCGGTCTTCAAATGGAAAAGGATCTTTTTGTCTTTGATTATCGATATCTCAGAAACCAATGATCGCACAGAAAGTTAAAGGTGGGTTTCAAGAACATCAATGAATCCCACAATGAGCTTTTGGGTTATATTTTTAAAATTGTTTAGGCCGGTAAATCTTCAGTTCTGTTATTGTATATACTAACCCTCAACACCACCTTACTGCACGTTTCTTATTTTGCAAGTCAAGAGATTAAAAACTATTGTTTTGGTAGTTTTATTCCCGGCCTTCCATAAATCATTTAATTTTGAATATCTCAGGAACCAACATTTCTGTTTATTAAATTTTCAAAAACTAAAAAAGTTAAATTCATCAGGGATGGTCAGTTTCAGTTTCAACCAAAAAAATATAAAAACTAATAAAAAAAAAGTTGGAAAGGTCGTTGGCATTTGCACTCTTTCTCCCTACAAAGGGTATACCTGCTGCTGATCCCAGAAATAGATAACTTTATCCTTTGTGGAAAAAAAAAAAAATGAAAAATCTTCAAGTTAAAGTTTACATCCGCTTATTGAAAGCATCTCACCTTAGGGTATCCGTTGTGATGCTTACTCCTTATAGTTGCACACAGACTAACCCCACCGCAGAATTCGCACTCTTTCCATATTTTTTTTCTCATCCACATTTGCACTTTCTACTGCTTCTATACCTGCTGCCACTGCTACTGAGGTTTCTATCTATTCTCTATGATGCTGCTGCTGCTGCTGTTGCTCTCAAGTACTTCAAAAAAGACAGGACTATGAGGCAAGGATTTACTAAAAACTAAGAGTCATTATTTAAGACAAAGAGGCATAGTGGGAAGTATACCGCAAACAAAACTAAGCAGTGCTTCTACTTCTCGTCCTTCTACGCCGCCCTTCCATCATATAAGAAGAAGCTACCACCCAATATTCCGCCAACTAATGGTTTGGCAAGGAGCAGCATGTAGCTCCATCCCAGCAATGTTGCTGCCGTGACAGGAAAACATTTTTGTTATGTGGAAGGAAAAAAAAAAAGAGTATAGAAACCCCCTGCTGAAGTGAAAAATTTATTTCCGTTTGGTTCATCATGTGTCTCCTATATAACCCAGAATGGATCTAGTTCTGGGGTATTAGAAGGATCGCAAGGGGTGGGGGTGAAGAAAAAACTCTCAGTTCGTACGTGAACAACGAAAACTTTGAGTATAAACATATATGGAGGGGGAGCACTATATACGACTATGACGATGACGACGACGACGAAATACCCTCAATGCGAGGAGGCGCATTACCATCAAAGTGGTACTTCCGTTTCAGCTGATGCGGAAGAGAGTTCGGCAGAGCAAAATATAAAAAAAAATTGAAGAAAAAAAAATGTAGTAGATTCCAAAATAAAACCATCACACCACATGTACGGCACACACATCCCAACCGACATCCGTGAAGATATATTTTTACACTTTGTTCCAAGATTTGTGCGGTATTGTGATTTTTTTTCTATTCTTGTATTTTTTTTCTTCTATTTTTTTTGTACATTTTTCTGTAAGGGGTGGAAGGTATACTTTAGGGTGGGTAAATGGCTGTTCTAGAGGTGTTCTCTAAACAAATGGGGGAATTCAATTTTATTTCAATGCAGATATTTTTTTGTTTTTTTTTTTTTTTTGTTTCTGGTGTGGAATTCTCAGGGCAATGCAGAAAAAAAAACGCGAATTTATGGTTCGCTTTAGGTTATTGCAGAATCGTTTGATGATAAGAGCTTGATGCATTTTTTTTCACCACACAAAGTCATTTTAATGTTTGTATTTTTTTGTGGAAAGTGAGTTAACTTCAAAGCATACAAAGAGAGCAACCGCAGTCAAATTGGGACAATATGTTTAGAGGTCGTGATTCTTTGCTTTAGGTTTTGGGTTTTTGGTTTTATGTGAAATTTGGTTTGCTTTTATCATTTTTGTTTTACTCTTTTAAATGGACGTTCTGGACTGATTGAAACAAATATTTAAAGAGAAAAGTTTCCCTATTACAAAAATGTTTTAAATCGCAATTCTTTCGAAACATACTAGATAGTGTCTCGAGTTTTACTATGATGACCAAATCATCCCAGACATGTATTTCGCACTGTTGTTCGATAAAAAGCTACCACACTCCAGTCGCTTTTGAAGTTCAATCAGGACATAAGCACTGTTCGGATACTGCATCCCGCAAAAAGGGACTTAGACTTGATCATTAGGAACCATAATAAAAACGAGCACGCGGTCACAGAAATTAAAGATAAAAACTCAGACAACGCGATGTGGTTGCATTCTTGCATGCATATTCTGATTACTGAATAAATATTTTTGAAAAATTTTATCAATACCTCGCAATACTGCAATACTAACAGAAAGGCGATTCCGTACAGAAGAATTTTTGCAGCAAGATGTCTGAAGAAATGTTTAGCATGTTATTTTATTGCTTTCCCAAAATCACATAGTAAAGAAGCTGTAAAGTTTTGGTTCATGGGTTTTTGCGTTACTCTGGAACGTGGTAACCGATGCACTTCAATAGATATAGCGTTACGTTTGATGGAATAAACCAAGGACCGTAGCTATAACATTTTCAGCTATGCTGATTAACTTGGCAAACACATTCGGGTCTTCTTTTGCTGAGGTAGTTGCTCAAATTAATGGGCCTTAAAAACATGCAGATTATTGAATAACTAACGCTCCTCCGAAACAACCTTCGGATGTGTAAGCCAATAATCCGGCGAATAATTACACGTTTTAGTGTGGAAAATAAGAACAAAAAAAAAATGCGCAGAGTACGACGTTAAATTGTTGTTAACATCTTAAATACAAATATCGGTATTGCGACGAGGTCTTAAAACATAAAACCTTCATAATGTACAATCTCCAAAATCTGATTGTATAGAAATTTGATAAGTTAATGCTACAATCCACTGTTTTCATTGTTAAGGTTAAGAGTAAAGAATTTAATTTCGTGGTGATGCATAATAACACCTCCAAAGAAGTCAGGCTTTTGACCAAATTCGTCATGATGTGATTTACGTCAAGCATTCTTCGAATTGCTTAGATCTCCGAACTTTCTGAGGAGCTTATAAAGTTACGGATTATCTACTACTCGGTAGTCCGAATGAATAAGCATATAGCGTTACTTTCAACGAAGATCGGTTATTGTGACAGCTTATTTCCGACAAAATACCCTTAAAACAATTTCCAAAAAAAAAAAACTTTTCTGAAAATTTCTAGAATCAAATATTGTTTATCAATGTATAACAACGTTATTTCGTTAATCATACTGTTGGCATTGTTTTAGAATTTCAAAAACATTTAGAAAAATAATTTATCCAAGTTTTTAAAAACATTTGTAATACAATTTCATTATACCAGTTGACTGAGCAGACACCCAAACAATATAAAAACTCTTAACGAAATTATATTTTTACCTACTTTAAAGCAAACTTTGAAAAATTTACCACCATTCTGCATTCTGCATGAACCACCTTGCAACCACTTTCGACTTTCAACAAAACTAACCTTACGTCACTGTCGCTAAAGTACGTTGTCGTTGTCGTAGTCGCCAAAATGTCTAAAAGAGAAAAATGTTTCGTTATGTGTGCATGTCAAAGCCATGTACTTGTAACTATCAGACCAAAAAAAAAAAAAACCCTAAGAAAAAAAAAAAAATTACCAGCTACAGCCAAAAAATTGTTTCATTCGTTTTCGTATGCCGTCTGCTATTGCCACTGCCCCTGCCACCTATCACAATTGTTGCCAACAACTAAAAGTGACGGAGGGCAGCTCAGCTGTTTCAACAACGATGACGACGACGACTGAAACTGAAATTACCGTGGCAGAGCGTTATTATACCATCAAATGTGAACGCGGATAAAACGTCGTCATCGTCTTTCGTCGTTGTTGTAGTACGTCGCACTGAGGCACCACTTAACCTCAACTATTTCCGTGTAGGCATGAGATTTTTCGTTTTTTTTTTTTTTATTTTTCACCAAAATGGTCTCTTTGTCAGCCGCGCCCACTCGTTTCCACTTTGCCACCGCCTTGTGCAAAATCCTTTCGTTTTTTTTTTTCTTCGTTTTAAGTTGGGTTGAAGTTGCAAATTGCAGAGTTTAATATGAATTTTCGTCGTTGCTTTTGCATGCCACACTGCCACAACACATGACAAACGAATTTACTTTGTGCACACCCTGTACTAATATTCTCTTGTCGGCCGGGCCAGTGCAATTACCACTTGTGAGAAAAGAGGATAAATATGTCGGGGGGAGGGTTGACAAAGTGACGCACCAAAATATGGGTGAGTGCCTGAAAGTATTTTAGTTGGGTGAGAGCAAATTAATGTGCATGTCGGTTTGTTGGCTCTCGACCAAAATTATGATGGAACCATGGAGCACTAGCAGCAGCAGCAGAAGCTCATAGGAACTCTCTTTACCCTCCTCATGCAGAATATGATTTTATTTTTGACAGGCAGAGGGAGATTTTTTTTAAATTTTGTTCATTCAAGTTGCTCCCATCATAGATCACTAAAATGTCTTCCTTGTCTTGATGGTGTATGGCATAATAAATCAATATTTTCATACCTCTCTACAGTCTTTGCTATTCGACATTTAAAAGTTCATGTTGAGATACTTTCAAATTCAATAAATTTAAATGACATTGATTTGTTTTTTTTTTCCCCATTTTTTTTTTTTTTGAGATAAATTTACCAACCGATCAGGGTTGAAGTTAAAGGTAGTTTCGGCATCAATCTAAAAAAAAAAAAAAATAGCACAAGACACAAACACTGATAAAGTTATTTTCGAAAATTGACGCACTCCTTGAAATTGATGGTTCGGGTGAACTAATTCGATTAGGAGCATCGAGAGAATGTAATACTGTAAATGCGGTTGACATTCAATCTTCTTAAGTGCACTACTACTAGATTGTCATGGTGATTCGACATAACATTTGAAACAGCTATGTGGCACGTTCAATGTGGTAGATTATACGACAAATAGACATGGAGAAAGAGAGAGAGTGAAGCCCTTTAGTGGGTCAAAAATCTAAGAAGGGAAGGAGAAAAGAGGTTATATATTTTGAATTATTGAGACTAAGAATCACTTTATGGAAATGGACATGAGCTTTAGAGTTTTGGATAGCAGCAATAGATTGTCATGTTTGTTTGACATTTGACGTTAAATTTATACGAAGATTTGAATGTGGCAGGGATCAGGGTGTGTTTTTTGGTTATTAATGATATCGCACATTTGGTTTTAGGGTTTAAGTGTGGGAGTCTGTAGAAAATTATTATTATCGTTTGTGGTCATTTTGAAAAGTGACAGTCGGTGTTATATAATATGCATCACGGTCCGACAGTCAAAATTGTTTTTTACCTTTAAGGACTTTAAGGACAAGCGATGATTAATAGTTCATCCAATGTCCGTCAAGTTAGCATTACCTATTACTTTCGAATTTCAAAATATTAATGGTGCAATCAATTTTCGTGAATATGGCGTAAATTTTTTCGTGAAAGAACAAAAAAAAGTATGCGAAAATCGTTTTTTTTTTTAAAGCCCTTGGTAGTGCTAACCTGACATTCTTGTTAGTAGGTTCCTACTATTATCACGAAATAGAAAGAAAGGTAGGCCTAAAAACTCCTGGTACAAGCAAATGCAAAACCACCAGCATTCAGTTGGCCTTAGAAATGGAACAATACAAAACCGGGAGGCTTGCCGCCGATTTCTGAGGTCAACCCGGCGAACCCCACAGGCGGATCACTAGTGTGAAGCAGTTACGTGGGATAGTTATGATCCCCTCGACATCGAGATCATAACAGCGCCGAGAAAAAGGAAGAAGAAGGTTCCTACTATTATCTCTTCAAATGCCTGAAAAAAGAATTTTTACCAAATTAATTGTCGTAGATAGGTGGCGGTATTTTGGAAACAACGCACCATTAAGTGAGTTAACGATAGTTACCATCATCAGAAGAATTATTTTTTTTTCAAAATGCTTATCCAATTTCGCAATTACCTATCTATTGTCACTCGACGACTTTTAAAAAATTCCTGGATGGGTGAAGTTTAAGGGAACCAACATTTTTGAAATTCAAGAACCAATAATGACTGCAAATACTTAAAAATTAATATGGCAGGTAGATTTCATAGTTTGTTTTAGGATTATATATGTATGCTGCGATTCAAATATAGTAGAGCAAGACCTATAAATTGATATGGTATGCTGGTACTTTATATATAAAACTTCGAATATTAGGCAGCATTAAGCTTTTCAACGAGTTATTTTGGTTCTCAGGGTTTAAGTAAAAAATCGGTGATCAATTAACCCGTAATTCTAACTAATAAAGGAATGGTCATCAGTTTACCTTTGAATCGTATAGCGGACTTAATGTTAACTATAGAGATCAGAGTTCGGACTTCAGTTTCAAAATTTCGAAGCAATTTTGAAAAAAAAAATTATTTAGATCCAAAATTTCGGTAGCAGATTTCAAAAAAAAACTTTCAAAACATTTACAAAAATTTATTTTAAAATTATTTTTCTTAACTTTTTTTTTATTAATTTCATTTCCAAAAAAAACTTTCTCATCTGCGGGTTGCAACACTGCTGTGGGGTAAAACGGTTAGTTCAGCATTTTTGATTAGGAATTCTTTAAAATCAGTCAAAATCACTTTGATACATTTTATTTATATCTTAAATTCGAATTCACCTCCATTCATCTTTTGAGATTTAAGTGCAGTTTTATTTGTCAATGCCTCTTCCAGATTCAAAATTGAAGATAAATCCCTTTTTATAATTCTCTTCTCTGAATTTTATGTTTGAAAAATATTTTTCATTAAAAAAAAGAAGTAGATTCTAAAAAAGAGAAGTAGATTTTATTTTTTTCTCAAAACCAAAGGAAATCTACTTCGATCGAAGTAAAGTCTGAACCCTGATATAGATTCTTTCTTTAGCCTCACTACACGGATTTGGAATGCTAACATAGCTCTGTATCAGAGATCAGAAATAAATCTCAACCTTTTGAAAGGTTCCTTAATAACTCTTATTTGTCGCCATTTTCAATAAAGGTCATAAAATAACCTTTATTTTAAAAAAAGAAAAATTTCGGTCAAGGTCTGAGAAAAACCTTTATTTTGTATTTTTTTATGTTTCGGTCAACCAGTGAGATTTATCGCTGAGAGAAAACAATAAATCTCATCTGCAATTGTATCAATTCCTAGAGACATGGGAGTGGTGCCATATGAAAGCTTATATTCTCAGCTACCCGATAGTGGTATAATCCGGTTTTTCGATTTTTCTCAAAATTCCGAGAAAATCGCATTTATATGTTGGGGCTAAATTTTTTTTTTTTAAAATCCCCTCATCATTTGAACGCTCCTGGAAGCTAAACCGCTTGAGATAAAATTTTGGGAGTGGTGCCAAATGATAGCTTGTGTCATGGGCCTACGCTTTGAAAATTGTCAGATTTAAAAAAAATCTCCTTCCATGTTAGTCCGCCACATTTACCTTAAAAAAAAATTTCGTGCCTATTTTTTTCGATTTTTTAAGTTCTTCCGGTTTGAGAACGCGTGCACCTACAGGGACGGGATTGGTACCCAAATGTAGGTTAGAGTCCCCGCTACCTTTTGGCATCAAACATTTTTTTTTTCATTTTTTTCAAAATTCCGAGATATAGCCGTTTGAAGTTGGGTGGGCGAAAATGCTTCTGGAAGCTGAACGCTTTGACCTAGATATTAGAACATCAGTCTACTGAAATATTCGAAATTGCATGGGTTGTGCTTGTCGTCCCAGCGATTCAAATCACAGTGGAAAACACATTTTCGTCATTAGATTTTACTTTAAACGAAAGGAGACAGTTCATACATTATTTAATACATATACTTAGAAAAAATATCCTTTTCATATTTATTTTTGTAATATAAAGACATTCTTGACACATTCGACATTTTACTTTGAATTTACCATTTTTGATTTATTTTCAGCGAAAACGGTTAAAGGTTGACCTTTTCCATTTATTTTTTTTGTAAAAATCTCAACCATTGAGAGATATTTAAAAAAAAAAATCTCAACCTTTATTTTTGATTTTTAAAAATAAATCTCAAACCTTAACCGAAACTATTTAAAGTAATGTGGTAACTCTCAGAGAGAAACCGATTGAAAATAAAGGTTGACTGTTATTTCTGGTCTCTGCTCTGTATTTTTCTCTCAATGTTGCATTCCTTATGTGCTGTACAAATTTCCCTTCTCATAAATGCATTTTATGAACCTACAAAAAATACCAATAATTTTTTGTTAGCACTGACACCTAAAATCTGCTGCAGGTTCCAAGCTATCCAAAAAGAGTCCGTCCTGGGAAAGAGCTTTGAACTACAAAAAAACAATTCCGTATTCATGAAATCAAGTTGTTTTTTGCTTAAATCCTGCCTCATAAGCTGCCCATGATGAGTTTGTCCTATGATGATATGTGTGATATGTTGAATTGACCATGAAAAAGTGTATTGATTTCCTTGTCTCATGGGTTTGTTAGTTCATCACAGAACCTCCAATGGCTTTGTAGTTGTCAAGAAGGAGGAAATTAACGAAGTAGTAAATCGACGAATTTGAGATTCCCATTTTCGGGAGTGCTTTCGTGCTGGCTCTGTGTACCGAGAAGCAAATTTTGACGCTTCGTTAAAATAGCGAAAAACAATTGAGATTGAGATCTTCACAATATTTTCTTTAATTTTGTCGTTGATATTTGAGAATGTAACTCAACTTTAACAATTTTTGGACCCGATGTAAAGTACGTTTTAGTTTACCTTTCGGCTCTTCTGTGGGACCACGCGTGGAGGTGAGAATACATTTTTTTAAGTTAAGGTACAGTATGTTGTTAAAAGTGATGTTAAAACAATTACAAAATTTTAAACGCAATTGATTCTTTCTTCTATTATTTGTTTTTCATCACAAGTTTAAAAAAAATAATACCTTTTAACTTAAATATAATTATATACGTCAGAAAAAAAAAATATTACATAAATTACTTTAAATATCCATCAAGTCATATTAAAGGATAACAAAAAACACTATATTCGTTAAAAATCGATTAAACTCTCTCTCCCTTGTGCGAAAAAACTGACAGCTCTGCAGGTCATTTTCTTTTTACGTGAGAAATATAATTTAGAGTGCCATTACAGACTTTTAAATACAAAGAAAAAAAAACAAAAAAAAAAAAAAATACTGTGAACTTTATATAAGATGAAAAAAAAAAAAATGAAAAATAAAAAGTTTTTAATTTCATCAAAGTCATTTGACACATTACCCATTATACGTCGTAGAGAAAATACTTTGTCATTGTTCTCAACTATTTTTGTCTCTCCCTCTCTCTCTTAACATTAAAAAGTCTTATGAAAGTGGCTACCGTAAGCAACTGCAACGCATCATACATATATAAATGTAGTTATGTATTTTTTTTCTTCCAAGGAGCAGTATTTTCTTAATAATTGCATTATTCTTCAGTGAAAGGACATACATAAAGCGAACGAACGAACGAATGAACAGATTCTTGACTAAGTTCATATCCTCCATTTGCCACTACCACTGGCTGATGGGTTACAGCTATACAACACATCAACGTCATTGTTGTCTCTCTGTGTTCTGTCGAAGAGTGGAAGCACTTGCAATCCATTTGGAAAGAAAGTTGTTGGCATACATCCATCCATACACACAGTTATATACCTACACTTAAACGATATGTGTGAGTATATGCAATTTCCTAGTGGAATCCTTATGGTAACCCAATTAGAGTCTTTCTCAAGATGAATTTCTGTGCGATGCTTCATCATGAAGTCTGACGAAGATGATGACAACGAAAACGTCGTCGTCGACGAGGACGAGTTTGTTATTTTATCCTTTCTCCATCCACCTACCAACACTTTGGGTGTGTTTATCTATATGTCCTTTTTTTATGTTTTTATTTTTTACCTGAGAGATGTTAAGTAAGCATCTTTGCGTTTCGGTCACATTTGAACGAACAAAAAAAAAAAAATGTCAAACCTTTTCACACATCAAGCCTCCTGCGCCACCCATTATCCCCCTGCGACAGCGATATTTTGAAATCTACCAACAAAAAACATACACAACTATAAGTTTACTTATAGGTGTGTCCTTAAAGTGTTGCGATTTTTCTTTCACCTGTCAATGTAGTGTGTGATCCCATTTCTCGTTTCCACTTTTTTTTTTTCTATGTATTTTTACTGTAACGTAACCTAGAAAAAATAAAATGAAAATAAAACAAACTTTTTTCTCATCCGAACAGAACAGGTTAAAGCTGGTAAAAATATAGAAAAGCAGAGCAAAAGAGTTAGGGGGTGTTGGGGCTCTCATTCTATACCTCTGCATTTACCTACCTCTCTGGTTTATCTGTATATAGCCATCAGCAGTATAACTGCTGCAGTAGCACATCCTTGAATATTTTTATGCAAACAGTATATCAATATTAAATGTGATGCACATACAGATGCAGGGATTAAGCGTGGACTTGTACATTAATTTACATACCTTGATCTCTGAAGGATACCTATGTTTTGCCATAATATATAGAACTAGAAAAAAACTATGTGTATGGAGAAAGGAAGAGGCCGAGTTGCAAAAATTGCTCTGATATGATGCTTTATGCTGTTGTGTATTAGTGGAAAGAATGAAAGAAAGAAATGAAAATGATGAAAAGTTCAACTTGTGTTTATTATTTGTTTTTTTTTTTTTTTTTTTTCTTTTTGCTTTTTGAATTTAGCTTGTAGCTTTTGTAAGCGATTAAGTTGGGTTTTGTGTTTAATTTGACTATTTTTATCCTTTTGGCCATAAAAGTGGCCTTGGTGCATAAATAAATGTTTGAAAAATTATGAACGAACGAAAAACGTGTGAAAGATGACGCGGCGGTTTTTGAATATTTAAATTGAAAAAGTGTAAAAGCCTTTGGGGGTTTTGAAATTTTCAAACAAAAATAGAGGGGGTGAAAAATTTCAATTTGAATTCGATATTTTTTTTTTTCGTTAGTGGAGGCTATGTTTTCAAAAATAATTTCTTCGGTAATAGTATTGATTTCTTATTAAATAAAAACTTTAAATTAAATAAAAAAATAAATCTTTTTCAATATCTCGTGAACCAGCAGTTTATTCCTCCCTAAATTCTATTTTTTCATACGATAATGTTGGTCGAAAACTAAATTCCTGAGTTTTTCACCTTTTGAATTTAAGTTTTTGTCAAATGTATGATTATCGGTTGGTATTGTTTTTTTAATGGCTTCTATCAAAATGTGCTAGATGTTTCCGTTGTATGGTATTGATACTATTTTCTTTGTAATCGATAAGAAAAATCCCATCCAAATCCCAAAATATTGTAGCCAAGATTTTTCCAATCGATTTTGAGACCTTGAATTTCTTAGCAGGTGCTTCGCTTTTTGTGAGCAACTTCATTAACTCCTGCTCTGACTCAGGCTCAAAACGATGAACCTAAGTTTCATGACCGGTCACAATTTTGTCAATGATGTCAGCTCTTCTCCCAAAGGCTCAAGCCTGAACAATGAAAAATCGTCTAAAACGCTCAAATTCACTGAAATATGCAAAATCCTCTTACATCCCCAACAAATATTTATTTTTTTCAGAATTTTTAATTACAATAGTTTGTCCAGCTAGAATTCTTTAGGAGATATTCAAAAAGCAAAACTTGCACTGAAAAATTCAAAAGTTTTCAAAATTCCCCAAAACTTTTTTTTCCAATGTTGTAAAAGAAAAGAATACGAACTCTATATGGCATATATACAAAAAGGAGATGACATTTTTCAACGCAATTTGTTATGTTTTTAATTTTTTTATGATTTTAGATGTTTTTTTTTGCGAGCAACACCAAATAATGCAGCCATGTGAAAATCCCACAGTCAAAATTTTGACTCTTCAGCCGTATAGATTTCACATGTACAATGCTCAAAAAAATCAGATGGTTTTACTTTTTAATCAGTGATTAAAAGAGAGCAATTTATTAAAGTCACTGTGGCGTATGCGTAATTTTTTTGTATGTAATAATCTTAACGCAAATATTTTTATTTCTTTTTGTTTAGATTATCCTTGAGAGCTCATCCATGCTTTGACCTATGCTTCTGTCAATTTTTGTACTTAAATATATTTATTAAAAAATACCATGTGCAATAATTTTTTTTCAAAATTCAAAAAAATTGTACCTAGCTGGCGATCTTACCTGCACTGTAAAAACTATATCAACTCTTTTAAAAAATGAAAAATTTCTTCCAAATTTTACGAGCTATTTAAAATAAATACAGGACAAATGGAAGAGCTATAATAATATGTCCCGCCAGAATAGAAGACATAGTAGAAATACCAAACTTATTTGCATCTAAACAAGACAAAAATTAAAAAAAAAAGATATTTATCAAAAAGCTTAAAAAAGATGATTTAAGTTTCTTCGAGCAGCATCAGAAGGTTCTTCTTAAATTCTATTTATCACATGTAGCTTAAAAGAGTCTGCGCGTAATAAAATTCCCAATCACTTTTATTATATTGCCTGCACTCGCTATCAATTCACTCGCTCGTCTCGGCTCGCCTCCACACACAAAACACCAAAACCCAACGTTGCGCGATACTTTGTCATTTGTCTTAATTGGTTGACTGTTGCATGCATACAGAGTGCACAGTGCACACTGCACATGCAGCAATTCCCCGGTTCTCAATTTGCAGTCGTTAACAAGACGATATATGTATGTATAAGAAAAGAAACAACAACCCAAGTGCTGGTGCAAGCAATATAATAAAACACCGACTGGCTGGCTTTCTTTCTTTCTTCCCAGACATGACTCAGTCTCGGTCGTCGCGACATAGAAATAGCAAGCAGCTCATAAAGGGTATGGGGTAAAGTCGCTGTTGTTGTTTTTAGTATAGTTCGTGGGTCCTGTTTCTTAACCAGCAAAACATCTCCTCTATACCCACAACATTCTTTGGTTTGTTTGTCCGCTCTTGAGTTTCTTTGAAACTTTTTTTGAGGGATATGAGGTTTAAGGCCCAAGAATCACAAACAAAAGAACAAGGGTGCACTAATATTTTTTAATTCTGACAAGAGTTGGATTTCAAGCGGAAAACAAACCTACCACACACATAGGCAAGGTATATGGAACTCCTGAACCTGTCACAAGAACTGTCAGGACTTAGAAGAATGACGTTTATATGGCAGTTTCAGTTCCGTCTTATACAAAAAGCATATTTAAACATTTGAAGAATAAAAGTTAGAAGACAAAAAACCGTCTAAGAAAAAACCTTTACGGCGGAAAAACAGAACCGTTTTTGCCACCATATCATCTTTTTTTTTCAAATGCAACTTCCTTTTTCTTTCCTTTTTTTCTTTCGAGCTAAAATTTTAATTTAATTATGCCGGGCAGCTATATGTTCTTAGGGCACTGGAATGGAAGACAGAAGAAACTAATTGCCACCAAAGAGACCCTCCCTCGTTCGTTGAAAAAGAGTTGATTGCAATTTTTCATCCCTCGTTTTCTAACCCTCTCCAAACAAGACACAAAAAAAAAAAGAATAAAAAAGACAACGGGCTTAGTGCAGTAATTGCACTTTTACTATAACTTTATTTTTATTACATTTTATAAACCTCTGTGTGGAGCATGGGCAAGTAGGGTGGGGGTGGAGAAAGATTGGTTGGTTTGGAATGTGTGTGGTTTTAGAACGGCTTTTTTTGTGTGTTTATTTTGGCCATGATGGCAGAGAAGAAGAAAATGATGAACAACCCGCTATTACTCAAGTCGTATAGACCAACGAAACGGAGGACTAAATATCTCCCAGAATTTGAAATTGGACAGGACACATGGGCATAGGGCATTGTTCCATCTCTTGACTTTGGCCAGCGAGTGGAAACGAGTGAAGGAAGGTCATGGCTCTGATTGCAAAAGTTTCGCTTAATTTCACTGTATATTGGTTGGTAATTGTCTGCAGTATCTATAGAGATACTCTGTGTGTGCCGTCAGCGATGAATTTGAAGCCGGAAAATGCAGATGAGCAAAAGGGTTTCCATATAAACTATGCATGCTTAGGAGTAAAGAAATGCGGGGGAGTAGAAGAAAACTTTCAAATGAAAATGATGAAAATTAGAGTTTTCTAGGTTTTCTATTTTTTTTTTTTTTTTGTTTTTGTTCATTATTACACTACTGATGGTGCATTGAGGGAGAAAGAAAGAAAGAAAGAGAGAGAGAGTGCAGAAGAAAAGTGATTTCAACTGTGAAATTGCGGTTACTGCATGTTGTCGTAACTATTAGTATAGAGATACAGTTAGTTACTGGGTAGTTAGTATAGTTTTGCCGAAAATTTGGGAAAAATAAGAATTCATTAAAATTGGTATATCAATTAGAATGGTTAAGGAGGTTAAAAGGAAATGAGGATGGTAGTTTCTAATTAAAATGTGAGTGTTGTTTTGTGAGTAATAAAATCTGTTTTATAATATTATTTAAAGATAATTGGGCACTTAACGTAAGAGGACAATCCAGACATGCAGCAGCAGACGAGTTCGTTGTGCGACAGCTGGCCACAAAATTAATGTTATCAATTTACATAACATATTTTCCAACTAAGCTAGAAGTGAGCAAATTTGGAAAGCTTCCTATTTGCCGAAGATTCCTTGACATACGTCAAGTTTCTATCCCTGGTACTAGCCGCCAGAAAAGTTGAAGTCAGGGTTGTTAAGATATCAAAAAAAAAATAATAATATACCTAATAATTTATTTGAAATAAAAAAATATTTATTGCAAATAAAAAAAATGCATTGAAATAATATTTATCGCCACTGAAAAAAAAAAATGCATTAAAAAAAAATTAATTGCAACTGAAAAATATGTATTTATTGCAAGTAAAAATTATTTCCATTGATTAAAAAATGTTATTGCAAATGCAAAAAAAAAATAAAATTAAATAAAAAAGCCAATTGAACAAAATTTGCATTGAAAATAAAATTCTTAGTGCAAATAAAAATATCATACCTACCTACATAAAAAGTTGTATTGCATTTTGCATTGAATTTTTCAAATATTTTTCAGTTGTAAATAAATATTTTTTTAAATGAATTTTTTTTGTATGCAATAAATATTTTTTCTTTTAATGGAAAATAAATGCATTAAAAAAATGATTTTTTTCAACCTTGGTTGAAGTCCATACCCGAAGCCTGCCTGTTCCAAAAGGAACTATAAAGTAAACTCTCACTAAACGATCACGATGAGGAAAAGATAATTCAGTTATGTATTGAACCCAATCAAAAACTGCTAATGGTCAAAACCGGGGTCAAAAAATTTGACCTCTCTTATATTTATTTTTTTTTTTTTCAAACAATATTAAAAATATAATTACCTACTAAAAATTCAGATAATGAAAAAAAACATAAAATATTTTGAAGCATGAAAACATTATTATAATATAAAAAAGCACTAAAAAACATTTTGTTTTTCAATTTAAAAAAATATTATTAATTGTTTAGTTAACCTGTAAAATAAATCCTTTTCAAGATGGTTTTATTTTTATATTAGGAAAGCCATCATTTCTTGATTGTGTAGAAAAAAACTAATAATTTTGTTATTATTTCTTGTAAAAACAATAAATCCAAACCTCAACGCCTCACCTTGAACCAGAAGCTCTTGAGTTATTTCAGAATCTGACCAAAATTCCATCACAAAAAAAAAAAAAGGTTAAACCAAGCACGTTTTTACCATTAACCATCTAAAGACCCCCAACAAAAATATAATACTCATTCTTAACGCCTAATTTAGCACGCAATTGGCGAAAGACCACAGATCAATTATAGAACTCTTTGCCAACGTCATAGCTTTGGCATATAACAACTATCAACATATTTACTACAACAAACAAGATACAAGGAAACCTTTTAGTTAAGATAGTTTCAATCTCTCTCATTGGCGCCAAAAGACCACCGCTGTTACGCTCGGCGGGCGTTTTACAAAGAAAACAAATCCCAACGTCTGACAAGCTGCTACACTGACTGCCACAGTCGATTCGCATTGAAATGAACGCGTTTCTATCTCTATAACGTAACGAACGATTGCACTTAATCAAAATGCCTCCCCATTCTTGGTTAATTGCCCGTCAATTCAAACCAATTGCCAAAGTCAATTGATTGCTTAATAGTGGTAGTAATGGTTACAGTACAAATATATTGGTTGTGATTGTGATGTATGTACATCTTTTTTTTTCTTCGTTTTTTGCATTGCGTTCCTTGATAAATGTGCATCACGATGTTTGACATCAAACAGGCCAAAGTGAGGAACCCGCATCGTCGTCGTCGGCAGTCGTCACTGAATCGTTACACTCCAACAACTTCCATTTTAAACAACTATTAAATGCACAACTTTTACGGTGTATAGAAGTCGACTTTGTCGTCGTTATCGTTGTCACCAATCTTGTGTGACCGACCATAGTTCTCTCTCATAAAGAAGCTACAAAATTCAAAATCAGAATTTATCTAAGCAAAGCTAAAAAGCAAATCTCAAAAGCATTTTAATTCCAAACATAGAGATGTTTTTGTATCCTAAATAACGGTAGGATAACGTTGACAAGAGAGACAACGCTGCATATCTCTTGTCAAGCCATTAGCTCACTTTGATAGTTTTCTAATTATGCAAAATTTATTTTTCTCCTCCTTTTTGTGGGCTACTCTGACGTTTTGGGAAATGTTTACTTAAAGTTTTCAACTTAGAATTGTTGCCAACTGTGGTGAAAATTTTAAAAGTTTTTTTTTATAACTCCGGGAACAGTAACTGACAGTTGCAAATTTGGGTATGATACTGGTTATATCACTTATTCAAGTTTTCGCTTTTGGTCTTTTAAAACCTTCAAAAAATCTTTAAAAAAAGAAAAAAAATCACCATCAATTTTTGAGATTTTAACCATTTAAGACCTGTTTTTAAATAAAATTTTACCTTTTCTTTAAAAAGTAATTATATCTAGTACAATTTGAGCCTAAAATCGTCTCCATAGACCTCATAGCGTCCAAAATATAACTTTTCGAAGTTAAAATATTTTTTCGATTTCGAAAATTTTTGCCAATATTTTAATGCTCGTAAGAAATAAGAGAGACTTTTTGATCAGATACAATGTGGCCTAATCTATTTGTTGTGAACACTTCACAAAATATGAAGGTTTATAATTTTCTTTCGTATTATTCTTTTCAAATGTCAATATAAACTGCGATGGCAACCATATTATCCACCCACTACCACTCAGCCAATTTCCATCTGAAGAAGAAACAATCCAGAAGCAGTGTGCTGCACGATAGATGAATGCATCTGTTTGGTTTATGATCTCGCAAATTGCAGAGAAAACTCTTGAGTTGCAATTTCCCAAAAAAAGATGACTTTACTTTTGAGGAATGCATCAGCAAGAGGAGCAAGCCCAAGCATGCCCATCACCATCAATGAGAAAAGGTGGTATCTGAGAAAGGAGCAATTTAGACAGCCATGATCTGATGAATCGACAAGGAAGAAGAGTGGGAGAGTCGAGTCGGTTCAAGGCATTTTACGTTGCGTCTCGTTGCCGTCGTCATCGTCGTCAATGCAGATGATGTTGATGATAATGATGAGAAGAAGAAGGAAAATATTTTTGAGCAGCTCTGCGCTATAGAAGTGCTAAAAACGAAGGCAATTTGTCTGTCAACTGGACACATACAATTTTTGCTTTAGCTTTTGTTTGCTTTGAAAATGTTAGCAAATTTGCAGGATATTTTAAAAGCGACACAAAATGAAGGAAAAATTTGACATGTTGTGTGCGTTGCGAAATATTTGGATACGAATTGACAGAGGCAAATTAACTAATACCTAAGGAAAATTAAAAAAATTGCTGGCAAATATTTAAGCTCTTATCTAGAAATAGAATTAAAATGAACATAATTGATGGAAAAGGAGATTGAAAAACAGGAGATGTTTGCTTTCGTGGTTGTTTAATGTAAAAAAAGGACATTGGCGGTTGAGATTACTTCTGAATAACAAAAATTTCCTTCGGCATATTTTACACAAATGCGCTTTATATGGAGTCTTTATTCCATTTGTTGGTGGTGCTTTTCTTGCGACTCCGATACGACCAATTTTTAACACAGAAGAGGCTATTGAAAGACTACTTGAAAAATCGTTTCCTTTGAAAGTCCACCGAAGGAAGAGATTAAGACAAAGAAGAAATCGCAAAGTAAAATTCGGTAGAAATATTTCTTTCATCACAAAGGCTGAATTGCATAAAGTCACAAAAATTCAGCTCCGTGAAGCCAGAACTGCGACCTCAAATTTTTTGAACCAAATTTGTCTAATTCGTTTGTCCACCGTTTGTCCATGTTTGTCCACCCAAGATTTTCGAATTTTTGAAAAACACAGTCAACATTTCACATTGAAATGTTCACTGTGGTGTATGCGTATTTTTTTTCTCGATTTTTCAGTACAAAAATTATTTTTTGAATATCTTCTAAACGTAGGGTGGACAAACGACGATTTTTGGTATACGTATAGAGCTCGAGGTGGAAAAACGACATAAATTTGAAATTTTGAAAAAAGTCAATTTTTGGAGATTTTATGGGACTTTGAATTTTTCAGTACAACGAACGATTATATTTGGTATAAATATATATAACTCGAGGTGGACAATCGATTGCAGTTGGTTTTATACGTCTATCTCAAAATTTGAGCGTTTTAGACGATTTTTCATTTTTCAGACTTCCTGTAAAAAAAAAAAAAATTTGCTCTAAAATTTTTTTGAAGGGTGGATAAACGAAAATTTTGGGTGGACAAACGGTAAATAAACGGTGGACAAACGGTGGACAAACGAATTAGACAAATTTGGTTTAAAATTTTTGAGGTCGCACTTCTGGCTTCACGGAGCTCCAAAATGCCCATGTATAAAAATACCGGTTTTTTCTGTATCTTTACTTTATGGAAAGTTTGTAGGTCATGTGATTTTCAATGAATAAAAAAATTATAGGTAAAATGTTGAAAATAACGGTTTTCCGCTTATTGAGACAAAGGTGTGGATTATGTATTTCTTTTTTTTACGCTTTTACTTTAGTAAGAAAAGAAACAGTTTTTTGAAACAGTTTCTGAATTAAGTTAAATTTTTAGCCGGGGCTAAATTTTTGACACTAGGTATTGAGGTGAAAAGATAAATTTTCAACTATCAAAAATGTAACTTTCCCGATCGATTTTATCAAGGGTGAAACAAATTAAAATTTTGCTTCCTTACAAAAGCTCGACCTTTACAAAAACATACTATTTATTTTAAGAATTTAGCACGAAAATAATAGCAATTTTCGACTTTTGGCCAAAATATTTTTTTATTCACTTTTTTCTCACAAAGGCGTAAAAAAAGCAAATGTGTGACAAAAAAAAAAAACATGACATTCGTATAACCAGCTCCCAAACCTCCGTGAGACGAATAAAAAAGGACGCGATTTTGGGCTCGTCTCTTGGGTGTTTGAGCGGAGATAAAAGGTCATTGAAACTTGTAATACAAAATTTAAACTCGTCAGAATAAAATTGCTACTTTTAATTATACAAATAAAAAAAAGCAAATGAATATAGTTTTTAAATAATACAGTCACATTGCATCCTACTTAAACTTTCTCTCTTAAAACTTTCTTTGAGAATAAATTAAAAAAAAACTTTTTCCTTTAATTAGTACTATTTTTTTCAATCTGCTTTTCGGATTTGTATATAAACGAACAAAATTGACCTTCTCATCTTTACTTCTCTCCAACTCAGCAGAACTCGCTGATATCCTTTGTTATTGCATTTCTCATTTTATACTCATTGGAAAATCAAATAATCCTTGTGTGTTGTATGGAGCTCAAGACTTTTCTTGTTAATAGTTTGGACAGAATAAACAACAAGTTTTTTCTTTTTTCTCTTAAATAAATTGGAAAACATTTAATTGATCGGCTCAAGAATAGACTTGCTTTGAGGAATTAAAAGCATCAACAGAAAGAAAAGCAAGTTCAAAACAATACCCTTTTGAACTATAAACTCTTGAAAGGAAAAATACTTTCTCAACTCGTGTTATCCGTTTTTTTTTCTTTTTTTACTTTTTTTTTTATTGTTGTTGCTGCATCTTCAGAAACGATGATGTACTTCATGTTGGTTTTTGCCAAGTATCCTTGACATTCAACTTTCGTTATAATAAGACTCAACCTTACGAATATATGTATACGTACCTATATCTACCTACCAACGACGACTGACGACGCAAGTATGGTTACACGAAAAAAAAAATGATTAAAAAAAAAATCCAAAACTCTTCATGTCGTCATTCTGACAGGCAGGCACAGGCTTCTTCCATCACCACCTACTTTTCTCCTACTTCACTGGATTTTTTTTTTTTTTGTATTTTTTTCGAGAGATATAACCACTTAACTATACGAGCATACAAATATACACTCTTCGTGATCTATTTGTATTCATTCATCTTCTTTTTGAAGTTGAAAAAGGTATTGGATTTTTTCTCATTATGTTCTGCTTAACATTTTTTTTTCGTTTCATTTTTTTTTTTCATCTATCTTTGTTTCCAAGGTTATTTTCAGGATGTATTTTTATCGATTTGGTTTCGAAAAAATTTGCATGTGAATGAGATGGATATGATAAAGACATAACAAAAAAAAAAAAAAAACTGTCACCGATAGATTGATATTTGAAACTGAACTATTGGATGGAGTTGTGTCCTGCAGGAATTTAAATTTTTGGGAAACTTTTGATTACTTTTACATGGAAATTTCCATGCTTCTAAAATCTGTTCCAAGGCAAAAGAGAACTATTAGCATTGAGCCTCAGCTACAAGAATGTTACTCTGCATAAAAAAATTCTGTGAAATGATTTTGAAGTTTAATAGGGGGTCAGACAAAGCTGTATACTGACAGTGATATTTTCTTTTTATTGGTGTCAACAAGAGATGTAATGCACGCAACTTTGATGACTTAGGACGGAATTCATAGTCGTCACTCAAGTTGAGAAATATCTTAAGCATTCGCTCAAGCGAATCCTTATTCATATAGTCACCACTGGAGTCGAAATTTTTCTCAAGTGAACGTCTGAAGAGGCTTTTTTACTTGAGGAAACGCTTAAGTTTTTTTTTAGTCAGTTTGTTTTTTGTATTTAACAATTGTACTAATTTTATAATAAAATAAATGAATCGCGAATATTTGTTTGGGTTGTACAAATATGACGACGAATTCGACGAGTATCTTGTTTTTTGATGACAGTGAATTCAAATCAGTCAAATTTTCGAGTTTGAGAAAAAAATTTCCTCAAGTGACAGCCCTATTTTCAATTCCCTTGAGCGATTGCTTGAAAAATTTCTCAACTTACTGGAGCAACTATGAATTCCGCTCTAAAAGTGAAAAAGTACGTAAAATATTGACGTCACAAACGAAAAGTTTACGCAAAATTGTTCTTGAAGGTCCTTTACATATCCCTTATCTACCACCGATAAGTCTATGCGTTCTTAACTTAAATTCTTGATAAAGAGAAGTGTCAAACTAATGAAAAACAAAAATTACAGAACGCTTATAACACGTCTGCAGTCCGAAATTTTTCTAATTATTACGGAACTTTGTTGTAAATTCGAAATTAAAAATAATTTTAAAGAGAATATTCATATCAAAATTTTACTTTTTTCGTCTTAAGAGAAAAAGTTGCAGGATTAAATTTTTGTTGAAACTATGTGAAATTGTTCAAAATCGAGGTACATAAATTGTTAAAAACCCCATGAATTTCACTTTTTGTCAGCAGCGTGCTAATTTTAAGATTTCTTGCCTAAAAAACGCCCTTTCTCATAAAAAAAAAAAATAAAAGGCACAACTGGGTTTCACGCACTTGATCTTGCAGTTCAAAGCACTTCTGTATTAGTTAACTTTTAAATTTAAAAGAAATTTGGTTGATATACGGAAAAAGTCGACATAACAGACCGATAGTTTTTTTCCGAAACACCAATTTTGATAGTGAAACTTTAAAAAATTATTTTTCTTGGAAAAAATTCGAAAAAATCTAGCTTTTTTTATTCCATCACCTTTTAATCCATTTTTTAAATGACAACCTATAATAAATTTTGTATCATCTGAAAGCTTATTATTTCGCCTTTTATATGACGCTTCAATCACATTTCTATCATGCCCACAAAAAAGGAGGATATTTTTTAAAGACAACCATGTCGAAATTTCAAATTGAGATTACGGTACTTCCTACACTGGTGGCTGGTCATCGGCAATAGATCTCCACAGGTGTTTTGAGGTATTTTTCAAGTTACTCACAGCACGTTCTGTCATGTGTGATACCTATATCAAATGAGAGGGTTATATTATCAGGGTTGGGTTCGATATCCCGCTTTTTATATTCCCGTTTTTTAAAATCCCGCTTTTAAAATCCCGTTTTTCATTATCCCGCTTTTTATAATCCCGCTTTTTAAAATCCCGATTTTTATAATCCCGTTTTTTATAATCCCGATTTTGCAAGCAAAACTAGTTGTTTTATTTTAAAAAATCGCGCGATTTTTTAAAATGAAACAACTAGTTTTGCTTGCAAAATCGGGATACTAAAACAAATTAAAAAATGAGACATTGTTCTAAACGCATTTAGTTAAAAGCTTAACAAAAAATATAATATATAAAAAAATAAGAAAAAGTAAGGAATGTGATACTAAAAAGAAATCAATTAACGAACTAATATTTACTTTAAAGTTTCAGAAGAACAATCAAATCGTGATAATCCCATAGATTAATAATAACATAAAATGATCACAACACCTTAAATTAAGTACACACTACATAATCAAAAGAAATTTCATTTAAATATATTTCAACTTATATTTGGATGCATTTCAACAATTTTGATATTTAAATAAATGAAATTTCTTTTACTTGTGAACACAATTTAAGGCTTTATATTTTTATAAAAGAAATACCGTTTTCATAATGTATTGAAGGTACATATTGTGTGGGCAAAAAATCAGTTTTACTAATTTTTACTTGCGATATAGGTACTATATATCAAGTTATGCATTCGTACAAAAAAAAAAAGTTGAGATAACATTTTTCCATGACATTACGATGGTAGACAATGCCAAAAAAGTGGGTCCCGGAAGTCCGTCTGTCTGTCTGTCTGTCTGTCTGTCAGTCTGTCAGTCTGTCTGTCAGTCTGTCTGTCTGTCTGTATAAGGAGCTACAGCCTAAACGGATGGACCGATTAATGTCAAACTTGGTATGTAGCGTTATTTGGCGACTCTCCAGAGGGGTTTTTGGAATTAATTTTTTTGGACCAAAAATAACGGTACTTGTCATATACCGATTTTAGTAAAATTGAAATATCTCGAAAACGGCTCTAACGATTTTGTTTAAAAAATTCAAGTGTTAGTTTAAAGTTAAGGTCTATCTTTTAATGAAAAAATTTTTTTATGAAAATCATTATTAACGGTACCTGCCATAGAACCGTTTTTTTCAAATCCGATTATCTACAAAACCGCTTATTCGATTTCAACGAAACTTTTTGTGAAGAAGCATTTATATAATTTAAATATAAGCCAAAAATTAAATTTTCAAAAAAATAATTTTTGGATTTTTAAAAAAATTTTGAAATTTTTTTTTTGAAAAATCAAATTTTCAAAAACGGGACATTTAATTTTTTTGAAATTTTGTTTTTAGATGTTGATTAGTGATTTCTACAAAATGGCATACCAATTTTATTTTTAAACTTTTTTTCCAAAAAATTATTTATAAAAAATTAGTTTTTTAAAAAACGGCTCTAACGATTTTGAAAATTTTTTTTCTAAAAATGCATGTTAATATATCAATCAAAACTGCATACTTGTTTTGGAGGGCAATTTAATTTCAGATTTTATTTTATTTTTTTTTAAAAACGAATTTTATTTTTTTTCCAAATTTCTATATAAAAAGTCTTAAAAATTTAAGCAACTTTAACTCTAAGAGCAAGTTCGTGCGACCCCAGTCGTGCATTTTATTTGTCTATTTCTCATGATTTTTTTATTTGTGAATTAAGCATGTATTTGGTAAAAAAAATCGGAATTTTCGGGATTTGACGGGATTTTAAAATGCGGGATTTCAGAAAACGGGATTTAAAAAATCGGTATTTTAGAAAACGGGATTTTGAAACTTTTTTTTCGGGATTTTCGAAAAACGGGATTTTAAAAAGCGGGATTCCGATACGCTCCCATATTATCAGCATGCGTATTAAAGTAAAATTAAATTTATATGTGCTCTAAATCAAATGATATAACGTGTTTAGAAAAAGGACATATTTTCACCGTTATCTCAGGATTTTGATCATGAAATTAAGTATAAATTTCATTTATCTATCTATTAAAATATAAAATTGATTTTTCCTGTCGCTTTTTCGTTTCATCTTGTTTCAAATCACTACGATAGTAAAGAAGTTTTCATTTCAAAAAATTCGAGCTCTTAATCAGAATCAGCACTACTGGCATGGACAGTTTAAAAAAATTTAATGGATACCATATGACATTTTCGAGGTATTGCAAGTTTATCGATAACGCCTCTAACGATTTTGATAAAACTTGTTCTAAGTGTTTCTAAACTTAGGTCTAGAATTTGTGTTTAAAACGCCCTCGAAATATAAAAAAATATCTATACTCCTCAAAAAAAAAAAAAAAAATAAAAAGTTAATTCCGCTATAAAAATTAAGTAATTCACCCTCGAAACAACGTAAACTACGATCAATTGCTAATGAACAAATCAAAGAGCATTAATTCTCCTAACCAAAACCTCGAGAGAAAATTCCTTTGCAATCAGGACAAAATCTCTTAAATTTATGTAAAGGATAAACCTAACTGAAAGTGAGACACTAAGGCCTACAACAGTCAAGTCGAGATGAATGAACGAATAAAGTAACCAAATATATGTATGAAAAGTCTAAGAATGAAAGAATACGGAAAGAAACCATTTTTTGGTTAAGTGCTCGCCATACTCATGGTAAAACTAGAGACGAGGGAAGCTGCCGGCAGAGTTTTGCAATTAGATGTGTAATTATTTCAGGATAATGCTACCTAAGAATTTTGTTTCCATATCTAACTCTTTTTTGCTTACTTCGTCGTCGTCTTCGTTTGTCTGTCGTTTTGTTTTTCTTTCTATTCGACTAACTAACTAACCAACCAACCAACCGACCGACCCAATTGCGACATCTAATTGCTTTACCTGGGAATATATTTTTTTTCCAACTTCTTCGTTTCGTTTTATGCAAGATGTTCATCTGTTTCTTGTTGTGTAGAAAAGAGAGAACAAGAAGTATACTTGGGTTATTGCACCCACTACTACTGTTTTACTACAAAAATTCCTATACCGCCAGGATAGTTATTACCCACCTGAAGGGTTTTTCCTTTGCTTTCACAAAAATGCGCTCGAAGGAGTCTCGCTTTTTTCTGTTTCTGGGATCCATTTCCATTAGGCAGAGTTGACCTGATTTCATTTTAAATGAAGAGTAATCACTTTCTTTATATAAAGCTTCGTTGGATGATGATGATGGGGCGCAGGGATACTCAATGTAACGTTTGTAGATACCTTTTTGCGTTTTTATAAATGTATATGTGAATACCTTTTCTACCGTGAAAAAGAACCTACAACGAGTAGAGCTTGGTAATTAACTTGGTGAAAATTTTGTTACCCGGAAAGTGAAAAAAAAAACGAAATTGTGTCAATTTAAAGTGTAAAGACTGGCGGAGTAAAAATCGACCATAAAGTCAAGGTGAGCCTGAGCATGGAATGTTGGTATAAATGTGTAATCTTCATACAGTATACCACAGTATACCTTCCTGTTGTACACTTAGTAAAATAAATTGTTTATCCTATTTGGCGGAATGAATGGTTATGGCGAGAAGAAAATTATTATGAACCTGGCTTTTAATATTTTTCCAGGTGTAAATCATATTTTAATGAGGCCATGGGCTTGAGGGTTGATAAGTGTTGATCCTACATTTTGAACTTTTCCTTTTATTATAAATATAGGTAGGTTAAGAAAAACACATTTGGCTGCGACACGGACTGAGGCAAATAAGTTTTTGGATTTAATTTAAAATAAGGATGTCAGAGAAATCTGGCGGTGAATGGTTGGTTTGTTTTTTGTTTAAGCTTGCGAAAATAATAAAAAGCTTTGATAAGGATGTTTTTGTTTTATAAATAGATAAACTAAAGGACTTAAGAATTGTCGTTGTTTTGTGTTTTAAGGAAGTTTTATGATGAAAGTTTCATAAACAAGAGGATATGGTAATTAACTTGCAGGCACTTTGAGAAACTTTTTTTCGTTTTTTTAAAAATACGTGGTATTTTTATTATAAAATAACAAAATAAAAAATAAGAAAAAACTAAAACAAGTTTCCAAAATATCACTTTTCAAAAATTGTTTGTTTATCGCAATAAGAACTCAAAAAATGTTTTTTAAATGTTCTTATTATTTCACGTAGTTGAAAATAATTTTACATTAATAACTTAAATTTGAATTTTTAAAAATTAAAATAATCCACTTAATTTTTTTCTACAACAAAAATTATATTTTTACAAAATACTATTTTTTTTTCTTTTCAGGTAAGTTGAGGATTAATATTGGTCTGCATATATCTCATACATAAATAAAGGGTACAGGTAGGTACTTCAAAGTTAATAGTTTGTAAGAAGCCAGTTTACATCTTGGAATCAGAAACTATCTTTTAAATGGTACACGGACACTTTTCGTAGCAAATTAAATTTTCTATCAAGTTAAGGTGGTAAAAAAATTTAAAAAATTAGTTTTCACCAAAATTCTAACCTAAAATCAATGAAAAAAAAGTTAAAAATTGAGGATTTTATTTTTTTTTTACTAAATCGGGGGGTATTTTGTGCATGAACCCGGTACGTCCAAACTTTGTCCTAATAAAATAAAGTAGAGGTAAAATCCTTTGATAATATGCAATTTTTAATTCTTTTTGTTCAGAGACGACTGAAATGTACCTACCTTCTCAAAAATTAACACTTTTTCTTTATTTTTGACTTTTTTGTTGAAAGCCAATTTTTTAAAATTCAATAAAAAGGTAATAATTGGTTAGTTTTAGACTTTTAAAGTACCTCAAGGGATTGATTTAATATAAACTAAGTATGACAAATAAACAAAATTATTTACATCCTTATGGCCTTGTGTGCAATTTTGTGGATGTGTATTTTTATAAATACGTATCGAATGGATGGACGGACAGCCATTAGCTTTGGTCTATTGCATAGAAGAACCTTTAATACCAACTCTTTTACTAACTCTTTTACTGTTTTTTCTTTTGAATTCAATTTTATAATCGATCAAAGTCGGGGTTTGTCTCTCAAGGCTAGGACAAAATGACATTTTTTTCAAATATCTGAAGAACCTGACGTGATACGGCAAAAAAGACTTCGGATTCGGTTTTAGTGACCCAAAAAACACACGACTAACATATTCGCAACCCCAGATAAGAACTTTTGTTTTTTTTTGGTTTTGACATTTTTTTTTAAGGATATCTCGGAAATCTGACGTGATAGAAAAAAATTGACTTCGAATCTGGATTCAGCGACCAAAAAACTACATGATTAATATATATTCACACATCCAGATCAGATAAATTTTTTTTTTTCGTGACATTTTTTGAGGTTATTTCGAAAACCTGACGTTATGGGGCAAAACGAACGGATTCGGTTTCAGCGACCCAAAAACTATATGAAAAACATAGTTGCAACCCCAGGTCAGAACATTTTTTTTCGTGGCTGTGTTATTTTCAGTAAAAATTTTTACACCAAAAAGTTTGAGTATTCTAAGTTTTTTTTTTTATCATTAAAGCAAGTAAGTCGTGCGTTTTATTCCTCCATCACTCAGAGTCTGTATTTAAAGCGAAATATAATTTTTGTATCCACTTGCCTATTAATGGAAATTGAAATATTCAAATAATTTCCAATTAAAGATAATTTAGTTATTAATAAAGTTTTATCGTTAAAAGATGAGCGGATGATTTTTCTGTTTTTATTTATTTTCTTTCACACAAATTGTGTACAGTAAAAAATACGAATACCAGAGTATATTTTTTTTTGTATTTGAATCTGAAGTAAATTTGATTAAAACCAAAATTCAACAATCAAAAACCATCACTGGGTTGCAGATATACACATAATCAAAAATAAAAAAAAAATATTGTGAAGCGATGATGTCGGCTTCCGGTTTACTTATTTTAAGTGGGTAATAATATTCTCTCTCAAATCGAAATTGCGGTTCAACGTTTGGGGAGCATAACGCATCCAATAAGTGTTTTCATTTTAAATAATTTTTTTTTTTTAGTTTCATTTCGAATTGTTTTTATTTTTATTATTATTTTGTTTTCTTTCTGTACCATTATTGCACATGCAGATTGAAGTTATCATTCAGTCTCGCAGTGGTATAGTATAGTTAGTCATCAAGTACAATGACTGGGAAAGGGGAAATTAAAATATTCTTCTTTTGCAAACAGATGGCATATGGAGCTGCTGTTGTGGGAAAACGGGGTTAAAATAAATGTGCACAATATTTGTAGATATGTGGCACAGCATGTTTAAATGAGGTTGAAAAAATAAATACTTTTAATCGTTGCATTGATTGTGTTTTCAAAAAAAAAAAATTTAAAAAAAACAGAAATGTATATATCGCAATCAGACTAAACAATAACAATAATCTGTACTTTTTGTTGATAGTTTCTGCAATTTAAAATGTTTAGACTGGAAATTATTTGAATTAAATTAATTTATTCGTCTGTCATCCGTCGGTCCGTGGGAAAATTAAAAGCAAATTATGAAATGAAATGTAATTAGGTTTAATTTATTCATAAGTTCTCATCAAACTCGATATATAGTATAGAATCGATATTAATACGGAAATTTAAAATGCAATTTGGCATTTTAATAATGTTGGACTGGATCTCAATCAATGAGTATTCGTTGTAAAAATAATTTAAAGGTACCTTCATACAATCAATTTTCATTGATGAAAATAAATAATTATTATTATTATTAACGACAGTTTTTTCCAGTGAAAATCGATGAAAAGTTGCCAATTTATATTCACAATAATCCTTTTCGTTGAAAAACTTGACATACGCATTTAAATTTGCTACGAAATGTTTTTTTTTGTATTAATTTTGTTATGTATTGTTAAAAAGCTGGGTTTACATATTGCAGCGATATGAATTTGCTGCCTTAAACTTTTATTTTAATTTATTTATTAAAAAATTAAATTCGTAGGTACAGCACAAAATGAACAAGAAAAATTATTTTAAATCAGCATGATTTGTATGAGATTTACCAAATCACGAAAATTAAGCGATTTGGGTAAGATTAGTAGATCTATAGTAGTGCCAGTGCAACCGCAACATAAGGAGTTGGGTAAAAACTTTTTCTTTTTTTTAAGAACCGAAAGTCTGGTTTCCGAAATTTTGCTTTTCATAATTTTGGTTAACTAAAAAAATTTCATGAAAATGCAGTAAAAAATATTGATTTTTCAAAAAAAAAAAAAATGTTTTATTAAAAAAATAGTCCAAAATTCATGTTTTTGAAAAATAAAACCAAAAAGAGCCTAATATAATAAAATCAATAAGAATTTTCAAAGAATTGGTCAAACACATGCAACAATATTTTTTTTTATTTCAAAAGTAAGAACTTTTTTGTCACATTAAATGTATTTTTTTGATCAAAATCGTTGGAGCGGTTTGTGGAATAACAATTTTTTTCATTTTATTCAAGATTTCATAACCCTCCTTAATTTTCTTGTGCATCAGCGCACAGTGCGGTATTTTGGTCTAAAACCTGGCCAAAAATATTTGGGCATATTTTTCACTTCAAATAGGTACCAAGTGACTAAAAAGTTATTTGGAAGGAAAATTTTTCATTTTCTTGGTACAGTAAAACCCACTTAAGTGCTTACCTCTCGATTAGCCATGAAAAAAAAAAATATTAAAAATCCAAAAATGCACGTACAGTCCTGTGCTATAACTTTTCTTAAAGCTGGTAGTTTATCCCTTATTTTGCTTTTTGACTCAAGTTGTTTCATTAAGTAGTTTTGGAGAAATTAAGTTTAGAAGATGAAATTTAGAAAACAAATTTGTTTTCTTTTTTTAACTAATTCTGTATAAAATGTTGCAATATTATGAACCTTTTTTATCATTATTTAATGACCTGGTAGTTTTTAGTCATTTTCTAAAATTTCATAAAACTAAAAAAAAAAACAGAAACATAATTTTTTCACGGAAACCCTGATCCTTTTTTTTATTTGCAATAAAATTTGTTATTTGCATTTTTTTTAAAAATTTTTAGCTGAATGGACTGTATTTTAACGATTTAATGGTCTTTTTTCACCGAATTTTGTTTTAGGAATAAAATAATTTTTTCAAACTAATGCCATTTCTTTAAAAATCAATATACTTCACTAGGGAATAGTATTATTAAGCTACACAAAATATTTCAGCCCGATAGGTTAAAAACTTTATGAGTTAATTGGTCGCCCGATGGAAGCACAGGATTTTGCTATCATCCTGAACTACACCGCCATTTAAAAAATTTCACATCATTAAAAAATTTAACATTAGCCTATTCTGTTACCTATTAATATACTTAATTAAACTAAATAAACACCAAAAGAAAATAATATTTCTTCTTTGTTTTATAGGTACGCTAATGAAAATGACGCTCGATTTCGTGGTTTACAAGGTGTTATTACCCCTTAAGAAAAGGAAATTTAAGCTAAATCACCAAGTATTGCTTAAGTTGGAATTTGTTTGCTTTTGATATTCATTACAATTGAGGGGAACGTGTTGCTTAAAAATTTGTTTCATCGTAAGATCTCAAAACTAGAAACTTCGAGCTTTGAAATCCTTTTTTTTTTATATTCAAGTGCGACAGTTTTTTAATAAAATAAAATCACTTGAAAAACAAACAAAAAATTGGAATTTTCTTTGCATCCCTCAATTAGTTTCGATATTTTAGATAATATCAACGATTTAAAACATCATCCTTTGGACAAAGAAATATTTTTCAAATTCTGATTTCTGAATTTAGATTTAGATGATTTTGAACAGAAATAGGTCCCTGGTCGCAGAATCGCTGTATTGGATTTGGGTTTTAAGATATTATAACAATTTGTTTCTTTTCCAAAATAGAAAATTAAAAAAAAGTACCAAAGTTAATGCAAAATAACTAAGGTACAACCAAAAGTATTACCCGTCATGGTACAACAGTCAAATATTCAAAGACATTATAGCGCAATGATTTTAACGAAGGGCTTATACCATCAAAAAGACAGAAATCCACATGTCAGCCATTAAAAATGAGCGAAACACCGAATTCCACAAAATACTTTTTTTCATAATTCTGCTACTTTCAACAGAATCGCTATCATTGTTTTTTTTTTTGTTTTAATTCAATTTAGACCTAATTTCCCATCCTGGTTAAAACGATACGTAAGCCAGTGAGTACAGTTTTTTTTTGTTCGTTTTCATTTAATAAACGCAAATTGAAAGCCTAATTGCAATACTCAAATATTATGATTTCAAACATAGATATTGAGGTAGATAACACAAAAAAAAAATAACAAACGTTAGCACGCACAACAGCAGCAGCTACCTGCTGCTCCACACCAACCAACCAACAAAACCATTTCCGGATGCCTACCCTACATAAGCATATAATAGTGGTTTGCGATTCAAATTTTATTTTATCTCTCAACCATGGAAAACACAACATTTGCTAAATATAATTATTTGAAAGGCCAGAGGAAGTGTGGTTAGGAAAAATTGCTTTTAATCGAATTCAGGTAATCAGCAAATAGTAGATCGATGTGGTACAACAAACGGTATACGAGGCTTGTTGGCTTGCTTCGCCTAAGTCCGAAACTACCTTTTATACTTTTTGTATAAAACAAAACATTTAGATTAGGTTTTCAATGGTATCAGAGCATTTAATATGCCTAATCTGTGCACATTGTTCGGAAAAGCTTAACATATTTGGAATGGTGTTTTTTTTTTTTTTAATTTTATTTAAGCCTCTCGAGTATTTCACCCACGGCAGTTGGTGTTTTTGATATAAATAAATATTTATTAGGTAATTTACTCGTATACCTACTAAAAAAGTTCGAAAGTAGAGTGTATTTAGTGCGTACGTACAACATACAAATTTAATTCAAATTTTGTGTTGAAAATTTAAGTGGTGTGAGTTTAAAATTTTGTTTATTTTAGCATTGCTTTAGGGGAAGTTGACTATTTTCTAAAGTGAGGACCGTGAAGTATTTTTTGGAGCGTGAAGCTGCTACCCTTAGCAATATAACAACGCATAAGAGTGTTGTTTGGTTCTATATGATGTCTATGCCTACACCCACACCTGTCTAATTGTAATTATGGTGGTACTGGCTTTTGAATACATAAAATTGCTGACCTAATACAAGGTTCGTGATAAAACACACATGATTACTGAAAAATACTAAAATAAAAGTTTTTGCTTTGATGCAAAAAGGAGCCAACAATACTCGTTGTATTAAAACGAGAATAGCTCTACGATACATTATTCAATTGAAGGTGCTTGACCATTCTCTCACTTATTTGTTGACTGTTAAGCTGACCCGAAGAGCACAAAAATAAAACATTCAAAGTAAGGTCGAATAAATATTTTTCCACGAACAAATAACATTGAAAACTTGTGCACTGGTTTTATAGGGCGGTTCTTAGTTTAAAAATTTGTTATTAATTTGTTCCCAGAGGTGTATATGGGTTGGAAAAAAAATATTCCCAAAGTACTTATTAAGTCCCTAACTAGTTCTAATCTATGACTCCAAGCAGAGTGTTTTAATTGAGCCTCTTTTTTTCGAAAATTGAATAAAAAGTTTAAAATGATTCAAAAGAAACTTGTTCAATTAGTGGAGTAACTAAAGCTCAAAAAATGTCAACATTTGGGAACCCAGCCGAACAGCTCTGATTTTGATGATCTTTTTTTTCAAACGTCGGTAATTAAAAATACTTTAAAGCAGAGATCAGAAATAACAGTCAAACTTTATTCTCAACTGGTTTCTTTCTGAGAGTTACCACATTACTTTAAAAAGGTTTCGGTTAAGGTTTGAGATTTAGTTTTAAAAATCAAAAATAAAGGTTGTCGGTTGAGATTTATTTTTAATTTTTTTTAAATATCTCTCAAAGGTTGAGATTTTTACAAAAAAATAAATAGAAAAGGTCAACCTTTAACCGTTTTCGCAGAAAATAAATCAAAAATGGTTAAATCAAAGGAAAAAGTCAAATATATCAAAAATGTCTTTATTTTGCAAAAATATATATGAAATTGATGTTTTTTCTTAGTTTATGTATTAAGTTCAGACTCTCAAAGTTTTTTGACCCAAGATAATATCTCTTTTCGCTTAAAATAATATGTAAAGATGAAAAATGTCCTTTCCACTGTGATTTGAGTTGTAATTGATAAATTTGCAGATGAGATTTATTTTTTTCTCTCACCGATAAATCTCACTGGTTGACCGAAACAAAAAAAAAAAAAATACAAAATAAATGGTTCTCTCAGACCTTGACCGAAATTTTTCTTTTTCAAAAATAGAGGTTATTTTATGACCCTTATTGAAAATGGCAACAAATAAGTGTTATTTAAGAACCTTTCAAAAGGTTGAGATTTATTTCTGATCTCTGCTTTAAAGTCTATAGATTAAAAAAAGTTTTTTTTTTTAAAGATAAAAGTATCCATTTTTTTATTTCAGATTTTCTCTTAAACTAAAAACATATGAACATATTTTATGCTCTAGCTTTGTAACAAATTTTGGGGATCGTACCGAGATATTTGATGAAGTGCCCCTGCACCTTTAATTCAAAATAGTGGGTCGACAACAAAATAATGCAATAATGCAAACTAAATTTAAGTTCAAAATTTCAAATTGCAAAAATTTTATCTACCTATTCGAGTTGTAGAAAATTTGTTATCGAAACCATGGAACCTAAAGAAATGGAATTGGAAATTTTACTACTTTAAAGAGAGTGGTAAATATTTTTTGTTCGCTCGGACATCCCATCCCACCTTTTTTCATTCATATTGGTTTCTTTTCTTTTTTTCCAACATTTCTGTTTGTTTTGTTATTCTTAAAGAAAAATTTTTAACTTTGCACAGTGAAATATAATTATTGATGTATGTCTTTCCTTGTCAAGTCTAAGAGATATTGCCGAAAAACCTTTTTCTGAACGCTGAGCTTCCAAGGTGGCAAAGATTTTTTTTATCGATAACTTTGATTTTTTATAAAGAAATTATTTAAAGAAATTGTTTTGACCACTTAGTCAGAAGTTCAAAAAATCCATTTAAATGAGCCAGAAAACTGATCTCTGCAGAAGAATTCAAAATGTCAATTAAACTATTCTCCCTTTTGGTTTAAGAACCTTTGTTTCAGAATTTTGAATAAAACAACATTTCAATTCCGTATTAAAAGGAAACTTCACCAGACTAGTTCCAAGCTCGAATAAACCTACGACAACTTACAAAAAACATCAAAAAGTAAAACTTCGCATTTCAGAATACTGCAGTTTCAAATTAATTGGCTAAAAAGTGATGTTACTCCAAAAGATCCGTGTTATGAATCTTATTTACATATATTTCTATGAAAACTTCAGGGGATAATACTTAACTCGCTTCTGAAAATCTCTGCTACTAAAATGACTATAGTTTTTAGATACATTTCTGTCGCCAAATATTAATCTTTATGTAGCTACTAGAAGAAGTTTGATATTCCTATTCAGCTGATTTCTGCTATTTCTTCAGTTCTTTTTCGGATAACTGAGATTTTTTGTACTTAACGATAAGAGAGAGCTTAAAATATTTCATCAGTTTTTTCCTGCTTCAACTACAAAAGTTACTGAAACATTATGACTTAATTTGAAACCCTACGAATAAAATTAATTACACACAATAAAATTTCACAAACTTTTAAAAATACATTCAATACAAAAATGGTGGCATGTTGAAGTCAATATTGCTAAAATTATTAATTTCTTCAAAATTTTCAAAATAATTTCGATTGATTTTCTTTGTTGGCTCTTCCTCATTTTTTGCTTAAACTTTAAATAAAGCTAATTACATTTTTTCTAATTTATTCTCATCAAAATTCCAAAACGCCATCATTACTCATTGCCTAACTATATACCATATCTTCTACTCGTACACAACTCCATTTGCCTTTCATAAATCTTTTCAAATTTAAACATCTCCACAAAAATGCCCATGACTGCTTCTGCCAGTTTTATTGATTGTAGCAATTTATCTCCCCGTTAGTATAACATTAATACCACTAAGTGTCATGTACAAAGAAACAAAAAAAAGCAAAAAAAAATAAAACATTCACAAAATAATTCACAGTGGAATTATTATTGTTACGAAAGAGAATTATGCGTGTTTAAGAAAAAAAAACATCTTCCTCATGGAAACAGCATAGCATCCCTTAAAAAATTTGAACATTAGAAAATCCTTTTTGATTTTCCCGAATTTTATATGTAATCTTAAAAGTCAGCTTCTAAAATCCTCTCAACAAAAAAAAAACTTTTTTGTTTAAATTTCATGGCAAGAAGTTTTTTAAAAATAAAAAAAAGACCGAAATTCATTTGAATTCCAATCACATACTAACTTAAACCCGCAACCCATCCCTCTCTGCTATCAAAAATACTAATCCCCCAAACTTGTGAAGGGTGCTGTTGCTCTGCCTTTCCTCTTTTATACGAGTTATTTTAACTAACCCACTCAAACACTTTTGAGTGCAAAAAAAAAACGCTGCTGATTGAGTGTGGATTGTAAGTTGTGGATGATAAAATGAAAATTTTGTGGTATTCACCACGGGATGAATCATCGCTTTGAGTGACAGCTACACGAACGGTATAAATAAAACCCCCATAATAACGGACGGCTAAACAAAACAAATCTCTAGACATGCCGCTGCTATACGCTATGTTGTGTGGATGTTGACTTTTTTAATGACGCAAGTGACGTAAATGCTTTGCAAAGTTGTGGGAATTGTATAGTAGTGAGTATTAGGGTGTTGTGGTGCTGCTGTTAGTCGGTGAGGCATACAGGGTGAGAAAAAAATGCCAAGAGAATAACAGAGAGCGAGAGTAAAAATGTAAACATTCAATTTATAATAACTCTCTCTCTCTCTCTCTCTCTCTCTCTATAGATCTCAACTCGACTTGAATTCTCTGTGGTATTACGGGTGGACTCGAATTCGACCCACTTACCGCTACCACCCCGTTTTTTAGTAACAGTAAGTCGTGAATATGCCGTTTTTATTTGAAAATGACACTGAATGTGTTCAGTTGGTTAGAGATTTGCTTTTGTTGTTCCTATATTATAGAGCTGCTGCTGCTGTTTCTGCTACTGCTTGGTGCTGCCACTTCAATTTCTGCTTCTTTTATAAGAGGAATTATGGGGTTTGTTCGAGAGATATGTATAAAGTGGTGGTGGAGGCAGTGGCAATGAATGACGAAGTGAATTCCAGGGCTTTGAATTTTGAACACATCGCTTAGCTTATGCGAAATACGCTCCCATATTTTAGTAGCAGTTCACAAACGAACTCCGAATGTGACGCAACGGTGGTGAATCGGTTAAATTGAAATTTTTATACGTATACCCAGATACGACAATTAAACTACGGGATCTGGTATATAAATGAAATAATACGACCGACACGACAACGACGACCGTTATTTTCTCGAATTTCGTGGTGTATTTGTCTGCTTGTCCTCTTTAAATGATGGTTTGTGGTTGAATTTTTTTTTTCATTTTTTTTCCTTTACGTTTCGTTTGTTATTTCGATACTCGTTTTTTTTATGTGCATCTGCTTTTCTGCACAAAGTGCATTCTCTGTGAAATAGAATTGAAAAGAAAATGATGAAAAAAAAAATTAGTGGAAACATCCAAACAAAAGAATACATCTATAGAAGTGAATTTCTTCTTTTTTTTTTTGATTTTTGCATATAAATGTAATCGGATGTAGTGTTACATCGTGCAATTGTTGAAATACTGAAAATACCGGGTGTAGAAATGGTTTCGAAGAGGAATTTAACACCAAAAAACGAACAAAAAAAAAAAAAGATACAGCCTCCTCATTTCTCTCTATGTATCTTTGAGATGGTTTTTAGGGGTGTTGCATAAGTGGCTGTTAATTCGAGAACCAATTTGAATGCAAATCTGGCAAAGAGGTATCTCTACCAAAAACCTCTGTAGAAAGATACAGCTTGGATGCATATAGACAGCAGGATACATTTAGGCAAATAATTGGAATATATGTACTGTACCTTTGTGGATAATGAAGCTATTCTCTGTATTTTGTGAAGGGTTAAGGCATCGAATTGTATCTCTGATTAGATATGGAAAAAAAGGTAGTGGTAGATATGTATATTTTTGTGTCCTTCGAAAGGATAGGCAGGTTTTTTGATAATTGGAAGATATGACTAAAATTTTATTCAAAGCTTTATTACCTAAGTTGTTGCCAGAAATTCTGTGGTATTTACAAAATGTCAGATGTTTATCTATTTGAAATAAATAACTAACAAAGACATAATTACTCTTGACAATGCTATTTTACTTTTTTGATACCCATAGAATGAATGATAGAATAATAGAAAATATATTTCAATTAACAATAGATAATTAGCATTTATCTCCCAAGCAGACGGTTTATAAATGAAGATATTGGTTATCTAATTGGTAAAGGTCATGATAAATGTCAACAATGTTTATTTTTAACTCGAGGAATAAAATAGAAGAATACCTCATTAGAATTTTGAAAATGTTTAAAAAGGTTAAATTTGAAATAAAATGATAAAATGGAGGAAGTTTGTGAACAATCTTTTATGTTGAATCGGTGCCGGGGGAATTTTCTTCCGGCTCTTTACAGAGCACATGAATTTTCAGAGTTATTTTAAATTAAAAACTTTTTAGTTGAAACAAAAGTTTAAAATTTATTGGGACCTTCATTTTCGGTCGCCAGAAATTTCACCGACAAAAATTTTTCGAAAACAAGTTTTTAAATCTTTAATAGTTCACATACTTCGGACACCCAGGGTTTTTTTTTTACAGTAGAAGTGATTAACACTCCGTGACAAAAAAATTTTTCATTCGAAAGATTTTTTTTTGAAATTTTTTTTTGGATTCATCTTTCACAAATTCCAAATTAATTTGCTTCCAATTAATGTAATATGAAGAAAAAATACGAAGGAACTTCGTAAAAATTACTAACAACATGATTTTCTTTCCATTGTATTGTTCTTTAAATTCTAAGACATTAAAATTAAATTTGGTCTTCTCATTTTTGAAAATCATTTTTTATTAATTTAAATACATATGTACATATTTTATCTTCTGGCTGTAATCTTAAAATGCAATGATAAAAACAAAACAAAAACTTGATAATTTGTTTGCCTCCCCTCACTAAATGGTATACCCATTTAAAGTAAAAAATGATTTTCAATTTTCTGGATTTTTCAAAAAGTGAAAATTGTTAAAATTGGTCGCTTTTTTGATGCAATCTAGGTTTAATTAAAAAAGTATTTTTTCTCAGTTTTTCATGAATCTGAATTTGGTCATGCGAACCAAAAACTACATGATGAAATGTATTTTTTATGAAAAGTGTTGAGTTTCTTGGTTTTTCAAATTCTTGTTTTTTTTTTTTTGTAGGAATTTAATCATGTTTTTAAAACTTTCCTTTTAATACAGTCAAATAAGGAGAAAAAAGGGGTAAATCTCGGAATGAATGTTAGTAGACATTTTTTTTGCTCAATATCTTCCTTTTTCCATTCTATAACATATCTCAAAAGTCTAGAAAAATCTCATGTCCGCTTGTCGCGATTTCAAGGTCAAATCGCGAAATGGAGATTTTCAAAATTAGCAAAAGTAGGCTATGGTATTATATACACATATGATACATGATTTCAAGGTATTTTTTAATGCAAATTCCAAAAAATCTAAAATCAAGACAATCTGACGTCTCTGGAAAAAGTTATACCTGTTTTTCATCTGTCAACTCATATTATTATAACAGTTGCAAACTTACTGCCGAAAAACCCTTAAAAGTTATGGTAGATGAACCAAATTTTGCATGAAAATTTTAGAATCCATCATTATTAAAAATCAAAACAATCCATTACAAAAAATATATATACCTACGAAATAATGGTATTTTTTGATGGAAGGGCAAATTTTAGGATATGCACTAAAGAAGATTCTTGTTCAACTTAGGAATAAGTGCTAATAGGCTAATTTTTTCATTTTAATCTTTGTTTGGATATTCTTTAACTACCCTCAAAAATCTAAAAACATCTCATGTCCGCAAGTCCTAATTTTCTTGGTTTGAAAATAAGGTGCAGATTTTAAAAAATTAATAAGAAAAGTTTAAATTTTTATATGTATACCAACATAAGCGACATGATATAAAGGTATTCTTTAACACTTATTCCAATAAAACTCACAAACAAGTCAACCTGACCATCCTTGAAAAGTAATGCACCTTATTCATGTTGATCTGACACAAATATCTGAAGTGTAGTTTTTCAATTTTTTAAAATCTGCACCTTATCTTCAAACCAAGAAAAGTAGGACTTGCGGACATGAGATTTTTTTAGATTTTTGAGGGTAGTTAAAGAATATCCAAACAAAGATTAAAATGAAAAAATTAGCCTATTAGCACTTATTCCTAAGATGAACAAGAATCTTCTTTAGTGCATATCCTAAAATTTGCCCCTCCATCAAAAAATACCATTATTTCGTAGGTATATATATTTTTTGTAATGGATTGTTTTGATTTTTAATAATGATGGATTCTAAAATTTTCATGCAAAATTTGGTTCATCTACCATAACTTTTAAGGGTTTTTCGGCAGTAAGTTTGCAACTGTTATAATAATATGAGTTGACAGATGAAAAACAGGTATAACTTTTTCCAGAGACGTCAGATTGTCTTGATTTTAGATTTTTTGGAATTTGCATTAAAAAATACCTTGAAATCATGTATCATATGTGTATATAATACCATAGCCTACTTTTGCTAATTTTGAAAATCTCCATTTCGCGATTTGACCTTGAAATCGCGACAAGCGGACATGAGATTTTTCTAGACTTTTGAGATATGTTATAGAATGGCAAAAGGAAGATATTGAGCAAAAAAAATGTCTACTAACATTCATTCCGAGGTTAAACCCTTATTTGACTGGATTATTTCATTTTTCGGTAGGATCATGCATTGCTGAGAGGTATCAATCATTTTCAGTTCAAATTTGGATTTCTCAACAAAAGGTTCTAAAATCATGGTCTTCAAAAAAAAAAAACCGAACAAATCATGTCAAAATAGCAATTCAGTCAGAAATTTTTTTCTCTATAATGGTTAAAAAATTGCGTAATTTTGCGACACTCTAGAAAGTACTTCTAATTCAATTTAATCAATACCATTTATAGTTTTTGTGGTAAAAATAGCGTTTTTCTTATTTCTAAAATATATAAAATTTAAAAGTTAAAATAAAAAACTAATAATGCTTTAACCTCATTAAGTCGCCAGTTTTGTGTGGTTTTGTTTTAGTTAAAAACGAAGCAAATCTTTCTAAACGCTTCCTTTAAAATTTTTCATGAAAAAATAATTTTACTATTTTTAAAAAATATTTTAAGTGAATTTTCTAAAAAAACCTTAAATCTGTTTTAAGATTTTCTTATATTCAACTAAAGCAAAATTATATATAAAATTAATAGGCTTATAAAAAAATCCAAATAGATAAATAGGTGATTTCTGTAGGCTTAAAATCTATAAGTAGTAAAAAACTTTTTATTATAAAAAAGATCATAAATTAATAAATTATTACTTTGTACTTGGTACTTGGTTATTTTTCCTTAAAATTCTTTTTTAAAACAAACAAAATTTAAAAAAGACAAATTTGAGTATAAATAATTTTCATTGCAATTATCAATAAGAATAAGCCTATAATATCTTAAAACTTGGTGGCGTCCTTTTCAATCTGAATAAAAACGACAAAAATGCTGTCTAATGTAGCACTCACTTTTCACAACAAGACACAAATTCCTAAAATGAAATTCTAATAATCGGCTTAGTTTCAGGACTATCTCAAAAATATAAAAAAAAAATGCTGACCACTTTCGTATACCTATAAATCTTATTCTCTCAAAAATTGACAAATTGACCTTCTTTGCTCCTTCTATATTTTTCCTTTATTAAGTAGAACACATGAGCATCGTAAAGCTTTTACCGATATACATTAACTTTATCCACAACTTTTCTTCACTATAAAAAATATTATTCTTTTAAAACACTTTAGGCCTATAAATCTTAAAGATACATTTTTACCAAAAGAACAAAATAAAACTAAAAAAGTATAGCTTTCAAGTGCGGTAGGTATACAATAGGGTGTCCCTTATATTGCAAATGGCTGAATTTAAATACGCATACGGGCTCAAAAGTTTCGCAATAAATAAAAAAAAATATTCCCAAAGTTTCAAGTCCCTATCTCAATGCTAAGTGGACGCGACTTAATTTTTAATATTTCCATACAAAATATCGATAAATTACAGGTAGTTTTGAAGTGGTTTACTCAAAAGTTCGGTAAAACTGTAAAAGTTGATAGAAAATTTTGAAAATTTGCAAATATCTTCAGCACTATAAGGAGTGTACGAAAAAAATATTTAAAAATATTTTTCTTTTGTAAACAATGCTTAGTAAGTAAAACATAACCGCAAATATCATAAGAACAGTGATATTAACGGTTACCTACTTTTTACTGACTCAGCAATTTTTTCGTACACTCCTTATAGTGCTGAAGATATTTGCAAATTTTCAAAATTTTCTATCAACTTTTACAGTTTTACCGAATTTTTGAGTAAACCACTTCAAAACTACCTGTAATTTATCGATATTTTGTATGGAAATATTAAAAATTAAGTCGCGTCCACTTAGCATTGAGATAGGGACTTGAAACTTTGGGAATATTTTTTTTTATTTATTGCGAAACTTTTGAGCCCGTATGCGTATTTAAATTCAGCCATTTGCAAAATAAGGGACACCCTAGTATACAAGATATATAAGTATCTGATAAGTTGTATATAAACACTTTCAAAAGATGAACTTTCGTTCTTTTTATTTTTTTCATTCATTCTTGGTTGTTTGTTGTAATAAACTACTTCATCACTACAAGTTGTATCTAAACCAACGCCTATTGTATAAATAACATTTTACTTCAACAACCACTTCAAGGACTTTCCTTTTCTCCAATTAAATTTGGGTCAAGCATCATTTACAAAAAAAAAAAATGAAAATAATAACGAGCATTACAACATCGTTTAAAAGATCCCGTTAGTACGAAAAAAAAACCGCCCAATAATTTTGGTCTCCTCTTGAATTTATATAATATAAACATCCAAAGATAGATACATTTAAGTGTTTTTTTTTATATATTTGGTACTTACTTAACAAAGTAAAAAAAAAAAAATATAAACTGGACCAAGGGTCTCTAATTTACATAAAGGGATACCGATAACCTTTTTTTTTTCTTCATTTTGAAATTAACATGGCTTTTAGCCATGAAGATTAAATTTTGCATTTCTTGCTAATCTCTTGTGTTATCATATAAGAAGATGAAAAAGATACGCATCGAAAACAAATTTTTATTATTTTCACATCACGTGGGTAATGATTTTTTTTTCTTGTTTGCATTCCTTTTTTTTTTTTTTGAAACATACCATGACCAGCTCATGAACTTAAGTTTATCCTGTGACATTTTCCCGGGTTTGTGAATCACCACAACCCTTACTATAAAGTACTAGCACTCTCACTAACGCTCAATTGAGCTCTTTTTCAAAATTCTCTCTTCATTGCTCTCGCTCTCTCCAGCTCTTTACAACATCAACGTGTCTATTTTCTCTCTGAATTAAATTTTGTATCCAAAACCACGGTTGCCACTCGCATAAAAAATTTCCTACCAAAGTTTCCAAAAAAACCTACCAATTCAAAGAAAAACCTACCCAACGAAAATTTTCGATTTTAAGAGAATAAATTCTTGTTTAAAAAAATAAAATGCACGACTGGGTCGCACGAACTTGCTCTTGGAGTTATAGTTGCTTAAATTTTTAAGACTTTTTATATAGAAATTGGAAAAAAAAAAATAAAATTCGTTTAAAAAAATAAAATAAAATCTGAAATTAAATTGCCCTCCAAAACAAGTATGCAGTTTTGATTGATATATAAACGTGCATTTTTAGAAAAAAAAATTTCAAAATCGTTAGAGCCGTTTTTTAAAAAAACAATTTTTTATAAATAATTTTTTGGAAAAAACTTTTAAAATAAAATTGTAATGCCATTTTGTAGAAATCACTAATCAAGAATGTGAAGTTAGTCAGCTATTACATGAAGCCTCAAGAGGCGCGCCTCTTTTCAAAACTAATGAGTGCAAAAGAGAAAGAAGATAAAACAAAAAATTATCCGACCGGAGAGTCGTGGGCCAAAATTCTGAGACTCTTTTTTGACGTTTCTTTTTCCACTCTTTCTTTTTTAACATTCCCTTTCATTTCTTTTTGCTTCTTGGTGGAATACAACAACAACAATACTTAAATCAAGAGAAATGTCAAATTTGAGTCTTTGACTCAAGAGGCATCGTGTAATAGTACGCGCCTCACAGAATGATTATCAAAAGAAAATTCGAAAAAAGAGTCAAGACTCTTGAGGCTTCATGTAATAGCTGACTTAGTGTCAACACAAAACATGAAAATGGATGAGTTCAGACACCAACAATGAAAATACTGCGTTTACATACACTACTTAATATTATTACTCTCGGTTTAGATGGGCACATTTGTTTGGCACAAATATTTTGGGTAGATTTGACATAATTACAATTTTTTTTGTCAATTATTAACAATAAAATTATTTTAGAGAAAGAACTTGGAAAAACCTACCAAATTGACTTCAAACCTACCAACCTACCCAAGGTAAAAAAACCTACCCAGTTTGGTAGGATCCTACCCACTCCGGCAACCGTGTCCAAAACCACCCACCAAATACGCCCACCCTGCGCCGTCTCTGCTCGCTGTCTCTCTCAATCAGAATTTGTTGAATCCTTGTTGGGGTTATTTCACATGATTTTTGTTTCGGGTAACGGTCTCGACTTGCAATCTCGTTGACCTCATTTCCGTCGGAATCCTCGTCGAGTTTAGTCGTTCTCGTATTATTGTTAGCCGCCACTCTTGCCAAAAAAAAAGTCCTTTGGGAGAAGACTCCTCAAATAAAGTACTCTCAATTCGTAAAATATCCGTGTCGTCCTAGAGGTGCGTTGTTATTGCTACCGCTCCAGCGAGTAAGCAAAAATCACAAAAAAAAAAAAAAAAAACAGTTACACAGATCAAGGACTTCTATTTGATTTCACTCGCATATTTGTGTTTGTGTGTCCTACTTTTATATTATTTTTTTTTTTTATTTTTCCTTTTCGATGATACATCCAGCACATCCTTAAGTGCCGCACACAATTGTCTGCCATCAATTTATTCTTTTCTTCTTTCTGTGTTTTTGTTTGAATTTTTTGCGAGAGTTTGGCATCAGAAATATATTTTTTTTTTGTTCGTTTTAGCCTTATAGCGCTGTGTCAGGGCTTATTGGAGTATTTTTTTTTTTTTTGGTTTAGTCCTTCTTCTCATTTTTTCTATGGTTTGTTTATTTATGTCCTTTTTCTTATTATAAGTTTGAAGTATGTGTTGATAAACTGTTTAATTAAATTTTCCTCCTTCTTTCTTCTTCTAAGATATTCAGCGTTTCAGATACAATATCTTTTGGTGTAATCTTTTGTTTGGATAAAAGCCACACGGAAATAATAACTTTGTAAAAAAATATTTACATAACTTTTCTAAGAAAGAAAAAAAAATTAAAATAAATTTCCTTGTCGCGTTGCAGTTAATAAAACTTTAAGCAAAAAAATCTAATTAATTTTCAGTCGTGAACCTATGAATATTTCTACTGAATTCAACAACAACAGAAAAAAGTATCTAAAAAAAAGTTACATAAATATAAATTTGCTCTGAGATAGCAAACAGTTTTTTTTTTATAGTAACATCCATATACATATGTATGTATAATATCGTGAGTTCAATCTTTGATTCATTGTTGTTTCCCGCGTGTCGTGTTGCTGTATATATCTATAAATGTATCTGTGAGTCTGTGTAAATATTTAAAAGTATCTATGCTAATTGCTATTGTTATTAGCTTTAGTATATTTATATGAGTGTATCTATATCTATCTATAATAAATAATTGTAGAAGATAAAAAGTGAAATAGAAAAAAAGAAGAAAAATAAATTGTGATTGTGTGGCTTAATTCTATTACCGGTGCTACTGTATAAGTAAAAAAAATATCAGTTAAAGCCAAATAGCCTTTTTTCTACATTCCAACCTCAGGGTATACCAACCTATTAGACAAAAAAATTTGTATACAAACAAACAAAATATAAAACATTTGTAAATCTACCCGGTAAATATTGAAAGAAATCAGCAAAATTAATAACAACAACAATAACATTCGGAGTAGCAGAGGTTTGTACTATACAAAATTTATATTTGAATACCAAAAAAAAAAAAAAAATATCCGACGTAAAGATACAATTTGCATTTTAATTAAGTTTATTGATTTTTATTTTTTTTTTTCATTTTATAAATATATCCATTAATAATGCCCTAGTAGGTACTCTATTGCACCCTTAGAATTCTATTGAAATGGAGGGGTGGTAAAGCAAATTAGTGATATTGGATTTTTTTTTTGGAAAATAAATTGGATTTATATATTTTTGCATACCGACTTATTTCTCTTTCGTCGTAAAGATACTTTAGAAATAATTTATAAAGAGGAGGCAATCATTCAAAATTAATTTGTATGATTTAATTTTTAATTACGGATATTTATTAGAACAAGGAAAGAAAAAAATAATCAATAAATGTAGATGGATAAAAATGTTTTATTGTTTTGCAGGTCACGTATATGTCAGCTGTTTGATAGATTTTTACTACCTGATAATGTTTTTTTTTCTTCTTGTTACTTGTTAATTTTTATTATTATTTTTTTTTTCTTCTGTTGTAAAATTGATATAAAGTTATTTAGTATTCTAAGCATGTTATTTAGATATGTTTTAAACAATGTTCAGTTCATATACAACGATTATAATCATTGTCATCATATTATTATGTTTATTGGAATGAATTTTTTTGAGGGTCGGGGTCTGGTGGCCTGTTGTTGGTTTGTTGAGAGGTGTAGTTCATTGTTACTTTAATGAAGTATAATTACGAGTTTATATATTTGTTTTAATGAATATACTTGTTGGTTTGGGTGTGACCTTTAATAAATTGCAGCGGATATTCATACAAATATGTGTGTTATATGAGTTTATAGTAGGTACAATTATGTCAATTAGCCTTGTTTAAGTTTAATGAACTTCCGATAGTTAAATTTGTTTGCAATTATTTTGGTTTGGTTTATATGTAAATACAAATATGAGGTTAATAATCTATAAAGTGACAAAAAACTTTAACGTTTTTTTCACGTTTTAATTAATATACAGGAATATTCTTTCTAGGTGGTTTATTGATAATGATGGACTATTCTTATCTTTTTGATGAATTTTTGTCCTTTCTACAAACTTGTTAAATATTGTTTTCCCATATAATAAATGCATAGTTTAAGATACATATTCAGAAGAATTGAATCCCTGAGTTTTAAGTTGAAGCATTTTTGAACTACATATTCTTGTATGGTTTCTTTGAGTAGGTATTAATTAATAAGTGAATTCCTCGAAGAAATCAATTTTAAAGCAAAATATTTTCTATTTTTTTATGAAATGATTACATACAGAAATTATAACTTGCAAATTATAATCACAATCAGAATACCAAAAGTTTTTTTTCGTTAAACTATTTTAGAAGAATTTTTTTTTGAAATTTTTTGATCAATGATTTTTAAAATAAAAATAATTTTTATGTTTCGGAATGCTTTTCGAAAACATCAGTGGACGTTTTTCAATGATAAATTTATCCTGAAAATTAAAATAAACCTATTTAAGTTCCTAATCAGCAACTTTAACATACATATACGAAATATTCAGGAAAGGAGCTTCAAAATTACAAAAATGATTAATTGTAAACTAGTATGAAAATTAAGATATTAAAAAAGCCAAACAAGCCGAACCAAGCTACGTGTTCCATTCAATCCTATTGAGTAAAAAAAAAAAAAATCGAAATTGTTCAGGTTTTTTTTTTTGGTCTAAAATCTTCCAACTAAACTTGTTAATTCAGCTTGAATTTCTTTTTTTTTTGTGTCTTGAAATCTTGAGTTAATTTTTCCAAAAAATCAAGTAGGTAGTACGTACCTACCAAGTTTTTGAAAAAATATATATTTTTTTATTTTTTGTATTCATCTGAAAAATCAACTAGGTACAAAATGTCTTTTGAGATATTCAGGTGCTATGATAGGAATATTGAGAAAACCACTAATGTTGATTGTGCCTTTAACTGTTTAATATGCCCACAAAAATCCTACATAGTTACGATTCAATCCATTGAGCAGTTTATTTGTTTTATATGATAGAATTATGCAAAAAAACGAAACTGTCACGGTTTTGATTTTAAGTTATCACAAAAATTGTTTTTTTTTTTTGTTATTTGTTTAATATTATGAATCAATTTGAAGGTATCTTTATTCTTTTAGATGCCCAAATTGAAAAATCATTCAAAAGGTGAAGAATTGTATATACTTAAAAAAGTAATTTGCTGAAGAAAACTGAAAAATATATTTACGAGACATACACTGTTAAAAATTCTGGAGTATTTTTTAATACTTTTTGGGTTACATATAGGTCTACACCAGAAATGTATTAAAATTCATGTTTACAAATAAATCGCATTCCTTATTAGTTTGTACTGTGAAATAAACAATCGTTTAAGCGCAGCTGCTTTATTTGTAAAAAATAACGGTTATTCAATTTGAATTTTTTAATTTTTGGACGGTGAATCCATATTTTTTCTAGTGAATAAAGTGAAAAAAAGTATATAACATAAAATTTTCAGCAATCATGGGAAAGGGAAAACGCTTCAATGTTCAAGAAATTGATTAATTTAAGTTTCTTACGTCTCAAACCCATGCTTCACTTTTTAACCGAAAATTGCAAGGGAAATACAAAGATCAGAGTTCGCAATTTGTTAAAAAAAGGACAAAGTAATGGAATAAAATTGAAAACAAAAGGAAATACAAAGCAGGCTCGAAGAAAAAAAGGCAAAGTATTAGCGGTATTAAAATTCAATACAAGATTAGAATTTAACCCACGGAGGTTATTTTCTAATAATTTTTGTATTACAACTTGTAAACTTAATACTTAAATATTGAAATTTAACAAAAAAAAGATTAATAATAATTTTAATATTTTGGAAGTATTGACATGTAATATTTTTTGTATTGAGAATTGTTTTAATACAAGAGCTGTATTAAAAAATACTCCAAAATTTTTAACCGTGTATATTTCTTTGGTCATCAAAGAAATACCTCTTTTATTAATTATGAAACACCTTCTCTTAGTCTGTTTTTACACCAGGCTTCAATGAGCCCGGTCATCAGGCAAGGTATTTTCGTTTTCGCGTGCTAAGATAGTTTATCTTCAACTAAATTTCTCTGAAATCTAAAATTAATATTTTAATCGCATGATATTGCTGAAATGGGCGTACTTGTGGTTTTTTCTCAAACAGACAAACCTTTAAAAATGCACGCATTTGAAAGAACTCTAATTAGTTTAAAAAAACATAAATTTGGAATGTAGGTGGTTCCCGCTGACATGTGGGTGTCAAATATATTTGAAAAAAAAAAAAAAAAAAAAAAACAAACAAACATGCAAATTTCCAAGACAAAAACTTAATTTCTTTTCTAAGAAATTTTCTAGGTTGATCCCAATGTTCCTATTCATTAAGGATAAACACAAAACAACCTTTTTTTTCAATAAAGCCATAACTCCTGATATGAACATTTTTACATACGTATTAATGTATCCATTTTGTCTCTTTAATTTTCATTTCATTTGAAAAAAAAATCTCAACTTTCAGAATTCAATGGAAGAAGTTTATTTATAAATGTCAACCTCCATCATTGCTCTTCCATAATAAAACATTCTATCCAGTGTTATTGTATTTGTCTAAAAAATTGAAACCTACAACTTTGCATGTATATTTGCAACAAAACAAAAAAAAACTAAATAAATTTGCTTGTGTTACCACAATTTGAAATTTTTTTTCGTTGTGTTTAATATGAATTGAGTATGAGTAATCATTCCATCAAGCAGTTCGTGTATATACTAAATTGTCTCTTAAACGAGCGTACCCAAGCGTCATTTCACTTTTACCCAGAATATCTCTGTTGTCACATCATTATACTACGAGTTATGAGTATGGCAAAAAAAAAACAACAAAAATATAAGCAAACAAACAAATAATAAAACACAATTATTTAATATCTGTTTTCCGCCAACGAACGAACGACCGACTGACAAATAATACCGCGCTGCAACAAAGTACTTGGCAACGGTTCAGTAAGCGAAAACCAAGCTAGAAGTCCGTTCTTTGTAAATGAAGATTTAAAATTCCTTTCACATTACAGTACGAAAAAGCGAATTCAGAAAGATGCTACTCATCGTGTCCCCACCACTACTACCTCTCAGCGCCTCATTCAAGAATTATTAAGTCAAAATTTTGAACTTTTTTTTTTTTGTTCAATTTTGTTCTGCTAAATTTAGGAGCGCCTTATATCAGTCGTTATGAGCTATTTTTGTTCTTTTTAGAACAATTTGGTGACCGACCGAAAGAAGAAGTTAAGATTGACGGCGGGGTGCAGATAAATTTGAAAATGAAAAGTTGTCAGAAAGATTTTTTTATTTTTATTTGAAATACTTTCATTTGCAATCATGACGTTAAGCCTTTGTCAGTTTTTGTTCATGTGATGAACTTATACAGGGTGTTCAGAGGATGGGATACCTCACATTTTACCTTTCTCAAGAATCATATTCATAATTAATATATTCAGTTAATCCCTTGCGGTAGATATACCACGACAGATCAAATAAAATATGGTAAATTACAATTTAAGTTGTAAAATTAATTTCAAGTCGCAAAATGTCGCGAAATATATACATATTCATTTCTCTTTTGAATTTATACAGAAATATGTTCCTAATTTTGTCATCCATTTGTGCAAAAATTTATTTAAAAATAGGATTAACATTTTAATAATGCTGATGTCGTTAAAAATAATTTTGTATGCGTGTTGGTGATTTAAGTATAAACCAATGAAATACAAATTATGAATGTATTTTGAAGAAGAAAATAGAATATAATTTGTCTTTTTTTTTAATACGTCAGGTTGCGGCACCTGTTTTATGACGTTGTGTTTTTTTTTTTTTTTTTTTTTTTTTTTTTTGAAATGTTAAAAATTCTTGTCATTAATTTTAAACAAACAAATCAGCAGACTATTATTATATTCATTAATAAATCACTATAGGTAACATGTGTTTTGATTCTATTTTTGGAAATTTAAACAAATTTTTGAATAAAATAAATTATGGAAGTTATTTGGTTTCTTGGTTTTTTAAATATGTAATTATGGAATAAATATTTTTCATTTTAGTCTAATTGTATAATTGAGTTCTGTATGTTTTAATACTTGTGTGAACTCGTAAAATATAAAAAAAGCTAGAGGCTAATTGGGATGGGTCGACTTGCTTCAAACTTGGTTGTTTTGGCTTTTGTACTTCATTTTTTAGGCCTGACAATTAAAATCAGCTCTATCGTGAGCAAAATTGCACCCGGAAATATTGGGTTTCAATTTTCCCATATTATGAGTTCCGGGCAAAAAGTTTATCCAAATCGGAAAACTCATCGTATTTTGAACTTTTTTGGGAGAAATAGGCTAGCTCTTTTCTCACTTTGGTGGCTAAAAAGAAACTGGTTTAGCGGAAAATTTAAATTCCCTTGGGGGAAACTCACAATAGCAATTGAAGGGTCCAGGGGAAAAACGGCACATGTCCACTTTTTGTCAAAAATAAACTAATGATGAGGGCTTGTTGTTTTTACTGAGCACTATCTGATGGCATCTAACTTTTATAAAACAAATTTAAGCCTTACTGAAAAATAAATAAATTGTGTGCTTTTAGTGCTAAGTTGTATGGGGAACAAAATTTTAAAATTCGTTTTTCTCGAAATTCCGGCTAGCAAAAATATTTTGTGAAACTCGGATAGGACTGAATTCCTACAATAATTAAAATTAAAAATAAATATTTTTTCTTAATAAAGGATCATAAAATTTTTATCACATCAATAAATCAGGTTTATGGAAGATAATTTATTTTCAAAATCTTCGTTAAAGATACCTCCCATCGATAAGTTTTTTTTTATTTTGAAGTTCTACGCAAACGACTTAGCCAAATTCAATTTATGTAATTATGTTTGTAAGAAAAATTTAAAGAACAAATTTTATAATTTGATTTTTAAAAAAATTCATAAGCAATTAAAAAAACTGTGAAATTTACAAAAAAAAAATTTAAACGGTTTTGGCCACCAAATGAGGTATGACATTTGGTTTTCGGGATCGGGTCAAAATTCTGGCTTCAAAATTCTGCTTTTCAAAATTCTGCTTTTTCAGCGAAAATTCTGTTTTTCAAAATTCTGCTTTTTTTCTATTCTGTTTTTCAAAATTCTGCTTTTTAAAATTCTGCTTTTCAAAATTCTGCCAGCATTATATTTGAACAAAAAAATTCTGCTAATTCTGTTTTTTTTTTATAGCATATGCGCTGGCTAAAGAAAAATACACCTCATTAATGTAATTCAACATTGGTACTTTCCTAAATTTTTTTATTTAAGTGTCGCAAATATTTTTTTAAATGCATATACTGACTTTCTTTCAAATAAAATATGTATACTAATTGGAACCGATGTTGTATATTCCTTTTCTTATTCAAATTTTTGAATATTCATCTTTATTTGATAAATTAATAAATTTTTAGTTATTTTCGGAAATGTTTAATACAAAAACCTTTTCTTAATATTTTCAAATTTATTCATTTATAAAACAAAAATTAATTCGCATTTAAAAAATGACAAATTATGTAGGTAAGTAATCAAATAAGCAGATAATTTTTCAAAAAGATGATTTTACAGAATTCTGCAAAAAATTAAAAAAGGGTTTGGAAAATGTTAAAAAGCGCGCGCTTTTTAACATTTTCCAAACCCTTTTTTAATTTTTTGCAGAATTTTGAAAAGCAGAATTATGAAAAGCAGAATTTTGAAAAACAGAATTTTGAAAAACAGAATTTTGAAAAGCAGAATTTTGAAAGCAGAATTTTGTAAAGCAGAATTTTGAAAGCAGAATTTTGACAAAAGAATTTTGACCCCGGCAGAATTTTGACCCCAACCCTTGGTTTTCTTAATAGCAAAGAATTTTTACAAACAAACATAAACATATTTTCTTTAAGAATATTTTTAATATTTTCCAATTTTATGATAACACAATTAGTATGGCTTACGAAAATATACAAAATTAAAACAAAAACTTTTTTTACAAGTATATAATTTGAAAAAAAGAATAGTGAAGTCGTTTTTGTAAAAAAGTTACCGTTTCGTTTAGAACAGTTTTTTTTGGTATAAAAACTCGATGTATAAACAGATAAACAGAAAGACAGGTAGAATTGTGAGGATTACATTTTGATTGAATTTTTCAGTTCAAACTTGGTTAAGCGCAGATTTAAAAAGTAGATGCTTAATGAAAAAAATGTATTCCTACGTATATTTTGTGTGACTTTAATAAATTATCTCGTTCACTATACCAGATTGATTAAATAACCTTCAATTTTTTTTTATTTTCAGGTAAGACGAAATTTAAAACATGCACAATTTCTTGTAAACAAATTTAATTAGAAAATGATGTAATGATGAGTAAGTTATAAAAAAATTTGGAATGAAAAAAGGTAAAAAGACTAATTAATTGAAAAATAAATAATATCTTAATCAGCTAAATGCTTCATTATGCAGCAAAATATTATTTTTTTTTAATTTTTACGATTTCTTTAAAAAAAAACTGGCCTATTTTTCAAACAAATAAGTTGGTGAAATTCTTTTAAGTTTTGAAAAGGAGAATGGGCATTTTGGACGTTGAACGGCCATCAATAAAATTGGTATCAAATGAAAGAATTATAGCCCAGGAAAAACTTTTACTATGGACGTTTCGCTGTATTGCGTTAAGAATGCAAGATAATGCAGTATTAGTATTGTTAATGCATTGTTCAATGTATGAAGGAAACATTGATTTATATTTTTATATGGAATATAAAATATGATGCTCTGTCATTTTCCCTGAGCATGAAGACATCAATCATGAAAATCCGACCAATAGAACTCATAATATAAGATTTTTAAGACAACCATTTCAGGTTCGAAAGTTTTCAAACAATTCAAAGTAACAAAAAATTGAACAACAAAACTCTAAAAATAGGCTTGAATTTGTTGTTTTAAAATGCTTATAGTTTGGGTTCTAGTGGTTGGATATGCAAGATAAAGGTCTTCAGACTCAGGGAAAATGACAGAAAATAATATAATACACAATTGAGTTTTAACATTGAGACATATATAAAGTGTTAAATGCAAAAATGCATTTTATCCGTTATTGAAATACGTCACAGGGATAAAACTTCTGCACAATATATGTTAACCTTAATTACATAAAAAAAAAACAAATTCATTCCTGGCCGCGTTTCATACAAACTTGCCCATTCTCCTTTAGTATAATATTTTTTTTTATAAAATATTTAAAAAAAATTGTTCACTATGTGTGATCTGAAAATAAAATATATTAAACAAAATAGGAAACACTTCATTTCTGGCATTTACTGAAAAATCCAAAATATCAAAAAATCGATGGTAAGTATTCCTCTGCAATGAGAGCAAAGTTTTTCTACACCTTTATGAAGTAAATTCTTCAACAAAAAATTGAATGTTTTATGTTTTGAAAAAACTTAAAAAAAAATTTAACAATTATTTTGTTGGGAAATAAGAACATTTTTTTTTTAAGAATCGTAATAAATTAAAAAATTAATATTTCGGTTCAAATAAAATGAGAGAATTTTTGAAACCCAAGAACGTAAATTTTCAGAAAATATTATTAAAGTACTTTTGTAAACATAAAAATATGAAACCAAAGGTCAAATGTCAAGACAGTTAAATGTTTATTTCGACTGAACTGCGATGCAAATATCATAGAAAGTTATGATTTTTTTTATATTTTTAAATTCTCATTAAAATAGTAGTTCAAGTCTTAAAGGTTATTCTTACTTTTTATATTTTTAGTCATAGCTAATTCTTAGCGTGATATGATACGTCTCTCCGCATATAAACATGATGAATGGCCTATCTTCTCTTCATGATTTGTTGTTGAAATCTAATCCCCCTCCTTCATACTGTGTGTCAGCGTCAAGCCAAAACAAACCCTCTTCAGTCACTTTTTCACTTTTCATTTATTTTAATGAGTTCTCCTCGTAAAAAAATAAACATACAAAAATCATAAAAAAAACATATATATAAAATTGTAGACTGAGTTTGGTGCTGCTGCAAAATGAGGAAAAACATGTCTGACTCATGACAAATGGCCATGGAGGCGATTCTCAAGGTGAACTTGCACTTGGATGTTATGAATAGAGCCACAGAGCTTTTCAAAGCACGAGGAACTAAAAAAAGTTCCCAGCATTGTTTTTTTTTTTGCATTTTCCGTCCAGCTCATTTCATCGTTGGTTGGTTTACATTTGTATATGTACATTTTGTTGGTGTGATGTCTAGAAAATTCTATGGGAATCTCGTTTAGGAACAACACTCTTGTTGATGGTATGACTGTGTTGAAAGGGGAACAAGAGAGTTAGCATTTGTCACACAATTAATTGGACAGTCGACCAATGCGACATCAAAATGGATTTAGACAGATGAGTGGAACAAAACTAATGACGCCATTTTAGAATTTAGACATCACTTAGGTTAGTAATTACAGTAAAATGCCGGTCGTCTATACAGCGCGTGTTTAATAGTTTTGCTAAATGCTCTGAACTGACCATGTCCCGCACTTTAAAAGTTCTGGTTCAGTGTGTAGGTTCACAGGAAGCTAGATGAATGGTTGTGATGCCAACAAATGCAACGAAAGAAAGCAGATTGTTTGATGTTATAATATTTCACGCTTCATCATAACTTGAGTTATTAATAAATATACACGACTTGATCGTTTATTTTTATCGTCATCATCATCATCAACAACATCATCATCATCATCATCGGTTGTTGTTGTGCGATGATGAATGAAAATCCAAGGCGCAAACACATCATCATGAGGAGGCCTGCATTGAGTATACTTATAGATGTAAGGTCATTGGCTTGAGATAACGAGTTAGTGTACGTGATAGTGAGGCGTGAAATGCGGAAAGAATGTGCTAGTTTTAATTGTACTCGAGGCACCGGGCTTCAATTAAGAGTGAATTTATGACATGACTTGGCGTTCGATGTAATAATGCCCTTGTAGCTTAGATATATACAACAATGAGAACTTCAACTTTTGTTTTTTAATTGGAATTTTAATGAAAAGGCAAGGAATTTTTTTCTCTGTGTGTAAATCTGTAAAAGCTGAAGGTATTTGATCAATTTTTTTTTGAGATCTGCGATGCCCTCGGAATTGACTCAGTTAAAAATATAGTGCTGAAAAGTTAGATTGAAGAACTAAGATGTATTCTTTTTCGTGTTGATAAATATGAGGGAAAAATATGAACTTTTTTTTTCAAGTTTAGCATACGAAAAATAATTAAGAACTTGATATAAAAATGATAGAGAATACAAAAGTCCACAGGACTTCGTAATTTTTTTCATTGAATGACTCGTACTCGTGGGTTAGGGAATATTGAAGTAACAAAAACCGAACGATTTTAAAGTAAAAGAAATTTTGAAAGTGGAGGTTTTAAAAAGGAATATTTTTATAACGGTTATGATCCCTTTTGTTCAAAATTGCAAAATTTTAAGACTTCCGGAAAGTTGTTTTTACTCAATTTTTAGGCTTTTAGTCCAGTTATGAAACTTTTCGTAAAAGTCCCCAGACTAAACTCAACTGAAATTATTTTTTGGCAATTTCTGAAACATTTGCTTAAAAAATCAGCTGTCTCTTTCTGCCTCTTTGAGTTTAAGAAAGATATTTATTCAAAAAGATTTTTTTTATATATTTATGGCTAATACTCGAAACTATTTTAATTAAAAATGCAACTGCTCTGTGAATATAAAAATCAAAAATTTGAAATTTATTGTTCAGGGGGCTTGGTATCCGCCGGAAGATATTATCTTATTATGTGTATTGTCATAGGTTATAATAAGAGATTGAGATTTTTTAAAAAATGAGACAACTAAATTTTACAGGCTTTGCTTAAAGTAGTGAAATCACAAACAAAAACATAGGGTTAAGAAAGATCTTTTTTTAAATGACAAAACACCTTAAAAACTATTACATACAACTATTTAAAGGATATAAAAATCTATGAATAAGTCTTTTCTTTCTTTTCTCTTTTCCTCTAATCGATTATAAAACCCTTAATTTATCTTTAATAAAAGCTTTATTACTAATTAAAAAAAAATATTTTAAATGGTGTCAACAAATTTAATTGAAACGCGTCAAATTCAAAGCTTTATGGTTTAAATTTATTACTAAAAAAACATATTGCAATATCTCAACCCGTTCTAAAAATATGAATTTTACAAAAAAAAAATTAAAATCTGGTCCGTTCAAAATACCAGCAGTTGTCTAGATTCAGATCTCTGATCTCCTACAGTTCTTTAGAGAACTGTAGAACTGTGATATGCATAAAAACGTAGTACTTACTTAAAGCAAAAGATGAAAGTAAATACTATAAATTCTAGTAAAAGGTAAAATTCATAGTATATACTTAATTTCGTATGCATAAAAAAAAGGACCTGCTAGCAGGCAAATACTTTTAGTATATACTGAATTCATCCAAGTAAATACTAGAATTCACCCAAAAATGATAGTAAATACTTAATTTTCAGCATTTACTTAATTTTTATGCATATCAAAAATAGTATATAGGGGAGAGTGGGGCTAAATGTAACAGGGGTAAGAATTAACAGCTAAAAAAAGCGATGTTCCTTTCAATATTAAGAAACGCGTAAAGGAGAAAAATGCTCAATTTTTGCATATCTACCGGCACATTTTCTTCAGATGAAGATTAGACGACAGGGTGAGAAGTTACACTAGTGGTGCCCAAAAAATGCATGTTTGTAACTTTTTTTTTAAATTTTATTTTCGGTCTACCTCTTTACCCGAAAAAGATAGAGTGCTAAGTGTTTTTTGTTATATGCAACTGTGTTTTGGCTCAAATTGCGTGTATATGTTATGTCTATATCAGTTTCGCTTTTTTTTTAAATTTATTTTATGTGCCAAATTTCATGCTGGGGCTAGTTGTAACATTTTTCCGGGGCAAGTTGTACCATGTAAAAACCTACCTATACTGAAAAATTGTTTACCTAATATAATTAACAACCCTGAATATGAATGCTTGTAATTGAATTTGTATTTATTTTGAAATTGGAAAAACATTTTTGAACCACCACTTGAATTCATAAAGCTTATACAACAATTTATGAATTCGAATAACTTTTATTCAAGACTACTGGCAAATTTTCTCTGGAAATCTTGGATTTGCTCCACTTTTTACAAATTTGCACCAAAATTTCATGACTGAGGTTTGTTTTTATTGTTATTAATTAAAAATAAATAAATATAAACAAATAAAGGTATTTTTCTCTTATTTTTAGTTCTTGGTACAACCTACCCCGGTATGTGTTACACTTTGCCCCGTATGTGGGGTAAGTTGAAACAACACGATTTTTTTTTTTGAAGCTTTATTTTTCAACATTACCGTTATGTTTTGCTAAATTTTTATGATGGATCTTGGAGCTAAAACATGGGTCTTTAATTTAAAAAAGGTCTGGTTGACCCACTTTAAAATTTGTAGTAGAACCATCGATTTTAGAAAAAAGTGTTACATTTGGCCCCACTCTCCCCTACTTGAAAATTCTCTAGTAAAAGCATTTACTATTTTTTATGCATATCACCCTATGTTTTGGAATTTTGAAATTTGACAATTTTTGGTCACTATGGCAAAAAAACCTATTTGTGCCAAAAGTACGTATTTCGATTTCCAGTAGATACCTATGTTGAAAAGGACAATCTTCCTTAATTTTACACCATGAATCATTTCGTGGGAATTAGTTCGACCCCGAAGTGTTTTTATTTGTTTTTACCTACATTAGAGTGGTTCAAAAAATATTTTTTTCGATTTTTGGTCGGGCCACACGCTAAATTTGTTCCACTTATCTATAACATTAACGATGTGAAATTTCAGTTCGCTATCCTTAGTGGAAGAGGGTGCTCATAACAGTTCAACTTTTAGGTTTAGTACGTAATCTTGATTTTTTTTTAGTTGTTTTTTGAAAATAAAATGTTTTATATTATTTAAAAAATATTTTTTTTTTTCGAAAAAAATGTCAGCAATAATAATAATAAATAATAATAAATTTAAAAGTAAAAATAAAAAGTGCAAAAAAAAGTCTGTGTACTAAATTTTGACTAAATTTTCTTGGAAAAGGCGCCAGAAATTATAATTTTGATTTTATCTCAGAAAAAGTACAACAAAAACAACTTTCAACCAAATTTTAACTTAAAATAAATTAAAAAAAAAAAATTTTTACGTTTTTCCAAAAAATTACAATTTTTAAATATCGATCAGCACCCCCTTCTACATAAGATAGGAGGCTGAAAACTCAGCAGTATGATACCAATAGGATGTGGAACCAAAGTAGAGGGTGGCCCGACGACTTTTTGAAAATTTTATTTTTCCCATATAAGAGTGGACCACACTAACCTACATCTACGGTAACGATATTTGAAAGTTTGAAAGTCGACTACACATAACTCTTAATGCCCTAGTCAATTGTCTAACTTCATAGTTTGTAAAAGTGTTACAGAAGATACAAAACTTTTCTAAGTAATTATTTAATTTTATACTTTTTTAGTACTTTATTAAAAAAAGAACACAAAGTGACAGTTCTAGGGTCTGCTTTTAACTTTCACATTCACCATTCATATTCATAATATTTTTTTTCTTTCTATTAAATCTCGCCAAGCATTTTCCAAAGTTTAAGTATCCACCTGTTTCATGAAAAAACCACAAAAATAAAATCCATTTCAAAATTGATTCGAGGGGAATCCCATTTTCCATAAACAAAAAAAGAAATCCCTTAAACTTTTTTTAAGCATCCCCAAACAATACTAAACCAAAAAAAACTTGCCACACAAAATCGTTGAAAAAAAAAAATTATAAAAAAAACAAAACAAGAAAACCCAAGGTGACAAAAACTTTTCTGGTTGTTTCCAACTTCAAACAATATTACGGCAAAAAAAAAAAACTTATAAAATGTCAAATTCTCAACGCCAAATGTACACACAGAAAAATTTGCACTACATTCTCTTCCTCGAAAAAGAAAAACAAGAAAAAAGCATCACAGCTTCAAGACAAAAATTCCATTTCAAATAAAATATTGTAAACTTTTTTTCGCTCTAAAAAAAAAACCCCAATCCTATACCCTTAGCAAGCATAGATAGCTTCTAAGTCCTCTTGAGACGCCAGAGAGAAAAAAAAGACAAATAAAAGAGAAAATTTTAAACAAATATTGACAAATTGATAAATTGCCAAAAAAAGTCAACACTTTTTGTGTTTGTCTATGATTTAGAGATAAACGCGAAAATGGTTAAAATCTCTACCTAATTTGTCTACCGCCGAGCCGCTAAGCAACAGCAAACTCATCCGCAACCGACCGCACCTCCCTGGTTTTGAAAATAAATAAAAACAAAAAAAAAAAAAAAAAACAAAAACTCATTAAAATATCTTCTTTTGAAAAACAAAAAAAAAAAACGAGGGAAACATTCCAAGAGAACCCCAAAAGCTAAGGCGCGGGTATGAACTGGGAAGAAAAGTGTGCGAGATTTTAATGAAAAATTAATTGTTTCATTTCCTATATTTGTTTGGTTTTGTGTGTTTTTCTTGTCTGTAAGTCAAAATAAATAGAATCTTTAAGATTAAATGTAATTTCACGGACAAGGTTTTTCCTCGTTATCGTTTGATGACTTTCTTAATTAAATTTTATGCTTAATCGATATTTTTTTGTTTTTGGTTTCTGGGTTTTAGGTTTTGTTTTTTTATTTGCTTGTAATTTATGTTGGTTAAACATAATTCGGGTAAGTAACCTACTTCAAAGTAAAGGAATTTGATCTGGGCTGTTTCTTTTTTTTTTTGGGGTGCGCCTTAAACTTGGAAAGCGTAATGGAATTAAAAAAAAATTTAGAATTGTGGATGTCAAATGAACAAAAAACGAACAATGGAGATCCTTCTTTTTTTAATTAGTTACTTTGACAATTCATCACACAAAGACCTTTCCAAGAATTTTTTGTTGACACTGATTTAGAAAATGGTAAATCTTTTTAAGGTCAAGGTTTTTTCTCAAAAAAAAAAAAAAAAAAAATCAGACTGTTTTTAATTTCAATATTTTTAATTAGACAAGGTTAACTCATGAAAATTTAGTTATGAAGAGAAATAGAATTCAAGTAAATCATACTGTATTATGTACAAATAAGTTTTTCTGAATATTTTTAAACTGAAACTTCACTTTTGCAAAATCGAGGTAGGCAGTTCCTATATAAAAAAAAGCTTTTCTATATTTTGAACTATAAATTATTTTGAGAGGTTCGCAGTACCTACTGGGAATATACCCTAAATTTCGTTCGATGAACTAAATAACCTCACAATAAATTTCTTGAACAATTTTTTCTTGTTTTTTTTTTTAAAGAAATTTTTTTCCACACATAATATTATGAAGGGTAAAAAACACTTTTTCTGTTAAAGAAGTTTTAAGAAAAATTAAAATTATTTTTTACAGGCTCATGGCCTATTCACAGTTTTATACATGGTGTCAAGTCAAAGTGAGAAGCCAGCTATCAAAAAAAAAAAAAAAAAAAAATACACGAATTAGATCATAGATTCAAATTGCTAAAATTTTTATACTTTTAATATACAAAATTTATATACAAAATTTGTAAATAAAAAAAATTAAAAAAAAAGAAAGTTAGTGCGAGAAATTAGTTCTTTAAAGGAAAAAAAAAACAACATATTAAATTAAATTAACCCCCAAAACAACGATGCAATTTATTTCACTACGATGCATTTTTGAAAAAAATTTGTATTATATTAATATAGAAAAAAAAATCCAAAGATCTTTTTTCGAAAATTTAAGCCTAAGCCCAGCCTCAAACTCTTTTGTATAATGAGAAATATGGAAAAATAATATTTTATTTTCTGTAATCTCCACGGTAAAAATAAAGACTCTACAACCTTTTAATTTCCAATTAGTAAATCATCAAAAATGGTGGTTTAATGTTCAGTCAGTAATTAAATTAGAGGAAACTAAGAAAGGCACTGTGGTGTATGCGTAACTTATGTGTATGTTATACCTAATATGAACGGAAATATTTTTATTTTATTTCATTATTTATATGAATTTAGATATTCGGAGGGTGGGCAAACGATGATTTTTGATATACATATGTAAGAAACTTGAGGTGGAAAAACGACAGAAGTTTGAATTTTTGAAAAAAAATCAATTTTAGGAGATTTTAGGAAACTTTGAATTTTTAGTACAAAATTTGTTTTTTTTTCTTAATATCTTCTAAACGTTGAGTGGACTAACGATAATTTTTGGTAGGTATGTATAATATACATATATGTATATAGAACACGAGGTGGGCAAATGATTGCAATTGGTTTTAAATGTCTATCTCAAAATTTGAGCGTTTAAGATCAGTTTTCTTTTTTCAGACTTCCTATAAAAAAAATGCTCAAACAAATTTTGAGCTCGCTTCACAGAGCTCTTAAGCAGAGCATCGTTATTTGTTTTCACTTAAAATTAATTAAGTATGTTCCACGAAATGTCTTTTCATATATACATATTTATTTACACTCAAATATATTGTGTTTTTATTTTCGAACAGCTCCATTACAATTTGGATCTGCGTTTATTCCTAGAAGTCAAAAAGTTATATTTTATCACAAAATAATGCCATTTTGTTAAAAACTGAAATAACGATAACGACCAAGTTTCCAAGAAACTTTAAAAAAATCTATATTATCAGATTTAAAGTTTCATTTGTTTTTTTTTTTTTTAATGGTTGTTGGACCGAATTCCATTTTACTGAAGATAAAAAACAATAATCAATTTGACTCACCATTTTTTTTTTTTTGTTCATATTAATGTTTAAATTTTAAAGCTCATTTACTTGACTATTAAATTCACATCAAACTTTGCCGCTTTGCAAATTCAATTTTCTATTTTCTAATAAAAGTAAATTCTTAGTATTTTTTTTACCATCGTATCTTTTTACCTCTAGCTCTACCTACTTCTCATTTTAATTGGCTTTGAGATTCATAAAAAAAGAAAAACGAACAAAAAAAAAATAATCACCTCTTCCAAATCTTATTCTTTTTCACTCGTGCTTTACAGCAATCACAGAGAAAAAATCTCTGGATTCTTAAAATTTAACAAACATTCTGTGGCATTTGCCAAACATCCACCCACCACCCTATACGAAAGTTCGTATGAAACACTCTATGGGAGAGAGATATAAAAACGAACGACAAACGACCCTGACTTCGAATTAAATGGTTAGTCGTACAAAACAAAAGCGGAACTTGAAACTTTATATCAAGTGCGTAATCAGAGCAAGGTGTAGTATAGACAGAGTATAGGTAAAGCAAAAGGTGTATCTCTAGCAGCTAGGTGCAGGTATACGTTAAAGTCGTCGACACCCAAGCTATATGACCTTTAAAAAGCAATTTTAATTTTATTTTTATTTTTATTATTTTTTTTTTTTTCTGCACGGAAGTAAAACAAAAACTGGAAAAGTACCCTCCAGGCGCTCTTGGCTGTCACGTAATGCCAAAGGGGGAATCCCCTTCATGCCATCATAATCGTCATCATCATCACCATTCGCCATCGTTTTTGTCGTCGTTGTCGTAGTCGTCGTTTTTGTCGTCCTAAATGGCGGATGTTTTGTGATGCTGCGAAGCTTTAGCTGAATCTGGATGCTGATGGTATGGATGCCTCCAAGGCGACGCGCCGATGAAAAACATGTTCTCTGTTTTTTCACAAAAAAAAAAAAAAAAAAAAAAATCGAGTACATAAACTGTATACACGCACTTTGCCAGCAGATAAAACAACAACAACAACAATTCGCGCAAAAAAAATGTGCCAACATGCAGTGACTCTCATTTAAAAAAAACATTAAAACAACAAAAAATTGTCGTCGTTGTACTCGACAGTATAGACGACTGACTGACTGGCTGGCTGGCTGGCCTGGGACGCGATAGGCTTGGCTGCGAGCAGTAAAAATGTTTCCTTTGTAGTAAAAGAGGCTGTGTTGTTGTTTTTTTTACAACACATAAAAAAGGAGTGGAAAAGAACACACTCAACACAAATACCAATAAATGAGGAAAGATTTTTTTAATAAAATCCCTCGAGTGTATCAAAAAGTATTTAATTTTAATTGTTTTTTTTTTCTTTTTTAATTCTTTTTTCATCACTGCCAAAGTTTAATAAAAATCAAAGCTCAGACAACAAGTGAAATTAAATTTTATACAATATGGGCCAAACGTTGACATCACAGACAACCCCCTGAAGGGATATATAACCATACTGACGATGACGATGATAGCAACGTAACGTGTTGTATAATAATGATAATCTGTCATTTAACTTTCATATACGAAGAGATATGAATTTTATACTGACAGACAGCCAAAAAGATCATCATTTCTACGAACTTGTTTCGAAATCTCTGTCGTTAAAGCCTAATCTACCACGATAAGAGCAGTTTTTGTTGTTGTTGTTGTTGTATTCTTCTTCTTCTTTTTTTTTAATGGGTTTACCTTATAACATAAAAGGATATTTATGATATGCTTTGGGGTGTGATTTTGACATAAAACGTGTGAATGATAACGCCATGAATCTTTTTGGGTGGAATCTTATTCAGCTTTTAATCTTTTAAAAAGCTTAAATTTTGTTAGTGATTTACTCTTGTGGAACATTTTAAGGTTAGAGCAAATTTATTGAACAAAAACCTAAAATGCAAAAATTCCTTTAAAAAAATAATTAATAAAACAATTTTTTGTATCCAATTTTAAGTAAAGGATATTAGAAAATAAGAAATAATAGACTCTTTCGGTAATTTATGATAGGTGCCGGACAAATTATGTTCAACAGCTTCAGAATCGTGTTGGCCAAAAATAAATTACTGCACCGTTTGAAACAATTTGACTGGACTAAGAAACGAATACAAAATTTGTGTTGAATTTTCCCTATTTCTATTCGTTTTTGAAAAGAAAAAAAAATTAAAATATTGTACTGTGTTCTTCACAAAGCGACAATAGTCAGTTTATCAAGTATCGAAAATTTTTAGGAATTTAAGATAATGCCACCAAATCATCGGCGTAAAGTGGAAAGTTTACTAAGACTCACTTACCTTAACTAAAGCCATCGCAAAAATGAAATTACAATGCAAATTTAGAAAATGTTCAATAATCACGTTAAAAGTCTCATATAAAAATAATGAAAATACATTATAGAAAATTGGATTTTTTAAGTTCTTAATTCAGTTGTGGATAAAAGCTGCAATTATGTAACTATTGCTATGAAAATGCGTTATATTTCAGACAGTCAAAATTGTGGGTCACTGCGGTGTATGCGTAACATTTTCATCTATAGAAAAACATTACTATAAGAATTTTAACCTTGTCCAAATACCTAGCTTGTTTCAAAAAATATTTTCTTATTTACTGAATTTCGCGTCTATTAAAAATATAAAAATTCGCTTTAAAATCTACAAAAAAGACATTAAATACCTTTTTAAGATCTTAAAATGCTTGCAGTGTATTCAAAAATATCACAGGTTTTAAAAAATAATTTTTTTTCATATAAAATTGAAAAAAAAACTTTTATTGCAAATTTTACTTTAAAAATAAATTGTTTTTCCATAATATTTTCGAATTTTTGAAAAAAATTTAATTGCAATAACATTTAAAAAATGTTATTACAATTAAAAGTAATTTTTATTTTGTACTACATATTTTATTTTGAATAGCATTTTTTTAGTGAAGAAAATGTTCGTTTGGATTTTTTTTCTATTGCCAAATTATTTTATTTACATGCAACTTTAGTTTAAATTACTTTTTGTAATTTATGAAGCTTATAACAGTTTTTAAAATTTGCTAATTCATGGGGTTGTCTTGCAATAAATTTTTTAAAACCGGAATTGTATTGAAATCGATTTAAAACAATCTTATTTTATTAAAAATTTTGAACGCAATTTCTCTTATCTACAATCAACCCTTCCTCCTTAAACTTTAACGAAATCAATACAATTACGAGCATTCGACAGGTGGGGGATAAAAGAATGTTTGCATGTCAAGAATATGCTTAATATTGGTGATTTTCTTGAGGATTGAATGTTACTATGACGTTTATCACATAAGTAGCTCCTTATATCTTGAGTATACGTTCCTCTATTAATTTTCAAGTTAGCGTGTCAATAAGTCTGAAAACTTTAACTGACAAAGAAAACGCGATCTTAATAACCTAATGTCTGGGTTATAATATAAATACAAAATATTCAAATACCAAAAGTTGCTAGTACTTAAAGAAATTTTCATTTCTCAAAAAATGTTTTAAATTAAACCCAAACAGAAGAAAAAAAAACCATAAAGTACAATGAAAATAATTACACCAGTTACTCATTTTGGAGACAATACTTACTACGAGTACTTTTACACCTTAAATTATATTTCGTCTCATTTCATGGATTGCGTGCAAAATTACAGTTATATTATACAAAAAAACATGATGTCTCGCACAATTTAACATCAAGCACAATGCGGTAATATTTGTGTGATTGTGTTCTTACACACATTTGCCCACAAAAACCAAAAATGAATGTCAAGAGGGTGCGGCTGATGGTTGGCTGGCGGTAGCAAAACATAAGGTGACTCAAAAATTAGCTATAGACTCGTACATGCGAGCTTGTGGGTGATACTCTCGTATTAGTCCTGTATTTTATTCTTGCGCGTTTTCTTAATGAATATTACACACCTGAACGAACGTGGAATAAAAAGCAAAATAAACCATCAAAAAACTCCTTGAGGACTCATCAGAAACAAACGACCCTAAAAAATATATAAAAAAATAAGAGAAAAACAGGCAAAGTCGAAGATATTTATTTTTATTTATTGAAATAATTCGGATCAGATATTTATTTTAAGCTAAATTTTATGATGGCAGCCACGATTGAGTGAGTCTTGCCAATAATAATAAACATATAAGCACACACCGTCGTCAGCCGTGTGAGGGCATAATAAAGTTTAATGGAGATTGTAATTCATTTTGTTTCTGTTTTTTTTTTATTTTTATTTTCGAATTTAAGGAGACTCTTGAGACTTTGTTATAGGTTATTGCATTCATTTATTTGATGAACACCTTTATCAGTTAATGGGCCTAAAATTTTTTAATGTTTAACTGTTAAGTGTGTTAAGTGGTATCTACATGTGTCATTTTTTATTATTTTTTTTCATTTTTTGTTTACATTAAGTTAATTATAAAACAAAACAAAAACGATTGGTTTGCTTGATAAAAAAAAAAAAATGTAACACCTTTGTGACCATGTCATAATTTTGGAACGAAGATTTTGTGTGAAGTGTAGGTAGTAAAAGTGCCAACCAACACTCAAACTGGTATTTTCTTCCTAATCTGGGTATGCGACTTTTCATGCTTGTGAAATTTAAGTAAATTGACATCTCTGCAGGGTTGTAAAAATATCAATTTAAAAAAAACATTTGAAATTTAAAAAAAAAAAATATTTCTTGGAAATAAAAAAAATTTGCATTGAGAAAACAAAATATTTATTGCAACTGCAAAATATTTATATATATTTGTACTCTTATCGAATTTCGTACAAATTTAACATTTTGACCTTATATTATTATAGTTGAAAAAGTATATGTATGGTCAAATAGGCAAAATTATAAGAAATTCGACGAGTATTAAAAAAACAATATTTAATGCACAAATTTTGCATTGATTTTTTTTTTAATGTAGAAAATTTTTTAATGCAATATTATTATTTTATTTTATTTGCAATAAAAATTTTATTTTCAATGCAATTTTTTTTTCAATGCAATTTTTTTTTATTTTCAATACAATTTTTTAATGCAAAATATTTTTAGTTGCAATAAATATTTTTTCTAATGCAAATTTTTTTTTGTTTACAATAAATATTTTTTTACAAATTCTTAATGGAGAACAAATGCATTAAAAATAAAATGATTTTTTACAACCCTGCATCTCTGTTATTGTAAGTTTTACATCAACCTTTTGAACAAATTGTAACAAATTTGTATTGGAATGGTTTATAATCTGTAAAAAGTCCTAAAGTTTTTTCCATACGTTTGGCCCGTTATAGGAATTCAAAGGTCACAAAAAATATATTTTAAAAACAATAATGATGTTCTACAAACTTGAAGCTGAGTTAATATTTTACAAAAGATTGTCAAACGAGAATATACAATTTTCTCGTCTCAAAATCCTTAACTAAATTATTTTAACCAGGTTAACATTCTCGAAATAAATCAGTAAACAATCTGGTACAACTACAATTTTTAATTAAATTATCGCTGATTGAAGGTAAAATTAATCAAACTATGTCAAGTATATCTCATTAAATCTTTTACATGTACGCTATCCCTGAACTCAATTTACGCACCCTACGCATATACATTTGCCTATCAAAGCCTTTTGCTTTTGATCCCGTTTTTGAACTTATCATCAAGCAAGTCAAATTCTTTTCTTTACCCACATTCTTTCAATTAAAAAAAAAAACCTATAAACATACAATCATGTGGTCCATGAGAATTAACCAGAGCAGTACAAAAGCACTAAATATATTTTTCTTACTGCCTTTAATGCGAGTTTCCTGTGGGCACTTTTAATCAAACTTGGAATCCATATGGGCGTACAGAAGAAAACAAAATGCGGACCAAGTACAGTAACAGTTTTATACTCTGAAGCAAGAACGTGCTCTCCTACTCGCATTTGAATCTCTCTCTTGAGCTGTTTGATTTAGCTTCAAAATTTGTGTAAAGGCGTATTCGAACGTTCGACTTCTTCGACATGCAAAATGAAGTCTTGGCAATCGTGCGATAGCTACTGCCATTGCGTTGCGTTGCTTGTTATGTCCAGTTCATTCGACTTGTTTATACGGCTGGGTTATTCTGTGAGATGATGGTTGCACAGCCTACACGCTTTGAGACTCTGAATGTCGAAAGTCAACAACTAATTACCTCTCATTTCCAGCGTAGACCTCAGCCATTCACTTTTTTTTACAAACTCTGGGGAAAAATAATGTTAATTTTGTTTACTTTTGTATATTTGTCGATATAGAGTCGATATATTGAATGAGATTCATTTGAATATATAACAGTGTTATGCAAGCCAAACATAGCAAACACCGGTTCACGCATGTGATCGATCGCTATAATTGGCAAGCATGTGTCATTTTTCACTGCGATGGTAAACCAATAAAAATGGAATAAATTTTTTTTTCTTCTGTTTCTTGTTTAATTAAATGAAAAGTGTTAATTATATTTTGCAGCTTGCTGTGAACAATGTTGCATGTTGTTAGCAAATTAATTTTTATGGCAATGTTAATTATATATATACTTTTTTTTTTGTTTGTCTTGTTAAATTAATGTATTATATTTTTTTTTTTATTATTTGCCATTTCAGGTGTGACAATGCGTGAGAAAAAAGGCGGCGCATTGCAGAAACTTAAGAAGAGGCTATCCCACAGTTTTGGAAGATTAAGTAAGTTCCTTTGTTTTTTAAATATGATATCATTTACCAAGTTTAAAGAAATGCCAACAAAGGATTCTAATTGTTGGGGTAATGCATATAAAATGTTTATGATTTATGAAAATCGAGTGTCTGATAAAAGTTTTTTTTCTGATAAAAAAATGACAATTAATGTCATTTTAATTTCATATCTCTTAATTTAAATTATTAAAAATATAGGTACTAGTATGTTTTAATATTGAAAAGCCATTTACCTGTCCAAATCAGGATTTTGAAGTTTTTGTTGGGAAAACCGTATTTCTAATTAAAATTTGGATTTTATTCGGGATCTATGAAGCTGTAAGGTAATAAATTATCCTCCTCTTATTGTCAAAGATATTAATATGAATGAAAAAGATTCCAATAATATTAGTAAATTTAAGATCTCCTTCTTTGAACTTATATTTTATGAAATAAGTTAGAACAATAGTAACCAGAATCAAACAATCGTAACGGGTTTTAAATTTCCTTTAATTAATTTGATGATAAAAAGCTAAACCAAATGAGAGCTCCAATTTTCTCAAATTTTAACTCTGGTAATAATGAAAATTTGTATCAAAACATTTACTGACATCACTAAGTAAAACTAGATCTAGTTCAATAATATTTTGTTAATTAGAGTTATTTTATTTTGTGCCTGGACCAAATAAAATAAGTGGCTGGATAAATTAAAAAAAAGAATCATTCAATGAAGATTGAAAAAATTCAAGGGAATGGAAGTTTAAAAATTAACCGAATGAAATTCGACTTGAACATGCTCATTAACGTCTAGGTACTGACTTTTCGTTAAGAGCGGTCTCCAAAGCTTCGTCCATCTTACTAACGAGGTTCGGGGCCTGAAATTAAAAAATGCTTTCTTTGATTTTTTTTCTTCAATTGAGTTGATATTGCTTTAATGGCCAAACTTTGCATAGGAGAAAGACGCATTTCGACTTTTCCGTTCGTTAAAAAAAAAAAAAAAAAATCAATCTTTCAATTGAAAGTTAAAAGCAAATTTTAATATGTAACTTCTTAGTGGAAGCTTAAATGGCACTCACTTTAGTGAAACGAAGTAAAAGAAGTCATACTGTTTCTTAAACCGAGCTTCACTAACATCGACCGGTTTCTTCTTAGTTTGAGTTGACCAATCCTCTAAAATTCACCCTTTAATCGGACCTAAGCAAAAAGAACGCACGAATGTTTGACAAAAAATTTTCCACTGAGCAAATGCAAACTTTAAGACAGTCGAAATTTCGATTAAAGAATGGTCAACAATGAATATTAGTCAAAATTTCAAGACACAATTTAAAGTTTTTCTGCAATTTAACCTAACAACTTTTTTCATTCATCTTGAGGCTTCTGGGGTAATATTTATCCATGGAATTTTTGCTTGTATTTCTAATTTAAATTTCTCAAGTCATTCGATGCCTCAAAATCTAATAAAAGAAACCAAATACAAAACTTTCTTATATCTTGTGAATAGTTAAGTACTTTTTCATTTCTGTAACATACAAGAAAATTCAAAGCAAATTTATGTCTTCCCAATCAATATACCACAATGGCACAGAAGTACGTACATTTTTGTATGTAATTTCTCTTGACTTCTTTTCTATAACAATCCACACTTCCCATTGAGACAATATATTTGTAAAAAAATGTATGTTTGTATTCTGTGAAGAAGTATGTATACATTTTCAATCAAAAGAAATAGTTGAATAAGAAGTGTAAGCTAGTTTCTTTCTTGAAACTGGCTCAATTGCACTATTCACACACATTCTTCTTCTTCTTTTCTACTCGATGTGTCAGCAGCTATACTATTCTATAGATCACAACAAATAAACCAAACCACAAATCACAAAGAAAGTGAAAATCCTATTTACCTCCTTTTGAGAAACTCGAACAATAGAAACGAAAAAGTTTCTATTCGCAAAAAAAATGAAGAAAAAAAAACCCACGGAAGTTACATAACTTTCATCAAAAAGATACAATATCTCCTAACAAACTGTGATGGTGTTATCTATCTCCTCATCAATACAACATCCATATCCAGTACCTTACTACCACAACCACCCACAATACCATAAAAAGAGTGAGAGATGAAATTACTTCTGTTTTTGTATAGAAGGCTTATGTCGGTCGTGATGGCACTTAAAACTTGACACAGTGCAAAATATATTCAAAGCAAATGGGAGTCTGAGTTGCGTCAGCTCAACAGCATCATCAGGTACCAGTACCAGGAGCTGCTGGCGGCTATAAAAACTTTGTGCCTTTCCGCTCAAATGCAAACTCTGAATTGATGCTTGAAAGGTGATAGCGTCAAAGTATCGCGTAACGCCTACAACGCGGGGTGTCTGACGTGGTTTTTTTTTTTTCGGGCCTTAAATAGAAACATGAAATAAGGTTTAACGCTGCTGCTGGGTAGGGTATTTCTGTCTGAATTATATACTGACTCACAATTAAACAGAACTCGGCGCGGCGGGGCTAACAAAGAGAAACTGAAAGTGGATTTGATTGATTTTAGCTTTGTTCGCGGGATGGACTAGAGATAAGCTTAATCGGATATAAAGTTTCTGTAAATAAATGATTCAAAAAGAGAAATGGTTTGTTTAGCGGACGATATTTTGACGACGCCTAGGGATCTTTTGTTCAATTTTGTTTCGCATGCTCCTACGACAATCTGTTTTGGATTAAAACTACAAGATTTAATGTTCAACTGGTGAAATTCACCTTCTTTTTATCTGAACTTTATGAATCCATTTAACCATAAAAATGCTGACTGGATTTTATGCAGAATAAATGGAATTTCCGGAATTGTTTTAATTTTCCGTTTCCCTTTTTTTATGATTTCTCTGATTTGAGATTATCCTGGGTAGGGTATTGTAAGGGCATTTTATCCGGTTTTCCCTTTGGTATAAAACTTTCAAAAACCAGCAGCAGTTGCTGCTGCTGCTGCTGCTGATTCATAAAAATTTATTCAATAATAACTTTTTGGTGTTTCGTTTTATTGGCATGAAAAATCAAAGTCAAAGTCGCCTCACCAAACAGTATGATGAAATTTACTACTCCTCCCAATGCAGCAGATAGCAATACAAAACAGACAGACAGAAAGAAACATTAAACCTTAACACACACAAAAAAATATAACGGATATAGATAAAAAGCAGATGAATATATGAAAAAAAAGCAAATTACACATGAAAGGATTTTCGTTCTTTGTCCAATTTTACATTTCAACCAGATTTTATTTTCAATTTTTTTTTCTTCTTGTTTTTTTTGTCTCTTTTGGTAAAGTAGAGAGCTATCGCATAGCTATTCATCTGTGTGATGCAGCACAAAAATGTCCTTATTCACAGTTGGATGTAAATTGCTCTTTGAGACTATATAACATGGGTATGATACTACTGTCATCTATGTGTATTGGAAATGACAGCTTTTAACTAGGAGAAAAGCTCTTGACAAAAGGTCATTTCATTTGCAGTGTCTTTCTTTTTTTTTATTTTTGAATGCATTGCATTTAAGCTGAGTTGAGAAAAAAATTCCCTCAAAAGAAAGCAAAAAAAATTTAGTTTTAAGTTCAATTAAAGCGAAAGAAAGATAGTTGAACACAAAAAACCAGACGAAAGGAATTTTTTTATGAAGGGTGATTTTTTTAGACTTAGTCTTGTAGAGAATAAATCGTGTTAACAGTTTTATATTAAAACAAAGGAAAAAAAGACAACGCACTCATACTTGAGACATCCTTTTTAATTTTTTTTTTCAAGTTGTTTAATAGCTTGAAGACCTTTATATCATTTGATATTTGTCTAACAGCAGAGTTAGAAAAAAAAACCTTAGTTCATAATTTATGAATTTCTAAAATAACAATCGATGTAGGTAGAAGAACTTACCACTTGTAACATATTAAGTCACCTAAAATTGCTACATTGGTGTGTTTCATGAAAAAGCGAAAGTTTTTCGCTTTTCTATTACTACTTTGTAACTTCTTGTTTGAAGTTTGACTTTGACAAGTTATCCTTCACTTATGTTACATTTTCAAAAGTAAGGTAGCATAGAACCTTATGTTAACCCATTACAAAATTTTGATTCTCAAAATTGAATTTGAAGAGCGCCTATCTAAATATTCTAGGAACACCATCTCCGGACCATACCTTCAGTTTTGGAAAACATTTGCAACATGCATTCAGAGCTCAGCAATTCTTTTGGTTCTCTTCGCGCAAGAATCCTCCCGTCTTCTATATCCAGATTCGGTTTCGTTTTCTCGAAAAAGATAACATTGTTCCAAATGTCTTGAATTCGAATATGGTGCACTTGAACTCAGAGCAATAATTTTTCTCTGACTCTTTATAGGAAATCCGACCTTATCACCGGAATGAGTGCTCTAAGTCCAGCTTTCATGGACCTTTTTCCTCACTGATCTTGATGAAATTACTTTCCTTTTACTTTTCTTGTAGCTCGACACAGATCGATTTTAAGATCCGATACCGACGACTTTGCATCTGCAGCACCAAAAGTCGTCCACTGGTAGGTATCGTCTGTCCTCTTAACCTTTTTTCTGCTGATAGTCCCAAACTCACGATATTTTTATAAGTTCCATGCCACTGTTTTCAATCTTCAAAAAATGTCACGTGTTGTAAAAATCAGACGAAACATCCGAATCTACAATTTTCTTTCACTAAATTCCTTCCGTTCGCATTGGACTGCAACTCTTATCCAGTGGTAACACTTTATTTCAATTGAAGTAGATGTACTTCTTTTTTTCAAACAAAATTAAAATCTACTTCCTACATCGCACCATCACAAAAATATCGAAATCTACTTCATTTAAAAATCTATGTTCCAATCTACTTCAAGTTATCAAAATATAAGCCAAATCTACTTCTTTTTTTCAGGAAATATGTAGTTTGAAAGAATAAAATTTTTTGGTTTTGGTTGTTTTTAGGTACTAATTTGGGGATCGGGTCAAAATTCTGGCTTCAAAATTCTGCTTTTCAAAATTCTGCTTTTTTAGCAAAAATTCTGTTTTTCAAAATTCTGCTTTTTTTCTATTCTGTTTTTCAAAAATCTGCTTTTTAAAATTCTGCTTTTCAAAATTCTGCCAGCATTATATTTGAACAAAAAAATTCTGCCAACTCTGTTTTTTTTTTTATAGCATATGCACTGGCTAAAGAAAAATACACCTCATTAATGTAATTCAACATTGCTACTTTCCTAATTTTTTTTTATTTAAGTGTCGCAAATATTTTTTGAATTCCATATACTGACTTTCTTTCAAATAAAATATGTAAACTAATTGGAACCGATGTTGTTTGATACAAAATATTCCTTTTCTTATTCAAATTTTTGAATATTCATCTTTATTTGATAAATTAATAACCTTTTCTTAATATTTTCAAATTTATTCATTTTTAAAACAAAAATTAATACGCATTCAAAAAATGACAAATTTTCAAAAAGATGATTTTGCAGAATTCTGCAAAAAATATAAAAGGGTTTGGAAAATGTTAAAAAGCGCGCGTTTTTTAACATTTTCCCAAACCCTTTTTTAATTTTTTGCAGAATTTTGAAAAGCAGAATTATGAAAAGCAGAATTTTGAAAAACAGAATTTTGAAAAGCAGAATTTTGAAAGCAGAATTTTGTAAAGCAGAATTTTGATAAAAGAATTTTGACCCCGGCAGAATTTTGACCCCAACCCACTAATTTGATTATTTAACTTAAATAAATTTATTAGAATTATTTTTTTTAATATAGATTTTTTATAAAGAAAAGGATATTTTCAAATCTACTTCGATTTTTTCTTCGAATCTACTTCGACTTTTTTTCTGCGAGTGGTAACGCTGCCTTATCATGATTTGTAAAGTCTTATTATTATATTCTCATTAAAATGGTACCTATAAATTATGACGTCACACACTGCATTCATCTACTACTTATTACAAGATTACAATTACAACATAAATGCGCTGACTGGATAATGATAAAATCAACCAATTCTATTCTAATAACACTGCGATGCGCTGCTGCCAAGTAGACACTTATTATTGCATTTAAATTACTTAATATTGAACTTGAATTAAATATTCCTTATTTTGGGACACTCATTGCACCGAAGTACAAAGGGTCCCATCAGGAGAAAATTTAAAGAGATATAAACTTTTTTTCACTGCCGAACATCTCTCTTTTACTACATCATATCGATATCTATGTTAAAACTCAATGTGAACTGTATAGAAAGAAAGTACAAAATTCAATGCAAAATTTTCTACAGTTAGTTCTCATGCATTGGAATTTGCTGTGTGATAAAAGAAATTGAAAAATAAAAATAAAACATTTGTGGTGACTGTGGTGTGACTCATTGTGTGTTTGTAGGTATTTGGATGATTTTATTGATTTAAATGAATGCTCTTGGTGGATGGTGGTCATGGTCATAGTTTTTTTTATTAGTTAAAAATGCCAACTGTTCCATTTAATTATTGTAATCTCGATTTTTTATGGAAACCTAACAAGTTGGTATAATTCCTTGTTTTTTATTTGCTGTAATTTGTTTCTAACGATGTCCATAAAGTTTAAGTAGGCTTATAATTAAAATTAAAGAAAATAAACAGGAAAAAAAAATAGAAATAGAAATCGTTGACAGTTTGGCTGATAGTCTTGTTCTTAACATTTTTTACGATGAAATAACAAGTTGGCAGTAGATATACCTACATATTTACACAAACAAAATAACACAACAAAACACACTCGGCGTAGACACATTTGAATACGAAATCAAATCAACATTGAAGCAAACGTGCCTGGACTCCCAAGTTGATTCGATTCATCACGCCAAAGACGACACAACGACAACAACGAAAACGAAAACCATCCAAACCAACATGTGCGTATAGAGGATATTTTTGTTGTTTTCCTTTTTAGGTACTATGTTTTTGTTTCTAGCTATAAAAATAAACATTTTTTCCTTCTCATTAGGGAAATGACCCACGTATTGTGTTGTTTGGATTTTCGTTTCCATAAAATCCCCCTCCAAAACCTCCCTCCCCCCCCCAAAAAAAAAATAAAAAAAATAAATCACAAAAAATAAATCTAAAAAAAATCCTTTTTATTAGAATATTGCTTTTTTCTCTCTGTCCACATTCATATCCACTGTCCTTATACACACAACTTGTGAACAATTTTTGTATTAAGGATTTTTCTTTTATTTCGCATATTTTGCCTCATTTGGCGGGATTTAGTAAAAAATATTTTCTCGAGGATAATCTTGGAATTTGTTATAAGTATTTAGGTACCTAAAAAGGACACAAAAAAAGGAAAATTAATGAACAATGTGGTTGTGGTATTTGTGTATGTTTATTATGCACAAATCAATTAGTGGTGTATATTCAAGGAAAAGTAAACAAAAAGTTTGAAGCCAACATAAAATCATGACCACCAATACTAATACATACACAAGAAATAGGTTTGTATCTTTTTTGTTAAGAAAGTTTTTGTGTGCCACAATGGCTGCCTATTAAAGCGTGGAAACATCGTCACTCATGGGGGCTTACAAAGTTTTTCAAGTGGATTTTGTGTTTAGGGATATTTCTTCAACAGAAAAAAGAGAGAGAAGAGTAGTCAAAGTCACACAAAAACGTGCTTTGGCATTGAAATGAGAAACGGAAAGTCGCTGAAAGTCAAGGTGAATGTGGAGGTTATTCGCAGGATATAACAATACCAAACCAGATGTCTTATAGTAATGAGTGCAAAAACAAAAAAGAAGAAATAAAAAAAAAACCTGAGACATTGAGACACACGCAAGGTGTTTCTTGTTGCCGATGTCGAGTCGAGACGAAGCGATAAAGAATATTTTTGTTTTTTTTTTTTTTTTGTTTTTTGTTTTTTTACTTGAAATCTTGAGAACCTATTGAAAGATTTTATTTGAAACGTTGATGTTTTTATTTAATTTTTTTTTGTGCAGATAGATCGGTACGACGTCTTTTATGTTCAATTTAATGGTCTGGCTAGAGATTTTAAAATCAGCAGGTGTGATTTGATTTTGTATCAGAACAAAGTGGATTTAAAGTACAAACGTTTGTACTCCTATCTACATGAATGTATGTAGGTACCTCCACCTATTTAAGTATACCTGCGTATAAAAAGTCTACTTATGTTGGTAGCCTAGTATTACTTAGATACCTACATGCGTTTATTTTTGTTTCGTTTTTGAATTCACAGAAAATCAGTTTAGGTTCTTATGTGCTTGTTTGTGACTTAATTTAAATCTCTGTTTTTATTTTGTTTGTTCACTTAGCTTGAGTGTGTTACATACACAATTTCTTAGAAATCGAGACAAATAAAATTTATTTTTAAACTACCTTTTTAAATCTTAAAATATACAAATACATACCTACATAGCTAGTTAGTAAGCAGGTTTCCGAGTCTTATTCCTTAAAAATATGATAGGTTTATCTTAAAATTAAGTAGGTACATACCTACCTATCTAAGAAAAACAAAATAAAGGAGCAGAATTTTGTTGCATATTTTTTGTTCTTATTTTATTTTAATCAAAAAAAAAAATTGTAAGGAAAAGTTTTTATATAAATTTTAGGTAAAACGAAAAACACTTTAAGGCTTAAGTTTTGAAACTTTTTGCAAAAAGGACCAACAATAAGCGCAAAGTTAAATTAAACAAAGCCCAAAGCTTTCAAAATTGTATGCAGTTTCGGTTTTTGTTTTATTTTGATTTTTTTTTTTTTTTTTCAAAATATCAAAAGAATTTTGGGGGAATCAAGTAAAAAAATTACACACCAACCTTATTTAAAATAAGTAAATGTGAAAATTCAAATTAGTGTTATAAAACAGATTTTTTAAGAACTTAATGTGTAAATTGTTATTAACAAATTTCAAGTCCAAAAACCATCAAAACTAAGATAAAAAAATTGTAGTTTTTGGTAAAACATAGGTATTCGGAATTGGACACACAATTTGTAAATTACAATTAAAATAGGTAGGTATTTCAATTCTCGATAAAGGTGAAGGAGTCTTTGATTGCTTTCTAGAAGTGAAATTCTGTTTCGCCTCGACGAACAAATGTTTTTGGATGTGCGAACGGTTTGCTTCATATAACTTGAAAGAATTTGTCCTGAATTTGTCGCATATTTTTTTTTTTTCGTTTTTCAAAACGGAATGAACATTTTGGGCCCCCTTTTTTATACAAAATTTTTTTTTTACTAAGCTTTGTCATGACTTTATTTGTTTATAATTTAAAAAAAAGTTATGGCGTCAAAATCTTCTGCACGGCCATTTCTTGACTAAAAGTCATGAAATTAAGGACAGAGAAAATTAGTAGGTATGAGAAATACGAAAAATCTTCCAATTTTTATGTATTAACAATGGTGGTTCCATAATAGCGGACAGAACAAGCGTTTACAGAATTTTTTTTTTCAAAACTGTATATAAGCTAGAAGTTTATATAAATTGATGTAAAAAAAATGGATCTTGGATTTAGGCGTAACTGTTCATATTCAATAAAAAAAATTAAAAAGAATATAAAATAAAGACCAAAAAGTTCTAAAGTAGTAAAATGCACTTTTAGACCTTTTTATGCTGTTTCTTGGATTTTTGGTTTAAGTTAGCACATTTTTTCATCTTTCTATTTATTTTCTAAAAAATCATAGATGCCAACAATATAAAGCCAAAATAATAAACTTTATATGAAAATAAATATACTATTTTTGGTATTTAGCGATAAATTTAAGAATAAACTATTTTGCTCTCTGTCCGATTTTGAACTGATAATAACATATGGAGCATAAAATTTTTCATTATAAAGCAAAGTTGAATTTCTAATAATTCGAGCTTTGAAAATTTCCACCTCTATAATATTGATCCACATAAACCTTTTCTGTAAATACAAAATTCATCTACAATTTAATTGTACATGAGCATCTTTTCAATAGTTTTCACCTCTAAATGGTTAAATTTGAAAAAAACCGATACTTTTGATATTTGACTTTAAATAGGTTTTTCTTAAAGTTGAATTTATTTATTTCCAGTTTTTGCAGATAATTTTATCTTTGTTGGTTCATTAAAGGACTATTACACATTTCAGTTTGTTGATTTTTTTTTCTAACGGAACACATAAAAAATGATTATATCCAACTTTCGCACAAGATAAACGAATAAGATCAATGAACTTTGTTAACCTTTCAAACTTCACTTAAAGTTTCAATGTTGTTCAATTTGAATGACTTGAAATTATTTCCGTTTTTAATATGTTAACCTAACAAGATTTTTTTTTAAATTTCAAGGGTGGATTTAACAAATTAAAGTTTTAATTTTTTTTACTATACCACAATGTAGAGACAAACTCCTCTCCATCAAATGTTATTAATATTCTAGTAACATTTATAATAATTAACACTTCGTCACGCTCATGTGCATATTAGACTGTTCGTTATCGCTTTTATTGAATTTCTTGTAAACGTCTGTCTTGTCATTTTCTTTATTAATAAAGTTACTAATTACTGTTTATGTGTACATATTTAATCTCATAATATGAAATGTTTCATTGTTTATACAAGAATATGACACAATTTATGAACTGTGTGTATTAGCAGTTTTATTACAGTGGCAATTAAATAATAGTTTCAATTTTTTTTATTACCTTTTTCATGTATAAATGTATGTACAAATGTATACATTTCACACACATGTCAAAGTAGAAATCATAAAAAAATATTTTCATAATATTGTAGGTACTACCTCATAATAATTTTATTACTCTTTGACACAGTTAATTCACAATACTCTTTGACACAGTTAATCAAAAGACACTTGGCAGTATTCGACACCAAGTAGTGTGGGACTCTTAACCACTAAAACCACCTCTTTATCAGGACCAATCTTGAGAGATCGACATCAGATTTTTCTTTCTTAACTTTGTAAAATCACTTTGGGGGAAGTTTAAACTTTTAATACTTTCCCATGTTTTTTTTAGACCATAAGCTCATGAGGCTTGGTTCTTCTTAATCTCCGAACATGGTTTCTTGTATTCAAGACGGACACCATTTCAGAATTGGTATGACTTTGCAGTCTCTGATTATGCGATACAGCGTATTTTTTAACAACTTCTGTAACCGTTTCTATTTGTAAGTCACGATGTAGATCGCTATTTCTTATGTACCAAGGTGCATTAACTATTCCACGAAGGACTTTGTTTTGGAATTTTTGGATGATTTCGGTATTTGTTTTCTTTGTACAGCCCCATAATTGGATACCATAGGTCCAAACAGGCTTTAGTACTTGATTATACAGCATTATTTTGTTTTGGGTTGATAAATCAGAGTTGTTACCAAGTAACCAGTACATTTTTCTATATTTCAAGTTTAGTTCTTCTCTTTTCTTTTTGATGTGCTCTTTCCACTTTAGCTTTGCATCCAAAGTCATTCCAAGGTATTTGGCCATATTGGCGTAAGGTACAGCTTGATTATTAATGAATATTGGAATATTGTTTATCTTTTTATTTGTAAAGTTTATATGTGAAGATTTTGTTTCATTGAGTTTGATACGCCATTTTTCGGTCCAATCTCTGACTGTGTCGACGGCTTCTATTTTCTTCAATTCCGAATATTCTTGATCGTACCTTACTCTAAACAATCGGTCTGAGATGTACGATTTTAATATTTCATAGTACTGTCTGGGAAGATCCCTTTGCAGTTTGTACTCAAGTCCCTCATGCCAAACCTTGTCAAAGGCTTGAGCAACATCTAAGAAAATAGCTGAACATACTTGTTTTTCTTCTAATGCTTTTTCTATTACATCCGTTATTCTATGAACTTGGTCTATCGTGGAATGTTTATTTCTAAAGCCAAACTGATGATTTGGGATTAACCTTCTTTCTTCTATAATTTTGCTAAGTCTCTTCAGAAGCAGTTTTTCAAAAACTTTTGCCATAATTGGTATAAGCGATATTGGTCTGTAAGACGTCACTTCTGTAGGTGGCTTACCTTGCTTGGGTATGACAATAACTTCAGCAATTTTCCAATGGTGTGGGACATACCGTTGCTTAAGGCATGCATTTATTATATATTGGAGTTTTATGAAGGCTTTCAAAGGCATTTCTTTCATAACCTGAGCAGTAATAAGATCGTAACCTGGTGATTTTTTATTTGATAGTTGATGTAAACACATACTTTTTATTACTTTTAATCTTACAATTGGTATTTCACTTTCATCTATCTTATCAACAAGCTGTAAGCTATTTTCAGCCGCGTTTGTTGGGTATGGCTTAAAAACATTCGCAAGATGCTCCGCGAAAAGGTTAGCTTTTTCTTTTGGGTTACCGATCCATTTCCCATCTTGAGATTTCAAGGGAGAGTTTAGTAACTGCGGTCTTTTCAGGCGCTTGGCTGCTTTCCATAGCGAAAAATCATTTTTGAATTTATAAATTTGTTTTTTTAAGATTGTTGCTTATACGGTTAAACGTTGTTTTATCATCTGGAAATCTAGTATTTTGCCATTTTCTTCGAGCTCTTCTTTTCTCTATTATCAACTCTCTTATCTCTAAAGGATATTTTATTTCATTTTGTCTTCTATTAGAAAATGTTGGAGTACTTTCTTCTGCGGCCTGTTGCACATCAGCAATAAATTGTTCCACTTCATGGTCAATTTGCTCGATTGTATCCATGGGAGATCTTAAATTTATAAAACTTAAAAGCCTTTCTCTAAAATCTACAGACACAGTTAATGAAGTTGACAAAATTGCTTTTGTGTTTTATGTTAAAAAGCTTATGATCCGAGTTTTTCCAAATTCTTTTTTTTTTAACTTAATTTTGCTAATTCTATATTTTGACATTGAAACCACATTCTAAAAATAAAGTACAGAAATGTTTTTTTGAAGCATATAACTTCACTTGTCATGTGTCTATTCTAGTAACCTTTTCATCATCTTTAATCTTCTGTCAATAAATCATTTTTGAAAACCATGACCACATATTTTCTTTTTTTTTTTTCAATTTCACAATGTCGATGTCGTTAATCTTAAAGGACATTTTTTTCCCCACTCTCTCTTATACCACACTTTAGAGTACCTAGATTTTTTTAAGAACCAAAGCTATTTTATGATTTTTCTTTTCAAGTGTACCTATGCAGACAATCTTCTAATCAGAAATCACTATGACAACCTATCCACTCCAATTGGCCTCTCTGTCATTTATTGTCTGTCAGTTTTGTACTTGAAAATGTTATTATGCTTTTCGATGTCTCCCAGTCTAAAAATAAGACACTTTTCTATGTAATCCATGTTTTTTTTTTTCATCTCAAGGACATTATAATTGAAATTCAACCCATCAAAGTGGTATGGGAAAACCAAACAGCCTCTTTAAGAAAGAATTTTGATAAAAAAAAAGAAAAGAAAAAACAGTTTTGAGCTTGCAGGCTTGCAAAGTTTTTTTTGAGAAATTAGAAAACACAAAGATTAACGCTTCATAAAATCAAAAAACCGTGACAGTCCGTAAAAAACAAAGGTACAAATTCTTGCCCTAGGAGAACAATTTCAAAAAATTCTTAGGATCAATTTTGTTTTGCTTGATTGAACCTAAACGTGTCTATAGTAAATGCCGAATTGGTCAAAATTCTCAAAGGATGAAAACACCCTTAACAATTCACATTAAAAGAATTCTTAAGAATTTACTCAACTTTCAAGATCAATTAATTTTCGAAATCACAATTTGGCTCATAGTTACACATAATTTTGTTGTCTTGTCTCTATGCCACACCAATATACCTTCACAGTGGCACACACAAACAGAAAACCAATCTGCACCCTTAACGAAGCAATTATACTTTGCGACCAAGCAGCAATCGACTAAATTATCACACCATTAAGAAAGCAATTTCACAATCAATTCCGTTTCATTACATTCATCAAGTAGATAGATGGTTGGCGTTCGTTGGCGTTCGTTGGCGTTCGTTGGCGTTGTTGAGTTGCCTAAGAGATACACAATATCTTGTATATCCTCTTCTATATAATATCTAGGTATTCCCTGTCACACGTCATTAAATATTGCCCGATCTGTGTTTTGTTCTTTTATTTTATACTTTTTTTTTTGCACCACCACCCTCTCTTTTGATGTATCGTGGGGGTCTTTATATGGTGTAGGTGGTCGTATAGGGTATATGAAAGTATGAAGAGATGGATATCCTGTCATTGGCACCGTTCGTTCGTTCGTTGTTCACCCTCTTGAATCTGTCTGTGCGAATGTCAAGAAGCTGGCTTAATGACATGAATTACACTCGACTATATTTTATTTTGAATTCGACATGCCTCTCAGATACATATAATATCTTGTCTAGATATAGACTCGAATTGTAGATACTTTTATGCAGATATACTACATTGGCAATATCAAAAACGAGATTTATAGGTTTATGTGCGGATTTGTGGCGGTTGTGGATGCGAGACGAGTAATACGAGTTAACAACTGTGACCTTGCAAGATCGTCGTCGTCGTTGTTGTTGTCGTCGTCATTGGCGTCATTGTCGTGTAACAAGAAACTTTTCTCCGAGAATGGCCATGCCATAAGCAAGTAATTGTTGTTGTTGTTGTTGCTATATTGTAGGTAAAGGAATGATGACTGGTTTTAAATTGCATGCGGGACCACTCTGACTTCAACAACAACGTAAACGACGACGGACGATTTACACATTTGTGTGCCATATTGTAAGCAAAGAGACAGGAAATGAGTCATTTCTGCATCATATATTAATAAAAATGAAAAATATGTTAACGAAATATGTATAAATGTGGACTGAGTATAAGATGCAGAAATGAGAACGTATTTTAAATGGACTTACAAGGGCAACGAATAAAATATACCTATGCACGGAGAAGAAAGTATGCAAATTGCTAAAAGAATTGTAGAAGAAAAAAATAACGAGAGGCGAGAAAAATTATACAGATTGTTTCTGAAGATATTTTTTCAAGTCTTTGTATGTGTATATGTAAGAAGAGTTGAACTAAAAAATATTTAATATTATGGACTTAAATTTAAATGATTTAAAAAACACGTCTTTAAAACATTAACTTTAAAAATATCCACTTCAGAATAATTTACCTTTAATATTTGATAAGAATGGTAACACTGACTGCTTTTGAAGAAACTTGAAATATTACTCAAAAACTATGAGGGATTTACAAATTTTACTGAATCTATTTTTTGCAGGAAAACTGAATCTTACAATCAAATTAGGTAATTGCTAAAATATATTGGACAGGTTTTTAATGAATTTAAACGATATTTTGTTAATTAGATGTTAAAATAAACTCAAAAGAAAAAAGGAAGATTTTGCTCATAAAAAAGTGATTAAAAGTAAGTATTTTTCAGCTGCATAAATGTGGTGTTTTATTTCATCTCAAAAGTTCAAACCCTCAGAACAGAAAAACGGTTTATGAATTAAATCTATTACTTTTGCAGATTTGCTTCAGGTAACTTAAACGCTAATATTTAAGCCTCATTTTATTCTTATCACCCACAGTTATAAAACAGCGGTAAATTTTATAAAAAAACCTTAAATAGGTCTATTTTGATAGTTTTTCAAAGTTGTTATAAAATGTAAGAACATTTTTTTGTAGCGAAATAAAATTAATTTTTATGTAGAGAATTGAATGAAGTTATAAAATGTATTCTTGAGTTTTCTGTAAAGTGATCCGTTGTTGAGGTGACTGATATTGAGTTTAAAAAAAATCGTAGAAGTTTGAAACAAAAAGAATCTTGAAGCTAAATAACCAGCCTTTCTAAAAGTAATAATTATTTTATCAGAAAAAAAATTCCCACTTAAATAAAAATAAAAACGAATTGGGAAATTTTGGTTTTTGAACAGGTCCACTGATTAAGCTATTTTACCAATTGTTATAAAATATTTGTCATGATAGGATCATTTTTTACTGAGAAAATCACTAAAAAAAAATCACGAATATTTGTGTTCCTTTCATTGTTTGGGTTATCTATACGAAAAAAATGATGTTTTTTTCTTTAGAATTGTATTATCTATAAATTTGTACATACAAATTATATTTCCTCTTCAAGAACGTTTATCATACTAGGGTCTTTCTTGATACAATTTAATAGAATTTAGAATTTAGAATTTATTTCTGCTTAAATGAATGAATTAAATTAAATATGAGCCGATGCAATGTAGCAATGTAACACTGCAGTTTTTGTTTACAATTTCAGTCATTATGTTATAATTAAGAAAGAATCGACAAGGGTCAACTGATTTTATCATTTATTCAGGAAACAGAAACATTTCCTAAGAAAAAAAATATATTAAAAGTTGCGCATACGCCACAGTGACCGTTTCATGAAAATTATTACAAACTTTGGTATCGGTAAAAAATTAGATTTTATTTATTGTTGAAGGTTCTTTAATTCCCTTAGTTCGAAATTCTAAATCTTGAATATCCGGTCAGTAGAATTCAAGCTATAATCTAGGATTTTCGACATTTCTCGAGGTTTTTTTTGAGTTTTTCGTTGACTTCAATTACTTGAAAACTTGTGAAATAAGCGTAATTTATAAAAACTTCATATCTTAAGGAATTCTTTCATTTGAAACCTATTTCATTAATGACTAGACATCCCAAATATTCATTCTCCTTTGTGTTTCATTAAAACCGACAAAAAAAGTGGAGTGCACAGCTGATAAATAACTATACTCAAATGTAAAATAATTACACAAATAAGTCTATTTTCATTGTGTGTTTGTGACATTTTTTTTAGGGAAATACCTTTAAAATATTAACGTACCCATTATAAAAAGTAAAAAGTGGAGTTATCTGGTTCTTGCATTGGGTGATTCAATTAGAACATGGCATTCATCGGAACGTGATTTGGCAAACTGGCTGGAGAAAAGTTTTTTTTTTATAAAGTGAGCCGATTAAAAGAGTGTCATTGTTGGAAAAAAGTTAAGTAAATGTATAATTCTTTCGAAAAAAATGACTTAAATTTGATAACCCTGCAAATTAAAAACAAATTGATTGCTAAGCTTTAGACAATCACCAACACAGTCAAAGTTTCTGACGACAGACTTTTAAGGGCATTTCTGACTCTTTTGGCTAATAGTCCGTTATAACGCCACTTAAACAAAATCTTAAAAAAATAATGTTTGGAGATTTTATCCACACAAAGTAATGGCAGTACTTTAGTAATGGCATGTTTAGCGGTCAAATTGTCTGCAAAGTTTAAGATCGAAAATTTTAGTTTCTTAAAACTTTTTTCTTCATTATCTTATCCAGTTGTTCCAGTCAAAAAAAGAATAGAACTCCTTTCGCGTTTATAGTTTTAAAATTATTCTGTTCACAGTATATTCGATTCCTTGACATTGCAGCCTTTAAAAATTGGTTAGGCTTATTGGTGCCTTCTTCTTTAATAAAAGTGGTATTGGAGTTGAGTAACTCCCCATAGTACATAGTATGAAAATTTAATGAAATGTCCCATGTTCAATACTATACCCGCCAGCATTGGCATTTATTTGACAATCACTCTCAAAATTTTTGTCTCCGTGTGTGTTTATTTGTGTCCCAAAAAAACATAAAATTTTCATCCGGAAAGTTTAAAATTTGCCATAAACTGGCACCATATGCCGAACATCTCACCCTTTAATCATCAAAATTCTTTTAAATCGATCCAACTGGTTTTGTCGCATTTGCATATTTTAATGTTGTTGTCGCCGTCAACCCTTATCATTCGATTGTTTCTCTTTCTCTCTCTCTTCATCCTATATATCTACCCCTCTGCGTATACATCATATTATTATATTATGGCCGACCGATTAAAAAGTCATAACAGATATTTCCACATCATAAAACCGGCAACGATAAAACTTCCTTTCATTTTTGTCATCAGTTATAATCTGTATTTCAAAATCTCCTGTGCAACACAAAATAAAAAAAAAAAAAGTAAACATTTTTCTATCTACATTTCATTGGTCGGGATTGGGACCGGGGAGTCTGTCGGATTTGCTTGAGATAACATTCCTCTATAGGTCGCCCTTCGCCCTTATTCATACATATACAATTTTCCTTCCCAAAATAATTATCAAGCATTTCATCGTTGTTGTTGTTGTTGGGGTTGTCGTCGCTAGGTTTTGTTGTATATACGATACCGCACGTGATTCGTCTCATGACATCAAAATGGCTCTTTGAAATTGAGATGACGACGGTGTTGATGACTGCTGGCCCTATTCTGCCGTTATTCAATGTGGTGGCAATCATGCAGCTATTCGGGAAGCCTAACAACTGCCCATACCAGGGGCGCATTCATGTAAACGAGAGTGTATCCCCTGCAGCAGCGGCAGCAGCATGGTGGTGTTATCTATCATTCGTTTTGTATACATAAAACTTTTTTTTCTCTTTCTCTCTTTGGTTGTACCAACATAACGTACTCAATTGTCCTTCTAGAATTGAAAGCACGGTGGATATAGACACTAGACAGTCTGATAAGCCCAAAAGAGTGCCTCAGGTGGTGGCGGTGTTGAGATATTATTGCTTCATAGCAACGAAATTTGTTGGTTTGCGCTTTAAGGGCTGTTGCACACCCTATATTCGCCCGAGGGAGAAAACTTGCTGTGTAAAATGTTGTAAGGATCGATAACTCGTCCCAAAGGACATTTTTCCTTCATTTGCATAAAAAGTCGCCTTTACTCCTAGCAGACTCTATGTTTTATTTTTTTTTTTAACTTGCAACCAATAATAGATTTGAATTATGCACTCTTCTTTGTTTAAGGAGGGATGTTTCAATTAGAGTTTTGTACAAAGGGTTGAAGGCTGCTACTTCTGCTGGTGGTGGTAAAAAGTGCAAACGCACAACATGCATTTATAGAGAAAGAAGGAGAAACGAGGATATGTGGTTGATTACAGAAGCAAAGGACCCTCATTACAGCTTTCTGATGGCTTAAATTAGAGCTCTCTAACTAAGAAAGGGAATCAACAACATAACGAACAAAAAATACAACAAAAAAAAAGAAGGCAAAAAAGGAAAAACGTTTTTAAAGGATCCTTTTAGATGCCGATACCGGATATAAATCAAAGGACTCGTTACAGTGATACTTCAAGTCATCTTTGAATTTTTTTATTTTTTTTTTTTCTAAATTATTTGTATTGTTCTTATAAAAACCTGTTTCGTTCGTTTTTTTTTTTGTCCCCACAGGGTTCACAGTTTTATTTGAACGATTTTTGAAGGCAAATATTATTTTTTTGATGCGTGTTGAACAAAAGAAAAATATTTTCTTTTTTTTTGAAGGATTGATTTGACAATAGGTATGAGGTGGTTAGTAGGGGTATTTTTTGGTTTCTTGTCAAATTGTATGGGTATATTGGTACTCAATCGGGTGGATAATGGAATGGCAGATTGTATGTTTAATGAGAGAAGAGGAAGTCCCAAAAAATTGATGTGGGTTTTTTTCTTCTTTGTTTAAATAAAAGGTAGAAAATGGGACAAAAATAATGCAAATATGTATTATTTTTTGTGAAAATTTTTTTGAAGTCTTCTGTGACATTTGTATGGTTAAATTTTTTTGTCAATTTTATGCAAATCAATTTTAAAGAAAGAAATATTGTATTTTTGCACCTTCTAACAATAGAATCACTGAAACTGATATTTTAATCTTAAATTTCTGTCATTTAAAAATTTGATACCAACAGATAATTTTTTTTAATGAATTTTCGTCGTGTGTCTATTTCATATTTTCAAGGGAAAAAGGAAGATGTTTTCTCAATTGAGATTCTAGTAAAACTGAAAATTTTGCACTCTTACTTGTTAAGTTTACTTAATGGTTTAATATAATCAAAAATATTCTTTTCAGAAAGAAATTTAAGAAATACCCTAACTAATAAACTTCGATTGCCGGCTAAAATTCGAAAAATTGCCAATTTAAAAAATGAACGCTCTGATGAAATACCGATAGAATTATAAAATCGTAGAAGAGATGCAGAAATGGCAGTTCCGAAGAAGCATCCGACTCGTTTTTGAACTCATCCTAACGCCAGTGATAATTTTACTTCTGGTGTATTTAATCATAGAATAGTTAAATATACCAGAAAATTGGTTAAATATACTAGAAATATTTGAATTTTAACAGGTCAAAAACGTGGTTTTGGGTACTTTTGCTGTCGAACTACATCACCGTTAGTTAAGGAATTAAGACGTTCACGGGTTTTTATTGCAGGAATCGTTCAATGGGTTATAAGAGAAGATAAAAACGCGGAGTGCTATTAAATAAGAGGGTGGGAATGGAAGATAGGGGTGCAAAAGCCTCCTATTTGGTTTTTCAATATATCTCGTAAACCAAGCAAAGTTTTGATATATTGCTTCAAAACATTTTATAGAGAATTAAATGTCCTATTAGAATAATGTTTTTTAAAAATTAAAAAAAAAAAATTTCCATACCAAAACAGTCGAAACAATCATACAAAAAATTGAAAAAAAATCGATTGTTTGAGTTTTTTTGCTTTTTTGGTTGTGTATTTTTTTTGGATTAAGATAGGCATAAATATTGCTCTAAAGATAAAAGGTACAATAAACTTCCTTAAAAAAACTAGGCTCACTAAATTTTTTCATTGAAAATTAACCGAAGTATGGCCATTTGAATCTAGCTTTTGTTCGGATTTTTAGTTTTACTCAAGTAAAACAGAAACATTTGAGTTGAAAGTACTATAACTTAAGAACAAAGGATTGATAATGACGTTTTGTAGAGGGGTTAAATACAATCATTGTTGACTATAGGAGGGGGGGTCTAGTGCTTGATAAGAAATCAATTGAGGCATTTTACTTTGTCGACCAATTTTGCATTAAGGTCCAAAGTCTTTGTGAAAATAGTATTCAATGTGCTTTTTAAACTTTTTTTTTGCCCAAATTCTGATTATGAAATCGTTTATTTCAAAAACAATTGATTAACCCTTTCGGACCCAGCGTTACTTTCATGTAACATATTTTTAAAAATTCGTAAAAAATATTACATTAAATATATTTTTAGGTTTCGATGGCTTAATTGAAAGATAATGACGCCTAGTTACTGGATTATTACAAAAATTTAGTCAAATATCAGACCTTTAATTATTTTTGTTCCAAAAAAAGGAACTGAATTTGACGTTTTTTCTTTTTTTTTTTGCAAATTTTTTTTTTTTATATATGGTCATAATTTTGAAAAAAGATATAAAAAAAGTTAATCCAGAAAGTGTTTTGCTTTTTGGCTTAGAAGAAGTAGCATATATTATTGTTCTATAAAAAGTTATTTTCTCAGTTATCCGACTTTTTTTGGTGGTCATAGGCTCATGTTACTTACATGTAACATGAGAGTAACACATTAGTTTTGCTATTTATTATTTTGGAAAATAATTTTTCGCTATTCATATTTCTTAGTTGTGATGTTTTTGATACGATAATACTGAAAAAAACATTTTTTAATATTGATTTTCATAGCTTGGGTTCGAAAGGGTTAAAATAACTTAATATTTAATACTACATCGAATTTAAATTTAAAATAAATATAATAAATAAATAAATTGGACTCAAACTGTTTAAAAATTCCTTCTTACGTGACCTTTTTAGTAAAATGAATTATACTAGGGTATAATATAATACTAGTATAATTCTCAAACTGTTTAGTTCATAAAACCTTCTGTTATAAATTTTTGACTCAAATCTCCATAAGTTAGTAGGTATGGGTATGAAACAAATTTTGCTCGTCAGATGTTGTACCAGAAAAATTTCTTGAATGAAGATTTTTTAAAATAGTGAATTTATATAAAGCATCTTATAAAATTATTGGCTTTGTGAATTTTCAGCTAATATGATTAAACAATGAATTCTTGATGAAAGATAAATTTATGAAATCAATAATTCAGCAATCTCTTTTTCCTGAACAGGTTTATAATAAATAGTAATAAAATATGGATAGTAAATTCTTTTAATAACAAGATGTCTTAAATATTTATTTTCTTACAATTTCCAAGTGTATGCTCATCTTATTCAAGAGCAACCAATGCACCTAAGTCCCTGAGCTAATATTTATATTTATATTTCATTACCTTACCACACAGTCGGTTGATAGGTAGTTGTACTTATACCTAGGTTTATTATAGGTACTCCAACTGAACCACTGAGGAATAACTCATCTGGTAGTCATTCTTGCGGTAGAGCTAGATTAACCACGAACCCCAGTGTGTATAGTAAAACCTTCTCATCATCTCAAGACATTTTATCTCCCATCATCAACATTGCTGATGCCGCCACCACCACCTAAGTCGCCACCTTAATTTAAGATGCCAATAAATAAATTTGATATTCTTGGAACGAGAATTCATCATCATCGTCATATCCGTCCGTTCGAAGACGTCGTCGTCTCTATATATTAATGCCGACCAAGAACAAGACGACGACGCGACGGTAGTCTTTCGTAATTCTCAGGTCCCTCTTGCTTACAATGATGGGACTTTTGTATATATGAATACTTTCTATAGAGATGGTTCTTTTAGTTTTTTATATTCTTATTTTTATTTTGCTTCCTTCGTTGAATCTTTTCATTACTTATTCACAATATTGAAGCATCTGCTCCATCTGGTATTCCGTGCGGTCCTTCAATTGTATATTCATTAAAATTACAATTTCCAATTGCAAATTCTCTCCATTTTCAATCCCTATAATCTCAAGACACACGAGTGCGCCTTTCAATTCATTCAACGTCATTGCAGTAGTGTAGTGACTATAGACTGTTGTAGGTTCGGTTCATGTTGATGATGATGATGCCTTGACTTTGTTATTGCTATGGTCTTTCATTTGAATTTCGATTAATTCCATAGAATTTAGTTAAACTCGCTTAATTCAGGGGTATACTCGTATAAAGTCTAAAAATAATATTCTGACCACTCTCTCGATGGGTGTCCTTTTCTGTCCTTGTTTTTGTATATATGTTTTTGATGTTGTTTTGTTTGTACTCATAGTAATAAGTTATAAGGAAAAAGCTTTGTTGCCTGATAATTACTGTGAATGGTCATTAAAGAAAGTGGTTTCGGTTATTGATTTATTATTATTCAGTAAAGTTTGTGCTGATGGGTTGTCAAAGTGTATAAGGACGGGGTGTATAATATTTAGTTTAAGGCAATTAGGGTTTACCCTTTGTCGTGTTTATTAGTTGTAAATAACCCTTAAACATGCCAATTGAGTTGATGGGGGGGCTCTCTATATAGCTACTTAATTGTTGAACACGATTTCTGGGACTACACCAAAAGCTTCTTAAGTGCGTTATAACCTCTCACAAAATAAGTTTATTATTAAAGGCAATCAATATAGGTAGGTAAGACTGGAAAATAACAACATGATGGTTTAATTTATTGAATTTTTGTGTAAGGTTGTGTTTTTCTTCATAATAATTAGATGAAATGTGTTCTTTCTAATGAGGGAGTAATTACTTTTATTGAGGTCAGAATTAATATGCGTATTTTTTTCTATTAGTTTTTTTTAAAACTGTAGGTTAATTTGTTAGGTAATTACTTAACATACTGTTGGTATATTGGTCACTATCAGGGTTCTAAAAAATAATTTTTTTAATGCATGTTTTCCATCTTAAATTAAAATAAAAAATATATTATTTATTGCAAATAAAAAATGTTTGAAAAAAAAAAAAAATATTTATTGCAAGTGAAAAAATTTTGCGTTCAAAAAAATTTTTCATTGCAGCTGAAAAATATGTATACTCGAATTAAAAAAAATATTTATTGTAAATAAAAAAATTAGGTAGATACATTAAAAAAATGTTATTGCAACTGAAAATATTTGCATTGAAAAAAAAAAAAAATTTAAAAATGAATACAAAACTTTTTGCATTGAAAAAAGAAAAAAATCAATTCAAAATTTTGGCATTAAATATGTATTTTTTTTATATTCGTCGAATTTGTTACAATTTTAGCAGGGCTTTGGTCCCCTTTTGAAAATATTTATGAAACTTGGGCATTCTTTCAACGCAGATGCAAGTTTTGCAAGTATAAAGTTGATAGAATAAAAACTAGATCTTACAATTTTGTATTACCAAAATCCTTTATTTTGTAAACTTATTTTCCAATTAAATTATTTAATTATTTTTTTTTTCTCTTTCATTTTAGGTAAGTACCTGACAAATGTATATGTTTAAAGTTTGAGTGAGTACAATAAAGGAACATTTATATAAATTGAGTAGCACTACTTAATTGTAACGAATAAAAAAAACATAACTTAAAAAAACTAAAAAAAATAATAAAATAGGTAGTAGACTGGGCCAAACAAATAAAATATTTTTTTTTTTTAAAGTTACTTCGAAAATCTTGTTCAGGATGATGAAAAAAAAGTTCTGAAGAAGTTATTCACGATTTAAATCGAGAAAAAAATTAAAAAATCAATTTTTAAATCGTGAATAACTTCTTCAGGACTCAATTTAGGGAAAATTACTAAGAGACCTTTTTTGTAGAGAATTAAATTTCCTATAAGAATCTGTCGTGGTTTTATTTTTCTATTCACTTATTTGCTTATCACAAAATTCCAAAGTGAAACAGTCAAATTGAAAAAACACTTCGATTTAAAAAGCTTAATTACTCGAATACGGCTCGTCTGACGAAAATTTTCAATCAGATCTTTTTTGTAGGAAATTTAATTTTATATAAGAAAAAATGAACAGAAATTTTTTTTTACTTTGATCGTCTAGCAGTTCTGTTGTAACACATCGTATCATGTATAAAAATAAAAAACACCGATTATATACCTCTTAAAATTATTTTTAACGGCTCAAATGTTCACCAAATTTTTTTTTCATCATCCTGAACAAGATTTTCGAAGTAACTTTCAAAAAAAAAAAATATTTTATTTTTTTGGCCCAGTCTAATAGGTAGGTACCCTTTTTTACAAAACGAAAACTTACAAATAGATAATGTTTTTTTTGTGATTTTTTCTGTGCTCTATTTTTCAAAATCATAATTTTTAGATTTATGTTACTTTGCCGTGAAAGCTACGATACGACCACGACTATCAAATCAACGTCACATTACAATTTCCGATAATAATATTCTGATTTCATAACTTTTAGACTTTGACTTAAGAGATTTTGGGTTTTAGTTAATTTGAATTATTTTTTGTGTTTCAAGTGTTTTGGAGCTTTTATTTCATATTTAATTTATCGCTTTACATAAACACTATACAGTCTATAACCAGCAGACAAGCAAGACGCTTCCAACAATACATCATTTGTCAATTAACGATACATTTTTAATAAGTTGTGATAGAACAGATGAACCTTCCTACTCGTACATATGTACATAATCTGTCAAACATATAATTTTTTTAGTTTGTGTGGTTGGGCGAAAATTCAATGGCAAATAAAATTTTGTAACTCAGAATCAAGTACTACATATAGGATAACATTTGATCATTTTTCAAAACCTTCAATTAAAATATCGAATAAAAGCCGTAACGATTCAAATGAAAGTTAATTTAAGAAATAAATTAGTGTTGTCAACTTAGTTGTCTTTGAATCTTCCAGTCATGGACATAAATTACCATATTCCGTCGAAAAATGTATTTTTAGTCCAAGAATTACAAAAATCTTTTAACTGCCTTACTTAACGGAAACCTCAAAGATCATTGACTCGTTTCAAAAAGGTGCACATGAATGAGATCAATTTCATTTGATATGACTTTTGTCAAATACTTCAATCTTAAATGACTTGTGTTCTATGATATATTACTTTGGTATTAAATTACCACAAAGCTACTTCTATCAGTATTCCCTTACAACTTGTATAGGTACCCACTTTAAGCTTGAAAAAAAATCTATTTTTGTATAAAAATAAACTTGCCCTACAACATTCTATCTTTTGTATACCTCATCTTATATTAGCTGCAGCATTGCGAGTCACTGCCACAAATATTTGCTAGTGGTCCTCAAGTTACCATTCCATAATATATATGTAATATCTTCTAAGTACAGTGAAGACTTTCAAATACTTTGTGTGCAACCATCGCAAATGAACTTCGCAGAGTCCGTCATATAGTTGTTATCATCACGCAGTAGGGGCGAGTAAGAGCAAACATACAAGAATCACGCAACCGTTTCTGTTATACGAGTACATATTTTTCATTTAAGTGTCCGTCCGACAAGTGTCGGTTTTCATACAAAAACATGCACACACACACACGTAGAAACGGAAAGAAAATAACTTTGAAAAATTGGATAGAAATACCGCGCCACAAAGTCTTGTGAGATTTCTCTGTGTGCTTTTTGTTTGCGCATTTTTTAACGTAGTATCACAAAGCTGATATCCCGTATTTTTTTTTTTTTTTCTAAATGAAGGAACCAGCATCTCGTCATAAAGTAATCATAATGCCGCACACAATAATGCTGCTGGCAGAAGTAATAATACCAACGAGTGTGCCACTCGTACAAAGAGACTTCTTCTACAACCAAAGTCAAGAGTCTTACCGTGATTGTGTCTCTTCTGTTCATTTCCTTTAGAAAAATTTTATTCAGGCGCGTTTCAAAGTAGGGAACTTAAGCATTTTTAATTTACACATAGACAATTTCAATAATCTATAGGAACATTTTGAAACGAAAAAGCTTCAAAAAGTAGTACATATTTGATATATCAGTCGAAATCTACTTTTTCACTTTGAATTTCTTGCGAACGATTTATCCGATTTTGACTAAATTTAGGTACTTTTTTGGTCACTGAGTAAAATTGTCTCTTAGCGAGCACCAGTTGCATATTTCTGACAAGGCTTTAAAGAATTCAGCAGTATTAGCTTTCAAGTAATAAATGCAACCTCCAATCCTCTTATCTTGGGTCTTCTTCGTATGACATGAAAAATTAAGGTCCGTGCCTCTTTTTATGACAGCGGCGAAGGAACTCAGTTATCATTTTTATATTTCTTTCATATTGAATTTCACACATACAGCGGTTGAAAGTGCATAGTAAAAATGCGAGGAAGAGACCATAACCTCCAATATTCCACACTCTCAGGTGACATTCTGAATACTAATAAATAGTTTATCCAAGCCACAATATAAGATTGTTAAGGGTATGCCTTCCTGTGTGTACATAAAGCCATCTTGGAAGAAAGAAGCACGTAATCTGACGACGATGAAGAAGTCGACAATGTCTTTGGAATCCCTTAAGGGAATCCCGCACGACAACGACGGACAAAGGAATGAATAGTTACAACGATATTTAACATCGTTACAATGACCACCATCATCATAAGCCCGCTTCATAACACTGCTACTACCGAAGAGACCACACCACATTGTGTCAACAAAACACCAAGAAGATGTATACGACTCGTATACAATTGTATGTTTCGCGGCTTTAATGGTGATGTTTTGCTGGTGGACGGGGGCGGGGTGGGCGACTTGGTGGTATCTATGAGATTCTGAGTATCCCGGATGTACTTTGAATGCATGAGATAACTTTGGCGAAAGCAAATTTATATATACTTCTTCATTTTCTTCATTCATCTATTCATACCAGCCAGCTTTCCAGCTTGTATAGCCCAAAAGAACACGAACACAATTTTATTGCTGCTCTCGGTGTGTTTTGTGCCGTTTTTTGTGTTGTGTTGTATTCGGTTTTGTTTGGTGATGCCATTGGCGGATTGTGGTTGATGGCTTTCATCTCAAGGATGATCAAGTATACCTCCATACATATAAATTATTGAGTGGAATTCGAAATTGGGTTTATGGTAGACCATAAAACAACGTTATATTCAATGGAATCCAAAGAAGCCAACCATTTAGGCTTCATTAGGAAGACTGGAATTGAGTACCCTTGTGTAATAGGGGGGGTCTCAATTGGCTTATTATATGATGAGAGTTCGGTTTTGTATGTTGATGGATTTTATTTTTCGGGAGGAACGACGATTTTGTTAACGTGTCATTATTTTATTGTCTGTAAATCTTCTTACGTTTTACAAGATCTTGATGAATTAGGAGGTACTTAATGTCGACTTTGTCAGCTATTTTTTCTTTTATAGACAACTTTCTTTTTTTGTAGTTTTGACAGTATCTATTGTACTTAGGAAAAGTACTTCAGACAGAAACAATACTTAACTGATACTTTCAAAGTTAGCGTATCAGGTAGTAATTTGGTTATAAAGCTGTAAACAGTTGCCAATAGTTTATAGAATGTTTCTTCGAAATAAAAGCACTTATCAGGAGGACATTTGATGAAGTTTTAATTTCTTTCATTGTAATTTTTTTTTTTAGTCATATCTGAAACATAGTGTTTAAAGCGTCCCATACACACCACACCACGACAAAATCAAAACTTTTTGATTTTATTGTGTTCTGTCTTCTAATATTTGGGATCTAACTTTTAAGACCTCGGTTTTAGTGAGTAGTTCTTCTTCTTCCTATATTTGGTGCTGTTATGATCTTAATGTCGCACAGTGGGACGAATGTATGAAAAAATCAGCATTTCTAATATCTTTTAAACTGATGTTATTACTTACGCAATCAAGTATAGCTTTAGTTATATTCAGATAAGAATTAAGCCATTATTCGTTAGGGCTCATGGATGGAGTCTTCTAGAAGACTGCTCTCACTTCAACTTTACTTTGAAGCCATAAAATTTTGTAACTTCCTTTATTTGAGCTTCCGTCTCTTCTGTTGAATCCTTGTTTCAAACACAAGTTTATAAAATTTGGCAATTTTTGATACATGAGGTTGAACCTAAAAAACGCGATTTTAAGTACTTGGCGCAAAATTGCCGCAAGATTTTTTTCTTGATACATTTAAAAAACACTTTACTGAGTATAAAACCATAAAAAACACAGAGAGCCTTTTAGGTGTAAAAAAGAAAATCTTACTTATAGTAAAAAAAAAATTTCTGTCCACACTTGGAAAATCACAAATTAATAAAAAATACATACAAAAAAAAATTTGTTTTTTATTAAATATTTATTTTAATACCTTTATGAGTGTTACTATTCATTATCAAATTAATTTTTTACCGCACAAAAAATTTTGGGAGTAATACAAATTAAACCTGATTTTTCAGCTCGAAAAAAAAAAATCAAACTTGACAATGTTTGGCGCTCTATAACTTTTGCACTAATTTGTCAATGCAAATAATTTTGATGCAGTTAGAACCTAAATATATTTGGGATGACATACCGCAATCACTCAAAAGTATCGCAATAATATTCAGTTTTATTATGTATTGCTGTGAGTCGTCCCACTGTTTGTCGAGGGGATCATAATACTCCTAACGAGTTCGCCGGTTTCCGGTTTTTTGTATTGCCCAAGGAGTCCAAAAAGTCGAAAAGTTTATACTAAATGATCTACGTACCTTTAATTATATTTCATTTAAGTAAGCAAAACATTTCGATACAGAGGAGTACCTACTTAAAAGTTTTCCTTAAACATTATTTCCTTGTGTCACTGTCTACAGTACCTACCTAAATTTATTATAAAGCAAAATTTCGTCTGTCCTGATGATTCCTCTTGGAATTTATATTCATATTTCCTAGTTTATCTGTAGAGAATTATTCAATCGAACAACCAAAGGAATATCTTCATAGATTTCATCTCCTACCACAAAGGACTGTTTCCTTGTTGAAGTACTTGTATAGCCAAAGGATGCAATTAGTGATGAGATGTACATAAATTCTGTATTGAACGGAAATAATAGTTGACCGAATTTGCATCTTTTCCAAAACAACCTTCCTCCTTTCAATTTAAGTGTATCCTCATTTAAATATAATAATGCTTAAACCGATGTTGTTTTCCTGGATTCTCTTACAGAATATAAACTAGATTGTTATGCATACTTCAAATAATAACATTACCTGTAGTTTTCAGGTATACCTATCATGTATGATGTGATGTATTGTGATGAAAAGCCAAATTTATTTAAACAAATTGATTTCTCCTTGTAAAAGCCATATTTTGTATAGATACATTTATATTGCTTAAAGCAAATTCAATAAGGAATGTGTTTAAAATTATATAACGGTTCTATATATCGTTTGAAACTAACAAACAAAGCGAAGATTATAATAATAATCAACAACCACATAATCGTCTCCTAACCACCACCACACATGCCATCAGCAAGGCTTTTCCTATAGGATAATTGGTTTTTCCTATGGTCATTAAATTGCTGCGTAACCAACTCACTCCTCCTAATGCATGCAATGTTGCTTATACCATACATATATAATATTGTAAACGTACGTGATAATTTACCAATGTGTCCTTAAAATGTAATTTTCGTACACTTGTGCACTTTAAACGGAACTAACCAAGCGCATAAACGACTGAACTTCCTTCTTTTTTTGTATGTTTTGTTTTGTACTTCATGCTGATGAAACAAAATGCTTGAAACGAAAAATACAAATAACCACTATGCATGGGGCCTTTGTGCATAGAAATTTATGTATATGTTCATGTGTTGGTATATAGAAATCCATTTATGTGCTTTTTGTCCTTTTTAGAGGCTAAAAGGAAAATTGAATGTCCTTTTTTTTATGGTTTTCTTTCTGTTTTCTTGTGTCTGCAGTTGCTGTTCTAATGCTGCAAACACATACTTTTACAAAAGGCACTATAACAATCACTTAAGAAGGAAAGCCAATTTTTTTTTTGTTGAGAGAAAAAAAAGAGGGTTGGGTGAGTAAAACGCCTTTGGGTTATTACTTTTTTCATGTCAGGTCAGGTACAACCAACATATAGCAGACTTTTTTTTGTAGTAGATGTTGATCTTGGAATGGTGTTTGGTGATATATATTTTTGGACCATTTCAACAAAAACATAGTTCGTGACCGAAATGCTACTCGAGGCTAAATTAACAACAAACTCAAAATAAAAACAAAAAATAAATAAACAGTTTGAACTGAAACTGCTTTTGTTTACATCCTAAAGATATCTTCAATGTTTTTTTAGAATGAAAAGAAGAACAAATAAATAATTTGTTTCCTTACCAAAAAAAGGAAACAAAAATATAGGTAAACAAGTAAAAAAAAAAGCAAGTCACTCTTAGCTCCGGAACTTACCTATACGACAAAATATTGTATATTTGTGCTAGCTTTTTTTTGAAGATTTGATAACATTGTGAAATTCGAAAATCATTTTTCAAATTCTATATATTTCAAACTTGAACTTATTTTTATGTTTTAAGTTATTTTTTCAAATGATTTGCTCAGATACTCCTGCGCTTCGATAAAATTTATTAAAAAAAAGAACTTGGAAACTTTGTTTAAATCCTTCAAAAAACACTAAAAACAATCACATACTTTGAACACAAAATGCGTTTTTAGTAGTTGCGTTGAGTTTCGTAGTAGAATTTATAATGTAAAAAACGGTCTCATCTAAAATCTAATTTTTATTTTAGTTATTTAAGTGTGTTTGGTGTTTTTTAGGATTTAAGTAGGGTTGCCGAGTACTTGTTTGTATTTTAAAAATGCCAACCGATTTTTTAAAATATTTTTTGTGTATTTATGCCTTTAACTCTATCAAATAGCGTGTATTTTGGCTGAAAAATAAATGTTTTTGATGTTTTTTGGGTTTGAGTAGGGTTGCGGGGTGCTTATTTGTCTTTTAAAAATAGCCCCCGATTTTTCTCTTTTGAAATATGACGTTGATTTAAGTCTTTAGAATAGTTACATATTGTAATGCAGTTTTTGTATGAACTACCACATTTACAAAACGATCTAATCTTATCTGTTCCCTACATTAAAGAGTAAAAAACACGCCATCCTAATTTGTCAAAGATATAAAAGCGAGAACCCTATTTTATATCGTGTTAAAAGGAAAACCACGCAGATAACAACAACTGTAGTGAAATCTGTTAATTTTAATAAGGTGGCTTTTTATTTTATCACAGAACACCATTGATTTAACGGGAATGACCATTATTTTAACAAGGGAAATCTACCGAAGTGAATCTTTATCTTGGAAAATCAAACTTTTTTTTTTCCCAGGAAAACCTCATGATTTTACCAAAAGGACTCGTGATTTTTTCGGTGAAAAACCGTTAATTTTTACAAAGAAAACCCGTCGATGTTAGCAAGACCACTCGTGATCTACCAGGATCCCCATTGATTTTATCGATGCGTCGGTCGTCGATTTTTACGAACTGAAGGGTGATCTTGCCTGAGAAAATTGTTGATTTTACTAGTTGACTGGGCGTTCAATCGAGAAACTCGTTAACTTTTCTAAGAAAACTTTTATATTACAAGGTGATTTTTGATTTAACCTGGGCAAAATCATAATTTTACCGAAGTGACTCTTCTAAAATTAAAAAAAAAAAAAATATTTTTTATATAGTATAGGTACCTATAGAAACGCCATAGAAGTTATTAGTATTTTTATTTTTTGTCATTTTCTTAAGCCTAGTATAAAGTTATTTTTGATAAAAAATAAGTGGTGAACAAACAAAATTTTTCTTGAAAAAAAAAAAAATTTTCTGTGGTCAGCAGATGACAATTGTAAGTTTTTTTTTCCGCAAAATCAACGGGATGGACAGGTTTTTTTACGAGAAAAAAATTTTGAATTAAAAAACGGCTCGAACGATTTTGAAAAAAAAAGAAAATCTAATAATTCTTTGTTACATAAATAATTACATATATGTACGGTGACCATATTTCTAAAAGTGAAACCCGGGACCAGTAAAAAATTTGTTGAATCGTTTTGAAAACTTTGTTTCATCAAAAAAAAAAAAAATATAAAATTAATAAAATAAAATAAAATAAAATAAAATAAAATAAAATAAAATAAAATAAAATAAAATAAAATAAAATAAAATAAAATAAAATAAAATCAAATCCAATCAAATAAAATAAAATAAAATAAAATAAAATAAAATAAAATAAAACAAAACAAAACAAAACAAAACAAAATAAAATAAAATAAATTAAAATAAAATAAAATAAAATAAAATAAAATAAAATGCTTAAACAAACATTTTCGTTGAAATCATTTAAGTCGTTTACGAGGAAGTCAAAAATCAAGAAAACCGTTTTATAATAGGAAATGTTAATAACTTCTGAATCAATTTGTTTTATTTAAATTGTGAGAGCTGTTTTTTTAACATTTTAATTTTATTTTAAATGATTTTGAAATTTTGTAATATGGAATTCAACTGTCCTTAAAAGTTTTGAAATTTAGCTGGGTTCTTTCTCATTCATATGTTGTTCATTATTCGACTTATATTAGTGTAGCTTTCCAAACTGACAAAAACAAGCTGGAATTAAATTATAATTTATGAAGAATTTTTAAAAACTAATGCTTTTATTCGAAAAATTAAAAAAAAACTTTTATTTTTTAACCACTGTTTTCTTGTTTTTCGTATAAAGTAATTAAAATTTTGAATACAAAAATCAGAGAATGTTGAAATACGGGACAATCACGGGACACATTACAAAATACGGGACACTGATACGTCCCGGGTTTCCTAAATAAAAACCAGGGACAAGCTATAGAAATACGGGACAGTCCCGGGTAAACCGGGACGGATGGTCACCGTACATATATGGCATAATTCGATTGAAGTTCAAAACCTTTTAAGTAGCTGTTTTTGTAATTAAAAAAAAAAAAAAAAAAAAAAAAAAAAAAAACAAATTGTGTACCTAGTATTTTCTTAATTTTTTCTTAATTTTTTATAGAATTAAATTAAAAAATATTCTTTTATGAATTTTAAAGAACCTTAAGTATTTTGAAGAACTTTTATTAAAGCAAGTACATGCGACCCATTTATACCTATTATTTATAATAATATGTTGCTTGTCGCTTCAAAAGTTCAATTATTTATTTTTTAAATTACTTACATTTTCATTGACAGCTTACGCCTGCCTTTCAATATGAATTTTTCATAAAAAAATTAAATTGCTTGTCAAAATCAACATGAGCACAAACTTATCAATTTCGCCAAACTGGATTTTCCTATTAAAGTTATGTTTAAATTAAATGCAACGTGTGTATGTGGGTCATATGTAATTGCAAAATGAGTTAAACATTGTATCTCTCAAATTAATTACTTGGCTAATTACTATGTTGATGTTCTGTTCATTGACCATATGCATACATAAATATTCACTATAGAAACACCATTATCTGATTAAAAAACTGGAGAAAAAAAAATTCACGATATAAATTGTAAAAAAGTACTGGATGAATCTTATACCGTTCCATGTTCACGATCCAACACACATTTTATCAATTTTATGTGTTGCCGTTTCGTTAGCTTTTTATTCATTCGCAAAAAAAAGTGGTATTATACACATTGAACACAAAAATCCTGTTGCATGTTGCGCTGAATTAACCATTAAGGGAATATTCTGTGTTTTTTTTTTCTTTTATTTTTGTTCTCACTATACCCACACGTTAAGCTATCGTGGAGCCCTTTCGTATATTCCTTTACATTACACGAATAATATACACAAACACATACATGTGCGCATCATCCCTCGTTAGTTGTTGTTCACTATATATCCCGAAGAGTGAACAAGGTAATTTAAAATCCTGTATATCCTAGGATTTCGACATGCAAAAGAACTCCTTGCATGAAGTTGGTTACTCAATTTCCCATTTACCAAATTGAACATAGCGCACTACAACTACAACTATACTAACCCAGCTTTACTCGTACACCACCCCAACTATTATTTTCGAATTTCTTTTCAAAAAAACATGTGGTTTGGCTTGCATGTAAGTAAAGGAAGTTTTATAAACGGCACAAATGGGCACAAAAACAATATGTTTCAAGAACAGATATTGAAAAATATTTGTGACTTAGAAACGTAGAGAGATGTACTTACAATTTGTATAAGAGAAGATTTTATACACAAGTCTGCATTGTAGATATTGAAAAGATTTTCAAAATATTGCCAAATTTCAATATTTGAATATCATAAGTAAGTACCTACACATTTTTCTGAGAGTCTAAAAAGAGTCTGGACTAAAAAACTTTTTGATTTAATAAATTGAATGTTATGGGCATCTATATATCGAAAATAATCTCGTAGGTTTCGAAGATATCCTAAACATGTGTAGGTAGTAGAAATAATGAAAACGAATATTGACAAAGATAGAGAAAAAATATCTTCATATTAAGTAAAGAATTGTCTTTGTGTATCAACAGAATAGCTTGATGTCGAGCAAAAAAGTTCTTACAGGTTTTTTTATGCCAGATGTGTATTAACCTTATTATACACATTTTGCATTGAAAAATAAATTTAAATTTTTTTTGGTATTGCTTGCCATACAGTACGTTCTTGTACTCTCTATCTACGCAATTCCTTGATTGTCGCAACACCTAAATGTTTATCATTGTTGACGCAGTAATCGCAACTCTTCTACAAAAATTTACTCAATAAGTGCAACTTTCAATACAAAATTGCGATGAACTGAACAAAATTTAACACTTATTGAAAAAATTTTGATTGTTCAAAAACTGATAGATATGTCAGTTTTAAAAATCTAACAAACTAAAAAATCCAAACAAAAATATCCCATTTTTTTCGAAATAAAATAATTAAATTTGTATAAAGAACTAATAAATTATACGTAATTACGTACTCATCTTAATGAATTAACTTCCCTTTGTTTCGTTCCATATCAATTATATTTTATTGAGCTAAAATGTGATGCATTAAATATATTTCTTGGTTTTCTGTTAAACTCACAATAAGTCAGCTATCAAGCTTTTCTGGCTTACCCATTCTGTTGACCTGTAGGTAATGTTGGGTTTCGGTGGTGTATACGTAACTTTTTTCTATACAAACAAAAATTGAACTGTTAACACAAAATTTCTTTTGTTGATTAATTCATTTGAAAAATTGATTTGTGTGTTCATTTTGACAATGTTAAAATCACAAAAATTAATGCTTTGGTTTCAATTATAAAATCCGGAAGTTCAACATTTTTTAGGGTGGGTCAAAAAAATCGAAATTTTTGTTTTTTTTTTTTTATTTTATACATCGAAAAATCGACTGCTCACCAAATATGAGCAATACTTTTACATCAATCTTCTACTAAAAAATCATTTTTTTATAAATCGGCTTTTAAGCAATTTTTTAACACATTCTTGTAGAAAATGGAACGCTCTACAAAAAAGGCGTTTTTACACTTTTTTCGTTTATCTAAAATCGAGAAAATCTTTAAAAATTCGTTTTTTGATCTTAATTTTGTTACAAATTGAAAAATTTATAATAATCAAACGGGCAAGACATATTCTTGTAAGACACAGATTACAAAAAAGGTCTTATAATTTTTTTTTCATTAATCTAAACACTTGAAAAATATTCGAGGTCAAAATTTAAAAAAATTATAAAAACATTTTGTTGCTTTTTCAAAAATTTCCAATTCAATTAAAAGTCATTATTATCGAATTAGCAAGATGTATTCTTGTAGGCGCTTAAACATTCTTCGAAAAAGTTCTGGCATCAAATTGATTGCTTTAGCCGTGTAGAAGATTTAAAAAAAAAAATGATTTTTTTAGTAGTTGATTTATGTAAAAATGGAAAATTGTGAAGAGGACGACCTTCCCATTTCTATAAAGTGTCTAGCAATCGATTTTTCGGAGTAAAAAATAAAAAAAGAATTTCGATTTTTTTGAACCACCCTAATATTTATTCCACAGTGCAGAAAAGGGTACTGCTACGCACATTTTGGCTTGAATTGGAAGAATTTCTATCTCATAAAAAATTTCTGGGTTAGAGCCATTCCATATTCTACAATTCTGCTCCCTCTGTCCAATTTCAAAACTTTTGGTTCTAGGGTCTACGAACGATTTTTTTTGCTTTAATCATAAAAGGGTAAAAATTAAAAATTAATAATTGTAGTTTAATATAATTTTTATTTAAAATCTAGCTCCAACAACATTTTAAAGTGTGGTCCTTGATTTTGTGCTTTCATTTGATAGTTGATACATTAGTCTTAAAAATATGTTAACGTGGTGGTACACTATGGTGTATACGTACTACTTTTTTATTGAAAAAACTTCATTAAAAAAATGCCCGACTGAATCACACGAATTCGGTCTTAAAAAGATATAAGTTAATTTTCGCAGTTTCGTTAGAATTACCTACCTCTAACTACCTCTAACAACCACTAAAACAACTTACAAATTTCATCAAAATTTTTAGAGTCGTTTTCAAAAAAAATATAATAAGTTGACAATTTTGTATGGTTGTTATACGTTCTAATTATTAAAAAAAAATTACCTTGGCAATTGGACAAAAATCATTGTTACCAAATCCGTTTACCCATTTGCAGTAAGTAGGCGATAACAGACGACTAAATTCACAGTCCGACGCAGACTTGACATAAACAAAGCACATACCGAAACCGATTTTTTTTTTTGTGAAAAGCATGGAGGTGCGATTTTGACACTGTACAAAATCGTTGCATATTTTTTGGAAATAAAACAGCCATTTATTCCAAATTATTCAACTATAAAATTCTCATTGGAAATTTCTAAGAATTTAAATAAAATAATGTCATGCTGCTTCTGAAGCCCGAAAAAGGATTTGACTAAAATTTTGTTGAAATTCTTAGTTTTGTTCAGAATCAGTGAGACAGTTCTTTTTAACTTATTATCCCATAAGCTCTGTCCATTCAATCATTTGGTACAATGTATTTTTTTTAAATATTTTTCATGGCTCATGGATGTTAAAGTTCATTTAAAAACTTCAAAAGAAAACAAAAAAAAAAGCAAAACAAAACTTATAAATTCCATCAAAATCCATTGAAAATGTCACAGTTTGATATTTTTTTTGTCTACTTTTTTTTTTATTATTAAACCTCTTTTGTTTTGTCTGATGATAAAGTTTAAAAATGGCTGAAGTGCAAAAATGAATGACAGTCAAATTGAATAGAATTTTCATTGCTAATGGGTTTCTATATTTAGAAGGAAAATATAGAGAAATTGAAATTGGAATTCCCTTTGAGTGTGCCTTCAGAGAGACATCGTGTCGGCTGTCAGAATTCTCATAGACTTACAGACATTCTACACATTCTCATCTTCTCAACAACAACTGGCATTACCTGTCACATAATAATCTTTTTCACAGCAGACACCGTTACAAAAACATTTCAGATCAACAAAGTAAGTACGAGTGTAGTTAATTAAGATAATTCTCTCGTTTCGTGTTCGTATTTCTATTGAGAGAGATTATGGGAACAAATTTATATGTAAAGTATAGTTTACGCCTTCTCAAGTTTAAAGGAGGTGTGACTGATCCGCGATTGATGTATGACAAGAGACAAGACGAGACAAATTCAAATTATACTAGGATTCTATCCATGTTGTGCATGTGAACAGAAAATTTGTTTTTATTTTTATCATTCCATGTATGTATAGAGAGCGTTCCTGGGTATAACCATATTGAGAAGTGTTGAATATTGAAAGCATAAATTCGACTTCTAACCTACACAATGAACAATGTTTGGAATGTTGTATACAGAGACGACGACGACTGATGGATATGTTACATTCGTTTCATCTTGACGGAAGTATCTTCCTAATTATTCCTATTGGTTGCGATGCACTATAGCAATAATGATTACAGTTCATTAGAGTAATTAGTAATCAGATAACGCCACCACACAGAAAGGCTGCAAATAATTAAAAAGATGTTACTTTGTGATTGCAAACTTTTGTAATGTAATTTGGGGAGAGATGTTATTTTGAAATTAAAAAGAGTTTTTGTTTTGTATTAAAGTGATTGATGAAAAAGATATAAATGGGAGGGTAGATTACGATTTCCTTTTGTTTGATAAGAATAATAATATAATACTGGGCTTAAGATTAGACAATTAGAATTTAAAACCTAGTGAAGAAAAATTCGGTTAAATAAATTCGGAATGTGGTAGGGCAATGTGGCTACTGTGGCGTATGCGTAACTTTTTATAGGAAAACACCTAAAAAAATATATTTTAACCGTTATTTACGTTACAAACAAAACTAGAGGCTTTTGTTCTAAAAGCATGAAACAAACAACAGTTGAAGGAATTTTTTTAATTTTTATTTGTTTGTTTTTTGTTCTGAAAAACCTTGTTTTGTTGAATTCAATTGTAATATCTTTCGATCTAACTCCAACTTAGGTGACCGCAATAACAGGACAAGTTTTTAAAATAAACCAGCATACAAAATTTTTTCGAGTTCGTAAGAGTGGGTCTCGCAATTCCGTCCGTGCATCTGTGTGGTTGTGCGGTTGCGCGTGCATCTGTACACATATCCACAACCTAAACGGGTGGACGGATTTTCTTCAAATTTGGTACAGCAGAGTTTTATGGAATTCTGAAATTTTTTTTTCGTTTGTTTTTTATATCGCGCTTAAAAATTGTACCTCCCATACAAATTTTTCAATTTAAACCAAATATCTCGAAAACGGCTCTAACGATTTTGATAAAACTTTGCAGACGAAATATCCAAAGCGATTGCAATAAAACTGAATTTTTATTTTTTAATTTTAATTTTATACAATTAACAAGCTGTGATTTTTTTTTTTCATTCTTTTAATGTGAAAAATAAAAAAAAAAACAATTTGAATTTTTTGCGATCAGCAAGACTGTGAGACAATCACCTTGTCGTGAATCAGGCATAAATTATTTGATTTTTTTTTTTTTAGTTCAATTCCTCCATATTTTAAAAGTATGCATTTAGAAAACTTTTGCTTTGTGTACGTTTTTAGGTGGTTTGAAACAGTTTGACCTGTCAAATTTTCAAATAATGGCTTGAAGTTGCTAGAATTTCGTATATGTCGGTTTTGCCAGATTAACTTAAGAATCGCGTTCATAAAACTTTCTAATTATGTTCGATTTTACGGTTTCTAGCAAGGGGACCATTTTACCTTGGGGTGCCATTTTAGGCCACTATAACCTACTTACATAATGAAAAGTTATTTGAGAATAATTGCAAAAATTACTTGGAAATTCTCAAAATTTTGGTACCTAGTCATAGTTTTGCAGGAGGGCTTGGAACTTAGTTATTTGACACTACCCTATCTGTAATTTGGGTAGGTACCTTTTTAACTATACAAGTCGACAACTTTATACATAAAAATAGATATACCTACCTATTTTTTTTTATCACATTTTTTAAAAGAAGATTAAATTTTCAATGCATTTGAATCTAGACTAGACCAATTTCAACCAGGTCAATTCCCATGAACTCATACAAACCAGTCTTGTCTATTTTTACATTTCTTCCATTGAGACGAAATTGTGTTTTTTTTGCGAGTTCTTTGGAAAAGGAATATAAAAACTTTTAATCAAGAGGTGGAAAAACATACCACCTACTAAGGATAACAAAAGCAAACAACAAAGAAGAATGAAAAGTAAAAACCATCTCTGACGTCAAAAAGTAGTCGGTCGATATGTTGTTGTTGGTACCTAAAATGTGATGCGGTAAAAGCATTTCCCGGAAATGAGTATCTGTATCTCTGTGTATGAGTATTTGTGTGATGTTAAAATGGTGCGTAGGAGTTGTGTCCTATTCAAGGATGTGTGTATACTCATGACGTTCTTTTTCGATCCTTGTTGTAATGAGGGCAAGTTTGTATGTATATTTCGTAATAACTAGGTTCTGTTTGTCATTCTCATTTCTATTTGCTGAACTTGAAGTTTCATTTTTGTTTGTCATGCCACAAGGAGTCAGCAACAACAACAACAAATAAACAAAAAAAAAAAAAGTAAGAAAACAAAAAATATCTGACTAAGCTAATATAATAAGAAAGATCACACACACACGCACATAAAGTATAGAAAATAGCACACAAATTGGGTATGCTTCGTAGTCGTCGTCCCTCCTGCACGGCGGGACTTGAGATATTTATTTGAATTATATCTCGTGACAGCTAAAAGGGAAATAATTGTTGGTATATGTTGGTCATATGTTTGTAGTCATTCTTATAGGTATATCAGGAATGACATGGTTTTGGCTTAATAAGGGGCTAAACTAAAATTACTGTCACGTTTTAGGCTCAAAGATTTTTATTGGATTTCTTTTCTTCTGTTTTGCTTTTCGACCCACACGACACAGAAGAAGGAAAAGTTTTGTTTTCTTCTTCTGGGTATAGTAATTGTGGGAGAAGTTGATGCGGTAATCGGATGTCAAGACAAGTGGACATTTTTGTTTAGTTTTAGGCTTTTTTTGGATGTGGAGATTGGTTTCGTAAGTAAATAGCACTTTGGACTTAAATTAGTTAGTTGAGTGATATGTGTATTGCGTATTTATATTCACAAAAATTAAAGAGGAGTGGTGTTATGTCAACTAGAGTGCCTTATAATAAATGTAACTACACGTACGCGATTAGGGATCAAGAGGAGCTTTTTAAGTATAAAACTTTACCATTTGTATAATTTAGTGGATAATAAAACATTAAGAGCAAGTGTCAAGCTAATTAGGTTAATTATAAGCTAAAGAATTGCCCTAATGTAATCGTTACCTACGTCTACTTAGAAATTACACAACTTGTCATTTAAGATAAGATTGTTGTTATAAAAGGTTATAATAACAACGTTTTAGGAATAGCGTAGCAAAATACACGATAAAATTGTACGTTCGTACTATTTTTCAGTTTAAGTTTCATAGAAAATTTATTATTTTAATGCAAAAGTTTTGTAAATGCATACTTTAAAAATATGGAGGAGCTTGAACTAACAAAAAATCAAATTATTTTTGTATTTTAAAATATATAAATTGCAAATAAAATATTTTCTGCAAAAAAAAAAAAAACATTTGATATTTTTTAATACGTAGGTATTCGTCAAATTTCTTACAATTTTTTCTATTTGTCCATACAATATCAAAGTAAAAATAGCTTAATGTATGTAAATGCAAAATATTTTAAGCTGAAATAAATATTTTTTTTAATGCAAATATTTTTCAGTTGCAATAAAAATTTTATTTTCAATGCAAATTTTTTTCAGTTGCAATAAATATTTTTTTAATTGATATTTTTACAACCTTGGGGTTGTGGAATGCACAAATTTTGATTGAATTTTTGCAATGAAAAAAAAAAAAAAAATGTTTTGCATTAACAAATTCTGTATGTAAATTTTTTCAGTTGCAATAAGTTTTTCTTTTAATAATAAATATATTTAGTTGCAAATATTTTTTATTTTTGTAAATTTGAAATGCATTTTTTTAGTTATTATTTTTACAGCCATGGTCCACACTTACATCAAATCTTTTCAAATATGAATAGCTGTCTGGAAAATGAGCAAAACCCATAAATTTATCGACTATTGGCAAAGGTGCCAAATAGAACTAAAATTCACAAAACATTCAAAAAAATTTTAACCTAAAATGCAACTAGGTAGTCATTTCATCCTGACATTGAATCAACTAACCAATGAACTAAATTTCTCATCAACATCAAGCTGTTATAGCTTTCCAGTTTTCTTTCCAAAACAGAAAGAAGCTTCATTCGAATCAGTTTATGAGAAAGTACGTCATTGATATGGAATTAGATAACCATGAAGCAGAATCAATAGACTATTAGGTATATCCACAAGCAATTGTGGAAATTAAGAGGGAACTATTCACATGAAATCAATACAAGCTAATAAATTGGTTTAACTTTTGGAATTTTCTACAAAATATTCTATCGATTAGAGTAATCTTCGGGGGAAGTTTTTGAGCATCAATAACGTTCCTAAAATTCTTTTGAAAAAGGAAGAATTCTGACAAAAATACTATATGAAATAATTGTATTTAGCTTTCTACATGACTTCCTATAATTTTTAACAAAAAAAACCTTTTGTACCTAGTTTCCTCATGAAAAAAATGGCCATCATTTGTAGGAATAACTACAAGAATGGAATTTTTAAAACACGTTCGCAGGGCTTAACAAGAAATACCAAAATCATTTTTTTTTATTGTTATTGTGAACTATTCACTTTCTAAACACATGAACAAAAAATATGTACCCTCTAAGGATAAAATGAATCTAAAAACAAAATCATGGTTTACGTTGTAAAAATTCGAAAACTGGAAAAATGCTATGAATTCAGTGAACTGCAATGTGAATTGGATGTTGCAATCAATCCCCCTCATCTATCTATACTTCTAGTACACCATCTTTTCACCTCCTATTCAGTTTGGTTTTGTTTTGTTTTCGTGCCAATAATATTTCTTTGGAAATAGTGCACTTTGCACGTGGTTTGGCTTTGGTATGCAAATGCTGGGTGCCATGCCAATCAACACTCTTTTTTTTGTTTTCTATTCGAAATCCACTTCTTCCACAAACCAGCAATCTGCAGCCCCACCCCCTAAAAACCACTCACACACACTCTAATATTTTTTCTAAAGTAGGTACATAGTCAGATTGGTTTGAAATCTATCACCCATATATGCGACAAATGATGAGATGCGCAACGATGATGGAGACGACAACGAACGTCGATGATGATGATGGAAGACGGAAGAGGATAGTTTGAGGAGGTTAAACGTTCCACAACGGCAGGCGAAACAGCTTCAGCGAACCATGTGACCGGAATGAAATATGCTTGCTGTTGCTGCTGCGATGCTAGTGGAGTGCTAGATTGCTTGCTGAGGTGGATTTTCCAGTTCAAATTTTTCACCTGAAAACCTATCATACAGGCAGGTAGGTGGTTTTTAGGGTGGTTCGACATCAACATTCCATAGATTGCACCCTTCTTTCAAGAGGCGAACAATAATTGTGTTCATCGTCATCGTCATCATCGTCATCAATGTTAGTATAGTTATCGCGATCGAACGAACGTACAGACGGACATATACACAGAAATGCCATGCACATGACACTTTTGTAGTTTGTTTCGTGCATTCTTGAGCAAACACAATAGACCTGTTCGCCATTCAGCTCACCATCATCATTTCTCATTGCATTTGCCATCATTGCTTTAGCCATCATCATCCTCTTATTCAAGATGATGGGGTCAGAGGTGCATTTAAAAAGCTGCAAATTGGAAACTCGAACTTTCATATTCACTTGTCGTCGTTCGGTCGTAGTCGTAGTTGGTTTGTCGTCTTATTTGCTTTTACTTGGCAAGGCAAAGCGATGCTGGGTAGTTCTTCATTGTGCGGTTATGTTTCTGTGTGCATTGTAGCGGCACAAGCAATATGGGTGGTGGCAATGAATGAAATCAAAAACTCCCTAAGGATAAAGTTATGTGACGTAATAGTTATCGGAGATTTCGTATCCTTTTATTTGAGGTTTATCGAGTGTGAAACGATTTTCAAGTGAAAGTCTTTTTTTTTTCTCTTTTTCTTCATCTTCATCGTATATTTTGTCTACCAATCGCTTATTGCTTTTTTTTATGCTGGGTTTTCTCAAGTTGGATTGTGTTTTTTTTTCTAAGTAAATGCTCATTTCATGTGTGTGTTTTGTTATAAAATGAGTAGAAAAAAAAAAATCTCAAGATTATTTGCGAGTTTAAAAAGGATAAAAGGACTTATTTTTAAAACTCATATGTGGGTTTGAATGAATGTGAAAAGAATTTTAATGGTTCAACTGGAGACAATGAAATTTTTGTTGAAATCATAAAATGACGGACTTGCACAGCACGATTGTGATATAACTTTGGGTAAATTTACTTTTATTGTTCAAGGGTTTAAGCAATAGAGAATGAAAGAATGTTAATATGCAATTAGGTAATTTGTTTTGAGTTCATATTTATTACTTGGTAGTGAAGTGGTAATAGCTTACATACAATTTTTTTATAATCAAATCATTTAATGGATTGAACTTTTAAAAATTAATTTTTTAATGGACTTTTTGAGTTTTGCACAAACTTTTGAGATTTATATAGGTATAACAATATATTAGGGGAATAAGAGAAGTACGTTCCAGTTCTTTTTAAACGAGTACACTTAGAAAAATAAAGTTTTTTTTACATTTTATATACCATTTACTCAAAACACTAAAATTTCAAATATGTACATATATAGAATTTTAACCCTCTGTAAGCACATGGGTACGAATTTGGCAGGACAAAAATAAAAGTGGTCACAAAAAAGTGTTTTTATTCTGGGGAAAATACATTTTTTTGGAATTGTGAATACAATATTCGGATTCCTCGGAAAATTCTTCATCAATTTCATGCACGATTCACTATTAAATAGTGAGACCGAAAAAAGTTTTAGCGACATGAAAAAGTATAAACCAAATTTCCAAAAAAGAGGTGTGCCTATAGAGGGCTAAAGTTTGCTGAAAATAAAAGAGTTTTATAGATAAATTGTTTTGTTTTTTCTTACTTGTTAATTTGAGTGTGACGGAAGTGGTTCTTAGTGTAAAAAGTTTTTAAAAGTGAAGTGAACGGTGAAAAATAGAATTGTAAAAAAGTAGAAAAAATTGTTAAAATGAAGTATAGGTATTATTGAAAATCTTGAGTGAATGTTCATTAATAAATATTAATGTTTTCTACATCTTTTAAAAGGTCTGAATGAGTTTTTTTTTTAATAGGGACCAAAAAGAAGAAAAATCAATTACAAATTGACGATAGCAGACTAGTTTAGCCAAATTTGATATTTTTCCGTTATTTATTTTTTTTTTCACAATAATTAATCCTATCATGAATGAAATTCCAAGGGAAATATGTTCAGGAAAAAAGATCCCAATTAAAAAGCTTTCATAAATTTTGCTCTCTTTTCGTTTTTTAATCATTTAAAATGGAATAAATTTAAAACGGAAAGGTTTGGTTTCATTCAGAATAGTGCTGTAAAATTCTTATAATTCAATTCTTAGGATTTTGCATGATGTGGAAATAAAGTTTCCTAAAAAGTTATAAACTATCGCATTACAGACGCTTACTGAAAAATCAATTTTGGCAGTATTTTTCTACGATAGCAGCTAAATTTTCCTAAAATATCTTTAAATAAAGGTTTCAGCAAAAGAACAAAACAAAAATGTATATTTTCAATACTAAAAACATTTCAATCAATGTTTTGATTGAAAATTAGGACATAGGTATTCAGAAAGTTAAAATTTTAAAATCTTAACTAGGTACTTGAAACATAAAATATACATTTTAACAAAATTTTATCAAATTAGATTTATTTTTAAAAAATAAGGTTTTGACAATTTTTCCAATATTTTTGTGTTTAGATATGTTAAATTAAAAGTTGTAGATCTTTTAACCATCTATAACTTTAACATAATTTTTTTCGAAATAAAAAAGTGTAGGTAGGTACTTTTGCCAGAAAACGTTAGAAACTTTCCCACTTTTTTCCATCCTTTACCTTCTGCGATCCAATCAGTTTTTCTCCTTATCTTTAGATACCTTTAATCCTTAATTTCCTTATCACTCATTGTGTGCTGATAATTTTTTTCAAACTTTTCGCCTCCGAAAACGGATTTGCCATTAGTCTACTAAGCATACTTTTGTTAAAAGAAAACAACTTCCTAATTCTTAGGGAGGTACTTAAGTGCTTGAAAAAAAACTTAAGTGCTTGAAAAAAAATTTAATCCTAAAATCATTAATTTTATGAATATCGTTAAACAAAAATTTCCATTTTTACATCTTACTAGCGTGCAAAAAAAATTTTGTATTAAATGTCATATGGACCGAACAACACGTTTATTGATCAGCATTACAAAGCTGTAAATGTGAATTTCGTCGATTTCCAAGTTCTGTAAACAGACGAATGTTTTTGAAGTGAAAACTTCTTTAATATCGTAGTGATTTGAAACAAGATGAAACGAAAACGCGACACGAACATTCAACTTGTTATAACTTTTGTTTTAATAGATAGATGAATGAAATTTGTACTGTAGATAGGTAATTAAATAAACAATTAATGTACAAAATTTCAATTTATTTCATATTCAAAGTTCTGAGATAACGGTAAAAAGATGTTGTTTTCTACACACGTTATATCTTTTGATCTAGTGCACATACAAATTTGATTTAACTTTAATACGCATGCTGATAACCTTTAATTTGATATATCACACTTAACGGTACGTGCTCTACAAGTTACACAATCTTAAATTGAAAAATACCTCAAAACACCTGTGGAGATCTGTTGCCGATGACCAGCCACCAGTGTAAGAAGTACCGTATTCTGAGTTTGGAATTTCGACATGGTTGGCTTTAAAAAATTCTAGCTCAGAAATAAGATTGAAACGTCATATGAAAGGTGAAATAATAAGCTTTCACATGATAGCATGAGAACATAAAAACACATGTTTTTTTTTGCTTTTTTTTATTAAAATAAATTGAGTTCTAAAAATTCTAGCTCTTTGTAGATGTCTCATAGACCTGGTCGATATATTTATTTTGAGCTAAGACAATAAGCTTTCAGATGGTATAAAATTTATTGTAGGTTGTCATAAAAAAAGTGATGGAATAAAAAAAAGTTATATTTTTTCGATTTTTTTTATTTTGCAAGAAAAATGATTTTTAAGGTTTCACTTCAACCACGTGTGTATTGCACACATGATTTTTTTTTTTATTAATAAGCCAACATAAGCGTATAAAAAAATAAAAATCTGTTTTAACTTTCTCGCAACAGTATGGGATAGCTTACAGCTCTAAGAATGGAGTGCCTTAAGATTGTATTTTGAGACCCTTTCTGTTTTCATAGTATTGCATTCTTTGCGGGATCACTTCTTATCATAAGTCTTATTTTACGCCGAAGAACCAAGTTTCTTCTCGCTAATAACTCTTTCACTTTATAACTTCAAACCGTTCACAACTTTGTAGCGCTGTAGGTAATATAACTTTCGATTGTCCAATTAGAACTTGTTACGATGTTTTTCAAGCTTCAAACACAGATTCAATAATAATTAAATTGTAATACTTAAGAAAAAAAATCATTTCAACTTTTGTGTTATTGCTTATTACTCGAGTCCTAAATATGCAAATATATAAAAAAAAAACCCTTCTCATTTTCATTCACAATGTAAAAGCACCCGCAAAATGAATCAAATTACACCATGTCTGATGCTGCATTAAAAACAGTCTCAATGAAAAAAAAAAAACAAAAATCATGGAAAGAATCCTTACCGAAAATGTTAATGTTTCCACCAATCACCCAAATGTCCTGAGTCTGCCACCAAAATGTTATTATTTTTATATCTACACCCCTCGCTTATTCACAATCATATACTTCCACAGAAGAAAATATAAAAAAAAAGAAATATAATTCAAAACGAGAAAAAGGAAAAAAAATATACTCCACCATTACAAATGCTTTTTTTGTATGTGATTCGAATTCCCTGTTGCCCACAATCGCACCCCCCAAAATAACTTGAATTATGTATGAATGAATAAGTGGAACATTACATCAGCCGAAACTAAAGTTGAGAAATCATCTTAAATTGCAACAAATTCACGCGTTTATTTTTTTTTTTCTCAATCTCACTCCCACAATAACAAGAACGAACAAAAAAAAAATAATAACCAAAGTGAAGAAAAAAGTGGGAAAAACTTCAAGGATCAGCAACAACAACTCCTCCCTGTCAATATTTTGCAATAAATAAATAAATTGCGCTAGAGATTAAGTGAAACCTTCTCTCTCGCGAAAGAGAGGGTGGTGATGGGCCAAGATAAATTTGTTCAACTAAATGTTAAATCGAAAAAAATCAAAATGTGTGAATGAGATGGCAACAATACCAAAGGAAAAAAAAATTAAAGATTTCGATATAAATCGTTCCCTTTTGTTTCGATAAGGGATTTTGCTGTTAAATCGCTGCCGGTGAACACATTGTCACATAAATTAGGGGTTTTTTTTTTTTTTTTTGGTGCTTAAGCTCGGAATCCTTGGGGGAAATTTCTGTATATTGAAGTCAAATATACAAATCTATCGATTTGTCACTAAGATTTGCACCAAATGCGATAAAGTACTTAACGGTTGGGTAAATTTGAAATTTCTATACACTCTTGCATTATTAATATTAATTTGCAAATTGAAGGGAACGGATTATTAAGATTTTTAAGCTTTTAGGCCATCAAATTGATTTCTGGGGGAATTAATCTAAAATAGTGACGTTTTTCAAGTAAAAAATTTAAAAAATGTGTTTATCATGCATAAGAACATCTCACTTTAAAAATATTTAAAAAACATTAATCATGCACCAGTAATATGCCAAGAATCCTATAATCATCTACCATTGGTACTGTTTTATATATCAAAGTGTTTGATATAAAAATGTTCTTTTTTCCGCCTTTTCAAAGAATAAATGTAATGAAATAAATTCCCTCAATTTATTATTGTACCTGGTATATAAATGTACAAATGTCTAAAGGCACGTTTACGTAGAGAATAATAATAATAATTAACCATTCAGACAAAAATAATTGCTGTGAAATCCCTTTGATCCTTTGAATCAGTTTACCTATATATATGTAGTAAATCAATGAACCACAATCCATTAGCAAGCATCAGCATCAACTTCAAAGGATATTGAACAAATGCACAGAAAAAACATGCATGTTAACTGGAAAACTTTTTCATCGTCTGCAATTCCATTAAATTACGTTTAATAATACGTATTCACTGACCAACTAAATGCTTAATTAAAAATTGAACTAATTGAACATCGAAGTTCTTTCCTTTTTAATCCATTTAATTGATGATTAAAAGTCCAACACTAAAGAATATGTACACATTTTTTTTTTTTCAACTTTAAATAGATATAAAATTGTTTTATTATAAAAAAGTTAAAATAGTTGACAAAGTTGCTTAGTTAATTATTATTTTATTTTCAAAACAATCTGGACATGAAGCTCGTGAAGTAATTTTTAGTGCCATAACTCCTTTTGATTTTTCAACGCAATGAAGGCATCCTGATGGCGCACGTACTTTTTGAAAACTTCTTTTGAATGACAAAGCAAAGTGTGTCCTCTTCAGGAGAGAAAACATCTTTTCTCTCTCAAAATTTTACCTTCAAAGAACTGCATTTTATGAACGAAGTGGAAGTTGTTGTTGTTTTTTTTTTTTTGTTTTTGTTATTCAAGTTAATGAAATATTTATTACTAGAGTCAAGTACCATCATCATCATTGTTTTTTAGCCAACAACAATGAAAGTTTGTGTGTAGTAGTGTTGCTTTTTGACTTTTTGGGAAAAGTTTTGAACTTAAGCTGTTGTTTGGAAAATGCAGAAGCACTCAAGTACATCAGCGCCCATACTGAAAGTACTATTATATAGAAGGTGTAGTTAAGTTGCAGTTAGAGTGTTTTTTTTTCTGCTGTCTTGTTTGAAATTATTATGAAATTGGCTTTTGTTTTATCAAATTACTTAATGACATCGAAATGGCCAGCATTAGCGTAATTGAAATGTTTTGGAAAAGGTTTTGGAAGAGTAAACGGAGATAAGTTTTGATAGCAAACACATTCTTAGGATTGGATTTCTGTAAAGAGATTCTTTGCTATCTTTTTATTTTGTTTTGTTAGACAAGTAGTTTCACTGAACCAAAAAGGTACATAAAAGTAATGAATTTATACATTAAATTAATGTAAAAATTCATAGCGAATGAGCCAAGGACAAGTGTATTAAATTTAAGAATCTTTTTATGAACAAATTCATAAGGGAATGAATCTTTCTTAAAAATAAAGAAAATATTCTTTAAGAAAAGTTTCTAAGAGTTTAAGAAAAATTCATACAATTTAAGAATTATTTCTTAAATTAAACACAAAAATAAGTTTTGGACTAGTGCTGAGAATATATTAATTGTATGTTTTTTTGCTCGCTGAAACAGTACCCGAGGTTCATTTCACTCGATAACGTCATGTTTTTATGTGATTGTGTGATTATTAAAAAAATATATACTAAAATTTATTTGATTCTTGTAACTTCTTTTTGATCTTATATTGATTACTAATTATTGTTTTTCCTTTTCTTTTTAGGTAAGTGAAACTGAAAAAATTGCAGTGAGTATTAAAAGAATTACCGGGTGTTATTTAAAATTAAATGTACATATGTACAAGTTTACAGAATTTTTGTTCGTATACAAACAAACGCATAGAAAAAAAAAATAATACAATATTGTGCTGCAAACTTCTTAATAATAAACATGTAATCTTTTCCATACAACTTTGAAGACAGACCGACCAAAATTTGTTCATTAGTGCAGCCAAAATAATTTAAAAAAAAAACTGTTTTAAAAAATTTATATTACATTAATAATATTCTTACTAACAAAAAAAAAAATTAATTAATCGTATGTCAATCAACATTAAAAAAACCATTTTTTCCAAAAAAAAAAATTCAGTCTATTTTCAAAAACTTGATTTTTGTAACATTTAAACTTACAAGACTTATTTTATGAATGACCTAACAGAAACTAAAAAAAAAAGAGGGAAATCCGTAATTTTAAGGGTTGGGGTCAAAATTCTGCCGGGGTCAAAATTCTTTTTTCAAAATTTTGCTTTCAAATTTCTGCTTTACATAATTCTGCATTCAAAATTCTGCTTTTCAAAATTCTTTTTTTTTAAATTCTGCTTTTCAAAATTCTGCTAATTCTGTTTTACAAAATTCTGCAAAAAATTATAAAATGGTTTGGAAAATGTTTAAAAGCGCGCGCTTTTTTAAAGATTTTTAATGTAAAATAATTTTGAAAAATAATTAGAAATTTATTAATTTATCAAATAAAAGTGAATGTTCGAAAAATTGACTAAGAAAAGAATATGTTGTATCTTTTTTTTTAGTTTCTAATAGTTTTCAACGGTTTATAATGGATTAATGAGATGTAAGCGCATATACAATGAAAAAAAAAAACAAGAATTAGCAGAATTTTTCTGTTAAAAAAATATGCTGCCAGAATTTTGAAAAGCAGAATTTTAAAATGCAGAATTTTGAAAGACAATAGAAAAACATCAGAATTTTGAAAAACAGAATTTTCATAAAAAAAGCAGAATTTTGAAAAACAGAATTTTGAAGCCAGAATTTTGACCCGATCCCTAATTTTTAATATGATAATCGACAAAACTATAATCGTTTGACAGTTTCAAAAAACTTCAAAAATATTTAAAATCATGCCTGTTCAATATCTTCTAAGTTTATATAAATAAAAGTTTCAATACTCTTAGAAGTCTTGTAATAGTAGGTGACTATATTGTTGCCTTTAACTCCGGCGGCCTAGGTTCGTATCCCAAAATTTTAATTGTTTTTTTTTTTTTTTTGCTTTTTAAAGAAATCGCGATTTTTTACAACCAACCTTCTTTTTCATTTATCCACCACCTTTTACCCAATTTGTTTGTGAGCAATTTATTTTTCTCCTTTCATATACCATTAATCCTAAATTTGCCGACCATCGCTGCCAATAGTTTTATTTTTGTTTTCAAAAATTTTCGATATATCCATACCAAATTGTAAGGGGCCAAATTAAATAGAAGCACCTCATATATATTTTTTTAAGAAGTAAAAATGCATTGTGGGTAGGTATATTCCGCTTTAATTGTGTTTGTTAGATACTGTAAAACTTGTGTCAAGTGTTAAAAAAAAAACTATTTTCTCTGCCTTTAGTCTGTTTTTTTTATTTTAATTTTAAAGAGATATTGTTTAATTCGTATACAAAATGACATTTCCATAAACTAGAAATTTTTCCAAATATAGCTCCAAAAAAAAAAAAAATAAAATAAAATTACTCAACCGCTGTTTATGAATGCAGTCAATTAGCGTTTAATTTTTCTATTCATATGGAAATTTCCTAAAACTAAACTTTCGTTTGCTATTTTTAGTAACAATTTAAAATTTATATTTAACAAAAATACACCACAATAAATTTGCATATAATCTGAATTAAATTATTCAATAGTCATTTTTTTTCCTAAACTATAAACCATCTGTACAAGCTTAAATTTTATTTCATCATAAATAAAAAAAAATACAATGATTTATTTTGAAAATATCAGAGGGTTACTATATTTCAATAATCCTGTCTGCCTAAAAAGCCAAACCTGCAATGCAATATAAATCAAAAAATATTAAAACCATTTGCACACACATATAGAAATGTGATCAAATGATATAACCTGGACGAGCCTAAAAATACACACAAATATATGTATGTATATTTATGGCAAATTCCATTTATATATAAAATACAAACCAACAACAAAATGTCCTTATGAGAGATGTTAATATGCCATCACAAACAGTTTTGTCTGTCTCTAACCATCACAGAGGTGGCTATCGAGGTGGACATTCTGTATACTGGACAAAGTTAATATGAACAAATTGTCCACATTCAAAAGGATATTTATTTTATCATTAGCATAAACAGAAGTAATAAGATTGGATAATATGAAAATATATGTAAACAAACATTAAAATACCATTGGATCCCATTCTCTTTCCCTCTCTTTCTCTAACAGCAATTTTTCATACAAAAAAAAAAAAACAGAGTTCCTGCCAGCGTAGCCAACCCAACTTCAATTATGAGCTATAAAAAAGGACATTATTAATATTTACGAGCGTTAATGGCAAACTACATACGTAAAATAAATTTTATAAAAACATGTTAAAGGGGGAAAACATGGAATAACATTTATCTTTTTTTTTTCCTTCTGCTCCACCTCCTCTTTTTTCCTTTGCCTTAAAACGAATATTGTATAGTAGTTGTGTGGATTATTTTTCAAAGCTCATTAAAATTGAATTCACACAGATTCACAAAATAAAATCCAAGCCAAGGTAAAGAAACAAAAATATCAAAAATTATTCTCATGTCGTAGTATACCTACATGCAACCGAATTCCTGCAAACAACCCTTTTTTTCATATTAAATTTAAATGAAACAGCTAAAAGGATTTTGTGGCCAAAAAAAAAAGAACTATAAAAAAGACCCTTACACGTTAAGGTTAAAATATAAAAACACTTGTCAGGGGGGGTTCGCAGAAAAAGGACATTCACATTCTCCAAGTGGTTTTTGTGTCTCAAATGTTTATACCTATTTCTTTGAGAATCCGTTACATTTTTTGTCTGTTTTTGCTGTTGTTGGTTGGTGGCGAGATGTCCTTCTGTTGTGGTTTAGCTTGAAGGCGACATACACAATTGGTTTGCTACAAATGAATTTCAATTCACGTTGTTATTTCAATTTGTATACAGTAGGTACACCAGAAATATAAAAAAAAAACACATATAAATGTCCTTTTGGTTCGTAAAATTCGGTGAAAAAGGACCCTTTTTAATAAATCATGACGGTGGGGTTATTGTTGCTTTTTTATTTGCGATATAGGTGGATTTGTAAGGGAAAGTTATGGAATTGGAGAAAAAAAAAAACACTTGAAATTGGTGGGTGTGCGACAAAAAAGGACATTTTTTGGGTCAACTGCTAAAAAATCTTTAATCGATTTTTTTCTTTGCTAAACGGCTGCGAATTTTTAATAGGAAGAAATAAGGACGCTTTAACCCCAGTACGATCCTGCAACATAAACACCTTGACCGATTTTAATGAAACCGACAAATAGAAGGTAAAAAAAAGTTCGTTAATTGAAATTGTATTTAATTAATTACAATTTACCAACTTTTTTTACAATTGCAATTTTTTTTAAAGAAAATTCGATTTGAAATTTTATTTTTTATTTTTTTTTTTTACAATTTGACTTGTACATGATAAAACTAAATTTTGTTTTTTTTTTTTTGAATTTACCAACTTTTTTAACAATTACTTACAATTTTTTTTTTTCTTTAAGAATCGTCTGAAAATTTGATTTGAATTTTTTTTTTATTTTTTTTACAATTTTACTTGTACAAAAATATGATAAAACTAAATTTTGACTTTTTTTAACTTAACAACTTTTTTTACAATTCCAATTTTTTTATTTTTGAGAATCGTCTGAAAATTCGGTTTGAAATTAAAAAAAATTTTTTTTACAATTTGACTTGTACAAAAATATGACAAAACTAAAATTTTAATTTTTTTTAATTTAATAACTTTTTTACAAATCCAATTGTTTTTTTATTATGAGAATCGTCTGAAAACTTGATTTGATTTTTTTTTTATTTTTTTTTAAATTTGACTTGTACAAAAATATGATAAAAATAAATTTTGATTTTTGTTAATTTAACAACTTTTTTTTTAATTCCATTTTTTTTTATTTTGTGAATTCGGTTTCAATTTTTTTACAATTTTACTTGTACAAAAATGTGATAAAACTAAATTTTGTTTTTTTTTTTTAATTTAATAACTTTTTTTTAAATTCCAATTTTTTTTGAGAATCGTCTGAAAATTAGATTGAATTTTTTTTTATTTTTTTACAATTTGACTTGTTCAAAAATATGATAAATTTAAATTTTGATTTTTTTTTAATTTACCAACTTTTTTTACAATCCAATTTTTTTTATTTTGAGGATCGTCTGAAAATTCAATTTGAAATTCTTTTTTATTTTTTAAAAATTTGACTTGTACAAAAATGTGATAAAACTAAATTTTGATTTTTTTTAATTTAGGTACCAATTTTTTTTATAATTACAATTTTTTTTTATTTGTTTTATATTGGAGGATCCTCTGAAAATTCGATTTGATTTTTTTTTGTTTTTTTTTTCAATTTACCAACTTTTTTTACAATTACTTACAATTTTTTTTTTGACAATCGTCTGAAAATTTGATTTGAAATTTTTCTTTATTTTTTTTACAATTTAACTTGTCAAAAATATGATAAATATTGATTTTTTTTAATCTACCAACTTTTTTCACAATTCCAATTTTTTTTTTTTTAGAATCGTCTGAAAATTTGGTTTAAAATTTTTGTATTTGTTTTACAATTTGATTTGTACAAAAATATGATAAATCTAAATTTTAATTTTTTTTAGAACAAGAACGTGCGACCTCTTGCTGAACTTTGCGTTGTGTGGATTTTGTGGTTTTTGCGCTGCATGTTGCCACAATTTAAAAATAGCTGTTTCATAATAGGATAATACAAACAAAAAAGTACAAAAAAAAAAAAAAAATACAAAACAACACAACAGTGAATATCCAGGAATATTTTATCCATGTCCTTTGCAGTTAATGTGTTGTTGTACTATATACCTTCTATACTATATAGACCTACCTATATGACATGCAGGACTCATAAAATAAGGATAAATATGTAATTGGCTTCCGGTGGCAAGGCTATACTAAGCTTTGCCGCGTTTGTGGGCGTTTATTTATTGCAAAATAGGGCAGTGGGGTATATAATTCTTGTCATCCTGAATTGTTGATAAGGATTAAACAAGGTGTGCAAGGATTATACAGTTTTACATCATCATCGCCATCACCAGTGTATAGTTTACAATTTAAATTGAATCGTATAGGTAGGTTTATGTATTAAATGTAAAATAAATTATGATTCTTAAACTCGAGGTTTATGATGGGCGCAAAAGGTTTTGATATGTGTTGTGTAGGTATTAATATTTTAAATCATTATAAATTTTGTAATCAACATAACCCTTCATTATGAATGAAAATATGCGTATGAGTGTTTGTGTGTGTGTATAATGAATAAGATTTATCTTCATGATTATGTATTATGTGCAAATATTGTCTACCTTTCCTTTTTTTTTTGGTTCTTGGGGGAGTCACATAAATAGAAAATGCCATGAATTAAGGCTGTGAGTCTTGTTTTGATCTGAGTTTTTGTGAGATTAAGTTTTATTATTAAAAAGCATTTTAAAGTGAAAGAAATCCCAAAAGCCATATTTTAAGTAGTTTAAAAAATAAAAATAAAGCACAAATCTTTGCCCCCGGGTACAAAGGGTTTAATTCACAAAATTGCACTTTTCATCTTTTGATGAAATAAGATTAATAATAAGCTTTTTTCTCTTTTGTTTGGTATCAAAAACATAAATTTAGAGCAACTATTTCCTATAAAAATAAGAGGATTAATCCTCAAAAATTCCTGGATTTTTATAAATTAGCTCAACTATAATCGCATTTTCTGGCAAACTATTATTTATGATTTAATCCCTTTGTACCTACCTAAAGTCACTTCGAATAATTTTAACGACGTGAATCAAGTGAACAAAATGGTATTAATATTTCACCCTCCAAATTTTAAGGAATACATATCTGCATTAGGGTGGTCCAAAAAAAAATATTTTTTTTCGAATTTTGGTCGGGCCACCCGCTTAATTTGTTCCACTTATCTATAACATGAACGTTGTGAAATTTCAATTCGCTATCCCAAGCTATATCTTCGCTATCTCCGAAAACAGTTCAATTTTTAGGTTTTGTACGTTATCTTGATTTTTGTTTAGTTTTTTTTATAAAGCAAATATTTTATTTAAGTTTAACTTGTCTTTATAAAAGATAAAAAATATTTTTTTTTCGAAAAAATTGTGAGCACACGGGTGCGAATTTGGCATAAATACAAAAAACTACGATTTTTCAAAAAGTGTTCACAAAAAAATCTCTTTATATGTAAGGGTGAAAAATGTTTTTTTGGAATAGTGAACACAATATTCGAGTCCTCGATAAATTCTACATCAATTTCATATATGATTCTTTATAAAATATTGAGACCGAAAAAAGTTCTAGCGACATGAAAAAGTATAAACCAAATTCGAACCCGTGTGTCTATCACGTCATTAAAAAGTGGTGTGTCTAAAGAGGGTTAATCTGCATCCATTTACCTATACCGAAAAATTGTTTATTGAGTTGTTTCGCGCTATAATTCGTTGTATTGGCTTATTCTGAGTTATCTCAACACTAAAATGCTGAGCCTCAATCATCTTAAAAAAAAAATTGCCTAAGATTCATTATATTACAAAAAAAGAATTTCCACTTTGCAAACTTTACTTTTATCAAAGTATTCTTTTAAAACAAAACTTAAGGAGTTTTTCAAATTAACTTCAAAAATCCACTTAAATTTCCATTGTTGTCAGCCTCATCATCATTATCAAACATTGTCATTCCAAGAATTCAAGTTTCATCTCACGCAATTACCTTCCAAATGAACAGTGAAAAACTTTCTCTATTCTCTATCTTCTCTCACCCAACCCGCTCTAAAGTAGAACACCATGACGAAGCATAACTTTTTCACAGAAAATCTCATAAAAGAGATTTTTAATTGAATGCTTACAGGGCATTATCCTTACAGCCAAACATCAGCACATCAGAGCAAGCAACCCCTTTTATTGTAGGTTTGTGGCCAATCAAGGTGGTTGTCTCAATTAACGCATCCTCTCCACTTTGTCAAAGAAGCAATTTAATGTTAGAAGTATAAAAGAAGAGTACGAGGTATGAATCTTATAATCATGTGTTATAAATGTAATTTACATTTTTAAGATGAAAATTATATAAAAAAAAAACGAAGTAAATGTGTAACCTCCAGGAATTATTCCATTTGGCTTAATTCACATCCTTTGCCTCAAGGATGATTTGAAACTTCACTCCTTTTTGCACTTGAATTCTAAAAAGTAGGTATATGAACAGAACACATGTCTGTCTCGTTTAAATGAAATAATTTCAATTAAAACACGTCGAAGTGTCAAAGTTTAGACGGTATCCTTCTTCCCTCAACGTCACTGTATGAAGTCTATTACGACAAGGACGCTTGCTGTTCATTTCCTGTTTCATTGCAAAATGCGGCTAACACTTTGTTTTTCGTTTTTACTTTCATTCGTCTACTTTTGATTGAGTGAGTTATGAATTGAACCATAAAGGACCTAAATGAGGACCGAAAGGAGCTTTTAAAATAAAATAAAATAAAATAAAATAAAATAAAATAAAATAAAATAGAATAAAATAAAATAAAATAAAATAAAATAAAATAAAATAAAATAAAATAAAATAAAATAAAATAAAATAAAATAAAATAAAATAAAATAAAATAAAATAAAATAAAAAAAAAATAAAATAAAATAAAATAAAATAAAATAAAATAAAATAAAATAAAGTAAAATAAAATAAAATAAAATAAAATAAAATAAAATAAAATAAAATAAAATAAAATAAAATAAAATAAAATAAAATAAAATAAAATAAAATAAAATAAAATAAAATAAAATAAAATAAAATAAAATAAAATAAAATAAAATAAAATAAAATAAAATAAAATAAAATAAAATAAAATAAAATAAAATAAAATAAAATAAAATAAAATAAAATAAAATAAAATAAAATAAAATAAAATAAAATAAAATAAAATAAAGTAAAATAAAATAAAATAAAATAAAATAAACAATAAATTAAAATTTAAAAAATTTCATTTATTTAATTAACAAATTACTATTTTTGTACGTTTTTTAATTTTTTAAAGTATTACAAATATTAAATTCATAGAAAATACGTTAGATTATAATCAGAATCACATTGAGATGTCTTTATTTTTGCAAAGCCATAGTAAATCCTTCTTCAACACGCATCAAGACTAAAAGATTGTGTATTCATTTGATTGGGGTCGAAGGAAAAAAAAAATGAAAAAAATTACAATAGAAATACAATATGCTATTTCCTTCCACAATCACTTAGCTATCATGTCTCGTTGCAATGTTTTAACATCCTAAGAGCCAACATAGACACTTTGGTGCCATGTTCACTGTACAGTGCAGAGTGTGTACACCTGTCTTGTGAATATTGCTACTTGGAAGTTGGAATGCAGATTTCATGACAAATCGGTAAAAACATTCTCTATAGGATGCCCCCAGGCATGTTTCAACTTCAATTCAAGGCAGTGACAGCACTCTAGTCGATGACACGAGATGAGATACGACGACGAAGAAGAGAAAAGTGTACTTTAGTGGAGTTCCAAGCAGCTATAGAAGAACGGAACTTTGAAATGTTGTTTATCCTTCTATTTTTTTTTTTTTTTTGCAAAAAGGGAAAAAAGGCAAAAATCGTTGGACAATTTTATTCCATGTCTCTGGTTCGAAAAACAATAGGGAAAATAGAATTTAAAAAGAATTTTCGATTCGAGGTGTTCTGTTTTTTGCTCTGCCATTTTTTTTTTTTCGTTTGGCGGAAACAAAGAGCATCAAGGACAAGACAACAACGACACGATACGACGATGAGAAGGAAAGCTTAGTCCTTCTATCAATCATCAGGCTATAACGAGGGTTATTCTTTTAAATGTCTGAAATGTTGTTGATTCTTGACATCAAGTACTGTTGGATTTGTTGACTAATGAAGCGACTTATGCTGGAAAACATCTTGGAGTACTTAGGCTTTATATACCTACCTACGCCTTTTTGGCAGTGTTAAAAGCCATTTGAGATTTTCTTCAACTTGAATGATATTATTTAGGAGGATATTTACTTTTCCTTTTACTTTCAATTTATTTCAACAGAATTAAATTTCAGGCTGCAAAAAAAAAAAAAATTAAAGATAATGTAAAAATAAAAATGCAACCTAAAAAATAAAACTTTTTACATTCGATTTAAAAGTTAATTAGCAACTTTAGCAAGAAAATGTTTTCGCTTGTCATTTTGACAAAGATTAATTTATTATTTTTTGAATTTTCAAATCCCTACGCTGTCAATATGATTTATACTGCACTTGTTCGGCCCTATTTGGGGCCATATTTACCATATTGAAAAAGTAGAAAAGTCCTTAACAAAATATTTAGTAAAACAATTAAGATGGAACTTACCTGAAATATCTAGTTACTCTTCCATATGTGCCTTAATTGATCTTGAAACTGAAGAAATACACGCAGAAAAATAAAGCACCAACTGAGAGCTTTTTGTTGGGTTAGAAAAAAATGTGATAAAAATAACCGTAGTCTTAATTACTACGTAGTTTTCATCTCAATCAACGAAGTCGCCTCAGTTAAATTAAATTGTTTAAAATTACCATTTTAAAAGGTTATTTTATCCTACCAACTTGTTTAAATTGATCAAGAAACTCGGTTAAAATTTGAGATTTTTAGTAGGTACAATTTAACCAAGATAGTGGATAAGATTAAACATTTTTAAATAACCCAGTCAATTGTGTTATTTTAACCCAGGTTAGTTTGCAGGTGCTGTATTACCAAACTATATCTGTTAATTTTACACGAGTTTTACATTGTTTTTAACCGATTATTTTTCAGCGTGTACGCTTTGGGGTGTATTGTGTTGCGTTCAGGAAAGAAATATTTGGATCCGAAGAAAGTTACACGTTAGCCTACATTAGCCTACTCATAACGTGTTGAAATTAATGCGTTCCCTTTAATTTTATGGACAGCTTGATATTTTTAAGGCTATCTTAGATAAGCATCACTTTTTTACATAGGTCTTTCAAGACTTTAATAAAGCAATAGGGAAAATACCGTCTTAAATTAAGCGGAGAAATCTTCTTAATTTCTTTATTGTTTTTAATAACAAGAATCCAGTAACAACATCTTCTTATTTTTATGTAAAGACATTTTATTTAAAAAAAAATTGGCAGCCGCTGGGGATTGATCCCACTATCTCACTGTTAAAAATTGGATTAACGCTGTCGCACTCAAAAACTATGCATATGACAGAAAAAAAAAAAAAACTATACCAAAAAATAAAAAGATTTCCGGATTAATTTTAAATGATTTAATTTTTTTAAGAAAACTTTTTAAATTAATAAGTATGCACATAGAATTAATAAGAAATCATTTAATTTCTAGTAGATTTTTTTAAAAAGAAAATTCTTATTAAAACTTTAAATTTACCTGAGTTAAACGGATTCCGTTTATTTTAATAAGAAATCTTATTGTTTTAAAAAGATTGTACATATTTAGAGTGGACATCATCTTATTTAAAAGTGCCTAATTATTCTCCGTGACCGTTTATGAAATAGTTCTTATTTTATTTAATTCAAACAGTATCATGTTAAAAATAAAAATAGCAAAATTCAACTTCATAAATAAATAAATATTATTAAGAAAGTTCACGATAAATCTATTAAATTGCTTGCAACTTTACATGAATGAATTAATTTTCTATAAATCTGCATTCAATTTTTAAGTAGGTATCGGCATCGAATTTTAATTAGATTTATTACAAAAATAAAAAAGCTGCAAAATTTTAAATAAATTAACATTATAACTTTGGTGAAGCCCCACGGTATTATAAAAGGAACACCTTTATAGGCATTTATTTATGATAATAATTCCCCTCATCCCTTCATATTCCCACCCAATTTAGTGTATCTCATAAAATTTACTCCGATTATGTGATTAACAAAAATTTACTGCATTCCTTTCATTTTAATTCTACAGTAGTGTGAAAAAATCGTTAAATATTTATTTTTTACAATTTTTTTTAGAAAATGCTCAGTTTAGGTTTTTCTGAAAATTAAATTACCAATTTCTGTAGATTAGAAACTTTTGTAGTTTTCTTGACAAATCTGATTTCGAAATCTTTATACAAATGTAAAAAAAAAATCAGCACTCAGCTAATTTGTTCATCTTTTAAGTACATGGTAGTCTTTTAGGTCTAAGTGAATTTGGTTCTAAAAGAATCTGAAGATTTTCTCTCAATGCAAATAAAAAATAACGGACATTTTGTCCTTTTTTTGTGAATTTTTAAAAGTGAAACATTGTCTAACCTATTACATAATTGGCAGAGTTTATTTCCACAGCACTGTTACCCAAGTATTTTATTTCTAAGACGCCTCCCCAAAGTACTCGAAAACGCTTGATTAAATTTAATTGCAATTTGGAAAGAAGTGTTTATTTAATTCAACGTCATTCCCTGTCAACTTTTAAGTTGTCCTCATCCCCCGCCCCCATCATCACACTAAAAAAGGTAAACATGAAAACTCCTTAAACATTTACATACCTACTTCTATATCCCAATCCCAGAAATCTACATCCCCTAGAGGCATTTCTGTCGAAATCCGTAATCCATTTCCCTGTGCTTGTTTTTCGTTTTTTTTTCTTATTTTTTTATTAATTCAAAACCTGTGTATTTTCTTATATGCATTTGGATATTGGATGTTGTTGATGATGGTTAGGCTTTAGGTCCAATGCTTAGTTCTTGATGTCATTATACGGTTGTACGCTTGAAGGGATTTTCCATTTTCCGTTTGCCAACAATACCTTAATGGCTGATGGTTTGGCATATAGCTTGATGGGTGGTGTGCATTCTGGCGTATTGTCTCAACAATTGTGTACATCGTACAAACATATATATTTGTATAAACGGAACGTAAAAAGCTTTTAACAAACACATCCGCAGCAATCATCGTCGTATACATATCACAATAACTTCAACTGGGATGTGTTTTAGGCTCATCTATAGGTCGTTGGAAGGGTTAAGGACGAAAAAGTCAATTTCAACCTTAAAAGTTAACGACAATGATGACGAAAAACGTCGTCGTTCGTTCAACAACGACGACGATTTTATTACAAATCAAAACGACTCGCTTAAGGATGAGAAAGAGTTGTGAAAGTTTATACTTCGATTTCAAGGACTCTTGAGAGAAGCGAAATTGAAAGTCACTTTACTCGTTCTATAGCTTATATATGTATATGTAAAAAGTATGGATCCCTGAGGCAACAACAAATGAGGTTTTTCACTCTACTCTATCAGGTGATTTATAGATATTCATTGGGAACCAAACTTTTTTTTTTTCATTTCCATTTTTTTTTTCATGAATGTATGTATGAATGTGTCTTTTTATCTGAGTCGATTTTGCAAATAGCCCTCCGGTAGAGTGGGCGTATAGTGTGTCTGTGAATGTGTATGTGTGTTGTCAGTATAACCCCACTCAATTTTAATATTCATCTGATTAGAGAGGCGTTTCCGATGTGAATACCCATCTCTCTTGCCTTCTATATGAAAAGTGAACAATTTTTGAAAAGGACTTTTATTTTGGAAAGAGGAAGTACAGCAGAGGGGAAGAAGAGAGTAGGTTTGTTATATAACCTTATCTGTGCTTGTCTGACGGTATACATTTTGTGCTTATGGTGTAATCAAATTTGAATTTCAATAACCGAAGGATATTACGGAAATTAAATTACGGAGTATGAGGTAAAAACGTTTGCAGTCATGATGCGGGATGAAGAGACTATTGAAAATTCCAGTTTTGGGCTTTAGAGTTGGGGTATCGTATATATGTTGTACAAGGGCTTAAAAATGTATATGAATAGAAGTTAACTTTTAACGATATTAGGATAGGTAATACATTTTTGGAAATACGAGAGTAGGTACATATATCATCAAAATTCAAAAAGTTGTTTTTGAGGATAATGGGTAAAGTTGCGGGCGTTATTATGCATCAGGTACTTGAATGTGGGATGTGTCACGTTTATTTTGTCGACTAGTGAATATTAAAAATGAATTTTACTAAATTACGTGTTTATATAGAACGATGATGTTGCTCCAATATAAATTATAGTCCAGTCAAATATTTATAAGCCTAATGCTTAGTTTTGGTGTGTCGTTCTAAAATAATCTTAATCGTAATAGTTTGAATAAATGCAGAAATAACGAGCGAGTAAAATGACGTTGAATTATGGTATTTTAAAACAAAATTTTTACACGGTACTGAGTAAATTTATGACTTGAGTTAACTCAATTTCTCCAAAGAAAAATAAAATATCAATTTTCATCATTATCGCTAAACTATGGAAATGCCTTTATTTTCTTAATATGCTATTGAAAAGTTTGAATTTTTTTATTTTCTTATCAACTCCGTGAAATTCTTTAAATCCTTAAAGGAACTATGACTAACCGAACAATCAAACATCGCAGCATAATACCGTCGACTCCCTCTTAGTAAAACTTTCACGGGACAAAAATATTGGTTGAAGTTAGAGGGAGTCGACTGATTTTCATTTCTAAGATCAAGCTCCTAAAACCACTTAAAATCAAGTGGGCTCAATTTTTAATGATTAAATGTTAATTTTTTACGTATGCAATCAAATCGAATTTTGAAATTATCGATTCCAGAAAAGCTTTAAACATTGAATCACTCTAAACCTTTTTTTTCTGCAATTTATTAGTAACACAGTATTTGATAGTGATTTCGTTTATTTTCATTTTAATTCACAAAACTCTTCATACACGAAAAAAGAACTATCATGTTAAAATCAAGTAGATTCCATATTAAATTAAAAAGATTTCTGCATGTTGTATTTTGTGAAGACTACCTTCTTTAGGTAACACTGGTCAACAAGGTTTTTGCCACAAGAACCAAAATATACTTTTCTATATGTTTTTGATGTGCCGAACTCGAACCTGAATTGGCCTCCGTTTTTGAAATATTACCGTTATAAAATGACGAAAAACGTCATTTTGGCTGTTTTCGAGATTATGTTTTTATGTGGGGTAATTCCTTATGAAAAAAATTTTTAACAGTGCCTATAAAAACTGGTTTTATTCTTCCAAAAAATATTTTAATCTTTCCGATGTCTCTTTTACTGCCCGAGATATTTAAAATTTAATGAGTGGTCTTCGACTCAGAAACAGCACTGGCCAACCAAATTCGACTTTTTTTGCCACAAGAACCAAAATATACTTTTCTAAAGGTTTTTGGGTTGCTGAACTCGAATCCGCAATCAGAAAAATTCTATTGGCCTTCGTTCTTGAAATATTACTGTTCTAAAATGCAAAATTGCGGATTCGAGTTTAGTGACCCAAAAACCTATAGAAAAGTATATTTTGGTTCTTGTGGCAAAAATTTTATGACCAGGGACTTAAACTTTAGATTAAATTTAGTTTCTCTTTGGCTTACTAACTGAAACTTAAGATATCTCGAGCAATTTAAGAGATATCGGGAAAATTTAAACAGTTTTTGAAAGAAGAATATCTGTTATAATCACCGGTACAAATTTGTTTATAATGAATTACCCCCACATAGAAACAGAAACTCGAAAACAGCAAAAATGCCATTTTTTAGCATTTTATAACAGTAATATATCAAAAACGGAGGCCAATAAAATTTTTCTGACTTCAGATTCGAGTTCAACACATCAAAAACTTTTAAAAAAGTATATCTTGGTTTTTGTGGCAAAAAAAAAGTTCAATTTTGTTGACCAGTGCACAGTGGTTCCGTAGTAGGCCATAGGCCGAAATATCGATGTCAATATAATGACGTCATTTTTCAATATATTTGTTATAAAAAGCCTATTCTTTAAGATAGCATAACAGACATTTTGAGAAAATAACGGAACTTTTCATATCGACCATGAAAAGTTGTCGAAAAAAGTCTGATTTCAATGCTTTATTTTTGGTCCCGAATCAACTTAAACTTTTAAGTGTATTTTTCGGTTAAAATTATTTTTAAAGTTTTTTTTTTGTTATGGAACTTAAAGTTGAAGGTATGTACTTTATTTAAAGAGTTTACAATCCTATTTTATTTAAAATTTTCAATAAAAAACAGACTAGAAAAGGACAGGTTCAAATTCCATACTTTTGTTTTTCTTCTCACTTTACCGAAACTTTTAACTATGTTGTCATCAATATAAATACATGATTCATATACATAAATTTTCTCTAGCACGTGTAGTTTCTTAAACAATTGAATCTGTCTGCGAATAAGTGCGACGGGCTACGATTGAGTCTTTCACACTCATTGTTTCAATTTTACCCATATTTCTCATATTTAAAACTTTTTTTTTTTTAAGTTTTTATGTTTTCCTTAAGTTTTTGCACATATTTTTATAAAAAAAATATGATATTAAGCAAGCTTTAAATCTGAAATGTAACATAAAAATTATGACTGAAATTGAAAAAAAAAACCAAATAAATAATTTTAAAAAATAACTTATCATTTGTTTGTATGTAGATTCAAGGCTTCTTTTTACATTTTGTTATTAAATATATGCAAGATTTCTTTATAAAACAATTGTTTTTAAATTAATTCATTTTTAATTGCTAAAAAAATATATTCTCACACATATTCAAGTATATATTGTTGCTATCCTAACCATAATCCCCTATGGCCGCCCTTCTTAGAAACCGGTACCACTGTGCAGTGCAATTAAACGGACAAGTTTTCTTAATTTCTTTGAATACCTATTGTTATTTAAAAGAATCCATTTGATTTAATAAGAAAATCTCTTTATTTTGAGTGAAAACATTTAAATAAAAAAAAAAATGGCATCCATTTGAGACCGATTCTACAGTTAGGTAGAGTTACTAGGCAAGTATTTTAACATTAAAAACAATGCATCTGAAAAAAAAACTACCAAACATTTAGATGATTTCCGCATTCATTTTAAATGGTTTCCTTTTTTTTTAAGAAAATCTTTTAATATTAATAAGTACCTACCTATGTACAATGCACATAAAATTAATATCTAAGAAACTCTTTCATTTCAAGTCATTTCAGTCAAGCTTTTATAAGAAAATTTTTATTAAAATAAAATGAAGTTCACTTTATATATTTAACAGTTTTTAAACGGATTCCGGTTTATTTTAAAAAGAAATCTTATTGTTTTAAAATAATTGTATTTAAAGTCGACATCATCTTATTTTAAAGTGCCTTATTTTTCTCGGTGTAGAAATATTCTGAGCATATTTTCTCACGGAATGAATCAGCTTATATCAGTGAGATAAAAAAAAAATAATATAAAACACCAATTACGTACAGCCCTGATTTGAAATAAGGATGAAGTATTTTCTAAAAGAAATTCAATGTTATCTTAAAAACTTGAATTTTCTTAGAAGGTTATTCTGAAAATTATAGCATAGTTTTTGCTTTTTTTTTATATTATTAATTATTATTAAAATGGAAAAGAAAAGGTTGAACAGAGAATACTTTTTATTTTTTTTTTTGACAAAATTGTTTCCGTGAAGTGCTTCAGGTGATATCTTCTTTTTGATTCACCTAATTGGCAAAGTTTCTTGCAACTAGCAAAAACCAAAACGTGTCATGCCGTTTTTTTTCTTTTGCAAAAATTAAAAAGACTTGACTTTTACTACATATAAAATGACTTTTCCAACTTCTAGGAAACATACACATATAGCTTTCGGGGAAAAAACTAACTAGGTAGCATTTTCAAAGTCATTATATTTTTATCCCTGATATAGTTTCACGGTGTGGTTGGTTGCAGTTTTAGATATAACTTGCACCACAAAAAAAAAAAAAATAACTATGAAAAGATCTGCAAAGACCAACCCTTGCTTGTTAGTTTACTCTTCCATTCAATATCTTCCACGAATTCCTAACCATTTATTGCATGAAGACCAAAAAACTATATCATAAATCAATTCTAAGAATTTACAGACAAAAGAACCATAAATTCCAAAAAAAAAGTAAATAATTTATTGATTGGCATGGTGATGTTTTGCAAGGCAGGTCGGGTCTCATTAGATATTCGACCTAGCTATCTGTTTAACCATGATTCTAATTGAATCTACGCGGTCGGAGAGAGAGAGTGCGCCATATACATATTTCAGAAAAGTCTTTCCACCAAATCCAATTGAGATCCATTTCACCGCAACATGGTCTTCAATATTTCAATTTCAAATATTTAGGTCATATTGGGTTTATCCTGTGCTTGATGTCAAGTTAGTTTTGTTCGTTTCAAAAACACACACACTCACATCGCTTGATGGCAAAGAGCACCATCATACCGACACACACACACAAAATGTGGCCTGTGGTTATCAGAGCAACGCGAAATGAAAAATGAATTAAAACTTCTCCTCTGGTCTTACACTCTTTGCGTAGGTAGACTATATCTACATTTTAAATTAATTTTCGTCCATTTTTTTTTTTTTTTTTTTTTGCAAAACAAACATAATTATAGGTAACAAGGTATGAGTGTTTTGGTTCCCTTGGCAGGTATATATCTAAGGCTTAAAAGCTTTTACACTGTGGATTTGAAACTGTCAAAAAGGGCTTTGTCCCCATAATTTTTGTCATATTTTTTTTCTTCCTTTTCTATTTTCTTGTTTTGCCAACGTCACTCATTATGTCATTTGCACATCTGTGTTGTCCTTGTGTGTGTGTGTTTATTTTGCTTCCCAAAAAGTGTTTGTACAAAGGATTAGAGACCTTGGCAAGCGATGAGGATATCAGCCTAACACCGGTCTCTTTATGTGTCTTCGGAAGCAAAAAAAAGGAGACTGCTGCATACTTTAACACAAGAACGAAAAAAAAAAGAATACAAATTTTGTCGAGTGACATTGCTTTGTACATAGAACCATGAATGAAAGAAGGTGGAAAAATAGCTCTACATCAACAGTGGGTGGATATGAGTTGAGCAATATATAGAGAATGTCTGAAAAAGATAGGATATGTTGACGATAATAGGTAAAAATAAAAAAAAAAGGAAAGAAAATAAATGGAGCACCGACATGGAAACGTGTATAGAGTTCAGGTTTACTATGAGTGTCCTCGTTCATGTGTGAATTTCAGGGTTTTTTAGAGTCGGGATAGTTTTTTTTTTGTTTTTTTTTTTTGTTTCCTGTGCATTATACCTCGTTTCCATAGACTATGTCGTCAAAACTATACCAAAAGCTGTGACATCGATTTAAATTTGTAATCAAAGTGCACCTGCACAATGGCTTACTATAAGCCTGACAAAAAAAAAAAGAAAGAAAAAATGATAAAGATAACGAGTGTACTCTCGTATAATTATGAATTTCTTGTGCTCTTTGCATATCTCGTAATTTAGGGGCAATTTGTGCAATTTTCTTAGATATGGTATCCATAAATCTTAAATAGATTTGAAAGCCTTGTACTTTTGGTTTACTTTTTAGATGGATTTTTTAAAGATTCGATAAATTTTAAAGGGAGATATCAGAAAATTAAACAATATTCATTTTTTGAATAGCAAAGACAAGGAGTTAACACAATTTTTGTATGGTGGTGCTGAAGTTCGTACTGAAATCGGCGGTATTGACATTTGATTATAGATTAAGGGGTTATATCTAGTTGTAAGTGCGAAAAAACGTTCTTTTTTGCGGATTTTTTGTGAAGAGGCATTTCATTATACAAACAAAAAGAATACATGTACATATAGAAAATTTAATGTATAAAAATAATTCGCTGTGTATTTAGAAAAATATTGGGTTCCGTTATTTTTGTAGTAGATCTCCTAGACGACGTCCAAAAAAAGCTGTTTGGCGGTGAGTAAGATATCTCTGATACAAATCACCCGAAATTGAAAAATCCAAAATATTCATTTTCAGGATAGACAAGTGCAGGTAATGAACGAAGGAATAGTCAAAATTTGATTTTTGGCAAAATGGCGGCCTCTCAAAGACAAAAATCGTTTTTTTCACGAAAATTTACACTTTAAAATGGCATACAAAATCCAATTATTGTCAAAAACCTTTTTCCTTCGTTCATTACCTGACAAAAATATCAAAGAAAATTCAGTAAAAATTTCAAGCTGATCGGTCCAGCCGTTCCGGAGTAATCGTGCTCACCGCCAGACACATTTTTTTTGAAGGTCGTCTAGGAGATCTACTACAAAAATAACGGAACCCAATATTTTTTTAAATACACAGCGAATTCTTTTTATACATTAAATTTGCTATAGGGATATGTATTCTTTAGGTTTATATAATTAAATGCCTCTTTACAAAAAATCCACAAAAAAGAAGGTTTTTTTTGCACTTACAACTAGATATAACCCCTTAAAAAAAATCAAATTTTATATTAATGGGCATAAATTACAATTTTACAGAATTTTAGAAAACAGAATTCTGAATTTACAGAATTTTGCAATACATCTGAATTTTGAAATCCAAATTTTGGCACATACAGAATTTTGACCCAATCGATTAAACATTCATTCACTATTAAAGAATTTATCTAATGCAACTGTAAATGTGTGTTCTTATCTCAATTTTTCCGATCACCTCACATTAAGTGCTGTTTCAATAGACTTGCCATTTTGTTTCAAGTCTGGAGTCCTAGGATTGATTCCTGTCTCTTCGAAAAAAACACCCTTTCACCTAAATTTTTTTTACGAAAACTCTTTATTCTTGCTTTCTATCCCAAATTCAACGTTTTTACCAAATTTCATTAGGTTGGCCCATAATTTTTGTTTTTACTAAAAAAAAAAATACCCTTCTAGCCATGATCTTCTTATAGACACTTCAGATTCTTGTTTCTAATCTTAAAAGAAACATAATTGCTGAATTTCAATAGGGTGCCACTAGTATTACTCTAGTATTACACACTTTTTCAAATATGTATACCCACATTTTCTCTACACCTAAAAAAAAAAACACTCTTTTACATGAAAAAAATGTATAGCCATGTTTTATTCGTAATTCCCATGGGAAATACAACATTTTTAATTAATTTCGTAAGGGTAACTTTTATACCATTTTCCTTATTTCCTAAAAAAAAACACCCTTTCACCTAAAATATTTTCTTAGACTACTTAGATTTTCTTGGTTTCTGTTATAAATCAAATATTTGTACCAATTTTCTTTGGTGTAACAATTTTTTCCCAGGATTTGTGGTACTTATTCTGAATTTCATAAAAAACACCCTTTTACTCAAGACAATTTTTTATTCTTTGTTCTTATAACAGACATTACTTTTTTACCAAGTTTAAAATGAAAAATGTCAGCTGTTATGACACCTTTCTCACACACAACTCAACCCACCAAAAAAACACCCTTGCACCAAAAATATTTTTATAAACTTCATGAATCCCTTGTCCCTGCTTTATCTAAAACCTTCATCCCGAATTTCATCAGTGTAGCATGTTTTTCACATGGATTTCGGTTATATTTTACCTGTTGAAGTCAAAAATCAAGCACCCTTTTTTTTAATCGACAATAACTTTTCTTAGAGTAATCGCATTGACTTTATTTTTATGTCATTAAATTCGTCATCAAAAAATACATTGAAAACATGTGTCATATGATTCTATTCGACAAACAATTTTTTTTCAGTATATTTTTTACCTTCACCAATTTCCCTCTTGTCCGCCAAAAAACACCCTTCCACCCAACTTTTTTTTATAGACTTTTTCATCCAAACTTTTTGCAAAGTTTCATATTTTCTTTTTATTTGTTAATTTTATGTACTATTTTACCTGTACTATAATTTCTCAGATCGACAAACCTAAATGAAATTCTTAATTTTGTAATTTTTTACTCTTCTGAAAATTGCTCGAGTAACTAAAACTCCCTAGAATACAAATTAAACGAAAGAAATGCAAATTTTCCTTACAAATTTATTTAACAATTCCAAAAAAAATGGCAAACAGAAAAGCTATTTTCTGAAAATATTTCAACAGCTCTTTTTCTTGTTATATCTTCTTCCAAATTATTCTAGCTCATTAAGCTCCAATTTTGGATAATTCCTAAATGTTATAACTTGCTATTACAACAAGAATTTAAAAGACATACTGTTACGTGTCCAAGGCTAAAGTGTTTGTATTGACCATCCCAATCTAAGCTCTGCTATACACTGTTTTATGTTTTTTTTACTATTTGGTCACCATGGCGTATACGTATTTAAATAAACAAAAATAAATCTATTTATCATCGATTCATATGTATACTTTATGATTTTCAACTCAATTTTTTTGAATGAGCAATCTCTGAAAAGAATTTTCAATCAAAAATCTATTTGTCAATGAATTTCTTTTATTCTGTGATTGACTCTGACGAAATAATAATAATAAAGAATCCATAAATATTTTGTATTTATTCATTTTTTTATATCCAATTTATTTATTATTTATTTTTTTTTTTTTGCTTTTGCAGCAATTTCAAGAGAGGACGGCGACGAATCACACCACCATCATCATCATCACCATCTCCATCACAGGGGTGGTCATGGACACAATCACGGTAGCAAAGTTCCCTACAATGGATACAACTCCGAGGAGTTTCTGGACAGACTGGAGCCGAATGGTAACATCCCAGCCGATAAATCAAATTGTAGATACGGGGGTAAGTTTTCCTATTGTTTTCTTTTTCTCTTGGATATATACACAAACATATAGTTCGTAGTCATAGTCGTCATTGGGGTTCTATATATATTTTTTTTAATTTCTTAATTTTTTTTTACAGAAAAAAAAAAAAGAATTTTCTTTCGCTGCTAGGTTTTTGTATTTTTTTGTAGTATTTTCCCGGATGAATTTTTGTTTTGACTCTCAATTTTTGTTGTTTCTGTATTTTTCGCAATCAGAGATCATACAAATTTTAAAAGAATATCAAGTTGGATTTTTGTTTTCTATTTTTCTTTTTGTCAGGAAGAAACTTTTGCGCAAAAGGTACCAACAATAAGATACAAAAAAAAGAACTTATTCAGTTCAGCAGATTTTAATTTCCTTAAACCTCTGAAACTTAACTTTTTTTTCTTTCTTGTTTTCCCTCGTTCTTCGATTTTGTAACTATTTGGCAGTGGAATTTTTCGAATCATGTATTTTATACAGTTTTTGGTTTCTTTTTTGTATTCTTTGTTTTTTCTTGCGTGCTCCGAGAAAAGAAAATCGATTTTGTATTAAGTGTTGGGGGTATGTTAGTGAAAGATTTGTAAGGTGATTGGAAAAGAAAAATATCTCAATGTGCTTGAGGTCTAATTTAGATTGAAGTTTTTCGGTCACTACGTTATTCGATAGCAATTTAGATTTATTTTTATTGATTGGGAGATCGAAACAAGGAAAAAGTTGAAATCAATTTTGATATTAATGTAAAATGGAGATGTTTTGAAAACTATCTTAAGGGATTAGAAGTTATGATAAAGGAAATAATTGGTTGATTAAAAAATTTCAAATATGTATAAAACTGACTCAGTTTATTTTTTATTGCGAATTACATAAAAGAAAACTACTTTGCGATCGATTTCTTTGTAAGTTTCAATAAATAATGAATTCTTATCATTAAAGCCTAGTGACCAAAGTGACTATCTCAGTAAAAATAAAGTTCCCTATAGAATACAATTAAGCCACAAAAAATACCCAGTACCCACCCCAATTTTACTTGATTTTGAAAATACTGTCAAGCATCTTCATGAAGCAGTTTCACTTTTTTTCGGTTTTTATTATTATTTGCTCCAGTTATTTTGTCACAATTATTTCTGTTTACTTCGCAAAGTTAAAAAAAATAACTCAAGTGGTAAAGAACTTTTTCAAAAAAAAAAAAAAAAAATTTGAATAAGAAATAAAAAAAAAAAGAAAATCATTTGAAACAATAAGTTGAAACAAACAAAACACGATTTGAGTCCTCGTTAATCGTAAATGTTTACCGTGCTTATTCATTCTCCGAAAATTTCACGGGGACCAACTACTAGATTTGATTTTTGGGAAATCCTTAATGCGTGGAAGCTTTCAAATTTTAAGTATATATTTGTGATAACATTTATAATGTATATTAAAAATATTAAAAAAAAAAAAAAAAAAAACTTGAAAAAATTAGCGAGTTATCAGAAACTTTCCAGTGCTGATAAAGTCTCCCATAGTTGTTATAAGGCTAGACGCACACATGCGATTTTAGTCGCACGATTATTCAGTCGCAAAAATGGATCACATGCATTTCAATGCTGGTAAACACACATGCTTCTAAAAAATAGCCGCGATTAAAAAATTGAAAATTGTCCCATTTTTTTGGCGACGCGATTGTCGCACATTAAAATGGAATAAATGGACCAGCATAGTTATGCACACACTTGCGACTAAACCGAAAACGACTAAAAAGTAGCAGTCGCAAAGAGGCCAAATCATGCGCACACATGCGATTTAAAACCACTCGAGTTTTTAGACGCAAGAAATGAAACACATTATTTTAAATGAGAGCGCACAGACTTGCGATTTTAAAATCGCAAAGTTTAAAAAAATGGATCCGGTTCTATTTTTCGCGATTTTACAGAATATAATGCACCTGCCCGCAAGTGCGATACTTGGAACAATTATTTTAAGTACAATAATGGATATTACTAGAAAGTGTTGTATAGTGGCTCTTTTTTTATAAACGATAGGAAATTTAAAAGGAAATTCCATAAAATTCATACAAATTTAAGAGAAGACCCTCAGAAATTTACCCAGTACTATAGAATGAGTATACAATGCTTTGGTGAAATAATGGTACTCGTGGGGCCTAAAATAAAATACAAACATACACATTGCAGAGAATCTATTTCTATATCTAATCTGGTAAACAAGCTGTCAAACCCTTACCAAATTTTGAGACATTTATCACTTTATCACTTTTACCAGAGCTTACACCGTTTCATGAATTCACCTTTTCATAAAATCCGATCGTAGATACCATTTGTATGAAATTTACCATTACGAACGGATTTCGCGATAGTTTTCTTAGTTTTCTTTGCAGTCATTTGACCATTAGATTTGAACAGTGAGTATCTCCTGGCTCTATTGATCTTGAGATGATGCATTTTTCTATCGAAAAACGGTCAACTTTTTTTCGACCAAACATAATGTTTTTTTTTGCAATAAAAAATAGTCGCGCGATTTTTTAGTCGCAAGTGTGTGCACGGTGATTTTATGTTGCGACTGCGATTTTTTAGTAGCAACGACTGAAAATCGCATGTGTGCGCCTAGCCTAATAGCGACTTTCTCATCAAAAAAAAATATTTAAGTAGAAAGTATCAACCGTAGGTACCAAAACCCCTTATCGAAAAAAAGTTATTATTTCTGAATTAGCTCAAATATTACACTAGGACAGGGTTGTAAAAATTTCAATTTAAAAAAATGTATTTGAAATTAAAAAAAAAAATATTTATTGCAACTAAAAAATATTTACATTAAAAAAAAAAATTTAAAGCAACTGAAAAATATTCGCATAGAAAAAAGAAAATATTTCTTGCAACTAAAAATATTTTGCATTAAAAAAAAATTGCAAATGAAAAAAAGGGATCGGGTCAAAATTCTGGCTTCAAAATTCTGCTTTTCAAAATTCTGTTTTTTTAAAGAAAATTCTGCTGTTTTTCTATTCTGCTTTTCAAAATTCTGCTTTTTAAAATTCTGCTTTTCAAAATTCTGCCAGCATTATACTTGAACAAAAAAATTCTGCCAATTCTGTTTTTTTTTTTTTTATAGCATAGGTATGCGCTGACTAAAGAAAAATACACCTTATTAATGTAATTCAACATTGGCACTTTCCAAAATATTTTTGTTTAAGTGTCGCAAATATTTTTTAAAATGCATAGACTGACTTTCTTTCAAATAAAATCTATAACTTATTGGAACCGATGTTGTTTGATACAAGATATTCCTTTTCTTATTCAAATTTTTGAATATTCATCTTTATTTGACAAATTAAAAAATTTTGAATTATTTTCGGAAATGTTTAGTATTCAAAACCTTTTCTTAATATTTTCAAATTTATTCATTTATAAAACGAAAATTAATATACATTCAAAGAATGCAAATTATGTAGGTAAGTAATCAAATAAACAGATAATTTTTCAAGAAGATGATTTTACAGAATTTTGCAAAGAATTGAAAAAGGGTTTGGAAAATGTTAAAAAGCGCGCGCTTTGAACATTTTCCAAACCCTTTTTTAATTTTTTGCAGAATTTTGAAAAACAGAATTATGAAAAGCAGAATTTTGAAAAACAGAATTTTGAAAAACAGAATTTTGAAAAGCAGAATTTTGAAAGCAGAATTTTGTAAAGCTGAATTTTGAAAGCAGAATTTTGACAAAAGAATTTTGACCCCGGCAGAATTTTGACCCCAACCCGAAAAAAAAATTGTCATTGAAAATAAAATTTTTATTGCAAATAAAAATATTTTGGATTGAAAAAAAAAAGATTTTATTGCAAATACAAAATTTTCTCTATTGAAAAAAAAAATTCAATGCAAAATGTGTGCATTAAATATTTTTTTTTTTAACTTTAAATTTTAAATTTTATTTTCAATGCAAATTTTTTTCATTTGCAATACAATTTTTTTAATGCTACATTGTTTTAGTTGCAATAAAATTTTTTTTAGTGCAAATATTTTTCAGCTGCAGTAAATATTTTTTAACGAAGAAAAAAAATAACAAAAATAATAAAAAATTATTAAAATTATTTTTATTTTAAGTGGAGTGATTGAATATAATTCAATATAAGTTCAAGTGACCTCAACTTTTTATAAATTTATAAATTTTTGGAGTTGAGGTCACTTGAACTTATATTGAAGTAAATATTTTTTTTAATGAACATTTTTTTTATTTTCAATATTTTTTTTTTAATTTGTAATGGAAAGCAAATGCATTAAAAATGAATTGATCTTTTACAACCCTGCACCAGGATCATATTAAATGAATTTAAAAATTTTTGTTGTTAATGACTTGAAAAAAGCTATTTAAAGCTTAAAGTCTTTAATTTTTAAAAGTGATGTGCTTAACTGAATCCTAATAAATAGCGTTAATAAAATTCTTATATGTTTTATTCTTGTTTGTCAAAAAGAAAAACAATTTTCTGAATTAATTGACATATGGGACAAATAACGTGTTTATATGTTTCAATTTCTTATTTTGAAACCTTTTTTTTTCAACCACTTCTCGTTGAGAAATAGAATTTTGATCAAAAAGTTCTCGTTTTCTCTTTGATTAGCGATATCTCAGAAATCAATTATGTTTGCACAGAAAATTGATTATAGGTTTTAAAAACTTAAACAAAAAAACTCTCTAAATGGGTTGGCTGCAAACTTTTCAACAACTCTACTAAAACCGATTAAAAAAAGTTTAAGCCTGACTATGATGCAGCTTATTAAAATTTCATATATTTATTACCCAACTATATTTCCTTAACACCCTGTATAAAATGTGTTACATAATATTGCTTTAAAATCCTCCTTACAATCTATAACAAAGAAAAAAGAAAAGACGCATTTATGAAAACTTTAAAGCCCAAAGTAAGTGGATATGTGCCAAGAACAACGACGATGATTACACACACTCCTTTTATGTGTGTGCTTTGCAAGTGGCAAAAACCTTTTGTGGCGCTCTCTAAAATTGACGTTTTGTTGTTATTATGATAATCGCATAGTCTTCATCATCACTGTTGCTTGTTGTTGCTGTTCATATTTTCTATAAAAGAGTCCTGTAGGAGTGCTATCTTAGAAAGAAAACCCCTTTCCCTTTATGTGTATACGGAGCCGGGAAGTATACCTAAACATAGATATATGTAATTTTTACATTATTAAAACGAAGTATGATGGGGTACTTGACTTAATGAATGACAAAGCTTCATCGAAAAAAAGAGAGGGTAGGAGGAGGGTTGTTTCCTCCTGTTTTCACTCCCATCGCATAGTATAACTGCCAATATGGGTTTCTGTCATGAAGAAGACACCAAATGGGGGGACTTCTGTATACAGATACACGCCTTGATAATGACAGAAAACTACTCAGGCGAAAGGACACACAATGTATAAAACAGACACAACATAGTGCATTATTATTGAAAAACTCTACTAAAGATCAAATTTCTAATTCTACTAAAAGTTATTTGTTGTGAACGATACAATGATGATGATGATGGTGCGATGGCGATGACGGACAAACAAAGGGATTTGTATATTTCTCCCCCTTTTGTTTTTTTTTTTAAATAATAATCCAACACAAGCCTCTAATTAATGAAAAAGACGAGAACAAGTATAGAGAAATTGTTCCTTTCACAGACAATAGCTATGAGAATATTTTAGTAGACAAATGATTGACGTTTTGTTAGGTAGTAAGATTAAATTTCAAATTCTATAAATATAGCTTTAGGTTGGGTATTTTAATTTTAGGAAAGGGGAGGCGATGGGGATTGTTAATGAAGGATGGATTTGTTTATGTTTAACATGCAATTATTTAATTATTTTAAAGAAATTCTTTATCAATGAATATTTAATTATAATTGAATTGTAAGGTTTTAAAAATTTAAATTACCTACAAAAACTGCGACTTCAAACAAAATATTTTATTTATTGAAAAAAAAAACCCCATTACGAACGATACAGTTTGTTTACATGTTCAAATTCTTAAGATAAGTGGAGTTAGCAAAAATTTACATACCCATTAAACTTTAAGTCAAAACGTTCATGCCAATTGCAATGAAAACATACAAAATATTTCCACAAGTCCTAACTTTGTAACCAACATGTAGTTTCTTTCTAGCTTGTTAGTTCTCTATTCAAATCAACTGTCATGTTTTATATTTGTATATGACTTGGCAAAAATTTTTCGGAACTAGTTTTCATTATTATCACTCAAAATACAACCCAAATATTACCAGACTTTTATATGTACATTATGTATCTCCATGAATTCTTCTTTTGTATAATTTTCAGAGAATTCAAATGACCTAATTTTTCTGCTACATAAAGACAAGAATTTTTCGAATATATTTCCTCCTAATTTTCATTCATTTGTTTTACATATACAAAATTTATCCCAAACAGTTAATAAATCCAGAAAAGTAGTTATGTATACGAGATATGTATGAAACGAAGAACGACGACGATGTTATTACCACCATGTGCTTTAGATTTAGGGTGAAAAGCCCATTAATTTTTGAGTGAGAGAAACGCTTGTTGTACAAATTTGTGTCTTACACATCCACAACACAAGTCCTCGTGCTAAAGGAAATAAATTTATAACATGGCATCATGTACATGTAGGTATCTCTATATGGGAGAATATTAGTGAATATGTACATACGATGATGATAATAATAATAAACCATTGAAACTTTTCAACCCAGCACCTAATTAATGCCATTTGTCAGTTATGGGTTATGTCATTATGTCAAAGTGATGTAACTTGGTTGTTTTGATCCTTTGGGAGCAAAAAAAAAATTCCAATTCTGGTATCTTATCTGGAGTTTGTCTTGTAAACGAGTCACGAGTAATCATTGTTTTTATTTTGAGGGCCTTAAGCTACTTATTTATTATTTTTTCGGTTTTAAATTGCTCAAGTACTTTAAAGAGGAGAAGTTCTATATTTAAAAAAGTTGATCCTTTTTTCTTCCGAATTTAAAAAAATTTGAAATAAAAAAAAATACTAACAGCGGGCACACTTACAATAATTATGCGAAAACCTTTGTTATCGTTTGGCTTTGTTTTGTTTGGCTTTTAGGGACCAATTACAGATTTGACTGTCTCTTCGAAAAAAACTCTTGCACCTAAATTTTTTTATTCTTGATTTCTATCCCAACAACATTTTTACAAAATTTCATTAGGGTGTCCCTTCATTTTTTTTTCACTCAAAAAAATATCCTTTTAAGGGGTAATAACACCTTGTAAACCACGAAATTGAGCGTCATTTTCATCACCGTATAAAACAAAGAAGAAATATTATTTTCTTTTAGTGTTTGTTTAGTTTAATTAAGTATATTAATAGGTAACAGAATAGGCTAATGTTAAATTTTTTAATGATGTGAAATTTTTTAAATGGCGGTGTAGTTCAGGATGATAGTAATATCCTGTGCTCCCATCGGGCGACCAACTAACTCCTACAGTTTTCAACCGATTGGGCTGAAATTTTGTGTGGAGCTTAAAAATACTATTCTCTAGTGAAGTACGTAGGATTTTTTTGAAATATTAATTTTTAAAGAAATGGCATTAGTTTGAAAAAATTATTTCATTCCAAAAAACAAAATTCGTTGAAAAAAAGACCATAAAATCGTTAAATTTTAATATTTCATATTAAATAGACATAACATATACACGCAATTTAAGCCAAAACACAGTTGCATATAACAAAAAAAACACTTAGCACTCTATCTATTTCGGGTAAAGGGGTAGACCAAAAATAAAATTAAAAAAAAAAGTTACAAACATGCATTTTTTGGGCACCACTAGTGTAACTTCTCACCCTGTCGTCTAATCTTCATCTGAAGAAAATGTGCGGGTAGATATGCAAAAATTGAGCATTTTTCTCCTTTACGCGTTTCTTAATATTGAAAGGAACATCGCTTTTTTTAGCTGTTAATTCTTACCCCTGTTACATTTAGCCCCACTCTCCCCTACCCACATTTTCTCTTCACCTAAAAAAAAAACACCCTTTCGCATGAAAAAAATGTATAGACTAATTTTATTCGTAGTTCCCATGAAAAATACAACATTTTTAATAAATTTCGTAAATGTACCTTTTAAACCATTGATTTTATCTTATTTCCTTATTTTACCTTATTTTTTACCTTATTTCCAAAAAAAAAAACACCCTTTCACCTAAAATATTTTTTTAGACTACTTAGATTCTTGGGTTTTGTTATAAATGAAACATTTGTTCCAATTTTCATTGGTGTAACAATTTTGTCACAGTTTTTCATCATTTCTTAAAAAAAAAAAACTCCCTTTCACTCAAGATAATTTTGTGGACTCTGTTGATTCTTAGTCTTATAACAGACATAACTTTTAAGAAGGAAACAAAATTAATTTCAGCTGTTATGACACCTTTCTCACATACAACTCAACCCATCAAAAAACACCCTTTCACCAAAAAAAATTTTAAGAACTTTATGAATCCTTTGTCCCTGCTTTATCTAAAACCTTCATTCCGAAGTTCATCAGTGTAGCATGTTTTTCACATGGATTTCGGTTATATTTTACCTGTTGAAGTAAAAAAAACAAGCACCCTTGTTTTTAATCGGTAATAACTTTTCTTAGAGCAATCGTATTGACTTTATTTTAATACCATTAGATTCAGCATCAAAAAATACCTTTAAAGAATGTGTCATGTGATGATATTCCACAAACAATTTTTGTCACTAGGTATATTTTTCACCCCCTCCTTCTTGTCCGCGAAATACACCCTTCCATACAATTTTTTTTAAGACTTTGTTGATCCTTGGTTCTTATCCCAAAAGCAAACTTTTTGCAAAGTTTCATGAGTTTAACAATTTTTTTATTTGTTAATTTTATGTACTATTTTACCTGTAGGTACTATTACGATTTTTCAGCAAACCGTCATGACCCATACAAATTTAATATGTGTCCAAATTTAAAGAAATATTATTTTCGACAGATATTTTTGTTTGTTCAAATCCTTATTTCCTTTAATTTAAAGAAACAAGAATTAACTATCCGTAAAGAAACATTTTTTTCTTTATCAAAAGTTCTCTCCCACACACAAAAAATCATTATCGTCATCATATTGAAACCAAACTATTACATTGTACTTTTAAACTTTTTTTTTCCCACGACAAAAAAAAAAAAAAATGACAATGCCCTTCAAAAGTATTTCCAATATCTGGAATAATGAAATGTCATTCAGTCAGAATTTCCATCCAATTTTTACCCTTTTATCTTGCTCTCAGGTGCATCGTGCCGGTTGCTGGTGTGTCTTTTCAAGAATAAACCTCGTTATTTCACAAAAACCCCAACATTCTGCATATAAGGGTAAAGGGTATCTGGTATTACAACAACAATTGTTGCAACTGTCTGCTACTGTAATCAAATTATACCCTGGCTATATGGAATAAGGAAGCAACCATGAAGGACTCTGCCACTATGGCAACCCCCAATCAGTTCGAAATGTGTGTGTGTCTGTGTATACAAAAGCAATAAATTATCTGATTTTCATATCGGTCATTCGATGTTACACAAGCTTTCCAAGTGACAGTCGGACATTTTGTGTGTGTGCGGTGCGGTTATGTTGTTGCAGAAGAGAATATTATTGTTGCACGACATGGAAACGACGACGACCAGGATGATGATGATCCTTGTTATAATAATGTCAGAGTAATAATTGTAATTACAAATTCAGATCGGAAGAGTGAATTATAAATACGTAGATGGATATGGATGGATGGAAATGGACAGGAACAATTTGCAGGATGACATCGAGTTAAGCCAACCTCAATATGCGGTTACAGAACGGAAAGCACGCAAAAAAACCACATTGTAGAGTGGAAAGAAGGATTCAGAATATTGTGGTTTTGTATGAAAGATATGAAGTATAATTCGAAGGTATATATAGTCCTTTGAATTCAAGGAAGTAAAGTAGACAATTTCATTCAGAATTTCTGTGCAAAATTTAAAAATTGGCAGTACTTTGTGTACAATTTTTTCATTTTTCTTGAAAATGTCTTTTTTTGAGTATAAGAATACAGAGGAGAAGGATAAATCAATATTGATTTTAGTATTCAGGATTTTGTAATATCTCCTCTCGTACAGGTTTTAAGTTGAAAAATATCCTTTTCCCAATTTTGTGACTTGAATAGAGAGTAATTTACAACATGCGTCAATTTATTTTATCCATTGAAGCATGATTTTCTTCTGCAGACAATACTGCACGCACACACACATACTTAAAGTCTCTGTAAAATCTGCAATCTCATCATTTTCATTTTCTTAATTCCAAATCGGCTAGACGACAATCAATCAAAGGTGAATTGTCCACACTTCAATGAAGCGAATAAAAATGTCCTTTTCAATTGTACCTGGTTACCCGTTGGGAGAGACCAAGGTCTAAATATAAGTTTCTTCAACATCCTTTTAAAGTACTTTTATAGCTATCCTATTTTATTTCCGCATGTATATTGTATAGCAGGATAGATATGGTACAGATGTTAGTCAATATTGGCTTTTGTTCATTTCAACATTATTGTTATCCTTTCCCAGGATGGTTTTCTGGAGTTCTCTCTTTTTTTGCTGCTGCTTTTCTTTCTTTAATGGAAAAGTTAAATTGAACATCGGAAGTTGCAATTTGTCTTTAATTTGATGTAGTATGAATGAATTGAACTTTTTTAAAGATAAGAACCCAGCTTAAGTTATTGTACTTGGGTAAATAGAAAGTTCTTCAAATTGTACGAATGAGAAAGTTCGATTGATATTCATATTTGATTATATTGATGGGGGTTAATTTTGACACATTTCCGCAGGAGTTAAATATTTTGTGTATTTGTGTAAATATAAATATTAAATTGGTCAACTCAAGTAATAAAATGGGGATGTGAGATTTTTTGTAACTATAAGAATAAAAAAAAATTAGGTGAAAGGGTGTGTTTTTTTTCGAAGAGACAGTAAAATCTGTAATTGATCCCAAAATGCCAATGATTCGTACAAACGTTCAATTTCATCAAAACCAAAAATAAAATGAATCATTGGCTTTTTGGGAGCAATTACAGATTTTTCTGTCTTTTCGAAAAAAAACACCCTTTCACCTCACGTCGTATGAAAACTCTTTATTCTTGCTTTCTTTCCCAAACTCAAGGTTTTTACAAAATTACCATCATCGACCCATCATTTTTGTTTTCACTCAAAAAAACACCCTTTTAACCATCATATTTTTATAGACACTTAAGATTCTTGTTTCTAATCTCAAAAGTAACATAAATAATTGCTGAATTTCAATAGGGCACTAGTATTACTCGAGTATTATGTACTCACTTTTTCAAAAATACCCATACTTTCTCTACACCTACAAAAAAACACCCTTTCACATGAAAAAAATGTATAGGTAAACTAGTTTTGTTCGTAATTCCCATGGGAAAGACTATAAATTTCTTAAGGGTACCTTTTATACCATTGATTTTATCGGACTTATCGCGGATTTTCCCTATTTCCCAAAAAAAAACTTCCTTTCACCTAAAATATTTGTATAGACTACTTAGGTTCTTGGTTTCTGTTATAAATCCAATATTTGCACCAATTTTCATTGGTGTAACAATTTTTTCCCAGTTTTTGTGTTACTAATTCCGAATTTCATAATTTCTTAAAAAAAAAAAAACACCCTTTAACTCAAGATAATTTTGTAGACTCTGTTGATTCTTAGTTCTTATAATAAACATAACTTCTTCGCCGAGTTTAAAAAATTAACAAAATGTATGTCAGCTGTTATGACACCTTTCTCACACACTGACCCATCAAAAAAACACCCTTTCACCAAAAATATTTTTAAGAACTTTATGAATCCATTGTTCCTGCTTTATCTAAAACCTTCATCTCGAATTTCATCAGTGCAGCATGTTTTTCACTTTGGTTTCAGTTATATTATATCTTGTTTGGCTTCAACAAAACAAGCACCCTTCTTTTTAATCGGCTATAACTTTTCTTAGAGCAATCGTATTGACTTCATTTATATGTCATTAGATTCGGCATCAAAAAATTACTTTAAAAATATATGTCATATGATGATATTCCACAAAAAATGTTGTCCACTATATTTTTAACTCTTTAGTCCGCGAAAAAAAACCCTTCCACCCAACTTTTTTTGTCCTTGGTTCTTATTTCAAAAGCAAACCTTTTGCCCAGTTTCATGAGTGTAAAAATTTTTTTTTATTTGTTGATTTTTATGTACTTTTTTACTGGTATTAATTGAAGCGAATTATTTCAAGAGCTGATAAGAACTTAATACATAACTTATTCTCTCCTCGAAAAAAAAAAACAAAAATTGTTTTATGAAGTCTCCTTCTTTTTGCATTCTTTTCCAAATTTAACGAAACTTTTTCGAATCGTGTATAAAAAAAATGTTATTGCGAATTAAAAATGTTCTGAAAACAAAATGTTTGCATTAAATATTTTTATTTTTTAATATTCGTCATATTACATTTATTTACATTACATTTGTTTCAATATTATGGTTGAAATATTTAATGTGTCAAAATTGCAAAAAAAAAAATACTTTCAATGCAAATTTTTTCATTTGCGATACCTACAATTTTGGTTGAATACAAATTTATTTTATTGTTTTTTTTTTTTGTTATTTGCAATAAATATTCTTTTCCCTTTCAAATGCGTTTTTTTTTATGTTTAATTAACAGCTTGAGTTAAGGTTCTACAAGTTCTACAACTTTTAATATATAATATTTTTTTTTTTTTCAAATTAATTAATTAATCAATAGCTTTCGAAATTAGCATTAAACGTTAAAATCTATCCTCCTAAGAAACATAAGCTCATGAGTTTAAGAAACGCTTTTGTGAATTTCTAAGAATTCAATTTCCTATACATTAATTAAATCTACACTTTAGTAACTTTAGTTCAATCCTTTGCAAATCAAATTCTCCTTCTGAAAATCAATTCCATTATAAATATTGGAACACTTAGTTCGGATTCATGACCTTTTATTTTCGTAGTTCTCTTTTTTTCAAAAATCTGTCTTCTGTTTTGAAATTCCCTTTTTTCGAAATAATTAAGTTTAAGTGATACATGGCTTTCTATGTTCCAAAAAAAAATTATTACTTCTTCCAAACACATTTACGCTTAAAACAAAAAATTTAATCAACAAATCGATTTGAACCATGCATCCAAACCAAACCCAAAACAAAACAAAAAAAAATCTACAATTCCCACATTAAATATTCTGAGAGTTAAAAGGATAACATTTGAACGCACAAAAAAGGATTTATATCTCCTATGTTCACAGAGGCAAAGAGAGAGTAAGAGTGCCTTTTTACTTCATTGAAAGCCAGACTGAATTTTATTTATGGCTTTCCTCTTTATACAGGGTGTCCCAAAAGTAATGGTTCAAACGAAATATGCTGATAGGCCAACTTTAGGGCTCTCAGAATTTGGTAACTTGTTCATCCCAAATCTTTACGGTTTTCGATTTAATGCAGTTTTTGTGAAATTTCGATAAATCCCGACTTTGCAACAGTATTTTGCTTCCTCCGCTCATAATTGATTTTTGTTTTTTACAATTCTTTCACTAAAACATTGCCTGATAATAAGAAATAATTAATTAATCCAAATATTTTTCATTTCATTCGCCATTTTGCTGCAAAGTAATTAACAGTTCCATGTTTTATAAAAACTCAATTTGTTACTTTTATTTCAGAGCAACACCCTGAAAAAAATTTGTATGGTGTGACCCTGGTTTATTATTTTGAAAACTTGCCGTGTTAATGCAGATTTCAAAAATGTATAAAAGTTTCCAAAGATGAAATTATAACGAAAGATATTACAATTTGAATGCAAAAAAAACATAGGTTTTCAGAGAAAAATAACAAACAAAAATCGAGGCTTTTATTCAAAAAGAAATAAACAAACAACTGTCGGCAAAATTTGTTTATTTTTCTTTGTTATTTTTCTCTGAAAAACCCTGTTTGGTTGCTTTTAAATTGTAATATCTTTAGTTCTAACTTTAACTTTGGAAACTTTTATACATTTTTGAAATCTGCATTAACACGGCAAGTTTTCAAAATAATAAACCAGGGTCACACAATACAAATTTTTTTCAGGGTGTTGCTCTGAAATAAAAGTAACAAATTGAGTTTTTATAAAACATGGAACTGTTAATTACTTTGCAGCAAAATGGCGAATGAAATGAAAAATATTTGGATTAATTAATTATTTCTTATTATCAGGCAATGTTTTAGTGAAAGAATTGTAAAAAACAAAAATCAATTATGAGCGGAGGAAGCAAAATACTGTTGCAAAGTCGGGATTTATCGAAATTTCACAAAAACTGCATTAAATCGAAAACCGTAAAGATTTGGGATGAACAAGTTACCAAATTCTGAGAGCCCTAAAGTTGGCCTATCAGCATATTTCGTTTGAACCATTACTTTTGGGACACCCTGTATAACCGGAATGGATAACACACCAAACCGAAGACAGCCAGAAGAGCATTGTAAATGTAAACAACATAACTCTACACACTGTACCGCCCGCCAATGCTATCCCCAATCCCATCACTTTTCAACTTCATATGCTGCTGATGCAGAAATACCAACAAAAAAATTGTTATTCTACCAAAGCAGCAATATGTCATACGCATATCCTCCCAAAGTCCTACAGATATCCCATTGAGGGCACTGGGGAGTTATATGTACATATTTATTCGTGTATAGTAATTGATGGTGTCTGTGTACCTCTACTTTTTCTCTTCTATGTTGTATCCATGTTTACTGTTTACCTATGAAAAGAGAGTGCTTCTAAAATGCCTATGACAACCCATTTGCTATGGAAATTTATTTGAATTAATAATAATTGGAAGGAATCGATGGTGAAAAGTTGAACAGCCAAAATGTTATATATACGAGTACGTATTGCTTTTTTTTTTCATTCCCGTCATAACACTGGTTATTTGACATTTTATGTTCAATGTGGTAAATTTTTATTGACAATATTATTGATTGAGCCTATAATGTGAAAGGGGAAATAATAAAAACAACTTTTTCTCTGTGTGTGATGTGATGGATTGAAAAGAAAAATTTATTGGATTAGGGTTTTATGGGTACAAAGTGATTCTCGTCAAAATAATGTTTAGGGAGATGTAAAACAAATAAAGAGAACCAAATGAACATACGTACATAATTTCATTTATTTTTTAACATTTTTCGGGAAAATTTAGCAGATAAATTTTTCAAGAATCGTTATATTCTAATGAAATTGAAATGAAAATTATATGAATTTTAATGAAATTCTTGGAAGTATCAATTTTTGAAAATGCTTTTTTATTATTTCTGGAGATACCTAAGTACAAAATTGTAGACATTTAAAATAAAGATCATTGTTTCTTTTTACAGTCTTTGAAGGTTATATAATTTTAATGTTATTTAAGACATAAAATGTTGATTGGGCAGTTATAAAAATTGGTTATAATATTCAATAGTCCAGAAAATGTGTGATATTAAAAAAGAAAGAACTTGAGTCAAAAAGGGTTTAATCTTTTTCATTAGGTTTTTATCACAAAACAGGTCTTAGTAATCGGACTATTAAAATAGTTTAACATCTGAAATCAGTATTACCTTGTGACGCAATTGTTAGTGCTATAGACTATCATACCAGAGGTCTGGGCTCGAATCCCAACTTCCACAATCTGCAAACTTTTTTTTCAGGAGTACTGGAGTATATATTTTTTAAGATCTAAAATGGTTTACAAATTCTAAAAAGTTGCAGAAGTGCTTAGTATCCCCTGTAAAGAAAGAAATGAAGGCGCTCTGTCTGACACGTAGTAGCTTTAACCGAAGCCGGATAAAAATGTTACTGATACTATGTAGGCAAAGCGGCTGAATAGAATAAACAATTCGAACAACAACTTTTATTGTAGAAAAATCATTCTATGTTTTTGCGATGTTTTTATGAATAGTAATAAAAACACTCGTGGCCAAATATAAATGATAGTGATTTGTTTATAAAGAATTAGTATATAAAGCAGCTTAACAGAGCCTACACTTTGAATGTCGAAAATAAAGCTATGTTTTTTGCGATGTTATAATAGAAATGGTTATGGAGGTTAAAAACGTTCCTGGATCAAAATAGTAGTGTTAGTATAATATAGACAAATCAATTAAATGAGGATTACACTTTCATTAACAACCGTTAATGTAGAAAATTTAATACTATATTTTTTGCGATGTTTTTATGAATTTAAAATGATATTGGGATGTAGACGAAACGGCTGAATAGGGCATCAACTTTCAACAAAAACCGTTTAAGTAGAAAATTTAAATTTGTTTTTTGCGATGTTTTTACGAGTAAAAAAAAAACTATCAATGAAACTGAACGCGTGTCCGAATAAAAATGAATAAAAATGGTGATATGTAAACCAAGTGACTGTATAAGGCTTTTATTTCGAACAAGAATCGTTTATGTAGAAAACTTAATTCTATGTTTTTTTCGATGTTATTATGAATTTTTGTAAAAACGTTTTTACTTAGAAAACCAAGAGTTACTTCTGACTTTGCAGCACAATTTGATTTCGCACTACAGAACTGTTATTTTATGGAGTCTTAAGCCTCGTTATTGGGACCGAAAACACAATAATGATCACCTTTAATCTGCCGAATTATTGATTGAAAGCTTTCTTTCATTAAAATTTCTTTAAAATCAAAACAGTCAATTTTAACCTTAAATTCCTTTTTCAAACAATTTAGAAACATCAAAAAACATATCTTTTTCAGAAAAAGAATCTAGATGTAATTATTACCTATGACCTCGGAAGCAGTTATTGCAAAGTTCTAAAGTCAAATCCTTCCAATGCCCAAGCTTTACTGTTATTGACTACACTGGTCAACAAAATTTGACTTTTTTTTTGCCACAAGAACCAAAATATATTTTTCTAGTATTTTTCGGGGTGCTGAATCCGAATCTGAAGTCAGAAAAATTTGATTGGCCTCCGTTTTTGAAATATTACCGTTATAAAATGCTAAAAAACGTCATTTTGGCTCTTTTCGAGGTTCTGTTTTTATGTGGGGTAATTCATTAGAAACAAATTTGTAACGGTTATTATAAGAACGGTTATTCTACTTTCAAAAACTGTTTAAATTTTCCCGATATCTCTTTTATTGCTCGAGATATCTTAAATTTCAGTTAATAAGCCAAAGAGAAACTAAACTTAATTTAAAGATTAAGTCTCTGATCACAGAATTTTTGCCACAAGAACCAAAATATACTTTTCTGAAGGTTTTTGGGTTGCTGAGCACGAATCCGCAATCAGAAAAATTCTATTAGCCTCCGTTCTTGAAATATAACCGTTATAAAAAAAACCTTTTTTTTTGCACTTTATAACGGTAATATTTCAAGAACTAAGGCTAATAAAATTTTTCTGATTGCGGATTCGAGCTCAGCAACCCAAAAACATTCAGAAAAGTATATTTTGGTTCTTGTGGCAAAAAAAGTTTAATTTGGTTGGCCAGTGTTGTTTTTGATTCAAAGACCGCTGCTTAAATTTTAAATATCTCGGGCAGTAAAACAGATATCGGAAAGATTTAAACATTTTTTGAAAGAATAAAATCAGTTCTTATAGCCACCGTTACAAATTTACTCACAATGTATTACCCCACAAAAAAACATAACCTCGAAAGCAGCCAAAATTACGTTTTTTTACATTTTCTAACGGTAATATTTAAAAAACGGAGGCCAATAACAATTTTCTGACTTCAGATTCGAGTTCAGCACATCAAAAACTACTAGAAAAGTATATTTTGGTTGTTGTGGCAAAAACCTTGTTGACCAGTGCTATTAGGTGTAGGTGTCATATGGAAATACTTAAAGGACACTCTGTTCCTTTCTGAAAGGAAGCATATATATCAATTATATTAAATTCAATTCAAATTTCTGAAACACTTGAGACTGTTAGCTTAGGTCTCAAGTTACTACCTACATCATGCATTTTGTTAAATGAACATAAAGATATATAAGAAGACATATTCTCACGTTCATTAAAGACTCCCTAGGTGTTGGCTTGCTTTTGAAAACTTTTTGTTTCACACTATTTTACAGTAGTTGTGCCATTCAAACACTTTAGGTTGAAACCCTCTGCCATATCATAACTTCAGAAACACTATAAAAGGCTTTATATATATACTCGTACAATTCTATAGTTAGTAAAGGAAATGTGAGCATCTTTTCCGGGCAACTTCAGTGTCATATGCCACCTTTTTGCGCCACCACCTTCTCAAAAAATGGTAAGAGAGAGATGCCATTATGATGGTGGTTGGCTTACAATTTCTATATGGCGTATTATGTGGCATCATTAATGCTTTATGTTACTGACGAAGTGTACGTTACGTATAGTGGAACGAAACGAATTCATTCTGCGTTTTGAATGCTGTGTACTGTGAGGTCTAGGACACCATTCAGGTATATAGTATATCTTCAGTATTATACCTACATTATAAAGTGCAACAAGAGTAACGTCGTCGTTGGGCTTCTACTTGAATGTGGGGTAGCGAACTAAATGGTTCCAGTCACATTAACTCAAGGGTGGAATTGAATTTAAGTTCTTTAGGTGGTATTCCTAGTGTGTGTTTGGTTTACTGCGCAATGAAATGTTCTCCTGTTGGCAATGGATACAACCCGCACGTTATGAATGGCCATACTTCATGTGGTATTCTTTGAGCTGGAAAACCTTGGTTTTCATGAGCAAAAAAAGAGTTAGATTCGTTTTTGTTTGGCGATATAATATGAATTTTAAGGAGTGTTTATGGCTTCGTCAGAAAATAGTTTGCTGGAAATTTTATATGAAACGGTTAATTTCAGGGATTTTCAGGGATAACTTACACGGGTATTTCATGATAATTCGAAAAAGTATGGTTTATTTCGTTAAAAGTTCAAAGAAAAAAATTGCCTTTGCCCACCTGAAAGAAACTTTTTATTAGAAGTAACCTATACTCGTGTTTAATTGAAAGGACAAAAATGGTTCTTCAAAAATGGAGGAAATTTTACCCAAAATTTCGAAATTACTAGAAGATTAACGCAGAGTAACATACTGATTTAAATGTTAAATAAGCGTTCTTATCAGCTTAATCTATTAAAAAAAATTAATTGTTAACAACTTTTACCTCTAAAGGGCGCAATATTCGATTTTGATGTATTATCATACAGCTATTAACCAGCGGACAAGCAAGACGCTTCCAACGATGCCTCATTTTTCAAATTGCGACAATTAGTTTAGTAGCTGTGATGTCACAGATGAACATACATTAAGTACATTCCAATCAAACACATTTTTTTCCTTGGCTTAGCTGTAGTCAGGTAAAAACAGTTAGTACTGCAAGGCAATCAAAAAAAATTTGTAATGTAAAAAAACACAGCTTCTTTGCGCAAGAACATACAACCCAGCAAGACGTCTTAACTTTTTTTTTTCGGTATGTAATGAATTTAATGATTTCCGCGAAACAAGCTATGAATATCTGAGAAGGGAAAATTAATTTTTCAGAAAATATTTAAAACTAAAATTGTAAGAGTGTTCTCTTTTTCTCCTCGTGCACACACAAGTGCCTCCTGGCATACTTCAAAATTGTTTCAGGTGTTTAACCTTGTCACCCTTAGAATAATGTTTTTCTTTATTTTTTTTTCATATTTTTTTTATTTTGGAAATTGTGTAGCAGAGTGAAGAGCCTTCCCTTGTTAAAGTTTTCATTGTAAAAAGGGTTTCTCTATACCCGAACAAAAATTTATGAATTTATGAGTTCCGGATAAAGTTGTCTTACAGTTATGTTTTGTTTAATTTTGTGTATAAATTTTATATGTATATGTGTGATAGATAAATCATTTACTCTTGAAGAAGCAAAATAACGCGGAATTTTGTTCAAATATTAAAAACACTTCAAGTGGAAGAGAAGATGATAGAACACGAAGAAAGAGTCCTTAAAAAATAATGTCTTTATCTTGGGGTATATTTTTTTTTGTTCTGGAAAATATTTAAACATGTATCTTTCAATTGGCTGCACTCTCTGTTCATAAAAATGGGAGAAACTAATTTCATGCATTTAAAGAAATAGCACTTATTCAGTTATGTATATTCTTTTTAAGTTTAAGTTAAACTAAGTTTTGCGTCGAGGATTTTGGTCCAGTTTTTCAATGCGGGGTTAAAGTTAACCCCGAGATAACTTTCGAATTTTGATCAGTATAGAATTTTTTCGATATCTGGAAAAACTTTGGACGCGCTTACAATTTGTTTATGAATGTTCGGGAACGAACTTATATAAATCAAAACTTTCACTTGGATTTATTTCGTAATTTTTTTTTTTATATTTAACCAAACTGGTGCAATTCGTTTACCAACTATTTGTTCTGTATATTTGTTTTCTGTGCACGCACCCTTTCAAAATAGTTTTGGAGCAAATTCTTTTTTACTTGTGTTTTTCTTCAAACATTATAATTAAGAGTTTTGCGTGATTTTCTGGACGGGAAATTGATATTTTTAATCGACTATTAATAGTACCTACTTGTCATGTGACCAAAATATAAAAGGATGTTTTTTTTTTCAAAAACAATTCTTATAAAAATTTAAATAAAGTACTTAAATGTTGTGCCGAAAAACAGGCCCAAATTAAGAGTAAAAAATATATTTTTTTGAATAGTTGTTAACGGTTCATGTCATAAAACCATTTTCTTGTTTAAATTAAGAAAAAATTAAATTAAAAATTTTAAGATAAAACAAATTCATATACGCAGATAAAATTTTATTTTAAAAAAATGACGTTAACGATTTTGAAATTTCAAATTTTTACAATTCTTTGCTATAGCTTAGTACGCAGATCGGGAAAAATTTTATTTTTCATACAAATTCTTTCTCAGGACAAATTTTGTCTTGAATATTTTTCCACGCAGTACGCAGTTCACGAGCAAAATTTAAATATTTGAAGCCACTGTAAGGCTAGGCGCACACATACGATTTTAGTCGCGCGATTATTCAGTCGCAAAAATGGATCACAAGGATTTCAATGCCTGTGATTAAAAATTTGAAAATTGTATCTACAGTCATCGAAATTCTTGTCATCTAATTTGCGACTGAATAATCGCGCGATCAAAATCGCATGTGTTCGCCTAGCCTAAAGAAAAAGTCTCCACTTAATTTTACGCGAACAAATAATGTTGGAAGCATTATTCTGCTGGCAAAATTGTGACAAGAAAAAGAAATAAAACAAAATTGAAAAAAATTCCAACAAAATTAAAGGAGACTCTTTAATAAAAAACTTGGAAAGTGAAGACGATAGACGAAATAAATAAAGCTCAGAATCAAATTTAAAAAAAATCCAATTTAATTTGAAAGAAGAAAAAAATTTTATAAATTGATAGAATTTACTTGATTTCTCCAACTTCGAAATTTTGCGCGGGATAAAATTTTTTTTTTGTAGAGATTAAAATTGTAGAGATAAAATTTATTTTTTCCCGATCTGCGTACTAGCACTTTTATTTTAAAATTAAGTTTGAAAGTTTTTTATATTTCTAATCTATATAGGCAAAATAAAATTTATTAATTTTTAACTTAAAAATAATTTTAAATAGAAAAATGAGTTAAAATAGTTTAATCTGGATAGTTTATAATTTTTAACTCTAGAGGGTGTTATAGGTACTAGAAAATCTCTCATATCCTATAAACCATAACCAATGTACTTGTAAATCTCTTTTAGCAATACCTCATTTTTGGAATTATTATAAGTTATCTAGAAATTATGAGGAAACAAACATACAAGAACTTAAAAATTTCAACAAAAAATAACATTACCTATACATAAATACGATTGATATAATTTAACATTTAGACAGCTCCAGACATGACAAGTTAAGCCGTCTGTCTGAGTGTTTTCTGTACTTAACACTTATCTTTCTATTCAGTTTAAAATAAAAAATGTGAAACTACTGAGTTGTAGAAAAAACACGGCTTTAAATATTAAAGTTCACCAAAAGCTTATGTTTTTTTTTTTTTCAGTTTTTGGTCCGCGTAAACTGTTGAACGCTACGGTTGAACTGAAATGCTTACTAATTCACAAAACCTGATAAATCAAGCAAGGAGTTCAATGTTTTGTGCTCCGCGAAGATAATATTATTATAAAATTAAGTAAGAATTATTTCAGTTTGAAAATATAAACCACTCTGTACGTGACGTCAAATTTGTCTCCACTTCACTGGGAAATGCACCTATTCATTGTATATCTATTTTTGTCTTGTAGTTATAAGCCATCACTTTGATTGTTTTTTTCCATTAAAAAACCAAAGGATGAAACCCGTCACGTACAGACACACGAGTAAACCAATATTTTAAATTGTAGTTCTTACAATAAAATTTCAGTGGAAATATTAATCATGCCTGGTCGATATGTTTGCAGAAAAGTTAAAGTAATCCCAAGACTTGGTATTAATAAAAGAAAATATAAAAAAGCATTATTTATTTATTTAATATTTGTCTATCACGTACAGAAAAATTACCTCAGTGTTCCGACGCAATAAAATAGTAAAAAATCAATTTACTTATACACTTGTCTTCTTACAAAGAAAGTATCAATTTTACTTAAAAAAACACCCAATTAGGTTTGTTTTTAACTACAATTTTTAAATAACAATATCAAACTCAAACGGTCACTGTGGCGTATTAGTAGGAGATCCGGCCATAGGACGACCTACCCTCATCGTTATACCAGTTGAGAGTTATATTTTCTGAAAGCTAGTGTCTAAGGAAATAAATTGCACATGGGTTGCCCAGCGATATCCTGTCAAGGCATAGGGTTGCCAGGCCTTAAAGTTCATTTTTGCAAATTTTTGAAAATGCGACCCTGCTTATATGGCAAGCCTAAGAGTTATATAAAAAATATAATGTCATAGGAAATTTAATTTAAAAATTTTAATTTTCAGGATTTTTTAAAATTTGAAGTTTGAGTAGGGTAAACAAAGGCGAATTTAGAAAAAGGGCAAAAATCTATTATCTAAACAAAACGTGATAGAAATAAAATTGAAATTGGAATCGATAGATATTATAAATATATGAAAGCCACACATACAAATAAAAAATGTAAAAAATCTACAACTCGAGATATAGTCTTTTTAGAGTCATGATACTCCAATTCGATATTTGAGAAATAATTCACCAAAAATCAGAATGAAAGATTTTTTAAATAATTTTTATGTGATAAGTTAGGAAAAATAAAATAACTTGACACGTGTCTGTCAAATTTTTAATTTAACTTACCGTTTTTGCGAGGGGATTTTTTGAAAAGGTGCTTATTTTCGTATTTCAACATATTAAAGGAAAAAATCCCGTCATGGGACGACCTGTCCACCTCATTATACCAGTTGAAAGCTATATTTTCCGAAGGCTAGTGTCTAAAGAAACAGTTTGCACATGGGTTGCCTAGCGATATCCTGTCAAGGCATAGGGTTGCCAGGCCTTAAAGTTTATTTTTCATTATTTTTGAATACGCCACCCTTCTTATACCCAAAGCCAAAGAGTTGTAAAAAAAATATTATGTCGCAGGAAATTTAATTTGAAAATTTTAATTTTCAGGATTTTTTAAAATTTGAAGTTTGAGTAGGGTAAACAAAGGCGAATTTAGAAAAAGGGCAAAAATCTATTTTCTAAACAAAACGTGATAGAAATAAAATTGAAATTGGATTCGATAGATATTATAAAAATATAAAAGCCACACATAGAACAAAAAAATGTAAAAAATCTACAACTCGAGATATAGTCTTTTTAAAGTCATGATACTCCAATTCGATATTTGAGAAATAATTCACCAAAAATCAGAATGAAAGATTTTTTAAATAATTTTTATGTGATAAGTTAGGAAAAATAAAATAACTTGACACGTGTCTGTCAAATTTTTAATTTAACTTACCGTTTTTGCGAGGGGATTTTTTGAAAAGGTGCTTATTTTCATATTTCAACATATTAAAGGGAAAAATCCCGTCATGGGACGACCTGTCCACCTCATTATACCAGTTGAAAGCTATATTTTCCGAAGGGTAGTGTCTAAAGAAACAATTTGCACATGGGTTGCCTAGCGATATCCTGTCAAGGCATAGGGTTGCCAGGCCTTAAAGTTTATTTTTGCAAATTTTTCAAAATGCGACCCTGCTTATATGGCAAGCCTAAGAGTTATAAAAAAAATATAATGTCATAGGAAATTTATTTTAAAAATTTTAATTTTCAGGATTTTTAGAAATTTGACATTTTAGAAGGGGAAACTGAGGTAAATTTAAAAAAAGGTCAAAAAGCTATATCCTTAACAAAGAGTGGTAGGAAAAAGATTGATACTGGAATCGATAGACATTGTTAAATTATATAAGTCACACATACAAACCAAAAATGTAAAAAATCTGCTACTCGAGATATGGACGTTTAAAAGTCAAAACCGTGAAATTCGATGTTTGAGAAATAATTCACCAAAAATCAGCACGAAAGGTATTTGAAATAATGTTTATGTTCTTAGAGAGCATAAATAAAATAACTTGACACGTATCTGCCAAATTTTTGATTTGACTTAGTTTTTGGTTCCTGTGTATTTTTGAAGAATAACACTGAAACAGTGAATTGAATTGTAAAAATCTGTAATTCTTCAAAAATACACAGGAACCAAAAACTAAGTCAAATCGAAAATTTGGCAGATACGTGTCAAGTTATTTTATTTATGCTCTCTAAGAACATAAACATTATTTCAAATACCTTTCGTGCTGATTTTTGGTGAATTATTTCTCAAACATCGAATTTCACGGTTTTGACTTTTAAACGTCCATATCTCGAGTAGCAGATTTTTTACATTTTTGGTTTGTATGTGTGACTTATATAATTTAACAATGTCTATCGATTCCAGTATCAATCTTTTTCCTACCACTCTTTGTTAAGGATATAGCTTTTTGACCTTTTTTTAAATTTACCTCAGTTTCCCCTTCTAAAATGTCAAATTTCTAAAAATCCTGAAAATTAAAATTTTTAAAATAAATTTCCTATGACATTATATTTTTTTTATAACTCTTAGGCTTGCCATATAAGCAGGGTCGCATTTTGAAAAATTTGCAAAAATAAACTTTAAGGCCTGGCAACCCTATGCCTTGACAGGATATCGCTAGGCAACCCATGTGCAAATTGTTTCTTTAGACACTACCCTTCGGAAAATATAGCTTTCAACTGGTATAATGAGGTGGATAGGTCGTCCCATGACGGGATTTTTCCCTTTAATATGTTGAAATATGAAAATAAGCACTTTTTCAAAAAATCCCCTCGCAAAAACGGTAAGTTAAATTAAAAATTTGACAGACACGTGTCAAGTTATTTTATTTTTCCTAACTTATCACATAAAAATTATTTAAAAAATCTTTCATTCTGATTTTTGGTGAATTATTTCTCAAATATCGAATTGGAGTATTATGACTTTAAAAAGACTATATCTCGAGTTGTAGATTTTTTACATTTTTTTGTTCTATGTGTGGCTTTTATATTTTTATAATATCTATCGAATCCAATTTCAATTTTATTTCTATCACGTTTTATTTAGAAAATAGATTTTTGCCCTTTTTCTAAATTCGCCTTTGTTTACCCTACTCAAACTTCAAATTTTAAAAAATCCTGAAAATTAAAATTTTCAAATTAAATTTCCTGTGACATAATATTTTTTTTACAACTCTTTGGCTTTGGGTATAAGCAGGGTGGCGTATTCAAAAATAATGAAAAATAAACTTTAAGGCCTGGCAACCCTATGCCTTGACAGGATATCGCTAGGCAACCCATGTGCAAACTGTTTCTTTAGACACTACCCTTCGGAAAATATAGCTTTCAACTGGTATAATGAGGTGGATAGGTCGTCCCATGACGGGATTTTTCCCTTTAATATGTTGAAATATGAAAATAAGCACCTTTTCAAAAATCCCCTCGCAAAAACGGTAAGTTAAATTAAAAATTTGACAGACACGTGTCAAGTTATTTTATTTTTCCTAACTTATCACATAAAAATTATTTAAAAAATCTTTCATTCTGATTTTGGGTGAATTATTTCTCAAATATCGAATTGGAGTATCATGACTTTAAAAAGACTATATCTCGAGTTGTAGATTTTTTACATTTTTTATTTGTATGTGTGGCTTTCATATATTTATAATATCTATCGATTCCAATTTCAATTTTATTTCTATCACGTTTTGTTTAGATAATAGATTTTTGCCCTTTTTCTAAATTCGCCTTTGTTTACCCTACTCAAACTTCAAATTTTAAAAAATCCTGAAAATTAAAATTTTTAAATTAAATTTCCTATGACATTATATTTTTTATATAACTCTTAGGCTTGCCATATAAGCAGGGTCGCATTTTCAAAAATTTGCAAAAATGAACTTTAAGGCCTGGCAACCCTATGCCTTGACAGGATATCGCTTGGCAACCCACGTGCGATTTATTTCCTAAGACACTAGCTTTCAGAAAATATAACTCTCAACTGGTATAACGATGAGGGTAGGTCGTCCTATGGCCGGATCTTAGACTATATGTGTAACATTTTTTATGAAAAAAATATTTTTTTTCTAAACAAAAAATGAAAGCATTTGACCATTAACTGACTATTAATACCATGTAGTTTCCATGTGACTGTTGAAAATTCTTCATATCGTCAAATTCACTGATTCTATAATATTAAAAATACAATTACCTACTCACTTTTCAAAATGTTCATAAATATTGTAAGTCCTTGCTTTGAGCTTTGTTTTGAAATAAAATGAACCAATTTACACTCAAAGTGTATTTAAATAGCTTCACTATGACAGCCATATTAAAGATGAATAAAGCATAATGTGAACATTTTGAAATATTCAAAAGAGAATCATGTTTCTTTGCAAAAAAAAAATAAATAAACAACACTAAAATATAACTAAAGTAATGGTGTTTTTATGTTTGTAGGAATAGGTTTCCATCCTTTGCCTTTGAATCAAATTACTGCCCACGGGCAAACGAAATGAACAATTCAACACCAAAAAACATCCATCAATGCTCAGCATCCTTATAACTTATTTAAATTACTACCAACTCAGTCAGCCAACCAACCAACCAACCAGCCAGTCAGCCAAGCAGGATGATATAATTCCCATACAGCTGCTGATTTTTCAAGTTCGCCATTCAGTTTTATTCGGGATGTTTTTCTCTGCATTTCGTTGACGAATGGCTGGCGGTGGCGTGCGACGCGCAGTAATAAATTTTTGAAGTACACAATCATCATCACAGTACTAGAATCCATCTACGAAAGTAATAAAGTTTTTCATTTCCCTCTTCAACAAGGTACACACTGTGAGAAAGATACAAAGCACCAAAGTGATTTCTTTTTTCAAAAAAAAAAAAACAAGACAAAAAAAAAACTTATATCCAACAAAATTGTTTGCCTTTTCTCTGTTTTGGCTGCAAGGACTCAAGAGAATTTATTTATATTCTTCAAATCCAAACCAAACCGAAACAAACCCCAAAACCAGCCTCCCCGCCCCCGAAGCTATCTTTTTGGGATTGTGTAAATTTGATACCCAAACTCCCCAAAATAAAGAAAGTTCATTCTCTTTTCTCTAAGCTTATCACTCAAGTTGCGTGTTAAGATTCAAACTCCTGCTCAAAAAAGGTTCACCGCCACTGTACACAGCTTCACCGACCACTACGTTAAGGTAGTTGGGGCTACAAGTGCGTGCTTCAAAAAAGTTCCAAAACTTGATTTCTTGTTGATTCTTAAATTTTAAAGAAGAACACAAAACTTTTTCTTCTTCAACAAAAAACAAAAAAATACATTTGATTCAACAACACGTTTCTATTTTTTTTTTTTTTCTTCTTCAATTTTTTGTTCTTTATACCGACTTGAGGCATAAATTACTTTCAAAGCTTCAGACAATATCCAACACACAACAAGTTTCAAAAATAAGAAACGGAACGAGGAAGAAATACTCGAAACAAATGTGAGAATTGTTTCATAAATAAAATATTTCCGAAACAAATATAACGAAACCGAAGAAAAAAACAGAATAAAATAAAGAAAATGGCAAATAGAAGAAGGATAACTTTTTACTTAATAACATCATCCTGATCTAAACAAAAGGATAGGAATGGGGCTTAAGTTTCTTGTTGGCGCAAAAAGAGGGAGGCACTTTGTGCGATTTCTTTTGTTTTTTGCTTTCGTTTTATATGGATATGGTTTGTTTTGTGTGTTATGTTGGGCAGATAGAAAGAATGGAATTCAGGAAATTCACGAAACAATGCGAGCCTTGGGATTAATGACCAGAGCATCTAGCAGACATGAAGAAGGGATGTTGCTTAAGGTAAGCGCTGCAAATTGCCGAGTTGTTGTTTTCTTTCTTTCATAGTTTTTTTTTTTTGCTAAGCAATGTTTTTTTTTTGTATAGTTGTGGGACGTGTTTGAAAACATACGTTTTATTCAAGTATCGTGTTCGAACAATAGGGAGGGTTTTTTTAAGGTTGAACAGGTAAATAATGGTGATTTTCTTGGAATAGCTCAATTATTAATAAGGAATTCCTCAAGCAAGTGGTTTTGTCTTTTATTTTGTTTTTTTGTCATGGAGTAGAAAGTCTTAAGAAATTGTCGTGCCCTTATTTTTTCAATAAACATTGAAGTGTAATGTAAACATTATTGAAAAACGACATTTATTTTGAAGTTCAAACTTAAGCTTGAAGTGACAATAATTTTGTTTGGTTTCATAACACAAACAAAAAAAGTTCTGAACTTGTAATCCGAAATTTATTTATTTATTTTGACCTCACAAAAGGTTTTCATTTCAGGGTGTCTTAGAACACTACTTATGACTTATCTAGAAAACCTGACGTTATTTTTTAATTTTTAAAGATCAGAACTTTTTTTTTTGAGGCCATCCCTGCCGTAATATGTGAACTAGGCTGTGCCATTTTTTGTTTTCAAATAAAAAACAGGACCAATATTTTCGAAAATATGAAGCAAATAGTCTCTCGAAAAATGAGAAAATGATTAATCTATCCTATTTGATGAATCATTAAAAAGTAATAAAATTCCAAACCCAAAATCGTATTCTAGGTTGCACACTTCAAATATTTTTGAAATTCCGAACACTAAAACTTCTTATCAAGCTTATTACCAAGAGTCCTGAGTATTTGTATGAAAAGTTATCCTTCTCGCGATCTACAAGAAATCTTTCAATTATGCCAAGTACGTATTCATGTTTAATATCTGTTATCTGACAGTTTTTCGTCCACTCTATTTCCCTGTGGAATAATATTCCACTTTCTATCAGGCCAGCATTTGAACATAGACACTTTTTAAAAAATCTCTTTTCTTATCTTACCTAATAATGAATATTGAAAAATCCCCTTAAATTATTTAGCTATTAAGTTCTTTTTATTGTAACTAAGTATTAAACATTATCTTTCCAATTATAAACCTGTACTTGTTATAAGAGCAATCTTCTTTGTACAGATGTTAAATAAACTGAATAAAAAAAAAAAAAAATGAAATGAAATGAAAATGAAAATGAAAAAACTCAATCTTTGCCATGTAAATCATATGGGAAATAGAAATTCGCGATGCGGCAGTACTTAATATTAATATTAAAGGCTGTTACTTTTACAGTGTTTTTTTCGTCATTTCCAACAGTATTTTCGATATAACTATGAACAAAAAAAATAAATTTAATTAATCAGTCTATAGTTTACCTAAAAAAGTCATAATTTCATATATTTTGAACTTTAAGTTTGAATAACTTCAAGTGGGCTCACTCTATGAAAAAATTTTTAAGAGATATTTTGTAGAGCGCTCAATTTACTGTAAGAATTTTATTACAGTTAATTTTTACGATGCTTTATTGTTAAGTTACAAAAATTAGAAAAAAAAAAAATGATTTTTTTCCCATGTTATTTATATGGAAAAGATTAGAAAAAGGCACCTCTAAATATTAATATTAAGAGCTCATTTTTTGAGAGAATATTTACTTAATGTTTTCGAAAATATTGAGCATGTTTTTTATTTGAAAAAAACTAAAGTTGCCTCAAAATTGCACAGCCTAATGTGAACGTCTGAATCCCTTCGCAACAATCTGATAAGTCCACCAGCAACCATATACATTACATTACAGCAGATCTTGGTAAAAATCCAGGAGCATCAAATCGATGGCCATAACATATTCATTGATTTCAAGGCTCTATAGAACCATGCCTTTGTAGCGCATGAACACCAATGCTCCGTCCCGGAAAGTTTTCGAGTCCAACCCAGAGTACTTGCACGTATTTTAAAGATGGCACCCGACATTGTTAAGATAGAAAACAGTCTAACCTGAAATCTAATGTATGTTATAGCCTTTAATTCTAACAAACATCATACATTTTGTCTAAAAATAAAGTATTTTTACTGTAGGGTTGCCAAGTTCTTGTTCGTATTTTGGAGGTGGCAACCGAAGTTTTTAAAATAAAAGAGAGTGGCAGCTAAAGTTGTTGTGTATGTAAGCCTTTTAGGTCCAATTTATTCACACTCCATTAAATTTAAAGTCGCCATTAAAAAAAGGGAAATTTTTAAATTTTATATGCGATTTGACAGTTTTATAATTTTTAATGGAGCCTTTAAAAATAATGGAGAGTGAATAAATTGGGCCTTAGTGTATATAAAAAATTATAGTTCCTTTTTTGTTCAAAGAAATAGTGATTTTTTTTCACTTGAATAGGATTGCCATATTTGAAGGATTACATTCTTTACATTATTTCACTATTTAGGCTTTTGTTTTGTTTGTAACCAATCTACAAAGATATGACTGTTATATGCAAAATTTTCCTTTAAAGTAGGATTTCCACATGCAAGTTCCCATTTAAAAAGTAGTGGCAACCCTATTTTTTTTTTTTCATTTTCAGTACATATCAACTTATCTTTCATTTGACACCAATTTTAACGTCTAAACTTTTGATATACTAAGTAACTCGACGGTCGCCGTTTGTAACTTTGCGCGACTAATTTTCTGAGTCATTCTCCTTGTCGCCACTTTCTTGTATAGACGTAACGTATAACGTAACGCATAAACCTGCAAGATTTTCAGTTCTAAATCCCATTATATTCAAAACTAAGTGCGACTTATTTGTATGTATTTAATGTTCATCTATGGCATCATATCTTCTAATCTACTCATAGTTTGAAGCATCTTGCATCCGCTGGTTATAGCCTATTCGACGTTAAATCGATTCCCGCGCCCTCTAAAAGCAAAAGGCATATTATTTTTATTATTTTTGTTTAATGTACAAAAACGGTAAAAAAACTAAGAAAATTACAATTAAGTATTTCTTAAAATTTCCATTACTGTTAATTTCATTTTTCTTGCTTATTGCTTATCTTGGTAAAACTTGTAAAGCTTGTCTTCGATAAAAGAAAGTGTTGGATATTGACTTAAAACTTTCACCAAAATTGAATCAAAAACACTGAAAGGAAATCTACTGAGTTTGTCTAAAACAATATAATTAGACATTAATACTTCGTTTCATACCAAACAATACATTTGAACTTGTATGTGAAACTTTGCATTTTACTGCCTTTTTTTTAATGCATCCATGTCTTCAGGACTCAATACTTTAACTACTTCAGGTTTGGACGATAAAAAAACAAATATACGACATTCAGGATAATACTCTAAATTTCAACTCCCTCACATAACTTCTATAAAACACGATGACGATGGTCTTCTCCGGCGCTATAACGACCGCGCGGCTATAATCATCAATCCCATATGTGTCCTTTTCCATGCCAGTCAGCTAGTATAGCAGTTCAGCAAACATTTCACTTGAACGAAATTTATTACACTTCAAGGTGTATTAACGTGATAAGATATTCACCTTTCATGTTGAGAACGTGCTCCTGTTTCCTTGTACGACTCTACCTACTACCTGTATGACGTTACCATGCCTTTGAACTGCTCATACATTTCACGGTGGTATAATAATTTTTTCTTTTTTTTTTTTCTCAAAGCTTTTATTGATTTTTGTTGCCGTGAGTTGTTGTTTTTTGGAGGGGGCAAAACAAATACACAAGTAATTCGAGCACGCGGTTGTGTTTCATGTGCAAAAATATTTTCCAAGTGAGTCCCCCTGAGCACTATAGAAACCGCCATTTAAGGTTTATTTTTCAACTACATCAGCTCGTTCACAATAATGTATTATATGTTTTCAAATAAAACAAAAAAGGAAAAAAAAATGAAATAAAATAAACTGAATACACTGCTCTTTTCCCGACGGTCATGTTTTTTTGTTTATATGTATTTTGTATCCGTGTATATAGAGTCTTATAGCAGTGGTTTTGGTCTCTGGCTCTCGGAAAGAAGCTTCTGAGGAATTATTAATGATGCGATAGCGTTTGATAAATTACACTCTTGGCGTATAAACGTCTTATGGTGTTTTCATAAGGAAGCAAATTCATATACATTAAGTCGAGTAGTCTTTTTCGTAAGAAGAACAACAAAAACAACAAAGAAGATGAGTATATAAATATCACGCCTACAATTTGTTGTTTTATGAGAGTTGAGTTGTGAAATAGAGGCTGTTGTATTTCTTCGATGGAAAACAAGGATGCTAAGAAGAAAGAAATTTTTCTTGCCATCGAGATGAGAGACTATTTCTTTACTAATACCTAGTTTAGGCTAGTTAATATGACTTGGCAACGCGTTAATGAGACAGAATCATTTTTCATTATATGTATGATTTTTTTGTATAATTTTGTTTTGGAAGGAATTTTTTCCGGGTAAGGTTCAGTGCGTCCAGAAAAATTGTATATTTTTCTCTATATTCTAAAATAAATTACAGCAACTTAGTCTATATTAAGTTATCATTTACCATACCAAATTAAACGAAGAAAAAAAACTATTTTTTAACTGGACTCTCTCCTTTTTTTTATTTATATTGGAGTCATATCGAAAATAGAAAAAAAAAAACTTTTTATTCGTACTACCTACTATCAATTTGTTTGAGAGAAACTTTTCTCGTTAAAATAAATATAATTTCTGGGAGAAAAAGTTTTACTTTTTATTTTTACATTTGCGTTTGAACTTTGAAATGCCAAAAATAATAATACTAAAAGAACCCAATTGAAGTTTTTTTTTTTTTTTGTTAACAGAGTTTATTCATAATAATATTCTATATTAAATATTTTATTGAGTTGTAGACCAGTCATGATGGTACGTTAGACTTTTTTTTTCATTTTACTGTCGAAATAGCATCGTTTTCATAATAATTACATTGAATAATTTAGGTAATTTTCCAATGTGTTAATTAAACAATTTGCGTCTGGTGGAAGTTATAATTCTTTCCCAAAGCGTTTTTGATGTTATTAAAAATATATGTATTTACAAAAAGTAACAAGAAATTAGTTGTAAAGAATTTTGGGAATTTTAGGCGACTTTGGATTTTTTGAATTCCTCCTAAAAGTAGGGTAAGCAAACGACGATTTTTGGTGTATGTAAAGAACTCGAGGTGGACAAACGGAAAAAACCTGAGTTTTTGAAAAAAAAAAAGTTTTGGGACTTTGAACTTTTTTGATGCAAATTTAATTTTTTGAATATCTTGATTTTGATGTGAAGTAAAATAGCCATTGGGCATCGAAAAGTTGTGTCCTCTTAAAAATGTACTTAGTGGGTCTTATGTTTTTTTTTTTTTTCTTTTCAAATGAAAATTCTCGTAAACTGTAAATTACAATTCTTCACACTTAAAAATAGTGTTCCTTTTCTTGATTAAGAAGACTTGTTAGTTTTTTGATAGAAAATTCGGTTTGCCTAACTTGAACGCTAAGAAACAAAGCCTAATGAAAGATGAAGCTATATTCCCCTATTTTTTCAAGAAAAACTAAAAGTTTTCAAAAAAGGTTCAATTTTGAAAAAAAAAATCTTTTCATAACATTTTTGGATTATTTTTCCTAATATTGAAAATATTTGATTTGTTTTGTTTATCTCTGTTGGCACACGGGTGCGAATTTGGCAGGACAAAAATTAAAAGTGGTCACAAAAAAAGTGTCTTTATAAGGGTGAAAATACATTTTTTTGAATTGTGAATACAATAATCGAATTCCTCGGAATATTCTACATCAATTTCATACATGATTCTTTATAAAAACGTGAGACCGAAAAAAGTTCTAGCGACATGAAAAAGTATAAACCAAATTTTGCCAAAAAGAGGTATTAATAAAAAAAGGGTTAATAAAATGTTCAAAAGAATTTGATTTTTCTCATAAAAAAAGTGATTAGAAGTACCTAAGTCATTTACAACTGCAGAAATATGGTGTTTTATTTCATCTCAAAAGTTCAAACCCTCACAACAGAAAAACTTCTTGATGAATAAGTCTGAAACTTTGCATATTAATTTCAGGTATATTAAGCTTCAATAATTAAGCCTGATTTTAATCTTATCACCCATAGTTATAAAATAGCGGCACATTTTCTAAAAAAAACGAATTTTCTGTAAGGTGATTCGTTGTTAAGATATTGATAGTCAAAGTCAAAAGTATGGGTTTTGGTTTGATGACTGATATTGCTGTTTTAAAAAAATCGTAAAAGTTTGAAACAAAAAGAATCTTGAAGTCAAATAAATAACCTTTCTAAAAATAATAGTTATTTCGCCACAAAAAAATTTCCCACTTTTTTATAAGAATAATATAAAAAAAAATTTTGAATTTTGAACAGTTCCAACGATTAAGCTATTTTAAAGTTAGAAATAAAATATTTTGTCATAAAAACTTAAAACTAGAGGAATAAAGCTTTCACATGCTTTTTGGTTTTGTCATGATGCGATCATTTTTTACTGAGATACAGCCTATCGAAAATCACTAAAAAAAATCACGAGTTTTTCTTCTTCTCTTAATTTTTTGGGCTAGTGTAGTTGTTTTCAGTTTTATGTTCAAAACACCTGTAGGATGTATCATTTCATAAATTTTTCCCCAACAATTTGAAAGAGCATACAATTTCCCGTCGAATAAAATCATGGATCAACAAATTTGGTCCAATCGTTAAGAAAGAATCGTTTACCAAAATCAGACAAATTTTATCATTAACACAAAAACTTTAAGAAAATTTATTAGACAAAATCATCTTCTGACATTTTACTTGCTTTCTCATTTTTATTTAATTTTATGTTAGAACTTAAACTTCCTTTTCCATAATTTCTTGAAAACCCATCAGTACCTAGAAAATGGATAAAAATGTTAAAATTTTGACTTAAACGAATTCAATTCAAAACTTTCTAAAGAATTCACTCAAAAAATTAACAAAATGCTTTTAGCCATTTGATGTTCTCAAACATCTCACAATCACAAAACTCAATTCGACCAGAAGGAATCACTTAATTTTTGTTCTTGTGCTTGATGACTACCACCACCTACCCCTAAAGCAAAAATGTTCTTTCATCTGAAAATTAATAAGTTCATCATCCAAGCAAAGAGAGCGTCAGAAATGGCCTTTTTATGTCTTTCCTGTGTTAAGTAATTCAAGGCTTTGAATCTGCGTTATTCAAACGTTAGTTCAATTCAATAGATTCACCGAACCAGGTACTTGTAGGGGATGAGACCGAAACTCTTACACAATGTGGGATTGGCTTTGGTATAATAGTTAACAAAAATAAATATCCTGAGAAAAACTTCGAACGAAGAAATTAAGTCTTGACCATTTTGAAAAAAAAAAAGAACTTTTTCTACACTCAAACACCCTCAACTAAACGAAAACAAAATTCATTAATTCCGCACAAATAAATTCAATTTCGTGATAATAGATACTTATAAAGGTAGATATAGATATAACAGTAGTTCAGGAATATCCTATCTGTATACAGAACGAAAGCAGTAAATAAAACCAACTTTTTCAAGAAAAACCCTGAAAAAAAAAAAGAAAAACTGAAAAAAAAAGAAGTGTAAGACTTAATAGAAAACGTATAAATATCTCCAGAGGATTCTTAGATGTAACTTGTATATGTACGTAATTCTGAAAAGATGAAGTAATAAATTAGCCCGATCACGAATGAAATACCAACCCGTAACTTCTCTCCTCACTCCCCCCAATGCGCCTTATGGTACAAACAATCTTCTAATTGGTTCTGTATACAGGTGGAGCATAAATCAATAGGACTTTTGTTAGAGTATTAAAGGATCTTAGTATACACCAACACACAACATGCACTTGCTTTGTACACATCATTGAAGCAACAGAGAGAGAAGAAAGATTGTGTTACGTGAATTGAAGCGATTTGTCTATCATCATCGGTTTGACCTAATTAGAGAAGCATTACGTGAAATTAAGACGCTTGGTTTGCTTTTACTTTGCATATAAAGTTTTTTTCTCCATTTTACTTTAATCACAGTTTATCATGAAGATGAGAAACCACATCGTCAAGTAGAAGTTTATATAAAGCTGCAGTTTGGCAAAGCAAATATTGGATTAACGTCATTATATACAGAACTGCTAAAAGACTTCTTAGAAGAAAGTTTTAGGATCAATATTCCAACATAGAGTATTTTATTGGTATTTCATAATTGGATTAATAGAGTTAGCTTTCTTTTAGTATGAAATTCTGCTGCTTCTGGAATTTTGGTACTTTTTTAGTTTTTGGTGCATAAAACCTGAAGTGGACATCTTTTTAAAAATTCTACGTTTACTATTTTAAAGAGCATTGATTTCCGCAAGAAACGAAACCCATAAATATAAAATTTGGTTTAGGGGTTCTGTCGGGATTGTTAACCAAAAATAGGAAAATTACATAATTTTTCTCGAAAAAGTTTGAAAAAAACTCTAGATTTCTCAGAAAATCGTATTAAACTTTTCTTTATCAGACCAAATTTTTAAGTTTTTTTTCTTGCTAATTTTATTTGAAAATAAATTGAAATAGTTTTTTTTTTTTTTAATTGAAAACTTCTTTAGTATCGTAGTGATTTGAAACACGATGAAACGAAAAAGCGAAAGGAAAAATCAATTGATTATAACTTTTTTGTTTTAATAGATAGATTAATGAAATAGAATAAACTATAATTGTACAAAATTTCAATTAATTTCATATTCAAAATTCTGAGAACGGTGAAAATATATTCTTTTTTTAAACATGTTATATCTTCTGATCTAGAGCACATACAAATTTGATTTAACTTTAATACGCATGTTGATAATATTACCTTTCATTTAATATATCACACATAATGGTGCATTTACTACAAGCTGCACAATGTGGAGGTCTGTTGCCGATGACCAGCCACCAGTGTAGGAAGTACCCTAATCTCAGCTGGAAATTTCGACATGGTTGACTTTAAAAAATTCTTACTTTTTTGTAAGCATCATAGAAATATGATTGAAGCGTCATATAAAAGGTTAAATAATAAGCTTTCCGATGATATAAAATTTATTGTAGGTTGTTTAAAAAAAAAAATGAATTCAATGGTGTTAGAAGAGAAAAGAGATTGACTTTTTTGCTTTTTCGATGTGATTGGGTTCAAAATTTTCTGGCTCTTTTTGTAGATGTGGGACAAAAAAAAATATTTAAAGCTAAAATAAGTAACCTTTAATATGATATAAAATTTATTATAGGTTGTCAGATAAAAAAAAAATGGATTTAAAGGTGATGGAAGAAAAAATAGATAGATTTTCCGCATTTTTTAAAGGTTTTTTTTTTTTCAAGAAAAATGAGTTGAGTTTTTTAAGGTTTCACTTCTACAATGGTTGAATTGCACACATGATTTTTTTTTATTTTTCTTAGGGTGTGAAAAAAGTTGAAATGCTAACTGTTGTCAAGTTTAAAATTCTCATATTTTAAAAATTCTACCTTTACTGTTTTCAAGAGCATCAATTTCCGCATAAAACGAAACCCATAAATGTACAATTTGGTTCAGTGGTTTGGTCGGAATTGTTAACCAAAAATAGACAAATGTCACAATTTTTTTGTAGATGTTTAAAGAAAATTCTGAATTTCGTAGAAAAACCATCTTTTTCTTTTAAAAATTTAATTTAAGGCCAAATTAGACAAATATTTTTCTTGCTGAATAGTATTTGAAAATAATTTCAAAATACCTTTTCCTAGAAATTATTTGTTCTGAAGTTTTTTTTATTTTTCTTAGGGTGTGATTATTTAACTTTACCCTGAAAAGGTTAGAATGTTAACGGTTTGACTTGTCTAGTTTAAAATTCTCATTTTGGACCCACTGAATACCTTTGACATTACTTATACATATTTAGAAAAAAGAAATAAATTTTTTTTTAAATTCTACCTTTATTGTTTTCAAGAGCATCAATTTCCGCATAAAACGAAACCCATAAATGTACAATTTGGTTCAGTGGTTTTGTCGGAATTGTTAACCAAAAATAGACAAATTTCCCATTTCTGTACATGTTTGAAGAAAATTCTGAATTTCGTAGAAAACCCATCTTTTTCTTTTAAAATTTATTTTTAAAGCCAAATTAGACAAATATTTTTTTTTTCTGAATTATATTTGAAAATAATTTTTAAATACCTTTTCCTAGAAATTATTTGTTTTGAGGTCTTTTTTTTATTTTTCTCAGGGTGTGATTATTTAATAATGATTATGCTGAACTCGTTAACTTTACCGTGAAAAGGTTAGAATGTTTACGTTTTGACTTGTCAAGTTTTAAATTCTCATTTCGGACAGATTGAATGCCTTTGACATTACTTTTATTTCGAAAAAAAAAAATTAAACTCTAAAAATGTTTCTTTCTTCATTTTAAATTGACTTTTTTTCTCGCTATAACGGATTTAAACCTTTGATATTTATATTAATAAATTTTTCCTTTTTTGAATTTGTAATTTCCTGTTTGCTTCTTCTTCGTTATTATTTTTAATTAACCCAAAAGAGAATTTTTATTTATTTTTTTTGCTATACACTTTTCTCATTGTAACTTTTCTTTCGAGTTCATTACTAAGCATTAAAAATCAGAACCTTAATTAGAATGAAATTTTCTTTTTCTACCTCTCTCTCTAATTGACTTAGGTAACTATGTATTAGGGTGGGTCAAAAAAATCGAAAATTTTTTTTTTGATTTGGTACTCCGAAAAATCGATTGCTAGACCCCTCTAGAATATACACACCAAATATGAGCTCTTTATATTAATGGGAAGGTCCTCCGCTTTGCAATTTTCCATTTTTACATCAAGCTTCTACTAAAAAAAAATAATTTTTTTATTAATTGACTTTTTAGCAAATTTCTTTTCATATTCTTGTAGGAAATTGAACGCTCTACAAAAAAGGCCTTGTACACTTTTTTCGTTTATCTAACCGTTGAATAGATATTTGAGGTCCAAAAATCGAGAAAATCTTTAAAAATTCGTTTTTTGTTCTTAATTTTGTAACAAATTGAAAAATTATAATGATCAAACGCGCAAGACATATTCTTGTTGAAAATTGATTGCTCCACAAAAAAGATCTTATTAACTTTTTTCATTAATCTAACCATTCTTAAGATATTCGAGGTCAAAGTTAAAAAAAAATATAAAAACATTTTATATTTTTAAAAAATTTCTAATTCACTGAAACTTCATTATTTTCAAATTAGCAAGATATATTCTTGTAGGGGCTTAAACGTTCTACAAAAAATTCCTTGGAATGAAATTGATTGCTTTAACCGTTTAGAAGATATTCGTATCCAAATCGCAATGCATACGGGTCATAAGAAAACTATTGAAATCAGTGAGCATTGGTTTGGATACGAATATCTTCTAAACGGTTAAAGCAATCAATTTCATTCCAAGGAATTTTTTGTAGAACGTTTAAGCCCCTACAAGAATATATCTTGCTAATTTGAAAATAATGAAGTTTCAGTGAATTAGAAATTTTTTAAAAATATAAAATGTTTTTATATTTTTTTTTAACTTTGACCTCGAATATCTTTAGAATGGTTAGATTAATGAAAAAAGTTAATAAGATCTTTTTTGTGGAGCAATCAATTTTCAACAAGAATATGTCTTGCGCGTTTGATCATTATAATTTTTCAATTTGTTACAAAATTAAGAACAAAAAACGAATTTTTAAAGATTTTCTCGATTTTTGGACCTCAAATATCTATTCAACGGTTAGATAAACGAAAAAAGTGTACAAGGCCTTTTTTGTAGAGCGTTCAATTTCCTACAAGAATATGAAAAGAAATTTGCTAAAAAGTCAATTAATAAAAAAATTATTTTTTTTTAGTAGAAGCTTGATGTAAAAATGGAAAATTGCAAAGCGGAGGACCTTCCCATTAATATAAAGAGCTCATATTTGGTGTGTATATTCTAGAGGGATCTAGCAATCGATTTTTCGGAGTACCAATTCAAAAAAAAGAATTTCGATTTTTTTGACCCACCCTACTATGTATACCTTTTTGCCTCTTGTGAAGAAGCAGCATTTTTGGAATTGGTTACAAAAATATAAAATTATAATGAAGTAATGATGGCAGATTTTGTGTGTGTGACATTATAATTTAAGGTCTTTGATGGTTATACACAAAAAACCCTTTAATTTATATTTTAATATTTGTTTTTTTGTTTTTTATGAAGAATTGTTTCAGTCTGCTTTTTAAATTTGTTTTTCATCCTTAATTTTTGTGTGTGTTTTATTTTTTAATTTTATTTGGTTTACAATTAGATTAAGTTTTTTTCTTTTTATAATTTGATTTTGTATTTTATTTTGGTTTTCTGTTTTTTTCTTTTATTTTTAGATCGGGAACTGGCAAATAACGAAAAGAAACAAGGTATTTTTTTAAAGTATTCTTTTTGTTTTGTATGTTTGTTTTTTTATTTATAAGATTTTTCTAGAATTTAATGAAAGAAAAAGATTTTAGGAAACTGATAACTTTTCAAAAATTTTGAATGTAGGCCACATTTGTAAATGCTGTTTCCGTCTTTACTTATTTTAAACAAAATTGTTTAACTAACGAATTTTTTTAAAGCTCTTGACAATATTAATTTTGTCAGTCAATTTTATTTAAAGTTTGGCAAAAAAAAATAATTTTATATAATTTCAATTTATACAAAAAAAAAATATGTTTTCAACTTTTGAATTACCTTTAATAGATAGAGTCTCTTTATGATATTTTATTATTTTTTCCTTCGGCAATAAAATAAAACTTTTCACATTAAATGGACAAGAATTCGAAAAACTTCTAAGTAACTCTATTTCTCTATACTCTTAAACTTTTCCCTTTCTTAACTTGTACGTTTAACTTTGATATTAAATTTGCAGGACAGCAAATAACTTACTCAGTGATTTACACACAAAAAATATGAATAATATTTTTCCCGTTTTACTGGATTTCGTTTGCAATTTCAAAGGAAATACAATTTAAAATACAAAAAATACCATTTTTTACTTGGTTGTAAATCATAAAGCAGACGAGACGACCGGCGACTTTTAATTAAAAAAATTTATATATATTTGTATGTTCCATTACAGAATGTGAATTATTGTTGTTGTTGTTGTTTGTAAGAAAGCAGATCCTACAAAGACATGAACATTAAATTACAAACAAAACGTAATTAAATGTATGAATATGTTAATTTTCATCTTTTTACGAGGACTTGAGAAAGGACGAAATTTGTATTTGTATTAAATGTCTGCACTTAATCTCAATATCTTTGAGATGCTTTAAAAACTATCTCTAAACTTCCATTTAAGTTGTTTTTTTTTTTGTCAACTATAAATAAAATCACCCAGACAGTGATTAGCATGTATATGAGACAGTGAGCATATAATTTTATACTCTAAATCAAGAATATCCTGTTGCGAAAAGCATCAATCTCCAAAGACGAAGTGACATTTTACTCGGAAATTCTTTTGAAAGAAAAAATTCTTTAAGGATCGCGCTCTGATGTTATTGTTGTTTTTGTTGATGGCGACAACGAGTGCGCTCTTACAAATCAGTGATGCTTCGTAGCTTTTCTTTTTTTATAACGACCTCTAACGATGTCGTCTTCGTCGACGATTTTAATTTAATTTCTTGTTGAATAATAAATCTGCCAAGGATGTCACTTTTTTAGTTGTTTTCTATTTTTTTTTATTTTTACTATGCTCCTATTTTTATATATGAAATATTCAGGATATTTTGTATAAGGACCCTACAATTCTAACATTTCACAACAACAACTGAGACGAATATTTAATCGAAAGAGATTCCTCGGATTTTCATGGTGCTTTTCTACTTCGAGACTGACATCGGTCAGGAAGAGCTTTAAGGTTTTTATAAATATCCTTCTTCGGTAAGGATAAGGTTTATGTATGTGATGGTTATGCATCCAATGTGGTTACAGAGTTATACATTTTTTTTTCATTCTCTTCCATGTGTCACATGTAAATGTAACATAAAATGAAACATCAAATGGGTATTTCGCAGAGTAGAACTGTGCTTTTATTCTGTTTTTGTTTGCTGTGATGGCAAGAATTTGCATAACAATATTTTTTTTCTTGTGTGACTGTCTAACATATTCAAGCATTATTATTATTTTGGTTGGATGAAAGTTTTTTGGAGAAAAAATAATATACCAACGAAAATAAAAACTCAGGTAGTTCAAATTTTTTTTTTGTAAATGACGTTGACATTTGGTCATAAAATATATGTGGTTATGTACATATGTTATGGTTCAAGTTTTGTCATACGAATTGTAGGAATACTACTCTGGGTAATTGTTCTGCAGGAGCTGAAATAGAAGAAGCATTGGAATTCTTGCAGAGAGATTTGTATTAGCTTTATGAGATTTGCCAGGAATTTTCTTTCATAAGATAAAAATAACTCAAGCATTAAGAACAAAATGTATAGACTGGATGTTTTTCAAAGTCAACAAAAATGGGTTTTGTTTGAGGTGAAGAAACTTGGAAAAAGTTTCAGGAAACTCTGTTAAAATTGTAGAAGAGAAAGATCATTGTTTAAAGTGCATGTTTACTTATTTGTGTTTGATTCCAATTATAGTCTTTAAAATGCCAGACATGTTAAGCAAATTACTTGTAACTAGAATTAAAGTACATACATACATATGTATATACTTGAATTTAAAAATGATGTGGTTATCAAATGTATTAAATGACAAGACGAACGAATTGAAGTTACATGGGATTAAATATGAAGCGTTCAAAAACGTTGGGTTTTTCAAAAAAGAAAAATTTTCGTTGGTTTTTTTTTTTTTTTTGTCCAAATAATAAATTTGTTCAGTAGAACTAGCAATTGTACCATTCAGAGTGGGTACCCTCACATACAAAGTGCGGTCAAAAATATAATCACCATTTTTTTTTAATGAAACGCCTGTATTATCGTTTTATATGATTTATTATTGCAAAAAAATGCATCAAGTCAGTTTTTTTAAATTTTTGTTATTTTCAAGAAAAATAAAAAAAGGTAAAAAAAAATATTAAAAAAAATGCTTAATGCCGGAAATGGACCTGACTGTCAGTCGAGCACTTTACCCTTACCTTCTAGTTCAGTCTTTTATAAAAATAATAGTGCCAAAAAGAAATTTTTTTAGTTTTACGTTGTAATTTTTTTTCTCCGTGTTTCGTCATTTAAACTCGTATTACTCGAAAAGGGGAAAAAACGGCACTATTATTTCGAAAGGTAGGACGGTATTCTTCATTTGAGAACTTTAATTATAGAGGGCACTCGAAGGCAAACCAACTAAATCTCTAATTTAATGAAAATTGATCTAAATAAAAATGATTAAAATTGCTTCGTTAACGAGCCCCATTACAATTAGCCTTAATGTTATTTAACAATATAATTTATGTTTTTAGAAATTATTAACTTTCTCGTTTAATATCCATAACAATTTAATACTGTTCACAATTTTTTAACACCCGCTATCACTTTCGCAAGTTCACACCTTATAACTGCAAAGATAAAAAAAACTGTACCTTTTTTTATATACCGACTTTGAATGGCTATTAAGAAATGAAAAAAAAGATTAACCGTCAAACTTTTTTTGGTTTTGGTTCGATGGGAGATTGTAGAACGTTGTTTAATCATTGGATTTTAAAAAACTGACATGTACTTTTTTTATTTCTGACCTATGGCGGTACCCACTGTGCATTGGTTGTCTTATGTTTTTAATATATTTACTTGCGATATAGGTACTATAGGGCAAGTTTATAATTCGTTAAAAAAAATTCGAGCTCTAGATAACAATTTTACATGACATAACGATGATGGAGAATGCCAAAAACTTTCTATCTGTCTGTTTGTCTGTATACACCTTGAGCTAGAGCGTAAACTTCTAGAGCGATTCTCTTCAAAATTGGCAGTTAACAGTCTTGGGCGATTCCTGAGAGGAGAAATTGAAATTTTTTTTCAGGACCAAGACTAACGGTACCTTTCATATAACGGAAATAGAAAAGCTAATTTTTTTCGAAAATATCTCTAACGATTTTGATTAAAATTTTTGTGTATACTATTACATATAGGTAAGAGCCAACTTTTGAAATAAGAAAATGATGAAAAATATTTTTTTTTTTTTGAAAAATCAATTTTTTGAAAAAATTTTTTGAAAATTTTGAAATTTCGTTTTTATGCGTAAATTAATTATTTTTTTCTTCAAAATAGTATGCCAACTTTTTTTTGAAAAATTTTAGAAAATTTTTATAGATAAAAAAATATTTATATATAAAAAACGGCTCTAACGATTTTCGAACATTTTTTTTTTAATTCTTTTTATACAAGAAATAAAATGACGTACTTGGTTTTTTGTAAAAGATCATTTAAGACGGGGTTTAGATAATTATAAAAAATCTTATTTTTTTTATTTTTTAAAAACATCAAATTATAAATTTTCCCTAAATTTCCTGAATAATAACTTTAACATTAGAGTTACTTTAAGCATAAGAGCAAGTATGTGCGACCCCAGTCGTGCATTTTTTTTTTTTGCAAAACTTTTTACCTATGCAATCTCAAAATGCTACATTTTATCATCTTAAATATATTTATTTTTTTCTCAACTTTTTTTTTTTTTCTACAAGATATTTTAAATAGAAATGTATGATATCTCAAGATCTTAACGGAAAGTAACTTATATTTTTTTCAAGCAGATTTGAAATGAAATTTAGTTTTCGACTCCTGATTTGAATACAAAAAGGAAAATGTTACGAAAAAATATATATTTTAGATCTAACATCAAAAAGAATTTCATTCAAAATTAGTTTTTGAGACTTTATAGCGAAAATAGTGATTAGAGCAGTTTTTTGTTTTTTTGTCGACCTGTACATATGTAGTAGGGTGCTTCTTATATGGTCGAAAAAATCTTTTTTTTCGATTTTTTAATGGGACACCCCTGCACTATGTTCTACCATTATAAGCATAGTATATGGTATTTTTTTTCCGATTTTAATATTAAAATTTAGGAGTCGCTACCATTCACTAAAGATTTAAGTAAAAAAAAAGATCAATTTCAACCAAATTTTTTTTTGTTACAATGCAAAGTACTCTTAAGACCCGATTTTTCAATCTTCTAACTAACAGTCAGTTAACTGTCTGTCGAATAAAGATATAAGGATCATAAACAATCAGATAAAATCAATGAATTTTTCAATTAAGAAAGATCACTCAGTTAGCTATTCTACAAATTAACACAAAAAAAATGTCAAATTCAAAAATATTTAAAATTAAACTTCATTTTTATTCCGCTGTATTTTTATCAAAATTTCTTTCAAAACAGTTAAAGATTTAATATAAAGTACTTAATTCTGATTACAAATTTTAAAATTTTCTGAGAAAAAAAAAACAAAATTTGGTGTATTTTTCAAAACTTTGAATTGTGGTAGCGACCCCTAGAACGTTTTTAAACTGGACCAAATTTTAAACAATTTATATTTAGGGCAGGAAGAACAAAATGAAAGGGTGTCCCATTAAAATTTCGAAAATTTATTTTTAAGAAGCACCCTAATAAGTAGGTATATGAAGTAAAGAAAGCCTTAACTCAAACATAAACAAAAACTGAATGAAACAGAAAATATTGATATAGATAAAATATCAATAAGTTTTGTACGGAGTACAAAAAACTACCTTTGGTTTTTTTTAACAAAGCAAATAGGTACAATCCATTGAACAAATTTCATGAGCTTTTATTTGACCCCGACTCTATTTTAATTTTTCAGCGAATTTTATGAGCTAACCAAGTAAAAGTAGACGGCACATACCAAGAAACTCATGAAATGAATGCATTAAATTAGTGAACCAAATGATCTTATTTTCAGAGTATGTATTTAAAATTCAAAAAAAAAAGGTTATTTTTGTATGTATTCAAGAACACCGACTTTAAAAGTACCTATCTACGTAAGTACTGTGATCCTTGATATCGCAGACGTAATTTGCATTTCAACACATCGTTTATTTATAAAATCAAACATTATCGTTTAGACTGCCAGATTCTTTCATCCCAAAACTTACCTAAAAGAAACACAAGAACAAAATTTGGAATTTCAAATATTTTGAATATACCTACTTTTTTTTCCATTTTGTTTTGGATTCCCAATCGGATTCTTGCAATAGTTTTTCAATAAATAAAATTAAAAAAAATGCCAATTTTTAACTCGAAATAGACAAAACTTTGTCTGCGTTTCTCTCTCTCAGGGTGCAGCAGCAGTCGATATGAAAAAGTTTCCTTCAAATTATATTTTCCATTTTCAAATTATTACAATATTTTGTGCAGTCGAAGAAATAGAAAAAAAAAAGAAGAACACACATTTTCGAAAAATTTGCAATCAAAAGTTGTATAGTGTGCATTGATATGTTTATGAGGATTAAACTTTACCATCTACATTTATATTGGTCCACCACCACCATTGCAAATTCCTTTGGTTTAATTTATATCATCATAAAAATAAAAGAATTCTTAATGTCATTAGCGGTGGAGGTTTTTGAAAACTGTGCCGATAACAATACTGGATGCAATAAACCGTAAAAAAATAAATGAAAATCTACAATATAATTTACCACAACATATTGTTGGACTCTCAGTTCTGCAGTTCTTTCCAAATTATAAAAAAAAATATGAATCAGTTTTTTTTTTTTTTCATCTTCTTCTTGCCTGTTATTTGATAGACTTAAGAAGCTCAAAACCTTTCACATATCTATGGATAGAAAGATGTGCAGCAAGATGGTGTTTTATCCATTTTTTGGGAGGCTTCAATTGAAATTTAAAAATTCACGAAAATTGTCTTAAATATTCCATACCATTCTAAATGAATCCATCCTGGGGTAGTCGTATATTCTATAGACACACACACACTCATACAAAAAAATGTATTCAGGCCCATATATTGTACAGTTTGTAGATTATATGTAGACTTACTCTTGTTTCTTGTTCGTTGAAGACTACTACGAGGATAATACGAATACGAGTACTCGTACATACTCGAACAAGTTGAGCGCTATTAAAGGATATGATTTTCAATTTTTCATTGCGAATTGAATTTTAATTTTTTCCTGACTGTTCTCGTTGTTGAGGAAATTCAATTCCTTTTCTTATCCATTCAAGCTTGCATTGTTCTTCTTTTTTGGGTTCTTTTTTTTTTTTTTTTTTTTTTGTATTCTTTCTTAAGAAGATTGCTCAATACTTACCATTGCTTGCTTTGCCGTCCTCGTCGTCGTCCTTGGGAAAAGTTTGCAGCACCACCCCGACTCTCTGAGTTAAGGAAATTGGATACGATTCAGTACTTTTGAATATTTGATCCCAACAATGGGAAATATGAAATTGGTAACCATAAGGATTTTATGATGTGTTCAACATTTTATGAGAAGGGATGTTTGGCAAGAGGCGTGGGTTGGTCCTGATGGTTATAGGTGTACCCACTTTGGGGATTTAATTTTGTTTCGTTTTTTTTTTTTTTGTGTGTTATTATATTTTTTCTTTTAACTGGATTTTATATGGTTTAAGTGGGACAAACCAAAAAAGAGAAAAAAATAGAATTAAACTTTATAGGAAGACATTTATATTGGTCCACCACCACCATTGCAAATTCCTTTGGTTTAATTTATATCATCATAAAAATAAAAGAATTCTTAATGTCTTAAGCGGTGGAGGTTTTTGAAAACTGGGCTGGTAACCAAACTGGATGCAATAAACCGTAAAAAAATAAATGAAAATCTACAAAATAATTTACTACAACATATTGTTGGACTCTCATAAATCAAAACATTTTTACTGCCGACAAATACAAGAATAGAAAAATTAATTTAGAAGCATTAATTTTTTAGTCGGAAAGATAGTAAGGGAGATCCCATATAAATTTGCCTCATCTACTTCATGGGAAAAATTTTCAACATTAAAAGTGCTGTATTTCAAAATCTTTAAGGTCTGCAGAGCTCTTGAAGGCTTTGTCAATTCCTCCTAAGAAAACCATGATAAAAAATATAGAGATTAAACTTCACCCGATTTCAGTTTTGATACATTTGTTGGCCAGAAATCTCACCCCCACATTTAAACACGCTTCCAAGAAATCAAATTCTCAATAAAACGACCACTTCTGTAATCAAAGCACCCAAGTTGTATGTTTAAGCTGATAAGACCAGATGGCTTTGTTGTCGAGCTCTTCCAAGGATCGTAAACTACATCTAGCGAATCTCTGAATATGAAAGAAATAGGATATCTTCCTGAAAAAAAATGATTTCCAGAAGTGATTTGATACTGAAAACAATTACTCCCTTCAGAAATAATTGCAAAAATCATGGTGATCCCTAAGAATATAATCTCTAACTGCAATTAACTTTTGGCAAAGCTTGTACAGCGATATCAACATCGCAGACATGGAAAATCATGCTGCATTGGCTCCTGAATCACCTCAGCTTTAAACCCGTGTTAATTACCGGAGAAGCTCGAAATACATATCGGGGCTAACTGTCACATTTTCCGGGAATACCAGTTTTATATACCTACCCGGGAAACCCGTCTTACTTAGCAGAGGGAAACCCGTCGTAATTACCGGAACAACTCGTCATATTAACTGGGATAATTCGTGAAACCTACCGGAAAAACCCATTATACTAAAAGGGATAGATCGCCAAACCAAGATTACTTATTTGGGCAAACCGTGATATTTACCAGAGCACCTTGTGATATACCAGGGAAACCCGTCATACTTACCGGGGCAATCCGTGATACTTACAAGCAGGGTTGTAAAAATATCAATTTAAAAAAAATGCATTTGAAATTAAAAAAAATATTTATTGCAAATAAAAAAAATTTGCATTGAAAAAATATTTTGCATTAAAAAAAAATTTTGCAAATGAAAAAAAATTACATTGAAAATTTTTATTGCAAATAAAAATATTTTGCATTGAAGAAAAAAATTTATTAAAAAAATATTTTCTACATTAAAAAAAAAAAATCAGTGCAAAATGTGTGCATTAAATATTTTTTTTATACTCGTCCAATTTAATGCATTCATTTTTTTTTCAATGCAGAAATTTTTTATTTGCAATAAAATTTTTTTTTTCAATACCTACAAAATACATATTTTCATTTGCAATTAATGTTTTATTTTCAATGCATTTTTTTTTTTCATTTGCAATTAATTTTTTTTCAATGCAAATATTTTTCAGTTGAATAAGTATTTTTTTTGTATGTAATTTTTTTTAATTGCAAAAAATATTTTTTTTTTTAATTTGCAATGGAAAGCAAATGCATTAAAAATAAAATAATTTTTTACAACCCTGCATACAAGGGTAAACCGTGATAATTACCTGGCAGAGCTAGAAGCTCATTGCAATGCATGCTTTTATGTTAACATCTAAAAAACGAGTCCTGATTTACCACTTTCGTTTTTGAACACAAATAGTATCCACTCACCTTATATTTAATAACTTGAAGGTTCCAAATCACAAGCCTGTTCAACCTTTTCCTACTTCTTAAAAAATATAATTAATAAAGTTCTCTTGCAACAGCTTCAAAGCAAAATAGTCTTAAAAGAAACTAGAAAAGAACATTCATTATTCTGCATTTACATAAATAAAAAAAAATTACTTTAACGGCATTGCTGATATTCTTTTAACGAAATTCTCTCATAGTAACATATAGCTTAAAAAACTAAAACAAATAATCTCCCTAACAAAAATATTTCTCAAAACAAAACAGGAACAAAAAACATATAAAAAAACTCTTTTTCATTCGGTACCCAAGCAAAAAATTAGGTCCGGTTCTTTATTAAAACTCTTGCCGATGCCTACTTCATCAAATGAAAATATAAAAACCGAACCTCCCCAAAGCAAAAATTTAACCCAAATTTTATCTCTCTCAACTGTTTTAAAAAAATATCAAACTGAAAGTGCAAACTCAATTGGCCGTCCTATTTCCCGTATTAAGGTGAAGTTTTCACACCGCATCTGATTCATTCATATACCCATTCAGTTCAGTAGCTTCATCAACAAGTTCATCTCTCTGACTTTATATTAGTATAAAAAGTATAATATCCAAAAAGCAAAAAAAAAAATATTTCCACATAAATTGCATACACACAAACCAGCAAAATTATTTTCCCACCATCACCATAAGGCATCGTAGCGGAAATGGCTTTTCCAAGCCAACCGCCATGAATAAGCATACCTCTCCCAGCACAAAACGGACATATATTTATTTTTCAAAACTAATTAATCCTTCATTGTAGCACCTCGACAATCATTCTTTTCGGTTCTCTCTCCTTTTTTAGAATATAACACCGGGTTACTGGGTCATCAAAGAGGAAAGCGTACAACACAAAAACACGAGCCATCGACCGAAAAGTGTCCTCCATTATTTCGAATGCCCAACATCCAATGGCGCACATTTATTCATTCATTCACTATCACTATCCATCCATTCGCATATTGTTTGGACTCATCCATCCTTGAAGTGAATTCCCACGGTTCCGATATTGTATACATGCGCTCGCTCGTTGAATAATTCTCAACGGTGTCATAGTTATCCTGGTGTCCTGGATATATTCTCTCCAAATGCGGGTATATATTTTTCTACGACGACGCCAGATCCCTAAAGTCCTTGCAATACAGTCAGCCAACAAGAATATGGTACCTATACAAAAATAAAAAAAAAATGGGCCATGGAAGTGCTTTTCATTAGTGGTCTTTTGGACGATACCAAATACAAAAAATGGAAGAGGAAAGAAAACCTTAAAAAAAAGCAACAGAAAGGACGAAAAGAAAATTACACTGAATTTCGAGGATAACTTTCCTCAATTTATTGTGTCAGAACGACACGACGACGAAGCTAGCTTCCTGTTGTATATAGCCGGTCGGTGCCTTATACCGCCCGCTATACTGACGGTTTTTCGAAAAAGTAGAAAAAATGGAAGAAACTAAAAAAAATTGCTAAATAAACTGAACTGAAGCAATGGCAAGAACCAAAACCAAGAACAGAGTAGGAAAGTATTAATATTTATGGGCTCCTCGATGTCATTATGTGACTCAGTCCATTCGTTTTGGTCTTCGACTTTGTATAGTTATTTTTTTTTTTTTCTGCTGGAACTGAAGCTGGATCTAGACCATGGTTTTGGCCGGTAAATTTGATATACTTCTGCCGGTTTTATTTTTTTTTGTTCCTCAAGTCTTTCTGTGTAGGAGGACAAAAGAATCAGTAGAAAAAAAGTGAACTTTTATGCTTCACTTTGACCGGGAATTGCATGTACAAGAACGAACGAAAAAAAAAATAGAACACTGTAGACTTTTAATGAACCATTTCAATTTGATTTTCCATCTTGTGACTCTGTCATTTAATTTAAGTCCAGATAGTTGGAGGAGAGCATGTATATACCGCGGAGAAAGCCAAGCGAATGGCCACTGGCCATTTAAACAAATTATAATTTTAAATTATATCCTTTTTTTGGTTTCTGAATAAGTTTTTTTTTCTGATGGTTTTCTGTTTCAAAATACAATACAATTTTTATTTTTATTACTAACGAACCCTTTTGTTTCGATGTTCTATTTTTAAAGTTATTAAAGTTTTTTTTTTTTTGGAATTTGTACAACTTTTTTAATTAATTTGTTTTATTGTTATTTTTATTTTTAGACTGGCGAAGTGGCGTGAATGACCACGATCGAGTACAGCGACAATTGTCCGTATCATCAGACAGTAAATTACTCGACGACGATATCAGGGAAGAAACACGAGTCATAATGAGACCAAAAAAACCGCCCAGACCTAAATCGGAAGTGTTTTTAAATAAACAGGACCCGCATCCAAGACGAAAACGTTTCAGTGCATTTGGGGTAAGTTTTTCTTTTTTTTTTTTTCTTTTTGATTATAATTAATTTTATTTTCTCAGGCTTATATGCTACCCTTATTACTTTGTAATTAATTCTTACAGTCACTCACAAAGACTCATCATTAGTGCAATTTGACTTCCTTTCCATTTCTTTCATGGTTGTTGGAAAAAATGGATTTATTTCGTATTCAGTTTTCAGTGATGTATTTAATCGTCCTCTATTATAACTAGAATCAATGAAAAAACATCTGGGACCTCTTCTATTGAATGTTATGTTCCATTAGTTAAGATCCGTACCGTAATCGATCCGCATTCGTTTGATAAGTTCAGAAATTCGATTGTGAAATCAATCAATCAAGTGGACACGTTTGCATTTGGATTCTCTATTAAAGATTTTAAAAACTATTGAAAATCGATATTTCTGCCATTTTTTAAACTAAATGAAACCAATTCCAATTCGAAGAAGACAGACTCTATAAAAAATTGTGAGGTTCCATCAGCTAAAGTTATTTTTGATTGCGATGATTATCAAACGATGAAACAACACACATGTATTTCTGGCAATTTTATTACGGGTGTCCCAAATTACCGTTTCCGCCAAAAACTGTCAATTTGTTTTTATTTTTTTCCTAAGAGATGAATTCTTTTGACCACCCCTCAATTTTGGAAAAAAAAAATAGTTTTGAAAAATAGTGTGTTCAAAAAAGAACTGACGTCAAAAAATGGATTTTTCAAATTAAATTGCTGTGTTTGATAGACCTCTCTTCATACATCTTTTCAAACTTCTTTTGACCGTCCATACAAATAATTTTATTTTTGAACAAATTTGGAGTGAAGGCTATATTGTACTATATTCTCAATTGCCGTGACCTTAAAATAAAATCAGTTTCCTTTCTATTAAAAAAAATAATAATTTGTTATTATTTAAATTAAGACTTATGTACATTAATAATAAAATAAATCTGAAATAAAAATAAAATAATAATTTCAAATGCTGGTCATTTTTGACAAATCTGCTTTATGACCAGTTCATCTTTGAAAACTAGGAAAAAAAATATTTTAGGAAAAAAAAATTGTTTGTTTTTTAAAAATCAAAATTAAAAACATTTGTAGGTGGTTTGGCCAATTAAACTTAAACTTATGGAACACAGTAAGCAAATTCAGTAAACAAACCAATTTTTAAAAACCATTAACATATTTTGTCATTTATATCGTTTTCTTTTGGTTCAAGGGGATCCACGTCTACTCTTTTTTCTCAACTAAGATTTTCAAAACTGAATTTTAAAGTGCAAATTGAATTTGAAATATTTATTTTTTAATGTTTTGTAAAAAAAAGTTATAAACATATGGGTAATTCCATGAAAAAGTGGACACGAATTTTGAACAAATTATGCAGTCTTTTTTAGTTTTTTTATTAGCAAATTACTATTTACAAACGTCAACTCTTTTTGCTAGTTGCAAGAAAAGATTCTTTGTTGTATTCCCTTATGGATAGACATCAAATTCAGGGAGTTTAAATAATCTTAAAGCATTTTTATAGCATAATCTTGCCAACAACAGAAGAATTTCAGATAAAAATGACGGAAAAAGAAGGAAACTAAAAACATGATGAGTCTAACAGTGACGATGACAACACCCCCTCGTTATTGGTAAAATAAATTAACATTTAAGCAAGCTTCGTTACACAATATTCGATTTAAAAAAAACTTGAGTGAAAATGCATCTTTTCTTTACATTTACAACCACAAATCACAGGTAACATGAGTTACCAAAATAATGTAACGTGAGTTACCTAAATATTTTAAAATTTTTCCTCGAAATATTGAAAAAATGTTTCGTTTTGTCACTTATATTAAAAGCTTATAATTTTTTATGTATGGAATCTTCATTAAAAACAAATAAAGATTCTTAATTTCACATAAAAACTTCATACTGTCGGTGTCTTAAAATTCGTGTCCGATTTTTGTAACGTGAGTTACCATCAAACTTTTATTTTTCCCAAGCAAATGTTAAAAATAAAGTAAATTTTCTTAGTTAATTATGAAAGTAATAGTTATGCTCCATTCATGGATAGTAATTTCGTATCAATTTACATTAAAATTGACAAAAAAAAAATTATTTATGTGTTGGAAATTTTTGTGAATGTAACGTGAGTTACCATGGAATTGCCCATATTCAATTTTGTACTTTATTTTATCATTTCAAAACACATGGGTCCACTTTGGATACGTCACTACATTTCGCCAATATAGTTATTGATGAAATTAATAGTTGCCATGAACTTCTTTTAGGGTCAATTTGATAGTAAAATAAATAATTTAAATTAAATAAAATTACTTAAATTAAAAAAAAAAAAGTTATTAAATAAAAAAAAAAATGAATTAAATTCGGTAAATACCTATTGATTTAGAAAAAAACACAAATTGAGAAATAAAGTTTTAAATCAATAACACTGCCCAACACACAAAAATTTTCCAGAACATTGTTTATCATACCTTACTAAATTTAGGGTGCTGATTCTAAAAATAACATTATTTTTTTTCTAGCAGCTCTTGTTTTTAAATTATTCAAACATGAAAAGGCATAGAAATTCATACAATTTTTTTTTTTTTTTTTTGTTAAATTTTTTTTGATTAAAATTTATTTTTTTTTGTATTTTTATTTTACTTACTGAACCGAAATACATTTTATTCGAAACAAATTTCTCCAACAAAACTTTAAAAACGCTTGTAATAATAAAATCTAAAAAAAAATTGTATGAAATTACCCCAAAAATGTGGAAAATTAAAGTATCTAAAAAAAAATAGAGCTCCTAGAAAACAACCACTGTGATTTGTAGGCTTAGTGAACCCAAACGCATTAGTTCGATAAGAAAATTTCTGGAAAATGTTAACAAACAGTTAAAATAAGCATAACTTTAAAATAAGTACGAAACTACCCCCAAAATGTGGAAAACTAAAATATTTCAAAAAATAGAGCTCATAGAAAAAAAAATAATTAATTTTAGGTTTACTGACCCCAAATATAAATTTTTCTGGAAAATTTTAATAAACGCTCAAAATAAGAAAAACTTAAAAATTAATATGAATATTTCCCCAAATATGAAAAATTAAATATTTTAAAAACTATAACTGCTAGAATGAAACCAATATTAGATTTTCAAAAATGCGAAAAATCTCAATAAGACTGGTTTTTTATAAAACCTGAATACAATTTTAAAGTAAAAAAAAACTTACATTTAGTGCCGGTTTGTTCACAGTCAAGGATTATTCCATACAAAAATCCTTGATTAAAAGATAATCGAGTGTCAACAAACCGGCCCATAGAGAGATGAGCCACATAGAATGTTTTCGACTTAATTTGAGTAGATAGAAATCATAGCAAAGATTTGGCAGAAAAAAATCCTTCCTTAAAATTATGAATACAAAAAATTACTAGGTATAGCTGTTCTGAAACTCATCAGTCCTGGCTTTTTTATTATAAATTTTATAAGCTTTACTTACGAAACATATTAATGCATTTCTTTTTCTATTTTCAGGGTGATTCACCGTTCGGCAAATCGGATGCGTATATCAAATTAGAACAACTAGGCGAAGGGTCATATGCAACTGTCTACAAGGGTTTTAGCAAGTAAGTTTGTCTTTTTTTATAAATATTTGAATCTGCTATAAAATTCTTTTGTCTTCATTATGTGTAAATTGACAAAAAAAAAATCTCTCATCCAAACCTTTATCTACAACAATTATTGTCCTTTGGTCTATGTAATGTTGGCCTAAAAGTCTTTACCTATGATATAAAAACAAATTTGTCCCTATATTGTGCCTGGAAAGAATAAATCTTAATTCATTTATTTTGTTGTCAATAAACGGCAGTGTGTAATAAATTATCTCTCCACACTTGTATAAATAAAGCTGTCCTTACCAGGTCATCGTTTATTGTCGAAATATCATTTCATTGAATTTTGTTCCTGTCATTACTCAAGTAATCATTTAAGTTTATGTGACCTTATTTCTATTTTTTGTGCCGCGTCAGACATCAAGGATGTCCTATTTTAGCCTTTTTTCTTCTTCTTGTTCTTTTCCTTCTATGAATCAATCAAAAAGCACAAAAGATAGTGACAGACATATCCTTATATCCTTGAATCCTGCACAATATAACGTACATTTATTTTGATTAAGGTTCTGCTTATAAAAGCCTAAGTCAGTTATATTATTATCGTCCTATATATCCTTTTGAATTAAACAGACCCCACCGAAACGGATGCCCTTCACTTTCTGTATAATATACGAAAATAAAACGTCATGCAAACAATTTTGCTCTTATCAAACAAACATTTTCTCATCTGCTTTGACAAATGACATGTGTTTTGTCCTTGTCGTCTATGTCATCCGGTTCTAGCTCAACTTCCGTCTGCTTTAGACGTCTCATTGCTAGAGCTCGCAACAACCCTTTAAAATAATTGATGTATGGTCATTGTGTCATACTAGAAAGGGCAACTCATACACACACAGACAAACGACGAACAAAAGGAACCATCACGTGCAGTGCATAAAAGACACAAATTTAATTTATAACCTGAAGATGATTCAGTATCCTGATTTATGATAACGATTTGATTTGGGTGGAGAGAGTTAATTTAAATTCATTGCAACACAATGTCAACAATGAAAATGAAGATAGAAGTAAGTTTTTGACGTCACACCTACATATGGAATTAATGAATTCTCAAAAATAAATGACATTCAATTATCCTTTAGAATTAAATTGAAAAAAAATTAAATAATATAACTTAATCCATAAAATTTAACATACAATTTTGATCTATTTCGATTATAAGAAACTTGTCTGCATTAGAAGCTCTATTAAGCAAGCCCAAAGTTTAAAATCCTTTTCTTTGCAAAAAAATGTCTTTCCTTTTTAATATAAGCATAAAATAACTCTATCAACTATTAACCTTTTTGCCTATTTGCCACAAAAAAAGAAGAAATTCTCTTTGAAACTTTTCACAACTCTTGAACTTTTTTTATCAGCTATTAAAAAATAAAATTTGGGTCAATGCAGCATCCGGGATATTAATACACCCTAATATTCTTAAAATGGTTTTGGAAAAAGTTTTTCATGTTTGCACAAATTTGTTCGACCAATCAAATAGATTCTTAGATAAACTTCAAGGAGCAATTATAAGGATTTACTTATACATCTATCAAAGTTCTTCATGATAAAACGTTTTCGTACTCAAAAATAAATCAAAAGATAGAGCTAATCTAGGAAACGGAATTGAAGGACGAAAAATCGTACACGTATTGAATTCATAATGGATAATAAATGAATAATGGTGTTTCTTAAAAATAATGTCGGGTGAGCTGTTTTTATTGAGGGAACTTAAGTTTTGCTTCGGGAATCAAGCCTAACTCCCGTATAACATTCAACTAAACTTTGAGCATTAAATATATGACTTTAAATTATGCCAATGTCTTAATGAAATTTCGAAATGAAATTGAATAGAATAAAGAGATAAAATTTAACTTTTTTAAAGCCAAAGGCTTTTTTAATTGCCTCGGGAGACTTTTGGCAACACAATGTTGAATCAAGTGGAAGAATTGTTGTTTTTAAAATAAATTTTGTTTTATTTTATTCTGTTTTGTTTTATTTTATTTTATTTTATTTTATTTTATTTTATTATATTTTATTTTGTTTTGTTTTGTTTTGTTTTGTTTTGTTTTGTTTTGTTTTGTTTTGTTTTATTTTATTTTATTTTATTTTATTTTATTTTATTTTATTTTATTTTATTTTATTTTGTTTTATTTTATTTTGTTTTTTTTTGTTTAGTTTAGTTTTGTTTTGTTTTGTTTTATTTTATTTTATTTTATTTTATTTTATTTTATTTTATTTTATTTTATTTTATTTTATTTTATTTTATTTTATTTTATTTTATTTTATTTTATTTAATTTTATTTTATTTTATTTTATTTTATTTTGTTTATTTTATTTTAATTTATTTTATTTTATTTTATTTTATTTTATTTTATGTTATTTTATTTTATTTTATTTTATTTTATTTTATTTTATTTTATTTTATTTTATTTTATTTTATTTTATTTTATTTTATTTCATTTTATTTTATTTTATTTTATTTTATTTTATTATAATTTATTTTATTTTGTTTTATTTATTTTATTCTATTTTATTTTATTTTATTTTATTTTATTTTATTTTATTTTATTTTATTTTATTTTATTTGATTTTATTTTATTTTTTAGTATTTTATTTTTTAATTATTCGAATAAAAACTAGAATTTTTGAAATCAATTGAACGAAAACAAAAAAATTCTCTCACTCAAAAATTTCACACTCGAGTAAAATTAACTACCACAGGAACAAATTAATACCGTTGTTACCCCATTTTTATTTCATTTTCACTTTGGTTATTATCATTCTTTATGAAAAATCTAATTTCAAATAATCTATTATTGCAATTGTAATTCCTTTCAAATAATTTATTAAAATAATTTTAATCCAACAAAAAAGAAAAAAAAAACGCTCGATTTAATAAACATACCCCCGGCTATGGTTGTCAGAGCCAAGCCACATATAATTCAATAGGGAATTAAGGGCTTTTTCCCTAATGGTCGTTATTATATGGTCAAATTCACTTAAGCTTTATTATTGATTTTGATTTCTTTTTTTTCAATTTTTTTTTCTGACTGAATTGATGAAATAACCTCGGTTTTATGAAAATCCTCCTAACCTATAGAAAATCTGGAATGTGTTTTTTTTTTTTATTTAACGATTGATTTTTTTTTTGCCAGTTTTTTGCTCAATGGGGAATTCTATTGCTATTTAATTTTAAATATGCCCAAGGGGTTTTCATTATTTGTTAAGCTCTCAGATTTGCTATTCGAGCATTTTTCTTTTGTTCATTTGACCTAAATAGAAATATTTCTACAGATTTTAATTTTTTTTTTTTTTTTTTGGTTTCCTATTTCGTTTTTTCATTTTAATTTTTTCTTCTTTTCTGTTATTTTTATTTGAAATTAAAAAATAAAGAAAAACTTAAAAAAAAAAGAAATAATTAACCTTTAAAATGAAAGCTACGGGACGCAACTTATAAATCATCCTTTATGAAAATGTTCGTTCTACCATTTCCATTGTCTAATAACATTTATCTTACTTTCAACGTTGTATATAGTGTATCCATTTTATACTGTCACCCGAGGCGACCGAAATGTCAAGAACATCACAAGAAATCCAACACCTCGAACCGAACGAAACGAGTATAGTTTTTCTTTGTTTGAACCCTTTTCATATTCTGCGTTTGCCTTTGAATTCCATAACATAACCCATTAGCAGTCAGAATGGCGCCACAAACCCAACACAACACCATCAACTTCTCTCTAATGTGTGTCACTGGTTCACTATATACCTATTCTTTCTGACATTACCACCATAACCATCCGACCAACCACCTCCACCTTCACCTCGTAGAAAAACTATCTTTGGAACAAAAACAAACTTTTCACCGACAGGATGAAGAAAAAAAAACTGTTGGAAGAAAAGTATCCTCCAAAGACCGGGTTTTGTGTGAAAAGATAAGAATGAGACCTTGCACCATTATCATCGGCCAACGTATCATCTAGCCGCAACAAGCCACCTCTCTCTGTCTCTCACAGCGAGCGCCCACAACTTTATTAAAAGCACATACAAACAACATTGTCCTTCCTGGTTTGTTCCAAGTTCCAAAGAGAAACGGTTTTTAGTTGACTCTGTGCCAGGAATTTTGGGATAAGACTAAATGGATACTTAAACGAACTTTTGCGCCCCCTTAAGTCGGCTCAGTAGGGGGTTTGTTTGGCAGGCGAGTATGTGTTTTGCTAGATGTACGATGAAAAACAGGATACGTATACTATACACAAATAAAGCACGTTTCTTTTGACCTAGATTTCCACACACACACATTGAAAGTGTTTATCTGACATAGCTTTGTCCTTGTCGTATCTCGGTTTCTCGTACTCGTACCAAGCCAGTAAACGGATAACCGTCTAACATTTTCGGATCTGAATGTCATGGAAAATTATTATCTATGACTGCAAATCAATTATAATTTATGGTTGTGGTGCGATTGCTTGGGAATTATCCTGCAAAATAGTCATGAATATTCGATTCGATTGTGAATGGAGCTTAGCAGTTGTCCTGGAAAAAGGATAAATGTGCGAGTCGAGTGTTTCAAGCCTTAAGGGTTTTCTGCCAACGAATGAATATTAGAGTGGGTTTTACTAAATACAAAGACACATACACGCAATAGTTTTTGGGCTGCTCTCAGTTTAAATTGAGAGCGACTTATGTATGTGTGTAATTTTAACACATTGTGAATTGGTATATTGATCTTTGAGGTTTTAGGAGAAAAATCCATTTGAATTTTGAGAATGGATAAACCTTTGTTACCATCACCATCATCATCAAAGGGAAATGGGAATTCATATATGTAGGTCGTTCGATATAGTTTGGATTGTTTTCATTCTCAAATGGTTCATTAAACGGGTCAGAGTGTTTGTTCATTTATGTATAGGATGGATTAGAATGATTTTGGGTTTTGAGGTTATTGTGCGGAATATCGTGGATTCAATTTTAAAACCAACTTTGATCTTTTAAAACGTTTATCTTTACATCTAATAGCTTTTTGAGATTTCATCACTTGGTTGTTCTTATTGACTTTCAAATTTAAAGTTTTATGTTCGATGAGAATATTGAAGGCATAATGACTTCGTTTTTAGGAAGATGACAGATTTTTCAAAAGATTTGGATGGGTTTAGTTAACTTAATTTTAAGTGAATGAATGTTGTGTCGAATAAAACTTTAAATTTAGTTCAATGGTTTGATTTTGGTTTGAAAGCAGAGACAAGAAATAACAGTCAACCTTTATTTTCAATTGGTTTCTCTCTGAGAGTAACCACATTACTTTAAATAGTTTCGGTTAAGGTTTGAGATTTATTTTTAAAAATCAAAAATAAAGGTTATCGGTTGAGATTTATTTTTTTATTTTTTTAAATATCTTTCAAGGGTTGAGATTTTTACAAAAAAATAAATGGAAAAGGTCAACCTTTAACCGTTTTCGCTGAAAATAAATCAAAAATGGTCAATTCAAAGGAAAATGTCGAATATGTCAAGAATGTCTTTATATTGCAAAAAATGTTTTTTCTAAGTTTATGTATTAAATAATGTATGAACTAAATAGACTCTCAAAATTCCTTAGACCCAAGATTATAGGTATCTCTTTTCGTTTAAAGTTAAATCTAAAGACGAAAATGTGTTTTCCACTGTGATTTGAGTCGCTGCTGGGACGACAAGCACAACCAATGCAATTTCGAATATTTCAGGAGACCGATGTTCTAATATCTAGGTCAAAGCGTTCAGCTTTAAGAAGCGTTTTCGCCCGCCCAACTTCAAACGGCTATATCTCGGAATTTTGAAAAAAAAATGAAAAAAAAGGTAGCGGGGACTCTAACCTACATTTGGGTACCACTCCCGTCCCTGTAGGTGCACTCGTTCTCAAACCGGGAGAACTTAAAGGTAAAAAAAAAGTTAAGCCCGATTCTGAAAAAATAGGCATGATGTGTTACGGTTTAAAATTGAAGATGATTTCTTAAAAATCTGACAATGTGCAAAGCGTAGGCCCCCCATGACACAAGCTATCATTTGGCATCACTCCCAAAAATTGCTCTCAAGCTGTTAAGCTTCCAGGAGCGTTCAAAGATTCGGGGATTTTTCGAAAAAAAATTGTACCTCAACTTTCAAACGCGATTTTCTCGGAATTTTGAAAAAACAAAAACCCAATTATACCACTATCGGGTAGCTGAGAATATAAACTTTCATATGGCACCACTCCCATGTCTCCAGGAATTGATACATTTGCAGATGAGATTTATTTTTTTCTCTCAGTGATAAATCTCACTGGTTGACCGCAACATACAAAAATACAAAATAAAGGTTTCTCTAAGACCTTGACCGAAATTTTTCTTTTTTTAAAATAAAGGTTATTTTATGACAAATAAGAGTTATTAAAGAACCTTTCAACAGGTTGCGATTTATTTCTGTTCTCTGCTTAAAAGTGTGATAACTTATATTCATACTTTTGTTTTGTATAGACATTTTTTTTTGTTCCGCTGTAGGTATACATTTGCATTCACAAAAATACCCCAAAGATGAATTTTGTACGTTACGTATACGCCACACATACATATGTAATGTTCTAAAAATATTTTTAAAAGATTTTTTACATACATACCTATTGTTCAATAGAGGTTTTTTCTTTAATTTGTGGCCTTTTGGAATGTGAACTTAGATTAGCCAAAGTCTGGCCTTGTGCAACTTTTTTTCCAGCCTTTAATTGAGAATTTTAATATTGTTGGTTGTTCTTTACATAAGAATACTTCATCCGAGAATTGAATGCATCTTAACGACAAAAATCTAGTTTTCAGAAAAAGACGTTTTAATTCGATATGACGCCAGAGTTTTGGGTTCTATTTCGAGTCTAGACCACTACTACGTCTTGCGAAGGATTGGTTACCATTTCACTGTTTTGAAAAAGTGATCTCTGCCTAGCCGTTTTGACTCGGCGATAAAATGTAGGCACCGCACCTACCTAATTTCAGAGTTTATTCTCTAAAAAAAAACTTTTTGTAACTTTTCGAATAGAAAAAATCGAAAATCAATTTACGAGTCTACTTAATCGTAAGAGGTCTCAAAAGTAGAAGCAAAAACAACATCTTCATGAAATGGCGGGGCACTCTAATGTAGATCCCATAATAGACAAGATAAAAAGTGTACTGAAATGTCAAAAATTTTAGTCGAAAACATCAACATTGTGCATATGTACAACTTGCAAACGGTACCTAATAGTTTTGGAAAAGTATAACAAGTAAATCTTGTCAAGTATAAAAAAATGTTTTGGCATTTTACTTCCTCCGATTGATCGATTTGAGAACACAATCAACAAAAAAGTAAACTGTTGTTTTTTTCTGAACGTCTATGTAACTAAATCAAAATATATTTTCTTTAAGTACGAGCATGTTTGCAACAGTACACACAAAAATTGATTACTCTAATGATTTTAATCAATTTTTTTCGTTTTCGAGACAAGTAATGTTTCTCATTTTGGTTATATGGTAGCTACCGTTAATTTTGATTATAAAAATAAAATTTCAATTTAACCTTCTAAAGAATCTCCTAAAAATGATATTTCCACAAAAAAAATTCCAAAAAAATATTAACAAAATCAAGCACAAAATGTTCAAATATTTACGTGTTCTGTTTACTTGAATTTCGCTTTGGAAATGCTAGTTCAAGCTTCTGCTCTTATTTTTTCTCCAAATTTTTATACTTAGAAGAAACAAAGTTTTTTTTGTCTTTTAAAAAAAGGATTTATTAAATACAAAAAATTTACTTTTTTTTTAAACTCTGTTTCTATTTCCCAGCCTTTTAAATAATGGCTCCATTTCTTCGTAAAAAAAAAAAAACACTTTTTTTAACAGTAAAATATTTATTAGAAAAGTATACCTAAAATGTGGCAAAATAATTTTGTCACACGTTATTGACATTCGCTTTTTATGAATTTAAAAACATTAATTTGGTATATAGGCTTTGAGCCAAAAAATTATTAATTTGTCATAGAAATGGTATTTTAAATTTTGCCTTTTCAACACTCAAACTAGTTTAACCAAATGTATAAATATTTTGCAATCAATTTCAATTTTTTTCTTCATCATGTGAGTTTTTTTTTTTCTCCTATTTTTCCTTATATTCCATTTTTATTTGCATTCCATTGAAAATATTTACACTTACTCTGATTTAATGGAAAACCAAATATTTGTCTGCCCAGTTAAACCTATTAAATTATATTTTACAATTGCCTCAATAATATATAGGTATAGGTATGTCTATGTAACACACATGAATATAAAATCACTGAGGTGGAGTCAATATTTTGCCGGATATCCTGCATCATAAGAATGCTGAAATGTGTAAATTTTTATATATGTATGCGATTATTTTTGGTCGGAATTCAATTTTTATCTTTAGTGGTAATAAATAAAATCCCATTGTCATCTGTCAGGCTGTAGTAGGTATAAATATATAGTGGAGGCACACCACAGCAGCGCCAAACCCCCCAAATATCTGTGTCTGCGACTGCATTCGTTATATTCAATTTTTCCGCCCAAAACCAATTGAAATTGGATTTTTTATTTTATTTTATTTTTTAAAAACTGTTACTGTGATATATATTCTCGTCGAATTTTTTAAATTGTATTTTTTTCCCTTTACTCTTTTTAACCCAGTTTAACCCACCAAAGAGTTGCACTAAAAGAAATTAGACTGCAGGAGGAGGAGGGTGCCCCATTCACAGCGATTCGTGAAGCCTCGCTACTCAAAGAACTGAAACACTCAAATATTGTTACATTACACGATATTGTACATACGAGAGAAACGTTAACTTTTGTTTTTGAATATGTTGTGAGTATACAATAAAAAATAAAATAATTTTGATATTATAAATTGAAAATAATAATTAATTTTTTTTTTTTGCAGAATACGGATTTATCACAATATATGGAAAAACATCCGGGCGGTCTGGATCATCGTAATGTGCGTTTATTTTTGTTTCAATTGCTGCGCGGTCTGTCGTATTGCCACAAACGTCGTGTACTGCATCGCGATGTGAAGCCACAAAATTTACTCATAAGCGATGCTGGTGAATTGAAACTTGCCGATTTCGGTTTGGCAAGAGCCAAAAGTGTTCCAAGCCATACATATTCACATGAAGTGGTAACGTTATGGTACCGTCCACCAGGTGAGTTTTCAATTAAATTACTTTTATATTTAGAAAAAGAAACAATATTATGCATTTGTTTTTTCTTTTTCATAAAATTGGTAAATAAATAAAGGAATATATTTTAAAATTAACATACAAAAATAATTTGCTAAATTTTTTTTCAAAAAATATTAAAAAAAAAAAAATTGCAAAAGTTTTAAGTCTCAAGGTACCATTATGCTTACTCGTACCGACTTAAGTTTGAATTTTGAAAATTTGGAAAAAATTTTTGAAAGTTGATTTCAAAATTTAAAAACTTTCAAAAATGTACACAAATGTATCCCTAGGAACATAAGAAAAACAGACAAAAATTTGAATTCTTTATTAAGAAATGTAAGCCAGTTTAAAATTGAAGATAAGAAACCTTAAACATTTACTTCAATCGTTTTTTTTTTACATTAAGTACCTCAAAAATATTCCGAAAATGACTTTATTTTATTACTTTTATCTCTAGCGAACAAAAATATTTTGATTTTAATAAGTTTCTGTAAAAAATGTACGTTTTTATGTTTCAAGCTTAAATTTTTTTGAAGCAAAATTTTGAATCGACGAATCTTTTGTTGTGCCTTAGGTTTTTTTGGTCTAATGTCTCGTTCTCGAGACCAAGTACGTTTTATAGACTTTAGCAAGTTGGAAAAGATCTTTGTTTTCTTGATATTGACAATTATTTTTTAACTGGCCTAACATTGTTTTTTGAAAGTTAAATATTTTTTTAATTACTTCTTTAAGGGCCAATTTATTGAGCCTCCATTAAATTTTGAAATTTATCGCTTAAGTTAACGGCCTCGTTAAACTATTGTCGCCTTTAAGTATACATTATTAAAAATTCATTTAATTCACTCTTCTTTAGTTAAAGTCCTTACTTTTAATGGAAACTTTAAATTTAAAACTCTGTTAAAAATATCCTAGGGATTTTTTATTTTGTTTGAAAAATAATCTGTCAAAAGCTACAATTTTGTCAAATCAAATAGATTTGAATTGGAAGAAAAACCAAAAAACTATGGCCCGTAAGTATTTTGCAGCTGAAAACGCCAGAAAATGCAAGAGATTAACGATATACCAGTGGTAACCAAAGAATGCTACAACCTACAATTGAAACCATGAGAAGAAGAAGGAGTTAAGTGAAATTTTTAATTTTTTCCATCGGTGTCAAATAACAACTTAAATTTAAGTGTTATCGGCATTCATCTCGTGTCATTGGTTTAGAAGTAAGCTTTATATCTATTCTTCTCATGGCTTCAATTGCAATGTTATGTATGTTATGTATGTATTATGCAGCATCTCAAAAATGATTAGTTTTGAAGTGGAGAATATAATCTAGTAGATCTAGTATTATCTGTGCGAAGTAGACAAGAAATGCATTAATTTCTTTGAATTTTGTTCTTTTTTATGGTACAAATGCATGTGTGCATACCTACAAAAAATTCTAGTCTGGACTTTTTTCATAATTGTGATGTTTTTTTAATAATTCTTTAGCTCATTTGACATTTTTCAAATAAAATAATAATTCAAATAAAAAAAATAAATGAAATGACATTTGACACTAATGGAGAGTGAATAAATAGAAATTCTGTTTAAAACCTCCATTAGCTCTAAAAATCCCTCTTAAAAGGTCGAATTTGGTGTTTTAACTAAAACTACTTTTAAATTTAATGCTCAATTAGTTTATGATGCCAAACTTCAAAAAAATCCTTAAAAGAGACTGAATTAAACGAAATTGGTTTTTAATTTTAAAATTCCCTTTTTTAATGGCGATTTAAGTTTAATGGAGAGTCAATAAATTGGGCCTAAGTACCTACTGAAAATATAAAGTTATAAATGTTTTATCGATTTTTGAGTAACATTCTCAAAACTGCAAGAAATTTACTTTATACCGATTTTTTTTTAAATAAATCAAGAGGAAAATGCTTATAGCCCAGTCATTTTAGTCATTTTTAAGCCCAATCTGCGGAAAAATTCCTACTGAGCTGAATTTTGGTATACAGCTTAATGACGGCTTTGTTATGAAGATGTGAAAAATCGACATTGATATCGTGTTCGCGTTAAGAGTTTTAGGGGTCAAAAGGTCACGAAAAGCTTTTCGCAAATATCTCGCGACCTATTGATCGGAGGTCATCAGAGGTGAAATTAAAATTGATGGTCGTGAAATTATCTACAACATATCGCACATGTACTACAAAAGTGTCACAACTCAAAAATCTTCATTTTTCAATAGAGACGATAAACCAATTTAAGGAGAATAGAACGAGTATATTTATTATTTACTTAATTTTTAGAATAGGAAACACACTTTTAACCAATTTTAGACAACCACCATCATTTTAACTATCTTAAACCTTGGAAATTCACGTTTTTAGAGTTGTGACAATTTTCGTGATCTTTGGACTAAAAATGTGTCATTTTTGTCAAAGTAGTTTTTATTTCAAATGAAACATCTAAAACGACATTTTACCTTCTGGAATAAAAACTATTCAAATTATATCAATGGCAACTAGATAGATTTGTCCGGGAAAATTTCAAATATTTTTTTTTGTCAATAACTAAAAAAATCTGTTTTTTGAGTTGTGACACTTTTGTAGTACATGTGCGATATGCCTAGCACATTTTTCTGTAAGATGAACCGTTTCGCGAGTAGAGCGCAGAGAAGGTGATTAGATTGCACTCACATACGAAAAAATACATACATACATACATTTTTGGTTTATTTTGCTCGATTTTTGAGGTTTTTATCGAAGTAGCTTAAATTTTTTTAGTTTTATTAACTTATCTTATTACGTAAATACGGATTAACTAAAAAAAATAAAAATGTACACATTGGGATAAAAAATATTATGCAAAAGGGGGAACCACGTTTTTTGGAAATGTTGTATGTTTCCCTTTTTTGTACAATAAGTGCCTTATTATTAAGAACACACTTTTTAAACATGGTTCAATTTTAGTTTTGAGCTTGTTATCAATTTTCCAAACATGAATTCCATAGAAAATGTCGTTTCTAGCTTCTCAAGAGAAAAGTTGCAGAATACCTTATAACAGTGCAAAATTAGCTGCTGAAAAAGCTTAATGGTAATTTAAGGTTTATACCAAGCTCAAAACTAAAATTGAACCATGTTTAAAAAGTGTGTTCTTATTAATGAAGGCACTTATTGTACAAAAAAGGGAAACATACAACATTTCCAAAAAACGTGGTTCCCCCTTTTGCATAATATTTTTTATCCCAATGTGTACATTTTTATTTTTTTTAGTTAATCCGTATTTACGTAATAAGATAAGTTAATAAAACTAAAAAAATTTAAGCTACTCCGATACCTAAAAAATCGAGCAAAATAAACCAAAAATGTATGTATGTATGTATTTTTTCGTATGTGAGTGCAATCTAGTCACCTTCTCTGCGCTCTACTCGCGAAACGGTTCATCTTACAGAAAAATGTGCTAGGCATATGTTGTAGATAATTTCACGACCATCAATTTTTATACAACCTCTGATGACCTCCGATCAATAGGTCGCGAGATATTTGCGAAAAACTTTTTGTGACCTTTTGACCCCTATAACTCTTAACGCGGACACGATATCAATGTCGATTTTTCACATCTTCATAACAAAGCCGCCATTAAGCTGTATACCAAAATTCAGCCCAGTAGGAATTTTTCCGCAGATAAAACCTAAAATTACTGGACTATTACTGAAAACTCATAAAAAACGTCAATTTGAGGTTAGCACCTGTCATTATTTTTAATGATTTGACTGGTCGCTGCAGATTTTTTTCAAACTTTTCAATACAAGGTTACCTTCAATTAAAAGCATAATTTTATTTGTCTACTACTCTTAACACCATCATTTTCTAAAACAGAGAATAAAAATGAAAACCAAAAAAAAACCTTCCAAGGTGGCTCATATTTCCATACAAATTATAAAAACCAAACAATTTATTTGTATGCATATTTCAAAAAAAAAAATTATAATATTCCTTTGTCTCGAAGTTGAATTATACTGAAACTAAACCTTCTACACCGAGAACAGAACATTATTGTATTTTTATAAATCATCAACTTGATGAATTGAACTTTCCACAACAATAATCCAATCTCCTTGACATTCCTCATTATCTTATTTTTCTTCTTCTTTTAATCCTTTGGGTTAGCAATAAAAAAAATACAAAAAAATTAAGAAAAAAGGAAAAAAGGAATTATTTCCCACAAAGAACTCCTCTCTTTTATTTGGCGTTGCTTTGCACACCATCATAATCTTTTCAGTCTTCTCGATGTCCTCGTTTCACTTGAGAAAAGGATTTTACAAAAGCACCCATCAGGATCGTCTCTAACAACGAATAAACAACTGTCTTGGTGGATTATTTAAATTCATGCAAAAAAAAAATCTAAAAGAAGAATCATCCACCCACCGCATCGTTGGGATGATACGAAATTAGATTGAAACAAGAAATTTTCCCCATTCCTACCATTTTTTTTTTCATGTTTCCAGCCGCCACACAATGATGCGGGGGAATTAAAAAACTTTCGGGTTTAAAAAAGAGTTTTCCAGATTTCAATTAATCTTTATTTGGAGCTCAAAAAACAATCTCTCACTTCAATTTTATGACAAATTTTTCCTGTTATGAAGGAAAAAAAGAAAAACTTTTCTTCAAAGTATTCAACAGTTAATTAATACCATCAGTGTGTGTGTGTATGTGTGCGTGTTAAGGATCATCCTTTGTGTTATTAGAGACTCTGACTGTCGGTGATTGCTAATTGAATTAATTAAGACAACAAAAGACAGATATAGATACACGAAACCACTTTTACAATAATTTTTCGAGATTGATAGAATAAATTACAAGGATTACCATAAGAAAAGGATCCTGCCAAACTAAAAACGCAAAGGAAAGTTGTGGAATTCCATTAGAATACCTTAAAACAAAAACTATGCTAACTTTAAGTGGTTTCACTCTGTGTGAAAAGATAAAGAACCCTGATGGTCGAAGGAACAATATTTAACGAAGTCACTTAGCCTGTGACTGTGTGTTATGCTGCCTTGCTTTCCAAGTTTCACAACAACAATTTCACTTCTTTGTGGATACCTACTTTCTTTATAGTATAGAAATATACACACAACACTATTTTATTTGCGGGTGGAATCTATGGAATTTATTGCATAATATAGAGTCGGATTTAAAAGGATTTTCATTTGTGTAATTCCGCCTGGTCATTCTCGGTGTGCTACGATGGTAGATTCCAAGTCGTCTTGTTGTCCACAATTATTGTCGCCATAAATTTACAAGACAGATTATGGGGTATATAAAACAAACGGAACGTGTTTACTTGCTATTGTTAGTATTTCGTAAGTCACCGACATTTTCAGCAGCACACACACAAAAGGCAAGCAAATTAAACTTCACTCCTCTTTTTGTTGGTTTCGGTATATAAGCTATGGAAAAAGCGCTTCTAGGTACAGATACCTAGAAACAATGATTTAGGTCTCGTATATATCCTTTTTTGTTTTCTTTTTTTTTTTTTGTATGTTTAATAAATAAGCAGTTTATGCTGAGACACTTTTCTGTTAAGGAAATTTGGAAATAAGCAGGGCTTAATGGCTAAAATATTTATTCAGGGTTGCTGTAAATTTTCCTTAAACTAGGTCATGAGTAGAGACAACATAAAATATTTGACAAAAATAAAAGGAAATAAAGGATTTCCTTTATTTTGAAAGAAATTTTAATATAAATTATACTAAAAATGCAATTTTTGCAAAAAGTAGGTACCTTAATTTGAATTAAGTATAAAGTAAAAGTTGTCTGTTCGTTTAAGCTATAGTAATTAGGTATTCGAATTTGTATAAAATACATGACGGATGCATAAACTCTTGAGGCTCTATAAATTTTAATTAAAATAAATGTTTTTGGATAGGTTTTTCAGATATGATTTCTCAAAGTTTTTTGTCGTTTTTTTTTTTTCAAATATACTTAAACCAAACTGAACAGAAGAACCGGCACTGAACTAAATAAATAACCAATAACAAAGTAACATAAGAATAACTTTAGATTAACTCAGAAGCTTAAGGCCAAAAGATTTTCAAAAAATCTTTATTTAAAAAAAATTTTAGTACTGAAAAAATTTCTTATTCAAAGAAAATTTTAAATCTTTTGAATATGTATTCAATATCTTTAATTTTGTATAATATATGTAGATTCCAATTGTTGTTAAAGAAAGCAAAATACTTTCCTTAAAAAAATCTTGGGATAAGTTGTTAAGATAAGAATATTTTTGTAATGATAAACATTTTCGACTGTTTTTGATACTTTTCGAGTTTTTGTCTATAACTTGAAAAGGAAGTCAAATTTTAAAATTTTACTTCACTTATTTTTAGAAGAAAAATTAATTGCATACCAAAATGGATCATTTTCATAACTTTACTCATAAAGTTTTTTCTTTAACACATCTCTTAACAGTATTGAATTATTGTATCTACATTGAATCCTATATAAATTGCCATTAAAATGTGATATAATCTCAAAAATATTTTCAAGGTTTTGTAAATGTATCTGCTTAAAACAGATTTGCTATTTTTTTTTTTTTTTTTTTTTTCAATGTATTTTTATTTCTTGCACTTAGTGGTTTTATGGTTTCAAAAACTGTGAAAAAAAGATCAATAGACCAGGGTTCGGACTTTACTTCGATCGAAGTAGATTTACTTCGATTTTGGGAAAAAAATAAAATCTACTTCCCTACTTCTTTTTTACTTGCGATATAGGTACTATATATCAAGTTATGCATTCGTACAAAAAAAAAAAGTTGAGATAACATTTTTCCATGACATTACGATGATAGACAATGCCAAAAAAGTGGGTCCCGGAAGTCCGTCTGTCCGTCTGTCTGTCAGTCTGTCAGTCTGTCAGTCTGTCAGTCTGTCTGTCTGTCTGTATAAGGAACTAGAGCCTAAACGGATGGACCGATTGACTCCAAACTTGCTATGTAGCAGTTTTTGGAGGCTCTCCAGAGGGGTTTTTGGAATTAATTTTTTTGGACCAAAAATAACGGTACCTGTCATACAAAAATTTCGGAAAAGTTTAATTTCACGAAAACGGCTCCAACGATTTTGTTAAAAAAATTCAAGTGTTAGTTTTTTAACAAGGTCTTTCTTTCGAAGAAAAAATTTTTTTTGGAAAATCATTATTAACGGTACCTGCCATAGGACCGCTTTTTTCAAATCGGATTTTCTGCAAAACTACTTATTGTATTTCAACGAAATTTTTTATACAAAAGCGTTTATATAATTTAAACATAAGCCAAAAATAAAATTTTGAAAAAAATAATTTTTGGATTTTTAAAAAAATTTTGAAAATTTTTTTTTGAAAAATCAATTTTTTGAAAACGGGACATTGAATTTTTTTGAAATTTTGTTTTTAGATGTTGATTAGTGATTTCTATAAAATGGCATACCAATTTTATTTTTAAACTTTTTTTTCAAAAAATTATTTATAAAAAATTAGTTTTTTAAAAAACGGCTCTAACGATTTTGAAAATTTTTTTTCTAAAAATGCACCTTTATATATCAAATAAAACTGCTTACTTGTTTTGTGGGGCGATTTGATTTCAGATATTGTTTTATTTTTTTGAAAAATTAATTTTATTTTTTTTTTTTTATATACCAACATTTCCCAAGTTTCTATATAAAAAGACTTAAAAATTTAAGCAACTTGAACTCTAAGAGCAAGTTCGTGCGACCCAGTCGTGCATTTTATTTCAGGATCTACTTCTATTTCTTGATTGAAAAATATTTTTCAAATAATAAATTTAGAGAAAGGGATTTAACTTCAACTTTAAATCTGGTCGAGGCATTGAGAAATAAAGCTCAACTGAAATCTCAAAAGATGAATGGAGGTCAATTATTCTTCGAATTCAAGATATAAATAAAGTTTATCAAAGTAATTTTGACTGATTTTAAAGAATTCCTGATCAAAAATTTGTTAGATTATGCTGAATTAACCGTTTTACTTCATAGCACAACCACTAGATGAGAAAGGTTTTTTGGAAAAGATCATAATCAAAAAAGTAAAGAAAAATAATTTTGTTGAAAAATAATTTTTTTATAATAAATTTTTGTAAATAAATGTTCTGAAAGTTTAATTTTGAAATCTACTTCCGAAATTTTGGGTCTACTTCACTTTTTTTTCAAATTTGCTTCGAAATTTTGAAACTGAAGTCCGAACCCTGCAATAGACTTTGAAAGTCCTTTATTCATCCAATTTTGCTTTTCTTTTCCATCAAGCTTATTCATTGGTTTGAAATTTTTGAGTAGATTCAAAATCATTAAAAAAGAAAAACATACTATCGAAAAAAGTTGCAAGTAAAAATTTACTTTAAAAACTTGAAAATAGTTTTTTTTTTTCTGACGGTTGTCTTTCTTCCACATGTTTGTCTGCGGTAGATAAAAAAGTTTGATCTCACACTGTGCGTGAAATTTGGGAAAACTAACTGCAAATCACATTACTCCGAAAGTAATTATTGAAAACCTTTGAATGAAAAATTATTCAAATTAATTATTCAACTTCATGGCTCAAAAGATTATTTTATTGAAAAACCCTCAATATTTTGAATTTTGGTTAGTTTGGGTGGAAGTGTTAAAATTAAAAATAATATGCCCATGTGAAAAAAACTTATAAGGTTTTTATATTAATTTAAAATATCTACAAAAAAAACGTTAATGAAGCTTTTACTTTATTTCTTGTTTTTTTTTTTGTATTGTATGGGCACTAAACTTAATTTAAATGAGTCTTATCTTAATCAAAGCAAAAAAAAATAAACTTTCCCAAAGCTCACTTTGTGTAAAAAACTTGCACAGCAAAAAAAAAAAACTGATCTTCTCTTTGCTATGGTATCCTTTTTAATTCCTCTTATCATCTCCATTCTATATAAGAGCTCTGCAAGCACATAATCCCTAGCATTTACAAACGTCAACATAGCCGAGGTAAACATAATCAACTCTTGTAGCACTGAAAAAAAAAAAATAAAACAGAATATCCTTTTTCCATCCTCATCCGTTTTATCTTTCTTTCTTTTTTTTGTGAGATTATCCAACATTTATTACCTAACGTTGCAGCAGCAGCAATCAAATTACGTCACGTTCCTTACTTTGGAAAAGCCAACACTCATACACTCAAACCAGCCAACCACCTCCAACCATTTGTAATGAGAAATGTAAAAAAAAAACCTCCGTTACCGTAAAAAAAAGAGGAAAAACTTGGACCTTCATGAATGAAAATATTATTTGGTTGCAATTTGCACAAGTGAACACGTGCGGTAGCATGGTGGTTCAAACCGGTACACAGTTTTCCACTTCCGTTTTATATATTCGCCCTGCTCCAAAAGGATAATAAAAGCTCTTAAATTCATTAAGCAATAAATCGATCGCATTCACCCACTATCCCCAGCTATACATATCTACGAATACAGTCATTTTATTTATTTGTGGATCGTTCACAAATTCAACAAAAGGGAATTAAAATATATAGGTATCAACGAATATTCGAATAAATCTATTCATGAAAAAGGACCTCAGAAAAAGGTTAAAAAAAAACGATATCCTATCTTCTCTACTTTCGCACATTGTGATGGTAATTTTTTATTTATTTTCTTGGATGCTGACCTCTGGTCTGGTTGTGGTATCTCTCTCTGGGAATAACATGAAACGATGATAGCTTGAGTGAAATATATAAACTAAAGGATTTTCACTTTATATTTTTCGCCCAACATCCTTAAAGGATTAGTTTGCTTATGTTGGAATGGGAGGTGAATGAATAAAGTAGGTTATCTTAAATATGGGCGGTGAGTGACACCTCAACTATGTATATATGGATGTTGACCCTTTCACGCAGCAAAAGAGATAGCTCTTGTTAAAAAAAAGTTGCAATTTTATGTCCTTTCAACTTAGACGATGATAAGCAGGTCGGTTATTGCTATTAGGGCATGACTAGACGATGATAAGCGGATTCGTTCAAAAACAAGGACAAACTTTTAATTTAACACCACCAGGTATAAGCAAAACTATTTGTAGTTTTTTTTTTTTAACCTTTGTTTAGCCTTGTTGGAAGGAAAAAGTTTATCCGCATAATGCGAAGCATACTTTTAGTCCTGGAAAATGTGTCCTCTTTATTTTATGTTTTCATTTTTTTTTTCTGTGCAATTGACTGAGGTTAATCTTAAGCAGCAATTACTGGTACTATGTTTTTAAAAATACAGTTAGTTTGTGATTAAAGCAATTAAAAACTTTTAATTGTTTATGCTTTGTTAAGGTACAATGCTTCTTGGTTTTTTTTTTTTTTTTTCAAATAAGTCTGTTCTATGTTATCTTACAGCTTGAAACATGATAATTTCTGTGGAGCTTTGAACAAAAAAATTATTTGTATTGAAATCTTGAAAGAGTAAATGGGAAACTGCTCAAAGGCTTTGTCGAAGAAGAAACTATTATTCAACTTTCTTATGCGAGGCTATTTTTACTTGCGATATACATAGGTACAGTGCCGGATTAGCCTCAAGGCAAACTAGGCAGCTGCCTAGGGGCCCCACTTCAGCTAGGGGCCCCTCGCCCCGACTACGAACAAACAAAATTTCTTGGAGTTGTACCTTCAATAAAAAACAGCATTACATTTGTATTTGTAAAAATAAGAAAAAAGAAGAATAAAAAAACGTTTGCAAATCATTAAACATTAGCCCCGTTCCATTGGAGGTGGTAGTTTACTCATGAGTTGATCTAGTACTATAATTACCACATGATCTTCTACTTCTACCACTGATCTTCTATTTTTTTTTTTTTTATAATGAGCGCGCACTAAAGGGGTTTTGGGTACCCTTAATATACATGTGTTTATAATGAATTATGACTCCCATCCCATCCTGAAGGGCCCAACCCAGCGATGCCAGATTGAGGGATTTTTTCCTGTTTTTTTTTTCGGTATTTTTGATTAAAATATATCACGTTTAAATACCAAGACAAATACTGGTCTATTCGAATATTATTCCAACGACATCGAACCAGAGTTTAGTAACGAGATGGTGCCATTAAAGCTCTTCATGTTGCAATCAGATAATATGTCAGAAAAATCTGAGATTGTGCATGCAGAGAAGTTAGAAGTTAATATAGGCACCGTTACAAATTTATTCATAATGAATTACCCCAAATAAAAACATAACTTCGAAAACAACCAAAATGACGTTTTTTGGCATTTTCTAACGGTAATATTTCAAAAACGGATGCCAATAAAAAAAATTTTGACTTCAGATTCGAGTTCAACACATCCAACACTACTAGGAAAGTATATTTTGGTTCTTGTGGCAAAAACCTTGTTGACCAGTGTTATCAATTAAAAAAAAAACTAAACCACCCACACGCGTTTTGAACGCGTTTCAAACGCGTTTAGGACGCGTTTTGGATGCGTTTTGGACGCGTTTCGGACGCGTTTCAGATGTGTTTTCCCAGCAAACGCAGAACTACAGAAAAAACCGGTGAAATATGTACGTAAAAGAAGTACTTCTTTTCCACTGAAAAAAGATAGGAGCTCGGGAAAAAAATCAGTTGTATACTTTCTGTATATAAGAATACGTGAAGCAGCTATCTCTTTCTTGCATGCAAGATGAAATAAATTTCCCCTCCATTAATAGTACAGACAAATGTACTTCAAAAGTGCATCAGCGAAGCACTTCTGGAAGTGGTCCTGATGTACATTTTCCAGTACTTTTTTACCTACAGAAAAAGCACTGAAACTTGTACTTTTAAAGTACTTATTTGGAGCACTTTCATGGGTTTATATCCGTACTGCTAAAATCCATATTTTAATTTCATCTGAAAATAAAAAAATCTTCAAAACAAACAAACAATTCTTTTAAACTATTATTTAATATTTTATTGGAAAAACACAAAATAGTTGTTTTTTTTTTGAAAACAAAATACACTTAAAAAAAAGATCCTTGGGCACGCGACTGTGGCCTGGCCAGTTGAAAAAAATGAAAAAGAAAAAAATACTCTGCGTCTGCAGTCTGAACTTTGGTGGTAGTTTTTGTATCTTGTTTTGATTTTTTTTTTCTAAATGCTCAAGGCTGAAGCTGCTGTAAACTCAGTCAATGATGTCTGGAATTGATCGCCACTAAAAGACAGAAAAATCAACAACTTTATAATTTATCAATTTTATAATCAGCATACCTTTATTTTCCAAATCAATTGGTGGTTGTTTTTGTATCATTTTTGTATTACTTTTTTTTCTAAATGCACAAGGCTGAGGCTGTGCATTTTGATGGTGGAAATAAATTTTTGTGGCGTGCCGAAGAATTTGTGTGGTAGATATTGTTTAGAGAAAATAGTTTTCACAAATAACAAATAGCGTTTCGGACGCGTTTCGGACGCGTTTCAGATGTGTTTTGCAAGCGTTTTGGACGCGTTTCAGACGCGTTTTGGACGCGTTTCGGACGCGTTTCAGGTGCGTTTTGGACGCGTTTTGGGCGTTTTTTGGGCGCGTTTCAGATGCGTTTTGGGCGCGTTTCAGACGTGTTTCAGACGCGTTTCATACGCGTTTTGGACGCGTTTCAGACGCGTTTTGGACGCGTTTCAGACGCGTTTTGGACGCGTTTCAGACCCGTTTCAGACGCGTTTTGGACGCGTTTCAGACGCAATTTGGACGCGTTTCAGACGCGTTTTTGACGCGTTTCAGACGCGTTTTGGCCGCGTTTCGGACCCGTTTCAGATGCGTTTTGGGCGCGTTTCAGATGCGTTTTGGACGCGTTTCAGATGCGTTTTGGGCGCGTTTCAGATGCGTTTTGGACGCGTTTCAGACGTGTTTCAGACGCGTTTCATACGCGTTTTGGACGATTTTGGACGCGTTTTTGCGCGTTTAAGATGCGTTTCAGACGCGTTTCGGACGCGTTTCAGGCGCGTTTTGGACGCGTTTCGGATGCGTTTCAGACGCGTTTTGGACAAGTTTCAGACGTTTTGGACAAGTTTCAGACGAGTTTTGGACGCGTTTCAGACCTGTTTCAGACGCGTTTTGGACGCGTTTCAGACCCGTTTCAGACGCGTTTTGGACGCGTTTCAGATGCGTTTTGGGCGCGTTTCAATTGCGTTTTGGACGCGTTTCAGACGCGTTTTGGACGCGTTTCGGACTCGTTTCGGACGCGTTTTGGACCCGTTTCAGACGCGTTTTGGACGCGTTTCAGATGCGTTTTGGACGCGTTTCAGATGCGTTTTGGGTGCGTTTCAGACGCGTTTTGGACGCGTTTTGGACGCTTTTCAAACGCGTTTTGGACGCGTTTCAGACGTGTTTCAGACGCGTTTCAGATTCGTTTCAGACGCGTTTTGGACGCGTTTTGGACGCGTTTCGGACGCGTTTCGGACGCGATTCACACGCGTTTTGGGCGCGTTTCAGATGCGTTTTGGACGCGTTTCAGACGCGTTTCAGACGCGTTTTGGACGCGTTTCAGACGCGTTTTGGACGCGTTTCAGACGCGTTTTGGACGCGTTTCAGACGCGTTTTGGACTCGTTTCGGACGCGTTTCAGACGCGTTTTGGACGCGTTTTAGACGCGTTTCAGACGCGTTTCGGACGCGTTTTGGACGCGTTTCAGAAGCGTTTTGGATGCGTTTCGGACTCGTTTCAGACACGTTTTTTACGCGTTTCGGACGCGTTTCAGACGCGTTTTGGACGCGTTTCAGACGCGTTTTGGACGCGTTTCAGACGCGTTTTGGACTCGTTTCGGACGCGTTTCAGACGCGTTTCAGACGCGTTTTGGACGCGTTTTAGACGCGTTTCAGACGCGTTTCAGACGCGTTTTGGACGCGTTTCAGACGCGTTTTGGACGCGTTTCAGACGCGTTTGGACGCGTTTCCAAGACGTTATGGAAGCGTTTCAGACGCGTTTTGGACGCGTTTCAGATGCGTTTTGGGTGCGTTTCGGACGCGTTTCGGACGCGATTCACACGCGTTTTGGGCGCGTTTCAGATGCGTTTTGGACGCGTTTCAGACGCGTTTCAGACGCGTTTTGGACGCGTTTCAGATGCGTTTTGGACGCGTTTCAGACGCGTTTTGGACGCGTTTCAGACGCGTTTTGGACGCGTTTCAGACGCGTTTGGACGCGTTTCCAAGACGTTATGGAAGCGTTTCAGACGCGTTTTGGACGCGTTTCAGATGCGTTTTGGGTGCGTTTCGGACGCGTTTCGGACGCGATTCACACGCGTTTTGGGCGCGTTTCAGATGCGTTTTGGACGCGTTTCAGACCTGTTTCAGACGCGTTTTGGACGCGTTTCAGATGCGTTTTGGACGCGTTTCGGACGCGATTCACACGCGTTTTGGGCGCGTTTCAGATGCGTTTTGGACGCGTTTCGGACGCGTTTCAGACGCGTTTCAGACGCGTTTTGGACGCGTTTTAGACGCGTTTCAGACGCGTTTTAGACGCGTTTCAGACGCGTTTCAGACGCGTTTCAGACGCGTTTTGGACGCGTTTCAGACGCGTTTTGGACGCGTTTCAGACGCGTTTGGACGCGTTTCCAAGACGTTATGGAAGCGTTTCAGACGCGTTTTGGACGCGTTTCAGATGCGTTTTGGGTGCGTTTCGGACGCGTTTCGGACGCGATTCACACGCGTTTTGGGCGCGTTTCAGATGCGTTTTGGACGCGTTTCAGACCTGTTTCAGACGCGTTTTGGACGCGTTTCAGATGCGTTTTGGACGCGTTTCGGACGCGATTCACACGCGTTTTGGGCGCGTTTCAGATGCGTTTTGGACGCGTTTCGGACGCGTTTCGGACGCGTTTCAGACGCGTTTCAGACGCGTTTCAGACGCGTTTTGGACGCGTTTTAGACGCGTTTTGGACGCGTTTTAGACGCGTTTCAGACGCGTTTCGGACGCGTTTTAGACGCGTTTCAGAAGCGTTTTGGATGCGTTTCGGACGCGTTTCAGACGCGTTTCAGACGCGTTTTGGACGCGTTTTAGACACGTTTTGGACGCGTTTTAGACGCGTTTCAGACGCGTTTCGGACGCGTTTTAGACGCGTTTCAGAAGCGTTTTGGATGCGTTTCGGACTGGTTTCAGACACGTTTTTTACGCGTTTCGGACGCGTTTCAGACGCGTTTTGGACGCGTTTCAGACGCGTTTCAGAGACGTTTTGGAAGCGTTTCAGACGAGTTTTGGACGCGTTTCGGACGCGTTTCAGACGCATTTCAGACGCGTTTTGGACGCGTTTTAGACGCGTTTCAGACGCGTTTTGGACGCGTTTCGGACGCGTTTCAGACGCGTTTCAGACGCGTTTTGGACGCGTTTTAGACGCGTTTCAGACGCGTTTTGGACGCGTTTCGGACGCGTTTTGGACGCGTTTCAGAAGCGTTTTGGATGCGTTTCGGACTCGTTTCAGACACGTTTTGGACGCGTTTCAGACGCGTTTTTAAGGTGTTTCAGATGCGTTTTGGACGCGTTTTGGACGCGTTTCAGACGCTTTTGGAAGCGTTTCAGACGCGTTTTGGACGCGTTTTGGGCTCATTTTAGACGCGTTTTGCACGATTTTCGGACGCGTTTCAGACGCGTGTTGGACGCGGACGCGATTCACACGCGTTTTGGACGCGTTTTGGGCGCGTTTCTGATGCGTTTTGGATGCGTTTTGGACGCGTTTCTGACGCGTTTCAGATGCGTTTTGGACGCGTTTCAGACGCGTTTTGGACGCGTTTCAGACGCGTTTCAGACGCGTTTCGGACGCGTTTCAGACGCATGGACGCGTTTCAGACGCGTTTTGGACGCGTTTTGGACGCGTTTCGGACGCGTTTCAGACGCGTTTCAGACGCGTTTTGGACGCGTTTTAGACGCGTTTCAGATGCGTTTTGGACGCGTTTCAGATGCGTTTTGGAAGCGTTTCAGATGCGTTTTGGACGCGTTTTAGACGCGTTTTTGGCTCGTTTCAGGCTTGTTTTAGGCGCGTTTCAGATGCGTTTTGGACGCGTTTAGACGCGTTTCAAACGCGTTTCGGACGCGTTTCAGACGCGTTTTGGACGCGTTTCGGACGCGTTTCAGACGCGTTTCAGACTAGTGATGGATAGTTCCGGAGCCAAATAGTTCCTGGAACTAGTTAATCACTCGGAACTAGTTCCACTAGTTCCCCAAAATTAATTTAAACAGTTCCATCGTTCAGACACAGCCACACACAAAAGAAAGAAAGAAGAAGAGGAACAAGAAACAAAACGAATGCGAATATATCTCTGTCTCTGTTTGAAATACACAATACACACACGCATGTCATAGAATTCTCATCCAAAGCCAACACACATGGATGCGAACGAGTTGAGCGCCAAAAATTCACAAACCAAAACCACAACTACTTTCTTATGAATCATGCTCACGGACATGGAACTACATTAATAGTTCCAGTTCCAGGATCAGGAAAAAATATTCAAATTCATACTATTTCTTATTTTGATGCATTTTATTGAAAAAAAAAACTTAAATTCTAGATAGTTCCGCGGAACTAGTTCCAGGAACTAGTAGGTAGATTAAATTTGTGTCAACCGACATACGTTTTTCTGGCCGCTTTAAAAGGTAGATTAAGTTTGTTTCAACTGACATAAGTTTTTCTGGCCGCTTTAAACGGCCATCAGGAAAAAATATTCAATGTCATACTATTTCTTTTTTTGATGCATTTTCCTGAAAAAAAAACTAAAATTCTAGATAGTTCCGCGGAACTAGTTCCAGGAACTTGTTCCGACCGAAAAAAGAACCGTTCCATGTTCGTTCCGGCTTTGGAACTGTTTTGCGGATCTCTGTTTTGTGTAATTTGCCTTGTCTATAATAATAATAAAATCAAAATTGAAACTTTTTCGTATGATTTCTCTTTCCAGTTTTATAATGAAACCGTAATGCCGACTTATAACGAGTCGATTTTCGCCGTGCGGCGAAGCTTTTTGGCGTCAGTCGAGTCGTGTGAACGTAAGCCGCACGCGACTAAAGTGACAATCCCCATACTAGAGTCCTAGTCGACTTAAGCCGTGAGACATATCATGGGCAATTCCATGGTAACTCACGTTACATTCACAAAAATTTCCTATACATAAATAATTTTTTTTGTTGTTAATTTTAATATAAATTGATACGAAATTACTATCCATGAATGGAGCATAACTTTTACTTTCATAATTAACAAAAAAAAAATTCTTTATTTTTAGCATTTGCTTGGGAGAAAAAAAAGTATGATGGTAACTCACGTTACAAAAATCGGACAAGAGTTTTAAGAGTCCGACAGTATGAAGTTTTTCTGCGAAATTAAGAACCTTTATTTGTTTTTAATGAAGATTCCATACATAAAAAATTACAAGCTTTTAATATTAGTGACAAAACCAAACATTTGTTCAATATTTCGAGGAAAAATTTTAAAATATTTAGGTAACTCACGCTACATTATTTTGGTAACTCATGTTACCTGCGATTTGTGGTTCCAAAAGTAAAGAAAATATGTATTTTCACTCATGTTTTTTTTAAATCGAATATTGTGTAACGAAGCTTGCTTAAATGTTAATTTATTTTAGCAATCACGAGGGGATATTGTCATCGTCACTATTAGATTCATCTAGTTTTCTGTGGGCTTCTTTTTCCGTCATTTTCATGTGAAATTCTTCTGTTGTTGGCAAGCTTATGCTATAAAAATGCTTTAAGATTATTAAACTCCCTGAATTTTATGTCTATCCATAAGGGAATACAACAAAGAATCTTTTCTTGCGACTTGCATAAAGAGTTGCCGTTTGTAAATAGTAATTTGCTAATAAAAAAAGTAAAAAAGACTGCATAATTTGTTCAAAATTCGTGTCCACTTTTTCATGGAATTACCCTCATGTGGTTAAAATCGACTCGTGAAAAGTCGGGATAGGTATACCTACTTATACCTTTTGAATCTAATATATTTTCTAATAACTTATCGTTAATAAAAATTATCTGTGAACCATCAAGTTGCTTAAATTTTTTTGTTGAGATATCACTACAATATTTATTATAGTTATTTCAAAACTTTTAGTTTACATTTATAAGTAGTAAGATACCTGCACAAATTTCTAACCTAACTTAAAAATAGCTTATGATATTGAAAAAGCATAGGAAAAGGGCCCAAGAATTATTTTGCCTAGAGGCCCATGACATGGTTAATCCGGCACTGCATAGGTACTATATATCAAGTTATGCATTCGTACAAAAAAAAAAAAGTTGAGATAACATTTTTCCATGACATTACGATTATAGAGAATGTCAAAAAAGTTTGTCCCGGAAGTCCGTCTGTCAGTCTGTCATTCTGTTAGTCTGTCATTCTGTCAGTAAGTCAGTCTGTCAGTCTTTCAATCTGTCAGTCTGTCAGTCTTTCAATCTGTCAGTCTGCCAGGCTGTCAGTCTGTCTATATAGGAAGCTACATCCTAAACGGATGGACCGATTGATGTCAAACTTGGTATGTAGCGTATGTAACGACTCCAACGATTTTGTTGAACAAATTCAAATGTAATTTTTAAGACAAGGTCTATCTTTCAATAAAAAAAAATTTATTTTTAAAATCTTTTTTAACGGTACCTGTCATAGAACCTTTTCTTTTAAATCCGATTTACTCCGAAACGACTTATTCGATTTCAACGAAACTTTTTGTTAAAAAGCATTTATATAATTTTAATATAAAACAATTTGAAAAATTTTTTTTGAAGAATCAAATTTTAGAAAACGGGACATTGAATTTTTTTGAAATTTTGTTTTTAGATGTTGATTAGTGATTTCTACAAAATGGCATACCTACCAATTTTTTTTTTAACTTTTTTTACAAAAAATTATTTATAAAATATTAGTTTTTTAAAAAAACGGCTCTAACGATTTTGAAAATTTTTCTAAAAATGCATCTTAATAAATCAAATAAAACTGCATACTTGTTTTGGAGGGCAATTTGATTTCATTTGTTTTACTCTTTAAAAAAAAACGAATTTTATGTTTTTTTTTTCTATTTTTATTTTTTTTTCAATTTTTATTTTTTTTTTATTTTGGTACCTACACTGAAGGAAAAGCCAGCATAAAACAACATAAAATCAATGAAAACCACATTGATTTAACTATTATTCGGAATGATTTTGCGTTGCGACAGACGTTGAAAAAAGGTTAATTTTTGATGGTTTCGTATCTGAAAGTCACATAAATCAAAGTAGTTCATCTTTGAAAAAAAGACATTTCAACCTCAATTTATTTTTTCCCTCAGTGTACATTTCCCAAATTTCTGCATAAAAAGTCTTACAAATTTAAGCAACTTGAACTCTAAGAGCAAGTTCGTGCGACCCAGTCGTGCATTTTATTTGCATTTTTGACAAAATTTAACAAGATACCAACTGAAAAAAAAAAAAAAAATTTTCGACATAAGGGGATTGCTTTCCCAATCAACAACATCATTTGCCTGCAAATAGTTTACAATTCTGCTATCTATAACTTATTCCATTATTTTAAAAACTTAATTTTTCGTATATTGGTTTTGATCATATATATTTAACTTTTGATAATTTCAAATTGGGCTTGATGATCGATATGAAAAAATGCAATCAATTAAAAAACTAATTCATTCTTTTTCTCAACGTTTCTCCGGTTTTTTTCCGGCTTTATCAGGGGGTTTGGATTTATTAGTTCTTAAAAAAAACAATTAACAATGAAATGTTTGATTAATAAAAAACTAATAATAATTTGTACATTTAAATAATTTAAACAATTTGATAACTATTGCACTTACTTTTGTTGTTAATAAATTACATTTAGGAACAATTATAATAATTATAGGCGTGTTTTTTCTAATACTCAGTAGCTACTCATTTTTCAGTTTATTCGCAAAACAATAAAAAAATTACACAAGTAAGTATTTGTTTTTATTGTTTTTCCAATAAAATAACAATATGAGTAGCTACTGAGTTGTAGAAAAAACACGCCTTATATAACAATAATTTTTCTTTTCTGTTTTTGAGTCAGTAGAAAGTAGGTAAGGTACCTGTGATAATTTATAGTTTACCTAATCTTAAAAAGATAACCCCTATATAAATTCAATTGATAATTTAAATGTAATTTTTCTCACATATTCAAACGATTCAAACGAAAAAAAAAATTATATCATAAATCTTACAAGGACATGGCATTCAACGTTTGCAAACTATCGATATCATTTGTAACCTTAAAAAAAAGAGAAGAAACACTTCCATTAATCTTTAATCCTTTAATAAAGATATCTTCAATTTTTCACCTACCAACAGAATTCAAAAGAAAAATCAATATAAAATTTCAGATAAAAAAAAGGAACCGCCCAGGCAATCATACACGTGTGTATATGTGGAAATTAACTATATTTTTCAACTTTTTAACTCTAAAGATATCTTTATCGAGTTTTTGTGTAAAGCATCCTGAAAACATAAACCTACTTCACATACCCAAACCCAAAACTATCTGCTTTCCAGGATAAAACAAAATCAAGCACTGTCAATTTTAGGGTGGCCATTTGATTTTTTTTAGAAAATATTGCCAAATATGTCTATAATTTTGGTTTCGACATTACAAAATTTTTTTCGACAGTTTTTTGGTTTTTTCGATGCAGATACAAATTTGGTACTGGTGCAGATTCCCTAATCTTAAAGGACACAAGACCGGTTTTTGAGCACTGAATTCTCCTGTTTTCAACATTTAAACAAATTATCTTTGAGCTCGAGAGGTCCAAGTTGTTGGTTGATAGTTTTAGTACTAATGAATAGTTTTTGAAAAGTATAATTTTTCCAAACACTTTGAATATTTGGTCTTTGCAAATTATTATAATTATGATGCTTAAAGTTTGGAAAATTAGTTTAAAAATAATGAACATCTAGTTTATCTCTCCAAAAAAATTGCCGTTTTGAAAATTAATTTGTTCATCATTATGGTCTGATCAGCAGTAAATTTTTATATGTAAAAGCATCGACCATTTCTTTACTACTATCGGAATAGCAAAAAAAGCAATTTAAAGAATTTTTTTAATTCTGAATTTCTCCTAAAAGAGTGCTTCAATTTCGACATTTTTTTTTTACACAAGAGCATTTTTATATAAAAATCAAAAATTAAATTTTGGAAAAAATAATTTTTGGATTTTTGAAAAATCAAATTTTCTAAAACGGGGTAAACATTTAAAATATTTGTTGTCTTAAAAAAACGAAACTTTTATTATTCGAACATTTTTAACAAAGATACGGACATTTAAGAAACTGTTAAGGCCTTGGAATCATTTAATTCTTTCCATGACCCTCTAACATGTCATTATTTTGAAAATAAATTTTTTGAAAACCTTAACACGAAGAAAACATTCAAAATAAAATGAAGACTCACCTGGTCAGCCTTCACTTATACCTACCACTTCATTTATTATTCTTCGAATCATTAAAAAAAAATTGGGAAGCTGCAAAAAAAAAAACACTTTCTTATCCTTTTGGCATCGGCCAGCAAAAAAAGAAAAAAAATATATATAAAATGAAACCAAATACTACAAACCAGCATCATACCAACTTGTGCTGGTTTTCCTTTTTTTTTTTTTTTTTCAAAGTTTAGTTTATTTCTTCCTATATTTTCCTTCCATCGTCCATCTAGGGAGGGAGGCTTCATATTTGCTCCGACACAGTCAAGTACCAAAGTGCTATATCTACTGCGCTTCAAGTTTGAGTCCTGGGTAATCCTATTAGATTGCAAAACCTGCAGTGTCTATCATCGCGCATCCTTTTGAAACCGCGTTTCCGTATTTTCTTTCGTTTTTATTTTTTTTCTCTGTTTCTTTTTTATATGATATTTACCTCTCTCCCACACAATTTCAGAGAAAACAACTTAACCTCTAACGACCAATAGCGGTAGGAGCAGAAGTACTAAGTTAAAAAAAAAATAGAATGACCGCCTGTATAGTTGGTATATCCACATTTTTCTGTTTCCTTACTGACTATCAGTAGGATATCCTTGATATCCAGGGAATAAAGGTAAAGGCAAGTTATGGACATTTTAAAAAATACACTAGGGTATAAGGTGATAGGGAAGTCATAAAGTGTTTCCTACAACAGTTTTATAGACTTATTGGTTATCGGTGTTTCGAACTTCCTATATCCTCAAGGTGGGATAAAATAAATATGTTCTTATATTTTTCATAGTATAAATGTCCTAGGTACTATTTCGTCAACAGAGCAGAAATATACAACTCCTCTGGATACTTTATGTTTTATCTTATTCAAGTTTATTAAGAGAAAATACAACACACAGAGAAAAAAAAACAGTTGCATAATGTACATTATATTTGTTCCTTTTGTTTTAAATATTTAATCAAACGATACCTTGACTTGTGTTTGTAATTTTGTTATTCCTATTTTTTTCTCAGATGTCCTTCTTGGTAGCACCGAGTATTCAACATCGTTGGATATGTGGGGTGTGGGGTGTATATTCGTTGAAATGGTCACAGGGATGCCAACATTCCCCGGTATTCGAGATACGTACGATCAGTTGGATAAGATATTCAAATTGCTTGGCACGCCGACAGAGGAGACGTGGCAGGGTGTAACACATTTCCCCGGATACAAACCGCATAAATTAGGTAAGAAAAAATATCCTGTATTTCGTTGAATTTTATTATTGTTTAACAAAGGTCATGATTTTTTTTATTCTGTTTGTATAAAAAATTCCTTTTGAAATTCCTTTTATTTCTATGTGAATTTTAAATATCATTTATTTTTTTTGCAGGTTTTTATAGGTCGCGTAAATTAGGTCATAGTTTTCCTAGGTTGTACGATATTATTGAAGGAGAAGCGATAGCGAATGCCTTTCTGCAATTGAATCCTGAAGAGAGGATAGGTGCAGAGGACGCATTGCAACACTCGTATTTTGCACAGTTGCCAAAAAAATTATACGAACTACCCGATGGTAAGTTGTTTTTTTTTTTTTTTTCTGTAGGTATGTTTTTTTGCAGCAGTAAAAGTCTGTTTGAAATTTTTGCATTTCAATTGTTAAACAAATTTATTGATATAAGGATTCATTAATTTAATTGCAATTAAATTGCAAAATCAAACAAAAAAAAAACTGAAAAAAAATATCATCCACAGAGTGAATGGAAAAATAAATTTTTATACTTTACCACTATATGATTAACAAAAAAATGATAGAAAGTTAGCATAAAAGTTACTCAAATTTATTTGAACCTGTTTTAAACTGAACAAGTTATGCAGCTAGTGCAGCTAGGAAAATTAACAAAAAAAAATAAAGAAAATGTAACCATAGGTAATATCAAAAGTGTACATTACCCACCAATATGATTTTTTTACTTGCGATATAGGTACTATAGGGCAAGTTTAGGATTCGTAAAAAAAATCGAACTCGAGATAACAATTTTACATGACATTACGATGATGGAGAATGCCAAAAAAATGGGTCCGGCAATTCTGTCTGTCTGTCTGTCTGTGTGTCTGTCTCTATCTGGAGCTGCAGCCTACACGAGTGAAGTGATTTTCTTCAAACTTGGTAGTTAGCAGTTTTTGGTGATTCCCTAGAGGGGAAATTGAAATTTTTTTTTATGACCAAAACTAACGGTACCTGCCATATAACGGAAATAGAAAAGTTAATTTTTTTCAAAAACGGCTCTGACGATTTTGACTAAAATTTTTGTGTGTAGTACTACACATAAGAGCCAACTTTTTAAATAAAAAAAATATTTTTTGTACCGTTATTAACGGTACCTGTCATAGAACGGTTTTTTTCGTTTCTGAATATCTCGTACAACATTAACCCGATTTAAATGAAAATTTTTATACAAACGTGTGTAAGTAAAGATAATATTAAAAATTTAGAAAATTTTCAAAAAACGCAATTTTGGATTTTTAAAAAATATTTCAAAAGTTTTTTTTGAAAAATCAATTTTTTGAAAACGGATCAATGAAAAATTTTGAAATTTAGTTTTTATGTGTAAATTAATTATTTCTTCAAAATGGCATCCCAACTTTTTTTTTGAAAAATGTTAAAAAATTTTTATACATAAAAAATTATTTTTTTAAAAAACGGCTCCTACAATTTTCGAAATTTTTTTTCTAAAAATACCTTTTTATACAAGAAATAAAATGGCATATTTGTTTTTTTTTTAGGATAATTTAAAACGGAGTTTAATTAATTATAAAAACAGATTTAATTTTTTTATACTACTTATGAAATTTCTTCAAAATATCAAATTTTAAATTTCTTGAATAAAAAGCTTTAACATTATAGTTACTTTAAGCATAAGAGCAAGTACGTGCGACCCCAGTCGTGCAATTTATTTAATCTATCGACCCATTTAATCCAACTATGTATAGGATGTTTTTTAGAGGCGTTGATCTTTTTATTTAAATGAAATACAAATTCAATGAATATATAAAAATGTTGGCTCTATGAACCAAGGAAAAAGTAAATGTTTTTTAAAAAAGGAAAAGTATTCAAGAATGTTATGAAAAGTATTTTTTTTTTTTTCAAAATTTATCTTTTTTGAAAGCTTTTAAATTTTGCTTTGAGAAAAATAAAACAAAAAAAAAATGGAAAAATTTGATTTTTGAATTGTTCCAATGATTTTGCTATTTCACCATTTTAAATTAAATGTTAAGTGCTAAAATTCTAGAAATAAATTGTTAAGTACTAAAATCCTAGAAGAATGTAGCTGTTTGTTTTGTCATGATGCGATTGTTTTTTGTACTGAGATATACCTACAGCCTATCGAAAATCACTAAAAAAAAATTACGAATTTTTTTGTTCTTTAAATTTGTTGGGCTACTTACTGTACCTATTATTGATCTCCTTTTAATTATTTTCTTTGAATTTTAACAATTAAGACAATTCTCATCTCTTGTTTCCATACAATTTGAAATACTTTGTTGTTTTTTAAGTCAAATGCGGAAAACCTTAGAAAAAATTTAAAATTGCAACATTCAAAAATATTAAGTAGGTACATATGTATTTAATTTTTCGATGAAACAAATCATACTTTCTTAAATATTTTGATGCGGTTAATAAGGATCTGAATTCTAACCAAATATTCCACGATGGTACTTTTTTTTTAATACATTATGTTAAATGTTTCTTTTATTTATTGCAATATTTCAAAAACTTGAGGTTATAAGTTTATTTGCCGACTTTATCAGGTTCCTTTAGAAGAAGAATATTATTTGGTTTAACTAAAAACTGAATATTCGAAAATGTATTAATTTTCGTAAAAAAAATGGAAATTTCTGAAAAATGCCCTTTTAAAAATCCGTTAGGTAATCAAAATAAATTTTGGCATAAATACCTACCTGGTGACTAAACGTACCCCAAGTTTATCAAAGAACTTTTTTTTGTAGTGATATGAACTGCGTATTATTCAAAAATAAACCAAAAACTTATAATTTTAATTAAATTTGGAGAAATAACATCCCCTCGCAAAAACATTAAAAATGCTGGAAAAAACAAGTTCTTTTGTGTTGTTAGTATTCTTTGTTTGCGCTTTTAAGAACGATACACTGAGGGAAAAGCCACCATAAAATAACGTAAAATCAATGAAAACCACATTCATTTAACTATTATTCGGAATGATTTTGCGTTGAAGATGAACATTTTAAAATCAACGTTGAAAAATTTTTAATTTTTGATGGTTTCGTGTCTTAAAGTCACATAAATCAAAGTAGTTCATCTTTGAAACAACGATGTTTCAACTTCAATTTATTTTTTCCCTCAGTGTAGGAACTTTCTTTTCTAATCGAAGCATAGCGTATTTAATAATAGATTTTCTTGTATGCTTTTGTTGCTTTAAGGTAGGGGAGAGTGGGGCCAAATGTAACACTTTTTTCTAAAATCGATGGTTCTCCTACAAATTTGAAAGTGGGTCAACCAGACCTTTTTTAAATTAAAGACCCATGTTTTAGCTCCAAGATGCATCATAAAAATTTAGCAAAACATAACGGTAATGTTAAAAAATAAAGCTTCCAAAAAAAAAATCGTGTTGTTTCAACTTACCCCACATACGGGGCAAAGTGTAACACATACCGGGGTAGGTTGTACCAAGAACTAAAAATAAGAGAAAAATACTTTTATTTGTTTATATTTATTTATTTTTAATTAATAACAATAAAAACAAACCTCAGTCATGAAATTTTGGTGCAAATTTGTAAAAAGTGGAGCAAATCCAAGATTTCCAGAGAAAATTTGACAGTAGTCTTAAATAAAAGTTATTTGAATTCATAAATTGTTTTATAAGCTTTATGAATTCAAGTGGTGGTTCAAAAATGTGTTTCCAATTTCAAAATAAATACAAATTCATTTACAAGCATTCATATTCAGGGTTGTTAATTATATTAGGTAAACAATTTTTCAGTATAGGTAGGTTTTTACATGGTACAACTTGCCCCGGAAAAATGTTACAACTAGCCCCAGCATGAAATTTGGCACATAAAATCAATTTAAAAAAAAAGCGAAACTGATGTAGACATAACATATACACGCAATTTGAGCCAAAACACATTTGCATATAACAAAAAAACACTTAGCACTCTATCTTTTTCGGGTAAAGAGGTAGACCAAAAATAAAATTAAAAAAAAAAGTTACAAACATGCATTTTTTGGGCACCACTAGTGTAACTTCTCACCCTGTCGTCTAATCTTCATCTGAAGAAAATGTGCCGGTAGATATGCAAAAATTGAGCATTTTTCTCCTTTACGCGTTTCTTAATATTGAAAGGAACATCCCTTTTTTTAGCTGTTAATTCTTACCCCTGTTACATTTAGCCCCACTCTCCCCTACCTACTTATGTAGCTACTCGTCTTTAATCAAATTCGAACAAAAGTTTACCTTAAAAACCTTATGTAAATAATTTACATATATACAACACGTTTAAAAATTAAATTTTTAAGAAACAAACTTGATACCTACTTATATGTCTAGAAAGATACCTACCAACAGAGAACTTTTTCAAACAAAAAAATATCTACAAAATCTCAATCCCAAGACGCAATTAATTCTCAGCAAACAAAATCAATTTCCCTAATGAATTGAAAATAGTTACATTTTGCGTAAAGAGCACACAGGAACAGAGATTTCTTGAAAACTAAAATTTCTTTGAAAACAAATTGAATTTCTTGAATTTATTAAGTATGTACCCACCTGTGTTGTTTTCCTGTGTGTCTTTCTTACATTTTCTCCACTTTTGCAAAAGACAACTCCGTCCCTATACAAATTAAAAGCCTATATATAAAGCTAAGCTATCGCGCAAAATGCAATTAATTCCAAAAATAAACACAAAATTAATTTGAAAACAAGCACAAACACAATTTACAATTTAAATTCGTTTGCAAACTTCAAATTCAAAAGCAGATAACAACTTTTAAGCTAACAATTTTCCCTATGCGAATTATATAAGCGGGATGTTGCTAACTCCCTGAGCAGCAGTGCTACTGCTCTAGATAAACCCGTCTACAAAATCTTAAAAAAAAGACCTCTTTATATCGATTGTGGCGCGCGCTCTTAATAACAGAGTCCAGTGTTTGCAAAGTAAACTTTCGCAAAAACAAGCAGGATAGCAGCTATACATATAGATTTTTCTTCGCCTGCACCGCTTAAGATATGTACACACACTTTAGTGCTCCAAATAAGCAAAGCAATTATTATTTTCGCCGGTTTATTTTGTAATTCATTGCTTATACAAACTGTGGTGACAGTAACAAAAAAACAATTGCAAGCAAAACATGACTCGGAATGTACCAGAATGTTTTCTGCCATCGCAGAACCAATTTGGAGTTTTTTTTTGTCTTCTGTTGGCTTGCGATTTAGGTGCATTTGTAGGGTATATTTTGGAGTCATAAAAAATGAGAACTTCTTAAAGCTTTAGTTAATTTACTAGAGTTTTCAAATTTCTACTATAAAAGCAAAATCTTTCGACCATGTTGTGGCCTTTATTTGATTGTTGCAATTTGTCTATATACAATATAGAACACCATCACAGGGGATGCATCCTATATTTTATTGTGTTTGAGGGTTTTTGCGTTGGGGTTTTGTTATTTGCCTTGGCCCCTCTCCATATAAACGATGCACAGTGCACAATCTACAACAAATACCGTCGTTGTCGTCGTCGTCGCCGCCATGCTGCATTGACATGCTGGGATTTCAAACGCGCGGTTGGCAAAACAACTTTCATCAACCACAAAGCAGATTAGAGCGAGTTGTTTGGAATATTTTTCGTACTCAAATAATACAAGGACGAAAACATGCACTGCTATTTCCGTTGGGAAGAGTATTTACAGGATATTTGAAGGTCCTGCATATTTTATTGGATTATTTTATTCGCATTACTCGCGCGCATGTAAGCTAAAATATTTCTACAGAAAGTCAAATAGTCATATACTTTAACCATTTTACCATATTTGTGTAGCTATACTGGGGAATTTTATCTGTTTGCTTTGTGGCATGTTTTTTGTGCGATACGAGATATATATTGAAAAGTATAATTATACGCAACAATTCACTCATTAAAGGGGAAAACATTTACTATATATGCAGGATGTATCCTTCTGTGTAGTTTAATTTTATGGCAATTTTATGGTTGTAATCTTTTTTTTTAAGCCATGTAGGTTTTGAGTTTCAATTAAAAAATAAGTAGCATATAAATATTGAAAAAGGTCCTTAAATGAAAATACTATTATCTAGTTTAGAATATTTAACCAAAAACTTAAAATTCCTAAAAAAAAAGAGGTAGTAAAGGCGAAAATGGTTACTAGTGAGAAATAAAAAAATCAAAAAAGCATTTTTATTTGTATGTAAGTATGCAGTTTTGATTGATATGTTAAGGTGCATTTTTAGAAAAAAAAAAAAACATTTAAAATCGTTGGACCCGTTTTTTAAAAAAACAATTTTTTATAAATATGTAGTTTTTTGGAAAAAAAAAGTTTTAAAATAAAATTTGTATGTCATTTTGTAGGAATCACTCATCAACATCTAAAAACAAAATTTCAAAAAAAATCAATGTCCCGTTTTCAAAAATTTGATTTTTCAAAAAAAAATTTAAAATTTTTTTTTTTAATCCAAAAATTTTTTTTTCGAAATTTTATTTTTGGTTTTTATTAAAATTATATAAATGCTTCTACCAAAAAACTTTCGTTGAAATCGAATAAGCGGTTTCGGAGGGATCGGGTCAAAATTCTGGCTTCAAAATTCTGCTTTTTTAAAGAAAATTCTGTTTTTCAAAATTCTGCTTTTTTTCTATTCTGCTTTTCAAAATTCTGCTTTTTAAAATTCTGCTTTTCAAAATTCTGCCAGCATTATACTTGAACAAAAAAAATTCTGCCAATTCTGTTTTTTTTTTTATAGCATATGCGCTGACTAAAAAAAAATACACCTCATTAATGTAATTCAACATTGGCACTTTCCTAAATTTTTTTGTTTAAGTGTCGCAAATATTTTTTAAAATGCATAGACTGACTTATTGGAATCGATGTTGTTTGATACAAGATATTCTTTTTCTTATTCAAATTTTTGAATATTCATCTCTATTTGACAAATTAAAAAATTTTGAATTATTTTCGGAAATGTTTAGTATTCAAAACCTTTTCTTAATGTTTTCAAATTTATTCATTTATAAAACAAAAATTAATATACATTCAAAGGATGTAAATTATGTAGGTAAGTAATCAAATAAACAGATAATTTTTGCAAGAAGATGATTTTACAGAATTTTGCAAAAAATTAAAAAAAGGTTTGGAAAATGTTAAAAAGCGCGCGCTTTTGAACTTTTTTAATTTTTTGCAGAATTTTGAAAAACAGAATTATGAAAAGCAGAATTTTGAAAAACAGAATTTTGAAAAGCAGAATTTTGAAAGCAGAATTTTGAAAGCAGAATTTTGAAAGCAGAATTTTGACCCCGGCAGAATTTTGACACCAACCCGGTTTCGGATTAAAAAAAAAAAAAAAACGGTTCTATGGCAGGTACCGTTAATAATGATATTTAAAAAAAAAATGTTTCATTAGAAGATAGACCTTGTCTTAAAACCAAAAAAATTAATTCCAAAAACCCCTCTAGTCGTCAGATAACGATACATACCAAGTTTAGGTCCATCCGTTTAGGCTGTAGCTCCTTATACAGACAGACAGACAGACGGACTTCCGGGACCCACTTTTTCGGCATTCTCTATCATAGTAATGTCATGGAAAAATGTTATCTCAACTTTTTTTTTGTACGAATGCATAACATGATATATGTAATGTGTATGCATAGTACCAATATCGCAAGTAAAAATATAATTTGTAAATTTATTTCTGAAAAAAGTATAATTTTAACATTCCTAAGCTATCAGTTTGACAGTTCACTATTTTGTTATGGGTTTAAATAGGATGAACATTAAGATGGTCCACGCTAGTATGGAAAAAATAAAATTTTCAAAAAGTCGTTGGGCCACCCCCTAGTTTGGTTCCACATCCTATTGGTATCATACTGTTGAATTTTCAGCCTGCTGATCGATATTGAAAAATTGTATTTTTGGAAAAAAGTAAAAAAAATATTTTTTTTTTAAGTTAAAAATTGCTTGAAAGTTGTTGTTATTGTACCTACTTATTCTGAAAATATATCGAATTACATAATAATTTCTGGAGCCACTTCCAAGTTAATATCGTCAACAAGTAGTACGCAGACTTTTAATTTGCACTTTTTGCTCATTAATTTTATTATTATTAGTTATTGCTCACATTTTTTTTCGAACACTAATGAACATTTGAATTTCAAATATTTGTGTTAAGTTTTGCGATGTTAATACAGATAAGCTAAAATTCAACATAGGTCAATTTCATTTGTATTACCTTATTACCCAATTTTTTATCAATTTTAAAAATTAATACTTAAATGGTCACTGTGGTGTATGTGTAACATTTTTTCTAGTACACTTTTTTTTGTTGACTAACAGCACCGGTTCACAGATAAATTGGACACACAATGCTGAAATCGGTAATCATATTTAAAAAAATTAGAATGGATACGTTTTCGAGACAAGATTTTTCAAAAAAAATTTGTCGTTTTATTTCCAAGGATGCTTGCATTCGGGCTGTGTCTTGATTAATAAATTTATTTATCCGGCACCTTAATGCTAAATATATAAGCAAGAAACACTAGAATACATTTTCTGGGTCACCTTAAAAGTTTAAATGCAATGAATGGAATCATTAAAAAAAAAAAACGAAACTTTCGACAAACAAAAATTTTAACATCTTCGGAACTCAAGATTAATAAAAAAAGGACCAATCATCAAAAAAAAGTTTAAAAAAAAATCCAAAAATATTGCTTTTTTTTAATTTTTTCAAAATTTTAATATCAGAGCTATTCAAACTCTTATGTATTATCTACCTAGAAGAAATTCAAAAATCAAGCAAACGGTTCTATGACATGAACCGTTATGTGGTTGATTTTTTTTTTTTTTTTTTTCAAACCGTAAGCGATTTTTTTTAAATATATTTTGTATTTCTTTTCCAAACAATAAATGATTTATAAAACGATATTCTACCTTTCCATATGAGTAAATAAAACATAAAACAGCCCAAATGTAAACAAAATCCTAGGATTCATACAAAAAATTTACCTGGCAACCTTACCGCTTATCCTCGCCTTCCTCATCTAAAGATCAAAGCTAAAAATTTTGTATTTTCTATCTTTTGATAGAAATTCATAATTAATTCGCAATTTATATATGTAAATGTTTTTCTACAAAGTATTGACCCATGTCCTTGTGGTCAATTAGTTTTAAATTCGATTTCGCCACATCACTCTCATGTCTTATCCTTAAACCGGAAGCAAAATGTGCGGTTTCAGTCAATTTAATATGTGCGGTTGTTTTAATTAAAATATATTAGAAAAACCACAGGTGGAGTGTTCTCTCATACTCATACATAAGTTGGTACTTATATGAACAACTTACAATAACAAACAACCCTCATGAAACATGAATGTGACAAGGGCTATCTTTTACCTTACCTTGCCTCCTTTAGATGACGACCGATGACGATGATGATGAGTTCAACAAGATTGAAAAACAATCATATCCCATATCGATTTATAATATTGGTCTTTACTTCACATACATATATTGATAATATGATTGTGTAGAAGGGGTAAACTGTGTCACATATAAAAGTGAGTACCTACCTAACTTTCAGGTGTGGCATTGCTCTATGTATACAAAAAACATATAAGGAACCGATATATGGACGACAGGTAAATATTATGAAGGATATGATACATATACGGTGTGTCAGTTTCACATCAGAAGGTGCATTTGCTTTTGCTTGAATGCATCATATACCTTCCTGACGGGGGCGGGGGGGATGCATGACTAATTAGGAAAGGAGATTAAATCACACACACGGATGTGTAAGCGCAATGCCAATAAGACAAACAGGATGAGCCATGAGCTATACAAATAGTATACTTGCACAGCAACAATAAGGAGAGAGAGTTCATTTTAATTGAGATGAAATAATGATAATGGAAAGGATGTCACCTGTATGTGTGTGTATAATAGTCGGTCGGTTTGGTTGGTCGGTTGGTTTGGTTGATACTCTTGTGATAGGGCTCCATCAGGACATGTTAAATATACATCATATACATCACATCGATGACAAATAGAGAATTCTGCTGTGTATGGCATTTATTTTAATTAATTTATTTATCGATCAGGCGGTTGATGATTTATGTCACGAGGGTGATATGTCAATGTGCGGTTGTCAATACATAAAAAAATAATAATATTGAAAATAATGATGGTGGCGGATATAAGTTGCTCTTTAATTGATGCATATATTTAGGAAAAAATTAAAACCTTGGCATCATCATATTGCCAACATAATTGAATACAAATTTTCAATTCATCGATACGACAGAAAATCTTTAAGTTGGTTGTTGATTGCATGCATATGATTTATTTTTTATTTAACGTCTGTGTGGATATTTTAATATGACTAATGAACAATGGGTTTTTATGATAGAGTTTGAAAATACAAAACAATTTATTTTTTTGTTTAATTTAAATCAGGGTTGTTAAAAATCATTTTAAACAAATTTAAAAAAAATATTTATTGCAAATAAAAAAAAATTCCATTGAAAAAAAAAAATATTTATTGTAACCGAAAAATATTTGCATTAAAAAAAAATTTTTTATTGCAACTGAAAAATATTTGCATTAAAAAAAATTTTTTAGTGCAGCTAAAAATATTTTATTGCAAATGAAAGAATATTTATAGCAAATAAAAAAGAGTTCCATTGAAAAAAAAATATTTATTGTAACTGAAAAATATATGCATTGAAAAAATTTTTTTTTTATTGCAACTAAAGATATTTTATTGCAAATAAAAAAAAATGCATTGAAAAAAAAATTTGTATTGCAAATAAAAATATTTTGCATTGTAAAAAAAAAATTATTGCAAATAAAAAATTTTCTGCATTTAAAAAAAAATTCAATGAAAAATGTGTGCATTAAATATTTATTTGATTTTTGACCTTATATTATCTTCAATATTATAGTTGAAAAAGTATATGTATTGTCAAATAGCCAACATTTTAAGAAATTCGAGGAGTATTAAAAAAAATATATAATGCTGACATTTTGCATTGAATTTTTTTTTTTTTTTTTCAATGCAGAAAATTTTTTATTGCAATAATTTTTTTTTTTTTAATGTAAAATATTTTTATTTGCAATAAAAAATTTATTTTTAATGCAAATTTTTTTCATATGCGGTAATTTTTTTAGTAAACTATTTGCGATAAATATTTTGTTTTCAATGCCAATATTTTTCAGTTAAAATAAAACAAATTTTAATGGAAATATTTTTTTCAGTTGCAATACATATTTTTTTTTTCAATGCATTTTTTTGTTTGCAATAAATATTTGTTTTTATAATTTCAAATGCATTTTTTTAAAATTGATATTTTTACAACCCTGATTTAAATACAACTCTTTATGGTTTAAAAAATAGCTTAATAGTTTCATCAATTATTTTATATTTAATCATCGTCTCTGTATAAGACTCGAGAAAAGCAGTCTAAGCTAAAAAAAAAAAATCCAACTGAGTTTAGTCACTAATAACAATAAATTTATTAACTTTACTTAATTTGTAAAAAAAAAAACTGGGCTTTGATTTAAGTTTTTTTTATGGAATAAACTACTTTTCATTTAAGGAGCTTTACACAAACTTTCAATTTGAAATCGTTAACGTTAATTCATCAAACAAATAAGAACTAATAAATGATTTCTCACTCGAATAAACTCTATAATTAGTTTTTCTTGTCCAATTTTGGAGAGACGGTTGCATACATGGATTGTAATATGATTGGCTATACTGATCACTGTACTGGTATTTCATATTCACACATTGTTTTAATTAAATAATTTGTTTGTATCCATGTGAATAGAAAGTTTAATTGAATAGTTATTAAAAAGTATTTTTACTTGCGGGTATACATACATAGGTACTTTAGGGTAAGGTTAGGATTGCAAAACAAAAACGAACTCGAGATAACTCATGAACTGCTGAAAATGAGATCCTACTTCCGAAATATTTTTTGTACAGTAACAATGTCTTACGAAGAACCGTTTTCTTGATTTTTGACTTTTTCGTAAACGATTTAACTGATTTCAACAAAAAAATTTGTTAAATGTGAACTTTAGAAAAATTAAGCTGCTTAGATGTAAGGGTAAAAACTAACTTTTTGTATGCCCAACTTTATGAGCTTCTTGAAGCATACGAATACTAAATTTTTCCAAGCGAATCGCCCTATTATAATATATAGTAAAAAGTGGGCAATTGTGTTTAAACCTGGCCGAGCTGCTCCGATTTGTATGAGTTTTTTTTTTTTTTTTTTTTATAATGTGGGTATCTAAAAATTTTCCGCTAGTTCCTTATTGTTTTAAAAATCAAAATCAAGATTTGTATGAACATATAAAAAATTGTTTAAATTTCATACCTATTTTCCATTTTGCTTAGGTTTTTTAAAGCCAAACTTATTGGAATAGGGAATAAAATTCCATTGTTTCTAGCAAAGTGTCTTCAAACATTAAAACAAATTTGGAATACAACGACGACACCTTCAATATCAAGAAATACATTTTCAAAACTCCAGGATTATAGTCTTGTATTTTTATTTTATTATGATTTTACGATTTGTAACAATATTCATATAATGTTTTCCGATAGAGTTTTTGCAGGTGTCAGGAGTCCCGAACTTACTCTATTTGTATGAAAGAAAAAAAGATCAAAAATTCTTTTGGTATTTGAAACAACAGATTTTTCAATTGCAATTTATCTTTTACTCAGGAATGCCTGTCTGAGAAACGGGGTTTTTTTTTTCTTTGCAAGGTCTCCGATGTAGAACTCAATGTAGTTGATTATGTTTTTTTTTCGAGTAAAAGATTTGTTTGATTTTTATAAATAATTTAAACAAAAGAGGTTCAATATGACTACCTTGGAGAACTCCAGATGATACTTTTCAAATTTTAGACACGTACATTTTAAAATTTACGTGTTGTGTTTTGTATTTTAAACAAGATTTGATCCATTGAAGTAACCATTTCATAAAACAATATTTTTCTAATTTAAGCAAAATCACTGTGTAACTCAATCTATAAAATGCTTTATTTAAATCTGCATAAAAAGCATGCGTTGGAGTCCATTTGAGGAAATCTAAAAATTTTTCAATATTTTCCTTAGAAAAATGTTCCAAAATTCGAGTCCAATCTATAAATTGTTGCTCAAATTATAATTAATTTAATATTATTGCAACTTGTTTATCTTAAATTAATTTCTTTTTTATTATTTTTTTTACTTTCAGAAACATCGATTTTCACCGTTGAAGGTGTGCATTTGTATCCAGAGCCTAATCGGCAAAATAAATGAAAATTAAAGCAAGTTCTATCCCTGGATGGTGTTCGTCACTACTGTTAACAGCAGCCATATACATAAATATATTAAAAAATAAAACAAAACAAAAATAAAAAATCTAAATAAAATAATATTTTTTAATTTAATTTAAACAAAAAAAAAAAAAAAACATAGAGAAAGGAAATTAAATCATTTAATTCGATTTAAAACAAAAAATGAAAAAAAAAAAACTAGAGAATGAATGGAATCAGAAAAGGAAATCAAAAAATAAAATTGATAATGAAGTCCTTGTAACTTCTGCGCTGGATCTTCGATAACTTCAAAAGTAATACTGAATGATTCAACGCTGGATAGCTTCACATTTGTAAAATAATGAACACAAAAAAAAAATAGTATCTGGACCGACAAGGATTCTTAATGATGACGCTTGGAACTACCACAAAAATTTTAAAAAAATCTAAATATTAATTTAAAAAAATAATAAAAAACAAAATGTGAATTACGACCAACAGGACCATTCATTTAGATAAAATGAAAAAAAAAACGATCAAATAAAAAGAAGTAATTATAAAATAATACAAAATAAAAACTAAATAAAATAAATTGAGTTAAACTAAAGAAAAACAAAAAAGAAAATTTAAATAAAATTAGAAACGTAGTGTAGAATATTTAAGTCGTCTTGTACTATCCATCCAGTCATTTATGATGCGTTCGCTCATCTTTCAAAGAAGGAATATGTATTTAAGTTTTGCAATTTTAAAACTAAAATTTGAAAATGCCGTTTTTCTTTTTTGTTCTTCTATAATTTTTGTTCTCCTTGGTTCCTTTCAATGTATTTAAAAAAATGTCTTTGTTACAAATATTAAATACAAAATTATATACACTTTTTTTTAATAATTATTTTTCTTTTTTAGTAAAACAAAAATGTTATTTTGAATTTAATAATTTTTAATTTTATAGTAAATCTAAGTGAAAAATATTAAAAATAACACAATATGATAATAATACAGGTTTAATTTTTTTGTCTTGTTTTCTTTTACATTGTGTTTTAATATATGTCTTTATTTTGCCTTTGTTTACTATTTTATAATATGCAATTTATGTTAATAATGATAAATGATAAAACTAATTTGTAAATGTTTACAAATATTTTTTTTTTCCTTGTTTAAGTAAAAAGAAAATTTACACATTTTTATTTTTAATATAATTTTCAATGTATATGTATTATTTGTTAACCATATATTATTTTTCAAAATTTGTATTATTTTTTCTTTGTCTTATTTGTTTTGAAAACTTTTATTTTTATCAAAAACAAAATATAAATATATTGAATAAACTTAAACTTTAATTAATAGAAAAACAAAACAATTAAGTTTATGTATAATAAACACATAACATTAATTAAATTTATTTGTTTTATTTTATTTGTTTCATTTATGCAATTAAAAATATAATTAAAGACAGGTTTAGAGAAATTTAATGAAAAATTTTTGTTCCTCGTCGGGATCTGAAACTAAAAAAAAAATATAGTTTCGTACAGATTGAAATTAACTGAATTTAAAATGATGCACTTGTCTTAAAAGGAAATTTTTCTTGACCATTGCAGTCCAGTAACCAATAACAAGGATATTTTGTTTTATCTCATTCATATAGTTCTTTAATTTAAATTTTACAAACTTACGAAATCTGTAAGTTGGGAGAAAAAATTTAATATATAAATTAAGTCGATAGCCTTTTAAACCTGGGTTGAGTTTCGTGTCCGACAGGTCGAGATGGAAATCTGTTATTTAAACCACTCATGAAATTCGTGGATAAGGCTGGTTGTTTCAATTAGATAGAAAATGATGATAGGAATTCGGGGTCAGCTTTTAACCAATAGTTTCAACCAAAATTGAGTATGAATCGCTCCTACTGTTTTTTCCTCTTCTATTCCTATTTAATTTTCCGTTTCGAAAAAAAGTACAAGGTATGAATTGTTAAAAATAGTGCAATGGTTCCTATCTCAATTAAAAATTCTGCTACGAAATTCGAAGTATCACAAAGTCCAAATTTAGTAGCAAATGTTGCTGGTATAATGGGAGCCGTGATACATTTTTTTTAACGAACTTTAAACCCCTATTACGATTGTCAACTATCAATTATTGATAGTTACAAAAATGCCCAGTTTTCCCCCAAATTAGATTTTAAAACACCAAATTTCAGTATTTATCAACTATCAATTGATAGTTGACAATCTTAATATTCTTCATTATGTCGGTGTCTGTTATGGGGCTGAATTATATTTTTTCTTAACTTCGAAATATATTCGAAAATATAAAATTTGGCCTTATCACGAATTCTATTCGTGAATGAAATTTGCTACGAATCCTGAAATAAAACAATACAAATTGGTTCAATTTTATTGTTTTTATTTTGCACTTCTCACAATTTTTTTTTTTTTTATAAATTTTTATAAAAAAAACAACACACTTTGTTCTTCTACCCGAAGAACTATGGTAGCTTAGAGTCTCAAAAACCAATTTCAAATTCTTTGGATCAATACGTTCCCAAGCTCCACGTTTTTGTTTTGGTCCTGTGTAATTTTTTTGTCCACAATATACTCACTGACATAGCAGAATAACTCATCATAGATGGCGGACTTTGGATAAATTATTGATATAGCACGGTTTTGCATACATCTCAGAAAAATTGAAAAAAGACATTTTAGCGGGTTATTATTTATTTATTCTTGCGATATTCTTATTGCATGACTTTTAAGGTTTATGAAACATGTCCTAATCTTTTGAATCCTTAAAGATAAATACCTTATCAAGTTAAGAAGCCTGTAAGAGTTGATTTTACCCATTTATTAAAGACGCTTTTAATTTAAACCTGAAGAAAATTAGTTGTTCTAGAAGCGAAAATTAAAGAAAAACCAGCTTTCCCCAAAATAGAATGAAAAATGAAGAGGGTGCCGTTCTTATCATTTAAGCATAAATGGATTCCAGGATATTTTATTGAAAAAGCTAAAGAAGCCAGTTTCAAGCCAAGTTTCACTGAGTCTCCTATATGTCTAGTTGTTTTAAAACCATTATAAGAAGTCTTTTAGACTTGTAAGTGTGTAAACATTCAAGCTGCAAAATTTTCCTTAACTTCTTTCTTTTCCTTTGCAAAAGCTATGGTAAGGACCAAAGAGTTTCCTTTGGATGAATCAATTGCGTGGTTTGGGTTATTTAGTTTCGACCAGAAAGTCAGATCCATCACATGGTATAAAAAGAGAAGGTATGATCATTAGAAAAAAGTCTGTATCGAGAACTATCAAAACTTAAGAATGGCTTCTCAAGTTTTTGACAGCTGCCCATTGAAATTGTTGTTGTAAACAAATTTGTCTTGGAAATTGTTGTTGCTTTTGACTTTGCCAAATTAAACGTTAAAAACTAATTACTCCATTTTGTAAAATGGCGACTCTAATGATCATACCTTGATCAGATTTCAAATTAATGTATTCTCAGAAGATTCAAGCACAATGGGCACCTAATAAATTTTGAATCTCTGTTGTCAATAGATACACTTTCTCACATTTTTTTAAAGTTATACAGACTCACCATATTGTTCATCTAATGTCTATCCAGTATACTTAATATCTAGGAGTAGGTACAATAAAGCGTATCATTAAAAAAATGAGAAACAAAAATACACTACTTATTGTGATTATTGCACAAAAATGTTTATAAATACATGAGCAGTGCCTTTTATTATTTTAGATAAACTCAAGATCTTCTGATCCATTTCATTGTCTGACTGCCTTTTTAAGAAAAAAAACTGAATTATATTTTTTTATGTAATGAATTTTTTTATTTTTATTTTTTTAGGTACAGTTAAAAATATTAATTTATCTATCCGTTCGTTCCTATACTTCATTTACTTCATTAAAAAAAAAAAACTTAAACGGTGCAATCTTTTCTTTTATTTTTATTTTTTCTGACGACATATTTATCAAATAAAAAAAAATAGATTTTGCACTGTTAACTGAAAAAAAAACACTAAACAAAAAGAAAATGCAAAAAATATCAGCACATAAAATATAGATTTAGAAAAAAATTAAAATTTAAACATCGAATTTGTACAATTTATTGTTTTTTTTTTTTTTTGTTTTTTTTTTTTTTTGTAAAAAAGAAAAACTCAAATAAACTAAGGATTTCTTATTTCCTTTTTTCAATTTTTTTGGTTACTCCTAACTAAATATCTTAAAGTTAAAGTTTGCGTAGTGAAGTTTTTCTACAAAACAAACTTATTGGGTCCTTTTTAATATTATAAATTTTAATTAAATTAAAAACTAAAAGAAACCTAAAACTATTAGAAAGATCTTAGCAAATAAACTTTCATAGAAAGTTTTCATATTTAAACAAAAAAAATTAAAAAAATGATTACAATAAAATACAAAAATTATCAAATAATAAACGTTGATATAATTACACCACATCTTGTCTTATGAAACCACAAAAAAAAAACATACAAACAAAACAACAAAAAATATGTAAAAACGTTAAAAATAATCTACAAAATTCTACTCGAAAAAAAAACACAAAAAATAACTAGACAAAATCAATTTCTATTAATCTGTTATAAAATTTATTTCATTTTTTTAAAAATTAGAAAATTTTAAATACAATCAAAAATCGAACTAATATAAGAAATTTAAAAAAAATAATAGAAAATAGAAAAAATAAAATAAAAAACAATAAAATAGAATTTCAGCCAAAATCGTAAAGACAGATGAATAAATTGTTAAAAATCATATTTTATAGTGGAATACAAGTAGTTAAACTTAATGTAGAAAACTTAACGTTGAAAATATTTAATATTTCAAATTTTGTAGAAAAGGTTTTTTTTTTCTTTTTTTTTTAATATTTTGGTTAACCGAAGTTTTTTGAAATACAGTAGAGAAATATTTAATAAGTTTTGTTTTTTGAGAAAAAAAAAATATTTATTATTTATAGAAAAACAAAGTTTATTGGTTAGGTGATGAATGATGGACATGTATTTAATTATCATCCCTATTGCGAGTTTCACCTTTTCATATTTCCACCCGGAAAAATGACATTTCACATTCCCTTTATTACGAGTTTTGGGCGGAAAACTTTCCCCCTATTGCGAACTATTTTTTCGGATGGAATGTTAAGCATTTCACCTCTTTTTCTTTCACAGAAAATTTTACGTCGAAAAGAACAATTTTGGTGGAAAATGTAAGAAATGTTTGCATTTTTCAATAAATACTAAATTTGAATAGAAAAAGGAAATATTTTTTTCTATTAGAACCAAATTAATTAAAAACAGAATGTTTAACTGTCAAGCAGAATGTAGTTTATGTGCACTGTTCAAAAATTCAATATTTTTGTTTGATCATCAAACATTTTTAGGTTTATTTGACTTAGGGTGTTTTCATAAACATCGGAAATCTGCGTTAGTTCAATTGTCTTTCTGCTTTACTGCATTAATGAACACACCAATTCTGCAGAATTTTACAGATAGTACAATTTTCGGCAGTCACTGAGTGTTCATAAACGTCAGAAAAAAAATATAAAAAATGACCACAGAATGAGTTTTTGTTTAATAATCAAAAAAATATTCAGCCCTATGATGGTAGCCGATCGGAAAAATATCCGATCGGAGAAAAGTTCCGATCGGAAGATTTTTGTATTCACGGTACCCGAATTTGAGGAGAAAAATTGACGTCAAACAACGCACTCACTTGACATCTACCAGTTTGCAAAAATATTTTTTTTATCGTGAAAATAACATTTAACAAAACACTAGAAACACAAAAACATACAAAAATAGAAATTACTTGCTCATTACTGTTTTGTGCACTCATTTGTGTGTTTTTGAACAATATATTTGTTTATTATTCCAATTTTTTTGGTTTTTATATTTTTCGGATAGTATTTCACTTTTGATTTTCTATCGGAAGGAATCGGAAAGAAAAAAAAGCACAAAGCACTACCCGTCGCAAATATTTTGACAGTTCACTGCATAGCATCGCATGTATTTTGAATTTTCAACGCACCTAAGATTTTTTTCGTAAATCTGTCCGATTTTACAGTCGGAAGGGTTAAAATCATATGAAAACTGAAAAAATCGTACAAATCGGATACAAATCTCTTCCGATCGGCTACCATCATAGGGCTGATTTACTTTTCGGTTCCGAAAATATTGTTTTTAATAACACGAAAAATTTGAAAAATTTAGGGTGGCTCAGAAAAAAATACATACTTTCTTTTAAAAAACTAACAAAAACAACGAGTGGTTCACATTTGAAACAAATTGTCGATGGAAAAAATATTTTTTATTAGATTGTTCAAGAAAGTTTTTTTTTGCGTTTGAAAAAAAATGAGTTTTAGTACCTATACAGAAAGTTTGTTTAAATGGGTTTTTTTGCTATAGTAATATTAAATTCATGTCAAAGTAATTAAATTGAATTTGGTTGAATTCCAAGCTTTACCATTTTTCTGAGCCCCCTAATTCGAAAATACCTACCCCAATTTTACATTATATATTTCATAAACCATGTTTTATAAACTTTTTTTGCAGTGAAAATTAATTTTTTTTAATTTATTTAAAAAAAAAATTGAACCACCTTAATGGAACATTTTTTTTCTTCGATAATTTGATCAAAACAACATCCACGTTGATTTTTTTTTGGAATTCCACAAAAAGGTAACTGGTAACACTGTAAAAGGTAACATTTTTTAGAGCCACCCTAATACGAAAAAAATCAATTTAAACTCATTTTCTCAAAAAACACGATTTAGAAATTTTCTGTGTCAGTAAAATCTAAAAAAAAGAAACATTTTTTGCACCACCCTAATGATTAATTTGTTTGCTTTACATTTATTTACAATACAAAAATCGAATCAAGAGCCAAATAAATTTCTTCGTGAGCTCTGCAGCAATAAAATTTTGGCTGCGCAATCTGCCCGATGTTGACGACATAATAACGTTTATGAACAGCAGAACTGCAGTTGGACTAAGTTAGTCCGAACGCAGATCTGACTTTATGAACACGACTAACGCAGGCCTAAGTAAGCAAACGTTATGAAAACACCCTTAATGTTTTGATTTGTCATCATCATTAAAAAGTAACGGGATCCATAGTACATTTTTCACTTTTTATGTTTTTAAATTTTTCAATTTCCCTGAATGAACAATTCTCCTTTAAGTATGCTACTGTTTCTTCGTCGGTTTCGAATTTGGTACTATGCTTATTATTTGAAACGAATAAATCAAAAATCTGACTTTATTTCGGTATCATAAACCAACTCGATATAAATAAAACAAAAAAAAAAAGAAATTTCAGCAAAACCACCAACGTTCATTAAATAAATGTGATTTAATTCCATGATGTTGGCGAATATTTCCTCGCACAAGTCGGCACGGTTTCAACGATTCGATGATAAGTGAAAAACTATTGTAAGGCCATTCCAAAATAATGGAGAGGCCAAAGTATATGTCATTTAGTAGCACTTGACGAAATGATGCTGACTTGTTCTTTTTTTTTTCAGTCATTATTAATTTTGGCTACCCAGAACATCTATCTGCCTACAACAAAGATATCAACATTCACATTATGACATTTCTTTTGCGGCACCCTGTTTAAGCTATATCACAGGCAAAAACAACGCATTTGTTTTATTTAAAATTTTCAAAATCAAAAAATTCTGAAATAAATTTTTGAATGATTTCCACGTTTACAAAAATCAAAGAAGTGAAAAATAGAAAAACGCCCAATATCATTCACACCAAAAAACTAAACCACAATGAACTTTGTTTTAGTAAATCTACCTCTATTGATATATTCTTAACTTTGAATTTGATACAATAAATTTTTTTTTTAATAAAAATATTAAATAATACCAACATTAACTCGAGTAGAAATTAAAATCGTAACAAGAAAAACAAAAAATCAAAATAAAACCAATTTACCACGACTAGATACAAATATAAAAATGAAAATGTAATTAATAAAAAATCGATCATAAAAACACAAAAAAAAATGATTATTTGCTTTATACGTATTCCTCAAACCCTTCGCACAAGTTTCCATCCCAAATTAGTAAAAAAAATAAAACAAATAATTTCTATAAGTTATTAAAATATTAGTTGCGCAATTTATTTAACACAAATGCCATTTTTATTTCATTATTTGTTTTTTTGCTTACACAAGAATATAACGAAAAATATATGTAAAACATATATTATAAACAAAACAGGTCGCACATCCCATCCCGGAAATTCGTCCATAGTTTTAAGAAACACGCAGTTTTTTTGTTTTAAAATAACGAATTGACAACAAAAGAAAAAAAAAACAAGATAAATATAAAAAAAAAAAAACAATAATATATTTACAACAAAATGGGAATTTTTTCGGCTTTTTCTATTGCATATTTATGTGTTTTTTCTACATGAGCAAAATAAAAACAAAAAAATCGACTTCGATACATTAAAAATTGTAAATATTATAAAATTATACGATATTGATATATGTAAAGTTGTACGAGGTACATACATTTATATATATATACCTAAAATTATGTATGTTAATGTATTTGTGGTAAGTTTTACATGAAAAGCGTCAATAAAATTTAAAAAAAATTAAATAAAATTAATATAAGGAAAACCCATCTCTTGAAAACAACAACAAGTTTTCTAGATAAAAAAAATTTGTTTTTAGTTCTTGAATCTATTTTTCAAATGAGTTATATATAAAACTAAGTTTTGACATAAAAAAAAAAATAAATTAATTGTTACAATGATACAAATTTTAAATAAATTTAAAAATAAAAAAAAACGTATATTAGGTTCGTTCTTTTGTATAGAGATTTAAAAAAAATACTACAACAAAAACAAAAAAAAAAACTATTAAAAGGTATAGAAATCATGTTATGATTCTAATTATTATTGTAAATAATAATTTAAGTAATGTTTATATAACAAACGATTAAAAAAAAGGTATATTTAAAAAGAACAAAACTAAATCTTTTTTTCTTTGATTGAGACAAAATGGAAAGAATCGATCTGGAAAAAAAAATGAAACAAAAATGTTTTAATTTTAATATCAATATCTAACATCTTGAATTAAGTTAGTTGTATAATAAGTTTAGTTATATGAATAATTATTTTAAGAAAAATTAAATACTAATTTTATGATTATATTTAAATGAAAAATAAAACAAAAAAAAAATACAGTTGATTTTTGAGTAGTAAATTAATTACTATAAAATATAAGAACATGAAAAAAAAAACAAAACAATTTATTGAACATTTTAAAATAAAAACAAATTAAAAGTACGAAAAGAATGTGGTTAATTAAGTTTGTGTTCGGAATATAGAAGGCGATAAAAAGATATCATTAAATCCCAAAGTCATGTTGTTATTTTAAGATTATACAAATAATACATTTCAACAAATGCAACGTCTTACATATTTTGCCCAATATTAAAAACCATCTTTGCCACCAAGGACTGTAATTGTGTAAACAGGTCATCCAGAGCTGTTGCCTGTAAATACACATCCTAACCATTTTCAAAAGTCTAGTCCGTAGTAAACAAAGCACAAAAAAGTACCAGAATCTAGATGTCAAGGCTCAACCATGGCCGAGAGTTTGTCGCTTGAGAATTATCTTGTACTTCTTCGATAAAAACGGCATTTAAGAATTTCCAAACTTTGCAGATATAGCGTTACTGTAACTTTATTTTATTTTTTCTTCTAGAATATACCCATTTTTTCTTATCCAATAACCAGCGCGCTGTATATTTGTAACAGTCACTAACTTGTTTTTTTTTTATTTGCCTCAGGGGTCACTGTGGTGTATGTGTCACTTCTTTCTGTAAAAAAACCATAATGCTAATTTAAGGGAATTAGTAAATTTTTTTTAAGAGCCGATTTTTCAATCCTCTAATAAACAATCAGTTACCTAACTGTCCGACGAATAAAGGGCGCTTTCATAAATGCATGGTTGCGCAAGTCTGACGAATGCAAAGCTTTCATTAATGCAAATGACAAATGTCAGGTGTTCATAAATGTAAAACGCAAATATTTGCAGCGCAAATGTGCAAATGAAAAAATTCCCATGCGCAATGAATTTGAACTTAAAGAAAGAAGGAACATGACGTAAAAGATGATACAGCTTTTCTTTGTTTCTCAATTCTGTCAAAATATTAATTGGAAATTCAAAGTTCAAGTCAAAATAGCAAAAATAGCCGCGAATTTCTTAAATATAATAAATTTGTAAACATTGACATAAATGTTTAAAAAGTTTTTTTTTTTTAAGGGATGGAATTAAGATAATATATTGTTAATTTTGAAGAAGAGGCTGAATTGCAACTTAAAAATTTTGACAAATGACGCAAATCAGAAAAAGTGTTCATAAATTCAAAGTAAAATACATGCGCAAATAGTTTTTCTGACATTAGTCTGATCGCAAATGACCGCATGTAAACAAAGCAACCATGCAATTATGAAAGCACCCAAAGTTATTAGGCTCATTAACAATCAGGTAACAACGTTGAATATTTCAATCACCCAGTTAGCTATTCTACAGAATAACAAAAAAAAAATGTCAACTTCAAAAATTTTCAAAATTAAACGTCATTTTTATTCACAGTTGTTTTTGTTTTATCAAAATTTCTTTCAAAACAGCTTTGACAATTAACACATTATTTTTGTTATGACTATTCCTAAGAATAATTTGTATTCGTTTCTGAAAGAAGCAAATAGTCTTATTCTTAGGAATAAGCTTTATTTTTGACTGTTGCAAATTTGATTTTTTTGCTACCTGAGGAATAAGTAGTTACGAATTGACTGTTTAACTGACTATTGAAAAATTCAATTATTCAAACTTCTAACTAAAATTAATTTATTAAGATAAATTCAATTCTGTTATTTGATATTTGATTTAACACTTTTGTAAAGCAACGTAGAATAGTCTAAAAAAATAACAATTTTACACTGCAAAAGTCAAAAATCTAAAATTTAAATTTAAGATATCCCATTTCCTTTAGGGCCAAATTTTCAATAGTCAGATAAACCTCAGATAGAGCTTATTCCTAGGAATAAAAGTTTTTTTTTGTATTGACATTAATTTATTCTTGTGATAGTCTAACTGCCGATTGAAAAATCAGGGCTAACTGATATTAATTTAAACAAGGTCTAAACTGGCTTCTATCATCTTCATCCGATATGTGAGCCGCTCGTAATAAGAGTGGATCAAGTTCTCTTTCCTAGAAGTTTAACGTTTTAAGACCTTATAAATTCCGTGTTTGATTATTCCGTAAATAAAATGATAAAAACGAATTCATGACACATAAAACATTTGGCCTGTAAAAAATTTCTTAGAAAATTCCTTAAATTTCTAAAATTTTTTTTTTTACTTACAAATATTTTTTTAATTTTCTTATGACGACGGTCCGCAAGCCGACTTTACAGCATAACCAATTTTTTTCCATTTTTGAACTATACATACAATTTTAATAATATTGCAAACTTTTACTTAATTTATTAGAAGAAAAAATGTTTTAGATTTTTGAGATGTATTAATCCAATAAAGACCACTGTACCTACGATGCTCTTATAGCCAAATAGATAGTCTTGATTATAAAAATACACCTTTTTCAAAATAGATCATAAGCGAACGATCCATAACGAGAACAATCACACCTGTCGGGCACCCACATAAGGCAGCATGTCTTTATTTGTTTTATCGCTGTTTTGCAGTGAGTATTCAGACAAAATATATATATTTGGACTAACATCCCTTCCCTTATACAATTGACATTTCTATCATTGGAGATAAGTGTCAAATAGCTGGTGAATGGTGATATTTGCACTTCTTCTATTAAAAAGATTAATGATATGTTTGCAAGCTTTTGAAGTTCAAATCTTACCTCACTTACCAAATAAAAATATCTATACTCAGTATAGAAATCAATTGACCTCAAGACCCAACAGGAAATCGAAGACATCAAAGATAAAAATACCTTACTCACGACACTAAGGAGTATCTACAAAATTTGTATTTTCTTTGTTTAAAAAAAAACTATGTATTTGCATATACCTACGTTGTAAATGAGTAACATCGTTTTTTTTTTTTGTATCGTAAGACGAAACAAATTGGGCGTTTCTGCCAATATTATCCAATCGTCAAGAAAAATTAACAATAAAGTCGCTTCTTTATTTTACCTCATTATGTGAACAATTCTTTGAATGCAGGTTTACTAAGTTTTATTGTATACTTCGTCACGTTCAGCTTAGAGATAGTTTAATAGTGATTATACAATGCAACTCCTTTTTCGTTATTTCTCTGGGAATTTTTTTTATAGTTTCAATGAAATTCGTGACATTTTATTCAAACTACGAGATGGGAAAAGATCAAATCAGCGAAGTTGTGATATTTTTCAAGGATAAATAATCACTTTGAAGAATATTTAACATTGGATTGCCAACACAAAGGCTAAACATTATTATGAAAAGATCTTCGCATCTGGACCTTAAATAATTTGTTAATGTGTCTCCCAAATGTTTAAATGTTTTTAAAGCAGAACGAACAAATCAATTGGGTAGTTTTTTAATCAATTTGTCTAGCTAATTGTGTACAATGCACATACGAGTGTGTTTTTACTTTGAAAGTGCATTAAGAGTTTAATAAGTTTTATTTCAATGTATTTGAATAAAGATTTCTCTTATTTTTAGATTCTTTTGCGAGATGCTGAGTAAGTAATTTAAAAAATTGTATATGCCTTCGTTTCAGTAGACACACATTCAAAACTATTTAAAAAAAAAACATGATGTTCATGCACTGCCAATATTTAATATTTACAATTTTTTCTTTTTTTTCGAAAAAAAAATTGAGGTCAAAACTTGACAACATTTTTGAAAATTCATCTCAAAAAAATAGATTTTTAATTTTTATATCTTAATTCATTAGGCTGTTCCGTAGGAACTCATATCTGTTAACAGAAACATGTTTCGGAACTCTGGTCCGAAGATATTTGCTTCCGAAAGTGAAAAAAATATTTTGATTGCAAATAACTCAGCAACCAGACCTAAAAGAAACTTTTGGTTTTCATTCATGAATAGAGCTTTAAGAGTCCTTTGTTTTGATGTTTCACTCGATGCATTTCGGGAATATTTTTGAAAATTCATTTTCTTGGAGAAGGGGTACCCCTGGATTTTTTTCGAAAATCTCAAAAAAATAGATTTGCCATTTTTGTGGCTAAATGCATTAGGCTGTTCCGTAGGAACTCATATCTGTCAACAGAAACATGTTTCGGAGCTCTGGTCCGAAGATATTTGCTTCGGAATGTAAAAAAAAAATATTTTGATTGCAAATAACTCAGTAACCAGACCTCAAAGAAACTTTTGGTTTTCATTCATGAATAGAGCTTTAAGAGTAATTTGTTTTGATGTTTCACTCGATGCATTTCGGGAATATTTTTGAAAATTCATTTTCTTGGAGAAGGGGTACCCCTGGATTTTTTTCGAAAATCTCAAAAAAATAGATTTGCCATTTTTGTTACTAAATGCATTAGGCTGTTCCGTAGGAACTCATATCTGTCAACAGAAACATGTTTCGGAACTCTGGTCCGAAGATATTTGCTTCGGAATGTAAAAAAAAAATATTTTGATTGCAAATAACTCAGCAACCAGACCTAAAAGAAACTTTTGGTTTTCAATTATGAATAGAGCTTTAAGAGTCCTTTGTTTTGATGTTTCACTCGATGCATTTCGGGAATATTTTTGAAAATTCATTTTCTTGGAGAAGGGGTACCCCTGGATTTTTTTCGAAAATCTCAAAAAAATAGATTTGCCATTTTTGTGGCTAAATGCATTAGGCTGTTCCGTAGGAACTCATATCTGTCAACAGAAACATGTTTCGGAGCTCTGGTCCGAAGATATTTGCTTCCGAATGTAAAAAAAAATATTTTGATTGCAAATAACTCAGCAACCAGACCTAAAAGAAACTTTTGGTTTTCATTCATGAATAGAACTCTAAGAGTCATTTGTTTTGATGTTTCACTCAATGCATTTCGGGAATATTTTTGAAAATTCATTTTCTTGGAGAAGGGGTACCCCTGGATTTTTTTCGAAAATCTCAAAAAAATAGATTTGCCATTTTTGTGGCTAAATGCATTAGGCTGTTCCGTAGGAACTCATATCTGTCAACAGAAACATGTTTCGGAGCTCTGGTCCGAAGATATTTGCTTCCGAATGTAAAAAAAAAAATTTTGGTTGCAAATAACTCAGCAACCAGACCTAAAAGAAACTTTTGGTTTTCATTCATGAATAGAGCTTTAAGAGTCATTTGTTTTGATGTTTCACTCAATGCATTTCGGGAATATTTTTGAAAATTCATTTTCTTGAGGCAAGGGGTAAACCTTGGATTTTTTTCGAAAATCTCAAAAAAAATAGATTTGCCATTTTTGTGGCTAAATGCATTAGGCTGTTCCGTAGGAACTCATATCTGTCAACAGAAACATGTTTCGGAGCTCTGGTCCGAAGATATTTGCTTCCGAATGTAAAAAAAAATATTTTGATTGCAAATAACTCAGCAACCAGACCTAAAAGAAACTTTTGGTTTTCATTCATGAGTAGAGCTCTAAGAGTCCTTTGTTTTGATGTTTCACTCGATGCATTTCGAGCAAATTTTTGAAAATTCATTTTCTTGGAGAAGGGGTACCCCTGGATTTTTTTCGAAAATCTCAAAAAAATAGATTTGCCATTTTTGTGGCTAAATGCATTAGGCTGTTCCGTAGGAACTCATATCTGTCAACAGAAACATGTTTCGGAGCTCTGGTCCGAAGATATTTGCTTCCGAATGTAAAAAAAAATATTTTGATTGCAAATAACTCAGCAACCAGACCTAAAAGAAACTTTTGGTTTTCATTCATGAATAGAACGCTAAGAGTCATTTGTTTTGATGTTTCACTCAATGCATTTCGGGAATATTTTTGAAAATTCATTTTCTTGAGGCAAGGGGTAAACCTTGGATTTTTTTCGAAAATCTCAAAAAAATAGATTTGCCATTTTTGTGGCTAAATGCATTAGTCTGTTCCGTAGGAACTCATATCTGTCAACAGAAACATGTTTCGGAGCTCTGGTCCAAAGATATTTGCTTCGGAATGTAAAAAAAAATATTTTGATTGCAAATAACTCAGCAACCAGACCTAAAAGAAACTTTTGGTTTTCATTTATGAATAGAGCTTTAAGAGTCCTTTGTTTTGATGTTTCACTCGATGCATTTCGGGAATATTTTTGAAAATTAATTTTCTTGGAGAAGGGGTACCCCTGGATTTTTTTCGAAAATCTCAAAAAAATAGATTTGCCATTTTTGTGGCTAAATGCATTAGGCTGTTCCGTAGGAACTCATATCTGTCAACAGAAACATGTTTCGGAGCTCTGGTCCGAAGATATTTGCTTCCGAATGTAAAAAAAAATATTTTGATTGCAAATAACTCAGCAACCAGACCTAAAAGAAACTTTTGGTTTTCATTCATGAATAGAACTCTAAGAGTCATTTGTTTTGATGTTTCACTCGATGCATTTCGAGAAAATTTTTGAAAATTAATTTTCTTGGAGAAGGGGTAAACCTTGGATTTTTTTCGAAAATCTCAAAAAAATAGATTTGCCATTTTTGTGGGTAAATGCATTAGGCTGTTCCGTAGGAACTCATATCTGTCAACAGAAACATGTTTCGGAGCTCTGGTCCGAAGATATTTCCTTCCGAATGTAAAAAAAAATATTTTGATTGCAAATAACTCAGCAACCAGACCTAAAAGAAACTTTTGGTTTTCATTCATGAATAGAGCTTTAAGAGTCCTTTGTTTTGATGTTTCGCTCGATGCATTTCGGGAATATTTTTGAAAATTCATTTTCTTGGAGAAGAGGTACCCCTGGATTTTTTTCGAAAATCTCAAAAAAATAGATTTGCCATTTTTGTGGCTAAATGCATTAGTCTGTTCCGTAGGAACTCATATCTGTCAACAGAAACATGTTTCGGAACTCTGGTCCGAAGATATTTGCTTCGGAATGTAAAAAAAAAATATTTTGATTGCAAATAACTCAGCAACCAGACCTAAAAGAAACTTTTGGTTTTCATTCATGAATAGAACTCTAAGAGTCATTTGTTTTGATGTTTCACTCAATGCATTTCGGGAATATTTTTGAAAATTCATTTTCTTGGAGAAGGGGTACCCCTGGATTTTTTTCGAAAATCTCAAAAAAATAGATTTGCCATTTTTGTGGCTAAATGCATTAGGCTGTTCCGTAGGAACTCATATCTGTCAACAGAAACATGTTTCGGAACTCTGGTCCGAAGATATTTGCTTCCGAATGTAAAAAAAAATATTTTGATTGCAAATAACTCAGCAACCAGACCTAAAAGAAACTTTTGGTTTTCATTCATGAATAGAGCTTTAAGAGTCCTTTGTTTTGATGTTTCACTAGATGCATTTCTAGAAATTTTTTGAAAATTAATTTTCTTGGAGAAGGGGTAAGCCTTGGATTTTTTCGAAAATCTCAAAAAAATAGATTTGCCATTTTTGTGGCTAAATGCATTAGGCTGTTCCGTAGGAACTCATATCTGTCAACAGAAACATGTTTCGGAACTCTGGTCCGAAGATATTTGCTTCCGAATGTAAAAAAAAAATATTTTGATTGCAAATAACTCAGCAACCAGACCTAAAAGAAACTTTTGGTTTTCATTCATAAATAGAGAGTCATATAAGAGTCCTTTGTTTTGATGTTTCACTCGATGCATTTCGAGAAAATTTTTGAAAATTAATTTTCTTGGAGAAGGGGTAAACCTTGGATTTTTTCGAAAATCTCAAAAAAATAGATTTGCCATTTTTGTGTCTAAATGCATTAGGCTGTTCCGTAGGAACTCATATCTGTCAACAGAAACATGTTTCGGAACTCTGGTCCGAAGATATTTGCTTCCGAATGTAAAAAAAAAATATTTTGATTGCAAATAACTCAGCAACCAGACCTAAAAGAAACTTTTGGTTTTCATTCATGAATAGAGCTTTAAGAGTCCTTTGTTTTGATGTTTCACTCAATGCATTTCGAGAAAATTTTTGAAAATTAATTTTCTTGGAGATTTTTTCGAAAATCTCAAAAAAATAGATTTGCCATTTTTGTATCTAAATGTATTAGGCTGTTCCGTAGGAACTCATATCTGTCAACAGAAACATGTTTCGGAACTCTGGTCCGAAGATATTTGCTTCCGAATGTAAAAAAAAAATATTTTGATTGCAAATAACTCAGCAACCAGACCTAAAAGAAACTTTTGGTTTTCATTCATGAATAGAGCTTTAAGAGTCCTTTGTTTTGATGTTTCACTCAATGCATTTCGAGAAAATTTTTGAAAATTAATTTTCTTGGAGAAGGGGTAAACCTTGAATTTTTTCGAAAATCTCAAAAAAATAGATTTGCCATTTTTGTGGCTAAATGCATTAGGCTGTTCCGTAGGAACTCATATCTGTCAACAGAAACATGTTTCGGAACTCTGGTCCGAAGATATTTGCTTCCGAATGTAAAAAATAAATAAAAATATTTTGATTGCAAATAACTCAGCAACCAGACCTAAAAGAAACTTTTGGTTTTCATTCATGAATAGAGCTTTAAGAGTCCTTTGTTTTGATGTTTCACTTAATGCATTTCGGGAATATTTTTGAAAATTCATTTTCTTGAGGCAAGGGGTAAACCTTGGATTTTTTTCGAAAATCTCAAAAAAATAGATTTGCCATTTTTGTGGCTAAATGCATTAGTCTGTTCCGTAGGAACTCATATCTGTCAACAGAAACATGTTTCGGAACTCTGGTCCGAAGATATTTGCTTCCGAATGTAAAAAAAAATATTTTGATTGCAAATAACTCAGCAACCAGACCTAAAAGAAACTGTTGGTTTTCATTCATGAATAGAGCTTTAAGAGTCCTTTGTTTTGATGTTTCACTTAATGCATTTCGGGAATATTTTTGAAAATTCATTTTCTTGAGGCAAGGGGTAAACCTTGGATTTTTTTCGAAAATCTCAAAAAAATAGATTTGCCATTTTTGTGGCTAAATGCATTAGTCTGTTCCGTAGGAACTCATATCTGTCAACAGAAACATGTTTCTGAACTCTGGTCCGAAGATATTTGCTTCCGAATGTAAATAAAAATATTTTGATTGCAAATAACTCAGCAACCAGACCTAAAAGAAACTTTTGGTTTTCATTCATGAATAGAGCTTTAAGAGTCCTTTGTTTTGATGTTTCACTCGATGCATTTCGAGAAAATTTTTGAAAATTAATTTTCTTGGAGAAGGGGTAAACCTTGGATTTTTTCGAAAATCTCAAAAAAATAGATTTGCCATTTTTGTGGCTAAATGCATTAGTCTGTTCCGTAGGAACTCATATCTGTCAACAGAAACATGTTTCTGAACTCTGGTCCGAAGATATTTGCTTCCGAATGTAAATAAAAATATTTTGATTGCAAATAACTCAGCAACCAGACCTAAAAGAAACTTTTGGTTTTCATTCATGAATAGAGCTTTAAGAGTCCTTTGTTTTGATGTTTCACTCGATGCATTTCGAGAAAATTTTTGAAAATTAATTTTCTTGGAGAAGGGGTAAACCTTGGATTTTTTCGAAAATCTCAAAAAAATAGATTTGCCATTTTTGTGGCTAAATGCATTAGTCTGTTCCGTAGGAACTCATATCTGTCAACAGAAACATGTTTCTGAACTCTGGTCCGAAGATATTTGCTTCCGAATGTAAATAAAAATATTTTGATTGCAAATAACTCAGCAACCAGACCTAAAAGAAACTTTTGGTTTTCATTCATGAATAGAGCTTTAAGAGTCCTTTGTTTTGATGTTTCACTAGATGCATTTCGAGAAAATTTTTGAAAATTAATTTTCTTGGAGAAGGGGTAAACCTTGGATTTTTTTCGAAAATCTCAAAAAAATAGATTTGCCATTTTTGTGGGTAAATGCATTAGGCTGTTCCGTAGGAACTCATATCTGTCAACAGAAACATGTTTCGGAGCTCTGGTCCGAAGATATTTCCTTCCGAATGTAAAAAAAAATATTTTGATTGCAAATAACTCAGCAACCAGACCTAAAAGAAACTTTTGGTTTTCATTCATGAATAGAGCTTTAAGAGTCCTTTGTTTTGATGTTTCGCTCGATGCATTTCGGGAATATTTTTGAAAATTCATTTTCTTGGAGAAGAGGTACCCCTGGATTTTTTTCGAAAATCTCAAAAAAATAGATTTGCCATTTTTGTGGCTAAATGCATTAGTCTGTTCCGTAGGAACTCATATCTGTCAACAGAAACATGTTTCGGAACTCTGGTCCGAAGATATTTGCTTCCGAATGTAAATAAAAATATTTTGATTGCAAATAACTCAGCAACCAGACCTAAAAGAAACTTTTGGTTTTCATTCATGAATAGAGCTTTAAGAGTCCTTTGTTTTGATGTTTCACTCGATGCATTTCGAGAAAATTTTTGAAAATTAATTTTCTTGGAGAAGGGGTAAACCTTGGATTTTTTCGAAAATCTCAAAAAAATAGATTTGCCATTTTTGTGGCTAAATGCATTAGTCTGTTCCGTAGGAACTCATATCTGTCAACAGAAACATGTTTCTGAACTCTGGTCCGAAGATATTTGCTTCCGAATGTAAATAAAAATATTTTGATTGCAAATAACTCAGCAACCAGACCTAAAAGAAACTTTTGGTTTTCATTCATGAATAGAGCTTTAAGAGTCCTTTGTTTTGATGTTTCACTAGATGCATTTCTAGAAATTTTTTGAAAATTAATTTTCTTGGAGAAGGGGTAAGCCTTGGATTTTTTCGAAAATCTCAAAAAAATAGATTTGCCATTTTTGTGGCTAAATGCATTAGGCTGTTCCGTAGGAACTCATATCTGTCAACAGAAACATGTTTCGGAGCTCTGGTCCGAAGATATTTGCTTCCGAATGTAAAAAAAAATATTTTGATTGCAAATAACTCAGCAACCAGACCTAAAAGAAACTTTTGGTTTTCATTCATGAATAGAACTCTAAGAGTCATTTGTTTTGATGTTTCACTCGATGCATTTCGAGAAAATTTTTGAAAATTAATTTTCTTGGAGAAGGGGTAAACCTTGGATTTTTTTCGAAAATCTCAAAAAAATAGATTTGCCATTTTTGTGGGTAAATGCATTAGGCTGTTCCGTAGGAACTCATATCTGTCAACAGAAACATGTTTCGGAGCTCTGGTCCGAAGATATTTCCTTCCGAATGTAAAAAAAAATATTTTGATTGCAAATAACTCAGCAACCAGACCTAAAAGAAACTTTTGGTTTTCATTCATGAATAGAGCTTTAAGAGTCCTTTGTTTTGATGTTTCGCTCGATGCATTTCGGGAATATTTTTGAAAATTCATTTTCTTGGAGAAGAGGTACCCCTGGATTTTTTTCGAAAATCTCAAAAAAATAGATTTGCCATTTTTGTGGCTAAATGCATTAGTCTGTTCCGTAGGAACTCATATCTGTCAACAGAAACATGTTTCGGAACTCTGGTCCGAAGATATTTCCTTCCGAATGTAAAAAAAAATATTTTGATTGCAAATAACTCAGCAACCAGACCTAAAAGAAACTTTTGGTTTTCATTCATGAGTAGAGCTCTAAGAGTCCTTTGTTTTGATGTTTCACTCGATGCATTTCGAGCAAATTTTTGAAAATTCATTTTCTTGGAGAAGGGGTACCCCTGGATTTTTTTCGAAAATCTCAAAAAAATAGATTTGCCATTTTTGTGGCTAAATGCATTAGGCTGTTCCGTAGGAACTCATATCTGTCAACAGAAACATGTTTCGGAGCTCTGGTCCGAAGATATTTGCTTCCGAATGTAAAAAAAAATATTTTGATTGCAAATAACTCAGCAACCAGACCTAAAAGAAACTTTTGGTTTTCATTCATGAATAGAACGCTAAGAGTCATTTGTTTTGATGTTTCACTCAATGCATTTCGGGAATATTTTTGAAAATTCATTTTCTTGAGGCAAGGGGTAAACCTTGGATTTTTTTCGAAAATCTCAAAAAAATAGATTTGCCATTTTTGTGGCTAAATGCATTAGTCTGTTCCGTAGGAACTCATATCTGTCAACAGAAACATGTTTCGGAGCTCTGGTCCAAAGATATTTGCTTCGGAATGTAAAAAAAAATATTTTGATTGCAAATAACTCAGCAACCAGACCTAAAAGAAACTTTTGGTTTTCATTTATGAATAGAGCTTTAAGAGTCCTTTGTTTTGATGTTTCACTCGATGCATTTCGGGAATATTTTTGAAAATTAATTTTCTTGGAGAAGGGGTACCCCTGGATTTTTTTCGAAAATCTCAAAAAAATAGATTTGCCATTTTTGTGGCTAAATGCATTAGGCTGTTCCGTAGGAACTCATATCTGTCAACAGAAACATGTTTCGGAGCTCTGGTCCGAAGATATTTGCTTCCGAATGTAAAAAAAAATATTTTGATTGCAAATAACTCAGCAACCAGACCTAAAAGAAACTTTTGGTTTTCATTCATGAATAGAACTCTAAGAGTCATTTGTTTTGATGTTTCACTCGATGCATTTCGAGAAAATTTTTGAAAATTAATTTTCTTGGAGAAGGGGTAAACCTTGGATTTTTTTCGAAAATCTCAAAAAAATAGATTTGCCATTTTTGTGGGTAAATGCATTAGGCTGTTCCGTAGGAACTCATATCTGTCAACAGAAACATGTTTCGGAGCTCTGGTCCGAAGATATTTCCTTCCGAATGTAAAAAAAAATATTTTGATTGCAAATAACTCAGCAACCAGACCTAAAAGAAACTTTTGGTTTTCATTCATGAATAGAGCTTTAAGAGTCCTTTGTTTTGATGTTTCGCTCGATGCATTTCGGGAATATTTTTGAAAATTCATTTTCTTGGAGAAGAGGTACCCCTGGATTTTTTTCGAAAATCTCAAAAAAATAGATTTGCCATTTTTGTGGCTAAATGCATTAGTCTGTTCCGTAGGAACTCATATCTGTCAACAGAAACATGTTTCGGAACTCTGGTCCGAAGATATTTGCTTCGGAATGTAAAAAAAAAATATTTTGATTGCAAATAACTCAGCAACCAGACCTAAAAGAAACTTTTGGTTTTCATTCATGAATAGAACTCTAAGAGTCATTTGTTTTGATGTTTCACTCAATGCATTTCGGGAATATTTTTGAAAATTCATTTTCTTGGAGAAGGGGTACCCCTGGATTTTTTTCGAAAATCTCAAAAAAATAGATTTGCCATTTTTGTGGCTAAATGCATTAGGCTGTTCCGTAGGAACTCATATCTGTCAACAGAAACATGTTTCGGAACTCTGGTCCGAAGATATTTGCTTCCGAATGTAAAAAAAAAATATTTTGATTGCAAATAACTCAGCAACCAGACCTAAAAGAAACTTTTGGTTTTCATTCATAAATAGAGAGTCATATAAGAGTCCTTTGTTTTGATGTTTCACTCGATGCATTTCGAGAAAATTTTTGAAAATTAATTTTCTTGGAGAAGGGGTAAACCTTGGATTTTTTCGAAAATCTCAAAAAAATAGATTTGCCATTTTTGTGTCTAAATGCATTAGGCTGTTCCGTAGGAACTCATATCTGTCAACAGAAACATGTTTCGGAACTCTGGTCCGAAGATATTTGCTTCCGAATGTAAAAAAAAAATATTTTGATTGCAAATAACTCAGCAACCAGACCTAAAAGAAACTTTTGGTTTTCATTCATGAATAGAGCTTTAAGAGTCCTTTGTTTTGATGTTTCACTCAATGCATTTCGAGAAAATTTTTGAAAATTAATTTTCTTGGAGATTTTTTCGAAAATCTCAAAAAAATAGATTTGCCATTTTTGTATCTAAATGTATTAGGCTGTTCCGTAGGAACTCATATCTGTCAACAGAAACATGTTTCGGAACTCTGGTCCGAAGATATTTGCTTCCGAATGTAAAAAAAAAATATTTTGATTGCAAATAACTCAGCAACCAGACCTAAAAGAAACTTTTGGTTTTCATTCATGAATAGAGCTTTAAGAGTCCTTTGTTTTGATGTTTCACTCAATGCATTTCGAGAAAATTTTTGAAAATTAATTTTCTTGGAGAAGGGGTAAACCTTGAATTTTTTCGAAAATCTCAAAAAAATAGATTTGCCATTTTTGTGGCTAAATGCATTAGGCTGTTCCGTAGGAACTCATATCTGTCAACAGAAACATGTTTCGGAACTCTGGTCCGAAGATATTTGCTTCCGAATGTAAAAAATAAATAAAAATATTTTGATTGCAAATAACTCAGCAACCAGACCTAAAAGAAACTTTTGGTTTTCATTCATGAATAGAGCTTTAAGAGTCCTTTGTTTTGATGTTTCACTTAATGCATTTCGGGAATATTTTTGAAAATTCATTTTCTTGAGGCAAGGGGTAAACCTTGGATTTTTTTCGAAAATCTCAAAAAAATAGATTTGCCATTTTTGTGGCTAAATGCATTAGTCTGTTCCGTAGGAACTCATATCTGTCAACAGAAACATGTTTCTGAACTCTGGTCCGAAGATATTTGCTTCCGAATGTAAATAAAAATATTTTGATTGCAAATAACTCAGCAACCAGACCTAAAAGAAACTTTTGGTTTTCATTCATGAATAGAGCTTTAAGAGTCCTTTGTTTTGATGTTTCACTCGATGCATTTCGAGAAAATTTTTGAAAATTAATTTTCTTGGAGAAGGGGTAAACCTTGGATTTTTTCGAAAATCTCAAAAAAATAGATTTGCCATTTTTGTGGCTAAATGCATTAGTCTGTTCCGTAGGAACTCATATCTGTCAACAGAAACATGTTTCTGAACTCTGGTCCGAAGATATTTGCTTCCGAATGTAAATAAAAATATTTTGATTGCAAATAACTCAGCAACCAGACCTAAAAGAAACTTTTGGTTTTCATTCATGAATAGAGCTTTAAGAGTCCTTTGTTTTGATGTTTCACTAGATGCATTTCTAGAAATTTTTTGAAAATTAATTTTCTTGGAGAAGGGGTAAGCCTTGGATTTTTTCGAAAATCTCAAAAAAATAGATTTGCCATTTTTGTGGCTAAATGCATTAGGCTGTTCCGTAGGAACTCATATCTGTCAACAGAAACATGTTTCGGAACTCTGGTCCGAAGATATTTGCTTCCGAATGTAAAAAAAAAATATTTTGATTGCAAATAACTCAGCAACCAGACCTAAAAGAAACTTTTGGTTTTCATTCATAAATAGAGAGTCATATAAGAGTCCTTTGTTTTGATGTTTCACTCGATGCATTTCGAGAAAATTTTTGAAAATTAATTTTCTTGGAGAAGGGGTAAACCTTGGATTTTTTCGAAAATCTCAAAAAAATAGATTTGCCATTTTTGTGTCTAAATGCATTAGGCTGTTCCGTAGGAACTCATATCTGTCAACAGAAACATGTTTCGGAACTCTGGTCCGAAGATATTTGCTTCCGAATGTAAAAAAAAAATATTTTGATTGCAAATAACTCAGCAACCAGACCTAAAAGAAACTTTTGGTTTTCATTCATGAATAGAGCTTTAAGAGTCCTTTGTTTTGATGTTTCACTCAATGCATTTCGAGAAAATTTTTGAAAATTAATTTTCTTGGAGATTTTTTCGAAAATCTCAAAAAAATAGATTTGCCATTTTTGTATCTAAATGTATTAGGCTGTTCCGTAGGAACTCATATCTGTCAACAGAAACATGTTTCGGAACTCTGGTCCGAAGATATTTGCTTCCGAATGTAAAAAAAAAATATTTTGATTGCAAATAACTCAGCAACCAGACCTAAAAGAAACTTTTGGTTTTCATTCATGAATAGAGCTTTAAGAGTCCTTTGTTTTGATGTTTCACTCAATGCATTTCGAGAAAATTTTTGAAAATTAATTTTCTTGGAGAAGGGGTAAACCTTGAATTTTTTCGAAAATCTCAAAAAAATAGATTTGCCATTTTTGTGGCTAAATGCATTAGGCTGTTCCGTAGGAACTCATATCTGTCAACAGAAACATGTTTCGGAACTCTGGTCCGAAGATATTTGCTTCCGAATGTAAAAAATAAATAAAAATATTTTGATTGCAAATAACTCAGCAACCAGACCTAAAAGAAACTTTTGGTTTTCATTCATGAATAGAGCTTTAAGAGTCCTTTGTTTTGATGTTTCACTTAATGCATTTCGGGAATATTTTTGAAAATTCATTTTCTTGAGGCAAGGGGTAAACCTTGGATTTTTTTCGAAAATCTCAAAAAAATAGATTTGCCATTTTTGTGGCTAAATGCATTAGTCTGTTCCGTAGGAACTCATATCTGTCAACAGAAACATGTTTCGGAACTCTGGTCCGAAGATATTTGCTTCCGAATGTAAAAAAAAATATTTTGATTGCAAATAACTCAGCAACCAGACCTAAAAGAAACTGTTGGTTTTCATTCATGAATAGAGCTTTAAGAGTCCTTTGTTTTGATGTTTCACTTAATGCATTTCGGGAATATTTTTGAAAATTCATTTTCTTGAGGCAAGGGGTAAACCTTGGATTTTTTTCGAAAATCTCAAAAAAATAGATTTGCCATTTTTGTGGCTAAATGCATTAGTCTGTTCCGTAGGAACTCATATCTGTCAACAGAAACATGTTTCTGAACTCTGGTCCGAAGATATTTGCTTCCGAATGTAAATAAAAATATTTTGATTGCAAATAACTCAGCAACCAGACCTAAAAGAAACTTTTGGTTTTCATTCATGAATAGAGCTTTAAGAGTCCTTTGTTTTGATGTTTCACTCGATGCATTTCGAGAAAATTTTTGAAAATTAATTTTCTTGGAGAAGGGGTAAACCTTGGATTTTTTCGAAAATCTCAAAAAAATAGATTTGCCATTTTTGTGGCTAAATGCATTAGTCTGTTCCGTAGGAACTCATATCTGTCAACAGAAACATGTTTCTGAACTCTGGTCCGAAGATATTTGCTTCCGAATGTAAATAAAAATATTTTGATTGCAAATAACTCAGCAACCAGACCTAAAAGAAACTTTTGGTTTTCATTCATGAATAGAGCTTTAAGAGTCCTTTGTTTTGATGTTTCACTAGATGCATTTCTAGAAATTTTTTGAAAATTAATTTTCTTGGAGAAGGGGTAAGCCTTGGATTTTTTCGAAAATCTCAAAAAAATAGATTTGCCATTTTTGTGGCTAAATGCATTAGGCTGTTCCGTAGGAACTCATATCTGTCAACAGAAACATGTTTCGGAGCTCTGGTCCGAAGATATTTGCTTCCGAATGTAAAAAAAAATATTTTGATTGCAAATAACTCAGCAACCAGACCTAAAAGAAACTTTTGGTTTTCATTCATGAATAGAACGCTAAGAGTCATTTGTTTTGATGTTTCACTCAATGCATTTCGGGAATATTTTTGAAAATTCATTTTCTTGAGGCAAGGGGTAAACCTTGGATTTTTTTCGAAAATCTCAAAAAAATAGATTTGCCATTTTTGTGGCTAAATGCATTAGTCTGTTCCGTAGGAACTCATATCTGTCAACAGAAACATGTTTCTGAACTCTGGTCCGAAGATATTTGCTTCCGAATGTAAATAAAAATATTTTGATTGCAAATAACTCAGTAACCAGACTTCAAAGAAACTTTTGGTTTTCATTCATGAATAGAGCTTTAAGAGTCCTTTGTTTTGATGTTTCACTCGATGCATTTCGAGAAAATTTTTGAAAATTCATTTTCTTGAGGCAAGGGGTAAACCTTGGATTTTTTTTTCGAAAATCTCAAAAAAATAGATTTGCCATTTTTGTGGCTAAATGCATTAAGCTGTTCCGTATTAACTCACATCTGTCAACAGAAACATGTTTTGGAACTCTGGTCCGAAGATATTTGCTTCCGAATGTAAAAAAAAAAAATATTTTGATTGCAAATAACTCAGTAACCAGACCTCAAAGAAACTTTTGGTTTTCATTCATGAATAGAGCTTTAAGAGTCCTTTGTTTTGATGTTTCACTCGATGCATTTCGAGAATATTTTTGAAAATTAATTTTCTTGGAGAAGGGGTAAACCTTGGATTTTTTCGAAAATCTCAAAAAAATAGATTTGCCATTTTTGTGGCTAAATGCATTAAGCTGTTCCGTATTAACTCACATCTGTCAACAGAAACATGTTTCGGAACTCTGGTCCGAAGATATTTGCTTCCGAATGTAAAAAATAAATAAAAATATTTTGATTGCAAATAACTCAGTAACCAGACCTAAAAGAAACTTTTGGTTTTCATTCATGAATAGAGCTCTAAGACTCCTTTGTTTTGATGTTTCACTCGATGCATTTCGAGAAAATTTTTGAAAATTAATTTTCTTGGAGAAGAAGTAAACCTTGGATTTTTTTGAAAATCTCAAAAAAATAGATTTGCCATTTTTGTGGCTAAATGCATTAGGCTGTTCCTTAGGAACTCATATCTATCAACAGAAACATGTTTCGGAACTCTGGTCCGAAGATATTTGCTTCCGAATGTAAAAAAAAAATATTTTGATTGCAAATAACTCAGCAACCAGACCTAAAAGAAACTTTTGGTTTTCATTCATGAATAGAGCTCTGAGAGTCCTTTGTTTTGATGTTTCACTCGATGCATTTCGAGAAAATTTTTGAAAATTCATTTTCTTGAGGCAAGAGGTAAACCTTGGATTTTTTTCGAAAATCTCAAAAAAATAGATTTGCCATTTTTGTGGCTAAATGCATTAGGCTGTTCCTTAGGAACTCATATCTATCAACAGAAACATGTTTCGGAACTCTGGTCCGAAGATATTTGCTTCCGAATGTAAAAAAAAAATATTTTGATTGCAAATAACTCAGCAACCAGACCTAAAAGAAACTTTTGGTTTTCATTCATGAATAGAACTCTAAGAGTCATTTGTTTTGATGTTTCACTCAATGCATTTCGGGAATATTTTTGAAAATTCATTTTCTTGGAGAAGGGGTACCCCTGGATTTTTTTCGAAAATCTCAAAAAAATAGATTTGCCATTTTTGTGGCTAAATGCATTAGGCTGTTCCGTAGGAACTCATATCTGTCAACAGAAACATGTTTCGGAACTCTGGTCCGAAGATATTTGCTTCCGAATGTAAAAAAAAATATTTTGATTGCAAATAACTCAGCAACCAGACCTAAAAGAAACTTTTGGTTTTCATTCATGAATAGAGCTTTAAGAGTCCTTTATTTTGATGTTTCACTCGATGCATTTCGAGAAAATTTTTGAAAATTAATTTTCTTGGAGAAGAAGTAAACCTTGGATTTTTTTGAAAATCTCAAAAAAATAGATTTGCCATTTTTGTGGCTAAATGCATTAGGCTGTTCCTTAGGAACTCATATCTATCAACAGAAACATGTTTCGGAACTCTGGTCCGAAGATATTTGCTTCCGAATGTAAAAAAAAAATATTTTGATTGCAAATAACTCAGCAACCAGACCTAAAAGAAACTTTTGGTTTTCATTCATGAATAGAGCTCTGAGAGTCCTTTGTTTTGATGTTTCACTCGATGCATTTCGAGAAAATTTTTGAAAATTAATTTTCTTGAGGCAAGAGGTAAACCTTGGATTTTTTTCGAAAATCTCAAAAAAATAGATTTGCCATTTTTGTGGCTAAATGCATTAGGCTGTTCCTTAGGAACTCATATCTATCAACAGAAACATGTTTCGGAACTCTGGTCCGAAGATATTTGCTTCCGAATGTAAAAAAAAAATATTTTGATTGCAAATAACTCAGCAACCAGACCTAAAAGAAACTTTTGGTTTTCATTCATGAATAGAACTCTAAGAGTCATTTGTTTTGATGTTTCACTCAATGCATTTCGGGAATATTTTTGAAAATTCATTTTCTTGGAGAAGGGGTACCCCTGGATTTTTTTCGAAAATCTCAAAAAAATAGATTTGCCATTTTTGTGGGTAAATGCATTAGGCTATTCCGTAGGAACTCATATCTGTCAACAGAAACATGTTTCGGAACTCTGGTCCGAAGATATTTGCTTCCGAATGTAAAAAATAAATAATATTTCACTCGATGCATTTCGAGAAAATTTTTGAAAATTCATTTTCTTGAGGAAAGGGGTATACCCCTTGCTTAAATGCACTCAGTGCCTGGTTATTCATATAAAAAAAATTGAAAGAATAAATCAATTTTTGTTTTAATGAAAAAACAAAGCAAGTTATGCCCTATTGCATGAGAAAAAAGCCGACAACTTGAGACACTCTAATGCAACCTATTTCAAATGTCAATAAGCTAATATAAAACAAGACTTATCATTTTTATCAACAAACGAAGCACTCGTTGGCAGATTCAGACAAAGTGGTATATCGATCAGTATGATGATCATCTTCAAACAAATTCCATTCAACAATTTGTCATCATACATGTTTGTATAGACGAACTCATCGATCTGGCCAAGAGTGAAGCAAACATCAAGCAACACCTTCTAAGAACCAACATTATTTACTAGCTTTACTTGGCTGTTGCACAGCTAAACTTTAGTTTGCTTATGTAAACCGCTATGATCACATCGCGCTATTTTTCTTCCACTCAGAATTCGATGAGATTTTTTATTTTTTAATTTATCCGCTTTTTTAAATTCATTTTTTATTCAATTTCCCTTAAATTTTAATTTTAATTAAAAAAAAATGAGTTTTCGTGCCAAAATCTTTTTGTGTGTGGCATTCGTGTGCATTTGTAATGCTGCCGGCGAATATCCATATCGTCGTCGAGATAATCGGGTGAGTTTTCGTTGATTTTCCATCAAAATCAAATCTTGCAATTCAGAAAAAAATCTATCTTTAAGATAACGTATCTTTTCGATTCAATTTATGTGAAATCTTAAAATAGAGTGCAAGTGATTTATGTGTCAAGTATTTCTGTCTCATTGGTGATGTTCTTATTTTTTTAGTCGTCACACCCTGCACCGGTTAATATCACCAAGATGGTTTCTCAAATACAAGAACGAGTATCTGCTATGTCCACAATGGATCACAACCAACTCAACAAACTGGCTTCCATCGAAAACAAGTGAGTTTAAGCCTTAACATCAGTATAATATGAAGTTGATCTTAGGTGAAGATGCAAAAGAAGAAAAAATTTTGAAAAAATAACGAATCAACGAAGAAACGAACTCAAGCGTTCCGAGGCTAAGGTCAATGCGAAGAACGCATGCCGGTCTCTAGTCCAAATGGCTGCCGTCATATTAATTGAAGATTTTGTTTGTTTACATAAAAATGTTGCTTGTTCTTGGCGCTCGGTGAGTTTTTCAGGTTAAGAGTGAAATAAAATTGTTTCAATGAGTTTGATCTGTTTACTCTATCAATCATTGCAATGGGTTTTTCTCATTCGTTTGTAAACATTTTGTTTAGCAAATTTTTTGTTATTCATGGCAAGAGCATCCAGAGATATCTTTTGAGTGTTTATTTTCAAGGAAACTCTTGAAAGAGTATCATGTGTTTAACATGTGTTTAGCATATAATAACGATGAATTATTATCTTTTGAAAAACAAAAGCGTTTCTGTCGTTTTATTGTTGTTATTAAAAATGATCTATTGAGGTCATCTGCCTTGAGATGTATAACAAAACTAATAGCCTAAGCCTAGATACCGTCATGTATAATTTTTTAAATTGTCACTGTTTTGACCTTAAAATTGATGCTAAATTATTAATAATAATAGGACTTTAAATAAATATTTTAACACATTTCATTTTAATATTATATGAAACTTCTGTTGGCAGTTTGTAAGAATAATAGTATGAGAGTGAAATTAGGGTCGTTTCGTGATCAGGTTTGATATCTGCAATTCTATTTTCTAAACCTATGTTAAATATTTGTATGTGAGTAATTAAATAGGCTGCAACATAAGTGTGCCAAGCAAACTCTGGTCTATTTAATGAAATTAAGACAAATTTATTTTATAAAATATTTTTAATAGGCCAGTCCCCTCAGACAAACAAATTTTGAAATAAATCACACTAAAAGTTAAAAATGGTTATAAATTTGTTTATACCGTTCTGAAAGACTCTATTTAAAATCGTATATTCACTTTTTTGTAGTCCTTTTTTGAAAAAGCCCTAGAAATTTCGACCGTTTATTTTTATTGAAGTACCGGTACTCCCAAAAATGTTACCTGTAGCCAAGCGTACATACAGGGTGTCCCAAAAGTAATGGATCAAACGAAATATGCTGATAGGCCAACTTTAGGGCTCTCAGAATTTAGTAACTTGTTCATCCCAAATCCTTACGGTTTTCAATTTAATGAAGTTTTTTGAATTATCGAAAAATCTCGACTTTGCAACAGTATTTTGCTTCCTCCGGTCATAATTGATTTTTGTTTTTTACAATTCTTTCACTAAAACATTGCCTAATAATAAGAAATAATTATTTAATCAAAATATTTTTTATTTCATACGCCATTTTGCTGCAAATTAATTAACAGTTCCATGTTTTATAAAAACTCAATTACTTAATTTTTTTTTCAGAGCAACACACTGCAAAAAATTTGTATGGTGTGACACAGGTTAATTATTTTAAAAACTTGCCGTGTTATTGCACTTTTCAAAAATGTATAAAAGTTTCCAAACTTGAAGTTAGAACAAAAGATATTACAATTTTAATGCAACAAAACAGGCCTTTTCAGAGAAAAATAACAAAGAAAAATAAACACATTTCCTCGACTATTGTTTGTTTATTTCTTTTTGAATAAAAGCCTCGATTTTTGTTTGTTATTTTGCTCTGAAAACCCCTGTTTTTTTGCATTAAAATTGTAATATCTTTCGTTCTAATTTGAACTTTGAAAATTTTTATACATTTTTGAAAAGTGCAATAATACGGCAAGTTTTTAAAATAATAAACCAGTATCACACCATACAATTTTTTTTTTATAAAACATGGAACTGTTACATAATTTGCAGCAAAATGGCGTATGAAATAAAAAATATTTTGATTAAATAATTATTTCTTATTATTAGGCAATGTTTTAGTGAAAGAATTGTAAAAAACAAAAATCAATTATGACCGGAGGAAGCAAAATACTGTTGCAAAGTCGAGATTTTTCGATAATTCAAAAAACTTCATTAAATTGAAAACCGTAAGGATTTGGGATGAACAAGTTACCAAATTCTGAGAGCCCTAAAGTGGGCCTATCTGCATATTTCGTTTGATCCATTACTTTTGGGACACCCTGTATAGTATATCTAACTAGTTCGCCAGCAATCCGAAAACTTTTTTTCCATGTGTTCTAAGTGATACAATTCCTTGATTTGCTGAAAAAAAAAATTAATTTAGACCGGTTCACTATTTTTTCTGAAATTGGATGCTTGTAAAAATGATTTTTGCTTTCGAACTAAAAAATTTGTACTGTGGCTGTGGGTGAGGCGGTTGCGTTCCACATTGCAGTATAGTTAATTAAGGAAATTAAATTTTTTTTAAAGATCGAAATTAACCCTCTGTCGACACACCCTGCGGGAAAGGCACCCGGGGAGAATTTGATTTGTACTTTTTCATGTCGTTATAACATTTTTCGGTTTGAATATTTTACAGGGAATTTGTATATGAAATTGACGTAGAATCTCCCGAAGAATTCGAATATTTAATTCATAATTCCTAATAAATATACTGTCACCATTATAATGATGATGTTTTGCGAACACCTTTTTTAATTTTAAAATTTTGTCCAGCCAAATTCGCAGAGGCTTAATAATAAATTTGGTACACATTTTTTTTCTCAAAAACGCTTCTAACAAGTTTTATTGAAAAAAATAAATGTAATATGGCAAACAAGGTCCAACTTTTGCAATAAAGAACAAACAATTTTTGGGTCATTATAAACGGTACCTACCAATTTGCTATAGAACTGATTTCTTGGCATCTGAATTTATCGTAAACGACACGATCAATTTCTTTGAATATTTTTGTACAAATTTATACTTTAATTTAAAAACAAAAAAATGTGGATTTAAAAAAGAACCTCAAAATAATATTACAAAAAAATCAATTTGTTTAAAAGAGACGAATCAATTTTATTAAAATTTTTGGAAACATCTTTGAAATTTTGTATTAAAAAAAATATTTAAAAAACGGCTCTGTTTCGGGCCGTTTCTAAAAATTCTTAAAAAAAAATTTATAAAATTTAAAAAATTTTGAATATTTCAAGCAATTTTTGACATAAAAGCAAGTAGGTACATGAGACCCAATTGAGCATTTCATTTTTTTTTTTTTTCAATTTTGAAGTCAGTTAATGTGAAAATGGCTGCAGTTACATAAACGATGAAAAATTGTATCCTTCCCAAATAAGATTTTTCATCTTCTCAATGAGGGAAATCTTTCGAAAAAGATCTGTTCAAAAAATCTTAAAAAAAAAAAAAAATATTTCAAGATGAGCAGTTTCTAATTTTGAGTAAAATGTGCTTTTAAAAATATTTTTTTAATTATTCTAATTACGTTAAAAAGTAAGGATTTTGCTAGAAATAACCTTAAACGACAAAATCTTCAAAAGATAACTTGCAAACCTTCCCTCATCTGATAATTCAAGCCTTTCAAGATTATAATGTGTTCTTATTTATGAATTCCGGGATAAAAGAAAAAAGTTGAGAAACAAGTATAAATGGTTATTATATTCGTGTTAGAATAAATCTATAGTTTTTGCAAAATCTTAACAAAATATTAAAGGAAAATGACAACCAGATAACATAACAACTGTTGTAACTCCAGAGCGAAGTGAAAACGAGAAAATTACATCTTAAAAACAACATACCGTCGGTTTCAAAAGGAACCCTCGTAACTCCACCTTTTTTTCTAAAATGACTTTTGAATGCCAGTATTTAGAAAATATATCAGCAGAGCTACCCAGAAAATTTGAAGTCATTCCGAAAGCTCTAAAAAGACTTAAATTCAAATTTTTTACAGCACTTAGCTCCCCAACTACTCTGTTGTTTCTTTACTCGTTTGTCTCTCCTCTAAAATTTTGATTTTGGGAGTTACGAGGTTTCCTTATGAGACCGACGATAAGTGATTTTTTTATTTTTTCCTAACGTGAAACCAAAACCGCTATAATTTTAAATAGGCTGCGGATTAGTAAATTATAATAACTAAAATTAAATCTAGGAATGTCAATTGACGTATTAAAGTTTTGAAAGCGTTGTAAATTTGATTACTCATAGAAAATACAGGGGTTTTTGTTTCTCCTACGAAAAAGTTATAATTTCACTTATGTTGTTTTAACAATCACCGATTCACATGGTGCTAACTACGGGATACCCTGCGTTTTTGTATGCGTAATTATGTGTAAAGAATAGATTTTTAATCTAATATATATTTTGTTTTAAATTAATAGAAAATTTAAAAGATTTTAAATGTCCACTCTGGCGTATACGTACTTTTTTTTATATTTTTATTTATTTTTAATTTTAATGCATTTTCAAACTTATCTCAAGTCCTTATTCATTTTTTACTTTCTTGTTAAACAAAATTTCGCCTACCATCACTCGTATTGGAAGCTGAAATTCTTAAAATATTATAATTATGTATGTCCTCTCATTCTGCTCCAAAAAGACCAAATTTACATATATCAATGATATCATTTCATTAGAATAATAATAAAAAAAATTCTTGAATTCCATCTGTTAAAGTGGAACAGTAGTTGAATAAAAATCACTTGAACAATTTAAATAAAATTTTTATTTGTTTCAAACTACAATTTCAATCATTTTTTTAAATTAATTGAGATTTTCATTTTTTTTCTTTTAAATTGAATCTTTATGGAAAAAAAGATTTACAACAAAAATTGCATCATCATTAATTGAACAGATATATTAATTATGTTTTTCTCTTTTTTTTTTGTCCACAAAACATTAATCAAATTCAATTGCTGCCACATTGCTTTGCATTACCCAAATTCCTTATGATTATTATTTTGTGCAAAAAATCTTTTGCAACATCACATCATTGACCTTTTTTCTTATTTTATTTGCCAAACAATAAAATTTAATTGAACAAATAATTTGAAGACGATCCATTGTTTTGGTCAATCTTAAATTTTTATAAGGTCATTTTTGATTTCTCGTGCAGGCGGTATTTGTATTTACATAATAATTTGTGTACATTAAGATGAAGTCATAGGCTTCTGATGAAAATAAAGATAAACAAAATTTCAAAAATTTGATCATTCTTAAGTTCACAGACCTCGAAGTAATAACAAAAAAATTGGGTTTCCCCTGAGATGTAGTTCTTCTTTGTGTATGAATATCAGTTCAGTTGGTCTTGACTCACGAGCGTAGTCTTTTTTTCGCAAAGAAGATTCATGTGTATCTTCTGCTTTTTTATTTAAAATAGTTGTTGTGTCACATCATGCTGGGAAAATAGGTGCATGCAAAGATGGTATTTGATCGATAGTACTTGCATTTTGCAATAGATTTCTGTAATTGAAATAAATAAATTGATATTCCATTTTAATGCTATCATCAACTTTGTGAAAAATCCCTAAAAGATGACGACAGCGGTAACTAATAGATTCATAGTGTTTGTTTATATTATTCGTATGGTAATTTTTTTTAATACCTTTTCAAGAATCACTTCCAAGAATATAATTAAGGTAAAGCATAAAACAAGAACTTGTTTTACCTTAAATATTCTTCTTTTAAAAGATTTCTGCACCCGAAGTTTTTTAGTTTACTTCTGAAATTCTGATGAAATTCTGATCTTGGCCTATGCATATGGGTACAATTGATGTTAAAAAATCCCGAAGAGTTTACGGCTTCCAAATCTCCAAGTTGTCATCTGCCTATAAAGAAGAATACACTATTGCCGTTGTACTATCCATGAATGGGACTTGTGTTAAACCAAAATATAAAAGTTTTCCATCTTAGATGTGTGATGTCGTGTAGAACTTATATAACTTATACCACCTTTTGTGCAATGATGTGCATACGTTGACGTTACAAACAACATAGCGATATGTTTGGGCTTAATGAAAAAAGGTGCAAGTATGTTTTTTTTTCGCCCATTACTCAAGTAAAAGTAAATTAATTATACAATAGATCACGGAAATGAACAAACAAAAAAGTCTTTGCGACAAGATAACTCGAAAGCCAAACACATTAACGTTGAATTCATAATAAGGTTCTATCAAGTTTGAGCTGGAAACAAGTTTTTTACTCAAACAATGATTTGAATAAATTCATGTTAATGTCGCAAAAAAATGTTATCAATTTTGAATAGTTTGGTGGTTTTAGGTGACCTTCTTGTTATTTAAAATATTATTTGTTTTGTATAGAGTATAAGTTAGTTGAAGCAAAAATAAAGTCACAAAAATTGTTTGCTTTTTATATTATTATACAAAACAGATACGGATAGTCATTGTTACTGATAACAATATTTATTAAAACCTGGGATTTCTATTTTTATAGACATGGAGAGAGATATAAAAAATGGAATCTTTGATTTAACGGAGAATCCCCAAAAATTATGGAGTAAAATCCCAGCACAGATTAAAATGAGACATATATGGCTGGAAAGGTCACTAATCGTAGAAAAACCATAACCGGAACCTGCTGTGATAGTTTTTAATTTCAAATTAGAAAGTATTTTTTCACGCAAAACTATTTTCAGGACAGTACGACTGTCTGGTTTTAGTTTCACGAGCTCCAGCATCTAAAAATACCCTCAAATCATGTAGCATAAGCTTAGATTAATATTTTAAATGACGTGGTTTTTCAATAATACTTGTTGAGCAGCATTCGAAAGATACAACAGAAAAATTTGTCAATTTTTCAAAAACGGCAACGCCATATTTGCAATATCCGATTTGAATTTTTATATGTGAAATAACGCCGAGTTTCAAAATTTTACCTAATTTCACTTTACCAAGTGAAAAAGGTAAATGGCACCGATTCGACATTATTTTAAAGTCTAATACAATTTGTTTAAAGACATAGAGACAGACAATACACCAACATTTTATTTTTGGAATTTATTTATAATGTGGGTAAGTTATCGACACCGAAAATATGCCACGTCAAAAATGTATCCCAATTTCCAAAGCTAAACTTCATACATTTCAGAAATGTTTCCTCTGCTTTATATTTAACCCGATTCGCACGGTGCAGGGTCGAAAGTCCACAAGCCAAAAGTCCATAATGGACTATTGGCTCACTTGTGTGGGTCATAGCTCCATAAATCAATTATGGACTTACAATACAACCCACCCAAGTGGGTCAAAAGTTCACACAAAATTCCTGTGGACTTTTGGCCCATCGATTAAAAATTTATAACCAATTAGGAAAGCCAAAATTCATTATGTGGGTAAGTTCTCATATTCTAATTTTTTTCGCAATATCTCTCCAAAACATTTATAAAAAAAAGTAATCAAATATCTTTTAAATTCGAGTGAATTTTAGAAAATTACTTTAATAAGTAGGTATTCAAAACTTGAAGAATCGTCAATTTTCGAAATTTTCTTCATTAAATGTTCAATTGGTGTCATGAAATTAGTCCAAGTGAAATAAGACCAACTTTCAAAAATTGTTTTTACTTCAATTTTCAACATTTATAAATATACAATTATTCAAAAGCTTTTTAAAACATTTGAATAAACATTGAAAACATTAAATGAAAAAATCCCGTTTTGGCAATTGTATGATAATACCGCACACCAAAGATGTTTATGTTATAACTCGGTAAACGCGAAGCGGAAACAAATTTTGCCCACGGGAGAATCAATTTTGATGTGTGAAAATAAAAATTCGCGCGAATGGTTCATAAGGTTGCACCCAATTTTTCACAAAAAGCCATAGCCGTATTTAGGGGGGGGGGGGGGGGGGTTTGGGGGTTTAACCCCCCCCCCCGAAATTTTTTTTTCAGAAAATCAAAAGATATAGTATAAAAAAATACCTATAAGTCTAATATTTGCAGTACTAAATGGTTTGTTTTTGTATTTTAGTAATTTAATTACCTATATGAAAATCTCGGGTTGGGGTCAAAATTCTGCCGGAGTCAAGATCCTGCTTTACAAAATTCTGCTTTCAAGATTCTGCTTTTCAAAATTCTGTTTTTCAAAATTCTGCTTTTCATAATTCTGTTTTTCAAAGTTCTGCAAAAAATTAAAGAACGGTTTGGAAAATGTTAAAAAGCGCGCGCTTTTTAACATTTTCCAAACCGTTCTTTAATTTTTTGCAGACTTCTGTAAAATCATCTTCTTGAAAAATTATCTGCTTATTTGATAACTTACCTACATAATTTGTTATTCTTTGAATGCATATTAATTTTCTTTTTATAAATAAATAAATTTGAAAAAATTAAGAACAGGTTTTTAATACTAAACATCTAAACATTTCCGAAAATAATTCAAAATTTTTTAAAAGGAATATTTTGTATCAAACAACCGATGGGTTCCAATAAGTTATAGATTTTATTTGAAAAATATTTGCGACACTCAAATAAAAAAATTTGGGAAAGTACCAATGTTGAATTACATTAATGAGGTGTATTTTTCTTTAGTCAGCGCATATGCTATAAAAAAAAAACAGAATTGGCAAAATTTTTTGTTCAAGAATAATGCTGGCAGAATTTTGAAAAGCAGAATTTTGAAACCAGAATTTTGACCCGATCCCGAAAATCTCCCTAAAAGTCTCTACCAATTTCGTATCGTTTAAAAAGCTGTCGATGAAGTTTTTATAAGGAAAAACAACAATTTTGTGGTCCATTACAACGTTTGGTAAGGGATTTTCAAAAAACTAGTTTTTACCTCTTTGATCATTTCCTAAAGCACTATGTAAACACCTTAAAATGTTTTTTTAAGAACCCTTTAAATAACACAAGTATTTATCTACAAGGTTTTTGATGTCGAGGCTAAACTATACTTTTTCAAAGGGTTGCTGAACTCGAATCCGAAGATAAAAATATTCGATCACATCTCGTTTTTGAAATATTACCGTTAAATCTATTTAAGTCTTTCCGACATCTTATCCTTTTATTTCAGAGAGTACCTATGTAAAATTTTTCGTTATATTTTTAGCTTTCTATTTATCAAATTGTTTCAAATTAGAAAATTAGCTCATGCCAAACAACTTGGATTATTTAAAATTTTTAATTTTAAGTATTCCCGATTTAATTTAGAACTAAATTGATATAATAGAATATTTCAATTTTTTGCTACAAAATTTTAGTGGGAGAAAAATTTCATTTTTCAATGTTTTTATATATAAAATTGTGCGAAATAATTTTTTGTATAAAGCCTAATAATGGTTCAAATTTATTTCTTAAAAAAAATTTTCTTGCTCGCTAACGCTCGCAATTTATATCAAACAACTTATTACTCCTTGTACCAATTTAAACTAGAGATGCCGCCGAATATTCGGCCATTTTATATTCGGTACATTCTTAAATTCTTCTACGGTAAGCAGAGCTATTTTAAACTTTTAACTATGAATTTCTCTCCTAAAAAATACTTAAAAAAGATATTGACAAGTTTTTCGCTCTGACACAGTTCTAATGACCATTTGCTTTAGCGGAATTAAGAATCGACTGCAGTTACATATAGTTGATAAAAAAGTTTTGTGAATCTTAAAAAAAAATTTTTTTCAGTCTGAGGTAACAACCCCCCCCCCCCCCCCCCCCGAAATGAAATCCTAGCTACGGCTATGCCCAAAGCTATTTTGAATCAAGTAATTATAATATTTATAAAAAAAAAAAAATGTCACAAATAATCTGCCAAACAACCCCTGAAATTATTTGCTTTAAGACCGTAAAATCTGAATTACTTAAAAAATGATATATTGACAGAGAAAAAATATTGATGTGGATGAATGGCTAAATCAATCAGTTACATGGTGGCTTTATTCTTATTTATCACATTTTGCGTCAATAAAAAATCAATTTGTATCTTACACATTTATGGGCGATGGTTAATTCATTTTTTAAGTTATGAGAGTTTTCAAACACCTAGATTTTTTTTTAACAAAATCATAAGGTAAATATTTAAGATATCTAAAAAATTACTACCTCAATCATTTCGGCCAATGTATTTCTAATGTAATTACAAAAGTATTGTTATTTTATTTTGAATTAAATCTTTAAAACTGAATGAGCAATCCGTATGACCTTGCCCTAGACCGAACACGTGCATTTTATTTAATAATATTCTTCTCCCGGTAATATAGACCTATACGATATGTGGCTATAAATGTTCTAAGAAATAAATTAATTCTTACAACAAAAGTGATCTCATTCTAATGCTGAAATTCATTAAATGATTGGAATTCGATTAGAACAACATCTTTAATAGGTTTATTTACACGAGTATAAATTTTTTAACAATCATCACGTATGTAATTTATGTTTTTCTTTCATCTAACTTAATGTGTGAAGAAATAAAACTAAATGAAAGACAACATAATTAATTTGCAAATGATACATTAAAATAAACTTTATCAATTTAATCAGACGTTAGCAATTAATTATGAAGATTGGATATGATTAAAATGTCTCATTTTATTGTCCACAGAAAAATAGTATTTTAACAATTAAATAAGATCGTGAAGAATTTTAATTTAAATATTTATTTAAAAAACGTCAAAACGTCAGTTTTAAATTAATCATTTACTTTGTACTGAAATTTCCATTTTTTTTTTTTTTTTTTTTTTAAATGCCAACTGATAACAGAAAAAGCTTGAAATTGCAATTAAATTTTCGATTTTTGGTATCATCAATCTTTTCTTCTGTAACAACAATTTGCAATTTCTTTAGACTTTTAACACACCGACTAAAAAAATGTGACTGAGGTTGGATAGTTAAAATTATGTTGTTTTTTTTTTTTGTAATCGTAAAAGTTAAAAACAAAATGTTTTCAATTCCAATTCTGTCAAAGGTCATTTTATTTCATGAGTCACCAAAAAATCATATTCACTGTGGAAAACTGTTTATTGATAGTTGCCAATGCTTACAGACACACATATTAAATCATCATAATCACCAAGGTCACAACAGACGTATTCATAAGCCCCCACAGCTGATGGTCAGACAAACAAGAATTTATGCCAAATTCAAGACCTGATAGGGAAACATTATTAATATTCAGGTCCGCAGTTAGCAAAATTATGGGTCGATGCCATTGTAAATACAAAATGAGATAAACTTTGATTTGATTTCTATAAATAACAACATGTGTGTTTATTTAATATTTTTATGTGCAACTTCTTGATTTTTTGTAATTAAAACAAACAATCCAAAACGGAATGAGAATACATATATTTATAAATAGAAGATTGGAGATAACACAAGGAATGTTAATAATCTATACCTAGACACTTCCTAGAGAGACCGAAATTATTATAGATTTTCTAGACTCTCAATCCTTACATGTTTGATCTATTCAAAAAGTAAAGAAGGGCCCCATTTATGAATCTTCACGGGCCTAAGTAAAAAAAAAAAAAGAAAGCGACAAATTTTGAGATGACCCTGTTCAGTACATATGGCTATTAACATACTCGAAAAAGAAGTTATAATAATTTAAAATGCTTTAAGCTATTCAAAATAACATTCCGGTTATTATTTTTACTAATCGCAGTTTATACGGCTTTGGATTAAAGTAACCGGCATGTCAATGGTAATGACACTTCTTCAACCTGCGGTGGAATAAACTTTTAAACATATTGTTGAAGTGAGTAATTATTATGTAAATAATGTAATATTTTATATTTATGCTATTATTCAACAAAACACTGAATTGATAGCTTTGTTTATATTAGCTGCGTTCCTTTGGAAATATTTATCTACTTTTTAGTACTTAAAGCTGCTTTGAACTACTTTTTCAGTATAGCAAAGTAGATCAAAGTAGTTTTAAGTACTAAAAAGTAGATAAATATTTCCAAAGCAGCTATTACACACACAAATAGTATCTATTCAACAACTAAATGACATATTATGTCTTACTAACTAGGAAGTTTTTTTTTATCGAAAATTTTTGTCACCTGTTTGCAACTTATGAATTCAATTCAACTCGTTGTGGTTGTACATTTTTTAAATACCTGTTTTTGTTCAACAAAATTCTTTATATTAAAAATAAAACAAATATTGTTGGTACTTATTTCACAGCTATATTTCTGGCTAAAAATAAAATACTTTCACAACCACAATGAGTTTGATTTTAATGGCAAATAAAATGATTATGCCAAATTTTATCACTTTATCATAATTTTAAGAATTATTCAAGAATAAACTCTTTAAAAAAAAACTTTTTAATCAAAAGCTCGTTGCACGAGCAATATGAAATTATTTATTAGAGATTTACTAAGAAGAAATTAAAAAGTAGCCTACTTCTTAGAAGAATTATTTTAAATCAAAGACAATTATCATGTGATTTTTAATATTTTTCCATGAAATATGCTACTGTTTTCTTTCCATTTATTTTTAATTAATTTTTGAATGAAACAAAACAATTTTTTTCAAACATTTATTTTTTGTTACCATGTCAATGTTTAAAGCTCAATTTCCTTGACGGCGAAAAGTACCCCAAAAATTTTATCTGGTTGATATTTCGCTTTTATTCAATGATATCAAGTTTTGTATTCTGAGGATCCCTTTCGAAATATGTTCCTTCAAAATACACGAATAAATAACTTGATGAGACGTTTTTTCGTTTGCTGATCATTTTTATAAATGTCGCTAAATTCCTTCTTAGGTATCGGTAAAACTTAAGGTTTAAAACTTTTTAAAAAGTTATTTTCAGTCAATTTAGTACAGACTAAATTTTATAATACAAATATTTAATGAAAAAACCAAATATTAAAAAAAAAAAAAACAAGTATACGCCACAGTGACCACTCAAACATTGGGCATCCTGCCTAGTCTTTAAATTAGTTTTTTGAAATTTGTAAGTATTTAATATAATTAAAATAATCTAGTTTTATTTTCATAACAGAAAAATATTGTTTTTTAGTAGAGGAAGTGGGGGCAAGACCACCTATGGGGGAAAGACGGTTTTTGTACTATGTTGTATGAAAAAAAGTAAAATTGGCAACGCTTGCAATATAAAATAGGTGCCTTTTGGTATGATTGATTACGTCTGTAAGTTTTAGCAAGTTAAGTTGAGTCGCCGAAGAGTTACTGTAAATTTTGTGATTTTTCATCAAATTGTTATCGTTCTTGTGAAAATTCAGTTGTATTTTTAACACTGAAATAATTAAAATTTTTAACTTTTCCTTTTTTACTTGCGATATAGGTACTATAGGGCAAGTTTAGGATTCGTAAAAAAAATCGAACTCGAGATAACAATTTTACATGACATTACGATGATGGAGAATGCCAAAAAAGTGGGTCCGGCAATTCTGTCTGTCTGTCTGTCTGTCTGTCTGTCTGTCTGTCTGTCCGTCTGTCTCTATCTGGAGCTGCAGCCTAAACGAGTGAAGTGATTTTCTTCAAACTTGGTAGTTAGCAGTTTTTGGTGATTCCCTAGAGGGGAAATTGAAATTTTTTTTTTATGACCAAAACTAACGGTACCTGCCATATAACGGAAATAGAAAAGTTAATTTTTTTCAAAAACGGCTCTAACGATTTTGATTAAAATTTTTGTGTGTAATACTACACATAAGGGCCAACTTTTTAAATAAAAAAAATATTTTTTGTACCGTTATTAACGGTACCTGTCATAGAACGGTTTTTTTCGTTTCTGAATATCTCGTACAAAACTAACCCGATTTAAATGAAAATTTTTATACAAAAGTGTGTAAGTAAAGATAATATTAAAATTTTAGAAAATTTTCAAAAAACGCATTTTTGGTTTTTTTAAAAAATATTTCAAATTTTTTTTTTGAAAAATCAATTTTTTGAAAACGGATCAATGAAAAATTTTGAAATTTAGTTTTTATGTGTAAATTAATTATTTCTTCAAAATGGCATACCAACTTTTTTTTTGAAAAATGTTAAAAAAATTTTATATATAAAAAATTATTTTTTTAAAAAACGGCTCCTACAATTTTCAAAATTTTTTTTCTAAAAATACCTTTTTATACGAGAAATAAAATGGCATATTTGTTTTTTTTTTTAAGATATTTTAAAAAGGAGTTTTATTAATTATAAAAACAGATTTAATTTTTTTATACTACTTATGAAATTTCTTCAAAATATCGAATTTTAAATTTCTTGAATAAAAATCTTTAACATTATAGTTACTTTAAGCATAAGAGCAAGTACGTGCGACCCCAGTCGTGCAATTTATTTTATAATAGAAAGTGAATATTAAAAAGTATTTTCTGCGAAAGAAGGAGTCATAAAGATAAATTAAAAAAAAAAAAAATAATACAGAACAGCAAATATTATATGACTGGGGCAAGACCGCCCATGGGCGAAATTGAAAGCTCTGGTAGCTTAAACAAAGTGAAAAAAGAAGAGCTTAGCAACAGGCGCCAAACAATTCTGTAATTGATGATTCTGATGAAGAGGACTTTGCAGATTGTATTTGTACCTTCTATCTGCAACTGTTTTCTTGATCCAATCCAAAGTATTGTTGGATTAAGTGCAAAATGAGTACCAAATGGTACCAAAAAGCTCTAGCTGCAGTGAGAACTATTGAAAATATAGCATAATTGTTTTATTATTACAAATAGGCTGCATTTAAAAGAATAGAAACGGTCTTTCTACCAACAAAATTTGATAGGGCGGTCTTACCCCCATGTGGGGAAAGACGGTTTTTTGTTTGATGTTTTTCAAAACGTATTATCTTTTGTTCAGTATTTTTTTTTTTTATAAAAATGAGAGTTTCTCCAAAAAACATTAAACTTAATGGATAAAAACTTTATTCTATTTAAAAGATGTTTTTATTGGTTTTTAAGACAGTCAAACACTAAGTGGGCTGTCTTTGCCCCCACTTCCCCCTATATGTACTAAGAAAGTTGCGGAAATAGCTGAAAAATTGGTATTATTTATATTTTGCTCTAAATATTTTTATACTTTTTTTAATTTTTCCTATCTCAATACTCTCATGTTGTTTACAGTAACACACTTAAGACTTTTCAAATGCAAATTGCAAGACACAGCCGACATGCACTTAATTAAATGGAATTAAAAACGTTAAGAATTTGTATTGGTCTTGTGAAATGAGTATAATATTTTATATAATCTGAAGCTTACAAACTGATTCCAGTTGAAACTGGGGGATGAATTCATGAATGGTGCCTTAAGTGGTTCTCGAACCCATACTTTTACGTTCGCAGTAAAATCTCCACCCACATGCCGCATCTTTTTCAAATTTAATTACAATTAAGAATCAAAATATCACAAAAATTGAATGCTCTCAGCTTCAATGACAACAGCAGCTTGGAATCTTTAAATACAAAACACCAGTGAATTCCATGATCGAAGAAGCAATTAATTTGTATGCGCGTGCTCATCATTTTGCATTGTGACACAGAATTTAAATAAGTTCTTGTATGTCGTTATAATGTTTGTGAATTTAATAATTCTACAGAATTCAGGATTAACCATTTGAATTTCAATATATAGATTTTTATCATTTTGTGATTTTAATCATTTTTTTTTTTGTGATATTTTTGAAATGCCCCTTTCTCAATTTTTGGTCGAGAACTCAAATTATAGAAATGCAACTAGCTAGATAATTTTGGTTTTAGATCTCTCTAAACATCAAATGCTGTTCCATAATTTTTAGATTAGGTGACATTGGAATAAAATTGAGAATCATATAAAAATTGAACTTTAGACAACAATGAAAAATTTGAGATGATTGTAGAGAATGAAAAATGTTGAAGCTGAAACTTAAGTTACAGCCAAAAATCATTATCGAAATTTTCTCATATGGGTCAAAATCATGGAGGTGAGAAATTTCGATGACCGAATTCTTAAAAAATCAATTTTGTTTTATGATACAAATTTCATGCTCAAATCTTCGCTTTAGCCATAATTTGTCGGTTCATGAACGGGCAGAGCACAAAAATGTATATTTTTCAATTTACCGCAAAACCCCAAAAATTAGTACTAGAAAAACCTTCCTCGAAATGGTGGTGATATCTTCAAAACGACTTTAGGGGTCTACAAATAATATCAATGTAAATGATATATTATTATACTAAGATAGTAGGTTTTAAGTAAATCAAATATAGCTTTATTTACTGGGGCAGAGACCGATTTCTACAAAAAAATGCTTATATGCACGCCCGAAACACTTAGGGCATAAGTAATTTTTTCTTTTGTTTTTTTGTAACTTTTTTGATAAAAGTGTATATAACAGCCATACTCAGAAAGGATACTGAGTAAAAAAACCTAAAAAAATGCAAAATTATGAGTGTAAGACTACATTATTTATTCAGATTCTAAGAGCGTTCCCGGAAATGACGTTTTGACCTTAATTTTTTTATTTTTTATGTAACAAAGTAAAACTAAATATTTTTGAGAGTATATTGTAGTGGACTCGATGTTTGATCATAATATCACCAACAAATTAAAATTTCAATCTAACTATACCCTAAAACAAGCATTCCCGGAATGAAGGTTAATTGATGTACGCTACTTAAAAATGAAACTAAAACTAGCTTCTTACATACATTTTATATATTTATCCATAAAAATAAGCGTGTAATGATAAATCTATATAAAATCAACTTTAAAAACTGCTTGCAGCACAATTTGTACGTTAGATGATTAAAATATTGATATATTAAAAAATGTTGGTTTTATGCGTCATTTTTCTTGGGACAACTTTTATTAAAGTATAAAAAATAACAAAACTTAATTTTTTTGTAAGAGATGTACCAATTTATAAAAAGTATTGTGTATATGTAGTATTTAGAATAGAAATACTTAAAAATAATTGACTGTAATGTGTTTTTAAGTTATTTGAACATCAGTTTTTGAGTTATGGACATGTCCGGGAACGCTGTTTTTGGGTATATAAAATGCAATAAAAAAGAAATTTAAACTTTTCTAATCGAAACAAATATATTCGTAGATGCGTGCCTACTGTTTTAATTGGTAAATGAGAAAAAAACTTTAAATAAATGTTATTTTGATTTAAAAAAATGCCTGGACATCAAATTTTCCACCTCCATGATTTTGACCCATATATGTGACATAGTATATCAAATCGAAAAGCCTGGCAAACTTTTTTTTTTTCATCTGAAGCTTACAAACGTAATGTCTCACCATAAATTACCAGGGGTATTTTGGTGCGTCATTGTAACATTGCGATTTCAAGTTTTCCGTCTTTATTCTGAGAAACTTGGACAAACCATGACTTTTGTAAAATCCTTTGTAGCTCCATTAAGTTCCCAATTCAGCTTCAAGGCAAAAAATTTTACCTAAGCGTTTTTCTTAAGATAATGAAAGAATCTAGTTTTTAAAAACCCAATTAATTAGTCACAAAATTGTACACAAATTCATAACATACTCTGATTTTGTAACCCTGAAAATTTCTTTATAGGAATTCCATAAATATATTATATTATTCAACATCAAACTGACTCACTTGTAAGAGTATAGGTACACTTGTACATTGTCAGTTTTAACATAAAATGTGCATATTAATAAGTAAACAAACAAAGAATAACAACACACTGCGCAGCGTCAACCTCCACTCAATTGAACTGAAGTTAATTGTTTACAAAAATATTTTTACTACCATATGGGGTAGGGGTGCTGCCGCTTAGCTTGACTCTATTACTTTTAGCCATATTGATGAGGAATGGCATCATCAGTTGACACCATTCCTGAGAACTTGAAAGGAACCGACGACACGAGTTTGACGCCAGTTAATCTCCACCATAGATCAAAGAATTTATTGTTTTTCTTATAAATATTCAATTAGCTAAACGAACCCTTCAATTTAAATTACTATACATTCACTGTCCTTGCAGGCTAAGTCAACTTAATTCATCAGCAATTGCACATTTGGAATCTATTCGTTTGCAGCAACAAGAAACATCTCACCAATTACAAAACCTCGACTATATGCAACGTAGTGTTCAATCGGCTGTGGGTGATATTCGAAAAGATATTGACACTTTGCGATTGGCTATGGAAAGTAAACAGGGTAAGATCTTGTGTTATTAGTTTTGTAAATTTTTAAAAAACATTTTTATTCTAGACGAAGCTGAACCTCATGATGTTTATCCTCGACAAGCTGATTTTGGACAAACTGCCAATGAAACGCAATCTATCTCACAGAGGCTAGATTCCTTGGGTCTTTTGTTAGTTTCAACTCGTACTTCAGTTGGTCTCATTGAAAAGACTCTGAGTCAGTTCAATTCAAGCCTGGCTAAATTGACACAACTCACAAGGTAAGAATTCTCATTGATTGGTTCTATTGTCATTGTGTTTTCTTTTTTTTTGTATTATTATTTTATATATTTGCAATAACTAAGTGTTGTGAATACATAATTTGTTATCTATTAAAATTGACAATCATGTGGGATGACTCTTGAAGACGTTGTCATACAAAAATGTTTGAAATAATTGATTAAGCTTGAAAGACGATAGAAATATTTACTATAACAAACATGATTAATCTAAAGTTTGGAAAACTCGTGGAAACTTATGAATGTCAGTATTTTCCAATTGACATCGTTCAATTTGATAAAATGAGGAATTTAATGATTTAAAAATAGTTAAAGAGTCATAGGGTATTTTTCTTAATTTTATTACAACAATAAATAAAGTCTAAGCTAGTATAATCCGTTCTTCAATGCAAATATTGCTTGATGTAATTCATAATATTAACATATTAATATGTTTCCAATTATGCAATTTGCAACTCGAATCAATTTGTTATCAAAGGTGTCAACAATGACAAATGTGGTTTGTGTAATAAACTGTGTCATCTTTTATTTTATAGAAAACACCAATTCGAATGCAAGCAATCAGAAATGAGTAAGCAACCCACACTTGCAGTTAAGTCTTAAAGTGTTACATATAAAACTCCAACAGTGCAAAATTGAAGGACAGATTATAGCAATCAGGAAAACAGACTAGGAATTTCTTTCAAGTGATATTTTATTGTTTATGTAATTTCAAGCATTTAGCAATTCAGAGAACTTCTTTTCCAAAGTAATTTTGTAATTGAACCTTAATTATAAAAAAAAAATTATTTTTGTATTTTCCTGGTGATTTGGATCTGGAAAATAAAGAAATAATTTTTTTGAAGAGAAACGTACATATTTTGCATAAATGAAGGACAATGGACCAGCCTTGAATAATGTAGACATTTTAAAGACTGAAACATAAAGAATTAGGAAATGTTACTATAGAAAAACTATTATCTTGGATACAGACAATACCTACATATTGTTAAAGTTAATACAAGATCAGGGGTCGTATTACGGCAGACGATTACGATCAAACGTTCACGTTTTAACTATTGCTGTCTCTATTTAAAGAAAAAGATAGAGACATAAAGCGTCAGTACGTTAAAGTACGTACGCCGTGATTCGACCTTAGATTGTGAGAGGCTTAGCAATATTTATAGTCCGTTTGTTAAAATTAACATTTTGGATTAAACTTTTTGTTCAACTTGATACTGTAGGCTAGATTGATATCAAATTTTGAATTTCTTATCAAACAATAAAATAATTTTTTATATTTTGAAAATTCGAAAGTTTAAAACGTCTTTTTCAAGACTTTGAATTTTGAAATAGGTATTTAAAATTAAAAAAAAAACATCTATCAAGCAAATCAAAACAAATAACATAATTATGTTTATGCTCATGCCATGACTAAACCCCTGGTCCTAGAAAAAGGACCTTTTTAAAAACGTTGTTTAATGTAGACAAGAACCACATCAAAAAAAATTGATTTAAGTCTATATTTCAAATGATAAAAAACTTTAAACCTCTTGGGGCGCCATCTAGTGTCAAAATAAAAATCTGAAAAAATTCGAGAATTTTTTTTTATTAATTAGAAACAGGGGTCAAACTACGGCATACGTTGGTTAACGTATGGTTGCTATGTGTCCCTGTCTTCTTCTACTAATTAAATAGAGAGAGAAATAAACAAAACGTTAACGTATGATCGTAATCGTGTGCGGTAATTCGACTCCAGTTTTTCCACTTAGGAACTTGATTCAAAAATAACGAACGCCCTAATATACAATACATATGTATTTTTTAGATACCATATCTTTTTTAGAATTTATTCCAACTTCTACATAAATTCGACGAAAAACTAAACAATATTCAATATCGACCTAGAGCCTGCTTTAGGTCTTTTTTTTGATGTATCACTCGATGGATTTGGAGAACTATTTTGAAAATCGATTATTTTTATTTTGACTTTTTCTCGAAAATCTTAAAAAAATAGATTTGTGATTTTTTCACATAAATGGATAGGCCTGCTCATTTTGAACACATATCTGTAAGCCAAATCTTGTTTGGAGACCTTGATCCGAAAATATCTGCTTCCGAATGTAAGAAAAAAAAATTCGAAATACATATAAATCGGGTTAATTATGTACGAGATATTCAGAAACGAAAAAAACCGTTCTATGACAGGTACCGTTAATAACGGTACAAAAAATATTTTTTTTATTTAAAAAGTTGGCCCTTATGTGTAGTATTACACACAAAAATTTTAATCAAAATCGTTAGAGCCGTTTTTGAAAAAAATTAACTTTTCTATTTCCGTTATATGGCAGGTACCGTTAGTTTTGGTCATAAAAAAAAAATTTCAATTTCCCCTCTAGGGAATCACCAAAAACTGCTAACTACCAAGTTTGAAGAAAATCACTTCACTCCTTTAGGCTGCAGCTCCAGATAGAGACAGACGGACAGACAGACAGACAGACAGACAGACAGAATTGCCGGACCCACTTTTTTGGCATTCTCCATCATCGTAATGTCATGTAAAATTGTTATCTCGAGTTCGATTTTTTTTACGAATCCTAAACTTGCCCTATAGGTAGTACCTATATCGCAAGTAAAAAAATTGATTGCAAATAATTCAGCAACCAGACCTGCAAGAAACTTTTGGTTTTCAGTTATGAATAGAGCTCAAAGAGGCCTTTCTTTTGATGTATCACTCGATGGATTTGGAGAACTTTTTTGAAAAACGATTATTTTTAGGCAAGGGGTTAACCTTGATTTTTTCTCGAAAATCTTAAAAAAATAGATTTGTGATTTTTTCACATAAATGGATAGGCCTGCTCATTCCGAACACATATCTGTAAGCCAAATCTTGTTTGGAGACCTTGATCCGAAATTATCTGCTTCCGAATGTAAGAAAAAAAAATATTTTGAAATACCTATAGAAAAAGAATCGATTGCAAATAATTCAGCAACCAGACCTGCAAGAAACGTTTGGTTTTCAGTTATGAATAGAGCTCAAAGAGGCCTTTCTTTTGATGTATCACTCGATGGATTTGAAGAACTTCTTTGAAAATCGACTATTTTTAGGAAAGGGGTTAACCTTGATTTTTTCTCGAAAATCTTAAAATAATAGATTTGTGATTTTTTCACATAAATGGATAGGCCTGCTCATTCTGAACTCATATATGTAAGCCAAATCTTGTTTGGAGACCTTGATCCGAAATTATCTGCTTCCGAATGTAAGAAAAAAAAAAATTCGAAATAGGTACATATAGAAAAAAAAATCGATTGCAAATAATTCAGCAACCAGATCTGCAAGAAACTTTTGGTTTTCAGTTATGAATAGAGCTCAAAGAAGCCTTTCTTTTGATGTATCTTTCGATAGATTTGGAGAACTTTTTTGAAAATCGACTATTTTTAGGAAAGGGGTTAACCTTGATTTTTTCTTTTTTTCTCGAAAATCTTAAAATAATAGATTTGTGATTTTTTCACATAAATGGATAGGCCTGCTCATTCTGAACTCATATATGTAAGCCAAATCTTGTTTGGAGACCTTGATCCGAAAATATCTTTTTCCAAGAACAATTTAATAAAAATACCTATATGCTTTTCAAATAACCTTGCTGAAGTGGATAATTTTGTGGGTCCTGACTGTTGGTATCAGTGTTTCTGTTGAACATCCAATCAAGCGTGCATTCTGATAAAAATATTCTTTTCCAAAAACTGTTTTAGTATTTTAAATTTGTCCTTTGGCTTCCTCAATTTCTGACCAGCGTCACATTATCTCGGTAATCCATATATTGGTGTTGTTTTCTAATGTTCTTAAAATTCGAAGGTTCGTAACCCAGTACGTAAACGAGGGACAGAATTACTCGCTGTCGTTACGTCTCGTCTAGTTTCAAAGCACCACTTTGGTGCTTGTCCATTTGAAAGTAAAAATGTTGAGAACAGTGATGAATTTGTCGTCAAATTCTCTGACTTTGTAAAAAAGGCAGCTTGATCTCGCAGCATTTTTGCCCTTAAATTAACAAGGCACAATAATTGAAGTAAGCAATGTATAGACATATATTGTAGCTTCTTTTCTTCTTTTTGTTATAAATCCTTCACCCAACTTACAGATAAATCGAACAATTAGATCGCTAAGATTATTTGGCACAAAACAAATATCATCGGTAGAGTCTGAGTGACCATAGAGAATTCTTAGAATTGAACGGTATTAGTTTCCAAATTCAGATTTTTATTCCTGGTTTTATAAATTAAATATATTCTTACATGATATGAAATTTGAAATGACACAAAAGTTGACACAAAAGTTGACACAACATCTTATCATAATTTTCTTATTGTTTTGCTTTAGCTATTATTTTTTTTTAATTTACCATTGCTTCAGAAAACCGTTTACTTTATTGTAATTCATTTTTGTTTCTTGTATTTCTTTCAATGTCATTTTTTACATAAAAAGAGGAACTCACAGGCGATTATCAAATCCTTCAAACAGACATCACCCTAACAACTTCCCACAACCCCAATACCCACAAGTATACAACTCTTACGGACCACCTCCACCACCACCCGCATTTGATTCAGAGCCAAGCAGTTGTGCTCAAGCATCATTGCCTCAGACAGGAATCCAAAAACTCCTACTTCATCCACAAAGTGAACCCTTCTACGCTCTCTGCGAATCAGCCGAACAGGGCGGTTGGACTATCATTCAAAATCGTTTCGACGGATCCACCAATTTCAATCGTGGATGGGAGGAATACAAAAGTGGTTTTGGCAACTTGGCCGGAGAGTTTTTCATCGGATTGGAGAAGTTACACGCACTGACAGCATCAACACTGCATGAGCTGCAGATCGTCCTAGTTGATTTCAATAACGAGATGCGAACAGCAAATTATAATCTATTTGCTATCGCAGGTGAAAAGGAGTTTTATGCTTTGCAAATACTTGGCAACTACTCGGGAAATGCTGGTGATTCATTCACCTTCCAAGCTGGAAATAAGTTTTCCACATTTGACAATGACAATGATGGCTGGGTAGAGGGTAATTGTGCTCAGGCACACACTGGTGCTTGGTGGTATGCTGCATGTGAGATGAGGTAAGTTTTGTAGAGGATCGTAAGATAACTTGTATAATAATTTTGTTTCCTTTACAGCAACTTAAACGGACAATATTTGAGAGGAGAAGTTGATACGTCACGCGCCTTACAAGGCATGTACTGGGAAACATTTCATGGACCGACTTATGCGCTGAAGTCTGTTCAAATGAAGATTCGTCCTGTTGATCAAAGAGATAATGCTTATTAGAAAACTTCCTAAGTCATGAGGACATCTTGGCTGATTGTGTTGCATTTAAGAATATAAAAACAATAACTATTTTGTCTTAATATTTAATAATAATTTTTTTTTTTTTTATTAATTTATGTTTTATCGACTCGAATGCAAATAAAAATATTAATAATTATATATTTTTGTTGTTAAAAAATGCCATAATCTAAGGAGATTTGTTGTAGAAATCAATTTGAATGGTGAAATAAATATTGAGCGCTATTAATAGAGTAATTAATATTTTGTGTTTTTTCACAGTTAAAATGTTAATGTCCGTTTTTTTAACGTTTTGTTTTACTTATAACAAGTTTAATAATGATGTATATGATGACAAAAATTCCAGTTAGCTAGATTGGGTTTAATTTTCCCTCGTGTTTTTGCACAGAAAAAAGTTACGTATACGCCACCGTGACATATAAATTGTTCGTTTGTTAAGTACCTTAAATAATGTCTTGCTTAGGCAAGTTGTTCAAAAGTTAAAACAACTTTTGATTTTTTAACGATATCTTAACGATATCTTAACATCTCATTAAACCTATGACGATCATAGCTTCTGAAATTCGAAAAATGGTTATCTACAAATTTTAAGACTGTATCCTCCTTCAACATTAATTAAAAGTAAAAACAGAAACAACTTTTTTTAACTTCGTCAAAAGTTCCTTTTACCTTGCTCCAAAAAAAATCAGGTTTTTGTAAAATATCTTAAAATCAGCTTATAAATTGATGGCCATTTTATTCAGTTTTGCTCAAATTTAAGTAAACTCTTAAGTTGACTAAACTTGAGAGTTGAAACAAAAAAATAAAAATTAAATTTTTGTCACCATTTTTTTTTTCAATTTGAAATCGGAGGAAAATGTTTATGATGAATTATAATTGTTGAATAATATTCGTAAATTAAATTTAAAATGGACCAATCAGTGATTTTTTTCATAAATTTATCTCTATAAATAAAATGCCTGAGACAAAAAAAATATCATGCATTCATTAAAGTTTAAAAATCGTTTTTTTTAGTATTTTGTCTATTATTTTATGCTGGACTCCTAAAAATGACTTTCTTTTTTTTGTTAGGGTTTTTCAACTGTTTCTCACTAATTTTAAATAGCGATGATGATTCATTTATCAAGATTAAAAATAACAAGGTGCTCGATAACTCTATTTTCCCCTATTTTCATCAAGAACACTTGTTTACATATCGTCGGCGTAAAGCAAAATTGTTTTAAATCCACTTTTTACCGAAAATGAGTTAATGATGCAGTTTTACTAATTTAAGTGTGCTCTTTCCGAATTTGAAAACCGTTTTTGTCAAAAAAAATTTCATTCCGAAGATAATACAATTTAATGGGACATAGAACAATAAAAACAGGGAAGTAGTCTTTTTAAAATGAGCCCGAGTATTCTTGATTGTTCTAAGTCCCATCATATTTTGTTCTAAGTCCACTTTTTATTTAAGAAAAAAACGTACTTGTATAGGAATTGTTCTATGTCCAATTTTGGGTTTTTAGTTTTAAAAAATATTTAAAAATAGTATGCACTTACTAATGTGGGAAACTTAGATTTTATTCAAGAGAAAAGAATAAACTTTATAAAGAACATAACTTGAATGGCAAACGAGCAGAAAATTGTCGTATTAAACCAATTTGAACTTAAAAATCACGTGCCCCCCCCCTTCCAAAAACTTAAAGTTCATACTTAAACTAAATCAAACTATAAGAGTTTTAAAAATATATGAATAATAACAGAAAGAACTTGAGTGAAACTCTTGTCTATTTCTGGCTGAAAATGCGAATTTTGTTGATTGTTGCATCCCTTTCCCATGAAAAGCTCCACCTCACAAATAAATAAACGGCTATTTGTTGGGTACACACGAATTTTTTTTTTTTTTTCGATTTAAAAAAAAGTGAATTTTCAAAGTGATTTTGGTGAAAAATTTTGATATGGACATCGAATGACATTGAATGATATAAAAAATAATTGTATATGCAACTCTATTTCATACAGAGTGGTTAAAAAATTTGCACTTTTTTCGTTGTTTTTTTTTTTAACATTAGTGTTTTTAAAATAGCGGAACACGTCACAAAATTGCATAAACTATATATTATAGAACTGCTGGATATGTAGAACAAACTTGCATTTCAGAAGTTTGCCCAAGTTTGCACCCCGAAAATAAAGACCCCTTGAAAAAAAACTCCTCAAAAGCGACCCTTACTTATAGATTTTTATAAATATTATTTTATTGAGAAAATTTCTCCAGGGATACCTCTAAAAATATGTAAAAAAAAATAGTGTTCCAAATTTGAAAAGAATCGGTGCAGTAGTTTTGAAGTTATGAGGAGCACCGGCGTTGAAAACATTAGTTGTGGGGATAACGATTTAAAGTTTTGAACTCTGGACTAAAAGACTAAAACGTTCCTAAGGGTAGTATTAAAATACTTATAACTTGGTCAATTTGGCTCCAAGAGACCTACGATTTGAACACAATATTCTTGAGGTATAAAACAATTTAACCCCTTGTAGCCCCATGTGACATTTCTGTAACAAACCGAAAAAGATTGCATAAAAGCTCTACAAACTATTTTTTTTTCTTTTGAAGCTTCTAATATTATAATCTTTAAGTATTGCTTTATCGAAATAGTACTTCAAATTTCTAATAAATAGCACCAATAGTTTTTAATTGACAGTTAATGTTGAAAGTTGGGCTTTTTTTGAAAATAAGCAAATTTGTATAAAAACTACGAAATTCAGAAAAAAAATAGTTTTTGTTAGTAAACCAAACGGGGTTTTATTTTTGGATTTTAGGAAAGTGCCTAAAAATTAATATTAGATAGTTTTTTACTTGAATTTTTGCATTTTTATATAAAAATAAATTATTTAAACTTTTTTTTTACTCCCAAAATATCGAAATAACTAAGTAAATAATGACTTTATTGAATTTTTAAAAAAATACGTGTTTTATTAAAGATAAAGGCCAATCGATTGACTTATTAATTTTTAAATTTACGACCTTGGGTTACAAAAGGTTAATGCAAATAAAAAAAAAAAACAAAACTATGTTTCCCGGCAAAAAAGTATGATTCAGTTTTTTTTGTTATTCTTAGGAACTTTAATATTTATTAGAATGAAGTCTTTAGTATTTGACTAAAAACTACTAGGTCATTAACTAATGGTATAATTATGTCCATAATATTGCAAAATTTTATACAAAATCAATTAAAAAACGTAAACATTTTTTTTTTTCAAAATTTCATCTTTAAAACTTAATTTCTCAAAAACTATTTGGTGAAACAACTTAAGTCAAAAAATTAAATAAAGAATAGATTACTAACTTTAATATAGCACAGAATTGTAAGTGCATTTTCTGGTTTTTTATATTTTTTTTCTTCCGGCTAATCCAGGAGTAAGAGGGTTAGCACTTAAGTGGCTTTTACTGTAACAAGAAAATGAAAATTTTTCCTTCCGAATAACTTTTTGGTCATTTGGTAATTATTTTATGTGGGAAATGTGCCTAAATATTTTTGGCCAGGTTTTAGACCACTGTGGGTCGTTAAAATTTTCTGCTTGTTAGTCAGTCGTATGGTACTTCACTTTATTTCTAACTGTTATTGCTGTTTTTTTTTGCCAATCCGTCCCTTGTGCCCCCCCCCCAGAAAAAAATCCTGGATCCGCCCCTGGTTGGTCTGTATTCACTATCTTTGGAAGCCTAAGCGATTTCCTTCAAACTTATTATGAGTTATGAGTTTTGTGATATTCTCTAGAGACAAAATTGAAATTATATTTTTAGGACCAAAATTAACGGTGCCTACCATATAACCAAAATAAAAATGTTACTAAAAATGGGTCTTACGGTTTTTTTTTTATATTTCGAGTGTACTGTGAGAGTTACCGTCGTACTTTTGAAATTAAAAAAAATGTTTTTCGATTTATTATTAACGTGACTGTCACAGAACCGTTTTCTTCATTTCTGACACCGAATACAACAAATACGTTTTAGTTACCATAAATTTAAAAATAATTAGGTAAATTTTCCGAAAAAACATATATATTTTTTGTTTAAATTCTAGTTTTTGAAAAAAAAGGTAATTTTTTTGTGTTATACCTAGTTAATTTAATGGTATCCCTCGTTACATAATAAATTTACATCTTTTCTTAATTAATCGAATTAGAAATCTTTTTCTAAAAAAAACTCTGATCAATTTCGATGATTTTTGAAAAGTCACAGAGTCTGTCAAACCAAAAAATCACATAGACCGCTTTTGCATAGGTATGCAATTAATACACCAGCAAGATGTGTTTTACAACAGCGAACAACCTTTCTATTGAAATATTTAAAAAAAAAAAACTGCCTAGATTGTTTTACAATTTTTCCAATAACACCAAACTGATTCGCTTATATCGTATTGTGATTCATGACCATTCTTAACAGAAGCGCCAACGTCATTCTCATTACGTTGCATGCAGTTAAATATTTTTGTCATTTCATAATTTTATAATAATCTTCAACCCAATTGGTCTACCTCTTAAATAAATTGTCATCAGTTACTTGCGAATATCTTAACATTCAACATCATGATAAAATTTATTATTGCTGTTTTAATAATTTCTTTAATGTTTTTGAAATCATTTGCAAAAGATTATGAAAGTTCTTTAGCTCAATCTAATATTTACTATCAGCGACCGTAAGTTGATCATAAGATCCCTAAAATAAATTAATTCATGGTAAAGTTTTAAATTTGAATCACTATAGACTTCGACTTGGAAATTCGAAAGAACTGGAAATGCTTGATGTTGAGAAATTAGAAAATAAAAAGGATATCAAACTCATAATTCATGGTTATTTGGGAAATAGGGGTCATTCTGCTATAGTTCCAGTTAGAAACGGTAAGACTTTAGCCTCAAGTGCTCTTCAATTACAGTCTTCCGCAACAGAAAATCGAGTAATATTTAAATAATTTTTAGCTTATCTGTCTCAAGGAACTGACAATATCTTCATGGCCGACTGGGAAAGAGCTGCTGGATATGATTACCCAACTTCAAGAGGTTTGATTGTAAAAGTTGCAAAACGTTATTCAAAAATACTATCCGAATTCATGAAGTAAGTTTATCTCTGATCTTTTTAACCTTCAAATCTAATAAAACTTTTCCCTGTAAGAAAAAATGAAATTGATCCAAATGAAGTGCATTTAATCGGACACAGTCTTGGTGCACACATAGTTGGAAATATTGGTCGATACTTTAATGGATCCTTAGGTCGAATAACAGGCCTTGATCCTGCACTGCCACTTTTTTTACCTCAGTCAGCAGATGGACTTCGTCCAGATGATGCCAAGTTTGTCGATGTTATTCATACAGATCATCCAGTCTTTGGAGATGTAATGCCTCGTGGAAAAGCAGATTTTTACCCTAATTATGGACGAGCTCCACAACCAGGTTGTACTGAGGCAGATTTAAGAACTCTCAGTAAGCACCCTTAAATACCCTTTGGTATCAGTAAAGTTTGAATCTTCTTTTTCAACACAGCATCATGCAGTCACTATAGAGCTGTTCAATTATATGCCGAATCCATAAGCATTCCAAGAAATTTCCCAGCAATAACTTGTTCCCTTTATGATATACTTTTCAATTACATCGGACGATGTAGAACAGCAGCTACTTTAAGCACAACTGTAATGATGGGGGAATATGTTGATAAGAGGTGAATAAAAACGTTAATGGTTTGTGTTTATGCTTAACGAAAAATATCGATTGTAGCGCCCTCGGACAGTACTTTTTGTTTACAAATGCAGCGCCACCTTTTGGACTTGGAGATAATTCAGAAATTTATAGGAACTTTTATCAAGTACGAGAACAATAGTTATGGAAAATTTAAAGGTTGTGAGATGAAATTCGGCTAATATCAAAGACACGAACACAAACAAAAACTAAGTTTTAGAATCTATGGAAATTTAATTTTTGTGGAACAAAATTTAAATTTTTCAATTTTGAATGTTCAACTTTTTTTTTTTAAAGAGCAGTAAATTTATTTTTTGATAAAATAAGATTTTTAATTTAAGGTGTTGAAACGAGTGCAAAGCAATTGCGAAAGTTTTCTTTCTTAAATATTAATAGTTTTTTACTTGTTCATTCATTTAAAAAATCGTTTAGCAATTTATAGAGTTATCTGTAGTGTACTCATTCATAGAATCCATAGAGTGGAGTTGGAGTGAAAGATGGTGCAGATATTCTTCATTGAGGAAACTAGTATAGAAAGCTAGTAAAAAACAGGCACTTTGAGGTACGAAATACAGGAAGGCTGATTTTTTTTTTTTCAAATTTGAAGAAAAGGTATTAGAAAAGCTTAAAGCTATGATTACAACGTCAACGAAATCGGTCAACGCGTTGACTCTCTGACGTCAAGAAAAAATCCATATTCTCTCTGTCATCTCACCGTCAACGTTCACAGTGTCAATGCATAAAACATTGACTATCACACGATTGACACTATTGCGTCAATGTTGTCCTAAATTACGTTGACGCGCAGGTGTGTCAACGTGACGTTTACTTAGCAGTGTCAACGCGTTGACTCGCAAAACTGTTGATCACACTGTTTGACACAAAGCAAAAATTTAAATTTTCCAAAAATATTTTGTAAAAAAAAAGAAAAATTAAACGGAAATATGTTTGACTTTGTTGCATTGAAATGTAAATATTTCGAGATATACGCAATGCACTTTTTAGATAAAAGTCTTAAATGAATTCTAATAAGATTGTTGAACGAATACAAATTTAAAATGTGTGTCGAAAAATTAGAAAAAAAATAAAAAAGTTTCCACATTTGATTTTAAAAAAATCGAAAAAAAATCAACATGGCCACCTTCAAACGCTTATACCATAGGAACGTCGCACCCAATGGTAATGGTTATGGTCTAAAATTTAGCTTAGAATATATAAATGGTTTTTGGTTTTTTGTAAAAAAAAATTTTTTGCATCCAACATGGATCACGGCCATACCAAAAAGTTTTTTTTGTAAAAAAAAAAACAAAAAGGTGAAATGAGAACCCCCTCTCTCCAAAACGGTACACCATTCAAATAATCGTCCTACAAAAAATTTTCCCAATCCAACTTTCATCATATTTCTATACAAAAAACAATGTCATTCTAAAACGATGACACGGTAGTAAATTCTGCCGCGTCAACGCTGGGACAGGGTCATTGCGATGACACCCAGTCCTAAAACCCTGTCAACGCGTCCCAATGGCATTGACAGAGAGATTACACGGTCATCGAAAATAGTCAATGCGTTGACCCAAAAATGTGAGTCAACGCGAGTGTCATGGTACCCGTGAACGCAATGACAGCAGTTTTCGTTGACGATCACACGACGACGTGACACTCTTGGGACAGATTGTGACGTCATTTTTATTCGACTTTTGCTATTAAATAAAATATACTTTTGGATTTTAAGGAAAATAATTTACTTTTTTTTTTTTAACTCAAAATGTCTATGAATTTTCTTGAAATTTTGTTTTTATGTGCAGATTGATAAATTTTTCAATAAGGCATATTAATTTTTGAAATTTTTGAAAATTCTTAAATAAATGGGTAAAATCATTTTTTTAACACCTAAATTAAAAAAAAAAAAAAAAAACAATTAAAATAATTATTATATTATTATGTTGCGATCGCGATGAATAATTTCATTTGAATAGCACACGGATTTTGTGAAAAAAAATTACTCTTTGGATTTTATTTTTGATAATCAAATTTTCGAAAACGGAAGATGTGATGTGGAAAACTGACTATGTATAAAAAGAAAAAATATCCAAAAAGTATTTATCAAAAATTATTTTTTTTTTTTTAAGATTTTAAAAATTTGTGTCTATAAATGCATCTTAGTTAAAGAAATCAAATTGCATACTTTTTTTAGACCTCAAGTTCAAGACAGATTTTCTTCAAATTTGGTAGGGATGAATTTTTCGTATATTCCAAGGTTGTTACAAGAATTTTTGTTTTGAAATAATTGCAATTGCCTCGAAAATGGCTGCAACGATTTTGATTAAATTTGGTATGCCTAATGCTCAGTGTCGGTTTAAGCACTTCCAGCGCCCCTGGGCAAGATTGCAAGTGGCGCCTCTAAAAAACAAAATCATTTTACAACGAAAACCCAAAATCCCGAAAATCCATGAACCCCGAAAACCCAAAATCCAGAATGGGATCCCGAAATCCTGAAAACTTTTTCGGGATTTCGGTTTCGAAAACAATCCTATGGTACAATTTATTCACACTCTATTAAATTTAAAGTCGCTATTAAAAAAGGGAAATTTTAAAATTTTTATGCGATTTGACAGATTTATAATTTTTAATGGAGACTTTAAATATAATGGAGAGTGAATAAATTGGACCTTAGTGTGTAATTAAGGTGTAAACACGTAAAAAACAATAAAAGTGTATGATTCCGTTTATATCTCTTTTTTACATGATTTCAAGTTCATATTGCGCTTTCAGCAGTGTTTTGTTGTGATTGAGTTAAGTTGGAAAACTCGTTGAACTAAAATCAAAAGAATAATTAGTTTTAATATTTAACTTATAATATTGTATGTTTAAATTGTTATTTAATTGGTTTTAATTTTATGTTTCAGTTAAAATTTCATTGAAACACAATTTTGAAGAGTTTTTTTCTTCTGTTTTATTTTCGGGTTTTTGGTTTTTCGGGATTTTGGGTTTTCTGGTTTTAGAGTTTTCGGGAATTAGGGTTTTCTGGATTTTGAGCTTTCTGGATTTTGGATTTCGGGATTCTGTCCGTCTCCCTTCTATTTCTTTATTCATTACTACAGTCTGGATATTCTCCATAAACTATTTTGTCTAGTCGGTCCATTCTTTTCCATATCCGGAAAAAATAAAGAAACACAATCCCTCTCCATATTACCAGCTATGATTAAGTGATTTATATATATAGGGGCGCCTTTGCAAAAATTAAATTGGTTGGACGAATATTAAGATTGTTTAAGTTTTCCAAAAGAAATTGGGGCGCCTTGTTCTTCAAAGATGAACGAAGATTTTGGACACCATTGTCCTTCCGGAAGCCAAACATATTAACCCAAAATTGGGGGCGTCTTCATTCTTAAAAAAGTTTAGGACGACAAAAAATACGAGCGCCGTTGAAAAAGTAAAATAGAAAAAAAATGGGGCGCCTTTGTGAAAGTAAAAATAAATAAAATATGGATTGGAAAGACTTCGTTATTTGTATAACTTTTGTAAAAGTTCAATTCTTGCGCCCCTGGGCGAGGGCCCAGGCTAAAACCGGCTCTGATAATGCTAATGTAAGTGATTCTACTACAACTGCATTTTTAATTTTTGTTTTATAAAAAAAATGCGGATAGTGGAAATTTCATAAAAAAATTTAAAAAAAAAAACTATAACTCAGGTTGGTTCTTCCCCAAATTTTCGGTAATGGTTTAATCAATTTTGTTTGAAGTTAATAAAATACATATTTATTATCTACCTTACAAAATACCTTAGGTATTTTGTCACCAGTATTTTGTCATAATTTTAGTAGCTTATCTTTCCATTTTTATTTGATTTCGAAACACAGGTAGAAAATATCTTGATAAATAGTTACGTACCATATTTTCTCACCTTTGTCTTTGTTATTGGTAACAATATCCTTCTGATTCTAAATCAATATGACTTCGTTGAACTTCGTTCATCGAAATGTGAACAAACACACAATTTCATACTATAACCTATGGATACTGGACTGGATACATTCGTAATAGTTTGTCATTTCATAAATCTTTCCTCCACGTACAAACAAAAGTTATAGCACCTAACCTAGATAAGTAAGTTGATATCGATGATTTAACAACAAAAGTTTTTCCCACTCTCGTATTTCCTTAAAAAAAATTCCATTATAATCAAGAATTATTATATAGTACAAATTAAATTCTATAAATAAATTTTTTATCAGAGTTCTTCTTATGATAGTTGAAAGGATGTTTCTAATTAAAAGTTGTGTTAAGAAAAATACTATTTTAGAAATTACCTACAATCATAACCAGCAACCGTTGTTATAAACTGATTGAAACATCAACTATTATTAGATCCTGACTAAGTTCCGTTATTTTTGTCTCTTTTTCATCTTACATAGCTATAAATTAAATAGCTTAAGAAGTTAAATAAAAAATTGTATTCTTTAAATTTTTAATTAAACAAAAGTCCTAGACAGGAAATACCAACCACCTAAAGGATTACATAAACGAAAAAAAAAAACAATTTCAAAAATAATCATCCCTGTTACAAGCAACCTTCAGCCCATAAATTCGCTAAATTCAAAATCATATCCCCATGATCCGACTTCAACAGTTCAATTTCAATTAGCTTAATTTCGAATACTTAAATATAAATAAATATTCTAAACGAGTGTACGTAAGTCAAATCCTAATAAAAGACTATGTCTCATGAAATTATAAAAAAAATATTTCAGAAATGCAAAATTTTTTACATCCTCAATTAAAACTATATCAGCAGAAGAAAAAAATTCCACAATAAGCAAACATATTTTTTCAAAAATTATGTTTTCAATATTTTGGATAAACAAACCAAAAAGAATAAGGGATGGAAAATAAAGGTGCACACAACACATTCTTTAACCATATTCAAGGTTCTTCTCCGTATAATACCGCCGATGTGATACCATAAACCAAACATTCACACCCAAGTTTTTCATTGAAATTCATAAATCAAATTAATTAAAGTTTATTTAACTCGATGCCACCCACTGCTGCAGAAAAATTTTATTCGTCTGTGCAAAAAAAAAATGAAAAAAAAAACATTTAATTCACTCAGAGTCAAGGTGAGATAATATCAGAGGCTTTTTTAAAAGCAAAGTAATTTAATTACGTTAATAGAAAAGTTAATTGAGTTATTATGCGTTCAGCAAAAAAAAAGATGAATTATAATAGGTTCGGAAAAAGTCCTTTTTTTTTCATTTTAAAACATTGCATCCTATAAGAAGATTTAAGTTAATTTAATAAAATGCCTCTTTTTCATTAATAGTCTAGACGAGGATTAATTTCTCGTGCAAAAGCGACATGAGCAATAAATAATAGCAGAGAGATAAAAGCTACAAAAGTGACAAACGCTACAAATTGACAGCAGTGACAAGAGTAACAATAGTAAAATGGTTTCATAAAAAAAGAGTGACAGAAGCGACAAAAAAAACAATTGGATCGACAAAAGTGACAAGACAAATAATAAGGACGACAAAAGTCACAAAAGCTACAAGTGCGTGAAAAGTTACGAAAGTAACAAAAGCGATAAAATCGACAAAAGTGACAAGAGCAAAAAAAGCAACAAAAGCGACATAAGGGACAAAAGCGTCAATAACGGAAAAAAACGAAAAAAGCGACAAAACCACAAAAACGACCAGAACGACCAAACGACAATAAGGACGACAAAAATCACAAACGCTACAGGAGCGACAAAAATTACGAAAGTAAAATTAGCGACAAAAACCACAAAAACGACCAGAACGACAACAAGGATGACAAAAATCACAAACGCTACAGGAGCGACAAAAATTACGAAAGTAAAATTAGCGATAAAATCGATAAAAGTGAATAGAGCGGAAAAAAAGACAAGAGCGACAAAAGCAACAAAAGCGACATAAGGGACAAAAGCGTCAATAACGGCAAAAAACGAAAAAGCGACAAAAACCACAAAAACGACCAGAACGACCAAACGACAATAAGGACGACAAAAATCACAAACGCTACAGGAGCGACAAAAATTACGAAAGTAAAATTAGCGACAAAAAGCACAAAAACGACCAGAACGACCAAACAACAATAAGGACGACAAAAATCACAAACGCTACAGGAGCGACAAAAATTACGAAAGTAAAATTAGCGATAAAATCGACAAAGTTGAAAAGAGCGAAAAAACGACAAAAGCGACAAAAGTAACAAAAACGTCAATAACGGCAAAAAACGAAAAAAGCGACAAAAACCACAAAAACAACAAGAGTGATAGTAGCGACCAGAGCGAAAAAACCGACAAAAAGGGTAATAAAGGCAAGAGCGAATTAAACGGCTGAATCGGCAAGGGAGACAAGAGCGACAAAACGAACAAAAGCAACAAGATTGAAAAGGGCGAAAAGCGTGACAAAGCATACAATTATCGTTCAGGCCAAACATTATATATGAGAAGAGAAGAAAATACTACCCATCACCATCCCCATAACATCCGTTCCTGAAGTAGAAACAAAACTCATTGTTTTGTTAATGCATGTTACAAAGAAATTTCGGACTTCCAAAGCCAATGTCTATTATCTGGAAACTGAGAGAGGTCAAACTTTCAATGAACGAACAAAGCAATACCCGTGAACTGAATTTTAATATCGAAACGAGATGCTTCACATACTAAATCACCTACCACATTACATTTGTTCTCTTTGCTTGGAGATGGAACACACTTTTGGTATTTCTTACTTACTTATCTTCTCTGTCTGATGCTAATATATTTTGAATTGAATATATAGTATTGGCAGCATGTCTCACAGACTTTTTGGCAATTGGCAAATGTTTTCCACACTTCCCAGTTGATTGGTTGGAATAATAAAATGTGTTATCCATTTTCGACAGTATGCGGATTGGCTATTTTCATTTTTATTTACTTAGCACTTTGTTATTTATTATAACCAAATATCATTTACTATTTCGTTGTTCTAAACTAAGTGCTCTTGGAAATTATTTCATTATAAGTCAAACTTTTTTTTGTTTTAGTTTTTTTTTTTTTTTGTGAGATTATCGTGAATCATGAAGAAGATTTATTTGGAATTTCTTTAGTCTGAGCAATAATGTATTTTTGAGGGAGATTCCTCATGGAATGGAAGGCAGAACATATGAAATAAGAAATTATCGCTGGTTTAGAAGGTAAGTCTTTTTTTACGAATTTTGTTTTCAAGAAAGTAAGGATTTTTGTTTGCCTTTTTGTGATGGATATTTTTGCAATCAAGGCAAAAATAATAAAGGCAGACTAAAAAATATCAACACAACCGTCAACGGCGACCCAATTGACCATTGAAAAGTCCATATCGTCGGTGAAACCAGAAAAGTGTGTAACTCCATTTTAGCAAATTTTAAAGGAGAGCAAAAAAACAAAATCGTTTTGAAGGCATTTGTATGAGTTTTCATTTTCTAATTCGCTTATAAAATAAAAACTAGAACTTTAAAGGGATTCTGAGCTTAAGGCATTGTATATATATTTACAATATATATACAATGCTTAAGGAACGGTAGATATTAGGTTTGTCTAACAGATGGCATTCAAATCTAATTTTCAGAAAATTTGGAGTTACACACTTTTCTGGTTTCACCGACGATATTATGTACAAAATAAAAACATAAGGGCTCATACCTCGAATCTCGAAATAAACAATTAATATTGTCCAAGTTTTAAGCCTTTATAATTTTAACTCAAATCAAATTTTTCTATGGATACAAAATTGAAATTTTTGAAGTATTTTATGCGAAATCTTAAAAATTCTTAAAGCTAGTAGAAAGTTTTGGCAAAAATGTTAAGAATTATAAAAGAAAATATTTTTAATTCTTTTTAAATAATAAAAAAAAACCTATAAAAAAAAATCTAAAGTATTATTAAATAAACGTTATTGATCAATATTAATTTTGTTAAGGGTCGATAGTTTTTGAAACCAAAAAAAATCATAGTAGAATGAAACCCATTGGAATAGGAGGTGAATATGATGAAAATTAAAGGAAAAATAAATTACGGGTGAGCCGAGTTCGGGAAATGGGTGGGTTGAGTTTTTAATGGTAAAAAATGGTATATCTCGATTTCCGGCAAAACTACAAATCCTATAGAAAAAAGTTGTATCGCAAAGTTGTAGGTAATAAAAAGATCTACAACTTTTGTTTCAACAATTTTTTCACATAACCTCAATATTTATGTGAAAAATTCAAAAAAACCGAGTTTTTGGTTTTTTATTTTTATCTTTTTCAAAAACAAACATTTTTCTACGAAATTTGGTGAAAACTTACTTTATTATGTCCCAAATAACTGTAATTTATTTGATTTAAAATATTAATTTGTTCACCTTATTTTGACTTAATACCAAAAAAAACACCCTAATTTTCAATAGAAAATTCACGTGTCAAAATATCAGCTTTTTTCAAAAAGTCGGTGGGCATTTCGTTCGTTAAAATGTCTTCTTTCTGATGGTATAAACAAAATTTACATTAGTATACTATAGAACATGTTCTAGTAAAATTCAAAAAATGAAAAAAGCTTGAATTCGAAAAAATTTTTGTATCATTGTTTACAATTTGGCCTATTTATTCAAATTTACACTTTAATTACTCAAAAAACGTAAGATTTATCAGTGTTACATGAAATCTTACGTTTTTTGAGTAATTAAAGTGTAAATTTGAATAAATAGGCCAAAATTGTAAACAATGATACAAACAATTTTTCGAATTCAAGCTTTTTTCATTTTTTGAATTTTACTATAACATGTTCTATAGTATACTAATGTAAATTTTTTTTATACCATCAGAAAGAAGACATTTTAACGAACGAAATGCCCACCGACTTTTTGAAAAAAGCTGATATTTTGACACGTGAATTTTCTATTGAAAATTAGGGTGTTTTTTTTTTTGTATTAAGTCAAAATAAGGTGAACAAATTAATATTTTAAATCAAATAAATTACAGTGTATTTGGGACATAATAAAGTAAGTTTTCACCAAATTTCGTAGAAAAATTTTTGTTTTTGAAAAAGATAAAAATAAAAAACCAAAAACTCGGTTTTTTGAATTTTTCACATAAATATTGAGGTTATGTGAAAAAATTGTTGGAACAAAAGTTGTAGATCTTTTTATTACCTACAACTTTGCGATACAACTTTTTTCTATAGGATTTGTAGTTTTGCCGGAAATCGAGATATACCATTTTTTACCATTAAAAACTCAACCCACCCACTTCCCGAACTTGGTTCGCCCGTAATTTATTTTTCCTTTCATTTTTATCATATTCACCTCCTTTTCCAATGGGTTTCATCCTACTATGATTTTTTTGTACTTTTTAATGTTTTTGAAGGCATCGGCACTGGTCTATAACTTCGTATAAAATATAAAAAAAAATATATAATTCCTTAGCCCCATTTTAAATTTAAAGTCAAAATTTAAATTTCTATTTTACTGGGGACTTTAATAGTGGAAATGGAAAGTGGTTTAGTCATAAACATAATACATATACCAAGTTTGAAGTTTTTTTTTTGACAGCTTTTAGAAGTTTACCAAATTTTTAGTTAAACACTTCAAAACTACTAAATTGCGCTCATATAGACAAAAGTATTTCCTACAAGAAATTCCAAGACCATTTTTTTTTTTTATACGAGCAATCAGTGTAAAGATATATTGCGACCTTAAACACGCGAATCGACAAACCGATGCTTTTCAAGTATGATGACTCTAAACCCCCAAAATTGCTATTTCTAATCGCTCGTATTGAAAAAAAAAATGTTATAGAATTTACTGTAGGAAATGCTTTTGTCTATTAAATGAGATCAGTTTTTTTCCGACAGCCATGCCATTTACAAGCAAATATTTCTATTTACTCACGACTTCACAAAGATAATAATATTTTTTGTAGATTATTAAATTATATTGGTACAAATTATGTAAAAATATTTTTAAATTATTAAATTTTGGATTTAATTTTCTTCTTAACGATCATTTACAAGAAGATAAACATTAAGAAGATAAAGTGTTTTTCATACAATTCTTTTCTAAATCTTTCACCGTTCACAGTGAGCCTGAACAAGTTTAAGGTTGACCTAAAATGACGACAAAAACTAAAGATGAGGCTTTGTTCCTGAAGGCCTCAGCAATAATAATCCGTTTTTACCAAAATCGGATTAGCTTCCTTTTTGGAGATACCCCCCGTAAACGTGTTTTTTTTTCGAGAAAAATTCATATCAACGCAAGGCTCGAGTACGATAACTTAGGCGCCGAGAATAGTAGAGGTATTCAATACAATCATTTTTGGTTTTGGGAGGGAGGGTCTATGTCCCCCCCTTTAGACGGGAGGGGCAGTTTTCTAAAAAATTATTAAAAAACAATGGCAACACTTACAGTTATGATTGATACCTTTTTCAAAAGCTAGAATTGTACACTTAATTATAGTTTTTAAACCAAGTTATTTTAAACAGTTATTTTCGAAATAATCGATTCCAAAGTCAACAATTGTGAAAAAGAAGTTTAAAAAAATACATTGAATACTATTTTTGTCAAGACTTTGGGTTTCATTACGGGATAAATTGATAAAGTAAACTACCTCAATAAATTCCTTATCAAATACTGAAAACCATATGTTTCTATGCCTTCTAGTTTTTGAGAAAATTGAAAAATAGGAAAACTACTTTCTTTATCAGGCTCACTAATGAGCGTTCTGGTACCACACTGGTACTAAGAAATTTTATTTTTAAGATCCAATTTTAAATGGAAGTAAAACAAATTCATGGAATCGAAGTAGATTAAGCACAGTACTTTTTAATTTTTGATTTTCGATAATGGCAAAGCAAAATAGCCAAGAAAATAAAAATAAGATAAGATAAAAAGATAAAAAAGTTAAATGCAAAAGGTGAAATTAGTAAAAATGTCTTTGATACCCAACCCATTTTTCCTACTCCTACTTTGTGCTTGAAATTTTAACATGCAACCATTCAGCAACAGCATCCTTTTTGTTTGTTGAAATATTTTAAAGAAAACTGATTTTGCCAGGCTACACCCAGGTGGAATATTGATCCTTTTCAATACTAAGAGCCAGTTACTAAAAAAATATTGAAATCGTACTCGTACTTCAGAAATGTTTACTTTGTTAAGTCATTGGATTAGGTTGAGGTTTTACTCCGGTAAAGTATTGCAACCATGTTAAAAAAGGTAGATATACTCTAACACTAGAATTTAACCACAGCTTACCCCTCAAAATCGGTAAGTTGAGAAATTTTATAAGTACCCCGTTTTTAGAACTTCCTATTGTTACCTATATCATAGATATCTTTGGAACTTCTAAAGGATTTTAATTATGGTTCTCTTCAAAGACCTCTTCGGACTTAACATTGAAGAGGTACATCCGAAACATTAATCAAGCTAAATATTTCCTTACAAATAATTCTAAATGTCATTGAATCAGCTTCAATAAAAAAGTCTCAAATAATGCTGTTATATTTGATTGGTTTTTATTTTTCTCAAGCGCTTTTTCAGACTCAATAAGTTTGAATAAAACTGCATCTTCAAATTGATCCATATATTCCAAAACATCCGGCCCTGTAAATATTCAAATAAGTAAAGTCTTAAATATTAAATTCCAAAAATAACAAACAAAAGTTTTGAACTCTTTGAAAAAAATACATATATTTTACATCTTTCAAGCTGTAAAAGTAAATTGCTAGATAAAGTGCTTATTTTTATCTCCCATTCTATTATTTATAGAATCCATTAGCCATGTGCTGGTTTGAATATTCTGTACTTTTTTTTTCTACAAATTCCTTTTTTTTTTCCAATATAAGTGCGCGTCTTCGTGCGAGCGTGTGAAAAAATATAAAGTGCATTCAAATTTGGTAAACAAATTTGACCTTAACCGGACTTTTTTTAAATAGCTTTTAAAATGCTCTTCATATGCTTCCATAGATGGTAGATTCGTTCCATAATGCAAGAAAAATGCTGTAACCTGTTGATATATGTGTATTTGTTTTGTCTGGAATGTTGTTTTCACAGTTTACAATCAGGAAAAGGAAATACGCGCAAACTTTCAATTATATTCACTGGAAAACTTCCAGGATTGAAAGCTTTATCCATATTCACTAGGGAATAACATCATTTTGTGGGTGCGATGTTTTAAGACTTAAAATAGAATACTTTTCATTCATGGATTTCAGTTCGTATTCTGTCGGTCCTCGGTCATGTTCTATTCGAGGGACATAACGAATTCGTATCTTGTGTTTTGAAAGTGATTGCTATCTATTCAATAAGCAGTGAAATGTATTAGAATGCGGCCAATCGCAATATTTGAGAGAGAAAAATAAAAGTATTGTGTTGCCAAAATTTCTATTTCATCAAGATAACAAAAGAAAGAAATACCAAATTTCCCCCTAAAATGTGTCGAATCCCCATTTTGATTCAAACCTCGGAATTTGTTAAGATTCAAATATGATTCTCGGTTTTTTGAAAAACAAAAGAGTGAAAGTGTAATCCTATCCTAACGTTCCTGCAATTCCTCCAAACAAAACAAACATCCACATTCCAAACCGCGCAATGATGGATTACAACGATTTGTCAATTTACAACCAAACCGATTTGGATGGTTCGACGGCAACGATACCCAATCGATCCTTAAACATCGACTTGCAACAACATCAGCAACAGTATCCGAAAATAATTGAAGTCGCTGCCCATTATCTCAGTTTTTACTATACCCCGGTGTTAGTTTTTGGCGGCAGTATCGGAAATATCCTTTCGGTGTTTGTGTTCTTCAAAACCAAGCTCAGAAAATTATCATCGAGTTTCTATTTGGCAGCACTGGCTGTTAGTGATACCTTCTTTTTGTTTGGCTCATTTGCATCGTGGCTGAGCTATGTGGACGTGAATGTTTATCATCGCGAGTTTGTTTGTCAGTTTTTTGTATTTTTTAGTAGCTTGTGTAGCTTCTGTTCGGTTTGGTATGTTGTGGCCTTTACTGTTGAACGGTTTATAGCTGTGATGTATCCTTTGAAGCGGCAAACTATGTGTACGGTGAGGAGGGCGAAAATGGTGCTGGCTGGGATAACATTGGTCGGATGTTTGCATTGTGCGCCGTATCTTTTGGTTTCGGTACCAAAGTATGATCCGGCGACTAATTCGTCGATATGTAATGTGCGGACTGAGTATAAGGTATACTTTTTGACTCCAAATTTGTTTTTCTTAAAAAATTTTGGACTCTTCGTAGCTAAATTATTGTTAAAGCACATTACGCCAGCTTTATGTATTTATAATAATATTCATACATTTTTTTTTTCGAAAAAAAATTAAATAGAAATTTCAAGAAATTTCAAATTTGGTGTATCAATTTCACTTATACCAACTTGCCTCTGGTTTATTATTATTTTTTTTTTTTTAATTCTTAAAATATGTAGAGCCTTTCAAAATGTAATTAAATGGATTTTATAACAATTCAAAAATATTATCATCAATGCCATAGTAATAGAACAAATTAATGTTATGGAACGAATTTTGGATATTCTCAAAAACCATTCAAAGGATTTTCACTAAAACAAATTATTATTAACGCCAAAGTTCTAGCTCTTAAAACTCGTTTTAAAGATACTTTTCTAAACAAATTTCTCCTTAAATTTAGTTTTAAGAGCTAAAATTTCGTCAAGAAATAGCGTGTAAGGATTTTTTTTTTTTTAAGACTAAATCTATCGTTAATATAATTTTTTCGATTTTTAAAAACTTTGAATTCAATATTAACAAAAAAATAATAAAGGTACACAAAATTTAAAAGGATCAACAAAATTAAAACAGAATTGAATGGATTTTTCAAATAGCCGTTTTTATGCGAAAAATTTTCGTTAAGTTTATTAAAACAAAAAATTCTTTTAAGAATATTGAAAGTTAAATTTCTTAAATAAAAACTTAAACAAATATTATAAAAGTTGTTTTTAAATTACAATTACATCTTTTTCTTAAAGGAACACAGAAAAAAAAAACAAAGTTTCAAAAATGTATTGGTTTGTTTTCAAAAATTGATTTAAAAGAAAATTAAATTATTTTAAACCAAACAAAAATTGTCTTATACTATTAAGGTTACTGAAATGCTTTTGTACAAAATTACGTTGATATCAGTTAAATCGAGAAAGTTGGAAATCAAGAAAAGTATTCTATGGTAGAGTTTGTTTACTAAACTTTTATTCTGTTCCTTTTAAAATTCGATTTATCAACAAAAATTGGTCAAGATCTTCAAAATAAGATTTTGAATCATGTCCAATCCAATCTTCAAATAAGCTTCAAATTGCTTATCCAAACACTCTACAACTATTTTTGATATAGAAACGGTAATATAATTAAATTTTTATTATATCCTTCAATTTTTGCAACTAGTGGATTTAAAGTGTTTTAAATAAAAAACTATACCTCCCGTCATCACGAAATTAAAAAAAAAAATGTCCCCTAACCTACTCAATGCTTTTATCCTTAGGCCCGAAATCGGATATATTTATAAGGAAAAATATGAACAAATTCCATTAAAATTTAATCGTGCCCAGGTGCACTCTCTGCACAATCGTGCGTTTAATTTTTAACGGATCCAATAATTTTAATTATAGGTACTTTTCAAAAAATTTTCTTTTTAAAAGAAATCAAATGATGTTTTTGTTTTTACCAGAATGAATAATTACCTCTCATGTTTCTATTTTGGTTATCGTTAGGAGAATTTTAATGTTTTCAGTGGAATAAAATGTTACGCATACGCCACAATGTCCCTTTAATATTAATTGAAGACAAATCATTTTTAAAGAAAGGTTCAAGTTAAACTTTTGTCTATATAAGGGTCATACAATAATATTTGACGAAATCTAAGCCCGTGTAGCATTATGAAACAAGTTCAATGCAGTAAATTCCTGAGTTGTTTAAGAAGAAGAACAGGTGTTTACAAATCATTTTGGTACCAGAAAACCTCGTTAAAAAAGGCAATATTATAAATCGTGTCACGAATTAAGAAGGAAGGTAGACCTGAATACTCTCGGTACAAGTAAATATAAGAACATCAGCATTCAGTTGGTCTCAGAAATGAAACATTACAAAACGGGGGCCCCGCCATTTTTTTTTTTTTTTTTTTTCTGAAAAACCGCTCTAAACTATTTAAATTAATTGGGCGTAATGCCATAAACAAGATTCAACTTTTTAAATAAAAAAATATTTTTTGAACCGTTATTAACGGTTAAGTACCTGTCATAGAACCGTTTCCTTGATTTCTTATACCTACTTTCTCGCAAAATAGTCAATCGTTAAAAAAAAAAAAAATTACACAGAAGCGTTTAAAAAACCAAAAAAAAAAACAATGTTTGGATTTTGCAGAAAAAAAATCTCAAGATTTTTTTTGAAAAATCTATATTTTGAAAATAAGCCACTGAATTTAATACAATTTTGAAAACCACTTGTTTGAAATCCCTGCTTAAATCAATATGTGAAATATTCACAATCCACATTACACAATACACATGCTTTACTTATAGTTCAAATCTAATTAATCTAAATTATTCCCTTTCCTCCGAAATCTGTAAACAAATATTTTTTCAACGGAAATAATATTATAAACTATTAAACAAATCTGAATCGATGTAAATGGAGTATTAAGCTACTTTGGATTTAAATTCAATTTTTCTGAGAACTCTTTATTCATCTTAGCACTCATATCAAGGTTCAATGGTTTTTAATATGTGTAATAAAAAAAAAATGCATGGCTGCTTCTCATATCCCTCTTTTTATATGGTTCAAGGTTTTTAAGGAATTTCCCATTTGATTGACAAAAACAAAATTTAAAAAAAATATTCCCTACAAAATTAAAATCAACTCAATCCATCAGTGAATGCTTCATGTTAACAAAATTGAAATTTTAATGTAAACAAAAATGCAGTTTTTTTTTGTATATCAAATGGATTTAACATGAAATCAGTAATCGTCAATAAAAAGAGCAACAAAAACACTAACAAGTACCTGCAAAAATACTTTTAAAAAAATCCTCCAGTTTCAAAAAAAAAAAAAAAAATTAAAAAATTGAAAGAAAATCCAATGTTTTGCTATAGGTAAAAAATGCATCAAAAGATTCAAAAGAAAAAAAAATATACAATATAATCCCCTCTTTAGAGTATTTACTATTTATGTAGAATTTTAATTTTAAATTGTCAAAAGTGGAATCGTATTTTTTATAATTATTTGGAAAAAATCAATCATTCGATATCTCTTTGAAAAAAATAGTGGTTTATCTGAGAATAAGCCAATGAGTTTATAACATTTTTATTTAAAGTTTAATTCTTAGTAATTTAAAGTACTTCTTGTTATTCATTACCGAAATTGAATTAACCATGGAACATGATTCAAAGTTTAAAAAAGATAGTAAAGAATTAAATTAAAGTCAACTATTTTGTGCAAACAAAAGCTAAGTTCTAGTATATAAATTTTTTCCTGCCTTCTGAATTAAAATATTTTTTTTTTTCAACTACCAATTATGTTCTTCAGTGTAATGCATAATGAATTGTTAGTCAGCCACATAAAACTTCATTTAAAAAAAAAATTAATACCTCCAGGGGTCCAAAAAAAAAAATTATATATTGTCTTAGAGCCCCAAAAATGTTACTTGAATTATCTTAGCGACCAACAAAAAATGATACATCAGGGGCCAAAAAACAAAAGTACTGTGAATACGTACTTTCAATTTGTTCGTATTTTCTATATCAAAGGGGCTCCCAAATATCAAAGGAGCCTACAATTAAGTCTTGCTCCGGGGCCCGGCAAATCAACGTACGCCTCTGACTCTTACTCGTATATTTTATTTTGTTAGCAAGAACTTTTTGAGAGATTTTCTTCTTTTCTTTAGGATTATCGCTGTTATCCTGCTAAAGGTGTAGGTATACAACAGACACTGATGTATTTGTATTTATAAGAAAAAGTTGTAGCTTTTTTTTTAGCATCATTAGCTATAATCCTAGAGAAGAGTGAATTAAAATTCTTAAAAAACTTATTATTATTAATTCCTTTAGGTATATAAATTAAATACTTAGAATCAAAAGAATCCTGAAAAATAAAAAGAAAATAATATTTTTTTTAGTATCCAAGAGCTATTGAAAATGAAAGGTCAACTTTTTCCAATGGAACCAGTTGACTTATTAAAAAAATAGAAACAAAATTGAACTATACCATGTTCTTAACTTTAACTGACTTATTAAATATTATAGGGAAAGTAATATGGACAAGACATCCAGAGCTATGAAAGAAATTTGTTTTTAGTTGTATAAATTTGAATATCAATTATTATTTTACTTAAGAATTAATCGGAATTTAAATCATAGCTTGTTTTTTTCTGCTTTAATTGTTAAAATTATTAAATACAAATAAGTTGAATTTATAATAGAATAAAATAAGCTCATATAAAAAACTGTTCAAATGAATTTTAGTTCACATAGGTAAATGTATCCAAAAATCAAAATCGTTAACAATTTTAAGGAATATAAATTTTTAATACCTATAACTTTTTAACAGCAAAAATAAAAAAACAGAGTTGCTAAGCCATTCTGTAGAAATTATTTTTTATCAACACCTTAAATAAAACTTCAAACATTTTTTTTTCCGGAAAACTGATTTCTCAAAAAAAAAATATTCAAAAAATAATTCGCTGAAAATTTAGATTTATATTGAGCTTATTGATATGTATTAATAATTATTAGTTATATCAGAGCTCTTGTACCTATTAAAAAATAAATGTAATTGAAAATTTTTTAATTGTTTGGGAGAAAAATAGGTTCTATGGTAATTTCTATATCCAAATATAGCAGCAATTGATTTTTTTTTTTATAAGGGAGCCGTTTTCCTAAAAGTCGTTGAAAATTGCAATAACTTCGAAAATATTATATAAGAGGTACCTACATCTTTTAATAGACTATTTTTAATAGACCGAATTCCAGAGCAAAAATAGAACAAACTCGTTCAATAGTTTTTATTGCTGAATTATGATTCCTTGGCATTAAAGTATATATCCGTCAAAAATGCTACTAAATCGGTCGGTTTAAATTTTTTTTTTTTTATAACTCGAAAACCAAGCCTAACTTTCAAAGACACGTTTCATAAATTTTCTATCAAATTACCTACGGTGTTTAAAAAATTTAAAAATTAGTTTTGACTAAAATTCTTACCTAAAATCAATAAAAAAGTAAAATAAAAAAAAAGTTGAAAAATTGAGAATTTTCTATGTACGTCGAAACTTTGTACTAATAAAATATAGTAGAGGTACAATTCTTTTTTTTTTTTTTTTTTTTTTGTTAAGAAACGACTTTAAAAAAATAAAGCTTTTTCTTTATTTTTACTTTTTAAATTGAAAGCAACATTTTTAAATTCGATAAAAGGTTATAATTGGTTAGTTTTGGATTTTCAAAGTATGACAAAAAAATTTTAATTGCATCCTTATTACCTTGTGTGCAACTTTATGTACATATGTGTGTCTTATAAATACGGATAGATTGGGTTGACCGGTTGACATTATTAGTCTATTGTATAAAAGGAACTCTTTAACTATTCTAAACGGCCTTAAATAACAAAATGTAAAAGAGGCATATAAATGTAATGGAAAATGTTTCTAATAACCAGTTAAAGGTATTAAAATTTGGTTTGATTTCAGATAAGCTACAGCTCTGTAGGATCTGTTGATTTAAAAACCTAAATGAGGTTCCATTATAAAATGCTATTCCATAGAACTAAAAGAATTCACAAGAAAAACAAATTGAATTTGAACTGGATTTAATAATTTAATCTCCAACAATGTGCATTGAATATTTCTCTGCTTGACATATTAAATTGGACATTGAAATGTCTGTAATTGAAACAAAAATATTAAATTAATTAGAATCCTTTTGACATGACGTGCAATTATCAATAATTACCCATTTGTGAAGCCAAACAAAAAAAAATATTAAATTGATGCCTGTTAGAGTCATTTTCGATATATATACTAGTATAGATAAATAGATACAAAATAAATTGATTTTCAAACTTTAATTCAAACATGACACTCAATGTTATATGTTATGTCAGTGTTAAATTTTACATATTAAAGGATTTTGTGTAATTTTTCAGGGCTAATTTTATAATCAAATCTCTTCATTGTTTAAAATATTTAGTTACAGCTGCTATAAAACGGTTTAATTTTTAATGCATGATTTTGATTTGACATATTAAAACAAAATGTTCACCAAAGATCTTAGCAGTTTTAATAAAACAAGTTATAGGTAACATTTCGAAAAAAGAAATATTTGTGTTTTTTAAAAAACAAGTAAAAACGTTACTTTCAGCACCCACCCTTTCCTCGTCAAGTTAGGTGCTTTAATTTTTTTTGTGGGCAACATTAAATTGACACAAGTGAAAATACGAGTACGCCAAATTTTTTTTTCGAAACAAGTCTGAATCAAAAGTATATTTTGATGTTTTTTAAATTGAATGATTGACTATTATATTGCTGAAATCATAAAAAAAAAATAAAATTATTATTTTAATTGGCAGTAGGCTACCACCTACTGATTTTTGTTAATCATTTTTCCTTTTCTATCTATAATTACAGGTAAGAAATTTTAATTTTTCTTTTTGTATCCATATTTTTTTTTTTTTTTTATTTATAAGACATTTTAAATTTATTTCTCTCGTGCGACACAGCCTACACATAACCTTGATGTCTTTTTCTTCTTGTTTTATGAATCATCTGATAAGATATTAAGAAAAAAAAAACAAACGCCTTTAAGAGAATTATATGCAAAAATTCAAAAAATCAGACATTTGTCATCTTTACAACTGGGAGAAGAAGCTTTTGATATTTTTCTATTTTTAAATTAGTGGTGTTATCCTTATAAACATTGGCTTACAAAATAATCAAAATCGCTCCTCTTTTTTCGCCTTTTGCTACTTTGGCTCGTTAAGATTATCACCTTAAAAATAAAATGCACGACTGGGTCGCACGTACTTGCTCTTGTAGTTCAAAGCATCTTTATCTTAAATATCTATTGGAAATTTAAGATTTTGTGAAGAAAAAAAAAAAATAAAAACAAAAAAAAAATCGAAAGTTAAAAAAATTCAATTTTTTAAAAATTTTTTGAAAAACTTTTTTTTTTAATTTTTTTTTACATTTAACACTTCAATACCTATGATGTCTGTAAATTTTGAAAAAATTGACTTATGCTTTGATGAAATATATGAACTCAAAAAACATGTCAATTTTTGAAAAACGGCAACGCCATATTTCCGCTCTTGGCATTTTTTGAGAAAAACTAAAAACGCAGTTTTGTTGGAATCAATAAGAGTACTGCGCACACCAAATTTAAACGAAATCGTTAGAGCCGTTTTCGAGAAATTTGAAATACCTCGAAAACGTTATATGGGAGATATGCGTTAAATTAGAGATATTAAAAAAATAAAAAAAAAGGACCTAGTGAATTACGTAAAAATCATCTGTACCAAGTTTCAAGCAAATCCATCCACCCGTTTAGGCCCTAGCTCGATGTACAGATGGACGCACAGACGCACAGACGCACAGACGCACAGACGCACAGACGCACACACGCACAGACCGACGGACGGCATGACGAAAACCACTTTTTTGATCTTCTCCATCATCGTAATGTTGGTTTTGATTAAAACCTCGATTTTTTTTTTCTACACGAAACCAATACTTGCCCTATAGAGCAAGTAAAAATGAAATAAGATAATCATTATAATACTCACTTTTTTTAATGTTATCCTTCCAAAATATATAAATACATTTATTTGTTTCGTGTGTCTTTTCATTCATGCGATCTTATACAAATAACGATGTAAAAAATATAGTACGTAAATCTCCTGTACACCTCTGAAAAAAAAAAAAATAAAATCTTCTCATCAAAAAAGAAATGTGAAAATTCGCAAAAGAATTTGCCAACTTTTGCTTTTAATTTGGGAATGAGTAGAGTAGAAATATACGTTCAACTCATAGATAAATCTTGATTTTATTCTATTTTTGAAATCTTGCGAATTAATCCTAAGTTTTATTTGCAGATAAGAATTTACTCGTTGTACATTGAACTTTTTTATTTATTTTATTATTTTTTGTAAATTTGCCCTGCGATGTCATGTTCCATAGTTAAACAAAAATAACTTCAAAGGGATACATTCTTTAAAGGAAATTTAGCACCCCCAAACGAAAAAAGATTTTTTCCTTAGTGTCGCATTTTGGCACAGATTACTAATATGCATATTTTGTGAATATTCATTGGTATTTGTGTTGTATATATAATTTTTTTGAAGTTAAAAATATATGAAAAAAATTTGGTTACTCATACGCCCTAGTGAACCTATGAAATTGAAGTTTTAGTTAGTACTTAACTCTAGATATTTCATTGAACTCCTAATTCATACATACATTTAAAAAACAACTTTTTTTAATGTTATAGAACTATTTTCTGAGAAAAAATAAAATTTCTTTTTTTTTATTTTATTAACATCTTGAATAATTTTTGTATCCTTCCCAAAAATATATGAATAGATTAACTTAATTGTATGGGATATCAATTTTAACGCCTTCATGAATTACGGTCTAAAAATATAGACAATCTTCTGCTTATCTTAGAAATGTAATAAAAACACAAAAATCTTTTGATCAAAAAAGAAATATAAAAATTCCCAAAAGGATTTGATACTTTTTTATTTGGGGAATGAAGAAGTAGATAATACACACAACTGATATATGCATTCACCTTGGTGCTATTTTTTTATTTGAAGTTTCTTACAAATGTGAATTTATAGTATTTTTATTTCAATATTATCAATTGCTGGTTGGCAAAAAAGCACTTTTTTTATGCAAGCTAGTTTAAATGTTATTAATTAAAACAAGTTATTCTTCTGATTTTTGTTCAAAATGTTTGGTTATTACACAGAATTTTTCTTTTTAATGTTTAATGGTTAAAAAACCCAAGTATTAGAAATTTTGTGAGAGTTTAGAATACTAATTGTGTCCATTATTCTAAGAAATTGTTCAGAAAATCAGATTTAAGATTAAACTACCAATTGACAAAGAACTCTGTGTCTCAAATTTTGTTTTTGAGAAAAATAAAACTAGAATTTAGTTTAAAATTCAACTTCAATTTTAAGTGGAAAGGAACATGAAAAAAATTCATAACGAGGTAATTTTTTTTTTCATTGAAATAATTTTTTTTCAACTTACAATACTGTGATAATTAAATACTTTATAAAATCTTTATTTATCTTAAAAATATATCTTTTCTAATCTCACAATAAGATTTACATTATAACGCTCGTTCTTTTTTTATCCTTCCATTTCATATAAATAGATATAATTTTTTGTCATATAACACGATTTCATACTAATTTCGATGTAAAAATAAACATAGTTAATCCTCGTTATATCTCTAGAGAAAATCTTTTGATCAAATAAAGAATGTGAAAATTCCCTAAAGGATTTGCCACCTTTTGTATTTGTTTTCTATTTTTGAAGTTCTATAGAAATATGAATAAGTCCTATTTTTTGCATTGGAAGATATACAGTTACTGATTGTATACAACAACAAAAATACATACACATTGAATAAAAATTGCAATTAAGAATATGAAATTAAAGTTTGTTAATTTTTTCAAGTTACGTATACGCCCTAGTGAATTTATAAAAGTGCTAACAAACAATTTTTTTAATGTCTGAACTGTTTTCTAAAAAATAATTTAAATGGTTATTTTTAAATAAGATTGTGTTTTTGTTCTTTAAAGCTATCCAGGCTTTTATAATATTTCAAACAAATAATTGGTTGTTTATATTAAAAGAACGCTTTTCATCGTTTTTAATATTGCTGCTATAATTAGAAAAAAATATGCCAATTAAAGAAAAAATAACAACAAAATTTAAAACAAGAATTTAAGTTGAAAAAATAAAATATTACAACGTTTAAAAAAATTGAATATTTGATTTTTCGTTGAGTTTTTTTATTTTCATTTATATATTGAATTCAAAGCCGAAGTCAGACAATAATCTATGTTTTTGAAATTTTTTCCGACTTCAGATTTGTATTCAGTATATCAAAATCTATTAGAAAAATTAAACCAAAAATTACATATCCAATTTTCTTTCTTAATAGTTTATTAAATATCGAAAATGTACATCTTTACAAAAATGGTTAAATTCTTATAATTTATCCATTGAATATAATGAATATGTATCAAAGTAGAAGAATTATATAAAAAAGTGTGTACACATGTACACGCGACTGAAGTTATACTTCTCATTCAGTAAATGTAATTGAATTTCATTTGACATTTTTAATTTCTTTTATTAAATTAATTAATCCACACTTCGTTTTTTTACATTTTTATCAAGTGAACAATAAATTAATTCTTTCATCCTCCTTGCGTCCATGTAGCTTTCAATTTATTCTGTGAAATTTACTCATGTTGTGCGGTTCAGAACGTACGGTATATGCTTAACGAAAGTAAATGAATTGCGCATAAAATGTGCGATATGGTAATTTTATGAGAATTGTGTGTACTTCAGCACTAGTAGTAGCAATATGGAACTTACAGGGTTGCTACAAAGCTCAAAAGTGAGCTGAGCTCAGCTCACAGCTCAGCTTAAATTTTGAGCTATGTACCATAGCTCAGCTCATTTGAGCTGAGCTGAAAGTGAGCTGAGCTGAAGGTTGAGCTGAGCTGTTGGGTGAGCTGAGCTGTCGGTGAGGTGAGCTGAGCTGTTGGGTGAGCTAAGGTAAAGTGAGCTGAGCTGAGCTGTGATGGGTGAGAGGATACATTGATTTTTATTTGGAAAGTATAATGAAATATGAAGATATTTTAAAATTTTATAAAACACCATAGCTTAAGATGTTTGGTTCTAGTTATTAATGGAATTATTTTAACACATGGATATTTTTATAAATAAAACAGATAATTTTTCGTGATCTTTTCTCTTGGTTTTTTTAATAGTTAATATATTTCTATTTTTTTAGTAAAATATTTAATTTTTTATCATAAAAAAAAAATTCCGGTACAATCCGGTTTTCGACTTTTTTCAAAATTCCGAGAAAATCGCGTTTGAAAGTTGGGGTAAAATTATTTTTCGAAAAATCCCCGAATCTTTGAACGCTCCTGGAAGCTAAAGCGCTTGAGAGCAATTTTTGGGAGTGATGCCAAATGATAGCTTGTGTCATGGGCCTACGCTTTGCACATTGTCAGATTTTTAAAAAATCGCTTTCCACTTTAAACCGCCACATCATGCCTATTTTTTCAGAATCGTGCCTATTTTTTTTTTTACTTTTAAGTTCTCCCGGTTTGAGAACGCGTGGACCTGCAGGGATGGGAGTTGTACCCAAATGGGATGGGAGTTGTACCCAAATGTTTTTTGGCATCAACAAATTTTTTTTCATTTTCTTTAAAATTCCGAGATATAGGCATTGGAAGTTGGGGGCACTCACTTTCAGCTCAGCTCAAATGAGCTAAGATATGGTACCTAGGGAGCTGAGCTAAAATGTGAGCTTTTTGCAACCCTGGCAACTTGCCACATGCAACTTGCCACATGTAACTTGCCACATGCAACTTGCCACACGCAACTTGGAACATGTAACTTGCCACATGCAGCTCGCCACATGCAACTTGCCACACGCAACTTGCCACATGCAACTTGAAACAAACAACTTGCCACATGCAACTTGCCACATGCAACTTGCCACATTACCCATGTAACTTGCAACGTGTTGTGTGTTTTATGTTTGCCGTACTGCGGCGTACTGCATTTTTAAATACTAAAGTACTGCCTACTCTAAAGGTGAAACGACAGCCCTGCTACCCAGGGTGATCGCGTCATAATCCCTTTGAAATTCTTGTCAAAAAGTAAATTTTCATACCCACCCTCCCATAAGAAGTATAACTTCAAAAAACTCAGACTTTAGTTATGTATTATTACACTGGTTAACAAAATTAGACTTTTGCCGGAACAAAAATATACTTTTCTGAAGGTTTTCGGTGTGCTGAACTCGAATCCGTAGTCAGAAAAAATTAATCAGCTCCCGTCTTTGAAATATTACCGTTATAAAATCCTAGTTCGGACTACTTCGGACCTTATTCTTTTATACAGGGTGTCCGGTAGAAAATGGATAAGTCTGAAATGACGGATAGGTGCACTTTTGACTGTTCTGAAACCGAATAGAAAAAGTTTCTATCGCAACCAGTTTAGAAAATATTAGCTATTTTTTGTTCAGTGTACTTTAAATTTCATCATCTTACGTTTTCTTTAACCACAACCACGAATGAATGAATTTTATAAATTTCTTATTTTTATAATTTTCTAAAATAATTGGCTCACTACATACGAAGTTAAAAGTTTTTATAACAGTTGCATCTTATACGCAGACAAGAACTTGTCTTGTTTTTTTTTTCGTTAAAGTTGTTTTTTTTATAGATTTTAATTCATTAAATTTTTATTTTAACACTTTCAGTGGCTGGTTTTATACAGAAAATTATATTCAAGTCATTATTTTTTTTTTTTTTTAAGAAAAGAACACCCACGTACCTATAACCTAATGCAATATAATTGCAATATGATATGATTGCTTACGTAATGAAGTTGCACGTGAAAATTTCATTTATTTTTTTATCATTTTATACTTTATTGACCTTTTTATGAAGGAGACTTTTTGCAGTTCAATCATTAATTTTTTGTATGTTACGTATACACCACAGTGCACTCTGGAATTCATGAAATTGTATTTTTAGATTTCGAAGAATGCTAATATGTATTTCCAAGACTAATTTTTTGAATTATATTTTTAATCGAAAATAATAAAAAAAAAATATAATTGAGTAAGCAAAAGCCATAGCCGTATTTAGGGGGGGGGGGGGGTTTGGGTGTTTAACCCCCCCCCGAAATTTTTTTTCAGAAAATCAAAAGATACCTATATTATAAACATATACAAGTCTAATATATGCAGCACTAAATAATTTGTTTTTGTATTTTAGTGATTTGATTACCTATACGAAAATCTCCCTTAAAATCACTACCAATTTTGCATCGTTGCAGAAGCTGTCGATGAAGTTTGTATAAAGGAAAACAAAAATTGTTTGGTCCATTACAAAGAGTTTTTATCTCTTTGACCATTTCCTTAAGCACTATGTTAACACCTTAAAATGCTCTTTTAAGAACCCTTTAAATACCACAAGTACTTATGCAGGGTTTTTGGTGCCGAGACTAAACTATGCTTTTTCAAAGGGTTTCGGTGGCCGAACTCGAAATATTACCCTTAAATCTATTTAAATCTTTCAGACATCTTTTCTACTGTCCAAGATATCTTCAGTTGCTTATTACCCACTTTTGTTCTATGTTAACCTTAAATCCAGTATGTAAGCGAAAATAAATGTATCGATTTTTTCAGAGACTGTAGTACCTACCAACGCCAGGAAATAACCTCGAAAACTGGTAAAAAGCGGGATTTTCGATTTTCTAACGGGAATATCTCAAAAACGCGATGTGATAGAATTTTTCTGAGTTCGGATTTGAGCTCAGCATATAAAAAACCTTTAGAAAAGTATATCTTGTCTTTCTGTAACAAAAACCTTGTTGGCCATACTCAAAATAAAAAAAATGCAATTATACTTTTGCAATGGAAGAAAAACTTGTTTTTATTTCTAAAAATTATAAGAGAAAGTAACGGGACATTTTGTTCTTCTCAATATTCTTGTTTTTTGATCCCCTTTAATAAAAAAAATAGTAGGGTGTCGCTGCAATACGCGGTTTTATATAAATAGCATTTTTATATGGTGCGATTATACTTTTGCAAAGCACTGTATTTACAACATTTCGTTATTCTTTTGTTTCAAATTATAAAATTAAACAATTTCAGTTTATTGTTAAATATCAAAGTGAAGTATAACACTGGTCAACAAAATTAAACTTCTTTTTTGTTACAGAAACCAGGGTATACTCTTCTATAGGTTTTTTGTGTGCTGAGCTCGAAACCGAAGTCAGAAAAATTCGATCACATCAAGTTTTTGAGATATTCCCGTTAGAAAATCGAAAATGCCGCTTTTTACCAGTTTTCAGGGTTATTTTTTAGCGTTTACTTATTCTTTTTTAAATTGAATTTGTAACAGTTTCTAAAAGTTTTGTCTCTCTAAATCCGTTTAAATCTTTTAAATATCTATTTTCTTCCTCGAGAAATCATAACTTGAAATCAAAGTGCTTGGGGCTTCGCTTTCAAATTTTGACACAATTCTGTTAGAAACTGTTACAAATTTAATTTAAAAAAAAATAAGTAAACGCTGAAAAATAACTTTGAAAACTGGTAAAAATCGGCATTTTCAATTTTCTATCGGGAATATCTCAAAAACTTGATGTGATCGAATTTTTCTGACTTCGGTTTCGAGCTCGTGATGTGATAGAATTTTTCTGACTTCGGATTCGAGCTCAGCCTGTAGAAAAGTATACCCTGGTTTCTGTAACAAAAACCTTGTTGACCAGTGTAATTAGCTCATGTCAAACAACTTGGATTATTTAAAATTTTGGTTTTTAAGTATTGCTAATTTCATTTAGAACTCAATAGATAGAATGTACCTGTCAATTTTCTGCTACAAAATTTCAGTGCAAGAAAAAGTACACTTTTCAATGTTTTATATATTAAATTGTTCCAAATTTTTTTTTTTATAAAGCCTTAGATTGGTTAAAATTTCTTTCTTAAAAAAAATTTTCTTGCTCGCTAACACTCGCAATTTATATCAACCAACTTATCACTCTTTGTACCTACAAAACTAGAGATGCCGCTGAATATTCGGCCATTTTTAAATTACGTTTACCGTAAGCAGGGCTTTTTTTAAACTTTTAACTACGAATTCCTCTCCTAAAAATACTTAAAAAGGATATTGGCAAATTTTCGCTTCTACACAGTTCAAATGACTATTTGATTTAGCGGGATTTAGAATCGACTGCAGTTACATATAGTTGATACAAAGTATTGTGATTTCTAAAAAAAAATTTGTTTGGTCTGAGCTAACCCCCCCCGAAATGAAATCCTAGCTACGGCTATGGCAAAAGCTTAAAACTACAACGTGGAATAAATTTATTTAGAATTTAAAAAAATATGTCCCATACATTTTCTTTCAAAATAGCTTAGCTTAAAGATTACTCGTTATTTTTGTTCCTCCAACTCTCTAAAACAACTTCTTGAACGTACTATAAAAACGAACCTTACGTCAATTTAAAAACCGCCGTAAAGCATACAGTTTTTTTCTTGTCTCAAAAACGGCTTTCATAATTTAATTAAACTTGAAAGTTATATAAAAATAAATTCATAAGGACACGAAATTTATTTTTCTTTTGTTTTCTAAACAAAAAATCTTCAAATATGCTATGAATAGAAGCTATTACTTTCGTATTTTCGAAAATTCGGTTTCCTCTATTTATAAACAAGCCCAAACTGCTGATGTGTCATTATAAATAGTTTGTAACTTCCATATAAAACAAAAAAAAACTATCAAAAACAAATAAAACTTTGGTAACTTTTCTGTGTACAAATAAATCTCAAAAAAAAAGTTTTCTACTTGTTAGCCTTAGAAAAAAAAATTATGACACAAAAGTTTTCTATGAAACTCGAATGTATTTTTGCCATCAATCTGAGTGTCTCATTAATTTAGTGTTAGTTAGTGCTGTGTTAACTTAAGCGTTAACAACTTTTTCGTAATTGCAATGGAATCTGAGCATAAACTAAATAGTTTTAGAAGCTATCAATAAACTTTTAGTTGCATATTCGTTTTAACAAAAAAAAAATGGTTGTACGAATGCACTAGACCAAATGAAAAAATTTCGATCCAATTACAGCTGTTTTCGCTGTTAAAAGTCCATTTCATTATTTTCTTTTTCCTGGTAAATGGAAGGTGCTTTTTTGCTTCGATGTTGTGACTATAAGACAATGAATGTGTTTTTTTATGGAATACGTTGACGTTGAACGAAATTTTATCAATTGATTTATTTCTGATTTAAAAAAATGTAATTGCATGTATTGAGGCACATGTTGTAACTTATACCTTCACGTGTTCAGTTCATACGTGAAAAATGTAACTACCCTTGTACTAGGTTGCCCACGTAAAAACAACCTCACACAAAAATCAGACTATGGCATTGATTTATAAATTAATAAATCTATAAAGTGTTTATTTTGTCTGAAGGTGCCTCCAATTTAAAGGTTTTTAAAATTAAATAAGGCTTTTTCAACACAAAGTAAGTCCTTTACTCCAAAAATTATATTTATCCTTACGCAGAGCTGATGCTACTGGTTTTCAAATTTAAATTAGATTTCAAAAAATATAATTGTTTTTTTTTTTTTTTTTTTTTTTTTGAATTGTTATGTCATCGGTCTGCGTGGAATAGACACGTTTAGTAAATATTTTCTTCAAAATAATTTTTTTTCCATGCCAACGATAGGAATATTGGTGTTTTTTTTTTTGTTTAAATAAAAAATAACGAAAACACAAAACAGAATGATACCTACCGAAACAAATGTTATTTATATTTGCTGATTCAGGATATACGTTATACGAGCATTTGCGACGCACGATTGGGAATTCGTTAGCATTGGCTACTTATTAAAACAAATAACATCAAGGTGAGCCTAGCAACGCTGTTTTTTAAAATTCATTAAAAAATCATAATTTGGTTTGGGAATTTAAAAAAAAAACGCTTGCCTTATCGTTTAGAACAGACGTACTGAACCTTTTTTTGAGGGGGCATGAATAAGTTTTTTTAATATGGCGTTTTTGGACTTTTCTTTGAAAGATTTTTATCTTTGGGGGCTAATGATACAAGTCTCTTAGTTTTTTCTTTTTCGGGTGAGCATCTTGTTAGAGATCGAGATTTTAGGTGCGGCCCGCAGGCCGCACTTTGAGTATAACTGGTTTAGAATATAAATTTCCATTTTAATAAAATGCACAAATCGGTTAAACGTACTTGCTCTTATAATAAAGGTTGCTTAGAATATTGGAACTATTAATGCAAAGATTCATTTTTTAACTAACCTTTTATAATTAATTTAATAGAAACTAAAATAAAACAAAATTTTTAATTTGGAATAACTAAAACATCTTTTTATACATCTTTTTTATATATGTATAGTTTTGACAAAATTGGATTTTTTTTAATACAATCAAAAACTTACTTTTCTTCCTTCCATCACGCTGTTGTCCATTTTTTTGTATGACAATTTATAAAACATTTTATATCATCGGAAAGCTTATCACTTCATCTTTAATTTTATAACTTAAACATATCTGGACGACGACGTCGCGACGCCTAGAAAAACAATTACAATTTTAAAGCCAACCATGACGAAATTAAAACTAAGATTACAGTTATTAATTCACTGTTGATTGGTCGTGGCAAATGATCTCTACAGTCGTTTTGAGGTATTTTTGTACTTTTTGAATTTATGATGTGCAGCTCGAAGTGGACGTATCGTAGGTATATCAAATAAAAGGTTATATTACCAGAATACAAATAAATACGAAACAAAATTTCTACGTGCTCTAGGTAAAAAAGTTGCATATATAAAGTTTTGACACTTTTTACCGATATCTCCAAATTCTGAATATGATATTTTGCAAATATAGTTTAGCATATAATCTATCTACTGCGTAAATTTAATCTATCTATCTATCAAAATAAAGAAGTTATTAAAAAAAAGGTTGACAATGGTCAAATAATTTGGCGTAAATGAAAAATAGTTTTTTCCCGTCTTTCAGTCAAATATCAAATATCGCGTCTTTTCAGTCAGTATCAAATATCAAATAAATAAAAAACCGGCCAAAAGAGCTAAGAAAGTAGATTTTTCAAAAAATCATACTTCGAAATTTAGAGCCTTATACAAAACATCCATATTAGATGTCCATTTTTTTTTAAATTATCTTTTTATTGCTATCTTTCAAATTGTGGAAAACATTTCCATACTTATATATTAACAGTTTTTCGAAGGTCTTTTTCATTTTTTTGTGTTAGAAAACCGTCCATAACCTGGTTTTGAAATTTTCTAGAGTTTGTTCACTACCTTACCATTTTTTTAATTAAATTTGTCTATCGATTCAAAAATTAACTCTCTACAACCTACCGTTTAGAAAATAATTTTTTTTTTTACTTTCCTTTTTCATCCCTTTTTAATGATCGAATTATTTATTCACGTTTAGGTTATAATTTTTCAAATAATAGTATAGGTATACCTATTTAATTTTGAATCGCAATCTATACCAAACTGCTTACAATCTCAGGCGTAACGGGAGAAAATTTCGTCGTTTTTCGTGATACAGCGGGGTTATCACGTCAAATGAATAAGAGACAGACTTAAAAATTCTTCGAACAAGAAAAAAAAAAAAATATAACCACCACTGGTGTTGGCCTTTGACATGGTTTAACTCAAAACTGGGAGGGATATTTTTGTTTTCTGATATCAAATTCTTTAGGTTGAACCTTTAAGTGTAAGGTAATGTACTCCTGATCTTCATCTAAAGTAACTATAGCAACATTACCATACCTATGCATCCATATTAAATTATTCTGTCTTCAAATAAAACCCCTTGTTCCATTCCAATTAAGGGTCTTCTTTTTTAAATGGATGTATCTTCATCATCATCCAGTATAGGTTACAGCATGCGTCGACCTCGACATTATTTTTTGAATAAAAATTATATTTTGTCATTTATGATTATGTTTTTCGTTGTTGAGTTTCTCGTCTTCTCAAATTTCATCCAAGTTCAAATCGTTTCTTAAACCAAAAACCATGTTATGGTAAAAACATCTGCAAAAGTTATGTCAATAAATTTCTTTTATTTATTTCTAACCCTTAATGAAGTTGCCCCAAGCTATTCCATGGAAAAAACACAGCATAAACTCTCTTTTTTTTTCTGTTTTTATCATTTCCATCATTTATATTTTAAAGTCTTCCTTTAAAAAAAAAAAAAAAACTTTTAAAAAAGTACGAAAAGAGAAAAGATAACTTCGAATCGCTCTTCCTTTTAATTTTAATTTCCCTTTATCCACCCAACCCATCGGCATCGGGGTTCTTATACGAAAAAAAAAAAATTAATTTATCTCTTCCCTCCAGGAGCCAAATAACAATTTTCCATTGAATGCATGTGACCCGGAAGTTATCTGTCCAGTTAAGACAGATTTATCAATTTCCTTTCAAAAAATACCTTATTCTTTTTAATTTGAAAATTCTGATAAAAAAAAAAAAAAAAAAAAAAAAAACAATTTGTATACATAATTATGTTGAAATTGAAAAAAGGATTCTGGGTTGAATCAAATTTGTTTTTCAAAGCTAAAACTATTTTAATATTGGTTTTTGAGGAGAGTTCAACCCTGACAAAAACCAGAACTTCATTATTTTGTTAAGGAAAAATTTCATCTGAAAAAAAAAAATAATCCTTTTCCTAAAAGGGTCAAAAAAAAATTATTACTATGCAGCTAAGTTGCACGTTCAGTGGGAAATGACCTTAATAATCACTTTATAGCTCTCCTTTTAAACTGGTTGGTTGGTAGTTATAATGAAGGGTTGATTTTCAAGCAATTTTCTAGACTTGCATTTCATTTCCCTTGTTGTTTGGGTTTCATTATCAAGGCAATAGGTAAGGTTGCCTCTAGTTTATACTCAAATTTCCCAACTGCAATCAAAGCAGTATCAAAGGACGATGAGTTCTTGCAAAAAAATGTTTATCTTCTTTCTAGGTCATAATTCCTTTCTGAAACGAGAGATAGTTCTTCTTCGCAGCTTTTTTTTTTGCAGTTTTACAATCGCAAAAAAAAAAAAACGAAATAACAACTTCCATTGAACTTCGCATGATGTTAACTGAGAATTTGAAAGAGATGTAGGTTTCAATATTCGCTGGAATGTTTGTTCTTTGCCAGGTATTTTATGACTTTGGGTGATTTCGTACTAAGGGAAAAATTCTTTGTCAACCTACTTCGATAAAAAAGAAGTACAAATGGTAGGTACTGGCATTTAGATTTCAAGTTCAACATTGTTGCACCAATAGAATGGAATAGAAACCAAAACATTCTATAATGTTGCCATAAAAGTGAATACAAACTAGGTTGAAAATATGTATAATTTAAATACGACATGATTGGAACTTATACTAACGAGCGATTTATGGAACATTTTTTTTAAACCGCTTCAAGCTATGTATGAAATTCATATCCCGAGAATTCCCAGGTAAATAGAATACTTTCCTTTTACATTGAGAAAGTTTATATTGCTGTTAGATTTTATGGCAAGGAGCATCGTTATGCATGAGCTTCGGGCTTCAAATTTGTGTAATTAATACATCCTAAAGGCATATTTCTTGTGCTAGCTGTGCTTTGTGGTATTTTACTTAGTGAAGGAGGTTGAAATTCTTTTCTTGATATCACAGATTGAACTATTAAAAGATTAAAAGATGAAGGACACTTTGCCATTTTGTTATGGTAAAATGTACCTACACAGAATTTGTCTGCCTTATCTTCTACGCATAGAACAAAGCAGAGTCCATTTATCCAACAATCAATAACATACCTTCCATCCATTAAGTTTCGGTAGGTTTAGGTTTATTGAAAGTATAAGGATTAAGTCTTATTTTTTCAGGACTTAGAAGTGCTTGAAGTTGAAGCGGTTCAACAAAGGAGAATTAGTAAAAATGTGTTTGGATGTTGATCCAAATGTTTACCACATACGAGATGTATGTTGTTGCGTGCGTAGTCTAATTAATATGGAGTTAACATAACGATGCGAAAGTCTGAAGCGATTTCTTTCAAACTTGTTTGTTAATATTTTTATGTGATTCAATTGAAATTATTTTCATAGGACCAAAACTAACTGTAATAGTCAAAATATAAAAAGTTATTTCTGTAAAAGTTTACTCTAACGATTTTAAGAATACTAGCGAAACTTTGCTTTTTTAACGAAAAATCTGTTTTTTGAAAATTCTTCTCTTTTTTTTTGGAAGCTGGACAGACGGATTTTTGTAATAATTTTTTTTTGAAAAATAACCGTGCCTGTCATATACGTAAATGATTGATTAAGAAGTTGTCTTGTCGTCTTTTTCCTTTCTGTATGTCTTATTTTTTTTTTAACACATAAAAAAACATGTCAATAAAATTGATCAATTTCAGATATTTCTCGTTATATTTAAATTCCAATCTCTAAATTAATTTAAAGGCTTACAAAACTTCATAAGACTCAAGTAGTACTTTGTAAGTGTTTTTCGGTAACGGTACCTCACATAGAACTTTTTTTATCTGATTTTCTCCCAAACGCATTTTTTTGAGAATAGCACTTATGTATGTATATAATTTTTATACATCGTCACCTGAATGCAAGAACCAGCTAACTTGATTTTTTTGTATCCTTCTTTGGTGAATGGATTTTCTTTAACTGCAATAAGGAAATAACTAATTTTCCGAAACTAGTGTTATCAAAGCATCGTTTTTTCAATATTTTCGAACAGATAATTACGGTTTGCAAATTTTCTCAAATCTACGAAAATCAAGTGACGTTATATCAAAAATTAAGCTTTGAAAAAAGTAATTTTTGGATTTTCAAAAAAAAAAATTGATTTTTTTTTTTGAAAAATCATATTTTCGGAAATGGGACATTTAATTTTTTTGGACTTTTGGTCTCAGATGTTGACTTTGCTTCAAAATGGCATAGGTACCAACTTTATTTAATTTTTTTTTATTATTTACTTAAAAAAAAAAACGCTGTAGGAATTGAAAAAAAAAATTAATGTAATTTTTGTATTAAAATTAAATTAAAAATATTCTCTTATAAATTTTTACACAAAAGACTTAAACATTTGAAAAATTATTTTTAAATACTCTTTTTTTAATTCTAATAATTTTTTCACAATCAGTGTAAAATATTGCTTACACTTTCCAATTTATTTAGTCTATAAAGTGGTTCTAGTTAAATAAAGTGAATTACAAATAAATTCACCTTAATTCAATTTGCCATATCTATTACATTTTTGGTTCAAAGAATCAGATTGTTGAAAATTTCATACAAAAAGTATTAAAATATCTATTCACAGAATTAGAATTCATTCTCATTGGAATAGAAGCTGCATAATTTAAAATACAAATTGAGTCTAAATTTCAACAAAACTTTAGTTTTACCATTACCAAATAAATAAATCAAAAGTACCTAAGAAATTTTTCTTCAAAGTAGTATTAAATTGTCAAAGTGAAAAATATTTCAAAAATTCATCCCACGAAGAAACGTAAGTTAATTTTGTCGTCCTTAGGCATCACATCCTGATGATGCCCATATAATATAGTCGACGACAAATCCAACACAAAAAGAAATCAATCACACTCACTTTGAGACATTTGATGTCAAAAAGAAATGCAAGACCAGAATTTATTATTTGTAATTTAATTTATCCTCTCGTGCATAAAATGTGTCTTCATCTTTTTAGTGAAGTAGGTACTTATGCAAAAGACATGAGAAAAATAAGGAAGAAAAAAAAAATAAGATAAAAAATGAAAAACGGAATGTACCTACTTTCTATATCTATCAAGTGACAGTAAAGGCTATATGTATAGTATTCGTATTCGAAGATTTATATTCATTCCATTAGCGTCAAGGCCTTGTCCAATCACATTTATCTAACCTCACCTCCTACTCGTAAGGAATCCTAGAATCTGATTTTAATTAAGTTCATTCTTGGTGTCAGTTTAATTTATTTCATGTGATATCCTTATTTTGTTGAGATTGCTGAAATGATTTGAATTAAAAATAATGATTTTGAAGAAGCTCTTAAAAAAAAGAGGATTCTTTTTGTTATATAAAGCATTAGTAGAATGTTTGAAAACTATTTTAAAAAAAATGAAAAATCTGGTTTTGATAACTTTGATGCTTTCTATTATTTTCGATAGTTACTTTAACGAGTCCAAACGAAAGACACGAAATGTTTAAATTTTACTTCTGCACATTTGTTACTAACATAATAAAAAAATTGAATGGGAAAATAAAGAAAATAAAATAATGATGGAAACTTAAGACAGCCAGTAGTTACAAATTTTCCAAAAATTAAAAATATATTAATACATATTAGGTATGTTATCAAAAATTGCTGGCGAATAACTGGTCTGCAAGGAAATCCTCCTTTAAATAAAACTATACTTTTTCTAAAGGATTTTTGTATGCTGATTCCGAATCCGAAGTCAGAACTGATCTAGCAGGTCACGTTTCTTAGATATTCCCGTTAGAAAATCCCATTTTTTTGCTGTTTTCGAAGAAATATTTTGGCATAATGTAATATTTTTCAATTAAAATTGTTACAGTTTATAAAAGAACTTATTTTTTTCTTTCAGATTCAGTTTCAATCTTCTCAATATCTCTTTTCTTCTCCGAGATATCTTAATTTAAGTAAGTTTATTAGGTTTGGCATATGTTATCATAACAAAAACTGATCTCTAAAAATTAATATAGCTTTCTCCCTAGAACAAAAAAATACTTTTCTAATGGACTTTAGTGTGATGATTTTGAATCCGAACTCAAAAAATTTCGGTCAGCTCTGGTTTGTGAGATAAAGTAGTTTTAATTGAGATTTTTTAAGAAAAAACTTGATTTTGTGATACTTTAATGCGAATATCTTAAAATCCTCACGTGATAGAATTTTTTTGACTTCCGATTCTAACTCAGCACATCAAAATCTATAAGAAAAGTATACTTTTGTTTCTTGGAGAAACAAATCTGAAGCTTTAGAAGGCAGTTTATCGAATGGTTTATTACAAATAAGATATTTCTAAACAGATAAATAGTATATAAAATTACAAAACACGTAAAAATTTGATTAAATGTATTTTATTATGGCTTTCTTTACATATTTGACTTTTTAAATATAATCGGCGTTGATATTTTACATTTTCCTTAATTAAGGTGTTTTTGTTCATGTTGGATTTAATAAAAAGTAAAGGATTTCGATATTTCTGCTTTTTTTATAAATCAGTATTTTAAAATATGAGTAAACATTAATGTAAAAGGACATATTTGGTGTCAATCGATAATTACGAAGAATAAGTCCTCCAAATTTGAGCTCAATGCTACAAATAGTTTTAATTTTGCACGAGTTCAAATAAATCTAAAAGGTTGATTTTTTAGAAACTACCCACATTTTTCAAAAATCATTTTTATAAAAATGGTACCTGATAGAATTTTTCTGAAACCAGATTTAGATTCAGGAAAGTCTAATCTTTCATAATATCAAAAAAATTATTTGAAGGAGAAAAAAAAAGTTAAATTTTGCAGACCAGTGAGTTAATTGACTTTTAAAACTTCATTGAGTTACAACTCATAAGTAGATTCAATTTGAATACACACAGATAGCTAGTGTCAATATAAAAAAAAAATGAACATGAAGTTAAGGTTTATTTAAAAAAAAATATGGCTCTATGCGTTCTGAGAAAATTCAATTTAAATTTGAATATTTTTTTAATATGCATAATCAATGATTGAATGTATGGAAATACAATTTTTAAAATGAAACACATAATTGTATTACTTTTACACATTCTTCACCTCATTTCATTGAATTTAATTCACTAAAAATAATAATAATTGGGTTCCTTCATTGAAAAATAAAAATAAATTAATTAATTAGTTGTTTGAACAAAATTATTGCAAAACCACAATTAAATTCAAAACAAGTCAACCGCATTTAATCGAATTAAAAACTTACTTTTTTTTACTTATTTATTAATATAATTCATTTTTAATATTTATGCTTAATTGAAGGAGAGCGCTGAACGTTTGAAATGAGCAATACTTCTTTAGTAAAGCAAATATGTAAATGAAATAAGGGAAAAAAGTATATAACTTTAAAAATAGAAAATAAAAAAAAAAAATACTTTCTTTTTTATCAATATTTAAATATATTTGAAAAAAAAAATAAATAAAAAGTTTAATATACATGAGTTTTTATTTGCACATGTTAAATATTTAACTAGCACTTAAAATCGATGCTTAGATTACAGGAACTTTTAATTATACCTACTTCTATAAATATAGATGTAATGGATACAAATAAATCAAGAATGTTCTTAGATCTAACTTAATTTATTGCCACTATACAACTACAATTTAATTTGTTAGTTGAAAGAAGATATAATACAAAATACAAGAAATGTTCTTGTAAGTGAAAATTTAATTAATTTTTCAAATAAAGAAGGAAAGAATTTTCCTAAAGTAAATATTAATACCATATCATATACATACGCTATACGTAGTTTTAAAATAGCCAGATCAAAGTGATGAATTTCATATATGTGATAAAATTAATTTGGTTTTTGGTCGAAATAAGGTTTAATTAAATGTGATTTTGATTTCAATATCGCGTAGAGATGGAGAATCATTTCAATACATTTTTCCATTTGAAAATGTAACTCGAAGAGTTTCAAAAAAAAAACATTTTTTGAATTTTTATTAAATATTTCAAAAATTGTATTGCAATTTTTTTTTAATGTGTTGAGTAATATTTTCTTATAAAATCAAAACCAACCTTTTTTCGAAAAATGTTAGAAAATTTGTATAGGTATATAAAAAACTACTCTAACGATTTTAATTTTTTTTTTTTCAACAAATTACTTTTTATACAAGAAATCAAATAGCATAAATGGTATTTTTGAAAATATCATTTAAAACGGTGCAGTGTTTAAAAAATTATAAAAAGAGATTTTATATATTTTTTCAGGGAATTTTGCAAATTAGTTTTAAATTTGTTTATCGTTTTGTCTACGTGATTTAACGAAAATGTACAATACTGGAACTAGATTTCTACCTCGTGGTATGTCTTTTCTATAAAGTCGCTCTCTGGTAAACTATAATTTTTGTATTAATTTAAAATTAAATAACAAAATCATTATATTCCAAACTAATTATCGTAGATAACATTTTGTTTTCTAATCCATACCCACCCAGGTACAAAACAAAAAAAAACTTTTTCGATTAATTTGTTGATATCCAATTGGAGAAACGCAAAATAATTAAAATGCAAATGTGCCAACAAACGGGTATGGTATTATGGGTATATTGATCCTAATCAATATGTGATTGAATGCATAAAATTGCTTTTACCTGACTCTGGCATCAGCAAAAAGGATATTTTTGTAGTTTATTGCATCAGAAGGACATTTTTATTTAATGCATTTTGTGTGTTGTTGGCAGCTATTCCGTTTAAACTTATACAATATACATAGTAGATGGGTGTTTGAATGTGTATGAATTTATTATACATAGCTTTCCAAGAGCATTTTTTTTTTTTTTTTTTTTCCATTTATCTATTATGGAATAAATCACAATTTGACTCATTGAACTTTAGAGGTGTTCGTTTTACAAAATAAAAATTCTATTTGCTATTGACGTAGTTAAAGGTCGTTAGTGGCCGGTGTAAGGATTAGTGGCCAAATTATATTTAGGATGATTACTATTTTATTAAAAATATATTGATGTTCTTCGTTTTAAGCATTATTTCATATTGTGAAAAATGGATTTAATAGGAACAAAAACATTCAATTCAGGTGTTTAACCTTTTCAAGCACTTTATTCGAATTCTATAACAAACTCAACATTCAATTATGAATTTCATCCATCACTTACCTCGAATTATTTTGTAGATTTATTTTCTGTCAACTGCTAAACAATTTTTTTCCCATGCTTTCAAATGTGTTTTGTTGAGGTTATACATATACAAGTTTTATGCACTTCAGATCCACTTAATTATAAATAATAGCTTTTATTTCTATTTCTAACACAAATCCGCTTAGTGCGTTGCCATGGTTTATCATTTCGTCAAAATCATGAAATATAGAATCAAATAGCTATTCATTTTGTTGCTTGCTATTGAGAACTATTTACGAAATACACTAACATCCATTGTTCCATATTATAATCTTGATGAAGCTAAGCATTTTACACACACAAAACAACCACAACTTTTGAGTAAAGCACATCTAAGAAGCTTATTATTATGAATTTAATGGTTTTGGTTTAATTAATCACAAAATTAAAGATAATATTCAATTTAGCAATTTAAAACATTTGCTTAATTTACGTTCAAATTGATTATTCTGATAATTTAAAATATTTTTTGCTTAATTTTTACTTGCGTCATAGGTACTATGGAGCAAGTTTAGGATTCGTAAAAAAAATCGAACTCGAGATAATAATTTTACATGACATTACGATGATGGAGAATGCCAAAAAAGGGGGTCCGGCAATTCTGTCTGTCTGTCTGTCTGTCTGTCCGTCTGTAAGTACCTGGAGCTGCAGCCTAAACTAAAGGAGTGATTTTCTTCAAACTTGGTAGTTAGCAGTTTTTGGTGATTCCCTAGAGGAGAAATTGAAATTTTTTTTTTATGACCAAAACTAACGGTACCTGCCATATAATGGAAATAGAAAAGTTAAATTTTTTCAAAAAAGGCTCTAACGATTTTGATTAAAATTTTTGTGTAAAGTATTACACATAAGAGCAAACTTTTGAAATAAAAAAAATATTTTTTGTACCGTTATTAACGGTACCTGTCACAGAACGGTTTTTTTGATTTATGAATATCTCGTACAAGACTAACCCAATTTCAACGAAAGTTTTTATACAAAAGCGTTCAAGTGAAATTAATATTAAAATTTTAGAAAATTTTCAATAACACATTTTTGGATTTTTAAAAAATACCTATTTCAAAATTTTTTTTTGAAAAATCAATTCTTTGAAAACGGGTTTATGAAAAATGTTTAAACTTCGTATTTATGTGTAAATTAATTAAAATTTTTTTCAAAAATATTAGAAAATTTTTATATATAAAAAAATATTTTTTTAAAAAACTACTCTAACGATTTCGGAATTTTTTTTTCTAAATATTCTAAATATTTTTCTTGTTATACAAGAAATAAAATGGCATACTTGGTTTTTTGTAACAGATCATTTAAAACGGTGTTTATTTTATTATAAAAACAGATTTTATTTTTTTTTTTTTAATTTTCCCTAATTTTCTTGAATAAAAAACTGTAACATTGAAGGAACTTTAAGCATAAGAGCAAGTACGTGCGACCCCAGTCGTGCATTTTATTTAAATTGAAAAACCTCAATTTTTTATTTTTTTTTGTTGTTTTTGTTTATACCTACACCTACAAATATATTAAATGCTCCAATAGTCCTGGAGATAAGCCTGGTATGAAAGTTATAATGTTGAATTGGCTTTCATGATGTGTTATAAAAAAGTATTATTCAATGGATTAATGTAAATATTTTTCAATCAAATCATTAAATTCGATATTAAATTCATTTTAATTGCAGCATATTGCTTTCAAATTAAATTAATTAAACAATAGCATTATACCATCCACTTGCAAAGTATTTTTTTCATGTCGAAAGAATAAATAAAAATGATTACACGGAGAAAAAATCACACTCTCTTGAGTGATATGATTTCCGCTTAAAATAAGTGGAATCCGCTTAAATTTTGTTAAATTTAAGATGGAAATTTTCATTTTCATAGGAATTTTCATCTTTCAAAATTGAGACCGAAGTCATCTTGGCATAAAGCATGCAGAAATCAGCTTACTTCAATTAATATAGAATCAGCTTGTTTGTAGCTGGGCTTTTTTCTCCGTGTACCTCACAGATATGTAACTATTTTTTTTTTTTATTTCTGACATTCTCACAGAGAACTTTTTCTTTTTCAACGATTAAACTTTTTATATTAATAACTTTTTTAAATTAAAAAAAAAAATAACAAATATTCAAAAATACATTTTTGAGTTCATTCAAAATTTTGATTTTTCTTTTTGAAAGAGCAATTTTCGAAAATGAAACATTAAACTTTCTTGAAATTTTTAATTTACAATAAAAATATTTGGAAAACATTATCAAATCAAGTCTCTTAGTTTTGCAATAAAAAAAAATTATTGCAACTGAAAAATATTTTGCTTTAAAAAAAATTGCAAATATGTAAAAATATTTTTCATTGAAAAAAAAAAATGTTACTCTTATGGGTTTGTTGTAGTTCAAAATAATGCATTTCGCCCAGGCACAACACTTTTTTGATTTTTAAAAAATAAAAAACCTAAAAAAAAATCTGACCAAAGCAAAAAAACTGACACCGGTTAAAAGATCGCGGTTTTTTATTGAATGAATCATAAAAGTTAAAAATAGTATAGGTACATTTTTATAATCATATAAAATACCAAATGCATTTATTTTTTTTATTTTCAGGACTTTGTAACAACTTTAAACTATGTCGATACTGTTGTGGTCTTTGGTATCCCCCTAACTACAATTGCAATACTGAACACATTCACAGGATGCACAGTTTGGAAGTTTGCAACTGTAAGACGAACTATGACATTACAAAAACGGTAAGTTCATAAATTGTTTAAAACAATTAAAAATTAACAAAATTAAATTTAAATTATTCTTAATTGATTTAATTTAAAGAGAGGTGATATTTTAAAGTATCATACTAAATAATTTGTACATAAAGTGTGTGGAAAATTTTGCAATTTGTATATGACTCCAGGAGCTTGCATAGTTGGAAATAGTTAAAAGAAAATTTCAAAAGTTTCAAATATCTAACTAAATTCTAACACGTTCATGTACGAGTATGTAGAAAGTATTTTATTAACTTTTTTTGCTAACTACGCAACTCATCATAAACCATTTGGTTGTAGAATACAGCTTGCTCTAGGCTAACTATTTCAAAGTAATTCAAATTAAGTATGGGACTAGCAACATGGAGGTTATTCTTTGAATAAGAAAATTTAAATTTTCAAGCTATTCGTTACTTATATTTTTTTTCTATTAAGAGCCAATTTTTCAAAAGCCAGATAAACCCCAGTTAAGGCTTATCTACGAATAAAAGTTTTTGAAGTTATACTTCTTATGGGACGGTGGGTATGAAAATTTGTTTTTTGACAAGAATGCACAGAGAAAAATAGACCACATAAAATAGAACAAAAACAATAAGATTTCTCTATGGTTTTCATCCAAGAAGGAAACCTTATTAAAACAATCGGGTTTTCCTTATTGTTTTAAAATCTGCAAAAAAATAAAAAAAAACGAAGACCAGGCTGGGAATCGAACTGGAGACTTCAAATCATTAGTCGCCCACCTTACCACCTGAACCAACGTGCCATGAAAATATTGATGGCGATTTTTGTTCTAGTGCTAAGTTGCAAAAAAAAAACAACTTTTCAGTCAAATTTTAATAAGATTTTCTCTATAAAAATAATAAGAAATCTCCTTAAAAAAACCTTATTAATCGTTGATTTTAATAAGATTTCCTTATGAAATGTATGGACTGTAAAACAATATGGCAATCTGTTAGTTTTTAGCGGGTCATATTTTTCTCTGTGTGTCAAAGGGATTATGACGCGAGCCATCTCCGAGACAATTGGGCAGCAGAGCTGTCGTTTCACCTTTAGAGTTGGTAGTACTTTAGTATTTAAAAATGCAGTACGGTAAAAAAACACACACAACACTTGGCAAGTTGCATGTTTCATGTCGCAAGTTGCATGTGGCATGTGGCAAGTACCATGTGTCATGAAACATGGTGCAAGTGCATGTGGCATGTGGAAAGTAGCACGAGGCATGTAGCATTTAGTATGCAAAATGTGGTAAGTTGCGTGTGGCAAGTTGCATGAGGCAAGTTGCATGTGGCAAGTTGCATGTGGCAAGTTGCATGTGGAGAGTTGCATGTAGCAAGTTGCATGTGGCAAGTTGCATGTGGCAAGTTGCATGTGGCAAGTTTCATGTGGCAAGTTGCATGTGGCAAGTTGCATGTGGCAAGTTTCATGTGGCAAGTTGCCACAAAAAAAACGAAAATGTAAATACTCATAAATAAAAGGAAAAGAAAACAACATAGACTAAAACTAAACCTGTATTGGTATAACCTGTAGATAAAATTTAATTTTTTTTTTCTCAAAAATTTAGCCCCGGAAATTGGTATAAAGATTCTTAATTTCCAAATATAAAGATATTTTCATGCTTAACTATATTCAGGGAAGTCAGATTGTCTTGGGTTAATGTACGGAGATAGCATCAAAACATTTCCTAAGATCACCACAAGCTGAGATTGTTAAAAAAATACGCTGTTTGATTATTTTTCTTAATAAACTGAGTGAGAAGTATAACTTCAGTCGAGTGTACATATGTGTACACACACGCTTTTTTTTATATTGGCTTTTATTCTTCTGATAGTCTAACTGACTATCAAGGCTAAAAAAAGTAAAATAAATCCCTTAAAACTCTCTGGCACAATTATTAGAATTTTCTCCTTCATCTTCATACTAAAATCGTCATTACGGGCAATTTTAATGTAGGTACACTATTCCAAATGGCTACGTTTTTTTTTTTGACCACACAATACCCGAAGTTATGTTTACTGAGACCTTTACTTTGTTAAACCACCTCAGTTTGTTGACGAGTAAACTCGAGCCGAAATTATCTTAGATTTGTTCCTTCCTTCTGATAATTAACCCTTTCGAACCCAAGCTATGAAAATCATTATTAAAAAATGTTTTTTCGGTATTATCGGTCAAAAACATCACAACTAAGAAATATGAATAGCAAAAAGTTATTTTCCAAAATATTAAATAGCAAAACTAATGTGTTATTCTCATGCTACATGTAAGTAACATGCACTGCCTATGACCACCAAAAAAAGTCGGAGAACTGAGAAAATAACTTTTTATGAAACTTTAATGTATGCTACTTTTTCTAAGCAAAAAAAAAAACAAAACACTTTCTGCATTAACATTTTTTATATTTTTTTTTTGTTTCAAAATTATGACCATATATAAAAAAATTTTTTTGCAAAAAAAAAATGTGAATTTCAATCCCTTTTTCGAAACAAAAAAATTAAAGGTATGACATTTGACTAACTTTTTGTAATAATCTAGTAACTAGGCATTATTATCTTTCAGTTAAGCCATCGAAACCTAAAAAATTGTTTAATTTAATATTTTTTACGAATTTTTAAAAAAATGTTACATGAGAGTAACGCTGGGTCCGAAAGGGTTAAGCAATCTTAAGACCCCAAACTCTTCTTTCTCCTCACTTTTTTGAAGCTGAAACATTTTCAAAAGTCCATAATCTGTTAATTTTTTAAAATTGTATTTCATTCATTTATATATGTATGTATTTACCGTTTTCTGAAATGGCATTGGTGTCAGCAACTCTCACAAATATCTTGCAATACTGGTTATAATTTTTTCCAAGAAGATGTCCTTATTAAATGAAAATAAAGTAGTGATTTATTTGACTACGTGCTTCCTGTTGAATTATTTGAAATATTTTCAGAAACTTTTTGAATGAGAATACTTTTTTCTTGGCATTTTTTTTTCCTGAAAACCTATGATTTGAATGTTTGACATTAATATGACATAAATTTTAAACATTGAAGTCAAACGAAAAAAAAAAGATAAAATAGTATTCGATTGGTCAGTTCCCGTTTAAATGCAAATAGGGAATTTATAGCATTTTTTTGTATGTTTTTAATTTATATTTGAAATTTAAACCTTCTCTGGTTTCATAAAGGCAAACTTCATTGGTAGAATATTTTTAATATCACCATAAATACTACCCATGACACCGAATCATATTTCCATATAGTTTTTCAAGAAATATTTTTTTGCAAAAAAGGCATTTCTATGAAAAACCCTTTTTTCTCTTTTTTTTACTATTTTGCATTTTATTTTTTTCATTGCCTGTTGCTTGGTGACTTTTTTAAAATGAAATTCCATTTATTTTTGTTCTCAGGAAAACACAAATTACACGAAGTCCTTTCTCATCAACCTACCGCACAAGCACAGTGAAAAGACAAAATTCAGTTCTGTCAGATTTTTCACATCCCAATGGTCATAATAGCTGTGGATCACATCGAGAATCAAAATCTAAAGCAGGTAGGTGGTATAAAATGATGTGTGTGATTTGAACCGAACAAAAATATTTAACCTTTTTGTTTTTTTTTTTTTGTATTTCTATAAAAATCCATTTATTTATTTTTTTTGCCATCTCCATCTATGTGTAAAGTTTAATTTTTGTTCTCTTGTCTCATATCGTTAAAGGTAGACGACCAATGACAAACTCATCACAGCTAAAAGTCACAAAGATGTTGTTGATTGTGTCAACTGTTTTTGTTTTCTTGAATCTGCCGAGTTACTTTTTAAGGGTGAAGATGTTTCTTGAGGTAAATATAAATAAAATCTCTATTGTCCTTTATAAAATAAATATTTAACTCAGAAAAAATGGTAAAAAAATCATGAAACTTTATTATATCTAAAAAAAAAAAAAAGTACGTATACGCCATAGTGTACATTTTTTCAAGTTGGTTGGAAAATGAACCTAAGCAATGGAGTTTGTTAAAATTTTCAGGGTTGTTTAAGGATAGTAAAAGGAATGCATTTAAATTCAGTTAAAATTGATAATATCCATATTAAAATAGATTTATTTAATTTTTTTTTTTTTCTTTTCGTAAAACTAACTCAGCAATATTGAAAAACTTTAGCTAATAAATTCTTTATAAAAATACCACGAACGAAAGGATTTCAAAAGTTAAGTGCAACGCTCACTCACTCATTTTAAGTGCAAAACATGAAAAAAATGCAGCTTTCCTTAAGAAAAGAAAATCCCGAAGGTTCTTAAGAAGCATCTTTTTTCCCATTTTGCAATAACATTGAATTATCCTTAGACAATTTAAATGGTTTTTGACGTAAAAGATTTTTTCGAAAAATGTTATTACTTATTTCCTACATAATGTATGTAGTGTTTTCCATTAGCTAGCATAAATTCCGTTGAATAAATTTCTGTTGTAGAAAGTATGATAAAGTTGTTGTCATTTCTTGAAAAATTTTCAACGAGTTTGTCAAAATTTTATATTATATAATAAAAGTTTAACACAATTAAAGTGGTTTAAACGCAAGGAGATTGAAGAAACTAGTACAGGTAAGAAAAGTATTGAATACAAAAAAAATTGTTACCATCTTGAAACTTGGCACCATTTTTTTTTTTTTTGCAATAAGGATGAAGGATCAAAAGAGTCTTTTTTTGCGGGAGAGAAGAAGGGAGCTATGCCAAGATAGTTGCTGAAAAATTGTTAATGTAATGTTATAAAAAAGTTGCGTATACGCCACAGTGAAAATATTTAGTCTAAGATCCCGTCAAAGAACTATTTTCTCTCATTGAACGTCACGCCGCAATTTTTTTGTAGAGACTTACATATGATTAAAATAAGCAAAACGTGATAAGGTTACCAACCAATATATATATATAAAAAAAAAAAAAAACAATTTTTCGAAATTTTTTGTTCGTAACTTTTGTAACCCTTTTTTTTCATTTTAGATATAAAGATCATATTCATTAATGAGGTCACGTTTTTAAGGTTTTATCTTTTTCTTAATTTTTAATTCATGGCAGATGACCTTATTTCAAAAAAAAAAAAAAAGAAACATGAAACAGTCTTTTGTCTCTCAAAACTACGGTGTAGGCGTTTGCTTCAAAACAAGGGCAATTTATACATATTATGTCCTATGATATATCGGTATCACATAACTCTTAATATCAAGATTGTTTTCTTAATAACTATTGCCTGACCAAACAACAACTTATTTGTTGGAATATATACTTTTTAAAATTAATTTATTTTCAACAAAAGGATTCTATACACCATTAAACTTAATTTAAGATTTTTTGTTATCCACAAAAAAAAAAATAAATAAATGACCTCAATATTTGATCCTATTAACACAATGAATTTCAAAAACCAAAAAAAAAAAAAAAGTTTTCTCCATTAATTCGACCACGCAAAGTCCAATTGAAGTAAGGGTAAATGTAGAAAATAATGATACCTAAAGAAGAAATCAAGGCCAAAAGCCATCCAACTACTTTACCATTTATATTAATTAGTAGTAAATTTTTATTTTATTTACACAATATCTTAACTTAATTCCCTAATTTAACTAAATAAAAACAAATTAATCCACTTGATTTCGAATCATGTTTAAGTATCTTGCTTCATCATGACTCATTAGGCTATTCTATTAAGGTTCATTTAACAAAAACATTAATTCCAGCGGTAGCCGTTGATTTGTAGACCATTTCCTGATCACACCTTATTGCCCTTTTTTATATTAGCTAGAAATGGAATTAAAATCAAATTTAATGTTCATGATAAATTCGGCCCCCTACAAAAATATACAGTATACAATAATTAATACACCTGTTTGTTATTATGTTTAAGCTTTTCTTTTGAAAAGTAAAGTCAAATAGTGATTTTATAATTTCACATTAATAATAATCAGAAAATATTGATTCAGCAGATAATATTAAATCCTTTTCTGAATCCTTATATAGAATCAACTAATGAAGGTTGTGATATTTTATATCGTTCATAAACATAGTATATATTATAAAGCTGTCAACTTTAAAGGATTTTTAGCAGCGCAATATAATTGCAGGATTTGTTTTGATTCCAAGAAATTTGGTCACAAAAAAAAAATTGATAGTTTATTGTCATAAATGCGTGGTGCTCTATTTCATCCAAAACTTCAGTTAAATTTGTACAAAAACCTACATTTTCTTGGAAACTAATTAACCATTTGAACAAAAATTTAATTTAAATATATCAAATGTCAACATTGTGGCACAAAGTTTATTTTATCCTTAAAAATGTCTTTTATTAAATTTGAACTTATTTTTCTTACTTTTTAAATCAATATAATAGTTGATATTTTAGCATTTGCGTAGGGTTGCCGAATTTTAGAGTAAGCACCCGACATTTTTAAGATAAAAGAGAGTCTCCACTAAAATATGATGCATAATTTAGCTTTTAACTCTATCAAATATCATACATTTGGCTGAAAAAGTCTTTTTTTTTTTTGCATTTGCGTAGGGTTGCTGAATACTTGTCCGTATTTTAGAGCTGACACTCAACATTTTTTTAGAAAAAAAAGAGAATGTCAGCTAAAGTTTTGTGTATAGTTAAGTTCACAAAAATTGTACTGTTCTGTTAAAAAAAAAATTTTTTGAAAATTTTATTTTCATTTGAAGGTTTACATTTCCTATTATTATTTCATTAATTTTTACTTGCGATATAGGTACTATATATCAAGTTATGCATTCGTACAAAAAAAAAAAGTTGAGATAACATTTTTCCATGACATTACGATGGTAGACAATGCCAAAAAAGTGGGTCCCGGAAGTCCGTCTGTCTGTCTGTCTGTCTGTATAAGGACCTACAGCCTAAACGGATAGACCGATTAATGTCAAACTTGGTATGTAGCGTTATTTGGCGACTCTCCAGAGGGGTTTTTGGAATTAATTTTTTTGGACCAAAAATAACGGTACTTGTCATATACCGATTTTAGTAAAATTGAAATATCTCGAAAATGGCTCCAACGATTTTGTTTAAAAAATTCAAACGTTAGTTTTAAGCTAAGGTCTACCTTTTAATGAAAAAATTTTTTTTGGAAAATCATTATTAACGGTACCTGCCATAGAACCGTTTTTTTCAAATCGGATTATCTCCGAAACCGCTTATTTGATTTCAACGAAACTTTTTGTGAAGAAGCATTTATATAATTTAAATATAAGCCAAAAATAAAATTTTGAAAAAAATAATTTTTGGATTTTTAAAAAAATTTTGAAAATTTTTTTTTGAAAAATCAGATTTTCGAAAACGGGACATTGAATTTTTTTGAAATTTTGTTTTTAGATGCTGATTAAAGATTTCTACAAAATGGCATACCAATTTTATTTTAGAACTTTTTTTCTAAAAAATTATTTATAAAAAATTAGTTTTTAAAAAACGGCTTAACGATTTTGAAAATTTTTTTTCTAAAAATGCATGTTAATATATCAATCAAAACTACATACTTGTTTTGGAGGGCAATTTGATTTCAGATTTTATTTAATTTTTTTAAAAAATTAATTTTTTTTTTTTCCAAATTTCTATATAAAAAGTCTTACAAATTTAAGCAACTTTAACTCTAAGAGCAAGTTCGTGCGACCCAGTCGTGCATTTTATTTTTTCACTATATAGGCTTTTGTATGGCATTAAAAAAAAAAAAACAACAAAGATATGACAGAATTAGTTATGTGAGAATTTGTCCTTTTAAATAGGGTTGCCACATAGAAGTTCCCAGTTTAGAAGAGGCAACCCCATTTTTTTTTTTTTTTTTCATTTTCAACTTATCTTTCATTTGACACCAAATTTAACCTCTAACCTAATGAGCTAATAAACTCGACGGTCGCCGCTGGGAGTATAAGTAATCAAAGATTTAAATGTTCTTGAGTGAAATTGCTTTTTTCCGCAAAGACACCTGTTGTTGGAGTGACACGAGTCAAAACACTGATAATTATTATAAATCGGCTTTTGCAACTCCGTCTACATGCCAATCTCATAATTTTATGTAAATACATATGTAAAAAGGCACGTCGCGCAGAGGTTAACAGAAATAAAAAAAAAAAAAAAAACATTGAAGAAGAATATAAATAAATGCTAATTTTTTCACAGGTTACGACAAATTTTGAGGGATTTTTAAATGAGCAGTTTCCTTAGATAAATGCTCAACCTAATGGGCGGAGAATTTTCATTTCGAAGAATTATTCAAAAAATTGCTATAAAAACAGCTTAGCCATGGCTCAAAGTAAAACGGTTTAAAATGATTGTATTCAAATCTTATTAAGGGTAAATAAAAAAACAAGACCTTTAATCAATTTGGCAGGAAAAAATAATAATCTGTGTTGTCTGTGTTAATATGGCAAAATATCTGCTCTTTTTATCTCAATCAAACAAATTAAAAGCAACGCAAGTCAATTAAAAATGAAAAGAACAAAAAAAAATAAAAAATCGATTTCATTAATTTACTGTCTATTTGGTAAGTAATCTTCTTAAAGAAAAATGTAAATTATGTGAAAAGAATTTAATGAAATTAAAAGTTCAATAACCGAAATAAAAATTTAGGAAAAATTGGATGAGTGTTGTTCCCAAATAAACATTGAATAGAGTTTTTAAAATCTTAAGTTAAAAATCGAAAGAATTTTTTGGTTTTCATTTTATAATAATTATGTAAAAGATAATCTGTCTTAAATTTGACTGAGTGCTTTCAAATTATAAAAAATTGTTTTTGAAAAAAATGCTATGGTGTGGTGAGCCTTATTTCTAACTAAATTGAAATATAGCCTTTTTAAAATACAACTTCAAAACTCAAAAAATATTTTCATTTAACACACATTGAATGATATACTCGCAACCTATGTGCATGATTTATTACAAAATTATTCGTCATAATTGCCTATTGCAGCATAGCAAAAATTTAATAACCCCAGTCCTGTTAGCAGTTCGTGAAACCATGAACTGAACATTCCGCGAAATCATTAAAATAATGAGATTTTCAGAGATAAATCTGGCCGTGTGATAATTATGATGATAGTATCATGCTTCAGTAATATATGTTATCTGAAATAAAGTGAAAAATAATGTCTATATAAATAATTCAGCTTCGATCACTAGTCGATGCAATTTAAATTACAAATTGGGTTTGAGAGGGTAAGAATTAAAAGAATATTCATTTGAACTTAAAGTGCTTTCGAGATAACTCTTAAACAAATTTTACACTGAAAAACACTTTATATGAATGAATTGTTGAGGCAACCCCTTTAAATTTAAAATTTAAGTTTTCCCAATCAAATAAAATGCACAGCTCGGTCTCGTAGCGTAAAGTTACTACACTGCCCGCCTGGTGTTCTAAATACTGCAATTTAGTGTCCTTAGCGTAAAAAAAAATTAATCTGAAATATCTAATAATGGCCAATTTGGATTCATGCACTTTTGAGCTTCCGCATTTTTATTTTTTTGAAGTGAAAACTTTTTTAGTATCGTAGTGATTTGAAACAAGATGAAACGAAAAAGCGACAGGAAAAATCAATTGATTATAGCTTTTTTGTTTTAATAGGTAGGTGAAAAAAATTTATACTGTAGATAGGTAATTAAATAAACTATCATTGTGCAAAATTTCAATTAAATTTATATTCAAAATTCTGAGATAACGGTGAAAAGATGTTATTTTTCTTAACACGTTATATCTTTTGATCTAGAGCACATAACAAATTTATTTAACTTTAATACGCATGCTGATCATATTACCTTTCATTTAATATATCACACATAACGGTACGTGCTCTACAAGTTATATAATCTTTAATTGAAAAACTTGAAAAATACCTCAAAACACATGTGAAGATTTGTTGCCGATGACCAGCCAGCATTAGATTAAGTACCGTAATCTCAGTTTGAAATTTCGACATGGTTGGCTTTTTAAAAATTCCTCCTTTTTTTGTAGGCATGGTAGAAAGATGATTGAAGCGTTATTATAAAAGGTGAAATAATATTGATACAAAATTTATTATAGGTTGTATTTTAAAAAATGGATTTAATGGCGTTAGAAGAGAAAAGAGATTGATTGTTTTGCATTTTTTTATGAAAACTAATTGGGTTAAAAAAATTCTAACTCTTTTTGTAGATGTTGTATAGACATGGTCGATATAAATATTTTGAGCTGAAACAATAAGCTTTCAGATGGTAAAAAATTTATCGTAGGTTGTCATATAAAAAAAAGTGATGGAATAAAAAAAAGTTATATTTTTTCGATTTTTTTTTAAATGATTTTTAAGGTTTCACTTCAACCACGTGTGAATTACACACATGATTTTTTTTTTTTGGCTCACCCAAGTATGTCCTGGGATAATTTTTTTAATACATATGTATACTAACGGAAACATTTCTGGTTCAACATTAAATATAATAAAATGTATTATGTAAAGAGTAAAAAATTAATAAATTAAATCTAGAAAGTTGAAGAGAACATTTACTTTAACTTTCACTCAGGGAGCTATTACGTTCAATTAAAAAAAAAAAAAAAACATTAACTCAGTTTTTTTCTAAAACTTAGTGTTAGCTCAGGGCAATTAGTCAAAATATGGGCATGAAATCGCATTTTTCGCGGGACAAAATTTTTTTCATGGAATGTGTTCGGGTGGTTGTCCTTATCATAAAAGTCAATTTGTTGGGAAAATTGGAGGTTGGGAACAGCCGCCATCTTGGAAAAGAGATTGGTAGCGTTTTTATTGAATAGCTCCATTGTTATTCATTTTAACAGAAAATGACAAAGGTAGGACTTATTAACAATAAAATTATCTAAACAATGATATACAAAACAATTCCGTGAGTTGATTAAATAAAATTTTATAGTTGGTCAAAGTGCGGGTTTGTATCGCAAGGTTGGGACAAAATGACATTTTTTCATATATCTGACGAACTTTTGATTTGTTTGGATAATTCTTCAAGAATGAATTATAGTACTTATAATTACCTATAAAATGAGCCCACAATCGTTATTGTCACCATCGTATTGTAGAAGTAATCTAACTCCGAAACTCTCCATGTACTAGTCAAAAGTGAGAAAAAAGCTAGTTTTTTGCTAGTAGGCCGAGAAAATTTTGGGAGTAGAGGTATAACCAAAATATAAGTACGCAGTTTTGCTGCCATACTCGTGTTAATGTCGATTTCAAAGGTCTGACAACTCTAATTTTGGGCTTTATACGGGTTTTGGGGGGTTAAATAACGTAAGTTTTCCAGTTAACGTGAATGGGCTAAATTTATACTATTTGAAATTATAAATATACAAGCTGATTCCCTATTATTTTTCCTAAATCTAGACACCCCAATCTTGAGGATGTGACCAATAGAACTCAAGATATAAGCCGTTTATACGATTATGTTTTAGAGGCTTTTTTGTTTCGATTTTTGTTTGTTTATTTGAATTGAAAAGCCTGATATGGTTAGTTAAAAAAGCTTATATCGTGAGTTCTATTAACCCCATAGCCGAGATTAAGGTGTCCAGATTTAGGAAAAATAATAGAGCATCAGCTTTTATATTTATAATTTCAAATAGTATAAATTTAGCCCATTCACGTTAGCTGGAAAACTTACGTTATTTAACCCCCCAAAAACCGTATAAAGCCCAAAATTAGAGTTGTCAGACCTTTGAAATCGACATTAACACGAGTATGGCAGCAAAACTGCGTACTTATATTTTGGTTATACCTCTACTCCCAAAATTTTCTCGGCCTACTAGCAAAAAACTAGCTTTTTTCTCACTTTTGACTAGTACATGGAGAGTTTCGGAGTTAGATTACTTCTACAATACGATGGTTACAATAACAATTGTGGGCTCATTTTATAGGTAATTATAAGTACTATAATTCATTCTTGAAGAATTATCCAAACAAATCAAAAGTTCGTCAGATATATGAAAAAATGTCATTTTGTCCCAACCTTGCGATACAAACCCGCACTTTGACCAACTATAAAATTTTATTTAATCAACTCACGGAATTGTTTTGTATATCATTGTTTAGATAATTTTATTGTTAATAAGTCCTACCTTTGTCATTTTCTGTTAAAATGAATAACAATGGAGCTATTCAATAAAAACGCTACCAATCTCTTTTCCAAGATGGCGGCTGTTCCCAACCTCCAATTTTCCCAACAAATTGACTTTTATGATAAGGACAACCACCCGAACACATTCCATGAAAAAAATTTTGTCCCGCGAAAAATGCGATTTAAATTACTAATTTCCCTGGGCTATGTCTAAACATTTATTGATTTTATACAGGAAGCAAAAACAAAACAAATAATTATTACGACCATGAGTTGTGTGGTATAAAAATATAATTGAACTATAAAAAAGGACATTTGAGAACGATACTTTTTCGATGTGAAGTTTATAAAAAAAAAATAATACAATTGTGCTAAGTACAGGTTCCAGGGTGATTATAGAATATTGTATTAGTAAAGTAAAGCCATTTTTTTTTCATTTCATTTTTAAAAGACAATTCAATTTCATTCTGTTTTTTTTATGATTTTAAAAAGTTATGGCACTTAAATGGCCCTCAGTTTAAGTATGAATTTGCTTCAAGTATGTTTTTGTAATAAATTATGCAGAAAAAATATGGCACAATTAAGTCTGCAAATCTAAGGTTTGACGGGAAATATTTTTTTCTACAAATTGTATTACTGGTGAAATACATACATAATAGAAATGTTTATGTATAAATATTCCTTATATTGTTTAAAACGCATAGAGTTGAAAAAAAAAACTTTTAGATAACTTATCTTTGAACTGAACAAGTATGGGCCAACTAAACAGCTTGGAACACTGTGAATGAATTTCTTTTACAAGGAGAATTTCTGAGTTTGAATTAATCCATTATTAAAAATTTTACTAACTTACATTTCCATTTATTTCGCAGTACCTAAGCTTAATATGGTATAACAAAGAATGAAGATACACGGAACCGGTAACCGGACAGAAGGAAAACCGGACAGAATGCAAATTTTTGTGAATTATTTCACTTGAAAAGCAATTTCAAGAAAATAAACTTTTCAATAACTTTTCATGTTTGGATCATTGATTTAATGGCCAGTTGCTCACCTCACCTGAATTTTATTTAATATACACAGAATTTCTGGCTCCTGTAACAGATGGTGCAAGTCAAACAGAATATTGAAGGGAAATAACTTCACAAGTTGAATACTGAAGATAAGGGCGAAAAACTGGTGGAAGTAGTCAAAGTATAAGTTTACTTTGAAATAACGATTAATTATAATCTGAAAATGGAAAAACACCTCATACCAAAGAATTCAAGAAAAAAAAAAAAAAAAAAAAACATCCTTAGTTTAAGAACAACTTTTCAGGCCAGCAATTATGAAAAAGGTGCTACATTAACTATTTACTTCATCAAAATACTTTTCCATTGATATGAATATGATATTGCCAACAGCGGGTGACTAAGGTTCACTAAATGTTTTGCTTGATATCTTGAGTTATGGGTTCGAGTTCCGTAGCGTTTTAACCCCCCCCCCCCCCCCCAATTTTTTTTTAGAAATTCATACGATGAGAATTTGAACAAATAGATACGACCCACATACTTGTACAATGTAGGTACTGGTACATAGTACAATGTACAACATATTTGTATGCAAAACTTGATTGATTGATTTTATATTTTAGCGATACCTAAATCGAAAATCTCAATTTAAGTCTATTTCAATTTTGTCGCGGTTAAGTTTCAAAAAGCTTTGAACAAAAAAAAATATCTGAAAAAAGTATTTTGTTATAATAAGTCGTATACACAAAAGCGGATAAACATAAATTGAGTGCATCTTCTTTTTAAACAATTTGTTTTTGCTAAGAGTTCACTTTTAAAATAATACATCATAAACACAAAAAATATTCATCATTTGTTTTTTCTTGGGAATGTCATTCTTAAGCCTTAACTGCATTGGCTCAAAAAGTGAAAAAGTACAAAAGTGAACATTTTCAAACGCATTTTTTTGGTCTAAAAAACAAAACACTTTCGCTAAGCAGAAAAAAAATATTTCACTTTTGTACTTTTTCAAAAATGTATGTAGTTTTTCAAATGTGTATCTAGTTAAGCCTTTAAGTTGTACCCAGCACCCCATTGACCTGTTAAGGCTTGCGTCAACACAGCAAACTAGACTCACTATATGAACAAGACACGAAATGCAAAAAAATTGTTCCTTCAGCCTATTGATATTTGAAACTTTCATTTAAAATAATATTGACGAAAACGGATTATTTTTGTACTTTCTATATTTGAATCTTAAACTGGTGTAAAGGAAACAAATTTTTTGAAATATATTGCGTTGAATATTTAGGAAAGGATATAGACACTATAAAGGTGAACATAAAATTTCAGCTGTTAAAGTTATATCCTGATGTTCTGGGTGCAGATTAAATTTGTGTTTATTGTGATAAACGGGGTTTTGTGTAGTTTTGCAAATAAATGTTCAAAATTTTTAAGAAACGAAGAAACTTGAAAAAATAATTCAAGAACGTTGACCAAACATAAAACTCAAAGCACAACGCGTTTTGGGAGTTTGAAATTGTAAGGAATTGCTAATATGTTTTTAACACCATTAAATCTTTTTTTTTGTTGCAGCTTAAGGAAACTTTCAAGCCGTCAAAACGTCAAAAATGTATTAATTTAATATCCAACACATATTTGGATGTCAAAAATTTGTCTTTGGCTATATATGTATTTAACCCAATTAACAGCCTAAGAGATAAGAACATTAATTTTTGGTTATTTCTAAACAACTTTTTTTATAGAAACCATCAGTAAGAGAAAAGTCCATTTGTCATTTTATTGCTGTTTAAACCTTTGATTGTATCTAGTGTTTTTTTTATATGATATTTTGCGAAACAGTTTTCTTTATAAGGCTAAGAAAAGCTTCTAAAATTTTCTTTTGCTCGCTTACGCTCGCATGTAAAAATATGTAAGAAATATTGGTCGGTCTAAGCTAACCCTCCCCGAAATGAAATCCTAGCTACGGCTATGATTTATATTGTTTGATATTATATTGTTAGCGCATATTTTTACTTGCGATATAGGTACTATTATTTATCAAGTTATGCATTCGTGCAAAAAAAAAAGTTGAGATAACATTTTTCCATGACATTACGATGGTAGAGAATGCCAAAAAAGTGCGTCACGGAAGTCCGTCTGTCTGTCTGTCTGTATAAGGAGCTACAGCCTAAACTGATGGACCGATTGACTTCAAACTTGGTATGTAGCATTTTTTGGAATTAATTTTTTTGGACAAAAAATAACGGTACTTGTCATATACCGATTTTAGTAAAGTTGAAATTGCTTAAAAATGGCTTCAACGATTTTGTTTAAAAAATTCAAATGTAAGTTTTAAAACAAGGTATATCTTCTTATGAACAAATTTTTCTTTTAAAATCATTATTAACGGTACCTGCCATAGAACCGTTTGTTTTAAATCCGATTATCTCTTTAACTGCTTATTCGATTTCAACGTAACTTTTTGTGAAGAAGCATTTATATAATAAAAAATAAAATTTCCAAAAAAATAATTTTTGGATTTTTAAAAAAAATTTTGAAAATTTTTTTTTTTTCAAAAATCAAATTTTCGAAAACGGGACATTGAATTTTTTTGAAATTTTGGTTTTAGATGTTAATTAGTGATTTCTACAAAAGGGCATACCAATTTTATTTTAAAACTTTTTTTCCAAAAAATTATTTATAAAAAATTAGTTTTTTTTAAAAAACGGCTCTAACGATTTTGAAAATTTTTTTTCTAAAAATGCATCTTAATATATCAATAAAAATTGCATGCTTGTTTTGGAGGGCAATTTGATTTCAGATTTTATTTTATTTAAAAAAAACGAATTTTATTTTTTTTTTATTTTATTTGTTTGTCTTGTACCTATAGGTATAGTTCGTACGACCCAGTCGTGAATTTTATTTTGTTTATGAAAATCGTTAACAATTTTAACAATTTTCTTGAAATCACAATGGTTGAATTTATACGGCATATTTTTTCTTTAAAATTAATAATAACTAGCTGACCCGGCGGACTTCGTTCCGCATTTTTCTTGTATTTATTTTCAATTTTTGGCTTTGTAATGTGTTAACCTTTTCCAATACAAAAAAATCGGGCCACAGCTTGATATATGGAACACAAACATAAAATTGTATAAAGTATTAAAAAAAGCAAACCATTTGTCTGATAGCTATCGCTACTAAAATTTGATAATCCAGTCAAATAAGGGTTTCACCTCGGAATGAATGCTAATAGAATTTTTTTTTGCTCAATACCTTCGTTTTGGCATTCTATAACATACCTCAAAAGAATTTCAAGAATTACATAACTTCGAGGCATTTTTTAATGCTGATTACAATTTTTTTTTTTTTATTTTTGACATAAGTTATAGAATATCCAAACAAAGATACAAACAAAAAAATTAGCCTATCAGCACTAATTATAAGATTGTACCAGAATGTTTTTTAGTGCATATCCCAAAATTGTCCCTTTTCTCAAAAAATACCAATTTTTCATTGGTATGAATGTTTTTTTCATTGTTTCATTCATTCCGAGGTTTACTCCTTTTTTTCACCTTATTTGACTATGTATCATGATATTTTTTGGCTATTTAAGAAATTCAAAAAGTAGCAATCTTTTTTTGTAAATTGTAAAGAAACCGACTTAAAATGAAAAGATTCCGTCTTAATTCTATACATACGTCTAAATATTAAAATATTTTCTTAAGAAGATTAAATCATTTTAAATTAATGCGGAAATAGTATTAATAAATTGGTAGCTGAAACAACTTAAACAAATTTTAAGTTTCAGTTTATCATACCAATTTTCAACTGTGAGATATAGCTTAGTGGTAAACAATTTTAATTGAGGAAATAACATTTTAAAGAGTTAAATCGTGTTTGTTTTTATTAGCCTTGAATATGAGCTCTTTGAACCCCAAATATTGCATTTGGTCATAACTTGACAGCAGCGCCACGTACCAGGTCCAACAGGGGCGTACACACCATTGGGGCAAGTGGGGTGGTGCCCCGGGGCCCCCAACACGCCAGGGCCCCGTAAGGAGACAATTTAGAGAAGGCAACTGGTTATAAAAGTATCGAAGCAAAAAGATAAGATACTTGACATGAATCACTTCGGACACAAGAGAGACACATTATATTTTTCAGTGAATTGGTAGCCAGTCACATAATATTTCATCTAAAAAAAAATTACATATTATCTTGGGGCCCCAAAAAATATTACTTACATAATTTTAGCGGACAACAAATGATAGGTACATCAGGGGCCCCAAAAAAAATAAGTGGGCGTATACGTCCTTTTTTATTTGTTCTTATTTTCTATATCAAAGGGGCCCCAAAAATGTAGTCTTGCCCCGGGGCCCCGACAACTCAACGTACGCCCCTCGGTCCAACTATAAAACAAAGCCTGTCTCGAATGAACCTTATCAAATGCAAAAAAATTCATAAAAGTCTATACAGCCGTTCGGACTCCAAATATGGAATTTAACTATAACTTGACAACAGCGTCAAGTCTTTCTATATATAATTTGACAACAGCACCACCTACCATATACAGTTATAATTTACAAAACATGGATGGAACTTATCACACAAACGAACTTTCACAAAAATCTGTCAAGTCTTTCGGACTCCAAATATGAAATTTGTCTATAACTACTTCGGCAAAAGCGCCACCTACCGGGTCCAATTTATGAAACAAAACATGTTTCGATTAAATTATATCAGACACAAAAAGTTTCACAAAAATCAAAATATGCAATTTTCCTAAAACTTGACAACAGTGCCAACTACTGGGTCCAATCATGAAACAAAACTTGTCTTGAATGAACCTTGTCATAACACAAAATTTCACAAAAATCTGTCCAGTCATTCGACCCCACCTATGGAATTTGCCTATAACTTGAAAACAGCGCCACCTATTGGATCAAATTATAAAACAAAACCTGTAACGGATAGACCTTATCAAATAAACAAAATTTCACAAAAATCTGTTCAGTTATTCGACCCCAAATATGGAATTTGCCTATAACTTGACAGCAGCGTTTCGGATGGACCTTTTCACATATATTTCACACAAAATTTCAGAAAAATCTGTCTAGTCGTTTAGGAGTAGGGTCACAAACAAACGCACAGGAGAAATATTATAATATGTAGATACAAACCATAACTCTGATTGATGTGCCAATGCTTTACTTATTTGTCCTCAATGAAAATCAGAGATATACATTTTATTTGTGCAGTCCATATGTGGATTTAATATCACAAGACGTATAATTATTTGTTTCACTCAAAATCAGACTTTTTTAATTATTTTGAAAGCTTTACAAATTAAGCTTAGTTAAAATTTTTAAAAAGCGAGAGTGGTTTTTTACTCGTACATATTGACAGCTATGTAAAGATGCGAGAAAAGGTATTATTTTTTTTGATACAAACCATCTACATATTAATACCTTTCAAACAAAAAAAAAATTACCAAAATCGGACCAGCCAAACGCGAGTTTATCGGCCACACACACTAAACGAACTCATTTTTATATATAAGATAATACCAAACATTTTATTAAATAATAAAAACCATTAATTTGTTTATTCTTCCCCTTATAATATCCGAATATTATTGTAAATAATATTTAATAAGACTCGTATAGTGCTCCAGATTCTGAAATAATATAGAATGCCAAAGACTTTCTCGCTTATAACTTTTATCTTGCCTCAGCACTATAATAACGATAGATACACCCTTTTGCGAAAGCAAAGTTAACTTTTCTGCAAACATATAGAAAAGTTGAATTACTGTACAGTCAGTACACAATAGTTACCTTAATGAACACACATCATGTACCTATATGTGTTCAAGTTTAGTTACTTTTAACGCAAATATTTACTTCCTTTCAAAATCCTCTGAAACTTGTATATATGCAATTAAAACTTTTAATTATCTGCACAGAATTACTTTTTAGACAACATGTAAATTAAGGTTTTTTTTTATATTTTTTTTTATATTTTTCAGAAAGGAACATCAAAGAAAACAACGATACAGCAATATATAGCAAATGCACTGTTTGTGACGAATTTTGGAATAAATTTTGTTCTCTACTGTGTTAGTGGGCAAAACTTTAGGTAAGTAAGGGCAAGAGGAAGTATAATTAGATGTATTATGTATTAATTTTAATTTAATTTTAATTTTTTTTTAATATTGATTATATTGAATTATTACAAAAAATTAAAATAAATTACAAAAGTCGTCTGAAGAAGTCTATAAGTCTCCTCGATGATTTCAAGCATTTAAGATTAAATAAAACTTTCCTATTTCTGCAGCAGCAACTTGAAATTGTAACAGTAGTTCTCATTGAAGAATAAATGATAAGGGAGAAACTCAGGCGATACTTATTGATGTCAAACAATTTCAAAAGCAGATACTTACACCTTGTTCTTCGCGTGTAGCTCTGGAGACAAACTATTTTTCATGTTTTAATTAAGAGTTTTCATTTCATTAAAACGAGAGGTGTATCTATGTATTTGAATTTGTATATACTCTTTGAGAAGACAGTGTAGTAATTTCTATCAAATGTGAGCAACATCGAATACAGTCAATATCCAGAGAATAACTATTCCCCCTTTCAATTTACAATATCCAGGACGTAATGAATATCCAATTTGTAAAAAAGAATTAAACAATTACACTTGACATTAAGGAAAATAAAATTGTGACAGTTGGACATAAGTGCCTTTCTGTATGTTAACAACTAAGTGATTATCTGATAGTAGGTACTCTGCAACTGAGTCAGCTTCCAGGATCAAAATGCTTGATTGTAGTAAAATAACTAATGAAATAAAAATAACAGAAAAACCAATTCAATTTAATAGTTTAAATAATCTCCAATACAATGCGTTTCACCTAGGTATAACATGGGTGAATTATAATTAGATAATTATCTAAGGAAAATAGCACAAGGCAAAGAAACGAAAAGTCAAAAATTGTCTTAAGACTTATTAAAGAAATAATTTAGACATATCGTCCTAAAAAATTAACTTCAATGCGTGAACAATGTTACAAAATCAATAAAAGCAAAAAGGTAAAAGGTAAAAGACTCACGCCTCATGTTTTGCCAAAGAAGTTATCAATTGAAGATTCTGGTGAAAGAGGCTTTCAAATTCTTCATGCAATCTATTTAACCGCTCCGCACAGTGGGACGACCCATAGCAATAAATAAAAAAAATCGAATATTATTGCGGTACTTTTGAGTGATTGGTATGTCATCCCTAATGCATTTAGGTTCTAACTGCATCAAAATTATTTGCGTTGTCCAATTAGTGCAACAGTTATAGAGTGCTAAACATTGTCTAGTTTAATTTTTTTTTTTGTGGTGAAAAATCAGGTTGTAATTGGTCTTACTCCCAACATTTTTTGTGCGGTAAAAAATGAATTTAATAATGGATAATAACACTCATCAAGGTATACAGGGTGTCCCAAAAGTAATGGATCAAACGAAGTATGCTGATAGGCCAACTTTAGGGCTCTCAGAATTTTTTAACTTGTTTATCCCAAATCCTTACGGTTTTTGATTTAACGCAGTTTTTGTGAAATTTCTATAAATCCCGACTTTGCAACAGTATTTTGCTTCCTCCGCTCATAATTGATTTTTGTTTTTTACAATTCTTTCACTAAAACATTGCCTAATAAAAAGAAATAATTAATTAATCAAAATATTTTTTATTTCATTCGCCATTTTGCTGCAAATTAATTAACAGTTCCATGTTTTATAAAAACTCAATTTCTCACTTTTATTTCAGAGCAACATCCCGAAAAAAAATTGTAATGTGTGACACTGGTTTATTATTTTAAAAACTTGCCTTGTTATTGCAGATTTCAAAAATGTATAAGAGTTTCCAAAGATGAAATTAGAACGAAAGATATTACAATTTGAATGCAAAAAAACAGAGGTTTTCAGAGCAAAATAACAAACAAAAATCGAGGCTTTTATTCAAAAAGAAATAAACAAACAACAGTCGAGAAAATTTGTTTATTTTTCTTTGTTATTTTTCTCTGACAGAACCTGTTTTGTTGCTTTTAAATCAAGGTATATAAATTAATATTTAACAATAAAAAATTTTTTGTTTTGTTGAGTTTTGTTTTTATTAGTGATTTTCCAAGTGTTGGTTGAAAAAACAAATTTTTTGACTTTGAGTAAGATTTTCTTTTTTACACCTAAAAGGCTCTCTGGGGTTTTTATTGTTTTATACTCAGGAAAGTGTCCTCTAAAGGAATCAAGAAAAAAATCTTGCCTTAATTACTTATAATCGCGTTTTTTAGGTTCGACCCCCTATATCAAAAATGGCCAAAATTTAAAAACTTGGCTGGATAGTGCGAAAACAGACCATTTGATGGGTTCTGTTTGAAAATTCAACAACTTCTTGGCTTAGAGGAGTCAACAGGAGATGTAGAAGCTCAAATACAGGAAGTAACTAAATTTTATTGCCTCAAAGTAAAGTAGAAGATGGAGCAGTCTTCTAGAAGACTCAATCGGTTCATGAGCCCTAACGAATAATGGCTGAATTCTAATCTGAATATAACTAAAGCTATACATGATTGCGTTAGTGATAACATCAGTTTAAAACAAAAAAATGCTCTTTAAACCAATATTATTTATAACATTCTACCATTTTAATCAAAAATGATGGGATCAAATTCTATAAAAATGCAAAAATTCTTAGCAGTTGTCAAATTTCCCGTCAAAAAGTTCACATATGTATATCAAATTATGATCGAGATATATACCAATATTCATCAAAAAATTATATAGATCTTAGTCTTCCCCTAGAATTTAACCCGGATGACTTAAGTTATACTTCCGAAATCAACAATGAATAAAAAGGTTTGTTTCTTTATTTTGTTATTTTCTTATTTGTTTGAATATTCAAATTATAGTGTTTTATTATCTATACTATTATTAGTTCTATTTTACATAAATTAAAATTATTTAAAAGAAAAGAAAAAATAATAATAAAAAGAAAATCCTAAAAAAAAAGTTCGCTGCTCAACTCTTTTAATTAAATAAAAATGAATTTCTTGGCTAAAACGTTTCCATTTATCTGGTTTTCATGTTTAATTCATAGATTTAAGTGTAAATAGATGTCTTAATGCAACTTTGCGTAGTTTCAGTCACTAAAACACAAGATATTCGAAATGCCGATTTTTCCATACATTTGTCCCACTGTGCGCCGTATACATCTTTTACGCATTCGATATAGAATCAACCCTTTTTTTTTCTTATTTCTTCTATTTCCTTAAAAAAAGGACACCTTCTGACACGATACATTAAAATGAACTTTCTCAATTCTAGATTTGTGTGACAAATTTTATTAGTCTAATATTATTTTAAACAGGTTTCGGCTTGTTACTTGGAACATTTTTCATTCCATAATAATCACCTTCCACCTTACTCACTCATATTAAATTCTGTTTAAAATAAAATGCACTACTGTTTAAAAAAAAATTAAAAATCAGGCGCTTAAGACATTCTTCTTTAAGAAGGATTTAAATTGATATACCTAATAAAGAAAGAGATTCAAAAGTGGTATAAGTCCATTTTTACATGTTTCGAAATATTTAATGGTTTGAGTTTTTAAGCGCTTAAAAATATAGGTAAACGTTAGGGAAATCGTGATGCTTTTTTGATTATTAACATGTTAAATTTAAAAATGTTATCAAATTTATAAAAATTCTCAAAGAAATTTCAATCCCATTTTATTGGCAAACGAATTTTGTTTTTAATTTTTGAAATTTTTATAAGTAAATAACTATTTTTTAAATTCTAAAATTTTGTGTTATGCAATAAATTAGGCCATTCATTTACTTTGTGTTATAAGGGAGAATGAACTTAAAACAAGGTCAAATGTTCCAAAATAAAAATACTACCAATTTTTATGAATTTAAGAAGTTGTTTAGAATAGCTGGAAAAAAAATTAAAAAAAGTTTTACTTTGTCTGTATTAGCAATACGACATTACGGAGTTTAAAAACTTTGCAATGCATCAACAAAAGGGTCTACTAGTAAATAAATAATAAAACAAATGAAAAGATAAAACTCAACCTTAAAGCGTTTTTATGAGATGTAAACCAAAATAAAATGCACGACTGGGTCGCACGAACTTGCTCTTAGAGTTAAAGTTGCTTAAATTTTTAAGACTTTTTATATAGAAATTTGGAAAAAAAAACAAAATTCGTTTTTGAAAAAAAATAAAATAAAATCTGAAATTAAATTGCCCTCGAAAACAAGTATGCAGTTTTGATTGATATATTAACATGCATTTTTAAAAAAAAATTTTCAAAATCGTTAGAGCCGTTTTTTAAAAAACTAATTTTTTATAAATATTTTTTTGGAAAAAAAGTTTTAAAATAAAATTAGTATGCCATTTGGTAGAAATCACTAATCAACATCTAAAAACAAAATTTCAAAAAAGTTCAATGTCCCGTTTTCGAAAATTTGATTTTTCAAAAAAAAATTTTCAAATTTTTTTTAAAAATCCAAAAATTATTGTTTTCAAAATTTTATTTTTGGCTTATATTTAAATTATATAAATGCTTCTTCACAAAAAGTTTCGTTGAAATCGAATAAGCAGTTTCGGAGATAATCGGATTTGAAAAAAAACGGTTCTATGGCAGGTACCGTTAATAATGATTTTCAAAAAAAATTTTTTCTATTGAAAGATAGACTTTAGCTTAAAACTAACATTTGAATTTTTTAAACAAAATCGTTAGAGCCGTTTTCGAGATATTTCAATTTTACTAAAATCGGTATATGACAAGTACCGTTATTTTTGGTCCAAAAAAATTAATTCCAAAAACCCCTCTGGAGAGTCGCCAAATAACGCTACATACCAAGTTTGACATTAATCGGTCCATCCGTTTAGGCTGTAGCTCCTTATACAGACAGACAGACAGACTGACAGACAGACTGACAGACTGACAGACTGACAGACTGACAGACTGACAGACTGACAGACTGACAGACTGACAGACTGACAGACTGACAGACTGACAGGCTGACAGACTGACAGACTGACAGACTGACAGACTGACAGACTGACAGACTGACAGACTGACAGACTGACAGACTGACAGACTGACAGACTGACAGACTGACAGACTGACAGACTGACAGACTGACAGACTGACAGACTGACAGACTGACAGACTGACAGACTGACAGACTGACAGACTGACAGACTGACAGACTGACAGACTGACAGACTGACAGACTGACAGACTGACAGACTGACAGACTGACAGACTGACAGACTGACAGACTGACAGACTGACAGACTGACAGACTGACAGACTGACAGACTGACAGACAGACAGACAGACAGACAGACAGACAGACGGACTTCCGGGACCCACTTTTTTGGCATTGTCTACCATCGTAATGTCATGGAAAAATGTTATCTCAACTTTTTTTTTTTGTACGAATGCATAACTTGATATATAGTACCAAAAACAAAAAGTTTATCTCTGTAGAAACCGAAAAAAAAAAAACATTTTATGAGTAACCCGATTACTACGGAATCACAACTAAAAGTCTTAACAAAGAAGAAAACTTTTTAAGATCCGCGAAAAGGTTGAGGTTTACTTTAGATCTCTGTCTCATTCATAATTGTAATATATTTTTTTTAATCTGCATCACGTGGGTGGCAAAACATTTCCAGACAAAACAAAATTCAAAATATTTACATTATATAGGTATGTGTAAATGTTTCATATTATAATAATGTCCTGTCGACGAAAAACCTATGTTTCCAGTTATGTAACAAATTCTATGAAAACGGGGGGTTACCTCTTCTTTTGAAAGAAAAATCTCTTTCACCTATTAACTGATATTTCAGTTTCTTTGGTACCGAAAAGTAAAAGAGGATTCGAAAATTGTCAATATGTCTTTTTTAAATTTTTTCTGAAGAATCTGCTTGAACTTTACCTTCACTGACACAATATTAATTTTTTTTTTTTCAATCATTCCAAGAAAAAAATGTAACCAAAATTGACAATCAAAATTGAAAAATATTTTTTAATTACTGTTTTCTTGTTTTAATTTCAGAAAAGCAGTGATAAGTTTATTTCGTAGTGTATCAACATCAAATAGAGATGGAACCACTCAAGTAACAGGTACGTTTAATTTAGTTCGAAAAATTAAAACAAACAAAAATATTTAACTCTCTTATTCAATTGCATGATTTTTTGCTATCCTATAATGTTTTGCATGGATTAAAAAAAAAATTTAATTATTTTCTAACAAGTAAAATGTAACAAATTTCCAATTAATGTACATAAATAAATTTGTTTTCAAAAACACTTCTCTCTCTCTCCAATCGGATACAGAAAAACTAATATTTGCATTCAAGGCTGGAAGAGTGTCTGTTTGAATTTTTGAAATTGTGTTTTTTTCATGTCTCAAAAAATCATCTCGATTCTTTTGCAAAACAAATCAAAAATATTATTTATTGACCTTTCTAAATATTATTATGGAACGAAGGGAGAAAATAAAAATGGTTTTCCAATGAAAAACAAAGTCAGTAGTGGATTATGAGGAATTTATATTAAAAGGCCAAATTTCAAAATGAAAATTATTATTTGTGTTTTCTAAACTGTGACCTTTAACGGTTTTAAGGATTTTTAGAAAATTGAATTTTTTTGATAGCATTTTAGATCTGACAAATTAATTTTTCTTATATTAATTCGTTTTTTACTAACCTTTAAATTTAAGACTTTGACGTTATTTAAAATAAGTGATTGTACAAGGTACAATTGTACCTTTATCAAACTACTTTAACTTTCCTTTAATCATAAACATAAGAAACAGAGAAAAGGTAAATAAAAGCATTGGGTGCCATAAACTTCACCTTTATGAAAATCTAAGCAGGTACCTTCTATAACATAGGAAATTTATACGAATTCAAAAGTTCTATTTGATATATATAATAGTGCAACACTTAAAGTAGTTCATTATTATTTAATTAGTTGTATTTTTTGTATACATTCACATTTATGTATTTCAATAAAGGTTGTCGAAAGGAAACCTTTTTGAATTTCTTTGAAGTCAGCTGGGTTGCAGATGGTGAAGCATTTTCATATCACAAATTTCTTGGTTCTGAGCTTTTATACACTAATAAAATACATAGAATTCATGCAGTTGACATTTTTAATTAGTTGAAAAGCATAAAGTCAATAAAGTCAACCTACGAGAGTAACTACATTGAAAGTTCTTTAGAAAAGATCATAATAATTAAGAAGACCTAAAGGGTATTTTATATTAATAGATCTTTTGTACAAACTTTATACCTATTGTAATTCCAGAGGTGTGAAGGTAGATTGAAATTTTATGCATGTATGGCTTTGAGATGAAAATAAACATAGTAATTTTAGAAAATAAATTAAAGGCTTTTTTGAAGTTGGTTGAAATTATGAAAATTTTAACTATGAGTTCAGGTTGAAAACAACATTGTCACTAGGTAGTTAACTCCCACAATTTCGATGTGAAAATTTATGTGCAACTTTTTAGAAATTATATATAATTTTAAAAATAATTTTCAAGTTAAATGTTAAAATAATTATATTGTTCCATTTATATCTACCCATGACGAATCTATAAAAAAGCTAGTCAAGTTAGATAGAAACAAAACACAATTTTAATTCCTAATTTAAATAAATAAGTTGAGTTTAATAAATTTTTTTCTAAAAAATATATGAAAAATGATAAAGTTTTGGTATTAAATCTTGATTTCATGGTTTGAGTGCCTAACAACTTAGAGCCGTTTTTAAGAAAATTTCAAAAACTCATTAACGATGTACGCGAAGAGCCGACATCAGTAATTTAAGAAAATGTAAAAACCATATTCCTTTATACACATTTTTTAGAAAAACAAATTTGTTGTTGTTGGTAATAACAACACGTAAGCTGGTTAGTAATAATTTATTACTAACAAGCTTACGTGTATTAAATTTAATCAAAATCGTAAGAGCCGTTTTCGAGAAAATTGCAATTACTCGAAAAATTTGTATGACAGGTGCACTATCTAAAAAAGATATTAAAAAACAACCTTGGAAATTAAATCAATTTTTTGAAAACTTATGGCGTTTTCGATTGGCAGTCCGGAAGCGTCCGGAATCATTCTGAAAAAATTTTATTCACACAAAACTGTCAGTTTTGTACGAATAAAACGCTTTCAGAATGATTCCGGACGCTTCCGGACTGCCAATCGAAAACGCCATTAATTTTTATTACTACTTAATTTTTATTACTATTGATTAATATTATATGCCATACCAACTTTTTTGAAAAACGTTAAATATTTTCTAAAAAAACTCCCTTTTATACAAGAAATCAAATAGCATTATTTCGTTTCGTGGTAAAAATCATTAAAAACGGTTTTTTATTAATTTAACTATAAAAACAAATTTTATATTTTTTACTTTACATATGAAATTTAAAAAAAAAAAAAAGATTCATTTAAGATATTCTCTTAATGACGGGCCATCTGTAATGGACTAAAATCAATTAATATTTCGTTAAATCATTATTGTGTATGCAGTATAGATATGTAATCTGATAAGAATCACTTTCTAGATTTTTCATGCTTCAGGGTTTCAAAATCCTTTCATCCTTCCATTATTCGTGAGAACTTTTTTTATTAAAAATAAAACGTCCATTCCAGTTTTTAAAAGGTTACTTGTTGTACCAAAAATACATTCATCACAATATTTAGAGAGCTTTTTTCGTATTAGTTTTATCCAATCGATTGAATTGTATGCTACGTTACTATCTATTTTTCTGATATTTTATTTAACAATTAACTGACATATAAAAACTACCTTACCCACCTTTTATAACAATTTAGAAAAATTATATCAAACAAAGCTTATAAATTTGTGAGGTCACGTCTGGTTGTAACTTTTGTTTAAAACCTATTACTAAATTCTCCACCATTTAGAAATTTCACTAATGGTTAGAAATGTCACATTGAGAAATGGTGGTATTTAAGCCTCTTAGAAACTTTTGATCCCTTGGTGTGTTTGGAAACAAAAAATATGCATTCAGCACAGAAATCAGAAATCATGATGTAGCATGATTTTAATGTTTTTTGAACTAAAATCATGTTTTAATGTTTTCGTGCCCAAAATCATGTTTTTTTTTCAATCCAAGAGAAAAATCTTTATAATCTTTTTGTAAACCAACAATCTTTTTCACTAGGTGAACTGTTATTTTTAAAAAGTTATTCAATACCTACATGAAGTATCTATATATGAAATTAACCTTAAATGAGTACAAATTATAAACTTATTTATGTTCTCAAGTTTTATTCCCACCATTTTTGTAATTTAAGTTATAACTAAAATGGCCACCTTTTGAAAAAAAGTGGGAAAATTACAAAAGCAAATAATTATTTTTTCCTGCAAAGGGCAATTTTTCCCGAAAAAAAAACTATAAACGTTTTGAAGTCAAGATTTAAGAATTCTGCATTAAAAAATGAGTTTGAAAATTTTCACTTTAAGAATTTTTGCAAAAAGTACCCTGTGTAGTTATACCTTTGATACTTTATTAATACTATTTTCTAAAATGAACTCGAAATAATTTGTTTTATTCCCCCTAGTGGGAATAAAACAACCTAGAGGTTGTTCATTTTCTTTCAAATTTTGTTTTTTTTTTATAAATCATGTTTTTTATCATGTTTTTTTAAATTTCGAAATGGCAGCACTGATTCAGCATTCGTTGAAAATGTATGCAAAAATAAGATATATTTAAAAAAATGTATATGTACATCTTATTGTTGTGTTCAATTCAAATTCGTAAGGGTTAACCGAAACCGAAACTACATATAAATCCATAGCTTGATTGAATTTTGCTTTTATATTTGAATTTGCGTCGCAAACAATCCAGAAATCTTTTGTGTATGCAAAACCCGTCTTTAATTGACAATAGAGGATGAAAAGAACTTGGTTTGTTTTGTGAGTGATTGTGAGTGGTTAAATGATGCTTTATGTATTGAAAATCTAATAATGCCAGCAGCTGCTATTATGGGTTAAAATAGTCGGTAGAAAATAAAACAAATAAAAACGTTGGAATGATTTTTAACTAAAATCTATTTTCATAATTAAATAAACATCGTTTTAAATGATTTTTTACACAGAACAACTTATATGCCATTTGATTTCTTGTATAAAAAGGGATTTATAGAAAAAAAATTGAAAATCGTTAAAGCCGTTTTTCAAATTAAAATAATTTTTTATACTATACAAATTTTCTAACACTTTTCAAAAAAAAAATTGTTATGGCATTTTTAAGAAAATATTATTCAACATATAAAAACGAAATTTCGATAAAAATGACTTTTTCAAAAAATTGATTTTTCAAAAAATATTTTTGAAGTATTTGCTAAAAAACAAAAAATGTGTGTTTTGAAAGTTTTTACATAACGATTACTTTAACGTTTCTGAATATGAAATCGGCTGTCCTTTACGAAAAATTTCCAAAATTGTGGCTTGAATTTTAATCAAAATCGTAAGATCGGTTTTGAAAAAAATAAACACTTAGTTCCATTTGCTCATACGGGTCATAAATTTGAATCATAGCTAGGTCGAACATAGCTCTTGTGTTTTACTTAGCTTATTCTAAGTTTCTAAAAAATATTTATGTTCAACCTCGTAATGATTGACTTTCATGCGATAAATTGCTGAAAGTTTCAAATTTAAATGTTAATTATTTTGATTGAATTTTTCAGCAATCTTAGCAAAAATGTTGGTAAATTTATCTTTAAATTTGTGGATAAACGTGAGAAAATGTTAAAAAGTGGTATTTCATTCCACTTCCACTTCGAATTGATTTGCATCGTGTTTGATTGATTCGTGTTTGTTTTTTTGTAAATGTATTTGTGCGTGTCAAAATTATTTGTGTGTATTAGAAAATAAAAGAAAAGTTTTGAGCACTGCCTCAAAAATGTGTGCGGTGAAGTTTTAAATTTGTAGAAAGTAAATTATTGTAAGTTTACTATTATTCATGTCCATTTTACATCCAATTCATAATTTTCCAAAGCTGCACCGAAAAAAAAATTTGATAATAACAGCTATCAAATTAACATTTTTCAGTGACAAAAGTCGTCCAACAATTAAAATATCAATTTTGATATTTTATCATATCATTTTGACATTTTTTTAATTTTAGGTAGATAGTAAAAATTTCACTTTCACAATAAAAATATCATTTTGATATTTTTTAAAGTTTAAGTGGATAGTGGAAATTTCACTTTGACAATTAAAATATCAGTGTTGATTAGATTTTACGTTTTAGTTTATTATAATGGAACCTATTTCTTTCTTTTTCTTTTTTATTATTTTTATTATTTTAAGCGTTTTCTTTCTTTTTTCAAAACATTACTGAAAGTGAATATTCTTTACAAAATAGTGGTGATATTATTTTTCTATTATAGGTGATATAATTGTTTTGATATTTTCTCCCAAACTATGTGAAGTAAAATCTTATTGCCGATCAAATTTTCTCAGTAGGGGAGAGTGGGGCTAAATGTAACAGGGGTAAGAATTAACAGCTAAAAAAAGCGATGTTCCTTTCAATATTAAGAAACGCGTAAAGGAGAAAAATGCTCAATTTTTGAATATCTACCGGCACATTTTCTTCAGATGAAGATTAGACGACAGGGTGAGAAGTTACACTAGTGGTGCCCAAAAAATGCATGTTTGTAACTTTTTTTTTTAATTTTATTTTTGGTCTACCTCTTTACCCGAAAAAGATAGAGTGCTAAGTGTTTTTTTGTTATATGCAACCGTGTTTTGGCTCAAATTGCGTGTATGTGTTATGTCTATATCAGTTTCGCTTTTTTTTTAAATTGATTTTATGTGCCAAATTTCATGCTGGGGCTAGTTGTAACATTTTTCCGGGGCAAGTTGTACCATGTAAAAACCTACCTATACTGAAAAACTGTTTACCTAATATAATTAACAACCCTGAATATGAATGCTTGTAATTGAATTTGTATTTATTTTGAAATTGGAAACACATTTTTGAACCACCATTTGAATTCATAAAGCTTATAAAACAATTTATGAATTCGAATAACTTTTATTTAAGACTACTGTCAAATTTTCTCTGGAAATCTTGGATTTGCTCCACTTTTTACAAATTTGCACCAAAATTTCATGACTAAGATTTGTTTTTATTGTTATTAATTAAAAACAAATAAATATAAACAAATAAAGGTATTTTTCTCTTATTTTTAGTTCTTGGTACAACCTACCCCGGTATGTGTTACACTTTGCCCCGTATGTGGGGTAAGTTGAAACAACACGATTTTTTTTTTGGAAGCTATATTTTTCAACATTACCGTTATGTTTTGCTAAATTTTTATGATGGATCTTGGAGCTAAAACATGGGTCTTTAATTTAAAAAAGGTCTGGTTGACCCACTTTCAAATTTGTAGGAGAACCATCGATTTTAGAAAAAAGTGTTACATTTGGCCCCACTCTCCCCTAAATCATACATTTTACTTCGAAAAAACACAAAGCGCCTTTAAATTAATAAACATTAACAATTTTTTATTTTATTTTTTTCAATAATTTGGAGTGAGAAATTGATATGAAAAAATGATAATAAAATATCAAAAAAAATTTCCAAAATGTGACATTTAAATATCATCCTGATAATAAAAATATTGTTTTAACATTTTAAATATTATTAAACACATTTTATAGAGCATTTTTGGCTGATATTTAAAAAATGTTAATTTGATATTTAAAAAATGTTAAATTGATATTGGTTTTTTTTTTCGGTGTGTTTTCTCTTTTTTTTTCTAAAAGAAAAAGTGCTTAAGTGGAACATAAACTCTTATGATCTACTATTTCTTCCCCCCAAGTTATGTTCAACTTAGAGGGATTTATGAAGCAGATTGAATTTCGTGCAAATCGTTATGTGTAACTTAGGACTTAATGTTCCACTTAAAGTTTTAAGTATCGTATCAGCAAATGGGCCTTAAAGTTTATTCAAAGTTCAAATATTACGAATTTTAGCTTTAATTGGGCGTTGTGAAAATTATTAAAGCATAACCTCAAAAACAGTCAAAATAACATTTGTTTGAATTTTATAATGGTGAAATTTCAAAAAAACAGAAGCCAATCGAATATTTTTTACTTCGGATTCGAGGTTTAGCATCCCTTAAACCACCTCCTATCCACTTTCTACAGCACTCATCTGTTTTGAATTTGCTTTTATGTGATTCCAATAAAATATTGCTGATCAAACAATGAAACTTTTGTAAACGTATAATTTTGAGAAAATTTCCTGTAAAATGTGAAACTGGTTCATGAGAATAAACCCCATGGGTTTCTTTTTATAAGATAAAAATATATTAATGGTAAATGCAAACAATCCAACAATAGGTACCATCCAGAAACAAAATAGCAATATTTCTGCCAAAATGTGTGACAGAGCGTAACAGCTCCAAAGATGAAAATCTCGATCTCACAATTACAATAACAATAAACTTTAAAAAAGAAAGTTTTTTGTTAAAAATTTAATTGTACACTAAATAATATTTTACAAAAGAGGCCCCTTAAAACCGAAGCCTTAATAACCCCCATATTACCATTTATCTGCTTTTAACCCCAACTGAAAACACACAAGCAACAATAAAATTTTATTTTATTTCAAAAATTAAACAAACAAACAATATTCTGGTAGGAGTAAATGGTCGGGTTGGCAGATGGCTCTATATGCGGGCTAATAGATATTATCCATTTAACCCAAAGCAGAATCATGCTGGTAAATTAAATTGTAAACACTCAGCCGCCAACAAAGTAGATTGAAGAAAATATTTTAAAATTAACAAAAAAAAAAAAAATAGAAATTGATTTGAAAACAAATTTCCAACATTTTGAATTGTGTTTGTTTATGTTAGTTCTTGTATAGAAAAGATTCAATTTCGATTTGTTTTTGTATAGAATTCGAATCATGATTGATGTTCTTCAATTTTATACTATAGAAGCTTTATAGAAATTTCTAATGATCAATTTAAATCAATAAACTAGTAGACTATTAAACGTAGACAGCTAATTATATTTTTGTATGTGTTTTGCTTCAAACTTTCAAAACTCCCAGTAAAACACTATCAGATTAATGAGAATTTACAAATCAAATTATCAAACCGTCATCCCCCTGTCAAAGGCTTGTAACTCAAAAAGTTGCCATGGCAAACTGGATGCACTTTTCAAAGGATACCCAGAAACACAAACCAACAAGGTTATATTCGGGTATGTCGTGTCGTCTGTCAAGAGGATTTAAAGGAGAAACTATCATCTGTTCCACACACGACCTCTGTGCCATCTGCATGTCACTTTATGTGTTTTTGAGTTTAAAGTTAAGGGATAGAATTTTTTTCTATGGAATTTATAACTTTGTTTGCTATGGAAGCAAATTCTAATATAATTTGAGTCCCAAATTTATTATTTTAATCTCACTAATGGGTGACAATTTATTTACCCAAAACTGAAACATAAAACCTCAAATAAACGTTATAACGCTTCTATTAGATGCTTTATGACTGAATTAGCAAACAAAATTGCAAACCTTAACAAAGTGATTTATGCGTGTCATGTCATTTATTTTTATTTTTTTTTATTGTTGGAAATTGGGTATATATATTGAATGGCAGAAAATCAATACCCTTCCACTCGAAGGCAATCATTCCTATCGAATTTCAAGCAGACCATGATGTTATTAACCAAATAAAATTATTAGCGCGTTAAGGGACTCGCATAATGTCCTGCTGGCTGTCCTGATGATGTGCAATTTGAATAATTGATGGAGCGTTCCATCGGCCAATATAACGTTACGTTTTGACACTTTGCAAACTAAACGAAATAATTGCCGAAACTCAAATACAAATCAACTAGTCGGTGTTTAGTTTTTTTTTTTTTTCTTTTTCATTTCGATTTTTATTTTCATTTGAATTGCGAAGCATATTAAAACGAAGAATTACGTATCTACTATAGACGATAAACACTGCTGTGAATCGTGTAGCGCGGTGGTGTATTTTACTTTTTCTATATGCAATTTATTGAACAATCTAAAGAAGGGTAAATTTTATAAATAAAAATAGAACTTGCAAAAGAAACAGAAAAAAAAAGTTGAAAAAAGAATTAAGCTGTGGGCGATCGACTTATTGAATTTGTTGATTGTAAATAGAAATTCTTTCTTATCCGACTCATCATCACATTAGTCTGGAAGATATATTTTTATGAAGATGAAACTATAAAGTTGCTTTAGGTATATCTATTCGTTGTAATTGGTTTGATTAACTTAACATTGAATATGAATAGTTTTTTCCCTTTTTGTATCGATTACTTGACAAATATGGTAAGGGAATTAAAATGTCTTCTGCGGGGGAGAAATGTTATTATTTATATAGACAACAAATAGGAAGAAATTGGTTATTATACAGTAAAAGGGTAATTGTGAATGCGCGTTTCTGGATATTCTTCCCATTTAAATATCTTTAAAGAATAACAGCCATATTTATAAAAGAATCTTAAAGGTTGTTTAACTTTAAACCACCTCTAAATAGCTCTTAAGTATAAAATGTGTATTTATAAAGAATTTACACATTTAAGCAACGTTGCTTAACGATTGCTTAACTTAAACGCCGTTCACCACGTTTAGAGCTTGCTGAGAGCCATTTTAAGAATGATTTGACCACATATGAATTATTACTAAGATCGTGAGCTCAGTATCATGTTATTAATTTATCTAGGGTATGGGGTGAAGACTTCATTTTGGTTTGAAATGAAATTATTCCCTAAAAGGAGCTTGAATTTTAAATTCAAATCAAAATATTAAAGAATGTTAAAAAAAATAAAATGGTTAGTACAAATGAAAAAAATCAATGCTGTCTGGCTTTGCTCTGTGCATTTTATTAAGGAATCCGACGAAAGCAAACTCATCGTCAGCGACCTAATCTTTTTTTTTTGCGCAGTTAAGGTTAAGAATTTTTGTTTACAAAAAAAAATACCCTCAAGTTGTCAAAAACCACGTGATGTTTCTAAAATGTAATAGTATTTTGTACTAGACTAGTCAATTCCCCTTAATTTTTTGACACAACTATCGTTTAGTTAATCATCTGTGGAAATTCGATTATAAATACAAATTTAAGCAACGTTGCTTAAAGGCGAATTAAATATTTAAGCAAGCTTAACTAAACAACCTTTGAGAACCAGTTTAAGCTAATCTAATAAATACCGCTGAAAATGTGTATTTATAAAGAATTTACACATTTAAGCAACGTTGCTTAACGATTGCTTAACTTAAACGCCGCCGTTCACCACGTTTAGAGCTTGCTTGCTTAGAGCCATTTTAAGAATGATTTGACCACATATGAATTATTACTAAGATCGTGAGCTCAGTATCATGCTATTAATTTATCTAGGGTTTTGATGTGAAGACGTCATTTTGTTTTGAAAAGAAATTATTCCCTAAAAGGAGCTTGAATTTTAAATTGAAATTAAAGAATTTATTGAAGAATATTAATTAAAAAAATTAAAATGGTTAGTAAAAATCAACTCCCTCTTCTGGCCTTGATCTGTCACATTTTATATAGGAACCCGACGAAAGCAAAATCATCGTCAACGACCTAATCAGTGTTTTTATTTGCAGTCAAATTTAAGAATATTTGTTTACAAAAACCACGTGATGTTTCTAAAATATAGTAGTATTTTGTACTAGATTAATTAATTTCCCCTCATTTTTTGACACAACTATCGTTTAGTTAATCATCTGTGGGAATTCGATTAGAAATACAAATTTAGGCAACGTTGCTTAAAGACGAATTAAATATTTAAGCAAGCTTAACTAAACAACCTTTGAGAGCCCATTTAAGCAAATCTAATAAATATGGCTGTAAGTTTATTATAAATGGAATCATTCGGAAGCATTTTTTCGTAACTATATGTCGAAAATTAATAAAAAACGGAAAAATAAAATAAATAATTTCTCTCTGTTATTTGACTCAGAGTTGATGGGAAATTTTTGGGTGTGATTGTGTGAATGAAAGCATAAAATGATTGGTATTTTTAGGAAGGATTTTTTATTTTCTGTATGAATGTTCAAATTTCTCAGATGTTAATGCAGGCATTTGGAAGTTAAAGTGCAATAACAATCCATTTTTTTTTTTTTAATAATTACACTGGTTTACAGACAAAATGGACACTCAAAATCACTATTTTTTTCTAACGTAGGTACTTTGAAATGATATGAGTTTTCAAATTTTGTTGTCGTTGTTTTTCCATGTATACATATACTTAGTATTCGGGATATATCTTGACCAACCTGAGAACAAGAATAGGCACCTGATAAGCAAGAAACAATAGAATAACTTTCCTTGCTCACTTCAGATGCCCATTTTAACATTTTTAAATATCAAATTAAATATCTTGTCAATTTAGCAAAAAATGCTGGAACAATGTGTTTTATGATAATAATAATAATATCAAAATAATATTTTTTGCATGAGGAATATACACTGCGCGTCACTTGAATAGAAACAACAATTTTTCTTTAGAAAATAGCGACTGGCGCTTTGGTGACGTAACTTAGTAGATTTTTGGTTTTGCATTTTAAAAGAGGAACTTTTAACAAACAATGTTGTAAAAACGAAAAACCCAAAACAGAAACCGTATGGCTACTAGTTGCGTTTCTTCGCATTACTTCACAAAAAACAGTGTTTTTTTTGCGTCACTTGAATAGAAACAAGCTCTTAAATTAGATAAAAATGATGAAAAATCATGGACAACACTAATTTTAGTAAAGCAATGTTAAACTTTGACATTATTTGCACATTATAACCAATTATGGGCTACGAGCTACCATTAGGCACCACAGAAAATGCATAAATAGGAGCTAACATTGAAAATGCACAACATTGTTTGTTAAAAGTTCCTCTTTTAAAATGCAAAACCAAAAATCTACTAAGTTACCTCACCAAAGCGCCAATCGCTTTTTTCTAAAGAAAAATTGTTGTTTCTATTCAAGTGACGCGCAGTGTATTTTAATATCAAATTTTTTTTTTTTTTTTTTTTGACTTTATAATATCATTTTATCATATCAATTTTTCATCTGTTTCTAAATCCAAATTATTGAAAACTCTCTGTACTCATCTAAAATGTATGATTTACTGAGAAAATTTGATCAGCAATAAGATATAACTTTACATAGTTTGGGAAGAAAATAACAAAACAATTACATCACGTATAATTACGCTGACCATCCGTCCCGGTTTACCCGGGACTGTCACGTATTTCTACAGCTTGTTACAGGTTTTTATTTTAGAAACCCGGGACGTATTATAAGTGTCCCGTATTTTTTAATTTGTCCCGTGTTTGTCCCGTATTTGCACATTCTCTGATTTTTTTGTATTCAAAATTTAAAAAAAATAAGAAAAAATTGTACGGAAAACAAGAACAAGAAAACAATGGTGGAAAATTAAATTTTTTTTCTAATTTTTCGGATCAAAGCATTAAGCCTAGTATGCTGCTGAAGCAAAACGAACATTTTTCCAAGTAAAAAACTCTGTTGGAGCAAGAAAATTTACCTGGACAGCTAAATGTGAGTGACAAACGACAGAAAACTCCAAATATTCTAGCACTGGTAAGAATTTCGTTGGTTAAGCTGCGTAATTTGCAACGAAAAGCAAAATTTTCGTTTACGATTTCGTTGTGCTGGTTTTATATGAAAATTTTCGTTTCGCCTCTAGACTACATAGGCTTTAGTTTTTAAAATTTTTCGTCAATTTTTTAATTCCAGCTGTATTTGTCAGGTTGAAAAGCTATGCCAGGAAAAGTTTTTTTCGAATAATGGACAACATATGGAAGAGTAAAGAACCCAGCTACATAAATTTAATTTAATTTTTTTTTCAAAACGATCCAACAAACTTTTTATCCGTCCCGGGTTTCGCTTCTAGAAATATGGTCACCGTACGTATAATAGAGAAAATAATATCATAAAAAATATTCACTTTCAGTTTCATTTTAAAGAAAAAAGAAATAAATTAATAAAAAAGAAAAAGAAAGAAATGTTATCATAGTAAACTGAAACGTAAAATTTAGTCAATATTGGTATTTAACCCTCTACTGCATACGAAGCCAAATATGGTTTTGTCTGTTTGTATGCACTTTTCTCTTCTCTGTCACAAAAAAATGGTAAAGATTAAATACAATCCTCTTCTTTAAGTTTCTGAGAACCCATAGAGATAGTTTTTTCGTGTGTCCGACACAAAATAAATGTGTATTTTATGATCACAGGTGAGTCGATCAGTCGTGTGCATTGAAATCGAAAATGTAGAATATATCCATACTTTAAGTGTTAATTATTGCGTTTGTTTGGAAAGTAAAGTGGAATTAAAAATTTATTTTTGATCGATTGTCTAATTGTGTATGCTATGAACCAATTTTTGTTGAAAAAAAATTATTGGCCTGGTCTTGGGAGGGCAAAAAGTACGGAAGCCATATTTGGCTTCGTATGCATTAAGGGGTTGTAAATCTACACAATTTGTTAAATTTTTTTGTTGGAAAATTTTGTTTCTTTACATTGTTATTTTGCTTGGAAGTTATGTTTTGCTTCAGAAATGGAGCCCCTTCGCCTTTAGAGACATTTTTCTCATGTTAACCATATTTCCAGCGGCGTAACCTTTAAAATTTTAGGGGGAGGGGGGCTCACCAATAATATTTTTCAATAATTTTATTACTTTATAGTTTTTGTAAGATCTGGGAGTGGGTGAAAATGTTGGAGCAAGACTAACTTCGACAGTGGAAAGAATGTGAACCAGAAGAAATGTTTAAAACGGACGAAAACAAATTGCTTTTCTCGGTTCCATGTCTTAAAATGAGCCAAATTTGAATTAATTCGTAACCTTTTGTAATACAATGTATTTTTTTTACTTTATTTTGTTTTTAAATGATAAATATTTATCTTTTGATGTTTTTAATTGTATTTTTTACATAATCTGAATAAATAAAATTTGTAAGATTTCTTACCCCTTAATGCATACGAAGCCAAATTTGGCTTATAAACAAATTTTTTAAACAAATTAATTTAAACAAATTTTTTTAATGAAAACCGTTTTGAAATAACCCAAAGAACCCATGTAAAGCATTTTTTAATTTTTTCGTCCGCTAATATTAATTCATGCAGTAGAGGGTTAAATTGTCAAAGTGAAATTTTCATTTCAAACCTAGAATTGAAAAATGTCATAATGAGATGATAGTCATATCAAAATAAAATCTCTCTAATCATGCTAGTTTTAAATTTTGTATGTGTGGTTTGATTACTGATTGTGAATTTTAATTCAATTTTAAAATTTAAGTGTGAATTAAGATTCATAAAAGTCCACTTAATATAAACAAAAAATAATGAAAATTATTCTTTGCCTACGTTTTTTTCTTCTTTATTAACACCGGCCAGACGACACGGGCAATATTAATTTTAGGTTCACGAATTTATTCAAATTCCCCTAAAATGTTAAAATTCACAGTGTATTCGCACTAATTTTAATAAGAGTCGGTATTCATCGCACAACTGCATCTAATTGATGTGCCCAACAGTTGTGCCTGAGCGAAACGCATATTGGACTACATGTCACTTAAATTTTAAAATTGAATAAAATTTCACAAAGTCGACTAAATATAAACAAAAAATAATGAAAATTATTCTTTGTTTACGTTTTTTCTTCTTTATTATGCAGTTTTAATGTATTCTTTTGTTATTGAAATGTAAAAAACCTGTAATTTGTCTTAAAAAAAATCACCAGAAGCCAAAAAACTAAGTTAAATCAGAAATTTGGCAGATATGTATGTGTCAAGTTATTTTATTTTTGCTCACTTATGACATACAAATTATTTCAAGTAAGTACCTTCATGCTGATTTTTGGTGAATTATTTTTCAAACATCGATTTTCATGGTTTTGACTTTTAAACGTCCATATCTCGAGTTGCAAATTTTTTTTTTTAATATTTTGTTTAAGGTCATTTGACTTGTTACAAGAAATCCCAATTGACAGAAGTCACAATAAAGAGAAAAGATTTCCAGGTGTCGTAAAAATTAATATTTTTTATGTTTTATTCTGGGAAATTGTTTGTGTCTAATTAAAGAAAACTTCATCAGAATTAGTAGCAAACAATTTTAACGAAGTTTTCTCTTATTAATGTTCGTTTTAATGGGTTGGGGTCGAAATTCTGTGTGTGCAAAAATTTGGATTTCAAAATTCTGTACTTCAAAATTCTGTAAATTCAAAATTCTGTATTTTAAAATTCTGTCAATTCAAAATTCTGTAGAGTCAGTTGGGGTAAGTGCGCGCACTGTTCACTTTACGGCGAAATTGTGAAGATAATGTTGTTAGATTTGATAAACCTATACTTTGGGAACAAGAAAACACAGAAAAAAAGTTTTTTAGTTTAAATATTTCATATGATTAAAAACAAAAACCAAATGAAGTCGAAGTTCGCACTCTTGCCTCAAAGTTAGGGTAAGATCGCGCACAATCTTGGGTATAAGCGCGCACATAATTTTAATAGGAATCTTGACAATTTACGGCAACTAAATGTCTAAAAATTTAATGTTATACTTAGTTAAACAAAACTTTATTTCAAAACTTTCAAGTTTTCACTAAAATGAATGAAAATGTTAATGAAAAAACAAATTAAGTTCAATTACAAAAACTTAAACTCTATTTATAAAACAAAATAAACAATAAAATATTTCGAATTAAATTAGAAGATTACGGCCTTTCTTTTTTGGAATTCATGAATAACAGCCTTCGTTTTTCAAAATTCAAGTTTCAAATATTTCTGTCCTGTTGAAAAAAGTTTAATATGGGGAGAAGTGCGCGTTCTTACCAAATTTATAATAAAATACAACAAAATCTAACAAATTTTTGACTTTAATCAAATATAAATATACACAATTCCAAAATATGTACTACTCTCGGTATATAATGCTCCCCCTCCGACGCTACACACTTTTCACGCACAACTTTTTTTTTTTGTTTTGAGCCGGGTTTTTTCAACCCGCTTTTAAAATAAAATGGAGCTGAGCACACAATCGCGAAGGACATCACTTATTGACGTCTTACTAAGCGCTGATTTCCTCATTTTTCGTTTTATTTTTTTTTTTGGACACAACTCGAGAAATAAGCACTGCGCGCTCTTACCCACTGAGCGATCTTACCCCAAATGACTCTATTCTAAAATTCTGTAAATACAAAATTCTGGATTTCCAAATTCTGTATTCCAAAATTCTGTAAATGATAAAAGAAAATTATGTTCATGCAGAATTTTTTATTCAAATACAGAATTTTGGTCATACAGAATTTTGGAATACAAAATAACGACCCGTTTTCTCCTTTTTAATTTATGACTTTATGTGATTTCTGTCAACAATTTCTTACTCATTTACGTTTCTGCAACTTTCACTACCTTCACTTACCACGTAGCAATCTTATGGTTTTGCTTACGTTCTTTCTCATTTGTTTCCGTGAATAAGGAAGTTTAAAACAACACTTAAAGTCCAGGAAAAATAGAAGTTTGAGTCAAAAAACCAATTGCATTTTACTTTCAAGAAATGCTTTCATTCAAAGCCATTAAAAAAAATTGAATGCATTTATTAAAAAACAAAACGATATTTTTTAAATATTTTTAAAATTCTGTTTCAAAAAAAAAAAAAATATACATTAAACGAAGATTAGAGCAGCTATGTACTTTCATCCTTCAAAAGAATTAGGTCTGAAATATAAAACCAATGTTATACTTTTGAACGTATTAATTTATTTTAAAATTATTTAGTCAAAAATTCATAACTTTAACAGATTTTCTGCAATGAAATGAACTCCACCATGGTGGTAATTTATAAACCCTGTCCATTTTAGCCGTCTGAGCCAATAAGTGACGGAAAATATATCAAGTTTTCAACATTGCTTTCTGTTATAGGAACAAATGCTTAGAAATCTTTTCTAAGAATTGATGATTAATGGTCAAGGTAATCATAATAAATGAATGAACATCTGTGCTGTGATTTTTCCAGGAGATTTTGATTAAAACACTTTGTTTTTTTTTTTAAAAACAGCTGAAGAATTATATTATTAACTTAAATTCACATTATTTATTGAAATATTTATTTAGAAATGGTATGTGCCAATTTTTAATTAAAGAATTTCAACTGAACCAATTAAGCAAAATTTCTGCTAGTCAATTTAAAAATAGAATCTTTCATTCGTGGAGGCGATATCTTGAAATAAACACACACCTCCCCAAAAAAAAAATTTGCATTAACCTCTTATTTAATACTAATGCTTTGAATTTAAATTTGCGAGTTATTTGTAACAGTGTGTGTGTCTAATTCTATTAATTTAATTAATTAGAGTTAATTTTTGTAGGTTAGTGTAATCTATGCATGAAATGTTTAGATTTTTGTACCTTTCTTTGTTAATTTTTTCAAATAAATTCTCGTTAGAGTATTTAAAAGTACCTGCTTATACATTTCAATAGCTGCTAATTGTTTTGAAAAACAAAAAATTAAATCAATTTTGTATTTTAGTAATTTACTTTTTATTCTTTGTATTTTTTTGAATTTTTTCCTAGTAGCATAATTTAGTTCTTCATTCAGGAAGGAGAAACTAAAGAAAGATATACTGAAACAGAATAATTGAGAGGGTTTTGATAGTCAAACGTGTATTAATCAACGTAAGTACACAAAGTATCTCGAACATAATTAAATTTGTTGCAACAAAATTCGATAAATATATATTTAAAGGTTTTTTGTTGAAAGACTTTGAACCACTTTTTTGGACTTCTCTTTCATCTAAATATTGTTTTTGATTAAAAAAAAAACTCAATTTTAATTTAAAAGGAATCAATAACAGCTTTGAAAGTAATTTAAAATGCATGAATTGTAAATAAAAAAAAAAAAAAAATTAAATTCTTGAGAAAACTTTTAAAAATTTTAGATAAATAAAAAAAAAAGCTTAATAAAAACTTTGAGGAAATAATTTTGGTCCCTAATCGAGAAATTCGTGGAATTACGTTTTCCTTTTCACTTAAATCTTTCGCTCTTAGTTCCAGAATAATTTTCAGAAATGATCTGATTGAAAAACTTCTATTAAGAATTTAACTCTCCGATGTAAAACTTTTTTGTTTTTCTTCTATAAAATGAAATTGGTTTCGTGTTAAAAAAAATCAATTAAAACTAATATTAATAATTTGGAACAGTAGTTTTTTGAACCACTGTTCGTTTAACAATTCAATCTATATTCATCAAGTTTGTACCAAAAGAATTCATCGTATGTCATTTTATTATAAATAGATATAACAAAGAAAAACTATTGAAATGTAAAATAGAAATTTTTCTGGCAATTGAAATTTCAATGATTTTTGAAAGTGACTAAACGTTTTGTTACTTTGGATCAAATTTCACTTTTCAATTCAACATTCAAAAAAATAAAAATATAAAAAAAACTCGACATCGAAAAATGTCCATGATGTTTTCAATTTGTATTGATTTTTGATTTAAAAACTTTCAATGTTGAAAGCTTAGCTAGTCTATTGATGTTGTCACAAATTTCTAGGAACACTTTGTGTATATAAATACTAAGTTTTTACTCTTCAACAGTTTTGGAGTAGGGTATGGCTTTATCGGAATTCATTTTGCAAACATAATGGTCTGGCTTATATCGACAACTAAAACTAAAAGTTACTTCATGCCTTCATAACATTTCTAAATAATATCTTTTCCATTGTTTGTCGGTTATACAAGTAGGTTTGTATAGTGTTTGGGATTTATTTTTATTTGGGGTAATAGTTGAGATGTCTTTGAATTCTTAGGTTTCTATTTTGATACATATGTTATCTTCGAAAACTTATAAACTATTTAAAAAAAAAAAAAAAAAACAAAAAAAGAAAAGAAAACAATTTAAACATCAATCAAATTCTCTTTTATAAGTACCTAAATCCTAAATGCAAATTGCAATTGAAATAACTTTGAAAATGTTCATGGTAAAGAACTCGTTTAGTAAACCAAGTGCAGCAGTATAGAATATCGATCTGCAGTGGCTATCAGTTTTTGTGTTTTTTTTTTTTAAATGTGTGTTTTTTGAAACAACTTTAATGTTAAAAAAGAATTTTTAGAATTTTTTTTTATTGTTGGTCCAGTTTTTTTTTCAAATATTTTTTGTATATTCACAAGAAATAGTATTCCATTTTAACGTAATAATTTTTCCAAATGAAAATTCTCTAATCTGCTTTGAAAAAATTGATTTAAAAAATTAAAAATGGATTTTTTAACCCAAAATTAATATTTTTGCGTCCATTTGTATATGAAGCTGCGGCCTAAACGGGTGGACAGATTTTCTTGAAATTTCGTACAGATTGTTTTTTTTTTTTTAATATCTCACCAAGTATAACTCCGATACAAATGTTTCGATTTATTGCGTTGTTCTCAAAAACTGCTACAAATATTACGATTAAATTTTGTGTGAGTAATGGTCTTAGCTATTCTAACAAAACTGCATTTTTAGTTTTTCTCAAAAAATTCGGCGTTGCGAAAAATAACATTTTGGTTATTTACGTACATAATATGTACATATTTCGTTGAAGGCTGAACCGATTTAATTTAAACCTTACAGATGAATATTTCCTACTATTTTAAAATATTTTGTGTATTAAAATTTTCAAAAAAAAATTTTTTTTTTTAATTTAACATAATTTTTTTTCTGATATCTAACCTAATCGATTATTTCCAAGGGTCAGCTAATATGGATTTCTGTACTTTGAACTTTAAGAGTAAGTACGTGCGATCAAGTCGTGCATTTTATTTTAATCCAAACCGTTTTTGAGAAGTTTTGGTCATTAGGTACCGTTAATTTTGATCTTAAGAAAAATTTCATTTTCCCCTCTAGGGAACCTCCAAAACCCATAAGTACCTATTTTGAAGCAAATCGCTTTAGTGATTTGGCCCATAGCTCGACAGACAGACGATATGTTAGAAAATCGGACCCAAAAAGTCAAACTCTGCAAACTCGTTAGAAAAAACAACTTAAAATCAACGAAAACCACGTTGATTCAACTATTTTTCGGAATGATTTTGCGTTGAAGACGAAAATTTTAAAATCAAAGTAGAACATCGTTAGTTTAAAGTGGTTTACCGTTATAAAACATCTTTAAATCAAAGTTGTTTCAACTTAAAAAAAAAAGCATCAATTTATTAAAAAAAATAGAAAACATGGGCAGCCGCTGCGGATCGAACCTACAACTCTTGGGTAACTAGGCGAATGCTTTACCAAAGTGCTAGCTCACTGTTGAATAATAGAGTGATAAAATGCAACAAAAGCTGAAGTCCGACAAAAATAAAAAAATTTCTTACGTTGTTTTAATTTTATTTTGAAGAAGTTTCATGTTAATTTTTTTCAACATTAAATCAACGTTGAAAATTTTACATTTTACGTTGCGTTTTTCCCCTCTGTGTACGTGCTTTCGTTTTTGAGTATGATAATAACTAGACAAAATATTTAGCCTTAAATCTTGTTAATTCGATGATACCTATACAATAATTTTTGTGATATGAAACACTTAATTTTTTTAATCCAAAACGCATTTATGGACTTAGAATTAGCTCAGGATTCCAACGTTTGGTCCGTGGCGTTGGCTGTTGGCCCTTTAAATTCGATTTTTTTATAATATTGCATTCGATACTCGAGTTCAAAATCCTGAGCAGTTATTGATTTTGCATTTGGCATCATCAAAAATTCAGGAAAAAAACCACATTCGGTATTTTAGACACAGTTTTTTTTCGATACAGAATCGATAAGGATATCGATATCTTCTATACCTATACACATACACATATGCCTTCACCATATACATATCATTCATACATACATTTTTCATAGCCAAAAAAATAGTTTCTAGTTTTTTCAGGTTGTTTGCTTTCATGTTCGTATACCTAACTTTATTTGTTCCATTAAAACTCTAAAATCCATGTATTTTCAGCAGAATTTGGGTGGGTGGTACCTATAGCAAAAAATAACTCACAGGACTTTTTTTTTTTTTGTTTTTTATGTTTGCATGTTTTTTCGGAATACCTATGTATAGTATACTAGAGAAGTATTATTTTATTCTGTTTGTTGGTCGTTAGTTTGTTTGGAGAATTGAAAAATGGTAATTAAAATTTTAAATTGAAAAAGGTCTAAAATGTTTAAGCTTAAAATTCCTTTGGGTTAGCCACATTCACCGCATATTATGAGTTTTCAGAATTAAAATGATGGATGTTGCGATATCTCAACAACAAAAAAAAACATGAAACTGCTTAAAAAAGAGGAGACAAGTTTCTGCTATGAACAGATTTGGTACACACAAACCACTGAGATATAAAAGGGTAACAAGTTTTAAGATTTAAAGTTTAAAATCCTTTATTTATTTATAGTTGATTGAATTGTTTAGACATTTTTCTTTAAACTATTTATATTTTCAAATTTTCGTAAGGTTAAGCTTCATGTATGCAAATAAACTTTAAACTTATAGTTTTTTTTTGGTGTTTGAGTGGGAGGTGTCGGACGTAGAAAACAAATTAAGCAACCAAATTTTCAATGGGTTTAAAACATTATAATCCTACTCAGTGGTTAAACGTAGCCAATGCACTTAAACTTTTTTTACGGTCACATTCGAACTAAAGCAACAAGTAGAAAACCAAGCAGTTTGGCAGCTTTTAAAATCTGCAATCCAGTTAGAATGGAAGTGCAGTGGGAAGCCACCTACGTCACATCAAATGCACAAAATATAATATCACGTTGTGAGCTGTTAATTTTGTTTCTGACAGGTGGTAAAATGAGGAGCGCAAAATAAAACTAATTATGAACAGGACTGCGTTATGAAATGAAAATAAACCATTTAATAGTGCCAATGAACACACAAAAATTAGCATTCTGCATTAACCTGCTTAAATTAAATTAGGATGGCGATAATGACTACCAGATTAAAAGGTTGATTGAATTCCATTAAAAACAATACAAGAAGCTATTCCTATTGCATATACAAGAAAGTATAACAAAAAAAAAAAATATGGAAAAGAATTTGAAAATCGTAAGAGCCGTTTTAAAAACAATACTTTTGATATTTTTTGTGTATATAAATATTTTGCAAAAAAAAATTGGAATGCCTTTAAAAACGAAATATTGATCGACATATAGAAAAAAAATTTCAAAAATATTTAATGATCTGTTTTCAAAAAATTGAATTTTCAAAAAGAAGTAGTTATTGATTTTCTAAGGCTCCGCGAAATTAGACCCCAGGAAATAAGATCCCAAAAAAAAAAAAAAAATGAAATAAGGCCTCAAATTGGGGTATTTTTTTATAATTAAACTATGCCCCAATAAAACAAGGCCACATCGAAATGAAAAAACGCCCCAAAAATAGATGAAATAAAGCCCTAACTTGTTTTGATCTTTTTTAGAAAAATGAAGTAAAACCCCAATTTTTCATTTTCATAATTTATTTATTTTATGTGATGAAATATCACCCCAAACCAACAGAACCATCTTTATGGACGGAACTTTTAAAATTTTTCCTCAAGGATGTTTCAAACAGTTGTTGCGTTTTTTTTTTCATCTATTCTTTTACTTATTAATGCTTTTTTCTAAATGATCCCTGATGGTTTAATACACAATGTGTACATTAAAAAACATTAGTTTGCAGAACAATGCTTTCATTGAAAAGCATTAGTAAGTAAGAAGAGAATCTGAAAAAATCCCAACAGGGAGTCCACAATATGCGGTACTTTGCCAAGTCTGGGTCCTTGATAAGCGGGATTTCACATAAGTTTTTTTGAAAGACAATTTAGTTTAGCATTTTGTTGTAAATTATGAAAAATAAAATAAGGCCCCAAAGGAGATGGCACATTTTTGGGCCCAGTGTGTTCACTTACGAAATGGGTATCAAATGAAAGGTGACGGTAAGCACATTACGTGGGTAAAATATTTTCAAATTCGTTAGTGGGGTTTTGGAGATATTTGAGTTTGAAGTTTCGGATTTCAAAATCAAGATTTCAGCTATTTTTGCGATCAATTAATCGTAGAATGCGTAGAAAGGACTTTTTAGATTGGAAATTAGTTAATCTTTCTTTTTCTAGTACATCATTTTTCTCTAGGAGTTATACTTTCAGAGTAACAGAACCGCAAAGTATCTCATTCTCAATAATTCCGCACTTAACTCTAAGGGTTGTTTAAAATATTTAAAATATCAAAAAACACACAATTTTCGGTAGTGTAACTCTGAAATTATAACTCCTAGAGAAAAATTATGTACTAGAAAAAGAAAGATTAACTAATTTCCAATCTAAAAAGTCCTCTCTAGTTTTCTGTCCGACCAGTCGTTCTCGAGATATTGAGACAAATGCGTTTTTCAAAATGGCGGTCGCCCCACAAGACCAAACAATACGCAATCTGAGATTTGTACTTGGGATAAACCCCTCTTCAATACTGCATTCAAACTTAGCTCACGTCATAGCTTTTTCCAGATTTTTCCTCATTGACTGAACTATAGTTTCTATTCTTATTATTTAATAGGCATATTTCAGCGCGTTTTTGTGTATTTTGCTTATTATAAGGTTTTTGTATGTTTTATAGAACTATTTTATATATAGAATTAAAGGTAACACATTAAGCTATCGAAAAATTACAAAAAAAAGTGCATGTCACCACTGAATATTTTGATATTTCGATGTGCCAAATGCCTCGCTTAAAAAAATTACCTTTTGAGAAGTAAATACCTGATATGTATTATTTTTTTTAACAAAGAAAAAAACTTTTGATACAGATTTATAGACAAGAGAAATACCTTTTATTTGATACTAATATTATTTCTGTACACCCATTATTACGCATTCTACGATTAATTGTTCGAAAAATTAGCTGAAATCTTGATTGTGAAATCCGAAACTTCAAACTCAAATATCTCCAAAACCCCACTAACGAATTTGAAAATATTTTACCCACGTAATGTGCTTACCGTCACCTTTCATTTGATACCAATTTCGTTAGTGAACACACTGGGCCCAAGCTCCATAGAAAAATGTGCCATCTCATTTGTTTTTAAAATAAAATAAAATTAAGCCCCAAAATTAATGTTGGGGTCTTATTTCATGGGGCCTTATCTCATAATGAAATTATGCCCCAAAAACAAAATGAAACAAGGCCCAAAAAAATTAAATAACACCAATTGAAAAATTTCGTTGTTTTTGTTTTGTGTGTATTTTTACTTGCGATATAGGTACTATAGGGCAAGTTTAGGATTCGTAAAAAGAATCGAACTCGAGATAACAATTTTACATGACATTACGATGATGGAGAATGCCAAAAAAGTGGGTCCGGCAATTCTGTCTGTCTGTCTGTCTGTCTGTCTGTCTGTCTGTCTGTCTGTCTGTCTGTCTGTCTGTCTGTCTGTAAGAACCTCGAGCTACAGCCTAAACTACTGAAGCGATTTTCTTCAAACTTGGTAGTTAACAGTTTTGGGTGATTCCCTAGAGGAGAAATTGAATTTTTTTTTTTAGGACCAAAACTAACGGTACCTGTCATATAATGGAAACAGAAAAGTTGATTTATTTCAAAAACGGCTCTAACGATTTTGATTAAAATTTTTATGCTTACTGTTATTGATAAGAACCGCCTTTTATAATACAAAAAATATTTTTTGTACCGTTATTAACGGTACCTGCCATAGAACGGTTTTTTGGATTTATGAATTTCTCATAAACGACAAAACAGATTTCGACCAAATTTTTAATACAGAAACGTTTAAACAATCATTATTTAAAAAAAATTTTAATTTTTCAAAAAACACATTTTTGGATTTTTAAAAAATATTTCAAAATTTTTTTTTGAAAAATCAATTTTTTGGAAACGGGTTGGTGAAAAATTTTGAAATTTCGTTTTTATGTGTAAATTAATTATTTATTCAAAATTGCATAACAATTTTTTTTTTGACAAATGTTAGGAAATTTTAATATATAAAAAATTAATTTTTTAAAAAACGGCTCTAACGATTTTCGAAATTTTTTTTCTAAAAATTCCTTTTTATACTAGAAATAAAATGGCATACTTAGTTTTTTGTAAAAGAGCATTTAAAACGGTATTTAATTATTTATAAAAATAGATTTTATTTTTTTGCACCACTAACGAAATTCAGTGAAAATATCAAATTTTAATTTTTCCCTTATTTTGTTCAATTGAAAACTTTAATATTAGAGTAACTTTTACCATAAGAGCAAGTACGTGCAACCCCAGTCGTGCAATTTATTTATTTTGGGGCCTTATTTCATTTTTTTTTTTTTGGGCCTTATTTCCTGGGGCTTAATTTCGCGCATCCATTTTCAAAAACCATAAAAGACTTTTTAAATTTGTTGTGTTTGATTCTAACATTAAAGTTACTTTTTTGTACATTTTTTTTTTTTAAATCACTTATGTACGTCTTTTACGAGAAAGTAAGACATCAAGAAAAGTATTGAAGTTAAATAAAACATTTCAAACAGTTTTCAAAACAAAATTTGGTATGCTATTCTTTAGAAACTAATTTAAGACACATAAAAACAAAATTTCAAACTAAATTATCCATCCGCTTTCAAAAATTAATTTTTCAAAAATAAATTGACATGTTTTAAAAAAAAATCCAACACTGAGTGTTTTGAAATTTGTAATACTAAATACTACGGCTTCCTAGACGCTTTTGTATAAATTGGTTAAGTTGGTTAAATCATTTAGGAGAAAGTCAGAAATCAATTAAAACGGTTCTATGTAAGGAACCGATAATAATGATCAAAAAAATATTTTATTTTATTTCAAAAATTGGACCTTGTTAGTTAAAGTCCATAGTTTTTCTTATAAAAATAGTTAGAGTCGTTTTAAAGAAAATCTAGTTTTTCCATTTTGGTCATATGTCAGATAGCGTTCATTTTAGTCCTTTAAAATTTCAAATTCCTCTCAAGATATGTTTAAGTCAAATCGCTCAAATCGATTGCGATATTAAGAAAACCAAATCAATAACACTTGTGTGATACTCGGACGCAGGTTCAAAATTCAAAAACTATGACTTTTGTAAAACTTTCTTAATATTCAATGTAATAAGAATTGTGACATATGAACTGACACCAGGAAACTGTGGATTTCTGATCCTCTCCATGTCAAACTCAAAAGTGCAAGTAATTTGTGAACTCAAAGTCGGAAAGTTCCAAATTCCTACAATAAGTAAAACTGCTTCTAGATGTTTTACCCACCAAGTTTCAAATTTATGATAAATGTGTGCGTGGGGCAAAGTCTTACCTACAACAATACATGCCTTCACAAAAATATTCCTAAAGCATCCCATGTCGCTAACATTTTTTTGTTGCCCGTAGCATTTCATCACGTTTTTATTTGCTTAGTATCTTCCTGTCTTCTTTTGCCTTGTCCACCAGGATGCAACTTTCAGTGTAATTGAAAAAGGTATATATAAATATTTTACTTTTTCTTTCTTATTTAAATGCACAATTTATAATGTCAAATGTTGAACCCTTGGCTTGGAAATATCATAACTGCTCACTCACAAAGACATTGAATAAATATCCAAACACATTTTGCCTAGAAGCCATTAAACTTTGAAGTGAAAACAATAAAAAGACATTAAAACTTTTCTTTTTTTCCCCCATCTTTTTGTTTTTATTCATTTCTAGACTAATAAACCTAATTGTGTCTTCTTTTTGTTTTTATTTAGTTTCAGAATACTTTCGAAACAGTGGCACTGGCATGATCTCAAGGAGACGAGCTACTTCACAAAACTGTTGGACTGAAATACATGAATTGGAAAACATTATTCATTTTAAATAAAAATAAATGAATAATTATACTCGTAATTGAATAATTTACCTAGCAAAAATAATACTCAGACAAGTCATAAGTTATTATTTGAAACAAAAAAGTTAAATTGTTTCAAAATTACACACCACAACAAACCTATTTTATTGTTTTCTGTTTATATAAAATTAAGAAAAAAATGTAAAATGAATATTTGATGTATTATTATTTTTTTTTTTAAAGAAATCTAGTTTATTGCACTTTTATAAAAAAAAAAAAATTATATGTAAAATTGTATATTGTAAATTAATTGTTGTATTTTTGTAAATGTTAAAGTTAAAAACAAAAAATAAATAAATAAATTTAAGAATTATATTATTTATATAAAATCTTATACACTATACTGAATTTACATCTTTAAGAATTCAAATTAATGTTTATTGTTAAATAAAATCAAAATACGATTCTTATAAGAAAGTACAAGTTTTTTAGTTTTTATTTATTGTACATAAGAATTAAGAAAGAAGTTGGTATTTAAAACGGAATGACATTTTGTCATTAACTTCTTAAGCAACCATCAACCATGGAACTTAAAGTTTACAAAACAAATTGTTCTTTTACTTATATTTGACCAAGGAAACCCGTCATATTTATATTAATCACTTGCAGTAGCAATAATTGTACCTATACTTGCAATGTACAATGCAATTTTCTGTACACATCTTTTTATAGGATTTTTATAAAACAGAAAATAAGTTTTCATAAATAGCTATCAAGAACATCTTTATGGTTATAACGTCTATTAATTCTCTTTCAAAATATCAAAGTGCCATACAAAAGAAATGCTTTGCAAGCCTTTATCCAAACACTATAAATATGTGGGTTTCTAAACAGGTGCTGAGAAAAATAAGAATCAAAGAGAAATATATTTTTAATATTTTCTGAATACGATCAGATTATTTTTGAATTAACCTGAATCATTTCACTTGTGGTGCATTTATTAAGTTTAAAAACAAACGGAGTTCCATACAATTGTTTTTAAATGACCTCAGAATATAAAATAAAACATATAATAAAGCTTTTGAAACCATTATATGACTATATAGTCAAACCAACAGTATCAATGAATCGTTGCTTAACTAAAATAATTGAAAACACTCTTTCATTGCAAATCAAGTGGCCAAAATAACTGAAGATGGACTAAATTAAATAACAGCTTATAACAGAAATTAAAATATTGAGTCACATAAAATTATGAAAAATTTGTTTCTCTTATATTTCATACCATTTTTCTTTAGTAAATTTACCAAATAATCATTCTTACTAGAATTTAAACCATTGAGCCGAAATTTAAATTAACAAATACTTCTTTTAATTAACAACTTCCAAGTAAAGAATTCTCAGGTCACTACGGTGCATGTGTAACATTCTTTTATGTTAAACCAAACGTAAGCGGTTAACAAAAAAAAAAATATGGTTCCAGTTAGCTGAATTTTTATATTTTCTGTTCTCTCAAATTGTACATATATTATATTATATAAAAGTGGGATCAAACCAGAGGCGGCGGAAGGGGTGTGCGAAGTGTGCCCCCGCACACGGCCCCGCGCTTGGAGGGGCCCCGCGGGCGCTAAATGAAAATCTCTCGGCCTTTGGAAATAATAACATCCGAAAAAAAACATGTCTCTTTTATTTATTCATATGATCAAACAAAAAATGATTAAAATTGAATTGTTTTCACTCGATTTCCATAACTGCATGGAGATAAGTCGAGACATGGTCTTAACTACATTGGCCACTTTTTGCTAAAGGAAGAAAGGAAAAATATTTATTTTTTCGCTAGAAAAAGAAAATTAAACAATTAAAGATTATTGTTTAACTTTTTTTTCTCAAGTGAAGCACATAATTAGTTTGTCAAACAACATGGATTATTTAAAATGTTTGCTTTTAATATTACCAATTTAATTTAAAACTTAATAAAATGCATAAATTTTTTGCTACAAAATCTCAGTGAGAAAAAAGGCTAATTTTCAATTTTGTAGGTATAGGTATTTAAAAATGTACGAAATAATTTTTTGTATATAGCTTAGGAATAGGTAAACTTAATTTCCTCTAAAAAAAATTGTTTGCTCGCTTACGCTCGCAATTTATATGATACACTTCGCGTCACTTGAATAGAAACAACAATTTTTCTTTAGAAAATACCGATTGGCGCTTCGGTGAGGTAACTTAGTAGATTTTTGGTTTTGCATTTTCAAAGAGGAACTTTTAATAAACAATGTTGTAAAAACAAAAAACCCAAAACAGAAACCGTATGGCTACTAGTTGCGTTTTTTCGCATTACTTCACAAAAAACAGTGTTTTTTTTGCGTCACTTGAATAGAAACAAGCTCTTAAATTAGATAAAAATGATGAAAAATCATGGACAACACTTATTTTAGTAAAGCAGTCTTAAACTTTGACATTATTTGCACATTATAACCAATTATGGGCTACGAGCTACCATTAGGCATTACAGAAAATGCATAAATAGCAGCTAGCATTGGAAATGCACTTGTTCTATGCAAAACCGCGAAAGATATTGAAAAAATTGCCAAATTTGTATGAGAATATTTTTGAAAAATCGTAAACTAGTGATTGAATAAAAAAATAAGACAGGTGAGACCCAAATCAAGAGCAGAGAAAAAAATAATTTAAAAACTAGCAGCAATTTCCTTCACCTTGCCGCTAAAATCGGTCAAAAACGTGGTGTTAGTGCGATGGTAATGTGTTGGTTTGTTCCATCATGGAAGTTATAAAAGGTGCACAACATTTGAAAAGCCTCAAAATGCAAAATAACAACATTTTAAGTTCTACTAAGATTACAAAAAAGTTAACTATTTTATAGTTGCATTCGAACTGAAAAGAAGTGAGGTAAAGAGTGGTTTTTTAAAGGAAAACATACCAACTCAGATGGACCACGTTAATATTAGTCCTATTTCATTGGTTTATGAAAGAATAACTTTTATCGCATCGCCAATAAAGGGCAATAAAATGTGTTATAGTAATACGCTTTGTTTTTATGATGTGCAATAGGAAAATTGAAGCTTCACGCTTCGAAAAAAGATGCAAACTTTTACAAAGAAATAATGGAAGAAGCTCTTGGGAAGTTTAGGAACGTGGAAAAACAACCCTCTTAGAGATTGCACAAGGAGAGTTCCAGAAAAAAACAACGCAATAGAAACAAAACAGATGCATTCCGGATGAAAACGAAAGTTTATTTCACTTATTCAAACCTTAAATTGTAGAAAATGTCATTTTGTTAATTTGTAAGAAGTTACCAAACACTATAGTCACTTTCTCCAATTAGGTCCACGATTGTGTACAGTACAAGTGCATTTTAAATGTTTAATTCTATTTATGCATTTTCTGTAATGCCTAATGGTAGCTCGTAGCCCATAATTGGTTATAATGTGCAAATAATGTCAAAGTTTAAGACTGCTTTACTAAAATTAGTGTTGTCCATGATTTTTCATCATTTTTATCTAATTTAAGAGCTTGTTTCTATTCAAGTGACGCAAAAAAAAACACTGTTTTTTGTGAAGTAATGCGAAAAAACGCAACTAGTAGCCATACGGTTTCTGTTTTAGGTTTTTTGTTTTTACAACATTGTTTATTAAAAGTTCCTCTTTTAAAATGCAAAACCAAAAATCTACTAAGTTACCTCACCGAAGAGCCAATCGGTATTTTCTAAAGAAAAATTGTTGTTTCTATTCAAGTGACGCGAAGTGTATAACAGATTTTTCACACTTTTGAACACTTTGTTAAGGGCTTAGTAGAACATTTCTGTTTTTCGCCACCAATTTTTTGATCTTCTAAAAAATGATTAAAAAGGACCATTTTATTCAGTGAAATTTTCGAATTTTCGCTGTTCGGTATTCCGCATTTAAACACATTTTGCCACACTTTTCCCGTTTTAAATCAACATTATTTCTCAAACAAAAAAGTGAATTATTTACATGTGTATTTATTAGTTATTTAAAAATTATATTATATTATTGATAAGTATGTATCTAACAGAGGAAAGCAAACTTCAACAGAAACAATTACCATTAGTCAATATAACTGTATTGAAAAACTTCCAACTAGACCATTGATAAACACAAACAATAGGTCCGAAAACGAAAAATATAGTCCCACAACTTTGTTAGTTATCTTCCTGTATTTGGCAGGGCAGAGAAAGCCCCTTGATTTGTCCGGTCTCTTCTTCTTCAAGTCAAAAGCCAAAATGAATCACCAATTAAAAGAAGCAATAAATATTCCCTAAATATTCCTAAAATTACATTTTGATGCAAATGTCGTCTCTATACGTAAGCTATCGCTTCGGTTAGGCCGAATAAATCACAACCGTTTTTATAATAGAAATACAAGTGATTTTAAAAACAATAGTTCAAAGAAAGAAACAAATACCGGCTTTATTTCCTTCTTTCTACTGATACATTTTAAAAAATACAATAGTCGGAAAAAGTATTTTGACAAAATGAACATTTTTCTAACTGATGAGAATAATCTGTTACGGTTAAACATAAAATAAGGAAGTTCACGGTTATTTAATAAGTATATTATGGTGAATCTCATGATGGTCAATGGCAGTCATATAGTTGGTGTTATGCTCCGAGGCTGCATTTTTTGTATAAAAAGTATTAATTTTTGAGGGAAACAAGTATTTTGACAAACGTTCTTTTTCAACGTTGCAACGCGTTGGTTAGGTAAGGTAATGCATTTTACGTGCTTCAAGCACGTATAAAACTGACAGATTTGTTAAGGCTCCTATTTGTAAAAAATTGGGCAAAAGGGCGGAACTTAACATTGAAATTAAAACATCTTCTGTTGCAAGTCATAATTTCTGTGTGTCTGTTAAAAAACTGGAGAACTGAATTTATAGCAGGAAACTAAAAATTACCAAATATGAAAACACAAAAATATAATTATACTATTCAAAATTTAACACAAATGGACAAAAAATTCAAAAATAAACGCATTTTGAAGAATTCACTTTAAATCGCGGATTGACTCCAAAAAGTCTGGATTTGAAAATGCCATTCTTTCATCAAAAACTTTGTTAGCAAAAGTACCCTTTGCATTAAGCTTTAATGATTTTATGTACTATTTTACGTGTACTATTAGATTAATAATTTCTGCAAAATTTCATACCAAATTTATTTAAAATAGTTTTTTCTCGAGAAATGTTTATAGTCATTACCTATTGACTATTAAATAGTTATTATTGACTATTATAAAAGGTCATTATTGACTATTTAAATAGTCACATACAAATATTTTAATAGTTAACATTGACTATTTAATAGTTAATTTGGAGAATATAAATAGTCAAAATAACTATTTTTTAAACTATTTTAATAGTTATCCCGATAATAACTATTTTGTTCACTTAATGTTGTTGTCTTAAGTTTGTTATAACAATTTTGAACTTGAACGGAAGATTTGATACTTTTTTCAAAATAGATAGGTGCTCCAAAATCATTTAACTAGGGGCCCCGCAAATTTATCCTCGCACACGGCTCATTTTGGTCTAACGCTGCCCCTGGATCAAACAAATATTGACTTTGTAAGTATTGTTGAAAACTACATTGCACGAGGAATAAAACATATATATATGTAAATTTCCCCAGTTAACACTGCATAAAGTTAAAGAGAGAGTGGCCAGCAATCGTGTGGTTGAAAGAAGGATCAACAAGGATATTCTTCTTGGAATAATGTTTGGGTGCAATTGCTGAATAGCTCCAGTAGTATTTGAATTGTTTTAAAGTCGTCTTTATAGAATATAGTTCAGTCAAAATAGAGAATTTCCTGCAAAAACAACTCCCATAAATTAGAGAATTTGTAAATTCGTTTGATGTGGTATCTAAAATGATTTGCCAAAAGTTCCCAAAAATACAACATCTTTTAATAAAAGTGATTCATAGTTAAATGTCGAAAATACAGGTTTGTCTTATATGGATCATTCCATCGCATCGTCACGAGTTGGACACTTGTGCAATGAATTTATTTTTTTCCCTTTAAAATTCTATTCATAATTGTACAAAATTTATATATAGACTTTCATAATACCAACATTAAAATAGTTGGCCTAAAGTTTAGAAACTGGTTTCAAAGGCAAATGAAATCAATCTTAAAGCTAAAAATCATCCAGCCATGAAGACAAAAAGTTTTTAATCCATAATGAAAAGCTTGTAACTCCAAATGTTGACTTATCATTATGCCAATTCTATCACTTGTCTTAAATAAATCTTTAAATCTCTATGTTTTCCAATTTAACTGGATATCCATTTAAGTTTGATGGTAGTTTTTTGAACGCGAAATGCTCCCTTCCACATCAAAAGACAATCATCTGTAAACTCGTCTATTCTAGTTTTGGTTTTTTTTTTCCATCTAATTAAATCATTAATAAGTCTGCACTCTGAAAGAAACTATATTTATACTTGTAATTAAGACAGAACGGCATTATTTGTCCTTCCGTTTATTTCCTTCTGCTTGTATGGCCAATAGCTGAAAAGGAAATGGATGTTCAAAAGAATTTTTTTTTTGTTCCTTTTGATGAAACTATACTAAAGTCAGGGAATATTAAAATTAAATTAATTGAAATTTTGTATGATAGTAGTATTGAAATACAAGAGAATTTTTCGAAAGATTTAATTTTTAATATCAACAAGCGACTATTTGTAAGAGCTAACACATTTCACAGGAAACGGAAATAGAATTTGTTTTAAATATTATAGTAGAGTAACTAAAGCAAATTATTAGGGAACCCGGCCGAACATTGTTTTTGTATTGTTTTTTAAAATTAAAATCAAATTTTTTTGCTTAAATGATAGCAAAAGATTCTCTAGGTAATTTAAGGAAAAAAAAAACATAATTGAGTAAGAGACAATCTTTCATTGTTTGAGCGATAAATGCAATTTTCTCACAAACCGACTTCAAACACAAAAAAAATATTTTAAACACAACGGCAACACCTACAATATTTACAGACACGTTTTTTAAAAGCCAGAATCTCGTTTCTAACTGTAAAATTTAAATTCACTAAATTTAATCAGGTGTTTTTGAAAGAATAGTACTCAAATCAAAATTTTGGAAAAAAAAAAACATTATTAAAAAAATATAAATGGCTTTTTTTCAAACTTTTTCGTAGCAAAATATGAATATATTTAAAAAAATTTTTGGGCCATAAATATTATCAGTTGAATTCCGAAGAGAAAAAGGTAATACCTATATATTACAGTTTTGAAAAAAAAAAAAAAATATAAAAATTACTTCAATTTCATCGGATTTTCTTGATAAAAACTGAATTTTTGCATTGAAATAATTGATTTTCTCAAAGACCTTGGCAAATAAGAACTTTAAACTTTTGCTATTTAACTTTCAACAGTAAGGGCTATTAAATGAATAAAAAATAACTTTATATTTAAATGTTTAACTTAAAAAAAAAATAAGTTAAATTTTTTTCAAAACTTCTTTTAAAAAAAGTTCTTCAAAAATGAAATACTTTTAAATTTTTTGCATAAACCGTAATACATATTGACATTTCCTTTATAATTTCAAATCATAATAAATGTGGCCAAACAAATTTGAAAATAAATGCATTTTATATTACGAAAAAGTTTTAAAAACGACATGTTCAAAATTTTGTCAATAACTTTTTTTTTTTTCAAAAATCTGAGTTCAGTTCTTTCAAAAGCCCTTCATTCAATTAACTTAATTTTAATTTTATAAATATGACTAGGCTTTTTAAAAATGTATATTTAAATATTGTAGGTGTTGCCATTGTCTTCAAATATTTTTTTTTTTTTTTTAGTTTGAAGTCAATTAATAAGAAAATTGCATCTATCGCTTGAACGATGGAAGATTGTCCCTCACTTCCGTATACATTTTTTCCTTGAATTTCCTAGACAATCTTTTGGCATCAATTAATTTATGAAATTTAAGAAAAAATTTTGAAAAAAATTTTCGTTGTTCACAAAAAATCTTCAATTAGATTTAAAAAATTAAAACGGCAACACCGGCAATTTTAAATCTATAGACTTTAAAGTATTTTTAATTACCGACGTGACGTTTGAAAAAAAAAAGATCATCAAAATCTAAGCTGTTCCCTAATATTGCCAATTTTTAAGCTTTAGTTACTCCACTATTAAATAATTCGTAGAATAGAAAAGGTTAAGCCAAATTATAATTGGTATTGGTGGAGTATAGAATTTACATTTATATTCTTAATACCACATGGCAAAAAGTTTGAGTACCTATCAGTATCAGGACGATTGAACAAACAAACAGAAATACAACTACAAGTGTTCGTATTTAAAGCGAATCACCCTGTTTACGATCATGAATTAAATAAGTTTTATCTTGCTCAGCAATTTGTTTGTATCCGTTCGTTGAATTCTTTTTGTTTACCCTTGAAAAAAAAAAAAAAAAAACAGATTTTGTGCAAAATTCTATCTCACCAACTACAAAAGATTTTTCTCAACTTTATTATATTCAAATTGAAAAATGGAAATAGAAATGAAAATGAATTATCTGTGTGTTGCTTTACTAAGAAATAATTCAAAGAATAAAATATGAAACTCAAATATTATTACACAGGAAATATTTAGATAGAGAGAGAAATCAAATTTATTGTGGTCACTCAATTGAAATACTATTTTCATTGAAGTTGACTCAAGTGGAACTATTTAATAGAAGAATAAAACTGAAATGTGCTAAGAATTTCAAAAATATGATATATTTAGTAGTTTTGAAAATAGATTCTGCTTTAAAGATTCATATATTGTATGATGGTGATGGGAAGTATATAAAAATCGTAAAAATTTTCTGCATGGAATATTTTATAGGAATTGGATGAGATAGATTAAATGTAGGTCTTGGTTCATATATATGTATATAGCACTGATTTTAGAGACTTGGTACAATTTATGTGGATATACATATTAGTTTATATTCATTTTTTTCCTGAATTTCTTCCTCCCGAATGTACTAGTTTCTGGAGAAGCTTAGAAATGTTGCTTTTATTATTATTTCCGGTTTATTCCGGCATCACTTGGTATTTTTAGACTCCGATTTATCTGATATCTTGAAATTCTACCAGAATTTCGGGTAAGCTTGTTTGAACTCCTTGAACTAGTAATTCACAAATATTATGAACCTTTATAGAAAAATTAAAGAGTCACTATAAGCTGACAATAGAAAAATTATTAAAATGTAATACAAAAATTAAACTAATCAGTTGACATTTCCGTACCGTTTATTTAGTTTACTAAGTTTCGGTGCAGTGAAATAACGCCGAGCGAAATAACGCCGAATTTCAAAAATCGGCGTTATTTCACTTTACAAAAGCGAAATAACGCCAAATTGTTTGGAACCTATACCTCGAAGGGGGGAGCGGGTCATAATTCTGCTTGTCAAAATTCTGTACGACAAAATTCTGTGGGATCAAAATACTGTAATACCATAATTCTGTACGTCATTATACTGTAAATACAAAATTCTGTACGTCAAAATACTGTATCAACAAAATACTGACATGCAAAATTCTGTTTTGTAAAATTCTGTACGGCAAAATACTGTATATCAAAATTCTGTAAAAATGCTGTAAAAAAATATCGTTTTGATAATGTAAAAAAGTGCGCGCGCACTTTTTTACATTATCAAAACGATATTTTTTTACAGCATTTTTACAGAATTTTGATTTACAGAATTTTGATGTACAGAATTTTGAAATACAGTATTTTGACCAACCAGAATTTTGCTATACAGAATTTTGACTTTCAGAATTTTGTTCCTACAGCATTCTGCACATACAGAATTTTGACATACAGTATTTTGGCATACAGTATTTTGAATACAGAATTTTGCAACATACAGAATTTCGACCCCAACCCCTCGAAGGGGTCCCATATTGTTGTTGGTGTCATTGTTCTTTAATAAATTTGGACCTTATATGCTTTTGAAAATAAAAAAGTTTGAAAAGGTCGGCTTTTATCCTCTTTTTTTTAGCATTCGGCCTTATTTCTCAGTTGGGACTCGGTGTTATTTCACTTTGAAAAAGTGCAATAAGGCCGAATTTTGAAATTCGGTGTTATTTCACGGCAACGTATGTCAGCCATTCTTTGGTGTTCATTTAAATTCTATAAGAGATTTCAATGTTACCTAGGTTCTGGTCAAACGATTTTCATTTTGAAGGATGGGAAGATAATGCACCTTCTTGAAGAGGCTATAGAACCGAAATTGACTAAGGTTTATCTTTCTCGAAAAGCAAACTATTTCCTGTAATTTTTCAGATTTTTTTATGAATGTATTCTGTCATGTAATTGAATATGAAGTTATCAGTGCCTTTCTTCAATATTACTGCGATTTTATAAGTTTCTTATATCGGAGCAGGTAGTAATAGTCACTATCTTAAGAATTTTATCATCACTCATTGTAAAATCCTTTTTATCACGACACCATCTGTTGAATGGCAAAATCCTTTGATGCATGAGATTATTGTGTTGACTGGCCGAATTCTAGATGGATCTTCTGTACTCAGTTCCTCAATCGTTGCCTGTGTGAACATAATATCAGTCGTACTTAGAGGGGCGTACACTCCCTTGGGGCAAGCGGGGCATGATGGCATGATGGCATGACATATATTATTTGGGGATCCTCAAAAGCTAATACTTCAGTGGTTCAAAACAATCAAATGGAAAATTAAATATCAATTCAGGGGCCCCAACATAAATACATCAGGGCCCAAAATAAAAACATTACGTTATTGGTGGCATTCCGAATATTACTTCAGAACAGAGGCCCCAATACCTATTAATTCTTGGCTCCAAAAAAATTATATTATATTTTAGGGGCCTCTAAGCACTTAATTTTGAGGATCCTAAAAATAATTTTTCAGGGGCCCCAAAAGAAATAAACTATGTTTGATGATGGAAAATCAAATGTGTACATATAACTTCAGAACAGAGGCTCCAAGAACTAAGACCTGAACCTCGATTGTACAACAGTGCAAATGAGTTGAACCGAGTTCAAACATTGATCCGAGAATGAACCACGTTTGTACAACTGGCCCTTAAGCTTGAACATGGAGAACTGCTACAGAAAAAATAGGCCTCTAGATTGCCTCAGGATAACGCCATATGTGAAAACCTTACATAGCCTATAACTAGCGGATAACCAAGAAGCTTAAAATGGTACATCATTTGTCAAGTCATGAATAGTACTTTAGAAGTTACGAAGGAACATACATACCTACTAACCTGTTGAATGCATAACGCACTTCTATCCTACGCCATAGTTAATTTAAATTAAAATATAGTACTGAAAAGTATTCCTGATCGAAAGATAATACTCTTTTATGATCATATTATGATGGTAAAAAGGGTAAAAGAAAGTTGGGTGGACGGATTTAAGTCTGATCTATTAAGAAAACATCATTTCTTTAGCCTAAACAATTGAAAATAATAAATGTGTGCCGCCTATCTTTTATCTCTAACAGTTTACCATGTTCAGTCTCAAATATCTCGGCATCCCTTTGTGTTAGGGAGTTGAGTCCTTTTTGTAGTCCAAAGTTCAATTAAAGCATTCCAAACTTGTGAATGATATATTCATAGCTGTGGTTTTGATTCCAGAACCAGTTCTGGAATTTATTTTCTGATCTTTATGAAATGAATATTTTTGAAAATATATTCCGAATGACCAAACCAAAACCTTAACGTGAACCTGAATCTACAACGAAATCCTTTTCTCAATTTTCATTATTTTGTGCCTCCAGCTGCAATTTCAATTCAAAAAGAAGCCACAAACAAAACAATTTCATTCTTCTTCAACCACTCCATTCTATACTATTCCAAAGCAAAATATGACTTTTAATATTTCTAAGTCCAAAATCTCATTAAAATTACTTAAAACACAAAAAGTTCTATTCCAAATGAATATAGAAAGGTATTGCCTTGTTTTGCTCTTTGTGATTTTTTGTTTTAAATAAAAAAGTAAAAAGGTCACCAAGGCATTCTATAAGATACTAAAATTGCTGAGCTACTTATGTAAGAGATTTTTTTTTCATGAAATTTGAGTTATCAAGAAGTGAACCTTATTTAAATTTATATAAAGTCCTTTTAAGGCAGTATCTTTAAAAGATATTAAACCTATCAAATTTCTATTCATGAACAATTTTTATCATCAATTTAAAATTATTATCTAACCTTAAATATCTAATTTTCATTTCTGAAGAAAAACAAAATTCAATCAACTTCAAAAAAAAAATTCAGATTACCCAAGTTCAATTTTTTAACTCTTCATTTCGTATAGTGCAAAAACCGTAGGTATTCAAATTAAATTGATTAAATTGTTTTTTTTTTTTCTTTCTTCTCATGTTCTGTCTTTTACTCCTTTATACATGTCAGAAGGGAAAAATTAAATTTATTTTTATCTTAAGCCCTTTTTTCCAACACAAAAAGATTAAAAGACAACGTATGTTTGTATCTACAACATCTACATGGTCGTAGAGAAAGATGTATAATAATGAAAAGAAAGCAACTGAGGTAATTTATATTCAAAAGGAAAAAATCGATAAACATCTATTAGCAATAACCAACCATAACAATATTAGCCGGAACTTATTCTTCTGAAAAAACTTTGAGAAAACAGTAAGAACTTTACCTTTGTATTAAGAACTTTATGGAAATAAAACTTCCAGCTAAAGAGGGTATAATCCTTTAACTTGTCATAACATGAAATCTTTTATAAATTGAAGTTTGGTTATATTTTTTTTATATATTGACAAGGAATTAAAAACAACTTCGGTTTTAATAGGTCATAGATACCACAGTCGAGAATTCGGTTAAAGACGGCAATGTGACAAGTTTACACCCTGAAAAAAATGAATGTTTTGAATATTAAATGAGAAACATAACCTAAAACACTTAAAATTAACACTCTGTATTATGAATTTGGGCCAAAATTGACTAGGGTACTCGTCTCAATAGGGGTTTAATAAGGGTCTTTTGGAAAAGTTGGGTCTGGGAATATTATTAACCTAAGATATGGAATATCATAATTATTATATTTGGCACCATACTGAGAAAAGAATGGAAAGTTATTTTCAAAGTTTTTTTTTTAGTTTCTCAAAACAGATGGGAAGTTTCGGAAAGGCTGATATATATTTTGTGGTTCATAAAACTGAAAGACTAACGAAAAGTTAAAAGGTTAATTATGTAAACACTAAAATTGAAATTAAATCTCTGATAACACTGGTCTGCAAAATTTAACTTTTTTTTTCTCCTTCAAATAATTTTTTGATATTATAAATGATTTGACTTTCCTCAATCTAAATCTGGTTTCAGAAAAATTCTATCAGGTACCATTTATGTAAAAATGATTTTTGAAAAATGTGGGTAGTTTCTAAAAAATCACCCTTTCAAATGAATCGAACTTGTATAAAATTAAAACTATTTGTCGCATTAAACGCAAATTTGGAGAACTTATTTCTAATAATATAACCTATCGATTGACACAAAATATATCCTTTTACATTAATGTTTACTCATATTTTAAAATACTGATTGAAAAAAAGAGCTGAAATAACGAAATCCTTCATTTTTTAGTAAATCCTACATGAACAAAAACACCTTAATTAAGGAAAATGTAAAATATCAACGCACATTGTATTTAAAAAGTCAAATATGTAAAAAAAACCCTAATAAAATACATTAAACAAAACTTTTACGTGTTTTGTAATTTTATATACATACATACTATTTTTCTATTTAGAAATATCTTATCTGTGATAAATCATTCGATACACTGCCTTCTAAAGCTTCAGATTTGTTTTTCCTATAAACAAAAGTATACTTTTTTTTATAGTTTTTGATTTGCTAAGTTAGAATCCGAAGTCAAAAAAATTCTATTACGTCAGGATTTTGAGATATTTGCATTAAAGTATCGCAAAATCATGAAAATCTCAAAAAAAAACTACTATATTTCAAAAACTAGAGCTGACCGAAATTTTTTGAGTTTGGATTCAAAATCAACACACTAAAGTCCATAAAAAAAAGTATACTTTGGTTCGAGGGAAAAAGATATATTAATTTATAGAGATCAGTTTCTTTATGGTAAGATATGCCAAACCTACTAAACTTACTTAAATTAAGATATCTCGGAGAAGAAAAGAGATATTTGGAAGATTGAAACTGAATTTGAAAGAAAAAAATAAGTTCCTTCATAAACCATAAACATAAACTAAAATTGTTATTTTAATTGAAAAAGATTACATTATGCCAAAATATTTCTTCGAAAACCGCAAAAAAATTGGTTTTTGAGATTTTCTAACGAGAATATCTAAAAAAACGTGACGTGCTAGGTCAATTCTGACTTCGGATTCGGAATCAGCATACAAAAATCCTTTAGAAAAGTATAGACCAGTGTAATATAAACTGTTAAATTTCGTTTCAAATGCATTAAAAAAGATTTCATTTCATTGACTGATATTTTTACCCGTTTGCGTGAAACAGGAAATTTTCTAAAAACTTCGTCATGTCGCTATGTCGCCATGTCGCTATGTCACTATGTCGCCATGTCGCTATGGCGCCAAGTCGCCATTGAAACAATTTTAAACTAAAGACAGCAAGCTTAATGTCATTTAGATTTAGTTTTCTTGCCATCACGTTCCAGATGGTGAATTTCTTTTCCCACTATTTTTTGCAAGTTCCAATTTTGCCACCCGTCATTCATACAAATAGATTTGCCAATTCCAAACTTTCTATTACCTCAAATGAATTTAAATAGGAACTTCATCAACATACGAGCAACGCTTGTCTTGACAACTTGAAATCACACATATTCACTTTATTCAGTATCCCTAGATCTTTAAAATGTTCATGATGATTTTCTCTTGGGGGTGATCGGCGAAAATCCTCGTTCTTTGCACGAATGTAAATTAAAATGTAAGCAGAATAGAACATATTATTCTTATTTCATCAACAAGAAATTTTATTTAATTCAGTTTGAAGATTTTTTTTTATTGAAATTATTGTATCGAAAACAGCACCGGTGTTATCGATGTTTCCTCTCATTATTGTTAAAAAATTACTTGTTTGTGCTGTTTACCCGGAAACCCTCTTAGCATGCATCACATGATGGATGCCGAAAATCTTGTTTTTTATCGACTTGCTACGTAAACAGCACACGTATTATTTTCTCATTCAAGGACTTGTTGTGTTTGTTATTTTGAGAAGAAACCTAGTGAAAAGGTTACTCTTTCCCAGCTTTTCTTTCCCCAAACGTAAAAAGATACGAACTTTGATTGTGTGTTGTCTCAGAATTCATAATTTATAAATTTGAATTTTGTTTCCTTTTTTGAATTTCCTATTCCAATATTTCGTTTACGGATTATCAAATAAGGGCGTCATAATAATGTAGCCCCTAACAAAGGGCTTTATAAATTTGCTTTGTATCTTGAACCTAACATTAATAATTGTGGACGAAATCAAACACCTTAACGACCTTAATGTTTTTTGTGATTCAGGGTGTTGGGTGGTATTTCAAAAACACCCTCACTTTGGTTTATAAATATTGTAAAATTATATTCAATTATAAAACAGGTTTCTCTTTTGCTCATGTTCGACCGACCGACGCGACGGACGAACAAACGACTTATTTGCCAGAAACATTTTATCAAGACGTGAATTTGTTGGTTTTTTTTTTATTGAAGCTTAGCACTGCTTTTAAGGTAATTGAAACTATATAAGATGGGTGGGAATAGAACAGAATGGCACGTTTTTGAAGTGAAATTAAGTTTACATCAAAATTGAATTTGATTTGTTTGTAGGATACAGTGTTGTTTTGTGTTATAAGGAAAAGACACCTTTTAAATGAAAAGCGGCAATGAAGACTGAAAGTAAATTGGCTAGACTATTTCTTTTTTTTTTTTTGTGAAATTTTTGTTTGCCCTATAAATTGAAATCAAAAACATCTCACGATAAATGATGATTTGTAAAAAAGGTTAGAGGAGAACTCCATTTAGCTTGAGGGAACGAACGCACATTACCTATACCACTTTCTAAAATGAAAGCCGATTTAAGAGTTCTTCAGAAAAAAAAAACATGAAATTCCATGGAATTAATCAGGCGAGCAGAAGGTGAATGATTGATATACATTTACTCAGAATATTGCCAAATTGATGAAATGAATAGAGAATGTTAAGATATTTATTTGCATTCAGAGAAATATTTGCATTAAAACAAAGGAAGACACGCAACCAACATACTACATACAAAAAAAAGTTACTCATACGCCATAGTGACTTACTTTTTCTTGAAAATGATTGAAAATTGAAAATGATTGAAAATCATAAAAATTTATCAGTCGTATTTATTAGATTTTTGTCTACTTATACAGGGTGTCCCATAAGTAATGGATCAAACGAAATATGCTGATAGGCCAACTTAAGGGCTCTCAGAATTTGGTAACTTGTTCATCCCAAATCCTTACGGTTTTCAATTTAATGCAGTTTTTGTGAATTTTCGATGAATCCCGACTTTGCAACAGTATTTTGCTTCCTCCGCTGACAATTGATTTTTGTTTTTTACAATTCGTTTACTAAAAAAATTGCCTAATAATAAGAAATAAGTAATTAATCAAAATATTTTTTATTTCATACGCCATTTTTCTGCAAATTAATGAACAGTTCCATGTTTTATAAAAACTCAATTTCTTTCTTTTATTTCAAAGCAACACCCTGAAAAAAATTTGTATGGTGTGGCACTGGTTTATTATTTTGAAAACTTGCTGTGTTATTGCAGTTTTCAAAAATGTATAAAAATTTCCAAAGTTGAAATTAGAACGAAGGATATTTTAATTTGAATGCAAAAAACAGACGTTTTCAGAGCAAAATAACAAAAAAAAATCGAGGCTTTTATTCAAAAAGAAATAAACAAACAACAGTCGAGAAAATGTGTTTATTTTTCTTTGTTATTTTTCTCTGAAAAGCCCTGTTTTGTTGCTTTTAAATTGTAATATCTTCAGTTCTATCTTCAACTTTGGAAACTTTTATACATTTTTGAAAACTGCCATAACACGACAAGTTTTCAAGATAATAAACCAGTGCTACACCATACAAATTTTTTTTCAGGGTGTTGCTTTGAAATAAAAGAAAGAAATTGAGTTTTTATAAAACATGGAACTGTTAATTAATTTGCAGCAAAATGGCGTATTAAATAAAAAATATTTTGATTAATTAATTATTTCTTGTTATTAGGCAATGTTTTAGTGAAAGAATTGTGAAAAACAAAAATCAATTATGAGCGGAAGAAGCAAAATACTGTTGCAAAGTCGGGATTTTTCGAAATTTCACAAAAACTGCATTAAATCGAAAACCGTAGGGATTTGGGATGAACATGTTACCAAATTCTGAGAGCCCTAAAGTTGGCCTATCATCATATTTCGTTTGATCCATTACTTTTGGGACACCCTGTACACTACAGATAAAAATTGCTTGAAAGTTATGGTTGTTGTTCTTATTCTGAAAAAATATCGAAATAATAATTTCTGGAGCCACTTCCAAGTAAATTTCATCAACAGGTAGTACACAGACGTTTTATTTGCATTTGTTGCTTATTATTTATTATTATTATTAATTATTATTGATCACTTTTTTTTTCGAAAAAAAAAATATTTTATATGTTTCATAAAGACAATAAATAAATAAATAGATAGGTAATTAAATAAAATATTTGCTTTAAAAAAAAAAAAAAAAATTTAAAGTCAAGATTACCTACAAAACCTTAAAATTGAACTGTTACTAGCACCCTCTTGCACTTAAGATAGCGAATTGAAATTTCACAACGTTAATGTTATAGATAAATGGAACAAATTTAGCGGGTGGCCCGACCAAAACTCTAAAAAAATATTTTTTGGACCACATTAATGATGATTGTCGGAATTTTTCAAAAGTTGACCCCAAAAAAAAAAGCATATTGGCGATAATACGAGATCCTGTTTATATCATAATAACACTCATCAACAAGGTTTTTGCCACAAAAACCAAAATATACTTTTCTAGTAGTTTTTCATGTGCTGAATCTGAAGTCAAAAAATTGTTATTGGCCTCCGTTTTTGCAATATTACCGTTAGGAAATGACAAAAAACGTCATTTTGGCTGTTTTCGAGGCTATGTTTTTATGTGGGGTAGTTCATTATGAATTAATTTGTAACGGTGCCTATAAGAGCTAGTTTCAAAAAATGTTTAAATCTTTCCGATATCTCTTTTACTGCCCGAGATATTTAAAATTAAAGTAGTGGTCTTTGAATCAGAAACAACACAGACCAACAAAATTAAACTTTTTTTGCCACAAGAACCAAAATATACTTTTCTGAAAGTTTTTGGGTTACTAAACTCGAATCCGCAATCAGAAAAATTCTATTAGCCTTCGTTTTTGAAATATTACCGTTAGAAAATGCAAAAAACGGTTTTTTTATAACGGTAATATTTCAAGAACCCAAAAACCTTCAGAAAAGTATATTTTGGTTCTTGTGGCAAAAATTCTGTGACCAGTGACTTAAACTTTAGATTAAATTTAGTTTCTCTTTGGCTTACTAACTGAAACTTAAGATGTCTCGAGCAATTATAGAGATATCGGGAAAATTTAAACAGTTTTGGAAATAAGAATATCTTTTCTTATAATCACCTGTACAAATTTGTTTATAATGAATTACCCCATATAAAAACCGAAGCTCGAAAACAGCCAAAATGAGGATTTTTAGTATTTTATAACGGTAATATTTCAAAAACGGAGGCCAATCAAATTTTTCTGACTTCAGATTCGGATTCAGCACCCCAAAAAATACTAGAAAAGTGTATTTTGGTTCTTGTGGCAAAAAAAAAGTTAAATTTTGTTGACCGCAGTGTAATTATGCATTTGTATTATGTATGAATAGCAGAGTTCAAAAATGTATTTTTTTATAAGTTTTGGATGAGTATATTTTTGATACGAAAATACCTACATAAAAATGATGTATGTATTGTATATAGTCTGTTATTAGTTTAAGATTTTAATAAATTCTTAAATAAATTAAAAATAAATCATAAAGAATGTCAATTTTGATGACATTCCCTTAATTTAAAGAAAAAATAACGTAAAGAAAATAATTTACCAATTAAAGTTTATGAATTTCAAAACTAATTTTTTTCATATTATGTACCTATACGTACATTTATTTATATGTAAACTGTTTTTTTTTTTTTTTTGATTGAAAAAATATTACGCATACACCATAGTGACCCCTTTTGTAGTTCCTTTAGTTTTAACGTCCAGTGAAATTGTTTTACTTTTCAGAAAAATTATTTTCACGCTACGCGATTTCTTAACAGTCAGTTTCAAAGCGCCAACAAGTGAAACAAAGCGAGTTAATCCCAACCAATGAACCTTATTAATGTAAAGTATACAAATCTCAACGTCATGTGAAAAATATTTTTTTTGTGACGGAGTCTTACATTTTAAGAATCGAAGGGCAGATTTAAATTCAAAAAAGATCACTGTGATGTATGCGTAATTTATCAATACAAAAATTAAACTTAGACCGATGAGTCTATTTAGGTATGTATGTAAAATTGAATTGAACCAAATAATTTTTTTTAGTTATCTGGCCTAAAGCCTCTTTAAATACAAAAATAACGACTCATCATTTTACGGGCGTTGCTCAATGGAAAAAAACACAATGAAAATACGCAGCAAATAACCGTACAACTTCAACATCCGTAAATAAATCTCTAAGTCCCACTTAAAAAAAAAAAAATCTGCTTAACGACAACGTGTGCCGGCGCGCGTTTCTGTGCTTGATAAACATTAAATTATGTCTAATTTGAAGGTCAAAATTCTTTTCTATACCTATTACATATTTTTAAAAGTTTGTACGAGAATTGTTTTTTATTAAACGTGAACAGGAAGGCAAAAAACAAACCTTTATAACTTGGAAAACCGAATCCATGGTTTAAGGACTAAAGCTATGATTACACGGTCAACGAAATCGGTCAACGCGTTGACTCTCTGACGTCAAGAAAAAATCCATATTCTCTCTGTCATCTCACCGTCAACGTTCACAGTGTCAATGCATAAAACATTGACTATCACACGATTGACACTATTGCGTCAATGTTGTCCTAAATTACGTTGACCCGCAGGTGTGTCAACGTGACGTTTACTTAGCAGTGTCAACGCGTTGGCTCACAAAACTTTGTTGATCACACGGTTTGACACAAAGCAAAAATTTAAATTTTCTAAAAATATTTTGTAAACAAAAAAAAAGCGGAGAAAATGTGATTTGAAAAATGAAAATGAGAAAAATTAAACGAAAATTGGTTTGACATGGTCGCATTGAAATTGAAATATTTCGAGATATACGCAATGCATTTTTAAGATAAAAGTCTTAAATGAGTTCTAATAAGATTGTTGAACAAATATAAATGTAAAATTACTAAAGTTTTGTCTAAAAATTAGAAAAAAAAAATAAAAAAGTTTCGACATTTGATTTTAAAAAAATCGAAAAAAAAATCAATATGGTTATGGTCTTAAAATGTAGCTTAGAATATACAAATGGTTTTTGGTTTTTTATAAAAAAAAAAATTTTTGCATCCAACATGGATGCCATGGCCACACCGAAAAGTTTTTTTTGTAAAAAAAAAAAAAACAAAAAGGTGAAATGATGACATGAGAACCCCCTCCCTCTAAAACGGTACATCATTCAAAAAATCGCTCTACAAAAAATGTTCCCAATCCAACTTTCATCACATTTCTATACAAAAAAACAATGTCATTCTGAAACGATGACACGGTATTAAATTCTGCCCCGTCAATGCTCGGACAGGGTCATTGCGATGACACCCAGTCCTAAAATCCTGTCAACGCGTCCCAATAGCATTGACAGAGAGATTACACGGTCATCGAAAATAGTCAATGCGATGACCCAAAAATGTGTGTCAACGCGAGAGTCATCGTACCCGTCAACGCAATGACAGGAGTTTTCGTTGACGATCACACGACGTGACACTATTGGGACAGATTGTGTAATCATAGCTTAACACAAACTAAACTAAATGCAAGCTATTTTTGATTATCCATCCAATACCAGAAAATGGTGTGCGAGCCAAGCGAATATGATTTCTACCAATTCCATAAATTTTTACTAAAAGAGGAAAATTTAATAGTTTTCAGAAGGATAATTTAGAAAAATAATACATTATACCACTTGCGGGAATTATCGTTTTATAGTTGAATTTTGAATTTATTTAATATTTTTAGTGATTTCCTTTCAACCTTTATTCATTGAAAACTACGTGTCACGTACCTACTTTGTCAGCTGACGTAAAATACATTCTCGGAAAAAAAATCATTGGGGCAAAAACACTTTCGCGAATTTCTGAGGTTTCTACCCAAATTACATGTACCTAACTATTAGAATTTTGCGAGTATCTGGAAGAGCACAAAGAACTAAGCTCAAAGTTGTTCACTCGAATCGCAGAATGAAAAAAGAGGTTGTCTGTAAAGCCGGTTTACGGACGATGATTTTACGTGATAACGTCGTAAGAAAACAGGTTGTGTGCTTTTGTTTAAAATTTGTCAATTGAAGCGTTTACTTTTTTCAAACAATCATAATTTACAAGAAAAAGCTAAAAAAAAAATACCTTTTTTATTTTCTCATTATATTAATTATTTTACTTTAAAAGCTTACAAAAAAAAATTATGCAATTTAAAAGCCAAGCAGGGGCGTACACTCCCTTGGGGCAAGCGGGGCGGTGCCCCGGGGCCCCCGACTGACCCCAGGGCCCCCACTGGAGACAATGCAGGGAAAAAAACTGTTAGCATAAATTGAGTTACGAAGTAACCAGGGAGACAAATTATGTCATTCAGTGTAATGCATAATGCATTGGTAGCCACACAATATATGTATATTGATTTTAAAAAAAGTTACCACAGGGGCCCCAAAAAAAAATAAACTGCTTTTTTAAAAGAAAAATTATAATTTTATCTAAGGGTCCCAAAAAATATTACTTGAAAAATCTTTGCCACCACAAATAATACATTAGGGGCCCAAAAAAAGCAAAAAAATATTATTTGAGGATCTTCAAAAGTGGTTCAAAACAATCAAATGGAAAATTAAATATAAATTCAGGGGCCCCAACATAAATACATCAGGGCCCAAAATAAAAACATTACGTTATTGGTGGCATTCCGAATATTACTTCAGAACAGAGGCCCCAATACCTATTAATTCTTGGCTCCAAAAAAATTATATTATATTTTAGGGGCCTCTAAGCACTTAATTTTGAGGCTCTAAAAATAATTTTTCAAGGGCCCCAAAATAAAAAAAAATATGTCTGATGATGGAAAATAAAATATGTATTTATTACTTCAGAACAGAAGCCCCAAGAACTATCAATTCTAAGCTAAAAAAATTTTTATTTTAGGGATCCCTAAATATTTAATTTTGGGGGCCCCTAGTACAAGTGTTTACTACTTTTATGAGATACATTTTAAGTAAGTATAGCAAAATGCATTACGAACATATTAAAACATTAAAATAAACCTAAAAATAAATAAGCCATACAAAAAAAAACCTATGGCGTATACGTAATTTTTTTTTAACTAAGGGGCCCCCAAATATCAAAGGGGCCCCAAAATTTAGTCCTACCCCGGGGCCCCGGCGACTCAACGTATGCCACTGAAGCCAAGTATTTCTTTTTAAGAATAAAACCATTTTTAAATTTTTACAATGCGCAAAAAGTATAAAATTAATTTATTGAAAACAATCATTTTCATCAAAAAAAGCAAAGAAAACCTATAATTTTATCTTCGCACTCTATTGAATCAATTTTTTTCAATGACAAACTATAAAAAATTTTAAACCATCTGAAAGCTAATTGTCTAAGCTCAAAATATATATGAGACATCTACAAAAAGAGCTAGAATTTTTTTAACTCCATGTATTTTCATCAAAAAAAAAAGCATAAAAAACATTTATTTTTATGTTCTCATGATATAGAATTAATTTTTTTCAATGACAACCTATATTAAATTTTATATCATGTGAAAGCTTATTATTTCACCTTTCACATGACGGTTCAATCTTATTTTTGTGATGCCTACAAGTAAAGTTAGAATTTTTTAAAGTCAACCATATCGAGTTTCCAGACTGAGATTACGGTACGTCCCACAGTGGTTCCCTTCTATGGAGGAAGTGGAAAAAACCTATAAAAACTGAACGGGTGGACCGATTTGATTGAAATTTGTTATATAAGTTAAATAAAACGAATTCTCATCGTGATCTAAAAAATGTGCGTCGTACTTTAAAATTACTCATTTTTTCAAAAGTTGTATTGATTAATACGAGTATATTCATTATTTTTGTTTCCTTTTCTTGTTTTTCTTTGTGATGTGAATTTCTCTTATACTTTTAAAACTTAATTAAAACTGAATACAAAGAAGGTTTTGAGAAAGCAAATAACTAAAAAGTTTCAGAATTATTATAGCACCTTACTATACTTACTAGCCCAAAAAATTGTGATTTTTTTTTTTGTGATTTTCGATAGGCTGTATCTCAGTAAAAAATGATCGTATCATGACAAAACAAAAAGCATGTGAAAGCTACATTTGTCTAGTTTTAGGATTTAAAAACTAAATATTTTATTTCTAATGGTAAAATAACTAGATCTGGAATTATTCAAATACCAAAATTTTCCAAATTTTTTTCTTTTCTCTAAAAAAATTGGGAACATTTTTTGCGAAAAAATGATTATCATTTTTAGAAAGGCTATTTATTTTGCTTTGAGAATTTAAGGATACATTTGAAAACTTCATTTAATTCTCTACAAATAAATTAAGTTTACTTTGTAAAAAAAAAAATGTTTTCTTACATTTGAGATCATTTTAGAAAATAGGCCTTTTTACGGTTTCTGACAAAATGTGACGCTATTTTACAACTATGGTTGATTATGAGCAAAATTAAATTCGTTTGAGTTTATTTCAACATTTTATTAAAACATACCGTTTAAATTTTAGATAAACCAAAGAAAATTAAAAGTTTAAAAAAAAAGTTAAATTTATACCGTTTTCTGATATTTTCCCTTTTTTTGAAAATTTTTGATTTTTCTTTATTTTTTGGTTTATCAGTGATGGCTACATAGACCTCTTATAATGTAAACCACTTTATTTTACAAAAAAAAACCGTTAAATTAGAAACGGTAATACCAGAAGCCAATTTCAAGTGCTGTTTGAGTGAAACGCATTGCTACACTCAAGAAGCTCTTACAGGAGAATGGGTCAATATGGGTCATTTGTTTTAACACCATAAATAGTATATATCATAAGCTATAAATTAATACTAAAAAGAACGTGGAGCATCGTGGAGCTTTTTTTTTATAGGCCGACAAAGAGTAAAAACTATTCGTTCTAGAGGTTTCTTCATATAATATTCTGGTTTTTCTGATTCAAAAGCAAATTCAACAAACGGTAAATGTAGACTTAAGGACAAATATACCATTAACAACACCACATACTTTTTTTAAAAAAAAAAAATGTTTTTTCTTAAAAAAAAATTCGTCAAAAGTTGCAGAAAAAAAGAACGAAATTTCCAAAATTTTAAAGAATCTAGTTTGAGCTAAGTATACTCGGGACCCAGGCAATGCAAAAAATTAAAATTGATTGCATTCTGTATTTAAATATATTTTTAAACAAAAAACCAAATCAAAAAAATTGAAATAATTGTTTTACTTTTTTGGGTTTTTTCCATCTGGGAACCACTGTGCGTCCTAGACTGGTGACTGTTCATGGGGCAACAGATCTCCACTGGTGTTTTGAGGTTTTTCGCAAGTTCCTTGATTTAACATTGTATAGCTTGTAGTTAGTCTACCGTTATGTGTAATATACCAAATGAAATTTAATTGTATCAGGATGCTCATAAAAGTTTAATAAAATTTCTATCTGCTCTTGGTCAAAAGTTATAACCTGTTGAATTTTTTTACCGTTATCTCAAAAATGTGTTTACGAAAATGATTGAAACTTCGCACACATATAGTCGTAGTCATGGTCTATCATTACTCCATATACTTTATTTCTGTATCTATTAAAGAAAAAAGATAAAAATAAAAAACGATGAAAATCGGTTAAAAACGGTTAAAAAACGTGTTTTTTAAAAACTTGTTTCTTCTGTTATTCAGTCAAAACTCATTAAACGATTTCAAGTTTTTGCACATGTATGCATAAGGGCCTACATGTCCTATAAGTTTGAGATTTTTTGAACGATCAAAAATTATCCAAAAATACCCCTAAAAAACAAGGTGTTTTTCAAAAATTCATATTTCGAAACGCAGAGTGTTGGAAAAAAATCCGTATCAGACGCCTAACTTTTTTTTCTCTCATCTTTCACCTGGCATCTTTAGAATTGTCAAAAAAAATTTTCCTTTACCCAAAATCATCATTTTGTCATAGTGTACAACGTTCAAACAAAACGTTATAGCTTAGTTTCAAAATTTTTTAGAATTTTTTCTTAAATGCAGTTATTCTAAAATTAATCTCATATATTTATAGCAAAAAAAATCAATTCTCTACGACTTCGCGTTTAGATTTTAGCCCAAATTTCATCTTTCCGTTTTACCCCTGTTTACCCTATTAAATTACAGAATTTTTAAAAATCCTTCATTTGGATTAAGCTTTAGGTTATTATCTTTCAAATAAGCTATAGAAGATTTTTGTATCTCTAATAGTTTATTTTTAATTTTTAATTGAAATTTTTTGCCGCACTGCGAAAGTGCGAGAGTGTAACGTTAGAAAATGGCGTCACTTTTTTGTGGTGGCTGCCATGGTTCATCGATTTATAAGACGTTATCACGTCAAAAATATTATGGTAAAAATTTTTTCAAACTACTTTCATATTAAAAGTACCTAAATCCGGTTTTTATTTCAAGTACCTAACCATTAAGACTAATTTTCTGTTCTTATCTAGCAAACAGGAAAAAAAAACATCTAACAAAGGAATTTTAGCCAGACATGTCCAGAACACAGTAATGACAAGACAAAAATGACTAACTTGGCTGTAAAGGAATTTTGGCTTGCCTACCAAAAAGGTAGATTTGTTTTTCATGTTTGTCAAAGAGAAAATACGGTCACACGCTGCTGGCTGGTGTATCGTCTATATTTATCTTTGCACAAATTCATCAAGGTCCTATTACATTGAAGGTAAATTTGTTTTCCTCAATGAATAGTTCCACACCAGGTTCGTCCAAAGAGAATACTAATTAAGTGACTGTTCAAAATTCAAAATCAAATTGAGCCATCTGTAATTTGACCTTAGAGCCAGGTATCCCAATCCCAATTAACAAGAAGAACCTAGACAGGCAACAATATTTGAGGTTGAATATCTATAACCGCACTATGGTTATTGGACAATGCCACAAATGTGAGGAATATTATTTATGATGAATACCCGTATTTGGGACAATATCATCCACACATGAGTTAAATGGAATAGAAGTTTGTTGTCTGTTGAGTATATGAATATAAATAGATTTTACTTATTACGAACTTGTTTAATTATATTAAATTAATAATATTTTGTTGCGGTGTTATTGTTATTGTTATTTGTTGATATGATATTACAATGCATTATATGTAATTAATATAATTTTGTGTTTATGTGTAGAAATAGAATAGTGAAAATAAATGAGGAAATAAAAAAACTTAATGAAGTTGGGGACCAAAGCAAAATTTAACATACATAAGTGGATAGCAGAAAGGGATTTTATGAATCCAACAAAATAATTTTTACAAATACTAAAGTGATCTCACTGAAAATATTAATAAAATAACTCTTTTTTGCAATCACTTGAACTATGTTTATTATCCTAGAAAAATAAATGTTCTTTTTTTAAAGTCAATCCAAGTAAAGAAAAAAAGTAGATTCTTCGTTAATGTCACCTGAAATTCAGATGGATTTTTGCGTTCAACGTCAAAAAAAAATCTGAACTTAAGTTTAGAAGGTGCGTTGAACCCGGCCATTTTCTATATTCATTTATTTGTACAAAACTGTGCATGTAACTATTTAGTTTTTAGTCAGTGATGTGTTTTGAAAAGTTGTTATTTTATTGAAAAGGCATTTCAGAGAATACATTGGTGTATGTGGGTGGACACACTTTAGGCTTTATGAGTGAGAAAAACACTTGAAAATACCCATTCGTCTTTATTCAATAAGGGTTCACCCAATGCGATAGTTTTCTATACTTCGATAGATTTGATGCAGTACTTTGTACTTAAAAATTCAATTACTTAATTCTGTAAAAGGAAAATGGATTGTTTATTTGAAGTCGTTGAACCATCATAAAAGGGCTTTAGAATACTTACATGTATTTATCTAAATGTATCACATACATATAAACCTTTTTCCCTGATTAAAATCTCATCGATTATGTCAGCTTAAATCAACACCAAAAGTAAAATACTTGAATTGTTGGATTATGCGATCTACCTACTTGTATGATTTTTCGTTCTTCTCGCCACATAAATTTAACATAATGTGATTCAGAGTCAGAGATGAGGGGCGGATATTGAGTCTACATTTTGGCTCTAGTAAATTAAAAATTAATAATACCTATAATAAATTACATTTTTTATGATTTGTGACTTACTTCGAAAAATAAAATTAAAAACGTGCAGAGGTATAGCAAAAAACCTCGAACTCAAGCTATGAAAATCAATATTAAAAAATGTTTTTTCAGTATTATCATGTCAAAAACATCACAACTAAGAAATATGAATAGCAAAAACTTGTTTTCCAAAATAATAAATAGAAAAAAAAATGTGTTACTATCATGTTACATGTAAGAAATATGCACTGCCTATGACCAGTGTTGCCACAAGCTAAAATGAAAAGTCGCTAGGCCAACCCCTAAAAGTCGCTAGATTGGCTGAAATTCTGGAGACAAAAAGTCGCTAGAAAAAAATTGTAAAATAAAGCTCAACAAAAATTTATTTTTGAATAACTTTATTTTTTTTTTTTTTTTTTCAAAAATTCAAAGTTAACAACAAACTTAAGGCTAGAGATACAAAAAACAAATAAAGGTAAAACAAAAAAAAATTCAGTCTCATTGTTAATAAGTATTTAGATATATAGATAATTCTTAAATCTTTTGGAATAAAATACTCAGTATTTATTCTGAATCACATACAAAAAGATGACTATCGATTTCTTCAATATACTCAGTTGCAAGAACTTCAACAGCATTATTTTTAAATACATTTGTTTTTAAAACGATTTCTGGTAGTTCATAGGTATGACGGTTTTTGTAAAGTAATTTAAGCTGATTTCGAATAAGAATAATAGAATTTAAGTTTTTGTTGACAATTTATTTCTGGTTTTATTTTTCACAAGGTTTTGACCAGTGCTGTTATATAATAAAAATAGTATTTACGTTTCACAACTCAGAAATGCTTGGCTTCAAAAGTCGCTAGAAAAGTCGTTAAAAATCGACAAATGTCTATCGTTAAATGTCTATCGACAAATGTCTATCCACAAATGTCTATCGACAAATGTCTATCGACAAATGTCTATCCACAAATGTCTATCCACAAATGTCTATCGACAAATGTTTATCCACAAATGTCTATCCACAAATGTCTATCCACAAATGTCTATCCACAAATGTCAATCCACAAATGTCTATCCACAATGTCTATCCACAATGTCTATCCACAAATGTCTATCCACAAATGTCTATCCACAAATGTCTATCCACTATGTCTATCCACAAATGTCTATCGACAAATGTCTATCGACAAATGTCTATCCACAAATGTCTATCGACAAATGTCTATCCACAAATGTTTATCCACAAATGTCTATCCACAAATGTCTATCCACAAATGTCTATCGACAAATGTCTATCGACAAATGTCTATCGTTAAATGTCTATCGACAAATGTCTATCCACAAGTGTCTATCCACAAATGTCTATCCACAAATGTCTATCGACAAATGTCTATCCACAAATGTCTATCCACAAATGTCTATCGAAAAATGTCTATCCACAAGTGTCTATCCACAAATGTCTATCCACAAATGTCTATCCACAAATGTCTATCGACAAATGTCTATCCACAAATGTCTATCCACAAATGTTTATCCACAAGTGTCTATCCACAAATGTCTATCGACAAATGTCTATCCACAAATGTCTATCCACAAATGTCTATTGTTAAATGTCTATCGACAAATGTCTATCCACAAATGTCTATCCACAAATGTCTATCCACAAATGTCTATCCACAAATGTCTATCCACAAATGTCTATCGACAAATGTCTATCGACAAATGTCTATCGACAAATGTCTATCGACAAATGTCTATCCACAAATGTCTATCCACAAATGTCTATCCACAAATGTCTATCGTTAAATGTCTATCGACAAATGTCTATCGACAAATGTCTATCCACAAATGTCTATCCACAAATGTCTATCCACAAATGTCTATCCACAAATGTCTATCGACAAATGTCTATCGACAAATGTCTATCCACAAATGTCTATCGACAAATGTCTATCCACAAATGTCTATCCACAAATGTCTATCCACAAATGTCTATCCACAAATGTCAATCCACAAATGTCTATCCACAATGTCTATCCACAAATGTCTATCGACAAATGTCTATCCACAATGTCTATCCACAAATGTCTATCCACAAATGTCTATCCACAAATGTCTATCCACTATGTCTATCCACAAATGTCTATCGACAAATGTCTATCGACAAATGTCTATCCACAAATGTCTATCGACAAATGTCTATCCACAAATGTTTATCCACAAATGTCTATCCACAAATGTCTATCCACAAATGTCTATCGACAAATGTCGATAGACATTTAACGATATCGTTAAATGTCTATCGACAAATGTCTATCCACAAGTGTCTATCCACAAATGTCTATCGACAAATGTCTATCCACAAATGTCTATCCACAAATGTCTATCGACAAATGTCTATCGACAAATGTCTATCGACAAATGTCTATCGACAAATGTCTATCGACAAATGTCTATCGACAAATGTCTATCGACAAATGTCTATCCACAAATGTCTATCGACAAATGTCTATCCACAAATGTCTATCGACAAATGTCTATCCACAAATGTTTATCCACAAATGTCTATCATTAAATGTCTATCGACAAGTGTCTATCGACAAATGTCTATCGACAAAAGTCTATCGACAAATGTCTATCGACAAATGTCTATCGACAAATGTCTATCGACAAATGTCTATCGACAAATGTCTATCGACAAATGTCTATCGACAAATGTCTATCCACAAATGTCTATCGACAAATGTCTATCCAAAAATGTCTATCGTTAAATGTCTATCGACAAATGTCTATCCACAAATGTCTATCCACAAATGTCTATTGACAAATGTCTATCCACAAATGTCTATCCACAAATGTCTATCGACAAATGTCTATCCACAAATGTCTATCGACAAATGTCTATCCACAAATGTCTATCGACAAATGTCTATCCACAAATGTCTATCCACAAATGTCAATCCACAAATGTCTATCCACAATGTCTATCCACAAATGTCTATCGACAAATGTCTATCGACAAATGTCTATCCACAATGTCTATCCACAAATGTCTATCCACAAATGTCTATCCACAAATGTCTATCCACTATGTCTATCCACAAATGTCTATCGACAAATGTCTATCGACAAATGTCTATCCACAAATGTCTATCGACACATGTCTATCCACAAATGTTTATCCACAAATGTCTATCCACAAATGTCTATCCACAAATGTCTATCGACAAATGTCTATCGTTAAATGTCTATCGACAAATGTCTATCCACAAGTGTCTATCCACAAATGTCTATCCACAAATGTCTATCGACAAATGTCTATCCACAAATGTCTATCCACAAATGTCTATCGACAAATGTCTATCCACAAGTGTCTATCCACAAATGTCTATCCACAAATGTCTATCCACAAATGTCTATCCACAAATGTCTATCCACAAATGTCTATCGACAAATGTCTATCCAAAAATGTCTATCGTTAAATGTCTATCGACAAATGTCTATCCACAAATGTCTATCCACAAATGTCTATTGACAAATGTCTATCCACAAATGTCTATCCACAAATGTCTATCGACAAATGTCTATCGACAAATGTCTATCCACAAATGTCTATCCACAAATGTGTATCCACAAATGTCTATCCACAAATGTCTATCCACAAATGTCTATCCACAAATGTCTATCCACAAATGTCTATCATTAAATGTCTATCGACAAGTGTCTATCGACAAATGTCTATCGACAAAAGTCTATCGACAAATGTCTATCGACAAATGTCTATCCACAAATGTCTATCCAAAAATGTCTATCGACAAATGTCTATCCACAAATGTCTATCCACAAATGTCTATCATTAAATGTCTATCGACAAGTGTCTATCGACAAATGTCTATCGACAAAAGTCTATCGACAAATGTCTATCGACAAATGTCTATCCACAAATGTCTATCCACAAATGTCTATCCACAAATGTCTATCGACAAATGTCTATCCACAAATGTCTATCCACAAATGTCTATCGACAAATGTCTATCCAAAAATGTCTATCGTTAAATGTCTATCGACAAATGTCTATCCACAAATGTCTATCCACAAATGTCTATTGACAAATGTCTATCCACAAATGTCTATCCACAAATGTCTATCGACAAATGTCTATCGACAAATGTCTATCCACAAATGTCTATCCACAAATGTCTATCCACAAATGTCTATCCACAAATGTCTATCGACAAATGTCTATCCACAAATGTCTATCCACAAATGTCTATCATTAAATGTCTATCGACAAGTGTCTATCGACAAATGTCTATCGACAAAAGTCTATCGACAAATGTCTATCGACAAATGTCTATCCACAAATGTCTATCCACAAATGTCTATCGACAAATGTCTATCCAAAAATGTCTATCGTTAAATGTCTATCGACAAATGTCTATCCACAAATAATGTCTATCCACAAATGTCTATTGACAAATGTCTATCCACAAATGTCTATCCACAAATGTCTATCGACAAATGTCTATCGACAAATGTCTATCCACAAATGTCTATCCACAAATGTCTATCCACAAATGTCTATCCACAAATGTCTATCCACAAATGTCTATCGTTAAATGTCTATCGACAAATGTCTATCCACAAATGTCTATCCACAAATGTCTATCCACAAATGTCTATCCACAAATGTCTATCGTTAAATGTCTATCGACAAATGTCTATCCACAAATGTCTATCGACAAATGTCTATCCACAAATGTCTATCCACAAATGTCTATCCACAAATGTCTATCCACAAATGTCTATCGTTAAATGTCTATCGACAAGTGTCTATCGACAAATGTCTATCCACAAATGTCTAAGAATAATAAAATTTAAGTTTTTGTTGACAATTTATTTCTGGTTTTATTTTTCACAAGGTTTTGACCAGTGCTGTTATATAATAAAAATAGTATTTACGTTTCACAAATCAGAAATGCTTGGCTTCAAAAGTCGCTAAAAATAATCTAGCGACATCAAAATATTTTTTGTCGCGGAAGAAGTTGAAATGTCGCTAGATCTAGCGACAAAGTCGCTAGAATGGCATCCCTGCCTATGACCACCAAAAAAGTCGGACAACTGAGAAAATAACTTTTTATGGAACAATAATGTATGCTACTTCTTCTAAGTCAAAAAATAAAATTTTTACGATTTTTTAAAAATAAGTTACATAAGAGTAATGCTGGGTCCGAAAGGATCAAAGGACAATTTTAAGTTAAATTAGCTCAGCTACAAGCTACATATCATACACAGAGAAAAATATGACCACCTAAAAACTAACAGATTGCCTTATTGTTTTACTGCCCATATGTTTTATAAAGAAATCTTATTAATAAGGTTTTTCTATAAGGATTTCTTATTATTTTTATAGGAAAATCTTATTAAAATTTGAGTGAAAAGTTCATTTTTTTTACAACTTGGTACTAGAACAAAAATCGTGATCAATATTTTCATAGCAGGTTGGTCGTGGTTTTTTTTTTTTTTTTTTTTTCCTTTTCAAAACCCTACAAGTGCAGATTTCAAAAAACAATGAGGAAAACCCGATTGTTTTAACAAGGTTTCTTTCTTGGATGAAAACCATAGAGAAATCTTATTGTTTTTGTTCTATTTTATGTCGTCTATTTTTCTCTGTGTAGTTCATAGTACATAGTTATTTATTTACTCACTTTAATCACTGATTTTTTTTTATGAAATATGAATAGAATTTATTTAGGTACAGTAGCAATCAAAGAAAATGCAAACAATAAAAACATTTTCATATTTTTGCTCGTCTAAAAACGCGTAGACTTTTGACCAAATAATGGTTTTGGAGTAAAATATTCCACAAATTGACTCTGTTTAATGAAAATAAAAATAGTTTCAATATGCCAAATTTGGTAACTTAGTTCTTGTTCAAAACTCTTTAAACATCTTTCGTTTGCATTTTTTTTGCTCGCTACTGTACATACCTTCATATTTTCCAAACAACAATATAATGATTCATTAAAATTATTTTACACAAATGTTTCCCGCCGATTTTTTTTTATATCTCTTCAAAACTATTGCTATCAATTAAGATACTTAAAAAAAATGATTATGAAGCTATTGCATAGTTAAGCTATTGCATAGATTTAAACGCAGGCCTGGCATGGGGAGCTAACCAAGAAATTTCGTAACGAAAAATTATTACACCCTACACATAGATAATTCGGGATCGGGTCAAAATTCTGGCTTCAAAATTCTGCTTTTCAAAATTCTGCTTTTTCAGCGAAAATTCTGTTTTTCAAAATTCTGCTTTTTATCTATTCTATTTTTCAAAATTCTGCTTTTTAAAATTCTGCTTTTCAAAATTCTGCAAGCATTATATTTGAACAAAAAAATTCTACTAATTCTGTTTTTTTTTTATAGCATATGCGCTGGCTAAAGAAAAATACACCTCATTAATGTAATTCAACATTGGTACTTTCCTAAATTTTTTTATTTAAGTGTCGCAAATATTTTTTGAAATGCATATACTGACTTTCTTTCAAATAAAATATGTATACTAATTGGAACCGATGTTGTACATTCCTTTTCTTATTCAAATTTTTGAATATTCATCTTTATTTGATAAATTAATAAATTTTTAGTTATTTTCGGAAATGTTTAATATTAAAAACCTTTTCTTAATATTTTCAAATTTATTCATTTATAAAACAAAAATTAATTCGCATTTAAAAAATGACAAATTATGTAGGTAAGTAATCAAATAAGCAGATAATTTTTCAAAAAGATGATTTTACAGAATTCTGCAAAAAATTAAAAAAGGGTTTGGAAAATGTTTAAAAGCGCGTGCTTTTTAACATTTTCCAAACCCTTTTTTAATTTTTTGCAGAATTTTGAAAAGCAGAATTATGAAAAGCAGAATTTTGAAAAACAGAATTTTGAAAAACAGAATTTTGAAAAGCAGAATTTTGAAAGCAGAATTTTGTAAAGCAGAATTTTGAAAGCAGAATTTTGACAAAAGAATTTTGACCCCGGCAGAATTTTGACCCCAACCCAGATAATTCGCTATACGTGTATGGTATGGTGTCTATGTATTTTAATATTTTCTTCTGATTCTTGTTCAACTTCCTTAAGTCAGACAGAGAGGGTTAAAAAAAATTGTGTTAGACAACAAAGAGAGGAGTAAGGAAGAAGACCATAAATGCTGTGCCTGCAGAATAAATCAGAAGCAAAAAAAATTATCTGTATTTTCTTTTCTTTTCTCTTCCCATTCTTCTGTTTCTAGTTCAACTTCTTGTGATTTGTGAACGAGTAAAGCGTTGCATTGCGCTTGCGATATTAAATCAGAAGAGAAGAAATATTCTTGTGTTTTTTTATTTTTTTTTTTTTTTTGTCTGGAGAAGTTTATGACATGAGATTGTGTTTATGCATGTTTTCAAATGTGACCTTGTTGTTGTATATGAATTGATAGGTAGATAAAAAAAAACATAATCATTGCTCTTGTGTAAGTTATCACAGTATAAGTTGTCGTCGCTAACAACACGCGCGACACAACTTAGCTGACACAACATGTTGTCGACCCCAGTCAACACGAGCCAGTGACCAGACTGCAGCGAGGGTTCCCACAGGTGGGAATTCCAGGAATATGAAGTCAGCAGTACTACAGTCAGCAACACTAACAACATAACAATAAAATTAGGTTTCTTTCGGGCCAACAAAATATGTATAATTGAGTTTACTTCTATCAATAAAAGAGCTCACTTCATTGAGCAAAAAGTACAAAAACTGTTTTTTTTAGTTCATATAATAAACAAATCCATAACTGGCGCCCGAGCAGATTATCGCGGAATAAATAACCGTTTACTGAAAACCCGTGCAAACTTAAATAAAATAAGTGAAACCCGGTTAAAGTTAAAAAAAAAAATAAAAGTGAATTAAAACACTAAATGCAAAAAGTGAACTAAGACACTAAAAGCAAATAAAAATAAAAAAAAGTGAATTAAAACACTAAATGCAAAAAGTGAACTAAGACACTAAAAGCAAATAAAAAAAAAGTGGATAAAAAGTGGATTAAAACACACAAAAAGTGAACTAAGACAGTGCGTAACTCCCCTGAGGAAAAGAGGCCCCCCAGTAGCAACCAGCAAAAAGGAGGTGAAATTATTTACCAGCCGCCCAGGACATAAGGAAGATGATAATTACAATCATAATAGCGTAAGGAAGTTTATTATTTTTTTAAAAAATTTTTTTTCTCAAAAGAAAATTATTTTTAATTTAATTAATTCAAAATATATTAAAATAATACGACAAAATATATAAATAAATTTATATAAGAATTTACAAAAAAAAGTTACAAAAATTAAATAAGAAATAATTACGCAGTAATTCAAAATATATTAAAATAATACGACAAAATATATAAATAAATTTATATAAGAATTTATTACAAAAAAAAAGGTGACACAAATTAAATAAGAAATAATTACGCAACAAGCGAAAAAAGAAACAAATTTTTATATTACAAAAAATCCAAGAATAAATATTTTTTATATTTCAAAAATATTATCTTCACAAAAGTGTAGAAAATTTTAAATCAAGAATAAATAGTTTTAAGAAAAATATATAAACATAAAAAGTGCAACATGGCAAACCAAAACAATAATTTAGTTCCCCCACCTATTAACCCCCCTAATTTGAATATACCCCCTCCAAATCCACAACCACAAGGGAATCGACCACCACCACCTATTCAACCTGCCTTTATCGCTTCTCCGGAATTAATAAATATTATCGCTGAAGTAGTTAATTCAATAGTTAGGCCAGACTTTGATGCTGTCCCTACACGGGACCAAGCCATTCGCCCCGAATTATTGAACAATTTGGAAGAACTTGATAAGATACCCGATGTCGTAAGATCCTTGCGGGATTTTTCGGGTAAGTCAGGAGAATTCAGCTCCTGGCGTAAAAGTGTAGAACGTATCTTAAAAATTTATGAACCTCTCCAAGGTACACCAAAGTTCTACGGTATCTTGAGTATAATTCGTAATAAAATTATTGGTGATGCAGACGCCGTATTGGAGTCGTATAATACTCCACTAGACTGGAGAGCAATTTCCAAATGTCTAACCTTACACTATGCGGATAAAAGAGATTTGGGTACTTTAGAGTACCAAATGACATCTCTTGTTCAAGGATATTCTTCAGTGCAAGAGTTCTACCAATCGGTATATAAACACTTGTCACTCCTCCTAAATAAGATTTCCTGCATGGACGTTGGTCAAGAGGCCATCTCTCTGTTGACTAGCAACTACAGGGACAAGGCATTGGATACTTTCATTAGAGGCCTAAACGGAGATCTTCCAAGACTCCTAGGCATGAAAGAGCCGTCGGACCTCCCAGAAGCCTTAAACTTATGCCAAAAACTGGAAAATCAAAAATTTCGCTCCCAATATGCGAGCAACCATCAAAATCAGCAACATTTAGGAAACTATCAAAAATTCCAAAATAGACGACAACAACCAACATTGTCCACCGGATATGCACAGAATAGGAGAACACCACAACAAAATGCTTTCTATCCAGAAATTGCCTACTTGCCACAACCTAACAACAGTATCCCTAATCTTGCTTACCAAAATAAGCAAAGAAATTATCCCAACTACCCCAACTACACGCACCCTAATTATAACTACCCCAATCCTAATTACCCTAACTATACACAAACACAACCTAACTATAATTTTCCCAATTTTGCTCCTCCACGCCCACCCAAACCCCAACCCAAACCGGAACCAATGGAGACATCAACTATCCACTCTGGTGCCGTAAACTACCAGAACCGTCCCCAACCGTTTAAATACGCTGGTAAAAGGACACAAGGGTTCAACCCTTCAGTTCAAAATATGGTACCTCAGAAAATCCAAAGGAATTTTCATATAAATTCTGAAAATCCAGTTCCATCATCTTCAAATATACCTCCAGATTTCACCCTGCAGCCAACTGGATATATCTCTCCTAACGATGCTTATGCCTTCTACCAACAACCAAACGTACAAGAAGCAGAAAACGATCCCGATCTTTATAATTATATGCAAGAACAGATTGAAGATCAGGAACCCGAAGCCGATGAATGTGACATTCATTTTTTAGGTTAAATGACTCTTCGCTGCCATACTTTCAATGCAGAACGAAGAGTGGACAACTACTAAATTTTCTAATTGATACAGGCTCGAGTAAAAATTACATCCAACCATGTTTGGTAGAGAAACCTCTTCCAAACGAACAAACATTTTTGGCAAAATCAATTGCAGGTAACATTGAAATAACGAAACACACGTTCGTTAACCTATTTAATTTAAATGACGTCAAACTGAAATTCTACCTTCTCCCAACCCTTAAATCTTTTCATGGGATCTTGGGAAATGATAGTCTTAAAAATTTACATGCAGTTATTCATACAAAAGATAATTTTATGTCAATTTTAGGCAAAACTAAAATTCGAATTAAACAACTTAAGTCACAATACGTAAACCCCATAGGTATAAAAATTGACCATATGTCAGAATCGCAGAAAAAAACTATAGCCACTATCTCTCAAAAATTCAAACCTCTATTCGCTAATCCAAATGAAAAACTTACATACACAACAAGAGTCATAGGAGAAATACGCACCAACACAGATTCCCCAGTATACTCGAAATATTACCCTTACCCCGCCTCATTAAAAGATGAAGTGGAAAAACAGATAAATGAGCTTTTGGAAAACAATATAATTAAACCTTCTCGATCCCCATACAATTCACCTGTGTGGATTGTACCAAAAAAACCCGACTCATCAGGAAAAAAGAACTTCAGACTTGTAATTGATTACAGAAAATTAAACGAGGTCACTATCTCTGATCGTTACCCCATCCCAGAAATTAACGAAATATTATCCCATTTAGGTCAAAGTAAATTTTTTTCAGTTCTCGATTTAAAAAGTGGTTTCCACCAAATTCCCCTAAAACGTTCCGATACGGAGAAAACAGCTTTTTCCATTAACGGAGGCAAATACGAATTCACCCGACTTCCCTTCGGACTTAAGAATGCGCCATCCATTTTCCAACGTGCAGTTGACGACATTCTGCGCGCTTACATCGGTAAAATATGTTATGTCTACATCGATGACATAATTATATTTAGTCAAAACGAAAAAGACCATGCATGTCACATAGAAAAAGTACTACACACACTATGCGAGGCAAACATGAAGGTACAACTAGACAAATGCCACTTCTTCAAAGAAGAAGTAGAATTTTTGGGCTTCATTGTATCGTCAAAAGGTCTAACGACAAACCCTTCCAAAGTTCAAGCAATAGCAAATTTCCCAATTCCAAAAAACCTAAAAGAATTACGATCATTCTTAGGATTGGCCGGATATTACAGACGGTTCATTCACGATTATGCTAAATTAGCAAAACCATTAACGAGGATGTTACGCGGCAAAGAGGGCCACATTTCAAAATTTAAATCGAGCAAAGTTTTAATTTCACTATCCACCGAAGCAATAGAAGCTTTTAACAAACTTAGAAAATCCCTTACTTCTAAAGATGTAATCCTCGCCTACCCTGACTTTAAAAAAAGTTTCGAACTCACAACCGATGCATCAGAGTACGCAATCGGTGCAGTTCTCTCGCAAGATGACAGACCAATAATGTTCATTTCAAGGTCATTAGACAAGACAGAAGAACATTATGCTGTCAACGAAAAAGAAATGCTTGCCATCATTTGGGCATTGGACAGCTTCAGAAATTATTTATACGGAACAGCTCATGTTAAAATTTATACAGACCACCAGCCGCTTACATACGCTATGAGTAACAAGAATAACAATTCGAAAATGAAACGCTGGAAAGAAATCCTTGAAGAATACGACCACAAAATTATATACAAACCAGGGAAAAGCAACGTAGTCGCAGATGCACTATCGCGTGCTCCACAAAACTCCGAAGTATTCTCACTTACCGCATCTCAACATAGTGACCAAAGCTCGTCGCATAATTTAATCCCTAGTGTTGAAAGCCCAGTTAACGTTTTTAAAAATCAAATCTTTCTTCTCATTGGCAAAGAAACAAAATACGAATTTAAAATCCCTTTCCCAACCTACCATAGACATATATTCACACAACCAGATTATACCATAGACCAGTTAATTTCAATATTTAAAAGAGTCTTAAACCCAAGTGTTATCAATGGTCTTTATACCAACGAATCAATTATGGGAAGAGTTCAAGAAATGTATCCGCTTCACTATCAAACTTTTAGAATTCGTTTCACTCAAACACAGGTTACCGACCTCACAAATGTAATTGATCAGAATGAAGAAATCTTAAAAGAACACAATAGAGCCCATAGGAACGCTAAAGAAAACAAAATTCAACTCCTTTTCAAATATTATTTCCCAAAGATGAACGCTCGAATTTCCGAAATTATTAAACAGTGTAGAATATGCAAAGAACAAAAATATGAACGACATCCTAATAAACCAAAAATTCAAGAAACCCCAATTCCACAATTTCCAGGCGATATAGTTCATATTGACATTTACTCAACAGATTCAAAACAGATACTCACTGCAATAGACAAATTTTCAAAATATGCGCAAGTAAAAATTATTAAATCAAAAGCTATATTCGATATAATTGAACCTTTAAGGCAGCTCATATTTTCCTTCGGCGTACCGAAAAAAATAATTTTCGACAACGAAAAATCATTCAATTCAGCAACAATATCCTTCATGCTTCAAGATCAGTTAGGAATCCAAATTTATACCACCCCTCCTTACAGCAGTTCGGTAAACGGTCAAATAGAAAGATTCCATTCGACACTCTCTGAGATAATGCGTTGTTTAAAAGCTGAACGACCTCGAATGCCATTTGATCAACTTCTTGATTGCTCTGTATACGAATATAATTACTCTATTCATTCTGTTACAAATAAAAGACCAATCGAAGTATTCTTCGGTAGGACTGTTACAACAGATCCGAAGCAATTCGAATCAGCAAGACAGGAAAATATTGAAAACCTCCGATTGAAGCAGAGTAAAGATTTGCAAACCCATAATAAATCAAGACAAGAATTAAAAACATATTCACCTGGTGAAACCATTTATATCAAAATTAATAAAAGGCTAGGAACAAAATTAACCCCCAGATTTAGAAAAGAGATTGTTAAAGAAGACAAATCAACCACAGTTCTAACAAATTCAGGCAAAATAGTCCACAAAAATAACATTAGGAATTAACTTTTTCAGATTTTTCCTTTGCGGTGTGCTAAGCGAAATACAAATTTTGGATTATTCCAATTCAAAAATTGTAGCCACGAACATGGGCCCAGCAAAATTACAAATCGGCGCGTTAAGAATTATCCACGTCATCGACCTAGGCCAATACGAGGAGATCTTAACGAATATCCAAGCCGACATAGACCATCAAGTCAATAAATCCGATCCCAGTCTTCCCTACCTGTCCCACCAAATATCCGAAGTCCTCAAATCCCTAAATAATTTAAAACCCCAATAGAAATCCGAGATCAATGAACTTCTTAGGAAGTGCATGGAAATGGTTGGCCGGTACTCCGGACCACGAGGATTTCCGAATTATAAAAGCACACACACAAAAATTATTACAAAATAATGAGAAACAAATCATTATTAATAATGTATTAACAAAAAAAATAAATAAAATAAGCAATATAACAAACAATTTAGTAGAAATTACTAAACTTAATGCAATCCAAAAAAACGAATTTCTGTTAGACATTAAGTTCAAAGTACAAATCATAAAAGAAGAAATAATCAATATAGAATACGCTCTACTTTGGGCAAAAAATAACATAATAAATTCATTTATTTTATCTAATTCCGAAATCGAAATTGTCAAAGAAAAATTTAATAAGCAAAATGTACCATTCATTAACTTAGAAGAGGCACTAGAATTTTCGAATGTAAAAATAGCCTCCAATAATACAAATTTACTTTATATAATAACTATTCCCACAACGGGAACAGAGATTTGTACAAAAATTCTAATCAAACCTATTAAACAAAATAAAAATGTAATTAAAATAAATTATGAGAACATATTAAATTGTAACAATAAAATATATGGTGTAAAAAGTAAATGCAATACTTGCAACAATCTAACTATCTGTAAAAGAAACGAAATTATAAATTTAGAAAACGACAATTGTACAAGAAACCTAATCCAAAGTAAACAACTAAACTGCGACGAAATCAACAACCAGCATATCCCGACTGTAGAGGAAATACACCCAGGAACAATACTACTCAACCAATTCAACGGCTCTATTCTGGTGGAAAATAAGAAAGTAAATCTAACTGGCTCCTTCATTGTGCAATACAGCAACATATCAATAGTTATAGATGGGCAGGAATACCTATCAAAGGAGACTCCAGCAGGAAAGCCATTACCTGCAATCTTGCATGAGAACTTTTCAACAAAAACCTACAAGGAGATTCTCACAATGGAAATGCTCAAAGAACTGCACATCAACAACACGGTGCATCTAAAGAAAATCCAAAGCGATGCAAACATCCATAAAATCGCCAACTATAGCCTTTCGACCATCCTAATACTTTCCATACTAGCAATAATCGTCAAAATAATCATTCCAACCAAGAAAGTCATACAAATCAAAGAAGAACCAAAGAAAGATCATATGGACCAAAACAAAATACCAGTGCTCTATTTGTCGACTGAGGACAGTCGAATTTAAGAAGGGAGGAGTTATCACAGTATAAGTTGTCGTCGCTAACAACACGCGCGACACAACTTAGCTGACACAACATGTTGTCGACCCCAGTCAACACGAGCCAGTGACCAGACTGCAGCGAGGGTTCCCACAGGTGGGAATTCCAGGAATATGAAGTCAGCAGTACTACAGTCAGCAACACTAACAACATAACAATAAAATTAGGTTTCTTTCGGGCCAACAAAATATGTATAATTGAGTTTACTTCTATCAATAAAAGAGCTCACTTCATTGAGCAAAAAGTACAAAAACTGTTTTTTTTAGTTCATATAATAAACAAATCCATAACTTGTAGTGTAGGTAGATAAATTATAATTGCATAAGTCGATAAAAAATTTGGCTCTTCTTGTAAATATCGACACCCGTATTTTCACACGCGGTTTTTTTATAATCGGTAGATTATCACTTTTAGGCCCAATTTATTCACTCTCCATTATATTTAAAAGCTTCATTAAAAATTATAAAACTGTCAGATCGCATACAAATTTTAAAATTTCCCTTTTTTTAATGGCGACTTTAAATTTAATGGAGTTTGAATAAATTGGGCCTTAAACAACAAATAGCTATCACAATTTTAAAGCGGGGCAATATTTATAACTATTTTTAATTAATTTTTGAAGTTCCGCATTTCCCATACAAAACCCACATAAAAAACGGCCGAACACCACTGAACCAACATTTTTCCTCTTTATTTTGACATTTCTTTTTGTACATGATGTTGCCAGGATTGGGTTATTTTTGGGAAATTATGGCCGATTATTTTTTTTTTTTGTTGATTTTGTTAGGGAAGTTTTTGTACCTTCATGATCTTTACATAAATAATAGAATTTTTATATTCTTTATAAGATAAAGAAAACTGTGTACATTAGCACCTGCCTTGCCTGGTGACTTTAAATAACCTGACGTGGAGCAAGTTAAAATTTAGTTAAAAAAAAACTACACTATCAGTACTATGAGTCAAATATCCCAGGGAATTTTAAACGGACAATTATTTTTATTTTGACATTTGAGGATAAATAGTGAAGTGAATTTTCAATTTCTGTTTCAAACTCTCGAGTTGAAGCCAACGCCAACTTGTTTCAAGTTGAGCAATAGGGAGGAAAATGGCCCTTAAAGGAAGATTTAACAAATTCTGACACAAGGATTAGTCGCCTTTATTCAGAAATTTTGTGGCAATTTTTCTGTCGTTTCAGATTTGTATCAGTTTTTTTTTTCTTAAAAAATTGCTTCCTTAATTTTGCGATATTTCTATTTTTTGAGATTTTACAAGTGCAAAACACACTCAATGATCTATTTAACTCTGAACTCAAACTTACCTTAAGCAGATGAACCTTATCTTTTAATGGGTCTTTTTTTTTTTTTGGTAAAACTACAAAGCACGGAGATTTAGCGTTATAATGGTTTTCCATTTACCTCTTTTTATTTATGTAGGTAGTTTAAGAGACAAAACTTGAAAGTATATCAACGAAAAACGTTGTGGTTTACACAGTGGACCTATGTTATTGACCGACAGTGTGTGTACCTAATTACACATAGAAACCAATGACGATTCTATAAAAACAATTCCTTCGAATGATCTGAAAGGGTGGAAACATAGCCGTAGCTAGGATTTCATTTCGGGGGGGGGTTACCTCAGACTGAAAAAAATTTTTTTTTAAGATTCACAAAACTTTTTTATTAACTATAGGCGTGTTTTTTCTATTACTCAGTTGCTACTCATTTTTGATTTTATTCGCAAAACAATAACAAAAATTACACAAGTAAGTATTTGTTTTTATTGTTTTTCGAATAAAATAAAAAAATGAGTAGCTACTGAGTTGAAGAAAAAACACGCCTTATATGTAACTGCAGTCGATTCTTAATTCCGCTAATGCAAATGGTCATTAGAACTGTGTCAGAGCGAAAAACTTGTCAATATCCTTTTTAAGTATTTTTTAGGAGAGAAATTCATAGTTAAAAGTTTAAAATAGCTCTGCTTACCGTAGAAGAATTTAAGAATGTACCGAATATAAAATGGCCGAATATTCGGCGGCATCTCTAGTTTAAATTGGTACAAGGAGTGATAAGATGTTTGATATAAATTGCGATCGTTAGCGAGCAAGAAAATTTTTTTGAAGAAATAAATTTGAACCATTATTAGGCTTTATACAAAAAATTATTTCGCACAATTTTATATATAAAAACATTGAAAAATGAAATTTTTCTCCCACTAAAAATTTGTAGCAAAAAATTGAAATATTCTATTATATCAATTTAGTTCTAAATTAAATCGGGAATACTTAAAATTAAAAATTTTAAATAATCCAAGTTGTTTGGCATGAGCTAATTTTCTAATTTGAAACAATTTGATAAATAGAAAGCTAAAAATATAACGAAAAATTTTACATAGGTACTCTCTGAAATAAAAGGATAAGATGTCGGAAAGACTTAAATAGATTTAACGGTAATATTTCAAAAACGAGATGTGATCGAATATTTTTATCTTCGGATTCGAGTTCAGCAACCCTTTGAAAAAGTATAGTTTAGCCTCGACATCAAAAACCTTGTAGATAAATACTTGTGTTATTTAAAGGGTGTTTACATAGTGCTTTAGGAAATGATCAAAGAGGTAAAAACTAGTTTTTTGAAAATCCCTTACCAAACGTTGTAATGGACCACAAAATTGTTGTTTTTCCTTATAAAAACTTCATCGACAGCTTCTTAAACTATACGAAATTGGTAGAGACTTTTAGGGAGATTTTCGGGATCGGGTCTGGCTTCAAAATTCTGCTTTTCAAAATTCTGCTTTTTTAACGAAAATTCTGTTTTTCAAAATTCTGCTTTTCAAAATTCTGCCAGCATTATTCTTGAACAGAAAATTCTGCCAATTCTGTTTTTTTTATAGCATATGCGCTGACTAAAGAAAAATACACCTCATTAATGTAATTCAACATTGGTACTTTTTTTATTTGAGTGTCGCAAATATTTTTCAAATAAAATCTATAACTTATTGGAACCCATCGGTTGTTTGATACAAAATATTCCTTTTAAAAAATTTTGAATTATTTTCGGAAATGTTTAGTATTAAAAACCTGTTCTTAATTTTTTCAAATTTATTTATTTATAAAAAGAAAATTAATATACATTCAAAGAATAACAAATTATGTAGGTAAGTTATCAAATAAGCAGATAGTTTTTCAAGAAGATGATTTTACAGAAGTCTGCAAAAAATTAAAGAACGGTTTGGAAAATGTTAAAAAGCGCGCGCTTTTTAACATTTTCCAAACCCTTTTTTAATTTTTTGCAGAATTTTGAAAAACAGAATTATGAAAAGCAGAATTTTGAAAAACAGAATTTTGAAAAGCAGAATTTTGAAAGCAGAATTTTGTAAAGCAGAATTTTGAAAGCAGGATTTTGACTCCGGCAGAATTTTGACCCCAACCCGAGATTTTCAGATAGGTAATTAAATTACTAAAATACAAAAACAAACCATTTAGTACTGCAAATATTAGACTTATAGGTATTTTTTTATACTATATCTTTTGATTTTCTGAAAAAAAAAATTTCGGGGGGGGTTAAACCCCCAAACCCCCCCCCCCCCCTAAATACGGCTATGGGTGGAAATACCTCAAACTGTTCGATACTGCACACCAGACTTATTACAATAAATTCCAGTGTACAATTTAATATATTAATTAATTTTCCATACTTCTTTTGCACAATATTAGAATAACTTACCTCTCCGCCTCAAAAATAAACACATTCTTTAAAGTAAATTCAAACTTCAGTCTTTTTCATTGAAATTGTTCTTTATTGAATATTCAGTACCTAAATTGTCTAAATGCTAAAAAAAAACATGATTATTTTTATTCTTAAAGACTAAATTTTGTTTATAATTTAAAATAAAAAAAACAACAAAACTAAGAGTAATTGTGCATGATTTGAATGTATTTATCTTACTTTTTTTAATACGTTTTTTTAATGTGGAGTTTTATTTTTCATCGTTTGCTGTTTAAAGATTTGTGACTATGTCACTTCCTTCACGGTTAGAAGTTGTCGAGATTCCAGAAAAACTTTTCATATTTATTTCCATTGAAGTCAAAGCACTCGATACTTGATAAAGACTTTCAGATAAAATAGCATAAACTTCAAAGAGTTCAGAGCTGCTTTTTGAAATTATAAAAGTATCTGAAATGGAAAATAATAATTTATTTTTTCAATTTTTTCTTGAGAAATATTGAATTTGGTACAAACCTGTTCGATCCTTGAGAAGTCTTTGCGAATAGATATTTAGAATAAATATAACATCGTCGTATTTAAGACGATTCTCCAGATTCGTATACGGGAATATCGACAAGTTGGAATTCGACACAGACATGTGAGACATTCGTTTGTATTGTCGCACATGTGCCACTGTTTCTGGCCATTTTTGGTTGTCCATCAATTCATGCAAAGTTGTTTCAAACTCTGCACTCGTCATGGGTAGTCCTGGCGATGGTGTCGGTGTATGATCACCTTCTGTCGATGTTGATGTGTCCAAGGAGTCTTGTTCAGATTCGTTTATAGTTCGGACAAGTGCCTCACGGACCAAGATGAACAACTCCGAAATATCCAGCATCTGCCAAGTTATAAGAATTAGTATGAAATGTGTCTTTCCAAGAAAACTGAAGATGAAAAAGTTACCTTTTCGTTGTGTCGAAAATTGTTAACAACATTCGAAGCGATTTTATGATTCGACTCAATCAGTAACAACAACTGGAACATCAACTTGTAAAGGGCCCGCCCTAGGTCCAATACAATCTCCGCTGTAGCTGGGTCGAATGGCATGAAGCTGGTCGAGGTTGAGGCTTCCGCGCCAGACTGATGTTCAGTGACTTCGGTAAAAAGCGACAGCTTGCAAGAAGTCTTCACCGAGTCGAGACACTATAACAATAAGAAAAGACTTTTAAATGACCGAAATCAAGGATGTAACCAATTTTACCTCTAAAACTTGATCCTTGCGATCGAAAAATGTTTCAAGATGCTCTTGAATCTCAAGAACATTAAACCGAAGGGTCTCATATAAACGTGGAGTAGTTGGCTGCGATTGATTGCACCAAATCATCGGTGGGTCGGCCTTGGAGCTAAGCAAGTCAGTGAACTGAGAAATTTGATTACCCAATTGTGCTCCAATTCCGGTAAAGTATTTCTTCGAGTCTCGTGTAATGCTTATCGACTTGAGAGTGAGCTCCTTTATCATCTTGTGTAATTGCAGAAGCAAATCAGGAGCATGGGCAGATGGTTGATTGGTCAACATTGTCTGGAGTTGCTTGCGCCAATTTTCTTCGGCTTCATCGCGCATCGGTGCACCAAATCGAATTAGACCTGGCAAGTGGGGCGAAGCATTGCAAGGCGTTATGTCACCCAAGTCACCAGCACTCGAACCGCTCGTGTCACTTCGTGATACTGAGTTTCTGCGATGTCGTTCTCGCAAACTCAACGATGTGGGTGGCCCAACATGGAATGGAGATTTCAGGAAGGGTTGGCGATGATCTTCATCCATTGGAGACTCGGATTCAACTTCTTCGTCTGAAGAATCGTCAGCTGTTTGACGTTTTCGCTTGGTCAGAATCGGAGTCTTGTCACTATAACTCTCATCCAGATTCGAAATACCCTTCGATCCTCCTCCACCCACAGTATCACTGTCTCCGTCGAAGAGTTGATGACGTCGAACACCCCAATTGAAATTATCTGTCGATTCGCCAGCTATACTATCCTCATACTCAAGGAAATCAAAGTCTTTGAATACAGTAAAGTCCGGTTGGCCATCATCTCGACGTGAACCACTGCTTAGGTCACCCTGTGGACCTGAAGTTTCCTCAGTGCTAGATGCGGCTGATGATTGCCGTTCCATGAGATCAGAGGATTGACTGAAGATGACCTATGTAGAAATAAGGACACAATAGAATTTTATTAAACAACTAATAATTCAAGAAAGAAAAATTCTTATTTTTTATTAATAAAAAAAAAATGTGCACCGGAAAAAATTCTTTGATTTGTGTAAAAAGTTGAAATTTTATGTATAAATTTGAAAATCTTACACTTTGTTTAGATTTCATTGATCCCATAAAAAAGGTCATGATAGATGTCTAAAAAGTAAAGGACATGCATTGGTTTGCTTTAAAATTTCTGTCAATAAACGTGCAATTTTTTAAAGTTTTTTTTTTTGTTTTTTTTTTTTTTTCTTATAAATCTAACAACGATGAAGGTTTTGATAAAAGTTTCAATGGAAATTATTGACTAGTTGCTAGCGAAGAGACTAATGTGCGAATTGCAAATGAAAATAATAAAGCATTTCTTTTTTGTTTTGGTTTGGAACACATTACAGTACAAAACTAATACTAATTGGATGTCTTATCTCACACACATTGTGTCTATATTGTGTGTTGTAAAGTAATAGGTAAGTTTTTAGATTACGAGTATCTATTTAGTACTTGATTGAAGTACGAGTATAAGGAAAGAGGAGGTTTCTTAATACAATAATCGAATTATTACACTATTACGCATTTACTTATTATTTACTGATTTCCAAAATGCCCTAACTTAAAATCTTGTGGCTCAATAGGTTATATTAGGTTAGGTTAGGTTAGGTTAGGTTAGGTTAGGTTAGGTTAGGTTAGGTTAGGTTAGGTTAGGTTAGGTGAGGTTAGGTTAGGTTAGGTTAGGTTAGGTTAGGTTAGGTTAGGTTAGGTTAGGTTAGGTTAGGTTAGGTTAGGTTAGGTTAGGTTAGGTTAGGTTAGGTTAGGTTAGGTTAGGTTAGGTTAGGTTAGGTTAGGTTAGGTTAAGTTAGGTTAGGTTAGCTTAGGTTTGTTACGTTAGGTTGATACACTAACTACATTCTTAAATCGTTTCAAAAATATTCAACTACATGGAAATTGGAAAGTTGTAACATAATATTTAAATAGAATATCAATGTAAGACACAAGGTTGAAGGTTAAACAAAACCAATGAGAGTGATAACAACCACACTACTAGCATTATTACTGACATCTATTTTCTTTAAATTTTCCACAGATGTTGAATTCATACATGTATGTATCAAATTCAATTTGATAAAAGTTAATTAAAGCAATAAGGCACATCATTTGACTTATTTCATGTGCATCCTTGAACAAGTTTAAAAAGACAAACAAAAAACAAATGGTAGCTGCAGATAGTAATTTACAACCCTTATTTTTTTTATAACTCAATATATAATGTGCCACAAGTGTGTTTCATTTCAGCCACTATTCAACACTCTCACAAACAGTCAAAATGTCGTATGGGCATTATTTTTTTGCGAACAATCGACTTGTTTTGTTTTAAAGGTTTTAAGTAAGCATGTTATATCGTATACGCAATAAAATTAGTAATTTAAATTTTAGAAATAGTACAGGTAAAATAGTACAAAAAATCAATAAATAAAAAAAAATTGTTACCCTCATGAAACTTGGCAAAAAGTTTGATTTCATATGGATCAAGGATTAAGGGTCTATACGAAATGGGTCTATAAAAAATGATACACTGATGAAATTCGGTATGTAGGTTTCAGTTCTTAAAAATATTTTTGGAAAAAAGGTGTTGAGTTATATGTGAGAAAGGTATCATAACAGCTGACATAAATGTTGTTAATGTTTTAAACTTGGTGAAAATGTTTCGTTTGTTTTGTATAAGAAATAAGAATCTACAGAGTCTACAAAATTATCTTGAGTGAAAGGGTGTTTTTTTTAAGAAATGATGAAATTCACATACATATACTAGGACAAAAATGGAACCCTAATGAAAATTGGTAAAAATATTTAATTTATTACAGAAACTAGGAATCTAATCAGTCTATGAAAAAAACTTAAGGTGAAAGGGTGTTTTATTAGAAAAGAAGGAAAATTCTTAATATGTCCGATAAAATCAGTGGTATAAAAGGTACCCTTACGGAATTTATTAAAAATGTTTAATTACGAATTAAATGAGTCTATATTTTTTTTCATGTGAAAGGGTGTTTTTTAGGTGTAGAAAAGGTGTGGGTATATTGGAAAAACTAAGTTTTAATAGTGGTACCCCATTGAAATTCAGTAACTTTGTTACTTTTGAGATTAGCAACAAGAATCTAAAGTGTCTACAAGAATATCGTGGTTAAAATGGTGTTTTTTTGAGTAAAACAAAAATTGATGGGCCACCCCAATGAAATTTGGTAAAAAAAAGTTGTATTTGGAATAGAAAGCAAAAATAAAGAGTTTTCATAAAAGAAAATTGGGTAAAAATATTTTTTTTTTTTCGAGGAGACAGTAAAATCTGTAATTGGTCCCAAAAAGCAAATGATTCACTTTATTATTATTAACGTTAATACTTAAGTTCTTAGACGTTATATAAGAATCATTGGCTTTTTGTGACCAATTACAGATTTTTATGTCTCTTCGAAAAAAACACAACATATTTCAGAGCTTTTATAACTTGTTCTCGGCTATTTCCACATAATTGAAAATATTGATACAAGGTTTCGACTGTTTGACAACGATACACAAGACATAAAGAATAATTCTATGGACTATGGCATAGTCATCTCTTCAATATACTATTACCAAAACATATAGCACACCCCACAAGAAAAAAAGAAAAAAAGGAAAACAAAACAAACAAAAATAAAAACAAATCAACAAACACCCTTTTCCTAGGAAAAAGAGAAGCCGACATGACATAGCTAGCTATAGCTATACTACAATGAAAGTAAAAGTAACAAAATAAAAGATGAGATACTTGGATTATTACCTTGGAGCATACAGAGTTAATGAAATCATCCTAAAGATATTTTTTTTTTTGATTTTTTTTTTTTTTTTTTGAAAAAGGGAGGATAGGACGAGCATGAAACGAAATGAGAAAATAAAAATATCTCTATCAACAGTTTAAGGTAATAAGGATGTTGAAATTGTAACTCGTTTTCTCACTCATGAAGACATACGAGCGCGCGAGGACATGCAAGCAAATTGATGATATAGGTTTATATAAAATGTAATAAAAAAATAGCAATAAAAATATACACGATGGGTTCTTTCTTGCATTGGCATTCGAAGAATGCATGCATTCTCGAAGGAATAAGGAAGGAACAAGGGTATAGATATCGATACGAAAGGATAAAGCAAAATCCTAGCATGAAATATTGACTTACCGAAGGACTCTTGGGAAGACCAACTCTTTGGCCGCATGTTGTGAGCAGATTAACCAAACACTCACGAACGCGACCCTGTGACATCCATGGTCGCTTCCATCCACTTAATGGTGCTGAATCTGCAGGCGATAAACTAGCACTTCGTCTTGGGGAATTTGGTGTACCAACATGAGGCAAATGCGAATAGTTATTGCTGCTTTGTCCATTTTTATTCTGCTGTTGTTGTGCCACTGACATAACTGATGATGTATTATTGATTAAAGTTGTTGTTGTGCCATGAGTCGATGTTGACGATGATGGTTCTTCAGACTTTAAAAGTATCCGGCGGCCGATGAGAGGTGTTTGTGAGACATCGAAGGTAAATTCCATTGTTCTGCCGGCAAGTTCTTTTTTACAAAACATCTCCGAATCCGGATAAGCACCATAGAAACTAAATGATAATCCAGGACTTGACCCTTCTGTGGGTGGAACTACTTGTAGACTTGAACTTCTCGTCACAATAAGCTTTAATATTTTAAGTGATTCTTTCCAGTTGGCCGTCTAGAGAAAGAAAAGGAATTTTAAAAAAATCTAAATTAAATCTAAATTAAATTGTGATGAGGTAGTTTTATTGCATTCTTTTGAAAAAAAGGGTTTTTGTCTTGTAAAGCCTTAGGGCTACTGGTTAGAAACTTTTTTTTCTTGGTTTCTTAATTCAATTTGACATCTTATTGACTTTTCAAGGAATTTTTGTTTTTCTCTTATTCTAGACAAAGTATAAATATAAGGTAAATACAACATTTATTCATGATGCAATAATAATGTACTTAGATAAGGTTTGGTTGAACGCTTGAATAAGAACTTGACTGTCTATCCGAAGTAGGACCCAAGGTTAATCTTAATTTAATTACACTCAAATACCTGTTTAGTTACATACATTTATGAAGCTTTTTTTCTTTAAGTTAAAAAAAAAAAACCTCATTTTAATAATTTATAAACAAAACTTAAAAAACTTGAATAGAACTCATAGCTATGTAAATATAATGGCATATCGTTATTCCAATTTATACAGCATTGACCTTTTTTCTCCTGGTTTTTTTTTTTTCAGGTCTATTGCAATTTTGTTTGGGGTGGGGTAGAGTTACTATTTTTCTCAGCCATCAAACAATTTTCCATAAAATCAATATTGACTATTATCAAAATAAGATTTATTGTTTTTTGCTTACATTTATTTCTTCCTTCTTTTTGTATTTTTTTTTTCACTGTTTTGTACTTTCAGAAACTTTATCTTTGATTTCATATTCAAATTATAAACCAATCTATTATGTCTGAGAAATTAATTTAAATTTATTTATTTTTTCTGAGCACCTTTTCACTTCCGTATTTCTTTTGTTGTTTATTTTGCCCTACATGTCTTGTGAATGTAAGAAAAAAATATTTTTAAGCCTGTATATTTAAAAATCAATTATCTTACATATGTTTGGAACTATAAAGTTTCCAATCAACTAAAAGACAGCATTACAAATAGACATACAAAATGATTAGAAAGTTATCCCATATTCCATTAAAGTTTTAATTCACCGAGAAAAGACAGACAAACAAAAACAGAGGTCACAATAACCATTCTTATCAGATGAAATGTTCAAAATGTCAAGCTTAAAATTATGTAATCAAATTTCCCACTAAACCCTTTCAAAAGATGAAAGGAGGTATTAAACATTTTTTAATATGCCCTCTGTACATATTTATAGGTTTAACATTTTCCAATATCCTCTGTTAACTGCTCACTTCTTCATTATTTCAATTATCCAAATATCACTAAAATAGAATATCCTTTATTCTTCAATATCTATTTCCAAAAACTTAATTTTACATTTTACAAAATTTTCTATTTCCACTTTTCTATTTACACTTAAAACCCATAAAACGATAAAATGAAATAATCTCCATAACAAGTACCATCCTACACCACACACAACAAAAGTACTTTCATAGAATTTAGTAAAAAAAATTCAAAATAAAAATAGTAATTCATTGAATTTTACAATTTACTTACATCCAGATATTTGCCAATTGCTCTCAATAAATCAGCATTTATTGTCTGAGCCTGCGGAGCTGATAAATCCACATGATGCAACATACAATGTATTACATTCAGCACTGGCACTTGAATTTGCTGAGGACCCTTCTCAAGAACTTCAATAAGAAAAGCCAACATATGTAGTCCCATGTGTGCATAAGTGTCATATAGATACTTTACAACACACTTCGTCCATTGGAATGACTCTTTGCAAAATGTTTTCCTGCTATACAAAGTCATAACAGTTCCTAGATTCTCAAGTTTGGCTCCAAGCTCTGAGGAAACTTGAGCAATATTTTCCGCACTTCGAATACAAATTTCATTTGCATCTTCATAGTGGAGTAGCATGTATGGGAGGAGAGAAATTACATTCATTGGAAATGCACAACTTTGGGTGGGATCGCAAACTGGCAAATTCAAAAGTGGAGGCAGTTGGGAGAGGAGCGTTATTGTTGGCTCGTAGGTTGTTGTGTGGGTGCAACCCTGTAAATATAAATAATTTATTTTTCGAATGATTTATTCTTAGTCATTTGGAATTTGGTATTTATTATGTACTTACTTTTAGGAGTAGAGCATGTACTCCAGGGTAGCCAGTCCATTTCAATTGTTGCTGAAGCTTTTCAACTTTATCTCTGGCATCTGGTCGATCGAGTGGAAGACGATGCAGAACTCGAGTTAACAATCGAAGGGCAAGCAGAAACTCATGTTCATAGTCGCTTTCTAGCAACGAAACAGATAACCAGAAAAGTTGTGCTAGTATTGTCATTTTATCGTCCTGAGTTGCCGTATCGCCGAGCATTTTCAAGCTTTGGGCACTTCGCGAACGTGAAAGTGCTGAACCGAATTTTGAGACATTACGCTCCATATCGATTCCTGATGCTCGATTTCGAAGTTCAACTGTAATACATACCAACAAAATTTTAAGAGAAATTCAAAAATTTTCTTAAAGTGTATCGTACCTTGTTTATCACATGGTGAATTGGTAGTTTTTCGAGTACAATATGACACCGAATAGCTTGTGCTGCGAGCATGACTTGGCATTGAAAAGTTCGGCGATTGAGGTGTAGCCCCCGAAGGTGACTTTTTACCGGCAAGAACTGAATTCGGACCACCATCTTTGTTGTTGAGATTTGGAGTGCTCTTGAAAATATCTTTCATAACATCTAAAGGCCTGAAATCTGAGTCGAGACTATCGACAGCAGCTTCTAGGGTTAGCAATAACTCTGTGACATAGCCTTGCATGTCTTCACCTTGTTCGGCTACCGTCTCAACTAATCGTGAAAGTATATCTGAGAGCATTCGAGAATTGATTGGAACATTTAGAGCACGAAATATTTGCAAACATCTTCCTGCGTAGTGTCGTGATGAACAGCTGAGTCCGAGTTGTAGGGCAGTTTGTGCCCAACGTTCTGCAATACGGGCTTGTGAATAACTATCTGCAAACACTTTCACCATATGCTTGAGGAATGATGTTAATTGTTCTGCTGACTTGATTGACCAAACTATTTATACAAAATATAAAGAATGTTAAGATGGATCAATGACCTTTTTTATATGGCGATTACCTTTAGCATTAATATCTTCATAGTTCCATAGGGGTTGACAACTTTCTTGGGATAGAAATTTAAGAAGACTTTTTATAACGTGTGCTATGGGCATTGTTGGTCCGGGCTGGGGTGGTGCATTTTCATCAGTTATGATGAGTGGGACTTCCGAGTTTTCAGATGTATTTGGATTTATTTGCAGTGTTTGGGTGGAATTATTAGAATTCTGATGAATTGTTGCATTGGGAATGTTACAAGGTCCAAATAAATAACTGTCAAATTCGGGATTTGTTTCTAAAAATTAAAGAAAAAGGAAAATCTTAAAAATCAGCAAACCAAAACTGACAATTTCGAGTATAGTTCTAAGGTAACTTTTCAAATTTATGTGATAAATCTGTACTTGAAAGAGGGGCAAAGGACGAATAATTTGGGCGGAGGGACGTCCGTTGGTCGGTCGGTCTTTGGGAAGAATCTGAAAGGGACGCCTTTCAAGTTAGCTTAACACCTTGAACAGTCAACTATCTGCTGCAAGACAGAATAGGTCATTCAACTTGAGAAGCTGATGTCAAAATATAAGTCTCAAAAAGTTAGAACCTTAATATTCAAAAAGTGGTCGTATAACCAAGGTCCGAGGCAGATTTATAAGGTCTGTGCCTTCGCATATCGAATTCAGAAGTCTCACATTTTTTCTGGAAATCATGTTGCCTAACAAGGACTGTATTTTATTTTTATTGACTATTTAATACAATTCCCTTTATGTACAGATTTTATTCTATTCAAGGTATATCACGTCGAAGTATTAATATATTTTCAAACAAAAACTTTTAAATCAAAAGAAACCCATTCACGTATTTCTCCGAATCACTTATCGTAGGGAATCGTAAAAATGACCCAATAAACTTTTTGTTATTGCAAAGTTTTAAAAAAAAGTGAAAAAGTAATAATTGGCTCATTGTTGATGTTTTCATATGAATTTATTTTAAAACTGGATGAATTTTGGATGCAAATTAATTCATAAAGTCAAAACTCCCGGTTATCACAATCGATATGCAACCCTTGACGGTCATTTATCGCAAAATATAACCAGCAGCAGTAAATTCACTTGAATGTTTACTTTTTAAGCAAAAGAATCATTAAAACGACACTAAAAATAACAAAGCACAAGGAACAAAAGTTGAATGTATGCTAAAGAGAATGAAACAAAAGAAGGACATTCAAAATTTCGTAAAAGCCATTGACGGAATAAATAAGAACGATGAATGTTAGTTACAATATTGCGAAGAACAAAACTTTGTTCGTACATTTATTTAAACAACTTTTACTGGCGTCATTTAAGAGCAGTTGTTAGTTGTTATAGTATTGCATTTATACTGCAACAAAGATGTTTGCCTTTAGCATAAAAAACTTTTAATAAAGGAAGCGCAAATGATATTAGATAAAGTTCTGTCTGGGGAAACGTCAAGGAGATGATTCATTTTCAAACTTTTTATTTGTTGGTCTTTTCAAATTTCTAATGAAGTGATGGAGTGAAACTGTTTTAGAATATACAAAATAATTGTGTTGGTCGTAAGAACTATGCAGAACTGCTATTCAGTCGCAAAGTTTTATTTTGTTAAGTTTTGGTCTTTGGTGTGGTTTTTCAAAGTGGTAATTCTTTTCTGTTCAAACCAATGTGTTGAAAATTTTGCGATTAATTGAACATTTCGTTCGAATCACACAAAGCAAACATGTTTCAAAGTTTCATTTGACACCATTTTATACCTCCTACCTTCCAACGGTTGCCTATTTAAAAAGACGTTTCCTGATGGTATCACTTTTTTATTGAAAAACGGTCGCACAAAGAGGTTTCTAAAACAAACTTAAAACAGAATGTTTCAAAACTTAAAAAACTTTTAGAACGGAATTCAATCCAGCTGACAATGAAATTTGACTACATACGTACTGTCATCTGAAAATATATATTTTTTAATAATTCGTCATCGATTTGATTTTGTTGCGATAGACGATATTTAACATTAGAGAAAAAACGAATAGGGAATTATTAAAAAATATATATTTTTAGATGATAGTTTCCTCAAATCATTCAAATTTCATTGTGAGTTTGATTGAAAAAAATATTTTGTTAAATCAAGATTTTACCCTACTCAAGTGAATGCTTAAGTGGAGAAAAATCTTAACTTGAACGAGAGACAGAAACGTCAATTGTTGCCAAATATAAGTTACAAAGCAGCTTGCTTTTGAGTGTTCCTATAGCAATGTCATTAAAATGTGCAGCTGTTTTCATACTTATACATTCCCCGCGTTCAACGCAGGCCACCTGAACTTAAGATCTTAATTTTCAGAGGCTCTGATTGGTCAGATGTCATAAAAAGTTAGGTGGCATACGGTTTATAAAACAAGTTTATAAAACATACATAAGTGGATAACATAATAGCAGAAAGAGATGTTATGAACTTAACTACATAATTTTTACAAATATGTACTGAAGTGATCTCATTGAAAATATTTAATAATAACTCTGTTTTTACAATGACTTGAACTATTTTTATTATCCTTTTTTTTTAAGTTAATCCAAGTAAAGAAAAAAAGTAGATTCTTCGTTAATGTCACCTGAAATTCAGATGATTTTTTGCGTTCAACGTCACAAAAAATCTGAACTTAAGTTCAGATGGTGCGTTGAACCCGGCCATTGTCGGCAGCCCCACAAGGTATTATGAGTAATTCAAACTAGTTGTAGCATACAAAAAGTCTTTTGAAAAGTAGTTATCACAAGATTATATCATCTTTGTGTTTCCTACATTTCATCTCACTTCCTGGAAAAATGTAATATCTACTTTGTTTGAGTTCAGGAAATTTTATGTGGAAATTCGAAACTCTTTGCCCGGGATTCAGTTGATTGGGTTGTTAACATTTGGATCATCCATATCACAATCATAGCATAACACATGATTTTTTTTTCTGAGTTTCTGAGGAAGAGAAGTGGAAAAGAGGATATCTTCAAGGATAGGTGCCGGATTAACCACTTTTTTTTTTTTACTTTTTGACAAATACCTCGGCTTGACAGTTAAAAGATCTACAGAAAATGATCCAAATTTAGTATTTATGAAAATTGGTTAAGAAAAAATATTTTAAAGATTTTAACCGGGAAATTCAAGCATTAGGGTTAATATATTGAAAACAATAATATTAGATTAACCATCAAGCAAGGCTTTTTTGTGTTGAGTTGAAATCGTAAAAAAAATTTCTCAACCAATTTTCAACTGATTTTCATAAAATATTGGATTTTGAAATAAAAATTCTTTAATGTATTAATTAAAAATAAAATAAAATGTTTCTAGTACATAATGGTTTAAGTATTTTCTCATTTGAAATAATTATATGTTTACTTATGAGGCCATTTTTTTTTTAGATATAGCCTTAATGTAAATGTTTCTATATTAAACATTCTTTTCAAAAAGGTATACACCATTTTTCTAGGACTAGGGGTTAAGTCAGGACACGCATGTCTTTTTCTTGCATTCTTTTACTCTAAGGCTATATCTAAAAAAAATGGCTTCATACGTCAACATGTACCTATTTCAAATAAGAAAAAACTTTAACCGTGTTGGGGCGCCATCTAGCGTCAAAATAAAAATGTGAAAAAATTAGGGGATTTTTTTTTTACTATTTAGAAACAGTTTTTCCAATAAGGAACTTGATTCCCGAAACATTGTTAAATAGTTCTGAATGTCTTTTTTTTTTAATAGGTAAACACAACAAAAAATCGATTGAAAATTTACGAAATATTTAATATCTCCGTTGTTGAGAAAGATATTTCAAAAATGTTTTCACCATAAGTTTTTTAGGACATGTTGTAATGTGAAAACAAAAATTATTAAAAAATTATAAAACATCTCATTAATGGCATGAAATGAAAATATTCGCAAACATCTTGAAAAATGTATCATAGCATTGAAACACAAGAATGGAATGAAATGTGTTAGAGATATGTGCATACATATAAATTAAAAGAAAATCAAATAAATGTTTTTTGACACATTTTTTAATATCTTAATAATTTTTGAGGTTATGTATGTAACTAAAAGTTGTAGATCATTTTTAAATCATATACAACTTCCACATATAACTTTCGATAAGACGTCCCATTTTTTACACCCGTACTCTTTCTTTCTCACCCACCCGCACCCCACTTTTGGCCATTTGATGCGGTTCAATCTGGAGGACCTACATCATTAAATTTTCTACTCAGCCCAGAGACAGGTTTTATGTTAAGTTGAATCAAGTTTCTGTTCACTCCTAAGACCAAAAATTGCTGGTTTCAAAACAAGCAAACACTTGTCCTACTAATTTATGTTGTATGCTATTTGGAACTTAATATCTATTCATTTTATCTCCTGAATATTATACTAAAATATTATACCAGACCAATCCTAAGTCGGTAATTTTCTTAACTTTAAGAATTTTTGTAAAAAAAAGAAAAAAACACTTTAATTTTTGTTATTGTATTCATTCATTCAATCACCATCAAAGCAGACGTTACCAAAAATCGCTGGTGTCAACGAGTAAAGTTTTGGCGGGTTCAAAAAAAAGACTTATATACCAATTGCGAGCGTTACCGAGCAAACAGTTTTTTTCAGAAGGAATTGAGTGTTAATCAACGCAGAAATTCACTTTCTGCAACATATTCAAAATCTTCTGATATCCTCTTAAAAATAGCGCTATAAACACATTTTTATAAAATTGTATAAAGTTATGTTTTTCATAAGAAATTCAATTACTTATTGCAGAATCTCTTCAAAAAACGACTTTAGAAGCTCATACTAAATAAAACATTCATGCAGTTCAAAAATAAACTTACCTGTAAAATTATTACTTATAACCGGCAACGAAGGACCAGATAGTCCAAGTTCCAACTTTGAAGTTTCACTATTTAATAAAATTCTAGCAACTGTCAAATGGTCATTATGTTCTGCCAATACAATCTATTACAAAAAAAAAAAAAATAAATAAATAAACCCCCACGATTAAAAATAAAAAAAAAAAACCCTAAACCTCTTACCAAAAGATTTATACACAATTGTTTGCAATGTTCCCTCACAATAACCCGATTATGATCCAAACCCAAAAATAAAATATGCAACATTAGAGGCAAATGAAGTGTCCAATCCACGCCTGGAATTCCATCAACCACAATGTCAGCTAACAACATAACAGCCACGTTACATCTATATATTATGAATGTATATTGAAAAAAGCAAAAGACCAAAAATAGACGTATTGAATGAATATTCCATAAAGACTCATTAGCTATGGTGCAGAAAATTTTCCACTGACGATGGATGATGCACTTACCGATGGAAACCACTTATCGGCAAGCTGACGTCTGGCAGGAATTGGGTAAGTGGTGCAAAATAACCACCATATTCTGGCATTGGTAGTGGATGGGGTGGTGCAGGTTGTTCCGAACGTAGTTCAACATTTTCCTCTTGTCGCAACTGTAATAATATGGTTTTTTGTTGTCAGTTTTCATGCAAAAAAGGGTTGAAGGTGGGTTGTTCTGGTTTGTGGAATATTTTACCTCTGGATCGTTGATGAGAATATCTTCTGGACGTGGCATTATAGAAGGGCCAGATGCAGCACGTATTTTATCTGCACCCCTGGGGGGACGACTCGTCTGACTGAATACTCGAATTCCACTGTCTGACTTACAAGTTCTAAAGAAAAATGTTGGTTGCAAATAAATGAACAAGGTTCAAGTTTATTCAACTTTAATTGTGTTTTTGAATTTAATTCAAGGCCAATTAGCCGGTGTAGCTTGAAGGTGTTTTTTTCATGGCCAATTAAGGACACTTAGATAAACTTTTGATAATTGATTTATTTTCCAACTAAAACGTGGATTCGGAAGAAAAATGAATCTAATTGACTTACCCTGTTTTAATGGGATCTTCACCGCTATGACGTTTAGTATGAATAGTTCCTTTTTCCACAGTTAGATCTTGAATTCTTGAGTCATTTATTCCTGCTGCTTGTCCTTTTGAATCATAACAAAGAAGAACAAAGCATTTTCAATAAATTTAAAAGTTTTGAACAAATTTTTCAAAAACATTTTTTTTTTTTTAAATAACAAAATCCAATAAAATAGCCCTCAAACATTATTATATAGGAAGCTACATATTTTTGCAAAAATTAATTACAACATTGAAAATTAATCAGAATTTACCATCTGAATGACTTGAGGCTTTTCGCATGCTCGTTAGTCGATAAAATGGTGGTGTTTCCGTTCGCTCAATCAAACAATTAAGAGTTTCCACAGTTTGAAGTTCAGCCATTAATTCATCCAACAATCTATCGGCACAAGTTCTAGCTAGATATAGTGCTACTCGTTTTGCCTAGAAGCGTACAATATTATTTAATGAGAATAATTATAATTTAACTTTGGATTAATGAGCGGAGAGAGAGCAAAGCAAATTCAGTTCATTATAAATGTGTGTCTTGATTTATATTCATTTTAATTTCTTCTTGTTCAGTTTTTTCCTTTTTTGTTTTATGAGAAATTATTGGTTAAGTACTTACATATGGAAGAAGTTCAGTTGGTGCCATTCCAGACATAATAACCAAATATCGTAGAATGACTTTTAGATTATTTGGCCAAAATTGGCAAAGAGTTCCCCATAATTCTTCTATGTCTCGAGGATGTAAGTCTGAAAACTGAAAAAGAAAAAATTTAAATCAATTAGATCTTAAAAAAAAATATTCAGTAACAAAAATGATTTCAAATTGTTTATGGTTTCGTTGATATAGTTAATCGAATGGAAAAAAATTTGTTAATCAACTATATAGGTAAGCCATTTTGAATATAATAACAAAAAGGTTATAAATCCAATTAGTATGTATTTTAAAAGCCAGATTTTTAGTCATTAACTCATGACTGAGGGTTTAAGTGGAAAAAGTTAATCCTAAAAAAATATATTTTAATATTAAAATAGTATGCCAAAGTCTACGTCTCAGGCGGAAACCATGGGTTCCTCTACTAGGTAATTTTAAGGTTACTTTTTCGTTTTCAGATTATAACGACTTTGTTAAAGTTAAAGATTCGTTAAAAATTTAACTCGATATAAAAATGAGACATGACATTACGACAATGGAGAATGCTATACCGTTTACCTACTAAAGCGATTTTCTGCAAACTTAGTGGATGTAAATTATGAGCCATTCCCTAGAGGAGAAATAGAAAGTTTTCGTTTTGGTTTTATTTTTTCAAAAACGGCTCTAACAAATTTGGATCAAAATTTCCAATTTCCGTTCCGATTTCAAGCAAAAAATTTTCAACAGAAAATTTAAAGTAATCATAATGTTAAATCTTGCAGAATTTTCAAAAAAATAAATTTTTGAATTTTTATAAAATATTTCAATGTCTTGAAGATTTTTTTTTTCAAAATTTCGTTTAGAAATTAATATTTTCTTAAAAATGGCATAGTAACATTTTTTTTAGAAAAATATTGGAAAATTTTTATATAGGTATACAAAATTATTTTTTACAAAAACATCAAAATGGTTTTGACTACTAATTGAAGTATGCCATTTAATTCTTGTATGACAAAGATTTTAAAAGATTTAAAAAATCCTTACAGAATCCTTACATACATAATTTAATTATTAAAGAATTTGAAAAAAAAAAAATAAAATTCACTGTTTTTGCTCTTGTAGTACAAAGTAAACTATTAGATTATAAGAAAATATGTATAAGGGAAGAGCCAACATAACAAACACGATTTGTTTTAGCTTGTGTTTTTTGGAAAAAATAAAAATGCGGTTGTATTGAAATTGCTTTCAAAATTTAATCAAAACCATTTCGAGAAAATTGCAATAGCTCAAAAATTTTGTATATGGGAGATACCTATAAGAATATAATGTATATGAAAAATAAACATAAAAAAACTTTGATAAAAATCATATGTATGTACGAAATTGATTTTCAAAAAAAAAAAATAACAATTTAAAATTTTTTATAAAAATCCAAAAATTTTTTTTTTTGGAAAACTCAAACTCAAGAAAGTCAAAAATTCAGAAAATAAAAAAAATTAATGTTCAAAAATATTTTTTTTTTTGTCTTAAAAATAAGTTATTATTTGTCAAAGCACACAGTTTTTTAAAATCGTTGAAGCCGTTTGCCGTTTAGTTTTGGACCTTCAAATTAGTTTTCGATTCCCCCAAAAACACTAAACTACCAACTTTAAACAAAGTGCTTGAGTTTGATTTAGTTCGAGAAAGACAGAAACACACATAGCCAGACAGACTACTTCACTCCATCTTTTTTGAATTTCTCCATGTCTCTTTGACTAGGTGGTACTGCCCTTTTGAAGTCAGTGTTTTGACTATTTCCATGCAAAGTTCGCTAATAAAGGCAATCTTAAGTATATTTTGTCTTGAAGTACGCAAATTTGATTCATCAAATATGCAATTTTTTTCGTTTTATCTTTTTTCATTTAGTCGTTAAATGAGTTGATGTTATATTATTTTCTGGACACATAATCATATATTTTGTTTGAGATAAAATATTATATTTTTATAAATTAATTTAATATTCAATTTTTGCCTAAATCTTCTGCATTTTAATATTCAACTGTCTTGGCCTACCACTGCGCATTCGAATTCAATGAAATGAAATTACATTGTCATTTGATACTCAGAAAGCACACCTTAAATTATACATAAGTTGAATATATGTACTAAGACAAAGGACAAAGTAACATTGCTCTTTCATCGTTGAAATTTCTGTTAATTTCAAGGTGTACCATGGATACACGGAACACCTGCTGGCTTTGTTAAAATTTCTCCATAAATTGCAGCACATAATTTGCGTTCCAAAACCGATTGTGTCCTATTTTACCCTTAATTAAATTCCATTTGATTGTGGGTGCTTTTGTTTGCATTATTTGACATTTATGATATTCTAAGGACGACGACGACGACGATGGTGTTTGGTAGCAACAAAAGCCAATTAGAAATGCTTCTTCTTATAATGCTGTTTGGTAATAATATCTGGTTGAAAATTATTAGTTGGTGCACAGAAAAATGTCAAATATCTTTACTCGTTTTATGGGAATATGTCTGTTGTAACTTTTTTTTGCATAGTTCAGATTGAAAAACAAATTTCGAAGAATATTTAATATATAGAGATTTTCAATAGTTGACTAATTTTAGTTTTTAAAAAGATATGGAATAAAATAAATATATTGTTATAATGGCGATTCGTTCTTTGAAATATTTAATAAAATTCTTTTATATACCATATTTTGTAAGCAGTAAGTTAATTTCAAGCGAAATTGTTAATATCATGTTCAAGAAAAATAAATTGAACTGAATTTTTTTTTTTTGAAATAATACATAAGACGCTTACGAACTTTATTAAAATGCAGCCTTTGGGACAGGAGTCGTGGTTCGTGAATTAAATACGAAAATAAATTTGTTTTACCATGGTGAGAAAATGTGGGATTATTGTTAAATAATAATATTTAAATTTAGCGATAAGGTAACCATTAGAATTGGAACCATAACAGTATCAGCCCTATACTGCTATTCATGGGGGGGAATCCAAACTCACGTCGGTAATATCGGTAATGTTGTTCAGTATTCCACTAATCACATGAATGAACTGGCTCCATACATTTGCAATCCGCATAAAAAATGTTGTGGACCTGTCACTTTTGGTTGTAAAAATAAATTCACCATCGTTAAAATTAAGCAAAATGCCACTTTTCATAAATTTTTAATTATTTTTTAACATTTTATCGGCTGTTTTTATTTTTTCTATGCAAATAAACACAAACAAAATTTTTTTTTTTCCTTTCAATTTACTTCGTCGCCATTTTTTTTTTTTAATTTGACGTTAACCTGGAAGTCAAATTGAGGGATGATAATGCAGTTTACCCGATGGATAGCAGAATGGCAAGGTAGAGTTTAAGTGAACCGAATGTGTGAATCGGATCTGAGATTCACGGGAACAGCAGAATAGGGCTGTATATGTCAAGATATCAGTTAAAATCTATTTTGATTAATTTGTTGCAAAATTCTGTTTAAAACAATTTTTGTTGAAAATTTGAATTAATCATGCCTATTACCGAGGACGCAGATGCACTGCGGCGGGAGTGAGAGTCACTTTCACAAGATTTTGTATTACCGAAGCCGCCGCCGCCGGTGCGGAAGTGATAGAATGACATTTGGCTATGTAAGTGTCAACAATGACATATGTCGGTAAGCAGTTTAGTGTGTTTTCGAGGATCGATAATATAGTTCATCTCGGAGAGTTCACAGATTGAAATTTGATTCAGTTGCGGATCGAGTAGATTCCCGGGGACTGAGTCACTGCGTCTTCTGTAATAGGCATGAATATTTTAGTCTCAAGCAAAATCTGGGGTCGAACTACGGCAAACGTTCGTTAACGTTTTGAATATTGCTCTCTCTCTCTCTATTTAATCAAAAGAAAATGATAGAGACATACAGCGTCAATACGTTAACGTACGTATGGGTTCACAAGTAGCATAAAGTAGTATAATTTCGGTATGACACTTCTTTATTGATACTTTATTTACTATTAAATTGGTATGCAATTTTTTAATCAATCTTTATTCTTTATTAACTAGATATCTTTTTTTTTTAATTTCTTTAATACTTTTTCGGGAGACGGACAGAATTCATAAAACCCAGAATCACAAATAAAAAATCATGAAAGCCCAAGATCCAGAAAAAATGTATACGCAAATTTCTAATTTTATATAATTTTGCGGGATTTCGATTTCGAAAAATAATGAGTTTCTGGGTTTTCGGGATTTTGGGTTTTCGAAATTTTGGATTCTCGAGGTTCTGGGGTTGTCAGGATTTGAGGTTTTCGGGATTTTGTGTTAATGGGATTTCGGTTTTCGAGATTTTGAATCGAATCCTACTTTGTCACTTCATTAAAAAGGTATTATTCATTCTTGCATTTGTTTTTGAATGACCTCGTTCAAGGCCAGGTAAATAATAAAATTTTGTTAACAATCAATGAACTCTATTAAAAAATTTGTCTTTCCTATGTATTACTAATAAATCAATTCTATATACATTTATTCCTTGCAAAAGGGTGTTTTTTTTAGGTGTAGACAAAATGTGCGTTTATTGTATTTTATTTAGCAATCAGCATCAAAAAATAACCCGGCAGCGGCAGCATGTGTGTTATATTCCATAAACAATTATGTTGACAGATGAAGTCTAAAAAACCTTAGTGCTTTGGATATTCTGGATGAACACATAATCCCAACCGACAACGAGGAAGTAGTTTACTTTTACGCCGATACGCAATCGGCCTACTACCGCGGCTAAATGCCATACCACCCAACCCACCATTATCAATACCACAACTGGACAACCGGGACGGAACACCCCGAGGATAACCTAGTCAGCAGACTTGTAAAATTAAGCCTATTCATGTACTATATTTATATATATTTTATCTTTTATCCATTGTATAAGGTTAGGCCCCATATGTGCCAACAAATTTTATATCAATCAATGTATCTTATTAGAAATAAGTTAAGCTTAAGTCAATTGTATATAGTATGTTCAATAAAACAAAATTGAATTGAAATTGAATGAAGTCTAAAAAAAAACACTCTTTAACCCAAAATAGTTTCAATGCGTATATTTTAACATCTTCCAATCATGAAAATTTCATGCATTTATCACAAATTGCAAAATTTACTTTGTTTTGAATGCTTAGTAAAAGGCTCACTGAAACAAAATTTAATTGAGGTACATTTTTCATTTCCAAAACAAAATTTATTAGAGTAGATTTTTCAAATAAAATTTTGGTTTTCAATATTTATAAAAAAAAAAAAGTCCATTCCTTGAAAAATTATTTTCAGCATCGTTACCATTTTCTGGAAACATACTGTTTTTTAGAAACTTTTAAGTAGAATTCAGTCAAAAATAATATTCAAATAACAAATATCCTTAAACACCATTCTTTCTGTCTTCTAACTACACTCCTGCTCCTGCATATTTGTTTTACAAAAAAGTCCTATTATTACTTTATCTCAGAGTATCGTGGTTATTTTATCAAATAAGACAGGAGTGAGCTTAAATTGAAGGTATAGAATAAAAAGTTTGTGGGGAAGATTTGGAGATGCTGAAGAACCCGCGAACCTTTTAGAGATGAGTCATAAATTTTCATGGAGTAAAATCAGCTATACAACACGTACGGAGTTAGTGAGCTCTCCTAGACTTACTTTTAGTACCCAAATATACTTGACTGATATCCTCACAGCATGCGGTTCCAATCACCCCCAGATTTGGTCCACAGTTCAGTCTGATGCACGATAATGCGTTCAAGATTAAAATATGCCACCTTTAAATTGACCACACAGATATTCGGATTTAAATTCAATAGAACATGTCTAGGAAATGTTGAAAAAATGCATTTGCGACCGAAATCCACCTCCAAGCATTCTTTATCAACAGAAAACTGCAGTGAAAGAAAAGTTACAATAAAACCTATAAAGTTAATTCGTGGAATGAACAGACGACTCCAAATTATCATTATGCGCAAGAGGAGACAATGCCAAGTATTGAATAAAATTTTATTGGAAAGAACTGTCACGTGCTTCTATTTATTTAAATTTTTTTTCTTACAAAAACAAATTTTCAGACCTTGAATTGCTAAATTTGGTTTATCATTTTTTTTTTGGTTGATAATACTGCTGCAGTTTAGCATTTTTCTGACTTGCTAAACAATAAGCAAACATAAAAAATATAACAAATAATTTTAAAGCCATTTTAAAATATGACGCAGGGGTATAACTAAAGAAGAAAAAAGTGTGCGTTAATTTTGAGCAGGAGTTTAATTTCTCAGAATAATATTCAAAAATCTTTTCAGATAGATTTTTCAGTTGAAAATGTTGCAAAATTTATGAATAGGAATAATTAATGTGTGAAACTACGAAATATACAAAATTAAAAAAAAAAAAAAACAAGTATTCGTTCTAGTAAACCAATTTAGGTTATTATTTTTTTTTTTTGCTTGTAGTTGTTTTGGGAATGTTACTTGCATTACTGAAAATAAACTAGAGCTCAAACAAATTTACAGCTTCCATTTAAATTTGTATATTTTATGCTTACATTAATTTTAGAAGTACCTACGTATGTTTTTATTTTGTTTTTCTTTCTGTTTCACAAAAATATTTCTATTTATACCTACGCACGGCTTGGATAAGATTTTATACATTCCGTATTTATAATGTTAATACATAGGGAATTATATGGACACGGGTGACACTTGTATAGTTAATTTATTGTTTTGTTAATTTAATCAATTGGTAAAAAAAAATATGTCAACTTGATTTTTTAAAATTTATGGTAGATATTTACGACTGTTACGGGTGGTACAAAAAAAAAAGGAATTGATTTTGAGGCAGGGTACCTATGTAGTTGCTTACAAAATCTCTGCTTATTTATAACAATTTTTTTATAATTTTAAAAGTGATTATCTTTATATAAAAAATGTCACGGGTGGAACAACTGTTAGTCACATAAAGACAAGTGCGAATTGTTTTGGCTGACTTTCAGGAGACAGACAAAGTTGCTTTCATTATATTGAAGGTAAAAGGTATGGAACTTATAAATGAATAAATTACAGCTGTGATTTCAAGGAATCATTTCGAAAAAAATCTTAGTGGCTATACACTAGGGTGTCCGTTATTTCCCAAAGTGATTTTTTCGGGGGAGACACCCCCTAGATCGAAAGTTTAAGGCCTAAATAAGGGGAATTTAGCAAAAAAAAAAATGGGAAATTTTTAACTCATACATAAAATTTTTTTTCTCTCGAGTTAAATCATCTTTTTTTTCAAATGTTTGATAATTCTGGTTGGAAAACAGTTACTTTAAAAGATCACATTCAAAATTTCCCGTTAAAAATTTTTTTTATATTTTATTTCGGTTTTTGAAATTATTAGCTGTTTTCGTAGTTTTTGCTTTTACGTTTTATTTTTTTATTCTTAAAGTACACCTCCTATCACACAATTTTTGATGCAGTTTTATTGGTTTTTAAATATTTTCAAATATTGCATTCAAAAATGTGTGTATAAATCAAAAAATTTGATTTTTTAAATTTTTATTTGAAATTTTTGAAAAATTATTTTACTGGAAAATTTTGAATGTGATCTTTTAAAGTAACTGTTTTCCAACCAGAATTATCAAACATTTTACAAAAAGATGATTTAACTCGAGAGAAAAAAAATTTTATGTATGAGTTAAAAATTTCCCATACAAATTTGTATAGGGAAAGTATGACCCTAGAGGCACGGGTTAATGACCTGCGTAATTCCCCTTATTTAGGCCCTAAACTTTCTAAACTTTCGATTCAGGGGTGTCTCCCCCGAAAACATCACTTTGGGAAATAACGGACACCCTACTATACACTAACATAAATCGCAAAAAAAATCTGTATTTTTTTTTTTAATTTTTGAAAAACAGTTTTTAAACTATATAAAATGAATCAATTAAAAAATTCTCTGAAATCTTTTCAATTGATTTCTTATTTTAAACAAAAAATAACTAAACTAGCTATTTACTATTCGTGAACATTTAAACAAAATGATTTAAAAAATTCAATTTTTTTTCAAATTAAAAACACCTCAAACAGCTCGGACTTCTTCTTGATTCCATGCAAATAATTTTATACTAATGAAACCGCAAAATTTAGATATTCTCAAAAAATGTTCTATAAAATAATTCCTATGGGTAGTTTACTCTGGATTCTAGACAGCAATTAAATATGTAATTTCCAAACTGTCGTATTCATATATGTATTGTATATATGTATGTAAATCTAAATTAAATTATTTCAAAGAATCATGTCTTAAAATACTTTTTGCACCATAAATCCAAATTTTCTGGCTAGCATTTTTTACTTAAAGTTTAAACTGTAAATTCTCCATCACCACATCTACAATTTTCAGTATTCTGAAAAAAAAAAACTTATAAAATTATCCTTAATGCAAGCCCTACAATCCTTATAAATATTTTAATTTTTGTTTTACTTTATACAAAATCGAGATATGTGCGAATTAAGAGAACGTACGAGTAGCTACATATTTTGTAATGTTAGTGAAATTACTAACATTTAATTTCCACTTAATTTCACCTACATTGCTACTAAATGCTTCGTGATATAGAAAATTTCTTGCGAAATTCTAAATTTTTCGTGTTAAATTAGTATAAAATTATGCGCATGAAGTCAAGAAAAAGTCCAAGGTTGTACGAGCTGTTTGAAGTGGTGTTGTTAATTTGATAAAATCTGAATTTGTTGAAATTTTCACGCATGGTAAAAAGTTTTCAATTGTAAAGATTTCAGAGATTTTTGTATCGATGCAAAAACTGCTTTTTATCATTAAAAAAAAAACACGGTTTTTCGCGATTTATTTGGGCTCTAGGAAAGCAGATGGCGCTTTAGCTTAACAGGCCCGCAAAAGAACTGTAGGGCCTCGACCGAGCTCTAAGAGCCTTGAATAGAGCTCTAGGTCTTGTCTAAGAGCTGTGAGGCCTCAAACAAAGCTTGAACAAAATCTAGTGACATCATTTGTTTGATAAAATAACCAATGAAATAAGCCGGTTTAATTTTAATGGTTTTTATTTTTATTTCACACTACTGGCTCCATTGATTTTTTCTGTTTAAGGATGCGAATTCAACATATTATTATCCATGAAAAAAGTATAAGTTAGTTTGAACAAATTAAATATTCAAATTTTTCTCAACTTTGTACTGTTTCAATGTTTGAACTTAATTTTTTTTTTATTTTATTCATTGAATATGAAGAGTTACATACAAACAAAATGAGTAAATGATCAAATTAGGAAGATAATTTCATCCTTTTACTATGTTATTAATCACAAGCCCAAAACAGCATAATTCGTCATTATTTTTTTTAAGAAGTCTAATTTATTTTAGTTTAATTTTTTTTACTAGGTAAATAAATAAATCAGTTCCTAATAAACTTGATTATTAATAAAAATAAGATTTTTTTAAATTTATTTCTATTTTTAACATTTAAAAAATCCAATTATATGAAAACATGTTTTGTTTTACTTTTTTTGAGAATTGTTATAATATTAATTGCATTTTAAAATTTGACATTTTATTAATGTGAAATGCAACACCCTAATTCGCTAACATTTAGCTATATTTTTAAAAACTTAAAAAAGTAAAGTAAACATCTCGAAACATGAAAAAATGGACTTATACCGCTTTCAAATACAACCGCAATTATATTGATTTAAAAAATGAAAATTCAATTTAAACATGCATTTCGGCTTCCACGCCGTGTTAAAAAATAGAAGTTGGTAATAAAACATAGATACTTCTAAACTTAGAATTGGCTTAGAGGTAGTTCACCTTTAACTAATTGGTTTTTAAAATCATAGCACTTTTTAAATTTGGAAGTGAAATGAATGTTTTATTTTTGTTTAAATAAGGCTTTCTCTAAATCCGGAGCCAATGAGTACAAATTATGAACTTATTCATGTTTTATTCCAGCAATCTTTATTTAAAATACTTTATTGATACTATTTTATAAAATAAATTCGAAATTATTTGTTTTATTCATCGCTCAATACGATCTTTTCTTTTTTTTGCAAATCAGAACTCATGTTTTTTTTTTTAATTTCGAAATGGCAACACTGGTCTGTATGTTCCCTCATGGCTTCTTAACTACTAATCACCATTTAACGAATTAAGTATTGTTTGAATGGTTTTTCTTGTCTACTGATTGAAGGACATGCAAAGATTTCTTATATGGCGCCCTCTAGAGGCAAAATTCATTAATGGTTTTTTTTTTTAATTCTTGTCATGGCTAAAACCATACGAAGCTGGTTTTGTACGACACTCATCGATCGTACAAAAAAAGTGGTTAGATAGGTTATGTTTTTCCGATTAATCGTAAATCAATATTCCAAATTTAGTTGTTTTACACAAACAAATTAAAATTTCATGCAAAAATTATTATTTTGATATTTCGAAACGAATGCAATCCATTTCCGCAACTAAAAGGGAATAACAGAAATGCAAAAACCATATTGTTCCGGCCAGTTGAGATTGAACCAATAATAATTCACCTCTAAGAAAAATAAAGGGTTTAAGGACTTACCTTTGCGGTAATGTAAAAAAGATTATTCAATATCATCTCTGTAGCCTCTGTTGAGCCAGTACCTTCTCGTCGCCCACGTGTTCCAGAATCTGGGAAATACTGAAAAAAGAAACACAAAAAAAAAAAAATAACGTAAAGCAACAAAAAATCATACGAACGAGGAGGAAAAATATAGAACAAAAAAAAAAGTCATCTTTTGAAAAAAGAAACAATTTGCACACCACATCAAAAACGGTTTATGCAAACATTTCCACAAAAGAATAAGGATAACGTACCATGATGTATGATAAGGGCGTTGCGGGTGGAACTGTTGTTGCTACTAATTCCATATTTTGTAACCAGGGCAACAGACATTGCAACAGCAGAGCCCGTACTTCTTCTCGTGCCGTTTGGAAACGATGAGTTATTTCTGTGAATGGAAAAATAAATAATATGTAAATAGAATTTTTTTTTTTTTCGTTTTTATTTTGTACTTACCAGAAAACATAGACATGGTCAACTCGGGTCGTAGCTGGGCCATTTGTTTGGAGAGGAAACGTTGTGAACGGCAATATGCATTGCTAAGCAAAATATCAAGAGTTCCTGCTTTTTCATCTTCTGAAAAAAATAAAAATTAAGATTAGTGAAGTTTAATTCTATTTGGTTAGTTTGATCGTGTTTTTAAAACTCACTTAGGCCCAATTTATTCACTCTCCATTATTTTTAAAGGCTCCATTAAAAATTATAAAACTGTAAAATCGCATACAAATTTTAAAATTTCCCTTTTTTAATGGCGACTTTAAATTTAATGGAGTGTGAATAAATTGGACCTTAGTGAGAAAGGCAAGAATTAACAACAATTATTTGGAAACCTTGCTTTTTTAGCTTGAAACGCAGAAGAAACTATGCGGGGTTGGTTAACGAGTAAGATTTAAAAAGGGTAGATGTGCGAGGGAAGAAATTTTAAACGAAGACTTCAAAGCATCTTGAACAACGCTTCACTAGACCTATTTAAAAGTCACACAATGAAACCAAAATAGAAGGCGCTTCGCCTAAAGGCCCTGAGTCTCAAAAGTCTTCAAAGGACTAATTTCTTAGCCAAAATTTGTTTAAAAAAATATTACTCATACGCCACAGTGACCGTTTAGAAAACGAAAATTAATACAAAACTTGGGAATTTTGAACTAATTGATACCATGCTTTGAAATGTAGTACTGAAATAGTTTATCCAACAAAATTAAAGGCTTAGCTTCATTTTCATCGCTCCAGGTTTAAAAAAAAAATAAATGAAGCGTTATCTTGTAAGTGAACGTTCGTATTCGTATGGAAAAAAAGTTTGATGACATTTTTTGTGATACAAGAACAAAGCTTCACAGTTTTTTTTAAAGTGTTGGTGTTTAAGGCTTGAATGGAATGGAATGAAATGAAATGAAATGGAATGGAATGGAATGGAATGGAATGGAACCTTTAAATTATTATTTAGCATTGAATAACTTTTTTTACTGATGTTGTGGCAAAGTTGGGGGCTTTTGGCAAATCATTGTTGATGAAAAATCAAACGTACATACATACCAATTTTGTTCAGCAGGTTCTTTATTTTGACTGGACTTAGTCTAAAGAAGTTAAATGTGATTTTTTTAGATTCCATATTGAATAATACGTACAATTTTGAATAATATGAAAAGATAGAAACTATAAGAATTCAGTTCATCTGTCAACTAACCGTTCACGTCTTATTTAATAGAAAAAAGTCACCCGATAATTCTACTAATTACAAATAAAATAGGATAGCTTTTTGACAGTTTTGTATTTAATTTTATTCAGTATTTTATGCTTTAAATTCTTGTCAAAAAGTTGGATTAAAACGATTTTTTGGTAAATGCCAAAGAAAAAATACATAAGTTTGCTCTTGAATTTTTGAATGGCAGTTCCGACGGCATACCCCAATTTAAAAATATGATTGCATTTTTGTGAGTGTTCAGCAAATATTTAAAATAACTTTCTCTTTGATTTTCATTTTTCTCAGCATTTATTGAGAAATCCACATATAAAGTTTTGATAGAAGCTTACAAAAGTATTTCTCTTTTCATTACCTTGGAACTTATGTAGGTATTTTAAAAGAAAATTGAGAAAAGAAGTATAAGTAGGAGTAGGTACAGACATAAAGATTTGATTTATATTTATGAAAATGTTGTTTTATTTTCATATATAAATATATCATCAAAAGACTGCCTGAATAATTCCGAAAGCAAAATTGCATTGTAAGACTGCGAATGCAAGAGGTAAATATTTTATAAAGAATGTAATTGAAAACTCTACAGACGTTGTATATTATATACAGGGTGTCCCAAAAGTTTACGTCGAAACGAAAACGGTAGATAGGGTAGGTGGTGACAGTTATCAGAAAAATAATTTTAAAAAATCGCAGCCATACATTTTGTGAGTTATTGGCATTTGAAAAAAAATCGAAAAAAATGGTCACCCTGTGACGGTTTTTCATTTGCCGTGACTACAAATCTTAATTTTTCTCATTTTTTTCTTTTGTTACGGAACCTTGAATAACCCTGCTACCAAATGCATTCAAAAATTTTAACTCAGCTGCATCAGTTTTAAAGCAAATATTACTTTTTTGCCCAACTAAGAATTAAAAAATTTTACATGACTCTAATTCAATGAACCGTAGTGTTAAAAAAATGCACTACGATGTTTCGGCAAGTTACCTTAAAAGTTGGTGTGTTCAATTCTCTTTTCAAAATGGTATAACATTGTTGAGAATATTCCATAAATAACCGATATAAAAATTATTTTCTTAAGAAATCCGACTTTTTTATTAGGTAATTTTTCCATATTTTTTAAGTTTTGTACCCTTTCGGAACCTTTCAGAATACAAAAACTCAAATAATATGGAAAAATTTCCTCAACTAGCTATTTCTTAGCAGAAATGAAAAAGCGTGTCTGTTACATTGGTACAGCTGATACAGCGGTAGCTACGCCTCTGACTCAAAGATGGAAAATTTATTTTTTTTAAGATATTGGGCGACTTTGTGTCCTTGAACACGTCTTTAACGCGTCTAGTCACGTCTCGGGCGCGTGTCGGTCGCGTCATGGAAGTGTCTCAGTCGCGTTTTGAACACGTCGCGTGTTAAACCCATCTCGGTCGCGTTTTGGACGCGTCTTGGACAAGTTTTATTATTATTTTGCATTAAATTTTGTTGTAATCAAATCAAAATCACCCAAATCTTGAGTAGGTTGAAAGTAGCCTTGAATGAACTTATAAGTTTAGCGTTAAGTTTTTAGAGGTCTTTTTGTAGAACGTAAAATTTTCTATTGAAAAAAACAAAAATATTTCCCGCATGAAGTTAGATTACCGAACTACAAAAGTCAAAAGAAACAATTCAATTTTCTTCATGTAATTTCAATGGAAACCGAAAATTGAAAATCGTCACCTCTTAATATTTTTTTTTTTTTTTTTTCATTAAAAAACATTTCTTTTAAACACCCAAACACATATAAGTACCTATGCGGCTATAATATACTAATTAAAAGGTTTTTTTTTCTTCGGAAAATAAATGTACTTCATTTTAGAAGTTGAGTCACTATGGCGTATGTGTAATTTTTTTTGTCAATTTCAATTTTGTTAATCATCATTAATACATACAAAAAACTCCTTTCCTGACAAAAAAATGAAACTGGTTGATTGTTGTTAAGCATTCATCAATCTCTTAGGCCCAATTTATTGACTCTCCATTAAACTTAAATCGCCATTAAAAAAGGGAATTTTAAAATTAAAAACCAATTTCATTTAATTCAGTCTCTTTTAAGGATTTTTTTAAAGTTTGGCATCATTAACTAATTGAGCAATAAATTTAAAAGTAGTTTTAGTTAAAACACCAAATTCGACCTTTTAAGAGGGATTTTTAGAGCTAATGGAGGTTTTAAACAGAATTTCTATTTATTCACTCTCCATTAGTGTCAAATGTCATTTCATTTATTTTTTTTATTTGAATTATTATTTTATTTGAAAAATGTCAAATGAGCTAAAGAATTATTAAAAAAACATCACAATTATGAAAAAAGTCCAGACTAGAATTTTTTGTAGGTATACACACATGCATTTATACCATAAAAAAGAACAAGATTCAAAGAAATTAATGCATTTCTTGTCTACTTCGCACAGATAATACTAGATCTACTAGATTATGTTCTCTACTTCAAAACTAATCATTTTTGAGATGCTGCATAATACATACATAACATACATAACATTGCAATTGAAGCCATGAGAGGAAGAGATATAAAGCTTACTTCTAAACCAATGACACGAGATGAATGCCGATAACACTTAAATTTAAGTTGTTAATTGACACCGATGGAAAAAATTAAAAATTTCACTTAACTCCTTCTTCTTCTCATGGTTTCAATTGTAGGTTGTAGCATTCTTTGGTTACCACTGGTATATCGTTAATCTCTTGCATTTTCTGGCGTTTTCAGCTGCAAAATACTTACGGGTCATAGTTTTTTGGTTTTTCTTCCAATTCAAATCTATTTGATTTGACAAAATTGTAGCTTTTGACAGATTATTTTTCAAACAAAATAAAAAATCCCTAGGATATTTTTAACAGAGTTTTAAATTTAAAGTTTCCATTAAAAGTAAGGACTTTAACTAAAGAAGAGTGAATTAAATTAATTTTTAATGATGTATACTTAAGGGCGACAATAGTTTAACGAGGCCGTTAACTAAAGCGATAAATTTCAAAATTTAATGGAGGCTCAATAAATTGGCCCTTAAATTATAAAATTGGTCATTCGTGTTTTTACGTATATTGATTGATAACATCCCATTGCTTACCAAGCGTATGAAAAATTCATATTAATACCCAATGATGGTTACTACTCTACTAAATCTAAAAACGTAAACAAAAACCAACGCATGTTATAGTAAATAAATTTAAGCTTTGAACCAGTTGTAAACTTTAAAGCTTTATTCCATTGCTTTTTCCAGGATTTCCATCAACTTAAATAGAACTTTTTTGCATTTCAAGACAAGTTCTGGAATAATATTCACTGGGGAAATATTATTCCCGAAAAAGTAAAAGCATAAAAAGGAAAAGCTTTCATACTAATAGGTAATGATGAAGTAGAAACTAATCCAAAAGTTATGAAAACAAAAAAATCACTTGTTGATCTAGCTAAAGAAGGATTTCAGTTTTAAACCCTCTGGAGAAAAGTTATCCTTTCGATTATTTATCTTCAAAAAGTAAATTTTTATTTGAGATTTAAAACAAAATTGCCATTGATATTAAGGCAGGGTTTAAACGGTATCTATATACGCGTGTTTATTAATAGGTAGTTTTGTATCACCCGGTGGTCGAAATTCCACCGACATAGTCAATTTCTTTCTTTTTTTTTAATTTATTGCTTTATCAAATAAAAAGTGATAGCATACAAGATGAAACATAAAACACGAAGCATGCAGCATGTAACATTCCACATACGACATGCTACACATGCATTATTCGTCCCGATTTTCCCCAGAATGTCCCGTCTTGGTTTATTTTTTGTAAATATGGTCACTGTTATTTTGCCACATCATCGCTATGGCACATATCACAACATCATGCAATATGCCTCACCCATCATGAATGCCACATGCAAAATGGAGACTTTAAATGTTATATTAAAGGAGAATGACCGTGTTAACGTGTTTATTTTTAATGAAAACGGTTTTAAAGTGTGTGCAGCTTATACTCTCTTTGTTTAACAAACCAAATCTACACTGGCTTATAAAAGCACTCTTTCCATGAATCCCACATAGTTGTCTATTTTTTATAAATTGAATAACAAAAACAACAATATAATCAGTGGCATAAAAACATAAGTCAATGACCTTACTTTCAAATGTAATTTGTTTTTTTTTTTTTTTTTGTTCTTGCCAAAAACAATACTTTGATTTTGTAATTTTAATTGTTTTGCAAAGTTTTTTCAAAGGTTATACAAGTTAAAAACGACTTTGTCAATATTTACACACAACAATGATTTTTTAACCAACAAAGGTATGCATCCTTTGTAAACCAATTAATGTTGAATAAAAATAAAAATCCTTTTTCACCTAAGTCCAGTTTTTGTTTAACTTTGAAGGGTCAATTATTTACACTTGAGCAATGTCTGTTTATTTTGTTTTAAGAAAGAAAATTTTAATTAAATGAAAATTGACTTACATAAATGTTAGTTAAGTGTTCACAAAGGTGTATGAACCTGGTACAAATATAGATAAATACAAGGCAATTTTTTTTTTTTTTTTTTGTTTGTGGGTATTTTTGTACTTTATTCTTTTTTTGAATTCCCTATTCCCCAACTGAGTAACACATGTTTCTCAATTTTTGCTATTACCCTATTTAAAGTTGCACAGTTTTAAGAACACAAAAAACGCTTCACTTACTACTTGACATACACCAAATGAGCTTTTAATGTCAATACGATAAGTTTTACTGATTGCCATTTTTGAAATATTCTTATCACTTCTTCTAAAACCTTCTTATTTCTTGGAATATATTAGTTAGTAATAAGAACGCGATTGGTATATGCTTCAAGAAACTTTTATATAATTATGAACATACACACTATGCGGTGCATGATATATCTGAACTGAAAGTAATTTAACTTTTTTAAACACATCTAACTTAACAACGTACGATAAAAACTCGAAACTAGAAAATCTTAAAACTATGTTAAATTGCAATTAAATGAAAGTAACTCCAAAGATTAAGTTTTTCATATTGCGAATCAACCTCGGTTTTAAATCATACCTACGTATATTTTTTATTGTAAAAAGAATGTTAATGAAGTTTTTAAGTTGAACTTTTTTTGTATAAAATAGTAAATTTTTTGAGTCAGGAAGGTCTTTTGAACTTAATTTAGATGAAACTTGAGTAATTGGCGTAACTTTTCGCAACACAAAGTGTGGTGAAATTTATTTAATACTAAAACAAAATCATATAGGCTTTTCATTTGTGAGAACAAGAGCAAAAACAAAAATTCAAAATAATTCACTTAATATTTTATTCTTGTTCCTGCAAACATTTCAATTATATTACAATCTTAATGACTTACCTTTTTCATTTTCAGTATGTAATGGTCCAACATTTCCGAAAAAACGTTTATCCAGTATTTGAAGTAATTGCAGAGCAGTTGAATGTATTTCAACTCGTGGACAACCCGTCATCAACAAAGTGACATTGATAACGGATGTATAATGGTCACATGGATATTCTCTGTAAAATTAGTTTAAAAAAAAAAATAAATACAAAGAATTACAATATTGTTTCGTTAAAACAAAAACATAGCTACGTTTTTAAAATTACAATTTCAAAAAAAAATATATACATACTTAAAATAATCAACTTACCTTGCACTAAATATTGATGCCAATGACAAAAAGCAAGCATCAGCTTCTCTTGGTGTTGAGGTGTAACAGCGATCAATAACCCATTCAAGCAATTGTCCCATATCAGGATTTGTTTCAAGTAATAAAACCACAGTATCGCGAGCAAGTTGATAAACCTGAAAAAAAAAACAGTTAAACAAATGAGTAAAGAAAACAGTGGTGCAATAAAAGGCAGAAACATTCAACATAAGTATTGAAGGTGCAATACTGGATGGGGATCAGATTTTAACTCCATAGGAAATCTATAAAATCTGACCTATTCTATTTTTCAAGGTTGATGAAAATGATAAATATTTAATCTGACGGTAAAATTTTTTTTCTACAATTCTTCCATAGAATTTTTTTTTCCTGTACACACTTTTTGGACCGTTTTTATTTCAATTCTTCTTTTTGAGATAAATTTCAAAAAAAAAAATGGATAGAATTTTTACATCAGAACGTCATCTGAAGAATATATGACTAAAACTTTCCAAAATTTTGCATACGTTTGTTTGAATATTCATGTCCAATTTTTTTTCTTTTTTTATAGGGAGAGTAAGTATTCGTTTCATGTAAAAAATATCGAAGTTTTAATTTATGCTTCCATTCCTCGACAAAAAGAAAACGATTTGAAGTCTTTTAAGACGTTTGATTTTTGTTCGAAATTTTAAAGTCTTATCTTTTAGTTCACATCGTTTCCATAAATAGTTGAAATATTCTTATTGAAAAAAATTTTCATACAAAAATGATACACCTTACTACACATCAAAGCACAAATTTGGTACTGAAAAGTGAGATAAGAGCTTAAGCTCATTTTTATTGCATACGACCCAATATTTCAAAATCCAGGCGAGGAAAATGTCTTCCTGAAGGTCCTCAGACCTATTAAGTCCGTGAGTAATCCCAAAAGGGACATATGGCTTCGAACGGAGGGTAGTATTAATATTATTTATACCATTTCTATGGGCACAATCGATTTTTAAAAACCTTATTGTAAATATGCAAATAACACACCTTTTCATCTCTTGAAACCAGTAAGCAATCCAGCCATTTATAGATAATTCCATCATCTCCCAAATAGGTTGTATGAAAGATTGGGCCACACGACAATAATGCAGACATTGCCTGAAAAAAAACACATATTTACAAGTTAAAAATTTTCAAAAATGAACTTTAAATTAATTACCTGTAGAGCACTAAATTGAAGTTTTTCCTCATCAACTGTCGTACCAATTTGTGATGATATACCAAGAGCTTTTGCAAATGGTCCAGACCATGTTGCAAACAAATTGAATAAATTCCTTTTTAAATCACGAGATAGTAGAGTTCCACAAGCTTCCACTTTAATTTTGTTTGAAGAAAAAAAAATTTTTTCACTGTGTAATCAACTGTGCATCAAAAATTGATTTATATAAAACACTCACGTGAAAAGTTCTTTATCATCTTACGAATGAAATTACAGAAATGTGCTTTGACTTCCCGAATGCTCGTATTATCTTTGTCTGTTTCTGATTCCAAATAGAGACGAGCGCCTTCTATATATTCAACAAATGTTGGATGTAAGGACATGGTATCTCTTTCCAAAACACATGTGCTGTATAAAGCAAATTAAAATAGATTTCAGTCTGAACAAACAAAACACAAGCTTTTATATTTGCAAAATCAAATTACCTTACACCAAAGGTGCCATTTTCTGCTATCTTTTCTAGAACTCTTACCAACTGCAAACGCAATGCATCACGACGACGTCGTCGTCTCATGTTCTCTTGTTTTCTGTCAACAGCTTCACGTATAAACACCACCAACTCCTCCATCAAGTCCCTTTGTATGGAAGGAAAATATGATATGATTATGTTAATTTATTTTATTCCTCAATAGAAGTTGTTTAAAAAGTTTTTTGTTACTTTAAGGCATCATGATTAATCATTCCAAGAGCATTTACGGCTGCATCTCTAACTTCAGTCACCTCACATCTCAAAAGAGGTACGACAAGTTTATATAGAGCCTGGGGTGAAGCAGATCCAATGGCTGATTTGTCACTGCGATCTGCGTTCAAAGAATCCGGGGATGAACTGAAAATATGGAGAGGTTGTTAAATAATTGTTGAATTTTGTATTAATTAAGCAACCTCATTCTTCTAATTTTTTGTTTTGTAAACAACTAAACATAACTTAGCATAAATAAGTAAAACAACACTTTCATAAAATTTTATAGAGGTCGATTTTATTTTTAAATGGGAACTTGATGTAGGTCAGTTCGAATCACAAAGATACAGAATTGAGAAAGTTAGTTGGTTGAACATAAAATGCCCCTGAGGAGCACCTAGCCCCGATCAAAAAAAAAACAAATAGTTTATTAATTTTTTTGGTAATTTTACGGGTGTTTTAATTTTTTCGGGTTAACTTCGCTAACTTTGTATGAATGTATTGTCTAGCAATCGGTTTACGTTTTCGAAATGTGATAAGAAAATAAAAATCAAATTCAGAAAAAGTTAGCCGTGGAAGTTATAAGAAAAACGATGAACCCAATAACCTCAATTGGAACTTGGATTTTTGACTCTTCGATTGCATTTTTTGGGTTGAAGCCAAAAAGTAAACCAGTTTGAACAAAATGTTTTGATATTCGGGATGTATGTAATACATCATTTTTGTTTGGTTCCTTAGATATTAAAGATATACAATACAAAAGTGGAAGAATTTTTTTCATAACGTTTATTTAAATTTCATAAAGTAGGTTAATAAAATAATACAAAAATATTTCTTTGGTTCTATAAAGAAATAAATCTTATGAGAGTACACAATTTTGTTTGGCTGGTGGTAGAAACGATTTCCGCATAATGAGTTTGAAAACTCGCACTTTTTTACTTTTAGCAAAAAGTGTACGTTGTAGTTATACCTTTAGAGAAAAATTCTTTAAGATCTTTTAAACGTTATTCACTTTGGCCTTAATACTAAAATATTTTTAGTCTAACATTTACATACATAAATCTCAAATTACAAAACTCGGAGAAGCAAAACTAACTTTGCACAAATTAACTTGCAAATTAGTATGGAAAATCGAAAATCTAAACTCATATTTTAATAGGTTCATTTTTAAGGAGTGCATTGACGATTTTTTTATATTTTTACAAAAAAGAACTAAAATATTAAATTTTATTGAACTTCTCTTATACCTACTTCTAAAATAATGTTAAAAATTATAATCCATTTGGAAAATTAAGGCTTACAGGTTACGACCCATAAAAAATTTATTCGTGGTATCACAAATACTTTTTAAATTTTTTGTTTTTGGTGTTTTTAGGTTTTTAGTAATAAAAGACAAACACAACGAGGATATAACAAACATTATCGAAAACGCTGAAAAAATAACTAATCAAAAACTTAAAAGTACCACATTTTAAAGTCTATTTTACTTTTCAGAATTGGTAGTTGATAAATATTTTTTTTTATTATTGTTATTCAATTGTCCTGTTGTCCTCGATTTAATACTTTCGAAAACGCGATCTGATGAACTATTTCTGACTTCAGATTTGAGTTCAGCAAATTAAAATTCTCCAAAACAGTTTTTTTTTTTTGTGAGAAACAAAAATTTTGTATTAGTGTTAATTCACGTGCTGCAAGAACGTATTATAAAAATGTATATAATGTTTTTGTTTATTGAAAATATGTTCCTGAAAGAGTCTTCTGTTCTTGATATCAATTTTTTAACTTAAACATTTTATGAAAGTGTATTTACTTAAAACTGTAAAAAAAAAAAAAGCAAAACTAATCTATGTATACCAAGCGCGCAGTTTTATAACATAACAACAGTTTAACTACTGTGTTAATTAAAAACAAAAAAAAAATATAAATCAAAATGCATTATTTTATAATCAAGAAAACAACGAATAATATAAAATCTATAGCAAACGATTAAGAATAAAAATATTGAAACTTATTTTTGTAAACATTTTTGAAGTTGTTCGTTGTATCTAAATATTATTTTTATTTATATTTTTTTTTTATATAAGACTATCACTTTACCCAAGTCTCTTCTGTCTGGCTTCTTTGCGACCGTATGACAGTGGCAATGTAAACCTTGTTACGATTCCTTCTGGCCCAAAAACATTTGAAGGAATGTTGTCCAAGGAATCAGACAACGATCGAGAGTCCGATTGATCTTGTAAACTTTTTTAATTTATTGTTAGATTGAGTGATAATTTTATTATTATCATGTAGTAGACGACGACGTTACATAAAGTCAGCATTCGCAGTTCATTCGACAAAAAGTAAGAAAAAAAATATAAAGAAACGATAAAAGAAAAACAAATGAGAGAAGGTTAACAAAAATTTTAATGATCACTTCAAGGATAAACAGTAGCATAATTGATTAACATGAACAACGAAACTGACTTGATGGAAGAATGAAACAAATAAGTATAAGGTTTTTGATTAAAACAAATGAATATGAGACAGGTGGGTGGATGGTTCAAAATCGTTTATCCATTCAAAGACAAAGGCTAAGCGGTATTCTTTTTGGATTACTTTACAAACAATTTGTGCTATATTAGAGGCACAATGAATGAAATGCGTTTGTTGTGCACATATGCTTGTTGAGGGAATTTTAAATGACTTAATGGGTGGTATGCAAAAATTTGTCGCACTATGAGATATTCTTAATCAGAGCTAGGTTTTGGAAGTGAAAATTAGACTTAAAATAAACCATTTCATTCATTGAAGGATGAAAACCAGTCTGGATGTCTGCATTGGAGTGAGAATTAAGGTGCTTCGGATAATGAAACTTTGATGTTTTTACCAGGCACCTCGCACAATGCGCCCGTTGTTAAGATGTGATGAGTATCACCCGAAAAAAGATCCCGCGGAGAAAGAATGGGCGTATACTAACACCCCTTTCAAAGAGATAAAAATTGAGTTTAATAAAAAAGCCAAGTAGACGGAAAAGCAAATATATTTGAACTACTCAATGGACAGTTTTAAGAGTTAGTTTAAGAAAAATAAAGATTAAGCAACGCCGCCAAATTTGAATCCATTTTTTTTCAACAGAAAAATGTACCACATACACCACAGAGACCCACTTTGATAAAAAAAAAGTATATGTATGGCAGCATGTATGTGTCTCCCATACCCATATGCTTTTTAAGCCAGGCAACAAAAAAAAAACTTACTGTATATGAAACAAATAACTCCGAAAATCTAAAGAAACCGAATAAACAACAACTTTTACAGACTAGTAAACATCCTAATTAGTGCGATGGGATGAATTGGGTGTGCGGAAAGTCTAAACTTCACATTGAAAGACTAAGAAAAAGTTGTTGAGATTGCACGATGTTTGCAAGAGTTACGTCGAACCGCATCAAGGCCAAATTCCACTATCTGATTCTTAAGAGCACACATGCCACAATGAAGGAGAAAAAGAATGACATTGATAAATTTTTCTGCAAGACATCACTGCCGTTAAGAGACACGAGTATATTTCATTCATAGCAGAGAAAAATATGTTATTTGTCCACCTCGAAAATCCCGTCTCGACAGCTTGAAATCATAATTGTGGATATCTGACGAAAGTCTTAGACGAAAAGAGCAAATGAAAAGAAATCCGATAAAAACGACCCACTCACTATCGAGAAATCCTACTTCTTATAAAATGTACTGCTATAAAAAAAAGTAAGAAAAGAAATCATATAACTCGCAATGCAGGTTTCTTCTCTAGGAAGAAAAAACATCAAGGTAAGGTCGATTTAGAGATGCTTTTTCAGAAACCAAATATGAATTTTCTAACAAAAAGTAAAAATTTCAACAAAATGTGAAGCTAAGAATTTGAAGAAACCATTTAAACCGATTTCTGCAAATTAGCGACAACTTAAAGTCATATTGAGAATTATGTGTGAAAGTCTAAAACCAATTACTGATGCGTAAGGATAGGAAAAGATTTTATCGAAATATTTGAAACGGCCAGAAGACTATAATAAGGAGGAGGATGCACTATCATGAAGCTACTTTAATTTTTTTATAAGCCTAATACAACCGGCTTTACCTTACAAATTTAATGGGAAAAGGTAACATATTGTATTGTTTTTTTCAATACTGTGAAATACATTATATCCCTTTGACTGCCAAGTCATGAAATTTCATATTGATTGTCGCACGAAAACGTACGACATGGCAGCCAAAGTGATATTCAATTTTACTTTGCATACCACCCAAAAGGTTTTTTGAAAATCTCAAAATCCGAATGGTTATTTAATTTGAGTGACCTATGTACATATACGTTACAAAATTTCTTAATGACCGATTCCAGGTCGACTTCAATGAATTTTGAAAAAGGAACTACTATTTTATAGAAAACACAAACAAATTTTATTTTTTTGAAAACAATTTTCGGATCTTAAATACGAAAACAATTGTTAAACTTATTTTTTGAAATTAAAAAAACACGGTCCCGTGAACAAATTTTTGCAACAAAAAATCAGTTTTATTTGAACACTATTTAAAATAAAAGACAAGATTACTTTCAATATTAAAAAAAAATTAAGATACGGATTTAGAGAGAGATGGAGACAGTGGAAACATAATATTAGAAAACGAATGCTTAAAATAAAAAGGAGGTAAATTGAAAGAATAACTATCAGTACCACAATGCCTATTTTTTATATTTACTCCAACTGCACGTCTTGAATACTTGAAACGTTTACTTATATGGGCAATCAACTTCAAAAATTCTTCTCTTAGAATTGGACATTCAAATCTTTTATTTTTCAACTTAAAACATAAGTTAATGCGACCGCAAAAGAAGTGTATTTCATTTTAGGCTTTTCTCGCAAAGTGTTTTCCATGTGTAACATTAATGTTGATGTTAAAGTCGATACAGAAAATATACAAATAACATTAATTTAAGAACATTATGCTAGGGATCGGAATAGATGGTTTTATTTTTTTGTTTTATGAACATGCGCCAAAATACCAACCCACACAAATTTACATTATTCCCGAAAATACTATATCCAACCTTTATTTTACCGAAAAAATAAAACAGGGGATTTATCGGACTCTACTAAGTTACTAAAAAGTACTTACATAGTAATTGAATTAAAAATCATAAGTGTTATGAATATGAATAGTGCATTGTACTTGAAAATGAATTTACCGGTTGATCTATTTTTGTTTTTTTTTTTTTTTTGTATAAATTCACAAAACGTATATATTTATGAAGTCTGAATTATGTGATGTCTAAAGAATGTTCTACCCAAAACCAACATTTATATTCTTATTCCAATTACTTACCTTAAACTAAGATCAGGAGAAGCACAACGAACAGCAACACTGGGAATTTGTGGAACTAATCTCATAGCACATGCAACTTGATTACGCCACAATCTCAGATATAAATCTTTCTGTCCTTCTGTTGGGACCTTTTTGGTGGGTGCTGAGCTTCTCAAAAGTGATGCTCTATTATCACTAACTGGCCTATAGTCAAAAGCAAAAAATATATACAAAGTTCTGCAATATATGAATAATAATACTTACGTTGGATCAATGACACTATAAAGAGTTGTTACACGAGAATAGCAAATTGGCCAAGCCTGAGCCACAGTCGATGGGCATTGTTGTAAAATACGATTTCTTTCCAAGAATCCAAATAAACAAACAGCCCATGGATCAAATTGTTGCTGATGGGGATTACTGGCTTGGGACAAATTCAATGTTGATGTTGAAGATTTTGATGATTCTTTAATAATATAATACAAATTGATTAAATTAGTTTTTGAATTTTGTTCCTATACTGATTGCAATTACCATCAGTTCCAGCTAACCAAGCACCACTAGAGCGTTCAGCAATCCATTGCAAATCGATTGCATTTGCATTGAGAATGGCAGTCTTTTCTGCTTGTGGCAAGTGTGGTAAACATTTTTCCAAGACCTATGGATATATAAATATTTTTGTGTAAATTTATGTGTGAAATTTAGTGCATTTTCAAAATCACAAAAAATAAAAAAAAAAAGAAATACTGGACTTTAACATTAGCTGTGTTTTATTTTCCTCGTGATCCAGATCAGATCATTGTATTTGTTAGCTTTACAATAACAAAGCGAGATCCTGCTTTTGTTGTAAAGCAAATAAAATCAATGATCTGATCCGGATCACGAGAATAATAAAAAACAGCTATTAATATACTTCTGCGTCAGATAACTTTAAAAATTTTCAGAAATGATCACTTTTTAATACGATTAATACAAACTAAAGCAGACTTTTAAATCCAACATATTAGTAAAGCTCAATTATTTTATCAATTTCTAAATTTCTGTATCCTTTTCATACCTGTGGCAAGCATTTATCAATCACATCAATAACTGGAGGCTCAGTTTCTGGTATTCCTAAAGCTTTCATCAAATTTTTCACTTCCTTCAATATAATCGCTGCTAATTTTCGTAAAAATGGCCTGCAATTACAAAGCAACACCAATGCAAATCCTTCAACAAAATGCAATGTCGTAATCAGTGGAACTTCGTTCTTTTTTGTGCTTTCAGCTAAATTTATCACAGTTGTCTGAGTGATGCTCGATACACCACTTGAAGTTATTGTTGATGCTCCACTCGAAGTTGTATTTAATCCTCCAGTACCCTTAATATTGCTTGCACTTGAAATTTGACTATTAGTTGTCTCTTTTCCACTTGTCGGATTCAATGCAGCCGCAGCTACTGTGGTGGGCGTTTTAATGTTATTGTTTCCTGTTGAGGCGTTTACATTTGCAATGCCACAACGCCATATATTTAAGAAAACATACAACATTCTAGTGCAATTTTCCAATAATTGAGGAAATGTATCAAGAACATCACGCACTAAGAATTGCGTATATCCATGAACAACATCTTGTCTCCAGTCGGGAAAGTCAATTACCAAAGTCTGTAAGGACTGATGGGTCAGCATACGGAGTTCTTCGTCCATATGAACAGTAAGTCTGGAAAGTAAATCGACAAGCTCTTGAGCAGTCATTGTATCGGGAATAAGACGTGGTACAGCCGCAACACATGTGCGGAATAAATCAATGCGAGGTTTACGTTCACCAGTCAACATTTCGTCGGGTTCTTTATTTTGATTTTGTGTATTGGTCATCATCAATGGGCGTCCAAGGTGTACGTCAAGGGCTCGTAAAATATCAACAAATACACGACGGACATGAGGGAAATATGTTGACATGCCAATACTTCGAGCCGTATCATCGGTAAGCATTTTATTGATGTATGTTTTCTTAACGCGCAATGTATTACCCGACGGAAGAACTCCCACAGTTCTTGGCATAGGAGGTTCTCCGTCTTTTTGTTGTAATGAATCAGCAACAACCAAAAAGGCTCTTAAACCAATGCTCATTCGTTCCGGGGTTAAAATAAGCTGAAAAATATTCAAAATTACTATTTTTCTTTTGAATTATGTATGAAGCAATTTACCTTAATTGAGCGTCCAACGCAAAGCAAATCATATACAATTTCACGCATTGCAAAATCTAATCGTTCTTGTGCAATAAACTGAATAATTTTTACAAATATATTTAGCGGTGTGTCTCGTGGTATAACTCCCTTTGAACCTCTGAAAAAAAATTTTAAATTTTTAGTAATTGTTGTTTTTGCTAAATAAAAACTTACTTTGGAAAAAGTGAATTAACTATGCTCTGAAGTCGTGAATGCGTTGCAGAATTTGATTCACATTTTATGCGAATCATATAGACCCATAATAGACGATAAAGAGATTCCAGAGCAACACGACTCATTTTTGAATCTCGATTTTTTAAATTGCTTAAGCACATGGCAAGAAAGTAATGCCAATTTGTAAGGAAAAATGTTTTTTGAGACACACAGAGCAGGCATGTAACCAATGGGAAAAGAGCCAAGCGATGTTTCGATTTTGTTGATGCATCCAGTGTCTGCATGTATAAAAGTTCCACGAAGTTTTTAACGCACGGTACATTTACTTCGTTCTTAACAGCCTGGAAAGAGATATGAAAAAATTAATAAAATGAAGTACAACCTAGAGGTTTATTATTGAGTAGTCGAATGACAATATAAAATTAATAAAAATTGTCATATTCTCCATAAAGGAAGTACAGATGACTTTGGAGTCCACCATAATGTCAGACAAGGATGTATTATACTAGGGTGCTTTTTTTAAGGCAATTCATCGAAATAGCATAAAATTCAGCGGAGCTGTATAAATTTAAAAAAAAATTACCAAAACTTTAGTTATTTTGTATGCGAAATCTTCAAACGCGAATGGTGAGTGCTAAATCTTAATTTTAAGGGCCCAAACTTTTAAGGAATGTTTTTGGGTATTTCCAACAGAATTTTGAAATGGAAGTGACGAAAATTTATGGGCGCCTTAAAAAAAGGACCCTAATGTATACTGTGGTAAATCTGATGGCAATAATGAAAATTTTGGAGCTAAAACAACTAATAAACAGGGTGTCTCGGAATAAGACAAGGAAAATTGAAGGGGTCATTTTTGGTTATATTCTAAGAAAAAAAAATGTTCTGCAGTAAAGCTCTATCTGCAAAGTTGATACCACTTAACGATGATTTATGAAAACCATTACTTTGGTATGCCTTTTCTCATATTAATGATAGTTTTTCTGTTAATTATAATGGTAGGTTTTTATTTTTAGAAGAAATTTTATTCTTTGTAAATGTGTTTAAAAATTTATTATATCTTTTTTGGTTGCTCGGATATTAACTTTATAAAGCTTTTTCATTTTTTCATGTTTCTAATCATTTTTGACTTTGAGGCTAATTCTCTTTGAAAAATGAGTGATCAAAACAGTGTTTCATGAACTTATTTTTATAAAGAAAACAATAGTAAAAATCACAAGTTTACCAGAAAACTCATACATTTTATGATATTTGGAAAAGCATTTGGAGAATATCAAAGAACTACAAAAATTCATCTTATAAAACTCCATTATAGCTGGTTACAGTTTTAAGGAAGTTAATCTGTTTTTTTTTTTTTGTAAAGCTGTCTCAAAACTTCAACTCAAAAAAAGAAATGTTGAAATCATTGTAGAATTTAGTTTAGTTGAATACAATTCTTACCGCAGCAACAGGAACTAAAATTTCAACAAAAAGTCCAGCCAGGGCATGCTTAATATCTTTTTCTTTGACTTCTAAAAAGTATTGTCCACATTCGTGCATAAACTGAAATGATGCTTCAAATTCTTCTATAGGTACCATCTGTAAAATAAAACATATATTTCTTATCATCTTTCAAGGATTAACAACTAATAATCTTACCTTCACCCGAAAGAATTTCATGCCCATCAAAAGACTTATTACACTCTGTGTTGTATGCGGACTTGGTTCTTTAGTACGAAGCTCTTTCAATTCACTCATAAATCGTTTGCGCACCGAGGCAAAACGACTCTGTGCCAAAGCACCAATTACTTCCGCATACAAATCTGCTATCATATGAATGTTGTTTGCATTTGGATTATTTTGCAGTCCATCTTTGTATTTAAAATGTTTAAATGCAAGATTTTCAATATTTCTTATAATATCCTCGTGTCCAGGATGTACTGGGAGTTGTTTGAGTATCTCGATTAAAGCTAAGCAAAAAATAAACTCTACTGCTGCTTCACGACGTTGAAGTTGAAAGTCCATGTCAATAACTGGCTTTGGAGCTGTGCTCTTCTCCATACGCTTGAGATCATTCTTAATTTCTACATCGGATAGCTGACGTCTATGCCAGGCGAGTATTGTATGCAAAAGTGAGGGCAAACAATGTTCAGCGACTGATCCAAGTGCAGAAAGTAACTGATCAAATTGCTGATCTTCGCCGCGTTGCAATAATTTAGCTAAATTTTTGTCTGCACTCTCCAACATCACCAATTCGATTTTCTTTTCAGCTTGAACTGTGAAATCTGTAAAGAGATTTCTCATAACAATTTCGCCTGGCCTCAGAGCCATTTCGCCGCTGTTTTGTGATTCGGTGGAATTAAAAGAAATCGTATTGATTATTGATATGCGAGATGGTGCTCCCCAGGGAAGTAATGAGTGACGCGTGGACGTTGGCACTTGTCGTATAATTTCTGTAACATTGGGCAATATATGAGATTCGGCAAATGATGCATCGGCTGTGCTTATAGCAGGGGCAAATGTTGAGTCTGTCGAGGAGTTAACTGTACCTCCTTTTGTCAATGGTTTGGGATTGGGTGTGCTTTCAGTAAAATTTGTTGAATTTCGATTTGAGGGGGATCCTTGAAGGTTTTCAATGTTTCCGGATGTGTTTTGTTGGCCTCCATCATCTAATGAATGGATTTGGGCTTCTTTTAAACTATCATTGGATGTATCATATTCTGAAATAGGAAGAATAAAAAAGTTGAAATTAAGTTTAAAGTTTTTGTGTTTTGATAAGTTAACAGTAATTATGGCAAGAACATTCAATTTTTGTTCGTTTTCTTATTTTATTTGAAAACTTACGGAAATAACAACAACAAACATAAAAAAAGTCTGCAAAGAGCTTCAATCGATACAAATTTGCATTGAACTTGAACACTATTATTGAGCGGTCGTCAATTTCTTCTTTAAAGTTAATTGAATTAGTTGATAAATAAAAAAATGTACACAAGCCTTTGACTTGACACTAAGAAAAAAATATTCAAAAATTTATTACCAAATAATTAACAATATAAGATAAATTAAGATTACAACAATCGACAACTGTTCTTATGCCAAATTCAATTCTATTTTGTTTTTTCGCCCACTATAGTGTGATGCATGTTATATTTCTGTGAAAGCAAATTGCACAGGGGTTGAAAAATAACAAGAGAGTAATATATGAGTAGAACCAATTAGTATAATAATGCACAAAAGTCTAGGAAACAAAGAAGTATACATTTAAATGCAAAAAACAATGCATTCGACGATAGCGTGGGAATGTGTCTGCAATAGACTTTGGATTTTAAACATGCGTAGGTTTTCTATTTTGTAGAGATTATCATATTAGTTTTTTTCGTGTTACATTGTAGTGTTTTTGTTTAAAAAATTACATGAATACGACAAGATTCTTGGATTTGAGATTAATATTTAAAGATGAAAGAGGAATTAGAGGTTGATAGAATTTTAGACTTTACAATCATATCCAGATACTGTTTGTATTATCATAATATCTGGCTTATTATTATAAATTTTCTGATCCATTGATTGAATAGAAGGATTTTTGTTCTGGTATTCTTAGCATAATGATTAACTTTATTTTATTCTTTAAAGTACATTATATTTATGAGTAATATATTTAAAATATAAGCTTGTCTTTTAACGTTTAGGAAAACCGAAATTAAAATGCACGACTGGGGTCGCACGTACTTGCTCTAATGGTAAACATAACTCTAATATTAAAGCTTTTTATTGAACAATATTAGTTTTTATAATTAATTTAATACCGTTTTAAATGATCTTTTACACAAAACTAAGTATGCCATTTGATTTCTTGTATAAAAAAAGTTTTAAGAATTTCGAAATCGTTAGACCCATTTTTTAAAAAAATAATTTTTTATATCTAAAAATGTTCCAACATTTTTCAAAAAAAGTTGGTATGCCATTTATAAGAAAATATAATTCAACACATAAAAACTAAGTTTCAATAAAATTCATCAATCCGTTTTCAAAAAATTGATTTCTCAAAAAAAAAATTTCAAATATTTTGTAAAAATTTGTTTTTTTTTTTGAAAATTTTATAAAATTGTTATAAAACGTTTATTTTAAGGTTTCTGTATAAAAATTTTGGTTGAAATCTACTTTGTCGTTTACGAGAAATTCATAAATAAAAAAACCCTTCTATGACAGGTACCGTCAATAACGGTACAAACAATATTTTTTTTATTTCAATAGAAGACTCTTATGTGTAACACTAAACAGGAAAATTTTAATCAAAATCGTTGGAGCTGTTTTTGAAATAAATTAACTTTTCTATTTCCGTTATACAGGTACTGTTAGTTTTGGTCCTAAAAAATTAAATTTGTCCTCTGGGGAATCACCCAAAACTGTTAACTACCAAGTTTGAAGAAAATCGATCCAGTAGTTTAGGCTGTAGCTCGAGAAACTTACAGACGGACAGACAGACAGAATGGCCGGATCCACTTTTTTGGCATTCTCCATCATCGTAATGTCATGTAAAATTGTTATCTCGAGTTCGATTTTTTTTACGAATCCTAAACTTTCCCTATAGTACCTTTATCGCAAGTAAAAATGAAAAGTAAACAACTTACACTTTTTCAAATAATAAAAAAAATATCATTCTTAAAATATTCAATAAAATTGGTTGAACCATCTGCGAGTTATACGTTAAAAAGAATAAAAATATGTTAAATTTCACACAAAACGGCAACGCCACATGCGTATTTTTAAAGAAAAACTAAAAATGCAATTTAATTAGAATAGATATGTATAATCACAATCGTTGAAACCATTTTGAAAAAAATAGTAAAGAAATAAAGAAGGATCAACATTTTCTGCGTCACTTCTTTTGAATTGACTTTATAAATTGACTATTACTCTAAAATTATAACTTCTAGAGAAAAATTTTGTAGCAGAAAAAGAAATGTAATTATATTTCCAATCTAAAAAGTCCTTGCAAATTGTCTGTCCGACCAGTTGTTCTCGAGATATTGAGGCTAATGCGTTTTTCAAAACCAAACAATACGCAAACTGAGATTTATACTCAGGATGAACCCCTCTTCAATACTGCATTCAAACTTAGCTGACGTCACAATTTTGTTCATATTTTTCCCCATTGACTGAACTAAACAATTAGTATAACTATTTGTTTATTTTGAGGAATCTCGAGTCTTAACTCATAAATCGGTATTCATTTACAGAACTAAGGCTAAATACCTGTGTGAGAAAATGTATTTATATCGATTAACTAAAGGACTAGTACCAATATTGCACTAGGTCATAAACAGCGAAAATTTAAATTTTAACATTGATGCATCGTTAACGGGCTGGTAGTCATTAAAAATTTTGGCAGCTTTCAGAAGTTACATCTAATACAAATAGGTTTTATATAAATAAATCTTTAAAAAACCGAGTGACTCCTATACTCCAAGTACTGGTTACTGGAGTAAAACCTATACACTAAAATTGTACCCAAAAGTGACATGAAAATATTTTCATACTAAACCATCCCACTTTTATGGCCCAAAGTCATGACAGCATACATATTTATAAAATAAATTTCTCCAATCACATTTCGATGTGGAACACATTTCTTTGCATGTTTATACTACATTTAGGGAACAATTGACAACGAATTGGACTAATTCTCAATATGGCAGAATATTTAAAAACTATTGGTGTTGGAATTGGCCGTTTAAGATCGAAAAGAAATCCAAGACATATTTGAATAATGTGACAAACAATAAGTATCTTACGAAGGTCAAGTTAGATGATTTTAAATAAATAAAAAAAAATTCCGACCGTTGTTTAAATATATTTTTAATCCAAACAACTAAACTTACCGTCAAGAACAAAGAAAATATTTTTCTTTAATATTTAAACATTTGGAAAAAAAATGATTCACTGCTCTAATAGAACAAAATCAATCACAATAACATAATACAGTATAATTTTTATTTGTATTGCAAAGAGTTGATAAAGTTTATGTTTATTTTTTTTTTTTAGCAAATGGAAAAACCTACAAGTCACTGCGAAACAATAACAAGAATTGTTCAACTCTTTACCAAACACTTCTTTATCAGTATGACAAAAATATAAATAATATTGATGTAGGCAGGTTACAAACCAATGAATTGCAATTAATAATAATTTTATTATATTTTTAACTAGGCACACTTTTGTTTTTTTTTTTTATTCACAAACCAACAACCTTTGCCGAAGCTTTTGCAGTGAAAGAATTGAAATACAAAACTGAAAATCGCAAATTTGATTCGGTCACCCTTCGCAAATCGCCTAAACACATACACACAAATAAATACAATTTCTGTACATAAATTTATCTATATTACACTAACTTTTTTTTCCAAGATAAAGATTGAAGGGTTATGTCATCCCTGATTTTAAACCAGCTGATTCTAACGTAAGAGATTTGACAAAAACAAAATGATTTTTCTTTATTATTTTTTTTTTCTATGAATAAGAAAACAGCAACAACAACAACATATTTCTACGCTTCGTTACACGACACGATACCACGCACTCGGGAACAAACTATAAACTTAAGTTAAGTAAAAATTAATTTATTAGTGAATAAGGTAGATAGAAACTCATCTAGTTTCTGGGACTGACTGAATGTTGGGAATTGAGTGTGGTCGCCCGGTGCCGGTCTATTTTTTTGCTTATGCCTGAATAGTGTGGAGACCAAGAGGCTTTTTTGAACGCCAACCCATGTACAAATACATTACACAAACATCAAGTCAATAAGCCGCTTATCTAAAATCAAGTGTGTGGATGTACACTCTGGGTCACTAAATTAACGTCTCGGTGCAGAGAAAAAAAAATATTCAGCGATGTCGATTTAGTCAACAGCTGAAAATACAGACTATTGTGGGCATGAGATATGCTAACATCGACGCCCTAGCAACTAGCATTGAGTTTTTCCAGTTCAACCTAAAGGACAGCAATGAACTCACCTTAGATGAAGCTCATATTTGGAAAGCGATAACAACTTGGTTTTAGACCATGTAGACCAGCGCCAATAATTTTGGGAAAAAAAATTAATAGTAGCATATGAGTGATGGGAAAATTTAGGATAAATGGGTAATGAAAGGGGCGGTTGGGCGAAAAAGTGGGGTGGGTGTCAAAAATTTTGTTTTTGACGATTCCTGTCAAAAAAAAAGACCTCTTATCGAAAGAGGTTTTGGTTTTTTATTTTTTATATTACAAAAATGGTTGGATTTAAAAAAAAAAAAAACTGGTAAGAAATGACTTTGTTATGTTTTTACCTATCTAATTTTTTTTGTTAGAAAAATAATATTTTTTAGATTTTTGAGGAATTTAATTTAAAAAAAATAGCGAACATTTTTTTTTTATTTTTGAAGAGTTTGTAATGCCGTTATTTAGATTAAAACTTTTTATTTAAGACTATGTACAAAAACTACACTTTTCTTTCAGAAGATTTTGAGAAAAATTGAAGAAAAAAAAAACAAAAAACTATTTTTAAGATCAATTTTTCCATAAATGACAGTATTAATTGGCAAGACAGATTTTAGCACAGAAACCAAATTTTACATTTCTATTGGCATTTGACCTTTTGAATTAGAATCCATCAGAATGGCTCTAACGGGCAAAATTTTTGAGATATCGAATTTTGAACTTTGAAAAACACTGTCGTTTCAACTCGAAACTACTTGAAGTTTCTTGCAATTCAGATTTGTTGATGCAGAAATGTTTCTTGGAGTCTTAATATTAAAGTAAATGATTTTTTAAACCCCGTTATCTATCTTTTGTGGGCCTAGTAGTTAAAAAAGGCTTACTTTGAAGAGTAACAAATACGTCAAACAGAAAAGGCCTAATCTTTTTTCTTGCTGCTCAAAAAACGACGAAGCTTTTTGCATTAATGGAGCACCACTTAATGGGTGTATTATGTCGAATTCCTTTCAACCACTTGCAGTTACTACTAAAATCGCTACTAAAGTCGATACTTTTTGGCTGTTTAGGAAATCAAAAGAGGTAGCGATCTCTTTTTTGTGAATATATTTGTGTCCAAGTGACTTATGAAAATCAAAAGAATTCACAAAACATCAAAGTTAGAACAAAACAACGTAAAATTTGTTTATTTTGTTCACTAAAAATGATTTATATTTCAGAAATAAACAAAAATTGTCTCTAGTTCTTCATTTCTCTACAAAATTTTAGTTTGGTTTGACGTTTTCCCTTTGGCAAAATTGTATTGTGTGTGAAAATTTTTGTAAATCTGTCTCAAAAAAGAGATTTAAAAAGGATCGATTCTTCGGGAAAAAGTAGCGAATTTTTTTTTTCATTGGAATTCATTTAAGGAAAAAGTAGCGACTGCAAGTCGACTGCAGATCGAATTTTTGGTTCATTGGAATTCTACATTAGTTTTAATTGAATTCGAATTTTCAAAAGTAGGTATAGGTATTTACATTAAGGTGGTCCGTATATTGCTTTTTGCCGAAATTCCACGGTGGATGGCCATCAATTAGTTCTACATAGCGAACAAAAAAATTCTCTAATTTTTGCGAATTTTTATTTCAACTGTCTAGGCTCCCGGTACAATCCTGAAAACCCCATATAAAATTTTTGTACATGAAAACTTCAAGTTGAATCCGGGAGAGGAAGGGGGTCAAATAAAAATCTATACAAATTAGGGAAAATTTTGCTCAGTATTCCAATAGAGATGGCGGCTATCCAACTGCATGTCCCAAGTAAGAACCACCCTAATGTTCATGTTAAAATCTACCTACATAGCCATTAAGGGTTCCAGAAGCCCAACAAAAAAAGGGGAAGCAAATTATGGCTATAATCATATGACACAGAGTGTATAGAAAGATTATGGTGTTGGAAGAGCAAGACAATGGAATGAACAAAAAGTTAGAAAAATAGATAAATGCACAAAAATGCCTACTAATTAATTAATTTTGTAAACAATTTTTTTGGCCAAAGCCAAATGTGTGTGAAGCAATTGAGAGTGGGAGAAGGTGTGTCTCATTAAGCTATGTATATTTTCTATACAATTTTGGAAATCTAATTTTGTTTTCAAAACAAAAGAAGCAAAATAAATTTTTACACAAAAAATTGAGAGCAAATGTATAATAGTTTTTGGAAAGTACACAATTTCCGATATTTAAGAAAAATTTCAATAAATAATATACCTTTCATTTCTTCGATATGAAGTTCGTCCATACTTGTTTCAGTATTTTCCATTTTTGTATATATTATTTAAATGAATCACAGTAAAAATTAAAATTTATAAAATTTATTTAACAAAAGAAAATATTTTTGTCGGAATGCAGCAAACCGCAGCCATATTTTTTTTCGTCACAAAAATTGACGTTTGTCATCGATGTCAGTATTGATCAGCTGATTATTTACCAACAAAACGCTACTTTTTAGTGCTTATTTTGGAGTGATATTTTGAATAGAAATTCAATATAAATCATTATGAAATGACTTTTTTCTTATAAAAAATAATGTGAAAAATTATATTTTCTATGGTTTATTTAAAATTATTGATGATAAATTTATGAAATTAATAATTATAAAATAATGAAAATGTAAACAAAACACTTGTTGATCAAAATTACCGGGATGACATTTGTACAACAACAAATTTTAAATGTCAATTTTGAAGGGTGTTGGCTTTTTAGATCTGTTTGTTTAGTTGTTTGAAATAAGTGAAGAAATTAAGGGATCTAGGTAATTTTTAAGAACACATTTTAAATATTTAATTTATGTCGGTTTTATAAAGGTTTTTGACCAGTGCATAGAGGTGCGTTCTTTTTCTAACAATAGTTAACTATTGTTAACTATCGTTAACTTTTTTGTCCTTCCTTAACTACAAAATAGTTACGATTTGTAACTATTTGACAGATGAACATCGTTCCTAAACTCGTTTTGAAGTGTCAAATAGTTACAAATCGGAACTATTTCCAACTCACCTCCATGATATGAGTTGAACATTCATGAGATTGTTGATGTGTCAAAGTGGATGTTTTGTTTACAAAACGAACACAAAGATTTTTTTTCTTTTGAAATAAGAGGAAAAAATGAAAATAAAAAGAGAGTTTTGTAATTTTTTGATGATAGATAATTTATTTTAAATAAAAAACAAAATGTTTTGCTATAATAATGGAAATAAAAGTATTCTCAAAAAAAAATTAGCTGGTGGTTTGACAGTCTAACAACAGGTGTGTTTTTTATTACCACCGGGCTTAACTGGACAAAAAAACGCATCGAAAAAAACGAATGTTCCGAAAACACAAGACACAACAACAATTTAGAGTTGTCATATTTTTCGCTTTCGAGGTTTTCCTTTATTTTTATGTATGTTTTACAAATAAAAATACAATAATAGGGGTATTCACAATCTGGTGCAACAGGCCTAGTAAAAGTGTAAAATTTTATTTTTTTACAATAGATCGTGAACGCACCTCTTCTTATCTATAGTAAATATTGAATGGAATCCATGATATGATTTCTTCACTCTTTTTTTTTACGGAGTTGTCTTTCCACCGATGCTTCTTCTTTTTTTTTAATTTTTTTATAATTTCATTCTTTGTTGTGTTCGGGTTAATTTATTTTCACAAATTACATCAAAAGAAACAAAATAAAAAAGAATAAGAATAAAAAAGATAAACTGTTCATCATGGGCGACACGCGACGGCGAGCTGCCATCTGTCAAAAAAATTTTACACCATTGTATTTTTATTTTGCAATAGGGTTAGGGTATAGCAAAAGTGCAAGACCATTGTAAAATTTCAATCCATATATTTTGTTGTTGTAGTGTTGCAAGATTTTACACTTTTGCAATGATACTAGACCAGTTGCATCGGATCGTGAATACCCCTAATGTATGCTAGTAAACCTAGTTAAATACATGTTATCATTCCAAACGTGAGTTTTCACGTTTGTAAACAAATTCTAAAAAATTTCTGAAAAAAATAGTTTGGTAGCACAGATTTAAAACTGTTCAAAAAGTTAAGCCCAGAGAAATCTCCGGGCTAAACAACTAAGCCCACGGGGCTAAAGTGTTGTTGTATTTAACATGTAAATTGCTTAGCCCCGACTGCGTTTTTTTTGTCCAGTTAAGACCAGTTGTAATAAAAAACACACCAAATCTCTAACAATAAATCGTTCCTAAATGGTTTATAAAAAATTCAACGATTTCTAACAATGACACTTCAACAATAATTTTTGACATAACAACGATCGTTGACTATTGTTAGAAAAAGAACGCACCTTAGGCCTTGGAAGTTTGAATAATTTTTGGTGAACACGTTAGTAGGTGCATAAACAAAAAATACCAAGACTGGAAACTCGGCGGTCAACTGACGTTTGCCTACAAGCTGCGAGGTGTGGTGAATGTCGTGAACCTATCGTTGTGTTCGTGTCAAATGTGTGGTGAATGTCGTGAATCTATAAATGTGTGCGTGTTAACGTCATTTACCAACGTGGTGGCTTTCACATATATTCACAGACAGCAATGTACACAAAAGGGTTTTGGGGGGAAAGACGTACGAAATTTTCCAGTCTTGGTATTTTTTGTTTATGGTGTGTTTTTTTGTTTATCTATATAGATTTTGTGCAAAAAAACGACATCGAGATTTTTGGAATCCGTGTTAAAGTTTGGCAGCACTGGACATTAACTTTGACAACTGTCTGTCAAAAAGTTTGCTTTTGCTTTTTTTTTTTTAAATTAAAATTTAATAAAACAAAGCTCTAAACAAAATGAGAGAAAAAAAAAAACAAACAAAAAAAATCGTAGAATTGTTCCTGTTTTACCTATGCTTACTTATGATGCCCAAGGAGATGACGAACAGAGATCGCTGCCACACATCGACAATGGTTTCCATTCCAAACTACCACCAGGAATTCTACCACATGGTTTGCCCACTATGAAGGAAGTTGCATCAGCCATAACACCACTTGAATACAAAAAAGAACCTGAAGAGAAAAATAAAGTAAGTGAATTTTTTCTCTCTCTTTACATTAATTTAACATTTGTGCTTTCAGTTAAGGAACTATCGGAAGAACAAAAACAGATGATCATCTTGTCGGCGGACTTTCAAAGGTTTGTTTTACCCGCTGGTCGTGTCATCGAAAGGGCTCTATCTGAGAATGTCGACATCTACACCGAATACATTGGAGGTGGTGATAGGAGTCAAACGATGAGAGGACACATGCTAGGTTGTCATTGAATCGAGATTTCCACGAAGACCGACAACAACACATTTTCCTGAACTGGTTGTTGTTTCATATCACAATAATGAGGTTTGCATTTGTATTTTTTTCTACGATTCTATCTAAAACCCAATAACTTTTTTAAGGAGAGTCACAATGAACCAGATGGTGTTGTAATGGTCTGGAACACAAAATATAAAAAACAAGCACCCGAAGATGTATTCCATTGTCAAAGTGCCGTTATGTCAACATGCTTTGCTAAATTCAATCAAAACCTTATACTCTGTGGAACGTATTCCGGTCATATTGTATTATGGAATAATCGAGTGGAAAAGCGCACACCCATCCAGAGGACCAGAGGACACCTCTAAGTGCAACTGCACATACGCATCCAGTGTATTGTTTGCAAATGGTTGGCACACAGAATGCAGACAATGTGTTATCGATCTCATCCGATGGCAAGCTTTGCTCATGGAGTTTAGATATGTTGTCGATGCCGCAAGATACACTGGAAATGCAGCCACGGCAATCGAACCCAATTGCTATCAGTTGCATGTGAAGATGGCAATGTTTATTATGGTAAAAGTTTGTTGTGATTTTCCATTTGCTTATAAATAAATTGTTGTTTCTACTCAAGCTTATCGACATAGAATACGTTCGGGTGTGTCTGAAGTCTATGAGAAACATTTGGGTCCAGTGACGGGAATATCAACTCATCCAAATCAATCTACAACAGATTTTGGTGATTTGTTTCTTACATCGTCCATTGATTGGACAATTAAGTTATGGAGTCTTAAGGTGAAATTTAATATCTACTATAACGACCAATATGTATTACATTTTTTGTATTTACTTGTAGGACACTAAACCATTATATTCATTTGAAGAAAATTCAAATTATATTATGGTCTCCAATTCATCCCGCCTTGTTCGCTTCTGTCGACGGCAGTGGTCGCCTTGATTTATGGAATACCGAAGTGCCCTCGGCATCGGTGATTGTTTTTTTTTTTTTGTTTTGTGTATGTATGATAATGAAAATTAGTAAAAGAGTATTTACTGAGTAGGTACCTACTTATGAAAAAAAAAAAAAAACATGAAACAAAAATGTTAAATGTTAAATAAATATATAGGTAAATTTTGTCAAAAGCTGAGTAATTCTTTCTTTGAGTATGTTATTTATTTCTTAAAACTAATACAAAGTTATGTGTTGAATTTTGTATGGAAACATTTTGTAAGTCTGATGTAAAAGTGCAGTTCCGAGATTATGCAGTGAGGCGCGCACAAATTTGTTCATTTAATTTTCATATCGCATTGGAAACTTGTCAGATAAATCTTAATGAGAAAAAGCAAAACGGATTACGTTTTAATTTTGCAATTTGCAATTTAATAATAAAATAACTTATTTCTAAGATACATTAAAAATTTTGATGGCACAAAGGGGGTCTAACGTTAAATAATAATGACAAAGTTATAAAATATAAACAAATATAATACATGGATAAACTTAGTTTAAAAAGTCTGCTGTACTCGAGTTGTTCAGACCCGGATGTCCAGTTGTAGGGTTGGTTAAGTTGGGTTGGGAATCCATGTGTTTTGCCTCAATTCCTCCCTCTGCATAACTGTTTAGGAGGGGAAAGCAATTGCGAAGAAGATTCATGCAGATTTTCTCGGGATCTCGATGGGGGCTTTAGACCCATTTGTAGAAGACATGTCCTACAGAAACAAAACGACATCAATGCAGGCAGAGTACATAAGGAATATATCGAACCAAAAAAGGAGAATCAATAAAAATATTACCTGCAACCAATTGGGGAGCTAAATGATGCTCTGAAACAATTACCACTTTCAACATGCCATTTGTTTCCACACTTCACTTATCATGCACATGTCGTCCAAGTTTGAACGCAGTGAAGCGATCTCTTATAAAATGGTTTTTCATCAACGGGAGCTGAAGGATTTTTGGGTGTTGAATGAGCTGCATAATGCAATGTTAGGATTGTCTTGCTTGTTGCTGTCTGCTGTTTGGGCTGAAAAGTGTTTTCTGGGGGAATATTTTTCGGGAGGTATGTTTGTATTTGCTTTTCTTCGCAGCGCACATACATGACGTGTATCATTTTAAAAATGTAAGAGACTGTTTTTGTGGTGGGCATTCTAATGAGGCAATTTACTAACAACAAGAGCTTTGTTATCATTTATTCATGTTGATCGTCTAAGAATAGACGTTTTCGCAAACGAGCGGGCATTCCAAGAGCATTTTACATTACATTTTGGCTGTGAGGGTTGAAGGTACCGACACGATAAGACCCAAGCGCACAGTACACAGAATTCTTCTTTTGTGAAATAATTCCTAGAAAAAAAGATAAATACGCTAGCTCATTTTAAGAATAAATTGATTTACTTTCCATCTCCTTTTCAGGTTTTTCTCTTTAATTTTGGGGAAGATATCGCACTCTTGCAAACACGTGAATCCTAAAATTATTAAATTAAAAAAAAAAACCAAAGTTTATCGTACAATTTTCATCTTTTTCCAAAAAATATGCTTATACTTACATTGATTTGTGTTGTTTGTTATTCCTAATTGAATTCAATTTAAAATATTAAATATTTTTTGTCATATATCTGTCAACTGCAGCTGTCGTTTATTGGAATCTGACATTTAATAAGTGTAGTGAACCTTGGCAGTACTGTTTTCTATCGAGAGAAAGTAAAATCTGGATAATTATCTGGATTTTTCAAAAATCTATACAGATAAAGTTTTTGTTGTAATTAACACGTAAATTGTTTTCATTTCAAAAATCTCGATGTCGTTTTTTTGCACAAAATCTATATAGATAAACAAAAAAACACACCTAGTGTACACATTGGGCACATGAGCATGAATTTCATTTGTTGGGAATTTGAATTTTAGTCACATACTGAGGAGCCTGTCATCCAGAGACCGCTCACCGTTTGTTCTCTAGTGTTTTTCTAGAGACAGGCGCTTTCCAAACGATTATTCAGGAGCCGTCACTCGGATACCGCTCACCGCGAAATTAGCCCACTTGGATTCTACTTGTTTTCTTTCTTCGATTCGCTTAATTTGAGTGTATCGTGGACATAGCCCGCTCTCTCCTGAGACCCGCCACCGATTATTCTCAAGCATTTCGCTTGGGACAGTATTCATTTGTAATAGTTGTAAAAGATTGTATTTGATATACAGTGCTGCTAAAAACATTCCGGATTTTTTTACCATTTTCATCAAATAAAATTTTAAAACACAAAACTAAAACAAAATATTGTTTTAATATTTTTTCTAGGTCGTTCATATATCAATTAAGCAATTTCAACAGAAAATAATGATCTTTGACACATTACAAAAATTTAAAAATTGAAAAATGAAGCAAAGCCAGAATTACGGATGTGAAAAACTAACCGGATTTTTTAATGTTAATGTTTAAAGTTAATATTTTGTTGAGAAACCTTTGTTTTCGAAAACTGCTTGGCCCCAATGAGACTTGGACTCGGCCAAATTTAATAAAATAGAACTAGGAATATGCTCCTAGTTATTTTTCAAAGCTACAAGTACGTTAGTTGCTGAGGTGTGCTTTTTCTTCTCTACTTGTCACTTAAAGATGACCCACAAATTTTCAATCGGGTTCAAGTCAGATAATTGTTGCGGCTATGTCATACCAGGAGTGTTGTCTACCCCGAAATACCGTTTTACGAGCTTTTAAGAATTTTTGGCATCTTAACTTGCAGGAAAAGCCAATGTAAAGGCATTTCTTTCTCCTTTTATGGAGCCATTATCGACTCCAACATCTCTCCATTCTGGAAATGATTCATAAATCCGTTGATTTAGTGCAACGGGGTAGAACCTGCAGCTGAAAAACCCCAAACCATCAATGATCCTCTTCTGAGTTTCACGGTAGGGAGCACATTTTTTTGGTTTCAAACATGTCTATGTTTTAGCGCCTGGCTGCCATTTTACAATCGGAATAGAACAAGTTAAAATTGCTTTAATCATTGAAAAACATATTTTTCCGTTTTGTTATCAAGCAATTCAGATGATTTTTTGTAAATACAAGCATAATGAAGTATTTTCATTTTAAAATTTAAAGTTTTTCTTAAGATCCTTTCATTGCCTACCTCTTTAGACAATGCTTAGCATTAAGGAATGGCTTTTTTCCGAGCGGAAAGAGATTAATACCAAATCTCTCAAAGCCTTCCTTACTGTACTTGATGTTGAAAGCAGATTAAGCTCCTCACAAATCGATTAAGAAGTCGCAAAAGGATCTTTAATCAAAAACTCTTTATTCGCCTATCAGTTTTTAGGAATATTTTGTTATCGCATCCACCCTAGTGATCTGCTTTAACTGATTTTTCTCTTTTTTACTGTTTGACGATATCATACTCACTTGACGTTGCAATTTACAACATCCCAAAGGGATAACATTTGGTTTTATTTCGACTTGAAAGTGTTCTACGACCTAGTAACGAATTTTATGACTATAATGCGTTTTTTTCGTTATTCCATTAAATAATTTGTACAATTCACAAAGCTAACAACTTTGTTTGTCACTGCAAACAAAAATTTTACAGAAGTGACGCTTAAAACCGTTACCTCAGCAACGAGAATCGAAATCCTTGAAAAATCCGGTTAGTTTTGCACAGACGAAATTCTGACTTTCCTTCATTTTTCGATTTTTAAATTTTTTTAATATATTAAAGAACATTATTTTGTGTTCAAATTCCTTAATTGATATATTAAGGATGTAGAAAAAATACTAAAACAATATTTTGTTCCAGTTTTGTATTTTAAAATTTTATTTGATGAAAATGACAAAAAAATCCGGAATGTTTTTAGCAGCACTGTACCTACCGTATTATTATAAGTAAAAAACATAAGTTTTAAACAAATTAAGAAAAAAGTGGTAAGAAACTAATATATTAATGATTGGTTCTTTTATTTTGGAGTTTTTGGACTTTTAACCAAGTTTTTTTTGCTTTCTTTGGGATCGATCCTGGACACCCACGATTCTACCTCAGCCTAATCATTTTTTTTTCTGGCTATAGCGCAATTGTTTTGTGAAAAAGAGTATACAAATTGTTTATAAGACCAAAAAATAAGTTTTCTCCATCATTTGTTTTAATTTTTCAGGCCGAAAAACTATACAAAAATGCGTTTGAAAATTTTCTCTTTTTTCCTTTTTCACTTTTTGAGCCAATGTAGTTAAGGCTTTATTTTAGCTTTTACATACTAAAGCATAGTACACAGCTGAAGCGAACCGAAATTTTCCATACAAAATTTCGTTAGCGAAAATCTTTTCTTTTTTCGTTTTTCAGTACGCAGCTCTAGCGAAAAATTGGAGAGTTTTCACTCATTTGTCACTTACTTTTTACTGCTCTGTGCATTTTTCTTGACTCCAAGAGCAGTGTTAACGGTTTTTTCCCTCTTATTTCATTTATTTCTTGCTTTAAGCCTGGAACGCAGCTCGCGCTAAATTATAGCTCCCATACGAATTATCGAAAGCTCGATCTGCGTACCAGGCTTTAAAAATTATTTTCTGTTGATTTTTCTTGATTTTAAATTAATTTTAGCATTTTCGTTGTCGTTGAAAATTTTTCGTTTCGCATCAGCAGCGTACTAGGCTCTAGTTGGGACATGATATATAGATTATTAATTTACACATATTACAACAACTACATAAGATCTTGCTTTTGTTAGCCCTGTTCCATTGGAGGTGGTAGTTTACTCGGGAGTAGAAATCTAGTACAACAACTACACATTCCTATCTCCTCGAGTAGAAGATCATGTGTTAATTCCAGTGCTAAATCTACTCATGAGTAAACTACCACCTCCAATGGAACGGGGCTGTTAATTAATAATCTATATGGATTAAGTGGGATAATAAAAAACAGCCATTAATTGAATGTAAATGTAAGAAAATAGACCCGTTCAAGAGTAGATCTAGTACTACAATTAACGCTTGATCTTCTATCCGAGGAGATAGAAATGTGTAGTTATTGTACTAGATTTCTACTCACAATTACTCTACCACCTCCAATGGAATAGGGAAGTTCGAACATTTGTCCTTGTCTTCTCTTTCTATTTACAGTTACCATTTTGACGTTTTAAACTCGGCGAAAATCAAAACAAACCAGCAAAAACAAACCAACAAAACAAAAAAGCAAAAAATACAGCATAGAAATATATTTTAAATTCCGTAATTTTTTCGATTTTTAGTACAAATTAAGTTATAGTAGAACGTTACTACCAAAAAAACACTTGAAATCGATTTGTATGAGTTTTTTTTTACAAACAACAGTTCTTTAAAATTGCGCGCGTCCTTGAAAAATTTGGTCTGTTTTGATCTTCACCCAGTTTAGGAGATATTTTTTTCTATTTTCTTTTGTTCTTTTGGTACTGACAGATGAGCGAAATTCCGAATAGGGCAACTTTTCCAGAATGTAAAGCCAGAACTATAATTGGCGGATGGAGTCGGAAGCTACTGTCAATTGTTGTTGTTTTCCATAAGTTTTCATCCGACGAGTGTGCTCGCAACAGCACTCGACGGATGAAAACTTATGGAAAACAACAACAATTGACATTATCATCCGACTCCATCCGCCAATTATAGTTCTGACTTAAATCCGGCATAAGTGTGTTGCTACTTGCTGCACTGAACATGCACATGTAGCAACTAAGTAAGGGAAATTTTTTGAACATTGGTAAAACGTCAAACTGAAAATAGGTGTTTCTTTTTAGTTTAAGGCCTCTGTTAAACTAATGTGGGTTTCCATTTGCTATCGATATTTTGGATGAAATTCCCAGATATTTCCTTACAATTGGTTTTGCAACTATAAACGAAATCAGTCAAAAGTTCTTGGGTCTGCAAAATTAAAACAAATGATGCAGAAAGCTTATTTTTTGGCCTAAAAAACAATTTCTTTAGTATATTTTACAAAAAAATTGCGCAAGCGAGACAAAAAATATTTTCACTTTTGTAATTTTGCAAAAACTGGCCAATGCAGTTAAGGCTTTAATCTAAGTGCCTGGCTTATACTATGTTTCCACCTACGCTAAATCCGAGATTTAGCTAAGTAGATTTAGAATAAATCTCGAGATTTATTTTAAATCTACTTCGCTCAACCTCAGATTTGGGTCCAGCTACCCTAAATCTAAGTTTTCACCTACTTTCAATCCGAGATTTAGAACAAAACTCGAGATTTATGCTAAATCTACTTAGCTAAATCTCGGATTCAGGGTAAGTGGAAACGTAGTATTATACTACGTTTCCACCTGACCTAAATCCGAGATTTAGCTAAGCAGATTTAGAATAAATCTCGAGATTTATTCTAAATCTATTTCGCTAAATGGTAGACTTAGGTTTACCTAGCCTAAAACCAAGATTTTTAGCTACCCTCAAACTGAGATTTAGAATAAATCTCGAGATTTAAGCTAAATCTACTTAGCTAAATCTCGGATTTAGCATAGGTGGAAACATAGTATTAGAGGATATAATATATGGAATGCTTTTTCCTGTACATAATACATTGTAACGCCATATGCATGGATAGGGGTCACTGCCTTCGTTTTTCAGTGAGAGTCGGGTTCCGCAGACACGCTTGTTGATGACAGCCATCAAATGAAAATAAAATGGAGGCATGCACTCATGGAAAAACTTAAAGAAACTAGAGCCCTCTATGAAAGCTTCACGGAACTAACAGCACAAGCACTCCATATATTGTATCCTCTAAGGTGCCTGGCTACACAGTGATTTTTCAATCGATTGAAAAATCACATGAGGTGGCTACACACTGTTGTGCCCAATCACGTTCCACTTTTACATTTTCTAGGAACAAACGTCAAAAAGAGGAACAATTTAGCAATAACCTCAGAAAATTCAGTTCCCTTCGTGAGCATCTTCCCCCTTCATTCCTCATCCTTATTGCCTACAAACTCACTGCTTAGGCGATTGAAAAATCACTGTGTAGCCAGGCACTTAATCACTACAAAGAAAAATCGGCAATAAAAATCGTCAAATGTAAATTCTTAATTCTTGTACAGAATAGTTAGTGAGAACATACCTTTAGAAATAGCTGTAGGGAATTTTTTTTGGGGAAATTTATTGAACATTGGCAAAATGTCACAGAAAATATTTTTGAAAACTCCCAGAGCATTTTGCGTAGCGTTGGGTTGACCTAAAATTCTCATTTATTTGTTAAATTTTCCAAAAAAAACAATAAATTAATTGTTTAATTTTGCGGGAAATAAGGTAAATTTACTCATTATTTTAACATTATTCATAATAAATCATTATTTTATCATATAAAACTATCTCCTCTAGTTTTGGTTGTTTCCCATAGTTACCAAGCTCTTTTTTTCTTTTGTGTATGTAACTAAAATAGTTTCATCTACTTAAAACTTATCAAAAATCCAGCCGGTTAAATAGATAATGAAAATAATTATTAAAAACAAATTTTTATTTTTTTGAATAAATGCTCTTCAAACTATCTACATTTTATTCTCAATTCATGTTTTTTTTCTCAAAACTTATATTTTTTGTCATGAAAATGATGTCATACAAAGATCAAAGAATCATCCGACAATAATAATTGCCCTTATACACATCTTAAATTAAATTATCTATCTTCCCAGTCCGTAAAAATGGAAGTTCCAATACATCCCCTAACAAATGATCCGACTTCAGCATGGAAAGAACTCTCTAAAACCCAAAGAGTTATCAAAGTAACAATGAAACCACCACAGACGACCGTTCCATTCAACAAAGCTCGAATAGTTTGCATGAGCGATACCCATTCACTGACGCCTTACATAAAATTTGATATCCCAGATGGTGATATCTTTATTCATGCCGGAGACTTTACCAAATGTGGACAATTGGAAGAGGTGATAGAATTTAACAATTGGATTGGCAATTTGCCGCATAAGCATAAAATTGTCATAGCTGGAAATCATGAGCTTAGTTTTGATTCGACGTTTACACATCCTTTTCAAAATAAATCGGTTTCGCAAAGGTAAGATATAATAATTAAATATTGTTTCAAAATATAAATTCCATTAAATTGTTTTAATAAAATTAGTTTTAGTTTTTTAGTTTTTTCTTGAAACCATGCAAAAAGTGACTTAGTCCACTTTCACAATTGATCCGTTTATTTTCAAAACATGATAAGTCCATTTTTAAAATTTTTTGTTAAACAAACAAAAAACATGATTTTATTTATTTTTATGGATTAAAATCTTAATTATTAGATACTTTGATATATAAGGATAATATTTGCATTTAAAGTAAATATCAAATTCGATTAATACAAAAAATATGTTGTCAGAAAATTTTTTTGACCAACTGGACTTACAATGTTTTGAAAATAAACGATTCAATTATGGGCACAATTAAGGTATTTAGAAGTTAAAGAAGAAAAATCCAATCATATTATCAGACAAATGTGCTAGCAAGCGATGTTCAAAAGACAAAACAGGAATTTGTGAATGCTACATTGAAGATCTTCTCCAGAATTCTTAAAATGATCTGCCTATAGTCGAATAGTTCAAAGCTTTCTTTTATTTGATTTTAACTTATCTGTAGATACCTTGATTGCAATTAAATTTGTAAGTTCAAGTGACCTTTACTCCATAGGTTTTGTCCAAGTACGACAGTGGGCTCATCAGTTAGATTCTGTTAACTTTTAATAGTGTAGGAAAATATCGACCAAAATGTTGCGTCTTAGCATAAGGGTACGACAGAATTTAACTGATGAGCCCAATGTCGTTCCTGAGCGAAACGCTTTGGAGTAAAAGTCATTTTAACTTTAAAGTTGAAATCCGACCTATTCTGAATGAAAACTCCCGGTGAATTGTATTCGGGAAAAGAGCTCACAATCGGAAAATTCCCAGAATATAATTATTTTTTCGCTTTAATTTTGTTCCCTTTTCGGTAACAATATGTAGCTATGTTTAATTATTCCCGTGACCCAGATCAGATCATTGTTTATATTTGTTTAAATACAAAAGCAGGATTTAGCTTTGTTATTGTAACGCTAACAAATAGAATGATCTGATCTGGATGACGGAAATAATAAAACACAGCTAATGATAAAAAAATGAGAAGGGGACAAATTTTTTTTAAGCTTTTTGATTGGGAACCCTTCTCCCGAACACATCCGCTCAATCATCTGAAAATAAATAAAAAAATATCCTCAATTTTTTTTCAGGTTTTTGTCTATTCCCCTTATTAACCTTGTTTCAATGAGAAATTCTTGTACTTGAACTTTGCATCAGATTTTTGGATAATTCTCATATATCTAGTTTTTGAAAAAATATCAAATATTTCGACCAGTGAACAGTTTGCCTTTGTATGAAAAAATTTTAGAAAAAATTGCCTTTCAACAAGCTGAAAACTGCTTTGAAAATAATAATTGACTCCCAATCTGGCTTTCGGAAAGCGCATTTTTGTGAAAATGCCTGTAACTTTATTGTCACAAACTGAAGAAAGTGTTTCTGAACGAAAATTTGTTTATAGTGTTTTCTTAGACTTGAAACGTGCTTTCGAAACAATTGATCGATCCATCCAATTTTATCCAATTTTAATGGCAATCTATTAATCGAAAACCAAATAATAGAAAAATTTGATAAAATAAAATACTTTGGCATTATGATAAACTTACTTTTGAAAGTCATATTGAATATTATGTACTTGTAAAAAAATTTCAAAAAAGATAGGTTTTTTAAAAAGAATTCGAAGAGATGTAACTATATTAACAGCAATTAATATTTATAGTGTCATTGTTAAACCGCGTTTTAAGTATTTGTTTTTATGTAATGAAAGTTCAATTGCCACACTACAAAAATTGCAAAATAAAGCAATGCAAAGCATTCTGAAATGTAATAAATTATACGTCAATTAATTTTATATTAGAAGCTTTAAAACTGCTTACCGTTAAACAAAGAATTGTTATGAATATGTTAATGTTTGTCTTTAAAATTAAAAAAAATTTAATGTTAATATATTTGTCAAGATATGTTCAGTATGTTCGTGAAGTTCAACCATATCCACTTAGAAATATGAATGATATAAGACTGCCTAATTTTAAAACTACCAGAGCTCAAAATTCCCTTATATAATACAAAGGTTTTAAGATTTTCAATAAATAACCGATTCATATCAAATGTGAAACAAATATTAAAAGAATTAAGAGAAGCATCGTGGAATTTGTATGACTGAAATATTATTTAAGTATTTATAAACATATTAAAATTATAAATTTGTTAATTTTTACTAAAGCCTAAATACTGTGCTAATAAATATATATCTATCTAGTTTACGGCTTGATCGATTTTATTATAATTTTGCACACTTATACTAAAAATTATACTTATATATTCTTGAATCACAACAAAATCGAAAAGGAAATCATTTTTTAGTATTACGTTTATTACACTTTTTTCTATGGCAAGAAGAACCAAAATCGGACAACAGAGATAGAGCGCATTCAATACACGAATGAACCTGAAGCATTTGTGTATACAAGGATGTCCCAATATTTGTTTTCTTTCTTTGATTGATTTGATTATATAAATACAACAGATATAATAGATAACGCCTTGATTGATTGATTAATTGACGCCTTGAACGATTTATACTGAAAATAAACAAACAACACAGTGTATACATATATGTAGAAAAATTACTTCTTAAATTTCAAATAAAAAAAATACATATTTACAGAAAATATTTGACGTTGAACAACCTTTATTTTTCAGAACAAAACATTCTGGCCCATCGATCCTCGATGACATGCCTACATTAGGCAACGCCAAAGAAAACATCGAAGATGCTGTACAAACGTTAAATATCAGAAAGTATTTAACAAATTGTCAGTACATTGAAGATGAACTAACAACTATTTATGGCCTTAACATCTATGGTAGTCCATGGCAACCGGAATTTTGTAAATGGGCTTTCAATATTCCCCGCGGTCGAGAATGCCTTGAACGTTGGAATAATATACCCGAAGGAATTGATATTCTTATAACACACACGCCACCAGTTGGCCATGGTGATTTGTGTTGTTCCGGCGTAAGAGCTGGATGTGTTGAACTACTATCAAGTGTCCAACAACGAATCAAACCAAAATATCATGTTTTTGGACATGTTCATGAAGGATATGGCATAACATCGGATGGACGAATAATATTTGTGAATGCTTCAACATGTGACATAAACTACCTGCCAAACAATCCACCTATCGTTTTTGATATATCACTACCAAAAGGATTTTCCAAAGAAGTCTAGTGAAATTGAATTTAAAAAAGGACCGCATTATTGTAAGCTTTTTTTAATTATTTTTTTTATTTATATGTATTTTGTTGATATATAATGTAGATTTAGATTTTTTTGTTGAATATTTTCTAAGAAACAAAAATCCAGTGATAAAATAGCTTATGATATAAAATGGGCTTTGTTTACAAAATCTAAAAAAAAAAAAAATAAGTCAATGCACATTAAATTTATTAAGTGCCATACGCACATATATAATTGTATATTGGAATGATATATGAATTTATTTACAAAATTAAAAAATAAACAAAATTTTTTGAAAATTTAATAAATATTTTGCGAAATGAATAGCCAAATTATAGTTATTGTGATTATTTTAAGTTTATATGGCACGTTGTATTTGTAGCATTGAAACAAAAATAATATTCTTCTCTTAAAAAAAACTTAATTCCGGTTACACAAATTTAAACAATTTTTTATAGATCTATAAACCTTTAAAGCTCTCTATAACGCTCACTATAAACTTTTGAAGCTCTCTCTTTTGTCTTGTGGCTTATAGTTTATAAAATTCTTTAGATATTGTCAAAATTTAAGGCATAAAAATTCTATTTTTATTAAATGCCTTGCACAAAAACTGTTTTTTTTTTTTTTTGTATTACAATCAGAGACATATGTGTAAAGCTGCTAGCTAAGTTCGTTCACTTTTGGAAATTTTGTACCAGAACCAAAAAAGGAGTAGAAATACTTTATTAAAAATCATGTTCTTCTAGCTTGAATTACACTGTTAATGTTTTAGCACAACTCCGACCGTCACTAAATAAAACCCTAAATAAACCCAATATAAAATAAAACGCAATAGATGTTTGAACGTGGAAAAGCCTTAGCAAAAACACGGTTTATTCTTTCCACACTTCATAATTCTTTCGCACATAAAAACTTTACCATTACAAAATCTTTCCGAGTACAATTCTTTCGATTTAATTAATTTTTTTGTTTAAATAATTCTTTCGATTAAACAATTCTCTCGATTTAAACAACTCTTTCGGTTTAAACAATTCTTTCGTGTTAATCTTTCAAAGTTCGCATCAAGACTAAAAAGAAAAATGGTTTCTCTCCAACAAGAAAGAAAGAAAAACATAAAATATAGAACGAGAGCACAAAGTTGCTCTGTTCAGTTAAAAGAAAACATCGAACGAGAGTTAATCAACTCTCCGTTCGATACAGTTTATATTAAATTTTCGCGGAGATAATATATTTTAGCTCGTCAATGGGTGTGGTCCTTCGATCTCAACCTCATAACAAAAAAATCTCTTACTAGACTTGTATACATGTGGGTGTTTGGATACGTGAGACATTTCTTTATCCTCTTAAAGGTAAAACTGAAGTCATTTTCATTCTTTCAACTGTTCAAAATTAATTTAAAGAAATATAAACCATATTATTTCTTTTTATTTAACATTTTATTTGTGAGATATTTTATCAGTATGCAGTGAAGAATATTTGTTGTTTGTGATTTATATATTTGTCTCGTTTAAACTGGGGTTGTTGTTTGCCTGTTTTGGTATTTAATAGCTGTATTAAACAGTGTGTTAGTTTTTATTGTTAGTTTGTCGTTTAGTATTTTGTCTTGACATTGTCTTTAACCGCATCACCAAAATCACATTTTCCGGCTTGCATGCGGAGTTGCGCACAGCCAAATGCATATGTTTAACAAATTTGTCCGACTCATCTTCAATATGCTTCGTTTTAAGATACCATTTGAATGAGTTGTGCCAATTTGTCTATTCTACACAGCTACTCTTTTCATATACATATATGGACTTCGAATATATTTTTTCTAAAAAAAAAAAAAAAAAAAACATTTACTTTTATCTTTTATCTTTTGTGATATTAATGTTGGCATTAATGATAATCAAGTCTAATTTTGCTCCAGCCACCGTTTTTTTTTTTTATTTTCAATGGTATCCTTGTGCCTTAAGACGCACTTTGAGAAGTTGATGGAACGTTAACGCTTCCTCTTTCCATCTGTAAAATTAGCAACCTTTTGCGAGTTACGTAGGTGATCCTCCATTTTTCTTTGTTTTATTTTGTCTTATGTATTTAAGTGTTTTTAATTTATATATTTTCCGATCAGAGTTTTATTTTTGGGTCAAAAATACCAGTCTCAGTAGGCGTTTTAAGAGTGCGTTTATGACTTTCCCTTATTTTTGTAAGGTCACACAACCCCAATTAACTCAGTTTAAGATCAAGAAAAAATTTTTTTTTCTCTTTTTATTATATCCAATTTATTTTAACCGATTTTTATACGATTGGGTACTGGGTATCCTTCCGACTGCGTCAGTTACGTAGGTGATACTCCGGATTCTTAAAAAATATAATATTTATATTCTTCTCCTAAACATGGAGGAAAAATGAATAGGCGAACAGACTTCTGAATTTAAAATGAGATCAACGCGATCTTACTAGGACTTATGAACCTTTGATTTCTGTTTGCGGCTACTTGAGGCGATTGGTCACACGCACTCAACCGGTCCCAGCTTGGGCGCCAATTAATAATTTACTTAAGATTCATATTTTATAAAAAAAAAAAAAAAAACATTTTGTATCTCTTCATTGGTGGATGAAGGATGAGCCTCTGAAAAGGAGACTACATTTTTAGCACAGATGTCTAGATTATACACTACGGACTCTTATCGCTATCAACAAATGCTCTATTTCTTATCTTTACAGTACTCACTAAAGACATTACAAATGAAAGGGTCTTTGTTTTTTTTAGACATCCGTCAAGCTTTGTGGTCAAAATTGACTTCACTTGAGTCGATACACATTTGTTAATTTTTTATTTTACAAAAAAACACTTAACATTTCACTAAAAATTAGTTAAACAAACACGTAACTAACCTGAATGCATTTCGAAGCGTATTCACTTCCTCATTAGCAATCGCTAGTTGTAATACTGCTTTGTATTTTTCTGCACGGGACATTCATCGTTACACATGAAATATTTCCTATGTGAAATGTTTCCCATTAGTTTTTGTCTAATGCCCACTATTTACTTTCAAATTGATGTTTTTATTTTAATTCGAAGTATTAAAATGGATTGATTATATTGGTCGCATCTATATGTTAAAAACAGAAGCTCTTTTCAAAACAAATTTTCGCATAAAAATGGGACGGTAACTTTTCTTAGAACCGTCTTAATTTTCTGGGTCGTACCATATGCTGGATTTATTGCTTGTTTTTCACAGTGAAGCCGAACTTGATTAAAAAAAATCTTCAAATCAGATTTTGTTTCCTCATGACCGAAACATTATTGTATATGTCCTGCTTACGGAGCATTGTTCAATAGAATAAATGCATCTGTTGTTTGTACGCTGAATAGGTGCATTACTTATCACATGTTTAGTAAAAGAACATTGATTTAATTCTTTTATTTGATTCAATTAAACTTTCCTTGGTCGTGAACATCTTAGTCATTTCCCTCAATATTTCATCTGTCGTCATTTGAACAAGATCGGTTCTTGAATGGAACCATTTGAGTGAGTTACCCTTCAACCGACAAGACATCAATATCCTGGCACTCCCGTCATCTAATTTGTATACTTCAATTAGATTTTTTAATTGCGTCATCCAATAAAAAAAACAATTCCCATCGAAATCGGGAAGCAATTCTTTAACACCACTGTGAAAGTATTCATTCTGTTTTGGTGGTTGACCTACTTTCAAAGATTCTTTCTTTAAAGTTTCATTCTCTTTCTTTAGAAGGATATTCTCCCTTGTCTGCAACTCTATTTCTTTTTTTAGTACTCTCATCTGTCTCTTCATTTGCAGCAACTCTCTTTGTATAACTCTCATTTGTGTTGGAATTTCGCCGTCATCTGAATTCGCCTGATTCTCATCATCATCATCAGTTCTCTCATCTGTTTTCTCATCAGCTCTTTCTTCAGTTCTATCATTATTTCCCGCTTCATTTGTCTGCTCGTCTTCATTTGTGGTTTTATGTACATCTTCGTCTACATGTATGTAGGGACTAGGGCTCCCTACAAAGTCTTTTCTTTAGTTTTAAATAAAAAACACGGCTCAAATTATATTTAAAATACGTTATAATATTTATTGATAACTTTAATGGTTGGGTTCAAACAAAAATTAAGTGAAGTGAACTAAGTTGCTTGCGGCTTGCGATTTACTATGCGACTACTTGCTTCAATGATGTATGTATATGACTAACTGCTTGATTTACTTTTCTAAATGAAAATGGAATGTGTAAAGGAATATGAGAAAATGAGTGCAAAGGGGCGCGTATTCTGTTTTGTTCGTTTGTCTGGTTTTATGTCTTGTCTGTCTTCGTTTGTTTTATCGTCGTACCGGGTGTTCCTGCAGAAAAGGCTGCCCCTACATGTATAATTGTGTCGTCGTCAGATACATATTCATCATCGTCGTCAGTTGTGTGTATCTTTTTTATGCTGGATTTTTCTGCAGTGGATGGCAACTCACCACGCTCTTTTGCTGGTATTGACATCAAACGCAAAAGCAGCTGGCTTTTACTACCAGTTGTTTTGCGTCCCAGGTGCTGCAGCCATGTTTTCAACTGCAACGCCGTATATATTTTATATTTTTCTATGGTTGCATCCATCTTATACAGTAGTAGTAGTGGTAGTTATACAACCGTTGAATTTTTGCTAATGCGAAGTTTTTTTAGTTAGTTTTTTTTTTTTTTTTGGGTAGCAACACTCATATATGTTGTTTTAATCAACCAAATTTTTGCCTACTTCTTTTGCACTGAAAAAAAGATAGGCAAACTCAGTTATTTACTTCTTGTACATAAGAATACGTAAAGCAACTATCTCTTTCTACCATGAATTTCCCCGTCAAAGTAATGATTAGGTATGTACTTCTAAAGTTCATGAACGAAGTACTTCTGGATGTACTTTTAATGCACATTCATCAGTACTTTCATGAACACTAAAACTTGTCCTTAAGAAGTTCTTCTAATGCGGATATTTTTCACTGGTTTGCATTCGTAATAAGGTTTTTTTTTTTAAATCAACAATTTGTTTGGGTTTTGATGTTGATTTACTGAAATTATTAGCTTAATTTTGGAAAGCTAAAAATTCTTTATTATTGATTTTTTGATGAAAAAGTTAAGATCTAACATTTAATGAATAAGAGAACTCGGGACTCGCACTCAACTTAAATAAAAGTCAAACTTAAGCGATGATTTTGTGTCTGAAGAATCAGTTTTTATTCCCTTTTCAAGAGAATTTGATAGCGCAATTAATGTCGTTTCCGATGTTATTAATTTCTTAGCCTATCCTTTCACCTTTGATTTAAATATTTTAATTCTTTTTACCTAACAAAGATTTAACTTACTATTAGAATAGTTCCAAGTGGCGCCAATTTTGTAATAACTTTGTGAGCTCATCATTTGAAACTATTTTTAGTATAGTTTGTTAAAATTGATTGCAATTCCATTGTGATGGCAATCCATGCTGACGGCAATTCTTATAATTTTCGGAAATTTGACGGGACGGTAACTTTTCTTAGAACAATCTTAATTTTTTGGGTCGTAACCAAATGCTGGATTTAGTGCTTGAACACATCACAGTGAAGTCGAACTTGATTAAAAAAAAAATCTTCAGATCAGATTTTGTTTCCTCATGACTGAAACATTATTGTATATGTCCTGCTTATGAAGCATTGTTATAATGTATATATGCATCTATTGTGTTTAGGCTAAAAAGGTGCGCTAATTATCACATGTTCAGTAAAAGAACATTGATTTAATTCGTTTATTTGATTTAATTAAATTTAATTGATTTAAAACTTGCAATACGAGCCGTAAATTGGGTAGGCCAATTTACTACGGGGTTATATCGTGCGAAATGATCAAACTTAAACTGGTTCTCGCACTCACTCACGTTTATTGTCTCTATTTGTTTTTTTTTTTTTTTGCACTCCCCACATTGATCTTTTTAACGTAACAAAGATTTTACTTACCTGCTATTAAAATGGTTCTAAGTGGCGTCAATTTAGTAATAATTTTGTGATCTCATCATTTGGAACTACATATTTTTAGAACTGGTAGTTTGTTAAAATTGATTGCAATTCCATTTGTAATGGCAATGCATGCTGACGGCAATTCTTATGATTTTGAAATCTCAACCACATCCTCATCGGAAACTTGATGGGGCGGTAACTTTTTATTAAAACCGTCTTAATTTTCTCGTTCGTCACCAGATGTTGGATTTAGTGCTGGTTTTTCACAGTGAAGTCAAACTTGATTAAAAAAATCTTCAGATCAGATTTTGTTTTCTCATGACTGAACCATTATTGTATATGTCCTGCTCATGAAGCATTGTTCTATTAAGTATATGCATCTATTGTTTGTAGGCTGAATAGGCGCACTACTTATCACATGTTCAGTAAAAGAACATTGATTAAATTCGTTTATTTGATTTAATTAAACTTAATTGATTTAAAACTTGCAATACGAGCCGTACGCGTTGGGTACGCCAATTTACTACGGGGTTGTATCGTGCAAAATGATCAAACTTAATCTCATTCTCGCACTCATGTTTATTGTCGAACTTGATTAAAAAAAATCTTCAGATCAGATTTTGTTTTCTCATGACTGAAACATTATTGTATATGTCCTGCTCATGAAGCATTGTTCTATTGAGTATATGCATCTATTGTTTGTAGGCTGAATAGGCGCACTACTTATCACATATTCAGTAAAAGAACATTGATTTAATTCGTTTATTTGGTTTAATTAAACTTAATTGATTTTAAATTGCAATACGAGCCGTACGCGTTGGGTACGCCAATTTACTACGGGATTGTATCGTGCGAAATGATCAAACTTAAACTCGTTCTCGCACTCACTCACGTTTATTGATACCATTTAGTTTAATACATTTAATATTGTTGCCAGTATCTAATAAAGCTGTCAAAAATATTTAATAACTTAAATAATTTATTTTAAAAATACAGAAAAAGACCTTACATAATCATCTTCGCTTTCTAATACGCCGAGTCTTTGAAGAAATGGACGCGTACGTCCAACGCATTTGTTTTTATGAAACTCGATGAGAACTATTAATTGTAGGAACCAATAAATCAATCTGTTGTAAAAAGTCCGTTAAATGATGTTTGTCCGTATCGTCGAAGTCTTTTATATTCTTAATGCAATTAAAAATCAGGTTCATGTTTACTACAGAATTAGCCATTTCGTAAATGGCCATCCTACGTCATATGAATGGACCTACAACCCAAAGTTCTTGACAAATAAGATGATACATACTATAATTAATATACTGTATGACTCGTTTAAAGAACTAATACTATTTCAAAAGTAAAATAAATTCTAACGTACAAATCATGCCACTTGCTGATAAGTTCATATTTCTTATCAGGGTACATAGCAATAAAGTCGAAATCGATCTGTAATATACATATATATAATATAATGGACTGTACAAAATAATACATTGATATCATTTAATAAAGTTGAAACAGAAGGTATTTTTTTATCGTCTTGAATATTAAAAAAAAAAAAACATTTCTAAATAAACCCATACCGAGAAACACTGTAAAGGGTATTGAATATTTAATACATATACAAGCTTTAAATAAAAAGTAATACTGTCTAAATTCATCAGATTCAGTGTCTTAAAAACTTTTGCCCCTTGAAGACGTTCGATCACCTCGTCCATTTTCTGGTAAGTCCCGGTGGAGTCCTGTATTACCGCAGGTTTGCCCTGGCCATTCCAAATTCGTCGTCTTCTTCCAGATAAAATTCAAAATGCTGTAGCAGTCTGTTTTGTAGCGTTCGTTTTCGTCCCGTTGTAGCTAAATTTAACTCCGTAAGATTTTCCCCAGGTCCGTCCACCGTTAAAAGTTTAATCGCGTCCCTTTCCATTTAAAAAAAAATCAGTCTACGCTACCCCACACAATATGGGGTAGTTGCTGTTGTTCAAGGATTATAATGGAATTGACCCCACAAAATAGTCAATGCCTAAAAATAAATAAATTTAAAAAAAAATTAATTAATGCATTGATATCATTTAATAAAGTTGAAACAGAAGGTATTTTTTTACCGTCTTGAATATTAAAAAAAAAAAAAATTGTATAGAAATCCATACCGAGAAACACTGCGGTCGGTATTGAATATTTAATATATATTTAAAACATATATAGATTACTTTAATCTTGTAAATCTTTAAATTTTGTAAATCCCGGTTGTGTCCTCAATTGTAGGATTTCGCTTTTATAGGTACAATAAAGAAAACTTTTATTTTGTTTGAACGATTTTATTTTACAAAACCATAGCGTACGACCGGCCAGATCAAGTGACAATTTAATACTACTATAACTCTTTTTCCAAATTAAGCAAAAGGGGGCGCGATCTCTCTTTCTTGTTCTTTTGGTTCTTTGTGTTCGTATTGTTTTATGGTATTTGTGTGTCTCTGGTCTGGTGTCGGTCGTACGCTGTCGCTGCTAATGGGCTCATCCCACATGTATTAAATTTAGATTTAATACTGTCCATGTCCAAGGACACGTAAAAATTATTAAAATAAAATTCCTCACCAACAACAATTATTATAATTGTGGAAAATGCAAGCCATATTGAACCTATCCTTCAGAAAGTTGCTTACGATTGACCATCGCTTTAGTAATCTGCAGCCACCTGCCCTATTGTACCTCAGCCATGGGTGTGGGCTCTTGCTCTTGCACCTTATCTAGACATACTTGATTTGCTGAAATTATAACTGCGCAAAATTGGCCTGAACATAGTTTGTTTTTCTTGCTTTATTATTAATATCACTTAATACTAACTAAATCCAAATTCCTATCAACAAATCTTTGTATTTTCGTTGAAAATAATTAAAATTCAGAAACAGATTTATAATTAATAAACTTCAGTAGAATTCGTAACTTACCAATTTTTATTTCGAAAAAAGGAATCCCAAACCGTTTATTCGACGGAATAATAGATACCAAATTTGTTCATAAATCAATATATGTATCTACATATGTATGATTTATATTTGAACATTAAGAATCTACAAAAAAAAATATTTTCCTGTTCTTCAGAACAGGCCAATTGTAAAAATAAAATGTCCGTTTTAAAATTTATAATTGATTTTGTATTGAAGCTTCAGATCCCTTACCGTGGGTAGGGGGAAATCGTCAGCTTATACGTAGAAGTACTTAAAAAACTAACCAGAATAAGATCTGGAGCTCTCTTTTTATATAACATTAAGGCATACGCAGCAAGTATTTATTTATCTGCATCGACGAAGTTCTCGTTGCTTACAGTATATAAAACGAAACGAAAAATCTTAAAATGCGGGGTTTTCAAAAACGGATTCAATAATGCTTATGAACGACTTCGTTGGATTTTTTTTTCTTCAGGAATCAAGCCTTACAATGTAAAAGTAGGATTTACTTATTAATTTTTTTGTAATTCGGGTTTTTAATTAAAATTTTGAATTCTTATTTAGGAAAATTAAAATTAAAAAAAAATAATAAAGTAAACTAAGATCAAACGTTGTAATACAAATTAAATATTGAAGATCTCATGGGAAAGATTTGACCATTTAGGATATTTTTACTTATCAATCCTTACAATTTCTTTCTGGATTTCTTCAGGAGAAAAATTAATGAAATGCCTTTTAAAATAGCATTATGTTTTTTTAGTTGCCTGGGGGTAAAGGAGAATGCATCAATGCCAGAATCCTTAAAAATTTTAATAAAGTGGGAATGCACCTCAACATCCTTTACAAATTACAAGCACTTTCAATTTACCGAAACCGTTCGAAATAAATTTTACATTTTCAATATTATAATTAAACTTACTCATGAACTCCAAGATACTTTTTGCAGAAATTCCCTTGGTGAAAATTTGTGGACACCAAGGTTGCGATTTGGTGGAAGGGGTTAAATTGTTGGTGGTGCTACTCTGTGTGTTTTGTGTGGTGTTAAGAGGGGGTTTCCATAGCATTTTAATGGAAGATGGTTGACTAATTGTTGTATAACTTTTGCAGTTTATAAGATAATCTTATGAAACGTAGTTTTTTGAAAAGGTAATAAACGTACAAATATTTTTGCATCATTTAAATTTTAGAAACATTTCTTGTGCGATTTTTATAAAGGTCGAAAATGATTTTTTTCCTGCAAATTTAGATTGAATCAGAATTTTGGTTGGGGCACCGTTGTTTATAAACTTTTTATTTTTTTTTTTTGTTTTATAATGATCAAATGTGTTTTCAGGCAATACGTGAAACAGATTTTTTTTTTTTTTTATTAGAAAAAAAGCTTCGTTAATTTGTTGTAATTTCATGTTTTTTTACTCACTCTTCTTAGAATAACTTTACCGTTTATTAGTGTTTTTAGACGAAACAAAAAGAAAACAATAAAGTGAAATTAGGAGAATCCAATAAAATTTCTAAAATTTAATTTGAAGTTAGTTTGAACTGTTAATTTGAAGGAAAGGTGTCAAAATGCACTTTTTTAGCATTTTAGTCGTGGGGAAAAGCGTGATTATTTTTTAAAATGTTTTTGTATTTTTTAATGAGAAGTTAATAAAGTTGTTCATGCAACCCGTTTGCCAAAAAAAAATATTTTTTTTATTTACACACTAAAAATTTGATTTTAATAAACCAATATTTGCATTCTGTTTTTGAGGAAGGGGCAGTCAAAGCATCCACAATTTATTTTTATTATTTTTTTTCATTATATTTCAAATCAGTTTCAAAAAAAATATATATATTTTTGCTCACAGTATTTTTAATATAGTGATCGTGGGTGCCGTGGTTGATTTAAACAATTTATTTATTCGCCTTTCTTAAAATGATATTTTATTATTTCAATTTGTAATAAATATTATAACTTCAACTTCTGACTATCAAAACACAACTGGTGTCAATAGGTATCTTAAAAGAGAAGCAAGCAGCAAGTTGTGGGCGAGAATGCATTGCAGCTAAAAGTGCTGCATTGCATTCTGCGAATTTAAAGATAGATAAGATTCTTATTAAAAGCATTCTTATGAGAAGCATAAGAATTAAGAATGTGCTGACTCTATTTAAAGGGTCCGGATGTGACTCCTCCCCCCATAGATTCAACGGTCTCCGTTGAACAAGGATTAATTTTTAATTCAATAGTATTGCTTGCTTTTCCTTTAGATTTACATTTAAAATATAATAAAATTGTAATTATAATTAACATAATTAATACAAAAGTTAAACTTGAAGTTACCTTGTGGTTATTTTCAACATATTTTATATATTTTCTATTTTCAATATTCCTTAAATTTAAATCAGATAATGTAAAGTTACTAAATATTTTACTTGTATTGGTTATAAAATGCGGTATTACAAAAGTTTCATAATAAGTTTTCTGTTTTACACTTATTTCGAATTCTTTTAATTTTACTGTACAGTTTTCAATACTAATAATATTGTGATTTTTAATGACAATTTTTTGATCAATGCAGTCTTGATCAATTTCAATGACTTCCAGATTTTTAGTTACAATGGTGTGTTCGTTAATTTTTGTTATTGAAGTTTCTTTGTTACTTTTATAGTTACAAACATTATTTTCATTTAAAAGATTTCTTATACATTTGTTCGGAAATGGAATTAAATTATTTTTTAAAAGATTTTCTGTATTTGAGAGGTAAATTTTCATCTCATTTATGATTACAAATGTTATATCAAATTCAATTTCCATTGAATCTAGGTTTGGAATAGGTATAATGGCTGAATTATAAAATTTTTCTTTGCAAAATATCGGAATTGATACAACGAATATTATAAGATTATTTTTTAATAGCACAGCAGTTTTTATAAGTGGTAACATTTCAATAGTTATGTTATAATCTCTCATTTCATCAATATTAAACATATCGTGTTCTAGTAAGTTTATTTTTGATAACAAAATATTGTCTTTAATTTTAGAGATTTCATTTTTTAAATTACATGAGTACATGTAAAGCTGTAGGATCAAAGAGTTTTTGTCCGTCTTAAAAAGAATGTCTTCTGTCAAAGTCGAAATGTTTTTATAAAATTGATTCATTTTCACGTCGTTTTCTATGATATGCTTTCTGATGGTTTCAAAATTCTGAATCATATTATTATTTATTTCAACTTGCTTGTTTGTTTCGTCAGTTAATTGTTTCATATTCTTTTCTACATTTTCCATAAACGAATATATTTCCTTAGAGTCTTCACTGTCCATAGTTCCTGCTAACAATTTCATACCGTTACCCCAAATATTTATTAAACCTCGCTTTTGGCGTGTAGTTTTCATGTAGTTTCTAAAGCAATACAGTTCTTGTTTTATTGAAATTATTTCTTTTTCAATAATTGTCATTCCGATTTCCATTACTGAATTACTTGTTTTAAGGGATTTAAAGCTTGTTTCAATTGCTTCTGTCGCCTCTAAATATTTTTATATGTTTACAATGTGTAAAAACTTATTGTAATGATCAATTATTTTAGTTTCTTCGAATCTGACAATGGTATACCCATTGTCATTATGAATTGGGGTAATGTCAATTCGTTGTCCGCTGACAGAGTTGTAAAAGATTGCAATCTTTTTTGAATGCAATCTTTAATGACTTCAATCAAAAGATTGCATTCATTGACTTACATTTGAGACTTAGACTTCAAATTTTGCAATCACCAATCATTTTCCATGAAATGATTGCAATCTTTTTTTTTTCCCAATCAATTGACTGCATTCAAATGATTGCAGTCTTTTGGGACTGCATGCAGTCTTTGCATTCTTTTTGCAATCTTTCCATTCCTTGGCAGTCTTTGCATTCCTTGGCAGTCTTTTGCATTCATTTGCATTCCTTGGCAGTCTTTTGCATTCATTTGCATTCTTTTGCAGTCTTTTGCATTCTTTTTTAATTCTTTTGAATTCTTTTGCATTCTTTTGCATTCTTTTGAATTCTTTTGCATTCTTTTGCATTCTTTTGCATTCTTTTGCATTCTTTTGCATTCTTTTGCATTCTTTTGCATTCTTTTGCATTCTTTTGCATTCTTTTGCATTCTTTTGCATTCTTTTGCATTCTTTTTGCATTCTTTTGCCACACCCACACCAAACGTATGGATTTCACAAAAATTTTAACATTTTTTTAGTTCAAGGATGAACTATAGTATCATTGTCTGTGCAGGAGTAATAGTACAGTCAAATACAGTGAAAAAGGGGTATGCCTCGGAATGAATTCTAATAATAATATTTTTTTTGCTTAATATCTTCGTTTTGGCATTCTATAACTTACCTCAAAAATCTCATGTTCGGAGGTCGTGATTTTTAAGGCCAAACCACAAAATTAAGATTTTGGAAATAAGCAATAATAGACAATGGTATTATTCAATGATGAAAAAAAAACTGAAATCCAGGAAATCTGACGTCTCTAAAAAAAAGTTTTAACTCTTTTTCATCTTTCAACCTATATTATCAAAACACTTGCAAACTTACTACCAAAAAACCTTTAAAAATTATGGTAGAGTAACCAAATTTAGCATGAAGGCTTTTATATCCATTAATCATTAACAATCTTAACAAAAACATATCTCTGAAATCATGTATCATATGTTTATATAATACCATTGTGGTTTGGCCTTAAAAATCACGACCTCCGAACATGAGATTTTTGAGGTAAGTTATAGAATGCCAAAACGAAGATATTAAGCAAAAAAAATATTATTATTAGAATTCATTCCGAGGCATACCCCTTTTTCACTGTATTTGACTGTACTATTACTCCTGCACAGACAATGATACTATAGTTGAACTTAATTCTTAAAACTATCAAATTCATCCTTGAACTAAAAAAATGTTAAAATTTTTGTGAAATCCATACGTTTGGTGTGGGTGTGGCAAAAGAATGCAAAAAGAATGCAAAAGAATGCAAAAGAATTCAAAAGAATACAAAAGAATGCAAAAGAATGCAAAAGAATTCAAAAGAATGCAAAAGAAAGCAAAAGAATTCAAAAGAATGCAAAAAGAATGCAAAAGAATGCAAAAGAATTCAAAAGAATTCAAAAGAATGCAAATGAATGCAAAAGACTGCAAATGAATGCAAAAGACTGCCAAGGAATGCAAATGAATGCAAAAGACTGCCAAGGAATGCAAAGACTGCCAAGGAATGGAAAGATTGCAAAAAGAATGCAAAGACTGCATGCAGTCCCAAAAGACTGCAATCATTTGAATGCAGTCAATTGATTGGGGAAAAAAAAAGATTGCAATCATTTCATGGAAAATGATTGGTGATTGCAAAATTTGAAGTCTAAGTCTCAAGTGTAAGTCAATGAATGCAATCTTTTGTTGGAATTGTGTAACTGAATGGCAATGACTGCATTCACAAAAGATTGCATTCTTTTACAAGCCTGTCCGCTGATTAGAGGAACTAACAGCATTAGAATTGCCAACGTCATCATTTTGTCTGTAATGATAATTTTGGAATTTAGTTTTGCGTTTGACTTGGTTCTTATAAGATTTTTTTGGATGTTTTTTTTTTCCTGCTTGTTTATAGTTTTTTATATTTATATACTTAGGATTTGACTTCCCTATTCTATTATTTCTAACGAATTCATTTTCAAAATTAGTAACAGTTTCTCTGTTTTCGTTCAACTTATTTATTTTATTTGTTTTATTTGCATGTAATAACTTAGACAATGAGGTAATTTCTTCCTCTGAAATAATATTGTTTATAAAGTCTATTGGCCTCATTTTCGTACTTGTATGAATTGTATTGTTGTATAAAACAACAGCTTTAAAAACTTTTTCATCAAGACTATCTTCGTTGCAAGGATCAGCATTAAACAGTCTTATGTGTTCATTAAATGTTGAATGCAAGCGTTCTATGTCAGCATTGCCAGTTTTCAAATAAGGAGTTGTGACATGAAGTTGAATGTCATATGAAGTTAAAAATTGTCTTATTGAAACTGTGTCTAGTTCGTTATCAGTAACGATAAGTTTTGGCTTTCCCAAATATTGCATTCGGGTTTTAAGTGCTTTTGTAATTGAAATCCATGTTCTGTCTTCTAAAAGGTCAGCCGTAGCATATTTGGTGAGTTTATCAATTGTTGTCAAATACATGACATTTCTCATAGGAAACCATATATCTACGTGAACAATATCGTTATGTCTTGTAGGGGTATCTGTTATATTAAATTTATGTTTTATAGGCATTCTGTCAAATTTAGCTGAGTTACATATGTTACAATTATTTATGAATTTTTGAATTTCTTTTTGAAGGTTTGGATAATAGTAGTTAGCTTTCATTTCTAAGAATATTTCGCTAATCCCCCTATGATTATTTTTCAAATGTTCATATTCAATGATTTTCAACAATTTTTCTTTATCGGTTAAATCTTCCAATACTTTACTAGTTTTCATTACTTTGAGATTTTTATTCTTTGAAAAATATTTTACGTAATTGTTTTGAAAAGTCAAAAACAATTCATTATCCTCACAAAATACAACTATTAAACCTTTTTCGGGTAATTGATTTCTCATTAATTCTAATAAATTGCTTTCAGAATTTATATACAACGTGGTTCGTATTTTCTTTTTAAAAATGATTTTTTTTGTCGTGGATTCCCTTATTGATTTTTTTAATACGAATTGGTATTTAAAAATATTCAGTGGTTTTTCAGTAATAGATATAAAATCGGCACTGTCAGTGTCTGCACTGTGCACGGTGTCAATTTCGTCATCAAAGATCTCGTTGAGATTTATTAAAACTTCATCTGCATTGTCGATCTTTTCATAGTTTATTCTGCTTAGCCCGTCGGCTACTACATTTTCTTTGCCTTTAATATACTCTATTATGAAGTCAAACTCATTTAATTTTATTTTCCAACGTTGTAATTTCATGTTGGGCTCTTTTAAGGAATTTAACCAAACTAATGGTTTGTGATCAGTTTTGACCACAAAACTTCTTCCATATAAGTAAGGCCTGAAATGTTTGGTTGCCCAAACAATGGCCAAAAGCTCTTTCTCTATTGTACTATATTTTTTTTCGTGATCATTCAGAGATCGACTTGCGAAACTTATAGCCTTATTATCTTGGGTTAAGACTGCCCCTAACGCATAGTTGCTGGCGTCTGTTACTAATGTGAACTTCTTTTTGAAGTCAGGGTGTACTAAAATTGGATCATTTTTAATTAGTTCTTTAAGCTTATGAAACGCAGCTATGAATTTTTTGTCTTTTTTATTGACTTTGGTATTCTTTTTCAAGTACTTAACAAGGTGATGAGCAACTTTAGAGTAATCTTTAATAAACCGTCTGTAATAACCTGTGATGCCAAGAAAACTTTTAATTTCTTTCTGATTACTCGGGAGTGGTATTTTGTCTATAGCTTCAACTTTTTTAGGATTAGTTTTAATGCCGTCAGGTGTAACCACGTGACCTAAAAATGCGGTTTCTTTTTTCATAAACTGACATTTATTCAATTGAATTTTTAGATTAGCCTCTCTTAATCGTTTCAAAATTTTGGATAGTGATTCCATGTGTTCTTCAATACTAGTTGAAAAAATCAAAATGTCATCCAGGTAAACAAGACAAATTTTGCCAATATATTCTTTTAATACATTGTTAATCAGTCTTTGAAATGTGGCAGGTGCATTACGCAATCCAAATGGCATACGAAGAAATTCGTAGTGACCATTGGATGTGGAAAACGCGGTCTTATGAATGTCGCTATGATGCATTTCAATTTGATGAAATCCCTTAGCGAGATCCAGCGTTGTAAAGTACTGACATCGACCTAATTTATCAAATATCTCTTCGATATTTGGCATAGGCTGTCGGTCTTCTATTGTTATCTCATTAAGTTTTCGGTAATCGATAACTATGCGCCACTGTTTTTTACCTGAAAGGTCTTCTTTTTTGGGAACTACCCATATTGGACTATTGAAAGGACTATTAGACTCCCTTATTATACCCTGCTTAAGCATTTCTTCAATTTGTCTATCAACCTCATCTCTATGTACTTCCGGATAACGGTATAGTTTTGAATAAACTGGTAATTCATGTTTTGTATGTATGTGATGCTTTACTTCATTTGTAAACGATAAGTCATCATTTTCATTGTAAAATGTTCTTTTAAATTTCTTCAAAACACCGTAAAGTAAACCTTTCTCATGTTCACTTAAATGCTCGCTTTCAATAAATTCACCTATATTGTTATTGATTCCCACCTCATTATTAAAATTAATTTCTACTACATTTTCATTATTATATGCAAGATTGTCATAAATTTCTTCTTGTTTATCGAAATACAACTTAAGCACTGCTTTATTCAATATTAACTGCTGTTTAGGGTAATCTACAATTGCATTAAATCTTTTAAGAATATTATTACCTATTATTCCATCGTAGTTATTTTTGAGATCGTGTTCTAGAAACTCGCAAAAAACATCTTCGTTTTCATTGAATTCCTTGAAAACTGCAATTGAACACATTGTATTTAAAACAAAACTATCTCCGATCGATCTCACTGGTATGTGAACTTGTTTTTTCCATTTTGGATGACATATCTGAGGTTTAATGACACTGACTTCTGCGCCTGTATCAACAATAAAGTAAAGTTTTCTAATTTTAGTATTAATTATTATATAGGGAAGGTGTTTGGGCTCTCCATTAAAAAATTTCCCAATTCCATTGGTTCTGTAGATCGTGCACCACTGTTTTGTTGATTTCTACTTCTGTAGCCATTTCCTGTTCCCTGATTTTGGTTCAAATTGGAATTATTTCTGAAGGGGTTTCCATTTTGCTGGTTGACGTTAAAATTCTGATAATTTCTACTAGTACGCGTATTTCCTGACCCATAATTATCAAAAGGGTTTTGATGATTTCTATTTATGTTTCTGTAAGTATTTCCTGATACTTGGTTTTCGTTTAAGTTTTGATTATTCCTATTAATATTTCTATATGTGTTACCTGATTCCTGATTCTCATTAAAGTTTTGATTATTTCTGTTTCTAAACGTGTTAGTACCTCTTTGGTATTCGAAAGAGTTTTGATTGTTCCTACCTCTGTATGGATTTCCTGTTGATTGATTTTGATTCAAATTTAAATTATTTTTGATAACAGGACCATGAATCGTATAACTTTGGTGACGCGCTTCTAGAATAATTTTGTAAGCGGCATCTAAGTTACTTGGGTTTCTACTAAAAATTAAAGTTTTAGTAGGCTCTGGAAGGTTCTCTCTAAAAACATTCAGAGCTATCCTGTTTACCTCATCAGTTGTGTAGTTTGTGTCACCATGTGATAGAATACGAATATGTATTCTACTGGTAATTTTGTTTATTTCATAAAAATACTTTTCAATAGTAGAGTCTACTCTACACATTTTCAATTTGTCTATTAAGGTGAAACTATTTTCTTTTTCACCGAAATTCTCAAGCAAAATTTCTTTGATTCTTTTCCAGCTTTCTATCAAGCCGTGTCTTTGGAGAACTGGACGTGTGCGTCCAACGCATTTATTTTTAAGGAAACCTATTAGAACTTTTTTGTTGTTGTCGTCAAAGCTGTCAATCGTAGGAACTAAATAGTCAACCTGCTGTAGAAAGTCCACTAAATGGTTTTTGTCAGTTCCGTCAAAGTCTTGTATGTTCTTAATACAATTAAGAATTAAATTCATATTTTCTACTGAATTAGCCATTTTTTTTTTTTTTTTTTTTTTTTTTAACAAATCTTATAATAATGTGGAGAAAAAAAAATTTATGATTATATTTTGAATAATGAATAATTTTTGTTTATATGTATTAACAAAAACATACACTAAAAGACAATTTAAAAATTCACTGGAGTCATTTGATTTCAAAACAGCTTAGCTAGCTATATTATTTTTTTCCTTCTTGCACTATGTATCTCTGTCAATATTTAGATAGGGTTTGCTTTTTTATCTTACAATTTTGGATTAGAAACTTTGTCGCCTTCTTTTTCAAATAGACCATTTATTTTATATGATCAGGTATTTATGAAATTCACTTATATTTCGTTATAAAATACTAAAATAAGAATTGTAACAACAAAAATTATAGTTCTGTTTTTTTTTTTTCACTTCATTTGGGAAAACACATTAATGAATTGCTCATCAAATTTTATACACTAGGTAGATGGCATAGACTTTTTTTTTTTATTTTATTTATTTTTCTTTCTTTTCAATTCTTTTTGGCACAGCTATGTTTAGTTAAAATATAATGTTTAATAATAATAATCACCATTTCCTGCATTTTCAATCCTATTTCGTGTTGAATTACATCTTTTGAGCTCATCCATCGCTTGGCAATAATTCTTTGTCACTTCTTCAAATTGGGATTTCGATTTTGGGCACAAATTTTTGTTGTTGTTGTTTGAGTGTGGTTTTGTTGTTTTTCTTTATATTTTTTTTTTTAATCCTCGTCGCCAGTGATCGTGGGTGCCGTGGTTGATTTAAACAATTTATTTATTCGCCTTTCTTAAAATGATATTTTATTATTTCAATTTGTAATAAATATTATAACTTCAACTTCTGACGATCAAAACACAACTGGTGTCAATAGGTATCTTAAAAGAGAAGCAAGCAGCAAGTTGTGGGCGAGAATGCATTGCAGCTAAAAGTGCTGCATTGCATTCTGCGAATTTAAAGATAGATAAGATTCTTATTAAAAGCATTCTTATGAGAAGCATAAGAATTAAGAATGTGCTGACTCTATTTAAAGAGTCCGGATGTGACTATATAAATTGTTGAAAAAGTGTCTATTTTAGCTTTTTTTACTTTGAAAATTCCATTGATCACGCACACATGCAAATTTAGTTCAAAAGAATGCCACGCATAAGCTGGCGCTGATGAACTCTTTTTTTCTGTTCTTTTCTATTTATTGAAAAAAAATTGCTCTTGCGCTCTCATTTTCTCGTTATATTTTGTTTTTTTTTTTTTTGTGTTTACATAATACTTTTTTTTTTGTTTCCTATTTCCTCACTCAGGCAGGCAGAAATCATTCATGAAATTATGAACATGATGCAGGAGTAGGTAGTAGTAGATATTTTTTGCAAGATCATTATCTTTGGTTTTCAAAAAGGGTTGTTTTGTTCTTGTTGACTCTTGGGTTTTTCCTAACAATTCATTTCGTGTTTATAATATCGCACCCGCGCTTGCGAGTTGACACTTTTGGGTTTTTTTTGTGTCAGCGAAATTCTTTGCATTGTGTAATATTCACATTGCTCGTGCGGGGATATAGGTAAAGGATTAGATATGTGGTATGCATTTGTTTGTGTGTAAAAATGTGTATTGACATTTGACATGTGCTTGTGCACAATGATTGATTTCCATATTTAGGTTGATTTCTGGGTTGTATTGTTTATTATACTACACTTGCGCGTGCGTGCGGGGTTATATAATATAAATAATGTCCTTTTGTTTTTCATTGTCTTTGTTTATATGTTGCGGATTCGGTTTTTTTTTGTAGGTTTGTAGGTATAATAGTTATATTTTCGCGGGGGAATGGGTAAAGGGTTATATAAGTGTATTTGTGGTTAGAATGCACTTGATGGTATTTATAGAAATAGTTTTGAATAGGTAAAGATGCTCAGTATGTTTCCTTAGCAAAAAAAAGTTTTTAAAATTACACCTACTGAGGAAACAGAAGCAAAAAAGTAGCTAATGCCTATCTGAATTTATAAATAAAATATCATTTTGAAAAAATAAATCATTTTTTTTTTCAAAGTGTTGAGCTTGAAAATTATTTTTGAAAACTTCCCTAAATTTTGATTACATTTTACATAATTGAAAAATTAATTTCAAGGTTTAAAAAAAAGTAACTTATAAGTTATTAATGCTGCCTTATTTTTGTTTCCTAATAATGTAGGTATAGGTAAATAAAAAAACAAAATCGATTCAGTTACGAACTGAATTCACTCTAAAAAAATCTTTATTAAAAAGGTGTTGAAAGTAAATTGGATTGATATCGAGTCCATCCTCAAACAACATACACATAAGAACCTAAACATTCTATATATTGTATGTAAATACATTTCCATGTCAGCCGGCACGCGCGAGTGCGAGACAAAAAATTTCTCAACGAAGAACAACTCAAAAGTGAGCAAGAACCTGAAAATCAATCCTTCTGCGCATCTACTCATATTTTTATACACACTACACAAAGGATAATGTCAAGTATATTATATCAATGCACCCATATAACACATCCTCTACCTGCTTCTCCGCTGAACAACTATAATTATTATTATAATGCAAAAAATTTCTCTGATACACAAAAAACTCAAATGCCATCCACAACAGCAACATGGAAACAAGTTTCTTTTTCATTTCAAAAATAAATAGGTATACACTCCAGAAATCTTTCATGAAAATATTGAATTTCAAACCAGTTTTCGTCCACAAACACCATATCCATATAAAGATCTATGTAGTATACCTACATCCATTCGCATGTCACCCCACACGCGTGAGTGCGATGGTGATCTCACAAAGAGACAATGAATGAAAACCATAACCAACATCCTGAGAGTAAAAAACCAGAGAATTCGATGGCGAGAGAGCGAAATACATTCACTAATACACACAAATGCTTTTACATGAGATTTAACTTTGCTGAAAAAGGGAACCCAGTCTTAAGCTTGCTGCTACTTGTGCTAGCCAGATGATTGGTGTTATTAACGATTGACATGACATGCATGACACGCTTAATAGCTTTTTCACACCAAACCCAAAAACGCGGTTTATGGCAAAAAGTTTTCAAAAACCTGAAAAGCGTTCACACTACAAGTTTACAGGTTTTTGTTTGACGTTTAAAATGTTTTGACATCCAAATGTCAAGTTTTCGATGGGATTTCATTTTTGTTGTTTAGTTTTATTTTAATTTCTTCCGGAGAGTAATATATTGGCCGCCCCTCAAATTCTTTAGACATTTCGATGTAAATATGACCGTTTTTTCGGCTGCCTTTGAGCAGTGGCTCCTTTTCAGCCTTCATCTTCGGTCCCCACATCTTTTTTTTTGTTTTTTTTTTCTGCTCTGCCATTTTCTATAATTAATGAAAAGAAATTTGATTTATATTATCAAAAAAAATCAACAAACTGCATTATTTGTAAAACAACTAGTTATCTTTGCCTGTCAGTTCTTTTTTTTTTTGTCTGCTGAATTTTTGCTGAATTCTTCAAAAGGTTTGTTTGGTTATTTCGTTTGGAGTTGAATGTTTTCATTTTCAGGTTTTTGGCGAGTTTAATCAAAAACTTGTGTTTTAAGAAACTTGTGGTTTATGAAAAATGTATGGAAAAACTTGTGTTTTTGATATAGGTTTTTAGGGTTTTTCGCAAAAACCGCGGTTTTGGCTTGGTTTGAAAAGGCTATAAGGGTTCCCCATCTGATTCTATGGTAGAGTAATGCTCTTATATTTTTTTAGTTTATTTGAGCTTTCCCTATCACCCAGGTCAAGTGTATCGTCCTTGGACCATTTAGTTGAAAATAGTTTGACTTGAACTAACCAAATAGTCAACTATCATTTAAGAGGTGAAGACGTCGGACAATCGATTTAATAAAATTGAAAATTGTTTGAGCTTCTTTGGAACAAAAGAAGGCATCAACCTTTATTTCTCTTAAAGTCGTAAATGGGCACGTATGCAAATGACAATCTTTGACAAAAATTGTATGTAATTATAAACCCCAATTTTCAAACTTTACACTGTCTAGGTTATTTCTTATAATTTTTTGACAAAAATTCTAGTCAATTTTTTGAACAACCTACCCCCTTCGCAAAGCACTTTTCTTCCTTAATCAAGGATGATGCATGTATTTTGCGCATTGTTATTTAAAGATGTCACAGAATTATGTACATCAAGTTCCTCACTCAGGTCTGCCAGTGCAGAATATCGATTGTTGTTATTAACATTTTCATTTGCTGCCTTTTTATATGTAATATGCGGGTTAGTTGATGTTCTCCTTTTCTGACTGTTCAAAACTTGTTTTTACCTGCAATGAATGACAATTTTTCCAAAAGTGGAAAATGCGAACTCGAAACTATGAAAAAAAATTTAATTGCCGAATTTTATCTAACTTAACTCTTATTTTTTGGTTTTATATTCAAACATTTCCTCGTCTACTGGCAAATAATTGCTTGGTTAAATCTTAATTTGAAATTAAAAAAAAAAATAAAATCTCTATTCTTTATTAATTTACCCCATTAAAATTTTAATGGTTAACTTTTTTTTTTTCATTTCAATGCTACATTTACAAATATGCTACAAAACAATGAAAATGAAAAAAAATATTGGTTTCTTTAATTTTTATTTAATAACTTATTGTAAAATCAATTACTTTTATTTTGTGTTAGTTAGAAAAAAAAATCACTATAAATGCTGAATTGCTGATACTATTTGTAAGATTTTCAATGCTAATTTTAAAAATGAAAATAAAATTTTAAACTTAAATAACTAAATAAACTTAATTTAAAGCTCAAGTTTAAAAACACCAATGATTGTAATAGTTATGTATATGATTTGTACCTATAATTTGCTTTCTAATAGTTAAAAATATTTTTTAAGGAAAAAAAGATTGAAAATAAAATTTAAATAAAAAGTAAACAGAATTTTATTTTACTGAACTGAATTATCTACACATTAATTTTAAAAAATTGAAGCAACTTGCGAGCTCACCCGCAAGATCATCGAAGGTCAAGGTCACAACCTTATTCTTTTTACCAAGCAAAGGTAATGTATAAAATAAATTCTTGTTGAATTGAATATAAATGCGATCAAAAAAAAAAAAACATCTAAAAGGTATTTAGGTAATAATATAGCAACCATAAAAAAATGAATACATAGTAAAATATTCTTCAGGATTTGTTAAACACAAATTGAAATAGAATATTGTGTTTTTTTTTAAACATGATATCCAATTATGCCAATATGGACTCAGAGAGCACAAATATGTATTTGTTCTTTATAAGTTTTGGATAAGTTTGATTTTTCTAAGACTGAATTTTGCAACTTCGAGGGTCATTGGACTATTACCTTCTTGTTTCAGAAGTTATGACTGTTTAAAGATTCAAGATGAGAGTTTTTCCAATTGATGTTATGCCGACGTGGATTTCATGTTTACTAAATCATAAACTTGGTTCTGGTGGTTGGAAATTTGACTGATGAACCCGAATTCGGTTGTGTAGGTAAGGTACACTTTTTTTAAATCTCTCTCTCTAAACAGTACTTCGTGTTCCGTCAATATCACACCCACACAAAAAAAAAATGCTCTGATCTGGGGTTGCGACTATGTTTTTCATATAGTTTTTGGGTCGCTGAAACCGAATCCGAAACCTGACGTGATTGGGGAAAATTGACTTCGAATCTGGATTGAGCGACCCAAAAACTATTTATATGATGAACATATTCGCACATCCAGATCGTGACATTTTTTGAGGTTATCTCGAAAACCTGACGTGAGAGGGACTTCGGATTCGGTTTCAGCGACCCAAAAACTATATGAAAATCATAAGCTGCGTTCCTTTGGAAATATTTATCTACTTTTTAGTACTTAAAACTACTTTTGCTATACTGAAAAAGTAGTTCAAAGCAGCTTTAAGTACTAAAAAGTAGATAAATATTTCCAAAGGAACGCAGCTATAGTCGCAAACCCAGGTCAGAACTTTTTTTTTTTTGGCTGTGTATTTATTTCCGCAAAGAATTTACGCAGCACAATGCCACACGAGGGCACACAATAAGACACGGCGTGGAACGATGCGGCGCAGCGCAAATAATAGATTCTTCATTTTTGGGCTAAATGCATAGGGCTGCTCTTTATTGACTCATATCTGTTTACAAAAACTTATTTTGGGACTCTGGTCCGAAGATATCTTCTTCCGAATCTTTGGAAAAAAATTTTCAATACAAATAACTCAGCAACCAGACCTCAAAGAAACTTTTCGTTTTCATTCATGAATAGAGCTTAAAGAGACCTCTCTTTTGATGTCTCACTCGATGCATTTGGAGGAAATTTTTGAAAATTCGATTTTTTGAGGCAAGGGGTACCCCTTGGATTTTTTTCGAGAATCTCAAAAAAAATCGATTGTTCATTTTTGGACCTAAATGTATAGGGCTGCTCTTTATTGACTCATATCTGTTTACATAAACTTATTTTGGGACTCTGGTCTGAAGATATCTTCTTCCGAATATTTGAAAAAAAAAAACATTTTCAATGCAAATAACTCAGCAACCAGACCTCAAAGAAACTTTTGGTTTTCATTCATGAATAGTCTAAGCTCTATTCTTTTTGATGTCTCACTCGATGCATTTGGAGGAAATTTTTGAAAATTCGTTCCTGGATTTTTTTTCGAAAATCTCAAAAAAATAGATTGTTCATTTTTGGGCTAAATGCATAGGGCTGCTCTTTATTGATTCATATCTGTTTAAAAACTTATTTTGGGACTCTGGTCCGAAGATATCTTCTTCGGAATGTTTTTGTTTTTGTTAAAAAAGAATTTATTTATTATAATTTAAATGATCCCAGTTAAAAATCGTGCTCTGCCGCACCACCGACCACTGCAGCATCTCGCACGGCTTTTTGACCACCGCAGCATGATCATAAAATTTCTATTTCGCCGCACCACTGACCGCCGGCGGTGCGTGGTGCGGCTGTGATGCGGCGGCCAAGAATATTTTTTTTTTTTCTTTAAAAATTCAATTTCTATTTTTAATCGTAGAGTCAAAATGAATTCCTAATTTTAAAAAATGCTGAGATCTCATGCTTTCCTTATGTAAACGAAGTTTGAGTTAAATATTTTTTATTATTTTTTTTTGTTCAAGCAGAATGAGGGTTAACAATGAGTCAAGTTCAATTAATTAATAAATTAATAAGTAATTAAATGTTTTAAAACGCGTATTCAGCATTTCAATAATCAAAAGGAAGTCAATTTAACGTTTAAAATATCCTGTACGAATGTACGCCATGTGCAGTACGAAGGTACCCCACGGGGGGTGATATTCATACAAAAATCTAATCCCAGTAAAATGGCTATACCTATTTAAGCCTTTGACTTAGAAGTGTCAAACTGTTTTGTAAAGTGTAATGTTATGCATATTATATATAAAGTCCATTTACTCGAAGCTGGAGTGAGTTAATAAATAACTAAAAATAAATAAGTAAAAACTGTACGAAGGGTGACCACTTCCCCCTACCCCTTGGATTTTTTCGAAAATCTCAAAAAAATAGATTGTTCATTTTTGGGCCTAAATGCATAGGGCTGTTCTTTATTGACTCATATCTGATTACAAAAACTTATTTCGGGACTCTGATCCGGAGATAATGTTCTTCCGAATGTTTGAATAAAAAAAAAACATTTTCAAAGCAAATAACTCAGCAACCATACCTCAAAGAAACTTTTGGTTTTAATTCATCAATAGAACTTAAAGAGACCTTTCTTTTGATGTCTCACTCGATGCATTTGATATGGTCCTTTTCAGAAACATTAAAACATTGTATTTAAAAAAATACATAACGAGTTTGCAATCAGGTGACTAAATACACAAAATCCGTATTAATATTTCAGTGGCAAGCTAACCAAATAGATCTAAAGACTAAAAATCTGTTATAAAATCCTAAATGTTTAAACCCCCACCCCATTTAGAATGAGCCACCCTGTGCAAGAAAATAGTAGAGCTTTAATATTAAATTGTCCTATTGACTTTTCAAGCTGGAGTTTGAGAAAATATGTATATGGATCAAGCTGTTAATTATTCTCTATAATCCTTAAAACACCAAGAGAGCATACAAAAACAGCGAACCGTTACTTAAGCTCTCCCAGTCTAGTTCAAGAAAGGGCAGTGCTTTTAAATGTGCATTTTGGTTTTAGTGTTTAATTTTTTTTTTTTTTAATTTAGATAAAGAAATAATTTTGTATTAAAATTTATTTTTTAAAAATTAATTGTCGTCTTATGCAGCAATCGCAAATAATATATTAATATAAGCTGCTATCAACGTAAATCAGTTTTCTACCTTTGGTGATAATTTAAACCACCTGCTTGCACAGTTAATCGCATCGCAGCCATTATCTTAATTCCCTGATCTTTCTTTTCTTGAATTCAATTTAAAAAAAAGCGCCAAAAAATGGTATTTAAAAAAGTTAATCTCTACAAATAATGTACATTTGGGTAATTATGAATTTTTTTACTATTTCGTTCATGTAGCGTGAAGTCATTTCTCTACAAATTGGTCAAGCTGGTGTTCAAATTGGTAATTCATGCTGGGAGTTATATTTATTAGAACACGGAATTAACCCCGATGGATCAAACAATAAAACAGAAGCTAACACAGACGACAGCCATCACACATTCTTTTCCCTAACCGATTCGGGTCGTTATGTCCCACGTACGATATTCATCGACTTGGAGCCATCTGTAATCGATGACATCAAAACTGGCCCATGTCGAAGTCTTTACCATCCACAACAGCTTATAACTGGCAAAGAAGATGCAGCCAACAATTACGCCAGAGGTCACTACACCATTGGCAAGGAAATTATCGATCCTGTAATGAATCGAATTCAAAAATTAGCCGAGCAATGTGAAGGGTTACAGGGTTTCTTAATATTCCACAGCATGGGAGGTGGAACTGGCTCGGGATTCACCTCATTGCTAATGGAACGGATAGCTTGTGAATATGCTAAGCTTTGCAAACTTCAGTTTGCCGTCTATCCATCGCCAAAAGTATCAACTGCCGTTGTTGAGCCTTACAATTCTGTTTTAACCACCCACTCAACACTGGTACATTCGGACTGTGTGTTTATGGTAGACAATGAGGCAATATATGAAATCTGTCAGAAAAACCTTTCAGTTGATCGTCCGAATTACACAAGTCTGAATAGACTGATAGCGCAGGTCGTTTCATCTACCACTGCTTCATTGAGATTCCAGGGTTCAATGAATGTGGATTTGAATGAATTCCAAACGAATCTTGTACCATATCCGAGAATTCATTTCCCCTTGGTCGCTTATGCTCCTCTGATGTCGGCCGAAAAAGCTATTCATGAACAATTTTCGATTTCTTCGATAACTAATAGTTGTTTTAGTCCGGGCAATATGATGGTTAAATGCGATCCACGACGTGGAAAGTACATGTCCTGCTGTATGTTGTATCGTGGTGATGTCGTTCCTAAGGATATTAATGCGGGAGTGTCTGCAATTAAATCAAACAGAAATATCACCTTTGTCGATTGGTGTCCAACTGGATTCAAAATCGGTATCAATTATCAAGCTCCAACTGTGGTGCCTGGATCGGAATTGGCTAAGACTTCAAGAGCTGTTTGCATGTTATCGAATACGACTGCCATTGCAGAGGCTTTTACTCGACTTAATTATAAGTATGATCTGATGTACCAAAAGCGAGCATTTGTGCATTGGTATGTGGGTGAGGGTATGGAAGAGGGTGAATTTTGTGAGGCTCGTGAAAATTTGGCCTGTTTGGAAAGAGACTTTGAGGAGGTTTCAGCGGACACGAATGATGGTGATGGCGCCGACGATGATGAATATGAATATTGATTGAAATGATATATTATTTCTTTATTTTTAACATACTCCGTGTAATTAATTTATAATAAAATATTAATAAAAAAACAAAATAAAACAAATAAAGAAAAGCGTTTTGAGTGGCCATTGGATATTCAAGTTTGGCTACAACTATTGTTATTGACTTTGTTGGGAATGGGTAAGTATCACGAATAAAATCCTTTCAAAAGCTAGGCAATGTAGATTAAGTTCAAAAGTTTCCGACGAAAATTATGAGAAAATATTTTTTCATAAGATTAATTTTTGAGTTATGTTATATACAATTTGGAGTTTTTTTTTCAAAAAAAAAAAATTAAAGGTGAGGAATCTTTTTTTTCGAAAATCAATACAAGTCCTAATTTCAATAAATTAAAAAAGTAGGTACTTGGACCAAATTGTATAAAAAAAACGATCATTCGTTTTTGAAAAACGAAAGAAAATGTGCGAGAAGATAAATAAAGCAAATCGTTTACACATAAAAAAACGATTGTTTGTCTGCGCTGTTGCATAACAAGAAACGAGCGGCAAGTCATCGATACTGAGGTAAACGAAGGCTAAACTAACCCGAAAAAAATATATTTGTTGAGGCTCAAATGCATTCTACCAGCAGATGCAATAATAATATTAATATTATGACTAAACAAAAGTCAAATGATCGGTAAATGGCAGTTGTAAATATTAACGAGTATCGTTGAAGTAAAACGATTACCGTAATACATACTTAGTCGCATTTTAAGGAGAACGAAGTAGTTTCAACGATAATCGTTTTACAAATTAGGGCACCAGAATCGCACTCCTTTTATTTTTGTTTTCACTATTAAAACGTATTTCTTTTTTTTTATCGAAAATGGCTTTTATTTTATTTTATTTTATTTTAAATCAAACAATTTAAATGTACATAGTCCTTATGTGATTATTGCTTTTCTGGTTTAATTTTGATGATGTCCTGCTGCTTTAAAAATAAACCAAAAAATTTTGTTTTAAATTTAAAAAAAAAAAACAAAGCATAACTAGTAATTCGTTATTACTAGTCCAGTTTAGCTCAATATCTACTCAGGTTTTGATTTCATTTTCCAAGCAAATACAGAACAAATAATGTACTCACTTCTGTAATTTATTGTTTTGCATTTAAAATGAAAAATTGAGTACCTAATTACTGAGTTTAAGAAAAACGCGGCTATTTTTTATACAATAGTCGGAATAAATATTTTAACAAAATATTTATCTCGATTTGATGAGAATAATCTGTAACGGTTAAAGATAAAAGATGCAAGTAATCGGTCATTTAATAGGTTTGTTATGATGAATCTGATAATGGTCAAAGTCAGTCATGTGGGTGGTATATGCTTCGATGTTGCCTTTTTTGTGTTAGCAGTACGAATTTCTGAGTGGAAAAAGTATTTCAACAAATGTTAATTATCAATGTTGGTAAGGTAAGGTAATGCATTTTACATTTTTCAAGAATGTATCAAAATGTTAAACTTGTATAGGCTCCGATTCGTAAAAAAGTGCACAAAAAGGCATAACTAAACACTGAAACTAATGCATCTTTAGTTGAAATATATAATTTCGGTGTGTCTTTTAAACAAATCTGTGCAAAACTGAATTTATAGTGCCAAACTATTAAATACCAAATAAGAGATCACAAAAAAAAAAAAACGATTACAATCCAAAATTGGCTACGAATGCACAAGTTAAAAGTGACTGTGTAAAAACTTTCAAAGTTTTTACAAGTCACTGTGGCGTATGTGTAACATTTTTTTTTTAATCTAAAATTACTGAAAAATAAAAATTTCTCTATTTGGCCATTTAAAATTTGAAACTGGTTCAGCAATGTGTTTTTAATCGTCTTCTTGTGAATAAAAAAAAGCTATTATTGATTAATGAAAAATTCATATACAATCTAAAATGTTAAGCGATCGATTTGTTTATAAAAATAAAACACACAAAAATTCATGAATTTCATTTGATTTTTATTTTCCTATTATTTGCTTCTAACAGTACAATTATTTACGGCTTACGATCAATGATGATACATACATTAAAAAAATAATCCATGTTTTGCAATTTTTAGAGAAATGATAAAAATCATCAATTAATAACATTTATTTTTATTAAAACATTCAGATATTTGGATTTTTGTTTGTTTTGTTTTATATTGTGTACCTGATTGCCCTAAATAAACGCAAAACCAATGAAATATGTATGTGTGTGTGTGTGTAATTCAATCAATAATGGTACACAAATTTGTATCTTATTTAATAAGCAATTATTGTATTATAATATTATGTCCACAAATAATCATACCTAGAACTCGGCTACTTCACTTTACATGACACTATTATTATTATTAATATAAATTTTATGTTCATTGCATTATGTAATACAAAAAAAAAAGTATAAATTGAAAAAAAATTATGTAGTTTAATCATAAAATTAAAAAAAAAAAGAAAAGAAAAACTAATATGGAACATTTGAAAAAAGGTATGAGACACTTTCTCCGTTGTGTGTTCTCCTTACAGCCTCGGCAAACATCATGGACACATCGATACACTGCAAAAAGTGAAACAAATACGTTTTTTAGTACGAAATAACATAATGAACAAAATTTAAATAGGGCTTACCTGAATTTTGGGACAATCCCGCATGTGACCATCCTGGGGAATAGTATTTGTGACCACAACAGCTTCAAAACAAGCGTTGTTAATTCGGGATATAGCTGGACCCGAAAAAATCCCATGAGTCAATATGGCATAAACCTAGAAATAGAAGCAACAAATTTAATAAAAATTTAAAACAATTACAACAATAAATATAAATGGTAAATTCTCTTCGAATTATTATTATCAGCTTAAATAAATTTACATTTAGATGCAAAGCAACAAGGAGGACAACCCGTCGGTCGAGCCCCACAAAAGGATTACTAGCATCACTAATGTGAAGGAGATACGTATTATAGTTATGATAACCTTACGTTTACATTGACATCATAAAAGCGTCAAGAAAAAAAGGCTTTTGTAAAATTGAGAATTAGCGGGAGTCGAATGAATCAAGCTTGTCGTTTAGAAGAAACAATTTTATCAGTCAATAAAAAGAATGGGAACAGGGAACGGAGAGGAGTTCAAAAATCATCAAATCAATGCTTACAGCTTGGAAGCATTTCTAATGTTTAAACATGAAACACAACTTTTTGGTTATTTAAGTCATGTCCTTTTGGAACCAAATACAGAAGGAAAAATATGACTCGATTCTCCCCTTGCGATAAATCACAAGTCCAAATATCTTGTTCTTTTTTTGTAACGAAATTTTAATTGCAGGGTCAAAGTTTAATTTTCATTGGTGTTTATAAATTAACTTGTCAATTATATACCATAAAATAGATAAATGAGTCAAGTTCCGCTCTTCTTTCATGTTGTTTAACTATTGCTTGATTGGTTTAATTGTTCAATCAAGTTTTATTTTTCAAGATTTATGTTGTCTATGCAAATTCATTTGAACCAGACTATTAATTAATTAAATAATTAAAAAATAATCTCATTTTCACAAGTTCGGGCAAAATTGCGAGCTTGGATAGCTGAGCACACTGATACAGTTTATCTGTTCATTTTTCTATTCGAAAATTCATGGCGGTGGATATTTTATTGTTCTGCAAAATTGATTGAAAAAAAATAGAGATTTTATTCTTTGCGACAATCAAAACATCACTGAGAACTTATCTTCAGCGTATTTACTTGACATTAAGCTAAAATTAGTCAATGTGTTTCCCCGGGTTCAACGCAGACCACCTGAACTAAAGTTCTGAATTTGTATATGCTTTAATTGGTCATATGACATATAAAGTAACACATTAGGTTCTTTCCATTCAGTCATTAAATATTCAGAACTTAAGTTCCTGGCCCGTCTAATTGTTGATTTAATCAATCTTTGAAATAAAAAATATTTTATTAATACCTTTGTAGCTCCTGCTTCCACAAGTCTGTCTGCAGCGTGAACAATAGTTCCGCATGTGTCAGCCATATCATCTACCAAAATGGCGATTTTATCTTTCACATCACCAACAAGCACCATCGATGCAACTTCGTTTGCCTTTTTTCTTTCTTTGTGAATCAAGGCGAATTCAACATTGAGGCGATCAGCAATTGATGTGACACTGAAATTTAATAAAACAATTTTTGTTGTTATTTATGAAATTGATATAAGAAAAAGGAAAAAAAAAACGTTAGTTTTCTTGCTGTGTCCTTGTACATACCGTTTTGCGCCACCAGCATCTGGAGAAACAATTATCGAATTTTTCCATTCTGGAATGTTTTCTTTAATCCATTTAAGAACAGCTGGCTCAGCATACAAATTATCGACTGGTATGTCGAAGAATCCCTGCAATAAGAAAATATACGTTAAAAACAATCTTAATGATTGATACGAAATTTATGTAAGTTCAACAATATACAATTAAAATTTTTATTTGTACAAATTTGTTTGTACTTTTGAGAAGAAAATTGTGAAATAGAAAAAATCTCATTTTCTCTAATACTAAAAATTTTGTTCCAAAACGGGTAACTCTTTGTTTCCATTTTGCTAAAAATGTTAAAAACACATCATTTTAATTGCAGTATTTTGACTATTACATTAACAAGAAAATAAAGGAAGGTAAACATGTAATCATTCAAAAACCTTTTTAAAAGTACCAAACGTTTTTCGTTTTCACAAACTTTATGAACCTTAAAAAATAAATTTTCTATGAGTTTTATATCAACAAATAAAATGAAACGTCATTTATTTTCTAATAACACATCAAATTTCCGCAAGAATCATTAGAAAGCTTTAAACAATCATGAGCAAGAAACTGACAGAAAATCAACTTCAAGAACTTCAAAATTGGTTGAATAAATTCTCTCTAAATAAAATTTTCGTTGCTAACAAATTGCACCGAGATTTGTCTGATGGAGTAATAGTTGCAATGATGTTGAAAGAAATGTACCCAAAATTAATAGATTTACACAACTATTCATCAAGTTCTTCAGTTCAATTAAAACGAACTAATTGGGAGACTCTTAATAATAAAGTATTCAAAAAACTTGGTATTCAACAAAATTCAAATATTCTTGATTCGATTTCAAGATCAATTTCGGGATTTATAGAAAAACTTCTATTTACAATTATGCGCAATGAAGAAGCTTCTGCACAAAAAATTAAATTTCAATTGCAAGAAGAAGATGATTTGCCTTATGCCATGAATGACGAAATAGTTATGATCAATATGAATAAGCAGATTGGTGATGGAATCATACAAGTTCCTCAGAAAATGATTCTTTATTCGATTTTTGAACAAACATTTCGGGCATCCAAAGAGAAAGATATTAAGATTGATTTGCTTTATCAAAAAAATGTTCATTTGGAAAATTTGATTGAGTTGAAAAATGAACGCATTGAAGAATTGCAGGGACAAATTGAAAAATTGCAAAGTGTCAGGAAACTTGCAAGTGAAGAATCCCTTAATGTATCGGAACCAAGTTCAACTCTTTTTAAAATAGAGTAATTTGTATAAATTTAAAATTTTATATTAGTATTTTTACAATTTCATATGTCTGTAAATAATTGAATTTTAATAAACTGGAATGTCGTTTGGAGTTTAGAAAATCGATTATTTTTATTTTGAACTCTTAGCTATGTTGTCATTAGCTGTTTCATATAGATTTAGTGCGATTAACGTTAGATTTCTTAATCATTTATCAGACAATTTTTGAATGTAATATAGATGTAATATCGAGCTTGATATAGTAATATTGGCTGGCTTTAAAGCGGCTAACATGGCTAGGGGCACATGCAGGTTGTTCAATAGCTTCATAACGAGTAACTGTAGGCGCGAATTCATAAATATAGGGCGAAAAGGGTTTAAAATTATCCAGAGCCTGTAACAAGCAATAAATCATAGAAGGACAAAATAACCATTAACAACTCTGGAAATTCTTTAACAAAAACGCAGGTAAGCAAAAGGATTTTCTCTCAAATATATACGTCATCAAATCCATTGAATTGAGAAAAGTTTCAGCTTTTCATAATATAAAAGCACACAATGTAAACAGATCTATTAAAATCACAATCTCGTTTTTTAGAATTCAAAATGTTATCACTATTTTTGTTATGGAAAAAAAAATTAACCTTCCATTATTATCAACAATAATATGTTAGTGATTGTATTCCCGGCAACAATCTTATTTTGGTTATTTGTGTGGAAATTGTTTTTGTTTATGACGACGGCGAAGAGCTCTCATTAACGTCATGTGTTTGTAAGAGTCATCGCAGGTCATAATTATTCCACTCAATGGGGGGTAAATTGGAGATAGCAATTAAAAATAAAAATATATTTATTAATAAAAAAAACAAATAAAAGTCATCATAACAACAAAACAATAATTAATAAAGCATCGGAATAGATTAATCAGAAATTAGAGATTGATGCTGTGCGCTGTATGAAACTGTTTTGATTGAGTTATCAAAAGTGATGGAAATTTTAATTTTTTTATCAGGGCATCGCCAAATAACTTTTTGGAGTCTATTTTTGGTCATGGAGCATTTCTTCTGCAATAAACAAGAAGTGTTGCATGATTGGACTTGAACCTTTAGATTTTAGTTTGTCAAATCAAAAAATACTCCTTTTGTAATAAGAAAATGCAATTAAAAGGTATGTATCTTTTTGACACACGTAGTTTAAGACTTCAATGTTTTAATTAAGTGCCTTTACATGTCTCGAATTTAGAAGCATTTAATAAAAACTTGAAAGTGTGTTTCTATTAAACTGTGGATTTTAGATATATGTGCGAAAAGAAACAACCAAACTTTGGATGATATAAGTGTTTCTGGAAACGCAGTGGGATTTTCCATAAATGTTGTACATATCGTCACATGAATACAAAACTAGCTTAAATCACAATTTCTTAATTATTCAGGAGAGCTATTTTAAAACTTGAAACTGTATTTACTCCAAGGCTATTTCATGAAGTACAACTAAAACTGTGAGCAATCAATTACACGTAGAAACACGGTCATCACAAAGGCAGTCGCAGAACGCAATTGGCTTTCTTCTCAAAAGGAAAAACGAAAATTCGAAATTTTGGACTAAGGTTAGTTCTGCATTCATGCGAAGATATCAACATTCAATTAATTATATCCACGCTTACGCTTCAAGAGCAAGAACACTAGAAAAAATTGTATCCTCTTTTTGATTTAGTTTCTAATAAATGCATGAGCAGCTGCAACTTTTTGTTTTTGGAATGTTTATCAAATGCAAACAAACTGTAGATTCCCAAGTTCTTTATAAAAGAATATCCTCGAATAGAAACAGAAAAAAACAAAGTTGAAATTAGGAAATGTTTTAATTAATAAATTATTCATTACCTGAATTTGAGATGCATGCAAGTCCATCGTTATGATATGGTCGGCTCCAGCCACTGATAGCATATTTGCAACCAATTTCGCCGAAATAGGAGCACGGCTCTGTAATAAACAAAGTAAAAGAAAGGAAACAAAATTAAATATTGTTCAAGTTTATATTAAATATTTTACTATTTATGAGTTGATTCAATTTATATGAAAAAAAAAACAATATTATGTGCATGATGACAAAAACCAAATGAAACTTTTAAACATTTTAATTGCCAAAAATAAACAAAATTCTAGTAATAGTAAAAATATTAACAAATAAATTCAAAAAAAATAATTAAATAAAATAAGAAAGAAACAAAACACAAAAGCAAAGATTTATATTATAATTGAAATGTTTTTTTTTTTTGTTTTACATTTCATTAATAATAAAAATTATTATTATATAATATGTACGAATATGTTGAGGTGAAAATATCCCAGAATGTTGATTTAAATTTATTTAATTTAGGTCTGAGGACCTAAATAAGTAAATAAGTGAACCTTTAAAAAAAATGTTTTTTATTGTTGACCTAAAAATGCATTAATATTATGCAGAGATGAATAACATTTAAGGTAATGGTATGAACTAAGCTTGAATTGCAAAGTAAACTAACACGTCCTAGAAAGTAAAAAAAAAGAGTATAAAACTTTAACTGAAAACAAAAAACAATATAACAAACCGCTAATCTTGTTTTGACTAAAAACATTATGTTAAAACTATATCTATAAACTAATAAAACTTAAACTAGATATAGATATTATTTGTTCTTTTTAAGTCATGATGTTAAACATATTTTTTATAAATAAAAGAAAACTTTGTATATTAAAATATTTCGATCAATTTAAGATTAGGTTTTTCCATTATTCATCACTTTAAGCTATATGAACAGAAGTAAACTTTTTTTCTCTCTACAGATTTCCTGGTAACGAATATTTTATGGTTTAAAGTTTTATATGTGAACAAAAGAAAAAAGAGAAGAGCATGAGATTCCGAAAAAAAAGATGAGAATTGAATTATAAATCTTCAATACGCCTTGAGATTTTAGGAGACACAAAAAAAATCAAGAGAAGTTTTAAAAAAATTGGTAGTTTGCTTGTAATAAGTCAACAGCAATGGAAAGGAACTACAAACATGACCAACTAACATGACAGAAATACTCTATGGTAAGTATCAGTCCTCCTTAAATAAGCTGTTGAAAGTTGCACTCAGGGAAAGCACTACGTCGTGAAAGCCTATGTTACCAATACGCAATCGTCTCTTGAAATTTCGAGAGTAAGAACAAATTCGTTCAGAAATGATAAATTCTTTTCGAAATTAAAAATTAGAACTGAGTGTGGCAATTTTTAAATTCAAAATTTGGACAATTTTAGAAAAGAAGTTTTAACTGACAAGCATGCGAAAATGCGTAACATTTGATCTTAAAATTACGTAATAACAATCAGCATCTTTTAAACTACTGCTTCTGTACAACCTTACCAAAAAACCATCAATAATCGTATGAACCAAGCGAAGTTAAAATTTATATTTTTTTTTATATTTGAGTGTTCAACGCAGAGTTCAAAAGCCAATGTTGTATCCAATGTTGAACTGAATTGTTTAAAACTCCGAACAGTATTATACGAAAAAGTAAGTAGTATAGTTAGGAAAAAGTAAAGAAGATAAAAACGATTTTGTATTATCTTATATGCTTTGAAATGAAGTAAGAGTTTGAAGATAAACCAGCATTGACAGCATTGAAAAAAAAAACATGTTTTCATGGCCAATAATAGCGGATCAAGAGCGTCTGAAAAATGCCCTTTATTTGAAAGATCGCAATATTTTCAAATCAATTCTTTTCCAAACTTCTATCGAACAACCTAATCTTTCATTGATTAATGCCCAGTTTGAAAATCAAGCTTAATTTTAGCTCCCACACAAAAGTCTCTCCAAAATCTACAATCAAATATATTTAATTTTGTATGAAAGCTAAAAATTAGCTCGATCTACATTCAGAGCTTAAAACCGAACCTTTCCTCAGTTCAAAAAGATTTTCTTTGACTTATAAATCATGTTTAAGGCCAGCATTCTTCCAGAGCTCATAACCTAAGAATCTTATAAGCCTATTCGCTAAGGAATAATAACGCAGTTTATGAGTTCTTAAAAAATCTTGTAAGTGTTTTGACCGCTGGAAGAATAAAGTCCCAAATATAACTGTTGATAATCTTGAATTTAGAAAAGAAGTGTTGGTTTCATCACAATTTCCAAAAAGCTTATGATATGCAATGTTCACTGTAGACTGATCTTGAAAAAGAAAAAGTATTTTTTTAAATTATATAAAATTTTAAAAATTTACAGATTTATTTTAACATTATTAGTATGTGGTATAGGAACAGCAAATAAAAAATAAAAATTGGGGAAAACTTTTTTCATTCTCATGCCTTCAAAAGCTACGAAAAAGGTATGACTCTTGAGGGTTTTTTCTTGAAAAAAAATATAAATTAAAATAAAACGAAACCATACAGAAGTTAAACAAAAAAAAAAATTAATCTATATTTGTTTTATTTATATAAGAGTTTGGAAAAAGGGTACAAAGAAACAGTAAATAAATGAAATAAAAAAAAGAAACTTCGTTAGAAATAATTAAACTTCATTAAGTGTTGGAAATATTAATTGGGTTTCCTTTTAGTGCAACATTGTTGCATCGATTACTCACAGTATATTGTTTCGATGAAAATTCCTAAAAAGATATTGAAAAGAAAATAAAAAATCAAATATAGAGAATAAGGACGAAAAATAAACATCTTGCACAAGATGTTTTTTTTTTTTTTTTAATTTTTGTACTCGTCCCAATCGGAGTTGTGGAAAAATAGTTTGTGCATTTTTGGAAAATAATTGAAAATAAACAAAGAAATTGGTTCAAAAAACAAAAAAGTATACATATTTTTTGTAACAAATATAACATTTGTGCTTAGTGTAGAATAAAACAACTCAGTGCGTAAGAACACAAATATACTGGCGCAAATTTATAACCAGTCTTGATAGAAGAATACTCTAATAGCAATAACTTTTCAGACCTTTATTGAGGCAACAACCAACAAAAGCAATGCTAACACCTAAAACAATACAATTTTCTTGTTATAAAACTCGAAAACCGACCTTATTAGTACACTAACAAGGAGTTTGAGTTTTGTTTTGTTATTTTCAATGCAACTTCGAAAAAAAAATGAAGATTATTTTGTTAAACACATTTTTGTAGGACATCTTGGCAATACAAAGTCTTTTATTTGGCAATGCAAGACACTTTACGAAAAAAAAACTTAATAAACTTTTCATATCAATGTGAAAGTTGCAGATCAGCGTTTCATACTGACGGACTGGGCTAAAATTGTGCGTCACTATGTTGAACGTTCTACATATTAAATAATTAGGTATCTGTGTTGAAGGAAATGGTTCTTTTTAGACTATTTTAACCACAATTTCTTGGTTGCAAGTGTTCCAAAATACGTTCAAAGGGAAGGTTCGTTAACATATTAAATCCACTTTTATGGATCACCTTTAATTCTCGTGAAACACTTATGATGAGCATTTAGAAAATTTGACCGGATTTAAAAAGGAAACCGATGCCAATTTCATTATAATATGTTAATAAAAAAATGGAACCGCATTCTTGAAGTTCGATTTAAGAAAGAATCTCTGTACTTAAATGTGCGTTTATAGAGATCGAGGAAACACAACAGAGTGGTTTTTGTTGATTTTAAGTTGTTTTTTCTCTCAGTGTAAACCAGAATGAAGAAATGAACGAAAACCAAACAAATTCTAAAACACTTGGTGAAACGCGATAGGCCCGAAAACTTCATGTCATTATGTAGAAACCTTGAACGTAGGCATTTTGGAGATGCTGTTTATATGTAAGTAGACTGATGTATTTTTGGTGTATCGGTTTCTAGAAGATGAACCTATAAAAACTTAAAGGCAATGGAAAAGAAATAATTTTCATTTCGGAAAGTCAAGAACGAAACACCTGAAAAAGAACAATATTCTTCAACACAAAAATATTAACACCAACTTGTTTCAATAATGAAATAATACACATTACACAAAATAACGGATGTCCGTTATACATAACATTTGTGGAGTAAACAAAAAAAAATATATAATTGTTTATTATTTATAAAAATCGTTTCAAAAATATTATGATTTCTTTTCTTGAACTAAAAATTTGAAAAAAAAAAAAAAACAATAAAAATGAGAACAAATAATAATGGGAAAATACATTGAGGTTTTAGTGCAAACAAAAATTATGTAATTTACTCAACTCAAAATTAAAAACTTTAATTTAAGATTAATAAATGCAGCCTCACATTTATCTAAGTTGAACTCTTGCAAATCAATTTATTTTGTATAAAGTGTTTTTGCTAAGCAAACAGCAGGATTTCCTATGGATTTGCTTATTATTGAATCAGTTTGTTCCAACACCATTCTACACAGCTACATAATGTGGAAGATGTTTTCGTTATTTTCATTTTTCTGATGAGGAACTTTTATTTTTTCATCTCAATTTTTAAGTTTTTTATACAAAATTTCGAAAGATATTTTGGCATAAATGAATGAATTGCGTTTATGATTTTTATTTACTTTTTTATTTTCAAATGATTTTAAATTAAGCGTTTTGGATTTACAAAAGTCTTTGATTTGCATTGAATCTACGATTTGATAAGCACTTGCTGTTGTTCTTTCAAAAGAAATTGTAATTAATACAATTTTAGGTAGAATTTAATTTAAACACTTGACAAATGGAATTTTGAGGTTATGCCAAATTTGCTTTTCATTCCTGGTTTCCCTGAAGAAATACGTTTTACCAAAAGCAGAAGCGTACCAATGTATATACAACAAAATATGAATAAATAGTAAAAGAAGGTTAAAACTATCAAAATTTCGAGACACTTAAAATTGTTTCACCTTTTGCATAAGCAATAGTATCTACAAACCTCATAACGGACCACTTAAAGTTAGTATTCTCTTAAGAAGAGACACAAACACACTGCGGAATAAAGAAACATTCATTCATCTATGAACTAGATGTAGTTCAGCAAAACGAAAATCTGAAATCCCCAAAACAAAGTCAACTTAGGATAAAACGTCCGAGAAAAAAGTGATAATGCTTTTGTTGCTTTTTCAAAATAAACTTATTTGAATGAAAAGCATTACTGAACAAAAAGTTGAGAATTCTTCAACCTGCGCTACAAGCTACAGCCACATCTACACCATTGTATTCAGGGGGTTATAATAGGCAATCTCATTTAGCTTTAAATCGGAGCATTTAACTCTTTAACTTAATGTTATCATCGTGTTAAGATTCTCTCCAAGAGAAAAATCCTAGAGTTCTCCTTAATTTCTGATGGAGATAAGACATTGAGAATACGATTTGGCTACTGTACTGTGCTAAGATCAAATTGAATCAATTTAAGGCGTTATATCTAGTTGTAAGTGCAAAAAAAAACTTCTTTTTTATGGATTTTTTGTGAAGAGGCATTTAATTATATAAACACAAAGAATACATATCCATAAAGCAAATTTAATGTATTAAAAGAATTCGCTGTGTATTTACAAAAATATTGGGTTCCGTTATTTTTGTAGTAGATCTCCTAGACGACCTCCAAAAAAAAGGTGTCTGGCGGTGAGCAAGATATCTCTGATCCAAGTCACTTAAAATTAAAAAAAAACCAAAAGATTCATTTTCAGGATAGACGAATGCAGGTAATGAACGAAGGAATAGTCAAAATTTTGATTTTTGACAAAATGGCGGCTTCCCAAAGAAAAAAATCGTCGTTTTTCACGAAAATTTACCCTTTAAAATGACTTAAAAAATCGAATTACTGTCAAAAACCTTTTTCCTTCGTTCATTACCTGACAAAAGTATCTAAGAAAATTGTGTAAAATCTTCAAGCCGATTACTCCAGCCGTTTCGGAGAAATTTTGCTCACCGCCACACACCTTTTTTTTGGAGGTCGTATAGGAGATCTACTACAAAAATAACGGAACCCAATATTTTTGTAAATACACAGCGAATTCTTTTAAAACATTAAATTTGCTATATGGATATGTATTCTTTGTATTTATATAATTAAATGCCTCTTTACAAAAAATCCACAAAAAAGAAGTTTTTTTTTGCACTTACAACTAGATATAACCCCTTAAGTCAAAACAACGCTACATTACAAACGAAGCTTATCATCAAGCTAAGTGGACCCCATTTAAACACAACAACAAATACAATTCCATCTCAATCTAATTTGCAATTTATATTTCCTGATAGCTCCGATTCTACATATTTTATTATTAGGAATGAAAACTAAGCATTGAACTCTGAAGCTTGATTTGAATTTGATGGAAAAACAACACAGAACTATAGAAATCTCTGTTCGAGAAAGTACATTTTTAAATTCTTAAATAGCGCCATTTGACGACTAAGTGAGCAAAAAATCAAGAAAAAATTGAAGCTTTGAAGCAAAACATGGTAAATTGATACATGTCCGAGTTCTTTTTCAAATTCAAAAACGCATTACAAGATTTTTTTTATTGTATTTATAAATTTTTTTATAGTAGAAATTTTTATTTCAAAACTATGGCAATTCATATAATATTCTTAATCTATTCGTTTGAGAACAATTGAGATTAATATTGATGATATTGAAAAACAAAAATAGATTTTTTAGAAAAAAACGTTTTTAATACAATTTTTTGAAAATTTCAACTTATTTGGAAGTAAATAAAAATCGATAAACCCGATAGTTAATGAAACCAGCAAGCAATTCAAAGAGTACAAATCAAAAATCTTACGATGGATCTACACTAGGATGATTAAATCGGAACGATCTGGGAACAACCAAATGACTGTAGGAAAAGTATGCAATGCATAACAAAAGAAGGCAAACCTGCTTTACAGCAGCAATCTAAATCCAATAAATATGTTTTTCGTCAGCGCTGGTTAAAAATATAATTGTAATTAAAAAAAAAAACTAAAAACATAATCAAATCAGACAGCTTGTGCATAAACGGCTTCCTTCGCTACATTCCCCCGGTGCACTGGACACTTATATTCAACTGATATCAGTCGACATTTTTATACTGATAGATCGAAAACCAACGACGGGCTTGGTAGAGGCATGTACTGATACAACCCTTTCCACTTGGTATCGCACAACTCCAGTATTTGTATTGATTAAAACATACAGTTTTAATAGATATGTTTACAATATCTTTGAATGAATTAAAACTTAATCGAATTATTATCAACCGCAAGTTAGATTAGACAGCGTCCCCTAATTTATAATTTTTCGTATATCTTCTGTCGATACAAAAACTTTATAGAGTTGTGAGCATCACATAAATAAAAAAATTACTAAATTTGTTTACTTGTATAAAAATAGAGAAACAGACGCCCAAATCAATTTGCGTTAAAGCGAAACTCATAGTTTGGTTACCGTCAATTTTTGAAACGAAAACAATTTTCCCAAAAAGTAAATACCATCAAAATTAATAAGTAAAATCACATTTTATCTTATCCCAACTACTTGAAAAAGCCTTGATTTTAAGCCATTAAATAATTGATAACAGACATTTCAAACAAATTTTAAAACATATTTTTCTTCATATCTGTACAACCTGTTGTCTATACACAAAACTCCAAAATGAGTCTTATTTTAACTATATATCGTGTATGTCTACAAAAATAATACAATGTTACTCCCTAAGCTGATTACAAAAAAATTTGCGATTGTGTGTTTTCAAGCGAAACCTGATACAATAAAGCATTTTTTACATTTTCTCAACAGTACGCATGAGTTTAAATTAAAATATATAATGTAGCCAAAACAATTTCAATCACAAAATAGCACAAAATGAGTATAACAGATAAAAAACAATTATTATTACATAAATATACCAATAGAGTATGCTATTGACACGGCCACAATAGGTTTACATATAAAATTAAAAAAAAAAATAGATCATGCAAATTTTGCCAATAAATCCCAATTACAATTTAAAAACATTTTACAATTATTTTATTTTGTTTTAATATTAATTAATATTTTTTTATTGTTTAAAAAAAACGCTTTCGAAATTTTGTACAAAATGAACAAATATGAGAACACAAATAAAAAAAGTTAGTTTTCCCCAATTTCAAATTAAATTTTATATAAAAAAAATGTATACCCTAAATTTCCAATCGTAGTTTTTCTTTTTCATCATGGGGCCCTCTTCACCACCTGTCTGTAAGGAGGCAAAAACAATTACATTCTCTGTTCGTATAGGTTTGTTTTTGGATTATAAATATTATTACTAACACAGCTTCCACATTAAGAGCATTTTAAAAGTTTAACTTATATGAAAAATATAGTAAATATATTATTATGTAGAAGAAAAAAAAAATACAATAAATAAAAATATATTTAATTCAAAAATTAAATAAAAAAAAAACTACATCAAACAAATTAAATTAAAAAAAAAAAACTTTAAATTTCTTTTATCAAATTAATAATAATTGTAAATTGCACAAACAACTGAAACCTTACACAATTAAATAATTTATTGATTAATATTGTTTTGACAAAAGACTACTACATATTTTATTACCTTATCTTTTTTGTCTTGACGGGCATAGGGAAAACAGGGGATCACAGCTGTCACACGAGATGCTGATGCAATTTTGCAGGCATTTATCATAATTAGCAGCTCCATAAGGTTATCGTTTATTTCGCCCGAACCAGACTGAATGATGTAGACATCTTCGCCTCGAACAGATTCCCCAATTTCAACGCTTTGGTAGAAATGAAATTAAAGATAAAATATTTACGGGTTAGGGATAATTTGACGTGTTAAAATGTACAGCATTTTTAACTTTATTTTGAGAGCTTGGAATTTTTCGTCAAGTTTTTGAGTTAAAGTCGTAAACACGTGTATGTTTATTATTCAGGTATAAGGTTTTTTTCTGCATTTTTTTGTTATTCAATTTATGTTACTCAATATTACAATTTTTAAAAATAATACATAGTAAAAAATTCTACTGTTGATGTTTTGGTAATTTTTCGTATCCACAAACTTAACCTCAGAGATAATTATGAAAACGAAAAGCTGAACTAAATATCAAAAGGAAACCAAAATAAGATCATAGAAAGTAGAGTAAGCTTACAGATTTTTTTCATGAAAGGATTAAAAACTGCTACGTCTTATCAGGATGACTGACGCTAAGAATTACAGGAATCTCCATCCTTTCCGACAAGTAGAAAAAGAGAAATAATTCAAAACTCTTTAACAATAACTATTTTCTACTTTCAAGTTAATAAATTTTTACGATATATTGAAAATTTTTTTCCTGAGGATTTGGATTAGAAAAAAAAGAAAAAAAAAAATAACAAAGAATGGTTCTCCAAATGAAAATTTTCTTTGCAAAACATATTATTTCAGTGATTTTCAATCGATTAGTGAAGCATTTGTTCTTTAAATACCGTTATTTATCGATTTAAAAAATTTTCCTGATCGATAACAAGCCCCTTGAGAATAGATTTTACGAACATTTTTCAAAAATCTGACGTAAAGTTATAAACCCCAGGAAATAAGTTTTTAACCGATTGCAAATTAGATGTAAGCCGATTGCAAATTAGTTTAAAATTGACTAAAAATGTAACTGTAGATAGTTAAATGTTGCATTGTCGTCTAGTTCTCAGAAAATTTCAAGTTAAAAATCCATTGCAAAATTACACCTGAGCAAACGAATAGAAAAGAAAACAGTTAAAAAAAAACGTGTTTTGTTTCAATTTGTATTTCTTAAAAACAAAATATTCGTTTAAAGATTTAATTATGCAATATTTAATGGGCTAGTCAGAATTTCCATATTTGAAAAGGTCGTAAGAGTCGTTAACGACAAAAAAAAACTTAGTCGTCCTTTTTTTTATTAACTATGTTGTACTACACGAATTACACGGCGCTACTTGTTGGTCAATGTAATCTTAGATCTCAATATTTTTACATTATAAAATGATAAATTATTGCCATATAGAGCAATTAAAAAGTTATTTGGAGAATTCCGCCCCAAAAAGAAAACATTTTAGCAATACTTATTTTAAACAAACACAATAATGCCAAAATAGAAATAAACACAGAGAAAGTTCAATGAACTATGGAAGTAGACTGTTCACATTAAAGTCAAGTCATTATTATTTGTAGAGAAGTTCTGAAATGTAGTCAATCAAGAAATATTTGTTTAATTTATTTATTTATTTTTGAAATTTAATTCATAACAATGAAATAATTGGTATAATTGAATTTTTGTACCTACTGCTAAACAAACATTTATCAAAAATGGAACAGAGTAATGCAACAACATGCAATAAATTGAATAATGTATCTATTTTCCTTAAAAAGAAACACACACATTTCCTTTCCATATTATTTCATTATTTGCATTTGAATATTCGTCATTGGAGTAATAGTTGATATTTACTGAAGTATTTCAAATACACAGTATCTTATCACTTGCAAGCCATCCGATAGGGAAGTATATTATTTATTCAAAGTAATCACTAAACAGATACAATGTGCATTTGTTTTCTAAATGTTTGACTTGACGAAATGAAAACAACGTGCATTGCGTGCATGTATACTTCCTAACTGTGATCAATTCTAAGGGCTTTAGAATGCGGTTAACCACAGCTGGTTTTCTTAAAGATTCTGCTATCAATTTTATGTTTACGCTTGTTAGTATAGAATACAAGTGTATCAACCTCACCCATAAGCATTATAAAAATGATGTAATCCTAGAATAACAAACAGTTATATTTTATATGCACATTTCTTGAACTATTTAAGTAATAATATATTATAATAGTGTAAATTAATGAGACTTTTTATATATCAACATATTTTTTTAATGCACTTTGAAGTACTTTCGCAAAAATGTTTTTGGCAACTATTGTTCGCAATTATTTTCATTTATGTTTTTGAACTTTAATGCTGGCCTTAAGAGCCCGCATACACAATAGTTTAGTCGGGTTGGGTTACTTTTGTGCGCACAGTCAGCCGACTAAATAATGGAGTAGTAGAAATATTTAGTTTGAAGGAAATTGTTTAGCACAACAAACTTTCCTTTCGATCGTTCCTACTTTTTAATCGGCCGATATTTAATCGTTGTAGTGTGCGCTCTTTCATACATTTTTACATTCTTTAAGAAACCGACTAAACTGTCGGCTGATAAAAAAATTTGTAAAAGCTCATATCGATTTTCTTTTGAAACAAAAATATTCTAGATTGGTGACCCAATAAACCTTTTATATGCATCATGACCGGTGAGTGGTTGAAACCTATATTGCTAGACATACAATTAAAATATGAACGCATTCTAATAGATACTGTTAGAGCCCCGTGCATTACAGACTTTAATCGGCATATTGTTGGGACTAGTGGGCGATACTCGTTTGTTTGTAGGAAATTGTGTATCACAACAATCTTTTTTTTATCGGCCGATACTTAACCGTCATAGTGTGCACACTCATACATTTTCATACTGATTAAGAGCCTGATTAAAGCGCCGTTAGAAAGGTTGTAGTGTGCGGGGGCTCTTGAGTAATTGAAACGTCGAGTTAGGGATATTAAAGGGATCAATTTTAAAGTGGTTGCAGCCATTTCGTCGATCAAATCTTTTATTATTGATTCTGAGAGTTCTTCAAGATATCGATAAAAAAAACTTTTCTAAGTTATTAGGTCGTCGTTTTGACAATAGCAAAATAGAAAAAGAGAAACCCTGGAATGTGTTATGGCGATTGAAACTCTTCTAAATATATTTGTTTTTCTTGTCAAATAATTTGGTTGAAACTCTAAATATCGTTCAAACAAAAAATATAAAAGCGATAAAAATATCAAAATTGAAGCAATAAAAGCAATAAAAGGACAAAACATTGTCTTTTAGCCCTATTCAAAACAGTTTTATCAGGTAAATACATTATTTACCGTTATGGCGGTTATTTGGCTTTGAAAAATATTCTAATTAAAATCAACTGATATTGGTTTGCGACGAACTTCTAGACTTTAACAACTCCATAAAACTAATCTAATGTACTTTCATACGTATGTATATAATTGATTTCACATTATTATTTGTGTCTGTATGATTGATGGACTAAATTAACGAAATCAATTAGCAAGTATCTACAAAAAGTTATGTTATGTAGAAACATAGCTTAATTTTTTTTTTTTCTTTTTAAACTAAAAATCACATGCATGATAAAAGTGAAAAAAAACCATAATCAACCCCACTTAGCCCATATCTTTCGCCTTCAAAACAAGCTTTTGATGACAGAATTTCAAAATTTTAAACTTAACTTCGAATTCTTTGTCTTGAACCGCGTTCAAATGAACAAATTTCTCTGCAATTCATTGAGGTTTGCAAAGTATTTTAAAGTAAAGATTGCATTGAATGCAATTTTTCTATAGAGAAAGTGTCGACATAGTTTTTGTTTTGTGACAGATTTCGAAAAAAACCATAGCCGAGAAGTTAATCGGAGTTTTCTAAGATCATGATCATGACATCTTAATCGAAATCATAGCTTCGTCACAAAAATCTTTTCATCAACTACAGAAATATTATAGGTAGGACTTCTAAAAGCGCCCAGCCTCATTCTAATTAAATATGTTATCATTTAAGCTTATCTTTAATAAAATATGTAAGTCAACATGTTTTTAATTTTAATTGCAGAACTTTATAGAATAGAAAGAATATTATTATTTTTTCTATTTTTACTCATTTCGAGAGATAACAACAAAAGGCATCATCATCAACAATTTGAGACATCATTTAAAAATTAAAAAAAAAAAACAAAAAAAAAACTACAGATGATAACAAATAATCTACAAAAATAGAATAACATTTATAATTCCATTAGATTCCCTTGAAATATTTTGTGTTTTATTTAAATTCTTATTATTATTTCCCTTGGGCGAACATGAATAAATTAAATTCTCAAGTATAGTTTTAGTTGGTTTAACTTTAAGAAAGACGTACATAGGTACATATTGAAATGACAACAACTGCCAATACAAATCAACATTCATTATAGGCGAATTGCCAATAATAAATTAAAATAATACAATACAATAACTGGCGGTCACGAACATCAGAATATAGCACGATAGAAGCACCAAGAAACATCTTCTAAGAAGTAAATAAAAAGGGAATAATTTCAGTTACACCTCTCTCTTTCTCTCTCCTTTTCTCTATCTCTCTTTGTCTTTTTGTGTTTAAAAAATTGTTTTGCAAAAACGCATATTAATATTTTTTTTACAAAAAAGTACAGATTGATACCTGTTTTCTAGCAAAGGACAAACATCATTAGGATATACCTATAGGTAGACAAATAGAGGTAGACCTTAAATAGAAGATAAATTATAAATTTTTCTTCAAGCGCTCCTTCCCACGTGGATTCTATTCATTTTACAACAACATACCTACTACCTACCTACAAGGCATACACATTCGACATCAAAACAGCTGACAATGTGCCACCACGAGGTTAAGAATACATACCACCAAGCTACAACATACAAAAACAACACAAAATGCCTCAGGAATGGAAAGTTTTAAAATAAAACAATGAATCTCTTGCCCCTTTATTAGGCACAAAATCAATTGAATTCCGGTTAATTTTAGGAACTCTAAGCAAAAATTCATAGGCAATTCATCTGGTTTCATCTAACAATAAGACGACGACACACGGCATACTCTCAAAACACCACCAAAAAAAATAGATTCACCATCTTATGCGAAGAACGAAATAATTGAAAATATTGAAGGTATCTCAACAAATTGAGATTGAGAGTATAAAATTGGTTGGTGTGAGTATGAGTGCGTCAAATAGACATGAGAATACTGACACTGAGACTGAGGGCAACAAAAAAAAAAATAAAAAATAAATTTAATTAAAGAACACTTGTTTGTGATTTCTTTATCTCTTGCTTGCCTGCTTGTGCCTCCTCCCTTTTGAACAAACTCAACTGGGAATGGCTAGGCTAGGTGGTGCAATTTCATGGACAGGAAAAAACGTGACAGCAACAAAATATCGTACAGTCACTTAAGTAGAGAGTCTCCATAACCTTAAATTTTGTAATATTTTTCTTCACCTCACATGCTTCCGAAACGAAACACAAATTAGAATTTTTTGTTAAATAAATAACATCACTGTCCTTAAACAATTCCAAATTGAATATTTAAATTCGTTGACATGTTGTTTTATTATATTGTTTTTTCCTATAATTTTATATTAAATCGATAGTTGATGTAGTTGATTGATAGTTGTGTTGCTTTGCAATTAAGTTATGTCACATTTTCTGTAGGTATTCACTGAGTAGTTAGAAATATTTTCTTAGGACAAAGGGAAAAAAAAGAAAGAACAAAAAAGACGAAGAAAACCCCACGAACAAGAGAGAACACTTTAATTAAATTGCGTTTGTAAAAAATTAAAATCACTTTTTTTTTTCTGGAGTATGTAGAATTAATATTAGGTACTTACCATGTTTCCAAATTGCTGAATTTCTTTGTAACGACTTTTCCCAAATCAATGCCTAGCCTATCGACAATCCGTTGGGCCAAATCAGGATGAGAGGTACCCGAAAACACTTTTATGTTTGGCATTCTGGAGTGTAATAAGTTCCTATTACCAGCCTGTTTCTCCAAATTGTCGCGAATCAAACTTTTAGCGCGTATCGGATTAGCAGATCGAACTGGCATCACACAATCTACGGGTAGAAGTTTTTATTATTTTTACTTTTGATTCTTCATTGAATGAAAAAATTTTTACACAATAAAATGTATTATTTTATGTTTATGTGTGCGACACCCACCAAGCTCACCAACCATCAAGCAGTGCTCAGTGTTGTTGTTTGCAGCAGCAATACACCAACATAATTAAACATTAAATAGACTTGTATTTGGATTTTGAGTTGAGTTCGCTTCGCTCGCAGTTAATTGTGCTTGGCTTGATGATGTGCAAAATCGATGAGAACACGTCGAAAATGAAAAAAAAAAAATTGAGAATTGAACAAAATGAGAACGAAAACGAGAACAACGGAGAGATTTCTTACAAGTATTCTGGATTCTACAGTTCTAGAGTAGTTCTACACAGTCTTTACACTGAGAGAATGTTTATTATTATCAAAAAAGAGTGAGCGCAGAACAATCAGTCCAATACAAGTACGTTTTCTATGAGGAGAACCGTTTTATTTAAATAGAGTTGATTTGGTTATTAAAGTTTAGGTGTATGTGTTGAATTAAATAATAAAACATTAATTGAATTATGTAGATCATTACTGAGCATTGCCACATTTTAAAAATATTAAATTGAAAAATTTTTTAATACATAATTCAAATTTGAAGAGAGGTTCACATATTTTTTTTTACCTTGTCGTAGAAACGTACTACACTTTTGTAAAGTCTGCATGATTACGATAGCTTAGTCAGTTTATACAAAAAGGTCGGCCGGGTTAGTCCGTCTGTCTGTTTGTATAAGCTTTTTCTTTTTCGAAACTCTAGAGGTTTTGAAAATTATTTTTTTATGGATCATATACTATTTTGGGCTTACATAGTTTTTATATAAAACCAAACTTAAATTTTTGGATTCAAAAATAAATATATTACTATAAAATGGCATGCCAAATTTATTAATTTTTTTTATAAAAGTTTTTTTTAAAACGTTTTTGAAATTTTTGTTCTGACATTGCATCTTAATAAAAGAAATTAAGTTATGTACATACTTGTTTTGGTGTACAATTTAATTGTCATGTTATTTTTCCTTTGAAGAACGAATTTTACCAATTGTGTATAAGAAGTGTTAAACATTTTAGCAATTTGAATTCTAAGAGCTAGTTTGTGCGACATAGTCGTGCTTTTTATTTAAATTTTTATTGACACCCAGGCTCGAAAGTGAATTGAAAACAAAATTCAATTCCGATTGAAATGCAATGGCATTTTATTTCTCTTGTTTTCGAAACTGTTGTAATCTGTATTTGTAATTTCTCTTAAAATATTTCTCTTGATAGGTGGAAAATATTATCATAAGTAATGTTAAAAATTGTTTTCATAATTATTTAAACACTGTTTTAAATACTTTTGACCACGAAACAAAGCATGCCATTTGATTTGTTGTATGCAAAGGAATTTTTATTAAAACAAATTGAAAATCCTAGAGCCGTTTTAAAAAAATTATTTTTTAGATATAAAAATGTTCTGACATTAATAACGATCAAAATCTTAGTACCGTTAGTTTGGGCTTTAAAAAAATCAATTTGAGAGGATCATCCACAACTGTACTTTCCTAAATTTCGCTTCCGTAGTTTAGGCTGTAGCTCAACTTAAGGTAATTTTCGAGATATAGAATTTTCGAAAAAAAACAATTGGATTTTTTCACCTCAAATGTATTTTTTGTTTAAAAATATAAATTTTGTTTGGGGTAAGGAAATATCATTTAATAGTAATAAGTTATAGCGTTCTTTAAATACTACGATTTTTTTTTAAATTGAAATTCTTCGTTAAAACAAATTGAAGCAGTATTAAAAACTGTAGTTCTTCACAGCCATTTTCGAAATAAAATTTATGGGACTGATTTATAGAAAAATTAGTCACTACGTCGAAAAAAAACTAACTAAATCGGTAAAAATGTGTGTTACGAAGCGATTTGTATGTTATGTTTGATAAACGCTTTTTAATCTTAAAGGAATATTGTCGCACATATGTGCATTTAAATTTTTTTATTACTTATTAACAAACTGCGTTATAACACTGAGTCAGTATTTAGTTCGGTTGAGTCTTAAGTCTTTTAATACCAGTAAACTATTTAATTCTTTTGACTGCAATACTTTGAGTCTATGTTCAACGTATTTTCAGCAAATGGCCCTTAAAATATTAACAATTTCTTATAAAACTAGCTTTAAGTGTTATCTTAAAATTGTACGAAGTGAAAATTAACTTTCTTTTAGAATAAAAAAGAAGAAATCATTTATCTACATCTACATAATTACAATTTTCTGAAATACTTTTATCTTCTTTTCAATGAAACACTTTGAAAAACGTTCCTATATTGAATATGGCAATACTATTAAAATAACGTGCTCATAGCTTTTTTGTTTGGCAAACAGTGTCACCGCATTGGAGACTTCTGATAAAATATTTGCGTACACACATATGTACATTTATTCACACGTAGTACATTCTGACGTTCTCTGAAAAGTTCACCGAATGCTATCTTCTATGATGCGTTTATGTTCATTCTCAAACAAATAGTCAAGTTTTAGAAAATTTTTGATAACAAATAATAAAATGCTAACCATGGAAATCTTTTTATAAAAATACATTTGTTGTTTTCATTTTGGAATTTCGAACAATTGACGTATGTAGATTTTCTGTATTCTTAATCAAAGCCATGTGCGCAAGTACTAACAAACAAATGATATAGTTGTTGTTTGTAAGAAAAATCGAATCAACAACAAATAAATTGAAATTGATAGCAACAACAAAAATCGTATGAGCTTGGTGTACGCATATTTTTTTTTTTTTTAACAAAATATTTAAATGTTTATACCATTTGAGTTCTTAGATTTATTTATTTTAAACTTACACAAATTATTCACTTTAAACCCACACGCACTTCAGCACAATAAACTCAAGATACTTCTGAAAGAAAGCACGAGTTGCTACAAACTAAATGAAGTTGTTTGTTAGGATTAAGCATAAAGTAAAATGTATAACTGAAAGATACATTTGCACTCAAGTCATTTGTTGCAGGCCTGCCAGGAATTCAAGTTAATTTTTTTTTGTTATTGCATTTTATTTGTGTGTGTCCACCTTTTTTTTTTGTTCAGAATAGGATGGGAACTGGGAGTCATAAAAGAAAATGTCCTTGAAATAACCTCTAGTTGCTGTTTTTACACACTGATATTAAGACCATTGACCTGACTTCAGAATAGAATTGGTAGGTTTATTTTCCTTTTATAATTATTTCCTGGAAAATGTATAAGTTATACCTGTTCCTGTTAAGGTAGCAATGGTGTACATGAAAAAGTAGAAATTATAATTGATGTCCGCCTGTTAATTTCTAAGTCTTAAAGAAAAATGAAGATGTGACGAATGTTAAATGAAGATTTTAAACTTTTATTTTGTTGTTTTGAGTTTTTAATAGCTATCATTTTTTTTAGTTATAAAAGAACTAAAATTATTTAATATTGAACTGCAAATTAGTAGCTTGATGCTTGAGGCGATAAGAAATCTTTATAAAACTAATAAGTTGTACTTAAATATGTTTTTTTACATTTACACGAGAATATTAACTTTAAATTTTGGACACAAATTTTACCTACTTTTATCAAGATTTTTTTAATTCAGTTCAATTCAATTTCTTGTATTTCTTGTATGACAAAGAATGTTTTGAAAAAAATTAACCATTTTTAAGAAATTACATTGTGACAAAAAAGAAGGTTAAAAAATTTACGCGGAAGGAGACCTAGCACGTTTTTTAGAGCTTGGTGCACTGACTACAAAACGGTATGCAAAAATTGGGTTACATTCTCAAAATCTGTAACTAGGGCCCAAAAAGGATTTGTTGAACCTTCATCAAAAAATCTAGTCTTGTAAAATTTTAATTCTTGTACTGTTGTTTTAAACAATTTTTTCAAAACAACACACTGTTCCCAAAAGTATATTCTAAAATAATATTTATTTCGGAACCAAGTGAGGACTGAAAAATGCAAAAATATAGAACTACATTATCTGTTAGCTCTGCCTTTGATTCTTAAATTGGTGAACATTTAAAGATGATAGACTTTTGAAGGCGAAGTTCTAATAAACCGTTTTCAGGCCCTAAGGCTAAATTTTTGGGGTGTAATGTTTATATTTTGAGTGTCAAACAGTGTTATTAACGACATACAAAAAAATTAAAGAAAATTCATCATAAAAAAAAAAACAAAATTATTTTTTAAAGATATCGATTTTCTGTTTGTTCTTTTTTTTTTTAATATAATATAACGGTTACTTAAACGCTTGAATAAAAAAATTCTGGTTGAAATTAGTTGAGTCGTTTAGAAGATAGTCTAGGTCTAGGTATGTAGGCATGTACATATTTTTTTTTTTTTATTCATTCGGAAGCAGATATTTTCGGATCAAAGTCTCAAAATAAGTTGTGGTTTATAGATATGAGTTCACAACGAACAGGCTAATGCATTCTGTTAACAAAATTTCAAATTTATTTTTCTAAGATTTTCGAAAAAAAAAACAAGGGGAAGGGGTACCCCTTCCGCATTTTCAAAAATTTCCTCCAAATCTATCGAGTAAGACATCAAAAGAAAGGTCTCTTTAAGCTCTATTTGTAAATGAAAACCAAAAGTTTCCTGGAGGTCTAAAAGAACAGACCACAGTGGTCTGGTTCAGTACTGGGTTACCACAAAAACACGGCTTTTATGTTCTTAACGCTTTTTCAAGACTAAGTATTTAAAAAGTAACTTCAAAAATGGGCTTCATAAAGTATACGTTTTAGTCTTGGGTTTTTTAAGTCTTGGGTGCTTTCATAAATGCATGGTTGCGCAAGTCTGACGAATGCAAAGCTTTCATTAATGCAAATGACAAATGTCAGGTGTTCATAAATGTTAAACGCAAATATTTGCAGCGCAAATGTGCAAATGAAAAAATTCCCATGCGCAATGAATTTAAACTTGAAGAAAGAAGGAACATGACGTAAAAAATGATACAGCTTTCCAATTCTATCAAAATTTTGAATGGAAATTCATAATTCAAGTCAAACTAACAAAAATAACCGCGAATTTCTTGCATATAATAAATTTGTAAACATTTGGAATAATGTTTAAAAAAAAAGATTTTTTTTTCTTAAAGGATGGAATTGGTTTATTTTGAAGAAGAGGCTGAATTGAAAAAAATTTGTGATTTTGACCCTTCCACAACCGATTACTTAAAATAAATAAAATCTTTAGAACTATCTTTGTTGTTGTGTTAAGTGTAAGTTTTACAAAGCTGAGTTCTAAGTACCAATGCTCTTGTCTTCGAGACTTAAAATATTGGCTTCGAATTCTTTAAATTGCGAAAGAAGGAACTCATCAAGTCCAAAAATAAAGATATCATTCATTATTTTATAGTGAATAAGTGAAATAGTTCATCTTTCGATATTTGCAAGCAACTTACCATTTACATGTATTCCTTCTATAAGTTTTGATGAAAAAGATGTAATTTGTATTTTACTGATATTGAAGAAAATAAATGATATTAATTAAAATGGATTAAAATTTTCTTAAATCCACATTTCATAAAATTTGTTTATTTATTTTTTATAAAGCGAAAACAAAAATGAAAGACTCGGCGCAATCTTTTTTTACCGTAATATTTGAAAACGTTCAGTTCCAAATTTTAAATTTCAGTTGCAGTTCAGAGCGTTCAGATACAAAACCATGCATGTGTGGGTGTGTCTGATGTTTGGTATCGTCAACACTTGTTTTGAAAAATATTCGTACCCAAAAATTAAAAAAGGTGATTTTTGGTTTTGTGTAAGTTTAAGATTTTGGTTTAATAAACCAATTCTATACTAAACACAAAGTAACTAACTGAGCTTATGAGAAAAAAAATTATTTTTGTACTTTTACTAATGTACCACATGTGCCACACCGGTAGTGGTACAGGTAATTGTATGAAAAAATTCGAAACTGGAACATCAATAGCAGTTTTTTATTATCCCATTTGATCCATATAGATTATAAATTAACACGTGTTATAACAACTACATGAGATCTTGCTTTTCATCAGGATCACGATTCATGATCGCAAGATCTCATGTAGTTGTTGTTATATACGTGTTAATTAATGATCTATATGGATCAAGTGGGAGTTTTTTTCATGCCAGTACCCGTACCGCCATACCCTACTAACAATTTTGCTTCTATAATGCTTTACAGAAGCAACAATTGCATCTGTAAAGCTTGATAGAACCAAAACTGTTTGTCGGGTATGTATCCCTACAGAATAAATTTCGGTGTGGTCATTCCTTAAGGATATTCTAAATTGAAGATATAGCTTCAGTTTAACTCTGGTTCAAATAAACATCATTTCTATCAACTATTCGTTAGTAAAAAAAGGAAAAGGAAAAAATCTATTGCAAAATGATTTTGAATTTCGCCTGTATTTGTGTAAATATCATTGGACTTTTCTCATACTCCCTATTCTTAATTATTTCTAAATTCGAATTGCTCTTAACTTTCAAATAAAAAACTACATAAAAATTAATTAAAAAAATTTTCATGGAACCCTTTCATCAATACCCCCAATTTCTTCTCTGAACGATACCAACTTAACGAATAAAATCAACTCAACGAAAATCAGCAAAATTTCAAGTGACACAGATTTGACAGTTCACCATCACCATAGGACATCTCTCTCATTGCGAAAAAGCACCTTATCACTAAAGTCAAGTTAGAAAAAGATAGTTAGAAAACATAAAAATTTTGTGCAAAATTTTACCAACAAAAAAAATATATAATTTAACAAATATTTAGTTCTCGTGTACATTGTTCCGTTTTATTTTTAACAAAAAAAAAAAACCCAGGTATAACAAAATAATTGTTAAAACAAAATATTACTAATATTTTCATTTATTAAAAAGATAATAGAAAAGAATCAAATTTAATTTACTGCAACCATACACGAATATTAACCAAAATTTTGACGTTTCTTTCGTTCGCGCAACAATGAGAGATATATTTTTATAGAATGCATAAATAAATGAGTACTGTTTTTCTTGTATTAGTCCCGTTCCCGTCTCTTCATATTAATTTAAACAGAAGAAAAAAAAACTAAATTCATTTAAAAAATTCACATTTTATTAAAAAAAACATAAATTTTGCATAGGTCACTTTTTATCAATTAAAATCGTTACACCACAGAGGAGAATAATCAACGACAAAAATTAATCAGAATGGCTGATATGGCAGTATCCCGCATCAAAAGGGAATTCAAAGAAGTTATGCGAAGCGATGAGGTAAGTTTCCTTTCCTTTCCCAATTCAATAATGAACTTTTTTTAAATCAAATCAATCGAAAAATAACACAAATATTTTCCCTTTTTGAACTCTTAAAACATTAAACAACAAATCATTAAAAAAATCCGGCTAAATCATTTTAACCTTAAAAAGTTGCACCTTTCTATTATTTTTTTGCACCACTTTTTTTTTGTATTGCCTTTGCCTTCTCGGCATAACACTACAACAGGCTTTACGTAAACATTAAACAAATAATCAAAAAATTATAATAAAACACCGAAATATTGACAACTACTTGCCGGAATTTGATGAATCTGCTGCTCCTCCAGAAGAAGCATTATTATGTTCTCCTAGGTCACTTGATTTGGTGCAATTCATTGCCAATTTACACACAGTTTTTGCACCACGAAAATATATCAATTTGTTAAACACTCTAAAGTCTATTAGTTTGATGTTAGATAAATATTTTGTAAACTACAATATTGTTTTTGCTTGAATGTCTTTTTTTGATGAAAACTGTGGCACTATTCTAAATTTAGAATAAAATCAATAGGTGAGGAAAATAATGCTCTCATATTTTGTATATAACAGACGGAAGTTTTTGTTTTTCTTTATTTTTCATTCAGCTGCTAGAGGTACTTCTGCTGCTGCTGCTGTTTGTTTTTATTTTTATAGCAAATTTAATTACACTCTGACCTGCAAACTGGCAATGGCAAAGTTTTGTCGATAAGAAATTTATAAAGCATTTTTGGGTATACATCCATTTGATTAAATCTGTATTTCTGTAGGTAGTGATTGTATATTTTTATTTTGTAAACAATGTATTTTTTAGCAATTTTAAACATTAATTGCCGGTAAAGAATTTTTTTTTTAATTTTTTGTTTGTTTCTTTTTTTTTTGCAGATAGTTCAATGTTCAATTAAAATTGAATTAATCCATGATGATTGGACACAATTGAAGGGAGAAATTGCTGGACCGCCAGACACACCTTATGAGGGTGGCAAATTTATTCTTGAGATTAAAGTGCCCGAAACTTATCCATTCAATCCGCCCAAGGTAAATTTTTTTTTTAATTTTCAAAATTATTGTTCTTACACTATTTAAGGAATGAACAGAAAGTGATGCTCAAATTCAATAAGAGTATTATTTGTGAGATCGTATTAATTATTTGAGAAATTCAAACAAATGTTTCTTATAATATTTTTGATAACGATCTGGGTTAGAAAATTAACCCCTTGTAGCCCCATGTGACATTTCTGTAACAAACCGAAAAAGATCGCCCAAAAGCAGAATAAAACATATTTTTATTCTTTTAAAGCTTCTTACATAATCTTTAAGAATTGCTTTATCGAAATAATGCGCCATATTTCAAATAAATAGCACCAATAGTTTTTAATTGGCAGTTAATGTTGAAAGTTCGGCTTTTTTGGAAAACAAGCAAATTTATGTATGTAAAAACTATGAAATTCAGAAAAAATATTTTTCGTGCATAAACTAACGGGGTTTTATTTTTGGATTTTAGGAATGCGCCTAAAAATAAATATTAGATAGCTTTTTGTTTGAATTTTTGCATTTATATACAAAATTAAATTATTTTAACTTTTTTTTTTACTGCGTAAATTTCGAAATAACTAAGCAAATAATGAATTTATTGAATTTTAAAAAAATACGTGTTTTATAATAGCTAAAGCCCTTTCGATTTACATTATTAATTTTAAAATTTACGATGTTGGGTTACAAGGGGTTAATTAGGACATTATATAAAATTCAAAATAAAATAAAAATGTTTTTTTTAAATATGAATAGCGAAAGATGAACATTTTGTTATAATTTAAGCACGTAGCGTATTATTTGAATGTACATCTTTTACTCTAGCCTGTTTGAACGAACACAATACGGCTAACTTAAGGATTACTATTCATTTTTATGTTAAGTTCAGTATTTTAAATAAATTTTTTTTAAATAATTATTAAGATTGATAACATTTTGCATTATTAGCCAACTCATGTCGAATTCATTTAAAAAAAAGTCGATTTAAAATCGGTTTTTTGTTAGTTTTATTTAATACTCAGTTTTATTTAATATTTAAACAAATAAAGTAAATAATTTTAATTTTTAAGCGTTCCTATTTACATACATATATGTTTTGTGACCAAACTATTTTTCGTTCAAGAATAAGATTATTTCGAGTTGTGTCTTTAGTGTACTTAAGGGGTTATATCTAGTTGTAAGTGCAAAAAAAAACTTCTTTTTTGTGGATTTTTTGCGAAGAGGCATTAAATTATACAAACATAAAGAATACATATCCATATAGCGAATTTAATGTATTAAAAGAATTGTGTATTTAAAAAAATATTGGGTTCCGTTATTTTTGTAGTAGATCTCCTAGACGACCTCCAAGAAAAAGGTGTCTGGCGGTGAGCAAGATATCTCTGATCCAAGTCACTTAAAATTAAAAAAAAAAACCAAAAGATTCATTTTCAGGATAGACGAATGCAGGTAATGAACGAAGGAATAGTCAAAATTTTGATTTTTGACAAAATGGCGGCTTCCCAAAGAAAAAATCGTTTTTTTTTCACGAAAATTTATACTTTAAAGTGGCTTAAAAAATCGAATTATTAACAAAAACCTTTTGCCTTTTCATTACCTGACAAAAGTATCTAAGAAAATTGTGTAAAAATTTCAAGCCGATTACTTCAGCCGTTTCGGAGAAATTTTGCTCACCGCCAGACACCTTTTTCTTGGAGGTCGTATAGGAGATCTACTACAAAAATAACGGAACCCAATATTTTTTTAAATACACAGCGAATTCTTTTAATACATTAAATTTGCTATATGGATATTTTTTCATTATATGTATATAATTTAATGCCTCTTCACAAAAAATCCACAAAAAAGAAGGTTTTTTTTATCACTTACAACTAGATATAACCCCTAAACTCATTTTCGAAAAAAAATGCACCTGTTTTCACTAGAGCCCAAATGAGATAATTTCGTAAATGAGGTCAGTTCAGATTTCAAATTCAATTTTTTTTCTATAGAATTTGACATTCGAAATGAGATAATTTGCGTTATTATCTCATTTGGGCTCTAGTGAAAACAGGCTATTATGCTGTTATGATCAAACACCATAGATAACATGCTCGAAACAATGTTGACACGTAAGACGCATTGAGATTGATTTTAATTCGATTTTTTTTTTTGTTCAAAGGAATTCGACACAAGCTTCTACGATATCAACAGCTCAAATAATATATCAACTAATTTTGTCAATTTTTTTCGAGGTTCAGCTGCATGAACTTATCGTAAAAATGAGAACGATTAAATCGAATTTCATAAATTTTATTTTAATACTAGCCGACCCGGCAGACGTTGTTCTGCATATATTGATTTCTAACCTGTATTTAGAATATTGGCTGTAAATGGGCAGGTTCAGAAACGTTAGGGACTAAATATTTAGGTAATTTCTCGGTCTCTGATTAGTCAACTGTCAGAAAAAATCCTTCCAATTTAGGTAATTTTATTGGAAAGCTAGCTGGAAAGTTAGGCAAGAAATTTTTCCCTAAACATTTAGGAAAGTTTATTTTGTCAACTTGACAACTGATTGTTTTTAATTATAGAATTTCGTTAACAGAATTAAATTTATTTGTGTGAAAAACGAGTAAAATGTGCATTATCGGTTATAATTTAATTATTAAAAATGAAGTGAAATTTGGTGTCTGCCCCATGCGATCTATAAATTGTTAAGTAAATTTCGAAATTTGACAATAACATCACATCCAAACTAATTTAGGGAATTTACTCAAATTTCCGTTCAGAAAATGACGTTGCCTAAATATCTAGTCCCTAATATTTCCTGAACGTGCCCAATATAATAATAAAATGGAAGCTTTAAAAAAATGTTTTGATTTGACGCTGAAATACATATTTAATGGTTTCGTAATTTCTGTTATTTTAGTTACATTTCTATGCCCTAAAGCTTACTAACCGATTACAGAAGATTGGAATTCAGCTGTCAATTGTAACAAATAACCTTAATCGGTTCCACCACAGAGTTTTAAGAGTTTAAAAAAAAAAAACAAATTGCTGAAGTCATTTTTCTGTCAATGTGGAAATTAATTGATAGTTTGAAATAAATCCAATGTTTTCCATTTAAAATGATTTTTAATCAAATTTTTGTTCAACTTGGTCCCGCATATGTCAAAAATCTGCGCAGCATGAAGTCAAAAGTTAAAGTTTACTCTGCGTGTGCTTCATCAGCATCAGCTTCAACTTCGCATTGTAGCGTTTTGTATTTCTTTCGTACTATTCAACTTTGACAGTACCACATTTTCAGCTTCACCATTGTGTTCACCCAGTAACTCTGGTTTTCATAACCGTTTTTTAGGGTCCAATAATCATGCAACTGATATAAACAAATGTACGGTCGTTAAAATTTTGTGAATCCTACAAGAGAGAACAAAATCGGCCTTATTGTCCAAACAATTTGGTGTTCATATTTTCTACAATAAATTGTTGGGGGTTATAATGAGTCGAATGAAAAAAAAACTTAATAATTTAACTGCTGCTTAAAATAAAGATAACTTTATTTGAAAAAAAAAAAACATGGACATAAAAAAAGATGATTATAACCTGAAGAATATAAAATTGCCAAAAGGATGTATCTTATACAAAATTGAGTTTTGTTCGGTTTTGTAAGAGGGTTTTAAAACTGCTTCTCATTTAGAGTTGAGCAAAATAGAACTCTTTTTGGATTGGACCTTGACATTAGAAATTTGTAAAATATGAATTCGAAAATATCTCAATAAAGCATTCTCTTTTAAAAGAGGTTAGTTTGCATAAACTTGCTTTTAAATTTAACTAATAATCAAATTTTATTTATTCATAATTGCTTCTCCTTTTTTCTAAGGTTCGATTCATAACAAAAATCTGGCATCCCAACATATCTTCTGTGACCGGAGCTATTTGTCTGGATATATTGAAAGACAACTGGTTAGTATTGTAACATTGTAATATTATAATATCTTTTCATAAGATTAATTAGCAATTTTTGTGTTGCTTTTTTAAATCCAAAACCAAATTTAATTCATTAATTAAACACTTACTTTTTTTCATATTTGTGATAACTAGGGCGGCAGCGATGACTCTACGGACAGTTCTACTTTCGTTGCAAGCATTATTAGCTGCGGCTGAGCCAGACGATCCTCAAGATGCAGTTGTAGCTTCACAATATAAAGAAAACCACCCTCTTTTTGAAATAACTGCAAGGCATTGGACAAATGCATATGCTGGAGGTAAAGTCGCAAACAAACATTCAATTGTGAAACGTGATCATGTTCTGTCTTTTTTGCAGGACCCCATAAATTTACTGATATTGATGCTAAAATTCAACGTCTCAAAGACATGGGTATAGACGAACATGATGCCCGAGCTGTATTATCAAAAGAAAACTGGGATCTAGAAAAAGCAACTGAATATTTATTTAGATAGCTCGACAAAAAAGGTTTTAAAAAAAGCAACACATCATGTTCAACGTAAAAAATGACTTCAAAAATAGAACACGAACAACTCCATTTCTCTTCAAACAGGAACTTAAAAAGCAAATCCTGTTATTTATTATGATAATTAATTAATTTACTGTCTTATTTGCTAAACTAATTTTGTTTTTTGTATTTTTAAATCCCCAAAAATTGATTTTTTTAAATGTTATCGTTATTGTTGAGGTGAAACCGAAAAGTGTTATACAAAATGTTTTTTTATTTAAAACTTTCAGCTTAAAAATAAAAACCCATAGTACCTATCTTTAGAAAAAAAAAATACAGTAATTACCGCTGAACAACAGTGAAAATACTCTGAGTATAGAACGGCTTTCAAGTGATTTTGTCTATCATTTTCGTTTTGCAAATAAAAATAGATAATTCTTGTGCTAAACATTTCTAAGCACATTAAACATAATAATAATATTGAAAAATATACAAAAACGCATTTAGTTTATTTTTTTTTTTTTGTGACTTCAAAAACTCTTCAATTTATTAAAATGTATTAAACAGGCAAAAAGTAATTTTTTTTTGAAAACAAAATGTTCGGAATGCAATTTATTAGATTGTTTGCGAATCAAAATTTGTAAATTAAATGAAGAAAAAAAAAATAAAAAAAAAAATTATTTGATTTTATTTAAAAACTAAATATTTCTCCCTATATTTTTAATTTTTTGTTTAACATATTTGCTAGTTTTTGCAATTTTAATTTATTCTATTTGAATTTTTGTTTATTTGTATTCTTTTGTTTTAACTGTTCTTTCCATTCTGCTTCCAGGCGAATATATGATCCACTATTTGTGGAATTATTCTGAGTTGTATTGATATCGCTACCGGTCTTCTTACCAACTGCTGCAGCAACTTGCTTCATTATTTTTTCCTCAAACTCTCTCTGGTGATCCTGATTGCTTCTTGCTGATAATTCACCAGACCAAAATCTACCGGATAACTCTGGTTGTCTGTGTTTGTATATAAAAATGGAATTATTAACGGTTTACTAAAAAACAGGGGATAAAGTATGTACCTTCTGGTCCTTCTTCTGCATACTCTTTTCAAACTGCTACTCTCTGATTCGCAACCGTCACTGCTTGTGGAAAAATATCGTGGTGCAAATTGTTTCGATTTTTCCGGAGTGTTGCTTGTGTCAGTTTCACTACTTGATTCTGCAAAATGCGAAGCACCCAGACGTAGTCTTCGCGATAATTTTGTGTTATGTTCTAAGAAAAATAAAATCAATTATGGAATATCTTTGGTAAGTTAAGCAAAACAAGTCAGATAAAAATCGAAATGCATAAAAAAGGATGAGCATTGTCAAAAAAAACTCAAAGGTTACCGATTACAATACACATTTTGAAAAATAGTTAAAAGAGCAACATAGGAAGAGGCTATTGAAGGAATCAATTTGTTAATTGTATGAGAATTTAATAAGAACCTCACAAGAGCTCGAACTGAAAAATTTGTATCTAAATTGAAATTCAATAAAGCTGCTGGAACTGGAAACCTTTTTCAAAGCCGTAGTTAATGACTCTGGTGAGTGGTGACATGAAAATTTCCTAATCAATTAACTCTCAACCAGATTAACTATATTGCGATCGACGCAACACATTCCTCCAGTATCATTTATGTCCGAATGTTCTGAAACCTCCACAACCTCGGTTAAGTCGGATTCAGGAAAAAGCTTTAAGCAAATATTTTGATGAAGTTTGATATCGGACGTTTAATTAAAATAAATAAAAATAGATATAAATTCAATGATACTTTTTCAAGAGAGAAAATACAATACAATTTAATTTTCAACGTTACACACCAAGAACAAAAGCCTATAAGGATATTGCAAAGAATTTGTCCTGGTTCTATAAACACGTACTAAACTGCATTATTACTGATTTTTTTTTATGTGAAATGCCGAGAGTAAATGCCGACAGACTAACATATTTCCTATCACTACCTTATCTGCTTGTAATATTAATAAGAATCGGGCACCTCTCGCTGCTAACTTTTGGACTGTAATAATATCATTCGAAAAGCCAGATAATTCATTCATTTATCAGTTATAGACTGTTTCTATCAATTTTTCAAGTTTAAGTTTGGCGGTCACTGTGGTGTATGTGGAACATTTTTGGTTTGTCTTGAGAAACAAGAACACTTATGCAATTTTTATTTCCTGATTAGACAAGTTGGCTTTTCTTGGCCAGTTGCTTGTAGAGAAAGAAAACAAAGCCTTGATTCAAGAATCATTTTGAGTTCAACATATTGAGCATAGTCGAACTGTTGTTATCCTTCATTAATAAATTAATTCCCAAATGCTATTTCACATGTTTAAATAACTCATATAGGCAACGGATTAAAAAAAACTTAACATAAGTTTTTTTTTTTGTGGCCAAAATAAGAAATTTTTCAGTTTATTAAGGGATATCATATTTCATTTGTTTTTTTTTTGTTCTGAAATTTAATTTTTATCTTCAATCAATAATTTGCTTACCTTCTGTGCTGAGTATAGGCAAAAGTCCAGGTCTACATTTGGTTGGCATCAAACATAAACCAATCCATCTTGGTTCCATTAAATTATTAGAAACTTCTTCACGTAGCTTCGTTGGTGGAGTTTCAAAAAGATTGCCACCTTCTGATGCGATTTGCAATAAATTCAATATAGCTCTGTCTCGATCATTTTCTATGAGAACGCTGTGCTCCCTAAATTGACATCCCTTAAATAAAAGAACAAAAAAATAAAATCATACATTTTTTTTAAATGCAAAAAATGAAAAGCTATCCCAGACGGATAGCAATGCTAAACTGATAAAAATTTACAAAATATAAGTACATTTGGTCCAGGTAGTGTTTCATATCGAAATGCCTGTTGACCACAACATGGATATCGTCCCGCTGGACCAGCAACTCGTCCTTCAGTAACTGGTCCCAAAAATTGAGCCCCGTCCGGATGAAAACGACACCAAGTCATCTGGAAAAAAAAAATCACTTTGAAATCAAAAATACACAACTTTGATAATCCATGCCTGATAAACAGGAAAATGACTTTCACAAATACAACAATAAAGAAAATGACAGTGTCCCCAGAGCTTCCAATAGACTTTACGCCAAGACTTTAATTCTTTGAACAACGATGATATGTAATTGGATAAATCCCAAGCTGCATCTCGAGTATGTTGGCTGACTAACTGTCCCCATCGATTAAGACGAATGTTTGATGGTACACAACTAATATACGAGCTCATAGTCTGAGTTATACATTTGCAGCACCTGTTTGTTGAATATTCATAATGACTCGATCTATGTAAATACAAAAATTTCAATTGATATACATACCTTGAGCAACGAAATAACCCAGCTAAACTAAAATAATGTCCACGTAGAGCTTGTGGCTCTGGCTCGGTAAGGCTTTGAATAAGCTTAGTCCATAGACGTGGTGTTACACGTTCTTTTTTATCTTTAACAACTTCTAGCTCTAAATTTGTAAACATAGCAGCTAATCGAGTTATAATCGAATCGTTTAAGCATGACAAATTGGTTGATGAGCGTACAACATCACTTAGACGAGCATGACAAAAAGACAAACAATCTAGAAGAAGAGGTTCCATCTGAAAAGGTAAGTGCTTATTAAATGGTAACATCTTTGTTTAAGTCCTTTACTTGAAGAAAACTGGCAGAAACTAAAATTGGAACTACATTAGTAGCATCTAATTGAGGCAGTGAATCTTGTTGGTCGGGAGTTTTCTTAATCCATTTCATAAGCCATTCGAATATTTGAATATCGCAATGTACAGAAATATCCATGTCTTCGAGCTTTTGTCCAGCAGTGACATCAGTAAAGTAACCCATTTTACTAACTAAAAGCTTTTGTGGGCAGGTGAAATCCCGAGATGTGCTCTTTATTTCGTCACAGACATGAATTACGACTTCAATGCTTAAAAAGATGATAGATTAATTTTTTTTAAATAAGTCGAAAATAGGCCTTAACCGTTAAAAATTAATATTGGCTAATTTGAAATTTCGATAATATTACTTACTCCTGCTTTTTGTTATCAAAACTTAAGTTTGAACGAGAACATGTGGAAGACTTTCGTCTTGGCATAATTTTGGTATCTTTTTGCAGAACAGATACCCCAGCTTCTTCTGCTATCTGGGCTAATGGAGCTGGTTCTTTTGACTCTTCTACATTTGATCCATCTTCACCATCAATATTTACAGATGATAGAGATTTCGAGAGAACAATGGCCGTAGCCATTGTAGGACTATTTTCCAACGTTTTCATTTTAGAACTTCCTTTCTGGACTCCATGGCAAAGATTTCTGGCAGTGACAACAGGGCAAACAAATGGAAGTACTGAATCCAAAACTCCTTCATTTATAAGATAGTCCAATTTTTCAGAAAGCTTGGGATGAACTTTAGGTTTTTGTTGTTCAGAGTCACCACCACCATTGGGTCCTTTTAAATTGGATCTTTGCTTACTGACATTACTTATCGATAGACCTCTGCCACGGCCGTTAGTACGACAATCTATAACTGATTTTTCTAATTGAATATCCATTGTCGATGATGGAGGAGGAGTATCTTGAATATTTTCCGAAGTTACAATCTTACTAAATCCATAAAGATTTTTGATAATTTTATTTGAAGCAAGTTCATCGAAATCAATTGATTGAGAATTTGCTGTTGATTCTTTTGAATCTCTTATCAAATCGTTTACGTGACAAGATGTTTTTAAAAATTTTAGAAATTCATTAATTTGAATTTCTTGTTCGTCGGTATTTTCCATAGTGACAATTTGAATCTTTTCTTTAGATATTTTTGTGTAAATTTATGTTTTAAAATTGCTTTACATTTAACTTTTGCCTAAATAAAAATATTGCAATAATAAAAACATTTTTTCGTCTTTCCCATGGCAACATGTTTGGAAATGCATACAACACATTGTAGTTCAACGGAATAGGTACATAATTTGTTTGATTTTTTTGGACTGTTTTTTCAGTAAATTGATATAAGGATATTGGTATGCCATAATGGCCTAATTGACTTTTTACAATTTTTTCAAAGGCGTAAAGCTTTATTCATTGCAACACAAAACTGCTTTTGTTGGGCAGAGTTACATGAATGTTATTATTATACCTATCAAAAAAAAATCTTTTCAATGAAAATCGAATATTTTCAAAGTTATTAGTTTTCGTTGACGTTGGCAAAGTTTGAAAATGACCTTGAAGGTAGGCCTAAAAATTCCCAATACAAGCAATTGCAAAAACACCAATGTAACTCGATTCTAAAATAAAAATGTTCGAATTCGCAATTCGAGGAGCGGAAACTTATCCCAAGTAACAATTGGGCTTTCATAAGATCCATTTTGTATTTGTTCGGCAAGTTTGCTTAAGTTTATTTTAAGGCTTGCTTGCGCAAGTCAACCATTTTGGAAAAAAGTTCTCATTAAGACTTTAAGAAGTTGTTAGAGGAAGCCTTGTAAGGCCGTGTGCGAATTGCGTTAAAATGTTGGTTAAAATATGACGTTTGGTTAAAATTTGACACTAGCATGGTGAATAAAATGGGTTAAAATTTACCCAGCTGCGGATCAGGGTAAAATTTGACACTAGTGGTTAAAATTTGACGTTTCTCAAGATAGAAAGATCAAGATAGATTTGAAATTATTTTTGTTATAATGCGTTGATATTTTAAGAAATGTTAAAAGTATTAATACAAAGTACTTCCTCAAATTAATATTCATCTTGAAATAATAATTTGAAATAATTGTTTGTTTGTTTTGTATTTTTTATATTTCTATTTTGTTGGCAGCTGGAGAACTACGAATTAGTGTTAGAAGACTGATTTAATAAATTTCTTTTTGATCATAATGAAATGGGAATTTATCGATAAAATAAAAAAAAGTATGTGAAATTGAGAATTTCTTACATTTTCATACTAGAATATTTAACTTGATATATTTTCAACTGGGTTTTGTTAAAAAAAAATAGTTAATTGAACATAAGAAAAACCATTTTTGAGGGTAATTTTGTTTTATCTTGAGGGAATTTTATTCAAAGTAGTACCAAGAAAAAAGTCCCATTTAATACATTTTAACCCAATTCGCACAGCAAAAAAATAAATTTGATCCCTTTTTTAACCAAACGTCAAATTTTAATCGTGGTAGAAATTTTAACCAACATTTTAACGCAATTCGCACACTGCCTAAATATCAGTTAAAAAAACCCCTTTTTCAGACCCGTTGGCACCGTTCTAAGGAAGCCTTGTACTTTTTTTTAAGTAACAGAAAGGCCTCGTTAAGACCTGTTCCAAAGGGTTTCTTGCAAGTATGCAATGTTTTTTCTGATGCTTCCTTTTAAAAGTCATTTGCTTCAAGCTGCAACAAATAACGTTAACAATTTGAGAATGATTTGAAGTAGATGCACTTTTAGGAAAGGGGTCATCTATTAAAGCGAAAATTATGTCAAACCGCACAATCTACCTAGCACATTCCCTTCTATTTCTCATTGAAACACACAGGTTGTAAATAAGCTTAGCTTAAGGTTAAAGGCTTAACTACATACCCCACTGTTTGAAAAAGTACAAAAGTGAAAATATTTTGCACTGACTAGCGCATTTTTTGTGAAAAAGAGAATACAAATTGTTTTTTAGTACAAAAAATAAACTTTTAATTTTCCAGCACGAAAAACTATTCAAAAATGCGTTTGAAAATGTTCACTTTTGTATTTTTTCACTTTTTGAGCCAATAGGTGTGTTTTTTATTACCACCGGGCTTAACTGGACAAAAAAAAACGCCTCGGGGCTTAGCGATAAAAATTGGCAGCACTGCGTATTAAATGTTCCGAAATCAGCTGACCGGTGGTAATAAAAAATACACCTAATGTAGTTAAGGCTTCAATAAAATTCTTACCATTTCAGAACAACAGAAAAACCAGTGGTGTCCAAAAAAGGATAAAAATAAAAAAGAAAAGAAAAAGATAATAAAAGTAATTTTTTCATAAATTCAACACCCTATAACAACCTCTATAAGGTCTTATTACAACATCCAACGCAAGTGTTGCGCCAAAATAGTTTGTATAAGACCTATATGTTAAGACCTTTTTTAAGAAGTTTCTTGTGAGTATACAATGATTTTTCAAATGCATTAGGAAAAATGAGTGTGTGTACACATATACATCCGATTGAAGTGATATACTTCTCACTCACTAGAAATTAGTACTTTCCATAATAAAACTTTTTTACAATAGGTGTGTTTTTTTGTTTATCTATATAGATTTTGTGCAAAAAAACGACATCGAGATTTTTGAAATCGAAACAATTTACGTGTTAAATACAACAAAAACTTTATCTGTATAGATTTTTAAAAAATCCAGATAATTATCCAGATTTTACTTTCTCTCGATAGAAAACAGTACTGCCAAGGTACATTACAGGTATTAAATGTCAGATTCCATTGAACGACAGCTGCAGTTGACAGATATATGACAAAAAAATATAATATATAAAATTGAATTCAATTAGGAATAGCAAACAACACAAATCAATGTAAGTACAAGCATATTTTTTGAAAAAAGATGAAAATTGTGCCATAAAATTTGTTTTGTTTTAATTTGATTAATAATTTTAGGATTCACGTTTTTGCAAGAGTGCGATATCTTCCGCAAAATTAAAGAAAAAAACCTGAAACCAGATGGAAAGTTAAACAATTTATTCTTACAATGAGCTAGCATAATTTATCTTTTTTTCTAGGAATTATTTCACAAAAGAAGAATTCTGTGTATTGTGCGCTTGTGTCTTAATCGTGCCGGTACCTTCAACCCCCATGCAAAGCCAAATGTAGTGTAAAATGCTCTTGGAATGCCCGCTCGTTTGCGAAAACGTTTATTCTTTGACGATAAACATGGATAAATGATAACAAAGATCTTGTTGTTAATCATTTGCCTCAATAGAATGCCCACCACAAAAACAGTCTCATAACTTTTTAAAAATATACACGTCATGTATGTGCGCTGCGAAGAAAAGCCGAAAAATATTCCCCCAGGAAATACTTTTCATCCCAAACAGCAGACAGCAATAAGCAAGACAATCCTAACATCGCATTATGCAGCTCATTCAACACCCATATTCTTCAGCTCCCTAAAATTGACCTCACTTTATGTAAATGATATCAGAACCAAGACCCGTTGATGAAAAGCCATCTTAGAAAAAGATCACTTCACTGCCTGTGCAAATGATGGTATCGACGTTTATAAACTTGGACGACATGTGATGTGGAAACAATATCATCTTGAAAGTTGATGTGGAAGAAATATTTGAAAGAACGTTATAGTAAATGTTTCAGAGCATCATTTATGTCCCCAACTTTGATTGCGGGTAATTTTTTTTTATTAATTCTCCTTTTTTTGGTTCGATATATTCCTTATTCTTTCTTCATCAGATGAACTCTGCCTGCATTGATGTCGTCCTGTTTCTGTAGGACATGTCTTCTACAGATGGCTCTAAAGCCCCCATCGGGATCCCGAGAAAATGATATCTGCATAAATCTTCTTCGCAATTACTTTCCCCTCCTAAACAGCTATGCAGCGGAAGGAATTAAACCCCACTCAACCAACCCTACAACTGGTTATCCAGGTCTGAACACCTCGAGGACAACCGCCTAGACAGCAGACTTTTTAAATAAAGTTTATCCATGTATTATATTTGTTTATATTTTATAACTTTGTCATTATTTAACGTTAGGCCCCCTTTGTGCTAACAAAATTTTGTATCTATCAATGTATCTTAGAAATAAGTTATTTTAAGTCAATAGGAAGTTCAATAAATCAAAATTAAAATTAAATTGCAATTAAACAAAAAACTTATTTGCAAGCTAGCATTCTTGGTCCAGCTGTGGGAGTCCTTACAAAGGCGGGATATTAGTGAAATAAGAATCGTGGTTGATAAGTTTCAATTATTACAACTTAAAATTTTTATTTGAATAGTTTTGAAGTCTCTTTTAATACATTTTTCTTTAATTTAACCACATAAATTCACTGCCCAACACACAATTTCACAATTTTCCCGATCGTTGTTTATCATGTCTTACTAAATGGAGGGTGCTGATTCCGAAAACAACATTTTTAGTTTTTTTTCTAGCAGATCTAGTTTTTAAATTATTCATACATAAAAACTCATACAAATTTTTTTTTGTAAATTTTTATTTTGTATTTTTGTTTAGCTACTGAACCGAAATACATTACAGTCGAAATAAATTTTTCCAGCGAAACTTTAAAAACGCATGTGATAAGAAAAACTAAAAAGATTTTAGAATGAAATTACCCCCAAAATGTGAAAAATGAAAATATCGGAAAAATTACAGCTCATAGAAAAAAAAGTGTGATTTTCAGGCTTAGTGGACCCAAATACATAAGGTTTGATAAAAAATTGTATGGAAAATGTTAACAAACAGTCAAAATATGCATAACTTTAAAAATAGTAGAAAATTGCCACCAAAATGTGAAAAACTAAAAAATAATAAATAAAAATAGAGCTTCTAGAAAGAAAAAAAATGTGATTTTTAGGATTACTGACCTTAAATACATTAAATTTATTAATTAATTAATTAAATTAGTATAATTTTTTCTGGAAAATTTCAATAAACGATCAAAATTGGCAAAACTTAAAAATTAGTATGAACGAACATGCCCCTAAATATGAAAAATTAAATATTTCAAAAACTAGAGCTGATAGAATGAAACCATTATGATTTTTGAGCTAATTGAATCCAAATGCATACGACTTGGTATAAATTTTTCTGGAAAATTAAAAAAGTTGAAAATTGCTGGCGAGTGTTACTTGTTCTTCTCGATTTCCTTCAATTAAACTTGATGCTGTTGCAAACCATGCAAAGTGAGTTTGTCTTCATCGTCGATATACACTTCCATGGGCTAGATTAAAGGGGGACAAAAAAAATAAATTAAATATAGCTATGCATAGCATATATAACCACAAAAAAAAAACACTAACCCATATACATCACATACAATTTGTACAGTAATGGAAGTTTTCTAAAGCTAATTCTGCTCATCGACGAAAGAATTTGTGGGAAGCATTGTTACGATAACTTGCGACCGATGCTGAGGGCACTTCGGTATCCTAATTTAAATTCCATATATCAAGGCGACCACTGCCGTCGACAGAAGCGAACAAGGCGGGATGAATTGGAGACCATGCAACATCCATAACATTATCTTAATTATCTTTAAATGAATATAATGGTTTAGTGTCCTACAAGTAAATACAAAAAATGTTATACATATTGGTCGTTATAGTAGATATTAAATTTCACCTTAAGACTACATAACTTAATTGTCCAATCATTGGACGATGTAGGGAACAAATCTTCAAAATCTGGTGTAGATTGATTTGGATGAGTTGGTATTCCCGTCACTGGACCCAAATGCTTCTCATAGACTTTAGACACACCCGAACGTATTCCATGTCGATAAGCTTGAGTAAAAATAACGATTTATTTATAAGCAAATGGAAAATCACAACAAACTTTTACCATTCGACGGAAAGGACATGCAACTGATAGCAATTGGCTTCGATTGCCGTTGCTGCAATTTCAGTGTATCTTGCGGCATCGACAACTTATCCAAACTCCATGAGCAAAGCTTGCCATCGGACTTAGAGGTGTCCTCTGGATGGGTGTCCGCTTTTGCACTCGATTATCCCATAATACAATCTGATCGGAATACGTTCCAGCGAGTATAAGATTTTGATTGAATTTAGCAAAGCATGCTGACATATGGACATATCTGACAATGGAATACATCTTCGGGTGTTTGTTTTTTATATTTTGTGTTCCAGACCATTACAACACTATCTGGTTCATTGGGACTCTCCTATAAAAAGTTATTTAGTGGGTTTTAGATAGAATTGTAGAAAAAAATACAAATGCAAACCTCATTATTGTGATATGAATCAACAATCAGTTCAGGAATATGTGTTGACCAATTCATTGAAGTGATGCATCGATTCTTAGACTATCGGTCTTCGTAGAAAGCTCGATTCAATGATAACCTAGCATGTGTCCTCTCATCGTTTGACTCTTCATTATCACCACCTCCAATGTAGTCTGTGTAGATGTCGACATTCTCAGATAGAGACCAGCGCGTAGAACAAACCTCTGAAAGTCCTCCGACAAGATGATCATCTGTTTTTGTTCTTCCGATAGTTCCTTAACTGAAAGCACAAATGTTAAATTGATGTAAAGAGAGGAGAGAAAAAATTCACTTACTCTATTTTTCTCTTCAGGTTCTTTTTTGTGTTCAAGTGGTGTTATGGCTGATGCAACTTCCTTCATAGTGGGCAAACCATGTGGTAGAATTCCTGGTGGTAGTTTGGAATGGTCACCATTGTCGATGTGTGGCAGCGATCTCTGTTCGTCATCTCCTTGGGCATCATAAGTAAGCATAGGTAAAACAGGAACAATTCTACGATTTTTGTTGTTTGTTTTTTTTTCTCTCATTTTGTTTAGAGCTTTGTTTTATTAAATTTTAATTTTTTAAATAAAAAAGCAAAAGCAAACTTTTTGACAGACAGCTGTCAAAGTTAATGTTCAGTGCTGCCAAACTTTTACACGGATTTCAAAAATCTCGATGTCGTTTTTTTGCACAAAATCTATATAGATAAACAAAAAAACACACCTAATAATGAGCACTAGAGTGCTACTCGCTAATCCCTTGTTTGACATTTCTTTTAAAAAGGTAATTTTTATACCCCAACGCCAAAAAAAGGTGTATAACTTACATAAAACCTCTTGAAACCGGCCTTACAGAGGCCTCCCCAACTAGCACAACAGCCTCTATAAATTGAGATCTCGCAGGATCTACTTTTTATACAGCTTGTATTGAGCTTGCTTCAGAATTTAATTTCTTATAGAAGTTTGAACTTGTTTAACAACTTCTAATAAGTTGTTTAAATATTGTTAAAGAAACTTTAACGAAAAAAGCTTGTTTTCGGAAAAGCCTGCTTAATGAATTTATAGAAGATTTACAGATATTACCAAGTTTAGTATTTATGGTTTTTGGTTTTGATATTGAATAATCTAGCTGGGACACTTTTTGGTTTTGACATTGAATAATTTAGCTCAGACATTTTTTTTTACATTTCTGCTATTTGAACTAATTAAGTTTTTGATTTCATTAATTAATATACGAGGATGGCCGAGTGCGTAGAGTGGTGGACTGCCACCAAGCAGATACGAAGTTCGATTCCTGGGTGTGGTAAAAAAATTATATACTTTTAAAATTATTATTAATAGATATACTAAAAAATAATGGAATAATAATATTTAATTTCAGATTAAAAGATAAAATTCATGATTTAAAATCAAATAAAAACCATTTAAAAAAGAATTATTTTTTGTTTTTGTAGTAGTTTTTTTTATTTCGATAAGACATGTATTAAAGAGCTATACAAGCTCTTCCGAAGCTATCTGTCAAATCTCAAAGCTTCTGTAGAGCTTCGGTAAAGCTTCGTTTAAACTTCTTATAGAGGGTCAAACTTGTATAACGTTCTCCTTTTTCCATGCCCAACAACCTTACTAAAGTTTAAAAGAAGCTAAAATGTAGCTTTTGTAATACCTTAACCGAAGCTGAAATGTTAGTTGGGTCGTTAAGTCGATCAGAAACATTGCACACTTGCAAGAAACCTAGGTATTGGAACAGGTCTTAATGATAATAAACGCAACTAGAGCGCAAAAGAATAGATTTTTACTTTCTCACAGCTGTCCAATGCCGACATTCCACGAGTCAATTTTAGCCGCACAATAAATGTCGAACGGCTAAAGTCGACTAGGATTCTTCTATGATTATTGTCACTCTAGTCGCTTGCGGCTTACGTTCCCACTAGTCGACTTACGCCGAAAAGCTTCGCCACACGGCAAAAATCGACTAGTGAAAAGTCGGCATTAAATCTCAAAGTCAATTAATTCAATTCATCTTGGTTGCCGTAAAATTGTAGCTTATTAACCAGACCAAAATAAAAGTTCAACATAAAAACAAATACAAAATATATTCTTTTGGCGAATCCAAAGCGATTCTAATTCGAATCCCTTATTCTATTGTGACATTTTCTTTGAACACATCCCTTCTCTGAAATAGTTTCCATTGTCACCGGAAGCTAAATAATCAGAAAACTCTTGTCCATCAACATCCATAGAAAAAAACATTTCGATTTTCTTTTCCGGTAAACTCGTCCGCCATGGTAGGTGTCAATTGTCAAAATTTATTAAAAAATCTTTAATTTTTCATGGCATCTTTATAATTATTTAATATTTCTAAATAAATATCGCGTCCAAAATGTGTGCTTTATACAATAATCAAATAATTTCTTACAAAATTAGTAATCTATGTTACTTTTTTGTCAAATCTTTAGGGTCGTGTAAGAACAAAAACCATCAAGAAGGCCGCTAAGGTCATTATTGAGAAATACTACACCCGCCTTACCTTGGATTTCCATACCAACAAAAGGATATGTGAAGAAGTAGCCATCATTCCCACCAAGTCATTGAGGAACAAGATTGCTGGGTAAGTTTTCACAAATCACCCACCAAAGATCCCTCCCAGAACATTGTTTATTTATATAATTTATCTCTTTACTCCAGCTATGTCACACATTTGATGGGACGTCTCCGTCACTCACAAGTTCGTGGTATTTCCATTAAATTGCAAGAAGAGGAGCGTGAACGTCGTGATAACTACGTTCCCGCCGTGTCTGCTTTGGAACAGGACATCATTGAAGTTGATCCTGATACAAAGGAGATGTTGAAGTTGTTGGACTTCCACAACATCCGTGGATTGCAACTAACCCAACCCGCTACAAATAACTTCAACCGAAGGAACTAAATGATTCCTTTTTTTAGTTTTGTGTATTGAATATGGACTAAATACAAATTTTTAAAAAGAAAAAAAATATGTTTGCAAAACTGGTTATCATTTGGATGTGTTTGAACTTTGTGGAAAAAGTGATTTTATAGCTGGTGTTGTCCAGGAGACACTATGGTGGTTGTCATTCGAATTGTCCGTCTAAAAACTCGGAATCAAGCTAAGGACGCAATGTAAATTGTTTTGTAAGTATCGTAGACTGTTGAAACTTTGACTATTGAATTGAAAAACTGGTTTGCGCAAGTGACTGAGGTGGAACGCTTAAGGTGTCTTGACTGCCTTAGAAAAGTAGTTGGCAAAAGCCAACTTATGTGATTAAGAGTTTTAAGCTTTGATATTTTTTGTAGCATTTGCTTTTCTTAAATTAGATTAAAATTTATTTGAAGATTTTGTATTCCAATTCCAATACACCTAGTGTAGATTAATCATAAGAACCCTTTCGTGTTTGTCCACAAATTGTATAGTTTCTCTATACAAAAATACAGGGGTTTAGTCGGCTATTTTTTTTTTTTTTTTTTATAAAGTACACACTCAAGGGATTTTAGCTACCCTTATAATGTTTTAATATAGTGCGAGCAGGAGAAAAAATTAGAGATGATTAAGGTGGAGAAACCGATGACCATTGCTTTTGAATGCATTTTGATTATAATGGGTTGGAAATATCGAGTTTGGTAAAGTATTGCACATACATACATGTTGTCCGGCTAAAGAAAGAATCCCTATATCTTAGCGTTCGTCTGAAGTTGGGCTCTAGACTCAGTGAACTGATGAGCATTTACGGCTATTGTGATTTGTGAACGATGATAGTCACAAGAACTAAATTTGGACTGCGAAAATCATATTTCACAGAGGAAATTGATATTTTGTGATTATCACAATAGTCGATTCTGCTCCAGGTCTTTGAATACAAAATTATAGGCTCAATTGCCAAACAGTACTGACTAATGATAAAAGCATTTAATATTTGCAAGATGTTAAATTCAAAATTCATAATTAATTTAGAACTTCTGACATATCGCTGGCTGAGAATTATAAGGGTGTATTTCATACAAAATAAAAAAAATGAGTTTTATACACCAAAATTTTCGTAATTTCAACGGCTTTTAGATAAAATTTTAAAAAAAATTAGAAAAAAATTAATGGCGACGGCACAGGTAAAAAAGACATACAACTTTCATGATTTCACATACATGTATTAATATAATAAGGTTCTATGTTATTCAAATTGCAACATAGAACCTTTTTACTGATTTTTTCAAACGAAAAAATACATTGATTTAAGTTACATAGAACTTTTTTACGCAAATTTTTCAAATTGAAATCTTATGGAAATGATCTTTTTTCTAACTAAAGTAAAAATAAAAGATCTTTTGATGTTTTTGCTGGTATTGAACAACAGGGATGGAGTCGGCTAACTTGATAGTCAATAAACGACAGTCAAAAACGACGTTTTTGCTCCATAATCCATCGTTTATCAAGTTAGCGGACGGGCTTTTGCTTAGCAACAAAGAATTTTTGTATCTCGTTCTGTACTCTTTAAACCAAAAAAATTGTACTATCCAACCTTAACTTTTGCAATAATTCATAACCTAGATATTCTTACATCATACTTAAATTAAAATAATGTTCTTTGTGTGCCAAGAATTGGAAGTGATTTTTTGAAAACTTTTTTTTCATAATCGAGGTTGGGAATTTCATAGTTCGTATTAATAAACCAAAAGTTAAAGAAAAACACTTAGATTCCTTAACTTTAAACCTTAGTACCCAAAAAAAAAAACAAAAAATTAACTAATTTTTAGTGGTATTTGGAAAATTCAGTATGTTTTTATTTTTTCAAAGGTCAAGATTTTACTCTACTAACCGTAGTGAACTCTTCGTTATTCATCTTTACAATTATATTAGTTTATTTCTATTAAAAGTTTCATCGAATAAAACTTTTTTCTAACTTGCAGCAAATTTACTTACGTTATACATGGAGACAAATAACCAACTTAGAATCAAGATGATACTCCTCTAAAATCCAATCCTCTTAAATTAATAAGATTTCTAATAAAAATAAGTAAAATTTGTTTAAACATTTTTAAAATCAAAGTGAACTTCATTTTAATAAAAATTTTCTTCTTAAGAAAATTTAAGTGTAGATACCTGCTTAGATTGAAATGATTTTTCATTAATTTTATGTACTTATTAAAATAAAAAGATTAAACAAACTTTTTGGCATACATTTTGTACCGTAGATGATTGTTTTAAGACGACTGTCTTTCTGGCAAAAAAGCATGCAAAAATCCGATTGATTTAATACAAATTCTAAATGATTTTAGCATGTCTTTTTTCTGTGTACCTAATTCAACAAAAGTAGGAATTGTTGTTTTCTATAAATGGAACAACGTGATTTGTGGTATTTTGTTCTGTTATTTAAAATAGATTTTGACTGTTTTGTGCAAAACTTGAATAAAATTAAATTAAATCAAAGCATATTTCACGATGAAGTCACTTTTTTTCATATAAAATGAATTTATTACATGTAAGCTCTTTATAACTATAAGGTTCTATGTTGAACATAGAACCTTTTTCAAATTTGTTTACAAATTTTTTCATAAAAAGGTTCTATGTCATTTTTTAAAAATGCTCATAGAATCCTTTTTTGTGGTGAAATTAATGTTTTTTTTCATGGTTTTATGATTTTTTTAGGGTCCTTTATAAGATTGCATCAATACTTTACTGCTATGCAACTATTTTATCCAAAAACCAGCCTTAAAAAACTTTGAGATCGATTTTCTCAAAACTAAGGTGAGTTGACATACAACCCTATAATTCTCAGCCAGCGATATACCATGTCAACTATCGTAATACTACGTTTCCACCTACGCTAAATCCGAGATTTAGCTAAGTAGATTTAGCAAAAATCTCGAGACTTATTCTAAATCTACTTCGCTAAATCATGGATTTGGGTTCATCTACCCTAAATCCAAGATTTTCACCTACTTTCAAACCGAGATTTAGAATAAATCTCGAGATTTATGCTAAATCTACTTAGCTAAATCTCGTATTTAGCGTAGGTGGAAACATAGTATAAAACAAAAATTCAAGTGATCACATAGCACGAACAATGGGTTCAAGGTTTCTTGGGCCTTAATACATTTCTAGAGTTTTACTTTAAAGCCTAGTACTCAGCTGAAGCGGGAGACTTCAAAATTTTTCGTTTCGCTTCATCTGCGTACTGAGAAAGTTTCAGTTATCCAAAATAAATTTGTGTGGAACAGATTGGATACGATTTTGCCTCTTTACCCGAGTTTGCGGCACGTAAAAAAAAGCAATTACGAAATTTTGAGTTTGCTCGCATCCTATAGCCTTACCTACACATCGAATTGTTTACTAATAATTATAAGTTGATTTATTGACCAATTTAGAGTTCATAACGAAAAAGTGAAGAAGATTAAAATCCTGTTTTTCCAAAAAAGCCAAAAGAAAACAAGATTTTAATCTTCTCCACTTTTTCGTTATAAGTTGTTTAGACAGTTGTTTATGTATCTAACTACGAAAAGACTAGGAGCCATATTCAATGTTTATGTAAGATCGGAGGATAAGAAGATTAAAACTACATGTGCTTTTTGAGGAATTTACTGTTGCCTTCGCCCACAAAATTTCATATGATTCAAATCAAAGACTCACAGAATTGCCTACGATTCCAGAATGATTTTTGATTTATATTCATTGTTTATCATTTTCATATAATTGTAAATCATCATCTATTGAACTTATATTCAACTATAATACGTGTTTAGTTAAAATATTTGGGTACCAAATTCCAAAAAATTATCTATAATCGTTTTGGTGACAAAAAAAGCAAAACACGTTAGGAAAAAATATTAATTTCATTCACAGACTTTTGATCCCATGTTACTAACATCACGGCTGTTCTAATATTCCTTCGAATTTGAAAACGGATACGACAATTGAACCTGTAGGAATTGAAAACGGTTGTTCTGATTTCCATTCGACTTTTTTGTTGAAGAATATTGTTTTCCGTTAGCAAATTGCTACCCGGATTGAAAACGGCAAAAATTTGTCGGATTGTAGATCCGTTTTTTTTTTTTTTTTTTAAAACACCTACGAATCCACAAAATGTGTTCGAATACGAAATTCGGAGCAGCTAAATATGTGAAAGTTTTTTTTTAACTTGCGCTATACATAAGTATTGAGATGAGTTAACATTCAAACGTGAAATTATGATCCTAGAGAAAGGGACTCTTTTTTGTATTAATACAAATTATTTTTTTTGAAAAATCAATTAAAAAAAAACATTTTTCTCTTAGAATTGGTAGGTAAATGACAATTTTGAAATACATTTTTTGCTCGTTTTTTTTTGTAATTCTCACATCAATGAGAATGGAAACGAAATCTTTTTTTATATGAATTATGTTTCGATTTAAAATGTTAGAATTTCTTAGTCACCGCTAAGAATACAAGAAAAGATACAAGAAAAATTTAAAGGGAAATTTTATGTAAAATTATCTCAGTTTCTTCTACAATAATTTTTGTCTGATATAACATTTTGTGATCTTTATCATATTACAGATTTAGCGGTGGACGGTGGAAACTTCCCAGATAGTAAACCATCTCAGTACTAACTCAACTTCTAACAATTTTTTTTTCGTTACTTCGACTTTTTTTAAAAGGCCGTATTTTCGTTCATAGAAGATAACAGTTTTCTCTCGTTACTTTATCTACTCAACGCTAAAGCAATTATTTATCTTTGATTAAAATAATTTGTGAGGTTGTTTTCATGAAAACTGTATGGCGTTTTCGATTGGCTCTCCGGAAGCGTCCGGAATCATTCAGAAGCCTTCTGAAAGTGTTTTATTCGAACAAAACTGACAGACAGAACGCTTCTCAGAAGAGAAATTCTCTTCTCGATTTAAAAGCAGAAGCACTAATACATGAACACTTAAATGTCAACAAAAAAATACTCAATCATTCTTTTTTTGTTGTCATTCAAGAATTTAAATTAAATTAAAAATAAAATTAATAAAAAGATTAAAATGGGTACCTTAATGTAGTGGAATAATTTTTTTTTTACATTTTCTTCTTCCATCGTCTTCAGATTTTAAATTTTTATAAGTTTTTCGTTTGAAAAAAAAAAAAAATAATATCAATATTTGACATTTGAAATTTCACAAACACAAAATAAAAAACAGAATTGAGTGGAATCGACTTGTCCTGTTCCATTCAATTTCAGAATGAGTGAATTCTTGAGTGAAACCAATCGAAAACGACATTACATTCCAACGAATCGTTATTTTTCTCCCAATTCCCAGCGACGAGTACTTTTTTCAATTTGTTTCCACCTTTATCATAAAACCCATCTCTTTTGTTCTATTTTCTTCTTAAAACCTGAACTACAAAATTTTTGGTGCCTGAAAGTTGGCACTATTTATATCTTGCGCAGACGTCAAATATTTTTCATGCTTTTTCCTGCCTCTCCACATTCGTTGTTTCTCTCAAAAATCAGGCCCAAAGAAAAGATTTTTAGATACAAAAATTGTTAGTTCTTCTTGACAATTTTCCGACTCTTCAACTGTGTGAACCTGGGTTGGTTATTAGCTAGATGTTTTTATAATTAACTTAACAATAATTTTATTTCGGGTGTAACAAACCGACTTGAAGTAGAGTGACTAATCGTTAGCCAAGAAGATTTGTTTAAAGTCATTTGCATTTCCGCCTGTGTGTAAACAAAACTTTTTCTTTCTTTTCGTTTTGTTTTAAAATAAAATTCCTTTACATAGCATTACTTTACATCATAATTAATTTTTTCTTTTTCTTTCCCAAAATCAATATTTACAGAATTAATTAAAACAACGTGTATTTTTGAGATAAGAAAAATATTTAAGTGGAACTTAACACAAAACAAAAATTTATAAACAAAAAAACAAATTGGTGCTTTTTGTTGAGTGCTTAAATAGTTTTTATATTTTATTCAAATTGAACTAAAAGGTAAGCATTTGCAATAAATTAATTTGTTTATAATTAAAAATAACAATTTAAACTTTTTTTGTTTTGAGAGTTAATTTGAGAAGATTCTACAAAAAATAAATTCGGAGCACCCTGGTGATCTCATCGATTTATGATATCATTAAAAAACAAAAAAAAATAAGTTAAGATTTTCAGTTAACGAAGCGATTCGATGCGGCGGCAAGTAGTGGGTGGTATTGCCTTCTAAAACTTGTTTTTCTTCAATATTGTCTTATTACGACAGAGAAGCTTATTAGCGTGTATTTATTATTATTACCAAATTTAGCATCTGGAAATAATTATTTGTATTAAACCATCCTACGATCCACCTATTATACATTTTAGTTGCTTAAATAAAGATTCAATTAAAAAGTATTCAACAGATTTAAATTCTAGATGCATTTTGTGTATACTTAATTCTCCTAGAATAGCCTGAAAAAATGAAACATTCAATAGGAAACATTTTTGCAAAAAAAGCAATCTAATAAGAAAATTCATACATTTTGTACTGAGTCATCCAAGGCGGTATTTTTTTCGGTATAAGTATCTACCAAATAAAAATCAGATGCTGATGTAGATACTCATTTTGCTGCATAGGACGTAACACATGAATGCGAAATGTGTTTGAAAGTTCACCCTCTCTGGCTCTGCATCTTATTTTCATCCTAAAAAAAAAAAAAAAAGTACAAATGAAAAATGTATGTACACTAATAAAACCACACCGTACCGAATACATATGAAAATGAAACTATCTGAGGAGTGGGACAAATCGTTACATTTGAGTCCTTGTTTCCTAGTTTGCACTTTTTTTTTGTATTAGGTAATCATATTTTATGCATTTGAAAAATGTATACAAAATGCGTTGAACATCAAAACCCGAAAAAATACAGTGTTTTGGGTTTGATTTTTTTTTTAAAGGAAATGTATTTATTTGAAAATTTAGGATGATTTAAATTGAAATAATTTGGTATTTATTTTATTTAGGAAAAAGCTCCTTCCCTTTAAATATGTAGTTAAAAACTTAATTCTTAAACAGAAACAATGACATCAGCTTTTCCCCAAAACGAGACTATTTTTCGGTGTTTTTTTAAGGTCAATGCGGCATATCACGCTGTCAAAGTAACAAAACAAGTATCTGCTTTTCATGAACCTAAAGCCAATTTTGGTGTCGCAGAGCTAAAAAAAATAATATAAACATTTTTGAGTATCTACCTACAAATTACCGGCCGGCAGATACAAATAAAAAGTACCTTCCTATTGCGGTTGAAATGGTTTACTTACCTACCGGGCTGGGATTTTAGGGATTTTTTGTTTGCCAATAATAGAAAAGTCAGTGAACGCAAATTTTATTTTTGCTTAAGGAATGTAGACAGATTTTGGAAATTTTGAAAGTGGTCTGTGAAAAAGTTACGGAAAATATGTACCTATATTGCTTTCATTTAAAGTCAGTTTTCCTCAAATTTATTTGTTTAAAAAAAAATTTAAACCTAGTTATAACAGTTAAAAAAATGATTGATTGGATCTATTTAAATGTGCACATGGTAAGAAATAGTTTTAAATAGCTTTGTTTTCAACTTATATTTTCTTATAAATTTGATTTTTTGTTGAAATATTTAAAGCGAACTCTTTATTACAAACTTAAATTTAAATTTGTTCGCAATCCGGATCGGGAAATTCTGAAGAGTTCTCAGAACTACCAAACAAAATAACTTTTTTTTAGAGCCTTCGCACTCTACACTTTCCATAAGGCAGATAGTTTAGCCGGATTGGGGTACTAGTGTGTAATTGTGCTCGAAATGTATGATACTACCAAAGGTCAGATATCAGATAGGTATTATTTATTATTTAGCACAAAACTTAACTATTTTAATAACAATTGGAAAATTCGTTCACATTGCGCTCATATATAGGGTACCCCAAGAGCAATGATTCAAATGGAATATTCTGAAAGACCAACCTGTTTTCGAATATGTAACGAAATTTTTATGAAAAGAAACCCTACGACGATTCGACTTAGCTTGACTAAGAAAACTCTTAAACTTAGAAAATTGCAATAATAGGAAAAGTTTTTTTTTTCATAATAAAGAACTGTCAAGCCATATAAGTTTTTTTGACGGTGCTGTTTTAAAATTTAAGCTTGATGTATCTACCGTATCTTTTGCATTTGTTTATTGCTAAAATTTTTAACTTAATTTATTAAAAAAAGAAATAGTATAGTTTTTGTCTCTTCTAGTGCATAATCAAATATATACATATATGAGGCGTTCAAAATAATAATGGATCAATTCCATTTAAAATTTGTGCATTATTTTGAACTTTTAGAAGCTTTTTCTCAGGAACTTTTGAAACAAATGTTTCACAGACCAATAGCTCTATACTTCCAGAATTTCTTTCTTTCAATACTTTTTGATATAAAACGAAACCCTAAATTTTGAGGACCTTACAACATCTAACCTATAGAGAAAGAAAACTTGGCTCATTATTATTCTGAACGTCTCATATATAAGTAAGTTTCTCGCATCACTAAGTTTTTTTAGTTTGTTCATTTAGCATTTCGTAACTAACTTTAAATGAGAATTAAATTAAATGAATTTATCACAAAGGATTTTTTCTTTCCTCTTTGAAGGCTATCTTCGAATGCCAAAATTAATTTTTAAAGAAACTCTCCGTGATTTTCATTTTATGTTGGAAGAAAAAGTTGGAAAAAAAGGAAAATTACGGAATTTGGTTGAATAGTATAATTAGAGGTTATCGGACCAAAAGTAATTAAATTTAAAAAATAATTCCCCCTTCTCTTTTAAGCCTGAATATGAATAGAAAATAAGGAGGGAGAAGTTTGACAAATATAATGCCAATTGAAAAATCCATTTTAGCATGAACCCAAGGTGTTCTATTCATTATTATAAAATTAAATTTATTTTGTTGGTAGTTCTTCAACTTCAACATAAAATCAACATAAAATCAACATAAGCCTTTATGAGACTCAGAGTTTGTTAGCGTAAACATTACAACATAATAATAATACTTCCATTTTCCAGACTTCTTATGAACGAAAACAGAAAAAGGAATATGGATGAAGATCTATCATATTGCAATCGTTATCATTTTAAGTAATATTGGTCATTTCATTAAGTTTTAAAACTCTCAATTGCATTGCCGTGTTAAGCCTTTCCTTTTTATACTCCTCCTGTTGTTCTCCTACTGTGAACGCTCAGTGTATTTAATGATTAATTTACTTAACTTTTAATGAATTAAAGCGAATATATGAACATAAATAACAATGCAGCACATAATTAATTGTTCACTTCCTAATAAATTAACTAATAGTCTCTTAATTAGGAATGTTTAGTTAAAATAAAAGACCAAACTGGGAATGCCTTGTCTGCATGAAACTTTCTTGGTTTTTTGTTTGTTTTTTTTTTTATATATATATTAACGACTCTGTCTAATAAGCCTAACAAAATAATTTATAAAATTTTTTCATTAGAGCTATAGATTCTAGTACGGATAAAAGGTCAAAATAACCATTCTTGTGCTAAATAAAAAAACTACAAAAAAAAATAAGTTTTCTTATGGTGTGATTAAAGTTTTAGATTGTTAGTTTCGTTTCTTGTTAGTTAGTTAAAAAGCCCACATTAATTAGAAAAACAATGAAAGAATACCAAAAAGTTTAATTAGCGAAGAAAAGTCAAAGAACTTCAGCTCAAAATAAATTCTTTTTCCTTTTCTCGGCGCTTTTATGACCTCGTTGTCGAGGGGATCATAACTGTCCCACGTATCTGCTTCACACTAGTGAGAGTGACCCGCCTGTGGAGTTCACCTCAAATTGAATTACCGTAACAAAAAAATAGCAAATGGAAATTTTGCCTGCGCATTTTTTTAATGCTTTACAGACACAATTTGTCTTAAATGTCATGAAGTCATGATATTAAAAGGAATTAAAGAACAGCTTCCACTATCCCAATTCTACTAGTCCCATAATAAGTTTATTCGATGTCCGCACTGGGACACATTGGATGGCATTGAAATCACATTAACTCCTTCGTTATCAATTCGAATAAAGTATGGAAGCGTGTAGAAAACCTTAAAGGCAGAACTATAATTGGCGGATGGAGTCGGATGCTAATGTCAATTGTTGTTGTTTTCCATCAGTTTCCATCCGTCGAGTGCGGTTGCGAGCGCACTCGTCGGATGAAAACTTATGGAAAACAACAACAATTGACAGTAGCTTCCGACTCCATCCGCCAATTATAGTTCCGGCTTAACAATGCGAACTCATCAAGAAAGCAATATATTCTTTAAAAATCCTCAGTTCTATTGCAGACTGTGGGAACTTCACAACGAACATAAGATTGACTCTTTTTACTAGTGTTGGGACAAAATTCGTTTTGGAAACATTTACATGAACCTTTTCATTTTATGCATTACTTGATAAGGAATAATTTCAGTGTTTTGGCCTAGCTAGTTAATAGTGCCACATGGAAATTACAAATACGAAAAAGTACCGTGTCATTCCAAAATATAGCTTCATTAAATTCGTTTTCAGATTGCGCATCCCAGATTTAACTACGTTCAAAGCACAGGATAATTGAAGAAGTCTCTTCTCCCACCCCTGTGTGACTACAAAAATACAAGCCTGACGTCATCAATCGACTAGTTTTAATCACCGACTGGTAAAGTTAAATATGTTGAATTTTTGATAGCTGTTGGAAAGCGGCGAATATAATCAGCGACTGGCGCCATCTTGGTGTGATTCATGTTTAACCAAATTGTGTGACAATAGTAAAAAAAAAGAACAACACTAAAATATTCATTGGATAGTTTTCATGAACCTTTTCGGACTCAAATTCAATAAAAAAAAATGCACTATATCGACTCATTTTATTTTTTCAATAAAAACAAAAAAGCTGTACTTTTTTGGTCCAATTGAATAATTACGGACATCCACGAAAAGATACAGCATGCATTTCGTCGTGACTTAAAGTTGCATTGCTGATAAACCGTACATAATAGCGGGCAGGTTTAGTAGGGGGCGATGGATTTTTTTTGAAAGGATAGAAAGGAAGGAAGAAATGTACCATATAAAATGATCCGTTTTCGGCTGTTAGTTTTTAAAATTGTAGAATTTGGTTCGTCAGACGATTACGAATTCCCCTAGATCTGCAAGTCACCGTGCATCTCAGAGCCCCTGGACAATTAATTCAAATCAAAAGTTTTATCTATTTTTTTCTGTTAAAAAAAAAAAAATTGAGAGACTATTAAAACTTGTAAAAAAAACAGACAACATCCCCATAGACCTTAACCTTAGTATTTCATTTAATCTTGAAAGACGCTTACTAATTTGTCTACAAGTAAACCAAACACTTTAAAAAATCCACTATCCCCACCTCCACAAAAAGCCAGTTTTTAAAACACGTGGCGTCGTCTTGTCTATTTAAAATGAGCATTTATTAATACATTAAAACAAAACAAATACTAATGTTCAATAATACAGGTACGTAGTTTCGTTATGTTTAATGTTTTATAGCACATGTAGGAAGAAATGTGGTTTATACTCGTAGTTATTATTATTGTTGTTTTTTTTATCGCTACATTTTAGGTCAATTTTCACTTGTTCTGCTCTTTGCAATAAATGGCCTTATTCTCGGGGGTTAATTGAAATTTAAATTAAATTTGATTGATGTTTGTTTGCTTTCTAAAGTTGTTTTTGTATTTTTTTTTTGTTTACTTTCATATACATACTTACTGAATTAAGCTTTGCAAAATTATATGTTTCTATCTGCAGTTTGTAACCTAGACAATTATTCAAGAGCAATTTTCTTGATTGAGAGAAACTTGTTTATTACAAAAAGAAACACAAAAAAACATAATGTAAGGCAGTAATGTATTTTTAAATACAACGAAAATTTACTTTATTCTCATTACAAAATGAAAACAATTTTTTTCTTATTAATTTATGAAACTTTCTTAAAACATAATTCATTCTTATTTACACTATTTAGTATATACTGTTTGTAGCACTCATTAAACAACAATTAAACTAAACAAAAATCTATTCTTATACACAAAGCTATATTCCTCCTTCTCTACTCGTCTTTAGCCCAAAGTAGATCAAAATCAGTTACGAAATACTTTGCTCTGTTGAATACTTCAGTGCGGACAACGTTGCCTCCAAAGCCAATGAAATAATCAGCTGGGGGAACAGCTTCCAAATCTGTCGCACCATCACCAATCATTGTAATTACCGATGAAGCTTCATTATTCCGCTTAACTATCGCTACAGCCTCACTTTTACCACCAGATCTAGATGTTGGTTTTGTGGTATCAAAATCAGCATAGTCTCCACTCTCAGTGAAACACAATTTGTTTGCAAAAACATTACTCATGGGAATGTTTAATTCATTAGCCACAGGCTCAATAAGTGAATCAAATCCACCCGAGATCAAGAAGACTTGTTTGCCCTCAGCCTTCAAATACCCAATGAATTGTTTAACACCTTCTGTTAGTTTGCTAGGACGAACTTTGATGAATTCCTCTACTTGACTTTGGCTTGGACGTATAATGTTTAATCGTATTCTGAGAGCATCTTGGAATGTCATTGAACCACCCATTGCTTCTTTGGTAACACGGGACACTTCAGAGCCTTTGCCACAGAAGTCAGCTAACTCGTCTATGCCTTCTTCTTGGATAACCGTTGAATCAACATCGAAACACACTATATTGGATTCTTTGATGATTTTTGCAGCCATTTCTGGATTTTTCAGTTTGTTTTTGTCGTCATTGTGATTAATCATTATGGGGCAAGAGGAGTGTTTGCCTACAAATGAATCTTTTGTTGCATTTAAAAGTGGCACTCCATTGATTGCACAACCGTTTGTTGTGTTTCGTGCTACAGCTATTGGTGAGCGATTCATTTTTTTATTTTTATATTTATTTTATTAAATTCAAAACGAAAGAAGATCACGGAACAGAAATATAGCGAAATGAAAACTTGTTTGCTACACTTGAGCAAGTATTTATATTATTTTTTGTATAGATTTATAACAAAAATGTTGTTGACGATCCTCCCGAATCGAGTTGTGTTGAGAGACTGATTGAGTCGTCGTCCGTTGGTTGAACGATTATGACGAGAAATGTGTTTTTTTCTTTTTATATTTGTTCGAGCCGAGTGATCGATAATGGCATGGTGATGGTGACGTGTGATAACAAGTTGCCTGTGTACTGTTTTTTTGTTACATTTTATTATATGGTCTTTAGGTTAGATTGTTATTCTAATTTATTTGTAATTATAAAATTTGTTCTAAAGAACCTTAAGCTCACTTTCTTTATCCAATTGATAATCATGAAACAAAGAATTTTTTATTACGCAATGGAAAAAAAAAGATTAAGCGCTTGGAAACACAACTAAAAAAAAGTAAAACTTATGTTAAGTATAATAGAAATATGTGTATACACAAACAATAGACAGTGCCGGACTATGTTTTTTTGTAGGGTAAAATAGATAAAACAAACTACCTGTAGGCCAAAATAACAAAGAATTCCTAATAACCAAGGCTGGATTTGGAATTTGATAGATTTTAAAGTGTTTGAAGGCTACGTTACATAGATTTACGTTATCAATTGTAAAAAAGGACTGCTTCCCTGCTTTCCAAAAGTATTCATGGTCCTTAGGTACCAAGGTTCGGAGAGTCCTTCATGGGTAAGGCTGTCATCCTTTATATTAGCAACAAATCTCTGTTCTTTTGTTGCTGATCGGATTCGAGGCCGGGCATATCCTCATTATTTTTCTTACCAAAAGTTGTAATTTCTACTAACCTAATTCACATGATAGTTCAGCTGTGAGTAACTGGTTCTTTGAGGAGTTTCGTTGGCTCGTTTAGTCCGGTCTGGTCTTGATGAAACGCATAATTAGTCCTGAGTACAATCATTAAATGAAAGCTATTGTTGATCCATCTGAAAGCGTCATTTTCAGATTTCTGTAGTTCGTTGCTGAAAGCGTACGGTGACTGTTGGTTATGTTATAACGTTATAAGGGTCCTAAAACATACAAGTTTTGTAAAGTATTGGGAAAATTTTGTAATGTGAGCCTTGATTTACAAATTTGGGAGTTGTGCATTGAATCAGTAGATATCAAAGTGAACTCTTGCGCTAGACTTCAATCTTTCAACACATTAGGTACAAAACAAAACGGAATCCTTAGATATACCAGGTGCATCTTGAATCCTTTGGATAAAAAAAGGATAATATCCATCAATCGTTCTAACCAAATGCACTCACTTTCATGAGTGATTTTGAAAACCAGGAATGTACAAAATGTAATTGGTCTATAAACAATAAAGTGACGATTCAACTTTTTTATGGACGAGTCTTTAAAATTCAATCTGTATACTTGGAAAGGACAGTTAATGTAGAGATATTTGCGAATTGAAATAAAACAGAAAAATATGTAACTTAGACCTTTAAATCTCTTTTTAAGATTAGTCCGGCCCTGTTTAATATACACATATTAATTATTTGTTCGTATGTGTTTGTAGTTATTTTTATTTGGTGTGAATCTTCGAATTCACGTGCGATTTGCAATCTTGAGTCAGCAACAAAGGGAAAAATATGATCACGCCTTCTCCGGTCTTCTATTCTAAGCAATAATAAAATTTTAAGAACAAATTTTGAACGCTTATGAACTGTACAATGTACATACTTACGTAGATATTGTTCATAAAAAATATTTTGTTTTAAATCAAGTGGTAATTTTCTATGAAAGGTCGTAAGACTTTGTTTATGGATAAAAACAATAAATTTGACAAAAATATTATTTTGTTGTTTTTATTGTTGTTTTTGGTGTTGTTGTTGACTTTGGTTTTGTTGTTGTCGTTGAACTCTTTAGGTAAATGTTTAATCATGTGACATTGTTTTGTGTTTTAAAACTCTTTGGTATCAATACTTAAATGGACTATGGAAGCAATATTTTTATCATTGGTGAACTAGTTTTGGAATATAGTACAAATGACACTGACTTAAACCACAAATTTGTGGTATGTTGTTTTAAAATCTTGGTCTTATCTTATTATTGTCTTTAAAACGATAAGATACTTTCTATTATTGTGAAATTCTTGTGGAAATTTTAGGACAGTCTAATTGTTTGTCAAGCAGGTTTTAAAAAATATAGGTATTTGGTTCACTTAACACCAAAGTTTTAAGGAAGTGTTTCTTTTTCGAAAACAAGATAAATAAGTTTATAATTTCAATTGGTCATGACACTCCCCTTTTTTTATTGCGATAAAGAAAGGTACTTCAAGGCAAGTTTTTTTGTAAAAGTTATCAGATGGGATATCAAAAAACAAACTTGAATTTGAGATGATAAAGACGCCGAAAATGTGGGGCCTGTATTTTAGTCTTCGGGGTCTCTAGTTACAAATTTTTTCCTGTATTTTTCTATTATGCCTTAAAGCTGGCGTTGGCGTTGTTCTCCAATTTTTGTTTTTACGATGAAACCTTAATTTTTTTGTTTGCTATTAAAAGTTGGCGGAGTTATGATATCACTATTTTACTCGAAACCCTTCTCCAGAGCTAATCTTTTAGACAACACTGGTTTAAGGTTTTGGGTGGTTCCCCTAGAAGGGAAACTTTTTTTCGGGCCTCTTTTGAAACAGAGATCAAAAGTAAACCTCAAACTTTTCACTATCGTGGCAAGTGCCAGGTTGCAAAACTATACAAAGTTGAATTTTTAATAATATGGTCATTCAAATATGTATGTGCCCTTATTACATACAAAGACGAGTATAGTTTTCAAGGCCTGTTCGCTTTTTTGATATTATAATTGTAAGTTAATTTATCAAATCTTTCAAACCCTATATCATTCATGGCAGTTGACAGTTAAATTATGCAACAATTAAACCAGCTGTACATTGCCTCGGACTCTAGTTTACTATCGCTAGTTGTTATCCGAAAATCTAAGAACTTTCATCCCACCACCACCACAAGCACCATCACCAAATTCGAACTTCGAACAAATGTTTCTTTGTCATTCTTTTTTCATTGTATATGAAAGTGTGTACAAATACCTACATATACCTACTTGAAAGTGGGAGTTAATAACAAATATGTTTTTCAAATTAATGTGGGAACCAATCGAACAGGTGTTTTTCCGTTTCAGGGTCACCTTAATTTGTTTTCAAAAAAGACTCTTCAATTCGTTTTTATTCTATTAAGCAAAGTAGGTATATGTATGCCATGAGGCATGGCATAAAATATAAACGATAAACATGTTTTTTATTATTGTAGAAAGACTTATTATCGACATAAACGTTCGAGCTCTACAATTCATTGTCACTTTATTATTCATTTCAATTTGCAAACCAACGAACGGACGTCATTTTTTAAATAAAATAAAATTAAAAGCAACAGAGAGCTTAATTTGGTCTTAAAGCCTGTGCTACCAGGGGGGTATGTTTTATTTTTTTTGTTTTCGTTTGGCTATCACTGACTGCTGACGTTTGACATCAATCTCTCGGAAATCTTGCTATAAATTGCGTAAGCCAATATATTAAAAATATTTATTTTAATGAATAAACACTTCTAGTCGTTGTTGGGGGGATCCTGAAATATTGTATGAAAAAGTAGGGAAAATTTACGAACAAATAAAAATAGATTTATGATGTTTTTTTGGACAATGATGACGATGTTGTTGTTGACCAAAGTGTTGTAAAATATTTTATTTTTAATAGGTCCTAAATTTCCTTCGTTAGAACACCAACTGTAGTAAGATTAAAAAATAAAAATAATTAATAATTTTTATCTCTTAGTAATATTTATATTGCTTCTTTTTTGTGTTGTTTTCGATCAGCTGATTCAATAAATAAATTTATTTACATATGGAGAGCTCACATCTGTACTAGACCAAGTCACAAAAATGTGCATTCGGAGTTACAAAGAGTTAAAGTTAGTAAAAGGGAATGCTTTAATTACTAAGGGATTGGCAGATTTGCTTTAGTTTCGCAAGTAAAAAAAAAACTTTTTTATTTAAATTAAGATTTTTGTAAACAATTTTTTTTTTAATTTCATAAATAATTCCCTTTTTATATAGAGATAAAAACTTTGTGAAAGTGAAATGGAAATTTTTCATCAATTAAATAAAATTGCTTTCAATTTTTTAAGTACTATTAATAGTTGCCAACCTTTGAAAAAAAAAAAAACAACTTCAAAATCAAAGCGATACGACATAATTTGCTTTAGGTACTCCATTAGAAAAGCCAAGGTGAATCCCCGTTTAGAATAGAGCTAGTTCAAGTACTGCTTAGTATGGATTTCAAAGTGAGAAAAATTTAGAAAACAGTGTTTTAAATTTTTTTGAGTTTATGAAGTAAAGGTTTTTTTGCCAAAACTACATGTTTAATACATAACGTTGGAAAGGTATGAATTCTTACGATATGGCTGCAGTTTCCAAAAATCGTTTTTTCCTCTTTATCCAGATGTTGTGAAATTTTTGCATACCATTTTATAAACTGCGACAAGCCCTCCAAAACGTGATAGTTCTCCACTCAAGTACTTTTGAGTGTTAAACGACTCGGTAAAAAATTAGTTTTATATTTTTTCCCTTTGATTATTTCACTGGTTAACAAAATTGAACTTTTTTTTGTCACAAGAACCAAGATATACTTTTCTAGAGGTTTTTGATGTGCTGAACTCGAATCTGAAGTCAGAAAAATTTGGTTGGCCTCCGTTTTTGAGATATTACCGTTATAAAATTCTAAAAAACGTCATTTCGGCTATTTTCGAGCTTCTGTTTTTATGTGGGATAATTGATTATAATCAAATTTGTAACGGTGATTATAAGAACAGATATTCTTCTTTCAAAAACAGTTTAAATTTTCCCGATATATCTTTTATCGCTCGAGATATCTTAAGTTTCAGTAAATAAGTCAAAGAGAAACTAAATTTAATCTAAAGTTTAAGTTACTGGTCATAAAATTTTTACCACAAGAACTAAAATATACTTTTCCAGAGGTAGAGGTTTTTCGGTTGCTGAACTCGAATCCGCAATCTGAAAAATTCTATTGGCCTCCATTCTTGAAATATAACCGATATAAAAAAAACCTTTTTTTTTTGCATTTTGTCTTATTTCAAAAACGGAGGCCAATACAAATTTTCTGACTTCGGATTCAAAAAGCTACAGGAAAGTATATTTTGTTTCTTGTGGCAAAAACCTTGTTGACCAGTGTTTTTTAAGTTCTAAGTCTATTACCTACATATTTATTAAAAATGTTAGTACCGTTTGCAAATTAGTTTTACATCGATATCAAATAATATAAAAATTGGCTTTTTAAAGTATTATTATTAGAGTTGGGCACTTTAGTTCATTTGAGTGATCGATCACTTTAGTTCAAATCACGCTATTGAACTAGTTCTGAACTAGTTCATTTTAATTCAATTAAAAAGTTAATAACTTTTTATTATTAACTTTTTAATTGAATTATATTCAATCACTCCGCTTAAAAATAAAAATAATTTTCATTATTTTTTTCACTTTGTTTACTAGTTCATTTTAGTTCAATTTATTTTAATCAATCCATTTTTGTTTGAATTAAAAAACAAAATTAGTTTGTTCAGTTTATGTAAAATTAACGCATTCTACATAATTAAACAAATTCAACCTAAAAATAACAGATACATATTTTTATTTACTTGTCGAGCTTTCTGATTCCTGAGGAAAGTTTAGAAGAAGTTCGTTTTGCTCTCATACAATCGAAATTAAAGTAATGCAAGGACCAATATGCTACTTGTTTTTGTTCTTGCTCAGAAATAAGAGTAAGTGGTGTTTGAAGAAACACTGAGACTGGCACAAGCGACCTTTTGCCTTTTACATCTAAATTTTGAGGTAGAGCAAAAGAAGTAATTTCGCTCTAAAAAGAATTGGATGCAATTTCATATGTACTTTGGTTTCTGAACCCCTATTCTTTAAACGTCTGTCAGGTTAAAAGGACGCTGTCGGCGTATAAGACAAAAAGACAAGGACCAAATTTAAAAATTCCCTATACAGATGGGACTTACATTCACACAAAAAATATATTAAAAAAAATGATAATGTAAAGTGAGCGCAAGCTGTTTTGTAATGTCATATTAAGACTGCTCTAGGTTGCTGTTAAGTTTGTTGAAAAAAATCTTCTTCGCTATTCGCGAACTAATTTGAACTAAGTAAGTGAACTAAGTTCACTAGTTCACCAAGATGAACTAGATCGTTCGCGAACTACACAAGCCTAATTATTATAGTTGTTTAAAATTGATTACTAATGAATCCAAAAATATGTTACGAATATTCCAAGGTTAATATTGAAGTTTATTATCTGATCAGAATGTTTGCAATCTATCTGGTCTAATATCGGATATATTCAATAACTTAATTTCTGTGGTAAAGTTGTCAGACAGAAGAAAAGAAATAACTAAAAATTAGCATAAATACGATTTTACTTTAAAATTTGCTTTTATATTATATTATAACAAAATTTTACCAATTGCAAATATAGTCCAGTAATTTTAGGTTTTATCTGCGGAAAAATTCCTACTGGGCTCGATTTTGGTATAGACCTTCTTTACGGCGTTGTTATGAAGATGTGAAAAATCGACATTGATATAGCGTCCGCGTTAGAAGTTATAGAGGTCAAAAGGTCACGAAAATCAGTTTTTCGCATATGTATATCTCGTGACCTGTTGCTCGGAGGTCAATAGGGGTGTATGGAAAATTTGTTCGTCATAAAATTATCTACAAATATTGCCTTATGCATTTTTCTGTAAATCTTAATAATAATAAATATGTGGAAACAATCATGCGATGATGAAATATAGCTCGTAACCAATGTGGTGTTTCAAGTCAGTCCTTCTTCTTATTAAATACTATAAAATATTTTCATTTTTAATTTTGTTTAGTTTCTTTTCCAAAGTTTTTTTTTATATTTCGGCGATGTTCCTAAAATAAATAAATGAAAATTATGCATAGTAAAAAATAAAAACTAAACTTTACTTACCCAACTAGTATTTCAGTATTTTATCAAACTGTACCAAAATTAACAAAGACGTAAGCAAACACTGACCAATCATCATAAAGCATCGATTATCCAAATCGAGTAAACCACACGCAGAATATTTCAATCTATCAGCACTGTCCAAATAAATTGAAAACTGTTCTAACTGCTCAGAAAAATAAAATCTTTAAATGAGTTATTAAACTTTTGTTATTAAACAAAAACGTTTGAACAAAACTAACCATTCTTTCCAATCTTTCATCGACTCTTCCAATTTCTGCACCCATTCGAACAATCCATTTTGTTTCTTCAAAAACATTTGTCAAGCGTTCACCAGCATTTATGAACACATATAATTCTAAAATTAATGAACTAATATAAATGAAAAGTCTCCAATCGATGTGATGCGGGCCAGGTAGATGAGTGTAAACGAAGTACATTATATAGCATTGAACGATACACTCTATTGAAATATAAATCAAAAAGCAAAATATCTGAATCTGATGTTGCTTATTCACAAGTCTAGTCAAAACCGCAACTTTCTTATAGATTTTAATTATTCTATCCAAGGCATCAGCGTACTGACAGTACTTTTTCATCTTAAAGGAGTTTGATCGTTCCGGTTGCCTTTTCAAAACTCTGATATCTTCAAAAGTCTTCTTCAAGCTTCGATTCAAATGGCATGCGAAAGTTGTGAGTACTAACGTAGAACCATACAATATATTCACTGTCATATATATCATCAATTGACAAAGGTATTGTGAGAATAGAGCAAATAGAAACCGAGTATCATCCAAGGCTTTATCGTACACAATATAGAACCCAGTTGTATACGTCAATGGCCCTAATGTGATGAGTTTAACCAATATTCGAAGCATAACACTTTTGTCGAAAGACGCAACTATATCAGATTTGTCAATCGAAATTGCACGCAAGGAATCAAAAATACGAATACATTCATTGCAGCAATATATAAAAGTACGGTCCTTTACCAGCTGAATAAGAGTGTTTAATATCGCACATAAATGAAGAACAAGACATCGATTGGATCCAACGAAATACATGATCCGTTGTCGTTTTAAGAAATCCATTTTGCTGGTAATGCTACTTGTACTTCCCGGAGTGAATACTGTGATTATAATTAATATCACGGCCGTGTAACTTCGCCAAAAATTGGAAATTTTTGCAGTGCAAGAATTGAAATCAAAATCAAATGGAATTACACCGATAAATTGACAAACATGGAAGAATATCTTTCCGAATATTTTAGAGAACACGAACATACTGCCAATTGCAACTAGTTCTATGGAGTATGGTGCTGACGAGGTAAACCATTTATCTTTGTCTGCAGTATAAATATTTAATTTATGTTTTAATCTAACTAATTGGTGGGTGTCGGTCAGGAAGTTAGATATTATCCGAACAGACATGACAATTTTCACTCAATTGGTTAGTATAGTTATTGTCAGTTTGTTATTTATCATGTTTCTCACATTTAAAGTTTAGCAAATATAATTCTTAATTCAAATAAATATGTCGTGCTTCGAAGGGAATTCGAAATTGTTTAAAAGTTCTATATAAGTCTGATGCATATAGGGTAGTTGCCATTAAGTGACTACAAATAAATTTCTAACGAGATTCTTTTAGCGGTATTATTAGCGATTATTTTGAATATAAAGGTTAACCTTTGTCAAAAATTTTATCAACCGGAAAAACTATAAATGTTGCAGGTTCTATTTTTATAACTCTAATCAATGAGGAATCAAATAAAGCGGATTTGAAAAATAGTTTGTGACGTTACCAAAATTGTATGTAGTTCTGAAGAGGGGATTCTTTGAGCGTAATGTTTAGTGCTGTGGGACGTCCAACATTTAAAAAACGCGTATCTTAATGTCTCTAGAACGACTTATCGAAAATAACTGGGTTTCGTCTATTACTCCGTGAGTGCTATCGAAAACTGGTATATCCACAATTTATGGTTGGTACAAGTATTTAATCTTTATTTATTTAAAAGCATATCTTTGCTGTTTTACAAAACTGGCATAACTCAAAAATCTTAATTCTTCTTTAGAAAAGCTGTTTTAAATTTCCAAGCTTGTCAATTTTCCATACTATTTTCATAAATTGAAGAAAATAAATCAGCTGTGTGATGGGATTCAAATACTTTAAATTTATACTGAGTTTACAAAAATTAAAAAAGGATTTTTGAGTTATGCCGGTTTTCTAAAAATAAATAAATTTGGTAAAAATTCAAAAATGCTAAAAAAAAGTTAAAAGTAAACTTTTTTAGATAATTTTCTCCTAAAATCTAACAAAACTATATTTTTGTTATTAATGTGACACAAGCTTGAAAATTGTGGTTTATTTACTTGTCTTTTAAAATTAGGTTTTTTGTGAACTATTTTTAATTCGTTTTATTGATTACCATTTTTTCTGTAGAGAGTACATTTTATGTCTTTCACCTACAAAAAGTATAATTGAAAGTTTCTTACTCAGGAAAAAAAGTTTGTGACTAAACCGGTTATTAGAGACCTTTAGTAAAAATTTTTACAAACAAGTGTTATTTTCAAGACACGCGAAAAAGTTGAAATCGATCGCTGAATATTAATAAGACTTTAAAAAAATTAAAATTGTATAAGAAGAATTTTTGTTTGTACTCATATATTTTTTTTTGTACTCATAGTCGAACTTCGAACGCTTTTTGGAAACTAGGTTTATTTTCTTTTATATCACTACAATTGTGAGATAATGTACATTATATTCTTGAAAATGGCCATAAAAGTTCAACTCGTCTTATAAGTGGCTCAAGAATAAACAATAAGCATTAACCATTGATATTAAAAAAAAAAAAGTTACACATACGCCACAGTAAATATCTGAGTTATCCACACAAACAAAAAAAAAAAATTAACAAAATGTATTGGCCACTTACTAATAAAATAATTTTGTAATTAGTAGTAATTTTGTTACACAATTTACTGTCAAATGCTCTTGTTAAAAATGTCAAATAAAAAGCAGTCCATTCTACTATGACATGATTTTTAAAAAATAACAGACTATTTATAGGACAAAACATGACAAAGAAAATGAGGTGCTATGATATCCGAGCCCTTAAAGTTTTATAAAATTATGTAACTTAATGTACTAATTTTGCATTCATTTATCTGTTTTTTTAAATACACTACTAACACTATTGTCAATATATCGTCGGTTGATAAGTAAAACTCACTAACTGCTATTGGTTTTGTATTTAGTATAATAGAGTTTTACTTGTCAACCGACGATTATGCTTATTTTTTATTTTGGATTTTAATTCACCCTCTTAGTAATATTCCTTAGCATTTCACTATTTGCTTTCTCTTTACTAAACAGTTCTGATCCATTGCCATTATGCTGCAGTTTTGTTCTATCCAACCAAATGAGTGTATTTAAAAAGGAAACTCTTACATCATTTTAAAGTATAATAAAAGTTGAAACTTTCGCTTCAAATTCATTTCGAAAGTTAAAACAATAAAAGCGAACAAACTTCCAAATGAAAAAAAGTATTGTTATTGCTACTTGTTTGTTTGGTATCCCGGATCGGTGATTTCCGGAGAGTTCTTCCGGAATAAAAACTCTATAAAGTTAAATAAAAACTTACACCTGTCGTTTAATATGGTCCTTACAAATTAATAAATTGCTAGGGTATTTTTGTCTTAAAGTGTATACAAAGTCTTTATTCTGAGAGAAATCTTTAAAAAAATTATAGAAATTAACGAAAGATTTTTAGCTTTTTTCTTCATGAAGCATATTTTATAAAAAAGTTGGTGGTTGCATATTTTGAGGCGGGCAATACAAAATTCACCATCTTTCGCTTGTGAAAATTCAAAATTCACAATTTCATCACTTATGAATGATTTTTCTAACAGTGTATGAACAAAGACAAAAATTTTGATTCATGTGTGCGATTGCCTTTCATTTTTTTATTTTTTAAGTACAGCACTTTGATTGCAATTATTTTATTTTAGGGTCATCAATGTACAGACGTTTATGTAGGATGAAATGATAAGAAACTGCTTTGAATGGAATATTTCAATTTGAAAAAATCTAGTTGAAGCTAGTTCTTTGAAAAAAAATGTCTAGTTTTTTTAGGGTCTGATAAGTTATCATCAATTGGACATAAATTATGTGTGTTCTGTTTTTTTTTTTTTTTTCTTGTGAAATATATGTAAATTTTCATATGAATCATCAATTGAAATCATGCTAAAAAGTCTATTAATAGTGTGGTAATTTAATTATTTTATTGTGAACTTCCTTAAAAAAAGATTACAATAATCATGATCAAAGTTGTGGGAGTTCGATGTTCATTTGGTCTTAATTTTTGGGCTTTTAAATATGTTTAACACGAAACTTCTTATATTTCAAAATGACAGTTTTGAGGTCTGTTGCCAAGGGTTAAAACGGAATTTCACTATTTAAAAGTCAAACCAAGGCTGAATCATGTTTTGTACTTAAATGATCATTTATGGAAATTAAGGCCATACAGACATGATTTAAGTGAAGGGATTTGAGTAGTTCAAATTATGTACAAAGTGTATTATTAAGTTTCTAATATCGTGCACTTAAAAGCCACTTTGCAATTTAATAAAAGTATTTTGTTGGGTGTTATAGATTTGTTTTGATGTACATAATGATTGCAGTTTAAATTTTCCTAACTTTTACTTCTTTTCTTTAACTTTTTCGACGAGTGTTTCTTAATAAATATTATCTGAACCTTGAAATCATGTTAAATGCTGACTGTTTTATTTCTTGTATTTTATTGTGATTTATATATGTTTGTATACTTTTGTTTGAATGGTCTTGGTAGTTGTATATTTATCTATCTCTATGCTCTGATGAATACATGATAATACCGGAACACAATGATGTAATTTCACAGTGAATAAACAAACATTATTTTGATTAGGTATATTTTCTTTTTTTTGTGTTTTCTATATTTTCTTCCATTTAATTTGTTTATTGCATTTTCAACAACATAAAAAGAAATAAATGTATGTCATTTTTGCTATTAAGAAAAAGGATGGAAATATAAATTACATTTCTAAGAAACAAAGAATTGAGGTCAAAGTTCGTTGGAGGTCGATGTTCTGTTTCTTTTTTAAATTAAATTATGTAATTCTATGTGAGTTTGAAGTTGAGTTTTATGAAATTTTTAAAGTTTAAGTACGAAAAACATAATGTTTGATTTTTGTCAACAATTTTAAAGTTTAAGTTAAACTTAATTTTTTGTTTGAAAATTGAAATATTCCTACTTTCTTATAAAAAGTTCCAGAGTCTTTTGTAATCAAAAAAGAATTATTCATTCTTACCTATGAATAAAATTTTGTCAAAATAAAAAAATAGTAGCAAAAAAACACTGAAATAATATTTAAAATCCTCTAATTAAAAATTGCAGAAAACCCGTTAGGAAGGAAATGGTTTTGAATTGTTTTTAATACTTTTATTTCAAATCAATTAAATTTTGACAAAAGTAGGGAAAAGAACACCGGAAACTCGTTAAAACTCGAAAATGAAGCTCCTATGAGTAAATTTTTATTTAAATCTTAAGTTTAAAAAATCTATTCCGCTTTGGTGAAGCCAATAAGAAATTTTGAAAAAAATGAACTTCTTAAATTGTTTTTCCAGTAATTGTAGCTTTTCAACTAATTTCCTCTAAAATAAGACGAAAATGTAAACTCAAAATTTTCAACAAAAAAAGTTTAATTGTGTTTCTTTTTAAAAAAATTACAGTGGAAAAAATTTTTTTGTAGCCCCATCCAGTTTTTATTTAAATTTTAAGCGCACTACTGGTTCTCTATGCCAATGCAAAAAGGTAAAGAAACGGCTTTTTTCAAATAAACTATTCAAAGGAAAACTTTTGCCGAAAAGTCTAGTTTTGTTCCTCGATCATTTTTCAAAATAAAAAAAAACTGGTGTCACTATAAAAACGAAGGTTATGCAGTTTAAAAGCATTAAAAAAGCTATAAAACTGGATGTAAGCTAAACTTAATTTGCTTAATCATTTCAGTTTTTTGTCCGCTAACTTAAGACTTAATTTAGCGAAAACTCAATAACTCCAAAACCATGCGAGCTACAAATTTCTGTTTTCTGAGATTAAAAAGTGTCCGCCAAAGTAAATTACGTTATTTCAACTTATAAGAAGTCCAAGCTGAGTTCCGCATTATTTTCATCCGTCGTTTTTAATTGTATTCATTTTTTATATCTTGATTCTCTTGGTAAAAGAAACCCTTAAGCCAATTTTTATAAGTTTAATGCTTATTCCATAAGAGTTTTCAGTAATATTATGACTTTTGTTTACTTACAATACAAGGCCTTACATAAAAAGTTCCATAATTATAAAGGTAAAGTGAACAACTACTCGTAATATGGTCGAATGCAGAGAAATGATAACATCCACAGGCCTAGAGAGGAGTGCTAGCTGCGATTTTTAAATTCACTCTGAAGAATAGAATATTCCGTATTCAGGTTTTCTCATTTTTAATGTTTGAATTCTTCTGAAAAACATTATTTTTTTCTATAAAAAGGCTTTTTTTCTCTCTGTTTAAATGGTCTTCACACAATACGTTGCCACTTTGCTTCTTCATACCATGCATTCTTTTTTATAACTGGCACCTATAGTCATACACCATATACTATATATACATATGTATATACCGGAAAATTAAGCAGTGAAAATAATGAATACATTTTGTGTACCAAATTACAAACTGGGTGGGGTGCATTTATGAATGTAGGTGTTATCAACCTTGAATTTTCTTCTATACAAGAACTTTTTATGCAATGAATAAAGACATTTTCAAAAATAAATTGAGCTGTTTGGATAGAACCGATTTCGGAGAGTATCCAAGTAAATCTTTAAAAAATAAGTATTTAGGTATAAAAATCGTTTTCCAGAAAAAAGGCTTAGTAAAAACAAAAATAAAATACACTCCTTTTGCATGTGGCCACCATAACTTTTGTCTTCAACGTGTCCCCTCTTAAACATCTATCTATTACAATATTTTGTAAACCCTGCTTTCCATCATTGATTTGTAAAGAAAAATGAATTCAGGTGCTTCAGCTATTAAGAAAAACATCCGCATACATTATAACTATAACTTTTACCTGCATGAACCTAATTCTTACCCCACATGGCAAACATTCAATCAGGTCAAGAAAAGTACATATCTCATAAAACGAAGTCTTAGAGACTTGAATTGCAATTTTACTTTACCCCTTGATTGACCTACCTCGAGTTTAATCGATAAGACTTTTTTTTACAAACAAGTCTCTCTTTGACCCCACTTTGTGTTGTTACAGTTAATAAACTTCCATTTGGCCAGATGTCAAAAATTTCCTTTAAAATGAGTGAAAGTCTTAGACAGGTGGCTAATTACATAGAAAAGTTTTTACTTCCCTTTAAGTTTCTTGTGGATTTTTAACCACTTCATATTAATAATGGACACTTTTTTTTATTTCATCAACTTGCAGTTCTGAAACTTTATTTTACATTTTCTTAAGCAAAACTATCGATTTTAAAATTCAAGAATTCTTGTATTTCAAAGAATTATAAATTTTATTTTTATTTTTTTGCAGATCTCTTACCACATTTTGGTGCTATATAAAACTTAATACAAATCAACATTATGGTGGAATTCAGATTTGATATAAAACCCTTATTTCCTCAGCCAATTGTTAAGATTACATCAAACCTGTTGCCACACACTTTTCGAGGTGACCGACGCATGGCGTTGTAAGTTTTTTTTATAGGTGAAAGAAAAGAATTATTAAAAATTAATTTTTTTTAAATATTTCACAGGGATACAACCTCAAAGATGTCAGAAATAATTGATAGACTTGGCGAATTGTCGGCAACGTCACAAAAATTAACCAAAGCGGTAACTACATCTCAGCGGTTAAGGATGTCTGATAATCAAAAAATATATTTACTTGCCGATGTGGGTGCTGGTCATAAGTAAGTTCTTATTATTATTCTTACAGATTTTAAGATATTGGAAACAAATTCCTTTTATTTAGCTTTCTTGTTTATTTTAAATGCTGCTTTTATACGAAAGCTTAGATGTTTGCATGAGCTTAACTGCATAATTATTAAAAAAAATTTACAAATCATGGTATTTATTACATACTTCAAAAGTACAGCAATTTTACTTAGAATACTTAACAATCCTAGGAGGAGCTTTGCTTCTCCGTACCTAGCTATTTCCAATTACGAACACACAATTGGAAAAGATGTTGTAACTCTGCGTCGTTGTCCATAGGGGTTGGATTCGAAGATTTTTCGAGCAGCCCAGCAGGATTTTGGATTCCCCTGACCTCATACACTAATGATTTAAGATCTTTTACAGAACTACTTCGTTATGATGAAATTAATGTCTTTCTCGATTACGGAGACTTCGGAAATTTTCTTAGAAATTTTGACAGAGTATTGATTATGTTTATGATCAAGTTGTAACTCAGCCTCATCAAATGCGACTTGGAACTGAAAAAAAAACTGAAAACTTCTCGATTTTTCGAGCACCAAGTTGTAAGGTATTTCGAAAATAAGAACCCAGTTTAACATTACTAACAACATCCCAAAAATCAGTAGATTGCAATGTTTTGCGACCTAATGCAAATTTTCTGTCTTCGGTGACTGAGAATCAAAGCTCTGGCAAAAATCACTGTTTACTACGTTGTAGTTGGCAGTTATTCTAGCAGCAGGAAATTCTTCATAGAAGGCCATATTTATGTAATATAGTCATGATACATGATGATTTTTGATTTATAAAAACGTCATTTTATATTTATAATGCAAGAGCACTATTTTAAATGTATTGATTTTAGTATTATTATATAGGTATTATTATATAGCTGTTCGCGCTAAATTTTAGCTCCCATACAAATTATCGAAAATTTTTAGCCGAGAGTTACAAGTTATCGATAACTTGTATGGGAATTTTATCTCAGCTAAATTTTAGCGCGAGCAGCGTACCAGGCTTTATACAGTAAATCTTTAAAAAATTAAATCAAAGAGACCTTGAGGAATTTTGTATCAGGGAGTCCCTACTCCCTAATAATATTATTATATCTCTATAAGAACACAGTTGGTTTCTCACCTGACTAATCTCAGTAATTTTAATGTTTGTGTTTTGGCTGGTTCATATTTCAAAAATCTGGCCTTGAAAATTATATTTTATAAACGAATGACTGTTAACGATTGCCCCTCGACCTCCTTCCAGCTTTTTATTTTTATCAATTATTCATTAGAATTAATTTAATTAATTAAACATTTTTTTGTATTATTTTCTAAACAGCTGGCATTTTATTTTCCAATAAAAAATTTATTATTCGCACCACGCGCTTTTTATTATTCTATATCACTTTATACTGACGATCAAAATATTTAATGTTTTATTGAATTATTCACTTATTATTTGTAGTGGTGCTGTAATTGGCCTCCTTAAGGTTGGTACCAAATCGCTTTATTTATTTGACGAATCCGGTGAAACGAAAAAAGTCGATGACGCTCCATGTATACTTGATTTTTACATTCATGAATCGCGTCAAAGAGCCGGCCTTGGCAAGGATTTATTCGAAGCAATGCTAGCTGAAGAAAATTGGGCTCCAATTAAGCTCTCAATCGATAGACCATCGGAGAAACTCTTGGGTTTCTTAAAGAAACATTATGGACTGGAAAAAACTATTCCGCAGTCGAATAATTTTGTTTTGTATGAAGGATTTTTTGGTTCTCCAACAACTGAGAATAACAATCAGCAACATGCAAATGGATTACATATAACCGACAGGTAAGAGAGTTACTCGTATAGCAATCAAAATAAATATGTATTACACTGCTGCATAGTTAATTAAGATATTTTGGTTAAAAAACACGCAAAAGTTGTGACAAAAAAGTCTACAAACTTGCTTAAAACACGCAACATACATGTATTTCCTTTTTTCTTTATTGTTGGGACGGAAACGGAAACTATTCAACACACATACCAACATATTAACACACACATACTAGCATACATATATAATTTGCATATTGATCATATGTACATGTTCTACCTATTCTTCAACTTAACTCTTTTATTTCATTTTAACATTTATTCTTACGAAATATAATAATGAGCAGTCCTAACACCGCATTATTTGGACCACATTTCATTGGTAATGATAACAAGAAGAGGATAAGGCAACTGGATGCATCTTCGCCCAGCGCACAAGTAACACAAATTTCACCAGTTGGACGTTATGCGGCACCCCGTCCATCTTGCAGCATGGCTGAGGTATATTTTTATCAAGTAGTACAAGTAGTAGTAGCATTGTTGACTTGAGGGTTGATTCTTGTGATTGGATTGAATGAGATTAAGAGGAATGCGTTAATGTGAGAATGTGGCATGAGTTTGTATTAACAAAGAATATTATGTAAAAGAGCCCTACATCAGCTTTCAAGTTTTGAGTACTCGCATGTAACTAGGACATAATAAAAATCAGTCTGGCACTGATTAGGATTATTATCAAAATAGCTATCAGACATGCACTTTAATCATTAACGTTCATTTTTAACAAAATAAAAATATGTGCAGACTAATAGGCCATTTAATATGCCGGAAAATAAAGGAAAGAAAGGAAGGATTGCGTTTAAGGGTTTTTATTATTCAATATTCTTTGTGGTTTTGAGAATATGATTACGTCATTTTGGGATTTTTTAAGGGTGCTACGGAATTAAATTCCAGGAATATGAAATAACGCGAAATTCGGAAAATATTTTATAGAAGAAAAAATTCTCAGTAAGAGAACATGAAATAAATCCCCAAGTGTATTTTAAGTCAATTAACTGCAATCTTCGAATTTAAGTATTAATTCCTTACTGTTTCGTTTGTAGATAAAGGATCAAGCCACCAATATCTTTGTCGACTGTATGAGAACGTTACCAAAGTACCTACAAAAGCAAATTGCTAATTTTTTTTTTTAATTCAAATGCTTTTTAAATGTTAATTTTTTTCCTTTGAAAAACAAATTAATTTTTTTAACTTAATTAAACTTAAAAAATTTTACATAAAAAGTTTTAAAAATTCAAACAAAATAAACTCTAAAGAGAAGTTCATGCGACTCAGTTATGCATTTATTTTTTTAAGGAATACGAAAAACAGACAGAATTATGTCGGTGATAGTATTATGAATTTAGAGTCCTAACCTGTTAATGAAGTTTGGAACATAAATGTTTTTTTATATTGTATCTTATAATGTTAACCCTTTCGGTCTCAGCGTTACTCTCATGTAACATATATTTAAAAATTCGTAAAAAATATTTCATTCAATAATTTTTTAGGTCTCGATGGTTTAATTAAAAGATAATAATGTCTAGTTACTGTATTAGTAAAAAAAGTTAGTCAAATATCATACTTTTAATTTGTTTTTATCGAAAAAGGGAAATTCACTCTTTTTTGCTTAAATTTTTTTTGTACATACATATGTATATGGTCATAGCTTTAAAAAAAAAATGATATAAAAAATGTTAATCCAGAAAGTGTTTTGTTTTTGGGCTTAGAAGAAGTAGCATACATACAATATTGTTCTATAAAAGGTTATTTTCTCAGTTGTCCGACTTTTTTTTGTGGTCATAGACAGTGTTTCTTACTTGCTATTTCTATTAATTACTTTAAAAAATAACTTTTTGGTCTTCATATTTTTTAGTTGTGATGTTTTTGACACGATAATACTGAAAAAACATAGCTTTGGTTCGAAAGGGTTAAACGAAATAAGATTATATTGCAGTCGCCTCGATTGTTGGTCATAAAATTGCCCAAAAAATAAAATTGAATCGAAAAGCATACAAGCGTACAAAATAGAGCAATGTGCTACAATTACAACTTATAAATGTGTCTCCGCAAACAAAACCAATTCTCTTTAAGGTCTTTTCATGAATGTAACCTAAAAGTTTCTTAAATTATTTGAAACCAAAATATTTTTTTTCCAAAGTTTCGAAACATGTTTCTGTTTAAAAATATGAGTTCATAGTGAACATGCCAATGCATTTAGGTACAAATATTAAAAATTTTATTTTTTTAGATTTTTGAAAAATATCAAAGGGGTACCCCTTGCCGAAAAAAAATGCATCTTAAAAAATTTCCTTCAAATCCATCGAGTGAGACATCCAAAGAAAGGTCCGTTTAAGCTCTGAGTTATTTGCAATCACACTTTTTTTCAAAAATTCGCAAGCAGATGTCTTCGGACCAGAGTCACGAAACATGTTTCTGTTAACAGATATGAGCTCATATGAGTTCATAGGAAACAACCCTTTGCATTTAGGCACAAAAATGACAAATCTATTTTTCTGAGATTTTCGAAAAAAATCCAAGGGGTACCCCTTGTCTCAAAAAAATTAATATTCAAAAATTTCCTCTAAATGCATCGAGTGAGACATGAAAAGAAAGATTAGTGTAAGCTTTAATCATATATGAAAACCAAAAGTTTCTTTGTTGCTGAGTTATTTGCAAATGTGTGACAAAATTATTGGCATTTAGGTTTAATCACTTAAGATTTTAGTTGATGGGCTTAACTATACTTACTTTATGGAACCGTCTCGACTTAGCTAAGATTCACATGAAAACTGAAAAAATAAAATCTACTTGTTCGTTTATTGAATCGATATAAAAGTATCACATTAACTTTGTTATTTGTGTTTTGCACAAGATTTTGAAAACTCATATTTTTTATTATTCTGCTTTATAACGAAAACTAATAACTTCTAATGGATCGAAAAACTACCCGTTTAACTGGAAACCCCGAATATGTTGCACAATATCAAGCATTGAATGTAAGCATTTCTTTCAAGCTTTTAAATATTTGTTTGACTATTTATTTTACTTTTGAGACAGGCTAGAGAAAGTGAAGTAAGTCTTACACCAAGTCAAGTTACAAAACGTGATAAATTGAATTTGGTATGTTTTGCAGTTTTTAATTCTTGTTTTACATTGGAATATAATTTAAACAAAAATATTAACTTTAGCAAAAGAAAAATCCATTAGATGCAATTACTAAGCCTCCAAAAACAATAGACGTTGTTGAAAAGAGATCGGTAATTCATTATTATTTTCGTATATTTTATCCATTTAATAATAATTGTCCCATTAAGGGCTTACAAAATGTTTCAGAAGAACATTTTCAGCAATCTTCAATGTTTTCTCAGAAGAAATCGGTAAAACTTTTGAATTTCATTTAGTTTTTCTTTTAAATTTGTTTGCTTTTTAAAGAATATATCGGTTAGAGAGCAACAGGGTCACAATAATAATCAAAAAGATAATGGCATAACGACGGTTGTATATTTCAATTAATTTGTTAAATTTTTATAATTTCAATATTTATTAAAATAGGGAACTACTTCAAACATACAAGTTAACCAAGAATCCAAGGTATAAAGTGTTAAATGTTTTTGATTCCTTAGAACTATAAAAATAAATTAAATTTTTCTAGAATCCTCCTCCACCTTCTGAGCCTATATTCACAGAAAACTCAAACCCTATAAATGTAATTCTTAACTTATATTGGGTCCTAGGTATTTATAAGTAAAAGTTTGTAATGATAGATATCCAATGAATCGGAAAAAGGATTTTGTACAACTTGCCCTAATTGCTCAGCTAAAATACTTTTGGTACCCGAAACTTCAAACAAATCCGAAGAAAATTCTTCAGCATAAAAGCAATGAAGATACATGTAAAAAGCAAATATTTCGAAAGGTAAATTAAATAAATAAATTACTCAAGTTTATCGAATTTTAGTTAGGAATACATTTTTGTCAATTTTTTTTGAAATCTATTGACTTATCCTTTCCGATAGACATTTCAGACGAACATCGCCGCAATGCTAAATTTTTCACAGCTAAAAATAATAATCATCATCATAATCATAAGTATGCATCGTTAAATATATGTCGGTAAAATCCTTAAAAACATACAATCTACAATTTTCTCAAAGCGGTTAGTCCGCAATCTAAGATTCAAAACTCTACTTTTCCTATGTTTTATCTGCAATAGCAGCAAGAATTCGTTTTTTTTTTTTAAAGTAGGTACCTACTTTTCTCAGTATAATCCTTTCCTTAAATTAATGGAATTCAACAGACTATCTGCATTTTGACGTTCACTTATAATTGTTTTTGAGATAGCTCCTATTTATCCTTCGTTTGTCCTACTTGCATGTGCTCTTATCTTTAAAGGCGACACCATTTAAATGTGACGACGACAAAATGTGTTTCGGTTATTTGTCTGTTGCAAAGTAACATCAACGTACGACAACAAACAAAAAACGACCATAACCCTTCCTCAAAATGAACAAGAGCACATAGTATACATAGGTAGGTACATTTCCACAGCGATAGGAATTTCTTTATTTTTTGTGTGTTATCACGCCTTTTGAACACAATTCTCGCAAAAAAAAAAAGAAAACAGGACGATTATAATGACAATGCAGTCTATTGCCATTAAATTGGCTGGATGCCAATAAACTTTCCCTGTCGCTTCCGCATAATTTTCAAAGGAAAGTGAAAACACCAACTAAATTGTTCACAAAACGAAAACAACAAAAACAAACTCCATACAAGTCGACTTTAACGTCGAAATGTGGAAAGATTGTAGGGAAAATGTTTGGGTTATAAATTTGCAGGTTTTTTTTGTTTTATTTGGGGTCAGTAGGAGGTCGTTTCCGGTAGTTAAGTCGTCAGTTTATAGTGATGAATATTGCATGACACTAGGTTTTTTTTAAAACTAATTCATTTTTATGGTCGATAAATGTAGTATGTTGGTAGTTGACCTGTGGAAATAATAATTGTCTGGCATACCTACGTAAGAATAATGGACATTGAATTTGATACGAAATCATTATTTATGTGGTAATTGTCAAAATGTTATTAAGGAACAGGCAGTTCTTTGACTTTTTTATAACGAATACATTAAACTACACATTAAACGTGAGCAGAACAAGAAAGTAGCTTCCAGTTTAAGTGTTTCCAATAAAATGTTTCGTGGGGAAATAAGAAAGTAACTATGATTAACTATAAGTATACTATTTTTCTAAATTTGTATATCATCTGGATCTCCCGAACCAACGAAACGCTTTTGTACCGACTCTCAGGCAATCACATAAGCAATTTTTTTGCACAAACTACACTGTCACAATTGTATGAAAATGGCCATAAATCAATGTGTAACTAAATTTTGACGGGTAAAGGCGACAATATCACAACTGCAGAAACGTGTAAGTAACTTTGAAACTTTGGTGAAGGCAGGAATAGGTAAAACCTGATTAAATTTTAAGCTTTTTAGTTACAGCTCCTATGTTGATTTTTGTTTAATTTTTAAAAGGACCTAGACACCGAGTAAGACAAATGGCGTTCGTTTATTTATTTTGCTTGTGCGTTTCCTACAGCTAACACTGCCAATAGTTTGATATTTGCTGAAAGTTTTTTCGTTGACACTACTTAATTCAATACTTTTAGTATAAACTGGCTGATCCGACAAACATTATTCTGCTATTCGCTTTATATGGCAAAATTATATTGATTTCTACTTGATTTCATTTCGGAAGAAACCAAAACAATCCGTTCGATGATGACATGACATGACACAGCTATTATTTCAATTGGCTAAAATTTCCAGAAAGTAGAATCATTATACCTCCAAGACATCTTAGTCTAAGAGCCGGGAGCAGATTTTTTGCGTGAGAGGTAACCGATTCATATTAATATTAGAATAACTCCCAGCCATGGTGATGACGAAAACGAACGTCTGCCAGCATGTGTCTGCGCCTTTGCTGAGAAAAAGTGCATCAAAAGTACATTTTTTCTGAAAATTGATTTAGTGAGGGTAACCACCTGGAAACAATTGGAACCTGACGCCCTCGTCGCCCTGATTACAAAAATACCCATGACAGACGTTTTAACCGCGCCCAAACACCCGACAGACGAGCCTGAAAACGCGTTTTTTTACGCGTTTTTAGGGATTGGGGTAACCACCTAAAAACAATTGGAACCTGACGCCCTCGTCGCCCTGATTACAAAAATACCCATGACAGACGTTTTAACCGCGCCCAAACACCCGACAGACGAGCCCAAAAACGCGCATTTTTACGCGTTTTTAGGGATTAGGGTAACCACCTAAAAACAATTGGATCCTGTAGCCCTTGACTCCCTGAATGCAAAAATACCCACGACAGACATTTTATCCGCGCCCAAACACCCGACAGACGAACTCGAAAACGCGATCTTTTACGCGAACGCAAGGGCTTGGGGCAACAACTTGAAATTAGTCTCATTCTGTTGGTCTTGACTCTCTGATTACAAAAATACCCATGACAGACGTTTTAGCTGCACCCAAACCCCCAACAGACGAGTTCTAAATCGCGATCTTTTTCGCGAAATAAAAAACCAAGGACTTGAGGTCACCATTTGAAATTAGTCTCATTCTGTTGGTCTTGACTCCCTGATTGCAAAAATACCCATGACAGACGTTTTACCTCCACCCAAACCCCCAACAGACGAGTCATAAATCGCGATCTTTTTCGCGAAATAAAAAAGCAAGGACTTGGGGTAACCACTTGAAATTAGTCTCATCCTGTAGCCCTTGACTCCCTGATTGCAAAAATACCTATGACAGACGTTTTATCCGCGCCCAAACACCCGACAGACGAACCCAAAAACGCGATTGAATTTTTTAATTGAAGATTTTTGTGAACAAAAAATTTTTTTCAAAAATGTTGCTTAAATTTCATACATTTACTAATGCCAAAAGATTGGCTAGGCAATTAAAGGAAAACAACTATTTAAGAGTCATAGACAATCTTCCACCGTTTAGGCGATAAATGTAATTTTCTCATAAATTGACTTCAAACACAAAATATTTTGAGCACAACGGTCAGCACCTAGAATATTAGCATACACTTACTTAGGGTGACCAGCAATAACAATATTTGCATACACGTTTTTAATAAGCCAGAATTTCATTTCTACATATTGCAATTATCGCCTAAGCGATGGAAGATTGTCCTTCACTCTTAAGCATGGAATACACGGTACAATTATCGTACCGATTATCGTACAAAATTTGAATCGCATTCGATAATTGTATCGTATGTGTGCACCAAAGTATCCGCTGTACCCATATCGCACGGTCGAATGTTGATGATGGAAAACAAAAGGTAGTATGCGATTGATTAGATGAGGGTTGTAGCGTGTGTGGGTTTTTAATTCACCCATGATTCAGTTTTTGAGATTACATAAATTGTTTTTACCTAACATCCAAATAATGGATAAAAATGTGAAAATTTATTTGACAGATAATGAAATCGTAAGTGAATCGCATGGTGTATGTGCTTTTTTCGATATTGTTAACGATATCGGTACATCTCAAGTCGTGTACTATGATTGTATCGTGTATTCCATGCCTTATAGTTGTTTTCCTTAAATTCCCTAACCAATCTTTTGGCATTAGTAAATTTATGAAATTTAAGCAACATTTTTGAAAAAATTTTTTGTTCACAAAAATCTTCAATTAAAAAATTTAATCGCGTTTTTGGGTTCGTCTGTCGGGTGTTTGGGCGCGGATAAAACGTCTGTCATAGGTATTTTTGCAATCAGAGAGTCAAGGGCTACAGGATGAGACTAATTTCAAGTGGTTACCCCAAGTCCTTGCTTTTTTATTTCGCGAAAAAGATCGCGATTTAGAACTCGTCTGTTGGGGGTTTGGGCGCAGCTAAAACGTCTGTCATGGGTATTTTTGTAATCAGAGAGTCAAGACCAACAGAATGAGACTAATTTCAAGTTGTTGCCCCAAGCCCTTGCGTTCGCGTAAAAGATCGCGTTTTCGAGTTCGTCTGTCGGGTGTTTGGGCGCGGATAAAATGTCTGTCGTGGGTATTTTTGCATTCAGGGAGTCAAGGGCTACAGGATCCAATTGTTTTTAGGTGGTTACCCTAATCCCTAAAAACGCGTAAAAATGCGCGTTTTTGGGCTCGTCTGTCGGGTGTTTGGGCGCGGTTAAAACGTCTGTCATGGGTATTTTTGTAATCAGGGCGACGAGGGCGTCAGGTTCCAATTGTTTTTAGGTGGTTACCCCAATCCCTAAAAACGCGTAAAAAAACGCGTTTTCAGGCTCGTCTGTCGGGTGTTTGGGCGCGGTTAAAACGTCTGTCATGAGTATTTTTGTAATCAGGGCGACGAGGGCGTCAGGTTCCAATTGTTTCCAGGTGGTTACCCTCACTAAATCAATTTTCAGAAAAAATGTACTTTTGATGCACTTTTTCTCAGCAAAGGCGCAGACACATGCTGGCAGACGTTCGTTTTCGTCATCACCATGGCTGGGACTTATTCTAATATTAATATGAATCGGTTACCTCTCACGCAAAAAATTTGCTCCCAGCTCTCGGTCTATCTTGAGCCATTGTTTAGATATTATTATTCAATAAATTAAGTATTTCCAATGTTCAATCATGTTGCATTTCGGTTTTCATTTTCAGTCGCTTTAAGGTTAACGAAAACTTTGCGGCTGAATTAGCCGTTGAGCATTTTTATGTAGCGTGCATACAACGCCATCTATTTGTATTGTATAGAACTAACATGTGACTCAAGCTTCATGTTGACCGTATTTTATGAATAGAAAGGGAATAGTTAAATTTAAAAAATAGTCGCTTGTTTTATCTTATGAAAGATTTGTAATGATATAAAGCTTATCTGTTTGCTATGCAATAACATCTAGCATTTAGAGCGGAATTCAGAGTCGTCACTCAAATAAAAAAATTTACTCAAGTAAGCATTTCCTCTTGCGTTTGGCCAACTTCAGCTACTCGTTACGTAAAGAAAAAGGATTACTTGAATTTTAGCTTATGAGTACCAACTGAGGATGTTTTGAAGTAAATGCTTGACCAATCACTCAGAAATGTCATCTCAAACTTGTGCTTGAGAAAAAATTTTACTTGAGTAACGACTCTGAATTTCGCCCTTAGTCTTTACCGGGCTCATTGCTGAACGCTGTAGGCTAAGTTTGTGTTTCAAATAGCTTTGCCTAATCTAGCAATCTTTGCAATTATAATTTTTTGCGCTGAATGGGCCATTCAACATAGTTTTTGTATCCTTCATTTTTATCCGTGTTTTGATTTGTTAGTATTTAATAGATGGCGTTGTAAACGAATTCATATATGGAGGGTTTAAAGCTATAGTTAAAGTTTACTTCGATACCTATTGCCGATACTCCTCCTGCAATAGGATTTATTTTTTCTAATGGTATTATTATTCATTGATAGGCATCATTGATGGATAATAAATTAATATCGTAAGTATATTTATCACGGTGAACATTGATGGCATGTAGGGCTCTTATTTTCTAATTTTCTGTATAAAACAATAACAACATTCTCACAAAATCTTTTTTACCTTCAATATAACTAAATAAAATTAAATCAAAATTAAATACATTTTACCTAACAAAATTCTTTTGCAAACACTAAGTTGACATAATATTATGTAAATTTTTTGTTTTATATAACATGAAATTTATATGATTTTTGAATAATTTTACAGATAATTCATAGCAGTACAAAACCCAATACAGGAGAAGCTGGCAGGTAAAATAAAAATTATTAAATTAAAATACACATTTCCTTCACCTCATTATTTTCTGATATATGTATTTCCATTTTTAATTTTGCTTCTTTAATGTTTTATTTTCTACTTTTAATTGTTTTTTTTTTTGTTTTTATTTCAGAATATCGTAACGATCAACATGTTTATGATTTTGTGATTGATTGGATCATTAGTTTCATAATATTGTACCTATACTATATTATTTTTCATCATCATTTCAAAGAATATTTTTTTTTATACCTTTACATTATAATAATTATAAACATTGTGCTGCTAATTGTTAAAATCTTTCATAAATTTGTTTGTCTAGTTAAATTATTTGTTACGTCCACATTTTAATAATTTTTTTTTTTACAAAAATTAAAAAGACATTTTTTAATTCATACATTTGTTTTGTTTATTTTGTATTGTTTTTGCTGATGAAAAAAATTTGGAAAATTGAAACTATGTATATAAATTTTATAGTTCAGAGGCCAGCATAAACAAAAGAAAAGAAAAAATCGTTCGTTTTTGAAAAAACGAAAGGAAAACGACAAGTTCAGACCAAATTCTTTCTAATTTGATCTCTTTGACTTCCATCGAACTTCTTGATTGTCTTGCCTGTCTGTAAATGACGTTCCTTTACCTTTGATCTCTTAATAAAATAAGGAAAGGAGTTAAATTTCTTTTATATGTATGTCGAAAATATGAAAACCAATAGGGAATATTTATCTGTACGTGACGTTGGACATGTCTGTACGTGGCCTTGTAATCCACCTATTGACCATTTTAAGATCGAAATGTGGAGTTATTTCAAACTACAAATATGTTTTAAAAACATTTTTGAAACGAAGGCTTTAGAAAGTATAAGAACTAGATAACAAATTCTAATTTCTCTGTTTTTGCATAACAATAACAGTCTAAAAGCTGGGGGTACATTCTATAAAAAACGAAACGAAAACGATCATTCGTTTTTGAAAAACGAAAGAAAATTTGCGACAGATACAGAACAAATTCTTTCGTTTTTCAAGTTGTGTGAATCAAACCTTTCGCACACACGAAAACGTTTGTTCGTTTTCGCCATACAGAATCTCACCCCTGACAGCAGATTTTTGAGTGAAAAGTTACCGATAGATACTATATTTGAGTTAGTCCCAGCCTTACGCGTTTTAAGGCATTGTGGAACCACTTGGAATCTATTGGATCCTGACGCCTTTGCTGTCCTGATTAGAAAAATACCCATGACAGACGTTTTATTGGCGACCAAACACTCGACAGGCGAGCTTGAATGGGTTACTTCTTATCCTAAAAATCTACTGGCAGCTCCCGGTTAATAACTATGGGCTTGTTATCGGCTCCGTAAAATGCAATGGTCAAATTATCTTTTTGGAAAATAAGACGACATATTTTTGACATAAGATTTTTTACTAATAATGTTCTTTTGAAAGTTCATTTTTTTTTAATTTGTCCTAAAAATCGTAACATCAATCAGTACATTATGATTTTTGATTTTTGTGCTTTTTTGTCTTTGTTTCCCCATTTCGCCTCAAAAAAAACCTAATTAGAATGTAGAAAGAAAAGATTATTTATACAACAGAAATATTCCACAAAACAAAAAATATTTTTACAGCACATTAAACGATGTCGAAGATGTATTGAAAGAGGAAATTACAATAGATTCTGTTTGTCAGGATTTCCAAACCTTACAAACTGCACCATCAGAAGAAAATGTTATTCAAGAGAAAAGCTCAGAAGCTTCAACCGAACACTTGAAATTGGAACTTCAAGAAGAAAATATTAATGACATTTCTTTAAATATTATCAACGATGAAGAACGAGTAGAACCCGATGGGGTAGCTGAGAACTTATCTCATCCCCAGAAGCCAACTTCATTCCAGTTGAGCAAGCAACATACTGGTCTTAAAAATATTTCTTTCAATGTAGGTATGGCAGTTACACCGACAAATAAAATGGAATTCGATCAGGAACAAACAGATGAATTTGGCGTTGTCAAAATTAATCGTCCTCCTGGCAAATTGGTCTCTCCACCGCCGCCAGACAACACTGATGCAATGTCAACAGTTTCATCAGGAGAAGGCTTCACTGATCAAGGCTATTATGATTTGAAATTTTATCACAATAAGCTTTGGTAAATTGTGTCGTTGCCGCAGAAGTCGAAGCCGTCGCCGCAGATGCGCCAGCCATTAAACATAATTTAGTCCTAAACTGTTATAAATGCATTTAGCCCTAACGTATTTACTGTACTGGCAACTTTTTGAAAATTCAATACATATGTATAGCTATGTATATATATGTATGTATGTATTTAGAAGAATTTTATTAACTATTTTTATTTGTTTATATTATGTATTTTAATTGTTTCATTTGCAATTTGTTACAGACTGCACAAACGCACTCATTTAGTTAATTCAGTTATAGTTAAATAATTTAAAGTACCTTCATACAACACAATTGTTATTTTACAGCTCTTCGGTTAATAAATATTACCAAAACTTAATGCTATAGAATATTTAAACATGAATATAATATTATATTTAATCACACAAAACGAAGATGACGATGACGCGTCTTATAGAGAGGAGAGGAAGCTTCAGTAAAAACAAAAAATACTTACATTATATGCATTTTGACAAAAAAAATATCATTATTTTGGAGACCAAAAGAAAAAAAAACAAAATTTAAAATATCTAATTTGTGACGTAACATATTTCACTTACTTCCCTTTGATAAATGGAAACTTCCAATGAATCTTTTTTTTTATAATATAAAACGAAAAGAAATGATATTAGCAAAGCTTTTTTGTAAAAAAAAAAAACATACATAACATTATCATGCATTGAATTTTTTATAATTCTGTTTATAGCAATTACGTAATAAATTTTAACAAAATTTGAAACACTTTTTTTTATTGTCAATCTTACAAAATTTTATATGACTCATATTATATTGAATTTGATACAAAACAAAAAAAAAAAAAACATTTCACACAAAAATGTATTCGTAGAAGCTAAGATTATATTAAAACAAAATATATTATAAAAATGCAGTATATAAGTGAACTTTTTTTCGCTAAAGCAAATAATAAAGAAATCAAAACACAGTAAAAGTTTTGTATTGTTAATTCAATTGATAGAGAATTTGAAAAGAACGGAAGCTGGTTAAGTGTTGCAATAATCTAATACATCACATGTAAGTATAGTATGTTTGTATCAAGTCGATCTTTTAACCTGAGCAAAAAAAAAAAGAAACACGTATACACCCCAGTGTACCATGTATGTCAATGGAAATTAACTTTGAAATAATATTGAGATATCCATTAAAATTTCATCTATTACTTTTAACTGAATGAAGTCATATTAAGTAAAAGGACTAGTAAGGTGGACAAAACCTTTGTTGTGTCATTGTTATGCCTCGAGAATCGTGATGTTTTTACGTCAAAGTGCCCCATATATTGAAGACATTTAAGATAAGAAGTGGTTTCAGCTACTTTAGGTAGATCATATCAAATAATGGGCCTCTTCACCGAAACTAATCTTTTAAAAAGGAGAAAAAAACACTTTGCCATTCTTCAGAAAACTGAAAAATCTTAAAAGGAAATTGTAATTTTTCATACGATTTCGAGTTATTATTAGTATTTTATTTTAGATTTAATATAGTTGATAGGATGGTGTATGACCAATGTAATTTTAAAAGTTCCAGATTTATTGGGCCCTATCGTGATTATACAGGGGAGTTTTGTATGAAATGACGTCTAAATTACTTAAGTACACTGTTTAGAAAATAGATCGCATAACATCATCATAATAGCAGCCTCTGTTTAACGACTCTCACATAAACAACAATTTTTATCGTTACAATCCCTACTAACAGAGTTATTATTACCTTGCACCTTTGTACCATCGAGTTAACTCGATACAATCGAGCAGTGGCAGCACCTATTTAGGATCAATAGAGCATTTACCATTGAAAATCTTCGATTGAACCAAATTACATGCTGCCGATACTCGATTGTATCGACCACACTCGATTGTATCAAGTTACGTGCTGGGGCCCCTGTTTTGATACTCCAACACGAATTAATTGCAAAGAAAAATAGAAAGAAGTACAAACCAATTTTGAAATTAATGAAATTCATCATCAATTCCTTTAGTAAAATAAAAACACATGATTTATTTATATGTTATATGTATGTATATTTCAAAATATGTATGTATGTATAAGATAAACGCTCTGCGCTTCCAAAATATGATATGGATTCGTTTAATATATTTTTTTATCGATTATTTTGTACTCAATTTCTTACAAAATCGTGTATATATGCGGTGTTTATATTTATTTATGACGAATATTTTTTTTATGTTTATAATTTTATACAAAAAAGAATGTGCAATTAAACATTAATAAAATTGATGTAAAAGTCCACTGGTTTTAGATTAATATTATTTTAGTATAGGTATTTGATATATAAATGTAGATAAAAAAGTAGCAGTAAAAATATTTAGATTTGATTTGATGTCCCAAATAAAGCCTCAATAATAAGAGTTTAAATAAATTTGTAAGTTTTTGTTTTTTGTAAAAAATAGTAAATAGTTACTTTTGTCACATACAAGTGTTTGAACTCTTTTAAACATTTTTGTTTGTATATAAAATTACTTTGTTTTGCCTTAAATTTTCTAGAGCCACTCTTGTACTATACGATGATTCTCTTTGTGTTCAAAGTTCTTCAAATCAAACCTAAATATGTTTTATTTTTTCATATTAATTGATTTATTAAATATTATGCACTTTGGGACAATGTTTATTAATTTCAGTGGAGTATATTTTGATATTATTAATATAAAGTAACAAGTTGGAAAAATTCATCTAATATGCGTTTATGTTAATTTTATTTAAAAAGAAATCAAACAATGAGCCAGGCAGTTACTTGTTAATACCCATTTTTCTTTCCTCTCGAATTTTTTTAAATGCATCCGTTTTAACAAAATCAACTGAATTATAGACAACACTGCTTTTAACCGGAACTCGAGCAGAAGGGTCTGCTGACAGACCGAGTTTTGATCCGGTAGCTGTTAGATTGCTAGTACTCATGCTAGCACGATTCATTGCAGGTGGATTTGACACGTCCAAGTCGAAATACTGGAGTTTATGTTCATTCTTTTGCGTTGTTGTTGGAGTTGGTGGTGTTGGTTTGCTGAGAGACATTGCCCGATTTACTGTGTTACTGTAAACACTTGATATATGACCTCGTGGTTGACGGGGTAATGTTCTAGTCTCCATAACGTAAGCGTCACTCTCGTTCTGTATTACCATCGATGTGGGAATACCTGATCTTCTGGTGGTACAGCCAGAAGAAGAAAAACCGTGTGCCTGCAGAGAAGGTAGTGTTAAAAATAGTATTTAAAAAGTATGATTTTAAACTCACTTTAAATGCATTTGGTTTTGATTTTCTATCGACCGATGGTGGCGGGCGCAGGGGAGAATTTTCACCGCTGTTATTCATTGTTGTAGACATCAGCTTTTTGGTAAGCTTCGTTAACGTACCCTGTCCGTTGTGTTGAAGAGGTGGTTTTGCAGCCAGCTCTTCTGGAGGCCTATCTTCCAGACTTACTTTCGGTTTTAACTTTCTATTTACTGGAGGCAAAGCAGACTGAAAAGGCAAAATAAACATTTAACAAAGATTAAAATAATTGACTATTTATATTACCTGATCAATAAAATCATAACGAAAAACATTTCCTTCCATTTTAGTTGGTGCTGCATTTGTGTAGCAATGGGGTCGTGGTAAGGTGCGATTCGAACTTGTTGCTGATAGCGGTTCTGCATCAAGTAATAGGTTCGGGGTTGATGCCGCAACAGGATTCTCTGGGCTGTTTACTTTGTCAAATAATTGACTCATATTGTAATAAGGCAAATTGTGTGAACGCGGAATATCATAACTTTCTTCCACACACTGAAAGTAAATATTATTTTTTATTAATAAAAAACTCAAGGTTTGTATTAAGATTGTATACATACCGATGATGCATCTCGTGGTCCAATTGCAGGCGAAGTGTTTTCGGTATCCGAAAATTGAGGCATTTCTCTTAATACTCTAATAAAAATATAAACAAAATAATAATTTAAGTATTTGTTTGATGATACTAAATAAAAATTGCATACTTTTCATGTTCGTTCGTTATATCGAGACTTAAATTTTTCTTTCGTTTAACAACTTTCGACATATTTTCGGCTGCATGCTCAGAACTTTCTTCGTCTTTATTATCTCCAGGAAATTTTGAGAATCTTTGAGAATATGTAAACACAAAAGATTCATTCTCAACAGAACTATCAGAGGGGCGTGTGCTTCGATCTATTTCAAATATAAGATAAACGAATAAAAAAAATAAAAATAACAAAATAAAATAAAACAATTTAAAAATGTTGTTCACTATCTACTAATATAATTCAACTTTTACAACAATGTTTCGCTTAAATACTGTTTCTGATAAAAGTTCAAATTGATTTGACGAGTTTCATGAAAATTAAAACCTTTGTTGCATATAAAATGCACTACATTAAAAAAAATCCATGGATCGATAAGGCTGTATCTGAAAAGATTGAAGCCAAATTCTCACCACCTGACCATTCTAGTTATGTACAAAAATGCATTTTTTGGGTTACTTTGGTTCTAAGCCGATATCAAGGCTACAGTATGTCGTAGACACAAAATTAAAAATACGATGTATTCCTTACTAACATTTTCTACCGTTTCGGTGTGTTTTTATTGTAATTAAGTAAGTAAATACGAAATTGCCTATCATTTCCGCAAATTTAGCCTAACAGTCTCAATTTTAAAAGAAAAAATAGAATGAACAAATATTATTTATTAAGTGATTATGAATGGATTGTACTAAAGTGGGGGGATAGTGGAAAAATTTAAAATTTGGATGCTTTTGTCTTGTTTATTTGAGTTAAAAAAAAACCTTCGTTAGTTTGTTCATTTAGAGTGCAATTGTATCTGAGAAATTATTTGTTTAAATAAACATTGTACCTATTATTCGAGTGCTTTTTCAATAAATAAAGATGACTCAACAGTACTTTTTATATTTTTGGATTAAGTGAGGGAGGGAAGCTAGAAAACATGATATCAGCTTCATTATACAAATTAAGCTATATATAAGTTCAAAAAAGGGTATACAGTTTTTGTAATTGATTTTTTTGTCTTTACTAATTTAAAGAAAAAGAATGTTTTTTTATATTTCTAAGAACAGGGCCCCATTTCATAAAACTAAAAAAATAATAAATTATAAACTATAAAAATATAGTGTCTTATTTTGGGTCATTTGTTCTTTGAATGTGCTTTATGGATAAGGTTATATCATTCAAATGAAACTTAATTTATCAAGCATTATAATCAAGAACCTCCACAAATTTTTGGAGGACCGCTCTATCCTTTATTTGTGCTTGTAACTACAAGTCTACAAGTACAATATTAATAGTTTTATGAAATAGGGCCCAGTTTTCAGTTAAACATTGAAGAAGTTTGTAATCAATCCGGTTTACGTATACTGCTAAGTAAGTGGCCAAGCCCAAGTAGTAGTTTAGCTTATTTTTTACCATTAAAAAAAAAAACAGCTAATATTTTAGTAACAAACAATTTAAGTGAAGTCTGTGAATTTTAATACAATACCAATAACTCACCAACATTTTCTCTTAGCGGCAAAGGATGCGTCCATTCATCGTCATCGGTAAAAACACTTTCAGAATCAGTTGGACTCGAACGGCCACTGCGTGCTTTAGATGTCGTTTGCTACAAAAAAAGGAGTCATAAATCATTTATTAAGCCTTTTATCTTCATTTATTTGCTTACCAATCCACAATTCGTTATCTTGGGAGAATAAGATTGATCATTTGTCAAATTCAAACCAATATTGTTATGACTTCGAGGAGTATCATAAAATTTCGGATCCAAATTATTGAGTGGTGTCGAAGGATTACCACCTTCCGTCTAGAAACAAAATAATCATTTTAATAAAAACATTCAAAAACTTAAACTAATGATAGTTGTAATTTTACCATAAACTTTGGACTTCCCGAATAGCATTCACTTATTGGAATGTAAGGCCCCGAAGATGTACTCAATGCTGGCGATGGCTCAACATTACCTTCAACCAATGTTGTAGCACTCAATACCAAATTCTCGGGAATTTTTCGAACTACCCCTTGTGAACTCACAGCCAAACGAGATTGTGTATCTGCTGATTTCCAACCTGACGACGTAGTGGCTTTTGTCATATTTTGTGCTGGCTGAGATGGTTTCTTCCCATATAAAGGTTGGTTTCCACCACAAACCATAGTCTCTCTATTCGAGTAATCGGTATTCACATAAGAACAATCATTGCCTGATTGTGATGCACTGCTAATAACCGATTGTCTTAAACAATCAGAACTCATAGATGATTGCTTTGTCATGGATGCTTCGTGTTGTGTGGAACCAGAAGTGTTTACTGTTGTGCTAGTCGTTTCATTCGATGGCACAAATTGTTCGGTTGTTGTTAGACTTTTAGCGATATGTATTTTTTCATCTGCAATTAAAGAAAACAACTTTAAAGCATATAAATTATAAAAACAATCAAAGCCTACCTTGCAAATCATTTGACTGCTTTGTATCATGCAAATGACACACTTGGCATATGCAATTCACCCAATCACGCATATCGGCTTCCGTGTCAGCTGCAAGATAATAAGTTCTTCGAGGAGTTTTTATATCGAACATGTACTGAAACTTTTGCTTTCTATTCTCCAAGCGTAGCCCACAATCGACTTGCTCGCATTGATCCAAATCTATGACACCTTTGAGCTTTCGACAATTTCGATCTGTGTAGTATTCCAGGCAGAATTGCTCAGGAATTTCACCTTGTTTCAAAGTGAACCAGCGGCGTCTCCAGCGCTGTGAAATGGAAATGACAAATAACAAATAAATATTATGCATTATTTTATTTATTTTTGATTGCACAAAGAAAGTAACACGAGTAGAGTACATTATTTGTTGTTGATTTCAATGGAATTCGAGTTGGAAAATGAAAATCATACAAAACACGACTAATAGCTAATAAATGCATGATTCATAATCATAGTTCATTTGATGCGGATTGTGATATAGATGTCGATATCAGTGACGGTTTAAGCACTATCGGCGCCCTTGGGCAAGATTTCACGCGGCGCCCTCCCCCAATTTTTTTTTTTTTAATGACAAATATGTATATAAATAAGTTTATTTTTAGGCCATTCCAAAATAACGGAGAAGACATATCCATGTTATCCAGTTTATTTCGTTGAAGAAAACATTTTTTTTCTTGAAACTTGGTGACTCTTGAGCGCTCATCACAAAGCTGATTTTAGAAGTTTTACGACAAACTAATTAAACGAAGCCAAAATTTTCACAGGTAACGGAAAATATCGTACGTGTCTTCTCCGTTACCGTAGTGGACTGGAGGCCAATCCTGCTAATAATAATATGATGCATGATGATTTTGCAAAACCTCTTTCAATTAATGGGTCTATTTGGGTACTGCCTCAAACAAAAACGTTTTTAATCTAGTTCCTAAAACTCTGAAACTGTGTATTTTTTTTGTGTTGAAAAAAGTAGAAATATTTCTGTTTAAGGCAGAATACAAACACATTTAGTATTTGCAATAAATTCCAGAAATAAATAACAAATTATAATTTTGTATCCTTAGATTTTTAAGACTAAAGCAAAAACCACATTTTTTTAAAGGCTTTATCTCTGGTGCAGGTTTTCCCAAATATCATAAGATATATTAGTTTTCTGGTAAGCTTTTAAATAATTTGTAAGTTTATTATTGCTTTGTTTATGAGTGCCAATTTTTCAATAGTCAGATAAACCTCAGATAGAGCTTATTCCTAGGAATAAAAGTTTTTTTTATATTTTGCATATAGAGCGTTAGTGTAAAACATTTTTTCTTTCTTGGAAAATACCCAAAAACCAACCCTTCTTAAATTTTCCTTATCTTACTACAGGACACCCTGTCTAATACCAACATTGAAAAGTCATTCTGGTAATCGAGAAGATAATGCTAAATAGATTAAACGAAAGATTAGGAGTGCTAATATCCTTCAAAAGAAGTAAGGCTAAAAATACACTTACACCTTTGAACTAAAAAAAAAAGCGAAAATTGGACGCCACTTTCTTCAAATATAGAAGGGGTTTGAAATAAGGACGTTTTTGTAAAATTCAGAATAAATAAAAGTGCTTTCAATTTCAATTTTAGTTCTTCAAAAATATAAGGAATAAGGATGTTAAAAAGATACCACGTTTATAAGACGTTTTTGAATCCGAATTGAATCAGGATTAAGTTCTATATATACCTGGATCGAATTGAATCCGGATTTATCGTTCCGATCCAACTCGGGAGCTGAATCGAATCGATAACGCGCATATATAACTACAGAATTAAAGACTCGAGTATCAGTTCTGGTGGAAATTGTGTGTGATTGTCTTCTTATTTGAAAAACTCATTGTATGTGTGTATTATGTTATGTAGTTTCTCTTGCCTTTTATTTTTTGTTAAATTTTTCTATTTTCTGTCTATATTTTTAAAAGAAAAATTGTGTTTTCGATTCTATTTCAATTCCATTCCTCGATAAATACCTGCATCGAAATTTCAATTCGATCTTTAAATCGGACATACAAACGGGGTAAGAGACACTTTTTCGGAGGTCAGATAAACTGAACGAACATTGGAGGCAGCTTCATCCCTATAAAAGAATTGGGCCAAATAAAGGTACAGTAAAACCCGCTTAAGAGAAACGGGAAAATGTTACAGTTCCTCTTTCACTTAAGCGGATTTTTCACTTAAACAAACCCCGTTTAAGTGAAATACAATATTAGGGGATAAGAAAAGTGTTTTAGATAAGCGGGTTTTTCTTTTAAGAGGGTTTCTCTTAAGCTGGTTTTACTGTACATCTTTGGCAAAATATCCACTTAAGATTGGAGACGCTTTTAGTCTTTAAAAGAGTGTAAGGCTGGGGTTGCCTTTGGAAAAGTAAAATAGATTTAATGTAGATTAGGGGCGCCTTTCGAAAGAATTAGAGTAAAAACTAGGGACACCAAAATAAAAAGACCAACAATAAGTATAGGTTAGGTTAGGTTAAATGGGCTGACAGTTGATGTTGTTACCGTCACACTTAGATCAATGTAGATCCCTTGTGATACCCTGAAGTGTTAATAACCTTATTAAAAAAGTGTAATCCTATAAATCCTATGGTTTGTCGAGCCATTTGGTAGACTTGACAAAGTTCAGTAGGCTGTTGCCTGACAGTTTTGATAGTTCTTCTAATTCATTAAAGAAGTAGTTCCCTAAAAATGTTTTTCTAGTGCGGCAGAGAGCTGGACAGTGACAGAGGAAGTGAGTAGTGTCTTCCTGTTCGTCCTCATTGCCGCAGCCTCTACATAGGTCATCTGTGCTAAGCCCTATTTTCTTTTTATGGTAGCCCAGTAGGTTATGTCCCGTTAAGACACCTATAAGGGATAAGATGCCTTCGTTCTTTATATAGAGCCTAAATAAAAACAGAAAATTTCTCAGTGCGAAATGTGTTGTCCAATATTGGGCACTTACAACCGCAAAGCTTCGTTTGCGAGCTCAGAATACTCTCCTCTTCCCTTTTCTTAATCTAGAAATTGTTTTTTTTTTTTAATTAAATCCATTTTCAGCATGCCACCTGCAGCTAAATCTAAAAGGTTTTCTTTCAGTTTTAAAGACGACAGGTGAGCAAGTTCAAACGAATTATTGAAAAAAGGATTTGAATTCCATTTTATTTCCATTTTCACTTTCAGAATCCATTTCTGGAAACCAACTCAATAGTTTCATGTTCAAATTTAATAAACTCTGTACCATAGGAATAAATTAGAAATTCTTCCGATGAATTTTCTTTGAACGCTGGAAAAAGAATCAAATTTTTTTGATTGTAAAGGCTGGGGCCATAACCGAAGTTTTCCGAGAAATCCTCTGATATTGTCTTATTAAGAGGGTCAGAAAAATTGATCGGATCAGATCAGATTTTTTTCAGATTTTGGATCTTGTAAAAACACCAATAATTTAGTTCTTAATTTTAAATACTTTTCCCTTTGACAGCAAACTGACCTCTGATGTGTGGTTAAAAAAGATTATTGTGGAGTGAAACCATTTCATAGCATACAATCCTAAATAAGGCCTTGCCTTTTATAAAGTTCACTTCTCTGATCACATCTTTAAACACATCATTCAATAATGGAGGCATTACCTTCGATGCAAGAACTTGTCTATGAAGGAAGCAGTGTGTTCATGAAATGTTTGGCTTTATGAGTTTCAATTTTGCAATTATGTAGTTGAATTTGTTGGTCAAAGCTTTGGTACCATCGCTACAACAAGCAAAAACATTGTCCAATCTATTTCGTAGTCGTGTCAGCCTTCTAAAATCGTGTGGCACAAAACTGGGCAGAAGTTACAACACAGCAGGAAGGATATTACAAAATAAAATGTGCAACATGGGAACAAATTTCTTCGAGAATAAGTAAAATTTTGTGTAATTAGGTCGAGTTTGAAGGGGTGAACAGTGATTTCAGCTATTAAAAATACTTATGACGGGGTCGCCAAAATATTTTTCCTCTCAAGGGGCTAGCGAACTCAAAAAGTTTGAAAAACACTGATATAGGGTATCGTAAATATACGGACCGAATTTGGCGCCCCTAAATGCTTGCGCTCCTGGGCGACGACTCCCCACCCTAAAACCGGCCCTGGTCGATATCGATATCGATGTCGAAGCCGACGAGGACAGCGACGCGATGTGAAAGTTCGTTCTTTGGCAGCTAGTTGTCAATGAATTTTTTTTTGCTCTTCAACTTATCGATTGCGACTGTTTTTTTTTTATTCAACAGCCGACAATTTTCTTTTTTTTTTCAGATTCAAAAATTTAAGGAGGATGGGGAGAAAGGATAGGCGCGGTATAAAAATGTTGTTAAACATTCCCCGCACAACAAATGGGAGGTGGTTCTGGTTACACCCTTTGGCTACTTTAGTGTTGTTGTATTTTCAAAAAAAAGTGTTCATTTTCTAGATGATTTCTACTGTTTTGTTTTTTCTTATTAATTTAAACAAATATTTTTAAAATATATTTAATTTAAATCAAAACAAAAAAATTATTATATGACTCACAGCTCTCCATATCCTTTTAGTTGGTGGCGATTTTATCAGCCAGCCTTCGTAGTGTACTTCTTTGTTCATTGCCCTCTTTTCGTTTTTTTTCTACTTTTTTTTGGTGTGTAATTTCTTTTCTAGCGACACATTTCAGCACTTTGTTTAGGAAATTAATTTAAGATTTTGATATGAAATATAATAAATTTATTAAAAAACATAAACACTTTTGGTATAAATTAACAAAAAAGCAAAAATTGAACAATAATGCACCTAATAAGAGATTCGATATAAGAAAATTTATTTAACTTATGATTTCACTCCCGATCTATTTTCCATGAAAAAATAAAAAAAATTGTTTTTAGCTGCTGTCAATTTATCTTGATTAGGGATGGGCAGAAAAGTGAAGAGTGATGGAAATAATGTAATAGATGAATTTGTCGGTAAGGAAGTGTGAATGAAGAACGTACTGAATTCCGTATCCAATCCAATCTACAATTTTGTGTTTTTTGTAAAATTTTAGATTTTTAAGGGAAATTGAAAAGAAAACATATTCAAATAAACATACATAAAATATTGGAGGAATACGACACAAAATCGACAAAAACAATGCAGTCGGGGCTAAGAAATTCACATGTAAAATTCGCTCGGCTTATTTTTATCTGGGAGTGCGACTATGTTAGTTACATGTTGCTGAAACAACCAGATTCGAAGTCTATTTTATCCTATCACTTCGAGTTTTTGAGATAACCTCAAAAAAGTAACGAACACCTTTTTTGAGGTTATTTCGAAAACCTGGCGTGATAGGACAAAATAGACTTCGAATCTGGTTTCAGCGACCCAAACAACATATAATTAATCATGCTTATTACCGAAGACGCAGATGCACTGCGGCGGGAGTGAGTCACTTTCATCAGATTTCCTATTACCGAACCCACCGGTGCGGAAGTGATAGAATGACATTTGGCTATATAAGAAGTGTCAACAATGACTTATGTCGGTAAGTAAGTTTAGTGTGTTTTCGTGGATCGATAATACAGTGCATCCCGGGGAGTTCATGGATTGAAATTGCTAAGCCACAACCACAACTGCGTTATTTTCGTCAAGTTTAGCCCGGTCGGTGGTTGTATTAAAAAACACCTATTTCAATAATAAAAAAGGGTTTATCGAGAGTGTGGGAAGTTTAGGGTTAATCGAGGGTGTGGGAAGTTAGTTTGAAATTGCTATTTTTGAAAGTTGTTCCAGGTTGTTTCCGATTTGTTCCGGAATGTTCCAATTTTGTTGAAAAATTTTCAAAAATGGGGATTTTGAAGAATTACTGAATGGTTGAATGAAAAAAATTATACATATGAACGTTGACGTTCCAAATTTTTGGACCTTAGTTAAATACATACATATTTTGAAAGTTAGGGGCTAAAATAAAACAATCTATAAAAAATGTTCTAACCATTGCATTGTTCTAAAAAAAGAGGTTGTAAGATTTGTATTTTTTAAGATATCGCTTTCGAAACTTTTTTTTCATAAAACTAAAAAAAAAAAACTTTTCCAATTTTTGTTTTCCAAAAAGTTGTTTCGAGTTCGAATATTTAACCATGCATACCTGCATATTCTTACTGAGTTTCAGTGTTTTACAGTAAGAATATGAACTCGAAAATGTACTTTCAAAGTATATCGTGATGTTTTTACATTTTCTATAGGTCCCCATTCAAAAAAAAATTCCAAAACTTGTTCCAAGTTGAACACTTACATATATTTTTTAAGCCAAATCAAAAATCGCAAAAAAAGAAAGAATTAGACAATTAAACTAACAAAACCGATTTTAGTAAACTCTTACCCAACTTTCGCCCCCCTTTCGAAAATTAAAAAACTGGTTGATCTTCTTTTTCTCTAAAACGTATTAAAACATTATCTGCTTCAGATATATTTTAAGCCCCAAAAATTACCCATATCGGAAATCCAAAAAAAAAACAAACACTTTTTTTCTTCTCTAAAGCCCAATTTTGTTCCCATTGACCTACTATATATGGACTGCTAGTCGTTTGACTTTTCCATACAAAAATTGAAAAAAAATGATTCCACATCTTTCTAGCTCTACTAGCGGTACAACCTTAGACGGCGAAAAGAGGAAACTTTTAGTGAATGACATCTGTCGTTAAAAGGTAGTGCTTTCTCTGTTTTTCTATATTTGTTCCTTTCGCACTTCGTCAAAAATGTTGCACTTATTCTCCGCTTTTTTTTAGGGCGCTAGTATCGCGAAGAAACAAGTGGAACCAACCTGAATATGCTTCTAGCAGTCCATATATATTAAGTCAATGTTTGTTCCTATTGGTTAAGTTGTTATATTTACATGTTAATAGGAAGTTTTCATTAAGGCCCTAGTGAAAACAGGCTATAAGGCTAATTCGTCCACAGCATTTTAGTTTTTAGCATTCTTTTTAGTGGTTTCTGGTGTAAATGGCGCTGATCAATCGAAATCGATTAATTTAATGACATTGAACTCGCAAAGTATTGCTCGTCGTAACTGCGTTTTTTGAAGTGAGATAGAATTGTTCATCAACTTACAGTACTTATAGCGCACCTTGCCCAATAATTAAGTTAAACAAAATAATAATTTGTATTCTCTATTGCTATTTTTTTTTTTATTGTTAAATATTTTACACTATAGTATATTTATTTGTTGATAAACTAAATACACACTAATACAATTTGCATTAATTTTAATGTCAATTTCAGCTTTAAAAAGGCTTTCCAATGAGCATTTAGTAAAATTATCTCTCATCATATTTTTATTTTTTTTTTTTCAAATTTTAACTTTGTTCTTCCTTGCCCACGTATTTGTTCGCTTTACATGTAAATAAAGTTAAACCTAAAAAAATAAAGTTTTGTTAGTATAAGTACATATTTATAATAAATAATTGCAATAATGTAAAATACCTGCATAACGCTTGCGGCAATGACGAAATAATGGGTCCATACCCTTGCGAGTTGTCATACAATTCGAAAAGCGGTGCAGCTACTAACTTGTAGTTCTTAGGTACGGCAAATAATGCTAAAAAAATAACAACAATCAAGTTTAATACATAGAATTAAAAATAAAATATTTAATTTTTTTCTTAAATTAATACATTTAACAAATTCACAGGTTGTCTACTTTTATTAATTTGAAAAAACAAAAGAATTAAAATAAAAACAATGTAGGTATTTATGTTTTACAAAAAATAGATTTTGAGAGCTTCTTGTGCAAAGTGAACTGAAACTGTGTAGATAAACATTAAATTCATAGATATGTAATAAGAAAGAGTATTATAATTTTGTATGTACATATTTGGTTACATTTGTACCTTTAGAGGATCTTATTTGTTTTTAAATTTAAATTCTAAAAACAAAATTTATAAACACAAAATGCTAAAAAAAAAACAAAAGTTATGGCTTTTGTTTTTTTTTTTTTTTAGGTAGGAACTTATTACGTGTTTTTTAATCAAAATCGTTGGAGCCATTTTTGAGAAAAATGAACTTTTCTGTTTCGGTCATATGGAAAGTTAATTTTGGTCCAAAAAATAAAAAATCTCCAAAACTTCTTATTGAGAAGTCAAGATAAAGACAGACACACAAAATTGCGAAACCCAATTTTATGGGATTCTCAATCATCGCAATGTCATGTCTGATTGTTTTCTTGAGTTCAATTTTGTTTACGAATCCAAAACTTGACAATACTGCAAGTAATAATGAAAACTAGATAAATTCAACCGAAGAAATGGTTTTATCTACTCAATTTTTGTTGTGAGTGTAACCCTTTGCCTTTGTTCTTTTTGAGCTCATCGCATCAAAAATTGCATAATAATTTTACATCACTGAACGCAAATTAATTTACACAAATTGAAAATCTGGGTTGAAAGCAACTATAAGCGGTAAAAGCCAAAGCATTGGCAATACTGTACTTGGCGATAAAAAAGAAGCATTCTTTCCCTTCACTTATTAACTTTTAAATAATTTAAACTTTTCTTCATGCTTAATAACTAAGGTCATGGAAAAAAATTAAAATAATTATAAAACATTACTCTATTAGACTGGTAACTAGGATGCATTTGTTTATTACAATTTTAAATCAATGCCAATGCAAACCCACAAGTTTCAGACTTCAACACTTTGCACAAAAAGCTTTTTTTATAAATTTTAAATAAATTTACAATATTTTGAAAGAGTTTTATAATAACAGATTTTTTTTTATCCTAACAAAAATATATTTTTGTTTTGTTCAATATGAAGCTACAAAAACTCAAGTCAGTTCAAAACTTCCATAAGTACAGAGCGATAGTTATTACAGAAATTTATTTCAAAATGAGTTTCAACAAAATATAAATTATATATATTTTCAAAATACATGAAGACATAACTTCATTTATACAGTTCTTTTTAAAAATAGTAGAAACACATTTGCAACAATTTGTAAGAAGAAAAGATTTCTTAAGAGTACACAAATTTGATTTGCCATTTGCAAACAGTGCTATTACAAATTCTTTTACAAATTTATATATAAAAACATTCGATTTAATTAAAAAATTCAACAAACAATTGCAGGCAAAAAGAATCTGTACAGCGGCAAATATTATTTGACTCAATCAAATTACACTTTTTTTGTTGTTGTTCTGTTATTAAAAAAAAAAGAAAAAAAAACATAAGTAAACAATTATTCTAAGAGATTTACAATGCGCAATCGCACAAATGGTATGTCGTTGTTCATTCTACATTTTTGTTTTGATTTTTTTTGGTTGCAACGAGTAAAATATTTAACAAAATAAAAAATAAAAGAGAAAATTAAAAATAAAATTAGTTTCTGTTGGTATTGATTTTTACAGTTTCTAGAGCTAGGAAAGTAACAATGTTTTTTTTTTGTTATTAATTAATCTCCAAATTTTGTTCTTATGCATAAAATTAAATTACAATTTGTCATTTATGAAACATTACCCTTTTCGTGAAGTTGTACCAAAAACAGTCGTTTGTGTTCCTTGGGTTTGGTGATATGTGGTGGGATGTATGGGTATTGTGGTGGTTCGAAATTTGGTCTCCACCAATTTCCAATGGTGTCCTCAACAATCCAATCTTGCTTAACGCCATCCTGTCTGCCTAATGTCTAAATAAATCATACAATCATATACAATCTAACATAAATTACAAGTTTTAACGCTTTTTACACATTTTATCACATCTAGTTTTTTTTTTTTTTTGTTGGTGGTTTAATGTTAATTTATTTAACAAAATTTATGCGTTTCTGTGCACACACACACACGAATCTTTACTTAAATTTATAAAGTGATTTAAATTATTAACAATTTTTTTTTTTAAAGTTTGTTTACAATTCCCATCATTTAGAAAACATGTATCTTGGTGGTGTTCGTTTACAGATTCGAACAAACGAGATAGGCTTCCTTACGATTTCTTTGATTATTATTTGAGTGTATCTTAACTTACCTCTGTAAGAAGTCTTTTTAGACCTTCCACTTCATCTTCGCCAGCATTAAGTTCACCACCAGGTAATTTGAAGAATGTTGTACCTAATTGTAGAAGCAAGACATGTGGAAGACCGTGCTCGTGAACTAGCAAAACTCCTTCTACAGAGCGACGCATTCCGATTCTGTCGAATTCATCTCGCATTCTTTGGAAGCGTGCTGGCACTGATGGGTCCTTTTCAAAAAGGGGTTCTTTTGTACCGAAGGTGTAGTTTGTCAAAGGATATCTGATTAAAAGAAAATAGTTATGTAGTTAACTATAATAGTAATATGTTTTTTTTATGATAATAGATTGTCTGATTAATTTATGTTGTAATTTATGTTTTAGACCGATAAGTAAATTATGGACGGTTAGAATACTTGTGTAATTTTTTTTATTTTTTTATGTCTAAATAAAAAATTTATTCCAAATCCATAGAGTGAGAGATCAGAAGAAAGGTCACTTTAAGCTCTATTTATAACTGAAAACCAAAAGTTCCTTGAAGGTCTAGTTGCTGTATAATGGATGCATTGGATTTTTCTTTTTGTTCATTCTTTTTTTTTACATTCAGGAGCAGATAATTTTCGGATCAAAGTCTTCTATTCCTATTTTTTTTAAGGATTTTTTTCAGGATATTAACAAATTCGCTCATAAATGGTAAAAAAATAAGTATGTAATACAATTGAACATAATATATTAGGCGTGTTTTTTCTATTTCTCAGTAGCTACTCATTTTTCATTTTATTCGCAAAACAATGATACAAATTACACAAGTAAGTATTTGTTTTTATTGTTTTTCGTTGTTTTGAGTAGCTACTGAGTTGTAGAAAAAACACGCCTATTGTAATCTTTTGTGTGTGGTTTGTTTTGTGATTCGAGGCTTTAATAAAATGCGTTAGTGTTAAATACTTTATTTTGATCAAATTATTGCTAAGACCAATTAATTTCAGTGTCAATCATAAAGTAAAAACCTCACCAAAAATTTAAACCAATTAAGAACTTTTTTTGTTTTTGGCCACCTCCGTCAAAAGTTTGGAACCAATGAAAAAACTAACCCTAACACTGACTGTTCTTGATAATATGCTCTATGGGTCTTAGATGTGACGAATTTGAACTTATTCGGCCCTAGCGATGTAACCCGTCGGAGCGGATTTTGTCCGATTTCATCCGAAGTTTTTATCTGTCGGAAGCAGACCTCGAAGCAAGTTTCGTATGAAATCGGAGAATTTTCCGCTCCGACGGATATCTCGTTGTCGTTAGGGCCGAGTATTTCAAAGTTGAGAGATTATAACTTAATCTTACATCGGAAATGCATTTTTTGTTTAAAAAAAAAAATTACAGGAAAAAAAAAAATTCTTCATTTTTCTAGTGATTTTCCTCAGACTGTATCTCAGTGAAAAATGGTCATATCATGAAAAAACAAAGAGCATGTAAAAGCTAAATGAAGCTCTGTCATTTTCCCTGACCCTGAACACGTTGATCTCGAAAATCCGACCAATAAAACTCATAATATAAGATTTTTAACACAACCACTTCTGTTTTTGTTCGAAAGTTTTTCAATCGATTCAAACTAACAAAAAATTGAACAACAAAACTCTCAAAATAGTGTTGAAACTGTTGTTCAAAAAAGCTATTAGTTTGGGATCTAGTGGTTGGTTGGCTTTTTTGGTTCCGCCCCAAAGATTGTTTAAAAATATGAGTTTTGTTCCTCCAATCTTAATATATATATTTTCTATATGGTTCAGATCGTGAATTTGAGTTAGCCAAATACAAACATCGACTTTTTAGTCATTAACATGCGTGAATATCAAATTTACTGACGAGAAATATGGTTCTATGGTATTCTTAGGTACAGTGCTGTGCAAAACATATGCAACTGTTTTTGTATGGAAGGAGGTGTTGTATGGCCTGTAATTTTTTTTAGATGATTGTCAAATGCATGACTTCAAATTGTGGTTGTATCCTTATTAAGTTTGCGACTTTGTCCGTTGGTCCAACATGTTTTTTGACATACAAAGTTGCATATATGTTTTACACAGAAAAATTTAATGATTTTTGTTATTTTATTTTTAAAACCCATTGAAGAATTATTTTTTTTTATAAAAAGTTGAAAGATACAAAGTATACCCCTAGGGCCTACCTCTTCTTAATTTGATATTTCTCTTATGAGCAGAAACGTGCAGAAAATAAACACGAAATAGTAAGTAGAAACAGTTGCATATGTTTGCACAGCATTGTATATGTATTAAGATAGGAGAATTCATCAATTCTGCAATCCACCTAACCAAATGGCCCTTTCCATACTAGGAAATTTCATCTTGCTGGTTATAAAGAAGAAGTATCATAAGTTTATCATAAGTTTATTCGTTAAATACTAACGATATACATAGGTACATTTTCTTAAAATTAAAATTACATATACATATAGGTATTATATTATTACAAAACTAAAAGAAAAACTTACATCTAATGTACGTTATGGGTTATTTTGAATAAAGAATATTTTTTTAAAGTTAAGTGATTTTATATTGTCAATATTTGAATTTTTATTGTAAATATTAATTAAAAGATTTAAAGGGCTATTAGCACCGCAGTTTAATCTTCTGTAAATGTTAGAAATTGGCAACTGCCTTCTCAAACTATACTGACTAGCAATGAAATTTAATCGACAGAAGATCGATGGAGCTGAAATCGATCCATTGATTATCCCGACAATAAAACAAAATTGTAGATACGCTCTGTGACTAGTTAGAAATGGAAGATTTATTAGTTTAATACGTCGAGCGTATGGTGGCAAGTTAATTCGATTTGACCATGGTAGAAATCTTAAACCATAAATCTTCTTTGAACAGACTCCAATCTATTTATATGAAACGCATAATATGGCGCCCATATAACGCAACCATATTCTAAAATGGATGTTACGAATGAGACATAAAGAGTTTTTAAAACGTAAGGATCACGAAATTCCCGAGCAAATCTTTTGATAAAACCAAGAGTCATGTTAGCTTTTTTAATAATGTAGTCAAAATGGTCAGTAAAAGTTAATTTTGAGTCCAATACTATCCCAAGGTCAGTGAAACTAGCCAAATTAGTTAGAGGTGATAGATTAATCGCATAATTATAGACAATTACATTTTTTTTTTTGCGTGTAAAACACATTGTTTTTATCGTTTTGAGAGTATAATTCTTGTGGTTGTAATTGTTACACTTTGGGGGATGGACAATGTTTTACTATTGGATCCAATGTTAGTTAATCATCACTCCAAAAAAAACTCTCATTCAAAACTGCATGTTTTTATTCAAATGTCTTTTAGCCAAGGCAAACTTTGATGTTTTTTCAACATTGGGTTTTTTTTTGCTCTCCCGTCTATATTATTCAGTAGCGCGTTAACGAATTCTTCCATAAAATACTTCTGTTCTATGGAAACATTCATAAACCAACTTTTAAGTAGGTATCAGGAAAGATGGCTTTATTATGTTACCCACTCTTTTGGTAGGTATCCGAACAATATATCTCACTTGCGGTCAAAGTAAGAAATGTTCAAAATATGCAAAAAGAGAAAGGAAAAAGACAAAAAAAAAAAAACGCCTAGAACGTAGACACAGTACACAAGTGTACTATAAATTTTTAGAGCATAGAAGCCACATAAAAGAAAACACATTTAAGGTTTCATGCGGGAACTAACCAATTATGATGTACAAACCTACAGATAGAACAGAATTGTTAAGAAAAAATAGCTAAATCCATGTCTATCCACTATATAGTAGGAAGAATCATTCGCCCAGTATATTTTCGGGGTTATTTTAATTACTTTGCTTAGATATACTATTTTAATTTAAAGAACTTACAAATTTATTGTTCTATTAATCGTCAACGATTGGCTTAATTTATTATTCGATGATCCTTCAACTTGTCCCTGGCTAGTTCGCCGTGGCCAGCCAGTTCCAGCTTTGTTTGCAACTTGGGACGCCATTTTTCAGAAAAATTCAGCAAAGTTTATCTGCAGACAATTTTTGGTGTTTTTTTTTTTTCAATTTATAAATCTACTTTCACTAGCAAAAGCCAAGAGTAGATTTGAAAGGAAAAAAAGCGCAAACGAATGTAAACTTTATAATTTTATCCACGTTTTATTTAATTAAATTTCTTGTAGAAAAAAGTAAAAAAAAAATCCCCACTGAAAATTTTTCAAGCTGCCAAGAACAAGAGAGGAAAGAGAATTACTTTTTGGTTTTGGCGTACACCATAAACAAAAAATACCAAGACTGGAAACTCGGCGGTCAACTGACGTTTGCCTACAAGCTGCGCGGTGTGGTGAATGTCGTGAACCTATCGTTGTGTTCGTGTCCGATGTGTGGTGAATGTCGTGAATCTATAAATGTGTGCGTGTTAACGTCATTTATCAACGTGGTGGCTTTCACATATATTCACAGACAGCACTGTCCACAAAAGGGTTTTGGGGGGAAAGACGTACGAAATTTTCCAGTCTTGGTATTTTTTGTTTATGGCGTACACACTTTTCTTTTACATCATTTTTTTTGACGATTGTGAATTATTTTCATTGACCGCATCGAAATACCGGCCGATACTCGAAATAAAGAAAAATGGCGTTTTTAGAGACTTGAAGACAGGGTGATCAAATTTCATGCAATTTAATTTTTATAGTATTTCAAAATCATTTTTAAATTAATTTATCTTTTATATGTAGGTATTAAAAATGTATTGGAAAAAAATGTCTTATTTTTTAAACAGAACGCCTACAAAGCAATTTATATTTAGGTTACAAATTTATTTATTAAATAAAAGATATTAAAGATTTTTGGGGAAAATCCTATGTATATTTATTTAGTTTTTAATAAACTACAATTTAATATTTGTGACACTATATTCATTTTTGACTTTTAAAAATTTCAAAAACCAACAAATTTGGTTTGTGCTCCTTTGGCAATTATGGAACCATTCTTTTTGTGCCTTAGTTCACACTCAATGTATGCTAATGTTTTCCCAGCTTTAACAGTATTTGCGTCGATTATAACCTCATCACCTTCTTTGGCAGCTTTTAAATAGCTCACATGTAAATCAACTGAGACACCAGGATGACAATCTTTTGACATAAGGGCGTATGTTGTTATATTATCAACAATTGTCGCGGTGAATCCTCCATGCAATCCCCCGCCACGATTGAGATGTTCTTCAGAAACAGTAAATTCAGCCATACACTTGCCATCACCGCCACTTGTGATTTGCACCTTTGAAATTAAAAAATAAAAATTGCATAAAATTAATAACTTTATTAAAATTTAAAAAAAATTGTTGCACCCTGTCAGACTAGCTCAAAAATTATTGTGAATAAATAATCGGAAAATTATTGTGAATGGGTCTTCTGACATAGTTTTTAAAATATAATTGTGAACTCATCTTAACCATTTTTTTGACAACTTCAATGTTCCGTTAATGTAAACATTCGTTTCCATATAAAATTTGTACCACTTTGGTACTTACCTTTTTCATAACGCTGTCATATCCTTTGGTTTTTGCCATATATTCAGCAATTTGCTTTAAAAATTCTACACCTTTCTTTCCTGACATGACACACAATTTATGGACTTTGACTGAATTTTAATTTTTTGTTATGAAACTACACGATACAGTTTGACATTTAAAATTCAATTCACAATATTCATTCTTCAGTCAATATAATAAGTTCACAATAGATTAGTTACATTTATAGGGAACTATTCGTTTGTTCGGCATTATAAAAAGTTAAGAAATTATATTAAATTTTGAAAATACCTACACAAAAGCCTAGTTCTTTTCGATAAAAAAAAATAATAAATACTGAACAATTTTTTTTTCTTGAAAAAAAGTCTGTGGTGAACAGATGACAATTGTAATTTTTTTTCCACAGAAATAATGGGACGCACATTGTTTGGCGAGAAAAAAAAATTGTGGTGAGTATAAATTTTTTTTCGATTTTGGTTAAAGCCCAGTATACAGTTCTTTTTGATAAAAAAATGAGTGGTGAAGAAAAAAAAATATCGTTGGTGAACAGATTGCACATTGTTTTGCGAGAAAAAAAACGTGGTGATTATAATTTTTATTTTTCGATTTTGGTTTACAGCTGTGGTGAGTTAAAAAAATATTTTTTTTGGGAAAAAACCTAACAAAATGTCTCCCATAAGAAATGCATTGGTTTTTTTTTGCTGGAAGAACTGTATACTTAGCTTTATGAATTAAAAAATATTTTTTTTCTGAAAAAATCTAAACAAATCTAAAAAAATCTCTCCCAATAGAAATGCATTATTTTTTTAGAAGAACTGTATACTTAGCTAAAAGGGTAAAACCACTCAAAAAAACGCTTTTAAATAATCTCTCTTGTATCCTATCATATTCAATTGAAGACAAACTTAATTTAATTTTATAGAGACCAGAGGGTCATAAGTAAAAATATCAAAGCACATGCTTGAATAAGAATTAAACTATAACTGGATCAGACCCAAATTCAGTGAGTTAAACACTTCCAATGAAAAATAACCCACTTTCGAACTACTGTCATTCAGCGCTTGTTTTACAAATATTTAAACCATAGCTCACTGAAATGAGTGAGTTAGAGCCTTGGCTTAGGGCCAGTTATTCAAACGTGGTTCAACCTTGGTTCAGAAACTAACTTGCCAATTTTTGTGGATTAGCTGTGGTTCAATTGATTTGGCTATTTTAACATATGCTTTACAACCAATTTCAGGAGGTAAACTATCCTGAACCAATGATTAAATATTTGTTCAACTGGCCCTAAGATTTTTAACTCGCCGATAAGGCACGATTCAACACTCTGGGTAAGCCACGTTTTGGCTATTTTAGTATAATATAACTTTTGAAATAGAGCTATAGTTCAAAAATATTTGTACAACTAGCTTAAAAACTGATAAAAGGATCAGTCATTAAAATGAAAATAAAGAAAAAAATGAAAGGAATAGACGTCGTGTAAACTTACCCTTTGAATATGGAAGATAAATCACAAACTATTGTGAACTGTTCTTAAATTCATTTCCATTTCAAGTCTCGCAGTTGATATCAATTTTCTGACATTTGTCTTTGTTATTTTTGATTTGTGTACAAAAAATAAATAAAATTGTTTTGATTTTGTGAGAACTGAGAAATTTGCTTTAATAAAAAAGTTAAAATTCAATTGAATGGTTGTTGTAGCTTTAAATAAACAAAATAAATTTCTTAAGACGAACTAAAAATAAAATGATCTACCGCTAACCTATTTAATAACAAAAATTTGGTTAAAAACTCTCCTGGCAGAACCGCCAAAACCATTTGCCGGTTGTATTTATTTTAAACTGTCCGCCAGACATTTGCATGCTCCCTCCAATTTAATAACAAAAAAATATTAACAATTCATCATGGAGTTTAGAGAATTATCTACATACGCATTCAAACAAAATACAATCCATGGATTCAATTTAACATCATCCGAATTCAATGTGGGACTCTTTGGATCCACTTCCGATGTTGTTTTACTCGAATTGCGACACTCTAGCTTAGCGCCTTATACTTTTCCATATGCCGTAGAAAACTTAAGACTCTCTTCCACTCGGGTAGCTTCAGAAATTGTTCCTAAATTTGACATGGCACAAATATACTTGAATTCAAATACCACACAACGACAATACTTTGCCTTAGATCCTATTTTTGTATCTGAATTGTCAGAAGACCCTCCAAAGTTTAAGCCTGTCGTACTTACTTGGAGTCCTAAAAACTTATTCCAAAGTAGTATATTAGCTATAGTATCTAACAATGGAACGTGTGAGCTAAGACGACGCGATACAATAAGTCGTGAATGGAAAATAGAAGTTTGCAATTTGAATCAATTGCATCTGGAATTATTCCCAGTCACAGTTACTCCAAAGAGTCAAACTTTTGAAAAGTTTCGAGAAGCTGTTGAAAATACTTGTACAACAGCATTTTCGTGGAATATGGATCCAACAGATAAACGTTGCATATTTGTGACTGCCAATGCAACTGGATGGATTCTTTTGTTTTCATTGACGAACGATGGATGTGTCCGTTGTTTGACTAAGTACACAACTACATTGGGTCGAATATCTCTTGTTTACTTTGTAAAGAACTTGATAGTAACTTGTTTCTCAAATGGCATAGTTAAGGTATTCGAATTGAGAGGCAATGAAATTATAGACGTTGATACGTTGTGGCCAAATGCAGATAGAATTAGTTGCAAACAGATTAGCATGAGTTTTTGTGAGATCACAAATAGATGGATTTGTGTGACATCGAAAACGGCTCATGTGATTGTATTCATATTGTCGAAGGAAGGCAAGCTGTTGTTTAAAAATAGAAAATATTTGGGAAGCATCAAAATAACAGGTAATTATATATTTGTAGATGTTATTTTTTAAAGATCTTTATTTGTTTTGTAAAAAATACGCATACGAGGAATAGATCTAAGCTCCTGTAACTCTCACAGATTATAAAGGAAACTTTTATCACAGCTATTAAATTGAATATTTTGACCCTTTATCTAAAAAATTTCCCTGCAAATAATTAATTTGTTGTCGAATATACATATATAGCATATCATTCTGGGATTTATGTTTGCTTTTATTTTCTTAATTTTGCAAGTGTTTCGTTTGCATTACGTATCTTAGATTAAAAAAATGCGGTCATGGTAATTTATTTATTAATTAATAATTTTTTTTTAATTTTTTAAGTTTAAGTTTGGCATACAATTTAGAAGATTATCTTTTTTTTTACATTCGAAAGCAGATATTTTCGTATAAAGATCTCGTAACAAGATTTGGTGCACATATGAGCTCACAATGAATATGTCTATCAATTTATGTAAACAAATTTTAAGATTTTCGAGAAAAAATCAAGGTTAACCCCTTGCCTAAAAATAATGGATTTACAAAAAAGTCCTCCAAATCCATCGAGTGAGACATCAAAAGAAAGGTCTTTTAGACTGTATTCGTTACTGAAAACCAAAAGTTTCTTCAAGGTCTGGTTTGCTGAATTATTTGCAATCGAAATATTTTTTTTTTACATTCGGAAGCAGATATTTTCGGATCAAGGTCTCGAAACAAGATTTGGTTTAGAGATATGAGCCCACAATAAATATGCCTACCCATTTATGTAAAAAAATTACGTATCTATTTTTTTTAAGATTTTCGAGAAAAAATCACCCTTGCCTAAAAATAATGGATTTTCATAAAAGTCCTCCAAATCCATCGAGTGAGACATCAAAAGAAAGGTCTTTTAGACTCTATTCGTTACTGAAAACCAAACGTTTCTTGGACGTCTGGTTGCTGAATTATTTGCAATCGAGTATTTTTATTTTTTCACATTCGGAAGCAGATATTTTCGGATCAAGGTCTCGAAACAAGATTTGATTTACAGATATGAGCTCACAATGAATAAGCCTACCAATTTATGTAAAAAAATTACAAATCTATTTTTTTAAGATTTTCGAGAAAAAATCAAGGTTAACCCCTTGCCTAAAAATAATGGATTTACAAAAAAGTCCTCCAAATCCATCGAGTGAGACATCAAAAGAAAGGTCTTTTAGACTCTATTCGTTACTGAAAACCAAAAGTTTCTTGGACGTCTGGTTGCTGAATTATTTGCAATCGAGTATTTTTATTTTTTCACATTCGGAAGCAGATATTTTCGGATCAAGGTCTCGAAACAAGATTTGATTTACAGATATGACCTCACAATGAATAAGCCTACCAATTTATGTACAAAAATTACAAATCTATTTTTTTAAGATTTTCGAGAAAAAATCAAGGTTAACCCCTTGCCTAAAAATAATGGATTTTCAAAAAAGTCCTCCAAATCCATCGAGTGAGACATCAAAAAAAAGGTCTTTTAGACTCTATTCGTTACTGAAAACCAAAAGTTTCTTGGACGTCTGGTTGCTGAATTATTTGCAATCGAGTATTTTTATTTTTTCACATTCGGAAGCAGATATTTTCGGATCAAGGTCTCGAAACAAGATTTGATTTACAGATATGAGCTCACAATGAATATGCCTACCCATTTAATTACAAAAATTACAAATCTATTTTTTTTAAGATTTTCGAGAAAAAAATCAAGGTTATCTATCTAATACCGTTGTCCTTCACTCCAATGAGAGTAACCTTTTAGTACTTATTTGCACTTTTGAAGGTTTTGTGTTCCTTCACGCCACAAAAGTGTACAAAAATATTACTCCGGAGTAATTTTAGTACTACGGAGTACTCCGGATTTATTCCACATTTTTAGTCGGATTTACACGGATTTGCACACACAGTAATGAATTTGAAGTTTTAAAAATTAATCCCATTTTTTTCTGCACCCGATGGGATATTTTAATTTTACAAATATAAAATCAAACCAAGTGTGTCTGTCAATAAGGCTTAAAAAAACTCAAAAATGTTCGTAGTTAGTAGTGGCAAGCGTAAAGCATGAAGCATTTGCATGAAATAATAGCGAATTTTTTTTTAGTTCATACAAATTTTTCCCTACGTCTGTTATCACTATTTTCTTGAAGGAAATGAGCAATTTCTGTCCTGTCACACACACAATTACAAATAAAAAAAAAAAATACTCTCATTATGTTCCATCACTCCAGAAAAAGGAGTTAAAATTTAGAGTACTCCCAAATAGAGTGAAGGAAAACGACACAATTAAAATTAACCCCTTGCCTCTAAAAATAATGGATTTTCATCTAATGATTTTTATCGAGTGATTCCGACTTTTTTAGTTTTTCTTAAAGCTTAAATAATATGTATGTTTCTTTTTTCTGTTCAAGGCTTTGATCTTTTATCTCCGACAGAATATATTTTTGTTACCATCACGGGAGTAGTTAAATTAATAAAACTTAACATCCAAAAAGACACTATTGGTATCACCGAAGAGAATGTCAAATATGAATATGATCAAGCAAACTATCAGATTTTGGGTCTAGTTTCATCGCCAAACAAAATTATATGGACATTCATTTTATACCACAACAAACCTTACAAACACCCTTCGATATACTCTTCCAATGATGCTATCCTATCAGTATGTAGCTTCAATGGCATAGATGTATTGGAAATGCTTACCAATGATATTGACGATGGCTCAGAAAATCTTATAGATTGCGCCGAAGCTATTAGAATGGAAATTTTAAAAGACAATTTATCACCGAAATATGAAGATATTTCTATTGAAGATGTAAAAATAACAAAACATTATTTCAAAAAGCTGCAGTTGAAATTGTTGATAATGAATGCGGGGATAAGTTATCAACGGTAAGAAAATTAATTCAATCCCATCAATAGAATTAAAACAGAAACAAATTTGTTTTCATTTTCAGTATAAAATTGAATCCTGTAAAGAAAGTCATGACAAATGAAATAAACTCGTTAACCAAGATTATTGAAAGCGTTTATATAAATTTACGACTGCAACGACTTCGAAGTTTAAAGCATTTATCGCCTTTTCAAATGCTCGCTGGCAAATGTATGAAATACAAACTGCAACTACTTCACTCAGAACTCGTGTCCAAAGAAGATGTTTTCCGAAATGTTCATGAAAATTTAAATACATTGAGTGATTGTCTACTTATGGATTTGGGAAATAAATTTGAAGATGCTCAGGAGAATTGCACGTACTGTGATAAACCAATTGATTTTTCTACATTAATGTGTGCAGATATGCATTCAGTTCCTCGATGTTCAATTTCATACTTAGTGGTAAGTATTTTAGTTTTATGTATTAACTTTCCGTGGGTTTAGTTTAATTTTGGTTTTTTATTTAATACAGGTACCGTTATTGTCAAGAAATTTTTGTCTTAGTTGCAATAGATTATTCATAGAAGATATTGATAATTTAAAAAGTATTTTTGGAGATACGGACGTTCATCTGAGGTGTACTTTTTGTGGATTTTCGATATATACTGATATGATGGAAACTTTTGATATAAAACAATGAGTAAATTAATATTATTTATTTAATATTATTTTCGTAATTTCTTTTATTTATTATTTAAGTATGGAAATTGTTAAAGTGCCAAAGAGTTTAATCATTTAACTCTTAAAATATGCGATTAAATAAAAAAAAAAAACAAAAATTTTGTAATAACTGACAAAAAATGAAATGTGTGTCTATTTTAAACCAAGTTATGGTTTTGTGGTGCCACTTGTTCATATATTACTGAAGATAAATAAATAAAAATAACTGGGAAAATTTGCCAGTAGCAAGAGTGCTACTGATGAAGATGTGGCGTAGCTAAACCTTTGTGGACCATGTATCCAAATTTTTTTGGGGGACCTCTCTCTCATAGACTTGGACACATCCTTACAAGCTTTTTGACGTGATAACGTCTTATAAATCGATGAACCATGGCAGCACCTACGAAAAAGTGACGCAATTTTCTCCCTTTCCGCCTGAAATTTTGAGCAGTCTGGCATAAATTTTATTAAAAATAAACTATTCAAGATACAAAAATCTTCTATAGCTTATAAAACAGAAGGATTTTTAAAAATTCAATCATTAAATAGGGTAAATAGGGGTAAAACGAAATTGCAAAAAAGTGGTTACATTCTTAATGTTGTGGACGCGTGGACGCGTTTTGAACGCGTTTTGGACGACAAAAGTCGAAGACAAAAGTCGAAGGCAAAAGTCGACGACAAAAGTCGACGACAAAAGTCGACGACAAAAGTCGACGACAAAAGTCGACGACAAAAGTCGACGACAAAAGTCGACGACAAAAGTCGACGACAAAAGTCGACGACAAAAGTCGACGACAAAAGTCGACGACAAAAGTCGACGACAAAAGTCGACGACAAAAGTCGATGACAAAAGTCGACGAAAAAAGTCGACGACAAAAGTCGACGACAAAAGTCGACGACAAAAGTCGACGACAAAAGTCGACGACAAAAGTCGAAGACAAAAGTCGACGACAAAAGTCGAAGACAAAAGTCGACGACAAAAGTCGATGACAAAAGTCGACGACAAAAGTCGAAGACAAAAGTCGACGAAAAAAGTCGACGACAAAAGTCGACGACAAAAGTCGAAGACAAAAGTAAAAGTCGACGACAAAAATCAACGACAAAAGTCGACGACAAAAGTCGAAGACAAAAGTCGACGACAAAAGTCGACGACAAAAGTCGACGACAAAAGTCGACGACAAAAGTCGACGACAAAAGTCGACGACAAAAGTCGACGACAAAAGTCGAAGACAAAAGTCGACGACAAAAGTTGAAGACAAAAATCGAAGACAAAAATCGAAGACAAAAGTCAATGACAAAAATCGATGACAAAAGTCGACGACAAAAGTCGAAGACAAAAGTCGACGACAAAAGTCGAAGACAAAAGTCGACGGCAAAAGTCGACGACAAAAGTCGAAGACAAAAGTCGAAGACAAAAGTCGACGACAAAAGTCGAAGACAAAAATCGAAGACAAAAATCGAAGACAAAAGTCGACGACAAAAGTCGACGACAAAAGTCGACGACAAAAGTCGGCGACAAAAGTCGACGACAAAAGTCGACGACAAAAGTCGACGACAAAAGTCGACGACAAAAGTGACGACAAAAGTCGACGACAAAAGTCGACGACAAAAGTCGACGACAAAAGTCGAAGACAAAAGTCGAAGACAAAAGTCGACGATAAAAGTCGAAGACAAAAGTCGACGACTAAAGTCGAAGATAAAAGTCAGCGACAAAAGTCGACGACAAAAGTCGACGACAAAAGTCGACGACAAAAATCAACGACAAAAGTCGACGACAAAAGTCGACGACAAAAGTCGACGACAAAAGTCGACGACAAAAGTCGACGACAAAAGTCGAAGACAAAAGTCGAAGACAAAAGTCGACGACAAAAGTCGACGACAAAAATCAACGACAAAAGTCGACGACAAAAGTCGACGACAAAAGTCGACGACAAAAGTCGACGACAAAAGTCGACGACAAAAGTCGACGACAAAAGTCGAAGACAAAAGTCGAAGACAAAAGTCGACGACAAAAGTCGACGACAAAAATCAACGACAAAAGTCGACGACAAAAGTCGACGACAAAAGTGACGACAAAAGTCGACGACAAAAGTCGAAGACAAAAGTCGACGACAAAAGTCGTCGACAAAAGTCGACGACAAAAGTCGACGACTAAAGTCGAAGATAAAAGTCGGCGACAAAAGTTGAAGACAAAAGTCGGCGACAAAAGTCGTAGACAAAAGTCAGCGACAAAAGTCGACGACAAAAGTCGACGACAAAAGTCGACGACAAAAGTCGGCGACAAAAGTCGACGACAAAAGTCGACGACAAAAGTCGACGACAAAAGTCGACGACAAAAGTCGACGACAAAAGTCGACGACAAAAGTCGACGACAAAAGTCGACGACAAAAGTCGACGACAAAAGTCGAAGACAAAAGTCGAAGGCAAAAGTCGACGGAAAAAGTCGACGACAAAAGTCGACGACAAAAGTCGACGACAAAAGTCGAAGACAAAAGTCGACGACAAAAGTCGACGACAAAAGTCGACGACAAAAGTCGATGACAAAAGTCGACGAAAAAAGTCGACGACAAAAGCCGAAGACAAAAGTCGACGACAAAAGTCGACGACAAAAGTCGACGACAAAAGTCGAAGACAAAAGTCGACGACAAAAGTCGAAGACAAAAGTCGACGACAAAAGTCGATGACAAAAGTCGACGACAAAAGTCGAAGACAAAAGTAAAAGTCGACGACAAAAATCAACGACAAAAGTCGACGACAAAAGTCGAAGACAAAAGTCGATGACAAAAGTCGACGAAAAAAGTCGACGAAAAAAGTCGACGACAAAAGTCGAAGACAAAAGTCGAAGACAAAAGTCGAAGACAAAAGTCGAAGACAAAAGTCGAAGACAAAAGTCGAAGACAAAAGTCGAAGACAAAAGTCGAAGACAAAAGTCGACGACAAAAGTCGACGACAAAAGTCGATGACAAAAGTCGAAGACAAAAGTCGACGACAAAAGTCGACGACAAAAGTCGACGACAAAAGTCGGCGACAAAAGTCGACGACAAAAGTCGACGACAAAAGTCGACGACAAAAGTCGACGACAAAAGTGACGACAAAAGTCGACGACAAAAGTCGACGACAAAAGTCGACGACAAAAGTCGAAGACAAAAGTCGACGATAAAAGTCGAAGACAAAAGTCGACGACTAAAGTCGAAGATAAAAGTCAGCGACAAAAGTCGACGACAAAAGTCGACGACAAAAGTCGACGACAAAAATCAACGACAAAAGTCGACGACAAAAGTCGACGACAAAAGTCGACGACAAAAGTCGACGACAAAAGTCGACGACAAAAGTCGACGACAAAAGTCGAAGACAAAAGTCGAAGACAAAAGTCGACGACAAAAGTCGACGACAAAAATCAACGACAAAAGTCGACGACAAAAGTCGACGACAAAAGTCGACGACAAAAGTCGACGACAAAAGTCGAAGACAAAAGTCGAAGACAAAAGTCGACGACAAAAGTCGACGACAAAAATCAACGACAAAAGTCGACGACAAAAGTCGACGACAAAAGTGACGACAAAAGTCGACGACAAAAGTCGAAGACAAAAGTCGACGACAAAAGTCGACGACAAAAGTCGACGACAAAAGTCGACGACTAAAGTCGAAGATAAAAGTCGGCGACAAAAGTTGAAGACAAAAGTCGGCGACAAAAGTCGTAGACAAAAGTCAGCGACAAAAGTCGACGACAAAAGTCGACGACAAAAGTCGACGACAAAAGTCGGCGACAAAAGTCGACGACAAAAGTCGACGACAAAAGTCGACGACAAAAGTCGACGACAAAAGTCGACGACAAAAGTCGACGACAAAAGTCGAAGACAAAAGTCGAAGGCAAAAGTCGACGGAAAAAGTCGACGACAAAAGTCGACGACAAAAGTCGACGACAAAAGTCGAAGACAAAAGTCGACGACAAAAGTCGACGACAAAAGTCGACGACAAAAGTCGATGACAAAAGTCGACGAAAAAAGTCGACGACAAAAGCCGAAGACAAAAGTCGACGACAAAAGTCGACGACAAAAGTCGACGACAAAAGTCGAAGACAAAAGTCGACGACAAAAGTCGAAGACAAAAGTCGACGACAAAAGTCGATGACAAAAGTCGACGACAAAAGTCGAAGACAAAAGTAAAAGTCGACGACAAAAATCAACGACAAAAGTCGACGACAAAAGTCGAAGACAAAAGTCGACGACAAAAGTCGATGACAAAAGTCGACGAAAAAAGTCGACGAAAAAAGTCGACGACAAAAGTCGAAGACAAAAGTCGAAGACAAAAGTCGAAGACAAAAGTCGAAGACAAAAGTCGAAGACAAAAGTCGAAGACAAAAGTCGAAGACAAAAGTCGAAGACAAAAGTCGAAGACAAAAGTCGACGACAAAAGTCGACGACAAAAGTCGATGACAAAAGTCGAAGACAAAAGTCGACGACAAAAGTCGAAGACAAAAGTCGACGACAAAAGTCGACGACAAAAGTCGACGACAAAAGTCGATGACAAAAGTCGAAGACAAAAGTCGACGACAAAAGTCGAAGACAAAAGTCGACGACAAAAGTCGATGACAAAAGTCGACGAAAAAAGTCGACGACAAAAGTCGAAGACAAAAGTCGAAGACAAAAGTCGAAGACAAAAGTCGAAGACAAAAGTCAATGACAAAAATCGATGACAAAAGTCGACGACAAAAGTCGACGACAAAAGTCGACGAAAAAAGTCGACGACAAAAGTCGAAGACAAAAGTCGACGACAAAAGTCGAAGACAAAAGTCGACGACAAAAGTCGAAGACAAAAGTCGACGACAAAAGTCGATGAAAAAAGTCGACGAAAAAAGTCGACGACAAAAGTCGACGACAAAAGTCGACGACAAAAGTCGAAGACAAAAGTCGACGACAAAAGTCGAAGACAAAAGTCGACGACAAAAGTCGATGACAGAGTCGAAGAAAAAAGTCGAAGACAAAAGTCGACGACAAAAGTCGAAGACAAAAGTCGACGACAAAAGTCGATGACAAAAGTCGACGACAAAAGTCGACGACAGAGTCGAAGAAAAAAGTCGAAGACAAAAGTCGACGACTAAAGTCGGCGACAAAAGTCGACGACAAAAGTCGACGACAAAAGTCGACGACAAAAGTCGACGACAAAAGTCGAAGACAAAAGTCGACGACTAAAGTCGAAGATAAAAGTCAGCGACAAAAGTTGAAGACAAAAGTCGGCGACAACAGTCGACGACAAAAGTCGACGACAAAAGTCGGCGACAAAAGTCGAAGACAAAAGTCGACGACAAAAGTCGAAGACAAAAATCGAAGACAAAAGTCGACGACAAAAGTCGACGACAAAAGTCGACGACAAAAGTCGACGACAAAAGTCGACGACAAAAGTCGACGACAAAAGTCGACGACAAAAGTCGACGACAAAAGTCGACGACAAAAGTCGACGACAAAAGTCGACGACAAAAGTCGACGACAAAAGTCGACGACAAAAGTGACGACAAAAGTCGACGACAAAAGTCGACGACAAAAGTCGACGACAAAAGTCGACGACAAAAGTCGATGACAAAAGTCGACGACAAAAGTCGAAGACAAAAGTCGAAGACAAAAGTCGAAGACAAAAGTCGAAGACAAAAGTCGATGACAAAAGTCGACGGCAAAAGTCGAAGACAAAAGTCGACGACAAAAGTCGAAGACAAAAGTCGACGACAAAAGTCGACGACAAAAGTCGAAGACAAAAGTCGAAGACAAAAGTCGACGACAAAAGTCGACGACAAAAGTCGACGACAAAAGTCGACGACAAAAGTCGACGACAAAAGTCGACGACAAAAGTCGACGACAAAAGTCGACGACAAAAGTCGACGACAAAAGTCGACGACAAAAGTCGACGACAAAAGTCGACGACAAAAGTCGACGACAAAAGTCGACGACAAAAGTCGACGACAAAAGTCGACGACAAAAGTCGACGACAAAAGTCGATGACAAAAGTCGACGACAAAAGTCGAAGACAAAAGTCAATGACAAAAATCGATGACAAAAGTCGACGACAAAAGTCGAAGACAAAAGTCGACGACAAAAGTCGACGACAAAAGTCGACGACAAAAGTCGACGACAAAAGTCGACGACAAAAGTCGACGACAAAAGTCGACGACAAAAGTCGAAGACAAAAGTCGAAGACAAAAGTCGACGACAAAAGTCGAAGACAAAAATCGAAGACAAAAATCGAAGACAAAAGTCGAAGACAAAAGTCGACGACAAAAGTCGACGACAAAAGTCGAAGACAAAAGTCGACGACAAAAGTCGACGACAAAAATCAACGACAAAAGTCGACGACAAAAGTCGACGACAAAAGTGACGACAAAAGTCGACGACAAAAGTCGACGACAAAAGTCGAAGACAAAAGTCGACGACTAAAGTCGAAGATAAAAGTCGGCGACAAAAGTTGAAGACAAAAGTCGGCGACAAAAGTCGTAGACAAAAGTCGGCGACAAAAGTCGACGACAAAAGTCGACGACAAAAGTCGACGACAAAAGTCGAAGACAAAAGTCGAAGACAAAAGTCGACGACAAAAGTCGACGACAAAAATCAACGACAAAAGTCGACGACAAAAGTCGACGACAAAAGTCGACGACAAAAGTCGAAGACAAAATTCGAAGGCAAAAGTCGACGACAAAAGTCGATGACAAAAGTCGACGACAAAAGTCGCCGACAAAAGTCGACGACAAAAGTCGATGACAAAAGTCGACGACAAAAGTCGAAGACAAAAGTCGACGACAAAAGTCGACGACAAAAATCAACGACAAAAGTCGACGACAAAAGTCGACGACAAAAGTCGACGACAAAAGTCGACGACAAAAGTCGACGACAAAAGTCGAAGACAAAATTCGAAGGCAAAAGTCGACGACAAAAGTCGACGACAAAAGTCGACGACAAAAGTCGACGACAAAAGTCGACGACAAAAGTCGACGACAAAAGTCGACGGAAAAGGCGACGACAAAAGTCGACGACAAAAGTCGAAGACAAAAGTCGAAGACAAAATTCGAAGGCAAAAGTCGACGACAAAAGTCGATGACAAAAGTCGAAGACAAAAGTCGAAGACAAAAGTCGACGACAAAAGTCGACGACAAAAGTCGAAGACAAAAGTCGACGACAAAAGTCGCCGACAAAAGTCGACGACAAAAGTCGATGACAAAAGTCGACGACAAAAGTCGAAGACAAAAGTCGAAGACAAAAGTCGACGACAAAAGTCGATGACAAAAGTCGACGACAAAAGTCGAAGACAAAAGTCGAAGACAAAAGTCAATGACAAAAATCGATGACAAAAGTCGACGACAAAAGTCGAAGACAAAAGTCTACGAAAAAAGTCGACGACAAAAGTCGACGACAAAAGTCGAAGACAAAAGTCGAAGACAAAAGTAAAAGTCGAAGACAAAAGTAAAAGTCGACGACAAAAATCAACGACAAAAGTCGACGACAAAAGTCGAAGACAAAAGTCGACGACAAAAGTCGATGACAAAAGTCGACGAAAAAAGTCGACGACAAAAGTCGAAGACAAAAGTCGAAGACAAAAGTCGAAGACAAAAGTCGAAGACAAAAGTCGACGACAAAAGTCGAAGACAAAAGTCGAAGACAAAAGTCAATGACAAAAATCGATGACAAAAGTCGACGACAAAAGTCGAAGACAAAAGTCTACGAAAAAAGTCGACGACAAAAGTCGACGAAAAAAGTCGACGACAAAAGTCGAAGACAAAAGTCGAAGACAAAAGTCGACGACAAAAGTCGAAGACAAAAGTCGAAGACAAAAGTCAATGACAAAAATCGATGACAAAAGTCGACGACAAAAGTCGAAGACAAAAGTCTACGAAAAAAGTCGACGACAAAAGTCGACGAAAAAAGTCGACGACAAAAGTCGACGACAAAAGTCGAAGACAAAAGTCGACGACAAAAGTCGACGACAAAAGTCGACGACAAAAGTCGAAGACAAAAGTCGACGACAAAAGTCGACGACAAAAGTCGACTACAAAAGTCGATGACAAAAGTCGACGAAAAAAGTCGACGACAAAAGTCGAAGACAAAAGTCGAAGACAAAAGTCGAAGACAAAGGTCCAAGACAAAAGTCGAAGACAAAAGTCAATGACAAAAATCGATGACAAAAGTCGACGACAAAAGTCGACGACAAAAGTCGACGAAAAAAGTCGACGACAAAAGTCGAAGACAAAATTCGACGACAAAAGTCGAAGACAAAAGTCGACGACAAAAGTCGATGACAAAAGTCGACGAAAAAAGTCGACGACAAAAGTCGAAGACAAAGGTCGACGACAAAAGTCGATGACAAAAGTCGATGACAAAAGTTTACGACAGAGTCGACGACAAAAGTCGAAGACAAAAGTCGAAGACAAAAGTCAATGACAAAAATCGATGACAAAAGTCGACGACAAAAGTCGAAGACAAAAGTCTACGAAAAAAGTCGACGACAAAAGTCGACGACAAAAGTCGAAGACAAAAGTCGAAGACAAAAGTAAAAGTCGAAGACAAAAGTAAAAGTCGACGACAAAAATCAACGACAAAAGTCGACGACAAAAGTCGAAGACAAAAGTCGACGACAAAAGTCGATGACAAAAGTCGACGAAAAAAGTCGACGACAAAAGTCGAAGACAAAAGTCGAAGACAAAAGTCGAAGACAAAAGTCGAAGACAAAAGTCGACGACAAAAGTCGAAGACAAAAGTCGAAGACAAAAGTCAATGACAAAAATCGATGACAAAAGTCGACGACAAAAGTCGAAGACAAAAGTCTACGAAAAAAGTCGACGACAAAAGTCGACGAAAAAAGTCGACGACAAAAGTCGAAGACAAAAGTCGAAGACAAAAGTCGACGACAAAAGTCGAAGACAAAAGTCGAAGACAAAAGTCAATGACAAAAATCGATGACAAAAGTCGACGACAAAAGTCGAAGACAAAAGTCTACGAAAAAAGTCGACGACAAAAGTCGACGAAAAAAGTCGACGACAAAAGTCGACGACAAAAGTCGAAGACAAAAGTCGACGACAAAAGTCGACGACAAAAGTCGACGACAAAAGTCGAAGACAAAAGTCGACGACAAAAGTCGACGACAAAAGTCGACTACAAAAGTCGATGACAAAAGTCGACGAAAAAAGTCGACGACAAAAGTCGAAGACAAAAGTCGAAGACAAAAGTCGAAGACAAAGGTCCAAGACAAAAGTCGAAGACAAAAGTCAATGACAAAAATCGATGACAAAAGTCGACGACAAAAGTCGACGACAAAAGTCGACGAAAAAAGTCGACGACAAAAGTCGAAGACAAAATTCGACGACAAAAGTCGAAGACAAAAGTCGACGACAAAAGTCGATGACAAAAGTCGACGAAAAAAGTCGACGACAAAAGTCGAAGACAAAGGTCGACGACAAAAGTCGACGACAAAAGTCGAAGACAAAAGTCGACGACAAAAGTCGAAGACAAAAGTCGACGACAAAAGTCGATGACAAAAGTCGATGACAAAAGTTTACGACAGAGTCGAAGAAAAAAGTCGAAGACAAAAGTCGACGACTAAAGTCGAAGACAAAAGTCGACGACAAAAGTCGATGACAAAAGTCGACGACAAAAGTCGAAGACAAAAGTCGACGACAAAAGTCGACGACAAAAGTCGACGACAAAAGTCGAAGACAAAAATCGAAGACAAAAGTCGACGACAAAAGTCGACGACAAAAGTCGACGACAAAAGTCGACGACAAAAGTCGACGACAAAAGTCGACGACAAAAGTCGACGACAAAAGTCGACGACAAAAGTGACGACAAAAGTCGACGACAAAAGTCGACGACAAAAGTCGACGACAAAAGTCGACGACAAAAGTCGACGACAAAAGTCGATGACAAAAGTCGAAGACAAAAGTCAATGACAAAAATCGATGACAAAAGTCGACGACAAAAGTCGAAGACAAAAGTCGACGACAAAAGTCGACGACAAAAGTCGACGACACAACGCTGCCTCAAAACTATAATGTTCTATGTCGAAGAAATGGGAAAAAATGACTTTTTTATATCAAAATTTTCGTCTTTTCAATGGCTACAAGACTATGTCCACAAAAATTTTATTTTTGGCTTAATACAATATTTATGGCCAAAACAAATATTCAATTTTCGAATATAAGGGCTTATACTCAGTACTATAAAGTTCTTAGTTGACATAGAACAATTTGCCTCATTTGAACCCCATACAAAAATTACTACTTTTAAGTTACATAGAACATTTTACATTTAAAAATTAGCTGCCGGACTCCAAAATAAAATCTTTTAAAGCAATATTGAAAGGTCATGCGGCAGGTCGATTATGGCTTTTTTGAAATAGTTACTGACAATAATCAGCAATAGTTTCTAAGTAAGATTCACTTGAATGTTTATTTAAATTATTGCTGCGTAATTATATTTTTTTGCTTATTTCTTGGTAAATACTAATTTGAAATCTTTCAACTTGTTTGGGCATGATGCACTTCATCGAATTTATGTTTTTTAATAAAAAAAAACAACAAAAAGTTTAAAAAGCAATATAATTACTCCAAAAATATTGGTTGTTTTGACTGTAAGTTGGTTATTTTCATATACCGTACTCAATACTATAATGTTGTATGTCCAACATAGAACAAAAAAATCAACTGGAAATGCAAGGAAATCAAATAAATGTTCTATGTCAAAACAGAAAAACGTTAATAAAACAGATTTCCAGCATGAAAAAAGAAATTTTAGCATTTGAATCGATAGATTATCCACCTACGGTACTTGATTTACTATTTTCATGCAAAAACACATAAATAAAGAGTGAAATTCAGATACTCCAAACTTTGTAGTCGATTTTCTCGAAACATTTTTTTGAAACATAGAACATTATAGTTTTGAGGCAGCGACAAGTCGACGACAAAAGTTGAAGACAAAAGTCGAAGACAAAAGTCGACGACAAAAGTCGAAGACAAAAGTCGAAGACAAAAGTCGAAGACAAAAGTCGAAGACAAAAGTCAATGACAAAAATCGATGACAAAAGTCGACGACAAAAGTCGAAGACAAAAGTCGACGACAAAAGTCGAAGACAAAAGTCGATGACAAAAGTCGACGAAAAAAGTCGACGACAAAAGTCGACGACAAAAGTCGACGACAAAAGTCGACGACAAAAGTCGAAGACAAAAGTCGAAGACAAAAGTCGACGACAAAAGTCGATGACAAAAGTCGACGACAGAGTCGAAGAAAAAAGTCGAAGACAAAAGTCGACGACTAAAGTCGAAGACAAAAGTCGACGACAAAAGTCGATGACAAAAGTCGACGATAAAAGTCGACGACAGAGTCGAAGAAAAAAGTCGAAGACAAAAGTCGAAGACTAAAGTCGAAGACAAAAGTCGACGACTAAAGTCGGCGACAAAAGTCGACGACAAAAGTCGAAGACAAAAGTCGAAGACAAAAGTCTACGACATAAGTCGACGACAAAAGTCGAAGACAAAAGTCGACGACAAAAGTCGACGACAAAAGTCGAAGACAAAAGTCGACGACAAAAGTCGGCGACAAAAGTCGACGACAAAAGTCGACGACAAAAGTCGACGATAAAAGTCGACGACAAAAGTCGACGACAAAAGTCGGCGACAAAAGTCGAAGACAAAAGTCGACGACAAAAGTCGATGACAAAAGTCGACGACAAAAGTCGACGACAAAAGTTGAAGAAAAAAGTCGAAGACAAAAGTCGAAGACAAAAGTCGACGACTAAAGTCGGCGACAAAAGTCGACGACAAAAGTCGAAGACAAAAGTCGACGACATAAGTCGACGACAAAAGTCGAAGACAAAAGTCGACGACAAAAGTCGACGACAAAAATCAACGACAAAAGTCGAAGACAAAAGTCGATGACAAAAGTCGAAGACAAAATTCGACGACAAAAGTCGACGACAAAAGTCGACAACAAAAATCAACGACAAAAGTCGACGACAAAAGTCGACGACAAAAGTCGACGACAAAAGTCGACTACAAAAGTCGACGACTAAAGTCGAAGATAAAAGTCGGCGACAAAAGTTGAAGACAAAAGTCGGCGACAAAAGTCGTAGACAAAAGTCGGCGACAAAAGTCGACGACAAAAGTCGACGACAAAAGTCGACGACAAAAGTCGAAGACAAAAGTCGAAGACAAAAGTCGACGACAAAAGTCGACGACAAAAATCAACGACAAAAGTCGACGACAAAAGTCGACGACAAAAGTCGACGACAAAAGTCGAAGACAAAATTCGAAGGCAAAAGTCGACGACAAAAGTCGATGACAAAAGTCGACGACAAAAGTCGCCGACAAAAGTCGACGACAAAAGTCGATGACAAAAGTCGACGACAAAAGTCGAAGACAAAAGTCGACGACAAAAGTCGACGACAAAAATCAACGACAAAAGTCGACGACAAAAGTCGACGACAAAAGTCGACGACAAAAGTCGACGACAAAAGTCGAAGACAAAATTCGAAGGCAAAAGTCGACGACAAAAGTCGACGACAAAAGTCGACGACAAAAGTCGACGACAAAAGTCGACGGCAAAAGTCGACGACAAAAGTCGACGACAAAAGTCGAAGACAAAAGTCGAAGACAAAATTCGAAGGCAAAAGTCGACGACAAAAGTCGATGACAAAAGTCGAAGACAAAAGTCGAAGACAAAAGTCGACGACAAAAGTCGACGACAAAAGTCGAAGACAAAAGTCGACGACAAAAGTCGCCGACAAAAGTCGACGCCAAAGGTCGATGACAAAAGTCGACGACAAAAGTCGAAGACAAAAGTCGAAGACAAAAGTCGACGACAAAAGTCGATGACAAAAGTCGACGACAAAAGTCGAAGACAAAAGTCGAAGACAAAAGTCAATGACAAAAATCGATGACAAAAGTCGACGACAAAAGTCGAAGACAAAAGTCTACGAAAAAAGTCGACGACAAAAGTCGACGACAAAAGTCGAAGACAAAAGTCGAAGACAAAAGTAAAAGTCGAAGACAAAAGTAAAAGTCGACCACAAAAATCAACGACAAAAGTCGACGACAAAAGTCGAAGACAAAAGTCGACGACAAAAGTCGATGACAAAAGTCGACGAAAAAAGTCGACGACAAAAGTCGAAGACAAAAGTCGAAGACAAAAGTCGAAGACAAAAGTCGACGACAAAAGTCGAAGACAAAAGTCAATGACAAAAATCGATGACAAAAGTCGACGACAAAAGTCGAAGACAAAAGTCTACGAAAAAAGTCGACGACAAAAGTCGACGAAAAAAGTCGACGACAAAAGTCGAAGACAAAAGTCGAAGACAAAAGTCGACGACAAAAGTCGAAGACAAAAGTCGAAGACAAAAGTCAATGACAAAAATCGATGACAAAAGTCGACGACAAAAGTCGAAGACAAAAGTCTACGAAAAAAGTCGACGACAAAAGTCGACGAAAAAAGTCGACGACAAAAGTCGACGACAAAAGTCGAAGACAAAAGTCGACGACAAAAGTCGACGACAAAAGTCGATGACAAAAGTCGAAGACAAAAGTCGACGACAAAAGTCGACGACAAAAGTCGACTACAAAAGTCGATGACAAAAGTCGACGAAAAAAGTCGACGACAAAAGTCGAAGACAAAAGTCGAAGACAAAAGTCGAAGACAAAAGTCCAAGACAAAAGTCGAAGACAAAAGTCAATGACAAAAATCGATGACAAAAGTCGACGACAAAAGTCGACGACAAAAGTCGACGAAAAAAGTCGACGACAAAAGTCGAAGACAAAATTCGACGACAAAAGTCGAAGACAAAAGTCGACGACAAAAGTCGATGACAAAAGTCGACGAAAAAAGTCGACGACAAAAGTCGAAGACAAAGGTCGACGACAAAAGTCGACGACAAAAGTCGAAGACAAAAGTCGACGACAAAAGTCGAAGACAAAAGTCGACGACAAAAGTCGATGACAAAAGTCGATGACAAAAGTTTACGACAGAGTCGAAGAAAAAAGTCGAAGACAAAAGTCGACGACTAAAGTCGAAGACAAAAGTCGACGACAAAAGTCGATGACAAAAGTCGACGACAAAAGTCGAAGACAAAAGTCGACGACAAAAGTCGACGACAAAAGTCGAAGACAAAAATCGAAGACAAAAGTCGACGACAAAAGTCGACGACAAAAGTCGACGACAAAAGTCGACGACAAAAGTCGACGACAAAAGTCGACGACAAAAGTCGACGACAAAAGTCGACGACAAAAGTCGACGACAAAAGTGACGACAAAAGTCGACGACAAAAGTCGACGACAAAAGTCGACGACAAAAGTCGACGACAAAAGTCGACGACAAAAGTCGATGACAAAAGTCGAAGACAAAAGTCAATGACAAAAATCGATGACAAAAGTCGACGACAAAAGTCGAAGACAAAAGTCGACGACAAAAGTCGACGACAAAAGTCGACGACACAAGTCGACGACAAAAGTTGAAGACAAAAGTCGAAGACAAAAGTCGACGACAAAAGTCGAAGACAAAAGTCGAAGACAAAAGTCGAAGACAAAAGTCGAAGACAAAAGTCAATGACAAAAATCGATGACAAAAGTCGACGACAAAAGTCGAAGACAAAAGTCGACGACAAAAGTCGAAGACAAAAGTCGACGACAAAAGTCGATGACAAAAGTCGACGAAAAAAGTCGACGACAAAAGTCGACGACAAAAGTCGACGACAACAGTCGACGACAAAAGTCGAAGACAAAAGTCGAAGACAAAAGTCGACGACAAAAGTCGATGACAAAAGTCGACGACAGAGTCGAAGAAAAAAGTCGAAGACAAAAGTCGACGACAAAAGTCGAAGACAAAAGTCGACGACAAAAGTCGATGACAAAAGTCGACGATAAAAGTCGACGACAGAGTCGAAGAAAAAAGTCGAAGACAAAAGTCGAAGACTAAAGTCGAAGACAAAAGTCGACGACTAAAGTCGGCGACAAAAGTCGACGACAAAAGTCGAAGACAAAAGTCGAAGACAAAAGTCTACGACATAAGTCGACGACAAAAGTCGAAGACAAAAGTCGACGACAAAAGTCGACGACAAAAGTCGAAGACAAAAGTCGACGACAAAAGTCGGCGACAAAAGTCGACGACAAAAGTCGACGACAAAAGTCGACGATAAAAGTCGACGACAAAAGTCGACGACAAAAGTCGGCGACAAAAGTCGAAGACAAAAGTCGACGACAAAAGTCGATGACAAAAGTCGACGACAAAAGTCGACGACAAAAGTTGAAGAAAAAAGTCGAAGACAAAAGTCGAAGACAAAAGTCGACGACTAAAGTCGGCGACAAAAGTCGACGACAAAAGTCGAAGACAAAAGTCGACGACATAAGTCGACGACAAAAGTCGAAGACAAAAGTCGACGACAAAAGTCGACGACAAAAATCAACGACAAAAGTCGAAGACAAAAGTCGATGACAAAAGTCGAAGACAAAATTCGACGACAAAAGTCGACGACAAAAGTCGACGACAAAAGTCGACAACAAAAATCAACGACAAAAGTCGACGACAAAAGTCGACGACAAAAGTCGACGACAAAAGTCGACTACAAAAGTCGACGACAAAAGTCGACGACAAAAGTCGACGACAAAAGTCGAAGACAAAAGTCGACGACTAAAGTCGAAGACAAAAGTCGAAGACAAAAGTCGATGACAAAAGTCGACGACAAAAGTCGACGACAGAGTCGAAGAAAAAAGTCGAAGACAAAAGTCGACGACTAAAGTCGAAGACAAAAGTCGGCGACAAAAGTCGACGACAAAAGTCGAAGACAAAAGTCGAAGACAAAAGTCTACGACATAAGTCGACGACAAAAGTCGAAGACAAAAGTCGACGACAAAAGTCGACGACAAAAGTCGAAGACAAAAGTCGACGACAAAAGTCGGCGACAAAAGTCGACGACAAAAGTCGACGACAAAAGTCGACGATAAAAGTCGACGACAAAAGTCGACGACAAAAGTCGGCGACAAAAGTCGAAGACAAAAGTCGACGACAGAAGTCGATGACAAAAGTCGACGACAAAAGTCGACGACAAAAGTCGAAGAAAAAAGTCGAAGACAAAAGTCGACGACTAAAGTCGGCGACAAAAGTCGACGACAAAAGTTGAAGACAAAAGTCGACGACATAAGTCGACGACAAAAGTCGAAGACAAAAGTCGACGACAAAAGTCGACGACAAAAATCAACGACAAAAGTCGAAGACAAAAGTCGATGACAAAAGTCGAAGACAAAAGTCGACGACAAAAGTCGACGACAAAAGTCGACGACAAAAGTCGACAACAAAAATCAACGACAAAAGTCGACGACAAAAGTCGACGACAAAAGTCGACGACAAAAGTCGACTACAAAAGTCGACGACAAAAGTCGACGACAAAAGTCGACGACAAAAGTCGAAGACAAAAGTCGAAGACAAAAGTCGACGACAAAAGTCGAAGACAAAAGTCGACGACAAAAGTCGAAGACAAATGTCGACGACAAAAGTCGATGACAAAAGTCGACGACAAAAGTCGAAGACAAAAGTCGAAGACAAAAGTCGACGACAAAAGTCGAAGACAAAAGTCGACGACAAAAGTCGAAGACATAAGTCGAAGACAAAAGTCGAAGACAAAAGTCGACGACAAAAGTCGACGATAAAAGTCGACGACAAAAGTCGACGACAAAAGTCGACGACAAAAGTCGGCGACAAAAGCCGAAGACAAAAGTCGACGACAAAAGTCGAAGACAAAAGTCGACGACAAAAGTCGATGACAAAAGTCGATGACAAAAGTCGACGACAAAAGTCGATGACAAAAGTCGAAGAAAAAAGTCGAAGACAAAAGTCGACGACTTAAGTCGGCGACAAAAGTCGACGACAAAAGTCGAAGACAAAAGTCTACGACATAAGTCGACGACAAAAGTCGAAGACAAAAGTCGACGACAAAAGTCGACGACAAAAGTCGACGACAAAAGTCGAAGACAAAAGTCGAAGACAAAAGTCGACGACAAAAGTCGGCGACAAAAGTCGACGACAAAAGTCGACGATAAAAGTCGACGACAAAAGTCGATGACAAAAGTCGGCGACAAAAGTCGAAGACAAAAGTCGACGACAAAAGTCGATGACAAAAGTCGACGATAAAAGTCGAAGACAAAAGTCGAAGACAAAAGTAGACGACAAAAGTCGACGACAAAAGTCGAAGACAAAAGTCGAAGACAAAAGTCGAAGACAAAAGTCGAAGACAAAAGTCGGCGACAAAAGTCGACGACAAAATTCGAAGACAAAAGTCTACGACATAAGTCGACGACAAAAGTCGAAGACAAAAGTCGACGACAAAAGTCGATGACAAAAGTCGACGACAAAAGTCGACGACAAAAGTCGAAGACAAAAGTCGGCGACAAAATTCGACGACAAAAGTCGACGATAATAGTCGACGACAAAAGTTTACGACAAAAGTCGACGACAAAAGTCGACGAAAAAAGTCGGCGACAAAAGTCGACGACAAAAGTCGAAGACAAAAGTCGACGATAAAAGTCGACGACAAAAGTCGTTGACAAAAATCAACGACAAAAGTCGACGACAAAAGTCGAAGACAAAAGTCGAAGACAAAAGTCGACGACAAAAGTCGACGACAAAAGTCGACGACAAAAGTCGACGACAAAAGTCGACGACAAAAGTCGACGACAAAAATCGACGACAAAAGTCGACGACAAAAGTCGACGACAAAAATCAACGACAAGAGTCGACGACAAAAGTCGAAGACAAAAGTCGAAGACAAAAGTCGAAGACAAAAGTCGACGACAAAAGTCGACGACAAAAGTCGACGACAAAAGTCGACGACAAAAGTCTACGACAAAAGTCGACGACAAAAGTCGACGACAAAAGTCGACGACAAAAGTCGACGACAAAAGTCGACGACAAAAGTCGACGATAAAAGTCGACGACAAAAGTCGACGACAAAAGTCGACGACAAAAGTCGACGACAAAAGTCGACGACAAAAATCGACGACAAAAGTCGACGACAAAAATCAACGACAAAAGTCGACGACAAAAGTCGAAGACAAAAGTCGACGACAAAAGTCGACGACAAAAGTCGACGACAAAAGTCGACGACAAAAGTCGACGACAAAAGTCGACGACAAAAGTCGACGACAAAAGTCGACGACAAAAGTCGACGACAAAAGTCGACGACAAAAGTCGACGACAAAAGTCGACGACAAAAGTCGAAGACAAAAGTCGACGACAAAAGTCGACGACAAAAGTCGACGACAAAAGTCGACGACAAAAGTCGACGACAAAAGTCTACGACAAAAGTCTACGACAAAAGTCGACGACAAAAGTCGACGACAAAAGTCGACGACAAAAGTCGACGACAAAAATCAACGACAAAAGTCGAAGACAAAAGTCGACGACAAAAGTCGACGACAAAAGTCGACGACAAAAGTCGAAGACAAAAGTCGACGACAAAAGTCGAAGACAAAAGTCGAAGACAAATGTCGACGACAAAAGTCGATGACAAAAGTCGAAGACAAAAGTCGAAGACAAAAGTCGACGACAAAAGTCGACGACAAAAGTCGACGATAAAAGTAGACGACAAAAGTCGATGACAAAAGTCGACGACAAAAGTCGACGACAAAAGTCGACGACAAAAGTCGACGACAAAAGTCGAAGACAAAAGTCGAAGACAAAAGTCGACGACAAAAGTCGAAGACAAAAGTCGAAGACAAAAGTCGACGACAAAAGTCGACGACAAAAGTCGACGACAAAAGTCGACGACAAAAGTCGACGACAAAAGTCGACGACAAAAGTCGACGACAAAAGTCGACGACAAAAGTCGACGACAAAAGTCGATGACAAAAGTCGACGACAAAAGTCGAAGACAAAAGTCGAAGACAAAAGTCGAAGACAAAAGTCGACGACAAAAGTCGACGACAAAAGTCGACGACAAAAGTCGACGACAAAAGTCGACGACAAAAGTCGACGACAAAAGTCGACGACAAAAGTCGACGACAAAAGTCGACGACAAAAGTCGAAGACAAAAGTCGAAGACAAAAGTCGAAGACAAAAGTCGAAGACAAAAGTCGAAGACAAAAGTCGGCGACAAAAGTCGACGACAAAAGTCGACGACAAAAGTCGACGACAAAAGTCGACGACAAAAGTCGACGACAAAAGTCGGCGACAAAAGTCGACGACAAAAGTCGACGACAAAAGTCGATGACAAAAGTCGACGACAAAAGTCGAAGACAAAAGTCGAAGACAAAAGTCGACGACAAAAGTCGACGACAAAAGTCGACGACAAAAGTCGACGACAAAAGTCGGCGACAAAAGTCGAAGACAAAAGTCGAAGACAAAAGTCGACGACAAAAGTCGACGACAAAAGTCGAAGACAAAAGTCGACGACAAAAGTCGAAGACAAAAGTCGAAGACAAAAGTCGAAGACAAAAGTCGGCGACAAAAGTCGACGACAAAAGTCGACGACAAAAGTCGACGACAAAAGTCGACGACAAAAGTCGACGACAAAAGTCGACGACAAAAGTCGACGACAAAAGTCGATGACAAAAGTCGACGACAAAAGTCGAAGGCAAAAGTCGAAGACAAAAGTCGAAGACAAAAGTCGACGACAAAAGTCGACGACAAAAGTCGACGACAAAAGTCGACGACAAAAGTCGAAGACAAAAGTCGAAGACAAAAGTCGAAGACAAAAGTCGAAGACAAAAGTCGAAGACAAAAGTCGAAGACAAAAGTCGAAGACAAAAGTCGAAGACAAAAGTCGAAGACAAAAGTCGAAGACAAAAGTCGAAGACAAAAGTCGAAGACAAAAGTCGAAGACAAAAGTCGACGACAAAAGTCGACGACAAAAGTCGACGACAAAAGTCGACGACAAAAGTCGACGACAAAAGTCGACGACTAAAGTCGGCGACAAAAGTCGACGACAAAAGTCGACGACAAAAGTCGACGACAAAAGTCGACGACAAAAGTCGAAGACAAAAGTCGACGACAAAAGTCGACGACAAAAGTCGAAGACAAAAGTCGACGACAAAAGTCGAAGACAAAAATCGAAGACAAAAGTCGACGACAAAAGTCGACGCCAAAAGTCGAAGACAAAAGTCGACGACAAAAGTCGACGACAAAAGTCGAAGACAAAAGTCGAAGACAAAAGTCGAAGACAAAAGTCGACGACAAAAGTCGACGACAAAAGTCGACGACAAAAGTCGACGACAAAAGTCGACGACAAAAGTCGACGACAAAAGTCGACGACAAAAGTCGACGACAAAAGTCGACGACAAAAGTCGACGACAACAGTCGGCGACAAAAGTCGAAGACAAAAGTCGACGACAAAAGTCGACGACAAAAGTCGAAGACAAAAGTCGAAGACAAAAGTCGACGACAAAAGTCGACGACAAAAGTCGACGACAAAAGTCGACGACAAAAGTCGAAGACAAAAGTCGACGACAAAAGTCGAAGACAAAAGTCGAAGACAAAAGTCGAAGACAAAAGTCGACGACAAAAGTCGAAGACAAAAGTCGAAGACAAAAGTCGAAGACAAAAGTCGACGACAAAAGTCGACGACAAAAGTCGAATACAAAAGTCGAAGACAAAAGACGACGACAAAAGTCGAAGACAAAAGTCGACGACAAAAGTCGACCACAAAAGTCGACGATAAAAGTCGACGAAAAAAGTCGACGACAAAAGTCGACGACAAAAGTCGACGACAAAAGTCGACGACAAAAGTCGACGACAAAAATCAACGACAAAAGTCGACGACAAAAGTCGACGACAAAAGTCGACGACAAAAGTCGACGACAAAAGTCGACGACAAAAGTCGAATACAAAAGTCGAAGACAAAAGACGACGACAAAAGTCGAAGACAAAAGTCGACGACAAAAGTCGACCACAAAAGTCGACGATAAAAGTCGACGAAAAAAGTCGACGACAAAAGTCGACGACAAAAGTCGACGACAAAAGTCGACGACAAAAGTCGACGACAAAAATCAACGACAAAAGTCGACGACAAAAGTCGACGACAAAAGTCGACGACAAAAGTCGACGACAAAAGTCGACGACAAAAATCAACGACGAAAGTCGACGACAAAAGTCGACGACAAAAATCAACTACAAAAGTCGAAGTCGAAGACAAAAGTCGACGACAAAAGTCGACGACAAAAGTCGACGACAAAAGTCGACGACAAAAGTCGACGACAAAAGTCGACGACAAAAGTCGACGACAAAAGTCGACGACAAAAGTCGACGACCAAAGTCGAAGACAAAAGTCGACGACTAAAGTCGAAGACAAAAGTCGACGACTCATGTCGGTGACTAAAGTCGGCAACTAAAGTCGAAGACAAAACTGGTGCAAAGCTCACATATTTACAAATAGCCACATCCATGTTTGATTCGAAGTTGACCCGCAGCTAATCCACCGAAATCGGTGGGTTAAATTCCTGATCCGAGGCTAAACCACGTTAGTACAACTGGCCCTAAGATATTTATTGCATTTGTTGGCACATGCGTACTGCATGCAAGCAAGGCTATAACTTTGTTACTCGACGCATATGGTAGCTATGGAAGCTTCTCTTACTTTATTTAATCAATACCTTTTTTAAATAAAAAAATATAAAAAAATCATTTTAAACTTCTGAAAAAAGGTCTTATCTTTTCTATTTAAATAAATAAAAATAAATTGTGGGAAATATGTCACTGGTGTACATAACATACCACAATGAAAATATTCACGATATTGAAAAACCAACATCAGCTGAAAAACATTATAAATTTCCAAAATATATTTCCATTCATCGTGAATCGGTTAAAAATCCTCCAATCAATCAAATCGAGTGCCAAGGAAAGAAAATCATATCTGCATCAAGAAAATATTCCCATAAAACATTAGGCTACGCTGAAACTCCATTGGATGATCCTTCAAAGTTCTTGAAGAAAAACGGCGGTATTAAATGGCAACGTTTGAATGATCACGTTTGTCCTCCCAGCAAAGAATTGCCACCAATTCCAAAGAAGGAAAATAAACACGAAAACGCTTCAAATGAAGTAAATTTTATCAAGAAGAATATCAAACGAGTGAAGACTGCAACACCACAACGTGTAACTCCCAAATATGTTGATACCGCTGTAGGTGAACGACATAATTTAGATGGAACTGGTCTTGTCCCGAAGCATGTATTGTCGAAAAAATTCGGAAAAACTCCGACATATTTAAATGGGATTAGAAAAGCACTCGAAGAAAATAAGTGCTACAAGCTTAAGGAACCAAATGAAGTCGCTCATGGTGTTCAAATTCTTAGCAATGCTGATCGGAATGCAATTTTAATGGTATGCTTAGTACTAAAGTGTGTTTTGATAGTTATTGATTTGAGTTTTTTTTTTCTGTAGGGCTTGCGTGAAAATCATTCAGAATTGGAGAAAACTTATCAGCTTTTACCTATTTTTACTGATACTCATTCAAAGAAACAACGAAAGGCAAAACTTGAGCAAGAACTGAAGCGCTTAGAACAAGACATACTTTTAATGGAGTCTAATCCAGTAATTTTGATTTGTGATGATTGATAAATCAAATAATGTAAAATTGCGATTGAATGGCATGAAATAAAAGACTATACAAAAATAATTTTGAGGATACTCTTTTGATTTTTTTATGATTTTCATTATCTTCATAGAGAGATCATAGTAACAAAGTTTTTATGCATTTATATTATTGTTTTAAATGACTTATCTTCTGTTAAAACATAAGTGAGATACAGCCTTTTTCATTTGGAATTGGTTTATATAAATGATTTGAAATTGTCTATAAATACTGAATTGGTCTATTATTCTTTTCTTTCTTTCTATTTCTCATTACTAGTGTCTTGTTAGCTGCATCTAAAACACCCTCGATCTTAGAGGTAATATTGTTAAAAAAGGAGTAAAATGGAAAAAATAGAGAAAAAAGGTTACGCATACACCACAGTGACCGTTTAAATATAAATTTAAAAAAATTATAAGAAAATAAATTACATATATCTGATTTTGAATCGAAAATAGTTGACTTTCGTTAAATTTTTAGTGAACTTTAAAATAATACTGTTAGGCATCATTTGGGATTTTTTTTTATGATGTTAAGATCCCGGATGTGTTTGCAAGAATATGATATACTATGTCTTCGTCTATAATTTTGCGTTAATGTATTGCTTTTGTCGAATTGTAAAGTGTTTTCTCTCAAAGTGTGTACAAAAAGTTTGGTTTGTGGTCTGACGGTTATGAAAACACACTTATTGTGGTGGCTACCAGGCTTTAAAATTCTTATATTGAATTGTTTACTGTTCTATGATGTGTCATTATCACGCAAAAATGATGGCTGCTGACTTGAACATGTGTTTTTTTTTAAGTACCCTACAACTGCTGATGTTAGTCTTTACTAAGAGGTGGTATTTCGGATATATTTCAAGCGGTTGTAAGCTTCACACTCAGTCTGAGGCTTTTGTTTTTAGTATTATTTGGTCTAAGGCCTCTTCGAACATCCAAAATTTTAATTTTTTTTTCGTAGAAGAGAGCGACCATGAGATATTAAAAAAATTCCTCACCCTTACAAATTTAGTGGGTACCAAAAATGTCTTTGGGCAGAAAAATAATTTCTGTTTACTTGTGTTTTGACTCAAAAAAAGTATAATTTTTTATCGAATTCCACTTTAAATATGAAATTGTGAAAGTGAACTTCTTCCCGACTCATCTAAAGTTTTGACAGATTTTTTAATTTAATGCACAAATGTGGGGAACCAAATTTGGTCTTTAATTATTGAGGAGCTTTTGCCACCTTTAGTCATACAAATTGTTCGATGCATCATTAAATTTGGCGCTTACGATAATTTGGCGGTTCGGTGATTAAAAAAAAAACAGACTATTGAAATTGTAGGCTATAGGTTTTAAGGGGCACAAACTTTCCAAAAAAAAAACAACGAAATGAAATTATTTCGAGTATCTTTTCAGCTGCCAGAGGCGTACGTTGAGTTGCCGAGGCCCCGGGGCAAGACTAAATTTTGGGATTCCTTTGATATAGAAAATAAGAACAAACAAAAAAGTACGTATTCGCCCAACTTTTTTTTGGGACACTGAGGTATCATTTGTTAGTCTCTAAGATTTTTCAAGTAAAATTTTTTGGGGCCCTAAGACAATATATAATTTATTGTTTTTGGCCCCCCTGAGGTTTTATATTTAATGCTATATTATGTGGCTGACAACCAATTTATTATGCATTAAACTGAAGAATACAATTTGTCTTTCTTGTGTCCCAAGTGATTCATATTCATGTCAAATATTTTATCTTTTTGCTTCTTTACTTTTATGAGTAAGGAACTTTCTGCACTGTCTCCATTCGGGACCCTGGCGTGTCGGGGGCCCCGGGGCATAGCCGTAGCTAGGATTTCATTTCGGGGGGGGGTTAGCTCAGACCAAACAAAATTTTTTTTTTAGAAATCACAATACTTTGTATCAACTATATGTAACTGCAGTCGATTCTAAATCCCGCTAAATCAAATAGTCATTTGAACTGTGTAGAAGCGAAAAATTTGCCAATATCCTTTTTAAGTATTTTTTAGGAGAGGAATTCGTAGTTAAAAGTTTGAAAAAGCCCTGCTTACGGTAAACGAATTTAAAAATGGCCGAATATTCAGCGTCATCTCTAGTTTTGTAGGTACAAAGAGTGATAAGTTGGTTGATATAAATTGCGAGCGTCAGCGAGCAAGAAAATTTTTTTTAAGAAACAAATTTTAACCATTCTAAGGCTTTATAAAAAAAATTATTTCGTACAATTTAATATATAAAACATTGAAAAATGGACTTTTTCTTGCACTGAAATTTGTAGCAGAAAATTGACAGGTACATTCTATCTATTGAGTTCTAAATGAAATGAAATACTTAAAAACCAAAATTTTAAATAATCCAAGTTGTTTGACATGAGCTAATTACACTGGTCAACAAGGTTTTTGTTACAGAAACCAGGGTATACTTTTCTATAGGCTGAGCTCGAATCCGAAGTCAGAAAAATTCTATCACATCACGTTTTGGAGATATTCCCGTTAGAAAATCGAAAATGCCGATTTTTACCAGTTTTCAAAGTTATTTTTTAGCGTTTACTTATTTTTTTTAAATTAAATTTGTAACAGTTTCTAAAAGAATTGTGTCAAAATTTGAAAGCGATTGGTACAGAACTTTTCGATATTTGCTATTAAAAGCAAATAAATATGAGATGCCCCAAACACTTTGATTTCAAGGTTTGATTTCTCGAGGAAGAAAATAGATTTTTAAAAGATTTAAACGGATTTAGAGAGACAAAACTTAATTCTTTTAGAAACTGTTACAAATTCAATTTTAAAGAAAAATAAGTAAACGCTAAAAAATAACCCTGAAAACTGGTAAAAAGCGGCATTTTCGATTTTCTAACGGGAATATCTCAAAAACGTGATGTGATCGAATTTTTTTGACTTCGGTTTCGAGCTCAGCACCAAAAAAAAAATATAGAAGAGTATACCCTGGTTTCTGTATCAAAAAAGAAGTTTAATTTTGTTGACCAGTGTTATACTTCACTTTGAAATTTAACAATAAACTGAAATTGTTTAATTTTATAATTTGAAACAAAAGAATAACGAAATGTTGTAAATACAGTGCTTTGCAAAAGTATAATCGCACCATATAAAAATGCTATTTATATAAAACCGAGTATTGCAGCAACACCCTACTATATTTTTTATTAAAGGGGATCAAAAAACAAGAATATTGAGAAGAACAAAATGTCCCGTTACTTTCTCTTATAATATTTAGAAATAAAAACAAGTTTTTCTTCCATTGCAAAAGTATAATTGCATTTTTTTTATTTTGAGTATGGCCAACAAGGTTTTTGTTACAGAAACCAAGATATACTTTTCTAAAGGTTTTTTTATGTGCTGAGCTCGAATCCGAACTCAGAAAAATTCTATCACATCGCGTTTTTGAGATATTCCCGTTAGAAAATCGAAAATCCCGCTTTTTACCAGTTTTCGAGGTTATTTCCTAGCGTTGGTAGGTACTACAGTCTCTGAATAAATCGATACATTTATTTTCGCTTACATACTGGATTTAAGGTTAACATAGAACAAAAGTGGGTAATAAGCAACTGAAGATATCTCGGACAGTAGAAAAGATGTCTGAAAGATTTAAATAAAATTAAAGGTAATATTTCCCGTCTTTGGATTCGAGTTCGGCCACCGAAACCCTTTGAAAAGGCATAGTTTAGTCTCGGCACCAAAAACCCTGCATAAGAACTTGTGGCATTTAAAGGGTTCTTAAAAGAGCATTTTAAGGTGTTAACATAGTGCCTAAGGAAATGGTCAAAGAGATAAAAACTCTTTGTAATGGACCAAACAATTTTTGGTTTCTTTTATACAAACTTCATCAACAGCTTCTTCAACGATGCAAAATTGGTAGTAATTTTAAGGGAGATTTTCATATAGGTAATCAAATTACTAAAATACAAAACCAAATCATTTAGTGCTGCACATATTAGACTTGTATAATGTATATGTTTATAATATAGGTATCTTTTGATTTTCTGAAAAAAAATTTCGGGGGGGGTTAAACACCCAAACCCCCCCCCCCCTAAATACGGCTATGCCCCGGGGCACCGCCTTGATTGCCCCAATGGTGTGAACGCCCCTGCAGCTGCTATTTGATATGTAATACATATGTAATACAAAAAGAGAAGCACCTTTAGTTTACTAGGAGTGGATTTTAGCCCCCAGTGTAGAAGATGTTGAGGAACCTTTTATAAAGATTGAAGAACTTTTTTAAAGTAAGTATTTTTTTATTCCTCTTCTTTTTAAAAGTGGTTTTGTGTATGGCTTTTTCAATATAAAACTTCTTTTTAAAGTTACAAAAACAAACAAACAAAAAAAAAACTCATTTTTATTTATGTTTATTGATACAAAATAATTTTTGTTAACTTGACTACATATATTCTTCCATCATTTTCTTAATTTAATTTCGTCAACTTACTTCAAATATTCATGGCGTGCAATTCTTTTGAATACAAGTCACTTGAGAACGCTTGCACTTGCAACTGGTACATTCATCCTGATCCCATGATTCATTATTCAAACGAACTTTTCCAGACTCATCAATACAAAATGGTTTCTTATTCGTTTTAATAACTTCATTCTTCAACGCTGAATTACAAGTCTTTTCAATATTTTCAATCTTATTTTGAAGATAATTCAATTCATCTTGAAAACTGCTAATGATTCCTTCCAAACCCACAATTCTCTCATAATTCATATCCCAATGATCTTCGTTGATGTCATCCCTGATCACCATATTATCTGATAAAGATCTCTTATGTCGTTTCGGGTATGTCTCTGGCACATAACTTTTCAGTAATGGAGGAAGTGCATCACAACTTCCACAATCTTGCCAAAAGTATAAATTTATACCATGAATATCAAGACAGCTCTTAAAACCTCCTTGTTCCTTTGGAAGATAGAATACATTTTCAGTTATTTCATTGATATTGTCACCATTGTCACAAAGAACACGTGCCAAATTAGCTTGTTTAATCTGCTGAAGTTGTTCAGGTAGAAAAACTGAAGGATTTTCATAGAAAAATCGATCTCCATCTCGGAGTCTTCGAAATTGATCAACTATCAAACATTGGAAGAGTGGTCCAATTTTTCCACCCTCAACAGGATCTTCAAGTATTCCTCCAACAAATATATCGATGTTATCAGGATGACCGTAGAGTTTTTCCATCTTTCTTCTTACTTCTGTATCACTGATTTCTTTGGCAAGGTCATCGAAAGTCATTGCTACAGTCAAATTGCAGAATTTTCGATACATGTTGTATCCGGGAATACCATGATCTCGTCCTCGTTGAACATTCATGGCTGCCAAGTCAAGAGCAACAGCATGTTGGGTAAGGAACAACTTCTCGGTCAACTCAGTATTTAAATTTTGATCGGGTTTCTTTAACTTGGCAGCAGTTGTAAACATACCACGCAACAAAGGATCCACACCACCTTCATAAGCTATTCTCCAAGGGGCGAAAAATGCTTTATGTAATGGAAGATGTCCTTGCGGAATGGGCTGATAAGTTTCGTTGACTCGGTGAAGTATTGGATTGATGAGAGTATGACCAAATCGAAATGCTGCAGTGGCAAATTCGTTGGCAATTGATGGATTGATCGATGGGTTATAACCTTTGTATTCACCCAGTTTTTCCATTCCACTTGGACCCACTACGATAGGAAGCCATTGATTAAAAGTTATGTGTTGCATCTGAGCTCCAACAATTTTTCTAGCTTCTTGGTATAGAGTATCACCATCCCAATGAGGGTTTATCTCCTTAAGTTTCAAGGCTATTCTGTTATGTTCTCTCATCCAAATGGTGTGCATGGCTAATAGACCCACCTGTTCATTGGCTCTAATATCTCCGGCTACAAAACAATTCATATTATTATCGTTTAAGTTCCTGCGACAATCGATTCCATCTTGTGGAGCTGCAAATGGTAACATATCCTTCTGGTGGGGGAAATGGACACCAGTTCGGAGCAAACCTTCGTCGGTGGTAAGATTCCTAAGTTCATGGGAAAACTCCTGGGTAAAACCGTATACTTGGGAAGCATCAATGTATGAGGTCAATTGGTTAATTTGTTCTCTTGGCTGAACAGCATCAAAGAATACCGAAGTCATTCCTGAGCCACAAATGGCACTGGATCGAATCAAATCTATACATCTCCTATTCTTAACACGTGGATCATCTGGTGGAACTTCCATGGGATAGCATGGAGGTGCAAATTCACAAGTTTTCTTACAGTCAATACCATCCCAACTCTCCGAACTTACCGAAGGAATAGCATGGTCCAAGTCATGATCCACAAATTGACCCCATTGCATAACCATGTGAGTTATATGTTCATCTGGAGTAATCTCTTTTGTAGAGATCAAAGTTGTGGAGACTAATCGTGCACTGGGCTTCTCAAAACCTGCATACAGTTTACCCTTCATCCATCCAATAGGCATACTGAAACCATTTTCGTAAATTGGTTTTTCTATGCGCCGAAAAGCAGTTAGCGATGCACCCCAAGTTGGATTGTTAAGATTGTTACATGTACCATCGACACTTCGGTACTTGGAATGATAACACATATCTGTACAATTTGGCATTTCACGATGTTCCATGCAACCAGAAAGTTCGGCAACAAGACGTAAATGTTCTCGAGATAGAAGATCTTTGAATTCATATTGGCTACTGCTAATCGAAAGATTGTGACCCTCCTGAACATGTTTTCGAATGTTTACCAAAGTTCTTTCATAAATTTCAGCTGCACGAGCAAGTTGTCGTGCTTCGCCTTTTGGAAAACGGAATAGTCTCAATAGATCACCATGATGCAGTGGATTACTTGGTTTTCGATCCGAAAATAAAGACTCAATAGTATTATTGATTGATAAATCAATTTCTCGGGCAGCTTCTGCAAAAGCTACTCGAACAAATCTATCACCAGGAGCAAGAGCATCGTTGCTTCTAGAAATTGAAGAAAAACAATTAAAGTTATGCAATTAAATCCAATTTAGTGAAAGAAAACTTACTTGATTGTAACAAAACCCGATGCAGTTGCTCGACCGTGTTCGTTCTTAATCGAACATTCGTAACGCCCCGTATCAGCAAGTGTGGCATTTTTAACATATAAACTTCCGGAAAGGCTTATTTGGAAGCGTTCATTTTCTGTTATCAGGCGTCCATCTTTTTGCCATTTGATCTAGTGAAGATAAAGTGGCTATTTATTGAATGTACAAAAAAATGGATTAAAGAAAAAGTGAGTGGCAAGAAGTGCGACAAATGCGTTAAATACGATAACTGCGTCAAGTTTGATAAGTGCGTCTACAAGTGCGAAAATACGTTCAAACAAACGCGAAAAGTCAGTCAACTGTGTAAAGACGCGCTTCAAATGCATTATAACGCTTTTTAAATAACGCACTTTAAATAAAATAAATTGCACGACTGTGGTCGCACGTACTTGCTCTTATGCTTAAAGTAACTATAATGTTAAAGCTATTTATTCAAGAAATTTAAAATTTGATATTTTGAAGAAATTTCATAAGTAGTATAAAAAAATTAAATCTGTTTTTATAATTAATTAAACTCCGTTTTAAATTATCTTAAAAAAAAAAAACAAATATGCCATTTTATTTCTTGTATAAAAAGGTATTTTTAGAAAAAAATTTTCGAAAATTGTAGGAGCCGTTTTTTAAAAAAATAAATTTTTATATATAAAATTTTTTAACATTTTTCAAAAAAAAAGTTGGTATGCCATTTTGAAGAAATAATTAATTTACACATAAAAACTAAATTTCAAAATTTTTCATTGATCCGTTTTCAAAAAATTGATTTTTCAAAAAAAAAATTTGAAATATTTTTTAAAAATCCAAAAATGCGTTTTTTGAAAATTTTCTAAAATTTTAATATTATCTTTACTTACACACTTTTGTATAAAAATTTTCATTTAAATCGGGTTAATGTTGTACGAGATATTCAGAAACGAAAAAAACCGTTCTATGACAGGTACCGTTAATAACGGTACAAAATATATTTTTTTTATTTAAAAAGTTGGCTCTTATATGTAGTACTAAACACAAAAATTTTAATCAAAATCGTTAGAGCCGTTTTTGAAAAAAATTAACTTTTCTATTTCCGTTATATGGCAGGTACCGTTAGTTTTGGTCATAAAAAAAAATTTCAATTTCCCCTCTAGGGAATCACCAAAAACTGCTAACTACCAAGTTTGAAGAAAATCACTTCACTCGTTTAGGGTGCAGCTCCAGATAGAGACAGACACACAGACAGACAGACAGACAGACAGACAGACAGACAGACAGACAGACAGACAGATAGACAGACAGACAGACAGACAGACAGACAGACAGACAGACAGACAGACAGACAGACAGACAGACAGACAGACAGACAGACAGACAGACAGACAGACAGACAGACAGACAGACAGACAGACAGACAGACAGACAGAATTGCCGGACCCACTTTTTTGGCATTCTCCATCATCGTAATGTCATGTAAAATTGTTATCTCAAGTTCGATTTTTTTTACGAATCCTAAACTTGCCCTATAGTACCTATATCGCAAGTAAAAAGACACGCTTCAAGTCCAATAAAATGAGGTTCTCATGTGAAAAGGCGCACTTCAAACCCAAAAAGACGTAGGTCAAATGCAAAAAGACGCGCGTTAAATGCGAAAAGACTTGCGTCAAATGCGTGGAGACGTGTTTTAAATATGAAAAGACGCGAGATGCGTTATAACGCGCTTTAAATCCAATAAGCGCGTCATATACAAAAAGACGTGCGTTTAATGCGAAAACACGAGTGCCAAATGCTAAAAGACACGCTTAAAATCCAGTTAAATGAGGTTCTCATGTGAAAAGACGCACGTCAATTGCGAAAAGACGTGCGTCAAATGCGTTACGACGCGCTTCAAATGCGAAAACACGACCTTCAAATCCAAAGAGACGTAAGTTAAAGAAAATAAATTGCACGACTGGGGTCGCACGTACTTGCTCTTATGCTTAAAGTAACTATAATGTTAAAGCTTTTTATTCAAGAAATTTAAAATTCGATATTTTGAAGAAATTTCATAAGTAGTATAAAAAAATTAAATCTGTTTTTATAATTAATAAAACTCCGTTTTAAAATATCTTAAAAAAAAAAAAAACAAATATGCCATTTTATTTCTCGTATAAAAAGGTATTTTTAGAAAAAAAATTTTGAAAATTGTAGGAGCCGTTTTTTAAAAAAATAATTTTTTATATATAAAATTTTTTAACATTTTTCAAAAAAAAAGTTGGTATGCCATTTTGAAGAAATAATTAATTTACACATAAAAACTAAATTTCAAAATTTTTCATTGATCCGTTTTCAAAAAATTGATTTTTCAAAAAAAAAAATTTTGAAATATTTTTTAAAAAACCAAAAATGCTTTTTTTGAAAATTTTCTAAAATTTTAATATTATCTTTACTTACACACTTTTGTATAAACATTTTCATTTAAATCGGGTTAATTTTGTACGAGATATTCAGAAACGAAAAAAACCGTTCTATGACAGGTACCGTTAATAACGGTACAAAAAATATTTTTTTTATTTAAAAAGTTGGCCCTTATGTGTAGTATTACACACAAAAATTTTAATCAAAATCGTTAGAGCCGTTTTTGAAAAAAATTAACTTTTCTATTTCCGTTATATGGCAGGTACCGTTAGTTTTGGTCATAAAAAAAAAATTTCAATTTCCCCTCTAGGGAATCACCAAAAACTGCTAACTACCAAGTTTGAAGAAAATCACTTCACTCGTTTAGGCTGCAGCTCCAGATAGAGACAGACGGACAGACAGACAGACAGACAGACAGACAGACAGACAGACAGACAGACAGACAGACAGACAGACAGACAGACAGACAGACAGACAGACAGACAGACAGACAGACAGACAGACAGAATTGCCGGACCCACTTTTTTGGCATTCTCCATCATCGTAATGTCATGTAAAATTGTTATCTCGAGTTCGATTTTTTTTACGAATCCTAAACTTGCCCTATAGTACCTATATCGCAAGTAAAAATGACGCGCGTCAACTACGAAAAGACTTGCGTTAAATATGTGAAGATATGAAGACGATCGTCAAATGCGTTATGATGCACTTCAATTCCAAAATGAAGCGCAGTAAATAGCTGGGATATATAAACAGTAATAAGGCACTTAAATGTGACGTGACGGTATTTTTGACTGTGTGACCCTGACCGTCCAATGTACATATAAAAACGAAAAAGAAACAAATTATACCTGCACAGAATCATCATCTCCCTTACATGGCAGCTCAATAGTTGTTCCAGAAAATGCTTCCAAATCATATGGAGCAAATAAAATCCGTGGTGGACTGTGATCACTTTCTACAGAAATCGTTGCTTTCGATTTTGATTCACCATTTTCATTCATCGCAATGCAAGTGTAAATGCCAGAGTCAGTATTTTCAGCATCCTTAATAATCAATTCGGTGTTTTCATTATCCAAAGTGATTCGCTCATTCGGTATTATTGCTTGATCATTAAATGTCCAGGATATTGATGGGAGTGGATGTCCTTCAGCATCACATTCGAGTTCGATATTTTGTCCATACTTGACCGTCTGACTTTGTGGTGCCAAAATGAAAACAGGCAGTTCTAAAAATTCGAAAATATGAAGTCGAAAAAATCAAATTAGATATGTGCAATGTGCCTTGTCCTTACCCTTAACTTCGACTTTAACCTTAGCTTGAACACTTCCAAAAGCGTTACTAGCTATACATTTGTAAGTTCCTGATGATCTCAAAGTAGCTTCAGATATTTCTAAGCTTCCATTTGAAAGAACTCTTGTTGTTTGTGTTGACTGAGACACTTGACGGCCATTAAAATACCATTGTATTTCTGGAACTGGGAAACCAGAAGCTGTACAATCTAGAACGGTAAAATCATCGATACCAACAATTGTATCTTTTGGCTGATGGACAAATTGAGGTGGTTCTTGACGAAGAACTTCATTGGTATTGACAATCATTCTAATTGGCTGAGATTTGGTTTCGCCAATATCATTCCGACCAATGCATTCATAGATACCAACATCATTGTTGTCAACGGATCTTATTTGTAGATTTCCTGAGTCTAGAATTTGCATTCTTGGTGAATAGTCGTCGGAGATTTCGTTTGTGTTATGCATCCATACGACTTCTGGTTCGGGATCACCAATCACTGTGCAGGGAAGTTCGACTGTTTGTCCGAAATATGTTTGCATGTCATGGGGTTCTTCAATCATTTGAGGTTTCGCTACAAAATAAGTTCAAATTTAATGAAGGAAGATAAAAAATTCCTCTATGAAAATTCGTGAATCAGCAAGTCTTCAACTCTGATTATTCCTTTCCGATAAATTATTATACTTACTGCAGTGAAAGTCCTGTTCTGTCAGGGCTATAAATGATTTTTGATGAAGATTGCTTGGAGCTTCGCATGTTAGTGATATTGACAAATATTCTCTAGTATTCTTTTTCAATGTTACCAATGAACCAACTCCACAATCACAATTTATAGGATTATTGTCCAATCTCAAGCGTTTTAAGCTGACCAAATTATCGAATATTCCAACTGGAAGACTTGTCAACTTGTTGCCAAAAAGGAACCTTAGTTAAAAATTTAGAAGAATTTTTATTATGTGTGCCTACTAATCAAAACCTAGTTTACTTACAATCTGTTAACTCTCGATAGATCATCAAATGTTGATGGTTCAAGTTGCCAAATATCATTGTTTTCCAAAAATCTTTAAAATTAAGTTTTAAATATTTATATTTATTATTCTGACAATAATATATGGTACTTACAGTCCTTCCAAAAAGTCCAGTCCCTTAAATGATCCTGGTGCAATTTGACTGATCCGGTTATTATTAAGATACAAATATTTAAGGGCAATCAATCCAGTCAGAGAGTCTTCTTTAATAAAACCAATTTCATTTTCACTTAAGAAAATTGTATGAACTTGATTTAGGCCAGCAAAAGCATTAGATGGTATAGACTGCAAGCTATTATATCGAAGATCTCTGAAATAAAATTATGATGAATAACTACAGAAATAATCGGTCCATTTATATACTCGTATCTCCACTAAATTTAAATTGTTTATCATCGCTATTTTTTGCGGAGAATTCAGTTTTACAAGATTAACTTAAAAGAGATGGAAAGGGGTTCCTACGATTGTAAATGTCCTTAATTTAAACAAAATGGTTGCAAATTCTAAACAACATACGACACCAAGAAACCCTCAACGAGAGTATAGTATCAGTTCCGAAACTACTTTTCAGAGGATGTGCAGAAGAGGTGATACACGAAGATATTTCTCAACGCCTAAGACATTATTAAGCATTCTGGTACCTAAGAAACTAATTCTTAAGTTGGTGGTCTAAAATGGTTTCCACAAATGTAATACACATCGTGACCACACACAATTAAGAGTCTTGCCAATTTTTAAATAACCAACATTTTAGTACGTTCACGGAGAAAAACACCACCTAAAAACAAGTGGATTTCAGCATGGTTCTTTGCCAAGATGATTCCGTCTTAAATTAAGCGGAAATCCACTTAATTTAAGATGAAAATCATCTTATTTTTATGTCACAAGATAAGAAGATTTCCATCTTGAATTAAGTGGATTTCCGCTTAAGACGGAAGATAGCTTTGCAAAAAATCATGCAGAAATCCGCATTAAAAAATACCTTGAAATCATGTATCATATGTGTATATAATACCATAGCCTATTTTTGCTAATTTTGAAAATCTCCATTTCGCGATTTGACCTTGAAATCGCGAAAGCGGACATGAGATTTTTCTAGACTTTTGAGATATGTTATAGAATGGCAAAAGGAAAATATTGAGCAAAAAAAATTTCTACTAACATTCATTCCGAGATTTACCCCTTTTTTCTCCTTATTTTACTGTATTAAAAATTGAAAATGTAATTCACTCTATCGGCTTGGGAAAAAAACCATCAAAATCGCAGATCTTCGACCGGTTTCGAGATATGCCATTTTTGTAAGCTTAATTTACTCACTACTTATGTTTTTCTTTCTTTGTTACTAACTGGCCAACAATTATTAATTTGTTTATTCGTTAAGGAGACTCACTAGATTAACAAAAAAAAAAAACACAAAATTGAGTTTGAGATTAAAAACTTAAAAAAATTGAGAATCTTGTAATATTTTTTTTTATTTAGTTTGGAGGCGTAACATTCCTGGTGCTCCCAAACGTTACATCATAGTACTCTTGTAAAGTCATCAAATCATACTAGAGTTCGAACTTAGCAGACAAAAAAAATAAGCTCATTAGTAAAATAAATATCTAATCAAAAATCAAATTTTTTTTTCTAATATGTATGATTTGATTATAATCGGTAATTACACAGAGAAAAATATGACCCGCTAAAAACTAACAGATTGCCATATTGTTTTACCGTCCATACATTTCATAAGGAAATCTTATTAAAATCAACGATTAATAAGGTTTTTTTAAGGAGATTTCTTATTGTTTTTATAGAGAAAATCTTATTAAAATTTGACTGAAAAGTTGATTTTTTTTGCAACTTAGCACTAGAACAAAAATCGCGATCAATATTTTCATGGCAGGTTGGTTCAGGTGGTAAGGTGGGCGACTAATGATTTGAAGTCTCCAGTTCGATTCCCAGCCTGGTCATCGTTTTTTTTATTTTTTTGCAGATTTTAAAACAATAAGGAAAACCCGATTGTTTTAATAAGGTTTCCTTATTGGATGAAAACCATAGAGAAATCTTATTGTTTTTGTTCTATTTTATGTGGTCTATTTTTCTCTGTGTAGTAGCTCCACACTTATTTTTTATTTGTATTTTTTTTTCTGTTGACGTCTGTTGCAATTAAATCAAAATAAATCTCAGCTTATAGGCTCATGAAGTATACCTATCTACTTACAAAATAAATAGTCGCGTGCTCCTAAGCGTTGGCGTAATAAATCATAAAATGCCAAGATGTAACTAAAAAAATCTCTTTTTAGAATGCAATTATTCAATTAATGACAAATTCTCACTTGGCGATGACAGAATCTTGTGCAAAGAAAACGCATGTTGACATTGTTGATATTATTTGTTCATAACTTTAGTAAGAATGTGCAAAAAAATTGATCAAACAAAAAAACACCTAACATTGAAATTCTTTTGGTAAAACTATAGGCAAATATTGGTTTATGATTAAAACAAACATATTGAAAATATTTCATAACTATCCAAATATTCTATTCAACGTTTCGAACTTATATGGTTTGTGTTGGTTTTTTCATTAAAGTTTTAACATAATTTTCAATGCAAGCGGTCTTTCTAAAGGAAGATCTAACAATCGAACCGGTGTAGTTTGGTAAAAATCTAAAAAATTTTATAAAAATATATTTTTGGTTATATTTTTTCAAAGACCAGTAAAAATATGAAAAGAATATTTTCAAAAAAAAAGAATATTTTCAAAAAAAAAAAATTCAAAAATATCAATATCCTTTTCTTTCTCTCAAATTACTAAACTCTCAAGAATAAAAGGTTTAGCTTTCGTGTTTCACAAAACTTACTTGCAACTGATTTTCATAGCTTTTGGTTAGATCTTGGTCTTTTAAGAAAAACTTAAATTTTTTAAGGCATAGTTACAAATGAGGTTCCTAAACTTTAAATAATTTTTTTTTACTCACATGATGGCAGTATCCGATGGAATTCTTGGAATTTCTCGAAGCTGCATACGAACACATCTCACAGTTCTTTGAAAACAAGAACATCGATCAGGACAATCACTTACAGCAGAGAAACCGTCGAAAAATGAGGCAATTAATATCAACACCAGAAACACAGAAAAATTCCTCATGGTTAGATTTTTTTTTGATTCTTAATTTCAAAACTCGATTTTATAAAAATATCTTATTCAAAAACTGCATTCATTTTTTTGTATTCAAATAATCTCATCACATACGCGTTTCCGGCTCAGTTGTTCTTTTTTTAAATTTGATAAAAAATAAAATAAGTGAAACATAAATAACACCAGAAGAAAAGAACGAACTTAACAAATTACTTCTAAGGAAAGGCTTTATGTTACCATCCACAACACAGATCCAACTGATCCCGTGGTTCGCGCGTATATGCTACACGAATGTTCTGCCAAATTAGCTTTATACGGTTTTAGAAATAGTTAAATTATTGAAATTGATATCTTGCGCCGAATTTTATATTTATAAAACACAAAAACTAAGACGTGGATAGAATATTTAAGAAAGAAATTATATATCTACATAGAATATTATTTTTTTGTGATAAGACGTGACCCAAATGGGAATTGATATCTTAAAAAACTTCACAGTTTCTTGAGGCTGATGATGATGGTAGAATTTATTTTCAATTCTTAAAATAAAACTAATCTTCCGTCATGAAACCGTGCTCGTTGAGGATTCGCGAACTTCTGAAGCGAGCCTAAGTTGAGTATGATCTCAGATACTCTTGATTTTTTAAGAATGCATTTTAATTTCATAACAACGACAAGTCGTAAAGTGAATTCATTTGTATTTCTCTTAAACACACATTTTCTGTGATTTTTGTTTTCGCGGTTTATTTTGGAGATCCCTGGACGAACAAAAACAATGCAGCATAGAAAGGAAACATTTCTTGCTTATGAATATTTGTATTAAGCCTATTTTCAATGGCGGATCGGAGTTTTTTTTTCGAGGCCTTTAAGAAGATTTATTTGAGAAAAATTGTTGAGTGTACAAATCTTTATACTTTTTGCAATTTAATATGTTATAATCTTTTTTTGCAATTTTTGAAATTATGTCAAAATTTGTATGGTGCTTCCCAACTAACAATTTTACTTCCACAAGGGTCTAACGAAGCTGTTTTGATTTAAGAAATATTGCTTGTATACGACCATAGAGAAGCCCATCTGGCCCACCCGAGAAGCTTGATAGGCCTTAGAAGAGTCATATGCAAGTTGATTGGAGAGACTCATAACATGTCTTTAATGCCTTATAGAAACAACCAACATTTGAAATTTGAAAATGTGTATTATTGTTGCAGGCTTTTATTTTTATTTAGAAGCTCTGAGTAGACTTGTCGAAGGATTGTGAAAGTCTAAACGAGGTATATCCCAAATAGAATAAAGAAAAAAAAAATATTTTTTTTCATTTTATTTTTTTTTGTGTACCTATTACCATTTTATTTTTTCATTTTCTTATTCGATCCAGACAAGTTTTGCTTATGAAATTAAATTTCCAAACACAATTATATTGAGAAAAAAACTTCTTATTTACTTGACGCATTTTGCTGGATTTGAACCTCGTACATCCTGATTGATAGTCCGGTACCTTACCCATCGAGCTACTCAGGTATATAATAAAAGAGTTTCAAATTTGGACTAGTTGAAACCAGAGCTTCCTAAGGGCTTCAATTTAACTTCCTGATGAGTTGCACTATCTTTGGTGACCATTTGTGTTTTTTTTTTCAAAGTTATTATTTTTGGTTATTTTCTGTTTTTCTTTTTTATCTTGTAAAAAATTATTTAATAAAGACTAAATAATATTATATACTGATTGTCAAACCATGTCATTATTGAGAAGATGAAAGAGAATAACTTGTTACTCAAGAACAATTTTTTCTGGAATATCTGAAAAATTCGGTTTTTTTAGACTTTAGAGGTTTCACCCGGATGCCGTCAAACCCCATTTTTCCGAAGCAGAAAAAAAATCTTTAATTTTTTTGGGCTTTTGGCTTTTTCTTAAAAATTAGAGAATTATCTTTGTTTTAAACTTAGATAAAAAATCTAAAATGTCCATCACTATTTTATATTTAAATAAGTGGAAAAGATTAAAATATTGTTTTCCTTTCTTTTCCACTTACTTGAATATGAACTCCGAATTGGTCAGTAAACCATTTTTAATATCACTATTTTAAACCAATTACCGATATGAAAAGATTCACTTTTTCATTTATTTTTTTATAACAATAAATAAAAAAACCAAAAATGGTCACCATAATGGCACTTATCCAAATATTTCTTATTCTCATGAGTTTGCTTGACAGTTTAAAAAATTTAGCTTGTACTCACTTTCACAGGGCTTCTAGAAATAAAATTAGGGAGCCTAACTTCGCTTAGGCAAACTTATAAAATTAAATGCTTTTTACAATGTTTTGCTTGTACTTAAAGGACCTCTACAAATATAAATAAATATCCCCTAACTTCGCTAAGGCAAACATATAAAACTAAAAGCTTTTCGCGCATGCGCCGGAAACTGAACTTCTTTTTTTCTCACACAGAGATGCAAAACATACAATTATGTAAGTCGTTATATTTGAAAGTGATATTAAACATAATTTTCAATCAAAAACAATGATTCAACAATTTTTTAATTCAAATATTAGAATGGAGTAACTATAACACATTTATTTTGTGGAATATTTGTTTAAAAAGGCAAAACCGTTTAACTGCGGTTTATTTGAAATTCAACGTATTTTTTTTTTTTAAATGAATATCACGACTCATATACTATTTGACATAATTTTGGTAATATAGAACTATAATAATAAATGCATTTAAGGCAATTGTATAAGTTGTAGGCACTTCTACCATACTAAAAAACCTACCTAAGTCATTTTTGAGTCTAATAATTTTCGAATTGGATAAAAAAAATACATAGCATTCATAAAGATTTCTTTTGCAATTTCTTTTGCAAAGCCATTTAACCCTCTACTGCATGAATTAATATTAGCGGACGAAAAAATTAAAAAATGCTTTACATGGGTTCTTTGGGTTGTTTCAAAACGGTTTACATTTAAAAAATTTGTTTAAATGAATTTGTTTAAAAAAATTGTTTATAAGCCAAATTTGGCTTCGTATGCATTAAGGGGTAAGAAATTTTACTAATTTTATTTATTCAGATTATGTAAAGAATAAAATTAAAAAAATCAAAAGATAAATATTCATCATTTAAAAACAAAATAAAGTAAAATAAATACATTGCATTACAAAAGGTTAAGAATTAATTCAAATTTGGCTCATTTTAGCCATGGAACCGAGAAAAGCAATTTGTTTTTTCCGTTATATATATTTTTTTCTGGTTCACATTCTTTTCACTGTCAAAGTAAGTCTTGCTCCAACATTTTCACCCACTCCCAGTTCTTAAAAAAACTAAAAAGTAATAAAATGATTGAAAAATATTATAGGTAAGCCTCCCTCCCCCTAAATTTTTTGTGGTTACGCCCCGGGAAATGGGGTTAACGTAAAAAAAATGTCTCTAAAAGTGAAGGGGCTCCATTTCTGAAGCTTCCAAGCAAAAAAAAATGTAAAGGAACAAAATTTTCCAACAAAAAAATTTAACAAATTTGTAGATTTAAAACCCCTTAATGCATACGAAGCCAAATATTGCTTCCGTACTTTTTGCCCTCCCAAGACCAGGCCAATAATTTTTTTTAATAAAAATTTTTTCATAGCGTACATAATAAGACAATCGATCAAAAATACATTTTTAATTCCACTTTTCTTTCCAAACAAACGCAGTAATTAACACTTAAAGTATGAATATATTCTACACTTTCGATTTCAATGCACACGACTGATCGACTCACCTGTGATCATAAAATACACCTTTATTTTGTGTCGGACACACAAAAAAAAACTATTCTTATGGGTTCTCAGAAACACAAAGAAGAGGATTGTATTGAATCTTTATAATTTTTTGGTGACAGAGAAGAGAAAAGTGCATACAAATAGACAAAACCATATTTGGCTTCGTATGCAGTAGAGGGTTAAAAGAAGTCAGTTATTGGCTTTTATTTCTTGTGCTTCTACAATGGAATTTCATGTGGCCATATTGAAATTTAAACGAAATGTTTTTATTAATGCTTGTAGAAATTTTTAAATTCCACTTGCACTAGGTTTCTAGGAAGCGATTAACGAAAGTTAAGCCTCGGAAGTTTGAATTTTCGATTCACAAACTAAATACAAGCCCTGTAGAGATAATAGCTGCAAGAAATTAAAGAATCAAACCTTGTGGAAGTAAAATTGTTAGTTGGGTTGAAATAAATAGAAAAAGCTTTCTTTAATTCTTTCCAATTTTTTGTTCGATAAAATGGATTTGTAACGAGTTATTTGATGAAATTCAATTTTTGTACATCTTTGATTCAGAATTGTTGATCGAGTAGGTACTTACTGGGTCAGTTTTCATATACATACCTATGTATAAGATTTAACATCCAAACAACATGTAGAAAAATTGCAGAAACGACATATGTAGTTACTACACTATTTATCCGAAATCCGCAATTTTTTTTTGGGATTTTGGATTTTCGGTATTTTAGATTTGTGTTTTTACTTGCGATATAGTTATGCATTCGTAAAAAAAAAATTGAGATCTCAATTTTCCATTAAATTACGATGATAGAGAATGCGAAAAAATTGGGTCTCGAAATCCCGTCTCGTCTGTCTGTCAGTCTGTCAGGATGTCTGTCAGTCTGTATAAGGAGCTACAGCAAGCGGATGAGCAGATCTACTTCAAACTTAGTATTTAGCAGTTTTTGGATCCTGTACAGAGGGGTTTTTGGAATTAATTTTTTGGACCCAAAATAACCCACCAATTTTGCAAAAGTTTAATTTTATTAAAATTGGCTCCTACGATTTTGATAAAAGAATTCATGTATTAGTTTTTAGAGATGATCTATCTTTTCATGAAATTTTTTTTTTTCAAAATCGTTATATTAACGGTACCTCTTATAGAACCGTTTTTTAAACATCTAATTTTCTCTCAACCAATTTGCTTAATTTCAACGAAATTTTTTAAACAAAAGCACTTTTATAATTTTTATCAAAAATTAAATTTTGAAAAAAAAATAATTTTTGGATTTAAAAAAAAAATTGAAAATCTCCTTTTGAAAAATTGATTTTATAGTTTCTACTAAATGGCATACCAACTTTATTTTAAAACATTTTTTTCAAAAAATTGTTTATGAAAAATTAGTTTTTTAAAAAGAGGCTCTAACGATTTTGAATTTTTTTTTCTAAAAATGCAACTTTGTAGATGAATTTAAACTGCATATTTTTTTTTTAGCTCGATTTCATTTAAATAGTTATTTTTTTTCATTTGAAAAACGAATTTTATGTTTTTTTTTTTAAATTTTTTTTTTTATTTTCATATAAATTTACCAAATTTGTCTTAAAAAATTTTAGCAATTTGAATTTCAAGAGCAAGTACGTAGGACCCAGTCATGCATTTTATCTTTAAGGTGGAGCAAGCAAAATCTGGTAATAATAGTAAAAAAAAAAAAAACAAAAACCAAAATCTGTGTAGGCTATACAATTATTATTTTAAAGCTTAAAATTTATTTTGAAATTATTAATTAGGAATACAAATTTGTTTTTTAACTTATAAACTATTCAACAAAAAATCCTATAAATAAGATTTCAATTTTCAACTGAAAATCTCTAAATATTACAACTGTAGCTGACTTAGGTTCAAATCATGTATTTTATTTTCACTTATAATAATTATTTTCAATAAAAAAAATAGTAACAAAACAAAAGTATTAGATTAATAGTAGGTAATAGGATATGACATAGCACAATTGTATCAAAAATTTTACAATTCAGTGATAACTACATATGAAGTAGGTATTGAACATGCATCAAAACAGTGTCAACACTTTATCTTATCGCTATTTTGAAGCAAGCCTCAACAAACGAGTAACTCGTATAAATGCTTTCATTTTTGTTTATTCTGAATTCAGTTCGTTTTTTAAGTTGAACGAAGGCACTATCCGTTTTTTGTGTGCTATTATTTCGAGTTTGCGTGTAAAGTAAATAATATAATTTTTTTTTTGTTTGCAAAAATGCCAAATGTACCATTAATTACCCAAAATAATGGAACCAAGATACCGGCTTTGGGCTTGGGAACATACACTGTAAGTATTTATCAGTTACAATTTTTGGTTTTGTTAATAAGCAAAGACTTTAATCTATGCCGTATTCAAAGCAGACATCAAGGTCAATTTAAGAAGATTATGAATAGAGAATATTTTATTTGTCGGTACGAATAAGAATTATTATCAAATCAGAATGAGTATGTAAACAATCATTTATATATGCTCTCGCCCATGCTAATAAAACTTTCTGAATAAATACCAGTGGTGTCTTCAATAGAACCGCTTTTTATGTTTTGATTTTATTGGTTACCATATAGTCGAAGATTTTAAAACAGTTTTATTACAGAAAGAAACATTTTCAAATATTTTTAATCGTTAGGTATAAAATTGGTACGGGTAATTGTATGAACAAAGTTTCACATTTGAACGTTGATATTCCGGTTTGAAAATTTTTCATAGAATTACAGCTACCGCATACCTTTCCGATGTGGAAAAGCCTTAAAAGTGGCCTAGTTTTTTTTTAAAGAAGATCTCTTTTTAGAGAAGAGCTAAAAAATGGTCTAAATTTGATACAATTTTAATACTTTCAAATATTTTTAATCGTTTAGTCAAAAATTGATACAATTTTAATGTTTTGTTAATAGAACTAAATTATTAAAAATGGCCTTGTTTTGTTTTTAAATAAGTTTGGAGAGAAGAGCTTTTTAAAAAATAGTCTAAAATTGGTACCTACAATTTAATTTTTTCAAATATTTTTAATCGTTAAGTCTAATATTGGTAGGTAAAGTTTTATTATTTTTTTTGAATAGAACTAAGTAATTAAAAACGGCCTAATTTTTTTTTTTAAATAAATTTTAAGATGAGATCTTTTTAAAAAATTGTCTAAAATTGGTACAGTTTTAATAATTTGTCAATAAAACTAAGTAATTAAAAATGGCTTAGTTTTTTTTTCAAAATAAGTTTTGAAAGAAGAACTTTTTAAAAAAGTGGTTTAAGGTTTATTCGATTTATAATTTGCAGAACTTTGAAATATTTATATTATACAGTAAAACCCGGATAAGTATCTCACCTTAAAAGTCCCATTTTGATAGGCACTAAAGCGGGTAAGGTACTTAAAAGAACCCGCTTAATTGCTCATAGGCAGTTATATCTATATTTATTTAATAATAAAAAAAACATGTTTGATTACTAAAAACATAATCTTCACAAAACAAAAATACTTTGAAAGTTTAAAATAGCTAACTAGTTAATTTCTAACTTTAGTAGAATTTTTGAATTTTAAAGCGGTTAAGGAAACGAAATTTTTCTTACAGTTCAAACTTGTTTCAAACGTGTACTTAAAAGAATTTTTTGCAAGTAAATTCAATTATAAGTATTTGAAAAGCCAGGCAATTAAGCGGGGAAGGCAGTTAAGCGAAAGGTACTTAAAAGATGAATTTTATGTGAAAAAATCCTTAAAATTTTGGTTCTAAAAAAACAAAGGTACTCAAGCGGGTTAGGCACTTAAGCGAGAGGCACTTATCCGGGTTTTACTGTATATGTATTTTAGTTAAACATACTTAGTAATCTCTTTTTATCGAAATAGTCTTTGGGTGGGGACTGTGAACGTGCTGTTAGAGACGCCATAGACGCTGGATATCGTCATATCGACACAGCATATTTCTATGAAAATGAAGAAGAGGTTGGAAGAGCCGTGCGTGATAAAATCGCAGAAGGTGTTATCAAAAGAGAAGATATCTACATTGTAACAAAGGTACATAAAATCTTCCAAAGTGAACCTGTGGATAGTTATAACAATTTAAATAACCATTTTACAGCTTTGGTGCCACTTTCATGATCCAGAGAAAGTAGAATACGCTTGCCGAAAATCACTTAAAAACTTTGGATTAGACTATGTAGATTTATACCTAATGCATTGGCCATATGGTTATGTTCACAGGGGTGACAATGAAATGTTTCCAACCAAAGCTAATGGTGATGTTGAATTGAGGTAAGTGTATATTAATGAATTCACCAAGTCACTCTATATACTTTAAATGAAAGTAACTTAAAGAAATTTGAAAAAAATTACTTAAGTAAAATTTAATATTCTTCCTAAACAGATAATTTCAAAATTTCTTTAATCCAATTTAAACCATAAAAACTATTAAAAACAATTAAAAAGATAACTTATTAAAGATTCAATTTTTTTGAGTAGCGATGTAGATTATGTTGATACTTGGAAAGCAATGGAAAAGCTTGTTGATTTGGGTTTGACCAAAAGCATTGGAGTTTCAAACTTCAATTCGGAACAATTGAAAAGGCTTTTATCGAACTGCAGTATTAAACCAATCCACAATCAGGTAACCTACTGAATTTTTGAAGAAGTCTTGTTTGAAATTTAATAGAAATAACTTTTTTTTTAGATTGAATGCCATCCAGCATTGAACCAAAAGAAACTCATTGCCCTCTGTAAGGAGCTTGATATTATTGTTACCGCATATTGCCCTCTGGGAAGGCCAGATCCGGCGAAAAAAACTCCTGGATTTTTATTTGATCCCAAAGTTAAAGAAATTGGCGATAAGTATAAGAAATCACCAGCTCAAGTGGTATTAAGATATTTGATCGAAATTGGAGTTGTACCTATTCCAAAAACTGTTACCAAATCTCGTCTTGCTGAAAATCTTGATGTATTTGATATTAAATTATCTGCAGATGATCATAAGTTTTTGGATACATTTAATACCGGCGAGCGTGTTATTCCAATGGATCATGCAATTAAAAGTATACATTATCCTTTTAATATTGAATATTAATTGTGTCATATAACTTGATGAGCTTTGTTGATTGTTGCCAAATATAAATTTGCTTTTTTTTTGTTATGAAGTTAATACACAAAATAATAAAATAAAACTTGTTAAAATTAATAAAAGGATCTATTAGAAAAATGCATGTATTGATGTTAATTTAAAACTTATCATTAAAATTTACAAAAAAAATGTTCGTTTTGGTGCAGAAAGAAGATATATTATTTTTAAATAAAATAAAAATGCAAATGAAAAATATAGTTTTATTAGTACAGTAGACAGTACACAAAAATAACAATGAAATATGGAAAGATATGCAAGGGCTTGGAAAAATTGTTTGCCGGAATACAAGAAATAATAAAATTGTTAGCAAAAAAACATTCAACAACATTTATAATTTTTCAACTTCATTTATTAACTTCACCAATTTTTCACTGCTTTGAAAAGATTTTTTACCAACAATTAAAAAGTAATCGACGCATTGGAACGATGTTTAAAAAAATCATTAAAATAACAATATTTTAAGTAAATTTTTCATAACAACAAATTAATTTTAATATATAGGGTGCTTCAAGAAGAATGTGCCAAAAAGCTAGAACGTGTAGGTTGGATTGAGACAAGAAAAAATCAAATGGGAGGTGGGTCTATTCCCTCCGTTCAGCCGGGAGGGGCAATTAAAAAAAAAAAATTGACTTAATTTGAAAAAAAAAAAAAAAATATTTAAAATCAACTGTTACACCTACAGCAACAAGATATACCTTTTAGTAAAGCCAAGAACCTCATCTTTTATAATATTTAAAAAAACCATTTCATTGCATAGTTTTTGAAAAATTAGTTATCTAAATCAAAATTTTGAAAAAAAAATAGGAAAAAAAAAAATTTCGAACTATTTTTTTTCCGAATTTTAAGTTTTCAAAATTCGATCCTCTTATTTGTTTTTAAACAGACCTCTGGATCCGAAAATATCTTGTCATTTTCGAGAAATTAGCAAGAAACTGAACCTACTTTTTTTAAGAAACCTCTTTATTTTATGTTTGGCTGGACTTGTCGAGAATTTATGAAACATTTACCTTTCGTCTATTATTTTTTTAAGATTTAGACTAAAAAGAGGATACAACAAAGTGGGACAGTACATTGAATTGATCAACTTTGTTCATTTCTTTTCATTTATAAAATAAGTGATTGATTCTAAATATCTGATTCTCTTATTGATTATATGATTGTGATTCTTTTCAGAATATGTAGTTGATGCTTTGACAAGCAGAAAAATTATTGTTAGTGCAATCTGGCATTAAAAATAAATTTATTTTCAATGGATTTTATAAAAAAAATTACACATACACCACAGTGACCTTCGAAAAAATTATATTTGCTAACTAAATACATGTTGGACCAAGTTGTCTTTTGTTAATCATTCCTTGATTATCAATATTTTACAGTTGTTATGTTATATGTGGAGCTTAGACAGATCGTACCCCTTAAGTACTTATATAGGAATGGTATATTTATTTATTAAAACAATTGTTATTACCGTATCACATTTTTTTTTTTTTAATTTTGAACTTTTGATAAGTCTTTTAAGTACAATGTTTTATAGTTAAAAATCTTCCATTTTTTTATGAAAATGCATCTTCATATAAAAATTTATATATCTATTCGAATTTCTAAAAAAAAAATCTATCTATAAAAATTTAAATGTTGTATTTAGGCACAGTACACATTAAAGGATAATATATTCCGAACTGACATTGCTCGCCAAATTGTCAAAACATGACAATTTGGCGACCAATGTCAACTACCGTAATTCTTAATTGTTTAAACTACCGACGAAAAAAGCACAAAAACTGAAAAACCACGCTCACAACTAATTTTTTAACATTTACATATTTACCATTTTCCGAGACGAAATACGCAGAAAATTTGTTATTTTTCAATTTATAATTTTTTTAAATGACATTTTATAAATTAAAACAAAAACAAATTTCCTGTTTACTACGATTGAAATATAAAAATTAAAGGCCGGCCTGACAGATTGGTGCCCATTTTTTGACAAACAAATTTTGACATTTTTCGGAATATATTACCTTATTATGTGTACTGTGGTATTTAGGTACTTTATAAAATTAAGTTAATGATTTTTTTATGTTTTGTTCATTTAATAATATTTTTGTGCAAAAAAGTAAAATGTCATATTTCAACTTCAAAATCACAAATATGTACAATCATTTAGGTTCACATTTTACAAATACCTGCGACAACACTGGTATTTATCATAGTTTTGAGGTTTAGCATTGTAATGTGTTAAAGTACTTCCGTCCGTAGTACTTTTTCGTAGTTTCAACCATTTTTTCAAATCTGACAAGTTGTGTGATTCCATCCAAAAAGTACGACAGCGAATTTCATCGTTAACTTTTCAGTTAAAATTATGTGTAAATAATAAGAAACCTTACATTTGAAGAAAATTATAAAAAAAAAAAACAAACTTCAAGTGAATTTAATAATGTATTTAGATTAAACAACAAAAAGGAAGGCCACTTTTTGTTTATCTATAGTACCCACTATAATCCACAGATTATAATTAATGCATAATGGAGAAATAGGGTGGAAAACAAAACGCATTCCAGCGGATTATTTTGAATAATTTTCTTTTTTCTTTTTGTTAGTCATTTTTCTTTGGAAGTGCATTTAACACATCAGTTTCGCTACATTGCATCGCACCAGTAGTGTCAGTCCACTTAAAAAAAATGTAAACACTGGCACTGGCAAAATTTATAAACACGAAAAACTGTCATCCAAATCAAATGGGAGTATTTTTAGTTTTTTATCTGTTCGTCAACTTGGCGATTGTTACCATAGATTTCGCTCTCCATCTCTTTGTGATAACTCAAGCTTTTCAAATAAGTCTTCGATAATATTAATCATTGAAATATAGCTCTTTTTTTTTTTAAAGCAAATTCAATAAAATTTGCCAATTAATTATAAAGTGAAGAATTATTACATGCAATTCCTTGCAAAAGTGAGTAATACTACTTTTAAAACGATTCGATTATTGCATAAAATGAGTGCTGCCGCCGCTGCTGTTGTGCCAAAAGTAAAATTAAATAATGGATATGAAATGCCGGTTATTGGACTAGGAACCTATGAGGTAAGTTTACAATATTACTTAAAGTATTATAAATAATTAACATTTGTTAAAAATATTAAATTTATTAGTCTAAAGTACATTCAAAAAGATTACACGCATTGATTGTCTTTTCCATTTTTTTTTTTCATTTCTTTAAACACGATTTTCGCCGCTTTTTTGTCATAATATTTTTGAAGCTTTTAAGACATCTGTTGATATCAATTGTTGTTAAAAGCTTTATAGTGACAGTTGTCGTTCAAGCAAAAAGCTCTATTTTTGTTATAGGGTAAATGTGCCATTGAGACCTTTTTATTAATAAATCTCGAAGTTTAATATTTTTTTATTAAAAATATTAAAATAGTACAAAATATGTCAACTCAAATACTAAAACTAAAAAAAAATAAAAAATAAAAAAACAAAAATGTTACAAATTTAAAGTTCACTGTGGTGTATGCGTAATATTTTTTTCCTTTAGATAAAATACATTTAAATTAATAACGATATTTTTATCACTAAGGCCCATTTGCTGAAACGAAACTTAAATATTTAAGTGAAACGTAAAGCCCTAAGTTCTACATTGCGGTTTGCACGAACTTCAAACTAGGTCATAAATTCCTCTAAGTTGAACATTACTTAGGGGGAAGAAATAGTAGAACATAAGTAGTTTAGGTTTTACTTAAGCATATTTATTTGAGAAAAAAGAGAGAATACCGCTCAAAAAATGATGCGTTTGTACCAAAATGGACAAAAATTAAGTATAGCAATTAACTTACTTTTATAAATTCCAACCATCTGCGAATGCAAAAATTCACTGAAAAATATTTTGAGAGAATGTTCACCCTTTTGTTGTTTTTTTCCAACACTAATTTAGACACAGGCATACGTTTACAAAACACAAACACATTTGCTAAAATTATTCCACTTATTAATTTAAACGCAAATTTTATTTGACTTTTACTATTTTTACCTTTTTACATTAATTTAAAGGCATTCTTAACAATTTTTTTTCTAAAATTTCTCAAAAACAAATAAAAACTAACTGACGTTTTTATCGATTTGACAAATTAATTTGAAGTTCTCAGGGATTTCTCGCATGAAAGTAAATCATTGCTACGTCGATCATAAATATTTTTTAGAAACTTAGAATAAACTAAGTTAAACATAAGACCTATGTTTGGCCTAGCTAAGATCAAAATTTATGACTAGTTTCAGCAAATGGGCCTAACTCAATTAAAATCGATTCAGAAAACTGAAAAAGAAACTTGAACTAAATTGACGTATTATTTTATTTTGAAAAAAAAAGGGCTTACTGAAGACGTTATATTTTCGAAACCACAAAAATCTTTTTGATATTAAACAAAAAATACATTTTTTCAAGCAGCACACTCAAAAATAATATTCCAATTGAAACTAGTCAATCCACTGTGTGCCGTTTGGAGTTTGTTTTAAGAAATAATATGAATATAAATTACCATGAGCAAAAGGGGCAGTAAAATCATCTTAGTTTTAAATTGGAAATTTAAGACCAATTTGATACAAAGTTTGTTCTTAAATTTAGATTATAATCCAGTTAGACCGAGAGCTGGGAGCAGATTTTTTGCGTGAGAGGTAACCGATTCATATTAATATTAGAATAAGTCCCAGTCATGGTGATGACGAAAACGAACGTCTGCCAACGTGTCTGCGGCTTGCTGAGAAAAAGTGCATCAAAAGTACATTTTTTCTGAAAATTGAGTCAAGGGCTACAGGATTCAATTGTTTTTAGGTGGTTACAATAATCCCTAAAAACGCGTAAAAATGCGCGTTTTTGGGCTCGTCTGTCGGGTGTTTGGGCGCGGTTAAAACGTCTGTCATGGGTATTTTTGTAATCAGGGCGACGCGACGAGGATCCAATTATTTCCAGGTGGTTACCCCAATTCCTAAAAACGCGTGTGTTTGGGCGCGGTTTAAACGTCTGTCATGGGTGTTTTTGTAATCAGGAAGAAGAGGGCGTCAGGATCCAATTATTCCCAGGTGGTTACCCTCACTAAATCAATTTTCAGAAAAAATGTACTTTTGATGCACTTTTTCTCAGCAAAGGCGCAGACACATGCTGGCAGACGTTCGTTTTCGTCATCACCATGACTGGGACTTTTTCTAATATTAACCCTCTTTCGGCACACGGGTGCGAATTTGGCAGGAGAAAAATAAAAAAATTACGATTTTTTCAAAAAAGTGGTCACAAAAAAGTCTCTTTATAAAGGACAAAATATTCGGAATTGTGAATACAATATTCGAATTCCTCGGAATATTCTACATCAATTTCATACTTGATTCTCTTTAAAATATTGTGCCCGAAAAAAGTTCTAGCGACATGAAAAAGTATAAACCAAATTCGCACCCGTGTGCCTATCACGTGACAAAAAAGAGGTGTGCCTACAGAGGGTTAATATGAATCGGTTACCTCTCACAAAAAAAATCGAAAAATTGTCAACGCAAGGAAAAATTTGTAACAGACTGATTTTTTGTATACAGCTTGGTGTTAGGGTGGTTTACAATCTATGAAAAGTCCTGAAGTTTTTTCTGTCCGCTAGTCCCATTATAAGGGGTTAAAGTTCACAACATTTTTTATTAAGTTTAAGACAAAAATTATGTTCTACAAAATTGTAGATGAGGTTATTTTACAAAAAATTGTTGTATTAAGTTTTTTTCCTGGGCTATTTTTCCTGGGTTGTAATCTTAATTTATTTATTAGAATATAAAATTTGTATCTTTTAATTAATTGTAAGAGATTTTATTTCAAGGTATTAAATTTATTTTGAGAAAAATGCATTGTTAATGCACTTTATTTTGAAATCAGCAACAATTTTCATATGATTTTAGGGTATTTAATGATGATTTTTCAATTTTTCATGAAGTTTTACATGAAAAGAAAACACTTAAAAATTTGAAATTAATGTCGTTTTCGATTGGTTTCACTTAAGGATTCACTCATTCTGAAATCTAATAAAACACTTTGAATCGATTCCATTTAATTCTGAAATGTTATATCTGTATTGGTGAATAATCAAAAAAAACTGTTTGCTTTTCCACATAGGAAAAATTTGGTTTGATGTTTAATTATTTAAATATTAGTGATTTTGAGTGAATTCTGTTTTAAAATCAAGAAGAGAATTTCTCATCTGAGAAGCGTTCTGCCTGTCATATTCGTGCAAATAGACACTTTCAGAAGGCTTCTGAATAATTCCGGACTGCCAATCGAAAACGACATAAGAACCCGACCAACAATTTTGGTTCTATAAAGCTTTACAGATGCAATTGTTGCTTCTGTAAAGCATTATAGAAGCAAAATTGTTCGTAGGGAATAGTCAAGTTCCGAGTATTAATTTGAAAACAAAACTCATATTTGGTACTACAATTGATGGCCTTTCAAGCCTTAACATACATAGGTAGGTCTAATTTTAATCGATGCTGTTTTTTGGGAATTCTCCCAAGACAATTTTTTTTCTCCTTAACTAAGTGCATAAAGATGTTCTCTCGTTACATATATAAAAAAGATGTGCCATTGCATTAAATACCAAGACAGGCTAAAAGTAAGATGAACTAAAATGTGAACCTATTCAGATGAGCGGCAGTGTATATTTAAAATTTAGCAAAAGACAATATTTTATGTATTTTATTTTAAAGACACATTTCACTGTAGGTAAGTGTACCTGTACGTCCCTTATCAATTCAACAACAATTTCTTCCATTCATTTTCCCATGTATTCAGTACCAATGTCTTATTGCAATAACCTAACTAAATTTTTTTTCTTTTTTTTTAATATTTTATTTTAAAGTCCAAATCCAACGAAGGTGAACTAGCTGTTAAACATGCCATAGACGTTGGCTATCGTCATTTTGACACTGCATATTTTTATCAGAACGAAGCTGAAGTCGGCAAGGCCATTCAAGATAAAATTGCAGAGGGTGTTGTTAAAAGGGAAGACATTTTCATAGTAACAAAGGTAAGACCTCAATATAATGTTTACCACAACAAAAAACTATAATTTTCTTTATTTATTTATACACACAGCTTTGGAATATTCATCATTCCCCTGAAAAGGTTGAACCCGCATGTCAAAAGTCTGTCGATAGACTCGGCCTTGGCTACATTGATTTGTATTTAATGCACGTTCCAGTTGGCTATGTTTATGTTGATGAAGAAACTCTTTTACCAAAAGATGCAGAAGGGAAATTACGTTTAACGTAAGTTATAAACTTGTTGTTGTTGTTGTAGTTGTTTTTCAAGTTAATTATTTTAAAAACTTTCCTAATAACCAAACAAAAAAACAGTGATGTCGATTATTTGGATACATACAAAGAAATGGAAAAACTTGTTAAGAAGGGCTTAGTCCGCAGTATTGGTGTTTCCAATTTTAATAGCGAGCAAATTCAACGTGTTTTGGATAATTGTGAAATTAAACCAGTAACTAACCAGGTACCTAAATAAATTTGGTTTTTAATTTTTATATAGTCAAAGAGTTGGTGTTAGCATTTTTCATTTATAAACATTATTTTCTTTACTATAGGTCGAATGCCATCCTGGATTGAATCAAAAGAAATTGAAAGAGTTCTGCAAAGAGCGTGGTATTACCTTAACCGGTTACTGTCCTCTTGGTCGCCCTAAGCCCGAAGAAAAGACACCAGACTTTTATTATTCCGAAAAAACCAAGGCCATCGCCGATAAGTACAAAAAGACACCGGCACAAATTATTCTTCGATACATGGTAAATTTCAAACTTGTTTCAAAAAACTTTTATAAAAAATTCATATTATTTATTTTAATTTCAGATTGATATTGGTACCATTCCAATTCCAAAATCCTCCAATACAAATAGGATTAGTGAAAACTTTAATGTCTTCGATTTCAAATTGTCTCCTGAAGATATTGCCGTAATGGAAACATTCAACACTGGCAATCGTTTAGTGCCATTTGCGTTAATTAAAGGGCTGAATCATAAATACTATCCATTTAATATTGAATTTTAAACGAAAACATACAGGGTGCTTATTAGTAGGTATTTTGTTAAAATTAAAAAAACAAATCAAGTTTTCTAATATGCTTGTTATAGCGAATTAATAAAAAAACGACCAATTTGAATATTATTTTTAGTGTGTTTTAAACTAGGGACTCTCCATATCTCAAGAACGGCTGATTAGGAACATAATTATTTTGTTCTGAAAATATCTGCTGTCAAAGAAAAATAATGCGAATAATTCAGAAACCAGACCTCCAAGAAACTTTTGGTTTTCAGTTATGAATACAGCTTAAAAATACCTTTCTTTTGATGTCTCAATCGATAGATTTTGAGGAAATTTTTGAAAATGTGATTTTTTTAGACAAGGGGTACCCCTTCTGTTTTTTTCGAACATATCTTTAAAAAACAAATTCTTAATTTTCTTAGCTGAATGTAAAGGCCTGTTCATTGTAAACTCATATCTGTAAACCAAAACATATTTCTTGCCTTTGATTCGAAAATATCTGGTTCCGAATGATTGAAACAAAAAATATTTAATTGCGAATAAAACAGAAACCAGATCTCCAAGAAACTTTTGGTTTTCAGTTATGAATACAGCTTAAAAATACCTTTCTTTTGATGTCTCACTCGATAGATTTTGAGGAAATTTTTGAAAATGTGATTTTTTTAGACAAGGGGTACCCCTTCTGTTTTTTCGAACATCTTTAAAAAACAAATTCGTAATTTTCTTAGCTGAATGTAAAGGCCTGTTCATTGTGAACTCATATCTGTAAACCAAAACTCATTTCTTGACTTTGATTCGAAAATATCTGGTTCCGAATGATTGAAACAAAAAATATTTAATTGCAAGTAATTCAGAAACCAGACCTCCAAGAAACTTTTGGTTTTCAGTAATAAATAGTGCTTAAAGATACCTTTCTTTTAATGTCTCACTCGATAGATTTTGAGGAAATTTTTGAAAATGTGATTTTTTTAGACAAGGGGTACCCCTTCTGTTTTTTTCGAACATCTTTAAAAAACAAATTCGTAATTTTCTTAGCTGAATGTAAAAGCCTGTTCATTGTAAACTCATATCTGTAAACCAAAACTTATTTCTTGACTTTGATTCGAAAATATCTGGTTCCGAATGATTGAAACAAAAAATATTTAATTGCGAATAATTCAGAAACCAGATCTTCAAGAAACTTTTGGTTTTCAGTTATGAATAGAGCTTAAAGATACCTTTCTTTTGATGTCTTACTCAATTGATTTGGAAGAAATGTTTGAAAATGCGATTTTTTCATACATATCTTGAAATAAATCTTTAATTCATTTATTTTCGAAGCATATAAATAGAACAGTTAACCAATAATATTTAAATTGGCCCCTTAACATTTAAAAATTTGGGTGCATTTAAACATTTAAGAGCCCAATTAACATTTAAAAAAGGATCTCACAATTATTGAAAAGACATAATAACATCAATTACCTAATCAAAATTACTTCTAGTTTTCTAATTAAGTTTGATTTTTATTGGATTGTAATGACTATCATAAAGTCTTAAATTAGTAATAAGACTATGGATTTAAAATTAAAACTTATAAGCTTTTATAGTATAGTTAATGAATTCATTTTATACCTAACTTCTTCCACTTACGCAAGCTCGAGACCTTCATTGAGAGTGTTTTGCTTTCTCCAGCTTAAAATATCTGTGGATATGTGTTTTAAAATTCGTCTAAAGAAGTTTGGTTTGTTTTTTTTTTTTTTAAACTTAACTTTGGAACAAAATTGGACCTAATTTATCAAAAAAAAAAAATAATAAATAAATAAATAAATAAACTTTGATCTTAAAAAAGGTCATCATGCTAGGGTCAGGGTTAAGTATTGCCGAAAAACGTTTAAATCCCTTGTAAGGTTAAATGGGTAAAACATATCACTTCACATTCATCTCAATGGATGTTGTAGGGAAGTCAGAAGATTTTTAATCATCCAGATTAGAGTTTGGCTTAGTCATGCTGCTTTTCTAGCACTCGTATTAATGTTTGGTTGTGTTTTATGGGTTCCTACTGAATTTTTGACAGTTTAGGGTTCAAGTTTAGTGAATTTGAATATTCAGTTTTTTTTTTTAAAGACTTTCAATTGTTGACTATCCGTTCTGTTTTTTGGGGATGAGAAAATTAATTAAACTACTTTTTTCTTCATTAAAATAGATTCTTAGTGTATAGGGTAGGGTATGCAATTTTGAACAGCCAGGCATGTTAATTATTTCAATATTAGATACATAATTATAATTTTTGTGTCATAGAAAAAACATTGATTGCTTAAGGTTTTTCTACAGAAAAAAAAGTTACGCATACGCCACAGTGACCTGTAAATTATTCGATTTGTTACTTAAATGATCCGCCTTAGCAAATTTCAATGGATATAATCTTAACCCAGAATTAAGAGAATTGATTTTGGAAGTGACATCAGGGAGTTTTCTTTTTCACCATAACCTTTTCGTAAGACTTAAAGACAATTTTCTTTATTTCTTAATGCTGGGTAAATTATTAGACAATTAATTGAAAAAACGCTGCCGTTCGGTTACTGTGTGATATTCTAGGAGAATAAATATTTTTTTCTTGCGTATGTTAACTAGAACAATTTTACAAATTAATTCGTACATGCGACAACAGTTTTTTTCGACCTTAGATGCATAACATGGTTTTGAATTCAAGTTATCGTATAATCAATGTACTTTGTACATACATACCTCTATCAACTGAATAAGAAATCATTCTATTATGTTACTCAATGATATAAACAGTCAATATAATTGGGTTCATCAAGTTTTTGATTCATGCAACAAGTTATTTTATTCCTTTGTAACAAAGTAAAGCCTCAACAATATATATTTTAATTATTTGCTTCCTTAAGTTGTTTATTTTTATTATAAATATGTTTACATAAAACATTACAAAAAATCAGATTATATAAATAAAAATAATTATGAATATGATTAAATACAATATATGAGTTTGATAACTATATCACCAAATGCATATATTAACTAAAGGAGTATTTAATAGTTTTCACAGTCTAGTAGGCTAAATAATTATTTTAATTACAATTTACCTTCTATTCTGTCATTATCAAAAAGCAGAAACGATTTAAATATAATTACCAAAAATCAAACTAATATACATTTACGTATTAAATAATCATACACGCAGTGTATCTGATTTTTAATTTTTGTAAAATCCCCAAAATAATAACCCCGATACAGTGATGTGCAAACAAAAAATTTGGGTCAATTAAAAAAATACATGAGTTATTAGAAAACAGTTTTTTGAAAATCAGGCAGTTGGGGTTCCTTCCAGTTTAAGTTTTAAGGTTTAACGTTAAGAGTTCTTTGTACCTTTTTAAAACCAAGTTTTTCTATTAGAAAAAAATGTATGTAACGTTTTTTTGTAACGCTATGTAACGCTTGACAAAAACCTACTGTCAATTGTATTTTTTTTGTAAATCTTGTATCATTCAACATACCAGCCATATTGTTTAAAATAATCATTCTTCAATTCTTTCTTTTTCCTTTTCACAATTTTAAGTTATTTTTATTTAATTTTCAGCTAAATAGCTCAAAGACTACTCTTTAACTATCTTTCTCATTCTTGATTAAATAATAACCAAAATCAACAACCAATTCTATTTGCTTTTTTCACACAACACCGTTCTGTTTCCTATTTTGGTGCTAGCTCGTGGTACGACAATTAGAGCTTGATTGCCGGCTTTTTTAAATGATCTCAATGAAGTGAGTTCATGGTTTTAGTTACTGGTATAACTAAGTTCTCCTATAGGTCTATATAAATAGAAATCTTTTATGAATTGTAAGTTACAAAAAATAACCAACAATATTTTGAGTATTTGTAACTCAAGTTGCAAAGCTACTGGATTTGTTTGTATTGGCATGTGGAAAAACATTTCACTCAATACTTAAAGCTCAAAAATGGATTGCCGAAATTATCATTATGAAAGACGAACACACACCAGTGACGCACACATCCCATTCGCATTAATGTTAATAATACCTGAATGCTGTGAGCTGAGCCGAGAAGTGCGCACTGTGACTAAAGTGAGATACACTTGTAAAATGCGTTCCCAGGGAGGTGTGAAAAGGGGCGATAACATTCGTTATCGTATGGGGTAATATCGGTATGGGAAACATCAAACTCAAAAGCGGTACCTAAAATTTAAGAAAAAGAGAAGTAAAACTTGAAATTTTCGAAAGCATAATATTTGAAAAACTTTACTATTTAACACCGCATACAAGAAATTGATTTCTCTTAGTTATTTTATAAGGAGGCAATTAACAGCATAGCTTTAAGAAACATTATGAACTTTTACACAAAGTTATAGCTTTGACAGGCAGAACAAAATTTGGAAAATAACATTTCGTCGGCCTCATAAGGAAACCTTAACTCCACCTTTTTTTGGGAAAATGACTTTTGAATGCCATTTTTTAGCAAATATGTCAGCGGAGCAACCCAGAAAATTTGAAGTCATTCGGAAAACTCTAAATAGAATTAAATTAAAATTTTGCACAGCACTTTACTCCCAACTACTCTGTTGTTTCTCTACTTTTTCGTCTCTCCTGTAAAATTTTGAATTTGGGTGTTACTAGGTTTCCTTATGAGGTCGACGATTTGTCAAATGTGCCACACATAAAGATTGACTTCTTTACTTAAATTTTCAATTTCCTTACTTATAATTTCAAACAAAAGTTTTTATTAAAAAACAAAAAATTGTTTGAAAAAAAAAATGTTACACATACACCATAGTGAACCTTTTTTTAAATTGCACACAATGGTACCTACATATTTTTTTTGTTGGACATGTCCAAACTAAGATGTCGATAGTATGACTATATATGGACTTTGTTCTGTAATGGGGAATTGTGGAGAATTACCATAATTCATAAATTGAATGTTCTTGAAGAATTTGCTGAAGAATTTCAACTAAATTGTTTTAATAGTATTTCTGAAACATTGCGGTAACTTGCACTTCAACTTAATTAGTTTTTTGTGTCTAAAATTTAATGAATGGAGTTTTTTTTGGGCCATCTTTGACCTAGTCATTGACACAAAGTAAAGCATCTAAAATAGTTTTGTTGTAATTTTTTACCCATAAGAAGCCATTCAATCGAAGAAAAGAGTTTTTTTTTTAAGTCAAGGCGGTAGAAAAGAACAAGTAAACAAACATTAATTCAACGATATGAATTGATGTGATTATTTAAGCTTGAAAAGACGCTTAATGAACATGAAGAAAACCTATAGGCATTTTTTTTAATAAGATTAAAATAGTCCTAGCTTGCTTAGAACCAAAATATTTTGTTTCTTTTAAAATATTCCAAAAGTCGTAAACTAAGCTATGAAATTACAGTTGATATTACAAAAATATTGCCAGATCTATGAAAGCTATGACAATATCTTAGGTTTAAATTTTCAAATAATATCTATTAGGTTTCATTTCATATGGTTGGGAAACGTTTGCCTGCATGCAAGCAATCGCCCGGTCAACTGAGAATTAAAAAGTAAATCATTTTGTAGATGAATAGCACATTTTGCATTTTCATTTTGTTTTTCGGAACACTTAGTTTTCTTTTTGGAGGAACTGCTATTTTGTTAGCCATTCTTAACCCTCTGTCGGCACACGGGTGCGCATTTGGCAGACAAAAATTTAAAAATTAACAATTTTTAAAAAAAGTGTGCTTCAAACAGTTTCTTTAAAATATAGGCAACTACCTATGTATTTTTTTTACGAATTTGGAATATAATATTCGAACTCTTCTGCATATTTCCTATAAAATAATTAGACCTGTAAAAAAATTATAACGACATAAAAAAGTAAGACCCAAATTCGCACACGCGTCACAAAAAAGAGTTGTGCTGCCTACAGAGGATTAACATTAAAAATACATATTTTATCAAACAAAATCGTAAAAGAGATTGTTGATAAAATATTTTTTTCACCAAAATGTCCCTTACAGTGTTTTCTATATCAGAGTTTAAAGGTTTAATAAGTTGGATCTTAGCATCAGGAATGAAGCAAATGAAGTAGGAACATTTTTTCAATAATTTTTGTATTGCGAACTATTTTGTCTTAAGAAAGTATGTGTATATTTTCTTGAAGCAGGTCTGTTAAAGATACAAAATAGTTTTGAGAAGAAGATGAAGAAAAAAAGATTCGAAACGCATTATTTGGTCTAAAGTCTAAAGATCATAACAATCAAATATTGTTTAATTTAAAACGCAATATAAATTACCAAATTGCACCCCGTTAAAAATAATTCTGCGACCGCCTTTGGAAAAAAAAAAGAGTATAAACGAAGGAATAATATAACGATCGCATCATTTGGCATTACACGTTTCGTATATAAACGTTGGTTGGTTTGGTTGCGCGTTTGTACGTGTACAAGAAGCCCGGCTCAGCTAAGTGGTGGGAAATAATTTTTAAATAAAATTTCAACAACTTTAAAAACTTCAGTTTGTCGTGGTTCTTCTTAACATAAACAACGCGGTGGGGTTCGCGCTCCTTTTCGGTTCAACAATATCCGATCAACCGATTACGAAATAAAATTATTAGCAATTTTTTTTTCTCAATTTTATTTTTTCTTTGATTTTAATTCGTTTCGTAAGTGCAACGAAATTTCGACAAAAGTGAGTTGTGATTTTGTATTTTTACTTGTCTCTATATGCGATTGTTATATCAAAAAAATGCCATAAATTTTTAAATTAAATTTATGATTTTTTTCTATGATTTTGTTTCAAAATAATATTTTTTTTAAAAAGGATATAATTTAGTCCTTTTTTCTTTTTGTTTGTGGTAAATTGATTAAGTTTCTTAGGACTTTTCTGAACTTAATTTTGTGGCAACACCATCACATTACATAAATGCATGTTTCTTGATTAAGTGAATGGTTGCAACAGGAAATGTTGCATGTTATTTGAATATGATGTATACAATGGCCAAATCTTATGTAGTTCAAAGAAGTGGAGGATAATTTTTATATTTTTATACATTTTTTTTTCTGAAGAAAATAAAAATGTAAAAGATACAAAAGATATACCTTAATCAAAAAGCGTACTTGGTACATACTCCCATTCTGTTACGTCGTCGTTGTCTTCTTCGTCTTTGTCGTGTCGGTCAAGACAACTTTCGCTTTCTCTTTGAACTCGGTTTTGTTGCAAACCGAACGACTTTACAACACAGAGTTGATTTTGTATTAAAAAAAAAAATAATAAATAAATAAAAAAACAGAGTGAGTGAAAGAAGTTCACTGTCTTTATGGTCTTTTTGTCTGTGATGTAATAAATTAATGCAAAAATTGTGTCTGAATCTAGCGTCTGAAAATCTTCTTGAACCAAATTCGAACATTTTATTTGATTTTTATTTAAATTTATTGTTGGTTTTTATTTTGTCTCTGTGAGGAAAAAAAAAGTAAGTAGATAGATAAAGTGAAGGTTTTGTTTAAAGAGATTTATTAGAAGACAAATAAAAAATGAATTGAAAAAAAGGAACCAAAAACTCGAAGTGATTGATTTGAAGAGATATATAACTAATCTAATTCTTTTTCATTACTGTTTCCAAAATATTCCAAAATTTCAAGAAAATTTGAATCTTTTCTAAAGTTTATTCAAATTAATATTTTTCGTCATTTATCATATCAATATTTCTAACAAAATATGGAAAAAATTCGTCAAAACAAAGTCAATATTTTGAACATTTGTTTTAATAAATAAGACTCTAAAAATTTAATCCAATAAAAAATTGCAACCAAGAATTGCGTAGTTATACAAAAACAAATCTACGAGTAGCTATGTGTTTATTGTATCCATTTAAAAAATTATTTTTTTTTTTTTAATATTATTAGGTAATAAATTTTGATTTTGATTTATAAGTTATTTTAAAGTTTTGTTTTAAAAAATCGTTGGAGTAGCAAAAGTGTTAAAAATTAAAAAAAAGGTTCTATGGGAGGCACATTTAATAGTTATAATCGAAAAAAGATCCAAAAAGTAAACACAAAATTAGCATACCTCGAAAATGTTACATATATAGAGATATAAATTGGAGGTGAGGTATTAAAAAAAAAATTTTTCAGAATTCTACAAAATCCATCTGTTAAGGCAGTTGAAATATGAACCAATGAGGTAACTATTAAAAGCCATATCAGAAAAAGTTATTACTAGATTGATTAGACTCCAGAAATAATCAATAATTTGTTAAATCAATCTATTGTACTAAAAATGATAATAATACAAAAAGAAATTTACTGGGAAGAAAACGGAGAGTCCATTCAGTTAAAATCTAGCTTTTTAAGAAATTCGTTATTTCGGTATTTCAGTAGATTTTGACCTAACACTTACCAGATAATAATGTACATGTACATACATATTTTAAATCTAATGAACCTGTAAGAACATACAAGTTCGATTTTGTTAACTATATTCTATATTTGAAGAATTATTTTGTTTTTATTCTCCGAAAATTCTTTGAATATTTCAAGACTTGTAGTACATATACTGATAAAATTGTTTTATTTTTGACAAATACATTTTTCAAAATTCACACTAAACAGCTTTTTTTGAATTATAAAATTATATTAAAAGAGGTATAGTGATCAGTTTAAACTGTTCAAAATTAAAAATCGGATTTTATACCTACAGAAATTTTGGATTTTTCATTTTTTTTTTTTAATTAGAAATAAAATAAAATGTAGCCTTATTCCCCTCATGAAATTTAATATCTTTTTCAAAGTAAAATGAAACAAAGTTTCAATACTACCTACATACATTTTTAGTACAAGAACTTATTTATGTAAAGTTATAAAATGATAATTTTTGTTTAATTGCGCGTTTTCCAAAAAATATATACCTTCAAATTTTGACAAATGTAACCCACCGAATTTTTCAAACGGCATTCAGTCGGGTTATATTTTTTAGTGCACCTAAAATTGGATTTTGATGGAACTTTTTTCTCTTAAACTGATTGTTTTAAAAATACAATGGTCGGAAAAAGTATTTTGACAAAATGAACATTTTTCTAACTGATGAGAATAATCTGTAACGGTTAAACATAAAATAAGGAAGTTGACGGTTATTTATTAAGTATATAATGGTGAATATCATGATGGTCAATGTCAGTCATATAGTTGGTATTATGCTTCGAGGCTGCATTTTTTGTATAAAAAGTATTAATTTTTGAGGGAAAAAAGTATTTTGACAAACGTTCTTTTTCAACGTTGGTAAGGTAACGTAATGCATTATACGTGTTTCAAGCACGTATACAACTGACAGACTTGTTAAGGCCCCTATTTGTAAAAAATTGGGCAAAACGGCGGAACTTAACATTGAAATTAGTGCATCTTCTGTTGCAAGTCATAACTTCTGTGTGTCTGTTAAAAAATCTGTAGAGAATTGAATTTATAGCGGGAAACTAAAAATTACCAAATATACAAACACAAAAATATAATTCTACTATTAAAAATTTACCACAAATGGACAAAAAACGAAAAAAATGCACTTAAAAAAATTGAAGCATTTTGAAGAATTTACTTTATCGCGTATTGACTCCAAAAAGTCTGAATTTGGAAATGCCATTCTTTCATCAAAAACCTTGTAAGCAAAAGTACCCTTTGCATTGAGCTCGAAGAAGACAATTTTACCATGTTTATGGGAAGATAATACAGTATTTATCTCATAAAACAAAAATTGAAAAAAACTGAATTCTCAAAGAAACATATTGGTATGCTTCTTTCATTCAAAAACAAACTTTTATGGACCACATTCTCAAAAATTTCTATATCAATGATCCGGGAAACGAAAAGGAACTGTTGAAGCTCCGTGAAAATTTGGTCAAGTTTGTTCCAGAAGCGAAAAGCACAACAACATGTCAATTTGAGAATTAAATTTTTTTTTCAATTTTTGTTTTATGAGATAAATACTGTATTATCTTCCCATAAACATGGTAAAATTGTCTTCTTTGATCTCAATGCAAAGGGTACTTTTGCTAACAAAGTTTTTGATGAAAGAATGGCATTTCCAAATTCAGACTTTTTGGAGTCAATCCGCGATAAAGTGAATTCTTCAAAATGCTTCAATTTTTCTTAGTGCATTTTTTTCATTTTTTGTCCATTTGTGGTAAATTTTGAATAGTATAATTATATTTTTCTGTTTGTATATTTGGTAATTTTTAATTTCCCGCGATAAATTCAGTTCTCCACAGATTTTTTAACAGACACACAGAAGTTATGACTTGCAACAGAAGATGCACTAATTTCAATGTTAAGTTCCGCCGTTTTGCCCAATTTTTTACAAATAGGGGCCTTAACAAGTCTGTCAGTTGTATACGTGCTTGAAACACGTATAATGCATTACGTTACCTTACCAACGTTGAAAAAGAACGTTTGTCAAAATACTTTTTTAACTCAAAAATTAATACTTTTTATACAAAAAATGCAGCCTCGAAGCATAATACCAACTATATGACTGACATTGACCATCATGATATTCACCATTATATACTTAATAAATAACCGTCAACTTCCTTATTTTATGTTTAACCGTTACAGATTATTCTCATCAGTTAGAAAAATGTTCATTTTGTCAAAATACTTTTTCCGACCATTGTAGTTGCATTATTATTTTATTAAATGTTAAAAACAACGATTTCTTTCATTGGACAAAATCGATGTAATAGGTTTAGTGGCATAAGAGAAACTTTGGATCAAAAACGTTTACTTTGTGTCTTTTTGAGGTTTAATCCTAAAAAGGATTTGGATTTTCAAATGCAAATATAAATAAATATTACCTAAATGTTAAATGTTAATTTACAGCCACACACTTCACCCATTCAATTCAGTCATCAAACAATTAGTCTTAATCCAGCCTTTAGAAACAGTTTTAATAATAAAGTTACTGAAAATATCATATTCGCACACTTTTTCGCCAGACTCAATGCAAACAGTTGTTTTCATGACAGAATTTGGGTTTTTTTTTACACTAGTGTTTTTTGCGTGATACATTTAATTTTAAAATACAATTTATTTGTATTCATTGTTGATTGTTTCAAACGATTTGAGCCTATATGCAAAAAATCCCAAAATTTTATTTGATCTGGTTTTTATTGGAAAATAACACAAAATCCTGAATAAGACTGAATAAGAAACAACTGGTTTTTATTCCTATTATTTTATAATTAACAATAAAAAAAATCAATTTAATCAGGTGAATCCCATCGCTTCTCAAATGAATTCTATGATATTATGTTCTTCCTAAATTAATATATTTTATACTATGTCTAATTTTCAAATCAAAATTCGTATAAGAGTTATTTTGCGTAAATAATAAAAACACGTTTATAAAAGAAAACTGATGATTGTTTCTTTTTTTTTTCTGAATTACTAAATTAATTTGATTTGTTGTTTGTTTATTTTCTATTAATTTATTGAAGCAATTTGCAAATTTATTTTTAAATGCTAATTATTTTGATGAGACATTAGCCTTCAAATATTCATTAAAATACATTAAAAATTATTTAAAAAATGGCATTTCCTATTTTAAAATTGAACAAATAAACTTTATGTTTCTTTTTATTTTTTTTTATTAAACTATATACAAAAAAGTTGTTTTTTAACATTAATCTTAAATAATGTAACTTTGCTTAGAAGTTCATTCCTATTTTTTCAAGTCCTGAAAATATTTGATTTGACTAAAAATTTATTTGCTTTTTTTTTTTAACCGAAATGCTTATTTCATATTCTTCTCCGCAAATTAGAAGTACCTATTCTTCGTGCGAAACCAGCTCCAATGTCAAGAATCTCCACTTAGCAAACTCTTAAGACGCACATTTTTTTTTATTAATCGAAACATTTCATGAGAGTAAAATTTACAATACCTTTTTTAACCATTAACCATTAGCTTTTTAAATCTAAACCTGAATGACAGTCGCCTAGGGACAGATAAATAAATAAAAATATATGCAAAAGGAGTTAAAAATGTTAATGGCTAAGACATCTAAAAAATCTACAATTAACATTACGAACAAAGCCTGTTGAAAGTTTTTTTTTGCTTATGTTATTCTTTCTAGACTATTGTGAAACTTGATTATGATCTATTCAGTACAAAAAATAAAAACAAATACGATTGCTATTGCTTAATTAAGGTGTGAAGTTTATTAATAAATCGGTGGGAATCAATCAACATAAGACTTCTAAAAATAAAATAAATAAACAAATCAGTAACATCATCAATTGTCAGAGTACCTAGTAGGGAAAAAAAATTCACATATCACATATTTAAAGCTAATCACGATTATATGTTCTTAGTAAATGTTCTTAAAAATTACATATTGTTACTATATTTATGTACTAACACACTTTTTGTCACTGAATTTTAACAATTTGTTTAACTTTACATTTAACACCTAACAAAAGTAAATCAAGCTACAAATCAAGGTTAGAACAATACAAAAAAAAATAAACTTAGCAGATTTCATAAGATAACTTAGTCAATTATATATTCATGTGTTTGATCTTCATAAACAAAAGAGAAACGAGTACATACATTTTTGCAAATCAAATGAAACAACTCCTTATGTTTTTATTATTCTTATCAGATGAAATAATCATTCCTATTCCTTTTGCGTTTTGATCTTCAATTAGTACTTGCTTTATAAAAATGTAAAACAAACCAAGAATGCAACATGCTCCAATTTTGCAGATTCAATAACATTTTCCAAAAAAAGTTCTTTAATTTTTTTTTTTTGAACATTTTGAGTCACACGATAATGAAAAAAAAAAAACAAAACTTTTGCACACGGAAAGTTAAGAACCTAACCTCTTCTTGTGAATATGAATAGAAACTAAACTTCCGTCACGTACAGACATATTTTCTTTGTTAATGCTCATATATTTAAACTTGTCCAAGCTACTTCAAAACGGTTTCTAGGAATGTTTTTGTGTTCTTGTTACAGAAAATATTAAATGGTGCTTAATATTAAGCTTTCCGGATTAAGACCAAGCATAAACATGGAATGATTTATACTGAAAATCAAACCGTCTTCAATACTGACGTCACATTTTTTTCAGATTTACCAAATATGACTCCTTGTTGTTGTACAAATCGTATATAAAATCGAAATTGAAGATTGGTACAAGTTGCCCTAGAGTATAATTTTTTATTTCTAATTCATCACAAATATTTTCCAAAGAAAGCAAAAGTTATAAACATTTTTATTAATGTTTATCCAAAAATGGATAACATTCCACAGAGAATGATTGATTTATATAAAAATATTTAAACACATTGACGTAGAGACAACATACTTTTACTGTGTACTTATAAATTAATTTGCATTTTCAAACTATTTGTGATGCTTGTAATGTCTTAAATGCAACAATCAAGTTCATAATAAAAATTCATGACTTGAATACAAAATTTACACGCACTTCCGGACGATTTGATTGTATTGGTTAATCTAAGTTACAAAAAATAAGGTCGATAATGTCTTTTGTTTAAATGTAAATTGGCTTTATTTCAAGTTTTTAACAACGAGTTGAAGCACATTTGATTGTGGTTTTAATGAAGTTCTTAGAAATTTGTACTTTACGTACTTTGTAACTTAAAGAGTATTTGTTGTCAATGAAGGTTGGAAGATGTTTTAATTAAAATTGCATTGCAAAAAGGTTGAAAATGAAAAGATTTATTTTTTTAACAATATAAAATTAATAGTATAAAAATATTCGAATCAGCGGATCAATTGTCAAGACTAAAATAAGAGGAAGGAATGAAAATACCACTTGTTCATTAAGAATTTTGTTAAATAATAAAATAAATTTTTTATTAGTAAACAAAATTTGTTGCGGAATTGTAGGTGCCTTGTTTTTAAAGATAATTATCTTGTTGGTTTTAAATTACTGTATTTGGGGAAATTCCTCAAGGCAGCTTATACGTTCGTTGAATATTAATTTTGTGCAAAGAGTTTACCTACGTTTTTTTATTTTTTTTTTTTATTTTAATGGTGCACACGTAATGTGGCCTTTCAAAAATACAATAAGGTTTCGCATTAATAAACTACATTCATAAAGCCCATTGAACTCAGTGCAAATATATTTCTTTTAATATAGATACCTACTCTAAGCAATATTTTGAAGAAAATTGAAGGTGATTATCATGAAGTATAATAAAAGAAAATAATCACATAAATATTGAACATGTTATAAATTAACAATTAACAAAAAAAAAAATTAAATTTATTGTATCTGAACTTGTAAAACAAAATGGTTGATCGTAAAATAAGTACCAATGATTAATTTGTTTCCTGTAAACACAGTCCAATGAACTTAATTACAATATCAATGTTTTACTGACTAGAAGAGTATAATGTTTTATAAGCAAAGAGTTATAATGTAGCTGAATTGCATCATTGTGTACTTATTATTTATAAAGTGGTTCTTTGAACCATAAATTCCAAAATATTTAAAATTAAAACAATACAACTTTAATAACAATAAACGTTGAATTATCTTAACAATACAATCGTTCATGTTATAGTTAATTATTACTTTGTATTAGATTTTCTCCAATATTAAAATGATTGAATTTTGCATTTCTTAGAAATCGGTATAGCTAACGAGGTTAAATGGAAAATACTAACAAGTGAGAGCTGATAAAATATTAAAAATGAGTTGTCATAGAAAAGCATACAACAAGAGTATTCTAGAAGTTGAAGGAGTTATTTGAACTATTTTTTTTAGCGCTAGTCACAAGGCGGATTCTAACTGAAATACATATGATTCTAATTGAGTTGCTTTTCGAGTGTACCTACTGGTAGATTTTAGAGCAAGAAATGTGAATAAAAATATGTATTTTGGTCAAAATGAACAATTTTTTTAAAACTATTTGTCCTGCTGTACTATAGCATTTTAAGTATATAGAAAGACGATTTTTTTATAGGAAGTTACAAGTGCAGTTATTCCAAGACCTATTGAACTGTGGAAAATTTGTTCTCTTTGTCAAATGCCTGAAGACACTCTGTAGGATGCAACTTTAAGATGTAATAAGCTAAGCACTAAAGCTGCAAACAGTACCATAATACAAATTATTATTTTTTTTTTTTTTATCAAATGAAGATATTTTGAGTACTAGGAGAGGTTTAAATGTAATTCTAAGAAGTTTCTTTCTGGCACAATAGGAAATACTGCTAAAAAATTTTGAGAAAAGGCCGTTACATTTAAGAGTATTTTGGTAGTCTCTTAAAACTCATAATGTGCGTGCGGAATTCTTGCAGTTGCGATCTAATGCAGTTTTTTTTTTATCCTAGATGACTGTTATGGTTCCATTACTCAGGATCATTTAAAATTTACTTATTGATGTTTCAATTCGCTGAAATATAGATAATGTTTATTAGAAGTATTTTTAAGACTGGGTAAAAAGAAACTAGAGCTCAAACAAAGGGCTCTTTAAAATGATCTTTCCTAATCCTTCTTATACATATACATACCAATAATATCATTGAGATTTTTAAGATTTTGAAGATTTTTGAGCTGCAATTCTTTGCTTTGTCTAATGTGTTGCTCATTATAGTTGATATGGTTGGTTGGCCTGGACCCTCAGTGTCGTCAACGATTTATCGAACATTTTATGCCATTCATATCTCTTGTTTTCGATTGATCCTCTGATAACTGAAGACACTTTAGTAGCACTCAGAGCCAAAAGTTCATTTGGTAACCAAAATTGAATGCAACTTCTTAGCTCAATAAAATCAGACAATGTTAAAATAAAAAAAAAAAATAAAATAAAACACATCTGAATTTGGTTGCAAGCGTAACTAAAACTGCAATGCAACTTAAATTTCCTCGCATAAAAAGTTTGGTTATTTAATATTAACTAAGATTACATCTTCGCATCTTAAGAAGGATACTAATTTTTTTTTTCGTCTTCTCTTCCTTCTGGTTCCCTCAATTTTCTGATGTAGCCCTCTATGCCAAAGTCATTTTTCAACGTTGTTTTATTATAAAAATTGTATTCTCAAATGTTCGCTATAGCTATGATTTTTTAGTTTTTATGTTTTTGAAGTGTTTCGGGAACGCTTTTTTAGGTATATTAGATGGAAAATAGAACTGAAAAATTGTCTTACGAAAACAAATATTATTTCCAAATGCATGCATTATTTTACTTAATTTGGTCTCACTTAAATCAAATAGATATAGTTAAATAAATATTTTTTAATGCTAGAGGACGTGATTATTTACTCGCCCCTATTCGAGTAGCAGATTAATGGTATTTGCACATTTAATCAAATTTTTTTGAGGTTTATATAAGGGGACAGCAATTTAATCTTGAAAATTTAAATGTATCTATACATTGAAACTTTAATGAATGACAAAGTATTAATGGTTTTAGTGTGAATATTATCACCTATTTGACATTGAATTTTGGTGCATAAAAATGTTGATTTGAAAGAATAAATTCATTCTAAAATAGCCTCAATGGTTTACCCAAGAACTAACCGCAAGATGACAAAACAGAGAGCCTTGTAAAATTTTCCATTAAATTCAAAATAATTCTGAAAAAGACAACGAAACAAGTTTTGCCAGTTGATAGCATTTCTCATTTTGTTTGTTTGTTATTTCTTCATCTAAGACGAAAACAAAAATCAAAAGATACAAATATTAGAATTGAATCTTAAGACTCTGTTCGATATTATTATAGCTTTCGGACATACTTTTATATAAATTACACGTGCCATATTCAAGCAATAACAAAACTGCTCACTTTAGTTCTTAAGCATTTCGAAATCAATAAGTGTGGATTTATTTAAACACCGGTATGCACCTGTAATCTTATTACATTATTAGACATTAATATTGTTTGCTTGAGTAATATTTATTTATTAAAACAAGTTTGATTAGATAGACACCACACAAATTTAGGAAGCACGCTCTAAGCCTTTGCAGACAGAAGAAATAAAAATAAACTTTTGTCTGTTAAATTTAATACGAAAGATGCCACAAAACATAAAACCAAAAAAAAAATCGAATATACAAAATTTATATAATAATTTGCATAAATTGCTGAAACTTTGTTTGTATATCCAAATGACCTTGAACTGATTCGATGAATGCCAAACGTGATTTGGTGTTGAATTTTTTGGGCATCTTTCAAATATTACAACATAAATTTGATATATTGTATGTACCAACGATATAAAATTACATTTTATTTTTAAACTACTACAAAACTGTTTGTTTATGCTAATGGTTAATAATATTTGAAATATGCATTAATTATAATGCAAATCTAAATTAAATTTTAATTTAGTTTAAATATTATACCACGACCACGATGAGTACCCTTTCAAAGCCAAAATTGTCCAATTCATATGAGCTCATTAACATCACGTTCGTATTGAATTTTTTTGTCTTGCATTAATTGAATATTGGTAAACTTTAAGAAACCATGATGGGTATATCGGTATCGTGGTATAATATTGATTCATTTTGGCTCTTGGGTTTATCAGTTTCACTCACCTACATTTAAGGTCTTCGGCCTTAGGCAACATTTTGATTTTTATGTACAAAATTCACATTCAAATTAGTATGATATTGCGCAATATTTGAATATATTTTTTTCTTTTTAATTTTAACTGACGAAAAATATTTGAAGGTTAAATTTGTTTTTATTTCATTGTTCATTAGTCATTTCTCGAAGTTATTCAGTTTTGTTGTGTTAGACATTGTATGTTAATCGAACTGAATTGCATTATAAAAATGTCATTCGTAGATAACTTCTAGTTAAAAAAATAAAACTTCCTAATTAATTAGCAATATGTTAAAAAGAATGCATAAAAATAGAAACCGCAATAAAAGGAAGGAAGTTAATTGTTTGATATATGAACTTCTTAATTCTTCTGATAGCATATTCTTTTGTATTTGGTATTAATGTCAAAAATTTCATGGATTCCAAGAAGTGCATCTTCTTCCGCTTGAATATTTTCCTTAGTTATTGCTGTTGACCTTTGTGGATATTCAAATATCATAGCACTACATAAGATTTTGCATGTTTTTTTTTACCCTCGTTTTCGATGAAAATGCTCAACTAATACCTACCTAATTTCTGATCCGAAGTAACATTCCTGATTGCGTACAACACTTCCAAGTTGAAATGAGATATATGGGAGTAAAAGACAATTTTCCATCGTTAAAGCGATATATGCAATTTTCTCAGAAACTAACTTCAAACAAAAAAAAATATTTTGAACACAACGGCAACACTCACAATATTTGCATACACGTTTTTAAAAAGCCAGAATCTCATTTCTATCTGTAAAATTTAAATCCACTAAATTTAATAAAGAGTTTTTGAAAAAATGGCCCTCAACTCAGAATTTTGAAAAAAAAAAAATGTTATTAAAAAATTTTAAATGACTTTTTTTCAAATTTTTTCGTAGTTAAATATGAATTTGTTTTAAAAAATTTGTTTGGCCATAAGTATTATCAGTTGCATTCCCAAGAGGAAAAGGTAATATATATTACAGTTAAAAAAAATTCAAAAAAACTTCAATTTCATAGGAATTTTTTTGATAAAAACTGAATTTTTGCATTGAAATAATTGATTTACTCAAAGACTTTGGCAAATAAGTACTTTAAACTTTTGCTATTTAACTTTCAACAAAAAGGGCTATTGAATGAAGAAAAAAAAAACTTTATATTTAAATGTTGAACTTAAAGAAAAAAATAAGTTAATTTTTTTTTTCAAAACAAAGTTCTTCGAAAATGAAACACTTTTTAATTTTTTTTCATAATAATTTATAATTTCAAATCATAATAAATGTGGCCAGAAAATTTTGAAAAATAAATGCATTTTGTATCACGAAAAAGTTTTAAAAAGGACATGTTAAAATTTTTTCAATATTTTTTTTTTTCAAAAATCTGAGTTTAATTACAATTTTTCAAAAACCCTCTCCTCAATTTACTTAACTCTAATTTTACAAATACAAATAAGCTTCTAGCTTTTTAAAAATGTATATTAAAATATTCTAGGTGGTACCGTTGTGTTCAAATACTTGTTTTTGTGTTTGAAGTCAATTTGTGAGAAAATTGCATTTATCGCCTAAGCGATGGAAGATTGTCCTTCACTCCGCTTTAGTTGTTTTCTTTTAATTGCCTAGACAATCTTTTGGCATTAGTAAACTTATGAAATTTTGTTCACAAAAATCTTCAATTTAATTTAAAAAATCAAAACGGCAACACCGGCAATTTTTAATCTATAGACTTTAAAGTATTTTTAATTACCGACGTTTGAAAAAAAAGATCATCAAAATCAGAGCTGTTCGACCGGGTTCCCTAATATTGCCATTTTTTGAGCTTAAGTTACTCCACTATTAGTCTTTTTTTGATAAGATAAAAATTCTTATTAAAATAAAATGAAGATCACCTATTGCTTTAAGAGGGTGGGATTTAAAGAGTCCATCATTTTATTCTTAAAAAAAATATTCCTAAAACAAACACATTTTTCATTCTAAAATATTGGCATTACATACTTAAATGACTGTAATTTAAATTAATAGCTTGTTTCTTTATATTTGCTTAATGTTCCCCTATTTTTATTTTAGTGATTGAAACCGAAGTTATTCACACCACAAACTTATCCACTGCACCTGATGAATATGACCCGTATGTTTGCAAACTAGACCCTGAACTTCGAGCTGTAGCAAAAGAAGAACTCCATGAAGATGACAACATTAGGAAACAAGCTTTGGCCCAATTCCGCGAATGGATTGCCAAACATCCCAACATCACAAAATGCCGCACCGATTCGATTTTCCTACTCCGATTCTTGCGTACAAAGAAGTTTTCTGTACCCGCTGCTTGTGAAATGTTGGAACGTTATCTTACCATCCGTCAACTTTTTCCACAATGGTTCTCGAAATTGGACATTGATGATCCAGCATTGAATGAAATTTTTGAAAATGGTTATCTTGTACCACTTCCGGAACGTGATGAATTTGGTAGGCAAGTTATTTTCTCGGTTGGTGGCAAATTCGATCCGTACAAATATACTTCCGTTCAAATGGCTCGTATACATTCGTTGATTTGTGAAGCATTGTTGGATGAAGAAGATTCTCAAGTTGCTGGTTATGTTTATGTTAATGATGAATCTGGAATGAATATGGGATTTATAAGTCTATGGTCATTGACGGATTTGAGAAGTATCTTGAAGTGTATACAGGCAAGTATTAAATCATTTGACATCTATAATACAAAAAAAAAAAACTAATTTTTGGTATTTTGTTTATAGAATTCAACACCAATGAGACATAAGGAAACTCATTTCATCAATATTCCACACTACGCAAACCGCATTATTGAATTGGCCGTTTCAATGCTCAGTGACAAACTTAAGAAGAGAATAATGGTAAGGATTTTAAAAATGTCCCGAGTTTAAATTTTTCAAGAAGGAAAGAGTCTTCAAATATCTACTATCTTATCATATAACCCAAAGATCTTATTTTTTTAATTTTGCTATTTGGCAATTCATTTAAAGTGATCTTTTTTAAGTAAGAAATAATATCTTTCCTGAAGTTAGTGATACTAGTAAGACTACTGGTACTAAAATCTGAAAGGCTTCAGAAAAATATTCACACTAATGAGCCAGTCATTATAATTACTACCTATTTTCTTAAACTTGGTCATAATAATAATTTTACCCAATTTCCGGTTTAACTTGTTTTGAATTATTCGAAGTAGAGTTTCTTCCTCAAATACATAATACCTTGACCATACCAAAACCAAAGCGATCATAACTAGATATTTTCTTATATTACACTAGTTTACAAAAAAAAAAAAAATTGTTGACACCAAGTGCATTTATAATTTTCATATAGATTTTATGGATAGGTTTTCGAGATATGATTTTTTAAAGTTTTTTGTCGTTTTTTTCCCACCATACTTAGTACTCGGGCTCGTAATAATATATAAGCAATATATTAATAAGCAACAAACACTGGAATAACTATTTTGGATCACTCCAGATGTTAAAGTACAATGTATCAAAAACATTTTAAAGGAAATTTTTTTAAAGAAATTTTTGTCAACAAAAATTTCTTAATGAATACAAAATTCTAAATCATTTAAATCCTCATAGTTTTATATTTTTTATATGTAGTGCACTTTCTGGCTAATCACCGTTTTTTATAACATGTGTAAACGGAAAATGGCTCAAAAAAAAAAAAAAAACAGTAGATTTTGAAAGTCCATATTTTATGCAATTTTGGTTGTATTAAATTTTTCTTTCCTCCGTTACATGTTCAATATCTATAAATGCTCAAAGTAAAAAAATAGACTAATTAGTAAAAACATCAAAAATGTCCTGTTTTTTGAAAAGTTTTTCTTAAGTTTTTTGAAAATGATATTATATCGATAGGAAATTTAATTATCTATAAAAAATTACTTAATAAAAATTTTCAAATTCAGCTTCCTTTTCAAGTTATAGAAAAAACACAAAAAGTAACAAAAAGAGTCGAAAATATTGATCGTTACAAAATGTATCATATCCTTATAACTTATCCATAGATTTTGAAAATTATCTTGTTATCTCTGCCAGAAAGTGCACTTCACATAAAATAATAAAACTATATGAGGATTCGAAAGATTTAGATTTTTTATTTCATTAAGAAATTTTTTTTTTGGAAAAATTGATTTAAAAAAATCGATTTTTTAAAATGTTTTGATACATTGCACTTAAACATCTGGAGTGATCCAAAAAAGTTATTTCAGTGTTTGTTGCTTATTTATTCAGCTTTCACGTGTCGGTTTTTTTCGTCAGATTTATCGTTTATTACTCAAGATATAGTCCGACTACTAAGTATGCTGAAAAAAAACGTCAAAAAACTTTGAAAAATTATATCTCGAAAAAGTATCCCTCATAATTTTTTTTAAAGTGATTTCCGAGTTCCTTAGGTCAAAGTATGTAAGAAAAAAATAATGGGATTGAGTGTCCATTTTGGCTGTAAACCAGTATTATTTTATCAATTTGGCTTTGGAAAGTTTCCATAAACATCTTTTGCATTACTTTGCTTACCTTCTCTCTTGTCAGAACAGTCAAAATTCTCCAGCGTCATTTTTATAACACTGGTCAGAAATTTAAGAGTACTCAAGTGAAACTTTCTGTTAAAATTTTCGGTATTGATTCCTGCTTTTACCTCAATGTACCGCTTTATTATTCTCATTCATGTGCAACTTCACTTTAATTAATTTATTAAACTTTTTCAATTTCTTTCAGGTTCACAAATCAGTTGATGCACTTAAAACTAAAATCAATCCATCCATACTACCTCAAGAATATGGAGGCACTGTACCTCTAGCTGATATGATCAAACAATTCAAAGAAAAGCTAGTACAAAAACGAGCAGCTATATTGGCTTTGGATGATATGCATATAAAAGTAACAAAAGATGCTGTTAATTTTGCTGGCAATGATATTGGTGACATTGATTCTGGAGTTGTTGGAAGTTTTAGAAAGCTGGAGGTTGATTAAAAATCATATCAAATCAGCCTTAACTTATTATTTTTAATTTTAATAATTTTAATTTTTTTTTTTAAATTGAGTTATAGTTTTGTTGTGTATTAAACTGTATTTTTAATATTAAGCTTAAATGGTAATTAAAATATATATACTTTTTGTGTTAGTAACATTATTTTAATTAGTTGGTTGTTTTTATTAGTTTGGAAAAAAATTACAAATGGAGATTTTTAAAAGGTTAAATACTGATAAAAAGTACCTACGGGAAAAAAAGTGTGAAGAAATTTTGGAGATCAATATTTCTATCATATAAAATTTTAAATCTGCTATGTTTTATTGAAAGTTTGACTTAGATTTGGTTGAAAACTAACTAGAAAATCTTTGGAATGCTAAAAAGTGCATTATTAGTAGAAGTCTTACAGCACTAGGCCTTTTCCGTAGCTCACATTTCTACTTTTCAACTCAAAATGAAGAGTACCTTGTTCATATCCTAGAATGTTCTGGAAGGTTCATAGGACTTAACTTGAGTCTATCTGGCCAATTCGTCAGTTCGTTCATTTCCTTGAATATCACTGTTTCTTGGCAAATAGATAGTAAAATCTAGAAATCAGGATAAAATATGAGATATACGAAACAAACTACTTCTAAATTGTTGGTATTAAATTATTAGATAATAATTTAACTGACTTACTAAGCTTACATGCTTGGGTCACGAGCACGAAAACAAACAAACTATAACCCCTTTTAAATAAGCATTATGCTTCAATTAATTTAAATTGTCCCAGGTTCAAGTACCTTGTTAAATTACTTATACCATGGAATTTTAATGAACTTCTTGCAATACACTTTAAAAAATAAATACTTTGGCATCTTGATTTTAACGTCAAACATGTCGAAATCTCTTCAAAACTTTGGAAAACCTCAAATTTATTTTAAGCAAAAATAGTTTGGTCATTTAAGCATGAAGCAATGATTCAAATTAATTAATGTTGGTACACCTCAAGGCTCTGTTTTGGCCCCTATCTTATTTCTTGTATTCATTAGTATACTGCTCACTGAAACGCACTTCAATCTGATTTTAACAGCATTATTGAATTTTTCGTGTACTTTTCTATCAGTGTATTGTTGCACTTTTTATGCATTTGCAAACCAAAGTTTCATAAGTTATTCAAAGCAATCTTCTTCACTGCTTGAGATTCAATTATCATATATGAACTTCTAGTCATTTGAAGATTTATTTGAGTGGCGCATTTGAATTGACAAATGAATGTATAATTTTTAGTTTTCAAAAGTCTATCAAATAGAGCAGTTATTCGGGTCAGTATGAAATTTTCGATTTTAACTGTGATTTTGTTCATCACAGTATTGCCTTTGGGTTTGAGTGATCAGTTCGACGTGTTCTGGAAGCGACAATTTTTACCAGCAATATTTTCTGGATCAGCAAATTGTTCTATAACAGCATGTGATGCATTGAAAATTATAGCTCAGTTATTTGTATTTACGAAAGAGAGTAAATCTGGAAAAGATCAGACTCCAAAAACCGATCAATCAAATACTCCAGATATGGGCGTTTTTAATATGGAAAATGATTTGCATAAACGAATTCGTCAAATTGAAAGTCGATTACGTTCAGTTGAGCAGCCTGTTTGGCGATTAACTCCAGGAAGTAGAATCGAATGGAATCATTGCACTTCTGGGATATGTCGTTGTAATCCGGATACGAAAAGTTTCACTTGTTGGAATACAAATTTAAAATCAGTACCAGCTACTCAAGTTATTCCAATGAATATGGTTTTTATGTAAGTATCGTATAAAAATGGCTTTGGATGGAGTTGATAATTTGTTGGGTTTCTTAGAGATTTATCAAGAAATTCATTATCAACACTTCACAAAGATACCTTCAGAGGACTAACTTTATTGGAAGAACTTGATCTTTCAAGTAATTTCTTGGATTTTATACCTTACGATTTATTTCAGGACTTGGATAGTTTAATTCAACTGTAAGTTATAATAGTGTTAATACATTTTTAAATGAACTTTCCTTTAGACGCATTCAAAGTAATCAACTAGAAGAATTGGATCATAGAATTCTATGGAAACTTCGTAATTTAATTCTTCTGGATATCAGTAAAAATGTTCTATCTGAAATTCCCGAGGATTTGTTAAATCATGTGCAGCGGTTGACAGTTATAAATTTATCGGATAATCGAATAAAAGCATTTCCTCCTGGATTTCTCAAGGATCAAGTTGTTTTAGAAGAATTGGACATGTCAAAAAATGAAATTGCAATTTTAAAGTCTGGAAGCTTAAAGAATCTCGACAAACTTAAAATATTGGACTTTTCATGGAACATGATTGGTAAGAATTTATTGGTTTTTTTTTATTTTTTTATACGATATAACAATTTTAAATACCTATTGAAATCAATTGTTAACTCTTTGTGTAATAATAAGTGCAAGTTGTTTTTCTTTTTTGTTAACGTTTTGTGGTGTATAAGGTATTAAACAGTTAAAATGTTTGGTGCTCAGCTCAGTGTGAAACTTTTTACCAAAAAGTAACCTGTAAACATTTGGCAATTGGACAAGCTCAACAATTTTAAACGGGGCGATATTCTGTATTTCAAAATTCTGAATATTTATATGAATCAAAAACTCTGTGCAAGGTTACACAATTCTGTATTCCATTAGTCTGCTTTTGCTAATATTCTGTATTCATAATATTCATAATTCGGACTTTATTAAAATTCTGTCAATGCGTCAGAATTGGAAATTGAAATTCACACCTTTTACAAAAAAATTATAAGTTTTTTTTTGACTTCAAAACTCTGCATTTCATTAAAATATTGTAGAATTTTGGAAAAAAAAACTTAAAATCCAGATTTTTAGAAACCAGAATTTTTAGAAAATACAATTTTAGAAACCGAATTTCGGGAATTACAAAGTTATGAGCCTTAACATCCCTCATTTTAAAATTTTAAACCAAAGAATACTCCAATTTTTAATTGTTAAATTATCTTTGAATGTCTCATTTACTTAAGGGCGAAACCGAATCTTTTTAAGGGGAAAATTTGTTATGTGTAAAACACAGTGCACAAATACACTTTGGAAATAGAAGATCCGAAAAAATCGTCAGATCGGCCTTGGCAACAAAGAAGCAGAAAATACATTTCTCTCAATGTTTTTTTTTTTTTTTTGCTAAGACCCACAATCAGTCAAAGAGCCAAAAATGAAATAAATTATAAACGAATACAAAACCTAGTTATATGCAATGGTTGACGTTGTGGTGTATTTTTGGTTTGGTAACAAAGTTTGAATATTTCTTTGTCTACTTTTAGGTCTTCATATTTGCTTGAATCTGGAAAACGTTCGTATTAAGTACCTATACTTGCTGTCTAAATTTGGGTTACTTTGGTTATACCCAAAGTCCTTTATTTTGAAATGTTTAAAATATTTAGGTGAAGTGCCTTTATCCCAAATATGTTCAAGTCAAAGATTAAAAATAGTAGTTGACTCATTATCTTACAAATTTTTGTTTATTTTCTAGCTAATATATCTGATGACTTCTTTATTGGTGTGAAGAGCCTTAAAACTTTAATATTGCACAGCAACCGTTTGACTTCAATTTCAAGGAAGACATTTGAGAATTTACCAGATTTGTTAACTTTGGACCTAACTATGAATCGAATAAGTCATGTACGTATGTTAAATTTGAAGATCCATATTCTAGATCTAGAATAGCTATTTCTTATTTATTTAATATTGGAAAGTATAAATTTAGCATATTCTTCAGTTTTTGACGGGAGACCTTTCATTAATTTTTTTTTTCAGATTGATTCTAAAGCATTTTCAGAGTTAATCAGCTTGCGTGAGTTATTCTTAGGACAAAATTCACTTTCCAATATTCCAGATGGTTTATTTCTACACACGGTTTCACTCACACGTTTGACATTGTTTTCCAACAATCTAACAACACTTGACGAAAACAATTTCCAGGGTCTCACAAATCTGATCAATTTAATGCTGAATAACAATGTTCTGAAAAGTTTCAAGTCAACAGTTTTCCATCCTTTAACGAATTTAGAAAAACTGTAAGTTACCAACATTTTATAAACAATTAAAAAAAAATTTCTTTAAAAATATATTTTTTTTACCAAAAAAGACGCATCGATTCTAACAAATTGCAATTTTTACCCCATGGATCATTTGACGGACTAAATAAATTAGTTGCAGTAAAATTGGATAAGAATCCATGGCATTGTGACTGTCGTGCACTTTATCTTGCCCGTTGGATTCGTGAATCTGGACCGAAGCTTTGGGATGGTCAACCAATGTGTCGTGGACCTGGTGATTTGGGAGGCCATGAAGTTGGTCTTTTGCGTTACGATGATCTTTGTGATGGACAATGGGCTAGTATGTTGTCATTGTCTCCCCGTTTGCCTGTTCGAAAACATCGAATTCTAACACCAATGAATTATACGGATTATTTCAATTTGTATTTGAAACATATTTACACATCCACCTCGGAGAAGCCTTTAAATGTGTCTACAACAACGATTTCAAGTCGTTTTGTTGCTGAATCTTAAAAGTTAATTATATTTATGTATGTATTATGTTGTGAATTAAAAAGAGAAATTGTATTATTAAATTATAATGGGAGCTGCTTACGATGACAGAAAATAAAAATTTATATGAAAATTATAAGAAAAATGTTCAGTCTTAGTTACTGACATAGAAAAAACACTATACATTTTGCTATAGGTAGTTACAACTGTTAAACGAAATAAGATCATGGAAATTATGAAACTTTTAAATAAAAACTTGCTTATTGACAGTACCCTTATTAAAAATCTTGCTTGTTTTTTAATGGATAGGAAAATATAAAGAAACAATGGTACTACGGGGTGTATGCGTGTTTTTTTTTATTTTGGGTTATTGTAAGTATTTTAGTGTCGCGAGGTTTTGACAATCTTATAATAACCTCTGTATTATTTTTTTTAAAATTTGTTTTAACAAAAGTTTTTCACTCTCACAAATAAAAGATTCTACAAAAACTAACAGTGTGTGTAAATTTTTCATAACTGTATAAATTCATTTTACGTAGGTATTATTTTCAAAATTTTTTTTTAACGCAAAAAGTTTTAAGCTTTGATGGAAGCCTTAAGCTCCCAGCTCTAACTTTTAAGCTCTGAACTTCTAACTGTAAAGTTAAAGATCAAAGCTTTAATCTGTAAAATCTTAGCTCTAACCTCTTAACTCTTAATTCTTAGCTCTTAGCTCTTAGCTCTAAGCTCTAAGCTCTAAGCTCTAAGCTCTTAGCTCTAAGCTCTTAGCTCTAAGCCCTAGGGTCTAAGCGTTTAGTTTTTAGCTTTTAGCTCTTAGCTTTTAGCTTTTAGGTTTTAGCTTATTCATACTCTAAGGAAATTTTAATTTTTTTACAGATTTTTTTTATTTGAATGGCGACTTTAAATGTGGTAAAGAGTGAATTAATTGGGACTTAGCTTTCTGCTTTTTACCTTTCATGGATTTTTAGTTCCTTTTTTAATTTTACTATAATTATACTTTCCCTTCAGTTTTAATTTTTTTTAACAGTTTTGAAATTGAAGCTTCTCGACTTTTTCTAAACAAACTACAAATCTCTTTATTTCTTCTTATCTTATCCAAACTGCAAACAGTTTTGATTTATTATTTTAAAACAATCAGGTGGTTTGTTGTTATTTTTTAACATTTAAAACTGATACTACTCCACTAATCAGCAATTTGTTCATAATTCTTTAAGCATTAGCTCACGCTTACGCTCGCGCTCGTCATCATCACACAGATACTACTTAAATTAAACCACACAAGTACGATAACCGTTATCTCTTGAAACCTTAGTTATAGCTAACAGATAAGAAATTTAATTTGACAACATTTTGAATGGTTTTATAGACTGAGAAAAAATCTCATTTTAAGATAATTTCAGTTCAAGCTGCGTTCTCATCCGTCGCGATCCGTGCATAATGTCACTACCAATACCAAGTATCTTCAACTAAAACTTCTACAACCCTTGTGTTTTTATTTTATTTTTGCTGAGTTGAGAGTTGTGAAACTTTTGAAATACACTACTCCAGAGAGCAAAGAGTTTCTAGGTCAGTTTAAGTATTTCTATCTAAACCTTTTAATTTGTTAGTCACGAATCTTTAAACAAACTTGTCGCTCTCAGTTTAGAATGTAAATTTTTGTTTTCTATTGGAATAAAGTAAAACAATAATACCTTATCAAATGCAAACGATAATGTAGATATCATTTGTTTGGAAATCACCGCCCGATATGAATTCCAGAGAGTAGTATTTATTTATACTTCATTCCGGTACAAATAGCTTAAAAATTTGAAAACATCTGTGATAGATTTTAAGTTACTCTTTAAACAAGTGTGTTTTTTTTATCATTATCTACTTTTTTTCTGTGTTAACTATTTTTACCTTCAAATGCAGTAAAGTGACTTTTAAAAGTTATTAAAATAAATTATTTTTTTCATCGATAAGGAGAACACACGGAGTATATCTTCAAGTTTTGTCATTTGGAATATTAAAACAAAAACAACAAAAATTAGCACTTTTTTTTGGTTTTTTGTTCATTTTATTGTGCATTAAATGATTCATGAAAACGATTTTGCAGTGTGGTTGTGGTGTTAAATGTGAATACAACTCCGAAGTTCCAAGTAAGAGAGAAGTGCTTTGCGTTGTTATTATTTTTGAATCGAATTGATTTGTCGAGAATTTTTTCAATAAATTGTCACCTACACTCCGTGTTACCTGATTGTGGCCTCTTTGTAAACTAATTTTTTACATATTTTTAAATTATAATGTAAATTGATTGATAAATTCAAGCATTAATTATACCTAAGGTGAATTTGATTTGCAAAACAACGAATTTGATTTTCAAATGAAAGATTGAAAAAAGTGTATTTACTAACATAATAAGACAATTTTGAAAAACATCTGCAATTTGTAGCAAAATGAGCCAAAACTATAAAGAAAAATAATATCACAACAAAAACATTACTGTTAAAAAAAGAGCCAAGTTATCCTATGTTGAAATTATGCTGGCACAAAAAGTACTGAGATGTAAAAGTGTACCAAGTTCTAAAGTTTGGGTTCAAATTCGTATCAATAAAATTTTGATTGTTCTCTTGACAATTTTTCTTAACCATCGATTTTTAAAGTTATTTCAAAAATTGCCAAGTAAACAATCAAAATTTTATTGATACGAATTTGAACCCAAACTTTAGAACTTGGTACACTTTTACATCACAGTACTTTTTGTGCCAGCATAATTTCAACATAGGATAACTTGGCTCTTTTTTTAACAGTAATGTTTTTGTTGTGATTTCACTACTTTTTGCAAGGTATGGCTGTAGAATATAAAATCTCTTTATTTGATGAAAATTCAGCGGAAATGAGCGGTTGCCACGCCCCCTGGCTGAAATTCTCAAATTTTAAATTAATTCCTTTGTGTAAACTTCCAGCTCCACCATTCTACCAAATTTCAAGATTTTACGACATACAGAAGTGCTCTATAATATTTGATACAAAATTCAGCGGGAATGGGCGGTTTCCACGCCCCCTGGCTGAAATTCTCAAATTTTAAATTTTTTCCTTTGTGTAAACTACCAGCACCACCATTCTACCAAATTTCAAGATTCTACGACAATCAGAAGTGCTCTATAATAATTTATGAAAATTCAGCGGAAATGGGCGGTTGCCACGCCCCCTGGCTGAAATTCTCAAGTTTTAAATTTTTTCCTTTGTATAAACTACCAGCTCTACTATTCTACCAAATTTCAAGATTCTACGATAATCACAAGTGCTCTATAATATATGATGAAAATTCAGCGGAAATGGGCGGATGCCACGCCCCCTGAATTGAAAATCTCAAATTTTCGATTTTTTCCTTTGTATACACCACAAGTCCTATCACCGTGTAAAATTTCAAGTTTCTACGATATCGGGAAGTTCTCCATAATTTTCATGATCTGTCAGTGAGTCAGTTACGGTTTTTGCGATTTTTGAAGCCCTATATCTCAGAAATTTTGTGAGGTGTTTGGTTTTGACGAGCTCAACAAATGTAGTGAGTTTGAAATTTCTAGCATCTTTGGTGTGGAAGTTAGAGGGGGGTCGAAAATGGCCTGAGTTGTTTCCTGTAAATAAGGGTGTAGTGCCAAAGTTGCTAGAGAACTTGGCTGGGCACTACCGTGCCCCTTGATTAATGTGTTGTTCCTTCGTTTTTTTTTAGTTTTATAACAGTTATAACAATTTTCTAAAAATGTTGAATTTTTTAAACAAAATTGAATACCTAATCATTTTTTGAATGAACTAAATTGTTTTATATCTTTAATTCGATCTAAAACCAGAGAAAATTTAATATATCACGTTTTGAGATATAAAAATATCAAAACGCATTTAGCAATTAAAAATTACACTCTTTTGGCGCCATTTATCATGTATTTGTTTGTTAAAAAAATTTGCTCTAAGTAAATTTCGGAACACCCTGTAAAAAAAAAATTAAACCCTTGCCTGAGAAATAATCGTCAAAAATATGGCGTTCAAAAAATTAAGTCAAAAAGTTTCAACAGATATCTCGTAACCTAATCGATCGATTTGGGTTATAATATTTTCAAAAACGTGATTTGTTTTTTTTTTTTTGTACAATTTTCTGTTCAATTAGTATCATCTCTTCTCTACAACGAGCTACTTAAGGAGTGAATAAAAGAAAAAATTAAAATTAAATATGAAAGTAATTAAGAACAGTTATTATTCCATAAATCGCGCCGGGGACATACCCTTGCAAGTGCTTATATTGTAATGCATCTACCCCGAGAATTACCCATGACCGCATGAGCCAAGTGGCCGTTGGTCGAGTTCGAGTCACTATTGTGTTTTGTTTATGTATGGAGGTGATATGTTAAAAGCAAATACAAGCAAAAACAACAACAACTTCAGCAGACAAGATAATAGTGTGACCAATATATGGAAATAGTTGTGATGTCACATGTATGACATTTAATTTTGAATTCTTTACTTTTAATTGCTCGTTATAGCTCCGTTCCACACCCCAGTCTTAGAATGCCGAATTTAGTAATATTTGGTTATTTTTGGTACCGAGTTTGTTCCTAACTACAAAAATTGTGTAGAATAGAGAGATCACGAGAGAGTAAAAAATTTCCCCACCCTGACAAATTTAGCACCAAGAATTTCTCTGGGCAAAATATGGATTCTGTAAAATGAAAAATTGAATAGCGTTAACGTGTTTTTTGCATTCAAAAAGTATTTTTTTTTTTTAATCAAAATCAGCATAAAATATGAAATTGTGTTGTATAATAGGGTGTGTCAAAATGCTAAAGTATGGAATTTCCAAATGTAATAGCTTTTAAAAGTTACATTACTTATCAAAAATAAATCCTGCGTTTACTATTTTAATTTTAATTAATATCTTTGGCTCGCTCAAAATATAGGAAGAAATCGAAGAAATTTGAATTTTTAGAGATTTTTGAAATAAATGTTTTTTTTTTTTTTTTTAAATAGCGCCGTTTGAATACAAAAACAAATATATTAAATATATATCTTTATAAGAAAAAACTTTTAAGCTTATACATATATGTTGGAATTGAACACTTAGTAAAGAAGCTGCGAAATAATTTGCGAAGGAAAAAATACATTTTTTCATATAAAATCGTTTTTTTCATAACAACTTCAACCGATTTGAGCGAGCCAAAGACGAACGATATAATGAATTTATTTTACATATTATTAAACTTTAGACCCTAATAAAACTTTTGAATACTATTAAATTGCAAAATTAGAGTACTTTTTTTCGGCCATACAAAAGTGACACACCCTATTGTATAATGGTGTTCAACTTGTTCCAGACTCTTTTGCAGTCTTTCGTAGATTTATTTCCTTCTAAGAGAATTTTCTCCCAACTCTAATTAATTTGACAGACTTCTAAATTTAGTGCACAAAAAGTGTGGAACAGACCTAATATTGGTGTAAGATTTTTTTTCGATTTCATAGAAGCTAAGATCCAAGATTTAGTTCTGAGCTCATTGAGTGGAAATGTTAAAACTTAAAAGTAACTGTATTAATTTGTAAAAGTTTTTCAATAAATCACAATAGTTGACAACAACCTTCTGAATAAACGAGCAGGTACTACAGTGCGCAGAAAACGTTAGTTTTGATAATAATTTTAATCTTGAAATCATTGAACCATTAAAGCAAACAGTAAGAGTAAGCAGTAAGATTATAGTTGTTGTTTTTTACTTTTAATTTACTTCTGATTTTCAAATTAGGGAACAGTACAAAAGTAGCATGTAGAATGTAGTAGATTTAATTTTCAATCGAAATTCTTAAAAAAATTATAAGGGCAATTCCCTTATTTCAGGTGTAACATTTTCACATATAAATTTTTATTTTTGGTTACTTAGAGTCGTAATGACTAATAAATGTTTTTGAAAAACTTACCATCTTGAATTGTCTTTTGACAAAGTCATAACAGAGATATCTATTGATTGCATGTACTAAAAACTTTTGATTACACTGGTCAACAAGGTTTTTGTTACAGACACCAAGATATACTTTTCTATAGGTTTTTTGGGTGCTGAGCTCGAATCCGAAGTCAGAACATTTCTACCACATCACGTTTTTGAGATAATCCCGTTAGAAAATCGAAAATGCTGCTTTTTTACCAGTTTTCGAGATTATTTCTTAGCTTTTGGTTATTTGTTTTAAATAAATTTTTTAACGGTTTCTAATAGAACTAAATGTTGTCTTTCTAAATCCGTTTAAATCTTTTAAAAATCTCTTATCTTCTTTGAGAAATCTAAAATTGAAATCAACGTGTTTGGTATATCTCATATTTATTTGCTTTTAATAATAAATCTCGAAATTTTCTTTGCCAATCGCTTTCAAATTTTGACACAACGTTTCATTTACATTCCAGTAAGTTCTTATCTTGTTTTTAACAAGAAAAAAAATTATATTTTTCTCACTAGTAATTATTTAGTATAAGTATCTGACACGGTCACGCTTTGATGTATCTCACTGCGATTCACCACCTTCGCAAATATAAAAACTTGCAAGATTCTAAATGAAACGTTGTGTCAAAATTTGAAAGCGATTGGCAAAGAACTTTTCGAGATTCGCTATTAAAAGTAAATAAACATGAGATATACCAAACACGTTGATTTCAATTTCAGATTTCTCAAAGAAGATAAGAGATTTTTAAAAGATTTAAACGGATTTAGAAAGACAACATTTAGTTCTATTAGAAACTGTTACAAATTTATTTAGAACAAATAACCAAAAGCTAAGAAATAATCTCGAAAACTGGTAAAAAAGCGGCATTTTCGATATTTCAACGGGATTATCTCAAAAACGTGATGTGATAGAATTTTTTTGACTTCGGATTTGAGCTCAGCACACCAAAATCCTATAGAAAAGTATACCTTGGTTTCTGTAACAAAAAAAAAGTTTAATTTTGTTGACCAGTGTTATTGGTAGTTGAAGTATAATATATCTGGTTAAGTAATGCTTAGAGAATAGAAAGAAAATTCCAATTTTTGTATTCTAAAAGAGTCTCGACGCAATATAAGAAAACAGGTTTTGTGATTAAGATAAAAGGTCATCAAAAACTTTGTTCTACACATCTAGTATTTTTTTTAGTAGTCAAATGTAGTCAAATGAAAAATAAATTTAGTAATTTTTTAAACAGAAAAAGATCCAACTACAAATTAAAAAAAAGGTGCCACCAAAACTCTTTTAGAAGAAATGTGAGTGACAAAAGTATAAAAACTCTGTAAATAATGTGAAATTTCGCTGCTTTGGTTATTAAGCATAGTACGCAGCTGAAGCAAAATTTTCTTCACAAAAAAAGCACAACAAAATCTTGAACGAATTTAATTTTTTTTTTGCTTTTGTTTTACAACTTATTTTTTGATGTTTTTTCTTCAATTTCTTATTTGTACTTTAATATTTTGACACTGACAAACCTTATACTCGATGGTATTTTTTCGTTAACGTGTTCGCTGTTGACTTTGGGGACTTAAAAGTTTTTCGTTTCGTTTCAGCTGCGTACTAGGCTTTATGCCCTTAGATATGTTATTAGACTCAAAGAAATTTGACTGACTTCCAAACCGTGATATATTGTATGGCTCAAAGACAAGTCTTTTGACTTATTTTGGAAAACTTATAGTCCGGTCAAATTAGACTTAAAAAAAGGGGGTCAGGTTACATAAATTCCCATTAAGCTGAAAATCCATTTATTTTTCACCATTAAAAATTGTTTCTTGAAAATTTTGAAAACATTTTTATAAAGATATGCAAAGACTATAAATTAAAGCTGATTTAGCAACAATTTCATTTGATAGCTTCAACTAAGTGAAGGGAATAAGGTTTCATGGTTTGTAAGATTGGAAAAAAAATACACTCTGGTCACCCTGACGTCTTAAGTAATTTTAATTGAACAAATACCAATACGATTGTCTACTTTTTATTTTTTTTGCTTTTGTGGCAGAAAATGCATGTGGGGTGTGGGCTTCATAATAATGTTTCTTACTCATATGTAGTTAATTCGATACCTTGTGGTGGATGTTGGTGGTGGCGGCAGTGTTGAGCTTAGAACTGTTGCTCAGCTGTTTATTTATTTTTCTAAACGAATCGATTCCAAGTCTACTAATGAACTCACATATAAATGCCGTATATATATTATTGAATTTAACCGCAGACATTTTTTTTTCTTTTTAATTTAATCGAAGTATAAGTTCTGATTTAAGTTCAATTAACATTTTTTATTTGAGTAAGAATTTTATTTATTTCTTATAAATCAAATAGTATCGTCATCACCACCTAACTGGGCGCGATGTCGTTCTCCTTAAATAAACTGCGATCACTTATACCGGGACAACATTCGTCGTCATCGAGTAATGGAGCCAAACAAAGACATTCGGTTAGTTTGGAACCGGAAATTGGATTTCAAATTTTTATTGAATCAACCCCATCATCGTCGTTTTCAACGACGGAAGGATCTGCCGATGGTGTACGTGCAATGGTGCCTGAATTGAATGTTTTGTTAATATCGGCGCGACATCTACCGACTGTGTTTGGATTTAAAATGGTGCAAGGATATAATATTAAGGTATATGCTTCGTAAGTTGAGCAAACAAATATTGTTTAGAAATGCAAATTGCAACAAAGGATTTTCTTTTTTAACGAAGGTAAAACTCTTTCCTGGAACGAAACGGTATGACAGTACAATTCAAACTAACTCATGGCCAAAGTTCAATGAGAATTTTAGATTTCCATTGGCTCCAGATAAAAAGTTAGTTGTGATATTTTATTTTTATTTCTATGAAAAATTAATTTGTTTTTATTTTTAAATTTCCAATAGACCATCGATTAAAAGTTACACTAGAGGAAAGTCCGTATCGGAATTTTTACCAGAAGAACTATTTACTGGACATTTTGTTGTTTTTACTGTGTATGCTCTTTTGGAACTACCACCAGCGGTAAGTGAACTATTTCCATTTGGTAATTCAAATTCATGTAAATTTATTTCAAAGGCCTTTAAAATGCCTTTGAAATAAGTTTACATTATTTTGGATTCCACTTTCACAAAAAAAAAAAAAAAAATACTTTCAAATTAGTTCGAATGAAGTGTATTAAAACAAAATAAAAAAATGCAGAGCCGGCATTTTTGAAATGCATAATTATTAACAGTTTAAGCTGTGTCTACAGCGACTGAGTTCATACAATACAAAAGCTCATTGGGTATTTTATTTGTTTTATTAGTCACTTGTTTTTTATTTTTGTTTGCAATATTAAACAGGTGTTGATGTTTTTATCGTTATTTTGTTATTATCAATATGGAAAGGTAAATCTTTTCACATTTAACCTTTTGTTTAAAAAGGAATAGATATTTCAAATTTTCGATTTTAAAATTGGTAATAGGTAAAATTGTTTTTTGTAAAACTTTTTTTGCAATCTTGAAAATCTATAGTTTTTTTTTTTGTTAAAAAGTATTTAAAAGAAAATAAATACTTTGGTTGGATTTAAATAAGAATTTTACAGAAGGTTTTTTTTAAAGAAAAAAATTATTACAATTCAATGAAAACTCTCTTAGTCCAAAATTGTGTCCTCTTCCAAGTTAATCAATTAAAGAAGTTTAACTTTTCAATAATTGTAACCAACAAAATTCTACAAAAAAGTTAAGGAATATGCAGTTTAAACCATTAAGCCAATAGGCTTAGGTACGAATTTCTAAAACACAAAAAAAAAGTGGATTTAGGTATCTTTCATTAAGCGACAACAAAAATAATGTTTAGTAGTGAAAATAGTGATTAGTAAAATTAAGCATTTCTTTTGCCTCCAACAGTTAATTTTAAACTTTCTGCCACGAATTCGTTTGAAATAACAAACTAACAAATATTAATTTATTTAAAAATATTTACTATGCGTAATTGGTAATGAAAGTAAATCAATTTTCACATAAAAAACAAAAGGGACGGGGGTCGTACTAAATTGTTCTTATGTTAAAAGTATTATGGAATATTTTAAAGCTTTTTTTTAATTCAGAAATTATTTTATTTAAGAAATAAAAAAAAAAAAACTTTTAAAAAAAATATAATTTTCAAATTACAAAACACCATCTCTTTCAATGGTTTCGACCTCAAAACGAAGTTTTACATTTAATTTCATATAATGTATACCTACAAATTTTTCGAGTTATTCCAATTTTCTCGAAAACGGCTATAACGTGGTTTGTCTAAGTCTAAGCTATTCTAACAAAACTGCATTTTTAGTTTTTCTCAAAAAAAAAAAAAAAATCTGATAGTAGAAACATGGTGTTGCCGTTTTTGGCGAAAACTCATAGAAATTCACTTTGGCCAAAACTTCGCAGACGTGTGAACATGCCTTTTAAAACTAAGTATGTTTACACTTTGACTTTAACAAACAAAACTGTTGTTCATGAGAACTAGATGGTACTAAAAGATCACTAGTTAATCTCTTTTACATTATGTTTTTGTAAAAAAGTCAATTTTCACTCCGAACAAAATCGTGTAAAGAAGTATAACTTCAAAAATATTAACAATACTTCAAAGGAATCTGGATGTCTTTCATATAAACGAACTTTTATTTTATAATTTTATCTTTTTGTTATTTATTTATTAAATATTTGTAATAAAGTCGACTCCCTCTAAGTCCAACTTCTTCTATATTAATTTCTCTAAATCGATTTCTCACTCTATCTAAATCGAACACATTTTCGTGTCCCGTTAAAATATTTTACACAAAAATCATTAAAACAAAGTTCAGTAGATTTAATTTTTACTTTCAGCAAAAACATTATTTTTTTTTAATTTTCAAAGTAAACTTAAACGGTCACTGTGGCGTATGTGGAACATTTTTTTTTTTGTTTAATAAAAGCTTGTTGATTTAGAACATATGAACATTTGTAGAACATTTCAGTTTGATCATTTGTATGAAATTAAGAACCGTTTTAAAGAATTTAAATATTGATACAATTTTTGTCCTTACGTACATAATATATTATAGATGACAGATTTTTTTTTTTTTTTTTCAGAAATAATCTCTATTATTTTCTAGCATTTAAATAACCCTTGTTTTTGTGTTTTTTCAGAGTCTTAACAGATTCAACAAAACCTACAGATCTCTAAGAGAACGAAGCTCATCGTTAGTTCAAAAAGTTGTAGACTCAAGTAACACCAAGCCAAAAGATGATGATGCTTTTGGCAAGAACTCCAAAGCTGCTTATTCAAAAACACAAGAAACAATACAGCTCACTAGCAGTGAAGCGAAACGAAATATTGGTTATTTTAACATTTCAATATTTATATTTTTCAAACAAAACTAATAAATATTTTATTTTCAGGTTCTGTAACTTGTTATTTGGAACCAAAAGTATTTAAGAGGAATGCAAGAACGGGTCAATTTTGTACGGAAGAACTTTGGCTGCCAATTAAAGATATTACAACAACAGTATTAAAAGACTCAAATAGTGTAAGAATAATTATTGTTTCTTATTTTCATCGATATCATAAAAATGCTTTTATGTACATTATGTAGAAAATCCTATCTCATTTTAAAAGTATACGCGATCGGCTGCAAAAACTAAATAAGTAAATCATAATTTTTGCTCACAAAAATTTAATAATTCTCATTTCATTCATAGAAAGTATCCACTTTCCCCGAATAAATTAATATTTTGTGGAATTTTTTTCATTATGCCTTATGCATTACTGTAATTGCAATTATCTCATATTTTTATTTTCATTAATTGCCCTTATGCAACCATATTTAAGAAAAATATTTTGTTTAAATATAATTGCCTCCGATGCGATGTAACCCACCCAAAGCAGCGGCCGACAGCGGATGTAATTTAACTTGCGCTTCTAAACTTAACAGTTTCATAAGAATTAACTCATCATAAAGTTGACTACTACCATCATCAGTTAATTAACGTCATCTTTTTTATTATCTTTTTTTTCCAGCTGGCACAGTCAACGAAAGGGGTTGTTGAATTAATTCTTGAACTACAAGATTTAATTAAAGATGAAATTAAGGACTCAACAAGTACTTTAGATGGCACAGATCAAAAACCAAGTCAAACAACAAAACCTTCCAATGGCAGCAGTAAAAGTTCATGGCCAGGATTATCTGAAGTAAGACGAAAAATAGGAAAATCCAATAACAAGCAGGATAAAGGATTACTATTAAAAGTGACAACTTCTAGAATGCGGTGCTCTAATAAGGTGAAAGATGAACTTGAAAGTTCAGCTGGAAGTGTTTATATCAAAACAACTATTTTTGAGCACAATATTTATTCGGATTCTTGGAAGTCGACTTACTTCTTTCCATCACTTTCGACCAAATGGGATCATAACGAATCAACTGTAACAATACCAATTAAATTACCTGAAGATCTTAATAATATTCTCATTAAAACAACACTGGCAACGAAAAATAAAATTGGAAAGAAAATGTTTCTTGGAACAGTGATAATTGGTCCCACTGTGTCAGGTTCAGGAATAGAACATTGGCAAAATGTGGAAAATACGAGAAACGAAAAAATTCCTATGTGGCATAGTTTTCAATAAACGATATTAGTTATAATAAGAGATGTGTTTTATTTTTAAAATCCTTTACGAGTAAGTAGGTACATTCGGTATAGTGATCCTTCTTAACAAAAAAGAGTTTTATAGTTTATTGGAAGCATATTGAATACAAATGGTAGACAGTAGAAGAAAATGTATTTTCCGAAAATTAAAAAAAAATAAAATACATTCAAACATTGAATAGAGAAAAAAATATTTGCCAGTCACCGTAACAATGCTGAAAACATTTCTCCACATGGATAACCTAAAAACTGACGCAAACCGCATAGTTCACCAATGAGTAAAGAATGTTATTTGAATGTTTCATTTGATATTTTTTAAACATTGAGGACAAGCCGAAAAGGTTTTCGATGTAACGAAATACTCGTTCCAAATATTACAAATATTAACTAGTTTTTTTTTCTTGGTACAAGTACTATATTTAAAAATTTCATTTTTTTTTTGTAAAATCTGTTTTTTTGAAAACGGGTCAGTGATATTTTTTTTAACTTGGTTTTTATATTGATTTATTATTTTATTTGAATGGCATAATATTTTTTTTTTTTCAAAAATTTAATTAAATGTCATAAAAAAATACTTTTTTAATTAACATGGACATCTATTTAAATAGTTTTAATCTTAAACCATACATTTATTACGCAAAAAGAATTTTTGAGAAAAAAGTATTAAAAATTGTTGGAGCCGTTTAAAAAATAAAATACATACGTTTTTAGATATCCAAATTTTCTAATATTTCTAAAAATAAAAAAAAATTGCTACGTCATTTTTTTTTCAGCACTTAAAATTGAAATTAAAAACAAAAATTCATCCTTTAAAAAAAGTTAAACATCCAAAAATGTATAGGTAGGTCCAAGAAATATTTTTTTTCGATTTTTGGTCGGGCCACCCGCTAAATTTGTTCCACTTATCTATAATTTTAGCGTTGTGAAATTTCAGTTTGCTATCTCTATTGGAAGAGGGTGCTGATAACAGTTCAATTTTTAGGTTTTGTACGTAATCTTCATTTTTTTGCATTTTTTTTTTTTTGAAAATTAAATATTTTATTTAAGTTTTACTTGTGTTTATAAACCATATAAAATATTTTTTTTTTTGAAAAAATTTCAGCAATAATTAATAATAATAATTAATAAGCAGAAAGTGCAAAAAAAAGCCTGTGTACTAAATGTTGACTAAATTTTCTTGGAAAAGGCGCCAGAAATTATTATTTTGATGTTATTTCAGGACACAAAAACACAAAAATAACTTTTAAGCAATTTTTAGCTTAAAAACAAATATTTTTAAATATTTGTGTTACGTTTTTCTAAAAAAATATAATTTTTCAATATCAAACAGCACCCCCTTCTTAATAAGATAGGGGGCTGAAAATTCAGCAGTATGATACCAATAGGATGTGAAAATTTTATTTTTCCTATACAAGCGTGGACCACACTAATAGGTACATACCTTTGGAAAATTTTATAATCCAAGAAAGGTCACAGACATTCGAATATCTTTTATATTACAGTTATTTTAACGCTTCTGTATGAAAATTTCAAAAATTTATGTATGAAAATTTCAATTTTTCAAAAACGGTTAATTGAATTTCTTAGAAATTTTGAAAAAAATATAATTACTAACAAACCAAGGATGAAGCTTAGAAAGACCAATAATTTAGGTCTTCTCTTCGGGTTAAAAGAAGAATTTGAGGTCGAATTCAATATCATAACATTTTTTAAATTTAAGCCAAATTCTGATTTGTCAGAAAAAAACTTTTTTGGATTTAAAACAAAGCTTAGAAAAACTATATACAATTTGTATGATGCGACAAAATGTCAACATTAACTACAAACTTGGTTTATTCCATTTCATAGACATTATCGATTTGCACAAAATTTAGAAAAAGTTTATTTCATCTTTAGTGTATATTTGGGAGGAATGCATCCATCAAAACATTTATCAATCAAACATTTTGGTATTAGGCAAGGTTGATCTATCTGAGTGCCAGAACTTTTTTTGGTTTTAAGCTAAAATTAAAAAAAAACTGGATTTTTAACTAAAAATTGTCACACAAGGATCCTACTCTTCTGCGTAGAAATATTACTTCATTTGCTATTAAACTATGTATATTATAATGGCGAAACTCATTTAATTTTTTTCGAAATCTCGACAATTACAGAGATACATGCATAAAGTTCTAAAAAATTTCGATTCTTCATTTTTCTAAAAATGTATCGGAGCTCAAATTCAAGTTTTTGTTGGAATATAAATAAATAACTTTGAGAATGAAGTGTATATCTTTTCTCGTCGATAATTCTCAAAGCAACAATTATATTACATATTGCTTCCTCATAAAAAATGAACATCATGCAAAAAAATTTAATGTATATTTTTGTCGTATGCAAAAAATTATCATTTTTTACATTGGAAGGCATGATCATACTAATTTTTAAGTTTTCCTTATATGAGCGTTTAGTGAAATTATCCAGAAAAAAATTTATAGTAATCCTAAAAAATCACATCCTGTTCTTTTTACACCGAAAAAAAAAACAATATCAATTTAACATTTTTTCAATATCAAATTAACATTTTTTAAATATCAGCCAAAAATGCTCTATAAAATGTGTTTTATGATATTTAAAATGTTAAAACAACATTTTTAATATCAGGATGATATTTAAATGTCACATTTTGGAAATTTTTTTTGATATTTTATTATCATTTTTTCATATCAATTTCTCATTCCAAATAATTGAAAAATATTAAATAAAAAATTATTAATGTGTACTAATTTAAAGGCGCTTTGTGTTTTTTCGAAGTAAAATGTATGATTTACTGAGAAAATTTGATCGGCACTAAGATTTTATTTCACATAGTTTGGGAGAAAATAACAAAACAATTATATCACCTATAATAGAAAAAATAATATCACCATTATTTTGAAAAGAATATTCCCTTTCAGTAATGTTTTGAAAAAAGAAAGAAAATTCTTAAAATAATAAAAATAATAAAAATGAAAAGGAAAGAAATAGGTTTCATTATAATAAACTAAAACGTAAAATCTAGTTAACATTGATATTTTAATTGTCAAAGTGAATTTTTCACTATCCACTAAAACTTAAAAAAATGTCAAAATGATATTTTAATTGTCAAAGTGAAATTTTCACTATCCCACCTGAAATTAAAAAATGTCAAAATGATATGATAAAATATCAAAATTGATATTTTAATTGTTGGACGACTTTTGTCACTGAAAAATGTTAATTTGATAGCTGTTATTATCAAATTTTTTTTCGGTGTAAGAGCTCGAATTTTTGAGATTTTTTTCATTTTTCAAATTGTGGGGGTTGTTTCATACGAATTTTTTTTTATCATATGGGTTTTTAAAGTTTTAGTAGAAAAATGTATATCAAATGTAATATATTTCGGTTCAGTAAGTAAAATAAAAATACAAAAAAAGTTTTTTTTTTTTTAAATAAAAAAAATATTAACCGTGTGTGAATTGCTTTAAATTGTTAACCCCGTGTAAAATTGTTGACGCTATTGAGGTGAATAAAAAAATTTCAGCTGTATGGCTTATTGTTTAATATTTTTCTCTGTCTCTTTTCTGCCATATACTTCTTTTTAATAAATAAATAATATAAAAAAAAAAACATCTGCAAACAAAATTTAAACTAAATTTAACCAAGTCCCAGAGCCCATTAAATTTTGTAACACCTGAAAATTTTGTATTCAATAAGTGTCAAAATTTTACACTGGGTTAACTTTAACGCAATTCACACACTGCCTAAATGTATGAATAATTTAAAAACTAAAGCTGTTAGAAAAAATCTAATGATGCTTTCGGAATCAGCTTTCAGATAAACACGGGTCAGAAAAATTTTTGTGTGTTGGCCAGTGTTCTTAATTTCTAAATGAAAAAATAATGAAATAACAAAAATAATAATCAAAAGAAACACCATAAACAAAATCGGAAATTCTTTATAGTTTTTGTTCTCTTAATTAAACAAAAACGACAGCCCTGTACCGCACTAGCAACATGTTTCGTAAATATTTTTCATTCAATCGCAACATGTATCAGCAATACCAATTTGAATTTACTCAAATAAGAAACAAAACAATAATCATTCTTCAAATACCTTCAATTTCAATCTTATTCAGTCTGCCGGCAATTCCCGTCGTTGGATGAAGTCTCTACTTTTGCGCCATCCATAGTCAAACGTGTACACTGCAGTTTTGTTTTTTTAATGTACATTATTATTTTTTTAAATTTAAGTCCAACAATCCATTAACCATTTAATTGATGCATTTTGTATCTAGATACAAAATTTATTTAATACAAACAACTATTTGTTTCATCAAACGCGCCGTTAATTAAAACTTAACGATTTCTTATGTAAATAATTTACCAATGACCAACGGAAACGGAAATGAAATGTATCTCTCGCATTTATATTTTCATTCATAAAACCGATCTGTAATCGTTAATTGTTCGTTATTCATTCAAAGTGTAGCCAGTGGAATTTTGCGTCTAGAATTTTTGTTGTTTTGATTCTGTACAAAGCTCTGTTAATTCATTCAAAATATAATTATAAATACCCCTGCGTTGCGTACCTCGCCAATAATTTATAATTATTGTGTTTAAAAAAACAAAAGTAAAAAAATACAAAAACCTCAGCGAATGTGAAGTCTGAGGAATTTTTTGTTGATTTATTAAAAAATCAAATTTAAAATTAAAAATAAACATAAAAACGCTCCTCCGACAACTTAACTCAAAGGTGTTTTGTGATTTTCTTGCGTTTTGAAAAAAATAAGTTTTTTTTCTTCATTTTTTTTTAAACAACCTGCGATATTATAATTTGTTGTTCGTTTTGGTTCGTTCATAAATGTTGATGCCGTGACAATTTATATTCAAATTTCGGGCTATCTATCATGAGTACGGGCATTTCAGAGTCAGACTACATCACCTAACGCAATCGGCTCGATCTCGATCTGATCATTGAATGGAGTAATTTATACATTGCAAACGTCGTCATCGTCGTAGCAGTCGTCATCATCGCAGTTGAGCTATTGCCGCTGCTGCTGTTGCTGGATATCATGGAAATGACGAATTGAAGGTCTTGAGAACATCAGGTAAAGTTGACGAGGCATTTCTTCTGTTTTGAATTCTGACACATGTTACATATTTAAAAGATATAAATCACCGGAACGAAAATGTATATAGACTAGGAGCACAGGGTTTTCTTCTCAGTTATTGAGATTGATGTTCTGCGGTTGAATTTTATTTTTTCAGGTATACTTTTATAGATACTCTTAGATTGTAGGTGTACCAGCTATAAATATAGTATTTTTACGTTTTGAGTAAACTCATAATTTTATCATTTTAAAATGTTTCTTTAATGCTTTTGATGATCTAGTTTTGATTCTTTTTGTTTTTTTTTTTTTGCTTTTGAATAGCGTTTATTGTTTTCAAGTTAATTTGCTAACAAATCAAAGTGTTAGGGTGAAGTTGGGTAATACCGGTCACTTGACAGAAGTGGTCAGTTTTTAGATCATGAGTGCATTCCTTTGATGATTTTCTTAAAGTGTCAAACTGATGTGTGATAAATATGGAGTTTAATTTTAACTTTCGGAAGTTATCATTACCTACATCCTAAAGTAACAAATTCTTATACAAAGTTGATCGTTAAAAATTATAAAAAAAATCTTAAAAAATTGCATACGTTTTTCAAATATTTTTCAACAAATTGGCGTTCCATTTTATGAAAAATAACAATTTACATATGAAAACAAAATTCCGAAAATTCATCGATCCGATTAAAAAAAAAAAAAAATGATTTTTCAAACAAAAAAACGTTAAACTTTTTAAAAAATTCCAAAAATATTTTTTTTTTTGATAATTTAGTGAAATTCTAACATCACAATACTCAAATGCTGTACGAGAGTTAAAAAGCTGAAAAAACAGTTCGATATGACAGGTACCATAAAAACGGTTCAAAATTTGGCTAGCATTTTTACAAAAACATCTAAGGAATAACCACAACTCTTTTTACTTGCGATATACGTAGTTTTGGTAGATTCCTAAAATGCAAAATGAAAACATTATTTTAAGGACCAATATTAACCAAAATGAAAATGAAAATACATAGGTACTTTTTTTTTTTTCAAAACAGCACTAAACGATTTTGATGAAAAATTTTTGAACCGTTTTTAACGATATCTGTCATACACCTGTTCGATTGTAAAAGGGTTCAAATCATATAAGTCAAATCTTCGAAAAACAGATTTTTGTATTTTTTTTTTTTTTTCAAAATATGTTTTTGAAAAACCAATTTTTTTTGAAAACGGTTTGATGAGTTTTTTTGAAATTTTGTTAAAATAATAATATTAAAATTTGATATTATTAATATTTTCTTAAGAATAGCATGCCAATTAAAAAAAAAAATTGAAAATTTTAATATGCAGGGTGTCCCTAAAGTGGATCAAACGAAATATGCTGATATATAGGCCAATTTAAGGACTCTCAGAATTTGGTAACTTGTTCATACCAAAACCTTACGAATTTAAATAAAATGCAATTTCTTGTGAAATTTCTATAAATCATTACTCTGCCACAATATTTTTTGGTTCACAAAATGAATACTCAATACCTCTTTTTTTTCTAATGTATTTTTACCTCAGGGACTCGGAAATCACATTAAACAAAATTATACTGGATATGATTTTTCGAACTTACCAACTTAGTATTCATACATTTAATATTTCAGTGCAATTTTTTGCCAGGATGATTTCAACATAGGAGGGACCTTAAAATATTTCATATATTTCATGCATCAAAAGGTAGGGACCATGCCCCTTGAATAGAAAGTCCCAAGTTTTTTTTTTAATAATTTTTCAATTACATAATAGACCAGCTTTACTATCCTACTAAGTTTCAATATTCTACTCTATAGTCAGAAACGCTCTATATAATAATTGATAAAAGTTCAGCGAAAACGGGCGGTTTCTACGTCTTCTGAATTGAAAATCTCAAATTTTCGTTTTTGTTTTTCTTTTGTATTCACCACAACAACGGGAAGTTCTCCATATTTTTGATGATCGGTCAGTGAGTGACTCAGGCAATCAAATACGGTTTTTGTGAATTTTGAACCCCTAGCCGAAATTTTGAGAGGAGATTTTTTTTTTTATTACTTCAACGAATGAAGCAAATTTGAAAGTTTTGGCACTTTTGATATAGACTAGAAAGGAGTCCTTTAAATTAGGGTGTAGTGCCAAAGTTGCTCGAGAACTTGGCTGGGCACTACCGTGCCCTTGATGCCTTCTTCTTCTTCCTTTTTTCTCGGCGCTGCACAGTGTGTCGAGCCCATACAAAAGTTTATCATAAATACTTGCAGCTAAGTTTTTGGAGTTTTAATATCTTTTTTGTGTTTTTATGGCAGGAATAGAAAAAAGAATTACAAATTAACAAATTAAACAACCTATTACTTTTTTTTTTAGTATAATTTATGAAATTAACATTTATTGAAGAAGCCACTTGTGAGCAAAATTAATTTTTTTTTATATATAAACAAAAATATACTTTTCGTAAGGTTTTTGGTGTGCTGAAATCGAATCCGAACTCAGAAAAATTCTATCATATCACGTTTTTGAAATATTCCCGTTAGAAAATCTGAAATGTCGTTTTTTAACAGTTTTTGAGGTTATGTTCTTGAACGTGGTGATTTATTTTAAATAAATTTGTGACAGTTTCTAAAAGAACTAAATGTTTTCTTTTAAAGCCCGTTTAAATCTTTTCAATATCTTTTTTCTACCTTGAGAAATCTTAAGTTGAAGTCAACTTGTTTTGTTTATCTTCTCTATACAAAAAAATCGTATGTTTATTTGCGTTTCATAGCAAATCTCGAATAGTTTTTTGTCAATCGCTTTCAAATTTTGAAATAACGTTTTATTTGCATTTTCGTAAATTCTTATATCGGCGAGGTTGGTAAATACGCTATAATACACAGTAGAGCCTGGCCGGGTCAAGTAATTATATTAAAAATCTAGTATACAGAAAAATATAATTTTTTTCTTGTTGAAAACAATATTTAAAATATTTTTAATAACATAAACAGCTTTTTGTTACTTGTGTATGGCTAAAAATTATTAAAAACATCGATTTTTTCATTTTTGTGATCCCCTTGAAGATGTTTCTCAAAAAATGAATTATTTTGAGTACTTGACTCGTAGCACATAAATGTGAATATCTCTGGTAATCGCAAACAGAAGCAGACCAAACTTTGCCAATATTAAGTATAGGCCTATGGCAAAATAATATAAAAAAATTATCGATATGATTTAATAAGTATTTTTTTAAATTAAGTTTAAAAATTAAATTTTTTTTTTTGGCCATTTATCAAAGAAATTTTAATAACTCATATATAATTTTATAAATTTAATTTTTTTTTTGTTATACGTTTTACAACAACACTCAAATAAACAAAATAACATTAACAAAATTTTTCAAACAATTACCAAACGTGAAATATATACTCTCAAAGATTCCCATAAATTCCTCAAAATATTTTCTATTTCCGAGGTACTCATGTTTCGGAGCTTATTTTGAATACATAACCTGGGTTATTTTGTAAGATAAATATGTTTTCATATGAGTTGACACTTCTAAATTATATTTTAATAGCAAAAATATTAATTTTTAACAAAAAAAAAAGTGATTTATCATAAGGGGACGACACACTGTGCGCTGTTATGATCTCGATGTCGAGGGGATCATAACCTTCCCACGTTACTGCTTCACACTAGTGATCCGCCTGTGGGGTTCGCCAGGTTGACCTCAGAAATCGGCGACAAGCCTCCCGGTTTTGTATTGTTCCGTTTCTGAGGCCAACTGAATGCTGGTGTTTTTGCATTTGCTTGTACCAGGAGTTTTTAGGCCTACCTTTCTTTTTATTTCGTGTTGGAACGTTATATGATATTGCTTTTTTGACGGGGTTCTCAGGATCTCTCCTTTGAACATGGCAATACCAACTGAGTCGGTCGTGTTCAATTTTTTGGGAGATGGTATTTTTAACATGAAGGCTTCCTCGGATCTTTGTACTTCTAATTCTATCAAGCTTTGCCCTTGATGCCTAAGTATAAATATTTTTGCAAATTTGAAATGTAGTAGGTACTAAACACGAATTAAACACTATTTTTTATTTTTAGCCAAACTTGATTTTCAATGAATTATCAAAACAAAAATCGTTTTAATAATTGTCTGATAAATATTGATTTGAATATTTTTTATACAATTACACTGGTCAACAAAATTGAACTTTTTTTTGCCACAAGCACCAAGATATACTTTTCTATAGGTTTTTGATATGCTGAACTCGAATCTGAAGTCAAAAATTGGCCTCCGTTTTTGAGATATAACCGTTATAAAATGCTGAAAAACGGCATTTTGGCTCTTTTCTAGCTTCTGTTTTTATGTGTGGTAATTCATTATAAACAAATTTGTACCGGTGATTATAAGAACAGATATTCTTCTTGCAAAAAATTTTAAAATTGTCCCTATATCTCTTTAGTTGCTCGAGATATCTTAAGTTTCAGTTAGTAAGCTAAAGAGAAACTAAACTTAATCTAAAGTTTAAGTCCCTGGTCATAATATTTTTGCCACAAGAACCAAAACATACTTTTCTAGAGGTTTTTGGGTCGCTAAACTCGAATCCGCAATCAGAAAAATTCTATTAGCTTCCCTTCTTGAAATATAACCGTTATAAAAAAAACCTTTTTTTTGCATTTTATAACGGTAATATTTCAAGACCGGAGGCCAATACCATTTTTCTGATTGCGGATTCGAGTTCAGCAACTCAAAAACCTTTAAAAAAGTATATTTTGGTTCTTGTGGCAAAAAAAGTTTAATTTGTTTGGCCAGTGCTATTTCTGAGTCAAAGACCACTCCTTAAATTTTAAATATCTCGGGAAGTAAAAAAGATATCGGAAAGATTTAAACATTTTTTGAAAGAATAAAACCAGTTCTTATAGGAACCGTTACAAATTTTTTCATAAGGAACTACCCCACATAAAAACATAACCTCGAAAACAGCCAAAATGACGTTTTTCGGTATTTTCTAACGGTAATATTTCAAAAACGGAGGCCAATAAACATTTTCTGACTTCAGATTCGAGTTCAGCATATCAAAAACATATAGAAAAGTATATTTTGGTTTTTGTGGCAAAAAGCTTGTTGACCAGTGTTATTTATTTTTCTTTTTTTAAACTGTCCAAAATCACCCTTTCCAACCCTATCAAAATTAGTCATCCAATTTTATGCACATTTCTTTCTTTTGATTTTCTGTTTATAAACATTAATTGAACTACCTACAACCAAAAAAAAATGTTTATATTGATCTCATGTGTTGAAGATGGTGAGAAAGTTTATTTTTTCAAAATATCATGTGGGGCATGAAATTTCATTTGAAATCTTTTATTATTCTTTTTCTATTAACGATTTAATTTATACTTGAACTTAGTTATTGCTTTGAATAATGTGTAGGGTTCACATCAAGATAATCGCATATAAGGTAAGGTCGACAAGCCCACGGTTTTGAATTATTAAGACTTTTACGGCCAATGCGTTGTCTAGGCACGTTTTTGCTTACATCATCTTTACATAAAACTTTTGTTTACATTAAACTTTAAATTAAATGAAATCATAAAATTAAACTTTTTTTTAATAAATGGACATTAATAAATACATACTAGATAATATTGTTATGTATAAATAAAAGTAGGCAACTATCAAAGTAATGTCACAGCCAAATGTCATTGTTTTATTTAATTCGTAAAACATTCTCAACCAAATAAACCAACTATGTGCTGAAGAAGAAACAACAAAAGATCAAAAAACAAAAGAAGATTCTTTTTATCCCCAGCATCATCGCTTTGTGTGCAAAAGAAGATCAAGCACATCTCTCTTTGAAATCTCCATATATGAAGAACAACAACCACATTGCCAACGTACAAATTTGGAATCAAAGAATGCTGCCAAGCCAATCCAGACAGTGTCCAGAACTTTTCGTTTGCAATTTCTTACGTGTGCATCACACGGTCGCTCCATCTATACGCGGTACAGTGTGTTGCATCAATATACTTATGGTATACTTACGAGGATGCCTTGCCCTAAGCAAGGGCATCACATCATGTGTTGCAAGTTGCTAGCAAAGCGACTACGAAGAAGACAACTAAAAGTAACTTTTCCGTTTCGGGAATCGAATAAGATAAACTTGTCTGCTAATTGGAATACAAGCGCATGTAAACAGTTAAATGAATTATTGGATTCATTTATTGTGATTGTCTTGTTTGGAATAGAACTTATCAAAGCACAAAGTCTTTTCGATCACATCATCAGTCAGCGAAGTAAAACGAAAAAGACAATGTCAAGGAAATTCAATCAGGAATTCAAGTCGTCATTTTTTTTTTTGTTTTTTGATTGTGTAATTAAAAAATGTGTCAGATTGATTGAAATAATATGTGATATGCGCCACACGGATATTAAAAATATTTGATTTGGGCAAGAAATAAAAACAGAAACAGTGACGTGCTAGAAGTTACTGATAAGTCTGATAAGACTTCTTGGAAGATTTAAATGGTTTCTAAATTTATTATCATTTGCTAAATAGGAATTTCGCTGTCTTTTGTTAGAAATAAGTTTAAATAAAAAGATGAGGTCCGAGATTACTACCCTGTGGAATATTTAATTTCTACAGAATTAGGAATTTTGAAAGTCAAACTTTTATCCAACATTTTTATCTTTAAAGAATTATCAATTGATTACAAATTCAAACATTTTATTTGCACATCACTGTACAACAAGTATAGATGACCATTTATTCAAATTTGGAAGAAATGCTATTAATAAACATCATGGCAGTTTTGTCTGTCATCAGTTATTATTTATTAATTAGCTGAATCTGCCAGCATAACGGCTATTGAATAGTTGTCACGAGATTGTCTGACAAATTATTAGCATATAAATCATTTTTTGATGGATATAATGTACAATATGAATATTTTGTGTATGTCAACAATGCTTCGGAAATAAATTGGTGGTTAGTGATGAACTTATGTTAATTAATAGAGCATACAATCAAACCAAAAGCGTGCTATTCAAATACATTTCTGCAGGTTTTCGATTCCGTAAATCGTCGGCTTATGGCTGATTCACAATATTGCGAGACGACCGACACGAGGCGAGAGCGTTGCGAGAGTAAAACTGATATCCAGTTTTTGATGTTTGGCCAAATAATATGCTTCTTTTCACATTCTTCTATATCCTGTCAAAAATAATAATCAATTACCAAAAACAATTCGTAAAATTACCGAATAGCTTAGGATTTAAATGGCCAAGAAAATATCTCGTCTCAATCTCGTCTCACAATATTGTAAATCAGGCATTAGAGTAGAAACCTGCTAACTCGACATAAAAATGATATCAAAAATTGATAAAAAATACAACAAGCTTTCTAATCTTATCAAATCTTATATTTAAAAATAATAAAAAATGGATGGTTACAATTTTTTCTCATTTTAAACATGTAAATTTTGGCTTATGGGGTCATTTTTTAAGATATAATTACTTTAAAGAAAAAAAGTTTGATTAGGTTCTTAAACACCGTTTTCAAACAGGTATAAACCATCTTTCTAGGACTAGAAGTTCAGTCAGGATATGCATGCTTTTATGTGCTTATTAAATTTTTCATGCTTTTTAATATGCTAGAATTAGTAAAACCCAAAAAAACATGCATGTCCTGAGGTCCTGACTAAACCCCTGGTCCTAGAAAGATGGTAAATACCTTTTTTTAAGACGGTGTTTATGGAGACAAGAACCACATCATTTTGTTTTAAGATATGTATATCTAAAAAAATGACCCAATAAACCAAAATTAACCTATTTCAAATGAGAAAAAAATTTGAAATAAAAATCTGCAAAAATTAGAGATTTTTTTTTATTATTTTGAAATAATTTTTCCACTCAGGAACTTGATTCTGGTAAAGCCCTTAAATATTGAACGTCCTTTCATTTGATGTCTCACTCGATGGATTTGGAGACAATTTTTGAAAACGCCATTTTTTCAGACAAGGGGTACCACTTGTATTTTTTTTTACCAAAACTTATTTGGATACTTTGATCCGAAAAAATCTGCTTCCGAATATTAAATAAAAAAAAATATATGTTTGCAAATAATTCAGCAACCAGACCACCAGAAAACTTGAAGAGACCTTTCATTTGATGTCTAACACGATTTTTCAAAATGTATTCTTTTTTGCAAAGGGTATTGTATTTTTTCGCAAATCAGAATTTTTGTAATTTTTATTACCAAAGTGCAAAGGTCTGTTTATTGTAAACTCTTATCAATGAAGCAAAGCTTTTTTCAAGACTTTGGTTCCAAGTTGTGTCCCACCAAAACTAAAAAAAAATATTTGAATGCAGATAACTGAGCAACGAAATCTCCAAGAAACGTTTGGTTTTCAGTTATGAATAGAGCAATGAAAAGATCTTTTACTTGATGCCTGACTAAAAAATCGAAGAAAATTGGGTTTGATGCAAAATTGCGGAGAAACGATTGTCCGCAGAAAAAAAGTTTTGAGGTAGACTAAAACTGTAAAATTCTTGATTGGTTGTAAAAAATTGGTTTTTGAATGAGACGTATTTTGGCAAAGATAAAGCCTGTTAAGGGAAAAGAGAGCAAAAATCATAAAAATCGTCATAACTCGAAAACGGGACGAAAACGAGAAAATTACCTTTTAAGTTTTTCGACTTAAAATTACTTCAGGAATCCATGATTTTCATTTGGGGCGTTGACTGTGGGACACTCTGTATAACACGTAAGCCTTATAACAAATAAATTATAGTTAATAGTCTTGACAATTATATTTCATGTTTTTTTTGTATAAGAAATTTCCTAAGAATTATTAATTCCCAAAGATCGAAAAGTGTTAATAAAGTAATTATTGCTAATCGATGGGGGTTCCCAAACCTTATTGCAAGGCAAAGTACCTAGAAACAATCACAAATCGTCGGTGAAACCAGAAAAGTGTGTAACTCCATTTTAGCAAATTTTATAGAAGAGCAAAAAAACAAAATCGTTTTGAAGGCATTTGTATGAGTTTTCATTTTCTAATTTGCTAATAAAATAAAAACTATGAACTTTAAGGGGATTCTGCTGCAGCGAGACTACACAAGGCTCTAGCGAAAGACAAAACCATAAAGTCGCTAGCGCTTAGATACAATGATGGTAGCTTTACTGAAAATGAAGAACAAAGGTCGACTCTGCTACTTAACACTCACTTCCCAGGATCGCTTCCAACGACAGGAAATGTTATAGAAAGTACAACTTTCAAACCTAACAAAACAGACTGGAAGTTAGCTACAGCTATGTATCTGTTCAGGCAAAAGAATTGACTGGGCGATAAACACCTTTCAACCTTTTAAGTCACCAGGTGTTGATGGTATCTTCCCTGCTCTACTTCAAAAAGGGGCGGAAGACCTGATGCCGTACATTATTAGCATACTTCGTAGTAGCATGGCACTTGGGCATGTACCAAGCCTGTGGAGAAGAGCTAAAGTAATTTTTATTCCCAAAACTGGGAAAAAAGATACCACCCATCCAAAGTCATTCAGGCCAATTAGCCTGACATCATTTCTACTTAAGACTTTGGAGAAAGTAATAGATAACTTCATTAGATCAGAAGTTTTAATAAATATGCCACTTAACCATCGCCAGCATGCTTACAGGGCAGGAAAATCTACGGAAACTGCCCTTTTCGAGCTAACAAATTCCATACAAAGAGCTTTGGATGCAAAAGAAACAGTCCTATGTGCTTTTCTAGACATAGAGGGAGCATTTGATAACACCTCTCATGTCGCTGTAAACAAAGCTCTTGAAAGGATAAAAGTTGCTATCACTGTAGTGAGATGGATCAATGAAATGCTGAGCACAAGAACAGCTGAGGTAAGGGCAGGTCTTAATGTACAAACTATCATCACAACAAGAGGCTGTCCTCAGGGGGGTCCTTTCACCCTTACTTTTGAGTATTGTTGTTGATGAACTACTAGAAAATCTAACTTCCCTAGGTATACGATGTCTCGGTTTTGCCGATGATATAGTAATAATAGCCAGTGGAAAGTTTGAAGAAACTCTTGGCGATATTATTCAAGGAGGATTGAAAAACATTCGGAAATGGTGTCTATCGGCAGGACTTAACATCAATCCTACCAAGACAACAATTATACCATTTACCAAAAAAAGACTTCTTCCCCGTATGAAACCTATACGGTTAGCTGGAGAAGTAATAGAAACACAGAAGGAGGTTAAGTATCTAGGTATCACACTAGACAGTAAACTCCTCTGGAACAAACACGTAGAAATAACCACTGGTAAAGCTACGAAAGCCTTAATGATTTGCAAAAGATTAGCAAGCAATTCATGGGGCTGCAAACCATACATCCTAAGATGGATGTACACTATGATGGTAAGACCTATAATTACCTATGGTGCGGTGGCTTGGCACAAAAGAACCGATCTTGCAACAACTAGGAAATCACTAGATAAAGTGCAAAGACTCGCATGTGTCTGCATCACCGGGGCTATGAGAACATGCCCTACAGCGGCAATGGAGGTTATCCTTGATTTAACTCCACTTCACCTTATTATTGAAAGTGCTGCTAAGGGAGCTATCATGAGATTTGCCAAGGAAGGAACTGGGGCTGGAAAATGCATAGGCAACAGAGAAAGAGAATTCCTGTCCAGATCCTCAGAAGAAAACTTCCTTGACTTTCCAAGAGATGCAATGGTCACAAATTATAACTTTGTGAAAAACTACAATATACATCTCAGTAGTAAAAAAGATTGGGTAGGTGAATCTATCAACTACTCTTTTAAAGTAAATACCATCAAATGGTACACAGACGGGTCGAGAACAGCGGAAGGTACAGGGGCAGGCTTCTTTGGGCCTAGTACCAAACTCTCCGTGCCTATGGGTCAATCCCCAAGTATCTTTCAAGCTGAGGTAAACGCCATTGTAAAATGTGCAGAAATAAACCTCGAATTAAATCACCGGAATAAAAACATTGCCATTATGTCTGATAGTCAAGCTGCCCTAAAAGCACTTAAATCCTACGAAATCAACTCCAAGCTAGTATTGGAGTGTATAGGAAAACTTAACGAACATGGCAAAATAAACAAAGTCACTCTCCACTGGGTACCTGGGCACGTTGGTGTCCAGGGTAACGATGAGGCGGACTCCTTAGCAAAAACGGGAGCAAATTTCCCTTTAATGGGACCCGAACCGTATTGCGGAATAGGAGAAAATGTCATTAAAAATAAAATAAAACTAGACGAGGAGTCCAGGAGAGCAAACAACTTGGCAGAACTACCAAAACTGAGACAAGCGAAAATGCTCCTCGGGAACTACAACCGAGAGCGTTTCAAATCATGTATCAGTCTAAGTAGGAACAATCTCAGGTTAATCACTGGGCTCCTCACTGGCCACTGTAAGTTAAGAAGGCACCTACATATTTTGGGCTTAGTAAATAGTGCAACATGTAGATTCTGTAGCGAAACAGAAGAAACACCAGACCACATCCTGGGTAGTTGCAATGCACTAATACACCAAAGATTTAAACACATGGGTCGCTACCAAGTCGAAGAGGATAAATTGCACTCTTTGAAAATACCCCAAATAATCAATTTCATGAAAGGAATTAGGTTAGAGAAGGAGCTATAAAATGAGGTACTAACTCATTTATCTTAAAAGGGGGGTACAATAGATCTTACAGGTCGCAGTACATCTTACACCCCAAATATCAATTAATCAATCAATGAAGGGGATTCTGAGTTTAAGGAACGGTAGATATTAGGTTTGTCTAACAGATGGCATTCAAATCTAATTTTTAGAAAATTTAGAGTTACACACTTTTCTGGTTTATTTTGTGAAATTATAGTTATTATATTGTTTTGATTAGAAATGTTATGGCAGTTTTACCTCTACTTTAATGTCAACCTGAAGCGATAAGGTTATTTTATATTAGTTTGTAACCCTTATCATGATGATTGCATTCGTTGTCTTCTATTACTTTTACAACCATATTCCCTTAGTAAAATGCGTATATTTACTTCTTTTATAACATATTTTTGTTTTATTTTCAGGTCATGATGTTGATGGCTTCCTTCTAACAATTTTAAATTATAAAATTGTATCTTTGGGACATTTCATGCTTAATCAATTTCGAAAAAAAGCACACAACTAACAAAAAAAAATATGAACTTGGAGCATGCTATTGTAGTTTTGGAAATACTCACATTTCTACACGAAGCCTCATTATCGGTTCAGGTGAGTCATACTCGTAGTTTCCGTAAAATAATATTAACTTCCCTTCCGGCTACAAACATTTTTTTTATTTAAATCAATTTTATTTCAATTGAACATTTTATTTTTTCAGTTTCTTTTGTATAAAAATAAAAAAAAAAAATGTGTTCCCATCGTAAAATTCCTTTTTCATCGAAAAAATAGCGAACCAGTAGTATAGATTGACCTTGATGAACGTTTTGTGTTATTCGTTCATTGTGCACATCATTTTATTAGAATTTATTTGTGTATGGCGTTTTTGTATGTTTTGACAATGAAATTGTCTGTTGTTAATGAAAATGATGTTAATTTGTTACAATTTTCGTTATATATATCTTTTCGATGTCAAAACTGTCGTTAGTCGCTTTATATAGGGGTAAGGTTTCTTTTTGTTTATATTCCTACGTATAACAAAAATTTTGAATAATAAAAAATGAACAGTCAAACCCGGATATTTGAGTGGCACTTTGAAAAGCTGAATCTAAATTAATCGTTCTATAATAAGTTTATAAAAAAGGATTACAAATTATATTCATTGATTTACAAAAGAAATTTTGCCTTATACTTTATACCTGAAAACAATTAGCTTATTTCTTGAAGGAAAAGGGTATACTTATACTGGCACAAATATAACCTGAATCTAATTGGCTTAAGATTGATTGAAATTCCAAATCCATCAGCGGACCCAGGATTCCTAGAGGAAGTACAACCGCATCAGGTGAATTCTAGACTCAACGACTACAATCCAATCAGTGATTCCGTAAATAACAAAGTCAACCACTCCTAACTGTGTTCTGAAAAATTTCCCCACTTAGATATTTCAGTAATACTGCTTTCTTTTCGCCAACAAGAATAATCACAACGAAGTCCCTTAATAAGGTCGATTTCTCTCGTCTACCACCTCAGAAAAATATTGGAAGAATCTCTACTCCTACGGCTGAAAATTTTTTCCAAACAACATAGCTCCTGATATTGTGCAGTTTGGACTCCACTTTTAAAAATTCAACATGATGTCGGTCTCTCATTGAAATCTTATCGGCCCATTGTTGGTTTCTTTCATGATATCTAAAAGACATTGATTTCCGTGTTATCTTATAAAAATGATTTACAAATTTCTACATTCTAATTCTTTGTTACGTCCAACTTACAACTAGGACCTTAAGAGACGGAGTTGTACAAGAATCCAAACAAGTAATATTCCTCTTTAACATCTAGACCTGGGACCTTCCATGCGAACTCGGAGAGCGTATTTTTTGCAGATGATTCCCCGACATACAATAAATCAATATCCTGGTTTCTAGGTTCCAGAAGAGAAGAAGATTACTCCCGTTGCGGTTTAACCAAACCCTGCCAAACAAGAACTGTAGTGTGCTTTAGACAACTAGGATGAGGAAAAGGAAAAGACGCGATACAGGTTCAAGCGGAGGATCACCAAAAACTTCTCAATTTGCTCTGAGTCAACGAAGTCTGAGTGATCTTGCGAATGTCCAATGAGAAGCAATACGAAGGAACGAAGGATATACCTCAACAACAAAGAGAATGAAATTCTACAAACTGACAGATCCTCCCAACATTTTGAAGTAAAATTATTATATCAAAACCACCAAACAGAAAAACGCAAAAACTAGTCCTCCTCAGCGCCTCACTAATTTGTTTTAGAAGATGATTTGATAAAATCTCTAGCAGTCACTAAGACAAGCAACGAAAAAACTAAAGCTTCCAGCACCTACCTAAAAGGAAAGACCAGTAATATCGAAAGTCTTTGATATAGTATTTCTTGAGCGTCTTTATAGAAGTTAATAAAATAGACCTAACAGCTAACACCGCACAAGTTCGGATTTTGTACAAAACCAACTAACTCATTTAAAATGGTCTTGAAGAAAAAAAAAAACTGTTCTTCGGACTTTTAAGATGCATTTCGAGCTTTTGAAAAAGAATGACATAAAGGCTTAAATTTAAAATTATTAAGACAAGTCCTGTTTGAAAAATTATTTAGGTATATGCAATTCTTTTAACAGAATATTTTTTAGAGAATTTTGTTTACCGCGTGAAACACGGAAAAAAGTATTTAGAGTTTTACGAAGTAGTGACCCGTATACTTTAAAAATAATAAATTCTTGTAGAAGAGAATTAATTAGTATAAACTAGTTTTGATATGTACAAAATGTATACCTACTTAACAATTTTTCAAGCAAAAGCATTTACTATTGTTTATGCTATCACCCATTCGCTGGGGTTAACAAAGTACTCTTATAGATCCAATAATTGTATACCTTCTACTTTAACAATTAAAACTTTTTGAAAAGAAATTATAAACATAATTTTAAATGGCACAGGGCCTCTGGAATCTACACAGTTCAAGAAATATCAAAATTTGCTCAGAAGCATACAAAATCGATCATACCAATTGAATGAATGGTAAGATAAATTAAGCTTCTGATTTGGAGCGGAATCAGAAAAGAAGCTTTTATCCGTATAAGTTACCTACAATACGTAATTTTGTTTCGAGACAGATAAATTGCTAGATAAGTTCCATCTGAACTTGATTGAGATCGGGAAGAGCAGGTGGACTAAGTGCGGTAAGAATTCCTCAGTTTTATGAGCACGCATTTCTCGGTCTAAGAGTACTTGAAGATATCAACACCTAGCCATGAAAATAGAATAAAAGAATAATTGATACTATCAAGGAGTTCCACCCAGTACTTTGTGTGCACATTATGAGTATATTTCTCTTCCGCACCCTTGATATTTTTTTTGGAAAAAATACCTTAACACTTAACAAATCGAGAGTCAGATTTCGACTTTGCTATGGCAAGTATAATACCTGACGCAGTTTAGCTGAGCTACCCACATTGAACTTGATTTTTATGATAAATGCCTTTTTATCAGATATCTCTCGTCTCAATCACATTCTCTGCCGAAGTAGGGTCACACTTGACTCTATCTAGGTGGGTTTTACTGTTTAAATATAAAAAGTTCCACCTTCAAACATCGATAAATTGTGGGCGCGTATTCATATATAGCTTATACAGTATAATATAACATCACTCTGGTATTTTAGCTAATTTAAACGTTGTTCATTACAAACAATTTTGAAGCAATTATAAAATCTAAATGCATCCAAATACAAAACAAATATGAGCTCACACAATCGACATCACATTTTTTTTTTTCTTTCATGCTGATTGCTGCTTTGGATGAAGATATGCAGAGCGGAGATGAAATTGAAAATGAAGAGCAGGAGGTATATAAATTTTATTTTTAATTTAATGCGTGGCGGTGAACTCGTCGTAGTCGTCGTCTTCATCGTCGCATAGGCCGGCTCGGCGTCTGGTGGCAATTTGCGCCACCAAAGCCAAAAGGGAATAGTGTGGCTTGCGCGTTAGAAATCCTATACCGCACAGGCAATCCGTACCGTACCTATACCTACTATAGGTATATGAATCTATATGTATATTTTGTATATATTCAGTATTTTGTATGCGGCATTAATTTAAACGAAACCTATGCTATTTTTGTACGTTTTAAGCAAAACGCATTCATCTGCCATTCATTACGATTACGAACCGATTGGTGTAGAAACGATAGTGCACCGCACACAGCAATGCTCGTGCCCATTGCCAATCCAGATCCAGTGCAATATCTACATCTGTTGGGTTTGGGTAATTTTTTTTGATCGTATGCCAGCAAGCACGCGTTGCATGCCGCTAAAACAGAATGCCACCCTACATATTTACGCGTTTCTAGCTTATAGTTCGAAAAAAAGTGTTGCTTTAGTCACGATTACAACTTGAAGAAAAAGTTTCCATTCAATTGAAAGGAAACTTTAACCAAAGTCAAGTTAAGTAGAGTTGCAGTTCATATTAGGTAGATTTGAATTGGGCGCCATTTTTTGTAGCATATAGGATAAAATTGCATTAATTTGAAAAGAAGAGGAACATTTTTGGTTCATTGCTTACCTTGTTGGTACCTATGTGCTGTCTGGGATGACGAGTTGTGAGTGTGACCTGTGTGTGTCGGGTTGGATAAGTATTAGCTTTTCCAAGGGCTTACATGAGTCGTTGGAACGAAAATTGGCCTCTATTTGGAGATCATGTTTCTATCACTTTTATCGGGGATTGCCATGATTTGTGCAGTTTTCCATTTTACCGGGAAAAATGCTGATACAGTTGTTGAGGATGGAAACATCATTCCGTTCCAGCTGTTTTCTTCGGATTATGTATAGTAGCTAGTTATTTCGGCAATCACTTCCGGGATCGGTTTGAAGTGAATTTAATTTTTGAATTGAGCTGCAAAGGCTTCTCATTTTCCTGAATCATTGTGGCTTCTCCATTATGTGGATAAGTGACTCATGTGCAAAAATTTAGTTGATACTTTAGTGTATACTCTTGAAAGCATCAGGTTCAGGCTTCATTAACTGCAGTCTCTATTGGAACTTCATGTTGTTGAGTAATTGAATTAAGTTCCAGTCTTTAATATTGTGCACTGGGGGCCTATTACATAATACGAAACGAACGGCAAAACAACGATAGCCACGACAAACGATAGTCGCGACTACATAAAACGATAATGAATTAATTCTTTTTTCGAGCGCAACTAACTTCACTCCTAATTAGGGCTGTAAAAGTAACGACAAAATGAGTACCCGCATGTATACGTTACTTTTGATACTAGTACCCGCATCAATAATGTCGTTACTCGTTACTTTCGTATGTTTCGCATTTTTCGCATATTTCGTATGTTTCGCATGTTTCGCACGTTTCGTTACTTTCGTTACTTTCGCATGCTTCGTGTGTTTCGTACATTTCGTATATTTCATGTATTTGATACGTTTCGTATGTTTGGTATTTTTAGTATGTTTCTTACATTGGTATATAACGGTGTACAAATTTTTTTTTTTTTTAAACAAAAACAATTTCTATAATCTAAGCTACATTTTAAGGTCATAAACATTAAAATTAGTTGCGGCATTCTCATGTAATAAGAGTTTAAAGGTAGCTATATTGAATTTTTTTCGTTTTTTTTTTAATCAAACGTGGAAACTTTTTTGATTTTGTTCCAAATTTTTCGACAAAACTTTGGTAATTTTTTGTTTATATTCGTTCAGTTATCTTATCACAATTCTTTAGAGACCTTTATTTCAAAAGTACAACGCGCAGATCTCGAAATATTAATACTTCAATACAACCATGTCGAACAATTTTTCATTTATTTTTTCTATTGAGAGTGATTTTCAAACCTCGTTTTCTCTGCTTTTTTTTGTGTTAAAAATTTTGCACCGAAAATAAACTAATTTTTTGAAAAACCAAAAAACTTTTGTACATTCTTAAGCTAAATATCAATAGCATTAACACCATGGCCATAAACAGATTGGTTGGGTCGTGGATATACATACATATTTCGGCCAAATAGAGAAAATACAAAAACGTCTCTTTTGATATTTTTGTATAAATTATCGACAACACAATGATTATTGAACCTTGACACTACTGTTTTAATCGAGACAAAAGTAAACTCCAGATAATTATCTGCAGTTAGCATTCTGACTATGGTACCGACACGAGATGCGAAATGCGACAAATTGAGTGTATCACTTCATTTCGTATCTCTTACATCGGATTTAGTATTGAAACTGGAATCTGGGCCCCTGTTCTGTAACTTTATCACTGGCGATAAACGCTTTTGAATGTCTAAAAAATCCACTTTCTTCTATAACTGAAGCAAAACTTCTTTCAAATTCCAAAATTATGAAGAAAGAAAATATGATATTGAACGAAATTTCTTTAATTTTGATGTTATAAAATTTACTTTAGAGTCGTTCAAAAATTTTATCGCCAGTGATAAAAGTTACAGAACAGGGGCACTGGTCGTTACTCGTATGTTTCGTATCTCGTACGTTTCGTATGTTTCGTTACTTCAGTACCCAGTAACGAAACATACGAGTAACGATACTGTTTAGAAAGTAACGTTTCGTTACTCGTTACGGAAGTGAATACCCGCATTTTAGTAACGAATACATACGATTTGCTACAGCTCTACTCCTAATTGTGACTGTCAAAATTGGCTATATAAACAAACAAAAAAAAGTAAATTAAATTTCTAATCTTTGGTAAAAGTATTTTTTTTTCTGATTGTATTTTGTAGTATTTCCACTCCATAAATAACATAAAAAAGATAATTTTTCTTATGTTTAAAAGAACATACGCGAAACGCTTTTCCAGCCATCGATGTTTTTTTTCCGGAGGTCCACTTGCATTGAGAGTGTCTGTCAATCCAAAGTATTTTGGATTTAGTCTTGGCTTGGGTGTTGGGCAAATAATTCTTAGCAAGGCCGGGATTGTTTTCCATTAAATTTGATAACAACATCCATTTGCTGGCGGCCTATTTAATGTATAAAATATTTGATTATTTTCATTCTTCATTTCCAAATCAAGGGGCACGGTAGTGCCCAGCCAAGTTCTCTAGCAACTTTGGCACTACACCCTTATTTACAGGAAACAACTCAGGCCATTTTCGACCCCCCTCTAATTTCCACACCAAAGATGCTAGAAATTTCAAACTCGCTACATTTATTGAGCTTGTCACCATACTCCTCACAAAATTTCAGCTTTTTACGATGAGTAGTTTCTGAGATATAGGGCTTCAAAAATCGCAAAAACCGAAACTGACTGACTGACTCACTCACTGACAGATCATCAAAATTATGGAGAACTTCCCGTTAACGTAGAAACTTGAAATTTTACACTGTGATAGGACTTGTGGTGTATTCAAAGGGAAAAATCGAAAATTTGAGATTTTCAATTCAGGGGGCGTGGCATCCGCCCATTTTCGCTAAATTTTCATCAAATATTATAGAGCACTTCTGATTATCGTAGAATCTTGAAATTTGGTAGAATGGCAGAAATGGTAGTTTACACAAAGGAAAAAATTTTAAATTTGAGAATTTCAGCCAGGGGGCGTGGCAACCGCCCATTTCCGCTGAATTTTCATTAAATATTATAGAGCACTTCTGATTATCGTAGAATCTTGAAATTTGGTAGAATGGTAGAGATGGTAGTTTATACAAAGGAAAAAATTTCAAATTTGAGAATTTCAGCCAGGGGGCGTGGCAACCGCCCATTTTCACTGAATTTTCATCAAATATAGAGATTTTCAATTCTACAGCCATACTTTGCAAAAAGTAGTGAAATCACAACAAAAACATTACTGTTAAAAAAGGAGCCAAGTTCTCCTATGTTGAAATTATGCTGGCACAAAAAGAACTGAGATGTAAAAGTGTACCAAGTTCTAAAGTTTGGGTTCAAATTCGTATCAATAAAATTTTGATTGTTTACTTGGCAATTTTTGAAATAACTTTAAAAATCGGTAATTAAAAGAAAAATTGTCAAGAGAACAATCAAAATTCAATTAAAATAAGATGACACTGGATCGGAAGAACGTACCTGCTCTAATGATAAAAGTAACTAGAGCCTCTTGTGAAAAAAATTTAAAGAATAAAATAATTTGGTTTTTTAATGAATTTCATATTCAAATGTAAAAAAAAAGACATACCTAGGTACAATTTTACATCATATTTTTCTAAATCGTTTTGACCACAAAACGATGTTTAATATGATTTCTTTTTCCAAAGTAACAGATAGGATATATTGGACGCTTGTTATCCAGTTTATTTCCTTGAAGAAGCAATTTTTTTTCTTGAAACTTGGTCTTGTCTTAAAATTTTCACGAAAATCTAATAAAACGTAGCCAAATCATTATCAAGATGGTAACGTCTTTGTCTGTGAATAATTTGGCTACCTGAAATTAGTTTCTCCTGAAACTTCAAAAACATAAAATTTGTGATGAGCCCATTAGACTTCAGGAAAATGAATTGATTCGTCAACGAGATAAACTGTTACTTTGGAATGGCTGTTCAGCAAAGAATTCTTAAAAACACATTTCAAAATCGTTTGAGCCTTAAAAAAATGTATATAAAAATATGAAAAAAATTGGTATGCCATTTTAAGAAAATACTAATAAACACTTTAATCAAATTTTTAAAAAATGTATCAACAAGTTTTCCAAAAATTGATTTAAGAAAAAATTAAATTAAAATTAATTTTTTTTGGTTATTAATCAAAAATTCTTAATAAATTCACTTTTAAAAATCTTATTTTCTCTTATTTGTAACACAATCAAACAATCAGATGACAATTGACACTTTTCACTCACTTGCTCAACCCCAAAAGTAGAAGCAGAAAAACTTGAACTTTTCTGTGCTGAACAACTTCATGAAACATAAAATGACAGATTGTAGAACAAGTTGAGGCGAGATTTTTTTCATAAAACACAAAATCTTGTACTTTTCGGATCTTTTCAGTTCTTTTCTGTGCGGATCAGATTCATTAAACAGACCTATTTTTTTGTAAATTTTTTTTTTAGAATTTTGATGTTTTACTATGTTTCACGAGCTCTACAAAACATACTAAGTCCCGAAAAAAATTTAAAGTTGGTTTTGTCACTTAGTATTTTCAATTGCATCCTGCTTCCCACTTTCATTTTATGCGAGTGTTAAAACCCTACCCCTCTTTATTCATTCTAAGAATTTTTGGAATAAACAAAATTTATCCAAAAACTCCCCAATTCTAAGAATCTGCTCTGATTATTTTAATCAAAACAACATGGTATGCCATAACCTGAGAAATTCAATAACTTAATGCAAAATGCAACGCTTTATCACTAGACTATTATATGATTTAGGATGAAAAAACCAAAGTGAAATCCACATCGGTGACATATGGCTTCAAAGTGAACGTTTTGTGAGCTGCGCTGCGTTGCTGCTCTGTGTAGTGCTGTTCAACATGTGTGTTATTGTTTTGTTTTCAATAGAATTTGTCTTTTGAAAATTAAAATGCAATGGCTCTCCATTATGACGGACGTTAGAATAATTCAATGCTGGTAGGACAATTAATGTCATATAAGCAACGCATAAATGATTTTAATGCTCATTCATTCGATTGAAAGCAATTAAGCAAAATGCAAAAAAAAAAAGAACAAACAAAAAAAAAAAAACAAATCTGATGAATCATGTCTTTTTAGTTTCATGTAGATATTTTGGTTTGAATTATGCAAGACATCAATATCATCTATCTATATAGAATATACGAGTGTAGAATGAATTCTTCGTTGGCTGAATAATCAAATCAATTTGTGCATAAAAGCAATAAAAAGATTATTTTTTTTTTATTTAGTTTTTATAAACGAAACGTCTACGGCCAAAGTTTACTAGGAATTAGGAATGATTATTTTATAGATGATTTTGTAATATTTTTTTTTTTTGTTGAAAGGGCACCCAAATTGAAACAGGTGCGCGAATTAGTGTATTCATGTTATAGAGCCTCAAAAAAAAAATGCTATAAAATATTAATTCAAATATTAAAGAGGCTTTTTACCACTTGTGGACGGGAGAAAGGTAGTAAAATTTTATGTTTGTTTTTAATTTTTCCATAACAAAACAGACCCTATGGAAGTCATTGCTCTGAATTCCATTTTTTGTTTTTATTTTTTTGAATACTTTCCTTCACTATACCACTTTTCCTGATGATTTCGCAACTGTTCCATTTAAACTTGTGGAATGAAAAGCTGAATTTGGATTTAAACAATAATTCTTAGAAATTCTTAAAAAAATGTCCGATCCAATTGCCAATAACTCATTTTTTATTTTGTATAGCCTTCTGAGAAAAAGTCATTGTTCTTATTGTAGATTTCCTATGAATTCTTAAAAAGTAAGATGATAAAAAAAATATATACATACATAAATAAATTTATAATTTCAAAGCATAATTTAAAATAGTGAAAAATCAACATAACCAAGCATTTCTTTGGAATTTTATACTTGAACATTACTTGCGTACTTATTTTGCTGAGAAGTACTGAGTACTTTAATTGCAAAATTTAAAAAAAAAAAACATAAAACGGTTTTTTTCTGGCATAAGCTAAGAAAATTTATAATATTTTTCACGTAAACAAATTTGTTATATTTTTCACAAAGGTTCGATGGTCAGTCAGTAAAAATGTACCACACTATCCAATAAAAAAATTACATATGTATTTGAAATTAGATTGCTTTTGTTATTCCTACAAAAATGAGTTTTGCAAAAAAATGTCAAGAATCATTTTTTTAAAATTTTTATGTTTAACAAAAATACTTTGTTCAACTTTGATAGAATTTTGGAAGATGTTCAATAATAAAGCGATTTACTTCAGATTTGGAACGTAGTTTTGAGTTTTTAGGGGTTTCTTAAACCTAGTATGCAGCTGAAGCGACAAAATTTGAAGTTTCCAAAGTTAACAGCGAACATGTTAACGAAAAAATACCATCGAGTTTTCTGTCAAAGTGCAAATAATAAAAACAAAAATCAAAAAATTCAAGAAAAACATCAGAAAATAAATTTTAAAGCAAAAACAAAAAAAATTTAATTTCGCTTAAGATTTCATTGTACTATTTTTGTATGGAAAATTTCCTTTAGCTTCAGCTGTGTACTAGGCTTTAGAGGGAAAATCGGACCAAAATATCTGTTAGCCATTACCAAAATGAAAGAAAATTACAATTGGCAAAAACTGCGTCGACTATTTTGATAAAAATAATTGTGTTAGGTTGTACTTTTGAAACGAATAAAAACTTATTTTGAGCCTTTATTATCGGTATCTTGATTTCTGACTTTTATCGTAATCATGCCATAATCTTAACTTCTTGAGACCTGATGGGCATGAACCAAAAAGCAAAAGTGTTTTAAAGAATTTCTTATAAATTTTTACTTATTTCTTATAAATGTGTTATTAATTATCTTACAAAATTTTTAACTAAACACAATTACAAAATATGTTTACCCGAACGTTTACACATGCAACAATGTAATTTTTATTAATAGAAAGAAAACATACACAAATTATATTTCTTATAAGAATCTAATGATTAAGCAACAAAAATACAAGAACTCAACAATTAAACTTTTTGACCGAATTTCAAAATTTCACAAAATTTAATTAAATTAAATAATAATTCGAATGCACTTTTAATATAAGACCAAGTTCATGTGATCCAAGTTTGCATATAATTTTATAAATAATTGAACTTTTTATTAAAAAAAAAAAGAAGTAGTATAATACATATACTCAAAAATTGTAGTAAAAAAAATGTTACGCATACGCCACAGTGGCCGTTTTAGTTTAAATTTTGAAAATATACAAAGTTTGCAGCATTTGCACTACAAAATAAAAAAATACAATAAGGATTTGTACATTGACCTCTGCTTCTTTTCAAAATATAAAATAAGAACAGTACAATAATAATAAATTTATAATTTAGGTATATTAAAGCCTGTTTTTTTTTCTCAAAAGTTCAATTGAAAGTCGTTTATAGTACCTAATTGGATTTAAATTCTTGGGTATTTTATTTTTTAAAGCATTGTAGTATTTCAGTTCATCAGTTTCAGTTTAGAATTCTACATATATAGGTAAACAACTCTTTAGATTCTTCAAGGTTTTGAGGGTCAAAGGAATTCATCATAATTAACATTTTGAAATTCGCATGAAATTTGATATATCTAAGAGGTGCAAATGCACATACTCGCAGCTTAAGACTTTGGTTCACTATTATAAGTTTATGAAATACTTCTTTAAAAAAGAATCCATCTAACTTAATGAGTGTAATTATTCTTGCCTCTATGATATATGATCTTTATTATTTATACCGCCACTCCACTATAATACTCGAGACATATTCTCTCATAAACTAGGTAATCACAATAAGACATTTGGTGTGCATTTAATGAATAGCACACAATAAACCCACAACAACCAAAAAAGCCACATTATAGCTGTCAATCTGTGTGCTACATTGTACCACACATCCAATCCAACTTGATCCAAAATATGAAAATTATGATTGCAGCAACCACAAAATAAAGAGATTGAATTTCATTGTTGAAACATAAAAAATAAAAAAACAAAAATAAGACACCACACACACTGACGTTGATGACAAAACCTATGTTTGTTTACTTTTTGTAGTCTATAAATTTGATTTATTTCTATAAAAGAATTAAATTTCCAAATAAATAAAAATAAAAATCTTTTCAGAATAGTCATGTCCAGAATGTCAGCAGACTAAGAATTGGAGGTGAGATCAAAGAAGCCCTTGGCATTAACTTTGTTGATGATGTCAAACGAGTGCATAAACATCGCAATAGATGGCGCTCACGCAAACGATCGGAAAGTTATTTTTCTGCGTGGACACCTTGGTCAAAATGTGATAACTCATGTTACAAACGTAGGGAAAGGTATTGTAAGATGAAACGAAAATGTGGTTATACAAAGCATGTTGAGGAAAACCGATGTTGGAGGTAAGATATATTAATAACTATGATATTTTTAATAATTCCTATTTTCGTGACCTTATTTTTGAATATAAACACGGTAAACACGGTCGAAACGTCGGAGACAAGATAGAAAAAATTATAAACCAGACCTAAAGCCCACTTAGGATTGAATTTATATGATATTTTTCATAAATAGAGTTGGCTTTTGATGACTGGTATAAAAATAAATATTACACTATAACGGCCATATTATTCACTAGTTTAAAAAATACATCTGGATGTAAATTTGTCAAATGTCAAAAATAAATCCAAATCCAAAATAGTTATCCCGATTTTAACTATGAAAATAGTTAAAAAATAGTTAAAAATTACTAGTGAATAATATGGCCGTAAGAGTCGAAGTAAGGGAGGATTTGTAGATATACTATTAAGATGTATTATTTGGTATAAACTTTCGATACTTTAATCATTATCTACCTAATTTTGATTGGTTGTTATAAATTTGGAGATATGTAACGAATATAAAATACGAATTAATTCGGAAGTGCTAATAATAATAGTGACACCTAAATTATACCAATCAGTACAAAAAATTATCCATTGATTGGTATAAACTTATGCCTTGAACGAAATATTTCTGGATAACTAATGTATGAATAATATGGATTTATGTAACCTTCTAATTTGTTCTTGGCCATGATAAGTTTATACCGTTTGTAGTTAGTTTCTCATTATAATATGATTATAATGGCATAAAGCCATAGCGAAATACTCAATTCGGGGCCGGAAGAAGTACGGTACGAACGTTCAAACATACAAAGTACAATGACAAAGACATCTCAAGACTAATGGAAACAATAACTGGTTGAAAAAGCATTTTATACCACCATTTTCACAGATGGCACAAAAATGAACTGTGTGCAGGCTGCTGTTTTATCTAAAACTATGAAAATCAAACTGATGTTTTTTTCCGGTTTCGGAATAATTTTACTTATGCAATGTCCACCTTGAAGGAATTTTCTAAGAAATTTGTATAAAATAGTCTTTTTTAGTAATAAACTAGTTTATACCAATCAGCTTAACACAACTTTTTTAGTTATTTAAGCTTTTATTTCGTATCTATTATAAAGTACATATGAATGTACGTCAAACGCATTTTCATTATTTGCTTTTTGTTTTGACGTATTTTATACCAATCATCAATAAAGTACACATTTCTGGGTCCTGCGCTATAAGAACGTTTGTACCTTAATTCCCTTTTGTAATTGATTTACTGACGAGAGGCGTTATTTGGTATAAATTCTAACCATTGTAGTTATTTCGTTCGTTTATCTGTTATTGGTATAAAATTGTTTTATCTAATTGATTTTTTTCATATGATATTTACATCAGGTAAAACTTTTAAATTAGCTTTCTTAGACCAGTTTATACCAATTAGCTTTCTTGGACCAGTTTATACCAATCGTTAAAATAAACAAACAAAATCACATACGATTTTATTTTATTTATATTGTGAATAATTCTAGCATTCGTTACATTGGAAGTAGTTTACCTCGTTTATACCATTCAGGCGTAGATATTTAAAACTGTCTATAAAATTTTCAGTTTTACCTACAAGTTTAATTTTACATTTTTTATTAGATGCCCACGATCATTTCAACAATCTGAAACAACACAACCTCGATCTTCTGAACCGTTTCCACTAAATTCTTCAATAGTAAACGTACACCAAATTCGATTACCAGTATTCCAAGAAATAAACAAAAACAAGGACACCGGTGGTGGTCCTTCTTCACATCCTAGTGATGATTTTTATGCTTTTAAAAATTCAAATCGTGTACGAACGAAGAAAAAACGAAAACCAATTCTAATCGATGTTGATGATTATGAAGATTTAGAAAATGAAGATGAATACGAAGACAACAATCGCAATCACTCAGGAAATTATATCGGAGTGATAAAGCTAAAAGGTAGAAACCTAAACACACGAAAGTCAACGCGAAATTTTGCACCAACCGAAGGAAATTTCTCCGAATACGATGATACGGAAGATGATGATACCAGTAGTAGTGCAGGGAGTGAAGATTATGAATCTGAATATGCAGATGCTGAAGATTATGAATATCAAAACTCGACACAATTGTCTGCCAAAGAAAAGAATGTTCTTGATCCGGTGCCACGACATCGAAGGGTTTACTCTAAATGGAGTAAATGGACAAAATGTACACCGAAATGTACAACTCGCAGATATAAGTTAGTACTTCTCAAAAATCATGACCTGAACTTTTTTCATATTTCTGATTTTTTTTTTTTTCTTTTAGAAAATGTCGAATACGAGAACAATGCGGACGAGAAGTTCTGCGTGAAATAGCTTATTGCTACACAGAAGGAAGCTTCTGTCAACAATGGCTACAAGCGCAACTTCAAAAATCCCAACCATACGAAATACGACCAGTAGCATCGCACAGAAAAGACTCATCAGAAACTTCCAATTCGATTGTAAGTGATTTTATAATGAGCAGCAAAGGTTACCGCGGACCCGAATATACTCCCATGAAACTCAAGTGTGGAATAGCGCCAATTAAAAGCCCTAAGCGAAACATGTACAGTATGTTGAAGATAATTGGCGGTAAGGCAGCCAGAAAAGGAGAATGGCCCTGGCAAACTGCAATTTTCAATAGATTTAAGGTAAGGTGTGTCACATTCAAATTTTATTCTATATACCACTCTAGCAACATTTTGACTGACTTATGGACTATCTAATAATTCTAATTTAAAACTAATGCGTTTTGTGTCTGTTCTGTTTGTGTATTTATAGGAGGCATTTTGTGGCGGAACTTTGATTGCACCACAATGGATTCTTACAGCAGCGCATTGTGTGCGAAAGGTGTTGTATGTTCGACTTGGTGAACATAATCTTGATTATGATGATGGATCGGAATTGCAATTTAGAGTTGCTAAGAGTATAAAGCATCCAAATTTTGATAAGAAGACCGTTGATAGTGATATAGCACTATTAAGGTATGTAACTTTTTGTTGCAATGTTACAGGGTCATAGGTCAACAGGGTGTTTTGTTTTTAAGTTATTTAGTATTTTTTAAGTTTTTAGTATTTTATCTTTTTATTATTAAATTATTAATCTCTTATCTTATTTTATTTTATTTTATTTCATTTTATTTTTTATTTCATTTCATTTCATTTCATTTCATTTTATTTTATTATATTTTATTTTATTTTATTTTATTTCATTTTATTTTTTATTTCATTTCATTTCATTTTATTTTATTTTATTTTATTTTATTTTATTTTATTTTATTTTATTTTATTTTATTTTATTTTATTTTATTTTATTTTATTTTATTTTATTTTATTTTATTTTATTTTATTTTATTTTATTTTATTTTATTTTATTTTATTTTATTTTATTTTATTTTATTTTATTTTATTTTATTTTATTTTATTTTATTTTATTTTATTTTATTTTATTTTATTTTATTTTATTTTATTTTATTTTATTTTATTTTATTTTATTTTATTTTATTTTATTTTATTTTATTATATTTTATTTTATTTTATTTTATTTTATTTTATTTTATTTTATTTTATTTTATTTTATTATATTTTATTTTATTTTATTTTATTTTATTTTATTTTATTTCATTTTATTTTTTATTTCATTTCATTTCATTTCATTTCATTTTATTTTATTATATTTTATTTTATTTTATTTTATTTTATTTTATTTTATTTTATTTTATTTTATTTTATTTTATTTTATTTTATTTTATTTTATTTTATTTTATTTTATTTTATTTTATTTTATTTTATTTTATTTTATTTTATTTTATTTTATTTTATTCTATTTTATTTTATTTTATTTTATTTTATTTTATTTTATTTTATTTTATTTCATTTCATTTTATTTTGTTTAATTTTATTTTATTTTATTTTATTTTATTTTTCTAATATTTGGGTATTTTTGTGTTCTTTTTCTCAGGTTACCAAGACCAGTAAATGCAACAACATGGATGGGTTTCTCCTGCCTCCCACGACCCTTTCAACCGTTGCCAAAAAATATGGACTGCACTGTCATAGGATGGGGCAAACGAAGAAATCGCGACCAATCGGGTACCAGTGTTCTACATCAGGCTGAAGTGCCCATCATCCCGATGGAGAATTGTCGATCAGTGTATCATGATTATACAATAACGAAAAATATGTTTTGTGCTGGACACAAACGAGGACGCATCGACACATGTGCAGGTGATTCTGGAGGACCTCTGCTCTGCCGTGACAGTACAAAACCAAATCACCCATGGACAATATTTGGTATTACTAGTTTTGGTGATGGATGTGCTAAACGCAATAAATTCGGTATCTATGCCAAAGTCCCAAATTATGTTGATTGGATATGGTCGGTGGTGAATTGTAATGGCAATTGTAAGCCGCAAACTCCAAAGCGATATTAGTATTTTTTTATTTTTTAATAATTCAAATACGATCATGGCAATATCCTGTTGCAAGATTAGCCCACTTTCGGGTGTTGTGCAGCTGATATGTAATTTAAATTCTTTTCGAACAAATAAAGGTAAGACCTCACCGGAAAGGTGGTACGGGTACGGTATGGGTACTTGTATGAAAAAAAAAAAATTCCAAAACCGGAACATTGAAGTTACAGTCTGGAATTGTTTTTCATACAATTACCTGTGCCGCTACGGCTACTGCATACCTTTCCGGTGCAAACCTTAAGGTCAAGCCGTTTCTGGAGAAGTTCGATCTTTTTGTTCTTTGTTGGAAACAATACCTACTCTCTTAAATAAATAGGTTTACTTTTGACAACCAAATATGTGTCTTTCTTAAAAATTATATTTGGTTTAAAGGGATAAAGCTTAAACAAATGGAAATTTTTGGAAGGGCTTACTAAAAATGTAGCTGCTAGTAGTGAGTGCTCCTGAAGGTTTAAATTCTTCAGCGCGTTCAACAACTGATTTTCTCAAATCCAAACAAAATCCAAGATAAATCTTTGAGATTCTTCTAAAGCTTTAAGAAATCAATGCAACCTTATTATGAAAGAAAAAAATTACTGCCGAAACTGAGTGGAAAAAGCAAATGAAAGAATTATTATTTTTTGTATGAGGGCAAATGTCAAATTATTGAAAGAATTATGGACAATTTATTCAAATAAATATACCAGGTATTAATACGTACTCAATCCTAACAAAAATTTACCTAAGCATAATTTGAACACATCACTTCTTGTATACGTTCTTGTACAATGTAAGTTCTAAAAGCGGTTCTATTAATTTAGGAAATATTTATAAAACTGGTCTAACTGATTTGAAATATATTTTTTATATCTGCGCAAATTAAAAAAAAAATCAAAACAGACAAAATTGTATTAAATAACAGACAAAATTTTACTATACAAAATTAAGACGTCTATGTCGCCTTGGAGGTTGTACATTGTACTTGCATTGTACAAGACTGGCGATTTAAGGTCCTGAATTGATACCGCTAGGAATATCCGACACAAAAAAAATTTACTTTCGGAAGCCGTGTATAATGCTTAAATTACACTTCCGTTAACTTTTGAGCTGAGCTTATCTGATCAACCGTTTGAGCTGAGCTATCGGATGAGATGAGGTTTGATACCTTAACGTACCTATGGTACAACCTGGTTGAATTATTGTTGGGTTGTAAATATGAGGAGTTTTGTGTATTTTTTATAACCAATCATGTCCGTGCAGTTTCAGTACTTCTCGAGGACGTCTGCTTACTCTGTTATAATACAAATATATTTCTCAAAAAAAAAATCATCTCATAAGATGCTGAAAACAATTCTGCCAGCTTCTACCATTGAAAAAGTTTTTTTTTTTTAATATCATCACAAATCCGCTGTAAATTGTACACAATTTGTGTTACCAAACTTCCTGGAACACAAAGTGATTGTTTGAAGAACAGCTATCAAAAACTCACCATCTTACACTTATCTAATATTTTCTGCCCAGCATTTATTCACTGAACACTCCAATAATGCTTTTGGTCAATTGCAAACAACAAGTGTAAGGAAGCATTTAAAAAAGAGAGCTTTTGTCTAGTCTTGCAACAGGATGATATACCTTTTTAACTATTTAAAGAATCTCACACTCTCAGATTTAAAGAAAAAAGTCCTAACACAAAAATATGTACTTACACACACATACGAATTTATCTTTGAAAAGAGGCGGCTGTGAAAGTAAAAAATGAGCCTCAAAAGCTTCTAAAAAAAGAAACACTTGAAGCATCTACAAAACGAAGGTGTATTTAGAACGAAAAAAAAAAACATAAATTCAATATCGAGATAAAAGAATCGTTCTTAAGTCGCTAAATAATAAAATTAAATCATAAAAGCTGAATACTTTGTTAATACTTAAATATAATAGTAAAATATCGATGTTTTTTTACAATATAAAACACTCCAATGTTGAATCAAATACTTAATTTTAATTTTTTAATTTTGTTATTCTCATTATAAACAAAATTTAATATCTTAATTTTCTAAAAACCAAAATTTAAATAAGCATTGAGTAAATACTTATTACTTTTAAAATTGACACAATCAATTAAATTTGATTTCCTTTAAAATAAATTGTTTTTAATTGTAAGTAAATGTCTTAATTTATGTCTCTTTAAAATTATGTAAATAACTTTTCCAAAAACATACTAAAATTATACTTAATTAAATTGAATTAGACTTAAGTGAAAAAAAAAATGTTAAAAACCTTTAGATCATATAGCTTTAAAAAAAAAAACAAAATAATTGTAAATGAATAATTTATTGCACAATGTACATAAGAATTAAACATCATAAACATTTTTAAAATGCATTTTTTTTATTTTACCTATAAATACTTCTTGTCAAACAAAACAAACGAAAATAAAAAACAAAATTCTTTGAAAATGCATTCGGTACTAAAAACGCACTAATCTTAGAATGGGGACCACATGTGTGACACAACACATACAAGAAAACAAACAAACAAGCAATAATGGCACTTTAGTGGAAAATCAGTCCAAGAAGTCGTTATAAAGTGCTTAGGCCACCACCACATCCTTGGGTTTGTTTGTTGGGAAATGAAAATGTGTCATTTCTTTGGTTTTGAAGTGGTGTTTCCAAAATTAGACATTCTAGACACAAAGTGTGAGTTCAAGAAATGATGGAATTTATTTTTAAACAATCCCTCAAAAGTTGTTGTTTATTGTTGACATATTGTAGGTTGTTGCAGAAATTTATGGTTTTCATTTTAAAGTAAACATGCTCGTGATTCTAGGAAGCACTAATGAAAAGGTGATGGAGAGCACATTTAGAAAAAAAAATCCAGAAGGTACAGTTATTTTGCGAATTTTTTAATAATGCTACCTTTTGCTCGGCTTAAAGTAACCAATTTTCTCAAGAAACCAAAAGCTCTTTGAATAAAGAATGGGACAAAAAGCAGTAAGATTTCAGAGGAAACAAAATAATTTGTTGACACAATTTTTGGGTCTGATTTCTCATTATTGAATTGTAATTCCTAGAACGTTACTTATAAAAAGAATAATAATATTTTTGATCACAGTTGTCGTTTTTGCTGAGAATATTTTAAATTTAAGAATTACGATAGTCTTCTAAACCATAAAAATATAGGATTCTAAAAGACCAGGTTTCTGAATAAAAATATGTATGTGGAAAAAATTGCTATGTCAATAATATAAAATATTTCGAATCAATGTTAAACTTGAATTGCATCCATATTAAGGGCTTTGAAAGTAAAAAAAATAATAAAAAAGCAAACAAAAACATGAAAAAGTGTAGTTTTTGTTTAAAAAATGTTTCGTAAGCGACCGAAACATAATGATCTAGATCGGAATAGCTTTATACATAAATCTTTATAGAGGAATAGCTTTCCTCTAAACTAAAAACTGCTAAAAACGGCTTTAAAATAGTTGCCTCCACTGAATTTAGCATAATCCAATTAACTAGAATTGGTGGGTCTCCGCTCTGCTCGAACTTCAACAGTGTAATTTTAGTCTCCCCTATGAGAAACTAAATATTGACTCATATATTGACATACATGAAAATGCTTAATTTGGTATACTATGACCCATGTAAACAGTAATTCAATTGATATCTTTTCTAAGTCTTCATAGATCCAATTCTAAGGTGGTTACTTTTTCTTGCCCATGAAAATTTGTTATCGCTTAAAAATTTTGCAAAACGTATATTTTGGTGATATTCCATGCCTAACATCAGAATTAATGCTTTAAAAAGAAACCCAGAGAGTTTTTTTTGACCGTTCACAAAAATACACAATACATATCGTCCCGTTTCTGCCTGAACCACGTATCTACACAGCAAATTTTGTTGAGTTCTTAAAATAAATTTACATTTTTCTCAAAGTTAAAAATATAAATTGATCAAAGGGAAATCAAGTTATGTTTAAGACATATCGATTAAGTTGTTTCTACACTTAAACCTTTGTATCTTTTATTTCTGTAAGTTTTAGAGCAATGTTTAACAGAAAATTAAATCTTTTAAAAAAATGTACTAACGAGGTTCAAGCAGAAACGGGACGATATATAACATTAAAAAAATTATTTTTTTTTTATGGATTCTAATAAAAAAGAAAATCCGACAAAAAATTCATACAAATCAATTGATAAAATCAATAAAATACTTACTTTTTTGACGATGATTTTTCTGATATCAAAAGAATCATATACGACTTCATTGCTTCAATCTAAGGCTTCAGATTTCGGTTCGACAACTTGATCTACCTCGGAAAACGGGGGAAGTCTCCTGGTTTTGAATTGTTTCATGCCTGGGGAAAACTGATTGCAGGGGTCGTAACATTTTTAGGCTGACTCCTTGCGAAATTGTTGCTTTTGAAATTGCTTCTCACAGCTTCTTCTTTGTACATTAAAGAACCAATTAATCCAAGACTCTCATAAACCTGATTTTCGGATTTTGTTGATTCTTATACGATCAAGCTTTGTTATAGAAATTGTAGAAAAAGCGTAAGCTATCTATATCTGGAATTCGTTTTTTAACAATTTAAGTTTAAGTTATAAAACTATGTAACATTTAAAGGAGATTTAAAACCTTTGGATATACATTCACACAACAAAGTAAGAAAGCAAATAGTATATAGAATTGCAACGTATTTATCTAGTAAAATGTAATATAATATGTCCTTTTCCAACAATACAAAATTATTTACAGAAAAAGATAATTTAACAAAACTGATAACAATAGGACTAGCAGAGCAACTGTTATTCCCAGCATATACATTGTACGACTTATCTCAAAGCCGCCATTCGTTTTTATCGATGTTTCAGCCTTAATCGGTTCATCTATCAAAGAAGTCACTTCATCATCGGGTAAACCTTCGAGATCATCAAAAATGCAATCCGAGTTAATGTCCATATCGAGAATTTGTTTGGCTTGTGATACTGCTACCGAAGGTGTTTCCCCACGGAAGATATATTCTGAGAATTGAATTCCTTGACTTTCTGAATTACAAAAATAGATTCTTCTTGGTGGTTCGTTGACAACAATGCCAACAGTATTTGAATGGATATCAGTCAAACCATCACAGTATATTTGAATTCTAGCTGCCAGTGAACGAAGAACATCTCGCCTGATACTTTCCTTAATTTCTTTGAATGTGTTCTTTGCCTGGCTCCAAATACGAGAAGATACAATACCTGAAAACCTTACTGTTCCATTAAATGGTCGTATTTTAATTAAAAACTCATTTGAAACATTTGCAGTGAGTAATATTGAGGCATTGAAAACTGGAACTTCGTTCTTTTTGTTGTTGTTTTCTTTGAGATAATTTTCAAGAGTACTGTTGTCATCAACATTTTGTTGTTGAATAAAAATCTTACTGTTTTGAATATTGGATTTGACAGCTTGAAGAACTGCGTTAAATTGATTTTCAATATTAACTTGTTCTCTGTTATCGGTGATGGGAAAAACATCTTCCAGTTCATAGTTCGATTCAAAAAGGTACCATTGAGGCAGTTTTTCAACGATTTTACAATCAGCTGGCATTAAATTTCCACCACTGCAATTTGAAAGGACAGTTTTTTAGTAATTCATTTGAGAATTGAATATATGACTTACCTGGATGAGTTTGAAAATATCTTGACGTTGGCCTTTGATGAGGATGCTGCATATGACAGAAAAAGAATCTCTAAATCCTTGGTATGTTCGGCATATTCAAATGTGGAATTGCTGTTTGTGGTAAGCCTGTTTAAAAAATAATTTAAAAAATGAGTAAAAGGTCATGAATATAAAATAAGTAATAACTCACTTGTAAAGTTCAGTTAACATCTTTTTAATATTTTTCGTCTGTTTTTCATCATTTGAGTCGTTTTCTCCGTTGGACATAAAAACACCTGTTAAATTTTGTTAGTCGTTAATATGAATTTTTGGGTGGATTGAAATATTAAAAAATGACAATTTTCAGGTTTTGGCTATCTCTCGAAACATGCAATTTTGAAGCGACAAAAAAATAGGACACTGAATCAGACAAAAACGAAGTATGTCTCATCAATAAGAGAGACACAGCAACGCAGACTCAGTCAAAATATCGGAAGTAAATATATAATTTTGCAGTAGTCAGAGAATTTGTATTTTTTGGGATCTATCATAACCTCGCACAATGACATCAGTGCGAAGAATCACTCTAACCAATTGCTTTTTCTTGGGATAATGAGGCATTTAAGCAGTTAAGCACACTCTCAAAGAACGAAGAAAGACCTGTAAAAAAACCTTATTTACCCTATTTTTACTGTATGGGCTTTGAGAATTTTTCGGGTAATGTTTGGTCTAGTATGTTAATATGCTGGGACATGTTTGCTATATGATTCCGGAACAAATCTTTTGATAAGATTCGGCTTTTTAGTCAGTTTTTCCTGCAAGTCAGTGATGAGGGGCGATCCCAGTTTTAAACTGCTTGACTATCTACTTCTCTAATGCTTGTACATAACAAACTTGCAAAAGGATATTTAAATATTAAGCAATTAATTTTTCCTATTTTCGTGACCTTTCTTGAATCAAAAATGCAATTCTTTTTAGGCTCAATGTTTTTTTCCTGTTTTGTATATTCTAAGGGATAATTTTCACTTCACACTCTATCCTTGATCCATCAATAAAAATATACTTGTCAAGCTATTATCTTGACGTTCAGCTGACCACATTGCATTGTTTTTAACAATGTTCAAGATAGAAGTGCAATAATCCGCGGCTGTGGAAAACAAGAGAAGGTCTTAAGTTTGTTACATTTCTGTGACTGAAAATATTGGCATTCTAGAAAAGTGAATAGAAATCGCACAATAGTTCCAAGGATTCTGATGGAAACTATTAAACGTCAGGGATTTATAGAAACTATGATTACATAAAACCTTGCTGAGCCTAGCGGAATCATTATTTCCTAACATGGATTCACAGTATTTCTACAGCTTTGCTTATTGAATGTTGCTGTGGTACGACTCTTAAGAAATCTTTAAAGAATTTACGTTGTGGATGATATTAGGTCCGTCCCACCAAGTGAGATCTCTGAGGGCTCAGAGATTTTTTAAGTCAGACAAAAAATCTCAGCTGAGCGCTCACTTTTTTTTCGGAGATTTCTGAGGCGAACATTTTAGGATTCATTTCTCAGTTTTATTACTCTTTCTTTAATTTTTTTTTCTTATTGTTTTGGCGTTTGTTTTTTGGTGGTGTGCAGTTATAAAAGTGCTGAAAACATGAGAGATTTAATAAAAATTTGAAGAAACTGTTATTATTTTGAGTTTGTTTCACGAAATAATTTATTTTGAAATAATTTGTATCACTATTTAATATTTGAAGAAAACTTAGAACTGTGTGAAGTTGCAGTTGAAGTGTGAGATTTGAAAAAAAAATTGGATTCATGTGAGAAACTTGTCCCATAATCAATTTGCTCTCTTTCAAAATTACATTGACCTCTCAGAGATTTTTTATCGGTGGGATGCGCCTATTGAAAATTTTTCGTGTAATTTTACTCAGATTTTACAATTCTTCGTTCTATCAAAGATGAAAGATTTACTACTATGTATTTCATACCGGACTCAATGTCATTTGACTAAAGATCCACAAACGAATCTGTACTCAGATTTGGTATAATTCGTAGTAGGGTGGAGCGATTTTATTTTTGTTATTTATTTTTGAATTAGCATAGTAATAAAAAGTTGCACTCTTCATAAACGAACAAAACTGTAAGCATATAGTTGCGCTCCTCATAAACGAACAAAACTGTATGCTTAAAATTTTTAAATGATTTCATTATATGGTGCCCCAAGTCCTCTGAATGCTTAAAAAGGGGGAATTTTAGACCTTTAAGTTAAATGGGGAAAAATAAAGTTCAACATAATTTAATTTAAAATTAAATTATTTAAAAATATTAAGCATACAGTTATGTTCGTTTATGAAGAGCGTAACTTGTTATTACTAGGTACCTATGCTAATTCGAAAATAATAAACAATAAACAAAAATCGCTCCACCCTAATGCGTAGCTTTGCACCAAAAATTGGTCCAAGTGTGTGCGAGAAAATGCAATCATTGGTCATAGTTTTTCAATCCGATAGGGCATGTAAAGTGAACTGTATACAAATCGACGCACTTATGCAACCAGTTTTCCAGCCCAAGTCTGATTGACGAGACAAAGTATGACATCATTCAAGTAAAGCTTGACCTTAACCAAGTGGATGTGCTTTCTGAAGACAGTTAGTTTTGAGCCCAACTGGTCGTATATGTTTGTTGGATGAGGCAATTATGCGCCCTAAACTTCAGAAGAAAGTATGACGAGTTTGTATTTTCTGCCAAAAAAAAAGAGTACGTACAAAAGAAGTACATTTGACATGGCAAGACAAAACCTTGCTTACCTCTACTTTGTATACCCTACTGATTATACTGGTTTCTGTCGCTTTAAAAAACACTTAATATTTTTGGTTGAATTCTGAAAGAATTCTATCTAAAAAAAATCTTTTTTAAGAACATACCAATTACACTAAACGATCCAGGAGTCATTTTGGATGCACTAATCCATTGGTCAGCCAATGATTGCACGTCAACATTTTCAATTGATGGAATTGTTTCTGGGGCAGAGCTACTAATTGATTCTTCATCTTCCGAAAGTTTAGCAAAATGAATGATGTTATATTTGTCATCGGATGTTTTCTTAAATATTAATTTTTTATCAATTTATTTAGTTCAGAATTCATCATTTTAATTGCACTTACTTGACCTATTATTATGCCAAATGCAACCTTTAATTCCTCGGCGGCTTTTTTGAGATAATTCTCACTTTTCTTACTAAAAAATATTGTCGGCATGATGAAGCTTAGTCTATTGTATTGTTTAACTCTAACGAATGTGATGTTGGAATTTAATTTGGAATCTTTTAAGAAAATTTAAATAAAAAAATCTTTTCCACAAATAACAAAATTATGGGCTGTTCTTAAAAGTCAAAAAAATAAATCAAGTCCAAATGTCAAAGTTTGTTTACGTGTGATCTTTATAACAGGAGTAGCGTTTCATGTGGTTAGTAGAGGAACTATGTTTATCATTGCCAGCATGTATTTACTAGACAGATAATTATTTCAACTTATTTTTAACTTTTCACAGAAATTTTTTTATTTAGGTATGCAATAAAACATGAGGATTTTATAAATTGTTCAAAATCAAAAAATTAAAGTACGATGAATCTTATGTTTAATCTTAAATTTAATGAGTCTCAAGGTCAATTTTAAGTTGAGGTTAAAATTATTCTCAAATCAGCTCAAGACATTTGATCAGACAGAGTGTGAACTGTGAATTCAATTTTAATACTGGAATTCAATTTTAATAAGATACTTAAAAATAACATTCAACGTGGACATTATTCCTAAAATAAATACTAGGAGTTGGAGTCCCAAAACCAGGAATTGCTTTACTATAAACATTTTTCCAGTTTTCCAAAGTGGACTTTTTCTGTTCTTACCAGAGATCAGAAATAAATCTCAACCTTTTCAAAGGTTCCTTAATAACTGTTAAGGCTTGGCCACACCGGAGGGTATGCGGTATAGCGGTAACGATATTTGTACTAAAAAAATTCCACACCTGAACGTTGATGTGTCAGTTTTGAATTTTTTTCATACAAGTACCCTCACCGCTACCCGTACCGCTACCGCATACCCTCCAGTGTGGCCAAGCCTTTATTTGTCGCCTTTTTCAATAAAGGTCATAAAATAACCTTTATTTTTAAAAAAGGAAAATTTCGGTCAAGGCCTGAGAGAAACCTTTATTTTGTATTTTTTTATGTTTCGGTCAACCAGTGAGATTTATCGCTGAGAGAAAAAAAATAAATCTCATCTGCAAATGTATCAATTCCTAGAGACACGGGAGTGGTGCCATATGAAAGCTTATATTCTCAGCTACCCGAAAGTGGTAAAATCGGGTTTTTAGATTTTTTTCAAAATTTTAGAATATAGCAGGAAGAATGTGTCATATAAAGTTAGAGCGTATGGGTTGAGTTGAGACAAGAAAAAAATCGTATGAATGGGTCTATTCTCCTCTGTTTAGTCAGAATAGGCGAACAGTTAATAAGTTCCAAAATGTCTTGCCATTTTCGAAAAATTAAAAATAAAACAAAATTATTTTTTTTTTCTAAGAAACCCCTTTATTTATTGTTTTTACTTGGCTGGACTTGTTGGAAGAAACAAAAATGAATGTGCAATGTGCTACGGACACACAAGGAAGGGAATTGAAATGGTACCTAATGGGGACTTTTCACGAGTCGATTTTTGCCATGCGGCGAAGCTTTTCGACTCGTGTGAACGTAAGTCGCAGGCGACTAAAGTGACATCCCCATAGAAAAATCCTAGTCGACCGACATATCGTCGACATATAGTACCGACATATAGTATAGTGGAGTAACTAAAGCTCAAAAATTGGCAATATTAGGGAACCCGGCCGAACAGCTTAGATTTTGATGATATTTTTTTTCAAACGTCGGTAATTAAAAATACTTTAAAGTCTATAAATTAAAAATTGCCGGTGTTGCCGTTTTGATTTTTTAAATTTAATTGAAGATTTTTGTGAACAAAAACAAATTTTTTTCAAAAATTTTTCTTAAATTTCATAAATTAATTGATGCCAAAAGATTGTCTAGGAAATTCAAGGAAAAAAAATATATGGGAGTGAGGGACAATCTTCCATAGTTCAAGCGATAGATGCAATTTTCTTATTAATTGACTTCAAACACAAAAAAAAAATATTTGAACACAACGGCAACACCTACAATATTCAAATATACATTTTTTAAAAGCTAGAAGCTTAGTCATATATGTAAAATTAAAATTAAGTTAATTGAATGAACGGCTTTTGAAAGAATGGTAATTGAACTCAGATTTTTGAAAAAAAAAAAATTATTGAAAACATTTTAACATGTCGTTTTTTAAACTTGGTCGTAATATAAAATGCATTTATTTTCAATTTTTTTTGGCCGCATTTATTATGATTTCAAATTATAAAAGGAAATGTCAATATGTATTACGGTTTATGAAAAAAATTAAAAAGTATTTCATTTTCGAAGAACTTTTTTTAATAAAAGTTTTGAAAAAAAAATTTAACTTATTTTTTTTTTAAGTTCAACATCTAAACATAAAATTATTTTTTATTCATTTAATAACCCTTACTGTTGAAAGTTAAATAGCAAAAATTTAAAGTTCCTATTTACCACAGTCTTTGAGAAAATTAATTATTTCAATGCAAAAATTCAGTTTTAATAAAAAAAAACCATTGAAATTGAAGTAATTTTTCATTTTTTTTCAAAAGTGTGATATATTTTACCTTTTTTGCTTCGAAATTCAACTTTTCAATATTTATGGCCAAAAATTTTTTTTAAATAAATTCATATTTTAGTAGAAATAGTTTGGAAAAAAGTCATTTTAAATTTTTCTAATATAATTTTTTTTTTTAATTCTGAGTTTGAGGACCATTTTTTCAAAAAGTCTTGATCAAATTTAGTGGACTTAAATTTAAGAGATAAGAATGAGCTTCTGGCTTTTTAAAAATGTATTTTAAAATATTGTAGGTGTTGCCGTTGTTTTCAAAATATTTTTTTTGTGTTTGAGGTCAGAATGTTAGAAAATTGCATTTATCGCTTAAACGATGGAAGATTGTTCCTTACTGCCTTTTATATATTTTCCTTAAATTACCTAGAGAATCTTTTGCTATCATTTGTTTTATGAAATTTAAGCAAAAAAAAATGGTTTTGTTAAAAAAAATTTAATTTTAATTTTAAAAAACAATACGGCAACACCGGCAATTTTTTATCTATAGACTTTAAAGTATTTTTAATTACCTACGTTTGAAAAAAAAAATCGTCAAAATCAGAGCTGTTCGGCCGGGTTCCCTAATAATTTGCTTTAGTTACTCTACTAGTACCTACATAAAATCAAGAAATAAAAAAAAATTTTTACACTCATGAAACTTGACTAAAAGTTTGCTTTTGGGATAAGAACCAAGGACAAAAAAGTCTATAACAAAAAGTTGGGTGGAAGGGTGTTTTTTCGCGGACAAGAGGGGGTGAAGGTCAAAAATATACTGAAAAAAAATGTTTGTCGAATATCATCATATGAAACATGTTTTCAAGGTATTTTTTGATGCTGAATCTAATGACATAAAAATAAAGTCAATACGATTGCTCTAAGCAGTGGCGTATTGAGGGGGGGGCTCAGGGGGCTCAAGCCCCCCCCAAGCCTCCAAAATCATGTTACTATTTAGCTGATTTCATCATAATCTACATAATTAACTGAAACTTCTTCGTAAATCGTAGAGATTTAGAGGCAGCTCAAATGATCGAGCCCCCTCCAAATTCTAAAATGGTTATTTGTGTTTGTTTGAGTAAGTGCCTTAGTTGACGTTGAGGTTTGGGATTTTCAGGATTTTAGTCCAATCCAGAATTCTTCAAATAATTTGTTTGTTGTTTTGACGTCGAATTACATCACCGTTATATTTTGCAAAGCTTCTTATGCAATCACGTCGTATTTTATTGTCTTGAGTATATTACTTTTTTTCAAAAATAATATTTTTCTCAAAGATATTGGAAATACAAATTTTTTATATCTCAATATCTTAGTGGTCAACATAGCTAATAATTTATTTAAGCAAATTCCAGTTTGTGCTTCTGATTTGTATTAAAAAAGGAACATATTATTAAAAAATATATATTTCGGATTAAACATCAAAAAAATTTCATTTAAAATTAGTTTTTGAGACTTTTACGTTCTGCATTTCACTTTTTGAGCATTCACTTGCGTTCCCGATAGCGAAATTAGGTGTTCTACATTTTTTCGCTCATTTCGATTTCCTGATCGAATTCAATTCTCTTTGTTTCTGCTCGTGAACTTGGTATCTTTTTCAATGAATCTCCAATTTTTGGACAAAATATTATCAAAACTTATATTTTTATTGTTTTGTAATATTTATTTGTTGTTAATTTAATACAAAATACATAAAACACATGAGGCATGAAATACATATCATGCCTCTGTGTTTGCAACCTCATTCGCTTTACACTTTATCTAATTCATTTTTCTTTGAAAATTTGCAATAATATCGCCCATGTTCTGCATTTCACTTACAAAATGTGACTTCTTATTTTTTCTTTTAAATTCTGGTTTTTTCTAATAAAGTTGCCAATAAAATTGCATCCATGTTCAAAGTAGCAGTAATTAAACTTTAGAAACAAAATAAAAATGGATGATCCTTCAGTTTTGACAGTTCGAAGCATTTTCGAAGTTTTCGAAATCGATCGAAGATCAATTTCACGTGAAATTGAAAAGTGATGCCAGTTCACTTTCGGTCGAATTGCGGAAAAATGGGCATCTATGCCGAAAAAAGTGATGAGTATAGCTCAAAAACTAGACGTGATAGGAATAAATCTGTAAACAGTTTTGAATTCAGCACATGAAAAAGTTCGAACGAAAAAGTGTTTTTTTTTTTTAAAGGTTACTAAACACCTTGCTGTTTGTGTAAAATGTTTGGGATACAAGAACTTGGAAAAATAGCTACTTTGAATGTGAAAGGAGACAGTAGTACGAAGTTGTCGGGAGCAGTAAAATGCTACTATACGAATTTCAGTACCGCAGCACAGCGCTTTTCTCTCGATCAAGGATGAATAAAACAAAATGCACGACTGGGTCGCACGAACTTGCTCTTGGAGTTAAAGTTGCTTAAATTTTTAAGACTTTTTATATAGAAATTTGAAAAAAAAAATAAAATTCGTTTAAAAAAAAAATAAAATAAAATCTGAAATTGAATTGCCCTCCAAAACAAGTATGCAGTTTTGATTGATATATTAACGTGTATTTTTAGAAAAAAAATTTTCAAAATCGTTAGAGCCGTTTTTTAAAAAAACAATTTTTTATAAATAATTTTTTGGAAAAAAAGTTTGAAAAATAATATTGGTATGCCATTTTGTAGAAATCACTAATCAACATCTAAAAACAAAATTTCAAAAAAATTCAATGTCCCGTTTCAAAATTTTTTTAAAAATCCAAAAATTCTTTTTTTTGAAATTTAATTTTTGGTTTATATTAAAATTATATAAATGCTTCTTCACAAAAAGTTTCGTTGAAATCGAATAAGAAGTTTCAGAGATATTCGAATTTGAAAAAAACGGTTCTATGGCAGGTACCGTTAATAATGATTTTCAAAAAAAAAATTTTTTCATTGAAATATAGACCTTAGCTTGAAACTAACATTTGAATTTTTTAAACAAAATCGTTGGAGCCGTTTTCGATATATTTCAATTTTACTAAAATCGGTATATGACAAGTACCGTTATTTTTGGTCCAAAAAAATTTATTTAAACCCCTCTGGAGAGTCGCCAAATAACTCTACATACCAAGTTTGACATTAATCGGTCCATCCGTTTAGGCTGTAGGTCCTTATACAGACAGACAGATAGACAGACGGACTTCCGGGACCCACTTTTTTGGCATTGTCTACCATCGTAATGTTATGGAAAAATGTTATCTCAACTTTTTTTTTTTTGTACGAATGCATAACTTGATATATAGTACCTATATCGCAAGTAAAAAGGAGACAAATTTGTAGTACATTTACCTTATCAAAAATTTTTGAAAAATTTTTCAGCCCCCCCCAAATTTTTTTCTGGATACGCCACTGGCTCTAAGTTATTGCCGATTAAAAACAAGGGTGCTTGTTTTTTTTACTTCAACAGGTAAAATATAACCAAAACCCATGTGAAAAACATTCTACACTGACAAAACTCGGGATGAAGGTTTTAGATAAAGCAGGGACAAAGGATTCATATAGTGTTTACAAATATTTTTGATGAAAGGGTGTTTTTTTGGTGGATTGAGCTGTGTGTGAGAAAGGTATCATAACAGCCGACTTATATTTTATTGATTTTTAAAACTTGGTGAAAAAGTTTTATTTGGTATAAGAATTAAGAATCTATAAAGGGTACAAAATTATCTTGAGTGAAAAGGTTTTTTTTTTAAGATATGATGAAATTCGGAATTAGTACCAAAAAAACTCTGAAAAAATTGTTACACCAATGAAAATTGGTACAAATGTTTGATTTATACCTAACAGAAACCAAGAATCTAGGTAGTCTATAAAAATATTTTAGGTTAAAGGGTGTTTTTTTTTTGGAAATAGGGAAAATCCGCGATAAGTTCGATAAAATCAATGGTATAAAAGTTTACCCTTACGAAATTTATTAAAAATGTTGTCTTTTCCATGGGAATTACGAATAAAGTAAAACTATAATTTTTTTTCATCTGAAAAAGTGTTTTATTTAGGTATAGAGAAAATATGGGTATATTTGAAAAAGTGTGTAATATTAGAGTAATATTAGTGGTACAATATTGAAATTCAGCAATTATGTTACTTTTAAGATTAGAAACAAGTCTATAAAAATATCATGGTTAAAAGGGTGTTTTTTTTGAGTGAAAACAAACATGGTGGTCACACTAATGAAATTTGGTGAAAACATTGAATTTGAGATAGAAAGCAAGAATAAAAGGTTTTCATAAAAAAAATTAGGTGAAAGGGTGTTTTTTTTCGAAGAGACAGTAAAATCTGTAATTGGTCCTAAAAAGCCCTTGATTCGTGTAAAACGTCTAACAACTTAAATATAAACGTTCAATTTGTCATCGAAACCAACGGCAGCGGACACCCGGGAAACAGGTAGTTATTGACTGTACACAAATTTTCTTTTTCCAAATTAAGTCATTTTTTTTTTAGAAAATTTACCCTCCTGAACAAAAGGGAATACCTTCCCATCTATTATGTTTTCTTGTCTATCGACACAACCTACTCGCACTACCTTTTTGACACGTTCCTCCTGGATCACCCAAAGTCAGGGTGTTTCGTATGCAAATAAGGACAATTAGTGGGTGTAGGTATATTCTAAAAATAAAATTTTTCCATAGTTACGCTCTATCTTCAAAGCTGGTACCTACCACTTTCACTTAGATGTAAGAAAACGCTTACTTTGATATACGTATCTAAAAAACGACCCGAGAGAAAGATCTTAAGACAAATCGATAGTTCTGAACTTCTGATTTTAAGGATAGTTATGAACCCGAAATTTTTTATTTTAAGGTATGATTTAAGCTCTTAAACGAAAAAATCCTGAGAATCCAAAAATTCGCCTTCTATACCTTCCTTGATGTTTTTTTTACTACTTAATCTTGTCCAACACAATTCGAGCTTCATAGCCAAAGTGCCGTCTATAACTGTCCCGATCGTGTGTGTATCTACTTCCTTTTCATGGTATTTTTTTAAATCTTTTTTCTTCAAGCAGTTAGATGTTTTAAGACTGTTAACACTAATATCTCAACAATAAAACTTGGGTCTTAGTTATTTAGTGTAAATAAGTTTCATTCAACGAAGGGCATTGCATTGGTAATACCTAAGTACTTTTTCTATTAGCAGTCACACCGTTTTCTTATCCCTACAAAAACCTAAAATAATTAAGTCTTTACCCAAATTATGTTCAAAGAAATATAACCGGAAGTTAAATATGGCGCTCTAATTTGTTTTTGAATTACTATCAATTTATAACTCAACAAATTTAAGCCCCCCCAAAATACACAACATGATGAAATTATATATTTTTTCATTGCTTCAAAATATTTGAATGATGAGAAAATGTTAAGAATGTTTATCAGGAAGTTAGAGACTAAGCCATGATTTGAATGAAAACAGTTTTATGACACAAACAATAGCAGCTAGTGGAATTAACTTTAAACAGACCTCGAAGTCTATTAGTTTATGTTCACTTATAGAATACCTTCGGGGTTATTATACCTCGCGCTGTTTATGTTTCTACTCAACCTATAAAGCCCAAGAAAATGAATTACGAACTAATTGATATTCCAACACATGAATGGTGCATCATTTTTTTTATTTTGTTGAGCTTAAAGAAGCTTGATAAGTATTCAAATTTTTAGCTGGGTATTTTTGGTTTAGTTTATATTATTTCAAACAGTATAAGCGGTATTGAGGCGCTTTGTGCATACAACATTACTTGTTTCCTCTATTTTAAGCCTGGAGTTGTTTAATTAAAAGTATAAGCTCAAATATAAACATTTGAAGCGGCTAACGGACGTGACATAAGCTGCCTACACATTTTTTCGGTTTGAAGTTCATCAACCAAATGATCTGTTAACCAAAAGTTTAGTTAACAATCGAGACCCGGGGCTTATTGATCGGTCGAAACTGTAACAAAAAAAAAATTAAATAAAAAAAAAAAATCTTAAAAGTTTAAATAAAATAAAGTTAAATTCATAAAGGTGCATATAAAACTTCCCAGTGATAAATTGCATTGCAACTTGCATATTGTTACAGAAAAAAAAGTAATTATTATACAAAAATAAACTTGCTGAGCCAGAACTTATGCAACATCCAATAAAATCAATTATTCTTTATTTGAAAAGTCTAGTTCCTAGATCTATAAAAAGTTCTAACCGCTTTGATTTGTCCACCTGTTGCATTACGTAAAAGCTATATAGCAACTATATGCAGCAATGATTATATGAAGTGCAACATTTTGTAAAGCGTGCTTTAGAGTGTTCATGAGTTATATGACCGTAATTGTGCATTAATTAAAATTCAACAATCTGTTTTATTATTAATGTAATTTTTATAATCAGCCATCATGTAACATAAGGTATTTAAATAGGTTTTAAGGTTAAAATAAAGAAAGAAAAATTTAACGATGATGTGGGCAACCAACCACAAAATGATTATTCATAATTCCAATTCGATTGCACCACATCTGGCTGACTCTATTAAAATCTTAAGGTTCTTATAAATATTCTTAAGGAATTAATATAAAATATAATTGCATTTCTTCAATTATAGTTTCATATAATCATACAAGAGAAAAATTTATTAATTTCAATTAAAATAAAATGCACGACTGGGGTCGCACGTACTTGCTCTTATACTAAAGTAACTCTTATGTTAAAGCTTTTTATTCCAGAAAATTAGGAAAATTTTATTATTTGATATTTTCAAGATTATTTTTTATATGTAAAAAAATAAAATCTGTTTTTATAATTAATTAAACACCGTTTTAAATGATGTTTTTCAAAAAACCAAGTATGCCATTTTATTACTTGTATAAAAAGGTATTTTTAGAAAAAAAATTTCGAAAAATGTTAGAGCCGTTTTTTAAAAAAATAATTTTTTATATATAACAAATTTCTAACATTTTTCAAAAAAAAAGTTGGTATGCCATTTTTAAGAAATAATTGATTTACGCATAAAAACGAAATTTCAAAATTTTTCACTAACTCGTTTTCAAAAAATTGATTTTTCAAAAAAAAATTTTGAAACATTTTTTAAAAATCCAAAAATTATTTTTTTGAAAATTTTCTAAAATTTAAATATTACTTTTACTTAAACGCTTTTGTATAAAAATTTTCGTTGAAATCGGGTTAATCTTGTACGAGATATTCAAAAACCAAAAAAACCGTTCTATGGCAGGTACCGTTAATAACGGTACAAAAAATATTTTTTTTATTTCAAAAGTTGGCTCTTATGGTAAATACTAAACACAAAAATTTTAATCAAAATCGTTAGAGCCGTTTTTGAGTTATTTGGTTTGAATTGAGAAATTTGTATGGGAGGTACACTTTCTAAGAGAGATAAAAAAAAAACAAAAAAAACCAACTTTCAGAATACCATAAAAATCATCTGTACCAAATTTGAAGAAAATCCGTCCACCCGTTTAGGCTGTGGAAATGTGTACAGATGGACGTACAGACGCACAGACGCACAGACGCACAGACGCACAGACGCACGGACGGAATTGCGAGACCCACTTTTTTGGAATTCTCCATCATCGTAATGTTGGTTTTGATTAAAACCTCAAATTTTTTTTTCGACACGAAACCAATACTTGCCCTATTGAGCAAGTAAAAATGAAACATTGCTATGTGATCCATACAATGTTAAAAGTGCCTTAATTGATGTGTCGAGATTAGACCAAGTTTATGTTCTTCTTATGAAAGAGGGTGTGTGTGGTGAAATGGCAATTTGTTACTGTTGTAACTGCTTTTCTTAATTAAAATACAATACTTCGGGTGCATTAAAAAAAGTGAATATATATAGAATAGGTGTTTTTTTAGAGCTATGCTGTAGGATTTTGAGTAAGGACTTATATATCAACGCACCAAGATAAAGGAAAAAAGAAAGTAGGGTAGAGTTGCCAAATTCCGGCCCTCTCCAGTATAGCCGGCCACCTTTCAGAAAAATCGTTATAATTAGTGATTTCGTAGGATTTATTCCAAATTTTTGCTCTTATGCTGTTCTTTTAATTGTCTCTCCTTAAATTACAATATTCTTATTTTTCTTGTTTTTCAGTTTTCTTAGAAAAAAAACCGGGTATGGTTTTTTTTTATTTTACTGCAGAAACCTACTATCGTAAATAGTGTTTTTTGGAAACAATTTCAGAGCTAATGCTTTGAAATGTTGTTTTTCTTATTAAATATATACTATTCTTAAAATAAAATAGGATTTAAATAGGAAAAAATGTGAATTTTGGTAATTTTAAGGAGGGCCGGAGATAGAACACAAAAAAGGTCTGAAATTTAAGAGTTTCCTGTATTAGGCCCCCTTTTATTGATAAAATTTAAAAAAAATGGGGAAAAATAGATATATTTTTAAATCTTTTGATGTTATAACTTATTAACAATCAAAACGGTTTCTATATTCTTAAAACACAAAAATTAAAATTAAAAACATTCAATTTGTTTAAGCTTGACCTAATAAAGTCTGTGGCCGGAAATGGGACACTAGATGGCCGAAAATAGGAAACAAAGGCCGGACTTAGGAGAATCGGACTTTTTTATACAAAAACTTAAATAAAATATTTTTGGGAAATATTATTAAATTAACTTTTTTTAAACATACCGAAAAATTAATAAATAAAGTACATTTTACTTCAAGAATTATTCGAAAATGTTGATATTTGACGTTTCTGTGCATTATTTTATGAGACAAAATCCTTAACGGGCCGGCTACTAGCAACTCTACCCTAATGTGTATGCGGGCCATTTCAAAGTAACGGAGAGGACATACCTATTGACGCTTGTTTCCATTATATCTCGTTGAAGAAGCTATGTTTTTTCTTGAAACTTGGTAGGTCTCACGGTAAACTAATTACATTTTTATTACTTTTTACATTCGAAAAAAACTTTAAAAATATTTTTTAATGTAATTTTTCAAAATGAGTGAATTCTTGAGTGAATCTAATCAAAAACGACATAAGATTTTAGAAATTTGTTACTAAAGGTTTCGGTGACTATATTTAAGAATTAATTTTCTAAAAAGTTGACTTGAACCCGAATCAAAATCATTAAAAAACACAACGGTAATACTAACAACATTCTCCATTCAATAGCTCAATTTAAAAAAGAATTATTTTCAATATTTTTTCTAGGAGAGAAATGGGAGAAAATAGAAACAAATATATAACTATAAAATTGGATGGTGATGAAATATCATCATTTTAAACACACCTCAATGTTTAAGGGATTATTTCTTGGGGAATATTGGCTATTCTACATCATCTTCATGAGATTAATGATTTTCAAGATGTTGATTTTCGAATTTTGTCAGTTTCGTCAAAATCTTTTAATTTTTTCACTTATGTTTATATGGCGAAACAAGTCCGATCAGTGGTGATCTCGATTTTGGTAGATACATATTGTTTTATTAAACTTTATGAAAACTCCAACTCGACATCGGCAAAGAGCTCAATTCATCATTTTGAATCAACGCTGCTCAAAAGTGTATTTCATCAAATAACTTTTTACGCCATAATAGTTACTATGCTGTTAGTTAGTGCAAAAATATAACTTTTGAAATTAAATCTAATCTAATGAACCTTGAGTAAATCCAAACAAAATGAAACCAACCTAAAAAATGCCCCTTTATCTGTACGTACTTTTGAAAAGAAAAAAAAATTAACCTTATTTTCATTTGTGAATAAATAAATTGGGCTGGATACACAGCGGCGATTGAATAAATTAAATCTATTTAAACAAAATCTTTGACCGGTGTAATGGGGGGTTTTTCGCTGATCAAATGTATATCCATTCAGGTAGACTGAAAAGCCATGCCTTAAAGATAAGGAATTCATAATTCAATTATAATACTATTAATAGAACAAATAAAATCTAATCTAATCTAATCTATATGCATTTGATAAAGTTAATATATAATTACAGATACAGAATAAGCGCTTAGAAAATGAAAAGGTGCTGACGGGATATATTTAACTATTATCAAAAATTGTTTTGTTTTTTCATAATATAAAGTTTATGTTAGACAGAAATGGAATTTGACAAAGATGCTCTTCATTTGTGTTTAAAAAAAAGCAATTTATTCTCCTAGCGTTTAACTATTTTCGAAAAAAATTGAAAGTTAAAGTTTAAGCAGATTTCATTTGATGTTTGTTAAGTATTTAGTTTAATGACCTAAATCTTTTCTCGCCAAATTACATATATAATTATGTTTATTCTGGAGGCAAACTATATTTTCCCAGAAAAGAACTAAGTTATTCTTATTATGAAGAAAGTGAGGTAAGAAAACTTTCTAAGAATATTTTAAAATTTAAATGTATGTGAAGTAAATTTGATGAGATAATTAGATAATTATTTATTAAAGCTCAAGGGCTTGTTCTTTTGCAAATAATAAAAAAAAAAAAAAAACAAACAGCGAATGGGACCATAAGTTTTCAGTAGATATATGGTGGGAAAGTGGATAGTGAGTCAACCATTTAAGTTCTGAGTAATGGAGCTGAAAATACGAAAGGGCAGAAAGTTCTTGATTTTAGGAAAAATTACATCTTTTAGCTTCATATATGTATATCTTATGAATTTTGGTTATAATTTTTTTACCTCCTTACCTCGAGAATGCAGCAAAAATGAGAAAACTACGATCAAAGTTTTTCGACTTCGAATTACTTCATTAACCCTTGGTTTTCGTCTTTGGCTGTGGGATACCCTGTAAACAAACATAGTTTGGAGTCAATAATAGTGTTTTGGAAATTTTATGATATTACATGATGGACTTGCTCCGATCGTTGATTAACTATATTGTGGGTCTTAAATGACAATGTTTCCACCATCAGAAAAGTCTATAATTTTGTTGCTGGATGTTGAATCGTGCGTTTTATGATTTTTCTGTTTCGTTAGATGTTAAAATATTTTGAAACCATTTCAATATCATAATTTTAGCTTTTATATTTTGTGCATCAATTCTTAAAAAAATGTCATTGAATTATTTCCTACCTCTTATGATGCAGTCATGTTGGCGAAATTAGATCCGATATCGATCGCCTCAGTTTTTTTTTACAAACCAAGTTTTAATCAAAATGTGATTGAGTAAAAATCTCAACAACTTGAGTTTGATGCATCCCACAAACCAAAAAGATGCGATCTTAATCAATTGACGTCCAGTGTGCAATGAATGTACTCCAATTTGCCAATTTCCAGTGTCAATATCCGTTTGTAATGCACACATAACTTTTCAGAAAGTTCAAATTCAATGTCAGCTAAAACTTCGGTCATCGACTTTTATAAGAAATTATTTAATCATCATTATGCCATTTATTTGTTTGCGGGTACACACACACAATCATTTTACCTTGAAGAATTTATATTCTTTTTTTTTATATCAACAAAGCTTACATTATTTTGGCCAAAAATTTTAATTGATCTGATTTTTTTCGATAAAAAAATAAAAAAAAAAAAAACAAAACAAAATCAATTACTTCATAACACTTTTTTCCTTAAAAATGATTTATGTTTTTCAATTGTTTTTGATGGAAAGAAACCAAAAAGAAAAAAGATAAATGGCCTATAAAATCGATTACACGCCATTGAAACTTTTAAAGATTGCTTAATAAAAGTATCCTATTGTATTTGGTTATAAAGATTCACTAAAAATAATAACAAAAAATTAGAAGATTCCATCCATCATTGGTTACCATAGGGGTAGAAATTGAACCATGAATCTAAACAAAAGAGCTGAGCTTCGAACTCGATTTTTAAGTTTTTAGTTTGTTCTGCTCTTGTAATAAGCTGGGATTTCTTTTACTCCCATAAACTCTTGCAACAACAAAATATCATTCCAAACACAGTTTTTCATTGATAAAAATATTCATGTACATGAATTTAACGCAGTCATGAAGGGAAATTAGTGTTACACATGCAATATTTGCGCGGTAAACAAACACCAAACCAAGTACATTGTTGGTAAAGTAATTTGATACATAATTATGTTAATCTTAATTTGTTGATGTCAAATTTGTATTTTTTTTTTTAGAACAATACACAAAATTACGAGAATGATAAATCTTTTTCTTTTAAATATCAAAAGACGGTCAATTGATCTTATCGAAAATCATCGCCATTGATTCAACTCATTTATCATTATTTTCTCAAGCCTTCCTTAACAATGCCTGACCTAACGCACATTTACTGTTTAGGAGTAATGTTAATAATAAATTCAACGAGCAACGATCTTTTGTTGAAGTTAGTATAAGCACAGCCTCATTGGAGTGTGCACACGCCGAGCGAGACCAAAACAATTAAATCGAATTTTTAAAACGAAACAAAAATTTTATTCAAATTTTGTATTGTGTTGCTGTTGAATAAATTTATTTGTTGAAGTGTTCGAAATATTGTGGTTATTGTTGTTTTTTTTGTGTGCATTGTTGAAAATTTGAATTTGATAATAAATTGATTGTCATTCGATTGCATTGAAAATTCAAAAAAATAGAAATCTTAAATTTATTGGTGGCTTATACATATGTGTATTCAATAGTGGAAATATATCCAAAAATTATGGAGGCTAAGAAAGTCCAAAGGATAAGCATAGATCACCAGGTAGTAAAAGATCTAGTTTTATATATTAATAAACACATACCTAAACAACATTTAAAAAAAAATTTAACTAACGATCCAATGCCATTGAATTAATTAAATGAAGTTTATTCAAGTACTTTTATTTTCATTATGTGAGCAGCCGGATTTTCCTACTCTATAGTGTAGCTTTTGAATTTTATATTGTTAATTTTTTTTTTTGCCTAACCAAGCTACATGGGTATTTATAATAATCGTTTAAATTAAGTAAACATTTTATGATTTCCTTTTTTATTATTAACATTTCATTGCTATTTCAATTCAGCTGATTCTTGGCTAGAAAATCTCTCATAACCTTAATAATTATGCCGCAATGTGAGCATTGTAAGTTAATAAGAAAAAACTTACAGCAACAAAAACAAACTATAGAACAACTTTATTTTTTGTTGTATAATTACATTCAACAAAACTTATAGAGTTGGAGTATAATTAAATGTTAATGTATGGGAAATTCTTTTGAAATATCTATCTCTAGTAGTCGTGGTCGTGAGTGCATTCACCTGAATCGAATATTTTATCATCAAATCTACAATACAATATCCAACAACAACAACAACAACAACATCAACAATAACAACGATAACTATATAAATATGACCTTGACATAGTTTTTTTCAGTCTCATGCCTGCGTAACTAAACTTTGTTGATACAAGTATCGCGCTGTTGATATTCTTCTACACTTACATTTTTAAGTAATGTAAATTTATTGTACATAGACAGAGGGAGAGATACACGATACGATGCGGCACGGCTGGCATGGTGCGGCGCAGCCAGCAAATGCAGGTCTTTATGAATATTTGTTTGTATATTGTAATGGATCTCAAAGAAATTATTGCAGTTTTATACACATATCTATTCATATGTATACTTACTTACATTACTTCAAAAGAGCCAGAGTAATTTTGTATATATTGTTGGACATTAACATGAATAAAATAATAAATTATAAGTTTAAGTTACAAGTAGTTTAAGGTTCAATAATATTATTTTTGATTTTGAAATTTGTAAGCATAAAGATACCACTAAAAAGATTATGGTTTAAAACCATCGAATATATCTCTTTATCAAAAGTTAAATACGTTTAAAAAATATTTTGAAAGTACAAAGATTCACACTTGGCTTTTATTTTAAAAATATCAATTTAATTTCAAGTCGAAAGCTGGCTTATAATTTTTGGTTTAACCAAAACCTGAGACTGAGAACTCCTATAGACTGCAGTAGATATTTTTTTTAGAGGTTGGGTACCATTACAGGGTGTTAAATTTGCATTTTTTGAATTTGTGTTTGCATTGAATCGTTTTTACATTTTAAATACAAAAACAAGGTTATTTCTTTTCATTAGGTATCTCGAATATCCAACCAATAAGACTGTTTTAAAAACTAAAAAAACATGGTAATTTAATTACTTTTTTATCAGAGGTTTGTAGGTTTGAATGAGTACATCATATTATGGCACTTTAAATTTTTCATAGACCCTCAAAATTTCAAGATATCTTCCAAAAACAATTTTTCAATATTTTCCGGCTTCAAAAATTGTGTACTAAGTCATTCTTCGGTCAATTAAGATGTTTTTACAGTTTTAAATAAAGGAATATTGTAAAAAATATTTTCTTTTTATATCAAAACACCAAATTAGGTGTAGATTTTTTAAATTGAACCTCAAAGCTTAGCATTTCTTCTACGTTTTTTAGGATTCGGAAACCGTTTTAAGCTACATTTTAAGTTTTAATTTTTTTTATAAACAGTTTTGGTGTCCTTTTAATGTTGAATCGAATTAGCTTTTATATATTAAAATCGATTAGAAACTGTGGAAGCTATGATTTTTTTATTCGAGGAAGAAATTTTAATTTATTGGGACAACTTATTTCTCTGTTGAAAATTTGTTATGGTCTTAATTTTTAGAAAAATTGTCAAGGGAAAGAAAAAATATATAATATTTTTACTGTACAACTTTTATAATGTTTTACAATACCTACACAATTCAAATAATATAAAATGCACGACACTTTTTCTTGCAGTTCAAAGCACTTTTATGTTAGTTTATTGGTAGGTTTTGAGAGGTGCCTCTAAATGAATTTTAAAGAAATTTTGTTGGGGAAGAGCCGACCTTTAGGGCTTTTTGACTTTTTTGAGAAAAACTAAAAATGCAATTTTATTGCAATTGCTTTTAATATTACTTCTGCAAGGTTTAACCAAATTCATTAGATCCCTTTTCGAGTTATTTGGTATACCTAACTTGAAAAATTTATATGGGACGTACACATTCTAAGTGAGATATAAAAAAAAAAAAAAAAAAAAAACAAACAAAAAAAAAAACAACTTTCAAAATTCTATAAAAAATCATCTGTACCAAATTTGAAACAAAACCGTTCACTCGTTTTGGCTGTGGAAATGTGTATAGATGGCCGCACAGACGCACGGACGGAATTGCGAGACCCACTTTTTCGGAATTCTCTATCATCGTAATGTTGGTTTTGATTAAAACCTCAAGTTTTTTTTTCGACACGAAACTAATACATGCCCTATAGATACGGTGACCATCCGTCCCGGTTTACCCAGGACTGTCCCGTATTTCTATAGCTCGTCCCGGGTTTTTATTTAAGAAACCCGGTACGTATAAGTGTCTCGTATTTTGAAATTTGTCCCGTGATTGTCCCGTATTTGCACATTCTTTGATTTTTTTTATTGAAAATTTAATTACTTTGGAAAACAAGAAAACAGTCAGTGGTTGGAAAATAAAAGTTTTTCTAATTTTCTGGATAAGATTTAAGATATTTCCTTAATTACTTAGTTTCAGCTTGAAAAGCTACCCCAGGAAAAGTTTTTTTTTCGAATAATTGAACAACATATTGAAGAGTTCAGAACCTAGTAAAATTTTAAAACTTTTAAGGGCATGTTAAAAGTTGAATTAAAGATTACACAACTTCAAAATCGATTTAAATAAAAATAAAAATGTTAAAAACCAGCTCCCACGATTTTGATTAAAAAAATATTTTTTTAGAAGTTATTAACAGCACCTACCTATTATAAAACCGTTTTCTTCATTTCTGACTTCCTTGTAAACGATTTAAGTGATTTCAACGAAAAATATTCCATTAAAATCGTAAGAAATCTAAGGGATGATTATGAAAAGTCATTTTAAAAATCAAATTTTTTTGAAAAATCGATATTTTCAACACGATCCAATGAATTTTTATCTGTCCCGGATTTCGCTCCTAGAAATATGGTCACCGTACCTATAGAGCAAGTAAAAAAATGACTAAGAACTGAAATTCCAAAAAGTTGCATTCTTTTTCCATATTAATAAATAATAATTTTAAAACTATTATTATACATTTAAAAAGTAGTAGTAATTTTAGTAAAATATCAAGCAGCGCTTTATGAAGTAATATTCCTCTTTTTTTTAACGTTTGCAAGTGTAATTGCATTTTGAATTTAAGCCCCACAGCCACAAACACTTACAATTGGGAAAGACTTAAACTCATTTTGAAATCGAGATAAACAGATAAACATATTTCTTTGGATCATTTTCTTTTTTTTTAGTTTATTTTTTTACCATTTAACCTTTTAAGTGCCAAGCAATCAATAGGCTAGCTTTAGGGTATGTTTTCATGACGAAAATATTTTCCATTAAAAGCTCTCAACCTCAACTAACTTCCATGAGTTTACGATATGCCGCTTAAAGGGCGATTACTGATCAATGTTCACCACCTACACCAATTTTTTGAAGATTATTTTCAAATACATAAATGGTTTCATCATGATACTTATTATGAAATTAATAATTTGACTCGTCTTTAAAGGTTTGTTGATATTTTAAACAATTTTTTATGAAAAATGTTTAGGCTAAGCGCCCACCTAAGACCTAACAATCGGCTACTCTAATTTTGTATTTATTTATCGTTTAAGTAAAGTACGCTTTTTTGAAATTTATTGTGGACAATTTTGTGGTGTTGGATGTGTCAATCAAATTGACCTTGATTTTTCCATCTGGGCTACTATATTTTTTTTTGTTTTTGACATTGCATAAGTCTTGTATATTCATTCTCGGTCTTCTGATAGGTAGCGGATTTTTTTTACATGTCTTCCAAGGGTTTTTTCTCTGTCCCAACGCGACTTCATAATTTTATTAATAATTTCCAGTCTATATGAAAAATGTTGATTGGTTATCTTAACAGTTTATCATGAGGTCAAATTTGTAATGAAATTAAAATTGCGTATACGCCACAGTGACCGTTTTGGTTAAAGACTTTTTTTTTCAAAGGTCATTCATAAATTTCTCAAATGTCTCTAAAAATATTTTGCACAAGGAAACTTAAAGAAGAATGTTTAAAAGTATGCAGTACTTTAAAGTTTTTTTAAAGGTGAAACAAATTCATAAAAAAAATATTCTTTACCTTGAATTTGTAAAAATACAGTAGGTACTGCATTTTGTTTTATAAACCCATCAAGTCTGGAACTTTATTAATTAGTTAACACCTTCAAGGTAAAAAGTTTGAAATAATAAATAAATTCTATTCAACAATATAATATTATTTTGGATAATGATTCATTAATGATGTGGTCGAACAAGCATTAAAGATAGCTACTCTTGTACGATTCAGGGAAACAAATTAACAAATTCACAATAAAAAAAGTGAAGAATTTTTAAGAATGTCCCCTGAGTCACAAATTTCATACATAAATTTATTTAAAAAAAAAAACAATCTTAATTCCGGAAAACAATTATGACAAGGAATTCTTCTACATTATTATTAGTTGATTGTTGGAAATCGTTCTGTTATTTTTTTTTTAAACTTAATTATGTATATGGTTATTAAGTTCATTAGTTTAAGTTGGTAAACTTTTGGGGACAATATAATCAAATTGAGTGAAAATTAAAAAAAAAAAGTGGATTTATTACCCACGGTTGTGATTTAGCTTCATACAAGACCTCTTGGATTTCCCATATCACAGTCACACCTAAGAAGTCACGGAATTTTCCAAAATCTTTTACAATTTTCATCAAATCGATTGAATGGCTAAAAAATCTGTTACTGTCTTTTGCTTATTTACAATTGGGGAACTTAACTTAAGGCCGGGAGATTCAATTGGGGGCTTTAGATTTTCGGTGCTTAGAACCATATATTCAATCCATTTCAAAATCTAGTTCAGTCGTGGGAACTATGGTCTTTTGACCTAGCTGTTTGTTGTCTCGAAACCTATTCTTTAGCTATTTGTCTAAGAAAAAAATCTACAAATCTTCAAATATCAATCCGGAATCCATTGCATAGACTTTTGTTTATAATTCATGATAAACGTCATACTATGCGTGCTGCGCGTGCGCATGTTTCTTTACTTAGTCACAAAATGAATTACCCTTGAAAATTGAAAAGTGACCGCATTTTCAAACTTGTTCATACATAAAATTTTATATTCCCAATTTTCAATTAGGGTAAATTTACAACCTATGATGATAATAAATGCAACCACACAGCAGAATCCGTTAGTGAGTCACTATGGGTAATGTCCGTTCAAATTTCATAAGCCAATACAATATACCTACAACTTGGAATTCCCATACCTGCTCCGCCATACTACTTAAATTTTATGAGGTTTTTTTTTTTTTGCTTTTGTAAAAGTTAAAAATAGACTTCATGTTATTTGTTCTGTAAAAAATAAAAAAAAAATCTCATTGCGAAAAAATGTATAATCGTTAAGAAGTCTGCGCCTAAGCAGTAGCTAGTTGTGCAATTGCATTAGATTGTTAAGAAAAAATGTTCTATGTACCGACAACATTGTAAGTTTTTGCTTTTAATTATGACATGTATGGCAATTTGTCAATAGTTTAAATGCGGCAATGATGTAGTTCCTCTATGCAAAAATGTTGTCTTATAGCGTTTTCGTTTGGTCGTCCGGGACTGTCCGGAATTCTCCCGAACGATTCTGAAACTGATCGTTTGGCACTCAATGACAGTTCTAATTCTGAAAAGAAGAGAAAATCGATTCCGAATTTTGAGGCAGAATCAAAACCAGAATCACGCACACATGTTAATACTTAAGACGTCAAAGTAATGAAATGTCATTCTTTGTTATTCATTTCTCAATTTCAAGATTTTTAACTATGCACAAACTTTAAACTATATTAAAATAATGTGAAGAAAGAAAACAAAAATAGATAAACTTAATGATAATAAAAAAAAAAATAAACAAAACAAAACTTTCATCAGACGTTCGCATTTGATGTTTCACAAATACAAAGAAACCCAAACTTCAGAATAAAAAAAAAGTATCTAACTCTGATCGTTTGGCATTCCGGATCGGACAGTCCCGGACGCTTCTAAGAATTCCCAAACGAAAACGCTATTACAATATTTTTATTTAAAAATAAATAAAATATGCATTTGAGTTAAGATATTTGTATCCTTTATTTAACTTTGCTAAATACCTCTGACAAACAACATTTATTCCCCTTTTTTAATAAGAAAATTTTTGATTTTAATTATATTTTGCATAAGATATTGGACCAGTTCGTTTAAGCTGGTCTGCCTTAAAAATATTGCTCCATTTTACGTAAGCAAATGCCATCAACAAAACATAAAACCTTGACAATTTGCATATTGTGATGTCATTGAACTTCAACAAGTTTAATGTATGAAGATACCTACAAGCAATTACTTACTGGCTACCTATAGGTAGCCACTTGTTAAATGTTCGCGCATAAGTTAAGATGTTTTTTTTAAATTTATTCATAAAAACGCACTCAATATTGATTTTATAGACTTGTGGTACTTATACGTACGTAATTATTTATTATTACGAGCACGCACAAAAGTGAAAGTATCCTTCTATACGTTTCTTTGATGAGACCACCAGTATTGACCTTCACCTCTAGTTATTAAATCAAGTTCAGTGATCTTTTTATTAAATGATATTTTATTAAAGTCAGGTATCTTTTTAATGCATCGGCGGCAGCAAGCTGTTACAAAGAGGTTGACAAAAGCTTGCAAATATTTTAAAGGTCTTAAGAATTGATGGATCGCTGTTGATAGCACACGTTGTTTTTTTTTTTATTGGAAAAGATAAAAAAGAAGGGATATAAAATTTTATTTTAAAGTGTCTTTACATAGTGATCTTCTCAAATATGTAAGTAGGGCATAAGATGCCAAAAACGAATAAAAATATAACGTTGCCAGTAACAACTGAGATGAAACGTTTGAAAAATATTTCTTCCAAAAAAAATGTGTGCCTCGAAATTATATATAAATTATATAAAATATGTATCAGTATAATTATGTTTGCCTAGCTTAGCTAAAGTAAGAGGGTTTTTATTTTGGTAAATTTTGTTCTTGAAAAATCAAATGCTATGTCAAATCGCATACCTATAAAAAATTGAAAAATCTTTGCAAGTTTCTAAAGTTCTTAATAAAATAATAACACGGTGTAACACTCAAAATATACGCGGGCGGAGACCTATCAGGTTTTGTAGAGCTAGTCGCACTGAATACGAAACGGTATTTGAAAATCCCCTAACACCCCCAAAATCTGGAGTTACGGGCAAAAAACGGTTTTTTGGACCTTCAACCTTCACCCATTGAAAAAATTCTAGCTTCGACAATTTTTTACCCATTTTCGATAGAAGATAAATATACCTTTTTAACAATGTATAAAACATGTAACTCGTTTAAACCACTTAGAATTTATAAGATGTCAAAGATCAAAAATTCAATTTTTTAAAACTCATTTTATACTATTTTTGTCCATGAATTGAATTTTAGTAAATAAATTACTTAGACAGAAAACTGCCTCAATTAATTCCTTATCGAAACGTGAAAACTATATGTTTCTATGTCTTCTAGTTTTTGGGAAAATTGAAAAATTATTTTATCAGATTTTTCTTTTTTCAAAATATTTTTTGTTTTCATTTGTTTTTATTTTTCAATTTTCTCAAAAACTAGAAGACATAGAAACATAATAGTTTTCACTGTTCGATAAGGAATTTATTGAGGCAGTTTTCTGTCTAAGTAATTTATTTACTAAAATTCAATTCATGGACAAAAATAGTATAAAATGAGTTTTAAAAAAAATTTTTTCCCCTATTTTTAACTTTGAAATCGATTATTTCAAAAACAATTGGTAATATTATATTGATTTAAAAATTAGAATCAAATGCACAATTTTGCCTTTTGGAAATGGTATCATTTATTACTGTAAGTGTTGCCGTTGTTTTTTAATAATTTTTTTTATTTTGATAATTTTTTTTTAGAAAAATGCCCCTCCCACCTAAACGGGGGGAGATAGACCCCCCTAACAAAGAAAAAAAATGTTTGTATTGAGCTCCTCTACAAAAATCCTTCATCAAATCCTGGCGCCCAACTTATCCTACTACGTGCCGAAACAACATTTTTGTTCTATGCCTAAAAGTTCGAATTTCTGTAACTGGGTTGAAATCGAAAAATTTTTTTTTCTAAGCCAATTTTGAAGTGATTTTCATAAAAAATACCTCGATCAATTAGGAAATAGATAAAGTTTTAGAATACATTTTTTAAATAGCATGTTGTCTTGAAAACATATACTTTAAATTGATGCCGAAGTTGGGCAAATGACAAAAAAAATTGAATTTTTGAACTTTGACATCTTATAAATTCTAAGTGGTTTAACCGACATAACATGTTTTATACATTGTTAAAAAGGTATATTTATCTTCTATCAGAAACTGTAAAAAAATCGAAAATGGGTAAAAAATTGTCGAAGCTAGAATTTTTTCAATGGGTGAAGGTCCAAAAAACCGTTTTTTGCCCGTAACTCCAGATTTTGGGGGTGTTAGGGGATTTTCAAATACCGTTTCGTATTCACTGCGACTAGCTCTACAAAACGTGATAGGTCTCCGCCCGCGTATATTTTAAAACCTCATTTTTGTAACACCGTGTAATTAATCTTAATAACAATTTTCCACTGAAGTATGTTTTGTTCAGCTCCAAAATTTATATTATAAGTGCTGTTAATGACTAAATAAAGAATTTTTCGAATACGTTTTTTGATAAAACATGTTCATTGATGAATAACACTGGCCAACACACAAAAATTTTCCAGACCGTTGTTTATCATTTCTTGCTAAATTTAGGGTGCTGATTCCGAAAACATTAGGTTTTTTCTAGCAGCTCTAGTTCTTAAATTATTCATACAAGAAAAGCCATAGAAATTCATACGATTTTTTTTTTTAATTTTTTTATATAAATTTTTTTTTCTTAACTTACTGAACCGAAATACAACAATACGTTCGAAATAATTTTTTCGAAACGCTTGTAATAATAAAATCTAAAAAAAAATACTATGAAATCACCCCCAAATTGTGAAAAATGAAAATATCTAAAAAAAAACTAGAGCTCCTAGAAAGCTTTCAGTGTGATTTTTTGGCTTAGTGAACCCAAATGCATTAGGTTCGACAAAAAATTTTCTGGAAAATATTAACAAAGTGTTAAAATAAGGATTGCTTTAAAATTAGTAAAAAAATGTGGAAAACCTTAATATTAAAAAAAATAGAGCTCCTAGAAATAAATGAATGTGATTTTTAGGTTAACTGACCCTAAATACATTAAGGCCCAATTTATTCACTCTCCATTATTTTTAAAGGCTCCATTAAAAAATATAAAACTGTCAAATCGCATACAAATTTTAAAATTTCCCTTTTTTAATGGCGACTTTAAATTTAATGGAGTGTGAATAAATTGGACCTAAGTTTAATATAATTTTTTATGGAAAATTCTAATAATCGCTCAAAATAAGGAAAACTGAAAAATTATTATGAATATTCCCCAAATATGAAAAATTAAATATTTCAAAAACTAGAGCTGCTAGAAAGAAACCAATATAATTTTTGAGCTTACTGAACCCAAATCTATAAAATTAGACATAAATCTTTCTGGAAAATTTTAAAATATTGAAAACTGTTGGCCAGTGTAATTATTTTTTTAAGCCATAGGTATTACAAAAAATAAAAATTTTAATAGTTTGTTTTTTCAATTTTAAAAATTTATTTTTCATATTATTTTTTTCCATGATATTTCTTTAAAACTGGCATCTTTGGCCAAGACTGTCAAATTGCGATGCATCAGCAAATCATCGCCTTAACTATGGATTTACAAAAAAAAAATAAGTTTTTTATAATTTATAGGGAATTTAAAATCGAAGTCAAAAGGCGTGTTTTTTTTGGCAAAGTTATCCGCAGTAGGATTTCGAAAATATTAACACTGAACAAAAATGTATATGCAGACACCAAGAGAAAGTTAAACGTAAACTTATAAACTTGGTCAAAATTCTATCCGCAGCGTGGTTTAGCTTCTATTGTTATCGGCAGCTACGTGTTGTTTTCGTACTGCAAGTTGAAATATATTTTTTCTCGAACAAATTATGTAATTTCGAATTCAAAACAACAAAAAGTTCGATCTGCAGTCGATTCCTTTTATAAAAAAAAGAGGTCACTACAAAATTCCTATAATAGTCGATTCTTTTTCCTTGAATGAATTCCAACGAAAAACAATCGCTAATTTTTCCTGAAGAATCGATCCCTTTCAAATCTCTTGCAACCAGTTCTAGATTTTGTTTATTTGTGAATTATAAATTATTTTGTATTGTATTCCTTTCTTATAAAATATAAATTGCATATTTCAAAAACCCTTCATGCTGATTTATGGTAAATTACTAATTTTATCAAACATCGATTGTTTTGACGTCCATATTTCGAGTTATAATTTTTTACATTTTTTGTTTTTATGTGTGACTTTTATCCATGTATCTATAAAATTCATTGATTCTTATTTCTATAACTTTGTGTTAAAAATATCGCTTTTCGATTAAAACTTTTCTTTAGGAAACTTATTAAAACATAAATTTTGTGGAGGATGATTTTTTCGTAATGAGCTTTTTTCAAAATTTTATGGAAATACCAAAAAGAGAAATTAACTAGGCTACACTATATTTCGCAATTATTTTTCATTTGTTTCAAACTTTTTGTCTTTTTGAACCAAATGGAAAGTGGAGGGATCTCAAATGGTTGATGCAAAGAAAAATTTTAAATCTTGAATGAATGAGACTTATTATCTGTTTTGATACATATTGGTAAAACTTCGATTTTATTTAGACAATAAGCAAATAAAGAGAGAGAACTTAATATATTCAGGTGAATACTATGATTTTAATTTTTTATTGTGCCGTGAGGTTTAATTAAATTTGCATTTGGAAAAGTCCATTTCTGGATGCTGCTTCATAAATCTGCAATAAAAAGAGAAACGATATCACCATACATTTTGAAGAAATATAATAAATTCCATCTTACGTTGAAAGAATATCCTGCTTTTTCTTTTCTTCACTCGTTGGTAGACCTAATTCCTTTTGTTTCTGATCATACATCATTTTTTCAACCATACTTCTGGTCTCTCCATCCAAGTCAGATAATTTTGATGGTTCCGGGTTAATCTTTTTCGTTGAAATTGGTTGATCGGTTGAAATTAATCGGTCCCACCATGACATTTGATTAATCTATCAACAACAAAAAATAAATTATATTTTTTTATGATGAACATGACTTTTGTAAGAGATGAAGATTGAACTAACCTTTTCCAATGTAATGACAACAGTCTTGGTGTCTTGCAATACCCATACGGAATCTTCTAGTTTAACTTCTGAACACAATTCACCTGAAATAATCGGTTCCTGACCTTTGAGTCCGACTTTTAGAGATTTCTTTGCAATGACCACTTGCACATCTCGCGATTTTAATGAGAAATTAATTTTGAATGGAATTTTAACCTTGAAATAGAAGAGAAAAAAAAACATTATAAATTAATAAAGAACCAATCAACAAAGATAAAATGATGATAGATTTTATTTTTTTTATTATTGTAGGTGTAATTTTGAGTTATTTAACTTAGTCAAAGCTATAACATCTTCTAAACGGAAGTGACATTGGCGATGGATTCTGAATTTTATTATTTTAAATCTACAAAAATAATTACATTGTTGGGTAAATAATAATATTTACGCACGAAAGGAAGATTTTCTTGTCCTTGGAAGTTATAAATTGGTTCGCCTTTCCATTATGTGGTCTAATTAGGGTTCTTGCTCTTGCTGGTTGGTTTTGGTTGGTATAAGTCAAAGCTAGGGTAGCCCTTTTTTTTGTGTCTCTGACAAAAAAACAATTCGAACCGGATTCAAGATACTACAGTTCGTACCTCTCTGTACTCGTACAACCATAAAGCTATTGTTGTAGTTTGTGGGTAAGAGGGTATTATGCTACATTATGGTCTCATTCGGTGCAAAACAGGTTTGTTTGTATGGATTGATTGCATTTGTTTGTATCAAAGAAATAAAAATAACAAAATGAGTAACGACAACGACTGACGACTTTGGCTAATTAAATTTTTGTGTGAATTATATTGCCTGCAAGCTAAAAATACTCACATCAAAGCTTGTATAATCCAATTAATTAAATATGTGTACTCAAATTACTCAAAAAATGATCAGCTTATGGCGACTAAGTGTGCTCACTTAAATTTCAATATCCGCATTCAACTGGCGTTTATTCATTTCTTACAACTCTCGACATTTTTCATACAAAATTGTGTCTGGTATGAGCAATAAAAAAAAACTAACTAAGCCTCTAATATGTGATAATGTGAATGCTCAGAATTAAATGATCATTTAACACTTTTTTTTTGCCTTCCCTACACCGTTCGTCTCTCTGTCGTCTTGTTTATAGGTCTGATTTCCAGTGTCCTTGACTTAAGGTATTTCAAGTGTTTTTGTTTTTCTTTTTTTTTTTTTTAATTTCAGTATGAAACTTAGTTGGTTTTACGACCAAAAGAAAAAGAAACAAAAACAACTTTTTATTAAGGCCATAATTATCCGTTACGTTTTGAGTTTGTTTTGTAAATTATAATTGTTTTCTTAAACTTCAATTAAAAAGCCTAGAGTTGACATTTCAATGTAAATTGAATTCAAAAATTTATTGGAAATGTCAAAAATTTGGCTACAAAACGGAACATCGGTATGGAATCAAAGTGTTTTGTTTTGGCAAACGGATTTGGTTGATGTTGAAATGTTTTTCGTGAACGCAGTATGGAGACAGGTCCGGTCTATCTGTAAAGACAATAAAGCTTGTCAGGTCTTTCGACGTTAAATACTATTTTTATATTTTTGGACACAATGTAAACTTCGACCGAAGGTGGAAGGAATACATATCTTTAGGTATAGCTATAAAATTTTCCTTTGTTATATTTATTTCCATAGATACGCAATAAAGTATCTTATGGATGCGTTTAGTAGTCACTTTGTTCTTTCGAATTCACAACTATACATAATAAAGGTAGATAGTGGTAAATAAAATCCTGTTTAAGGTTCTATGTAAATTGTAGACCATACATTGTATAAAGGTGGTTTTGATTTGGTCTTGATACAAACAAGTAGTTGAGAATGAAAGTTTGCTTAAAGTACAGTTGGATTGTTTTTTGCTATGTTCTCATTCTTCTACATATACTAGCTTTGGTATGTTCTCATTCTACTACATACAAATACTGATTTGATCTTCAAAAGTTTAAGTGCGCTGCAGGATACTTTTGTTGTTCAATAAGAAAAAATAATGAAGGTCAAGTTGGTATAAACAAAAGCCGGATATACTGTTCTTGGCGGCTTAAGAAACTCCAAACATTTTTTCTTTTTGTTTGTTTTGTTATTTATATACAATTCAAAGAAGAATCTTAATTTAAGAAGTTGTATAAAATTTATATATTTAGGTAAAATAATTGTATAGAATTATTGTCAGTTTCTGATTGGTAAAGAAAATAAAGCACACATTTATAAAAATAAACATTTAAGTGGTAATTGAATAAATTTGGGAAATAGGATTTGAATTTTGTTAAGATTTATTAATCCTGTGAAATAGATCTCAAATAAATATTCAAAGTTTTGGTTTTAAATTTTTAACGATTCAATTTTGTGGGTTTTACTTAGCAATTTTTTTTAAGCTACCGTTTTTTTAAAAATAGTTTTAAAAAAGTGTCAATAAGTCAGTAACGGTTTTTGGGATTTTGAAATGATTTTGTTTTTATAAATTGTGAGGTGCCCGAAAATGGTTTGATTTGGTGTTGCATCATAAACTTTATTTCTGAGCTTTCAAAAATCAATTTATATTACAATCAGGGGCGTACACTCCCTTGGGGCAAGCGGAGCGGCGCCCCGGGGGCCCCGGCCGACCCCAGGGCCCCAACTGGAGACAATGCAGAGAAGGAAACTTTTAGCATAAATTGAGTTACGAAGTAGGTAAATTAAAATGTATTTGAATCACTTCGGATACAAGGGAGACAAATTATATCATTCAGTGTAATGTATAATGCATTGGTAGCCACACAATATATATTGATTTAATAAAAAGGTTACCCCAGGGGCCCCAAAAAAATAAACTGCTTTTTTAAAAGAAAAAATTTTAATTTTATCTTAGGGCCCCAACAAATATTACTTGAAAAATCTTTGCAACCACAAAGAATACATTAGGGGCCCAAAAAAAGCAAAAAAACAACTTCAGGCCACGGGCCCCAAAAGCCTTTACTTCGGGGCGTCGAAAAAAAATTAAATTAAAAACAAATTGTTTTTTAAATTAAATTACATTTGTTGATGGATTACTAAACACTACTTTAGGAGCCCCAAAAAATATGACTTCGGGGCTCCAAAAATATTATATGAAGGGTCCCAAAAAATAATTTTTCAGGAACCCCGTTAGTTGAGAGCCTATCAAATATTAATTTAGGGGCCCCAAGATCTATTACTAAGGAGCCCAAAAATATTCATCAAATTTTCTGATGGCATGACAAATATTATTTGAGGATCCTCAAAAGCTACTACTTCAGTGGTTCAAAACAATCAAATGGAAACTTAAATATCAATTCAGGGGCCCCAACATAAATACATCAGAGCCCAAAATAGAAACATTAAGTTATAGGTGGCATTTCGAATATTACTACAGAACCTATTAATTCTTAGCTCCAAAAAAATTATATTATATTTTAGGGGCCTCTAAGCACTCACTTTTGAGGCCCCAAAAATAGTTTTTCAGGGACCCCAAGATAAAAAAAATTATATCTGGTGATGGAAAATCAAATTCCTAACCTGTAGTATGTATTTAATACTTCAGAACAGAGGCCCCAAGAACTATCAATTCTAAGCTAAAAAAAAATTATTTTAGGGGTTTCTAAATATTCAATTTTGGGGGCCCCTAGTACATGGATTTGATACTTTTATGATAGAAATTTAAAGTAAGTATACCAAAGTGCATTACGAACATAATAAAACATTAAAATAAACCTAAAAATAAATAAGCCATACAAAAAAAAATGTATGACGTATACCTACATACTTTTTTTTTTTTATCTAAGTGGCCCCCAAATATCAAAGGGGCCCCAAAATTTAGTCTTGCCCCGGGGCCCCGGCAACTCAACGTACGCCACTGATTACAATCAATGTGAAAAATTATGATGATCATTTATTCGCTAAGGAGCATAAATGTAAAGAAGATTTGGGTAGAGGCTCCATTTTGGTTTCTCTACACCAACCTGGAATCAAATTTACCGAAAAAATGTTGAACTCGGGACTAACTCTGAAACATGGATGACCTTGTATTAATAATCTGGGTCCCAATGATAAAAAATGGAAATGTTTTTACTATTTCGAAACAATTTACGAGTGTTACACTCTTTAAAAAAACTGGTCGCATGATAATTAGAAAACGACCTCAAATGCAAGTTATGCTTTTTATGTGCATGGTTCTTGGACACTATAACTTTAAGGCTGCTTTGTTTGTTGTTGATTTTGTTCATTTAAATACAAAAAGTCGTGCTTAGATCAAATAAAAAAAAAATTGAAGTGTGAAGATGTTGGGATATAAGCAATACAAAGACAACATGTTTTCGATACAAATATTGACCAAAGTAGGTTTTATGATTAAATGTGTGCTTCAAAAAACCGTGAAAATTTGGGCTTTTTTCGGTTTTTAAACTTTAACTTTTAAGTAATGGGCAAAACAAACATAAGGCAAAAAGTTGGCAAAATAAAACCGAGGTCTGTTCCGCAAATGATTCCTTTGTTTTGGTCTTTCTACAGTTCAGTATATTTAATAGAGTAGATAACAATTTTAAAATGTTTATTTTGTGATTAAGTTACAGAACACAGCCTTAAATAAATTTCGGAAACAGATTTCTTTAGGTGAGATGCCTGTTTTAACTATTTAATATTTGAGGTGTCCAAGAAAACAGTTCAGCGGAAAATTTCAGTTTAGGGTAAAATTAACAATTTAGGAAAACAACTGTTAACATTTTTACGAGTTAGAGGTTATTTTTTTAATGAAAATGAAACGGAATCTAAATAAAAATGCGTTTTGTGATATTGAAGTCTGTTTGTCTTCTGGTTATAGATCGCTCAAAAAACTAATTAATGAAATTCGATGTGAATTAAGTTCAACTCGTCCTAATTCAACCACAGTAAATTTTCAATACTTTAAAGTTAAACCCAAAATCTATATGTGCATTAAAACTCTCAAATAATTTACCAGTTTGAGCTTAGCTAATCTTTTACCAACGACGCACAGAGGAGTATTCGACCTCAAAATCCGGTCAAAAATATTTTTAATGTTTTTCTTATTGGAATTGGCCTAAAGTATTGTTTTATAACTTATAATGTATTAAAAAGTCACACTGAAAAAAGTTTTCGGGTTAGTTAAAAAAAAAAAAATAAATAAATATATTTTTTTTTTTTTCAATTTTATTTAATTAATTTAATTAATTTTTACATAAAATTTTTAAATATTGTTAATATTTTAGGTTAAAGAAAGCAAAAATTTGAAAATAAGTAGTTTTTTAAACAACAAAAGCCAATTTTACCAAAAAATACCTCGAGACTAAAAAACGCCATTAAAAAAAAAGGTGGAAATATGTGGAAATTTTTTTTAAGTGCTTGAGATGACAAAGATGTACAGTTAATTATATAAGACAAATTTTTGCTCGATCGTACCCGAGACTACAACAAAAACACTTTTTTTTCTACCGAAAATTTCATTAATTTTCACGTTTTTCTATGCACCCTTGTCATCTCGATTTTTAATATATTTTCAATGAAATATATGGAAATTTCTGTATTAACATAAAGTATATACCTTGACCTTGGACATACATAAAAAATTTTTCACAATTATCACAAATCACAATAAAAAAATCAGACTGAAGTGTTAATGATTAGAAAATAAAATAAGCTTTTGTGACGTGAGCTTATAAAATCGACTAGATTTAGACTAAGATCCTGGGAATTAGGGGGTCAACAGTTATTTTTTGAAACCGGTTTTAGTTAACATGGGTATTGAGGTATGCGAAAAGCAAAAAATAACGGGTCGAATGCGATTTTTATTTTTTTCACTTATGACCGGATTTTGGGGTCGAATACTCCTCTGTGCGACGCGACGACTAATTTTTATTTTGAAATATGTTAATCAAAACATAGAAAACTTCCAAAAACATGTAAGTTTTTTTCCATCATAATTTCTAATTCAGACGTCATAACCTCAAAACAAAAGAAAAATATTTCAGACTATTAAGCGCCTTCACGTCTACACGACCCCTTTCGCAAATATTCAGTATTTTTAATATTCAGTATTTTTAACAAGATATTTATTACTTTGTAACAAGGTATCTTATCACAAAATAGTTCTCAATAAAAAAGAGTTATACATCTCATATTTACTCCAATTAAACAAGATCGATACATAAAATCAATTTTGTTTATGTAATTCAACTTCATACTTCCAAAACAATCTAAATTAGTACAAAAAAAAAATAAACAGTTCTACAAAAAAAAAAAACAAAAATTCATTCAATTTAATTTATAAATAAGTGTGTTTTGGCTAGTCATCAATAAGAAGTTGTTTTCAAACAATTTGTTGTGTAAAACAAATTCCGGTTAGTACTTTGTTTTTTGTTTTCTTTTGAAAAAATACTCGTATAGCAAGCGCATCTAATAAAGACCGTAAAATAATTCGATATTATGTAGATTTTTTTTTGCCAAATTAACCTCGTGCCATTGATCGAAAAGGTTTATTTTTTGTTTATAATAAATTCATTTGAAGAAGTTTTGTTATAAATAATTTAAATATTCCTCGTCGTATATCAAATAAAAAACATATATAATGTGTAACAAAAAAAAATTAAAAATAAAACTAGTTTACCTAAATTGAATTAAAAAAAAAAGAATTTAAATCACTTTATTAACTCACAGAATTCAAATCAGCTCTATAGCGTTAGAAATCGCAAAGTTTCCATGCAAAAAAAAAAATAAACCTATAAGAGAATCAATTAAGCAGAGAATAACAAAAACAACAACAATATTCCACTGATATGCCATTTCTATTAAACTAACTGGCGCGATTGCTTCGAGATGGCTTAGCACCCGTACCAGTCCACGACGTCTTTTTGTATAATTTAGTGCGTCTATAGCATATAATTAAAATAATACAAAACAGAAAAAGAGAAAAAAGATCGCTATCAAAAAATCAATCACCACTTATACCAGCCCGTACCACACGTAAGAATTCATAGAACCTACTCCCAAGTGGTATATTTTTGTATATTTTGGTAACCGATTATATTTATTAGGGCAAGAGCCCCTCATCATCAAGAATGTTCTTGATCAAATTTTGGTAAATTAATCTTTTTTAACGAAAACAAAATCAAGTTCAAGATAACATGCGTAAATGTCTTAGAATAGCTTGAGGGACCGTAACAAATTGAATGGCGTGAAAGGTAACGAGATTAATGTTGTTGTTGATGATGTTACAAGTGATCCTGGTCAAGGTGATAAGCTTTTAAGTTATGTGGTTTGAAAAAGAGTTCGAATTAACTCACTTGTAAAAAATGATAGCGCCACAACTAAAAGAAAGAGTTAATCGCAACATTTATTTAGAAAAAGAAGACCTTAAACAAGCTGAGTAATGATTTTTACCAACTAAATTTCTATCGATTTTACACTGTAATATTTAGTCTCATACACTTTGAAGCTTCTTCTAAATTATTTGTCTATGGATTTAATCTGTCTTAACTTGTATATCCAAAATATGTCCAAGGGTATTAAGTCAAAGCTATTTACATTACAGTACACAAATTTCCTCTTACGTCAGCCATGAACCCCTAAGGATCAGATTTTTAAACCGCCCTATAAGATCTAGGCTTCATTTTTTCCGTCACTTTTGGAGCTTTGTTATGGTTTAATTTTCATCTTTGCATCTTTTTTTATATCTGTTGGCGTTTTGGAATGCAAAAGCCATCTCTGACAGTTTATCATTCACTGTTAATCGTTATATCAGATGTATTTTTAGACAACTTTTTCCCACTTTAAAGTTTAAACCCGCCATTCATTTTCATCCACAGAGCTCTCCCCATTAAAAAAAAAAACCATAAACGTTATAAAATTCGCCATTCAAATGCGAGTATATCTTTTTACTAGGAATTCTATACACATTTTCTAAAAAAAAAAAGATAACAGAATATGCAAAATTCCCCTACGGCTAATTTGTCGTGTCTCTTTTTTGTAGGTATAATTTTTGAAGTTCAAAGAAAAACAACAAAAATAATAAAAAAAAAAAAAAAACCTGTCAACAAATTAACGATGGGGTATTATATGAAAGTGTGAGAGACAATGCATACCTTATGGGGTTTCCCCAACTATGTTTATTATCATCATCACCATTCATCAGCTTTTTGTTAATAGAAGATATTGACCGCTCAATTTCCGTGCACCAAAAATCATTCTTTAAAAATATACATATAAAGCTAGTTAGTTTATCATCCTCCTTCTCTTCTTCAAGTGCTGACCCCTAACTTTATTGTCACTGTCGTCGTCTTCGTATAGTCGTCATCGTCATCATACTGTCATCATCATCAGCATCAATGTTGAAAAGTCGAGACTTAACCATACAATTTGAAGTAGATATAACTATTTGAGATGTATAGTAAGTCTGTTTCAGCTGATCGTGATTTGCCATTGTATCTGATAGTATCAGGTTTCATATTCTATATTGTTAATGATATAAGTGTGAGCTAGGGTTCGGACAAATGAAATTGATCCAAAAATTATATTGTTCAGATTATGATTGATAGTTCTTGTGGGTTAGAAATTTTTTTATCTGTTATTTCATTGCTAAAACAATGACTTTTTTACGGAAAAAATAGTGAAAATTGATTAAAAGTTTTTTTCTTCTGAACTGTCGCATATAATAAAATATAAAGAAACTTCATATCATAGAACAATTTTTTATTTTATTTCTGAAAATCTCGTAAACGATTCAATTTATCATCAACTTAGTTTGCTCACTTTAAATGAGTTATATTTGAAAAGTATAGTTAGCTTCGTTTAAACAAAAGAGCTGAGCAGGGAACTTTATTTTTTGTATCTTAATTTTTTTTTTCAATTTTCAATTAAAAATTAATAATATTCTTTTGAAATATCAGTGATGCTCTTAGAAAAAAGGAATTACAAAATAATTTCAGTTCTAGTTTCAGGCACAGCATTTCATTAAGTTTAAATCTCTATTTAATAAAAAAAAAAGTATTTTTTTCAGAATTCGCAATATTGCTCAGGTTTTTATTAGTAAAGTCCAAGGAATCAAAATTTGATGATGAGAAGCAAGACCCAAAAATCGTTTCGACCTGTGTAATTTTTCATTTTCATTGAAAACCCTTTTTCGTCAAGATTTGATTTTTTTCCGTTTTAATTTTTTTATTTAAAGTTTGTTGTAGTGAGCTGTCAAATTTCAAAGTAACACCGGTCAAAAAATTATTATTATAGAATAATCCCATTACAACATAACTCAAACACTGAAACTAACTACAGTCAACCACATACTCCGATTGTAGTAAAATCCGCTCTCCATTTTATAATCTTATTGAACGCTCACACCTGTGCAGAATATTATCACATACAGGTACACAAAATACCAGCAAAGACTACCAACAACTAGCTACCAGATATCCGGCAAATAAGTTTCTGTATTTTACTTTAGAATCAAAAATGAAAAAAAAAAAAAAATTGTTAAAGTGAAACGGAGGTGTTGCTAGTCACCTTGATTCAGTTTGATTCTTGTTGTTGGATAGATCGGTTCTCTCATCTCATCACCGGCGATTTTGATAATCGATTTTTGCAGCACAAGATCTTATTCCTAAATTGTTATTTTTCTTTCATTTTTTTCAATCATTCAAAAGTTATCGGAAAGGTCTTAGAGAATTTAATTTAAGGTTGATCGGAATATCAATTTAATATTGTGATAGAACCTTTAAATAAAAAATTAATCAAGTACCAGTAATTTGATTTTGAAATAAAAGTTAAAGAAAATAACAATAAAACAAATAAATGTAAGTTTTAGAATTTAAAACAAAACATTTGAATCGATATTACAAATTAATTTATTGTTAATGTGGACGTGTGCAGAATTTTTTTAAGTTTTTTTTTATTTTATTCAAAGAATCAATTTAAATTAACAAAAGAGAACTTCCAAGTTTTGAATAATGATTTGTTCATTTTTTTTATAAATTCAATTCTTTGCTAAAAGAGAAAAAATTCTTTAACCAAAATAAGAGAAATATTCAACACACCACCCAACAAATAAACTTAAAAAAAAAAAACCTATTTCGTGTTTTAACATATTTTTGTGGTTCCGTCTGCGTCTGTCTGTAACTGAATCTAACAAAGCCGTATATAAACAAGTTTGGCTCCTACTCTATCTCTCCTACATATAGTGAATGCATTATAGTTCAAATAATTCAAATTCAAACAAAAGAAAAGGGCGACCGCGATAGAAAGCAAAAATATTTATTTCAATTTGCAATTCATTTTTTTGTTTTTTGTGTTTGTGTTTTTGCAGATGAACGAATCATGGCATATACCTCGCGCCTCTTTGGCTGGATCGAGCGGCAATCACACTTCGTCTTCTTCTTCTTCAAACAGTAGCAATAAGTCTCATTCAAATCCATCGACAGTTTCAAGAAACTTTAAAATTGCAAATGATTCATCATCACACCACAATAACTACAATAACAACAACAACAAAAAACTATCAAACATTGATCGTCAACGAAGAGCAGATAGCAGGTTAACAACAGCAGCTACAGCATTAACTATGCAACATGGCCCACATCGTTTGGACGGACGTTGGAGACAATCGAATCACAATAACAACAATGTTAAAGTTAATAATACTCAACATCAACAACAACAACCAAAAAGAGGATCACATTCGTCACAAGGATCTAGTGATAGCAACAATAGCAGTTCTCAGGTAAGTTATGGCTTTTTTTTGCTGAATCTTTATTAATACTGAATAATTTATAAGTTCTTAAAAGTTAATGAGAGAGAAACGCCGGCGCACAGTGTGGGATTTCGCGAATTTAGCGGAATTTAATTCGAAAAATGACTTGTCTTGTTTGATGCCAAAACCGGTTTTTCTTAAAGCTAATAGATTGTAGAAAGTGATAACAAAAGCATTGATAGGTGGGAATCATGTAAACAAAAATAAATAGCTTCGAAGTTGCAGTTGGCGATTTTTTTTCTGTTTATTTGGTGAAAGAGATTACTTTGCTCTTAATTTTTTCTCGTGCGTTTGGTGTGCGTTTTAATAAAAGTTTTATTTTTTTTATATTTTCTAAATATCAAGGTATAATTATTTAAGTAATTTTTTATTTCACAGGGTGTTTTACATTTTTGTTTTGGTGATTGAAGTTAAAAAAATGTGTTTTTTTTCGATTTTTGTACCTTTGTTAGAGCAAAACTTTAGTTATTCCGCGTTATTCCGCTTAGAGACAATATTCAATGCAAAGCTTGATTTATTATCTATCAAGAATCACTAAAATTTGACACCCCAATTTTGTTATGATATATTTTTTTTTTTTTTTTCTAAATGACCATCAAAAAAAAAAAAAATGATGGCATACCGTAAAAATCGAATAACTTTTTGGTATTTTGTTAGAAGAAGAATGTTATAGAATTAGAAACTTTTTTTATTTCACAGGGTGTTCAAAAAATTTGTGAATTTGATTTTAAAATAGTTCCAATAAAAATACAGGGTGTTCAAATTCAAAGTTAACAGTAAGAAAAAAAAGAATTAAGTTATTTTAAAAATTAAAAACGAAAACTATCAATTAATAAAAAAAAAAGTATTACATCTGATAAAGGGTGTTCGAATTATAATAATAAAATAAATTAATTAAAAAAAAAACAATTAACGCGTATTTTTCACAAAATTTGATATTTGATACTTTGAAAATCGGTATTAAAATTAATTTTACTTGTTATAAGTGCTGTGTTTTGTTATTGTGTGTATATGTACTGTGGAGTATTAATTTTTGTCTTTTTATAATGTGGTATGTTATTTGAATAATTAGCAAACTATCCTTTTAATTTAACAAAATATTTCGGTATTATATAATTTAAAGAATGTCTTTCCAAATAACAAAGAAGGACATATTTGATGTTTGGGTCTCAAAAATAAAAATTAAGCGCTTTGAGGCAGTTATGTCATTTGTTTTAAATGTTTTTGGTAACATAACGTTTTCTGAAGAAGCAGTTAAATCATTAAAGGCGTCTGTGAGGACAACTTGTTTTAAGTTAGATCAGTTATGGTCAAAAAACAGGAACCGTGAAAGCTTTGAATGCAAAAATGCTTCCTGGCTCAGTGGCTATTTAGTAATACCACAGCAAATATTTTACGAAATTCCTTCCCCAAGGAACAAGGCCTCTTAGACTCATTTAGCTTTGAAGAAATTTCAACTGCATATGAAATTAGTTTGCGAAAAAGTGGAAAAAGGAATTAGTAAGGGTGAAATTGTTTACATTAAAAACAAAACATATAGTAAAAACAATTAAATAAATTCAAATTGGCTTTTTATTTTACAAGAATAACACGATTAGTAAAAACAAATTGTCTATTCCAGTTAAACTGATTTTTTTTTCGACAGGAAGTTTACGGTTCTTTTAATTATTGATATCCTTGATGATGTATGGCAGAAAAATTTCGTGACAGAACACTTACCAATTTAAAAAAAAAACATTGATTGTGAATAAATAAAGCTACATAATTTAAAACATCCTTTCAAATAGTATCTTGTACGTTTTAGTAGCCTTTTAGAGAATAGTTTCTTTAGTTCATAAACAACGTCATTGACATATCGGTTTGCAAAAAACCTAGTCAATTCTGACAATAATTAACTTTTTTCTTTATTTTATTCATATTTGTCATAAAATTAAACAATAAATCATTCCTCAAAAGTTTTTTTTGTAAATTATGATTTTCAAAAAAAAAAGTACTTTTTGGTGAAAATAACCTGTCACTTCAAAGCTCATTTTACAAAAACTTAAATAAAATATCAGCAAAATGTGAATTACATTTGATTGTATACACATATTCAATGAACTAACCACAAAAAAAACTACAACAAAATTTAAAATGCAAGCGTTATTAATTTTATTCCGCTAAATTCGCGAATTCCCACACTGTGCGGCGGCGAAGCGAGGCAATGGTATTCTATTGAATTAGTTAAATGAGTTTATAGCCAAAATAGCTTAATGAAATTGATATTTTTTTTTTGAGAAGCAAGCTTTTGTTTGTTCGTCCAAAAGTAAAAGGCATTCTAAAATGTTAAGTCATTTTGTTTAATTGGTTGTTCTCGTGGCCAATCATTATTCTGTTAAATGAAAATTTAAAATTCTTAACAAATGTAGAGAGCATTAAATTTGCCAATATTCTATTTTGTTAGGTATTACGAATATAAATTTTAAAATCGAATTTGATTTTAAAATTTAAAAAAAACTTCCTAAGATAAATAAATTGCAAAACTGGTCGAATTACTAGGTACATATTAAATGAATTGATTAAGCATAAAATAGCTAAGATTTTGGTTAAATGACGTAGTTAAGAAGAAAAAAATTAAAACAAAAATGTCAAAAGTGCAAAGAATAAAGAAAAATTTTTGTTTCGGTAAAAAAAACTAATAAAAAATATTCTTTCTGTGATGTTAGGAATTTTCTGTTAACAAAATTTGAATCAGTGAATCTGTTTTGTGAACCCAGTTTTGATCCATGGAAGTCGGTTGTTTTTTTTTTTTTTTTTTAATAAAAATGATTATTCGCAAAATAATTAACACCTTGTAACTATTATGGGTCAATATTTTTAAAAATATTCATAATTTGAGGTCCACTCGAATTTGTTTAATAATGAACTAATATTTCAAGTTTGTTTGACCGTCTTGCACAGTTTTAACTGCACAAACCTTGAAAAATGCAAAAAATGATCTGGTTAATTTCAAACAAATCTGAACTTATTTATTTGAATTTTATTTCAACCAGTTTTTAATATATGGATAGACACACATAATGCAATGTGCAGTGTGATAGTTTTTTTAACTTTTCTAGAAATTGCTCAATGTTGTTGAAATTGTCTTCAAGTTTTCTACAACTTAAAAATTTTTGCATTTAATTTTAAACTTACTTCCCAATTCTAAAGATTTGTACTAAAAAAAAATCTTTTTACACAAAATCAAATCGCTTTCGCTTAAAAGACATCTTAAGTCTGCATAAAAATGATAATTTTCTAACCCTTCCGAATTCCGATGAAAGAATGTTCGTTAGCGACCAGCCCACATTTTGTTCGTGTTAACTTGATTTAGTTTAAAAGATAAAATTTGGCTGTGCATTATTTTCGAATGAGTTGGGAGGATCTCTTCTCCTAACCTAACTGTCCCTACAGATGTTTTACATCAAAAGTTAAAATTTCGTTTATTAGATCAAACTATTTAACTAGGATATTTTTTCCGTATAAACAGCCTACAGCCCATAAACTAAATATAAAATTATACATATAAACATTTCTTAATAGTTTTATAGTCTTACAATATTTGCCTTTATCCTAAATAAAGTTGCATTGAAGAAAGTTTTAATTTTGCTTTCTTATTTTTTTTTACACCTAAACATCTAAAAAGGTTGCTTTAAGAACTTATTTTGTTTTCAATTTCAATATTTAAATTCGTCTACTTTTCTTTATATTTTCAGAGCATTTCGTCAGGATCTTTACTTTTAACAGCAGCTAATCTAGAACGTTTTGCTGAGATTCATAAAAAACAAAACAATCACAACAACAACAATAATAGACAACAATTTTTAAATTCAAATTATAATACGAATTTAATGCTCGCCACAATGCCATCGAATCTAACAAAAGATGCTGTCATTTCAATTGAACAACAACAACAACAAAATTTAGATTTTGTAAAAACCAAAGATATGGATACAGTTTCAATGGCCAGTTCAACGCATTTTACAATGGTCAATGGTGAAGGCGGACCATCTAGAAAGACATCAGGAGGAGGTATTTGCAGTAGAGGCAAACAAGTCACTGTTTTAATAACAACAATGAGTTTGTTATTCCTTTTTGTTATAATTGGCATGGTTTATGCTCTTGAATGTAAGTTTTAATAATATTTTTATTTTGAAATCTATTAATATATTGTTTTTTTTTTTACAGTACGAGCACGAGAAATGCCAAAAAGCTAGCAAATTTGATTTGTCTTTCTTTAATGTTTTATTTTTAATTTTACTTAGAAATTTAAATGAACATTGAACACACACACAAAATCACACAATACATGAAAGTATTTTTATTTGTTTTTAATTTTATTATTATTATGAGTAGGTATGACTTATTGATTGATTCGTTATCATACACACATAAAAACATAAGGTCCTAATCTGCTAAAAATTCAAATCACGTTTTAAAATTCGTCTCAAACGTTATTTTTTTTTCATAATGAACACTCCTCGAACATTCAACTCAAAAAGACCGGATTCTGGTTGAAATGTCTTTTCGACGGGTGTGTCACTTATTCTAATTTCAAACAATAGTTTTTTTGCCTGGAGGCAGAATAAGCTATCGCAACTAACAAATTATAGCAGAATAAGAGATTTGTATGTTAATAATATGGCCCACAAAATTAAACAAAAAAGTTAGTTAATTGTAAATTATTATTTTTTTTTTTTTGCTGTAATTATAATTTATTCTAATTTTATTTCAATTAAATTGAAATTTTTAAAAATTAAGTCTCATTTAATTTATCATTTAGCATTTTGAAAACAGTTGTTGTATCATAGTCAAAAAGTACAGGGTGATAAATTTTAATGTGATTGTAAAATCTTTTTTAACAAAAAAATAAAAATACCAATCAGTCAATACTTTTTGAATAATCCTACTTCAATATCAATAATTTTGATTTGAGACATTTGTATGCAATTCAATAAAATTTAATGGATTAAGTTCAATTTTGTTTAAAAGAAAAAAAAAAAACTAAATGTCACGTCAAATAACTATGTTTAGTCCTGTGATACAAATAAATCATATTTTACTTTAAAAGTTTCTTGTTTTATTTTTTTTTTTTTTTTTTAATTCATTAAATAACCAATGCAATATTAAGAATAATTTTAATGGCGCATGACAAAATTAAATATAAAGCTTAAGTCTCAACAATAAAAGTGTCGAAACGTGTTCTTCAATCAAGATTTTTAAAAGATGAAAGTAAATCACTTGGGTAAGTTATATTTATCTCTTATCGTGTAAGGAGGGGATTTGCAGCTTTTGATTTCATTTAAATAAAATATTTCACCGAAATCGATTATGGTTTTGATTGGAATGAGAAACGAACAAGAAGGAAAAAAAATAATAAAAATATCATATTAATGATGTGTAATTTTTAAATCATTTTTCTTGTTCTTAAATGTTTTTTTTTTTCTGACAAAAATGAATATTCAATTTAACTCGTGCTTTGTCAGCTGATCAAATAATTTGTTCATTAATAAAAACCTGTATTAAACCAGTAGCGGAACTATTCAGTCAAGAAATATGTATAGGTATACTTTAAGATATCTCAGTAAATAGACCCATTGGCGACCCATATTACATCCCAACAATTCACCCGGTAAGTTTATTAGGTTTTAGTTCATTAAGTTTTGATGTTGCAAAACAATTGAGTTCTGCTCATTTATCTCACTTTAGTCTCGTTCAATACTTTTTAATAAAGAACTAAACGACACTTAACAGTCTGGTTTCAATTCAGTAATCGAAATTCATCGATCGAAATTTCACATATGAACAAACTTTGGAAAAATAGGCAAATAATTTTAAATCAATAATCGTCTTTGAAGTAGCTTAATAAGAATGAACGAATTACACAAAGCCATGTTAAGAACTCGATATCCCTACCAAAATTCTGTTTGTGCTGGACGGCTATAAAGAAATATTGTTCCTTTGTTAAAGTTGGCAAGAATATTAGCAAATCACTTAATACCTATAAGTCTATGTGATACTGTGGAGTATCATTTGTAATTGAAATGAAAAAGCTCATCGATTTTTTAAAAATTTTTTGTTTTGTTTAGCTTTTCATTTTTAAGCTAGATTTTACTTTAGCAACGATGTTCTATAAGAAGCGTCATTAAAGTAAACGTAACAAATTAATAAATACTGCCCATAAATTATCATGTACAAATATGGATCTTCCTCAAGATGTAACCAAGTCTCGGGAAAGAACTTATACGTTCAGTAAATATTTCTATACAACATCCAATATGGGAGTATCATCTCTTGCAAAAACAGAAAAAGTAATTGAAAAGAAAAGGCACATTTTTCAACAAAAACAACACGGTAGAGTTTTCTTAGCTGTATCTTTCTGCAATGACTTTGTACATAAATATGGGAGGGGCCAAAAATGTAACTTAACAATGTAGTCTAATAAATAGTTGATTTTATCTACAATAAAGTGCAACGGGCTGACTGACTCTTTCGCATTCATCGCTTCACTCTTTTACAAACATTTTTCTCATTTTTAGAAAGTTTGCATTTTTTTTTTCTTTGAGGTTACTGCTGTATGTGTTCATTTACACGAATTTATATACTAGATTTATGATATCCTTGATGGAAAATAAAATTGATGCTGAGAGGATTCGTCAAACTCGTCACTTTCATTAAATCTTTCCCGGACCGCGAAAATTGATGACTTGGGAAAGCGGATAACTTTACTTTGAATCGAACACAGCAGTAAGAGGACAAAACGCCCTATGTTTGCCACCTTATATGAAGAAGATGTTTCGGCTGTATGTATATGCGCTACTTAGAACTAGAACCCAGCAAGTCTAAAAAAATAAAGCATGAATGAAATTTTATCTAAGGTAATTGCGGCCAAAGAACCAAAACTTATTCTTTAAAGATTTCATACATTTCAAACCAGAATTCCATCTTATCAAAAAGTAATAGAGTTAAGTTAAACTACATATAAGTCAATTAACAAGCAACATGTATTTAAATTCGAACGAATTCGAAGTTTTTTAGAACGTAACTTTCTATTACCTGTGTAACAAGACTTTTAAATCTTATTCGATTTCTAAAAAAACTTAAAAATTCTATTTTTTTTTTCAACATTTTATGTTTTTTTGACAATGTTCACCATTCCAAAAGCTGCTAGACTTTTGAATTCGTTAGAAGAACTCATAGGGCTTAAACTGCATGCTCACATTTCGGACCTCCACTCTCAAAATTAAAAGTGATAACAGCACAGAGAACTTCAATTCAATGTTTTGAAGTAACTTATAAGGATATGGTAGTCAGTACAAAACCATAAGGAGATGAAGGCGACAATCAGTTATACAGAGACATATAAAAAAAAAAAAACAAATTAATGATGTCATATTTTTTTAGTTCATCTTCACTTTTTAGGAGAACGGGGCACAAACCATTAAAACTTTTTCATACAAAGATAAAAGCGTGCATCGAACTTAGGCTACGAAAAGGCAATCATTTCTTTGAAAGATAAGCAATGCAATGGAAAATGGAATCCGTCTATGCAAGGCAAAAAAATCAGAAGACCGAGTATAACAGAAGGGAAAGAGTCATCGCGGTTTGGGAAGACCGATAGGGAACTGAAGTACATCTACGGAAACAGTGGACCACACCATTTCCGAGGAAGGGATTTTGAATTATTTGAGTGCCATCATAAGTACAAAAGTACATATGAATTTTTATTAAATAATAAATCCATAACAAGTATTTTGCGGTATCAACAAATGGACAAGTGGCGTCGATCAGGGTATCTCAAAAAAACGTAGATTCTGCTTTTAAAGCAACACCCAACACAAATTTGAATAACTCATTTAAAGTTTATTTGGTTGCCACTGTCTTTTTTATCAATATTGAATTTGAATTATATTGAATTTTTTATCAATATTTCGTTTAATTTCATTTAATTTATTGAACGAAAAGTGTACACAAGATTCCTAAAGCATAGTACATACTTCTGGTGAAGTGAACATGAACACAATGCGATCGCAACTTGTGAACACTTGACATTCATCGCCGGTACAAACTCCAAGTTTAATTACCTCATGAATCATGATACCCACATTCTGTTTTTTTTTTTTCAATTTTCAAATTTCAAAAAGACATTGACGGGTGAACGATTCACGACTTGTTTCTCAAGTATGTACTAGGCTTAAAATGTACAATGTTATTTTGGAGTAGTCATAGGAGATAATAGACTATAACGTAACACTTACATATCGTCGGCGGAAAGCAAAATTGTTCTAAATACACTTTTTACCGAGAATGAGATAATGATGTAGTTTTACTAAATTTAGAATTAGAAAAGCGTTTTTGTCTAAAAAAAAAATTCTTCAGCAGATAATGTAATTTATTAAGAAATCCAACAATAAAAACAGGTAAGTAGCCTTCTGAAAATGAGACCCGAATATTCTTGATTGTTCTAAGTCCCATCATATTTTGTTCTAAGTCGACTTTTTATTTAAGGGCTCTGTTATAGCTATCAGTAACTTATTTCAACTATTTATTTCAAAAAGAAGCAATGCATTTGGTGTTAAATTTTATTCACAAATCCATTTTATAAATTTTACTGTTCAGTAAAATGAAATTTCATCAGTAAAATTTATAAAATGTGTTTTTTTAATTTATTTCATCAATATTTTGCAAAAATTAGTATTCAAAATAGCAAAACAGAATTGATACTGATGGATTTTACTGATAGCTATAATTGAGCCCTAAGGAAAGTGCGTACTTGTATAGGAATTGTTCTATTTTCATATTTTAAAAATATAGCATTCGCACTTTTATTTAAACTTAACACAAATGATTTAACCTTTTCACAAATATACTTCACCTTTTAGCAAATATATTTCACCTTTAAGCAAATATAATTAAACAAAAAGCAAATCAATTAAACCCAAAAGCAAATATAATTAAACTTAAGCAAACTATTTAAACTTTTAGCAAATCTATTTAAACTAATCGCAAAGTGATTTAACCTTTTCTAGAAAAAGCTTTTGGTATCGAGCTATGAAGAAGGGATGAGGATTTTGAAGCTGTCCGTAGCACTAAAATCAACGAAACATCCCAAAAACCACAATAAGACCCTATAAACAAAATCCCAGTTTACCTAAGTTTTTGTTGGGTGGGACATCCGCTATTTATTTGCACAGAAAACCACAGAAAAAAGCATTTAATGTTTTTTATTTCCGAAAAAGTTATGTTGGAAAAAATTAAAACTAACATACTCCAACTCTTATAGTATAGCTTATTAAAGAAAAAAAGACACTTTCAAAAAATTACACATGACAAGTTCTAAGTAAGATTAACATGGACCATAACTTTGTTGCAGTTATTGAAGTAAAATTGATAAAAGTAGATCGCCCTAGCAATGTTATTGACATTATTCTACTTATTCCAATGCCAGCAAACTAGCTAACGTTGTTAAAAAAATATTATCACTATCATTTTTCATTTTAAAGGTGAAATAAATTTGTGTTTTGGTTAAATAGATTTGCTAAAAGTTTAAATAGTTTGCTTTAGTTTAATTATATTTGCTTTTGGGTTTAATTGATTTGCTTTTAGTTTAATTATATTTGCTAAAAGGTGAAATATATTTGCTAAAAGGTGAAATATATTTGTGAAAGGTGAAACTAATTTGTGTTTAGTTTAAATAAAAGTGCGAATGCTATACTAAAAAATAGTAGGTATGTATTTACTAATGAAGTAGGTAAGTTTGTATGATTTATTCAAAAATAAATATAAAAATATTGCTTTCAATCAAATTAAAACTTAAAAATCGTCCCCTGTAAAAATAGCTTTTTGTGACTTCGAACAATTCTGCTTTTCGCCGACGATATGTAAACAATAATGCAGAAGACAGGTGGGTTTTGGTTGCCATGGAGCTGTGTTTGAAATTTACTTTACTTTAAACGTTTCAACTTCTTTTGAATTCTTAACAAGACGTAATTCTCGTCTTGGGATTTGGTAAAAATATGAGGTAATATGAGTCACACTTTCGGTGATTATTTCACCATTTCTAACTAACTATTCATATTTTAACCGGTAACCTATAGAAGTAGAAGCTAACAATATAAAGATCATTCAAAAAACTTACCTCAACTTCCTGCAAAGTTTGAGTCCACGAATAATTGGGCAAATCACATCCATTTCCAGAGTTGGGCATTAATTTACCCTTTTCAGATTCATCAACATCTTTTGAGACTTCCTCAACTGGCTTAGAAACTTCAGCTTCAGCTTTTGTTTGTTTCCTTAAAAAGAAATCAATTTTTAAAAATATCTTAAAAATAAATGTTTGATTTACTTTTCAGCTTCTTCCTTAATAATTTGAGCAGCTTCTTCGTCAGTGATTTCACTTATTTGTGATTCATTGGCTTTTTGTTCGGCTTCTTGTTTTTTTCGTAAAATTTCTTTGCGTTTACGTTCGCTTTCCTCACGTTCCTTGATCTTTTGTTTCTCAATCTCTCCAGCTTTTTCGCCAGCTTTGCGGAATGTAGTTAAAAGCATCTAAAAAATAATATTGTTTGATAAATCATTGTGACCAATAGGAATAAGTTATTTACTTTTTCCCATTGTTCTTGTGGTACTCCAGTGAAGAAATCTGTTTTTCTGGACAGAAAACCTGCGATAGTGGCTAGAAACTTTAGAGAGAAAAATTAACTATAGATTGAGGAATTCAATTTATGATGGTTACTTACATCGGATACTCCTCCTTTGTGCTTTTCAGCCATACCTAAAAGAATTCCATCATATACAGATTGTGCGTCTTCTGCCATTGTTTTGATTACAAATTTTAGACTAGTTTTAGGATAAAAGAACGATAAATTTTCTAGAAAATTCAATGCAAATTCACAAAAACGTGCTGCTTCCTTTGAAAAAGAACAACAAAAATCTGTTGTCATGGATATTTATTTTTGTGACAGCTGTCAGTAGAGAATGTTGTCTTTCTACCGATCTAATCGACATCTAGCGAGGAATAGATATATTTGCTATTTTAATCAAAGTAGTTCTAGAGTTCACAGACAGACAGCTCTCGCTCCGTTTTGTAGCAAAACATCAAAATAAATGTTGGAGATTGGAGGATATACGTGTGGTGGCACTAGCCGTCAGAAATTGAACTAAAGATAAAAGAATTGTTAAATATATTTTTTGTTTTGCATGTTGAAGAATGGCGGCCACTCAGAGAAAAAAAAAATAAAGAAGGCAGATTGACACTAATTGTCTTTTATTTTAAATTTTGATCACCCGTAGTGCATTGGAATCACCTTCTTTAAATTTAAAAAAGAGTCCAGCCTCAGGAGTTCCAATATGGTTCCATAGTTCACAGCATTATAAATCAAAGCAATTTTGCAATTTTAAGACAACTTATAAGTAAAATAAAAAAAAAAAAAGATTGCAACGTAAAAAAGGGCAACTGGTCACCACAAAACATACAGCACAAAAATAAAATAAAATGGCAGCACTAACAAATCGAACGTTTTCTCAAAACGAAAAGTATTTTTTTTTTGTGATTTTGATTTCTATCTTCTGAAAGACGACCGCAAAATTTCAAGGATTTGGTTTGTTTTCGAAATAATGTAGATACCAATACCATAAGATTCATATAAGGCTATTGTAATTGTAAGTATTTTGCCATTTATTATTTCTTTGAAATAAAAACCTAAAATGAATAACAATTGCTTGAAAAATAAGTGTTAAAAAAAAAAGATATGTAACTATCTTGGGCTTTTCGAAGGCGATCGAGTGGTTTTAGGTGATTCCAGGAGTAAAGTAAAAAAATGGTGTTTTTTTGCACTTCACTGGAAACCTAGATCTTTACTGGAAAAATGGAGTCGGATTCAGCGCATCGAAATACATGCTTAGGGGGGGTCTCTAGTTCATTTTATATGCCACTTTTTGTTTTTTGCGTGTCGATGTAATTAATGTCCTTGGGGCCTCAGGTCCATTTCACACATAGCCGGCGACCGGCCAACCGGCCCGGGTAGCCGGTTTTTCTTCATACGTTTTTAATTTAGTCGCGTGAAGGCGCCCATAGGGCCTGGCTACATAGTGTTGTGCCCAATCACGTTCCAATTCACATTTTCACCCCTCTTGCCTACAAACTGACTGGTTAGGCGATTTAATCACCGTGTAGCTCGGCACATAGATAGGAACGTGTACATAGCAACCGGCTTTCCGGGCCGTTTACCCGGTTCCCGGCTATGTGTGAAATTGGCCTAAGAGTTGAACTCTTTCCGAGATTATTTTCCAGATCTCGATTTTTAGCGAGGTTTACACCTATCTCACGCAATATCGGCTGTATTTGACGGTGCATTGCAGACTTTCTTTTTTAAACTGGTAAACTACACGTTATAGATTTTTTTTTTGTTTTTTCTATAAACAGTGTGGAAAAGCAACCCCTCAGCTTGAACACACCATAGGATTTGGGGTATGTCAAAAGTTGGATATACATATGCCAAGTTTTTTTTTAAATTAATAGCGCTCCTTAAATACCGAAGAAACTTAGCCTATTACCAACTTTGAACATACCCCAAATCATCAGTTATTCCAAGCAGGGAGGTTGCAGGGGGCAGCATGCTTTTTCATGCTTTTATTCACACGAGTGATCAGTGAATCTAATTCTAATACGAAAATTCCTGTTGGAAGCCTTATCAGTACATATGCCTTAAAAATATTTTAAAATAACACGAGAAGGACCTCGTATATACTTATTTGCCTTAATTTAAATTCCTTGTAGCTTGTTTAAAAAAAAAAAATTATAAAACTTATATTAGCCGTGTTTTATTTTTAACTCAGTACTTAGCTCAGTAAAATTTTGCACAGGAAATAACAACAAATGATGGTTAACAAAAAAATTTTTTTATAAACTTATACATTTTTGACCCTTCAACAATAAGGATTATTATTTATTAATAAATAAAAGTAATCAATTGTTCTTGTTTACAGCATAAAATGTTAACTCGTTTAAATATTGAGTACCAATAAAACACGGCTATAATTTTTCTTTATTTTATCTCACAAAGATAGAAATAACTTATAACGTCGCCCGAGCATTGTTTTGTCGTAAACGCCAATTTTGGAATTTGGGGAAATCGCACTTTAAGGTTTGCATTTGCATTACTATAAAAAAACAGCAATGAAGTTTTTTCAAAATTTAGTAGAATATTTTGTGGGATATCTTTGTTTAGGTTTTCAAAATATCAAGGTTTTTATACCCAAAATCAATACCAATGTGATGCATATTTTGTGAATATAAGAAAAAATGGATACGGTACATGATAGGAAAAATCTAATAACAGATTTGAAAAGAGCACATTCTTAAACCTAATACTACAAACTACATATTTAGTTTAAAAAAGTGCATTTTGGCGTTCACGACATAACGATTATACTATAGGCCGACGATACCTCATTGTTGTCCTGAGAATAAATACTCCCAAAAAAAACACTAGCTTGAATTTTTAAGTGAACTATTATTCAATTAAATCTTAACTAGCCTAAACAATTCGCGCACAACACAGACTAATACTCAATTTTGAAAAACTAACGAGGTATTGTAATCAATTGTCATATTTATGCACGTACTTCGATAACTTATTCTGGTTTCTTGGATAAAATCGAACTTTTAAAATGATAGATCGATAACTGAGACAATGGCGTCCCACGAACCTCGACCACCCACGGGCGTAATATTTCATGTCTCTTTGTTTTATCGGTGTTTTTTATAAACAATGAAATTGCATTCCTGTGCTATTTTTCATTATCTTCAACTACCGTTAGGCAGCCATGAAGGTTGTGTGTGAAAAATTAAAAACAGCATACTTTGCGGTGCTTTTACTCCAAAAGTAGATACATTTCTTATTAGAAATGTCGTCAAATTGTCTTTGTTGTAAGCCTTTCTCTATATTTTTTTTTAGCAGAGAGTTTCTGCGAAAATTCGTTAGAGGACTCTAGAGTTCAAAAAGAAGATAGGTATTTTGTAATTCTTTGTAGTCGGCTAAAAGTAAAATTTTGCAGACATTTTATAATAGATATAGATAGTAGATATTTTTTCGTTACGTTTTCAGATTGATTTTTATTTGCTGTAGTAGTGATGAATTTTTGTGTATATAAACCAGGCAGTTGTCAAAAATTGAGTCAGCGAACAAATTCATTCACTTAAAACTGCTTCCATTTGCACTGAAAACTAATTTAATTCATTCTTGAAACAAAAAAATTGTCAAACTGATGATAGTCAATGATATGATACATCGTGGGGTAGATCTGGCGAAAAATCCAGATCTAGAAAATTGATCCAAGATCAAAAAATAAATTTTCTCAAATTTTTTTAACGTTATTTTCTATAGCGCCATTTATAAAAACAAGTTACAAAAAAGTTTAAACTTCTACGGAGTACTCAACAATATATTAATTTTAAAGAAAAACTAATAATTTTAAACATGGCTTTCATGACCGCAAGTAAATATTTTTAAGCTTTGGGTAGAAAGTAAAAACAAAAAAAAAAAAAAAACAAATCACTCGAGGTTTTCAGTATACACCAACCCTCAAAGTTCAAAAGTAAAGCGATGCAGTAATCATAAATGATTTTCGCAAGATGCACAAGAGTGCTGTTAAAATGAAGTTTGTTTTTAAATAACTAGGTTACCGAAAAAATGGCAGGATACCTAACATTTAAGTTCTTTTAAGAGGAAGTTGTACTTTAAAATTAATACTTTAAGTACATTTTGCGACAGATAGGTAATTCATATATGTAAATGTTTATAAATCAGACTTTTGAGTATTAGACAAGGGAGATCTTTAAGTGCCCGCCACTTTTTTGGTATCATAATCAGGAAAAAGAATTCAAAAATGGATCCTATAAAATTCCAGTTTTTAAACCGTTTTTAATTTTGAAATGTACAAATTTATTTTTTAAATCCCTATAGGCCCTGTAAAAATATTATTTCTTTTTTTCACTACATCTGAATTCTGCACGTATACAGGGTCCTTTAATTTACCGGAAGCAGTAATCTGATGAGGATGACAAAATTGATGAGATAGTACAAAAGCTTTTATATTCAAATCCAGTTTTTATTTCCCCTTATTTGTTTAAGACAGTAGTTTTTTTGTCAAATTTATATACCTGTAAACCTGCAACAGGAACTTTAACAAACACCCTGCGCTTTAAAAATGTAGAAATTTAAAGCGGCAGCGTTGTTGGTAGATGTACAAATTCACATATAATACTATTTTTATTTTGTCGGATGTCGTTTCGTCTTCGTATTGGGAGATTTGTGTTGATGTTAATGTGCGGCAGCGGCAGAAACATGTGCTTAGTAAATTCTTTTCCCACTCCGTTAAAGAGTTTTCTTCATCGTCTTCTCTATGGGCTATGGTTGTTTTATTTTTATGCTATTATTTGAAATGCGCTTCTCTTCTTTCTCTTCATATACGTCTTGCGCAATGCTTTTTTTATTCTTTTGAAAACTCGCAATTTTTGTATTTAAAGGAAATTTATTGAATAGCAAAAAAAAAAAATGATTTCGGGATTTCGGTCAATTGACATAATGTGTGTTTGGAACATCGTTTTCGGAACTCAACGAACGAAAATACATATATGTAGGTAGTTTCCTGAATTGAATTTTTAATTTTTTTTTAATAAAATTAAATAAAAAGAAAATTTGCTTCAAATTAATTTTTAACAACTAAAAGTTCAATAGTCATTTTTGGGAATAATTAATTCAATTGTTTAATCGGTAGAACCTAACAAGCAACCGATAGTATCTATTATTTTAATGTTTGTTCAATTTCGGTTAGCAAAACATTTCGTTTAAACAACAAAGGTACTAAGTTCATATTGATAAAGTAGAAGTTTATTTTTATTCATGTTTAGAAAACGCAGCTGAGTAAATTAGCAAAGACAAAGCTTGTTAAAAAAATAGAATGATTCGACAAGGTTAAATCCTCTAGCTTCTGCAAAATTTCAAGTTCATTTGTCAAATGATAACAATTTTTATGGAATGTTCAAGTTTTTTTTTTTTAGTTCAATAATACCGTTATGTACCTAGTTGGTGCAGTTATTTGATAGCATATTTTTTTTTTTTTTAATGCTCACTTTCGGCAAACACTACAAATATAACAAAACTTCCCAAAGATTGTAAAAAACAGATCTGTTCGAATGTTTGTATAATCATCTGCACGTGTTACAGTTTGAAAGTCTGGATTAATGCCGGAATTTCTAAGTTTGTTACCAAGCGTGCTTGTATGTAATGTTGCCAGATATTTTAATAGGCAAGAAGCCAAATAAGTTAAGATTATTTACACTTCAAGTTTAATTGTCATTTTCATTTTATTAAACAAAAAATTTAAGCAAAATGCTTAGCAAAATTCTTTAATTTGAAGAGAGCCTTAGATCTCTTCGAGTTCGCTTTTGACCGCATTTTTGTGCTAATGTTTTAATATATATATGTTTTTGGTTAATAAATATCCTTATCTATATTATACTACCGTAAAATAGACCTATGTTTGCATTTATTAAATGTGGCTTTATTTATATGTAGTAACTGTTTGTTTTCTGTGAAGTAGTTTGGGGAGCCAGATGGATATACAAATTCATTATATTAAGTTTGGTTTACGAAGAATAATATACAGTTAAAAACCAGCTCTTTTTCATAAAGAATTGGTTTAAATTTTAGTGTAAATTATTTATGATTAAGATAAATCCCAGCTTTTCTTAAAAGCAACAGAGTCACAGCTTATGAAACAACTATGAATATGGCCCAATATTATTGTCATGTTTAATGACAACAGTTATGGTTAGATTTAAAATTATATTTATGATAATTAAAAAAAAAAATCAATTAATATAACAATAGCAAAAGATTTGAAATTATTTAAATTTTAGCTTGAAGACATTTGATATTATTATTCAATTAAATTAAATTTGTCGGTTTTTACTGGTCCTACGAATTTTTCCAGAAATATAATTATATTTTTGGTAAAATTTATTTAAAAAAAATTGTATTCTAAACAAAATTGTAAAGTTTCACTTGTCTTTTCAAAACTGTGCTATATTCTTGTTTTTTCATACAATTATAAAACTTGCGAAATATTATACAAAAGTAATATTGTGAACTTAAAAACAAGTAATAATAGAACACTTCTGTTCAAATAACAGATATTTTTTTGTTTGGTTATAAGTTATTTTTGGAATCTATTTTTATTGATGCGATTGACACACATGATGTTTTTATAGTGTTGCAAAACTGAAGAAAAAACAATATTTTGGAAAAAATATGTAGATAAACAAAAATTAGTTTGAAGTATTTTTGTTTGTTGATGTTTTTTTTTTAATGTGGCAATATTCCAAGTTTAAAAATACCTTTTTTTTTAAGAAAATTCTTTTGAATTTGGATGAACATCATTACTTAATTATACTGATTATATAAGATAAGGCTCTCTTGTTCTTTGTTTGGTTTTGGAGTGCGATAAAGCACTTTTCCATTCTTTCACCCTTAATTAATTAATTAAAACTGAAGATGTGGATTACGAGCTTTTGAAAATTTTATATTATTTAGTTTTTTATTTTCTAAAAATGCATCAAAATAAAAAATTAAATTGTATACTTGTTTTGGAGCTTAATTTGATTTAGGGCCAATTTTTCAATAGTCAGATAAACCTCAGATAGAGCTTATTCCTAGGAATAAAAGTTTTTTTTATATTGACATTTATTTTTCTGATAATCAAACTGACGATTGAAAAATCAGGTCTTAAGATGTTATTTTTTTTAACGAACTTTGTTTTTTTTTTTTCAAATACATATATTAAATTTAAGCAAATTGAACTTTATCGCACGAAAACATACAGGAACAATAACTATACTGGTCACAAAAAAAAGTTTGATTTTGCTCCAGAATAGCTACCAAGATTTCTTAAAAAAATATATGTATACTTTTTATTAAAATATAAACAAACGTTTAAGGGAAAAATTTTCAAAAATCATTATTAACCCTTTCGAGCCCAAGCTATGAAAATCAACATTCAAAAATGTTTTTTCAGTATTATTGTGTCAAAAACATCACAACTAAGAAATATGAATAGCCAAAAGTTATGTTCCAAAACAATAAATAGCAAAACTAATGTGTGAATGTCATGTTACATGTAAGTAATATACACTGCCTATGACCACCAAAAAAAGTCGGACAACTGAGAAAATAACTTTTTATAGAACAATAATGTATGCTACTTCTTCTAAGGCAAAACACAAAAAACTTTCTGGATTAACATTTGTTATAACCTTTTTTTTAATTATGACCATATAAATACAAAATTTTTTTTTTGCAAAAAAAAAATGTGGATTTCAGTCCCTTTTTCCATAAATAAAAATTTAAAGTATGATATTTGACAGACTTTTTGTACTAATCCAGTAACTAGGCATTATTATCTTTCAATTAAGCCATCGAAACCTAAAAAATTATTTAATGGAATATTTTTTACGAATTTTTAAAAATATGTTACATGAGTGTAACGCTGGGTCCGAAAGGGTTAACAGTTTAAGAGGATTTTCAAAATTTAGAGTGTTTTAAAAATTTAAGCAATTTGAACTCTAAGTCCATAACATATCTAAATATGTATGGAAAATCTAATAGTGAAACGCGTAACATTCACATATTAATATAAGAAGCTCAAATTTGAACAGGCTAATGTTAAGACCGAAACTAAATAAAATAAAATGCACGACTGGGTCGCACGAACTTGCTCTTAGAGTTAAAGTTGCTTAAATTTTTAAGACTTTTTATATAGAAATTTGGGAAATGTAGGTACTATTTATATGTAAAAAAAAAAAACACATAAAATTCGTTTTTTTTTTAAATAAAATAAAATTTGAAATCAAATTGCCCTCCAAAACAAGTAGGCAGTTTTAATTGGTATATAAAGATGCATTTTTTGAAAAAAAAAAAAAAATTTTCAAAATCGTTAGAACCGTTTTTTAAAAAAACTATTTTCTTATAAATAATTAAAAAAAAAAAACAGTTTAAAAATAAAATTGGTATATCATTTTGTAGAAATCACTAATCAACATCTTAAAACAAAATTTCAAAAAAATTCAATGTCCCGTTTTCGAAAATTTGATTTTTCAAAAAAAATTGCTTCTTCACAAAAAGTTTCGTTGACATCAAATAAGCAGTTTTGGCGCAAATCGGATTAAAAAAAAAAACGGTTCTATGATTTTCCAAAAAAAAAAATTTCATTAGAAGATAGACCTTGTCTTAAAACTGACATTTGAATTTAAAAAAAAAATCGTTTCAGTCGTTTTTGATCCAAAAAATTAATTCCAAAAACCCTCTGGAGAGTCTCCAAAAAATGCTACATACCAAGTTTGAAATCAATCGGTCCATCAGTTTAGGCTGTAGCCCCTTATACAGACAGACAGACAGACTGACAGACGGACTTCCGGGACCCACTTTTTTGGCATTCTCTATTATCGTAATATCATGGAAAAATGTTATCTCAACTTTTTTTTTTTGTACGAATGCATAACTGTATAATATATACTTCCTATATCGCAAGTCAAAAATTGTTTAAATCGGTATGAAAATAATAATGGAACTTAAAAAAAAATACAAAATTACATTCAAAGCAAGTACTCACGACCAGTCTTGCACTTTATTTTCATCTTCTTCCTCCAATGCTTGTCTGCTTTTGCTCTTTTATCAAATGAACCATGCCTTCGTTTCGTTCCCGACTTGCAACTCCCAACACCCAACACATTCGGTGGCTCCCCCGGTCTTTTTGTAAAAATTTGAATTCATAGCAATGCTTTTTTTCTGATGGCGGTTCTACCGCTCTCCTCTATTCCTTCTATATTGCTTTTGCTTCTTCTATGCGAGTTCTAAAGCTGTTTCAGCATGACACTGGCACCACATAGTACATATTACATACAAAAGGTTCTAAGAGAAAAATTGATTCGTCTGCGTTCAGTTTCATTCGGTGTTCGGTTATCATAGGACGTTTCAACGTAAAAGTTCCAGCTGCAAACCTAAAGAAGAGTGAAACAAGTAATGTTCTCTTTTTTTTTTCTTCTTATAAATTATTAGAAATATTATTAAGTAATTTTTTTGTGTTAAAATATTTTTTTCTATTTTAAAAATTAATTATAATTTTTATTTAAAATTAGTTGATTTTTTAAAAAAAGGAGCACATAATTGCAAATCTCTATCCTTCACGGCAGATAAAATCTGAATTAAAGTGAAAAAAATCGAAAGAAAAAAATGAAAAAAAAAAAAATGTGTGATCGGAATAAATTTTTCATTTTCGATTTTTAATAAAAAATAAAATTTAATGTGATAGTTATGATTAAATAGTTTTAATATTAAGTGTATTTTTCAAGTTTTTCAAAATTAGCCTCAAGGATTTATGTAACCCAACATCCACATCCACCACCGCCATTCATGCTGAATATAATTATCCTTTGGCAAATTTTATTATTATATATTCGGGAATTTTCCATCTGTCTTCTTTTGTTATCTTTCTATAAGATCCTGTAAGATTATTTGTACAAAAAACGATAATCCGGTGTAGAAAAAAGAAGATGGACTTGAATTTTGCATTTCAAATAAAAATGTGATTTTTTTTTGTTCTTGTTAAATTTTAATTTTAAAAGAAGTGCGTCGGAGATTATATCGAGTATGTATATGTAATTTTTTTTTATCGTTTATTTTTTTTCTACACTTGAACGATATAATTTGAGAATTAGGAAAAAAAAATGGAGTTTGCGCACGATGATTACTTGGACAATAAATTTATCCGGATGCAAGGTTTCCTTTAATTCCGATATCTACTTGTTATAATTATTGTTTTTAGATAATTTATTTAACATATTGAATGTTAATAATGGATTTGGGACATTATAAAAACATCCTTTTATTAATAAATTGATTAAATCAATAAATTAGAAGATCAAAGAAAGCTAATTTTTTTAAAGGTTAAAGTAAAATAAAGAGTAGGTAGGTATCTAGCTGCTAGCTACATCAACGTGGGTGTGCAATTTTAAGTATAATATCGAAGGGAAAATTGTGAAATTGTTGAAATGAAAATAAAAGAAAATAAATTATTATAAGTTTACACAAAAAAGTCATGTTATTTTATGATTATTATTATTGTACACTCCCTGTTGTTTGAATAGGTTTAATTTGTTTTTTTTTTTTTTTTTTTGTATTTTGCGGTTGGGTTTGTTTGTTCTTAATTATGAACATGGTCGAATTTTATTCTACCTACTCTGCATTTTTTTTATGACGGGGGGGGGGTACGATATCAATGAAATTAATCGTTCTTTTATTTAAATATTTTTGTCCTTGTAAATAATAGGATTTTAAGATAAGGAATAATGGATTTTGAGTTTTTGAGTTATCGTTACTTTTGCGCTATAGTTGTTTCTACATATGTAATTCCCCAAGCTAAACTTTAATGTGATCCTCCTTCAAGTGCGAAAATTCTCACTAAGCGATTGTTGTAAACATTTTTAATTAGAAACATTTAAACCGGGTTGGATATTATTTATGTATTTTCATTAGAAAATTAAGTAACTACATTTTAAACTTGTATGCGAGATGTACTTTCCGATTTCTGCATTGTAACGTAGTTTATCTGAAATTAAAAAAATTTACAGGAAAAAAGAAAAGCGGATTTAATTTGAAATACAATTGAGTCTTGTTTCAGATTACACTTCCTTATCTACTTTTCCTTAAAAGCATTTCCAATGTTGTGTAATTGATAGGGAAATCTTCAAGAAGATGTCAAGTTGTTATCGCAGGAGATGTCGATATGTTAAAATTTAGAACTAAGAAGTATGTAGGTATTTCAAATCTTAGGATCACGGTTGCTACAATAGTCATTTATGACCAAAATTGGCCATTTTATACCTATTCACTTGGTCATTTTTTCTGATCCATAGTTTCAAGTCAAAATTTTTCCAGTTTCCATCCGAAATATTTTTGTTCGACAAGTTTCTTGTGTGCCACGAAAATATAAGTGGAAACAAGCATATTAAAAAAAAAAAATTAAAAATACGGTTGAAATTTTAAGATTTATTTGGTCATTTTCAATCTTGGTCATAACCGGCAACCGTGCTTGGGATATTAAAACGCAGTTTCAGTCGAATTCGTAAATTAAAATGCAGAAACCAAAAGTAACAGGTTGGTATTGCTATACTTTTTGCCGGTGAAGGACACAGTAGAAACGAATATCCTTTATGGTTGCAAAACTTCATTTGAACGAGTGGAAATATTTTAATATTTTATGTTTACTGACGGTGAAACCCAATGCTAAAAACTACATTTCATTTTAAAATATCAGTATGCAGGGTGTTTCAAAATCTTTTGTTGTGATACAATATCATTATCAGTTTTCAATTATAAGTATAGGTACATATTTGCAAAGAAGACAGTGGCGATTTTTAACCTTAAAAAATGTCTTTATATAAAAAAAGCTAGACGTTAACTTTAAAACGAAAAAAAAGTACAAAATGAGAGTTGGTATTCGATTTTATGCATTTTTGTATAATGTACATACATAAATAATCCTTTTTATCAAAAAAAAAAAAAACAAAGCCGACTTCTTTGGATTGAAGCTTGGATTTATGGTTTTCTCATGCATGCTATAGTCAATACAAAATTTAAATGAAATCACACTGCAAGCACTAGCTATCGAATGCAAAATGAATTATCAAAATTGGTTCACACAGTCCAAAGTTATGAGGTAACAAACATAAAAAAAATCGGACGAATTGATAACCTCCTCCTATTTGGAAGTATAAAATTGTATAGGATCCCACAAAAGGATTTGACAGTCTTATTTCCAGTTTAGAAGATCTGTCTTAAAAAAAAATAAAAAAAATAAAATCTCGAACATAACAATATCTATGTTCCGTGTACATGTCTCGGGAACTACCTATTAAAGAAGGTGCTGTCGAACAGTGTTTTTGAAAAGAAAGGTTTTACTTTTTTTTAATATACCTACTAGTCCATTAAGAAAGCTTTGGCCTTTTTTGAATATATTGTCCCATTAATTAATTGTTCCGACTTGATTAAAAATAACAGAAATAACAAAAACGAATTGTCATTGCAATTTATTATTTAGCTTTAATTACAAAATTAGACTTGTAACTACCTATTGAAGACCCATACACTAAAAGCTCAATTAGCGTTACAAAAAAAGTCATCTCTTTTTTAATTATTTTATTACACCATAATAATGGTTATTTTGTATTTTTTTTTTTAATTTGATGAACTATTAGTAGAAAAAAATAAATTGTGGAGTTGCATAATTTAATGTTAGATATTGTAAATTAATATATTTAAAGTTATATATTAAACATAAAATTAAAATAATTGAATATGGTTTATTTTACATGATTAATTTTGAGGGACTTTTAGAGAAATTAGATGTTTACATATGACAATTCGTGAAGACTCAATTTTTTTAAAATTCTTTTTAAAACAACTTATGAGTAGTAGAATCCACGTGTTTAAAATACATTGTCGAAAAATGTTGCATGTAAAACGATATGTAAACAACTGTGTTGTTTTTTTTTTTTTTGCCATTTGGATCAATCTGTTGTTATTGTGGTTTACCAGGTTGTGTAAATTCATTTTAAACACGTAATATTGTTAATCGATTAGCTCAGCTTATACCTACTTATTTTAAAAAACTTAAATGGCTTTATTTAAAATAAGAAGTGTTGAGCTGTTAATAATAATAGTTGATCAATTAAAACATCATTTCATCAATTTTAAATATAGGTAGCTATTTTTGGAAGCAAAAATTTAGTTACATAACAAATTAGACACGTTTTACCTATTAGAACTTTGTTAAACATTGTAATTTTTTGTATACATATTACCTTCAATTATTTTTGAAGCTTAAGTTATCAGCATTAAAAAAAATTAAAGTTTTTAACGTTTTTTTTTTTTTTTTATTTTTCTTTCTCAGAAAAGACTGAATCGATTTCTTCGAAAAAATTATTTTACATAAAAGCTTTTAATAGTTGATATTATTGCAAAATACATTTAAAAAAAAGTATCAATTTTGTAAAATCAAGTCAGTTAAATGCTTTGAAATTTTAGTTGTGAAGGTTTTTAATAACTTATTAAATTTAAACACATAGCATAAAAAGCTACTCTGTACTGAAAAATTTTAAGATTAATGTCGAAAAATGTTATTATGTTTTTATTTTAACACTAAAATAAAGACAAAGCAAAAAATTCTTATTTAATTCATTCTTTATTCGAATTGTGTTTAATTAATGCAGTATTCATTACTTGTCTAAATGTTCAACTAGTATTAACTTAAAAAGAAAGTTGTAACTCTTTATTTTAGTTGCACAGTATATTCGGATAGATCATATTATTATATTCCAAGAATAAATTCGAACTATTATATATATTAATGGAATCAGTTCTTCAAAAAAAAATTCTGAGAAAAATAAAGATACATATATAAAATAAAGTTAACGCTTTGGTCGTACGTACTTACTCTTCTATTTTAAGATTTAATTTATTCGAAATTGTAAGTTATAAACTTATCTCTAATTCTTAATGCTACACAGAAAATCAACAAAAGAGAAAATAGTGAACAAAATGGGGTTTATGTTACTATAAATTCATTACTTAAAATAAAATACCAATATTGTATTTTTTAAAGATCGAAGACTTTTAGCACTAAGCACGTTATACTCATACAGCAAGTCAAATTAACACATTTAACTACTTTTTTAAAGTTGGTATGCAATATCCCACTCATATGATAATAAATTTATCACATGATGTTAAGATTCCGTTTAACTTTAAATGAATACAGCAATACGGGCATGAATATAAAATTAGTTGTGAAGTTCTAATCAATGAGAACTTAAAAGTAAATTCAATGATGTTCGTCAGAAATCACTCACAACCAAATCCATCATTCATTTTCATGACCATTTCACAAACATTTTAGCCCAGTCGGGATGTACAAAAAATTAAGCTGAAATGGAAATAATTAGATCGTGCAGTTTTTTTTCATAGGATGATAGAGGGGATCACTGGGAGCTTAAAACCAGTTTTTCGGGAAAATCGACCTTGTGCTTAAGCCGCCATCTTGGATTAAAGGTAAAACACGTTTTAGTGAATAACTCGGCCATTTTTGATTTTTGACAAAAATTATACATGTAAAATTTGTAGAAAATTTTATTTTCTATAACTTTTGTCTTGATAAGTTTTTCTATATGACCTATATTTTTCGAGTTAATTTGAAAAAACTATACCCCTACTCAGCTTAAACTTTATACCCGCTTTGATTATAGATTTTAAGATCACCGCAATATGGGAGTGTTTTTATATGTTTTTGGGGATGATAAATCTAGCTGCAATGTTAGTTTTTGCAAATTCATGAAATTTTATAAACAAAAGTAACTATCTCAAAATCGGTAAGTGTCGTTTTAAACAAAATTAGTAAATATTATAATTGATGTCTAGCAAGACAAGCAAGTCTTTGAATTTTTCAAATCGGTTCATTAATGCCTGAGATATGACCAATTGTTTATAATAAAAGCTTAAAAGAGAGAGTGAGTTATAAACAATTGGTCATATCTCAGGCATTAATGAACCGATTTGAAAAATTCAAAGACTTGCTTGTCTTGCTAGACATCAATTATAATATTTACTAATTTTGTTTAAAACGACACTTACCGATTTTGAGATAGTTCCTTTTGTTTATAAAATTTCATGAATTTGCAAAAACTAACATTGCAGCTAGATTTATCATCCCCAAAAACATATAAAAACACTCCCATATTGCTCTTAAAATATTGATCTTAAAATCTATAATCAAAGCGGGTATAAAGCTTAAGCTGAGTAGGGGTATAGTTTTTTCAAATTAACTCGAAAAATATAGGTCATATAGAAAAATTTATCAAGACAAAAGTTATAGAAAATAAAATTTTCTACAAGTTTTACATATATAATTTTTGTCAAAAATCAAAAATGGCCGAGTTATTCACTAAAACGTGTTTTACCTTTAATCCAAGATGGCGGCTTAAGCACAAGGTCGATTTTCCCGAAAAACTGGTTTTAAGCTCCCAGTGATCCCCTCTATCATTCTAGGAAAAAAAATTGCACGATCTAATTTTTTCCATTTGAAATGTTTAATTCTACTGGGCTATTTATTTTGCAATCTATCTACCTACCTTATATGTGTCATAAATTCCAAAAGGGTTATAAAAGAAGTTTGACCAAATTTGTTTGCACAGTACATTATATCGATATGTGTAGATAAAAGACAAAGTCTGCTTTTTCAAATTTATTAATGAATGAATGAATTTTTAATGCGTAAGCATTCTATGAGCCTTATTAATAAATTGCAGACTTTCGATAAATGATTATACACAGAACCGATATGTGTGCTGGGTTTTTTCCTTACGTCGAAAAACCCGCTGAGAGATAAGAAGTTGTGCAATTAATGATAAAATTAAAAAAAAAATCAGCTGACAATTATTTTGTATTTTATTTATTATTGATCGAAAAAAAGACCATAAAATATTGTTTGGCGTCGCGTCGATAGGTAATTAGAAAAAAAGACATGAATTTTAAACAACTTTTGATTTAGTTCTTTTCAAGTTGGATTTAAATTTTCTCATTTTTTTTTTTTCAATTTGTTTTGTAATTAGGTCACTCTTGCTTGATTTTATGATTCTAAGTTATAAAGTAATTAAATATTGAAGGTATTGACTACTTTCTAGTCAAGTTATACGTAAAATATCGAAGGGTAATAAGAAAATTTGAAATATAGTTTTTATATAAATATAAATACGGTCTTAAATTGCTAGGTTATCCATAGACTTTCCAGGAAAGTACCTTGTTATGTTTTTAGTTATCTCTTTGGCAGTTCCATGTTCAAAAATTGTAGATATTTTGTCAGAAAGAAAAGAAAAAATAATAATGTCTTGAACTTTTCACTTTTCAGAAAGAATTTTTCACTTTGCAGAATAGAACTTTTCAGTTTGCGAATTAGCTTTTGATTCAACGTTCGAGCATTTTGCGAAGAGGGAATCTTTCCAATAATTTCCTCTTTGGAAATTGGCGTTTGGTGACACTGCAAAGTGAAAAGTAAAAGAACTGCTGAAATGAAATCGAAAAAATCTTGTTCTAAGCTCCTATTGTTTTTCATTAGGTCAATTTTTATTCATTTGTCAACATAGTCGAAGCACACGTTTTTGAAGTCAAATATAAAATACAAAACAAAAATCTATTCACTAAAAGAGCTCAGTTGAAAGGCAGCTTTAACTTTAACGTGGGGCCAGGAGCCGGCGAGCTAGGACTAAAATTGTAAATAATTTTAGTTTTTTAATGTAATGTACTTATGTAACAAAATTCACTATCCGTACGCATTAAAAGAATTTTATAAAGATAATTTGATATTTCTCGATATTATCTTAAGTATATAGAACAAACATGTTCATAAAAAGTAACTTTATTTATTAACAATTTAGTTGTTGTGGTTCTGGATGTTAATCTTGTTATGAAAGCTTGAAATAATAAACTACGTGAGCTGACAATTAGTAAAACAGCACTTAAATTATATACATATTAGGGTACAATATAAGTTGGAATTTATAGTGACTTCAACCAAACGTATATATTTTTCTAGTAAACTAATGAAAACAAAAAAATTATAACTAAATTATCTTTATTATTCTTTTGATCAAGATCAAGTGGAAAAAAAATATTATATTCTTAAAATCTGAACGCACTTATTTATTTTAGATGAAATAAGTTGCAAAAAAAAGTTAATTTCGAGAGGATTTGAGAAAAATTGAAAACATTCTAAAATATTGTTATTTTAATTGAAATTCCATTATAATCTTTTCATTAGTTCTTTTTTTTTTTTTTTTTTGTGAAATTACTGTGAAATTCTTCTTATAAATCCCGGATTGAGTTTTCGTGGAAACATAGTATAATAGACCAGTGCCAATAATTTTTGAATTTTTGGGTGGTGGGAAAATTTAGGATAAATGGTATATGAAAGGGGAAAAATAAATTGCCCACAAAAAAATTGGGGGAAAGGGGGTGGGTGGGCGAAAAAGTGGGGTTGGTGTCAAAAATCATGTTTTTTTACGATTTCTGTCAAAACTAGACGTCCTATCGAAAAAAGTCAAATGCAAAAGTTGTAGGTAGTATAAATGTCTACAACTTTTACTCAAACAATTTTTTTCTATAACCTCAAAAATATTGAAAAAAATGCAAAAATACGATTTTTTTATTTTTTATTTTTATCTTTTACAAAAATAGTTGGATTTTAACAAAACTTGGTTAAAAATTACTTTGTTATGTTTTCTATCTATTAAAAATGTTTTTTGAGCAAAAAGTTAATTTTTGGATTTTTGACGAATTTAATTTGAAAAAATAGCCTATTTTTCAATCAAAAAAGTTACCGAAAAAATTTTTGATTTTTGAAAAGTTTGGAATGCAATTATTTAGCTTAAAACCGTTTTTTAAAAATAGTGTGAAAAAACTATACTTTTGTTTTAGAAAATATTGAGAATAATTGAAAAAAACAAAAAAACGATTTTTAAAATTGATTTTTCCGTAAATGACAGTAATATTGGCGAGAAATAATTTTTCATAGAAACTAAATTATACTTTCCTAATGGTCATTGACCCTTTTTAATTTGAATCCAGCACTAGAATAGCTCTAACGTACAAAGTTTCTAAGATATTGAATTTTGAACGTCCCAAAAACTATTTTTCTGATTTTTAGCATGTTAATATGTCAAAAACGTGATGTAATAGAATTTTTCTGACTTCAGATTCGAGCTCAGCACACAAAAAACCATTAGAAAAATATACTTTGATTTCTATAAAAAAAACTTTTTGACTAGTGAAATCGAACAGGGCAGAAAAAATCGAATGCCTTGTTCGATTTCACTAGTCAAAAAGTTTTTTTTATAGAAATCAAAGTATATTTTTCTAATGGTTTTTTGTGTGCTGAGCTCGAATCTGAAGTCAGAAAAATTCTATCACATCACGTTTTTGACATATTACCATGCTAAAAATCAGAAAAATAGTTTTTGGGACGTTCAAAATTCAATATCTCATAAACTTTGCACGTTAGAGCTATTCTAGTGCTGGATTCAAATTAAAAAGGGTCAATGACCATTAGGAAAGTATAATTTAGTTTCTATGAAAAATTATTTCTCGCCAATATTACTGTCATTTACGGAAAAATCAATTTTAAAAATCGTTTTTTTGTTTTTTTCAATTATTCTCAATATTTTCTAAAACAAAAGTATAGTTTTTTCACACTATCTTTAAAAAACGGTTTTAAGCTAAATAATTGCATTCCAAACTTTTCAAAAATCAAAAATTTTTTCGGTAACTTTTTTGATTGAAAAATAGGCTATTTTTTCAAATTAAATTCGTCAAAAATCCAAAAATTAACTTTTTGCTCAAAAAACATTTTTAATAGATAGAAAACATAACAAAGTAATTTTTAACCAAGTTTTGTTAAAATCCAACTATTTTTGTAAAAGATAAAAATAAAAAATAAAAAAATCGTATTTTTGCATTTTTTTCAATATTTTTGAGGTTATAGAAAAAAATTGTTTGAGTAAAAGTTGTAGACATTTATACTACCTACAACTTTTGCATTTGACTTTTTTCGATAGGACGTCTAGTTTTGACAGAAATCGTAAAAAACCATGATTTTTGACACCAACCCCACTTTTTCGCCCACCCACCCCCTTTCCCCCAATTTTTTTGTGGGCAATTTATTTTTCCCCTTTCATATACCATTTATCCTAAATTTTTCCACCACCCTTATGCTGCTAATAATTTGTTCAACTTTTGCCTTCTGAAAACCGGATTGGCACTGGTCTATAAGGGTTAGGTTGTTGTACTCAACGTTCTTGTTTCATTTAATTAAAAATCAACAACAAATATTATCAAATGTGGAAAGGTACCTAATTGAGTTGGATTTTTTTTGAGATTTTATAAAATATTTAAAACTTTTTCCAGGAAACATTAGAACAAACATAATGAAAAAAGTAGCAGGAGTTATTTCATCAAATATGGTTTTAAATTGAAATTCCATTAAAATCCTCAAGGCTGTCAAAGTTAATTTTCCTATAAATCCTTTATTACCTACCGGTGGAAACATTATTTAATTAAATGAAATGAAATCAAATTAGGTTATATCAGTGGAAACCAGACAGGTGTTTGCCATGTCAATATCGCTGGGTTTACTCTTGCATGGATTAACTTTTGTAAATTGGTTTTTGTGAAGGAGTAAAAAAAGAGAAACTTGTAAATGTAAATAAATGATTTTTGGCTACCAATTTATTAAATAATTTGCAAAGAATGTAGACTGAGACTTTATATTAAAACTTAGATCTACGACCTACGAGTAGTTATAAATAGCACTAACCGTTGCGCCGGGAAGTACCACGATTTTCCCAGTAGGATGATAGACTTTCATTGACTTTTTGAAAGTGTGGCATTTTTTCAAAAAATATTTCACAAACATCACAAATTTTTGTATTTATCAAATTTTTGTATCATTAGCATTTCAAAAAATTTGTTTCGCACTTTTTCATTTTGCTTATAGTATAAAGGCAATTTATTGCTTTGCTAAAATGTTAATTCACAAAGACTTTTAATTCGCAAAGACATTTTGCAAAATGAAACTTCGCAATGATATTTTTATTTTTATAGTGTGATTTATTTTCAAAATTTATTTTGTTTTGCGAATTATTAAACGATTATAAATTTCGCACGAAAATTAATTATAAAAAGCAAAAGACCGTTATGCCAATAAATTGCTGTTCAAGATAATAATGGCGAAATGAAAAATGCAAAATAAAAGCTTAGCAAAATAATAACTAACAAATTAAAAACTTGCAAAGCGACAATTTACGAAACAAATTTATGCGAAACGATAAAATTGTAAAACAAAATAATTGCGAAATAATTTCGCCCAATCAAAATTTGCTGGTTGATGATTCTAAAAGATAAAATTCTATCAGCCATCATTTTTTTGTATTCTTCAAGCTTGTCATCTTATCATTTTTACTTAAAAAAAATTCCATATCTTTTTCTACAATTCCATTGCAATGACTAGTAACGCAATTTTTTTCCCATGGAATTTTTTTTGCGTTATAATTTAATTTCCACTTCTAATTTAACTACGAATGTCACACCAGATAAAGCCCCTTTATAATAAATTTTACTGTCCATTGTTTGCAAAAAGATAAATCTCAACGAACACTCTCATAGGCTTTGAGATAAAAATTATTCCTCCGCCAGCCCGCAGCCGAGTCACTGCCCAAACACCACCCACTTCTATTATGAGTGCTCGAATACACTCTCTTAATAGATAAATCGATTGCACTTTTAAGTTCTAATTAATACTTGCCTATAGGGTTGCCATATTCTTTTTTTTTATCGTCTTAAACAAATTTTTTTGAATTAGTTTTAAAAATTAAATAACTTTCAATTAGTGACAGGTATGTCATATTCACGATGATTATGTACTGTCATTTAAATTTTTCGTGCAGCTGTCAGATGAAAACCCCAACTGTTTATTGGACCTACGAAAATGAGTATAACAGTTTTCAGATAATAGTGCAACTGTCAATATGACAGCCAATACTTTTTTCTGTGTAAATGTCATTTCAATGTTTACCATTTGAGTATGCGTCACTGACATTTTATAACTATATTAGAAAAAATTGTGAATTAAGTGTTATACGAACCTTAAATCAAGATTATGTCTTTTAGATAATGTCAAAATAACGGTATTGATAGTAAATATCTGTAAAATATGATTATGGCAATCCTACTTGCACAATCATCTCTACATCTCCTACCAATTGCATATGTATTAAACTAAATCTACATATATATGGAACCTCTGTTGGTTATATGCAAATTTGTATAAAAATAATTACTTGCATAATAATCTAAGTCTGAAATTACATCGTAGGTAAATACGTCCAGATAAGTACGAGACTATAGTCTATAAGCTTATAACGTAAATAGGAAATGTACTCCTTGCTGGAGAGAGACGTTTTGTTGCAACGAATTGACCTCTCAAGGGCACTCTATTGCGATGCAAATTGAGCTGATTGCCTATTTTAAGAATGAACTGACTCGTACTCGTACTACATACTCTGCCCCCGTCTACTTACATCTCCATTCACGTATGAAAAAAAAAAATATAACAAAAACAAAAATCAAGCTCCATTTGAGAATTCAGTTTGGATTTCTCGACACATTTTTCAATCGAAAAGATACAAATTCTAACATATCGATATCATCGTGTAACATCACTCAAATCATTCATTTGATTTGTGGCTGTGGCTATGGTCGACATCGATGACATTCGATATATTGATGAGAGAGGATATGACACGAAAAAAAACCTAATTTTATTGAATTGTACGCAAAAATAAAGTATTTGTTTGCTTCTAATAAGTGGTATATCAGTTTTCATTGATAACAATGTGATGATGGGATCTGTTATAGGTGTCTCTGCTTGTCTACTATACTTGTCGTCTCTGCGTAATAATCAAGTAAATTGCAAATACTATCGTCACTGGTGAAATACGAAGTATCTACAACACATCTATTAAGGGGGTGCTGTAATTGCAAATAGTAATGAAGTTATTTTTCAACGTCAAACGATTGTGATAAGATAGACAAGCACACAGTAGTTAGGTCTTTTAGTTCATCAACTCAATGAGGTTTTTGATGGAAGAAGAGGAGGTTTTTTATTAATTTATTGTTATATTTTTTTAACAAAGATTTTTTTTTTTAAATTGTGCGTAAATGAACAGAAAGTGTTTGAAAAAGTTTGTGCACCTGTTTTAAAATATGTTGTTAAATTTCAATTTGGTGAGTACAGACGTACATATGTATGTACATTGTACACTCATTAAAATAGTGATGATTTTTTCTTAAAAAGAAAAAAAAAATAATAGTACCTTTTTACGAGTTTCATTTCGCCATTTTTGTATTGCGTCTGCATTGATTTCTGATATTTTCAACATGTTAACACTCGCATAGTTCTCATAATTTGTATTTAAAAGCTCTAGATTATATGACCTAATCCCTTTCAAATTTTTTTAAAGCATGTTAAAAAACTGCGAAGAATTGAAAAATTTTGAGAGTTTTGTTTTATTTTAGTGTGCTCCTCCTCCTCTGATGAATGCTATGTAGCAATTTATAGTAGTTCTCTGAGTGAAGTAGTAACGTGTAAGAAACTTTTTTTTTGTTGAAAATTGCTATACGGTGTTATATGTTTCACAGAATCAGATCGGAAAGTTTAGTTCTTCGCAAATAGCGAACTAAATTTGTCTCGGAGAGAATTTCTACGACCGTGCTAATTATTGTTTTCTATGCTTTTGAGCAATTTTTTTTCTCGAATTGATATTTTAGAAGAAGTTCACCGTGGTCTATACAACCTCCATCTAGTAATGAATTGAAAAAAAAAAATCCCAAAGAGTAGGTGTATCCATTTCAAGAAAAAAAAAACTGTCGCGTTACAAAATTTGTCGCGCTAAAAAATTTCCTTTTGTTTTACTGCGATTTCTTAAAATGTTAAATAAAATCACTTAAATTTTTTGAACTAGTTAACTTAAAAAATTGATTTGTTATTATTTGGCTTATTTTGACAGATTTAAAGTTGCAATGCACCCTATTAATAAATTTTTCTATCAATTCATTTCATTAATTTAGGGTCAATTTTTCAGTAGTCAGTTAAACCTCACTGAGAGCTTATTCATTAAAAATTATGTTTCGTAATACATTTTTGGAATTCACAAAGTGCTTATTCATTACTGATTTATTCAGAAAGTTTTTGAACAAGTAACCTATCAAAACATAACTTTTAAGTGGCGACCATTGTTAGTCTTTTGAGAACTCAGGAATATTCATATTTATTAAGTTCTTTTAGTTCCCATTCAAATGGTTTAAGCAGACATTGATTGATACCAAAAAAGAGGAGTTATAGAATTTTTAACTAATTCTTATTAAAAATCTTGTTTTGTATCCACTTCTATGAAAAGCTTATTTTCACTTCCAAATTGTATAAAATCGCTAAATTCAAAAACTGGCCCTGAAAGCTTAGTATTAATAGCAACGTTTGAATTATTTGTATCACTGGCTTCTTAAATACAATTCCACTGGTTTATTTCATTGGAACATTTAATTTAAAGATAACTTAAACTGACCCCTTTTATTTGCTCTCTGAAATTTCCAGAACAAGAAGTAATTACAAATGACCTTGTATTTTCCATACAAATATTTTATATTAAGACTATTCTACTTTCTTGTCATGACATCACTGTTTGACATAACGGACATACAAAATGTCCTCTTCTCTGTCCTTTCAATTTCAAAAATGTATCTTAAAAAAAAAAAATAAACGACACCAAAAAAATAAGTTTTAGCTATTTTGAGACAATCAAACACTTGCGACACTCCGTTAATGACTTGTCAAATCTTCTATGACAATTTGCAGGCATTAAGCCAAAGTTATACATAAAAAGTAATTTTGTTCAAATTGTCACACCAAACGCATCACTAAATTTTTATAGTTCACGTCCGCTGATGGGATTAAGCGAATTTTATTTTATTATTATAACAAATGTTGCAAATTTATTTTCTTTGAACTTGGTTAACACTTCTTCCATAACAGAATTCTTCTGATTCTGATAAATTTCCATTGCTGATGAAATTTGTTTATGTTTTATTCAAAAAGCGTTACAGTAGCAATTTTAAGTAAATCAAATTGTAAATTTTCACAAGAAAAATTACAGATAAATAACAACACTTTTATAAACAAGTTTATAAACAATTTAAAATTCATACCTACATATTTAGTATTTATTGTTTATGGAGTTTGTCTTTGAAATTATCACATATTATACCTGTGAAGTGTCAGTTTAGATTTGCTTAAATATTTTATGACAAAAACTGATGATTGATATAAGAAGGTCATTTATTTTTTTAGAACAAAAAATAAAAGAATATTATTTGCAAAAGAAGACATCATTCTGTTTTATAATAAATTTTTTGTTTGAATTTTGAAATATTTCAAATTCTAAAATAAAAAAATAATAACTTATTTCTCAATTTCACAATTCTATTTTGTCTTGCTAAAAAATTGATGCAAATATGTATTTCATCAGTTTCTTTTGTCAATGAAAAACAGAAATAATAAAATAAAAACAAAAATGTCACACACAATTTATTGATTTATGAATATTTGACAGCCAAGAGTGTTGTCTTAAAAGATAAAAAACGAAGTGAGTCTCTTAAATCAAGTGATGTTTTCTTATCTTTAAGAGTCTTGACAGTCTTGAGATTAAATTGTTATCGGTGCAACTATAAGAGATAGATTTTATAGATAGACTACGAGTATTTCTTCAAATGGAGATTTTGTTGTTTATTTTTGTATTATTTATATTTTTATCAAAAACAGAATCTACAAAAGAATCACAATACATTTTTAATTGAGTCCTTGTGTGACATTGGTATAGGTAGGTTATGGAAAGATTACGATAACAGATATTGCTGTTACGTATTAGGAAATATTAGTAAACAGAATTTATAATCTGAAAAGTGTTAATCACTGTAAAACGTGATTTCTGAGACATTTTTATATTCTGAAATTGTTTTATATTATAACTATGAATGTACTAGTCTTTCAATTGTTCTTAAGACATTAAAATACAAAGTTTTATTGATTTGCTGAAACATTACCTCTTCGACCCCGAAATACTATTTTTAATTTAGCTTTGCCTGTCTGTACGTAACGTTCCTTATTTTTTTTAAAATCTCTCAACAAAGAAAGTCTGGAGTTAAACTACTAACTTCGAACGAGGCAGTATGAAAAAAATAAAAAGATTTGTCTGTACGTGATGATGACAGATTTGTCTCCACGTGACTGCGGAATGAAACTTTACCGTTCTTGATTATAGTTTTCAAAAGTTAAAGTTTTAAATTTCGAATTCTTATGTTTGAATTGAATTGTCAAATGTCACACTCTGTGGAATAGTCTGAATAAAGTGCATGTTCAACTTTTTGAACTCGTTCAATTCATTCGAGAACGAAATAAAAATAAAAATTGCAATAAAACAACTAAACAATTGTCACGGAATTTTTTTCTGTTAATGCTCATCATTATTGAATTTATCCAATTTTCTACACAATAAAGCAATTATTTCAAAAGCATCTAATGATTATTATAAAAGTAGCCATTACCAATTGTCCACTAACCTATACAAACAGAACTATGAAAGTTGAAATAATTTGATTTTATTATTATCTATACGTAGAATTTCATTTGTTTATTTTCCTGAGTTTATCTTATCTTTTTAATAATTTCATAGAGTTTTCCATATAAAAGCTTTAACAACGCAATTAGTTTGCCGTTAAGCTTTCAAAAAAAAATTATCTCAATTATTGTTGTGCGATGATTTTGCGTAATTTGTGTTTAATTAATAGTGGCATTGAGATAATGTAATTCTGTATTAAGGGAACATCATTTCTAATCTCCATTAAGTTTGAAATGACAGTTAAAATACAGAAACAAATGCTTTCAAAATTTTAAATGAATAAGTCTTGACCTTCAACCGAAGAAAAAGGGTTTATAATATTAATTTTTTTTTTTTTTGTCCTGTAGAATGCAAAATCATACAAAACATACAAATTTTTGTTTAAAACTTTAAATTAAAATTGACAAAAAAATGTTGCCAACAAAAATACAACAATAACCTAAATCAATTGACTCTGTGATTTTAATAGATTTATAGCTCATTTTGCATTTTTTCGCGATATTTTGCTGGATATTCCAAATATTTGCTTTTGTATTTTGGGAAGTTAGCCAAAATATAAATATACAAATACATTTAGTTTAATAAAGAAAGAAACTATAAATTTAATGCATTTTGTTTTTGTGTTGATTTGAAATATTTATAGAAATTGTAGTATTGTTAAAATAAGTTATAAATGTGAATGAAAATAAGAAACTTTGTAATATTGTATCTTCTAAAAAATTATTTTTGTTTGTTTGGTTTAATATCTTTGAAATACAATAAGATCAGCGGTTCGAAAAGACCGAATCACGTGTCTATCAACAGGTTTTCTATTTTTTTTTTAATCAATAGAAACATGATGTGATATCGATAAATAAAAATGCTATTGGTAATGTCTTACCGTATAATCTATTACAATTACACTGTTATACTTTTGATACCCTCTCTCCAATAATTGTATGAAAATCACAATTTCTAATAAATTAAGACATGCACAAAAGAATTTATTTGTTTAATTTTAAAAGTTTATTAATTACTTCCCCGAATTTTTTTTTGCTTATCTTCACAGACGAAACAAAAAAAATATTATTTATGAGTTTTTAGTGTGGTTCTAAAAATAAAAACATTAAATTAAAAATTGTTTGTTTAACTTGAACGCGCTATGGGTGTGACACTAGAACTTCAAATTATTTATGTACCTACATATTATTTTTAGACGAGAGATGGAAAAACAATTTTGCATTTAAGAATTTCTGAATCATCTTGCTGTAGAGCAAGAGGTTTCGAGGTGTACTAAGTCAAAGCGAATACACTTTGATTTAGTACACAAAACATTCGTAGCTTCTGTAATAAAAACCGAATCAAAATTATTGTCTTTATATAAAAATGCAATAAGTTAACAATGTCACAGATGGAGGTGGGACATAAATACATTAGGGTGGTCCTTATTTGGGACATGCCGCCATCCGATTGGAAATACCAAAAAAAATTTCCCTAATTTTTTTAGATTTTTATTTGACTCCCTTTCCCGGATTCAAGGTGAAGTTTTCATGTAAAACGTCATTTTCTTTGATTTTTTTATGTAATTTTCTAATTTTATATGAGGTTTTCCGGATTGTAGCAGGAGACTAGGAAGTTGAAATAAAAATTTGCAAAAATTAGAGAATTTTTTTTTCGCTGTTTAGAACTAATTGATGGCCATCCACCGTAGAATTTCGGCAAAAAGCAATATAAGGACCATCATAATATACATATTTTTGCCAAGATGGGTCACTTCAAATTTGACCTGAGTTTCAGCTTAGAACTGGAAATTTTAAGGATTCATTGTGAAACGATGACTTTTTTTATTTCATTTAAATTCATAGGTTGTGAAAAAATTCTTTCTTTTGTTTCTGTTTTGAAACGTGTGAACGAATTCGTTCGCGAAGCTTTTAATTACATATTTCGAAAACCGCTGCGTTAGTCATATTTTCAAGCATACCTATAAGTGTTAGTTAACATTTTTCTCCAAAAATAGTTTTTGTAAGGAAAAATAAAATAATTTTTCTAAAAGGTTCAAAATATTGTTTGATTTATTTTATCTTTAATCTTTTAAAACTACTAATCCTCATATGTATATTTAAATTCTTTGTTATTGTTTGGCCATTTTTTTTTCAACAATGCTTTATTTGTGCTATTTTGTTTGTGATAAACACGCAATAAGTGCGTTGGTCATAAATATCTTAAAGTGGTTTGTTTATATTTTTTGTAATCAGAGAATCATGGGATTGACAAGTAGTAAGCTTATTTATATTTTCATTCATATGAAAAATGTTAACAATTGCAAAGTGCTTTTATGAAATATATAAACAGCAACAATTTCCTGATAGTATTTTGTGTACTTCACTTGAACAGAAATGTGATGAATAATATACCTACTTCCACATTGAAGATTATTGAATAACTCATTCTTACTCATACGTCATACATCATACTTATTCAATTGAACCTTATTCTAATGATTTTAACGAATACGTGCAGCTTAAAAAGACCCGGTTTTACAGTTCGTTACCAACTAACAGCTGAACTGTAATTTCTCTGGCTACTAAGTACCTACTTCTCACTGATTCCAAGCCCTTGGGCTCTATGGACTATGGTAAAATAAGTTCCCAATACTTAACCCAATGGAAGTCAATTGTATGTCCTATGTAATTGAGCAGTTTATTTGTTCAGTTTTATTTTCGGACTCAAAGCTCGATTAGTTATTGGATTTTTTTTAGTTGATTTCTGAAAAACATTGCAGCAAAACACTGGTGCCTCATTTTTCAATAACTTTTAACCTCTTGAGATTTATAAAATTTCAAAGCGCGATTTTTATGATCTTTATTATAAAGTCCGCTATTTGTTCGCTGAAAAACACACTGTCATCGGTCTTTATTTGTTTTTCAAAAATGCACCCTAACCTTGCCTTCTAGTCAAAGGCCAAAGTTCCCGAACAATGATCAATGTTTATTTCTTCAAAAATATTTACTCCAATGATTCTGATGTCACTTGGACCTTTACTACCCAAGTTCAAAAAACTTTTGATAAACTGATGATAAAATATGTTGACATATTTTTATACCACAGATGGTTTATAGTCATAAGTTCTTTAAAAAATCACCCTTTTCATTTCGAAAAAAAAGAATATAATCCGAATTATATTTCTAAAAATAGCCACAATTTGGACAAACAACAAATTTACGATTTCATTAATATTCATGTCTTGACACTTGCTAAATCTCCTGATAACCCTCATAATGAAACACAACAAAACAATATTCTTGATGAAATAGAAATATACTTATTTGATCAAAGATCACCCAAATGTCGTCATTATTAACACTCACCCCACATGGAACTTTCCGCAGCATGATATTGAATGATGTTCACCACTATCTTGTGGCGCCGTGTATATACAGTTCGTGTCTTGCGCTAACTTATTAAAAATTCATAATTTAATGTAAGTTTTTTTTTAAAGTAAATCAAACCTCTTAAAAGCCAATTTAAAATGTAAACACACATTTTTCTTCTAATTTTCAATCTCAAGTCGTAAGTGTATAGGTTGAATGAACGAAATATTATCACGATAATATTATTCGTTAAGGTTTTTTTTTGAATTCAAATACCTGATCTGGGTCAAAACCAATATAATTTTTGTTTCTATTTCTAGTTTATTTGATTTTTATCTTTATTGTTATTATTATTACTTTACTGTGGTATCTATTTTTGGTCTTGAAGAAGATTAGAAAAAGCTTTGAAAGATACTAATATTTGTGTTTATTTAAATGTTTATAAACAAATACAAAAATTAAAAACATGCACATTAATGTCACTTTCAGAAAAGAAAAGAACAGAAAACAAAATTTCATTCTCAAAAAAAAAAAAAGAATTATTAATTTTGTGCAGCTGCTGTAAGATCGAAATACCAATTTATCAAAAGTAAGGGGAAAACAGAGTAATGTTGGACATTTTAAGATTTCTTCCCCTGAATAATCCTTCAAATTGAACAAATTAGGAATTTTTAAACTCTTCTCTTCTTGAAGTACAAATAAGGATATCACAAAAAAATAAATAAAAAGAACGGGTCCAAAAATGCTGCCTTGAGGAACATCGTTTATCTTCTTTCAATCCGTGTTTTTCGTCTCACAAATTGAAATGGTTTATTTGCAAGGAAGGATTCTTAAATTTAGTGGAATACTCGCACTGTTACTACCCGCTTTTACCCTAATTCTCATTCGAGTGATTCACTTAATTATTTGAATGAATTATAGATAATACGACATTATTTTTTTTTTGTTACGCAACATTTGCCTGATTTTTACCGCGCCTCATCTATAATAGTTGTCAACACATTGTCGGCATTAATGACATTTTTGTTTTTTCTATGCCTTATTTTTATTTGTATTATTCTTGAAATAATATCAAAATTTATGCATGTGTAGCACCTAATTACGTATAGAGAAATTGTTATAAAACTATATTATTGATTATTGCGCGTATCATCATTTTCGTATAATTGATGGATGGGTGGATGGATGAAATTTAATTAATAATGAAAAAAAAAAAATATATATATACGTACCTTCCGATACTTTTGACATTGATTGTCATATTTGTTGATAAAGAAGTTGTATAGGTAATTTCGTGATATCTCTCTGTACTTGATAGGTGAAAAAAAAAATCTAGTGCACATTTTACTTGAACCAGACAACGACTACGTTCTGAGTCACTTGATTTATTTATTAATCATTTTCTTATCGCAATAAGCAATTCTTTATGAATTCATCACATTTTTTTTTTTTGTTTTTGAAAAACGAATGATCGTTTTATTTTATTTTGTTTTTTATGAAATCTGGCCCCTCGTCTTACTAACTTTCTAAGGTACATTTAAGAATCAAAATGCTGCGCCATCGTGCTTCAAAAAAACGTACATGGGTACGTCTTTACCAGGGCAAAGGAATATTAGTTTGTTTTCGAAAATTTGTTTTACGGCCATATTATTATAGTTTAAAAAATACATATGGATGTGAAGAAATTAAAATGTCAAAAATAAATCCAAATCCATGATATTCACTATTACACAGAGAAAAAATAGTCATTTTTAACTATTTTAATAGTTAAAATCGGGATAACTATTTTTGAATTTGGATTTATTTTTGACATTTGACAATTTTACATCTAGATGTATTTTTTAACTCTTTCGGACCCAGCGTTAATCTCATGTAACATATTTTTTAAAATTCGTAAAAAATATGCCATTAAATAATTTTTTAGGTTTCGATGGCTTAATTGAAAGGTAATAATGCCTAGTTACTGGATTATTACAACAAATTAGACGAATATTTTTCTTTTATTTTTTTTTATCGAAAAAGGGACTGTTTATTATTTTTCCCAAATTTTTTTTATATGGTCTTAATTTTGAAAAAAAGATATAAAAAGTGTTAATCCAGAAAGTGTTTTGTTTTTTGGCTTAGAAGAAGCAGCATACATTATTGTTTCATAAAAAGTAATTTTCTTACACGTAACATGAGAGTAACACATTAGTTTTGCTATTTTTTATTTTGGAAAATAACTTTTTGCTATTCATATTTCTTAGTTGTGATGTTTTTGACACGATAAGACTGAAAAAAAAAAAAACATTTTTTAATATTGATTTTCATAGCTTGGGTTGGAAAGGGTTAAACTAGTGAATAATATGGCCCTTACGCTGAGGGGAAGTAGAAGTACACAATGAATTTGTAAACGAAAAATTCAATATGTTTTCGTTCGTTACGCATTTTCCAGTACGCAGCTCTATGAACGAAATTCACATTTTGAACCAGATACATTGGCAAATTTTCACACAAATAATTATAGCCCCAAAAAAGTTTTGTATTGTTTCTGTTATGAACAGATAATTAGGTTGAGGTGATAGGTATGTACGTCCGATAATAACACGGTGTTACAAAAATGAGGTTTTAAAATATACGCGGGCGGAGACCTATTAGGTTTTGTAGAGCTAGTCGCACTGAATACGAAACGGTATTTCAAAATCCCCTAACACCCCCAAAATCTGGAGTTACGGGCAAAAAACGGTTTTTTGGACCTTCACCCATTGAAAAAATTCTAGCTTCGACAATTTTTTACCCATTTTCGATTTTTTTACAGTTTCTGATAGAAGATAAATATACCTTTTTAACAATGTATAAAACATGTAACTCGGTTAAACCACTTAGAATTTATAGGAAGTCAAAGTTCAAAAATTCAATTTTTTTTCTCATTTGCCCAACTTCGGCATCAATTTAAAGTATATGTTTTCAAAACAACATGCTATTTAAAAAATATATTCTAAAACTATATCTATTTCTCAATTGATCGATGTATTTTTTATGAAAATCACTTCAAAATTGGCTTAGAAAAAAAAATTTTTCGATTTCAACCCAGATACAGAAATTCGAACTTTTAGGTATAGAACAAAAATGTTGTTTCGGCACGTAGTAGGATAAGTTGGACGCCAGGATTTGATGAAGAGTTTTTGTAGAGGAGCTCAATACAAACATTTTTTTTCTTTAAGAGGGGGTCTATCTCCCCCCGTTTAGGTGGGAGGGGCATTTTTCTAAAAAAAAATTATCAAAATAAAAAAAAATTATTAAAAAACAACGGCAACACTTACAGTAATAAATTGTACCATTTCCAAAAGGCAAAATTGTGCATTTGATTCTAATTTTTAAATCAATATAATATTACCAATAGTTTTTGAAATAATCGATTTCAAAGTTAAAAATAGGGGAAAAAAAATTTTTTAAACTCATTTTATACTGTTTTTGTCCAGACTGCGAATTTTAGTAAAAAAAATTACTCACACAAAAAACTGCCTCAATTGATTCCTTATCGAACCGTGAAAACTATATGTTTCTATGTCTTCTAGTTTTTGGGAAAATTGAAAAATTATTTTATCAGATTTTTCTTTTTTCAAAATATTTTTTGTTTTTATTTGTTTTTATTTTTCAATTTTCTCAAAAACTAGAAGACATAGAAACATATAGTTTTCACTGTTCGATAAGGAATTAACTGAGGCAGTTTTCTGTCTAAATAATTTATTTACTAAAATTCACAGTCTGGACAAAAATGGTATAAAATGAGTTTTCAAAAATTTTTTTTCCCCTATTTTTAACTTTGAAATCGATTATTTCAAAAACTATTGGTAATATTATATTGATTTAAAAATTAGAATCAAATGTACAATTTTGCCTTTTGGAAATGGTATAATTTATTACTGTAAGTGTTGCCGTTGTTTTTTAATAATTTTTTTTTATTTTGATAATTTTTTTTTAGAAAAATGCCCCTCCCACCTAAACGGGGGGAGATAGACCCCCTCTTAAAGAAAAAAAATGTTTGTATTGAGCTCCTCTACAAAAACTCTTCATCAAATCCTGGCGTCCAACTTATCCTACTACGTGCCGAAACAACATTTTTGTTCTATACCTAAAAGTTCGAATTTCTGTATCTGGGTTGAAATCGAAAAATTTTTTTTTCTAAGCCAATTTTGAAGTGATTTTCATAAAAAATACATCGATCAATTGAGAAATAGATATAGTTTTAGAATATATTTTTTAAATAGCATGTTGTTTTGAAAACATATACTTTAAATTGATGCCGAAGTTGGGCAAATGAGAAAAAAAATTGAATTTTTGAACTTTGACTTCCTATAAATTCTAAGTGGTTTAACCGAGTTACATGTTTTATACATTGTTAAAAAGGTATATTTATCTTCTATCAGAAACTGTAAAAAAATCGAAAATGGGTAAAAAATTGTCGAAGCTAGAATTTTTTCAATGGGTGAAGGTCCAAAAAACCGTTTTTTGCCCGTAACTCCAGATTTTGGGGGTGTTAGGGGATTTTGAAATACCGTTTCGTATTCAGTGCGACTAGCTCTACAAAACCTGATAGGTCTCCGCCCGCGTATATTTTGAGTGTTACACCGTGTAATATGTAGGTATACTTACTCGCGAATTTTTCACTTAATTCTGAATTTGAGAATATAATTTTTCCTGAGTCTGAAAAGTGCTGGGAACTAAGTCCACTTAAATTAGATTAAAATCGGAAAGTGGGAACTAACTACAAAAGTTTCTTATTTCCCTGCAGCAGTCTGAACTGAAGACCGCAGTCTTGGAAATTCAATTAAAATTGCTCGTTTGGAAATTCATCTGTTTAATAAATTGTTTATTTTTTCGACAAAAATACAAAGGTGATTAGTTCCTAATTCTATTTATCCGATATTAAAATGAAGGTTTCCGAAAAATTATTGATCATCAGTGTTTTACATTTCTTCCGCCATTTTGTTTTATGATTTGGTTTCTGCGTGGGTCAGTTTTTAAAAAATACTTAACCCATTTTCGCTTAATGGCTCCGAAATCTTAGCATCCCATATGTAAAATTTTGACATTTATTGAAAAGTCAACACAGTTAAACTGGTGTAATTGTTTAGTCAGCTATAAATTTGTTTTAATTATTTTGTTTGCGTCCTATCTACGGGTCACCGTGGCGTATGTGTAACTTTTTTTATATTGAAAAATCTTATTAAATAATACAAATTGTAAAAATTGTTAAATATGGTAAACAATTTTTGTGTTTATTAATTACACTTTTTAAGAACCTTTTTATTTAAAAATACCAACAAATAATTTTGATCACCTTTTTGCTGGGGTCTTTTGTGGTCAGATCAGAACTTTATAAGCACCCAAGGATATAGAAATATAATGTATTTCGGAAATTTTCTTCTTAAATAAAAATTCTTGTGTTAAATAAAAATTCAGCATTTAATTTTAAACATTTTTAACAATTAAGACTTGCAATTAAGACAGCTTTAAAATAATGACTCCAATCCAATGACATAGAGTGTTTGTGTCTGGATAGAAATAGCACCTAGAACAGTTTTCTAGCTTTTTTTTTAGATGCGCGTGCTCTCAACATGTCTTCGTTGCCCCACAGCAGCTGTTTTGTTGACTCTTCGTTTTTTTTTTTTTTTTTTTTATTATTTCTATTGATAAAATGAATGAAAAATAAATGTGAGAACAGTTGCGCTCATTCTCGTGAAAGCTCTCGTGCGATTCACGTCGTCTGTGAATACTATCAAACTTAAAAAAAAAAATACAAAAATATAATTCTATTGCGCCAATATTGCAATAAAAAAAAATTCATTACATATGAGTAGGTATTTACAGTTTATTAATTAGTCCGATCTCTTACAAAAACATCTCATAGACATTTAAAAATGCAGGAATGTGCATCTTAAACAATGTTTTTTTTTTTTCTTTTTATAAATAATGTGCATATTAATTTTTATTTTTTAATTTATAATAATTTTGTAATTTGAATTAATTTAATATAATTTTTTTTTTATTTTATATTTTCAGATTGAATTTAAAAAGGATTTCTATGAATTCAAGTGAAAACAAAAAAATCAGTGATATTTGTACCAGTGGAATATAATAATTCTATATAAAATATTTGAAAATAAATAAAAAATATAATTAAAACGTTATTAACTTAAATACGTTGCATTTATCTAATAGTGTTTACTCTAATAATTATTTTAGTGTTACATTTTAGAAAATAAATATTTTGAATACCTGCATCACATTAATCGTGAATAATAATAAATTTTATAAAAAAATAAGAAAACAAAAAAAATAAATAGTTTTGCATTAGGGTTGTTCTTTTCATATAATGGCCCCTACAATTACTAACAATTCTGAATCAGGATATGAATTTCTTGAAAGTGGCAATAGTAGTGAAAACCGTGAAAGTTTATTAAATCAAAGTGAAATTGATTTAGAAGAATCATCAACAACCACAACACAAGAACAACAACAACAATTAGCAGAAGAATCACAAAATGATGATGCCACCGATAACAAAAACAAACAAATGCCATGGGAAGGACCTAAGGCTCAGGGATTGTATGATCCACAGAATGAGCATGAAGCTTGTGGAGTTGGCTTCATTGTCGCTATTGACGGGAAGCGTTCTCACAAGGTAAGTTTATTAATTTATTTTTTCAAATTTATTTGATTATGTAATTGAATAAGTAAACAATTTAATATAGACTGCGTATGGCTGGATGGAGCCAAAGTGGTCTAATGTCTATTTGTATATTTTAAAAAAGTTGAGAAACTAAATAAATAAAACGCATTTAAAATTGAATGTGTGAGTTTCTTAAAATGAAAACTGATACTTTTAAGTTTTAAGTTATTTTGGTGCAAAAATGACAGACACATGGACCACGTATATGGAAGGATAGAATTTTTTTTATTTCTCAAAATGGAATTTTTTTATCTTTTTTGGATTCTGTCTAATTGTAGTATAGAATTATGTGCACAATAATAATGAGCTGGTATTTGCATTATTATACGGTGCGTCTGTTATACTTTTTTAGTCTATTAAAAGTAAAATTGAACAAACGGAATTCATTATTGAAAGACTTTAGAATTGAGAATTGCTGCAAAAATTATTTTCCATTTTTCCAGGCAAACAGACAAGCATTAGAAAATTGGTCTACTTTTTGTAGAATTTATTTAATGTTTGTTTACATCAAAGCTAATTTTGTCAACAATTTTATTATTTACGTTTTAGGTTTGAAGTGCTATTGTAGTTTTCTATTTACATTATGAGCTCGTTTTCAGTTCAATGATGAAATAATTTTGTTTGTTTATTTTTGAGGGAAACGTTATTGTTTTTATTTTGTCAAAATATGAATGCAAATCGGTAGTGCAGTGTGTTATTATTCATACACTACAGCAGTTTTTAAGATTATGTTAGAGAAATAAATACATAATTTGAAATGGGGTGAATAAATATTCATGGAAATTGTTGCATTTGCGAATTTGAGAGGATAATTTAATATTTAATGAAGTGAACTTCTGAAGTATTAGTAAGTTAGTTTTAAATTATTTAAATGAAAAGAGAGAAATATGAAAAAAATTAGCACTTTATCTTTTTTTTAAATGCATTTTCTTTCTATTTCAAATTAAAAGAAAAAAAAAATGAATTGCAAATAAAATAAACTTTGTAGGTATTAAAAAAAATTTATTGCAAATACAAAATTTTTCCATTAAAAATAATATGTTATTCCAAATGAAAAATATTTAGATTAAAAAAAAATTTTTTATTGCAAATAGAAATATTTTGCATAAAATAAAAAGTTATTGCAAATGAAAAATATTTGCATTGAAAATAAAATTTTTAATTGCAAATAAAAATATTTAAAATATTTATATTTTATTATTGTAAATAAAAAAATAATTTCTCCATGGAAAAAAAATTCAATGGAAAATGTGTGTATTTTAAATAATGTTGGTCGAATTTCTTATAACTCTCTATCACACTACCTACATAAGCTACATATTTCAACTATAATATTGAAGTTAATCTAAAACTAAACATTCAAAATTGTAGAAAATACGACGAATATAAAAAAAAAAAAATTTTTGTATTGAATTAGTGCATTTTTTTAAATTTGCAATAACATTTTTGCGATGCAAAATATTTTACTTGCACGGTAAAAATTGCCGTGACATTTTTTGTTGACTGAAAAAAATATTTGCATAATTTTTTTTTATACAATATTTTTGGAATCAATTTTTTTTTTAATTTTAAAGAGATTTTTTTATTGAGATTTCTACAACCCTAATTATAAGACTAGAATAAATTGAATAGGTCTTATGTCTTAGGATTGTATTAAATTGAAGGGTCCAGAGGAAAAACGACGCACGTCAATTTTTAAATATAAACTATTAGGTCTTATAGTATTTACTGAGCACTATCTGATGGCATCCTTACTTTAAATAATAATCGTTTTTATCAAAAAAACAAAACCGACTTCCATGGATGAAAACTGGGTTTTATTGTTTTTCTCATAGTTTCTATAGCAGTAAATGGACGAAATTGAAATGGGATTACACTGCAGGCACCAGCTTTCCAATACAAAACGAATTATCAAAATTGGATCACTGAGTCCAAAGTTATGAGGTAACAAACAAAACAAAAAATACAGACGAATTGAATAATTCCTCCTTTTTGGAAGTCGGTAAAAAAATAGATAAATGATGTGCCTTTAGTACTATGTTGTAAGGAGAACAAAATTAAAAATGCGTTTTTCTGGGAATGAGTTGGAATGGACTTGTGCTGTTTCTCCTCTGGACTCTTCAATTGAAAGAAATATAGTTGGAAAAAAAATTACTTTAAGTTTCTTGGATTTCTGCATTCTTTAATTCGGTTCTGTTATGATGTCAATGTTGGGGGATCATAACTTCACACAAGTGATTTCTAAAATTTATGAATTAATAATAAACGTAAATGTCGTCGATTCACATTTGATATGTTTAATCTTTGTCAAAATGGGTCGGAATTGTTTCTTTAAACAATATGAGATCCAGCATCGAAAATTACCCTGAACTCAAGTTGCATAAGCTTTGATTGTGTAATGGTGTAGAAACTCATAAAAGACGAACAAACCTTAATTGCTCGAAATTTTCGAAATGGTCTTTATTATGAGTCATTTCGGTCAGCAAATTTATGTGGCTGCTTATAACAACAACAGCTCAATTTTGTGCAAATTTTCAAGTACCTACTGGAACGTATGCAAAACAACCATTTTGAAATATTTCCGTTATAAAATGCAAAAACAAACACTTTTTCCTTTGGTAACGGTTGTATTTCAAAAACCGGGGCTAATAGAATTTATGACTTTGGATTCGAGTTTAGCACTCCTAAAACCTTCAGAAAAGTATATTTTGGTTATTGTGTTGAAAATTTTGTTGACCAGTGAACTTAAACTTAAGATTTATTTAAGTTAGTCTTTGGGTTATAAGCTTAAACTTAAGATATCTCGGGCAATAAAAGAGATATCGGAAATATTGAAGCAGTTTTTGGAATGAAAAAGGCAATTCTAATAGACACCGTTACAAATTATTCTGAAATAAATTGCTACACATAATAGCTCAACCTCAAAAACAATTAAAATCACGTTTTTTCGTGTTTTATAACGGTAATATTTGAAAAACTGAGATCAATACATTTTTTCTGACCTCAGATTCAAAATCAGCACCCTAAAAACGTTCATAAAAGAATATTTTGGTTCTTGTGCAAAAAAAGTTGAATTTCGTTGACCAGTAGGTATTATCATTGTAGCCAACCAACATATTGAATTCGACAGATTATAACCAAAACAGTTTTGGGCGTACAAGAAAACTTAATATATCAAATTGTAGGACATTTATAGTTGTACTGGAGTTATTTATTATGATAATTTGAACCCAAACCGAAAAAACATGTAAAACTCACGATCATCTCCAAACCTTTTACATATTTCCGTCAGTATCTTTTTATACAGATACATTACAAGAAAAAAATATTTAATAAAAAAATTAGATAATACGTTTTTCTACAAAACAAGATAAAAAAATCCATTCAACGATAAACAGGAGCCGAGAAAGTTACAAAAACGCATTTTCAAAATGGCGGTCAAACCACACAATTTTGGGACAAAAAATATATTTTTTTATGTTCGTCTCGATGTGCTTCATTTTATAAAATATCAAATTCAAATCCTTTCCAAAAATTCTCAGATGATTCCCTAATGCCTGTAGTACTATGAATACAAAATAAAGGTTTCGAAAAACCTTTCCCTTTGAAAATAATGTGAAAACCATTTTTTTTAAGTTAATTAATTTATTATCCATTATCAGTTATCAGACTAAATATTTGGCACTTAGTATGCGTACGAGATGAGAGGTGACGCAAAGCTTGTCTTCACTATCGCTGGTCCTGAGCTGTATACAGCTGGGCTGGAAGCATAAGCAAGAGGAGCTGGAGCTGCATTGATCAATGCTGGGGAGTGAGCGTATGCCAATGGAGCTGGAGCGGCAGCATAAGCGAGTGGAGCTGGGGCGGCTTTGATCAAAGCAGGAGCAGCAGCAGCATAGGCAAGAGGAGCTGGGGCAGCAGCAACAGCCTTAAGAGCAACACCGAGTGGTTCACGACGAACAACAGCATTGAATCCATTGATTGAATCGGCAGAATAGTCCACAATACGTCTGTAACCATCAGCATCGTTCAATGAGTATTGACCACGAACAACGTCTCCATCACGAGTCTCCACTTGGTTCTTGCTGTCACCGGAAAGAGCATCTTGCACATCGTATCCATAACTGTACTGTGGCAGAGGGTCATAGGGCTCAGCCCTGGCCAAGAGTGGTTGGGCAACAGCAGCAAGTGGAGCAGCAGCAGGAATGAGTCCGGCGCTAGCAACAGCGATGCAAGCGAAAAAAGCAACAAACTGAAATTCGAAGAAAAGAAAGAAACCGTCAGTTAATTTATTCCAGTTAAATAAACTGTGGCAAGCTCGTGTGGTTGACGAAGCCGCCGACGCACCTTGAATGCCATATTAGGTTTGGATAAGTGTTTTTGAGTTGATAATGGATTGATTGTGTTGATTGAACTGTGAGTTCGTACTGATTTTAATTGGACTATTCCAATGCTTTTATACCAAAGAAATGCGATATTCATTTCGAATCGGATCAAATCCTACCCCAAATTTGAGTGCCACACCAACAGCACATGTCCACATGGTTTTTGTGGCAACGTGGGTTTTTTTTTTGGTTTGTTTTGTATATTTTCGTTTGAGCAAAAAGAACGTTTTAAGTGCAAGGTCACTCTTTGCGAAGCAATTTTCCGTGCAAATGCCAAATGAAGTGATAAAAGGTGGTACATATATTCATTGAAGTACCTACAAACATTTGCGAAAGTGCATTAACGGTATGACCTTAACCGGGATGCGTTAAGAAGATGTACTTGCAACGCAACATGAAATTCCAGTTCTTTTTTTGATATAGTTTTTTTGGGGCAAAAGAGCTCCTCGTTGGTGTTTGGTGAGAGGTGATTTTTAAACAGATGCTCAGTGCAATGACAATGAAGAGTAACTCGTGCACTATTTAGTGAAATCACCTGAACGAAAATGTTAGCTTCATATTTAATTATGTCAATCCAGATTAACAGCGTTACTTGACTATTTATGACTAATTGAAATATAGAAAAAATTAAAAAAAATATAGATCCCTTAAAAAGCCTTCACAATAGAGATGCTTCAATTTGTTTTTAATCTTCTACTTTTAAAATCTCAATCTTAATTTTTCTTTAAGTTTTCAATTTGATTTAAAAAATTGAAGATTGAAAGTCGAAAGAATTAAATTAATAAATCAGACGACTGGGTCGCATGAAAAAGCTTTTTAGTTTGAAGCTCTGGAACGTACTTGCATTTGATTTCTTGTTTAACATACATTTTTCAGAATAAATGTCATTTTTTGCAAGAGAGTTATCACACTATTTTATTGTTTATTAAAAATTGATTATTCATTACTATAAAAGCGGTCCATCGATATTCTTGACGATTTATGATTGCGAAATATTGTATTGGTAATAGACAATCCTCAAAGATTTTCATATTGAAAAATATAAATGTTTCTAAATTAAAACCTTAAATAAACAATTATAAAATATAATTAATAAATGAATGCATTTTTGAAATGTTTCCTTAAAATGCGTCACGATTGAGCTCGTGAATCCATTTCATGTCTAGGAGAATGCACATAGTAGCATCATACTCGACTTTTTTTTCTCTACAAATAACATTATGTATTATCAAAACAATAACCAACAATATTACAAATGAAAAGAAAACATTGTTTATTTATAATTATTGCATAATATGTAGTTGTTTTGTTTATGAATAACACTTTTTCTTTTTTTTTTTTTTTGCTTTCTTTCAGATTCTTCGTGATGCCCAGACCTTGTCAGAACGGATGAAGCATCGTGGTGCCTGCGCCTGTGACAATGACACTGGTGATGGCGCTGGCGTTATGGCTTCGATTCCCCATGGGTTGTATGTTAAAGCATTGTAAGTATTATTTTTGTATAAAGCAAATAAAAACATTATTATATAAATCATAAATTTGCATAAATAATAATAATTATCAAAGCCAAAAACATTCATTTTTCATTTGTTTGTTGTTTATCTTAGAAATATAAAAGAAAAAACAATAAGAAAAATGTATTCTGTACTGTCAAATGCATATCTAATGCTGTACCGAATTTTTAAGCGGAAAATTGTATGAATAAATTTGTTGTGCATTTTGCATTTTAAAGTGGAATATTAAACATAAGTTATTAGTTGTTAAACTTCTGTTGAATTGATTACATTGTGGTTTTAAATAATAACAATTTATAAACTTGTTTAAAAACTTGCAATTCAAAAACAAATAACCACTAGAACATATTAATCAACATACACATTTTTGTGTTATCATTCACAAAATTCATGAAAATTAAAAGAAAACACGAAAAGGACAAGTTCGCAATAGTCATGAGCGTACCTATTATATATGTAAATCCCAAGTGTTCTTTTTCGTACGACCACTTAAGACTTAAGTGGTCTTCTATTATAGTTCTACCTTAAAGGTGAGATTATTATGACACAAGGGAAATCCCATTTTTATTTATTTATGTCATAAGCTTCCAGAAATTATAACAGTCCTCAAGTTAGTCATTTTGTGATTAAAGTCAATAAAAATATGAATGTCATTGGAACATAAAATTTTATTGCAATACGACTAGACTTATCGGTTGATTTCAAAAATGATTTAACTACAATAAACAAACCTTTCTGTAGAACTAAAACAGCTGCAGTTGGAATATATCCGATTGTCTGAAAGAGTGGTTCAACTAAGTCAAACATTTGCTGAATTAGTTTTAGAGACAACTGTTTTCATTCTCAGGGAATTGAACGTTGTTTTTTATTTTAAGCAAATCTAGTTATGATTTTTATAGTTTGTTTTGACTTGTCTACTAATAGTCTAAGAGCCCACAGCAAATTTTGGGAGTGGAGGTATAACCAAAATGTGAGTATGCAGTTTTATAGCTTCATGCGTTCTTATAACGAATTCAAAAGTCTGGCAGCTTTAAATCGCGGCTTTGTATTGTTTTCAAGGGGTTGAAAAATGTAGTTTTCCAATTCATATAAGTAGGCTAAATTCACACTATTTCATATTCTTTATACAGCAACTGATGCTCTGTCATTTTCCCTAAGTCTAAAGACATCAATCTTGACGATGCGATTAATAGAACTCAAGATATTAGCTTTTTAAGCGGCTTTGTTTTGGAGACCTTTCCGTATAATTTTTTGTTTGTTATTTTGAACTCAAAACTCTCCAAGAATTGAGTTGATATGGTTAGTTAAAAAAGCTTATATCTTGATTTATATTTGTCGTATCACCAAGATTGAGTTATTGAGGCTTAGGGGAAATGACAGAGCATCATTCCTTATATTCAGAATGTGAATTTTTGCTTACTTAGCCTACTCAAATTAATTGGAAAACTCGCGTTGTTTAACCCTCCATATAAAGCCGTGATTTAAAGCTACCAGACTTTCGAATTCGTCATTAGAAGGCATAAGGCTATAAAACTGCATACTCACATTTTGGTTCAACCTCCACTCCCAAAATTTGCTGTGGGCTCTCGGTCTATAATTAACCAGTTTCTGATTTTTAAAATGTGGAGCGAAAAAAATTGATGGGCTTAAATTAAGTATCACTTTCCCAGAACACTATTGTTCTGAATCTTTCTTATAAGATTAATATAATTATTATAAAAACAACAAAGTTCCAGCGGGTAGTGTTTGAGTTATCATGCTCGCAAACTAAAAAAAAATGTTTTGAGAAAAATGCGTTTCATTATGAATAAACTCAGGTTACCTGCTCTGCTTAAAATTAGCGGCTACGAAAAACGACTAAAACGAATGGAAGATTCTACGGGAAATTTTCTGGCTTTAATTAAAAAAAAATCAATTTTCCATTCGTATATCCTCCTTAATAATAACAACGAATAAAATTGGCTTCTTAATGATTGCTTTCCTAATAAGGAAATGCCTTTTTTTTAAATAGAATAACAATTTCTAGTTCGAAAAAATCTAAAACCTAAAAATAGAAATACATATCTCTTAAAGAATAGTTCGCGAAAAACGACTTTTAATCTTGAATAACTTTTCTTCGCATATCGGATTAATGAAGACTTCATGGATCATGCGATTTTGGCTTGTATTTCAAAACTCTGCAAATTCACATTTTTTTTTTCAAATTCTCTGAATTTTTAATTCCGTAAAACCAAAATTCTGCTCATAAAAAATAAACTTTTTTACGCACAAAAAAAATCAGTTTTTAAAACAATGTTTCTTATGTCGTCAAAAGAATGTTTGAAAACAGATTTTAAAAAAATTCATATTTTGAAGTCCACACAAGTCCCATAAAATTTTCCAACTTTTGAAATAATTTATTTTAGGTCTACAGAAATGTAGTTACACCTTAATTACGAATATACCAAAATTTATCTTCTTCAGTTCCTAAATATTGACATATCAGTTTCCAATTAATTTACTGTTTAAGACCTTAGCACAAAAAACCAATACTCTCTGTAGTACATTGTGAAATCTTTAATTTCTACCTACTTTAATTATTATTATTACTTTAGAAAAAATATCTTTAACCTGTAGTGCTTGCACATTTAAAAATGAAAAGTAAATAACTTATAGAAAAAAAACTACACCTCATGATTATTTATGCCAATTATTTATAATTCTTTACTATTAAAATTATTTTTCCACTTTTTATCTGAGTAAAAAAAATACTCAACATGTCATTTTTAATCTGAAATGTGCTACTTCTATTTTTTCTGCTTTACCAGTTATCTATAAGCGAGCCACCAATGCCAAGTTCAAGGAACGCAAAATTAATCCAGATCGTGATTCATTTTTTTTCTGTCTCAGCAAGATCCAAGTGGCTGAGCAAAGCTATTAAAAAAAGCTTTACCATATTCTTATGCAAGGTCGTAGCATGGTGGGGGTGAAAAGTGGATTAAGACGTGTTTTGATGTTGGAAGATGGTTGTACTAAGAAACGAAAATTGATACTCAAAAGTCAAAACAAACCTAATGTTCTGTATTCACTGTGTCACTTTTTGCATCACAAAGTAGTTATTCTACTGTGACGTCAATTTTAGTACAAACCCTTTTTTAAATGTGCTCCCCTTCTCTCAGAAAATCACACTACATCACACTACATATCATCTTTGCATTCTGCACTCTTGTGATGATCATTAATTCTCACATTTGCATTGCCCTTAATTTGCTACGCAAGAGCTGCAATTTTATACCCCCTTCCCGGCACATTCTTTCGTCTACGGCCTTGTTTATGTGCTAGACTTTGATTGACTTAATATGAAGAGCGTCATTCCATGATTGTGTCGTGATTGTGCCATGTAGGTCATTAATAAACTCATTGTACGCTACGTACACACTCTATCAACCAAATAAAATTATCCCGTACGGATAGCTTCATTTTTATCAACACGCTATTTTGCTGGCGTAGTTTCCGACACTTATCACCAAACACTTCTCTTTATCTGGGTTTAGCATATTGCGCATATTTTCTTTAATGAATTGAATGTTAATCAAGTTTTATTTTTATTGACTAGCTAAGGTCTATATCATATTGCTGTGGTCAAACCAATTAACATTTTTTTTCTCTCTCGTTTTTTTTTTCTAATTCTAGAGAATCGCAGGGGGTAACCTTGCCTCCATTTGGAAAGTATGCTACTGGAATATTTTATTTGGATGAAAAGACACAAGCTGATGCCGAAAAAGAGTTCAATGAACTTGCCGAGGGACTTGGACTTAAGATGTTGGCATGGCGAACAGTTCCCACCAATCAAGGGGCTATTGGGGTTGTTGCACGTAATAGTGAGCCGGTTTCTCGTCAGGTATTTGTTACCTGTACAGATTTGGATGAGGAAAGACTTGCTCGCCAGGTGTTTTTCTTGCGGAAGCAAGCCAGTCACCTCCTGGCCAAGCCTGGTCGTCGATTCTATATTTGTTCTCTGTCTACTAGGACCATTGTGTACAAGGGATTGTTCACTTCGGATCAATTATGGGATTATTATACTGATCTTAAGAATCCCGAATTTGAAACATATTTGGCATTGGTTCATACTCGATTCAGTACCAATACGTTTCCATCGTGGGAGCGAGCACATCCACTGCGTGTGCTGGCCCATAATGGAGAGATTAACACTTTGCGGGGCAATGTGAATCTGATGAAAGCCCGTGAAGGTGTAATGGAGAGCCAAATGTTCGGGGATGACATCAAAAAGCTCTTCCCCGTTGTTGAGCCAAATCTTTCTGATTCGGGATCTTTTGATTGTGTTTTGGAATTCTTAACAATGGCCGGAGAGCGTTCATTGCCAGAGGCTGTTATGACCATGGTTCCAGAAGCTTGGCAAAATGACAAAACTATGCCTCAGGAGAAACGTGATTTCTATCAATGGGCTGCTTGTGTTATGGAACCTTGGGATGGTCCAGCATTGATTTCATTTACCGATGGTCGGTACATTGGAGCCGTATTGGATAGAAATGGATTGCGTCCATCAAGATTTTACATTACCAAAGAAAATGTTCTTGTTATGGCATCAGAAGTTGGTGTCTATGATATTGATCCATCACAAGTTACATTGAAGAGTCGCTTGAAGCCAGGTCGTATGTTGTTGGTTGATACTCAGGAGAAGACTTTCATTCAGGATGTTGAGCTGAAGACGAAAATTGCTAAATCCAGACCTCACTCTGAATGGCTGCAGGAAAAGGTAAAAAATATGTACTTTTATTTAGATTACAAAATAAATATAATTTTGTGTGTATATAAGTTTTTTAAACAAAAAATTATTATATTTATTGCTTTACAATGCTTTTGGAAAACAGATGGTAAGTTTATAAACAGGTTAAAAATAGTTTAAGTTTCCTAGAATTTGTATTTACAGTAAAATTTTTGTTTTGGGTCGCGAAATGCTATAAAAATAAGTAAAAATCTGTTGAAAAAGTTAAGGTTATTATTGTACCCTTTGAACTATATCATGATTTATCCAAAATATATACAACTTTTCAATGTTAAAGATCTCGTTACAGTGAAGATAAAAAAAAATAAAGTTCCTATTTTTTTTTTTTTTTCAATATAGCCCAGTCAAATTGGTGGAAAGCCTTCACAAAAATATTCAACAGGTCCCAACCATTTTAGATATATGCCATTATTTAAATTAAACCTCAGTCAGTTTTTGTTTTATAACTTGGAACTTAAAGTTACTCGTTACGTTACTATAGTGTATTAAACATACAATTCACTTGCACTTAGTTTCGGTACATTTTAAGTTGCTCCAAACAATATTAATTTTAACACTACTAAAATAAATAATTTGTATTTTGTTTTTAAGAAATTAATACATTAAACTCTTGAAGAAGCCGGAAAAAAAGCCGGAGAAACGTTGGAAATAATGAATCATAAAGTCCGAATATTAAATTTATATTATTTGATAACATATTTATGTTAGTTATTTGTGCCCTTAATTATGAAAGTGGACTAAGTCACTCCTAAAAATGGCATCAAATCTAGCCTAAAAATAATTATTATTTAAGGGGTAAAGTTTATTTGAAAGCGAAATTGCAGCAAATAGACTTCTTTATTGCTCCTCTAGTGATTTCATAAAAGAAATATAATTAAATCGTTATAAGAAAATTATTATGTAAGTTTTTCTTCAAACAATGCAAAAAGTGACTTAGTCCACTTTCATAATCATAGGCACATTTATGTTAGGCACTAAAATATTGAAATATCATAAATTTCTATTTCGAATATTTTTTAGAACAAAATTAATCTTGAATAAAAAAATAGCTTCAGGAGCTTAAATAATGCTATTTCACATTGGGAATACCGTTTTTCAAAAAATATGTTGTCGTGATGTAATTCCATGTTAAAAGTTTTCGTTTATATTGAAATGTCTCAAAACCATGACGTGCCAGAGAATCTTCGACTTGGAATTCGAAATAAGCACCTGAAGTTTAATTCTAAAGCAATTTTCTTTGCATACTAAAGTTATTTGATATTGTAGAAAAAAAACCATCAACATGTTTTTTCTAATAACTTTATTTTTAAAAATATTTATTATTTTTATCAATTTGTCTTGAGTTCAAACAGTAAATTAGTATCTTTTTACTCGTATGGTTGTCGAAAAAAATTAGCTCATTCAACAGACGAAACTATTCCTTACATGAAGTTCTATAAAAACTTTTTCGATACGAGTCATTAGTTAAGAGCTATTGCGAGTTTGACGAGTCATTTTCGGTTTCCCAAAAACAAAAGCCGCCTGGCAGCTTTACCTTCCAAAGGCTTGAATTTTCAAAGAACTTCACATCCTTTCTTAAATTTCTTTATTATTTGATTAAATTAAAGATGTATAAAGATTCGAAGTTAAGATTTGTCTTGCTCTTTGTTGACTCAAACGTTTTCGTAATTTTCATATCAGTTCTTGTAATAATAATTAAGTTTAGTACCAGTAACTCGATTAAATCGATTAAATTCTCGTTAGCTTTAAAAAACAATATTATTGTCCTTAGACAAAAAATATCGTTTTCGAAAAATTAGAATAAAAAAAACGCATTTGAAACTTTGTTTACTGGAATGTATTGACGAGCATTACCCTTAAATGACTATTGTAGATTTCTGATTCATTTTCAATTTTATAATAATGATTTGTTTTTCCCTAGATCACAATGGATGAGATTCGAAACGCTGACAAGTTGTCATCTCCATCCAACGGCCACACTAACGGTAACGGATATGATCAATCTCAAAAAGGAATATTTGATCCACGTTTGGCTTTGTTTGGTTACACCACCGAAACTGTTAACATGCTGCTTGTCCCTATGTTCAACACCAAGTAAGTTCAAAAAAACTTATTTCTCACCTTTAATTTTTTTCAATATTGTATGTTTTTCCTTTTACAGAAAAGAGGCTCTTGGCTCCATGGGAAACGACGCCCCATTAGCTTGTCTTTCTGAATTCCAGCCACTTCCTTATGAATATTTCAAACAACTTTTTGCCCAAGTTACAAATCCCCCAATCGATCCATTCCGTGAGAAAGTCGTTATGTCAATGCAATGTCCAGTTGGCCCCGAAGGCAATCTATTGAAACCCTCAGCAAAACAGGTTCATCGCATTTGGCTACCAAACCCAATCTTAAGCATTCCAGATACCGACTTGCTCAAGAGAAACACTCATCGCGGTTGGAAAACCAAAGTTTTGGATATTACATTCCCATTTGAAGAGGGCGTAGAAGGATACATTAATTGTATTGATCGCATTTGCCGTGAAGGCCGAATTGCTGCTGAAAAAGGATATCAGCTATTAGTTGTTTCTGATAGAAATGCTGGTGGAGGACGGGCTCCTGTTTCCGCTCTACTTGCTTTAGGTGCTTTGCATCATCATCTAATTGAAACTTTACACCGAATGAAAGTTGGTATTATTGTCGAGACTGCAGAAGCTAGAGAAGTTCATCATATTTGCGTGCTTTTGGGCTATGGTGCTGATGCCATATGTCCTTATCTAGCATTTGAGTTGGCACTCTCACTCCGTAATGACGGTGTTATAAGTCCCGATGTGTCTGATAAGCAAATTTATGCAGCCTATGCTCAAGCTATTGACACTGGTATTGCTAAAGTTATGGCCAAAATGGGCATTAGTACATTGCAATCGTACAAAAGTGCTCAGATATTCGAGGCTGTTGGATTGGGCAAAGATTTGATTGATCGCTGCTTCCGTGGAACTCACAGTCGCATTGGCGGAGTTACTTTGGAAATTATGGCAACCGAAGGTCTAGATCGTTTCCAAATGACTTACTGCAAAGTTTCGCCAGACACTCGTATTCTCCGTAATCCTGGTAATTACCATTGGCGACATGGTGGCGAGAGCCACATCAATGAACCTGCATCAATTGCTAGCCTACAAGAAGCTGCTGTTAGCAAGAATCAGAGTGCATTTGAGGCTTTCAGGGAGTCAACTTTGAAAAGTGTCAAGAAATGCACACTCCGTGGACAGCTTGAATTTGTCACAGACAAGCAGAGTATTGATATATCCGAGGTGGAACCAGCCAGTGAGATTGTTAAAAGGTATACAATAAATTCAAACTAACGAGTTTTCAGATTGTTCATGGTTTTTTTCTGTTTAAAAAAGGTTCGCTACTGGTGCCATGAGTTTTGGTAGTATTTCTTTGGAGGCTCATCAAACCCTTGCCGTTACAATGAATAAAATTGGAGGAAAGAGTAACACTGGTGAAGGTGGTGAAGACGCAGATCGTTATCTAAGTAAGTTTATCAAACACTTTATAAGGAAAACCATCTAATCTTAACTAAAATTCTAGATCAAGATCCCGACTACAACAGACGGTCAGCTATTAAACAAGTTGCTTCTGGTCGTTTTGGAGTAACAGCTTCATACTTGGCAAACGCCGATGATTTGCAAATCAAAATGGCCCAAGGAGCCAAGCCCGGTGAGGGAGGCGAGTTGCCAGGCTACAAGGTCACCAAAGACATTGCTTACACTCGTCACTCAGTACCCGGAGTTGGACTCATTTCTCCACCACCTCATCACGATATTTATTCCATTGAAGACTTGGCAGAGCTTATTTACGATCTTAAATGCTCAAATCCCAAGGCCAGAATAAGCGTTAAGCTTGTATCTGAAGTTGGAGTGGGTGTTGTAGCCGCTGGGGTTGCCAAGGTTAGTTTTTGATTTTTTTAAATTTAGTTAATGATTTCAATTGTTTTTTGATTTTTCCAGGGAAAAGCTGAACATGTTGTTATTTCTGGTCATGATGGTGGAACTGGTGCCAGTTCATGGACTGGAATCAAAAATGCTGGCCTACCATGGGAATTGGGTATTGCTGAAACACATCAAGTTCTTGTTTTAAATAATCTACGATCAAGGTAAATTATTTTGAAGAATTCATTAATCATAACACAAACATTGAAACCTGGCTATCCAGATTGTGGATATACTCGTATCGTCTTCGAATGGACGCAATTTATAAGCGCAGATCACTCTTATTCTTGTTGTTGTTGGCTTTGAAATTCAATTCAAATCACAATCTTTCGGTGAGATGTGATTTAAATGTTTTTCCCTTCGTTATATTCGCATTAAGCATTGTTTACTCCTTACACAAACAAACCAAAAACAAAAAAAAAACATACAAAACTTTGTGTCGATCCATATATACTATAATCATCTTCCTTCAGAGCTATATAGTCAGAGTTAAACGAAGATGGGGTACAACGATATCGAGAGACCACAGTGCTTTGAGTTGAGACTAGACTAATGGAGTCACATGCGGTTGAAAAATATACCAGAAGACTGTAGGTCGATTGATCGTAGCTCGTTTTTTGTTCTGTAGCTCGTCTATCCGTATGTATGTGTTCCGCTTCCGTCGCGGTGTTTCATTAGTAATTTATGTTTGTACATCAATTTGTCAAAACAGAATGCGTTTATGTTTAAAATTTATTATTTAACCCTTTAGAGTTGTTGTTCAAGCTGATGGACAATTGAGAACTGGATTTGATGTTGTTGTTGCTGCATTATTGGGAGCTGATGAATTTGGTTTTAGTACTGCTCCATTGATTGTTATGGGTAAGTTTATACTTAATAGAAAGTTTGAAAGGAATCTTTACAAATTTGTTTTCATTTTTTGTGTTGCAGGTTGTACCATGATGAGAAAATGCCATTTGAACACTTGTCCTGTTGGAATTGCCACTCAAGATCCCGAATTGAGAAAGAAATTCACAGGAAAACCAGAGCATGTAATCAATTTCTTCTTCATGTTAGCTGAAGATGTAAGTTTATTTTTGAATTACTATTATAAGATAGCGGGACACATCGCTTTGCATTCGAAAAGTTGAGATTTTTCAAAGCCTGTTTGACATGATTAAGGAATGAAATCTATCGATTCATGTGAATCGAATAGCAGAATAGGGCTGTATATCTTAAACATAACTTGATTTCCGTTTGTTCAATTCATATTTTAAATTTCAAGAAAAATGTATAATTTTGTTTAAGAACTGAACAAAATTTGATGTGTAGATACGTGGTTCACGCAGAAACGGGACGAAATAAAGGTTCCTAATATAGAAAATCATGCATATTTATCTAAAATATTCTATCGTATCGAAGAATTCATGTGAATCGAATAGCAGAATAGGGCTGTATATCTTAAACATAACTTGATTTCCGTTTGTTCAATTCATATTTTAAATTTCAAGAAAAATGTATAATTTTGTTTAAGAACTGAACAAAATTTGATGTGTAGAAACGTGGTTCACTCAGAAACGGGACGAAATAAAGGTTCCTAATATAGAAAATCATGCATATTTATCTAAAATATTCTATCGTATCGAAGAATGGGGAGCAAAGTATCATCCACGTCTCACTCAGGCAACATTACACTTTGCTCCAATCGATAAAGAGCACAAGTGACTTCCGAAAAGGGGTAAATCAATGGAATGAAATATGATACCATAAGCAATTCGAGTGGATCCTAAGATTCATCCAGAGGATCAGGGACTGTTGTCTCTTTTACCGTATTGCATAGTCAGTTTTTTTTTTAATTTGAATACCTAGCTAACTCCAACTATCGTTTTAAGATACGATAAAAGTATTGTTCTTATACTTTATTTTGTATATTGATTTAACGGTTAGCTTTGATATGCGATTACTTGATTATGAATATCTATGTAGTCTATTAATTAATTAAATACATACGAAAGAAGAATTATGAAGACGATACTTTTATAAACAAATAAATCCTTCAATAATAATTAATTTTATGGATCTATTCAAGTATAAAAACCATTGAGGAGAAGAACAGAGATCAGCAATGCAAGAAATCAAAAATGCCGATTTAAGTTAACTACAAACAAAATGTCTTATAGCGTTTTCGTTTGGTAATTCTTAGAACGGTCCGGGACTGTCCGATCCGAAATTCGAAACGAACAAACTTGGATACTTCTTTTTGATTCTGAAGTTTGGGTTTCTTTGTATATGTGAAACGCCAAATAATGCAAACGCCTGATGAGAGTTTTATTTTGTTTAATTTGTTTATTCCATAACAAGTTATCGTTTTTTTTTTGTTTTCTTTAATTTATTTCAATATATTTTAAAGTTTGGAATAGAAAAAATCTCAATACTCAGAAATACAGTTTCAGAATTCTAAGGAATTCTGGAGAGTCCCGGGCGACCAAACGAAAATGCTATTAGACAAATTGAATACAAAAAATAAACTGACGACCTTTCCAGTGATGATTTTTTTTTTGTTATAATCCCGTATGAGATTTCATATCACTTCTTCTCACAGGATTACAACAACAAAGAAAGAAAAATCGTCATTGGAAAAATCACCGAATGAAAATTGACTTATAATGTGCGTATGATTTTGTTCACTTTTTCACAGAAATACTTGTTGTTTTCTACGAGCAGTTTTTTACACAACAGCGTGTAGAACAGACTTGTGGTATGTCAAAAACTTAAATCTTTCAATAATTTTGATGTCTTCAGTTAAGCTGTCGGTTTTGGTAGCAAGCAAAGCAAAAAAAAACACAAAATGCATAAAGCCATCGCATCCTTCAAGAAAGAACAAAAAGCGCGAATAGAGTCAAATATTCTTTTCCATTTTCATTGCTTTAATTCTTGTATGAAATTTTTACTTTGGCATGAGCGGTATACAAGGCTTTTAAAGGAAAAAAAATTAGTTTTTTGAAGTACAGAAATCATTGAAGCTTGCCTTGAAAAATGTTCAATGACTCATTTGCCATACATCTTTTAAGGGAAAGTTTTTCGTGTTTTTCTTATTTTTTAGACTTATCTAACATTTAGCGCTGAAAAGAATCGTTATCAATGAAAAAAAAGTTAACTTTTTGAAGTGCATTTAGTGCATAGTAATTATAGGATTTTTTTTCTAAAATAATATGAAGTATCAATATCCATTCGCTGGATATTGATTTTGTTACCTTCCCAAATGGTCAAATTTCATCATATATGTTATTATATACCCTTTAAGTTTAAAAAACGTCCAATAAAGCAATGTTGAACGATAGCTAATTTTAAGTCAATGCTTTACTAACTTTATATTTAACTGGTCACTCTGGTGTATACGCAACATTTTTTGCATTGGAAAAATTTTATGCAAATTTGTTTCTATTGCTGACCTAGAAAACTTAAAAGTTCTATAGAGGCATATACAGTCGGAAGGCGTCTTAATTGCGTCTATTTAAACCAAAGTTTTCATTTGTTTAGACACCTTTTTACACTTGTACTTCACTTAATAAATTGTTGAATTTGTTAAAAACAAAACTTCCCGCCATATTACTCTTAACATAAGATATTAAAAATTTTAATCAATAATCGTGTTCGGTCTTTTAGATTCGTCGAATTATGGCTAACCTTGGCATCCGTAAATTCCAAGATCTTATTGGTCGCACAGACTTACTTAAAGTTAGCGATAAATTGGCACTCAAAGCTTCAATGTTAGATTTGTCAACTTTATTACAAGATGCAACTAAACTTAGACCAGGTGTCAATATTGTTGGAGGATCAGTTGCCCAAGATTTCGGTTTGGAAAATCGATTAGACAACAAAGTAATCGAAAAGGCACAAGGCGTGTTGAATGGAAGCGAAAGCACAGTTGAATTTGTTTCAACCATTCACAATGAAGAACGAGCTTTTGCATCGACTTTGAGTTATCACATCGCTTGGTAATTATAATTTTGTAAACCACCCTACCACTTTGTTCTAATAACTCTATGTTTTTCTGTAGCAAATATGGAGAAGCAGGACTTCCAGAAGGACGAAGCATTAATATCATGTTAGAAGGCTCTGCGGGACAGAGTTTCTGTGCGTTCCTAGCAAAGGGTGTGAATGTAACTCTCACCGGAGACTCTAATGATTACGTTGGCAAAGGTTTGTGCGGAGGTACAATCGTCATCAAACCACCAGCATCAGTTCCATTTGAATCACACTTGAATGTAATCGTTGGTAATGTCTGTTTGTACGGTGCTACCGATGGTAAAGCATTCTTCCGAGGAATTGCAGCTGAACGTTTTTGTGTGCGTAATTCTGGTGTTACAGCAGTTGTTGAGGTATAACAGAAATGCATTTTCAAATAAAAAGCAAACACTTATTATCTTTTCTATCTTAGGGTGTTGGTGATCACGGATGTGAGTACATGACTGGAGGAACAGTATTAATTCTTGGTCTAACTGGTCGAAACTTTGCCGCTGGTATGTCCGGTGGCATAGCTTATGTCTATGACATTGATGGATCATTTAAACCAAAGGTTAATGCCGAATCCGTTGAACTTCTTTCATTGGAACTGGAAAAGGATGTGTCATTAGTCAAACAACTGCTGCAAGAATTTATTGATAAAACTGGTTCCTTAGTTGCTGGAGAAATTCTTGCTAACTGGGCTGAATATCAAAGTAAATTTGTCAAGGTATTCCCATACGAATACCAAAAGGCTCTCAAAGACATTGAAGAAGAAAAATTAGCTGAAAAAGTCAACAAAGAAGTCAAGGCTATCGAAAATGGAACCAATGGCAAACATGAACCATCAGTCAAGGATATTGAAGAAGCTATACAAGATATTGCATTGGAACAAAAGCGAGCTGATCGAATTCTAGACAAAACTAGAGGCTTTATTAAATATAAACGTGAAACCGGCATTTATCGTGATGCTACAGAAAGACAAAAAGATTGGAATGAAGTGTACAATTTCCCACATGTGCGAAAGAATTTGAAAGTTCAAGCCGCTCGTTGTATGGAATGTGGTGTACCATTTTGTCAATCGAATAGTCATGGTTGTCCGCTGGGAAATATTATTCCCAAATGGAATGATTTGATTTTCCATGGCGAATGGAAAGAAGCTCTCAGGCAATTATTGCAAACCAATAATTTCCCAGAGTTTACCGGTAGAGTTTGTCCAGCTCCATGTGAAGGAGCATGTGTTTTAGGAATCTCCGAGCCAGCAGTTACGATTAAGAATATTGAATGTTCAATTATTGATCATGCATTTGAAAATGGTTGGATTAAGCCAGAAATTCCATCAAAACGATTTGGAAAGCGAGTTGCTATTATTGGATCTGGTCCATCTGGTTTGGCGGCAGCACAGCAATTGAATAGAGCTGGTCATTTGGTTACTGTATTCGAAAGAAACGACAGAGTCGGAGGTCTTCTACAGTATGGTATTCCAACAATGAAATTGTCCAAAGATGTTGTTAAACGGCGAGTAGATCTGATGGCAGCTGAAGGTATTGAGTTTAAGACAGGAGTTCATGTTGGAAAAGATATTAAAGCTGAACTTTTGCTAAATGAGTAAGTTTTAAATTTTATTTATTACTAGCTGACCTGGCGGACTTCGTTACGCCTCTTCTGCTATTTAATTCCAATTTTAGAGTGTTCCAATCTTTTCTAAAAAAAAAAATCGGGTCACAACATCAAATACAGGGGCCGAATTAAGGCATACGATTTCGTTCACACGTTAACGTATTGACGCTATATGTCTCTATCTTTTTGTACTGAAAAATAAGAGACAGCAATATTCAAAACGTTAACGTATGATCGTTATCGTATGCCGTAATTTGACCCCAGGTCTTCATAAATAAAAAAATGTGTTTTTTGAGTTCTTTTGATCGCATTATCAAGATTGATGTTTGTAGGCTTAAAGTTTCTGTATTGAGAATATAAAATATTACTAATTCAGGCTACTCGTATGAGTTGGAAACTAACTTTTTTGAACCCCTTGAAAACAATATAAAGCCAAGACTTGAAAAAATCGTTAAAAAAAATTGGAGTGGACCACGCTAACCATTTTTGATATGAAATAGATGTTGGCCGATTCTTAGATTTACCCGATGTACCCACAAAATTTTATAAAAAACGTTCTCAAAATACATTAAAAAATTTTTTGGTTGGACCACTCTAACTATTTAGTGGTATTAAAATAGATGTTGGCCGATTTTTAGACTTGCCCGATATACCTAAAAAATTTCATTAAAATCATTCCAAAAAATATAGAAAATTTTTTAGTTGGACCACCCTAACCATTTTATCATATGAAAATTCATGTTGGTCGAATAACCGATTCTCAGACTTCCCGACATACACAAAACATTTCGAAAAGATCGTTCCAAGAAGATATAAAAAAATTTGGCTGGACCTCCCTTACAATTTAGAGGTATGAAAAATAGATGTTGGCCGATTCTCAGACCTACCCGATATGTGTACAAAATTTCATAAAAATCAGTCCAGCCGTTTTGGAGGAGTTTGGTAACAAACACTGCGACATTAGATTTTTATATATTAGATTATCATTAATTTTATTCAACTTTAAATTTTTAAAAATATTCCATTTGAGGAATTATTTAATTTTGTGGAGACATAAGATTTTATTAGGAAAAAAACAATAATACGTATACGTCACGGTGTCCGGTATTCAAAACATTCTGGCGCAAACTGCAGTGAGTTTCTTTTTTGAGAAGATATTATTTGTTATTTTTTACGATTATGTGATGAAATTGAAAATCGTCTTTCAAAATTTCTAGAGCCCAACTCGAGAATGTATGAAACTAACTTTAATCTAGTAGCTCTTTTTCTTCAACTAATTCCATTTTATATGGCCTAGACATGGTCTGATTAACGGTTTAGCACCATAGCTTTTACAATAGTTATATGACTTGGTGGTTGTTGTACTCTGAACAGCTGTTATATAAAGCTAGGAGCTATCATATAACAGCAGATCACTCAAAAGTTTTTGGACTTAAATCAATTTTAATTCAAAGTTCTTTAAGCCCATTTTCTTAAATCTAAATCAATTATCTTTAATCTAAATCAATGCTATACTAAAACAACCTACTTTACTTCTCTATTTTTTAGATACGATGCAGTCCTTATAACAACTGGTGCAACATGGCCACGTGATTTGCCCTTACCCAACCGAGATCTTAAAGGCATACATTTCGCAATGGAATTTTTGGAAGCTCAACAAAAGAAACAACTTGGTGGTAAAAAGGAAATTATCTCAGCTGAAGGCAAAGATGTTATAATTATTGGTGGCGGTGACACTGGATGTGATTGCATAGCAACTTCATTGCGTCAAGGTGCCAAGAGTATAACAACATTCGAAATTCTTCCAGAACCTCCAAAGTCTCGTGCAAACGACAATCCATGGCCACAATGGCCTAAAGTATTCAGGTAATTAAATAAAAAATCTGTACTATCTTAAAACATTTCTCTAATAACATAATATTTGTCTTTGTAGAGTTGACTATGGCCATGAGGAAGTGCGAGTTAAATTTGGAAACGACCCTCGTCAGTATTCAACAACAACAAAGGAATTTGTTGGTAAAGACGGTCACATTGCCTCAGTTAACACTGTCCAAGTTCAATGGAATAAGTCACCAACCGGCCAATGGGTAATGGAAAATGTAAAAGGCTCCGAGAAAGTTTACCCAGCTGATTTGATTCTACTGGCCATGGGATTCCTTGGACCTGAAAAGACAGTTCCCAATGAACTTGGTCTCGAACTTGACCCACGAGGCAATATTAAAGCAGTTAATGGTACCTATGGAACCTCAAATCCAAAAGTATTTGCAGCTGGAGGTAAGTTTAACAAATGCAAATTCTCATTCAATTTTATACTAATCTAAACCATTTAATTTACAGATTGCCGAAGAGGACAATCATTAGTAGTGTGGGCAATATCTGAGGGCCGACAAGCAGCACGTCAAGTGGACTCGTACCTGCTGGGCCATCCAAGCACCTTGCCCGGTCCAGGCGGCGTTATTGAGTCAACCAGAATAGTCTAAATTTATCCTCTCTCATTTTATCACACTCAACCATAATCAAATTTATTAAAATGTTAATTTAGTAGATCTAGAAATAAACATTTGGCTATAATATTTACGTAATACGCTTTGTTAATTTATATCAGAGGCTTCCAAAAGAACCTTAGTCTTATGAGTTGAAATATTTTTTTGTTTGTTTTGAACTCATATTTATTTACCAAAAGGGCGAAATGTTAGAGATTGTCAATTAAAAAAAAATTAACATAATGTTGGCTTGGCATATATGTGTTATGATGGGATTTCCTTCCGAAAAGAGACAATAATTAGTATGTAAAATGGAAAGAATAAAACACACAAATTAAGGATTAATTTTTAAGAAGCAAAAAAAAAAATAAGAAGAATAATAATTTAATTTATATAATATCAATATTTCTATTTATTCACTTATATAATCTATATAAATTTATTAATGTTGTTGTTGCAAAAACGTTATAAAATTGGTATGCTGATCTCTTATAATTTTAAACAAAATTGTGTTTGTTTTGAAACAAAATTGTTCTAATGTTGTTATTGTTGGATGTGTATGCAAAACAACAAATAAAATTATGTATGTGTTGCAAGCAGTGTATTATTGCTTTTATTGGTCTCTTAATTACAAAACAAATTACATCATTTTGTCCAGGAAGTAGTGAGATGGATGTCGGCAATGGTTAGATATTATCATCTATTGAAATCCATAAATTCTTTCAGTTTCTAACACATTATTTAAATTCATATAGATTTATTATTTATTTATTTATTTTTATGCAATCGAATGTTTGGTTTAATTTTATAGTTTTTTATATCGATATAAATTGTTTTTGTTATGTATTATTCATAATTTATTTAAATATTCATGAAAGCTGAATGGAATATCCGCAGGTATCAGAGTTGAACTGGCTGGTAAGTAAAACCTTGTACGCAGATCGCAACAAATTGAACAGGCCTATGCAAATTATCCAATTTGTCTAAAAAAACGGAAGTTTAATTTTTTTCTCCAAATCTATCGAATGCGACATCAAAGGAAAGGACTTCATAGACTCTATTAATAACTGAAAACCAAAAGTTTGTAGGATTTCGGGTTGCTGAGTTATTTTCAATCGAAATACTTTTTTTTTTCAATCGAAATACTTTTTTTTTCATTCGGAAGCAGATATTTTCGGATCAAAGTCTCGAAACAACTTTTGGTTTACAGGCGTGAGATCACAGTGAACAGGTCAATGCATTCAGCTAAAAAAAATTACAAATTTTTTTTTTTTAAGATTTTCGAAAATTATCCAAGGGGTACCCTTGTCTAAAAAAACGGAATTTTAAATTTTTTTCTCCAAATCCATCGAATGAGACATCAAAAGAAAGGATGTAGGCTCTATTCATAACTGAAAACCAAAAGTTTGTAGGATTTCGGGTTGCTGAATTATTTGCAGTCGAAATATGTATATTTTTTTTTTTTTTCATTCGGAAGCAGATATTTTTGGATCAAAGTCTCGAAACAACTTTTGGTTTACAGATATGAGATCACAGTGAACAGGTCTATGGATTCAGCGAAAAAAATTTTTTTTAAAGATTTTCGAAAATTATCCAAGGGGTACCCCTTGTCTAAAAAAACGGAATTTAAAATTTTTTTCTCCAAATCCATCGAATGAGACATCAAAAGAGAGGACTTTGTAGACTATTCATAACTGAAAACCAAAAGTTTGTAGGATTTCGGGTTGCTGAGTTATTTTCAATCGAAATACTTTTTTTTTCTCGAAACAACTTTTGGTTTACAGGCGTGAGATAACAGTGAACAGGTCTATGCATTCAGCGAAAAAAAATTACAAATTTTTTTTTTTAAGATTTTCGAAAATTATCCAAGGGGTACCCCTTGTCTAAAAAAACGGAATTTTAAATTTTTTTCTCCAAATCCATCGAATGGGACATCAAAAGAAAGGACTTTGTAGACTCTATTCATAACTGAAAACCAAAAGTTTGTAGGATTTCGGGTTGCTGAATTATTTGCAGTCGAAATATATTGTTTTTTTCATTCGGAAGCAGATATTTTTGGATCAAAGTCTCGAAACAACTTTTGGTTGACAGATATGAGATCACAGTGAATAGGTCTATGCATTCAGCTAAAAAAAATTACAAATTTTTTTTTAAAGATTTTCGAAAATTATCCAAGGGGTACCCCTTGTCTAAAAAAACGGAATTTTAAATTTTTTTCTCCAAATCCATCGAATGAGACATCAAAAGAAAGGACTTTGTAGACTCTATTCATAACTGAAAACCAAAAGTTTGTAGGATTTCGGGTTGCTGAATTATTTGCAGTCGAAATATATTGTTTTTTTCATTCGGAAGCAGATATTTTTGGATCAAAGTCTCGAAACAACTTTTGGTTTACAGATATGAGATCACAGTGAACAGGTCTATGCATTCAGCTAAAAAAAATTACAAATTTTTTTTTAAAGATTTTCGAAAATTATTCAAGGGGTACCCCTTGTCTAAAAAAACGGAATTTTAAATTTATTTCTCCAAATCCATCGAATGAGACATCAAAAGAAAGGACTTTGTAGACTCTATTCATAACTGAAAACCAAAAGTTTGTAGGATTTCGGGTTGCTGAATTATTTGCAGTCGAAATATATTGTTTTTTTCATTCGGAAGCAGATATTTTTGGATCAAAGTCTCGAAACAACTTTTGGTTTACAGATATGAGATCACAGTGAACAGGTCTATGCATTCAGCTAAAAAAAATTACAAATTTTTTTTTTTAAGATTTTCGAAAATTATCCAAGGGGTACCCCTTGTCTAAAAAAAACGGAATTTTAAATTTTTTTTCTCCAAATCCATCGAATGAGACATCAAGAGAAAGGACTTTGTAGACTCTATTCATAACTGAAAACCAAAAGTTTGTAGGATTTCGGGTTGCTGAATTATTTGCAGTCGAAATATATTGTTTTTTTCATTCGGAAGCAACTTTTGGTTTACAGATATGAGATCACAGTGAACAGGTCTATGGATTCAACGAAAAAAATTACAAATTTTTTTTTTTTAAGATTTTCGAAAATTATCCAAGGGGTACCCCTTGTCTAAAAAAACGGAATTTTAAATTTTTTTTCTCCAAATCCATCGAATGAGACATCAAAAGAAAGGACTTTGTAGACTCTATTCATAACTGAAAACTAAAAGTTTGTAGGATTTCGGGTTGCTGAATTATTTGCAGTCGAAATATGTATATTTTTTTTTTCATTCGGAAGCAGATATTTTCGGATCAAAGTCTCGAAATAACTTTTGGTTTACAGATATAAGATCACAGTGAACAGGTCTATGCATTCAGCGAAAAAAAAGTTACAAATTTTTTTTTTAAGATTTTCGAAAATTATCCAAGGGGTACCCTTGTCTAAAAAAACGGAATTTTAAATTTTTTTCTCCAAATCCATCGAATGAGACATCAAAAGAAAGGATGTAGACTCTATTCATAACTGAAAACCAAAAGTTTGTAGGATTTCGGGTTGCTGAATTATTTGCAGTCGAAATATATTGTTTTTTTCATTCGGAAGCAGATATTTTCGGATCAAAGTCTCGAAACAACTTTTGGTTTACAGATATAAGATCACAGTGAACAGGTCTATGCATTCAGCGAAAAAAAGTTACAAATTTTTTTTTTAAGATTTTCGAAAATTATCCAAGGGGTACCCTTGTCTATAAAAACGGAATTTTAAACTTTTTTCTCCAAATCCATCGAATGAGACATCAAAAGAAAGGACTTTGTAGACTCTATTCATAACTGAAAACCAAAAGTTTGTAGGATTTCGGGTTGCTGAATTATTTGCAGTCGAAATATATTGTTTTTTTCATTCGGAAGCAGATATTTTTGGATCAAAGTCTCGAAACAACTTTTGGTTTACAGATATGAGATCACAGTGAACAGGTCTATGCATTCAGCTAAAAAAAATTACAAATTTTTTTTTTTAAGATTTTCGAAAATTATCCAAGGGGTACCCCTTGTCTAAAAAAACGGAATTTTAAATTTATTTCTCCAAATCCATCGAATGAGACATCATAACTGAAAACCAAAAGTTTGTAGGATTTCGGGTTGCTGAATTATTTGCAGTCGAAATATATTGTTTTTTTCATTCGGAAGCAGATATTTTTGGATCAAAGTCTCGAAACAACTTTTAGTTTACAGATATGAGATCACAGTGAACAGGTCTATGCATTCAGCTAAAAAAAATTACAAATTTTTTTTTTTTAAGATTTTCGAAAATTATCCAAGGGGTACCCCTTGTCTAAAAAAACGGAATTTTAAATTTTTTTTCTCCAAATCCATCGAATGAGACATCAAAAGAAAGGACTTTGTAGACTCTATTCATAACTGAAAACTAAAAGTTTGTAGGATTTCGGGTTGCTGAATTATTTGCAGTCGAAATATGTATATTTTTTTTTTCATTCGGAAGCAGATATTTTCGGATCAAAGTCTCGAAATAACTTTTGGTTTACAGATATAAGATCACAGTGAACAGGTCTATGCATTCAGCGAAAAAAAAGTTACAAATTTTTTTTTTAAGATTTTCGAAAATTATCCAAGGGGTACCCTTGTCTAAAAAAACGGAATTTTAAATTTTTTTCTCCAAATCCATCGAATGAGACATCAAAAGAAAGGACTTTGTAGACGCTATTCATAACTGAAAACCAAAAGTTTGTAGGATTTCGGGTTGCTGAATTATTTGCAGTCGAAATATATTGTTTTTTTCATTCGGAAGCAGATATTTTCGGATCAAAGTCTCGAAACAACTTTTGGTTTACAGATATAAGATCACAGTGAACAGGTCTATGCATTCAGCGAAAAAAAAGTTACAAATTTTTTTTTTAAGATTTTCGAAAATTATCCAAGGGGTACCCTTGTCTAAAAAAACGGAATTTTAAATTTTTTTCTCCAAATCCATCGAATGAGACATCAAAAGAAAGGACTTTGTAGACTCTATTCATAACTGAAAACCAAAAGTTTGTAGGATTTCGGGTTGCTGAATTATTTGCAGTCGAAATATATTGTTTTTTTCATTCGGAAGCAGATATTTTCGGATCAAAGTCTCGAAACAACTTTTGGTTTACAGATATAAGATCACAGTGAACAGGTCTATGCATTCAGCGAAAAAAAGTTACAAATTTTTTTTTTAAGATTTTCGAAAATTATCCAAGGGGTACCCTTGTCTATAAAAACGGAATTTTAAATTTTTTTCTCCAAATCCATCGAATGAGACATCAAAAGAAAGGACTTTGTAGACTCTATTCATAACTGAAAACCAAAAGTTTGTAGGATTTCGGGTTGCTGAATTATTTGCAGTCGAAATATATTGTTTTTTTCATTCGGAAGCAGATATTTTTGGATCAAAGTCTCGAAACAACTTTTGGTTTACAGATATGAGATCACAGTGAACAGGTCTATGCATTCAGCTAAAAAAAATTACAAATTTTTTTTTTTTAAGATTTTCGAAAATTATCCAAGGGGTACCCCTTGTCTAAAAAAACGGAATTTTAAATTTTTTTTCTCCAAATCCATCGAATGAGACATCAAAAGAAAGGACTTTGTAGACTCTATTCATAACTGAAAACTAAAAGTTTGTAGGATTTCGGGTTGCTGAATTATTTGCAGTCGAAATATGTATATTTTTTTTTTCATTCGGAAGCAGATATTTTCGGATCAAAGTCTCGAAATAACTTTTGGTTTACAGATATAAGATCACAGTGAACAGGTCTATGCATTCAGCGAAAAAAAAGTTACAAATTTTTTTTTTAAGATTTTCGAAAATTATCCAAGGGGTACCCTTGTCTAAAAAAACGGAATTTTAAATTTTTTTCTCCAAATCCATCGAATGAGACATCAAAAGAAAGGATGTAGACTCTATTCATAACTGAAAACCAAAAGTTTGTAGGATTTCGGGTTGCTGAATTATTTGCAGTCGAAATATATTGTTTTTTTCATTCGGAAGCAGATATTTTCGGATCAAAGTCTCGAAACAACTTTTGGTTTACAGATATAAGATCACAGTGAACAGGTCTATGCATTCAGCGAAAAAAAGTTACAAATTTTTTTTTTAAGATTTTCGAAAATTATCCAAGGGGTACCCCTTGTCTATAAAAACGGAATTTTAAACTTTTTTCTCCAAATCCATCGAATGAGATATCAAAAGAAAGGACTTTGTAGACTCTATTCATAACTGAAAACCAAAAGTTTGTAGGATTTCGGGTTGCTGAATTATTTGCAGTCGAAATATATTGTTTTTTTCATTCGGAAGCAGATATTTTTGGATCAAAGTCTCGAAACAACTTTTGGTTTACAGATATGAGATCACAGTGAACAGGTCTATGCATTCAGCTAAAAAAAATTACAAATTTTTTTTTTAAGATTTTCGAAAATTATCCAAGGGGTACCCTTGTCTATAAAAACGGAATTTTAAACTTTTTTCTCCAAATCCATCGAATGAGACATCAAAAGAAAGGACTTTGTAGACTCTATTCATAACTGAAAACCAAAAGTTTGTAGGATTTCGGGTTGCTGAATTATTTGCAGTCGAAATATATTGTTTTTTTCATTCGGAAGCAGATATTTTTGGATCAAAGTCTCGAAACAACTTTTGGTTTACAGATATGAGATCACAGTGAACAGGTCTATGCATTCAGCTAAAAAAAATTACAAATTTTTTTTTTTAAGATTTTCGAAAATTATCCAAGGGGTACCCCTTGTCTAAAAAAACGGAATTTTAAATTTTTTTTCTCCAAATCCATCGAATGAGACATCATAACTGAAAACCAAAAGTTTGTAGGATTTCGGGTTGCTGAATTATTTGCAGTCGAAATATATTGTTTTTTTCATTCGGAAGCAGATATATTTGGATCAAAGTCTCGAAACAACTTTTAGTTTACAGATATGAGATCACAGTGAACAGGTCTATGCATTCAGCTAAAAAAAATTACAAATTTTTTTTTTTTAAGATTTTCGAAAATTATCCAAGGGGTACCCCTTGTCTAAAAAAACGGAATTTTAAATTTTTTTTCTCCAAATCCATCGAATGAGACATCAAAAGAAAGGACTTTGTAGACTCTATTCATAACTGAAAACTAAAAGTTTGTAGGATTTCGGGTTGCTGAATTATTTGCAGTCGAAATATGTATATTTTTTTTTTCATTCGGAAGCAGATATTTTCGGATCAAAGTCTCGAAATAACTTTTGGTTTACAGATATAAGATCACAGTGAACAGGTCTATGCATTCAGCGAAAAAAAAGTTACAAATTTTTTTTTTAAGATTTTCGAAAATTATCCAAGGGGTACCCTTGTCTAAAAAAACGGAATTTTAAATTTTTTTTCTCCAAATCCATCGAATGAGACATCAAAAGAAAGGACTTTGTAGACTCTATTCATAACTGAAAACCAAAAGTTTGTAGGATTTCGGGTTGCTGAATTATTTGCAGTCGAAATATATTGTTTTTTTCATTCGGAAGCAGATATTTTCGGATCAAAGTCTCGAAACAACTTTTGGTTTACAGATATAAGATCACAGTGAACAGGTCTATGCATTCAGCGAAAAAAAGTTACAAATTTTTTTTTTAAGATTTTCGAAAATTATCCAAGGGGTACCCTTGTCTATAAAAACGGAATTTTAAATTTTTTTCTCCAAATCCATCGAATGAGACATCAAAAGAAAGGACTTTGTAGACTCTATTCATAACTGAAAACCAAAAGTTTGTAGGATTTCGGGTTGCTGAATTATTTGCAGTCGAAATATATTGTTTTTTTCATTCGGAAGCAGATATTTTTGGATCAAAGTCTCGAAACAACTTTTGGTTTACAGATATGAGATCACAGTGAACAGGTCTATGCATTCAGCTAAAAAAAATTACAAATTTTTTTTTTTTAAGATTTTCGAAAATTATCCAAGGGGTACCCCTTGTCTAAAAAAACGGAATTTTAAATTTTTTTTCTCCAAATCCATCGAATGAGACATCAAAAGAAAGGACTTTGTAGACTCTATTCATAACTGAAAACTAAAAGTTTGTAGGATTTCGGGTTGCTGAATTATTTGCAGTCGAAATATGTATATTTTTTTTTTCATTCGGAAGCAGATATTTTCGGATCAAAGTCTCGAAATAACTTTTGGTTTACAGATATAAGATCACAGTGAACAGGTCTATGCATTCAGCGAAAAAAAATTACAAATTTTTTTTTTAAGATTTTCGAAAATTATCCAAGGGGTACCCTTGTCTAAAAAAACGGAATTTTAAATTTTTTTCTCCAAATCCATCGAATGAGACATCAAAAGAAAGGATGTAGACTCTATTCATAACTGAAAACCAAAAGTTTGTAGGATTTCGGGTTGCTGAATTATTTGCAGTCGAAATATATTGTTTTTTTCATTCGGAAGCAGATATTTTCGGATCAAAGTCTCGAAACAACTTTTGGTTTACAGATATAAGATCACAGTGAACAGGTCTATGCATTCAGCGAAAAAAAGTTACAAATTTTTTTTTTAAGATTTTCGAAAATTATCCAAGGGGTACCCTTGTCTATAAAAACGGAATTTTAAACTTTTTTCTCCAAATCCATCGAATGAGACATCAAAAGAAAGGACTTTGTAGACTCTATTCATAACTGAAAACCAAAAGTTTGTAGGATTTCGGGTTGCTGAATTATTTGCAGTCGAAATATATTGTTTTTTTCATTCGGAAGCAGATATTTTTGGATCAAAGTCTCGAAACAACTTTTGGTTTACAGATATGAGATCACAGTGAACAGGTCTATGCATTCAGCTAAAAAAAATTACAAATTTTTTTTTTAAGATTTTCGAAAATTATCCAAGGGGTACCCTTGTCTATAAAAACGGAATTTTAAACTTTTTTCTCCAAATCCATCGAATGAGACATCAAAAGAAAGGACTTTGTAGACTCTATTCATAACTGAAAACCAAAAGTTTGTAGGATTTCGGGTTGCTGAATTATTTGCAGTCGAAATATATTGTTTTTTTCATTCGGAAGCAGATATTTTTGGATCAAAGTCTCGAAACAACTTTTGGTTTACAGATATGAGATCACAGTGAACAGGTCTATGCATTCAGCTAAAAAAAATTACAAATTTTTTTTTTTAAGATTTTCGAAAATTATCCAAGGGGTACCCCTTGTCTAAAAAAACGGAATTTTAAATTTTTTTTTCTCCAAATCCATCGAATGAGACATCATAACTGAAAACCAAAAGTTTGTAGGATTTCGGGTTGCTGAATTATTTGCAGTCGAAATATATTGTTTTTTTCATTCGGAAGCAGATATTTTTGGATCAAAGTCTCGAAACAACTTTTAGTTTACAGATATGAGATCACAGTGAACAGGTCTATGCATTCAGCTAAAAAAAATTAAAAATTTTTTTTTTTTAAGATTTTCGAAAATTATCCAAGGGGTACCCCTTGTCTAAAAAAACGGAATTTTAAATTTTTTTTCTCCAAATCCATCGAATGAGACATCAAAAGAAAGGACTTTGTAGACTCTATTCATAACTGAAAACTAAAAGTTTGTAGGATTTCGGGTTGCTGAATTATTTGCAGTCGAAATATGTATATTTTTTTTTTCATTCGGAAGCAGATATTTTCGGATCAAAGTCTCGAAATAACTTTTGGTTTACAGATATAAGATCACAGTGAACAGGTCTATGCATTCAGCGAAAAAAAAGTTACAAATTTTTTTTTCAGATTTTCGAAAATTATCCAAGGGGTACCCTTGTCTAAAAAAACGGAATTTTAAATTTTTTTTCTCCAAATCCATCGAATGAGACATCAAAAGAAAGGACTTTGTAGACTCTATTCATAACTGAAAACTAAAAGTTTGTAGGATTTCGGGTTGCTGAATTATTTGCAGTCGAAATATGTATATTTTTTTTTTCATTCGGAAGCAGATATTTTCGGATCAAAGTCTCGAAATAACTTTTGGTTTACAGATATAAGATCACAGTGAACAGGTCTATGCATTCAGCGAAAAAAAAGTTACAAATTTTTTTTTTAAGATTTTCGAAAATTATCCAAGGGGTACCCCTTGTCTAAAAAAACGGAATTTTAAATTTTTTTCTCCAAATCCATCGAATGAGACATCAAAAGAAAGGACTTTGTAGACTCTATTCATAACTGAAAACCAAAAGTTTGTAGGATTTCGGGTTGCTGAATTATTTTCAGTCGAAATATATTGTTTTTTTCATTCGGAAGCAGATATTTTCGGATCAAAGTCTCGAAACAACTTTTGGTTTACAGATATAAGATCACAGTGAACAGGTCTATGCATTCAGCGAAAAAAAGTTACAAATTTTTTTTTTAAGATTTTCGAAAATTATCCAAGGGGTACCCTTGTCTATAAAAACGGAATTTTAAATTTTTTTCTCCAAATCCATCGAATGAGACATCAAAAGAAAGGACTTTGTAGACTCTATTCATAACTGAAAACCAAAAGTTTGTAGGATTTCGGGTTGCTGAATTATTTGCAGTCGAAATATATTGTTTTTTTCATTCGGAAGCAACTTTTGGTTTACAGATATGAGATCACAGTGAACAGGTCTATGGATTCAACGAAAAAAATTACAAATTTTTTTTTAAGATTTTCGAAAATTATCCAAGGGGTACCCCTTGTCTAAAAAAACGGAATTTCAAATTTTCTATTGATATTGAGACATCAAAAGAAAGGACTTCATAGACTCTATTGATAACTGAAAACCAAAAGTTTGTAGGAGTTCGGGTTGCTTAATTTCTTGCAATCGAAATATTTTTTTTTTTCTTCATTCGGAAGCAGATATTTTCGGATCAAAGTCTCGAAACAAGTTTTGGTTTACAGATATGAGGTCATAGTTAACAGGCCTTAAAGGCCAATTAGGATTACTGGGTGTATACGTACTTTTTTGTTTTCCAAAGACTATGGCTGTTGGGGAATACTATACAGGGTGTCCCACAGTCACCGCCCCAAATGAAAACCATGGATTCCTGAGGTCATTTTAAGTCGAAAAACTTAAGAGGTAATTTTCTCGTTTTCGTCCCGTTTTCGAGTTACCACAGTTTTTATGATATTTGCTCTCCTGTCCTTTAACTGGCCTTATTTTTGCCAAACTAAGTTTCATTTGAAAGATTTTTTTTACAATCAATCAAAAATTTATTACAGTTTAAGTTTGTCTCAAAACTTTTTTTTCTGCGGACAACCGTTTTTCCACAATTTTACATCAAAGACAATGTTCTTCGTTTTTTAAGTTGTTTTTTACACTTTCATATCATTTAAGTCAAAAAAACACGTTAATGAGTAGTAATTTTTTGTCCTTTTTATTAAAGCCCAGTTTATTTTCATAAAAAAATCAAGTTTTATTTCACAAAAAAGGCTACTGAAAGTAATTAAAAATAAAATAAACAAACTGAGTGAAATAAAAAAAAAAAATATTTTTTAAATAAAAAATTGATTTAAATAAACTAAAAACTTTTTCTGAGCTATTGTGGTTAAGAAAAGAACAAATAGATAAAGCTCAGAAAAAATTTTGATTCATTTAAATCAATTTTTTATTTAAAAATTATTTTTTTTTTAATTCACTCAGTTTGTTTATTTTTTTTAATTACTTTCAGTAGCCTTTTATATGAAATAAAACTTATTTTTTTTATGAAAATAAACTGGGCTTTAATAAAAAGGACAAAAAATTAATACTCATTAACGTGTTTTTTTTACTTAAATGATATGAAAGTGTAAAAAACAACTTAAAAAACGAAGAAAATTGTGTTTGATGTAAAATTGCGGAAAAACGGTTGTCAGCAGAAAAAAAAGTTTTGAGACAAACTTAAACTGTAATAAATTCTTGATTGGTTGTAAAAAAAACCTTTCAAATGAAACTTAGTTTGGAAAAGATAAGGCCAGTTAAAGCACAAGAGAGCAAAAATCATAAAAACCGTGGTAACTCGAAAACGGGACGAAAACGAGAAAATTACCTCTTAAGTTTTTCGACTTAAAATGACCTCAGAAATCCATGGTTTTCATTTGGGGCGGTGACTGTGGGACACCCTGTATATTCAAAATCGCTCTAGAAACGATGACCTGAAAGCTCTTAACATTGATATGTGCGTGGTGAAGAAGGCACATATTCGGAGATCGGATTCGTAGAAAAAAGAAAAGTTAAATGTTATACAAAAATATCTAGAAAACCACTAATATCAAGTTTACTTTACCTATACGTACAGTATACTCACCACAGAGTAGGTATCATTTAATCCTGCCAGCCATTTCGAGTGAAAAAAAAAATTCAAAAATACTAAAATCATATCTACCTATCTTTATCAGTTACAACACTTTAAACTTCCATTTTAATTTAGAAACATATTTTTTGTTCTTGTTTTTTTTTTTTTAATTTCCATAACCACTTATGTCCCACTTCCAAAATAGAATTTCCTTTATTTTATAAGAATACGCTTTATAAATTTTAAGCAAAATAATTCAGATTCATAGTGTTCAAGGTTTAATTATTATAATTATGTTACCCTGTCAAGCTTAGTTAAGATTATTATCAAAAATGAACGAACACTTTTTGTATGGAATTTTGCATAATACTATAAGACGGAAGATGACAAGCAACACACAATATAAATCTGGGCCAAGTTAAAGCCCATTAGGACTTTAAAAGACAGCTTTTGACATTAAAACATGTGGGATGAGACACTTTGGGGTGGTTAGGTTAGATGGGTTGCATTTCGATTCGATTTGATTGAGAAAAGTTATTGCGCACTGATGGCGAAGTTATAATACCGAAACCGATGCCAAATAAAATTCTTCGAGCATAAATAAAGAAACACCTGTGATAAAAACAGTCAGACCTTTTGCACACCTGAAAATATTAAGTTCCTTTTTGTACTACTTGTTATGTTGTTAATTTAATTTGTGTTGGTTTAACTTCTTAAGTAAAATTTATAAAAAGTTTAATCAAATGTTATGAAATAACAAAAACAAGGTTTGCACATTCTTTGATTAATAAACAATTTAACTCAAAGCCGGCCGGTTTTGTATCCTGATATAAGTAGCTTTCATGTTTTGGTTGGTGAGATAACAATTGCATAAAGATGCATATTTAAATTGCAGTGAAAAATTTAATTGATGTCTGGAGGCAAAAGCTTTCTAAAATATAATTTCCTTAAAACTTGATAATAGGCTGGATTATATTTGATATTATCTAGCTTTTGGAGTGCATCCAATGAGTAAAGCCTCTTATTGTGATGTAAGGTAGTTATGCATACACTCGCTAAAAAATTTAACTTCATAAGAAGGAGGGAAGCCAAATAAGTGGCGTCGCAACTCGCAACCATGACCATGTCTAGTCTCGGTTTCCGCTACCACTCTTAACGTATGCTAAATTTTGTTATATTTTTTTCGTGATATTGGCTTAAGAATTTCAAAAATAACTGGTGCATAGTTTATTCTGTTAAAGATGACCTTGAAGTTATGGTTTACAAAATAGCTTAGCCATTTAAGAAGAAGCAACCGCAAAAGGGTGTTGTAGATACTAGATACAGTACTAGACATTTTTTGTGTAGGTGGTAAAGCGAATGGTCCGTTAAACGAATTCCGATTAACTTAAAATGTTACTTAATAATTGAATTGATTAGAAATTAAAAAAAAAAAAACATATATTCCGACAGTGAAGCTTATATAAATTTCTTTGAATAAAAATGCCAGCTTATGATTCCGAATGCAAGAAAACAATGCCTTTGGGTTTTATCCATGCATTTAATTTAAAGAGAACATTTTTGTCCCTATCGAAGGATTTTGAGAAAAATTTTGAAAATGCATTGTTCCCCTTGGATTTTTTTCTAAAATTAAAAACAATAGATTTTTAATTTTTGTACATAAATTGATATTCCTGTTCACTATAAACTCATATCTTTAAACCAAAACTTGTTTCGAAACTTGGGTCCGAAAATGTCTGCTTCCGAATGTAAAATAATAAAAAAGATATAGTAGGTATGTTTTTTTTTAACAAATAATTCAGAATCCAGACGTAATCCATGAAAAGAGTTTAAAGAGACTCTTCTTTAGATGTCTCTTTCGGTGTATTATGAATAAATTTTTTAAAATGCATTTTTTTTCGGCACAGAGTAACACTTGGATTTTTATCAAAAATCTTTAAAAAATCGATTTTTAATATAAGACGAAACATGATATTTGGTTTGCAAATAACTCAGCAACAAGATCTTAATGAAGCTTTTGGTTTTCATGTATTACATTGGTTTACAGCCAAAATGCACACTCAATCCCACTATTTTTTTCTAACGTACTTTGACCTCAGGGAACTCACTTTAACAAAAATTACGATAGATACGTTTTCGAAGAAGAAAAATGGTTCAAAAAGACCAAAAATACTAGATTTTGAAAGTCTATATTTTATCCAATTTTAGCCGTAGTCAAGTTTTGTGACCATTATGTTGAAAGATAAAGTATATTCTTTTCTCCTTTACATGTTCAATATCTATAAATTCTCAAATGATAAAAACAGACCATTTAGTAAAAACATCAAAAATTTCGTTTTTTCCTCTTTTTTGAATAGTTTTTCTTAAGTTTTTTACAATATTTCAATTTTAAATTAAATTATCTACAAAAAATTACTTAATATAAATTTTCAAATTCGGCTTGCTTTCCAAGTTATAGACAAAAACTCAAAAAGTAACAGAAAAAGTCGAAAATATTGATCGTTATAAAAATGGTCATATTTTAATAATTTATCCATAGATTTTGAAGTACTAGTGTACTATACATAAAAAATTGAAAATTATGAGGATTCGAAGGATTTTGATTTTTTCTTTCAGTAATAAAGTTTTTTTTGGCAAAAATTTCCTTTAAAAAATCGATTTTTTTTAATGTTTTAATACATTGCACTTAAACATCTGGAGTAAGAAAAGTTGTTCTAGTATTTTTTGCTTATTTACTCAGTTTTCAGGCGCCGGCTTTTCTATTCAGCTTCAGATAAGTCGTTTATTACTCAAGACATATCCCAAAAACCTTTGAACAATCATATCTCGAAAACCCATCCATTAATATTTGTTTAAATAAGATTTTCGAGTTTTCTGGGCTCAAATCTATACGGAAAGTATAACGGCACTTGGTGTCCAAAAAATTTGTATTTTTTTTGTAAACTAGTGTTATTAATATAGCTTAAAGAGACCTTTCTTTTGATGTCTCTTTCGATTTATTCTGAGAAAAATTTGTAAAATGCATTTTTTTTCGGCAAGGGGTACCCCTTGGATTTTTTTCGAAAATGTTAAAAAAATTGATTGTTAAATTTTGTACCCAAATGCGTAAGCTATGTTCACTATGAACCAAAACTGGCTTCGATACTTGGGTCCGAAGATTTCTGCTTCCAAATGTAAGACATAAAAAGGTAGGTATTTGTCTACAAATGTCTCACCAACCAGACCTCCACAAAAATTTTTGGTTTTAATCCATGAATAGCTAAAAGAAAAATTTCTAAGATATCTTTCTGCAGCATAATAACTTACCTAACACAAAATAAGTTGGACCATTTTTGTGTTCTTTTCATAACGTATCCGAAATTTATCACTTGTTTAACACTATGGCAGATATGTAAATGTTAAATATTTATAATTTGCACAATATTAAATATTATTAAGGTGTTTATTCTACTACAATTGTTAATTCTTACTTTACAGGTTGTGCATGAACTAATCGCTTCTAAAATTAGTTCAAACTTGAAGAAACCGTTCAATTTCTAAAAGAAACTGTAAGATGTTTCAGTTTAAAATGTTTATATATTTTTATTTAAAAAAATGTATTTATAAAGAACATGTCTGAAACCGATAAAAAGCAACAAAAAATCTCTACACTCGAGAAGAGATTCAAATACATCACCTCTCATGACTTGAATAATTTTACATCTTTCGATAAATTTACACAATGGTTAAAGAGACCAGTAGATGGAGCTGCTCTTGGAATATTTCGTGCCATGTTTGGTATACCTTGAACTACAAAAATAACTTTAAAACTTTATAACGAAATTTATTTAAATTACAGGTGCAGCTATGCTAATCGATATAGCAGAAGAACGTGGTGGCAGTCAAATGGATTTGAACTTTGGCGATGAACGAACTTGTCATTTTCCTTTATTTGATTTTATACAAAATTTCAGTCTTCCTGTAATGGGTCTAGTATATTTGACCATGTGGCTTGGAGCACTCGGAATAGCTTTAGGATATAACTTTAGATTGAGTTGTTTAGCCTTTGTAGTACCCTATTGGTATATAATGCTTTTGAATAAGCCAGCTTGGAATAATCATAGTTACTTGTTTGGACTTAGTTCGGTCCTGTTAATGATGACTGATGCAAATCGATTTTGGTAAAAGTTCAAAACCCTTATCAAAAGATTTTAAAACGAAATAACTTTTTTCTTTAAAGGTCCTTCGATTATCCTTACGTTAAAGAAAATAAGACATCCGTTCCGTATTGGAATTATTTTCTTATAAAATTTCAATTTTTCATTCTCTACGCTTATGCGGGCTTGAAGAAATTCTCCCCAGAATGGTTAGCGGGGTATGCTATGTCAAACTTAGGAAATCACTGGGTTTTTGCTCCGTTTAGAACTGTTCTATCAGTGGAAATGACTGATTTGCTGATAATACATTGGTTTACGGCCATCTTCGATTTTTCAATTCCCTTCTTGATGACTTTCCACGGAACTCGAAAGTTCGCTACACCTTTTATGCTGTCATTTCATTTGATGAATACAAGGCTGTTTTCAATTGGTAAGATCTATTTTTAAAAAATAACTTAAAATATGGATTTAAACTTTTCATCTTCTAGGAATGTTTCCATGGGTTTGCTTAGCTGAGGTCCCGCTGTTTTTCGATGTTAGTTGGCCTAGGAAAATATCAGAACAGATACTAGGAGTTAAACAGAAGAAAACAAAGTCAGAAATAGAAGATTCTCAAGACTTGAAATGTAGTAATCGAGAAGATGAAAAACCTGACTTGACTAAAAACCTAAAAGTTAAACCACCGTTAGACTCAAAAAACTCTCCGGCAGTGGTAACATGGAATGATAAAATCCGTACAGCTGTAATTTTAATGTACTGCTGTATTCAACTATTTCTTCCATTTTCACATTTCATCACTAAAGGCTACAACAACTGGACTAATGGGCTCTATGGCTACTCTTGGGACATGATGGTTCATTCGTACGACACAATCCTAACATCGGTTAAGGTCGTAGATAATAAAAATGGTAACATTCACTACTTGGAACCATTTGCCTTCACTCACTATGACCGCTGGACCAAGTCAGCAGATATGGCAAAACAATATGCCAAATGCATTCATCGAAATATAGTTCGAGAAATTTCGAAAAATCCCAAAAACAAGCTAATATCTTCATCGAATATTTCGATATATTTTGATATTTGGTGTTCGATGAATGGACGTTTTCAACAGCGAACTTTTAATCCCAACGTCGATATACTACAAGCACATTGGTCACCATTTGAACAGACGACTTGGTCATTGCCGCTTATAAATGAGTTAAATCATATGCGACCAAAGTTAAAAGCTATCGCTGATGATGTTCTTTCTTGGAGTAATTATTCAGATGTGGTATTTGTTGCAGATTTTCCCAATCTTACTTTGGATAATTTCTTATCAGCTGATTTGGGGAACATTACGCTTACCGTCATTGAAGGTAGTGTGATATATAAGAATGACAGCAAAGAGTATATATTAAGTTCTGGACAGAGTATGTCATTGACGGCAGGTGAAGCTCATCAAGTGACCACAACTAGTAAAGGTCCATCGTGTTATCAATATACTTATGTCAATACTACTATGGAAAGACTTAAAGAAACTATAGATGATGGAAGTTTGCAAAAAAATGATGGCCTTCTTCCACTTTGGACGGAATTTTTACAAAGAATCTCTAATTACAAAATATTTGTGCGACATATTTTGAATTCTTTAATGTTTATTGTGTATAAAGTGCCTATGGAAATTCATGCTAGGGGAAATTAAAGTTGTTCGTGTTTTATTTGTTCAATATTGAAGAAAGTTGACAGTTCCTTTTAGTTTTTAAAAATGTAAAGCCAAATTATTTACAAATTTTGTACATCAGTTTTAGTTTAAAATATACAAAAAAAATGTATTGAGTTTTGTATTTTATTGATTTATTCGAAATTTTGTTTCTAGCTTGAAAATATGAATCAGCTGGAAGTGGATGCTAGACTCCTATGGCTACTGTACGTATTTTTGTACAGAAGGTAAAACCATTGAGCAGAACTTTCAAAATTAATTGGTTAAAAAAAATTTTAAATTGGTTTGGACTAGAATTCTAACTCAAAATCAAAAAAGTTAATATGTAAATACTTAAAGAAACAAAATGTATTTCCTTTACTTTATTAGTACGAAGTCAAAGTTTGGACATACCTGGTTAATAAACCAAATAGCGAGTGATTTAGTAAAAACAAAATAAAATCCTTAATTTTGTAACTTCTTTTTTCATTGATTTTATGTTAGAATTCAAGTCGTGAACTTATTTTAAAAATTTTTTTACAAACAAATTTTTATAGAAAATTTAATATTCTATGGGAAACGTCTTTGGTTTTTTTTTTTTTTTTAATAATTTAACTATACATATGCCTGTAAGACCTAAGGTCTTTTAAATGCAACTGCACGGCACTAGTTAGAAGGAATAGAAAGATAGGAAAGATTTTTTGTTGGTACAGTGAATGAAAAACGGAAAACTGACCAATGTTGCCGTTTTTTAGAAATGCACCAATAGACTTAAGAGCATTTTTGACTGAAGCATAGGTAAGGTACTCTTATTTGACAATAAATCAAAATCAAACTGACTTTGAAAAAACTCTAATTTTTGAAAGCTAAGCGTTGCTTCGGTCTGTTTTAGAAATTCTAAAGAAAAAAAAAGTTGCTCAAGTTTCATTTTAAACCCCATTTAAACACTTCTTATTTTAGACTCAGGTGAATCGAAAAGCAGAATAGGGCCTTATAATAACTTTGTTATCTAAAATTTTATTTTGTCTACCTGTTTTTATCATCTTTGATAAAAATTAAAATTAAAATTAAAAAAAATTTCATTACTTAGTCCTTATGTAAATTAAATTTATTTACACAGTTTCTTCTTATATACACACTTTAAACTTTGGTTTTGAACAATAATAATTATTTTAGAACTGTAACACTTATTTACAATTGTTGGGGCTTTATACGTGTTGTTGGGTTTGGGTTTCCCAAAGTTTGGCATACAAGCCATTTCGTTTTAAAAGTTCAGCATGAGTTCCACGTTCACCGATTCGACCATGTTCCAAAACTAATATTTCGTCTGCATCCATAACAGTAGAAAGACGATGCGCTATACAAATACTTGTTCGTCCTTGAGTAGCTCTCGATAATGCTTGCAATATATTCTACAAATAAAAAGATAATTCTTGAGTAAATTGAATATAAACTTATTTTAATTTAACTTACATATTCGGTGATTGAATCTAAACTACTTGTTGCTTCGTCAAAAACGAGAATTGGAGAATTCTTCATAATAGCTCTAGCAATTGCAACTCTTTGTTTCTCACCTCCGGAGAGTTTTAAGCCTCTTTCGCCCACTTGTGTGTCATACTTATTTGGCCATCCAAGAATGGAATCATGCAAATCTGCCATTCGTGCTGCTTTTTCAACATCGTCTTGTGTTTTCGAAAGGTCACCATAATTGATATTGTATTGTATAGTGTCGTGGAAAAGAACAGAGTCCTTAAAACATTTAAAATAAATATCAAGAAATATCTCATAGATTCAATTTATTTACCTGTGGTACAACAGCAATACTTTTTCTCAAGCTGTGAATATCAACATCTTTTATATTTTGTCCACCAATAATAACTTCTCCGGTTTTCGGTTCAAAGAATCGATATAAAAGTCGCACCATTGATGACTTGCCAGATCCAGAACCACCAACAATAGCTATTGTCTTGCCAGCAGGAATGCTAAATGTTAAATCTTTAAAAATTGGCTTTCCAGACTCATACTCGAAATTGACATTTCGGAATTCAATTGAAGCATTATCACGAGAAACCGCTAAATGTGGGGCATTTGGTTTGGTAGAAATTGCGCTATCAACATTCATCAGAGTAAACATCGATTGCATGTCAAGTAAGGCTTGTCTAACCTCGCGGTATACACTTCCCAAAAATCCTAGTGGAATCGATAGTTGAAATAGCAAACCGTTAACCATAACTAAATCACCAACTGTCATATTGCCTTGGGCAATCTCTTGTGCAGCTAAGACCATAATAGCCGTGAGAGCTGTACTGAAAATTGCATTTTGCCCAAAGTTCAAGAATGCCAAACTTGAGCTTGTCTTTAAACTGGCTTCTTCGTATTTTTTCAACACATTGTTATAGCGCTGTGTTTCGTATTGTTCGTTATTAAAATACTTGACGGTTTCGTAATTTATTAGAGAATCAACAGCTTTGTTGCCTGCTTCGTTTTCAGCTTGATTCATGTAAACTCTGAATTGAGTTCTCCATTGTGTGACGGCTAATGTAAATGCAGCATAAATGCCCACACAACCCATTGATATTCCTGCAAATGCTATGCCGCACTAAATATAAATGCATTTTTGTATAGTGTCGTTAAAATTAACTAAACTTGCAATAACAATTTTTTTTACCTTAAAGCCAAGAATACTCGAAACTAGGGCAAGTTCAAAGATTGTAGGAACAATGTTAAACACCATTGCTGTTAGGACAAAGTTAATTCCTCTGGAACCACGATCAATGGTCTATAAAAGTTATAATACAATGTTTGAAAACAATAAAAATTGACAAAATTTGATTTCTAAAATTGAAGGATTAGTATCTACATAAGTCTCCGCATGGGTTTTATAATTTATGTTGATATGGAGAGGGAAGTGGAAGATTATCAACTGAAACATAAGCATGTGAAATTAGCCCTATTATGGGTTTATAATGAAAAAAATTCTACCCAGAAAATTTTAAATTAACATTTCCTTTATTTTGAATTCTCGGCGAAAAGTTGTTCACGTTCCTTAAATTCCTCTTTTTCTGAAATTTATTTTTTCTTTTAAATTTTGGTGAGTAACAAAAAATCAGTTTAGCAGAAAATGGTAATTCTACTCGGGTAAAACTCGCAATAGTTTTTAAAAATCCGGAAACATTTCGGATGAAATAAATTTATACGAAAAATCAACTCTAGAACTCTAGAAACCACGAATTTTCAAAATTTTAGTTTTGAGAAAACGGCTTCAGTTTTGAAAATTCATGCAAACTCATGGAAACTCGTGGAACGGACATTAATAGTATAGGTTGCTAGGATACAGATTGGGTTCGACGGAGTGAATAGAAGGACCGACATGTTAAATGACGCATTAAATCGAAAATGTCCAAATGTGCAGATTCGCGGTTTTGTATTTGTGCCGACAATATGTTTTGAAAGGAATGGAAACCTTTCTGGATTAGTTCGTCCAAAAACTTATCGACACTTTGGTATCTCGTATCGAAATTCAAACAACCAAAATTCGATCTGCTGAAAACAGAAAACCACTCAACGTTTACCGATTTGTTCACATTTTTTTAACAAAGAAAGTAGGCTCAAATTTCCTCATCGCAAATAATATACTTGGTTGGAAATAATTATTCAGCAACTAGACCTCCAAAAAACATTTGGTTTTCAGTTATGAATAGAGTTTAAAGACACCTTTCATTTGATGTCTCACTCGATAGATTTGGAGGAAATTTTTTGAAACTGCCAATTTTTTTGGCTAGGGGTTTTATTTGATTTGGCTTGATTTTTTCTCGAAAATCGGAAAAAAATAAATTTGTAATTTTTTTACTTAAAAAGATAGACCTCTGTTCATTGTGAACTGATATCTATAAACCAAAACTTATTTCGAGACTTCGATCCGAAAATATATGCTTCCGAAATTAAGAAAAAAAAACATGTATTTGGTTTTTGTGAAAATCGGTTGAAAATTGGCTGTGTAAGAATATTAAACGATTTCAACTCAGAGACAGATTCAAACTGTTGGGTGTGAAACAAAAAAAATTGTTTCGTTCAACCCTTATTGAATATGAACTTCACAAAAATTCCTGTAGTTCTGCATAAAAGTAAAAAAAAACTAATGTTGAATCAAAATTAACGAAGCTATGCTACAATTACAAAAAAAAAACATTTTTGTCTAGACTCAGAAGGTGTAAAGAAACAAACCGTTTCGTAATCTGTGCGAAAAGCCCTACAAAATTCAATACGTCTACGCCAGAGTAGTTTTTGAATATATCTCAGTGCAAAAAAGAGTTTTAAAATAAAAAAAAATATCTTACTTTAGAAAGAGCTCCAGTTTGTTTACTTAAATGAAAACCTAAATCCAGATTGTGCAGGTGAAGAAAAACATTAGTTGCAATTTTTCTGATTGAATGGTGTGCCACTTTAGCAAACACTGCATTTCGGAGTTCATTAAAACCTGCTGCTCCAAGCCTGGCTGCTCCATCTGAAATCAAGAACAAATTATTAAACAAATACTATACGATTAACTTAATATTTAAATTACATCCAATAAGCATAGCTGTGCTTACTGACAGAATGGTTTCAGGTGCAGAATCCATGTTTAACACCCCGAGTGCATCAACTGCACCCTTGAAAAAAAATGGAACGCATACATTTATAACTTTTGATCCAGCAAGCAGGCCTACTGATATTCCAACTCTGAAAACATAAATAGTTAAAAATTTTATTGAAAACTAAAAAAATGAACAATATCAAATACATACCTTTTTCTAACTAAGGCATCATCTTTTGGCCAAATGTATGCCATCATAGCCCTAAGCATATCCGATGATGTTACCGGAGGAGCATCGATTTTTCCTAAAGATTCCTGTCCTACAGCGGATACTCCTACGTGGAAACAGTATCTTATATGCTGCCAAGGACCTGTGGGGATTTACTAGTTGAAAGTAATATCCCTACGGGACCAAACAACAAGCAAAAAAAAAATCTAGCAAAATAACGTCATAAGTGTTAAAGGAAAACAATTTTCAAAAAAAGAAGAAAAAATCAAAAGTAAATAATACAACAAGACAGAGGGTTGATTTTTGTATGTAATGAAAAAATTAAGTAGTTAAACATTCGGTGATTATGAATAGATGAATGATAACGAGGCTCTTTGTTTATTTTTGTTAACTTACTCCCTTAGCACTACCATTATACGAATGCTGTAAAATTTAAAATTACGCATTTAATATGAAAGGATAATTCTTTTACCTGCTTTGGGGCGATTCTTGTCAAATATTCCTCCAAGAACTTCACTTTTCGAAATAAGCAAGTTTGCTTTAGCTTTCTTTTGTTCATCTTTAGGTATTCCTGCTGCGCTGGTAGAATAAGGCTAAAAACACACAATATAAATATTAATTAGCAAAAATGTAAGATAAAACAAGTTCGAGTAAACTTAAATCGTATTATATACATTAGCCCTGTTCTCTTGGGAGGTGGCGAAGTACTACTAATAGTTTACTAGCAATTTTCAATGGAACGCACTTTCAACGAATCAATGCAATCCCCATCTACTCCGCAAAGAATAATGAGTAGTTCTATTAGTAAATGTAATAGATTATCTACTCATGAGTAAACTAGCACCTTCGAAGGAACGGGACTATTAAAAGACTTCACGACTTCAGATCATGCAATGGTCATGTCAGGAAACGTTAGGCACTAAATATTTAGGGTGTTTTCATAAACGTCTGCCTAACTTAGGCCTGCGTTAGTCGTGTTCATAAAGTCAGATCTGCGATCGGACTAACTTAGTCCAACTGCAGTTCTGCTGTTCATAAACGTCAGTATGTCGTCAACATCGGGCAGATTGCGCAGCCAAAATTTTATTGCTGCAGAACTCAAGAAGAAATTTATTTGACTCTTGATTCGATTTTTTTTTGTTAATAAATGTAAATATTGTTAAAAAAATGAAAAGCAAACATATTAATATGTTAGGGTGGTGCAAAAAATGTTTCTTTTTGCATTTTTCGAAAAATTTAAATTTTAATGACACAGAAAATTTCTAAATCGTGTTTTTTGAGATAATGAGTTTGTATTAATTTTTTTTCGTATTAGGGTGGCTCTAAAAAATGTTATCTTCCACAGTTGCTTGAAGAATTCCAAAAAAATCAACGTGGATATTGTTTTGACCAAATTATCGAAGAAAAAAAAAATTTCCATTAGGGTGGTTCAAATTTTTTTTTTTTAATTAATTACAAAAAAAATTATTTTTCACTGCAGAGAAAGTTTGTAAAACATGGTTTATGAAATATAATGTAAAATTGGGGTAGCTCAGAAATAAGGGGGCTCAGAAAAATGGTATATTTAACATTTACGCTTGGAATTCAACCAAATTCAATTTAATTAATTCCGCATGAATTTAATATTTCTATAGCAAAAACGCACTTAACAAACTTTCTGTGCACTAAAAATCATTTTTTTTTTTTCAAACGCATAAAAACACTTTCTTGAACACCCTAATTAAAAATATTTTTTCCATAGATAATTTGTTTTAAATGTGAACTACTCGGTGTTTTTATTATTTTTTTTTTAGAAGAAAATATTTTTTTTTTAGCCACCCTAATGTAACACGGTTTACAAATTTTTCATGTTATTAAAAACAATATTTTCGGGGACTGAAAAAGAAATATTTTTTTGCTTAAACAAAACTTATTCTGTGGTAATTTTTTAAAATTTTTTTTTCTGACGTTTATGAACACTCAGTGACTGCTGAAAATTGTACCAACGCAGGCCTGCAAACTTTCTGCAGAATTGGTGTGTTCATTAATGCAGCAAAGCAGAAAGACGATTGGACAGACGCAGATTTCCGACGTTTATGAAAACACCCTTAATCAACGTTAGTTAGACGAGTAAATCAAGTAAGGGAGATTTTTCTTTCCTAACTTTCGAGTCAACTTCCCTTTAAGACGCCTCACAGTGTGGCCAATCACGAATCTAGCTGGACAAAATTAATAACTCGCTTCAAATCGACTTTTTTTCTAAACAGTTTTAAACAAATGAATGTGAATAGATAAAATTCTATAAAAAAGAAAGATTTTTTAAAAAGAAATCTATAATTTCTGCAAAAAGTGGGTCAAAACAGTGATGAAGAAAATGCATTTTTATAGTATTTGAATTTATGTTTCCGTAAACATATTCTATGATTGGATATACTTAATTATTTTAAAAAACGCTTTAAAAATCTTAATAAATAAAAACTCTATTGCTATTCACGAAAAAAGAGAGGCAGAATAATTAGTTTTTATTAAGAAATAGAACTTTTACCCACGTTTTTGACAGGTGACATATGTACATGATTTATTTTCTCAATATCATGCTTTAAATTAAAATTTTAGCAATGATTTTAATTAAATATGCTTCACAATCATAAAAAATGGCATCACCTTTAAAAATATCTGCAGATAATTTAAAAAAGTAACTCCTTTTTGTTCGATGCAAACTTGAAACATAAGGGCCTATTAAAAACAGCTGTGTTTATATTATCTTCTGTGTTTTTCAAGATAATAATTCTCTAAATTTCTTCGTGACCCTATTTCTGGCCTTTTACACTTGCTTGCTTTTTGCATTTAACTTGTTTTATGGTGTTCCGACAGAAAAGCATCATTCATCAATGATAATGCCTCATTAGTTGAAAATTCCAGTGGTTTAGTGGTTCCAGAGGATCAGAACTTAATCTTTTATACATTTTGATCCTTCACTCAAAGAAAATTTCGATAAATCCTTTACGGTTTTATTGGAATATGCTTTTTCAATTTTGCGGAGAGCGGTTCTACTGATTTTAACTATTTCTAATGGATAGGTGCACTTTTAACCTTCCGTTTGTTATATTTTTCCCGTTTTTTTATTTTTAAAAATTCTTTTCTTCTTTGTTTCACTATCTACTGTTTTTGTTTAATTAGTTACCACCTAATATTGGTCAAGCAAAATGAAATTCATGTTTAAAGAGCGGTCCAAAGTGTCTTCCACCTTTTTTGTTTTTTTTTTTCGCTTAACTTGAAGCACAAAACTTTTATATATGTTTTTAATATTTCTTTATTGTCAAAAATGTTCCAAAGATGATACCTGCTCATTAAAAGATCAAAAAAACTGTCTTTTCGATCTTATTTGGCAGTTTTGACACATTTTTCGAAAATTTGTTTTTTTGAAAATCTTGACTTCATTTTGAAAAGTGAAAAAAGTTGTACGGCGGTCGAGAAAACGCGAGACATGTAAATAGCTAATCTCAATGACAACACTCCACAATACATTAATTAATTAATTTCAGACCGGAAAAATGCGGAAAAATTAACTTTACCTCTAATTGAAAAACAAAGATATTTTTTTTTGCACTTCCTAGCCTTCTTACAGAATTTTTTTTTTAAATAGTTGCAATGGTAATTAATAAATAAAAATTATAATACTTTACCTTCAAATGTAGATTAACAATTAAAAAAAACAATTACAACAAAAATACTACCACAGCGTTTTTAATCGTCAACCAAACTCAAGCCAAAAATAGAATACTTTGTATTATCTTCATCCAACTGTTGACAAGAACCAACTTTCAAGCTTAGCTTACGCTAATCCGAGATGAAATCCAAAAAACCAAACATGAATTACAGTTACCCATTGTATTGAGAAGCTCAACTCATGATTTAAAATCATGTGGCTAAACTTTTTTTTTTCTATTTTGTCCAGTCAGATTTGAACATTTGCACTATTTAAACCAAAACAAGTATTTCTCGACATTGAATCTGACTCAACTATTGGCTTTTTAGGTTGCTGATGTAGTAAATGTAGCTGATGTAGTTGATGTCGTAAGGTCTGAAACAGACCCCAGATATGTTTGCCACATAGATAGACTACTTTACTTCTAATTTATGAATAAACTTCTATCTAGGAAGAAACGAAAAGATGACGTAGTTAAATGTCGACCAAAGTATTTTATCTGATCAATCAAAGATAGACTGTTAGCTTTGAATGCTTGAATTTATACAAGTCTTTTGCCAATCAGGTAAGCATGTACAACTTTAAAACTATAATATTCAGCTTTGATAACTTTTAAATAACTTTCAATGCCGAGATGATCTCGCTAGTTTGATTATTGACCTCGGTGTTACTCTCAAAGACATTTGAGAGCCATAGCGGTATTAAGGGGAATGAACGACCCGATGAACAAGACAGGGGAGGATTATTCAGCAGAATAGCCTGGAACAAAATAAGACACTCATGAAAAGGAAGTTTACTTTTTGTGTTACTTTACGGTTTTTGCCAGAACGGAAATCCAATTACTTGAAGAAAATTTCTATCATTCACGGAACAAAAATCGTTTTCTTAAAACAAATGAATAGAGGAAGTGAAAACAGTTTATTTGATTCACTTTTTCACAGGACCAGAAAAGGGCTTCAGAGGGACTTTTCTGGTTTTGATACTTACTTACTTCATTTTAAATGTAATGATGATATTAATCATTTCTATTTATGAGAGAACGATAATAGGGGTATAGATTTTTATAGAGATTATAAAGGAATTTGTGTACTAGAACTCAGCTCTTAACTTTTTCTATATGGTACAGAACTATAGACTATCTCTCAGACAGGTTTAACCTCGTTTGATGTATTACGTAACAGATCCTTCGACTTGAGCTGCAAAATTGGAAAGGACTAGCTGGAATTTGATACCTCCTTGTTGCAACTAGCGCTATAATGACTTTATAATACGTTAAGCTATAGATATAGCGCGGTAAAAATAATTGTTTTGCCTTCCAAAACATTCTAATTGCTTCCACTTTTAATTACTAAACAAAACGGATATCATTTAAGTTTCATCAGTAATCTGCAGAGCAGAATATATCGCTTAAAAAGTCTCGGAAATAAAAGGAAGAATCCAGGAATTACACAACATAAAGATGTTGACCACCTTTCAAAAAATTCGACCACAATTCGAAATTTACCCTTCTCCAATGTTACTTCAATTTCAAGCATTTAAAGATGTCTTCTCTTTATTCTTATTCCCAAGATTGTATCGGCATAGCTAAATATTCGACTTCAATTCTTCACCCTGAAGCTTCATCTTTGGAGTTCTTAGAGTAAAGATTTTATAGGATTTAATAACAAATATGTATTTGGTATTCTTATTTATAAATTTGTGCTATTCTAAATTCTAGATTGTAGAGCACTGTGTAACGAGATAGTAAATAAATTAAATTTAAAACAGGAACACAAGAAAATGCAAAAAAATAGTTTTATTAATTCTTTAAATGCTCTTTTAAAATTAAAATTAATATAAAAAATATTAACAGTATTTTTATTATGTTTGAACTTCAAAGTGTTAGCCAAAAAGCATAACTGCTTAAACAAATTTATCCAAATATGTCTGAAGATATGTAATTGAATGTTTCAAAAACACAACAGCAGCCTCTCCACTGCATGACAATTCATTCAATTTCATCAAACCATCAACAAAACCTTGATATTCTTTAATTTTAAACAAACATAATGCTTTCGCTTCATCTCCAATTGATTCTTCAAAAACCACCGTCGAACCAAAAGCGGTTTGATTAAGAACATTGGGAAAATGTGATCCCTCTTTAAATATCAAATAAAGTACAACTTGCAAATTATGTGATAAACCATCATTGGCATGAATAAACATTGTATCATTTAAATTATGATCTCGAATAAATTTGAATTTATTACTATGAACAAAGAATCCCTTACGTTCCGTTCTTATCAAAGCTTCTATATCATTTAGAGTTATTTCAAAATAATCATTTAAATTATTTTCTAGAGAGAATCCATACTCAGTGAATAACTTGAGATTAGTCAAATTGCCATAGCTTATGAATATTTGCTCATAGGGTTCATAAGTATTTTTGGTAGTCAATTGATAAACCGATTGATTTCCTTCTTTTTCAATTTGTGGCTCGGTTGAAGCAGTGTCTGAGTGATTAAACAAATCTAAGAATGGAGCAAGTGCCATTTCTGGTTTATCACTCAGGATATTCTTACACCAAGGAGTAGACTTTACCAGAGGCTGAATTTCATAGTTATTAACGAATACACTCCGAGAATTTACAGCAAAATATGCCCATTTGAAATCTTCCGGTTTGAAGACTTCCTTAAAGTAAGCCAGCCCACAACAGGGACAAGTTTTATCGCCAAAGGCATCTTGCAAGGCTTTGTAAGACTCACGAATTTTCTTATTTTGTTCAACAGATTGTTGCAAGACAATTTCCGGAAGGAAGTAGAGCTCATTGCTAGAGCAAAAGTATGGAGTTGAAAATTTAGAAGGAATCGATTTGATATACAATTCAAATGGAGAATCGGTCGCATGTTTTTGCATCAAAATGTACAAAGTTAATAAGCTTTGGAACGAAATTGTGGTTTTTGAGTTGACAAGTTCTTCGTTTAGCTCTCGAAAGTTTTGGTCATTTTCCAAAGTTGCCAGAGTAATCATTGCTTCAAGAGGAAGTCTGATAATGACATCTCCTGGAAGAATGTTCGTTTTAGAGCAAAGTCCTCTTCCGGTTGTGGAAAAGTTTTGACATGCAAGTTTCTTTTCATTCTTCCAATTAAACTTATTCAAATAATGATATAAGGAAATTGCTGAATCATTTTTATCTGGTATCGATTCGTTGGGGTTTTTTTGTTGGTTGCGTTTTGTTTTACCCATGATTTTTGGTTGCGTATTGAGTTATGTAGTTGAGATACGTAAATTGGTTCTATCTTTTATATAACGAGTGCTCTCTCCTCGGGTTTGTATGTTTTGATGTTTTTCCTTATGATTTACAGGTGTTCACAGGACTGCAATAAAGGCAAAGAAGAAATGTTGTTTTTGATATTACTTTGTTGTTTTTCCAAAAAAAAGAAATGTTTTTTTATTTTTGTAATCGAATCAAAACATGCGAGGAGAGAGCACGTCGGATTTTTGAAAACTTTATTATTTAGCACATACCAAATATTGAATCCTTGGTGAACATGCAAATAGTTTTAAATATTTATCAGCGCTAATTCCAACTTTTGTATTATTTGTTTTAAATTTGTTGGAAAATAAAAATTTATTTCGTCCGCAAAAATTCACGAGATGAACGATGCGTGCCATTTTTTTTTTTTCTTTATATATTTTGACGTATGATATAAATGTCAAATTTCAAAAGTGACATTAAGAAGTAGCATTGCCAGAGTAAAAATTATCGGGTGTTTCATGTTCCTAACCAGAAAGTACCGATAAACATTTGTGAATTGGAACAAAATTGATTTTTGTTTAAAGCCTGGTACGCAGCTCGCGCAAAATTTTAGCTCCCATAGTGCCTGGCTACACGGTGATTTTTCAATCGCCTAAGCAGTGAGTTTGTAGGCAAGAGGGATGAAGAGTGAAGGGGGAAGATGATCACGAAGGGAACTGAATTTTCTGAGGGCAGTACAGTTGCATTGCTAAATTTTTCCTCTTTTTGACATTTATTGTTCCTAGAAAAATGTAAAAGTGGAACGTGATTGGGCACAACAGTGTGTAGCCCACCGCATGTGATTTTTCAATCGATTGAAAAATCACTGTGTAGCCAGTGCCTACGTTCTGTAACTTAGTCGAGAACTTCTCGCATCGAAAAATTTTAAAACAAAAATTCCATACGTTTCTCTATTTGGAAAAATAACCTGTGTCTGTATCTCGATGTGAGAAGCAACCCTGTAAATTTTTTATTCCATTGGAATTATTGGAAACTGTCAAAAAAAGGGAAAATATTTGTACCTTTGGCCATCAAAGGTCATATAGACATAGTTTTACAATAAATATCTCAAGGCTCGGTAGTCCGAAGGTAGAGCAGTCGGTCAGCGAGTGGAGGGTGCCAAGTTCAAGTCGCAGTTAGGGCATGTAATTTTTTCTTCAATATTCTTTTTTTTTATTTTAAAAATTTAAGTGTTACAAAAATAAATTACCGTGAACACTTTTACTTTTAACACATCTCACATTTAATGCAAGATTATCAAATTTTTTTCAAATATCTTACTTTCTCGCATCCTTTTTGCTTGTGAGTAATTTTGGCAGTTCAATCGAGAAATTATCTCGATAATTTTCTTACAGACACAGTTTTATTCACATTTTTCCAGTCTGTCAAGCATTTTGATTCAGAAATGTTTCAAGGCGAGAAAAATTTGTTTATAGAAACAAACGAATGTGAGAAAATGATTTTTGTGTCGATTCACATTATTTTTGTTCCGATTTGCGTGTTTCATGCGAGAAATTTCTCGATGCGAGAGTTACAGAACGTAGGCACAGGCACATACAAATTATCGAAAAATTTTATCCGAGCTAAAATGAGTCCCATACAAATTAACGATAACTTGTATGAGAATTATATCTCGGTTAAAATTTAGCGCGAACAGCGTATTATGTGATATAATAAAATAGTGCAAATTAAAGTTACAACAGTCGTTTTTTTCACGAAAGCACCCCAAAGCCAATTTTTGGCTACTTTCGGTAATTGGCACATCCATATATTCTCTCAGATATTTTTTGTATCGATTTCATTTTATTTCACAATTTTTCTCGACCATTTTTTCAATAACCCTGTTCTTTTGGGAGGTGGCAAGCGGTACTACTAGTAGTTTACTAGCGATTTGCACAGGAACGCACTTTCAATGAATTCAATATAAATTGTATCTACTCGGGAAGAAGAGCATGAGTAGTTTTCTAGTAGTAAATGTACTAGTACTAGATCAGACTTAAGCCTGGTACGCAGTTCGAGCTAAATTTTAGTCGAGATAAAATTCCCATACAAGTCATCGATAATTTGTATGGGATTCATTTTAGATCGGCTAAAATTTGTCGATAATTTGTATGGAAGCTAAAATTTAGCTCGATCTGCGTACCAGACTTTAGCTAAGACCTGAGGAAAAAGCTGTTGTTGTATTTAACTTTTGTGGTCGGAAAAACTGTCATAAAATGAGTTTGAAAATTGTCACTTTTTGACTTTTTGCAAAAAGTGGCCGTTGTAATTATATCTTTAGGCCTGGTACGCAGCTCGCTCTAGCTCCCATACAAATTATCGAATAATTTTAGCCGAGCTAAAATCTATCCCATATAAGTTATGGATAACTTGCATGGGAGTTTTATCTCGGCTAAAATTTAGCTCGAACTGCGAACCAGGCCTTAGTCCATTGGGCGCCATTCCCCCTAGGCAATTTAAAATTTTGCTGTAATTGTTTCCGATTGATATCTTTATTTGTTTGTGGAAATAGAGTACATCTTCCATAATCACCTTTTTTTCGTATTTGATTTTCTAGGACTTTTGAGAAGTAAAGGGAATGAATGATATAAAAAAAATTCAATAGAAAAATGGTGATAAATATTACAATAACGTAAAGTTGTGGTTATGAATGTTTTTTTTTTTTTTTGTTTTTCATTTATAACTACTCATTTAATAAAATTATAGATCTGTCATTTTTGTGACTTCGAAATCTGGAATTCTAGTTAAAAAAATTTAGGATAAATGGTTCGCACAATTCACCCCAACTTAGTTTTACGGAACATCTCACGAAAATACTGTTTTTCCAAATTTGAATAAAATTTTGCGCCATTGTGTTTCCATACTTTCTGTAGATAATGCACATTATTATTGCATAATCTATCAAATGATTAAAACAAACTTTCAGAGGTCATATATTTTTCGATTCATTTTAAACTAAGTTAGATATAGGTACTTAAAGGCTCAAACATACATGGGTTGAGTTTCCTGTTTACAATCGTTCCTAAAAATTAATTTGTCCTATTAAATTAAGTTTAAAGCAGTTAACATTGTAAAATAAGCTATCGATTTCGATAACATTTACATATTTATTTCCGGTTGATGGAATATAGGTAGTCTTTATAGTTTAGAAATCTCTTAGAAACTTCATAACATTTATTCAATTTCAATCCCTATTTCCGGTTGATGTAATACCTTTAAGATATCTCTTCCGAAATAGCTTTAACACCACAAAGTATAATTTCGCCTTTATTTTTCATTTGATAGATAGAACATTTTTCCTTTATTATTACCGAAATAAATTCAAATTGCTTTATAAATCGAGACAAAAATTGTTTTTGCTTTATAGTGTTTTATCTGTGTATCTTTATGCATATACAACGTGTTAAAAGTAAAGCAAAAAAAAAAAACGAAAAAAAATCACTAAAATATTTTTAGACAATGTATGGCATTTGACGCCAAGCAATGTCGGTAGGCAGGTTTCCTATGTTCATTGCCATCGCAATGAAAATAATTTAGATATTTATTTGTGCAATATGCGCGTGTCCATCATTCTCAACTCAACTTGCGAAATTCCTCAGGACGCCAAAAGCCAAACCGCCCGCCCGCCAACAAATTGAAATTGAAATAAATTCACTTATGAATGCAAAAAGATTTTCAGCAAATACATAATTGAAAGTCTATCGCTCACCGTTCGTATTCGTATAAATGTATAAAATTGCAATTTCTTTAGCTATTTGTCTTTTTGGCTTTGCGATAGATACGAAAACTGAAAACCCATCTTGCTTACAAGGAAGTGAACAAATTTGATATGCCAACGAAGAAACAGAAACGTGAATTTACGTAATAGTTTTGTTCGCTGTAATACCTTATATTCGTTTAAATTGAAAAACACCACTCAGTTGTCGGTTATTTTTTGCAAGTTTATTTTGTACCGACTCTTATATGTATTACAGTGACCATCTGTTAAGAATTTAATTTAATTTTCTAAATAAATTTAATATTTAAATTAGCTGCGATAATAATGTGAGATAAATCAAATAGTTAAGCTTTTTTTGTTGGAAATCATAATAAATTATTGATAATTTTTTATTTTTGAAGACAAATGTCAAAAAATGCGTTAGGTTTGTTTGAACTGATTTAAGAAAAAAGTAAAATGTTATTTATTAAAGAAGCATTAAAATTAATCTGCTCACAAATCACTGGAAACTCGGGAAATTTAAAAAAAAAGAACGCTTTCTTAACATTTTCCAAAAGTTTTTAATTTTTCCGATTTTTTAAAAACTTGGTTGAGTTTATATATTTTCTTAAGTTTATATGTATGTCTTCTTACTTTCTTGAATGTGCTTATGTATGTGAATTTAAGATGAAATTTCTATAGGGTCTTACTTTCTTGAATGTGCTTATGTATGTGAATTTAAGATGAAATTTCTATAGGGTCGCACGAACTTGCTTTTATATAAAAAATTACAAAAAACATTTTAAGTATTTGAAGTCGAAACGAGGTTCATTATGCCATAATTTTTTAATTGCTCAATAGGGCTAGTATACCTATTAGTTTCGTTTCAAAAAAATTCGAGTTTTTAAGCAAAAGCAACATTAAGATGATGGAAAATCCAAAAAATTGGTTTTGGTCATGTCGTACGTCTTGTTCTTCTTGTTCTTCTCAACAACATACAACATGGCCTGTCTTCACTACGGCCCAAATGAGATAATTTTGCAAATTAGGTCAGTTCAAATTTCAAATTAAATTTTTTATTCTATACGATTTGACATTCGAAATACACTCCAGTCAAAGGGTCGAAAAATGGGCGAAGGGCCTAAACTTCATGAACCGATAGGGATATATTTAAAACGCTTTAACCCAATTTCTCTCCACCTGATCATTGTTTTTAGCGGAGTTATTTTTTTACATTTACATTTTTTGGGATATTTTGTTTCTAAGCGAATATCTTAGCTCCGGTATGTCGTAGACCAAAAAATTAACATTCAATGTCTTGCTTATATTATTTTCTATCGTTTGAATAAAATTTCATTGTATTTAAGTGAGTAAATACAAAGTTAAACTCACAATAACATGTTTGAAGAAAAGCGCTTGAGTATTGTTAAGGCCGAAGTTCAAGATAGATACAGATAGAGTTAGAGATAGCATTCTCCATCATCCAGGGCCGTCTTTAACTATCTTGGGGCCCTTGGGCACACAAGAATTTGGGGCCCTTTTGGAAAGTAAAGTAAGTACAACGGTTGGCTAAACGGCAATGGTTGATTAAAAAGGGCTGCCAATATATCGTTCCATATAAAGTACCTAGTGTCTTTATTATTGGCAGGGGGTGCCAATAATACGTGCATTGAGACATCAAACGTTGCCACTGCCAATATTGACATTTTATACTGCCAATAATTATACAATGTATTCGTTTTATAATGTCGTTTTCGATTGGTTTCACTCAAGGATTCACTCATTCTGAAATCCAATAAAACAGTTTGAATCGCTGTCACTCAATTCTGAAATTTTATATCTGTATTTGTTAATAAGCAAATAAAATTGTGAACTTTCAAACGTCAAACATTAAATAATTTTTTTTCCTTCAAACGAAATAATATAAATTAATATTCAAAAACGGTAATATTCAACAAATTAATAGGATAGATGGGTAGTAAAATATTTTAAATAAATATAATAATGCTTTTATTTGTTTGAAAGTAAATTAAAAAAATAATTTCAGAAAATAAAACAAAAGAAACTGATTGAGTGATTATTTTGACTTTTGAATATTGATGTATTAGTGCTTCTTGACTGGATTCTGATTTTGAATCGAGAAGAGAATTTCTCTTCTGAGAAGAGTTTTTTCTGTCATTTTCGTGCGAATAAAACAGTTTCAGAAGGCTTCTGAATGATTCCGGACGCTTCCGGAGAGCCAATCGAAAACGACATAAGTTTCAGTTTGAAGAATTGAAAAAAGAGCTCAAATGGATTGATAGATTTGCTAAAAACTCGGTACAGACGATTTGTACGTGATTTCCAAGAGCCGTTATTTTATTTTAATGTCTCCTTTTTAACGGATATCTCCAATATACCTAAAGTTTTCAAGATATTGCAATTTTCTTAAAAGTTTTCGAGATATTGCAATTTTCTTAAAAAAGGATAACGATTTTGCTTTGAAAAAAAAACCATGTAATGCTGCAAATAGGGCCGCACTTTTGAAATAAGAAAAATATTTTTTTGGACCGTAATAAACGGTACCCACTTGCCATAGAACTGATTTCTTAATGTAAACGACACAACCGATTTTAATAAAAATTTTGACATAAAAAGGTTTATACTAATATTAAAATTAAGAAAACTTAAAAAAAAATTTATTTTTGGATTAAGAAAAAAATATTTTTTTTGAAAAACAATTTTTTAAAAGTTATTTAATGAATTTTATGTGTCAATCTTTAAATACGAGAGCAATTTGCAATTCAAATTAAAAAAATGTTTGGGGGTGCCAACTATTGTACCATGGCGTTTTCCATTGAACCAAAACATTGATGTACCATCGATGAGCCAGCAATAGTTTTTTCTTAAACGTTTTTCAACGGAAAAGTATTGATGTTTTTTTGCCGACGAATTGATTCTTTTTTCGTCTTTTAATACGAATCTACACATATTTTTACACTGATTTTAACACGCACTACAAATTTGACAGTTTTGCAAACTTCAAACGAAATTATTATTTAAGGAAAAAGATAATGAAAGATAATTCGTTGTTTTTATTAATTATAAATAAATAATCTTACCTACAGTGGAAAAAAAAATTTGTTTGAAGTGAAAACTTCTTTAGTATCGTAGGGATTTGAAACAAGATGAAACGAAAACGCGACACGACTTCAACTTGTTATAACTTTTTTGTTTTAATAGATAGATGAATGAAATTTGTACTGTAGATAGGTAGTTAAATAAATTATAATTGTACAAAATTTCAATTAATTTCATATTCAAAATTCGGAGATAACGGTAAAAAGATGTTCTTTTCCAACACACGTTATATTTTTTGATCAAGTGCACATACAAATTTGATTTAACTTTAATACGCATGCTGATAACATAATCTTTTATTTGATATATCACACATAACGGTACGTGCTCCACAAGTTACACAATCTTAAATTGAAAAAATTGAAACATACCTCAAAACACCTGTGGAGATCTGTTGGCGATGACCAGCTACCAGTGTAGGAAGTACCGTAATCTCAGTCTGGAAATTCGACATGGTTGACTTTAAAAAATTCTAACTTCTCTTGTCGACATCTTTGAAATAAGATTTATGGATCATTATACAAGGTGAAACAATAAGCTTTCACATGGTATAAAATTTTTTATAGGTTGTCAAACAAAAAAATTGAATTAATAGCATGAGAACATAAAAATAAATGTTTTTTTTATGCTTTTTTTGATGAAATTTCATCGAGTTTAAAAAATTCTAGCTCTTTTTGTAGATGTCTCATAGACTTGATCGATATATATTTTGAGGTAAGACAATAAGCTTTTTAATTATACGTGTTTTTTTCGCTTTTTTTGATGGAAATTGATGGAGTTCAAAAAATTCTAGCTCTTTTTGTAGATGTCTCATAGACCTGACCGATATATATATATTTTTAGCTTAGACAATGAGATTTCAGATGATATAAAATTTATATAGGTTGTCATATAAAAAACATGGATTTGAAGGTGATAGAATAAAAATAGGTAGATTTTTTCTATTTTTTTTTTTTTTTTGCAAGAAAAATGATTTTTTAAGGTTTCACCACTACCACGTGTGAATTGCACAAATGTTTTTTTTTTCTTGTTTTTTGAAAATATTATTGTCTTATTTTTTGGAAAATTTAATTTGGGTTTGGTGTTTGGTCGTTTGGATTTAAATTTTTGTCCGCATACAACGCCACATAATTTGTTTTCATTTTGAAAGCATACATTTTCCGTTTAGGTGTAGAAAAAACTTTATTTGGTTGCCATATAAAAACTAAAATTTTTTGGTAAATGGTCCGCCCGACAAAAATGTTTTGAGAATAAATGTGTGAAATTTTCGTTCCTTCGGGGCCCCCCTGAGAATGGGGGCCCTGGGCACGGGCCCCGTGTGCCCTTATGGTAAAGACGGCATTGCCATCATCGTAATATCATGTCTGATTATCTCGAATTTCGATTGCCTTAAAATTTTTCTAAAGGCTTACCAATCAGAGAGTCAAAACTTAATCCACTTTTTAGTACCTAACTTTTCAGAAACTGTCCCATTTGCAGACGGTTTTTTTTTTAATCAGAATTTTTTGAGCTTTCTGCTTCATTGTTGTAATTTTTCCATTTCAGAAAATCATTACAATATCAATTTGAAAATTTCACTTTTGTACTTTTACACTTGTAAGGTTAATGTAGTTAAGGCTTTAAGTAAAATTTTATTTTCATGCTGACCAAGAACCTAATAAGTTCATTGAAAATTTGCTCAATGCCTTTGGTTGAGATGAAAGTAATGAGGTTTTTACTGAAACTTTATTTTAAAGCTATTTTTTACCTTTGAATCATAGAACGACGTAAAAAATGTTTTTTTTTATTAGATGCATTATTCAAAAATAACTTCTGCTAGTGGGTCCTCGTAAGTTCAATACTATTTATTCTGTCTGTACTCATGGCACGCGCCCAAATGTAAGTGAGACAAAAAACAAAGTGCTCGTGTGACATTGGTCTATAAATGATTTTATAAATGTTTCTTGTTTTATATTTTTAAGAAACAACTTAACCTATATATTTTTTGAAAACGCAATTTTTTCGATCAAAAAAATTTAATCTTTTTTCCGTTTATTTATTAATTCTTTAAAGAATATATATGGTCACCATGTTCAATAAAATTTTCTTATAAGAAAACTTATGAATTACAATTTTTGTCTCTAATCCAATTCATTTGAAAAATTGCCAAATGGTTCAAGAAAAATTGTAAAATGTGTGTTCTTGGTTTTCACACATCGTTTATATTGAGATTAAAAATGTTCCTTTGTTTTTGAATATTTTTTTGTTTTGTTTTTATTAAAGGCGTCTGCATTATTGTGCATTTATATAAATAACTATATGCATTTGTAAAAATATTAAATAAAATAATTTTGTGTAACTTCCGACAAAAAATAAAAGAAAAATAAATTCATTCATTTCAAGAAAAAGCTTTTTTTGTTTTGTACGAAAATTCATCATGAAAACTGTCGGCCAATAAAATATGTACGTCGCTGTGCTGCTGCTGCTTCTATTTTTCAATAAACATTTAAAAGCTTTTAAATCGATTAAATAGGTATATCGTTTAAAAATAAAAATTCAACACAAAATAAAAATAAAATTAAAACGAAAAAAAAACAAGAAACGACAAAATCTCTGGCCTTAAACTTTTACTCTTAAAATGCTTTCGAACGTTTAAAAAGAGTATTTTCCTTTGCCAACAACTGCCAATGAAAATGAGGCAAATAGAATAATCATTTTGTTGTGTTAGAAAAACAAAGATACAAAATCTATCTTTTTGTATATACGAGGAGAGCAAGAGCAGTTAGCCCAGATATCCATCAATGATTTGAATTAGTTTAGTCGCGAAATTAAAAACAATTGAAAAGACATAACTTAGAAATCCTCTATCTTTTTTTTTTTTGAGGTTTTTTTCGAGCGTGTTTCTAGTTGTAAATCGTATGTCCTTGTGACTTATATATTTATCGATATACACCAAATATAGGTCAATTTTTGGGAATGCCCACGCCTGAGGCGAATACATCTTCGCCACCACCGTCGGAGTCATCGTTGGTGGCGCTCAGAAACCCCAACATTACCGAACTGGCCACAGCGGAAGCGGACTCTTTCAAGGCAAACAACGCAAACGTATCTATTATGACGCAAGATCGATGTTTGGATAATGGCCATCAGGCTATAAGTAATGAACGTTCCTCCACCACCGACGACAAAGTTAGTGACGATCTAAATAATTCTATAAATAGTGTTGTTAGTAATGGCGTAAACAGTGTGCAAGAATTCAATGTCGATGTTAATCGCGACCGCGAACACGAAAACAGCACGGATTTGGTGATCGTGCAAAATCACACCGTAGACACCGATAGTCCGCCAACGGGAAAGGTTTCGCCGTCGCCACCTCCGACGACTACTAGTAATATTAATTCAACGGAAACGCCTAGCGAATTCGTCGACAATTCGAAAGATAATTTTGAAAATAATTCAATAAATAACATTGATGCAAATATTAGTGAATACTCAAATAATAATATCGTTGAAGATATGACGGTGATAAAGCATCAAAATAGTGGCGAAAATATTCGCGAAATAATTGCGAATTCGGATAAGGCCAATAAAAATTCTAATGATTCGCAACTTGTCGATAAAGTTGTGAATAGTGATAATAATGATCAGAAGGTTAGTTCAAGAAGTGCTCGAACTCGGAGATCTCGCAAACTCACTAGATCTGATAATGTTAATGATGAAGATCAAATTGAAGATCCGATAGAACGTTTGAATAAATTACGCGCGAGTATATCAAGCGCCCTTAGTGAAGTTAAGGGAGTTTTGAAACAATATAGCACCGAACAAAGTTTAGATGAACAAAATGAATCTACTCCATCATCTAAGCCCGATGAGGGGCCAGTAAGATTTCGTTTTGTTCGTAAAATCCGTCGGAGAAGCGTATTTAGTGAAGACGATGAAACGGAAATACCTAAGACAACTTTGGACGTTATAACTTCGCCGATAATTGAAAATAAAGTTATCGAAGAAGTTCCAACTGAGATTCCGGATTCTCCAAAGGTTTTATCAAGTGAAGATCAGAAGTTACCGGAACCAAGTAAAGATGAAAACCAACAAGTTCCTCCTAAGGAAGAAGAAAAATCAATTCAAAATAATAATCAAGAATCTGATAAAAAGCAACAAATTAAAACTGCAACTGATATTCAGATTGCACCTGAAACAAGTGACAATTCGAACGTTGTCGTGAGTGAATTTCAAAAGACATCAGAAACCCATCAGGACCCATCGAAAGCTGACGATGTTGAAGCTCCTCCCACTACAACAATTTCTGAAACCCCGAAAACTAAAATTGTAAAAACTAAAAAAGTTCTTAAAAAAGACAGCAGGAGAGCTTCGATAGCAGCAGTTGAAATAAATCAAATATCTGCTGATGAGCAATCTTCGATACCTGTAGAATTAAAAACGCAACGTCGACCTTCAGATTCTGGCACTTTGGTGAAACAAACAACTCGGACCAAGGTGAAGACTAGTGAAAAACCAAAGGTTATTTCAAGTCGCAAGGCAAGAACAAATTCTTCTTCGAAAACAGAAAAGGTTGAAGCAACATCTAGTCCTACCGCTGCAGACAAATCTTCTTCACCGAAAACAGAAAAGGTCAAAATAATTTCAACTTCCACCGAAGACAAGTCTGCTTCACCGAAAATTGAAAAGGTTGAAGCAACATCTAGTCCAACTGAAGAAAAATCTTCTTCGCCGAAAACAGAAAAGGTCAAAATAAATTCAACTTCCACCGAAGACAAGTCTGCTTCACCGAAAACAGAAAAAGTTGAAGCAACCAAAGAAAAATCTTCTTCGCCGAAAGAAACAAATGTCAAAACAGCTAGTCCTAGTGAAGATAAACCTTCTTCGCCAATAACAGAAAAGGTTGAACCAGTTTTTAGACCTACTGAAGACAAACCATCTTCACCGAAAGAGAATTCTACAAAAATATTGGAAGAAAATAAATCTTCTGACACCACCGCATCTGTTACCCTACCTCAATCAAATCAGGAGACAATCAAGGAATCTCCAGTGATTGTGGAGTCAACAACACTTGAAGCAACGAATGTCTCTGCAGTTATAAATCAAGAACCACACATTGCCGATTTATTATCTGATGTGCCAATTTTAACACCTGCTCCTGAACTTAAATCGAAAGTGAACTCTGAAATTCCTCAAGCTGAAGCTGTTACAAAGTTAGAAGAAAGTGTTAATACCCCTGAAAGTGCTCCAGCTGCATTAGAAGATAGTTCTGCCTTGAAAAGTGAGTCACTTCAAGAATCTACTGAATCAGATAAACCTGCAGAAATCAGTGAAGACACATCGAGGACATCTGAAGCCATATCAGATCCAGCTGCAAGTTCCAGATTGGATGATGATTTGCTCCATCAATCGTCTCCAAAAGTAATTGAATCCGATAAACCTACAGAAACCAGTGCAGATAAATTAAGCTCACCTGAAACTACAACAGTACCATCAGACAATTCCACAATGAAGGCAACCGACAAATTAGATTCACCGACGGCTACGACTGCTCCCATAGATCTTTCTAAAGTGATAGCTGTTTTAGCCCCTAAACCTTTGACCATAGTGAAACCTATTAAAATTGAACAACCTGTCTTTCTACAACAAAAGCTTAAAATGGTTATACCAGGTTCCAAAGTTGAAGTTCCAAAGCCACAAGCTGCAAAATCTAAACCATCACCACAGGCTGCTAAATCTGGAATTCCTGTCAAGAAAACAAATACACCAACATCGTCAGCTAAAATTCCGGTAGCATCACCAGCAAGTGCTAAAGTTGATGCATCCAAAACTAACAAAAATGTTACTCCTGTTCAAACAAAGAAGACCACTGAAGCTTTAACTGTTAAGGCTGTAAAAACAGTACAAACTGCTAAAAATGAGAATTCTGGTGAAACATCGCCTGGTGTCGAAGCTGAGGAACCTCTACCAGCCAACGTTCCAAAAGATGCCATTGCTGTTAAATTCAATCTTCCTGGTCAACAAAGTGTCGAAGAACTTCAGAGATTAGAAGATGAACAAGGCAACAAAGAAACCAGCCCATCTGAAACAACTGAAGCCGAAGCTGCTCCAAAGAAAAAGAGAAAAGCTAAGAAGAAGGTTGTTATTCGTCGTATTCGAAGGAAACTCTCCAAAGACGATACTTTCCTTAATACACAAGAAGGAGCAGCTGAATTAGAAGTTTGTGAAAAAGAAATCGAAGAAGAAGAACCTGAAGAAGAGGTACCAGACGTTCCAAAACAACCCAAATCATGTTTGAAAGTACGACAATTTGAAATCGGTGATGTTGTTATGTATGCTGAACATTACAAAAAGACTCAAGTTAGATGGAAGAAGGGTGTAGTTACGGAGAGAATTACCAGCATATCGTATAAAATTAATATAGATGGAGATGAGAGACCAGCGCATGTGAGTTATATTAAAAAGTTTACAGACAGAAAGGTGAATTTCGGTGGGAAAGAGTACCTGGAAATCGATTATGCACAAATTGAAAGTGACGAAGAGAAAGAACGTAATTATAGTATATGGAATTGTGTTTGATTGTTGTGTAAATTAAAAGGTAAACAATTTGAAATTGTTGTAAATTATTTTTAAGAAAAACAAACTTAACACTTGTAGCTCTATTCTGCTATCCATTAAAAAAAGAGAGATTATCAAATCTTTTCTTTGCTTTCAATCTTTTTACCATCTTTAAGACTTGTAAGCAAGGAAGCATGAAATTATACCATTATTTAAATTTTAACACCAAATATAAAATATTCAAATAGGTAAAACTTTAAACAAACTCAATAAACTTTTAACATTTTAAAATATTAAGAACTTCGATGAGACTTTTAAAAGTCTTTATAGAATTAAAAAGAGTTTTCAAAATAACTTTAATGAATAGCAGAATAGAGCTCTTGTATATTTTACGGGAAACAAATTCGTCTTTATTCAATTTAAACTAGCAATATAAAATAAAATTTAAAATTGTATAGATAAACATCCAGTTTATTTGTTATAAAAATATATTTCATAAGGAACGTATACGGAAATGGCAATTCTTAAACTCAATTCATTATGAAAATATCCTTGATAAAACTACCAAGAATTATGTTAATTAAAATAAAATAGGTTAAAAATAGGCAAACATTTTTTATTGCGTTTCAATTTTTGTAACAATATTTTTTTTTTTATTTTTAAATATCGACAAAACAATGTTATCATTTATTATTTTATATCTATTTAAATGTCTAATGTACATAGTTTTTACTTTATTATTTTTTTTTAAATTTAATGTAAAATTTAAATTTATTAATTTTTTTTTGGTCGATGTTTACCGACACTGTATAAAACTCACACCAAAATAAGGCGTCTTAGTAAGGGTACGACAGATCTAATTTATTAATTTTTTATTATTCCTTTTAATTTTTAAATTAAATTGTTGCATTGAAAAAGAATAAGGCACTTTAAAAGGTTTGTTTGTTATGTTAGGTTATGTCATTGTTTGGAACCAAACATTTTTACTTGGTTTCATGATTTGAAATCAAATTCTTTCTTCTTTTTTTTCTAACTAACTCGAAAGCAAACCAGGAATTATACCTTCCAAAATTTTACTTTAAAAGAAAAATATTTAGATTAAATAATTTTGAAAATTTATTCTAGTGAACATTGAGAAACTTGTTTTTAAAAACTAAATTTATGATTTTTAATTGAACACAAATTGCATTTGTCCAACAATATTTCTAAAAAAAAAAAATTTTTTTAAATGGGTTTTTACATTTTTATGTTATTAATTTCATGGAAAGTGATTATTTTTATCAAGCAATTAGTGAAAAATAAATTATGAAAAAATTATCAATAGTTTAAGTTTTGCCTATTTTGTTGTACAACTTATAGCTTTTGAGTAAAAAAATCTACAAAAAGCTAACTAATCGTAAAACGAAATGTGTGAGACATAAGTTTTTCTTCTTTTATTTTAGACAAATCGTTTTTGTGAAAAAAAAAATCACTTTTCATCTATACTACATAATTTTTTATAAAAGTCAGAATGTTATTTCATTGGACTAGAAAACAACAAACACAATCAATCCAAACTAAGCCCTTAAATATTTTGCAGATGATATTTTTTCAGTCAATAATTCTTGACCTTAAAATGAACTCACATAATTTAAAAAAAAAATTGTTACATTTACATTAAATGTCTCAGTTAATTAATAGGCGTGTTTTTTCTACAACTCAGTAGCTACTCATTTTTTTATTTTATTCGAAAAACAATAAAAACAAATACTTACTTGTGTAATTTGTATTATTGTTTTGCGAATAAAATCAAAAATGAGTAGCTACTGAGTATTAGAAAAAACACGCCTAATATAAAGAAGCATGAAAAAGTATCAATCTGCTAACAATGTAGAATTCTGTAATGAATTCGAGGGAACTGTATATTTTTTCTTACTTATTTTTTACGAAAATAAGATTTTTGGAAAAACGCAAAATACAAATGTTTACTTTTGAATGAAATTTAAATAAATAAAAGAAAAACACAAAATACCTACCATACAAAGTCATAACTATTCTGATTAGTTTTCGAGTAATTTATGTACCTACATAATGTACTATTGAATTCCGTTGTCAAAACATGTAACGGTCCTTAAAAAAAATCTACTAAACAAACAAACCTTAAATTAGAGATGCGCAAAACAGTTCCAAAGCCGGAACGAACATGGAACGGTTCTTTTTTCGGTCGGAACTAGTTCCGGGAACTAGTTCCGCGGAACTATCAATAATTTGAGTTTTTTTTTTTTTCAGGAAAATGTATCAAAAAAAGAAATAGTATGGAATTGAATATTTTTTCCTTCTAGTTCCTGGAACTAGTTCCGCGGAACTATCAATAATTTGAGTTTTTTTTAGGAAAATGCACCAAAAAAAGAAATAGTATGATATTGAATATATTTTTCTTCTAGTTGCTGGAACTAGTTCCGCGGAACTATCAAGAATTTGAGTTTTTTTTTAGGAAAATGTATCAAAAAAAGAAATAGTATGGAATTGAATATTTTTTCCTTCTAGTTCCTGGAACTAGTTCCGCGGAACTATCAATAATTTGAGTTTTTTTTAGGAAAATGCACCAAAAAAAGAAATAGTATGATATTGAATATATTTTTCTTCTAGTTCCTGGAACTAGTTCCGCGGAACTATCAAGAATTTGAGTTTTTTTTTAGGAAAATGCACCAAAAAAAGAAATAGTATGATATTGAATATTTTTTCCTTCTAGTTCCTGGAACTAGTTCCGCGGAACTATCAAGAATTTTTTCCTGATGGAAGACATGAAACTGGAACTATTAATGTAGTTCCATGTCCATGAGCATGATAAGAGTGTATTTGTGGTTTTGGTTTGTGAATTTTTGACGCTCAACTCGTTCGCATCCATGTGTGTTGGCTTTGGATGAGAATTCTATGACATGCGTGTGTGTATTGTGTATTTCAAACAGTCAGAGACATGTTCGCTTTCGTTTTGTTTCTTGTTCCTCTTCTTCTTTCTTTCTTTTGTGTGTGGCTGTGTCGGAACGATGGAACTGTTTAAATTAATTTTGTGGAACGAGTGGAACTAGTTCCGAGTGAGGAACTAGTTCCAGGAACTATTTGGCTCCGGAACTACCCATCTCTACCTTAAATGAATTGACGCTTCCGATGACGCCGTTTTTTAGATTGATTAATATCACAAATTAGTTTTTAAGACAAATGGTACTTTTGATATAAGCATTGAACTTTCTAATGAGACCGGAAGTGCTCAAACGCAGCTGAAAAATCTTTTCCGATCAGGAGTTTTTTTTAATTTTTTATCTAAAACTAAAACTTAAATAAATGGAAAAATTGGAACTGAAAACTTTATTTTATTTTGTACCTATAATTCTCATTTGTAATATTTGTAACGTGTCACCTTTTTTTGTCTGTTTTTAACCAGCAACTGGTGGATAATAAATGAAAATCAAACAAAGTTTTGCCACTTAATTATTCTGTAACCTTTTTGATATTCAAACACAAAACAAACATAAATTATATATAATTGATTTTATTAGTTAATGTTAACCTTTATAAATATCTACCAAATAAGTTTAGTCTATATTTGTAACAAAATATAAAATAAAAAATATAAAAATTAATGTAGTAATAGTATCCAAAATAAATATATTATTTTTGTTAAAAAAAAAAAAAAAAACAAAGTTGTTATTATTTTTAAAAACAACCAAATTATATTATTATTCATACATTCCTACATGCTTCATCAAATTTTACCCACAAACATTTATCACAGCATCCAGATCATCGCATCCAATTTGATAGATGATTTTTATAATAGCAGCGGGAGTAATATTATTATTACAAGCCATGGCCTTTGAGAGAGAGATGATGGTGAGAAGATGAGTATCTAAAAATAATATTTGGAAATATTCAAAAGATTTAAAATCGTTTTTAAGTATAAATCGGAATTTTTGTTTTTGAGATTGGCCCTGAAAACACGAAGCAAAAGAAATGAAATAATACAGATTTTTTCTTGTTTCTTGTATTATTTTTTTTTTTTTTGTTTTTAATTTTCTTTTGGCGAATAATAGCATAGCGAATGACAATAAAATTTCAAATCCAATGCCAAAGGCATTCCTTTTTATTCATTTATAATTTAATTTCATATATTTTAAAAGTAAAGACGTTATTGTTAAGCGTAAGTACATAATAAATTTTCATGTGTCAGCTAAATTTTGAAACAATATAATAATTTCGTATTTGTGAGATGGAAAACTATAAAAATTGGAAGTATAAAATCTTTATGTCTCTATATATCCACCATTGAGAATTTTAAAAGTTTTTCAGTTTTGTTTAATTTTTTTTTTGTTTTAAATAATTTTCATTTCTAAATACTTATATGCAAGACATATACTATCAACATCAACCTACTACTGATTTACAATCTCAAAAAAATCTACGAGATTATTTTTGGCATCCGGGTCTGATTGGCATGTGGTTGTGGTTGAAAGTATCAACATATACCAACATGATATGAGCTTCAATCATTATTTTGCCACTTTGTTAAGTAAATTAAGTGAACTGAGTAGCAGGTACTTGCTCTTAATGATTTTATCGTTTAGAAATTATAAATTCAAAATACTGGAAATTGTTAAGAAAAGAGATTTGTTCAAAAGATTTTTTGAGGAAATAATTTCAATTTTTTTTTTTCGAACTTTCTCTTTTAAGTATTGGGAAAAAATTTTTTCCAGCCAATTAAATTGTCTGACGGTTTGGACTTTCATAGGCGGATCCAGGGGGGGGGGGCACGGGGGCACGTGCCCCCCCCCCCCAGAACTTAAAGTTCATACTTAAAGGAAATCAAACTATAAGAGTTTTTAAAATATATGAATAATAACAGAAAGAACTTGAGTGAAACTCTTGTCTATTTCTGGCTGAAAATGCGAATTTTATTGTTTGTTGCATCCCTTTCCCATGAAAAGCTCCTCCTCACAAATAAATAAACGGCTATTTGTTGGGTACACACGAATTTTTTTTTTCGATTTAAGAAAAAGTGAATTTTCAAAGTGATTTTGGTGAAAAATTTTGATATGGACATCGAATGACATTGAATGATATTCTAAAAAAAAAATAATTGTATATGCAACTCTATTTTTTCATACGGAGGGGTTAAAAAATTTGCACTTTTCTCGTTGTTTTTTTTAACATTAGTGTTTTCAAAATAGCGGAACACGCCTCAACATTGCATAAACTATATATTATAGAACTGCTGGATATGTAGAACAAACTTGCATTTTAGAAGTTTGCCCAAGTTTGCACCCCGAAAATAAAGACCCCTTGAAAAAAACTCCTCAAAAGCGACCCTTACTTATAGATTTTTATAAATATTATTTTATTGAGAAAATTTCTCCAGGGATACCTCTAAAAATATGTAAAAAAAATAGTGTTTCAAATTTCAAAAGAATCGGTTAAGTAGTTTTGAGGAGCACCGGCGTTGATAACATTAGTTGTGGGGATAACGATTTAAAGTTTTGAACTCTGGACTAAAAGACTAAAACGTTCCTAAGGGAAGTATTAAAATACTCAGAACTTGGTCAATTTGGCTGCAAGAGACCTACAATTTGAACACAATATTCTTGAGATATAAAACAATTTAACCCCTTGTAGCCCCATGTGACATTTCTGTAACAAACCAAAAAAGATTGCTACAAACTATTTTTTTTCTTTTGAAGCTTCTAATATAATCTTTAAGTATTGTTTTATCGAAATAGTACCTACTTCAAATTTCTAATAAATAGCACCAATAGTTTTTAATTGACAGTTAATGTTGAAAGTTGGGCTTTTTTTGAAAATAAGCTAATTTGTGTAAAAACTACGAAATTCAGAAAAAAAAGTTTTCATTAGTTTATTTTATTTTATTTTTGGATTTTAGGAAAGTGCCTAAAAATTAATATTAGATAGTTTTTTGCCTGAATTTTTGCATTTTTATATAAAAATAAATTATTTAAACTTTTTTTTACTCCCTAAATATCAAAATAACTAAGTAAATAATGACTTTATTGAATTTTAAAAAAATACGTGTTTTATTAAAGATAAAGGCCATTACTTATTAATTTTTAAATTTACGACCTTGGGTTACAAAAGGTTAATGCAAATAAAAAAAAAAACAAAACTGGGTTTCCCAGCAAAAAAGTATGATTCAGTTTTTTTGTTATTCTTAGGAACTTTAATATTTATTAGATTGAAGTCTTTAGTATTTGACTAAAAACTACTAGATCATTAACTAATATTATAATTATTGCAAAATAATATTGCAAAATTTTATACAAAATCAATTAAAAAACATCAACAATTTTTTTTTTCAAAATTTCATCTTTAAAACTTAATTTCTCAAAAACTATTTGATGAAACAACTTAAGTCAAAAAATAAAATAAAGAATAGATTACTAACTTTAATATAGCACAGGATTGTAAGTGCATTTTCAGATTTTTTATATTTTTTTTTCTCCCGGCTAATCCAGGGGTAAGTGGGTAAGCACTTAAGTGGTTTTTACTGTAACAAGAAAATGAAAATTTTTCCTTCCGAATAACTTTTTGGTCATTTGGTACCTATTTGATGTGGGAAATGTGCCTAAATATTTTTGGCCAGGTTTTAGACCACTGTGGGTCGTTAAAATTTTCTGCTTGTTAGTCAGTCGTATGATACTTCACTTTATTTCTAACTGTTATTGCTGTTTTTTTGCCAATCCATCCCTTGTGCCCCCCCCAGAAAAAAATCCTGGATCCGCCCCTGTGGACTTTCAACTCAATATTGGAGAATTTATTAGCGACCAAAGTTTTAAGTATACCTACAAACCAGCGGATTTCTGCATGGTTTTTTACCAAGATGATTGAGTGGGATCCACTTAATTTAAGATGAAAATCTTCTGATTATCATAAAAATAAGAAGATTTTCATCTTAAATTAAGTCGATTTCCGGTTAATTAAAGGCGCAAAACATGTTGTCAAAAAAAACGTACAGAATCCGCTTGTTTTTAGTCGTCTTTTTATCCGTATAAGAACACAAACATTAAATTAATTACAATACTAGATCAAATAATAAAGTATTAACAAAAAAAATTGAATTTTTCGCCTCTATATATAACAAAAATATGTATATTAAACTCAAAGCTTTATAATCGAAGTCGTTTTTAAAAGCTCCGCGAGCTTAGGCCCCAGGAAATAAGGCCCCAATAAAAAAATGAAATAAGACCCCAAACAAATACTAACAAAAAAACAACAACGAAATTTCTCAAATTTTGGGATGTGGTTTTATTTTCTTATTCCTTTTTTCTTTTAGTTTTTTGGGCATAGTTTCGTTATGAAATAAGGACCCCATGAAATAAGACCCCAACACCAATTTTGGGGCTTATTTTCATTTTATTTTAAAAATAATTTAGGGCCTAAATTCATTTTTCATAATTAAAATGAAAATCCTAAACTTAATAAATTTATTGTCTTTCAAAAAAACTTTTGTGAAATTCCACTTATCAAGGATCCAAAATTGGAAATACTCCGTGCTGCAAACCATTAGGGCAGAGTAGCTGAAAAAATCACATGTTTTTCAGTTTTTACGCCTTTCAAATTTTAAATATTTATGTACTATATAATTAATCATCACATTTGATCTTGTCGAAAAAGGTTTTAAATATCCTTTTACTGGTAGAAGATGTTTAATCAAGTAAATAATGGTTAGCGACTCTGTCTTTGAATATTAGGTACTTGTACTTGTGTAAAGTATAATCGAAACCGTTAACGCCGTTTTTGAGAAAATGGCAATACCTTGAAAAATTTGTAAGAGACGTACACGTTCTAGCCGCGGCACAAAATAATAAAAATTAAAAAGCTTTCACAGTTCTATACAAATTATCTGTACCAAATTTGAAAAAATTCTTCCAGCCGTTTAGACTGTGAAAATTGAATACATGGACGCACAGATTTAAAAAAAAAACAACTTCTTCATCATGAAAATGGTGTTTTGCAATAAAATCTTTTATCAAAAAAAAAGTTCGAAAATATAACCAAACTACCCCAAAATTTCTCTCGCAAAAAAATGACATGCAAACATCTATTTTAATTAATAGTCCGGTCAAATTAGACTAAAATAACAAACAAAATTTCTTGGAGTTGTACCTTCAATAAAAAACAGCATTACATTTGTATTTGTAAAAATAAGAAAAAAGAAGAATAAAAAAACGTTTGCAAATCATTAAACATTAGCCCCGTTCCATTGGAGGTGGTAGTTTACTCATGAGTTGATCTAGTACTATAATTACCACATGATCTTCTACTTCTACCACTGATCTTCTATTTATTTTTTTTTTTTATAATGAGCGCGCACTAAAGGGGTTTTGGGTACCCTTAATATACATGTGTTTATAATGAATTATGACTCCCATCCCATCCTGAAGGGCCCAACCCAGCGATGCCAGATTGAGGGATTTTTTCCTGTTTTTTTTTCGTAATTTTTGATTAGGGAAAAATGGAAAATCAACCCAGAACAGTCAGCTCAAAATATATCACGTTTAAATACCAAGACAAATACTGGTCTATTCGAATATTAGTCCAACGACATCGAACCAGAGTTTAGTAACGAGATGGTGCCATTAAAGCTCTTCATGTTGCAATCAGATAATATGTCAGAAAAATCTGAGATTGTGCATGCAGAGAAGTTAGAAGTTAATATAGGCACCGTTACAAATTTATTCATAATGAATTACCCCAAATAAAAACATAACTTCGAAAACAGCCAAAATGACGTTTTTTGGCATTTTCTAACGGTAATATTTCAAAAACGATTCAAGTTCAACACATCCAACACTACTAGGAAAGTATATTTTGATTCTTGTGGCAAAAACTTTGTTGACCAGTGTTATCAATTAAAAAAAAAACTAAACCACCCACACGCGTTTTGAACGCGTTTCAAACGCGTTTAGGACGCGTTTTGGATGCGTTTTGGACACGTTTCGGACGCGTTTCAGATGTGTTTTCCCAGCAAACGCAGAACTACAGAAAAAACCGGTGAAATATGTACGTAAAAGAAGTACTTCTTTTCCACTGAAAAAAGATAGGAGCTCGGGAAAAAAATCAGTTGTATACTTTTTGTATATAAGAATACGTGAAGCAGCTATCTCTTTCTTGCATGCAAGATGAAATAAATTTCCTATCCATTAATAGTACAGACAAATGTACTTCAAAAGTGCATCAGCGAAGCACTTCTGGAAATGGTCCTGATGTACATTTTCCAGTACTTTTTTACCTACAGAAAAAGCACTGAAACTTGTACTTTTAAAGTACTTATTTGGAGCACTTTCATGGGTTTATATCCGTACTGCTAAAATCCATATTTTAATTTCATCTGAAAATAAAAAAATCTTCAAAACAAACAAACAATTCTTTTAAACTATTATTTAATATTTTATTGGAAAAACACAAAATAGTTTTTTTTTTTTTGAAAACAAAATACACTTAAAAAAAAGATCCTTGGGCACGCGACTGTGGCCTGGCCAGTTGAAAAAAATGAAAAAGAAAAAAATACTCTGCGTCTGCAGTCTGCACTTTGGTGGTAGTTTTTGTATCTTGTTTTGATTTTTTTTTTCTAAATGCTCAAGGCTGAAGCTGCTGTAAACTCAGTCAATGATGTCTGGAATTGATCGCCACTAAAAGACAGAAAAATCAACAACTTTATAATTTATCAATTTTATAATCAGCATACCTTTATTTTCCAAATCAATTGGTGGTTGTTTTTGTATCATTTTTGTATTACTTTTTTTTCTAAATGCACAAGGCTGAGCTGTGCATTTTGATGGTGGAAATAAATTTTTGTGGCGTGCCGAAGAATTTGTGTGGTAGATATTGTTTAGAGAAAATAGTTTTCACAAATAACAAATAGCGTTTCGGACGCGTTTCAGATGTGTTTTGCAAGCGTTTCGGACGCGTTTCAGACGCGTTTTGGACGCGTTTTGGACGCGTTTCAGACGCGTTTTGGACGCGTTTCGGACGCGTTTCAGACGCGTTTTGGACGCGTTTTGGGCGCTTTTTGGGCGCGTTTCAGACGCGTTTCATACGCGTTTTGGACGCGTTTTGGACGCGTTTCAGACGCGTTTTGGATGCGTTTCGGACCCGTTTCAGACGCGTTTTGGACGCGTTTCAGACGCAATTTGGACGCGTTTCGGACCCGTTTCAGACGCGTTTTGGACGCGTTTCAGACGCAATTTGGACGCGTTTCAGACGCGTTTTGGACGCGTTTCAGTTGCGTTTTGGACGCGTTTCAGATGCGTTTTGGGCGCGTTTCAGATGCGTTTTGGACGCGTTTCAGACGCGTTTTGGACGCGTTTCAGACGTGTTTCAGACGCGTTTCAAACGCGTTTTGTACGCGTTTCAGACGCGTTTTGGACGCGTTTCAGATGCGTTTCAGACGCGTTTTGGACGCGTTTCAGACGCGTTTTAGACGCGTTTCGGACGAGATTAACACGCGTTTCAGATGCGTTTTGGCGTTTCAGACGCGTTTTGGACGCGTTTCAGTCGCGTTTCAAACGCGTTTCGTACGCGTTTCAGACGCGTTTTGGACGCGTTTCAGATGCGTTTCAGACGCGTTTTGGACGCGTTTCAGACGCGTTTTAGACGCGTTTCGGACGAGATTAACACGCGTTTCAGATGCGTTTTGGCGTTTCAGACGCGTTTTGGACGCGTTTCAGTCGCGTTTTGGACACGTTTCAGATGCGTTTCAGACGCGTTTTGGACGCGTTTCAGACGCATTTTGGACGCGTTTCAGACGCGTTTTGGACGCGTTTCAGACGCGTTTTGGACGCGTTTCAGACGCGTTTTGGACGCGTTTCAGACGCGTTTTGAACGTGTTTCAGATGCGTTTCAGACGCGTTTTGGACGCGTTTCGGACGCGTTTCAGAAGCGTTTTGGATGCGTTTCGGACTCGTTTCAGACACGTTTTGGACGCGTTTATGACGCGTTTTGGACGCGTTTCAGACGCGTTTTGGACGCGTTTCAGACGCGTTTTGGACGCGTTTCAGACGCGTTTTGGGCGCGTTTCGGACGCGATTCACACGCGTTTTTTACGCGTTTCGGACGCGTTTTAGACGCGTTTTGGACGCGTTTCAGACGCGTTTTGGACGCGTTTCAGATGTGTTTCAGACGCGTTTTGGACGCGTTTCAGACGCGTTTTAGACGCGTTTCGGACGCGATTAACACGCGTTTTAGATGCGTTTTGGCGTTTCAGACGCGTTTTGGACGCGTTTCAGTCGCGTTTTGGACACGTTTCAGATGCGTTTTGGACGCGTTTCGGACGCGATTCACACGCGTTTTGGACACGTTTTGGGCGCGTTTCAGATGCGTTTTGGACGCGTTTCAGACGCGTTTTGGACGCGTTTCAGACGCGTTTTGGACGCGTTTCGGACGCGTTTCAGACGCGTTTTGGATGCGTATTAGATGCGTTTCAGACGCGTTTTGGACGCGTTTCGGACGCGTTTCAGAAGCGTTTTGGATGCGTTTCGGACTCGTTTCAGACACGTTTTGGACGCGTTTATGACGCGTTTTGGACGCGTTTCAGACGCGTTTTGGACGCGTTTCAGATGCGTTTTGGCGTTTCAGACGCGTTTTGGACGCGTTTCAGTCGCGTTTTGGACACGTTTCAGATGCGTTTCAGACGCGTTTTGGACGCGTTTCAGACGCATTTTGGACGCGTTTCGGACGCGTTTTAGACGCGTTTTGGACGCGTTTCAGACGCGTTTTGGACGCGTTTCAGATGCGTTTCAGACGCGTTTTGGACGCGTTTCAGACGCGTTTTAGACGCGTTTCGGACGCGATTAACACGCGTTTCAGATGCGTTTTGGCGTTTCAGACGCGTTTTGGACGCGTTTCAGTCGCGTTTTGGACACGTTTCAGAGACGTTTTGGACGCGTTTCGGACGCGTTTCAGATGCGTTTTGGACGCGTTTCGGACGCGATTCACATGCGTTTTGGACACGTTTTGGGCGCGTTTCAGATGCGTTTTGGACGCTTTTCGGACGCGATTCACACGCGTTTTGGACACGTTTTGGGCGCGTTTCAGATGCGTTTTGGACGCGTTTCAGACGCGTTTTGGACGCGTTTCAGACGCGTTTTGGACGCGTTTTTGACGCGTTTCAGACGCGTTTTGGACGCGTTTCGGACGCGTTTCAGACGCGTTTTGGATGCGTATTAGATGCGTTTCAGACGCGTTTTGGACGCGTTTCGGACGCGTTTCAGAAGCGTTTTGGATGCGTTTTGGACTCGTTTCAGACGCGTTTTGGACGCGTTTCAGAGACGTTTTGGACGCGTTTCGGACGCGTTTCAGATGCGTTTTGGACGCGTTTCGGACGCGATTCACACGCGTTTTGGACACGTTTTGGGCGCGTTTCAGATGCGTTTTGGACGCGTTTCAGACGCGTTTTGGATGCGTTTCAGACGCGTTTTGGACGCGTTTCGGACGCGTTTCAGACGCGTTTTGGACGCGTATTAGATGCGTTTCAGACGCGTTTTGGACGCGTTTCGGACGCGTTTTGGACGCGTTTCAGAGACGTTTTGGACGCGTTTCGGACGCGTTTCAGATGCGTTTTGGACGCGTATTAGATGCGTTTCAGACGCGTTTTGGACGCGTTTCGGACGCGATTCGGACGCGTTTTAGACGCGTTTTGGACGCGTTTCAGGCGCGTTTTGGACGCGTTTCAGAGACGTTTTGGACGCGTTTCGGACGCGTTTCAGATGCGTTTTGGACGCGTTTCGGACGCGATTCACACGCGTTTTGGACACGTTTTGGGCGCGTTTCAGATGCGTTTTGGACGCGTTTCAGACGCGTTTTGGACGCGTTTCAGACGCGTTTTGGACGCGTTTCGGACGCGTTTCAGACGCGTTTTGGACGCGTATTAGATGCGTTTCAGACGCGTTTTGGACGCGTTTCGGACGCGTTTCAGAAGCGTTTTGGATGCGTTTCGGACTCGTTTCAGACACGTTTTGGACGCGTTTATGACGCGTTTTGGACGCGTTTCAGACGCGTTTTGTACGCGTTTCAGACGCGTTTTGGACGCGTTTCAGATGCGTTTCAGACGCGTTTTGGACGCGTTTCAGACGCGTTTTAGACGCGTTTCGGACGCGATTCAGAAGCGTTTTGGATGCGTTTCGGACTCGTTTCAGACACGTTTTGGACGCGTTTATGACGCGTTTTGGACGCGTTTCAGACGCGTTTTGGACGCGTTTCAGACGCGTTTTGGACGCGTTTCAGACGCGTTTTGAACGTGTTTCAGATGCGTTTTGGACGCGTTTCAGATGCGTTTTGGAAGCGTTTCAGATGCGTTTTGGACGCGTTTCAGACGCGTTTTTGGCTCGTTTCAGGCTTGTTTTAGGCGCGTTTCAGATGCGTTTTGGACGCGTTTAGACGCGTTTCAAACGCGTTTCGGACGCGTTTCAGAAGCGTTTCAGACTAGTGATGGATAGTTCCGGAGCCATATAGTTCCTGGAACTAGTTCCTCAATCGGAACTAGTTCCACTAGTTCCCCAAAATTTATTTAAACAGTTCCATCGTTCAGACACAGCCACACACAAAAGAAAGAAAGAAGAAGAGGAACAAGAAACAAAACGAATGCGAATATATCTCTGTCTCTGTTTGAAATACACAATACACACACGCATGTCATAGAATTCTCATCCAAAGCCAACACACATGGATGCGAACGAGTTGAGCGCCAAAAATTCAAAACCAAAACCACAACTACTTTCTTATGAATCATGCTCACGGACATGGAACTACATTAATAGTTCCAGTTCCAGGATCAGGAAAAAATATTCAAATTCATACTATTTCTTATTTTGATGCATTTTATTAAAAAAAAAACTTAAATTCTAGATAGTTCCGCGGAACTAGTTCCAGGAACTAGTAGGTGGATTAAGTTTGTGTCAACCGACATACGTTTTTCTGGCCGCTTTAAAAGGTAGATTAAGTTTGTTTCAACTGACATAAGTTTTTCTGGCCGCTTTAAACGGCCATCAGGAAAAAATATTCAATATCATACTATTTCTTTTTTTGATGCATTTTCCTGAAAAAAAAAACTAAAATTCTAGATAGTTCCGCGGAACTAGTTCCAGGAACTTGTTCCGACCGAAAAAAGAACCGTTCCATGTTCGTTCCGGCTTTGGAACTGTTTTGCGGATCTCTGTTTTGTGTAATTTGCCTTGTCTATAATAATAATAAAATCAAAATTGAAACTTTTCGTATGATTTCTCTTTCCAGTTTTATAATGAAACCGTAATGCCGACTTATAACGAGTCGATTTTCGCCGTGCGGCGAAGCTTTTTGGCGTCAGTCGAGTCGTGTGAACGTAAGCCGCACGCGACTAAAGTGACAATCCCCATACTAGAGTCCTAGTCGACTTAAGCCGTGAGACATATCATGTGGTTAAAATCGACTCGTGAAAAGTCGGGATAGGTATACCTACTTATACCTTTTGAATCTAATATATTTTCTAATAACTTATCGTTAATAAAAATTATCTGTGAACCATCAAGTTGCTTAAATTTTTTTGTTGAGATATCACTACAATATTTATTATAGTTATTTCAAAACTTTTAGTTTACATTTATAAAATGACATGATAGGACACCAGATTATATCCGATTAGTCTCTAGTAAGTTACCTGCACAAATTTCTAACCTAACTTAAAAATAGCTTATGATATCGAAAAAGCATAGGAAAAGGGCCCAAGAATTATTTTGCCTAGAGGCCCATGACATGGTTAATCCGGCACTGGGGGTGGTTACATTAATTCCCAGCGAGCTGAAAATTGGTAGGATTGTTGGAAACACCATCATAAATTAAATCTAAAAAGTCATCGATCCGAGGCCTGGAAAAATATTCCCCTTAGACCAGAATATTTTTAAGAAAGTTGGCCACTTAGGTTTCCATAGATTTATGTTATACCACAGGTGTTTAAAATTTTTCATAAAATACTTTTTTTACATTTTGCATCAAAAAACAGATTTCAAAATTTTTTTTACGAAAATGTGCAATAGCTATGCAGTTTTTAAAGCATTCATGTACTCATACAATATTATTGTAGAAAATGATAAAAAAAAGAAATAAATAAAATTCATTCATTCGTGGTTGTATTGAACAAAAAAACATAAGATGATAAAATTTAAAATACACTGAACGAAAAAAAGCCAATATTTTATGAACTGGTTGCGATAGAACTTTTTTCTATCTGTTTTTAGAACAGTCATAAGTGTAGCTATCAGCCGTTTTAGGGTTGTCTATTCTCTATTGCACACCCTGTATATATTCAGACATATTTTAAACAAAAATTCCCAGGGAAATGGTTTCGCGGGAAGGGCAGCAATCGGAAAAATGGCGAAAATTTCCATTTTTTTTTGCTTTCCCATATTCTTAACCATTAAAGAACGAAATTCAAGCTAAAAAAATAATGAAATTTCAGGAACTTTTCAGTTAGGAGTTTATTTTACAGAATAGGCCTGATTATGACGATTACAACTGAACTTCAACTTTTTGAATCGTTATACCTAAGAAACGGTGGGTCTTAGGAAAAAAAGTGTCATGACACTTTTTATATATAATAATCTGGTCTACAATTCTTGCATTGAAAATTTTTTGATAAGACTTACCGTTTTGCTTTAAATCGTGAAAAACCAGTTTTTGTGACCTTTGACCCCCCGTAAATTTTTTTCCAGGCCTCGGATCGATGAGGACTTTTTAGATTTAATTTATGATGGTGTTTCCAACAATCCTACCAATTTTCAGCTTGCTGGGAATTAATGTAACCTCGGATGTCTAAATTGACCCAAGTTTTGCTTTTATATTCCATAGGGTAAACGACAAACGTCCCAAACGTAACCTGAATATGCACCGAATGCCTCCCGAACATTCCCCGAACCAATGCCGTCTTTACCATAAGGGCACACGGGGCCCGTGCCCAGGGCCCCCTTTCTCAGGGGGGCCCCGAAGGAACGAAAATTTCTCTCACACATTTATTCTCAAAACATTTTTGTCGGGTAGACCATCTACCAAAAAAGTTTTAGTTTTTATATGGCAACCAAACAATCAAATAAAGTTTTTTCTACACCTATACGGAAAATATGTGTTTTCAAAATGAAAACAAATTATGTGGCGTTGTATGCGGACAAAATTTTAAATCTAAACGACCAAACCCAAATTCAATTTTCCAAAAAATAAGACAATAATATTTTCAAAAAAACAAGAAAAATATCTTTTTTTTCCACTGCAGGTAGGTAAGATTTATTTATTAATAAAAACAACGAATTCTCTTCCATTATCTTTTTCCTTAAATAATAATTTCGTTTGAAGTTTACAAAACTGTCAAAGTTTACAAAAAAACATCAATACTTTTTCCGTTGGAAAACGTTTAAGAAAAAACTATTGCCGGCTCGTCGACGCACGGTACATCAATGTTTTGGTTCAATGGAAAACGCCATGGTATTTTTCTTAATTTAAGTGCGGCTTATTTGCAGCATTACATGTTTTTTTTTTTAAAGCAAAATTGTTATCCGCCCCCTGCCAATAATAAAGACACTAGGTACTTTATATGGAACGATATATTGGCACCCCTTTTTCACCAACCATTGCTTTTAAGCCAACCATTGTACTTATTTTACTTTCCAAAAGGGCCCCAAATTCTTGTGTGCCCAAGGGCCCCAGGATAGTTAAAGACGGCCCTGCCCCGAACGTGACCCAAATGGGTCTCGAACGTGTCCCGAATGTGTCTTGAACGTGTCCCGAATGTGTCCCAAACGTGTCCCGGGCGTGTCCCGAACGTGACCCGAACGTGTCCCGAATGTGTCCCGAACGTGTCCCAAACGTGTCCCAAACGTGACCCGAACTTGTCCCGAACGTGTCCCCTGTCATTTAAAAATCAACCTTAGCTTATGGCACATGATCTTAGAGCATTTTTCGATGCTACATCTCCATGAGACTGAAACCAAAGCAATCGGACTTCTCTGCAAAAAATTTTTACCAACAAAACACTTTATATCTTGTAAATAAGAATCGAATGGTTTTTTGAAAAAAAAAAAAAATATATCATATTTGTTATCTATTCTATTGATGCCCTTTCAAGCCATAGGTAGGTCTCATTCGTATCGATGCTGGGTTTTTTTGGCATTCTCCTTTGTGAACTAAAATTCTTTGTTTTGCAGAATTAATTTCCCATACAAATTGTTACAGCTCATTTCAACCGATAGAAAGTTTTAAGGTTTATATGGGTTTTAGACGTTTGCATGAATACCTCTAATAGTAATACAATATAATTTTTTGATAAAAAATTTTCAAATTTATAAAAAATATTGTTTATAAGTTTATTTTAAAAAAGGAGAACCAACCTAAAAATAATTGATTTAAATGAGTTTTTAAACCATTTGAATTTCAGTTTTTAAGTTATGTAATATAAAGTGCCCCGGGAACGCTTTTTAAGTATATTATTAAAGGGAATAGAATATAAATGAAAATTTTTCTTACTCTACAAATATATTGCTAAATACGTACATATCTATTATTTTAATCAGTAAACGAGAAAAAAAACTTTGTATTAGTTTTGTTTTGATTTAAAACAAATTCAAATCTAACATGTTAAGAAAAAATTACCAAAATTAGTCATAATTGGAATGGAAAAAAAATTGGAACAAAAGAGAATGCCCGACGCACGTTTGTCGATTTTAAAGAAGCTATCCTAGTTTGCCGTTAACGAGGTAGATAAGTGTAATTTTGTAAACATGTATAAGTCTTTAAAGAAATGTGAAACAATTATTCTAACCGCAATGGAGTGACTTTTGAAAATAAATAGACACTCTGGCGTATACGTACTTTTTTTTAAATTAATTAAAATAAAGTAAGTTTAACATGTAAATGAAATCATCAGTTAGATCTGTCGTACCCTTACTAAGACGCCCTATTTTGGTCGATGTTTACCGACACTATATAAAACTCACAGCATGAATATACTGTGAATTTTAATATTCTAAGGGAATTTGATCAAATTCAGACACTTCTTAGAAAATGTATGCCCGTGGTCGGGCTGATATAACTGATGAGCCCACTGTCGTGCCTGGGCGAAACGCTTTATAAATTTGGATGTAAATGCAACTAAATAAAAATAAATTCACGAACTTTAGTGTACAGTACACTAAACCAAATTAATGTAGTAGCTTGCTTGGAAACTGGCCATTAGTGATGCAAATGAAAAAAAAAACATTTCACAAATCATCACAGTTTAAATTGTCGCATTTGCATGCTAAGTAAAGATAAATCAACAATTTAGTGCTAATACGAATTCAACATTATATTTGTATGAATGAATGTAATAGATAAATCTACTAAATTTAAAGAATCTCAGATTCACAAAAAAAAAACGTCTATAAGTTTTAACTTATAGACGTGCAGATATGTGTATATCTATAAATCTATCAGCCTTACGCAAATGAATTACGTTAATATTGCTTAAAAACCGATTGCACATACGTACTACCTACATTCATCAACCGATTCTCTGCCAATACAAAACAAAAAAAAACTAATTCTTTTAAAAGTTCAATGCCATTTGGCAAACATTAACTTTTGACATTGATCTTGCTCAATAGTTGTTTAGTGATCTAGTTGCGCTAATGAATGGTAAAATTAAAAGAATAAGAGAAGAAAAAATAAACAAATTTAGAAATTTATTCGTTAGTCATTGAATATACACAACCTTCAATTTTCCTTCGAAAACAAACGTGTATTCGACATGGTCTGGCTTGGCTTTGGATGAGAGGGGATCTTAACTTAAATCTTAAAATAGGAACGCTCGAACGACGCAATTGGCTTAATGTCATATAATAAATTTGGATTATCCTTAACATAGTTTAGATGCTTTATCATCAAATAAGCTTGCAAGTAAAATCATCTCAATATAGATTCTTCTGATGATTCTATTGCTGCAACATCGATAAATACCTTTGGTTTTTGTTACACCTTGATTACATAGTTGAAACATGTATAGGTTCATTCAATGCCGAGTTTCTAAGAGATGATTCAATTCATTTCTATACAGATGGTTCTAAAACCAATGACGGAGTGGGTGGCGGGGTTTACTCCGATAGACTTAATGTTAGTCTCTCCTTCCGTCTCCCTAATCACTGCAGCGTGTTCCAAGCGGAAATAATGGCGATTAAAGAAGTACTGACTTGGCTCAAAGAAAACGTGATATCTACATCGGATATCCGCATCTTCTCTGATAGCCAGGCCGCCCTTAAATCGTTAGCTTCGGTTTCCACAAACTCCGTTACTGCCCGCGACTGTCGATCATCTCTCATGGAGATGTCAGAACAGTTTAACATTCACCTTTTCTGGGTGCCGGGTCACAGAGATATTCTGGGAAACTGTGAAGCAGACGAACTCGCCAGAAATGGAACTCTAATACCAATTTTACCCAATAAGGCAAATATTGGTATACCAATCGCAACGTGCAAACTCATGCTGAAGCAAGAAGCTATAGAGGCAACAAACATACGATGGTCAAACATTATAACTTGCCAAACGACCAAGCAGATCTGGCCTAGGCTAGATCCAAAACGTTCAAAAAATTTGTTGTCTCTAAGCAGATTGCATATCAGCTCTGTAATAGGTGTCTTAACAGGACACTGTCTCATAGGTAGACACGCCATAAGACTTGGCGTAATCTCTAACGACTTCTGTAGAAGTTGCCTTGATGAGGAAGAAGAAGAAACAATCCAACATCTTCTCTGCTCATGTCCTGCCCTTTCCAGTAGACGTAAAAAATACCTGGAAAAATATTTCTTAGAAGATACCAGTGAGCTAATCAATACTGACATCTTCAACCTTCACCGCTTTATTAAAAGCTCCAACTGGTTTAATTAGTGAGGAATTTCCTCACAAAATCATGGTATCACAACGGACCAATAAATGGTCTAAGTGTGTCAGTTGTTTTCCTGACAGCCATTTCTACCTAACCTAACCTATAGGTGCATACTTATCGACTTCTGAAACATTGCGAGATAGGTAGGTACTTTTTATTTGAATTGATTCCTTTCACTGAGAGACAGTTTTATTTGTAGGAATTTAGGTCAGTACAGTAGTGATGGGTATATATAGCCTCCAACTTAGATTGAAGTTTATTGAAAACGTCAGTTTTTAAATTTTATTCTTTTTGATTGGGTTTGCTTCGAGAATAGAATACAATCTGAAATCGAATTATAAAAATGCGACCATTTTTTTTTCTAATAAGTTTCTTTAAAAAAATAACAAAAACAAATTAAAGAATAAAAATGTATATTGATTATTCATTGTATACCTCTATCTCATCTCATATCATTACATTTTTCAACATTATTAAAAAAGATATCAGAAAGCTTTTAATTCGAATCAATAAATCAAACAAGTTTTTGCAATCTTGTTTTAAGTACAAGTAGTATCCAGTGGAGAATTTTGCCCTACAGAAGGTTAATTCTTTCCAATGGATCTGAAAAAAAGAGAATAATATAACAGATCTCGATAACAGAACAGAAAAATTAACTTTAAGATCATAAAATTATTAATTTAAAACTAAAACAAAACTTGGCATGATGGTTTAATTTTTAACGAAAATCAAGAATTAAAAGTGTTCATAGTTCATGTCAATTTCTATCACTGCAATATGGTTTTGTGCAATTATAAAAATATTTTGTGGTGTTCGAACGATGAACTTTTCCGAAAAAAATTAAAATGCCTATAGTAGATGCAACACATTTGTATGTAGAATCCTTGAATAGAATATTTTATTTAAATAAATTTATAAATAAAGGTTCCAATAAAAAATATTATAAAAAAATAAATATTTCCACCAAAAATTTTCGAAAAATTTAGTATTATTAAATACAAAAATAATCATTCCTGGTTATTGGGTGGTAGTCCTCATCATCACGTTTTTCTATATCTCGACTTCTCGACTATGTGTTGCTTGCAAAAAAAAAAATTAACTTGGTAGGTACTTGAAGGTCAAAGGAATATATCATATAGGTAGCTACAATTGTTGGCACTCTTAAGGGAATGTCAACTTTGATCCACAATTATATTTGTATTTTTAGGAGTAGTTAATTATTTTGTGTATCAGAGTATAAATAAAATAAATGTTTATTATTCAATTACATTAAACATTTATTTAAAAAAGCTTGCATACTCAAAACTGCAATTATTGGCAATCTTAAGCAGAGAAAACGTGATGTACCTATAATTCAATGTTTTATTATTTTATTACTAAAAAAACTTTAATTTACTTTAGATTAGGAATATAGAATGAAATAACTAATTTCGTTGTTGTTGATCCTGTAAGTTTGCATGCTTACTTACTTTTCTAATGCAAAAAAAAAACATTGCATGTCAACATAGTTAAAGTGGATTGCCATGGCAATGAAATTAGTTAAAAATATTAAATAACTAATGAAATAGTTATAATTATGATAGAACAATAATAATTGTAAAAATGGATCGAACAATAATTTCAAAATTCATCGATATTAGTAATTAAAAATACGGGTTTCTATTTAAAAAAAACTAACTTCAGGATATTATTTAATTTGTTACTAATAAACAAGTAAGGAACAAAAAATCTTAAAGCGAACGATGAAGAACAAACTAGTAGGAACAATGAATTAGAATTAAAAAAAAGTTTGAAAACACAAAATATTAGTTGTAAAAAGTACAAACTTCAGCCCTTTTTATCAGAGGCGGCGGAAGGGGTGTGCGGAGTGTGCCCCCGCACACGGCCCCGCGCTTAGAGGGGCCCCGCGGTCGCTAAATGAAAATGTCTCAGAAATAATAAATCCGAAAAACCATGTCTCTTCTCTCTATTCAAAACAATCAAATAATTGAAATTGGCTTGTTTCCACTCGATTTCCATAATTCCATCGAGATGAGTCGAAGCATACATTGGCCACTTTTTGCAAAAGTAGGAAAGAAAAAATAAATTAAACAATTTAAGATTATTGTTTGTTTTTTTTTCTCAAGTGAAGCAGATAATTAGTTTGCCAAGCAACTTGGATTATCTAAAATTTTGCTTTTAAAATTCCCAATTAAATTTAAAATACAAAATCTCAGTGATAAAAACAGTTTTTTTTCTTTTTTCTATTTTTCAATTTTGTATAAGTATTTAAAATTGTATGAAATAAGTTTTTGTAAAGGTTAAGAATGGGTAAACTTTACTTCCCTTAAAAAAAATTCTTTGCTCGCTTACGCTCGCAATTTATATACCTAAACTGATTTTTTTTACACTTTCTAGCAATTTAAACACTTTGTTACTTAGGACTTAAGAACATTTCTGTTTTCCGCCGCCAATTTAATGATTAAAAAGGACCATTTTGTTCAGTGGAATTTTTGAATTTTCGCTGTTCGAAATTCCGTATTCGAACACATTTTGCGGATTCATTGATGTTTCAAAATACGGACGGATTTACAATCCACCAAACTTTAAAAACCCGTTTTAAATCAAAAATTTTGCTCAAACAAACACGCGAATAATTTATCAGTTTTTTCGTAAAAAAAAATCAAATGATTGATAAGTATCTAACAGAGGTAAGCAAACATCAACAAAAACAATTTCAATTTTTTATATATCTTCCTTGTATTTGGCAGGGGGAGCCCCTTGGTTTTTTTCGGTCTCTTCTTCTTCAACTCAAAAGCAAAATTGAATCACCAATTAAAAGAAGCAATAAGTCCTCAATATTCCTAAAATTACATTTTGATGTAAATCTTGTCTCTATACAAAAGAAAGAAAAAAAAAACGATTTTCTAATAGAAATCATATACATATATAAGTGATTTAAAAAAAACAATAGTTTAAAGAAAGAAACAAATCCCGGCCTTATTTCCTTCTTCCTACTGATAAATTTTATTTTTTTTATTTTAATATAGCAATGGCACTCAGCTATATTATAGGTTGTTTGAAAAGTGTAAATTTTCAAATTTTAAGACTAACGTGAGACTAGCCTAACCACATTCTTAGAACTATAAAAGAAGTTGTGCAGTTATTTGCGTTTTGCCAACAATAAGATGAGATGGATTTATTCCCCTTTTCCAATTGGTAATTGATGCTTTTATATTCTAAAAAAGAAACCGAGAAACTGACGAAAACAAGAATTTCTACATTAAAATAAAAAGCTATATTATATTGTACCAATTTTAGAAAAGTACAATTTAATCAAAAAAGCAATCAAGTGTTAGTTTTTATTTTGATGAAGAAAGTTTGATTTTTATTTGAATTGTCAAATTTGGAATGTAGATTAAAAATTTCTGCAAAATTTCATATCAATTTTACTTAAAACAGTTTTTTTCCGAAAAATGTTTATAGCGATTTCTAACGATTTTGATTTTTTCTAAAAACGCTCCCTAATAAAAGAAATCAAATTGCTGAAATTCATTCTAGATGTTGTTTTTTGTTTGATTTGAAGAAAGAATTATTTTTTTTTTTTTTGATATGTACGTTTTAGAACATTTAACAAAAAATCTTATTTATATAAAAAGTTTTAAAAATTAAAGCAATCTGAAACTTAAGAAAAAGTTCGAGAGAATCGTGCATTTTGTTTTTCATCTACAGCCCTGTTCCATTGGAAGTGGTAGTCTTCTAATAGTAGATGTTTTGGTTAATCTAGTTCTATCATCTACTGTCTTGGAAATCGCTAGTAAACTACTAGTAGTACTTTGCCACCTCCCAAAGGAACAGGGCTTACATTGAAATGAAACGTTTTGTCTTAAGTTTGTTGTTAGAGTTTTGAACTTGAACTTGGACGGAAGATTTGATATTTTTTTTTAAAATAATAGTCCAAATTCATTTTCTCAGGGGCCCCGAAAATGTACTCTAGCACACGCCTCATTTTGGTCTAGCGCCGCCTCTGCTTTTTATATATTATCAAGCTGCAATATGTCATACAGAAACCAAATTATAAGTGAAGCTTTCTAAAATTAAATGAAATAATTAAAAAAAAAATATATCTATTTACTTTAAAAATGATAAGTTGTAATTAACTATTAACATACAATTTTAAAATTATGTCAGTCGGACAGATGGCAATGCCAAGCTTTAACGATTTGTATTAAACTTATACTGTAACTGCATATTTTATACAGGGTGATTCAAGAGCAATGTGCCAAAAAGCTAGAGCGTGTAGGTTGGGTCGAGACAAGAAAAAAATCGTATTCGTTTAGCGGAGAGGGGCAATTTAAAAAAAAACATTGACTTAGGCCGTGTGTGAATTGCGTTAAATATGCTGTGCTTTTTTGGCATTTCTATCCGTATCCGCAGTTGCCGTTTAAATGCATTACAAAAACAACACGCAGCTGCCGATAGGAATAGAAACTAAACCAAGCTGCGGATAGAATTTTGACAAGTGGTGTAAGTTTACGTTTTCCTTTCTCTTCGTGCGTGCATATAAATTTTTGTTCAGTGTTGATTTTTTGGAAATCCTACTACGGATAGAAAACAAAACAAAACCATCTGCAAAAAAAAATGTAACTCAAATTTAACCAGGTCCCAGAGCCCAATAAATTTTTAACCGCTGAAAATTTTTTATTCACCTCAATAGTGTCAAACATTTAACACGGATTTAACTATTTAACGCAATTCACACACGGCCTTAATTTTGAAAAAGAATTATTAAAAATCAACAACGTGCTATACCTATACCTTTTTGTAAAGCCAAAACCCTAGGCTTTTACAAAAATTTCAAACAAAGCCATTTTATGGCACAGTTTTTGAAAAATTAATTTTTAAAATCAAAATTTTGAAAAAAAAAAAAATCAATAAATCAAAATTATCTATCTAAGTATCTATTATAACTGCTATTTACTCTGCATCATTAACTCAAGAATCACGTTTTTTGAGTTATCACTGTTTTCAAGTAAATGAGTGATATAATAGCTGTGTTTTTTTGTTTATCTATATAGATTTTGTGCAAAAAAACCATGGTATAAGAAGAGAAGGTATGATCATTAGAAAAAACTCAGTATCGAGAACTGTCAAATGAAAGAAAAAAAGATGGCTACTTAAGGTTTTGACAGCCCAGCCCATTGAAATTGTTGTTGTAAACAAATTTGTCTTGGAAATTGTTGTTGCTTTTGACTTTGCCAAATGCCAAACGTCAAAACACTATTACCCCATTTTGTAAGATGGCGGCTCTAATGATCATACCTTGTCTTTTTATACCATGCAAAAAAACGACATCGAGATTTTTGAAATCCATGCAAACATTTGGCACCACTGTACATATACTTTGGCAGCTGTCTGTCAAAAATGTTGCTTTTGTTTTTTTTTTATTTTAACTCCGAAGTGGGAAGGCCATTACATCCATGTTGGATGCAAACAAAAATTTTCATATGGCCATGGCATCCATGTTGGATTCAAAAAAATTGTTTTTTCACAAAAAACCAAAAATTATCTGTATATTCTTAGCTACATTTTAAGACCATGACCATTAACATTAGTTGCGTCGTTCTTGTGTTATAAGCGTTTGAAGGTAGCCATATTGAATTTTTTTTCGATTTTTTAAAAATCAAATGTGAAAACTTTTTTATTTTTATTTCTAATTTTTCGAAAAAACTTTGGTAATTTTATATACATATCTGTTCAACAATATTATCAGGATCCATTTAAGACTTTTATCTGAAAAGTGCATTGCGTATATCTCGAGATATTAACATTTCAATGCAACCATGTCAAACACATTTTTGATTATTTTTTTCTATGAGAGTTTTTTTCAAACCTCGTTTTTTCCGCTTTTTTTTTTTGTTAATATTTTCAGATATTTCTGTATGAACACAACAATTAAACTACCTTGGCACTACTGTTTATATCGAGAGAAAGTAAAATCTGGATAATTATCTGGATTTTTCAAAAATCTATACAGATAAAGTTTTTGTTGTTTTTAACACGTAAATTGTTTCGATTTCAAAAATCTCGATGTCGTTTTTTTGCACAAAATCTATATAGATAAACAAAAAAACACACCTAATATTGATTCTTTATTTAATTTTTGAAAATTCGTGTGCCTGTGTTTAATTCTTTGAACCTGCGAACTAAAAACTTCTTTTGTATACATATTTTTGGGAATTGGGTACTTTCTTGTCTTTTTTCGCATTAAACAATTTCTTAAACTCGTGAAATATTTAATTTCTGTTTTGGAGGGGTTGTTTGATTGGCAAGTTATTTCACAAATTACAAATTGTCTTTATTTAGATGCAAAAGTCTATAAATAAACCGAAATCTTTATATTTTGGTTATACATATTCTACCCATAATCTCGTAAAGGCCCTAACTACATTTTTCATACTGAGTTATAGAGGGAAACACTAAGGGCCATTTTGCTCAATTGGAAGCAAACTCTCGAGTTTACATACTTGAGAGTTGATAACTCGAGAGTTGAAACGCAAGTTGTAATGGCGCAAATTTTAAACGATTTAGTAAAATGCTTAAGCCGATTTTAGTAATTTACTAAGTTAAAAATCAGTCTGCTTTTGACTTAGTAAATTACTAAAATGGCTTTCTCAACTCTCCAGTTGAAGATCTAAAGTTGACCAACTTCAAATTTGAAAAATATCCCTGAAATATTTATGAAATATGGAATAAAAACTGTCATTTATTTAAATTAAAATTTGAATCTAATGTCGTTTTCGATTGGTTTCACTCAAGGATTAACTCATTCTGAAATCCAATAAAACAGTTTGAATCGTTTCCACTCAATTCTGAAAGTTTGTATCGGTGTTAGTGAATAATCAAATAAAAAAAATTAATTTTGTACGAGAAAATTTTGTTTGACATTTATTTTCTATGTATAAGTAATTTTGAGTCGATTCTGATTTGAAATCGAGAAGAGAATTTTACTTCTGAGAAGCGTTTAAGCTGTCATGTTTTTGTGAATAAAACGCTTTCAGAAGGCTTCTGAATGCTTCCGGACGCTTCCGGACGGCCAATCGAAAACGACATAACTATTATTCTATTTTGTGTTTAATTTGTTAAATTGTGAAAAAAAATATCAAACCATTATGACAAAACTAAAGAAGAGCACAAAATTTTTCTCGTAAAATTTCTAGTTTCCTCAGCCAACTTCTACTTTTTCCAAGAGTTGAGAAATCTGAAGTTTATCAACTCTCGAGTTGAGAATCAAAAGCTGAAAACGTCAACTTGAAGTGAATAAAACTGAATTCGGAAGTTGAAAATAAAATTATTCAAATTATGTTTAACTTCGAGTGAAATAAATGGTCCTAGCCTAAATCCAATACCGCAATTTGCATATAAAAATGAAAAAAATTGAAAAAAATTGAAAAAATATTTGGAATTTTTTGACTCATCTAAAGACCTAGGCTAAAATAATAAGAATAAATCCGAACTTGCAAAAAAATCTAAATCGAAAATATTTTAGTTAGGGCCTTTACGAGATTATGGGCAGTATTCCAAAACCCAAAATTTGTTGTGGGCTCTTAATTTAGTTCCGTGACTTCTTTCTTCAACCAAAAAATTTATTAAACAGTTTTTTTTTTTGTATTCAAGATTTTATTTAAGGAATATCGTAAAAGATTATGAACCTAACTAAAAAAAACACTTGGCTTTTATTTTATCAAACATACACAAAAAGTAAAAATTTACAAATAAGAACCCGCGTGCATTTCTACGAGAATGTTGATTTTTTTTTAGTTAACTTATCTTATTTACAAAACAAGTTTAAAATTAACATTCTGGCTAACATGTTTATTTTATGAGTCTACTAAATTCAGTGCGCTACTAATACTTCCAAAAGTTGGGATTCTGTTCGAGTCTTCTCTGGAAGTTTGTGTACCAAGTTTGCAAAGTTGACAACGGTACCAATGCAGTGGCGTCTCCAACCATATTCGGAATCTGTTGTGGGGTAATGCAAAAGCTTGATGCATAGTTGAAAAAGCTTTCCAACATTTTCTGTCCAAACAGCAGGGTGTTGTTGGCATTTGTCTAAATTGGAAAAAATACGAATAATATATAAATAAGATCACCAGTGTTAATAGATTCACTTACAATTGCAGGAGTAAGTTGACACACTGCAATATCCGGTTCCACGGATATTCCAATTTGTGCTATATGCGATATGGCTTGGCTGCCAAAGACCATTGTATTTTGTTCAATTTCATGGCCCTTTTTTAATTGTGAGATCTTGAAAATTGCTGACGGCTTACTGTTGGATATATGACCTAAATACTGCCAAGTTGGTGCCGAACTGGCGTCAGGCCAGCTAAAGTAGACAGCTGCAGATGTACCATCGGGAAGTGGAGCCGAACCGGTTAGGAAAATAACAATGTAATTGACTTTATCGACTTCAGGAACATTGATCAACAATTTGTTTTCATCGACCCTAACAAAATCAGTCTGAGGCTAGAGAAATGCAGAAATTGTTATTTGAGGGCGGACTCGGTTCAGATAGAGCAATGATAATTTACCAGTCTTCCGGATATGATTAAACCAAACATGATGATTATAATTTGTGGAATTTAAACAATGCTTAATAAGTAACTAAAATATGAGAAGTTTAGAGAAATAAACAAATAATTTTTCAAATCATCCAGAACAATCCAAAATTTTATGATTCTCGGCTTTTTTTTTTTTTTTTTGCTATTTATGGCGATGGCGACGGTTTGACAGGTGATGGTTGACAGATTTTTGACAAGCGCGAGAAGAATATTAAGGTTTAAACGCATGATAATATATTTATGCATGAAACACATTTGAGCAGCAGTAGCGGCCGTTGCGTTGGGAGTGGTTTTTTACTCAAAAATAAAATACGGACTAGTTGTAAAACGTTGGTTCAGCCTCAGTTCACGTTTTCAACTACAACTTTTCGGATAAGTTGTGTTTTAACTTTGGCGCAAGCATATACAGAGGTATATTAACTCCACAGTACACATAATAAGGTAATATATTCCGAACGTTGTCAAAATTTGTTTGTCACAAATGGGCACCAATCTGTCAGGTCGGCCTTTAATTTTTATATTTCAATCGCAGTAAACAGGAAATTTGTTTTTGTTTTAATTTTTAAAATGTCATTTGAAAAAATTATAAATTAAAAAATAACAAATTTTCTTCGTATTTCTTCGCGGAAAATGGTGAATAATTGTTAAAAAATTAGTTGTGTGCGTGGTTTTTCGACTTTTGTACGTTTTTCATCGGTAATTTAAACAATTAAGAATAACTGTAGCTGACGTTGGTCGCCAAATTGTCATGTTTTGACAATTTGGCGACCAATTTCAGTTTGGAAGATATTACCTTTTTATGTGTATTAACTCTAACTCCTCGTATCAGAATTAAATCAGGGGTCGAGATATGGCACACGATTACGATCATACGTTAAAGTTTTGACTATTTCTGTCAATGGAAAATCTGAAATTTTTACACAAAAATCTCAAAAGTCAATAGAAAACGACATAAGAAAAAGAGAATTCAAAATTTAAAAACGGTAGTTGTTGTAAGGCCATCAGGGTTAAAGCCTTAACTACAATAGCTGCGTTCCTTTGGAAATATTTATCTACTTTTTAGTACTTAAAACTACTTTGATCTACTTTGCTATACTGAAAAAGTAGTTAAAAGCAGCTTTAAGTACTAAAAAGTAGATAAATATTTCCAAAGGAACGCAGCTAATGACCTAAAAAGTGAAAAATGGGAAATTAACAAAAAGTTTTTTTTATTTCTCTAGCGCTATTTGTTTTTCGAAAAAAGTACAAAAATTGTTTTTAAACCAAAAAATAAGCTTTTTGCATCATTAGGTGTGTTTTTTTGTTTATCTATATAGATTTTGTGCAAAAAAACGACATCGAGATTTTTGAAAACAAAACAATTTACGTGTTAAAAACAACAAAAACTTTATCTGTATAGATTTTTGAAAAATCCAGATAATTATCCAGATTTTACTTTCTCTCGATAGAAAACAGTACTGCCAAGGTGCATTACACTTATTAAATGTCAGATTCCATTAAACGACAGCTGCAGGTGACAGATATATGACAAAAAAATATAATATTTAAAATTGAATTCAATTAGGAATAACAAACAACACAAATCAATGTAAGTAGGTACAAGCATATATTTGGAAAAAGATAAAAATTGTACCATAAACTTTGTTTTTTAAATTTAATTTAATTATTTTAGGATTCACGTATTTGCAAGAGTGCGATATCTTCCACAAAACCAAAGAAAAAACCTGAAAAGCAGATGGAAAGTATATCAATTTATTCTTACAATGAGATAGCATATTTATCTTTTTTCTAGGAATTATTTCACAAAAGAAGAATTCTGTGTACTGTGCGCTTGTTTCTTATACATGTCGGTACCTTCAAACCTTACAGCCAAATGTAATGTAAATGCTCTCGGAATGCCAGCTCGTTTGCGAAAACATCTATTCTTTGACGATAAACATGGTTAAATGATAACAAAGCTCTTGTTAATCAATCGCCTCATTATGCCCACCACAAAAACTTATAACTTTTTAAAAAGATACACGTCATGTCTGTGCGCTGCGAAGAAAAGCAAATACAAACATACCTCCCGAAAAATATTCCTTCAGGAAATACTTTTCATCCCAAACAGCAGACAGCAACAAGCAAGACAATCCTAACATTGCATTGCAGCTCATTCAATACCCAAATCCTTCAACTCCCTAAAATCTCCCTCACTTTATGTAAATGGTATCAGAACCAAGACCCGTTGATGAGAAAAGCCATCTTAGAAGAAGATCACTTCACTGCCTGTGCAAATGATGGTGTCGACATGTGCATGTAAAGTGAAGTGTAGAAACAATGGCATCTTGAAAGTTGATGTATAAGAAATATTTTAAAGAACGTTATGGTAATTGTTTGAGGGCATCATTTAGGTCCCCAATTGGTTACAGGTAATTTTTTTATTTATTCTCCTTTATTGGTTCGATATATTCCTTATTCCTTCTTCAGATGTACTCTGCCTGCATTGATGTCGTCCTGTTTCTGTACGAAATGTCTTCTACAAATGGCTCTAAGGCCTCCATCGAGATCCCGAGAAAATGATATCTGCATGAATTTTCTTCGCAATTACTTTCCCCTCCTTAACAGCTAGGAAGGAATTAAGGCAATACACATGGATTCCCAACCCAACTCAACCAACCCTACAACTGGACATAATGGGTCTGAACACCCCCGAGCACAACCTATACAGCCGACTTTTTAGATTAAGTTAATCCATGTATTATATTTTATAACTTTGTTCATTATTTAACGTTAGGCTCCCTTTGTGCCAACAAAATTTTGTAACTATCAATGTATCTTAGAAATAAGTTATTTTAAGTCAATTGTAAATAGCAAGTTCAATAAACCAAAATTGAATTCCAATACACATGGATAAACAAAAAAACATATTTGCAAGCTAGCATTCTTGATCCAGCTGTGGGAGTCCTTACAAAGGCGGGAGATTTTGTTTTATATTTTCTTCCCCGAAACGTAATCCGTTTTGCTTTTTCTCATTAAGATTTATTTGACCAGTTTCCAATCCGATATGAAAATTAAATAAACAAATTTGTGCGCGCGTCACTGCATAATCTCAGAACTGTTTCTTTTTTGTTTGTTTTGTTGCTTGCTAGGTATACAACAAAAGTCTCATAACCAACTCCAAGTTGAAGCAGAACTCAAATATTCACTCTGGCGAGTGAATACAAGATTTTACGAATTTCTGCAATAGGTTAAAGTTTATTTAATATTTTGTGTTCTTCTAAAGAGAGCTGGAAAACTTTCAATAAAACTAGATACGAAAGTGTTTTGTTGAAAATGACTCAATTAATATCTGATTAATATGTTTGAAATATAATTCTAGTTTCGCTAGTTAATTCCTTATGTTTGGTTCATTTTAAGAGATGAAAAAAACTGCTTTGCTGATAAACGTGGTTAACGCAGAAAGGGGATGATATGCCTTCCTACTACTTTAAATCTGGAAAGAAATCTACGCCCTTAGATGAAGCTAATGCCGAGGAAAAATCAACAAGAAAGAAGAAGAAAAGCGACACGGAGCAGAATAAAATTGTAACCACATCACAATCCCAGTCACAGTCACATCAACCACCACAACCACTGCTCCTACCAAAGTCTCAATCACCTCCCGCCGTCCAGTTTATGAAACTAAAAGCTAATGCTAATTTTTTTTTATCATTCGCCACAATTAAGATAGAAAATCATTTCATGTGATCACTAAGTAATTTAAGTTTTTATTCTTTTTAGGGATTATAAGTTTGGGTGTAAGGCTTGATTGAAAAAAATTACTGTTAAAACATAATAAGTAAATTGAGTCTATATGAGAGATGATTCAATAGATTAAGTACAATTGAACAAATTTTACTTTATATTCCAACTGTTGTTAAACAAATTCGTTTCACTTTGCATAAATATTTAATATACAATCAAAAAGTTAAAACAATATTGGTTCAATTAAAAACAAAACAAAATTAATAAATTTTATCTCATTCAACTCATTGTGCCACATGCGTATAGATCCTCTAGACAAGAGTTCTTCATTATGCAAATTATGATTAGCCTGGTTATTAATCACAGCATTCCTGAAAGTTTAAATAATAAAAAAAAACATTTTAAACCATTCGAAAATACAAAAAGTTCGCGACTTAGATACCTGAATTGATTTGACTTCGATTCTCCAGATTGTCGATTTCAATAGTAGCTTTTTTATCCAATTAAACATAATGCAGCAAAGCAGAAGTAGATGGATTAATAGACATAAACCTCCATCTTATCTTAAATAAACGTCTTGATGACTGGAAAATGTTTTTGTTTATACAGGGCCAGGGAGCTGTTGTGGGATGAAGTAGGCTTAAAGAACGAGTGGCTTGGTTCTGGAAAGAATCAACAAGTTTTGGATGTTAAATATTACGTATTTAGATAGTTGGTATACAAAAAAGTAACAAAAATCCACTTTGGCACTCATTCACCTTGTGAAAACAATAAAAAGGAGCGCTTTGCATTTTAACCAATATGATTTTTGAGCTTACTGAACATAATTCACCTTAAGATTCCATAACTTAATTGTCCAATCAATGGACGATGTAAGGAACAAATCACCAAAATCTGGTGTAGATTGATTTAGATGAGTTGATATTCCCGTCACTGGACGCAAAATGCTTCTCATAGACTTCAGACACACCCGAACGTATTCCATGTCGATAAGCTTTTAGAAACAACAATTTGTTTTAAGCAAATGGTAAATCACAACAAACTCTTACCAGAATAAACATTGCCATTGCTAGATTGTTAATCTCATTCGATGAAAAGAACATGCAAGTGATAGCAATTGGCTTCGATTGCCGTTGCTGCAATTCCAGTGTATCTTGCGGCATCGACAACATATCCAAACTCCAAGAGCAAAGCTTGCCATCGGATGAGATCGATATCACATTGTGTGTGCCAACCATTTGCAAACAGTACACTGGGTTCGTATCTTGTGGTGTCCTCTGGATGGGGGTGCGCTTTTGCACTCGATTATCCCAAAGCACAATCTGACCGGAAAACGTTCCACCGAGTATAAGATTTCATTGAATTGAATTTAGTAAAGCATGTTGACATAACGGCACTCTGACAATGGAATACATCTTCGGGTGCTTGTTTTTTATATTTTGTGTTCCAGACCATTACAACACCACAACACCATCTGGTTCATTGGGACTCTCCTAGGGAAGTTATTTAATGGGTTTTAGGTAGAATCGTACGATACAATACAAATGCAAACCTCATTTTTGTGATATGAAGCAACAACCAGTTCAGGAAAATGTGTTGACCAATCCATTGAAGTGATGCATCGATTCTTAGACTATGGGTCTTCGTAGAAAGCTCGATTCAACGACAACCTAGCATTTGTCCTCCCATCGTTTGACTCTTCATTATCACCACCTCCAATGTAGTCTGTGTAGATGTCGACATTCTCAGATAGAGCCCTTCTTTTTTGTGTTCAAGTGGTGTTATGGCTGATGCAACTTCCTTTACAATGGGCAAACCATGTGGTAGAATTCCTGGTGGTAGTTTGGAATGGAACCTAACACAGCTAGAGGAACATGACAATCGACAAACCAGGAACAATTCTACGAATTTTTTTGTTTGTTTCTTTCTCTTTGTTTTATTAAATTTTAATTTTTAAAATAAAAAAGCAAAAGCAAACTTTTTGACAGACAGCTGTCTAATTAATGTTCAGTGCTGCCAAAGAGTTGCACGGATTTAAAAAATCTCGATGTCGTTTTTTTGCACAAAATCTATATAGATAAACAAAAAAACACACCTATTATTTCAAATTTTGCGGTTTGAAAAACTATCACAAAATGAGTTTGAAAATGTTCACTTTTTGCAAAACGTGGCCGTTGTAGTTATACCTTAAACCCTTGGATTTCCTTATAACGTGGCACGAATCCGAAATTTAAAACAGTAGTTGTAAAGCTAACAAAGTAAAGAACCAGCTGTAGTCGGAATCTCGAAAGATTTATCAAAGAAATAGCTTGTAACAAGAATTTGTTACAGAAGCTAAACCAAAGTCCAAAATACTTTTCTAAAATTTTTTTAAATATATTTTCAAAAATATAAATTTCGTTAATACAATAATACAACCCTTTTTTGCCTTCTTGAGATTTAGTTAATCACTCATCTGGCGCAGTATCACTGGATTTTGTAATTTCTGATTTTGCGTCTTTTTTTTCTGCAATTTTGAGTTCACCAAATATTTCTGTGAGAAAACTAATATATTCAACCTCATGTTGGTGCTTATTTCCAGTTGATGCAACTGCCGATGGGCATCTACCGACGTAACTGTAAAAATAAAATTCATTTTTTATTCAGGCATAAATAACTTCTATAAATCAATAAACGGGGTTCCACACTGTCATAGACGGAAATAATGGTTTTCTTAAAGCCTTAAGCCTGGTACGCTGCTCGCGCTAAATTTTAGCTCCCATACAAATTATCGATAAATTTTAGCTGAGCTAAAATGGATCCCATACAAATTATCGATAACTTGTATGGGAACTTTTTATCTCGGCTAAAATTTAGCGCGAGCAGCGTACCAGGCTTTAACTACAATGATAAAAAAGTGGAAAATTTACAAAGTAAAAATTTTGCATTTCTTTCTAGAGCTAATTGTTCTAGGAAAAAAACAACATTAATTGTTTTTTAAACCAAAAAACAAGCTTTTTGCATCATTATTTTTAATTTTGTGGTCGGAAAAACTGTCTCAAAATGGGTTTGAAAATGTTCACTTTTTGACTTTTTGCAAAAAGTGGCCGTTGTAGTTATACCTTAAAGATAAAAGTTTGCTGGAACAATGCTTAAATATGTTTACAACTGACCGTAAAAATGTCATTTGTCGTGCTGCTAACAGTAATACGAAAAACATAAAAATAATTTGTACGGTTTCGTAGCACTAGTTTTTTGTTTAAGAATTTTCACTACACTTCGGCAGCTTATAATTTCATTCAATCCATTAATTTTGAAATCAATTTGGCACTTTTATGGCCATATAATTCACAAGTTTAGAAAATACATCTGGATGTAAAATTGTCAAATGTCAAAAATTAATCCAAATCCAAAATAGTTATCCCGATTTTAACTATGCAAATAGTTTAAAAAAATAGTTAAAAATGACTATTTTTTTCTCTGTGTGATAGTGAATATCATGGATATGGATTTATTTTTGACATTTCAATTTCTTTACATCCAGATGTATTTTTTAAACTAGTGAATAATATGGCCATTTACTTTCTCATCAAATCTTCAATAATTCCCTATTTGAAATTCGCTTGGAATCTAGCTTTCAAATGGTGTTGTGCCACGTCACTTTAAATACACAAAACACAACCATTAAGTCAGCTATTACATGAAGCCTCAAGAGGCGCGACTATTTTTAAACACAATGAGTGCAAAAGAGAAAAAAGATGAAAGAAAAAATTATCCGACCGGAGAGTCGTGGGTCGTGAGTCCGAGACTCTTTTTTGACGTTTCTTTTTCTACTTTTTCTTTTTTCAACATTCCCTCTCATTGCTTTTGCTTCTTGGTGCAATACAACAACAACAAATTTTAAATCAAAAGAGAAATGTCAAATTTGAGTCCTGGAATCAAGGGGCATCGTGTAATAGTACGCGCCTCACAGAATGATTATCAAAAGAAAATTAGAAAAAAGAGTCAAGCCTTTTGAGGCTTCATGTAATAGCTGACTAAGTGACATTAAACTTGCAAGCAAGTTATCTGGCAAATAGCAAACCACCACGTCATATCCTAAATATGCAAATCAAAATATACTCCCTAAAACTCACCCATCTAACCGCCTACTTAATTTAAATTTCCACTGAACACACTCATTGCGTGTCATCAAAAGAACTAAAAAAACATCTCGATTTGTGAAAATTTCGTGTCACCAGGAAAAAAAAAACCAAAAAAACCATCTCGAATTGTGAAAATTTTTATAAACTTAATAGTTTTTTGCAACAATGCAAATCTCTACAGTTTATCTATCAACTTTAACACTTGCATTAACAACAATTGTTACCGGAAATGCATTTAATAAAAAGAAACAATTCTATCCATCGGTTGTGTACATCACAAAGTCAAACACTTCCATGGCTGTAATTTATGTTCAATTTTTTGTAATGGTTTTTGTTTTTGGCAAATTACTAAGAAAAATATTCCTCGGTACTTTAAGATCTACAGAATTTGAACATTTGTTGGAAAGATTTTGGTATGCTTTGACAGAAACGTGCTTAGCTTTCACTGTCTTTCGGGATGATTTCAATCCACGATTTGTTGCACTTTTTACCGTGTTGTTATTTCTTAAATCCTTTCATTGGCTAGCCGAGGAACGAGTTGATTTTATGGAACGTAGTCCGGTCTTAGGGTGGCTCTTCCATGCTCGTGTTTTGAGTTTGTTAGTTGTCCTAGGATTCATGGACTATTGGCTTCTCTTGCATGCTTATAATTCCACGATAATTCGTGGACCAACTGTCCAACTTGTGTTTGGATTTGAATATGGCATATTACTGACTGTAATAGCAAGCATAGGCATCAAGTATTTGTTGCACGCTGCTGAGATGCAAACAGAAAATCCATGGGAAAACAAAGCTGTCTTCCTTTTGTATACCGAACTCATAATTGGTCTCATTAAGGTTCTCCTTTACGTTCTATTCGTCGTAATCATGGCCAAGATTTATGCCTTGCCAATGTTTGTGTTCCGGCCAATGTTCTTTACGATTAGAAGCTTTAAGAAAGCTCTTAGCGATGTAATTATGTCGAGAAGAGCTATTCGTAACATGAACACTCTCTATCCAGATGCAACTCCTGAGGAATTGCGACTATCGGATAATATTTGTATTATCTGCAGGGAAGACATGGTTGCCAATTCGAAGAAGTTGCCTTGTGGGCATATTTTCCATACCAGTTGTCTGCGTTCGTGGTTCCAACGTCAGCAGACATGTCCAACTTGTCGACTTAACATTCTTCATACTACCACTGAGAATCCGCCTGCTCCAAGGGAAGAAGGAGCAGCTCTTCCTAACGCACAACCAATCGATCCGGCAGGAAGAAATCGATATGATGAAACAAATCAAAATGCAGGTGGTTTCGCCAATGTTTTTAGAGGCCCAATGCAAATTCCACAATCTCCTCTTGTTGTGCCCAGTCCAATACCTTTTTTGGCACACTTTTCGGTGCCACCTCCAACAATGCCACCAAATTTAAGTATTTTATCTGATGAAGAGTTGCGAGCAATGGAAGGTAATGAGAGACGTAATATTGAAGAGCGTTTGAAAGTTTTGGGAAATATAAAATTACTTCTCGATGCATCAACTGTTTTAATGAATCAATATACTTTGGTAACTGCATATAATAGTACAACAGAGAGAGAAAAAGTTGTAGATCCAAATGCTGCTGCAACAACATCAACTGATAATAATCCAGCTCCGTCTACTACTACTAATATTGAATCAAAACCACCTTTGGAAAGTGAAAAGGATATTGTTATACCGGAAACAAGTATAAGTGATGTTAAAATTGAAGATATTGGTGGAGAAGATGATTTAAATGATGCCAATAAGAATGAAGAAGATGTTGATGATACTGATTCATCGGGTTTGAGTGAATTGCGAAAGAGGAGATTGAAGTATTTGCATGGAACAACAACAACAACACAAAATTTGTAAACTAACTATATTATATTTTAAATTCATTTAAAACAATTTATAATGAAATAAAACTAAATAAAATAATAAAAAAAAAAAAAACAATTTCCAACTCATGTGATGTGAATGAAGAGAAGAAGTTTTTTTGGATGATTATACTTGTATTTGGTTCGAAATTGATTTTAAATAAAATACATTTGAAGAAGCAATATTGGTATTTTTTTTTTTTTTTTGCTAAAGTTATTTACTAAATATTTTTAGGGACCAAAAGATTTCTTAACTTGTTCACTCTTAAATGAAACTTATTTTCATTGAAAGTTAGGGTGGAATCGGCTAAGTTGATAGTTGATTGTCACCTTTTTGATTGTCACTTTTGACAATCAACTATTCTTTGGTCTGAGTAAAGTGATCACCAAAACCCTACAAGTGCAGAGATTTCGATGAGTATTCGACTCATACGGGGAAGAACGAGGTTCGATCCCTACCGGTGCCCAATTTTTTTTTTTTTATTTCTTAATAAATATAATCTTCTTCTTCCTTTTTCTTGGCGCTGTTATGATCTCGATGTCGAGGGGATCATAACCTTCCCACGTTACTGCTTCACACTAGTGATCCGCCTGTGGGGTTCGCCGTTCTTAATAAATATAATATGTGCCCTTTATTATGAAAGTGGACTTAAGTCACTCCTAAAAATGGCATCAAATTAAGCCTAAAATATATTGTTATTTAAGGGGTAAAGTTTATTTGAAAGCGAAATTGCAGTAAATAAACTTCTTTATTGCTCCTCTAGTGATTTCGTAAAAGAAATATAATTAAATCGTTATAAGAAAATTATTATGCAAGTTTTTCTTCAAACAATGCAAAAAGTGACTTAGTCCACTTTCATAATCATGGGCACATATATTTTATATTTTTTCTTCACAAGATACCATATTTTATTCAACGAACTAAAATGTTTGCATTATTTTTTAATATAATGAAGTTCGCCGTTGAAGATGCAATAAAAATATAAAGTGAAAGTGACACATAAATAGTTGTCACCCACAATCCATAAAAAAAAAGTGATCGTCACTTTGATAATCACCTTACGTGGAGCAAAAGTACTTACTGTGATGATCAACAATCACCTTAGCCGATTCCACCGATTCCGATTAGTAATTGAATCGTCAGTTTTAAGAACGGAATAAGTCCACTTTTTTCGAAATTGACTTTTTGATGCAAATGTTATCTTTAGGCGTAGACAAATCTTCTAAAATGAACAAAAAACAACAAAATATTTTGGGTGTCGAAGTTACAGGGCTTGAAAAATTGAAAAACAGAATAAATCCAGGATTGCTACTGATTATGTCTTAACTAAGACGTTCATGGGTTTTAATTGAATAAAACGTTGAATGGGTTATAAGAGAAGATAAAACCGCGGAGTGCTATTGAATGGGAGGGTCGAAATTGAATATAGGGGTACAAGTTTTTGTTTTTTTTCAATAATACATAATATCTCGTAAACAAAGCATAATTTTGATAAATTGATTTTAAAACTTGTGGTAGAGAATCAAATTTAATATCGGAAAAATGTTTTTTTGAAAATTGAAAAAAAAATTCCATACCAAAACAGTACAAAAAAAATCAAGAAAACCGATTTTTTGAGTTTTTTTTGCCTTTTTAACGGTATTTTTTCCGGATTGAGATAGTCATATGCAAATAAAAACAGAAGATTAAATTTCCTTCAAAATGCTGGGTTAAAAAAATTTTTTCCTTGAAAGTTAACCTACCGAACGCGCATTTTTACCTCTATTGAACTGCAGATAAATTATTCAACCGTATCGTGAGTTTCGTGTGAATAAGATTCCACTCGGAACAAGCGATGTAGTTTACAACTCTTTTCCAGTTAAATTTTGTTGAAGAACAGGAAAATAGTTAAGCGAAAACTGTAAATTGCCTTCGGGGGTAAACTCACGATAGCTATTAAAATTTCGGGTGAACAAAAATATTTCGGTGGAAAAATTTCCACGTTTGATAGCCAATAATTGAGCAGGAAATAGGAAATGAATAACGCTCGATGGAATCAAATAAAGTGCTGTCACTGCTCGAATGTGTAGAGTTAACTCCATTATAATTGTGACGTCAGAAAAATATTTGTCAAACTTTTTTCCGAAATTTGTCATATATGTGTTACAATAACTACCAGCCCTAATCTCCTATTCGATTCACGTGAATCATAAGATTTTCAGCCCTATTCTGCTATTCGATTCACGTGAATCTAAAGATTTCATTTCTTTATTACGCCATATTGGCTTTGAAAAACCTCTATCTTTCAAAAGCAAATTGTTGTATTCACCTGTTTTAGAAATTCTAAGGCAAAAAATGTTGCTAAAATTGAATTTTAACACCCATTTAAACGCTTCTTATTTTAGACTTTCACGTGAATCGAATAGCAGAATAGGGCCGTTTGTTCCTTTATCACGTCAAAGTGGCTTTGAAAAACCTCTCACTTTCAAAAGCAAAGTCCATTTTAGAGATTAGCTTAACCCTTAGCACACCTCTTTTTTATAACGTGATAGGCACACGGGTGCGAATTTGGTTTATACTTTTTCATGTCGCTAGAACTTTTTTCGGTCACAATATTTTATAGAGAATCAAATATGAAATTGATGTAGAATATTCCGAGGCATTCGAATATTGTATTCACAATTCCGAAAAAAATATTTTCACCCTTTTAAAGAGCCGTTTTTGTGACCACTTTTTTGAAAAATCGTAATTTTTGTATTTTTGTCCTGCCAAATTCGCACCCGTGTGCCGACAGAGGGTTAATAATCTTAATTTTAACCCCCATTTAAACGCTTCTTATTTTTGACTTTAACGTGAATCGAATAGCGGAATAGGGCCGTATATATTTTTTATTGAGAATTTGTTTTCTTATGCTTTTCAAGATACATTAAAGTGCTAAAAATTTTCATAGGCGGTTACGGGAGCAAAAAGTAAGCAATCGTTTGTCTATTAATAGACGACTTTTGTCGATAGTCGATCATTGAAAATAAATTTTAGTATTGTGAATTTCTGTGAATAGAAATAGTCGATCAGCTAAAAGGTATTTTGGCATTGTGAATCTCTCTTGTGAACGATATTTTTTGTTTAATCGTTCGATCTTTTTCGTTTACACTTTTGCTTTCGACTAAAATCCAAATCATAATTCACATTAGCAAATATCTTCGTGTATCAAGCGATATTTTTTCGAAAATGACTTTTTATGTGAAACTATGAAATGAGGCAAGCGCTAAGTTTTGGTCCGCGTTTCGCTGTCCTACCATGTATGCAAATGAAACTTGAGAGAAAATAAAAAATGTTTTTTTTTTTCGTTTCCTGAACAAGTTTAGAAATGTCACTTAACATATGGCCCTTATTGCGAGTGTCATTTGTCTATCGATAGACGACTTTTTGTCGATCATCAAACATGACTTTTGGTATTGTGAATCTCTGTCGATAGACGACTTTTGTCGAAAATCTATCACCGAAAATGAATTTTCGTGACGTGAAATTCTATTGTGAACGAAATTTTTCGTTTTATCGTTCAATCTTTTTTGGCTACAATTTTGCTATCGAAAAAAATTAGTTCATACTTACAATTTTGGTTGTGGTAATAAACAACAACATTGGTTGAAAAATGAATCCACAAGTATCACCAAAAAGCTTCAACGAAGGGGAATCTAGTACATTTTTCAAAAAAAAACCCGTAGGTAAACTTTTGCTGTCACTTTCGATTCCATAGAGGAAGGAATACCTAGAGACGCGACTTCGGTTGGTTTTTCTCTTCCACCCTACAAGCTGCAATGAGAGGAAAAACTCCACAGTGCTTATATGTGGTAGTTTTCCCGTGCATTTTAAATGGCACCAACACATTCAACTGTGGAGTTGAGCTCAAAACAATTAAAAACAATTTAAGTGCTCAGTAGGAAATAAATTCATAAAAAAATAATAAAATAAATTCAAAACACGAACCTTTTTTTTTTATTTCTGTACATATTTATTGAAAGGTGGGTGTCTGGAGTGAGCTATTTGAGCTATTCAAGTTCATGTACAAACCAAAATCATGTTTAAATTCAAAATTTGTGAGGACATCTACTGTTGAAAGGAAGGTATTAAACGAATTGTACTTTTCACACGTATTCAAAGATAGGAAAACAAGAGAAAAATAAGAGAGATTATCTGAAATTAAATTTGCGGGTGTTTTAGGTAAGGGGGGTACGATTCGGCTCTCTAGGTATTCCTTCCTCTATGTTCGATTCAAGGAAGGCCATTCTAACTTTCTTCTATTTAGAGAAGCATCCCCAGACCATCACAGCTTCAGTTTTGTGGATGTCCAAAATATGTTTTCTCTTTTTTTCGAGCAAGAATCATCCGTTCTCGAACATGCAGCTTAAACTTTAATTCTCGGAGAACATACACAACATTGTTACATGTCTTAAAATCAAATAAAATTCACTTGAGTCCAAAAGAATAACTGACTACTTTTGGAAAATCCGGCTTCAGCATCAGCTTGAGTACTTTAAGTCCAGCTTTAACGGGATTTTTTTCACTGACTAAATTTGACGAAACTTGACAAAGATCGTTTTTAAAATCCACCGAAGTTTTTAACCAATAGCCTTCATTCCTGCTGGTAGTCCCGGTCTTACGACGAACTATTCACTGCGTATCGTGGATCGTTTGATGCATTTTTTGGTCTTCTCACATAATCTCGACGACCCAAGAGGATCCCGTTTTTGAAATATTACCGTTAGAAAATGCAATACTTCGGATTTTATTCTTTTATATAAGGAAAATTGTTTGAGCATATTTAGTAACGGTTTCTATAAGGACTATTTACCATCTTTCAAGACCTTAAATCTAAATCTTTCCAATATCTTTTTTACTGCCTGAGATTACTTTAGTTGTTTGGCATATTATATCTACCATCGACATTTTATATCGTCATTATTTCCTTTATGATATATGAAGCCAAACCTACTTAGTTCATTTTAAGATATCTCGGGCAATAAAAAAGATTGAAAAGATTTAAACAGTTAATGAAAGATAGAAAACAGTTCTTATAGAAACCATTACTAAATATGCTCAAACAATTTTCCTTAAATAAAAGAATAAGCTCCAAAGTACTCAAAAAAACGTTTTTTTGCATTTTCTAACGGTAATATTTCAAAAACGGGAGTTGATTGTTTTTTTCTGACTTCGGATTCGAGTTCAGCATACCGAAAACCTTCGGAAAAATATATTTTTGTTTTGGCAACAAAACCCTTGTAAACCATTGTTATTATTATTATTTGTACATTTGTATTGTATCATTTGAAGAAGCAAAACTGACGACTATTTCTATACAAAGTTTTAGCTTTTAAAATTCGGTTTAACCCTAAAAAGCTAACCTTATTTTGTAGTACGTTTAAGCTAACCATTCGTCGAAACGACGAAGTGATTTTTAACCGCGCTGTTAAGAAAAAGTTATTAACTAATTTCTGTGAAGTTAAATAATTCATGTTAAGTAATTATTTATTTCACAGAAAAAACAAAAAAAGCTCCTTTTTCCGAAAAATCAGAAAAAATAAAATTGGTGTTCGTCAAATCGACGAAGGTTAGCTTTCTAGGGTTAAAGATAAATTAGTTTTTAATATTTTATTCAAACCGATTTTTAAGAGCTAAAAATTTGTTAATAAACAAAATTATATTGTTCAAATTATCAAGCTCATTATTAAATTACTTTTATGCCTTTTTTCGGAAACAGACTTAAAGGCAGTTTCAGATCAACTATATATTGGCACGCCCACTTATCAATCTACCAACTTAAAGAACTAAGAATGACTTCAATGAAAACCAAAACCAACACATTGAACAAAAAAAAAAAATAGTACTTTTACACAATTTGACCACATTTTGACTGAATTCGTTCTCTCCAAACAAACATTCAATTGTATTGATTTTATTTTTATTCATTTTGGTGCAAGTGTAGAATTGTTGGTATCATAATATACTCATTTTTCTAATTAATTTTATTTCAAAAGAAATAAAAAACTAAATGGTATAATATAGAAGGTAAGTGCTTTTTTGTTAATTTCTAATAATAAATAACAATCATTACATTAAAAAAAAATCAATATCGCTCTTTATCACGTTTTAGTTGTGTGTGTATTTGATTACAAATCAAGGCGCTACTCTCTTGTTTAACATTGTTTTTTCTTTTTTTATATATCTCTCTCGTCAATTAGATCGCCAGTTCTTAATTTTTTTTTTCATGTCTAATTTACGAGTAAGTATATTTTTATATTTAAGAATAAAGGTATAGTATTTTATTTTTCGATTGGATTTCTTACAATACTAGCACAAAGAAGCTATATAAACGATAGTATCAATTTTAGTTCTTTTCTTTCTTAAAAAAAAAAAAAAAAATAAGTTTGCGAATTGTTATAGGTGTTTTTTTTTTGTTTTTTTTTTTATTGGTCTAAAATTAATGAAAACAAAATAATCTTTTGACTTTATCAAAAATATCTTCGTAATACGTACAATTAACAACTCTTTTAGAGCATTTCATTTTTTCTTCTTTACATTTAACTCTATTGTTACATAAATCTTAAATATAGATTTTAAAAAATAAAACGCTTATGCAAACACAACTCAATAAGGTATACTCTTTTTTATTTGTTTTTCATCAAAAGATCGATATTAAAATATGTATTTATGTAATATGTATCTACGTCTTATTTAAAAAAAAAAAACTTTCAATCGATTCTTTGTGAACTTGTTGGAAAGTAAGAAAAGATAACAATCTAACCTCAATTGAAATAATAAATTAATAAATAGTTAAAATATATGTAGGTCATACTTGAAATATAATCAAATAAAAAAAAAAAAAAATATGGTCACATCATACACTATATAAATTGTGAGTCTGCGCTTACTAACACCACCACTTCCACTATATTTTTTAGTTCTCAGCTAATGGTGTAATGATCTATAGTGCCATAGCATCAGCTAACATGGCGTTCAGTTCGCGGATGTGCATTGCCTTTGATCCAGTAGCAGTAGAGGCTCCAGTGGGGCGGCCTACATAGCTGTTGTATGTGATGTCATCCGTATAGTTTAGTTATTGGGGATTGTCGTAAAGTCATGAGAAGGAGAAAAAACAGATATTTGTTTTAAATTTGTATTTGGTATAAAATATTCAAGAAAATTGTTTATGAATATGAATTAATTGTGAAAAGTGAAACCAGTATATGATTTTGGATTACTAAATTTTAAAATAGCCAAGAATTCAGAACTATTAATAAAAAAAAATGGAATTCTGGTCTAATTTCTTAAATATACAAAAAACATAATAGGGTGTTTCTTATGTTTAAGGCTTTGAACTTGAGTTCATTATCTGTTTCGATATTGCCTTTTTGATCTCCTTATGATATATAAACAAGACATTTATGAACAAATTATTATGGTTTACAATGATGCACAGATTCAAAATATGACTTAACAACAAATGCATTTTTAAACAGATGTAACGTATATCTACATTACTTTGGACGATCGAAAACTTTTTTTTTATTAAAAACACATTTAATTATCATGTTTTATTTAATGGTCGTGACTGAATGACTGATTTGTTAATTCTTTTGTATTTAATTTGTTTTAATTAAATAGTTAGGTAACTACTTAAGTTTTATTTTCATATCATTAATCTGCAGCGTAATGCTTGAAGTTAATTTTTGATATAATGTACCTATACAATATTTGGAAAGTTTTCATAATCTTTTTTATGATCCAAAGGTGTGTCTTTGAAAAAAATAATTATATATACATATACCTAAAATAATTCCATTTCCATAATATTCAGATTTAGTACCCCATAGCGCGATGATTAATGTAATGCAATATGACGTAAGAGTTCTGGGTTATATTCCCAGCCTCCAGCACTAAAAAATTCAGGGGTATTATTCAAGAGTATTATTGTCATGAAAAAGTGCATCTTTGCAAACTTGCAATGTTTATATACATAGAGCACATTAGATTTTTGTCAAAAAAAAAAAAAATATGTACATACATATGTAGCTCATCTGAATACATATATACAAAATTTACGTACTGACATTTAATTGAGCTCCACCGGAACGAAACGGCAAAAATGTTTGTATGGAATTTCAAACGAGATGTTATGACCTGCCTGATTGTATTGGATTACATGTGGGTGTGGGCTGAAAATTTAGAAGAGAAAGTATTTCCCCTCTAGTTTTCGAGGCAAAAATTCGAATTCTTGAACAATACATGACACGAGAAATAAATAATAAATGAGGAATAAATCTTATTGTAAGATTTCTTCGAAGACTATTCTGTCGTTGGTAAAATATGTTTTATTACATAAATTGTAGGTATAATATATCTTGTATTGCAACATGCACAATCTCCTTACATTTTGTTATTTTAATATAAAATCCGGCCACAAGAGCAGGCTTTGCATTTTTATAACGTCTTATTTATTAGCTCTTGGTAGTCGGACAGATGTTGTGGAGTAATCTTTTGACTTTTAAGTGAAAACCACAAGAATTAAAAATCGGTTCAGTTTTTCTTTGACCAAATAGAACCAATTTAAGGTAAAAACTGATGAAATTCAATTTTATCTCACTATCTCAGATGGAGAAACAAAAGAACACATACACTGCCGGTCATCTGAATACGTCCACATTTTAGTTCATCTTATTTTTAGCCTGGCTTGGTATTTATTGCAATGGTACATATTTTTTACATACGTAACGAGAGAACATCTTTATGCGCTTAGCTTAGGAGAAAAAAAAATTATCTTGGGACCTACCGTTCTTCTCACACGGTAGCTAGACAAAATGTATTCATAAAAACAAGTATATTTTTTGACTCATCTGAATAGACTCAAAAGCAAAAATGTTAATAAATGATGAGTTGCATGGGTCAGTTGGACTCAAAATTGTGTCTGTCAATAAATCTGATTGTCTATAACCTATAAGGACGAAAACGGCTCGAAAAAAATCATTAGGCGCGGGAAAAATGGCGAAAATAAAAGAAGTCTTTGAATTAGGCCGAAATCAACGATGCATTGGGACAAAAATTAACAAAAGCTAAAATTTAGTATGCAGTTATTCGCGCAATATCCAAGAGTATAGAAACAACATTTACAATCGAAGTTGCTTAGCCACAACATTGGCCGATAGATGTGCAATGATCTGAACAGCATGACTTCGCGCTAAAAATTAAGCTGAAAACCGGTATGAAATGCAGTTTAACGACGGCAAAACGGGTTGTCAGAAGTGGTAAACATTTGAGAAGAACAAATCTTCGCAAAAACTACCACTTTACAAACCACGAAAAGAAACTCGCCTCTAATAGTAAAAAAAACTGTGTTAGAAATTGCAGATCGAAAGTTTTGTAGAAAAAAATAGCTTGCACTTAATGACACTCCCTTCACAGTTATGCAGACAACTTAAAATAATCCTTCTCTCTACGAAGTTCATACAAATAGGAATTTAGACCTCAGGGTTAACTTAATTCATTTTTTTCCTTTGTAAAATCACCGGTTGGAAATTCGACTTTCACGACATGTTTTTTTTTTATTATTGGAGGCGAGTTTCTTTTCGTGGTTTGTAAAGTGGTAGTTTTTGTGAAGATTTGTTCTTCTCAAATGTTTACCACTTCTGACAACCCGTTTTGCCGTCGTTAAACTGCATTTCATACCGGTTTTCAGCTTAATTTTTAGCGCGAAGTCATGCTGTTCAGATCATTGCACATCTATCGGCCAATGTTGTGGCTAAGCAACTTCGATTGTAAATGTTGTTTCTATACTCTTGGATATTGCGCGAATAACTGCATACTAAATTTTAGCTTTTGTTAATTTTTGTCCCAATGCATCGTTGATTTCGGCCTAATTCAAAGACTTCTTTTATTTTCGCCATTTTTCCCGCGCCTAATGATTTTTTTCGAGCCGTTTTCGTCCTTATAGGTTATAGACAATCAGATTTATTGACAGACACAATTTTGAGTCCAACTGACCCATGCAACTCATCATTTATTAACATTTTTGCTTTTGAGTCTATTCAGATGAGTCAAAAAATATACTTGTTTTTATGAATATATTTTGTCTAGCTACCGTGTGAGAAGAACGGTAGGTCCCAAGATAATTTTTTTTCTCCTAAGCTAAGCGCATAAAGATGTTCTCTCGTTACGTATGTAAAAAATATGTACCATTGCAATAAATACCAAGCCAGGCTAAAAATAAGATGAACTAAAATGTGGACGTATTCAGATGACCGGCAGTGTAGTTAGTATCGAAGAAGCGATTAGACCTACTTTGGACGAAAAGTTCTGTCCAACTGAACAAAAATTGAATTTCAACTTTTATCATAAGGGTGTTATGTCGAATTCCTTTCAATTTTTAGAATCACCTCAAAAAAATCGAATTTTTGGTGTTAAAAAGGAACATGAAAACAAACCGAATTCTTTTTGCGATTGTGTGTGTGTCATTTGACAAAAGTTTTTACACGAACGTCAAGCTGAAATCAAAACAATCTCTGTAAAATAAAACCAAATGTCGAATTCCTTTCAATTTTTTGAATCGCCTCAAAAAAATCGAATTTTTGGTGTTAAAAAGGAACATGAAAACAGACCGAATTCTTTTTGCGATTGTATGTGTGTCATTTGACAACAATTTTACACGAACGTCAAGCTGAAACCAAAACAATTTCTGCAAAATAAAACCGTATGCTGTGGTTTTACAAAGAAAAAAATTTCTGATGACAATAACGAGAAGAAAAGTCACAGTAATTTGACTTTTTCACAAGAACTATGCCAGGAAAAAATATATTTTGATAGCACATTGTTTGTTTTTTATTCATTTCCTATTTGCCGCAATAAAAATACGATATTCAATGAAAATTTACTCTTTATTTGAAGTTGATGTTCGCTTCGAGATCGCCGAAAATTCGATTTTTGCATTGAAAGGAATTCGACATTAGTCAACTGTTGTTTTCTTTCAAAATGCATTTTACCTCTTCACAATAAAGAATTGCTTTTGTTTTGTTTTGTTTTTTTTTTTTTTAAGACTAAAGTAGCAACACTGATAATTCATACATTTTGTAATTGTGATTAGTTGTGTATCGCCTACAAAAGAAACACCCTGTCTTTCTTGGCGTATTTTTATTTTGTTAAATTAAAATATACTATAAACGATCATGCAAAATCACGATGGAATAAGCATGCATACATACATTGAAATTTAATTAAAAGAAAAATTATGAAAGAATACAGGAATTCAAAATCAATAAGAAAAATAAATCAAACCCACAAAGATTACCACTTCTCTGGTATTCACAAACAACACAAAGAGCCCACAGTATTCCTTCATGATCAATTAGGAAACACAACTTATTAGTAAATTCATGATGTGAAACACAGAAGGGTAACGATGCTTACAGAGACCTGACTCTTAGAAAATCAAGTTTTCCCTAATATGTTTAATGAACAATAAAAAAAAGAATATACTTGAATTCTGCAAGATTTCTCTGATTGATTAACCTAATATACAAATATATAAAACATATATATGACTTTTCCGAAAAACAAAAACTGTACACAAAAAAACAAACAAATAAACAGTTAAATGAAAACAAATATATTGGTCAAAGAAAACATCTTTTCGTTTTCATGACGAGCATATAGGCAACATATGAAATCATATCATTTCTGAAGTATTCTCTTTAATCGCCAAAAAATCTCTTCTGATTTTACAAATGTGGACTGTTTAAATAAAAACTGTTGAGCCGGTAAACTGGCAAAAAACGAAAAATTGTCGTTATTTTAGCAGATGAGTTAAGTGTTGGTTTTACATATTATGTATACCATTCACCTATTCAAAATGGACAGAGAAGGCAGGGTCTAATCTTCATTTCCAATAGTTCCAACAACTACAATTAATAACAACATGGATACATTTTACGTATGTCCTTAAACATTATAGAAATGTTCTTAATCGAAAGTGTGATTCTTTGCTTAATATTTTTGCAATCAACCAAAGTAGATTGGCTAGTACGGTTTTTTTTTCGTAACATTTTCAGCAGGAATTATAACAAACCCTGTTAAAGAGATCTGTAGTCAAAAGTGAGTGAAACCCTATTATCAACAAATTTTTGCCGGCTAGTAAAAATTCTAGAAATATCAAGTAAAGTCGGTAATATAGAACACCTGGAGGCCTATTTGGTTATGTGAGCAAATGAAATGAATAAATAGTTTTCACATTGCACATTATTCGATTCATTTGGTCTGAAAACCGATTCACGCTCTATGAAGAAACATAACATGTTGCATTTTCGATACCTTTATACCCATTTGACATACAACGGTACCGACTATCTAGTTTTCCTATTTGTTTTTGATTTTTAGGTGTGAAAGTGTCCAGTGCCATTTACGCTATTTTCGAACTTTCAAATATAAGTTGATTTTTGGGACTACATCATGTTTTTAAATAATATTAAATATTTAAAAGGCAAAATACTGATTTTATAGCAGCTGAAATTTTAAGATACTTCAATTCAAGTTAACACTATTCAACGTGTTGCACCTATCTGGAGCTCGTTTTTATATATTCCTGCGGTTCTTATATGCATATCACCCTACGTTGCGTAGAAATCAAATATTTAGGGAACAAGCGTGAAAAGTTGGTACATTGATCGATGTCAAAATCGAAAATAAAGACCAGCGACATTCATCATAACCAATTCTAATTCCACCTCTAACTCACAGCTTCTATTTATCAATGAAAACGGTATTTTATGCGGACCTTTCTAAAATATAAATATAAATAATATACGAAAACGCTTTGGAAAAAAGTATTAAAAATTTACAAAAAAAAAGTTGATTAAATTCGGTACAACTTGAAGTCAAAAAAGTGGATTCAATTTCAGTATCCTAGGAAGAAGCTTGCCAATATGCCATTCCCAACATCAATTGCAAAATCTATTGTACTATTCAGTGAATACAGTTCACTTGTCAAATAATTCAAAAATAGTTTGCTGCATATAATCCATATCTCGTGAAAATATTAAGCTGCTCAATTGAATGAATAAACCAAAACCAAAATCAAATAACGGACAATAAAGATAAAGATCAAAAAGGGGGACAAAACTGAACAATCCATTTATATAGCAAAAAACAGTGAAAACAACAAAAATGCAAAACAATGTATGGATTTACAAAAACAGTGAAAACTCCCTCGAGTTATTCAAACGGACTTATGCAAAGGTAATAAAATCAATAAAATTCTATGTAACAAAAAGAACACTTTAGAGATCATAGATTCCGATTTTAGCTAAGCCACTAAGTTAAATCACGACTTTTATATTTTTTGAAATGGAAGAAACGTCTAAAAGCTAAAAAATTAAAATGAATAACTTTGTTAGTTTCAAACTTTGGAGATTTTTTTATGGAAATCATTGTCACGTTTTGGGTAAGATGGACAAAACAACTTTTTTTCTTTAAAAATTCATCAATTTCAAATGAGTACCAAACACCCATAATGTGTAAACGATATCCATATTTTTTTCAAATAAATATTTAAATGCATTTTACAATCGAATGAAAAAATGTACGATTAAAACTACCACAATAAGTTGAAAAATGAAAATTTTTAAAATCTAAAAAAGTTTGAAATGAAAGAAACTAAAAAAACAAAAAAAAAAGAGTAACGTAAGGGGGTTAAATGCGTTAATAAGAATTTGTTTTTTTTTTTTTGTTTAAAGAAGCCAAATGAAATACGCAAGTGTTATCGTATTGTCATTTGCAATTATTTCTAAAAAAATTAACATCCAATTTTAAATCGAAAATTGTTGCGATTTGTATTCTCCCGTCCCTCACCTAATTTTTCTTCCAATTTTTGTGTTACGGTTCTTTGCAGCATTTCCATCTGAGGGTCTATTAAAATCTTTGCGTGAATCAAATTTCAGATCGAAGTGTTTGGCACTATATGAATCATCGGTGTTTTGTGTAGATGATTGGTTTGGGACGAACATTCGACTCAACCATGTTCCACTGTTAGCACTAGGGTTATTATGATTGCTAGAGGTGGTTATGGATGGGGAAACATCTTGGCCATTTGGGCTGGAACACAATAATTTTCAAGTAACATGTCATAGTGGGCTCACAAACAAATTAAAACATATTTTTTTTTTTTTTTTGGTTGGAAAAACAACACATTTTGAGTTCTGTTTTTTTTTATGTTGACTTATTTAGTATATACTTTCAGCAATAAAACTAGAAATTGTTATCAAATCGTCACTCACAAATTAATTAGGTTTAAACAAAAAATGATAGAAAATATTCCTGGTATAAAAAAAAGCCATGCTACCAATGATTGTGCAGCAGTTATTAATTATTGCATACTAACAAAAGAGGAAAAATGGAGGAAAATACGCCAGAAGATATAGCAATAAAAAATTTAAAAAAAGGAAATCAAATATATTCTAATTTAAATGTTAACATGGCGGCGGCGTAGAAGATTTGACAGTTTTCCGAAATTTAATACAATAAATCTACTTTGTTTAGCATTGTTTCTTTTTCAAAATTACGGGATTGTAAAGTAGAAATGAAAGTATTTGAAATTACCTGATGTCCCGACAGGAGTTGAGTGCTGTCAAGAAGCGAGGTTGCACATAGGTCCATGCACCTTGGTTTTTGTGTTCTTCTTGGGCCCAAACAAGCTCAGCGTCTTTGTACTTAGCTGCTTCTTCCTTAACTAAATCGAATGGGAAGGGAGAAATCTGCAAAAGACATAATATTATAGTGAATACATTTTGTTGAGAGAAAAGACAAACACAAACAAACCTGTTCAACTCTAACGATAGCAATTTCGTTTTCAAGCTTCTGATCAGCTCGTGCTTTGGTCAGATCGTAGTATACTCTGCCAGAACAGAACACCACTTTCTTAACACCAGATGGGTTCTGACCAGCTGGGCCATTATCGGGAATAATTCGTTGGAACTCGGTTCCCTTGCTCATTTCGTCGAAAGAGCTCCTAGCTTCTGGGTGTCGCAACAATGATTTAGGGGTCATGAGAATCAATGGTTTGCGGAAAGGCAAAGCAATTTGTCTTCTTAGAATATGGAAATAATTTGCTGGGGTTGTGCAATTTGCGACGATCCAGTTCATGTCGTGAAGTTGCCTAATGGCAAATTCATCAGATTCAGGTGGGAAGTAGTCTGCATCATCCGAAGACATTTGGAGGAAACGTTCCAATCTAGCCGACGAATGTTCAGGTCCCATACCTTCCATACCATGAGGAAGCAACATTACCAATCCAGATTGACGAACCCATTTAGCTTGTCCGCTTGAGATAAATTGATCGATAATACATTGAGCGGTGTTGTTGAAATCACCGAACTGGGCTTCCCACAGAACAAGAGCATTTGGATTGGTCATTGAATAACCATGTTCGAATCCAAGGACAGCGTATTCGGAAAGTGAGCTGTTTGATACTGAGTAAGGAGCTTGATCGGGATACATGTGGCACAATGAATTGTAGGTGGCCTTATCGACTGTCTGATGGTGAAGAACGTGATGACGATGGGAGAATGTACCACGCTCAACGTCTTGACCAGAGAGACGGACATGAATTCCTTCCTTGAGGAGGGAGCCGAAAGCCATAGCTTCTCCGAGAGCCCAGTCAACAGTGCGTTTGTCTACCATGTCTTTGCGAGCAGCCAATACTCTCATCAAACCTCTGCAACCAAATCAATGATTAGTACTGTTATGAGCTTAATACAAATTTTCTGCGGATACTTACTTATGGATCAAAAATTCGGCTGCATTTGGAGGAGGACTTGAAAAACGGTTTCCAATGTGAACAAGAGTTTCCTCTTTAACACCAGTTGGGATCAATTTAAGAGGGTCCTTGCCCTCAAAGAATCCAGACCATGGAGAATCAATCCAATCTTTGTACTGAAATATAACAGTTATATTTAATACACAAGATTAATTAAGTTCAATGTTTATAATTTATTTACCTTGATATGGGTTTCCTTTTTGGCCAATTCAAAAGCTTCTTCGCAAATCTTTTCGTATTTGTCATGAACCGATTTTACTTCTTCTGATGTACAAGTTCCTTCAGCAATCAATTTATCAGCATACAAGTCCAAACCTAGAAAGATTACATGAATCATATTATATCCCTGTACAACTTTAAATCATCAACAACTTACAATTCTTATGATTACGAATCTTTTGGTACATCAAAGGTTGAGTAAACATAGGTTCATCAATTTCATTGTGTCCATTGCGACGATAGCCAACGAGATCAATAACACAATCTTTGTGGAATGTTGCACGCCATTCGGCAGCAACTTTGCAAACATGCATCACAGCTTCTGGGTCATCAGCATTCACATGGAAAATTGGAGCGTTAACAACACGAGCAACATCTGTGCAGTAAGGTGATGAACGCGAGAAACGAGGATCAGTGGTGAAGCCAATTTGATTGTTGGCAACAACATGAATAGTTCCGTGTGTTGTGTAGTCTGGCAAGTCAGACAAGTGCATGGTTTCATAGACAACACCTTGGCCACAGAATGCAGCATCACCGTGAATTAGAATGGACATAACCTTCTTGCCCTCGCTATCACCTCGGTAGAATTGTTCTGCACGAGTTTTTCCTTGAACAACTGGATCAACAGCTTCCAAATGGGATGGGTTAGCAACGACAGCCAAGCGAATATTTTTGTTTGTAACACGGTTCAAACGTTCAATATAGGTACCCAAATGGTATTTTACATCACCGGAACCCTAAAAAAATCAGGAATACTTTTTGTAGTGTGATTTCTAACATTTGCATGTGATTATAATCTTACGTCATCTGCAGCTTCGAGACCAGCGAACTGCGTAAATATTTGATGCAAAGGTTTGCGGCACACATTGGCCAATGTATTCAATCGACCTCTATGAGGCATACCCATAATGACAGATTCAACGCCAAGTTCAGTCGACACGTCGATGATTTCCTTCAATGCAGGGATCATCATTTCACAACCTTCAAGTCCAAAACGTTTTTCAGAAGAATATTTTTTGGCCAAAAACGCTTCAAAACTATAAAATGTAAATAAATACGAAATCATTAAGTTAAGGTGAGTTTAGAAAAAGGTTTAGTTTTTTTTTTATATTTACCCAGTAGCACGTGTAAGACGAGCAAGAATCAAACGTTTTTGTTCGGGAGAGAAGCTTAACACACCAGGGCTCTCAAACCTCTTTCGGATCCAGTTACATTGTTCCAATGAGTTGATGAACATGAATTCAACACCAATTTTGTTACAGTAGACATTTTCAAGTCTGTTCAAAATTTCCCTATAAATCAAATAAAAATACATTTGTGTTAAGAAAAATTGAAAAAGAAACAAAATTTCAGAAAAAAGAAACTTACTTAAGCGATAAAGCTGTTTCATCACCACCAATAAATGTTGTGCTAGGAAGTTTGAATTTCCTGTCCATGTCATTTTGACCTTAATTGTATCAATAAATAAATTTAAATTAATATCTATGTTTTCTTAGAAGAAAAAAAGTGAAACCACAAAATAAAAACATTGAGCTTTGAAATTCGGAGGACGGTTCATGCGAGGTCGAAAATTTATTTTATTTTAAGACAAAATTAACTGAACACTATTTTTATACATACATAAATATGCATTTTTTTATATTTATATATGTCGCATAAAATACATTTACATCCAAAGAAATCAAGAAATAATAAAAAAAAAAAATGAAAGAAATAAAAATGTTTTACAAAGAAGTTTGCGAAGCTTTAAAACCAAATGAATAATACACAAATCACCTTAAAAATTTATTTGATTAATCTGAGTAATAATATTATTTTAAATTGTAGATAGTATACCCTCTATGGTTCTAAAGTAAAAGCATCTAACTACAAGTTTGACAAAAGTAAGACCTTACCAAAGAAAAGGCTATTCAAATATCTAAAAGATTTACAAATTGTAATAAATGAAATACGTAGATGGCTTTGGTATATCAAAGATAAGCTCTAAGTTTGCCTGATAAACTGTATCTTTACTGTCATCATTTACAGAAGTATTTTTTATTTGTATGCTTACAAGTTGCGGTGTTGATTTAATAATGGTGGCTTAATTTGGGTTTAACTAACAGGAACATGTATTGGCCAAGCAAAAACAAAATTGGAAAATAAAATAAAAAGACATGTTTCATATGTTGATGAATATTATGAATGTCTTGAAAGGAGAAAAGTAAACTTAAAAATTACTTCTCATTACATTAGATAGAGTATCTAATTTGGGAAACCACAAGTTCAGGTTATAAATAACCAATGGAATGTTACACTTTTGTCGTCTGATAACGATTTTTTTTTATTTGCATTTGCTTAAATCAATTTGAATAAATAAAATTTGAAGAGGCACTATAAAACTCATTTAGCAACAAATTTTTTTTTGTTCGTTTTTTTTTTATCTAAGAAATCTAAAAATAGCAACAATATTGAATGTTTTTAAAATAAATATCTCAATGTTTGTTTTTTTTTTTTCTATTGTTTAAAAGCCAGTATTACGTTTTAATAATTTGGTTTGATGTATTTTTAAAAATTATAAATTCAGAAACAAATTCTTTACCATCAATAAGTACATTTAGTTTGAAATTGGTAGTCTAATTTTTAGGGAAAAATTGTGTCGATGCACATACAGTACTGGACAAAATAAAGTTCGCACTATTCAAACATTTACATTTATGCTGTTCGCGTTCTTTAGTAGTGACTAAGAAAGTCTATTACTACCCTTATATGCTGCTGTCGAAATAATGAAAAAAAAAAAAAATGCTTGAAACGAGAAAAAAAATAATTTAAGTTCTTAATAGTCCATTTTAGACAAAAAAGAGCACTCAATGATATATTCATTGGAGCTGAGAAGTTAGCCATAAGACGGTTTATTTTTTTCAATTATCATATTTTACTGAAAGACTTTAGCCCAAAAAAAATACGCAGTGACAAAAATTTCATTTTAAGTGAGAAAACTAAAGCTTAAAAATAAAAATTATAGTTTATCGAAAAGGAAAATCATTAAAGAGCATTTAATAAATCAAACTGCATTAAAATAAATTCATAAGAAGTTTAAAACATTGAGTATAACTCAATATGGTCGAGGGAGAAAACGAAAAACAAATTAATTTAATGATCGTCGAATTATCAAAGAAGTTTAGAAAAATCCGATTATTACGAGTCTCAAAGTAGTAGAGAATATAAGATTAAACATTTGTAAAAGACTTGAAGGAGGATGCTTAGAAAGCAGTTTCACATACCGACGACGCGCGAAAGTCCAATAAAATCAAACATCTCGAATTTCCAAAAAATATGTAGATTTGGAAAACGGTAAAGGAAACAGCTCAATATAACTGGTATTTAAGAATAACTTGTTTTTCAAAAGGAAAAAGGTAGTTAAAACAACACGTTAAATTCTATGAGATCGGTCTTAGGCTCAAGGCATGTTCTATCAGATATTATATTAAGTTCGTGTACACTCCGCGAAATAATTATAAGGACAAATTTATTTGATTCGTCTTAAGATATGTAAAGGATATTATTTTTTATTTCTTTTATGAATAAGGAGATATGTATATGGGGGATTGTTTCCCACCATTTGTTTTAATTTAATTCATTAGAATACAATAATACAGTTATTTTTTCCGGGTCTGGAGCGAAATAATTATAGGGACACATCTGATTTTTGCACTAAAAGTGAGGTTTAGCGAGATCAAATGTAAACAAAAGTATGCAAAACAGTTAGAAAATGAATTTAAACCCATTATGACCATTTCATAAGTAAAATTTTTCGGTTATTTTAAAATAAGGCGTGAAAAATCCTTGATCCAGGCAGAAATGGGCAAAATCGAGGCCTAGCATGAATAGGGCTTGTGTAAATGGGAAAAACTGGAGGATTAGAAACGTCCGATTTTGTAATTGATAATTTAATTTACAAAGGTGACATGTATGTTTAACTAAAACGATCAGGGAGGAAGCCTTTGGTCGAAGAGAGAGCCAAAAGTGACAAAAAATTAAGTATTTTTCGTAAGAATTTGACAGTAAGAGAAATTTTCGAGAAAATGAAATTGGAAGTGAGAGTATGTTGAGTGCACTAAATAATGGAGGTGGACTAAGCCCATTCCTGTGAAGGTAAATGGTGAAAAACGGCGCTCTTACCGAGACATAAACTTGCCCGCCTTCGCCTCGGCAAAAAGCATAGGTTCTGGGATGAAAAATGGAAAAACCGTTAGGTACACCATCTAGGCTATCCAAATTAAACTTTCTCTCATTGATGAACTTAAAAGTTTTTCCATTTTTCATCCCAGAACCTATGCTTTTTGCCGAGGCGAAGGCGGGCAAGTTTATGTCTCGGTAAGAGCGCCGTTTTTCACCATTTACCTTCACAGGAATGGGTTTAGTCCACCTCCATTATTTAGTGCACTCAACATACTCTCACTTCCAATTTCATTTTCTCGAAAATTTCTCTTACTGTCAAATTCTTACGAAAAATACTTAATTTTTTGTCACTTTTGGCTCTCTCTTCGACCAAAGGCTTCCTCCCTGATCGTTTTAGTTAAACATACATGTCACCTTTGTAAATTAAATTATCAATTACACAATCGGACGTTTCTAATCCTCCAGTTTTTCCCATTTACACAAGCCCTATTCATGCTAGGCCTCGATTTTGCCCATTTCTGCCTGGATCAAGGATTTTTCACGCCTTATTTTAAAATAACCGAAAAATTTTACTTATGAAATGGTCATAATGGGTTTAAATTCATTTTCTAACTGTTTTGCATACTTTTGTTTACATTTGATCTCGCTAAACCTCACTTTTAGTGCAAAAATCAGATGTGTCCCTATAATTATTTCGCTCCAGACCCGGAAAAAATAACTGTATTATTGTATTCTAATGAATTAAATTAAAACAAATGGTGGGAAACAATCCCCCATATACATATCTCCTTATTCATAAAAGAAATAAAAAATAATATAATTTACATATCTTAAGACGAATCAAATAAATTTGTCCTTATAATTATTTCGCGGAGTGTATCTGATTCACAAAAAAGTAATTTGTTCAAACAATTAACCGCATTACTTTAACCTTAAAGAAACAATCTAAAACTGAAAAAAAAAAAATCCGTTGGAAAAAATCATACATCATATACAAATATTTGGATTTTATAGTTAAATATTCTATGCAACTTCTAGGGGTACAAATCTACGATAAATCATATATATTATTACGGTTGTCGAACACCCTTTACCGGGACTTACACCGAACAGATTTTAATAAATTATATCTTAAAAAAAGGCGAATTTCTGCCGCCAGAATCTGGCAAAATATAAATATTTAAATGTTTATAATTTTTAAGAAATCTTAATTTGTTTAAAAAATAATATTCCAGCCAAAATGAATTTTAAAATGACTTTTTACCACTTTCCAATGAATTTGGAAATGTTTGACATGGCGTGTTCCTGTTCATATTAGGGGTGTTCGTATATCATTAGTTCGTATCATCAGGGGCGTTCATTAGGCGAGTAAATTCTCCGATTTGCTTAAAAATTCTGATGGTTAACATTTTAAGCATTATTATACAAACAAATTGCAGATAAGTTTGGACAAAAATATGAAACCTGTCAAATTTTAGAAGTGGGGATGAAATCCTCTCAGAGAAAGAAAAAATTGTGCAAAAGTACGCAAACTCTTTTTGGACAAAATTATCATTTATTAAAAGAAAAAAAGAAGGCACTAGCTTTTGAAAGATTTCAGACTTTTGTCCGAAGAAATTTTTGGGCAGAAATTTGCAAGAAGAGGGGCTCTCTTTTTTGTAAAAAAAAACTACACAGTTTCAGTCTAATCAAACAGGAATTGGGTTAAAAAAGTTGAAAAAAGGAGAATTATTTCTGTTTTAGGCAGTACCTAAACAGCCCTGTTACATGTAACATTAGTTATACATTTTTATTTCATTTTTGGCACACAAATTGAAAATGCCAACTTTTGAGATTCTGGGTAGTCAACCTCCGTAAAAAAAAGATCACTCAAAAGTTTTATTTTGTATTTAAGTGCCTTATATCATGTTTTCACTAAAATCCAAATAAGATATTTTCGTAAACTATTTCATTTTGAATGTCAAATGGTTAATGGTAAATTGCTAATCCTCATCGAGGTAAAATGGATCGAAAGATTAATTTGAAATTAAAGGCCCCAACCCATAGAATCCGTTCCACCCGTTGTGTCAATTAATCCGTTGAAATTGAAGGATGGGACAGAAAGGGGTGACCCAAAGAAAACGTTGCATGACGGATTGCTTTTTGACAGCTCACTTTAAATTCCAAGGTGTGTTCGATATTTTCTCGATGAATGTGCACTAAGGAAGTTCTGATGCAAGAAATTGTTAACTATTATCGTTGTTCTTTTTTTTTTAATAAAATACGCTACTAGACTTTATGTATGTACTTGCTCTTCAGTTAAAAACAATTTTTAATAACAGATTATCATTTGTACATATGACTTTGGCATAGTAAAATTGAACTCTACAACAGAATTTTAGTATTTAATTGATATAATTTATTAGATATATCATTAAATGTTACTTTTATTACATTTTCTTCACAAATAAACAACTAAAGTTCACAATTCATAAAATCAGAAAAGAAAAGAACACAGTTCTTAGTTCTGAAATTCCCCGGTGTGCACTCCGAAACAGAAAATTGAACTGATCTATTGTTGACAACCAATGTCAAAGGATACGACAGATGAAAAAGTAGAAAGTTGGGCTATTTCTTCCGTCGAATTCGTCAAATACAAATAATTGATTTATTTTATTCATTTATCACATAATACGATATTTTGATAGGAATAATTATATTCCACATAGTGTAGTTCCGATAACCAATGAAAGATACAAAATATTTTGCTTATTTTTTACTTTGGTGTACTTAGCGTAGTTCCTTCAACATCAAGTGCGGTCCTACCTTTATTTTAATTATTCTTTCAGATCATTGAACACTTCTACATAAGATGTTTCCAAAATGATTGGAAAGTGGAAGTGTTCATCGCTTTTGACAGGATCTTTGGAATAAGTTCAGTGGGGAACTTCCAACGATTGTCAGTATAAGAAAATAGTCAAAAGAAAACAGAAAAAAAAGAAAAAAAAAATGTACAGCTATAGCTGGGATGGTGATGGTGAAGACATAAACAAACAAAAGGAGGCGCGAATTGTGATAGAGTTTTGTGAATTTAGTTCGTGTTTTCCAAAATAAATATGTAAAATTAATTAATTTTTTTTAATTAATCGGAAATAAAAACTTTAAATTTGAAAACAATAGTTTTTGTGGTTAAATGATTTCGAACACACAGTGTTTGTTGTAAGTGTGTGTGACAATATGTTTTTTGTTTACATTTTCCCTGCCGAGATATGTCAAATTAGAAAAGGAAAAGACAAAGATAGTTTTTGGAATTTCCCTTTATGAAAAAAAAACACCGCCAGAAACAAAACAATAACAAACGTTTAATGGCGTTTTTAATTGGCAACCCGGAATTGTTCTTCGATTCAGAATCCCAATTGAACAGTTTTTTTTTATTCCGAAGAATCTGAAGTTTAACATGTGCCACATATATGTGTAATCGCACCAAACTTCATTTGTTTTTGTGCTGCAAACATTTTGTACTGCTAACATTTAAATCTATGAATGTGTGAGTGATTCTGCTTCTGATTCTGTTTTTAAAACCAGAAGAGAAATTCTGTTTTTTTCAGAATCAGAACTGTCAGTTTTGATTTTTGGTTTTTTGTGAAATTTTTTGAATCCAAAATGGATGCCATGCTATGGTTTTTGTTTTTTTTTTTTGTGAAAAAATTTGTTTGCATCCATCATGGATGTAATGGCCTTCCACTGCGGAGTTAATATTAAAAAAACAAAAGCAACTTTTCTGACAGACAGCTGCCAAAGTTTATGTACAGTCGTGCCAAATATTTGCATGGATTTCAAAAATCAACATAGATAAACAAAAAAACACACCTATGGTTTTTTTTCAAGATTTTTTGTAAGTAGGTACATATATGTATGAACATATTCCGTAGGAACATTTCATCTTCCATTTGCCAGGAAAAGTCTGGGAAGTGTACCTTTGTATGTACATATATAGTATATACATAATGTACATAAGAAAAAGGCCGTAATATTTGAAGGCTCCAGGGGAAAAACAGCACAAGTCCATTCCAAGTCATTTCAAGAAAAATGCATTTTTAAATTTTGTTCTCCATACAACTTAGTACTTAAAGCACACAATTTATTTATTTTTTCAGCAAGGCTTAAATTTGTTTTATAAAAGTAAGGATGCCATCAGATAGTGGTCAGTAAATACTACAAAGACCTCATCATTCGTTTATTTTTGACAAAAAGTGGACATGTGCCGTTTTTCCCCTGGACCCTTCATTTGCTCTTTGCGTGCTATAGGGGCGTAAGTGTTGCACCCCTATTACGATTGTCAACTATCAATTCTTTGCCCCTGGGTAAAAAGGACTTACATAAATGATAGTTTACCAGAAAATCCGATTGAAGTTGAAAATCGATGAATTTTTGAGCATTGATCCTCTTATTTTTATAAGAAAGAGTTACTCTAAATTTATGTTTTTGATTCTCTTTTCATCAAAACCCGAAAGTGCAATTTTGTGACTTAACCTCTTTGTAGTCGGAAGCAAAGAATTTATAGTTGTTAAAAAAAAATCGATCTCTTATTTGCTTTGAAAAAAATTTGAAAACGAAGAATGATGCTAACCGTGAAATGTAACTGAAAAGATCCATTAAAAAAATGACCAGTTTTCCCCCATTTCGATTTTAAAACATCAAATTTCAGTATTTATCAACTATCAATTGATAGTTGACAATCGTAATAGGGGTGTTAGGTCCGTTAAGGTACTTCCTAGGCTAAAATATGATAAGTGGCTATTAAAAATGAAAAACAATTAAATCACGTAGGTAGATGCGAATTTTAAAATTTCCACTTTTGAATAGCGACATAAAATTTAATGGAGTGTGAATTAAATGGGTCTAAGATAATTTTTGGAAAAGCCCAATACAACAGCAAAGAAAAATCGTCAAAGGAAAAATTGTCGGATGTAAGAATCAGACAGAAACCTTACGTTCAACAATTTTTTTATTGACGATTTAAGGTGGTGAATGCATGATTCAACATCGGTTCAAGTTCTTCAAATTGACCATAGAGGAAGGAATACCTAGAGACGCGACTTCGGTTGGTTTTTCTCTTCCACCCTACAAGCTGCAATGAGAGGAAAAACTCCACAGTGCTTATATGTGGTAGTTTTCCCGTGCATTTTAAATGGCACCAACACATTCAACTGTGGAGTTGAGCTCAAAACAATTAAAAACAATTTAAGTGCTCAGTAGGAAATAAATTTATAAAAAAATAATATAATAAATTCAAAACACGAACCTTTTTTTTTTATTTCTGTACATATTTATTGAAAGGTGGGTGTCTGGAGTGAGCTATTTGAGCTATTCAAGTTCATGTACAAACCAAAATCATGTTTAAATTCAAAATTTGTGAGGACATCTACTGGTGAAATCAACATTATAGCTTTCACACGTATTCACAGATAGGAAAACAAGAGAAAAATAAGAGAGATTATCTGAAATTAAATTTGCGGGTGTTTTAGGTAAGGGGGGTACGAGTCGGCTCTCTAGGTATTCCTTCCTCTATGAAATTGACCAAGTTTGAGATATTAGTTGCGGCAACCTGTTTGAAATAGAGTTAATTATAAAATGTATGTACAACTTAGGGAACCTAGAATTGCTAAATTTAATGTGCCATATTCATAGCTGTTTAACTTAAACTGGGGCTAATCCAATGTATTTTAAATGGGATAAACACGAGTTTTTTAGTAATTCTCGACTTTTTAAAAAACACACTCTGCATTTACATTTGTACCTACCTACCTATACTTTCTTTTTATTTAAGCATGCGAGAAGTCTCGCACGGGTAAGCTAGTATTATTAAATTGGGTTAGTTGCTATTCTAAGTACCTACAAGTTAATAAAATTAATATATTAATTTCTGAAAGCCATGCACAGACGAATCATTTCATTTCTACAAATGGATACAACACAGGCCGTATGATTGATAAATTATTATCATATTGGATCAGCTCTTACTTACCAAAACTGAAATTAGCATAAATAGCCCGCGTTGTTGAGTTTTCTGGCAATTCAGCGATATTTATTTCAAGAGGATCGAGGTGAGCAATGTTATGTCCTCGAATCTATATTATGTTTTACAGACAATTAAATGAATTACAAAAGCAGAAATTTAATTTGGAAGAAATAAAATATAAATAAATGTATTAATCTTAAGATAGCGCTATAATAGGATGTTTAATTTTTTTTTTTGTATTAATAACATTTAGAGGTTTTTTATTTGCATGTTTTTTTTTTTATTTTTATATTTATTAATTTTGTACCTAAACAACACATATTTGTTTACAATTTATAAAAGTTATCATATAGAGAGGAATGAGCGATAGTTACACTACATGCTCTAGAAAACGTGAATTTTATTACATAACAACATATAACGAAATAAGATAATGTGAGGGGAAAGAGAGAGAATGAGATTAATGTTAGGAAGAGGTTACAAAATGTTTGTGTATGACGACTGACTGGCTAGCCAATTAGGATGTTTGTATTTATATGCTGAGTGTTAATGACAAAATGCTGAAGATTAGCAGTTTTTTTTGTGACATTTTTACCTTTATAAAGACAAAATTTTAATTTCTTTTTTTGTTTTGACTCCGAATTTCAAATTTTTGTTTGATTTTTTTTTATTACAAAAAAAAGCAAATTTTATATTTTGAATAAAAAAAATTGCATTTGTTTTTGAAATATTTATACTCTTAGGAAATTACCAGTCATGAACCAATTATGTTGCCTTAGGACGTTTTCGTTAGCACGACGCCTTACACCATCCTTACTAACTGATATTTCTTGATTTAGGATTCCCAGTGGGTCCAGATCCGAGGCCAAATGCCCACGAGACTAGTAATTTATTCAATTTTAATATTATTTTATTGTTCTTAATTATATTTTCGGATATAAAAATGTCAAATAAGTATTTAAGTGGAGTTTTAAATAAGAATACGTCAAAAATAAAAAAAAAATAACTTAGAACCATGATTTACGTAACGCACTTTTTGAGAAAGGTTCCTGAAAAAGAATTTTGGTTTTCATAAAGAACCATTACTTGAAAAAGAAAGGACTTTCAAAACACATAATTTTTTTTACAAGACAATAAAAACGCTGTTTTTCATTCTCTTAAAAGTGTAATCAGTTAAGAACTGAAATATTTAAATAGGGGACACAACAAAAGAATACGTTATAAATAGTATTTGATATAGTTTTAATATAAATATAATAGTTAAACATTTAAGAAATCTGTGCATCATAGGAGAATTTTGTAAATACAAAAGCTAAACACATTGCAAAATAGAAGTAAGGAATAAGCGTACTCAACTTAAAGCAAAATGTATGAAGAGAAAGCATCGCGAGCTGAAAGAAATATAAGTGGCTAATGAAAACCAAGACTTTCAGGGACTGCAGCTGGCAAACATATGTATTTCAATTGTGAGAGAAGAGAGACTCATTCACAGGTGTCACGTTATTTTGAGGAACTTCGGATCTAGATGACTCACCATTCTCATCAGCGATGATTAGATGAGTAATTGGTGAAATAAAATTAAAATGAGATGCAATCAAAAGAAAATGTATTAAAAATATGGAGTTGGAGATTAATTGATCCAAAGAAAATGTATTAAAAATATGGAGCTGGGTTAATTGATTTTGAAGCTTTCAATCAATAGAAATTCTAGAAATCTAATTTAGGTAACACCCTAAGGTAAATTTGTGTGGATGATGATGGACATGCATGAGCAATCATGAAAAGGTTAACGTATTAATCACCGAAGAGTTTCAAATTACACCAGTGAAGTGTTTTGAGCCCTTTGCTCTTTATGGCAGTCCTCGACTTACGCAAACTAAAAAAATATCAGTTTTACTTTGTTTATCAAAAAACGAGACACCACATCTTCGAAACGAGCAATTGGCTGGTGTAGCATCTGGTGGATATCAGGGAGGGATACCCTATTTTTGAAGCTTCAGAAAGAAGATTTTTAAAATTATAAAAAATAGAAAGAGAATCGGACATGGAACTTCACTCTGGACATAGCAGAATTGAGATAACGTGAATTAATCGATTCAAAAGTTAATTTTTAATCAAATGAAGAAGAAATTTTTCGATAGCAAATGCACGCAGCGTCAATATTTTAATCGATTGTGTATACCACGGTTCTAAGTTTAAAACTTTCACTGATTCCACTTTATATTTACTAAATAACTTCCACACAAAAGGACTTATAGGAAGGCCTTATCGCGATATATAGTGTTTGAAATATCGTGTATAAATACATAGCATAAATTTAATTTAAAAAAAAAGTTTGGCAACTCAAATAATTTAGGTGTATTGTTGTTTTTTTTATATTATTGGGCAAGTTCAGAAACGTTAGGGACTAAATATTTAGGTAGTTTCTCGTTCTCTGATTGGTCAACTGTCAAAAAAAATCCTTCCAATTTAGGTAATTTTATTGGAACGCTGACTGGAAAGTTAGGCAAGAAAATTCTCCCTAAAAATTTAGGAAAGTTTTTTTTGTCAACATGACAGCTGATTGTTTTTAATTATAGAATTATGTTAGCAAAATTAAATCTATTTATGTGAAAAACGAGTAAAAAGTGCATTATCGGTTATAATTAATAATATTAATTTATTAAAGTTAAGTGAAATTTGGTTTCTGCCCCATGCGATCTGTAAAATTATTCAATAATTTTCGAAGTTTGACAATAACATCAGATCCAAAAAAATTTAGTCAATTTATTTAAATCTTCGTTCAGAAGATGACGTTACCTAAATATCTAGTCCCTAATATTTCCTGAACGTGCCCATTTTATGTTCACTTGTCATTTCATGTTTAAATACAAAAAATAATAAATGATTTTTATGATACATGGAATTGTGAGAGTAATTATGTTGAATAGTGCAAAACAAACTGGAGGGTATAATTTTTTGTTGGAATTTTTAATTATTTGCAACTATGTATAATCTGTTATAATAGTATTTTCTTGATTGCATTATAATTCTTACCTGATAACTTCTTATGATAGCCTGAACAGCCAAATGGTCATCAATCATTTTAGCATCTGGACGACCACCTTCTAACGATGATTGAATCGCAGATAGTGGAAGGGTATTCCTTTCCATTGGAGCATGATTGGGTGGTGCGGAATAGGTGTTATTCCTGAAATAAGCATCCCAGGACTAGAAGACAACACATAATTTTTGTAAAATTTTCATAAATTTATCGAATATATTATCTTACGATGTGAACTGATGCTGGATCACGCAGCCATGCATTATACATATCTTCTACATAGCTGGATGTTGTGCCATTCAAAAACGGTTCAGAAGCTGCTGAAGAACTGTATAATCTTACTGATGCAGCTGATGCAGCCGGTAGGATATCTTTCACGATCTGAGAAGAATATGTATATTGCATTTAAAAATTTTGATTTGAGGAACTAGAAAATAATTAATACTCACTTTGCTTTTGTTTGATCCACGTAGAAGCCATGCTGCAAAATGTTGATTTCCAGCTGGCGCTATGGCCAAACTAAACGCTGAACTTGCTCTATGCATTCTTTATTTTCTGAAAATAAAAAAAAAAAAAAACATTGAAAAAAGAACGAATAGAAACAAAGATCTAAATCAAGTTGAGGAGTGTTTTTTCAAAACTCCATAAGTGCTTTTTTCAAATTTTTCAGGAGAAGGTTTTTTCTGTCCCATTTGAATACAAAGCCGAATTTTCAAAAAGTAGAAATGAGGGGTTGTTCTTTCTTGAATAGCTAATCGATAGGCTTATTTGCTATTTCAATATTTGGAAAGATTCGTCCTTTTTGCTATCCTTTAAAAAACTATTTCTCTAACTTAGGAACTTTTGTCGAAATACACTTTTTTTCAACACAATTTCTTTCCTCGAAAATGGTGTTAGCATTATATGTTATCAATTTTGGAAGGAAGGGTTGAAAACAAAATAAACAAACATGCTAATAAAACCTGCACATTTGAAAATACCGGTCGACAATTTACATAAAGAACTGTTAGATATTTTTCGAATTAGAGTAACTTACTTTTGAGTAGTTTACCAACTTTATTACTATTTATGACTATTTTACGACTATTACCTCACAAATCATATTTCAGGACATAATAGTTATTTAATAGAAAGTAAATCATTATCTTTTTTTAACTTAATTATTTTCAATAACGTTAATAATTCTAATTGAAAAAATAATCATTATCTTTTTTTAACTTAATTATTTTCAATAACGTTAATAATTCTATATTTTGAATAACCGTAATTTTATTAACCTACACTCAAGATAAACAATAATTGTAAACTGTACCTTAGGTTAACTGTTATTAAATCAACCAATTGATGAACAAAAGCGGTGTTTACAAGTTTACTTTGATCAAAAAATAGTTTATTTACTGTTATCTATTAAAGAAATTATTTGCAATATAAAATGTTGGTGTGATAAAAGGCCAATTGTGCAGTGGTAAACTGTTATAATTAATTGGTTATTCATGAAGAAGTGCATATTTCTATTGATTAGCCCGATCAAACAAGGAATTGTCAATTTAATTTCTCAGTTAAATAAAGTATGAATTTTTTATAATAAAATTATTACGCATACGCCATAGTGTACCATCAAGTTAAATCTTGTTCATTTAATGCAGTTTTCTTTATTTGTGTCTTTAATCAAATTATTGAAACCAATAAACATTCTTTGAATTGAGTTGTTCTTAAAGATTCTTGAATAATAAATCACATAAGAAATCCTAGTTAAAAAGTTATCCAAATGTTTGTTGCTGGGGCCCCGCAACATAACTCGATTCTATTTTTGGATTTTTACAATGTTAAAAATACCTCAATACAGAACGTTGTTTATATCGATATATGGAAATGTAAATTCATCAATGAACATAAGGTAACACTGAAACACATATTAGGCAAATGTGATACACATCATAAAATTGTCTTTTTATTCAAAATAGCGCCTAAACGACCTTTGATCTAGACTAAAAGAAAATAATAATATATTCGATATAAAAAATTCATAAAACGAAACAAATATAAATAAAAACAGGTTATCCAATATATAATATAATTTTAATAATTTTTTATTATTTTTGTTATTTTTTTCTTCGTTAAAAACAGGTTATTCATTCGGCAAATGTTTTGTTTTTGTTTGATTTACTTAATTTTTTTTGTTTTTAATTTGGCAAATTCTTGCAATTTATTACTTTTAATTTGTTTTGTTTAAGCATATTGATACAAGAAAGAAATGATGAATAGCAATGCAAAAAAAAACTTTCTATTTTGTTTATTTATTTTTGAAAAAATCAAGTTTAAAAAATCGAAGTTAAACTTTTGGACTTAAGTCCAAAAGGGCAATGTTTCAAAATTAGATTTATTTTGGTTGTCGACCTGATATTTTCAGATATGTATCTATCTGTTGCTATATAACAGAAAATAATAGAATACAAAATGTTCAACTAACAGAAACTGTATTTAACATTTTCTATTTCTTACCAATACAATTTGCAATAATACTATTATATCCGGTTATGATTAAAGTAGAATCTGATATAAGTTATCAATCACTAAGGCTAACAACATTAAAAAATTGTGAAATTGCGGCAACGTAATGGTTGAATGGAAGGGTTATTTCTGAACAATATGAAGGCAACATGCATTGTACTTTTAATTCAATTTTGATATTTAGTATAAATTTGAGCGGCAAGCTAATATTATGTATAAACAGAATGTGAAAACTTGTTTACTGTTTTATGAACTAATTCATATATTCGAAAAAAAAATATCAAGCCATGTGACTACTGCAATTTAGGTTCAAAGAAGTTCAAGACGGCTGGCTGTAGACTGAGCTAGCTAAAGGAGGCAATTGAATGTTGCCTTGACGCCTGCAAGTCTATGATGCCGTCATAAATAAAGTCAGATTACTGTAATTATTATAATGCTGGTCTCGGTCTGTTTACTAAGATGTATACGTTATGAGTTGTGATCAATAGCAAATATTTGTTTCTTTCAATTACATTAACCTTCTTTTTTTTATTAAATTTAATTTAATAAGAGCATGTTTAAATAATATTTTGGTTATCATAAATTAGAAGTATGTATATTTGCTTGACAAATAAGCGTTTTCTAGACACAAGTTACAAAATTCAACTGTTTATAAGTTATGTTGACTCTGTTTATTATTGAGGTATATTTAAATTGTTTTTTTTTGCCTTTGTATCAATGCCAAGACAAAAGACCTTGTTGGCACGTGATTTAGTCGAAACGGTTTTTAAGTTTGCACATATGGATACATTTCGTTCGTCAATAATTTATTATTGAAATTCTTCAAAAAAAAAACTAATAAAACAACAGATAAATTCTATATTGATATACATTCAGGAAACTGCGTATTCATGCTAATATACACCTGATTAAATAATATGTACGTAAGTTTAAGGAAAAAAGCTTTTCTTTTCGTATAAACAGAGGCATGTACATTATGTGGTTTTCAGGAGTAGAAAAAACCACACAAACGGTTGATTGACATTATCTTATTGGATAAGAATTAAACCACTCCCCTCAGCAACAAACCAACTAACCAAGCAAAAAAAAAAACAAAAAAAAGATAAATATTAATAAATAATAATTAAACTTTCAACCCCAAATTTGATTGTGACATTCATGTTGTCTTTAATTATATAAATATTAATTTAATGAGGTTGTTAAGTTTGCAAAAGCTTTTCTAAATGAAAATGAAGTCAGATTTGAATGCAACTTAAAAAAACAAATCCAATTCTTCAGATGGTAGACAAAATTGCATCACATTTGCCATTTGTTTTGGCTGTATATTCATAAATTAAAGTTTTTAAAACACAAACATTTTTATCAACATGAAAAAAACACTTAATTGAATAAAACAATATCGGTAAAAATAAACAAATAAAATCATATAGCAACAGGTGGTTTTAACTGTTCAAAGTTAAAGTCTGCCATTTTTTGATCGGCATTTTACAATTTGTCACTTTTTAAGCGGATAATGGGCAGGTTGAATTTATGTAATTTCATTTTAAGTTGACAGGAATTTTAGTCATGAAAAATCTTCCTAACTCATTTTACTCCTGTAACTAAATTTATGTTCGGAAAATGAAGGAAGACTAAAAATCTATTACACGCTAAATACGCGTGTAGTACTCCCTGGCTCAATAGTGTGGCTGAAGACTGCAAGAATGCTTGTGTGCTATTAGTTACTAGGCCTTGCTCCTCCATGCAGTGTCTTGCCTCAAATTCATACATAAATATTTAATTAAAATAGTTAAAAATTTTGTTCATCTTTGAAAATGAAATCTTTTCATTTGAGAAAACCAAATTTTTCATTTTTAATTACAGTTTGTTGTTTGGTAAAATACCTTTTTTTGTTTGTCCCTTTGTTCAATTACACTTGCGTTATAAATTTTAAGAGAAGTTGCCCAAGAAGCATTTAATTTTATTTACACAAGTAAATAAATTTTGTTTTGCGCACATGTTTGTGGTTGTTTGCACTGCGTGCGTGCGTTAATTCACAATAAGTATTGTCTGTCAATGTGCCATGTGTGTCGAAATTTGCTCAGACACGTTAATCAAATAACAAGTTGAATAAACGACTGCGAGAAATCATAAATGATACTTGTGCCGATGCATTTCCATATTAGGCCATGAAATGTTTACATAGATGTCTGGTTAAATAAACCCTAACTTCGAGGTTTATTGACACATTCGTTTAAGCTGGAGCATTATTTGAAATAATAGGCAAGTTCAAGAAGGAGATTTGTGAGATATCAGATATTTTTTTAATATCAGATATTCTTCTCAGAACTCTGTATTTTTTTCTTTTGGAAATTTTTAAGACAAAAATCTATCCATGAACATCGTAACTTTTTTGCTCAAATGTCACTTAAAACACCAAAAAAATATATAACTTAACAAAATGATTGATTTTAAAATTCAATGATGATTGCATTTACAAGTAAAAAATCTGAAAAGAAATCACAATCACATGGGGAAAAAAAAAAGATCGAGCTACATAATATCCAATGTATTCGACAAAAAGAGCAAACAAATGTCATTGCAAATGATTTAATAAATTTGCTGATTTTATTTTACGAAGTAGCAACAGCAAGTCTATAAGCGAACACCGTTTATAAAAAAAACAGGCGCTCTGAAGTGAGGTAAAAAAAGGCATAACAATTTGATTGGTTCTATTAGATTAAGACAATTGGATTTCGTTTTTAATGGGGGTGATTTCTGAGTGCAAATGAAATTAACCCAAGAACTCTATTATTTGCTTATTTTCAGTGAGCGAAATCTTTTTGTGATATAAGAACAGATGAACTTCAAAGCCACGGGGAAAAATTAAATAAAAAAGTTTGTTAAAAAAGGTGATGAATGGTATCAAGCTTTTGCAGCATAATTCAGATACATGCAAGTGTCTTGAGACGAACTACGTAAACTAACTCAATTTTTAGCTTGTTCTCTTCTCTTAAACCCGTTTGCTGAATCGAAACTTAAGCATTTAAGTTCTAAATAAATCCTTATGTGACAGTTTACGCAGAGGAAAAAGTAGGGAATAAGAGTTTATGTTCAACATAAATTATTTAAGTTTCGATTCAGCAAATGGCCCTTAGTTGATTAAGCTGATTAAGATTCATTCATCTACCTTAGTCTGCATCGTTCTTAACAACATCCGCCAAGTATCTTTAGATGAAGTACCTTATAGAAACATGCTACAACTATTAAGGTATATAGTCCGGAAAAGTAAAAAAGAAACGAATTCAACTTCGCATTTCTCTTGCATTTGTGACGACCAACAAATCAAAATACAAATTTGTAATCTAAATATAGAAAAAGAATTTAGAAAACGAAGGTAATTTTACGTGGCATGTCAACGTGTCGTCAATTTATCCGCTGTGTTCCCTCCTGAAACTGAGAACGAAACGATTAATGTCGAATATCGGAATTGCTCTGAATGAAACTTATTCAGCAAATAGTTTTAGAGAAAGTAGTCCAGAAATGCTGTTCGAACAATTTTGATTTTGATAAAGCAAATAATTGCTTGATGTTACGTGAATTAGTTTCATCCCAATGTCCACATTTTATTATTATTTTATATTATTGAATGGAAATCATTTTATCTTAGTAAAAGCTCAATGTTATTCAGCTATTAAGTAAACACAATACTTATTGATTGAGGCAGCAAGCGGAGGAAAGGAGAGGCTGCCGCAATTAAATGGAATTTTACAATTTAGACTTCTGCCAACATAAACGTTTTCTTACTTGTATACATATTACATTTTTTTTATGCAAAATTTCAACCACTTTTTATAATATTCTAGAATAAATAAGCAAATCCTAATAAGATTGGGCTTTTTTAAAAGTTTGCACCACCCTTGCGATAATTAAGTCGTTTACTTAATAAGACTTTAGGTGAATTAATTGAGGTAATAAGATTTATGTACATCCAGCTAAATCGGTGTTATCCTATTACTGTGCATCTATTCAATAATCCAATAAAGCTTGCTTATCCATAGACTTTTATAAGGCCGGTACCGAAATATATAACCTAAACCTAAAAAAAAAACATACTCAAAAAAAACAGTCAAGTATCAAGGCATACTCAGTTTATTTGAGAGCATACTTCCACCTTACAACTAAAATGCCAAGGGTTATGACAAATCGCATAACAGCCATGCTGGGTGAGGTGAACGAATTATTTTGCAGGGATGACAAAATTAGTCTTTTTTTCCAGATACATAGAAGGTATGTGTACGCATAAATTTCTCCCGTCAACGGCCTTGAAATTGATAAAAAGTTGACAGGTATTGATTTAAAGTTCCTGTCTTTTTTATATGATTTTCCTTTGTGAACTTTTTCCGGCCTTAAACTAACACTGAATTCAATTTGTCAGGTGGTCACACAACAAAAAGTATGCATTTGACGGAAACCTAAGCATTGGAATTAACCCTTCAGGTACATCAGCATTAGAAGACATTTTCACTTTTTCCGGAATTATCGATCTAGGTATATCATTCATATGCTGCCTGACTGAAGAATTCAATTCGTCATTGTCTACGTTAATTGACCTGTCATTACTTCAGCCGAACTAACTGCGACATTGGTAATCGCCAAATTTAATGCAAAACAAATCTGTACCTATGTATATCTCCTTAACTCTGTTCATTTTTTGCAAAACACGTAAATCTCAAAAATATATCACAATTACCTATAAACTGTTCAAAGGTAAAAGAGCAGATATATTCTTAGAATAAACTTTCTTCAGTCAAATTAAATGCCAAAATAAATAAGTTCAAAAAAGCACAAAAAAAAGAAGAGAAAAAGCCAACAAACAAAATACAAATTACGAGAATCACAAGCAAAAGTCACAAGCAAACCATTATTAACTCAAACTAAATTTGCACATACAAAAAAAAAATCATGTCCGTTCGGCAAGTATCAACTGAACAATCAATAAAAAACGAAACGACACTAAATTATTGATTATAAATGCAGACTTTTTGGCCTTGGCCTTGAAAATAATGTTTGCTGGAAAACTAACTACATAGTCATGAATTTTCTTTTTTTATAATGAAAAATTGAATACATAATGGACAAGATTAATAAACTTTTCCCTTTATACCAGACCATAGTTCAAAAGTTATGTAAAAAAAAGAAATTAAGAGAACAAAAAAAATAAACTTAAAATACAACCAAAAAGTATTTTTGAATCTCAATCTCGTGAGAACACAAATAAACTTATTTTTTTTGCGATTCAAAAAAGATTCCTTCGAGCAAATCACTTTTTGATTACATAATAACTAAAAATTTCATTTTTTCAGTACAGTTGTTCCACACAAAAAATAAAATAATTAAGAAACCAAAAAAAAACACTTGTACTTGTCTCATGAACTTCAATTATTCAACAATTTAATGAAATTACATATTTCTTTTTTTTTTTTGTTAATCAATGAGAACAAAAATTAACACTAGTTTCCTAAAGAAGGGAAGGGCTTCTCCAAGGCAAGAAAAATCGAGACAAATTCAGTTCAATTTGGGTCACGAGTTTTTTACTTCTAAACGATTTTGTTTTTCTTTTGTTAAATTTTAAAACTTTTATTTCAACGAGATAACTACTAACCAGGTGATTTCAGTGATTGGTTTTTTTAAATATTTTTTTGTTGCAACCGAATAGATTTATTTAGTGAATTTCCAGATGCACGGCAGTCAGAAGTGCATAAGAAAATTTATTTAACGCGACGACGAGAGCTTTTTCGATTCCCCTTCTGGTCGAGGGAAACGTTCTGTAATGACTGAGAACCAAAAAAAAGTTCTGTGTTCGTTTGGTGGTGGTTCAGTGAGTAGCAGCGCAGAGCTTTGAATCACTGGATTTCAATCGAATTGGATTGAAGATGGTGGTAGTGGCGTATTGAAGGGGGGTGCTCAGGGGACTCAAACCCCCTCAAGCGTACAAGTTAAAGTAATTATTTAAGTAATTTCGTCATAATGTACATGATTAACTGTAACTTTTTCGTAAATCTTAGAGATTTAGATGGAGGTCCGATACTCGAGTGTTGGGGTACCTTTTATCAGATTTTTGTATCTATCGACCGTTTTTTGAGTATAATAAATTGTTGGGAATTCTTTACATTAAATTATGTATTCAAAAAAAAAACCTTTGTTAATTAAGTTGTCTTAAAAAAATAACCATAAGATTTATCCAATGCGTGATATTTACTTAAAAATAACATAGCATAAAAAAAGTAACCAACTCGGTTAAATTTAGGTTAAATGTTTTTGGCAGATGGTTTTATTTTGTTTTTTTTTTTTTTTTATTAAAGAGGAGTATCATGGCAAAAAGAGGCAGAGAAAAATATTAAACAATAAGGCATACAGCTGAAAATTATTTTATTCACCTCAATAGTGTCAAACATTTAATAGAGGTAAAATATTTAACCCAATTCACACACGGCCTTTAAATTTGCTGGTATCTAAACCTGAACCTCAAATTGTAACAGAAAATTAATTTAACTAACAATCATTCATAAATCTATTTAAAAAATTAAATGTTGATTAAGTATAAGTAGTTTAAATTTGAATTTGGTAATAACCACAAATTTATCTTATATTTAAGTTTGAATTATTGTAACAAGAATTGTAATACATATTTAAAAAAAATCGAATTTAAAAATCTTTTAATTTTTCTTAAAGTCTGAACTATATCAAAACACAAAGTGAAAAGAGTACAAAAATGTTTAAAATGTTTAAATATTTAAAATTTTTAAATATCACATTAATATAAATTTGTTTTTGTAATTTTTTACTTGTTATACTTTTTGAATAAACCTATTAAAAACAACGCTCTAGACAATAATCAACAAAATAATTAAATGACAGATTACAGAAGCATGATAATAAAAAAAAATCAGGATGAATTTAAGTGGCATTTTATACAAACAGAAAGATCTTAAGTCATCCTAAAAAAAACTTTATTTCTTTTTGCTCCAAAAACTACATTAAATTTCAAATCGAAATAAAGTTTTTTTTAGGACGGCTTTACTTTCTGTTTGTGTAAAATCTTTAGACTTTTAAGAACTCTGAAAAAATAGATATTTCAATGCGAAAGAAGGAGATGGTAGCAGAAGTAGAAGTTTACTGAGAGCAGTAAGATGTTACTAAAGCAGTGCTGGAGATCGTAGGAAAAATTCCCTTTTGTGGGAATATTGACATCAAAAGAGAAAATGGGAAACCCGCCTGGTTTAGTGGGAATTTCTTTTTAAACTGAAAAAATTATAATTTTCACAATGTTTTAATAAGTTTTTGAAAAATAAAAGTGTAAACATATAATTCTTATGTAATTGCTTTAAAAAAGGTCTCCTTTTAAGAATAATTTACTTCATTAACTCGAATTTTTAAATCCTAATTTGGCACTAAACGTAACAGAATAAATTGTAAAAACTTAACAACTCCTATGGCAATTTTTTGAATGTGCCATTTTTGACCCCCTCTAACTTCCACACCAAAAAAGCCAGTAATTAAAAACTCGCTTCATTTGTTGAGCTGGTCAAAACCAAACTGCTCACAAATTTAAGCTTTGTACGATGAGTAGTTTCTGAGATAAAAGTCTTAAAAAATCGCGAAAATCGTAATTGACTCACTGACAGATCATCAAAATTATGAAGTACTTCCCGCTATCGTAGAAACTTGAAATTTTACACTGTGAAATCTCATCATGTGGAAGGAAAAAATCGAAAATTTGAGACTTTCAATTCAGGGGACGTGGTAAACGCCCATTTTCATCGAATTTTCATCAATTTTATTATAGAGCAGAATCTTGAAATTTCGGAGAATGGTAGAGTTGGTAGTTTATACAAAGGAAAAAATTTACAATTTGAGAATTTTAGCCAGAGGACGTGGCAAGCGCCCATTTTCACTGAATTTTCATCAAATTTAATAGAACTTCTGTATATGGTAGATCCTTGAAATTTGGTAGAATGGTAGAGTTGAAAGTTTAATTAAATTTTCATCAAATATTATAGAGCACTTCTGATTATCGTAGAATCTTGAAATTTGGGAGAATGGCAGAATTGGTAGTTTACACAAAGGAAAAAATTAATAATTTGAGAGAGATTAATAATTTCAAGAGAATAATTGACAGGGGCGTGGTAATCGCACATTTCCGCTGAATTTTCATCAAATATAGAGATTTTAAATTCTACAGCAATACCTTGCAAAAATTAGTGAAATCACTACAAAAACATTACTGTTAAAAAAAAGAGCCAAGTGCTCCTATGTTGAAATTATGCTGGCACAAAAAGTACTGAGATGTAAAAGTTTACCAAGTTCTAAAGTTTGGTTTCAAATTTGTATCAATTAAATTTTTATTATTAACTTGGCAATTTTTGAAATAACTTTAAAAATCGGTAATTTAAAGAAAAATTTTCAAGAGAACAATCAAAATTTTGTTGATACAAATTTGACACCAAACTTTAGAACTTGGTATGCTTTTACATTTCAGTATTTTTTGCGTCAGGAGAACTTGGCTCTTTTTTTAACAGTAATGTTTTCGTAGTGATTTTATTTACTTAAAAGGTCTACAAAAAATTAAAAGAGCAACAAAAAATAATTGAAAAATTTTACACGTCAGCCCCCTTCAAATTTTTTTTCTGAATACGCCACTGACATGGTGACAATGGTGGAAATGACTATAGCCGTGTTGTATAGTGAAGAAGAAAAGGAGGCAACTACTGTACATTATCTACATACGTAATCAACTTTTTATTATTTTTTTTCGGGCAATGAGAAGAGAATTTCTTATTTTCTAGAATCAAATCTTATCTTGTTGTTATGACGGCGAGTAGAGGAGGTGTGCAAACAAATAAATTATTTGCGCAATTCAATGACATTTTCTCTTATAGACCAAAAAGCGGAAGGACAAATATTTTTTTCTTTTTCTGATTTGATTATGAAAGACATAAAGTTCTTATAGAAAAAAAGGGAACGTAGTTGTTTTATTTTGGTGTCAGGTAGAGAAGGAGGGAGGTTATACAAAAAATTTAATAAACGAGCCCCCATCAAAGTACTTGAGATTAGAGGAACCCAAAGAACTTTACCAAACAAATTCATACTCAATGAGCACATGTATAATAGCAAGCTCTTGTTTGGTTCATTCTCTCCTGAGAAGCTTTGCTAACTCTGAATTGTTATGATTTGACAGAAGTTATCGAGGGTGATTCACACGCCCTCGATATTGAGCAGGATATTGTCGCTCGCAACGTGTTTCTGGTTGTGGCAAATATTCTATTCACTTGCAAACAAGACGACACACAGTCACTGAACTTGTTAACATAACAAATCCTCGAAATCACTTTTATTTTCGAGATTAACTTTCACCCGAAAGAGTTTAGAGAGGCTAGGCAATATCATCATCATCATAAAATTTTGGTGACGTGAAGACAAAAAATAAAGATTTATCAAATTAAAAATTAAAAATAAAAATATTTTTATCTAATAAATGTTATCATTTACATTTTTTTTGGAATAATTAATAAAATTATTTTGTATGTTACCTTTTTTTCTCCTTATTTTTTAGGTGTCCTCGGGATTATGAGATAATTTTTTTCTTTTGTTTATTTGATCGAAATAATGATTCACTTGGTATTAACTTGAAGACGAAGATTTTGGTTGAATGATAGTTGATTAAGAAATTTAAATTAATTAAACAAAATATATGGGTCGATCCCGATCGGAAATTGTAAAAAATATTATAGTTCTTGAGCCGAAAAGCAAAACCCACTTGATTTTTCGAGTGAATGAAGACAGTGAACGTAAAAATTAAATTTTTTTTTGTGATAAATGAATTTTTTTTTTTTGGTTTGTCAGGTTGGTAAATGTTATGAAGTTGGATAGAGTTGAAATGAAAAGTAAAATGGTTGTTGTCTAGGATTGGAATATATGCTCTTTAGAGCATGCAATGAAACGATGAAATTTGTATGATAAAAATGTTGATTGTGAATTATATTAAGAAAATATAGGGTGATTCAAAATGCATTGGCCTTTAGAAATGGAAAAAGTACAAAAGTGAATATTTTCCAAATTATATTCATGCCTATTATAGAAGACGCAGTGACTCAGTCCCCGGGAATCTACTCGATCCGCAACCGAATCAAATTTCAATCTGTGAACTCCCCGGGATGAACTGTATTATCCATCCACGAAAACACACTAAACTGCTTACCGACATATGTCATTGTTGACACTTACATAGCCAAATGTCTTTCTATCACTTCCGCACCGGCGGCTTCGGTAATACGAAATGTTGTGAAAGTGACTCTCACTCCCGCCGCAGTGCATCTGCGTCTTCGGTAATAGGCATGATTTTGTTAGTTTGCATTTTTTTTCCGACTTATAAAAACTTACAAACCTTTTGCAATGTTTTGATTTTCGTTTTATTTTGGTCATAAACAAAAAAACGGAGAAAACAAAATATTTTTACTTATGTAGGTATCTACTTGTAAATATTGACGAATGTTTAAGGCTTTTATGTACTTTGAAATTTTTGTATTTTGTCAACATTAAAATCGTGTTTCGACTAGAACATAAATAATGATATAATTTCGGAAATTCACCAAAAAGTCTTTTCATTGCAAATTATTTCATTTCGTTTGACAGCTCATTTTTGCTTTTTTTTTTATCCCACTCGCCATGTCATAAATTTAGAGCTGAACCATGTTTTCCATGTTGCCATGGCGACATTGGGACATGGTGACATGGCGACATGGCGAAATTGCGACATGGCAGCATAGCGACATGGCGACATAGCGACATTGCGACATGGCGTCATAGTGACATGGTGACATAGCGACATGGCGACACATAGCGAAATGGCGCAATATAGTGACATGGCGATATAGCCATAAACAAAAAATACCAAGACTGGAAAATTTCGTACGTCTTTCCCCCCAAAACCCTTTTGTGTACAGTGCTGTCTGTGAATATATGTGAAAGCCACCACGTTGGTAAATGACGTTAACACGCACACATTTATAGATTCACGACATTCACCACACATCCAACACGAACACAACGATAGGTTCACGACATTCACCACACCTCCCAGCTTGTAGGCAAACGTCAGTTGACCGCCGAGTTTCCAGTCTTGGTATTTTTTGTTTATGGATATAGCGAGATGATGACATATCGACATGGCGACATAGCGACACGGCAATTGACCCTTAATTAAGCCTTTCTTTCATTGTTAAAGTGGGGTATAGGATTTTCAAATGCACCACATGTGGCATTCCCAAATCTTAACTTCAATATTATTTTAGCCGCATTTTAAATAACAAACAAAAATTGTCGAAGCTGTAAAAATGAAATGATTAATTTTTCATTAAATTGAGATCGAGAATGTTTAGCAATATTGGGACAGTGACGGTGTAGATTTTTTTTTGTTTTAATGCAAAGAATTTTGCTTTCGCTATGATTTTTATTTATTTGTATTCCTTTTTTTTTTGTGCGGTGTTTATTTGTAGAAATTTGAATTTTATTGTAGCTATTGTAAAGAGCCCTTGCTAAGGCCCAGAGCTATATTCCCATTTGTCCTCCCGTTATTTCGGCCCTGGCCATGTCAGTCATACAAAATCAACAAGATTTAAAAAACTACACAACCTATCAACCGTTTTTAAGGTTTTATTACTTTCTTATGAGGTGTTATAAGAAATATTTGATGAAAGGATTTGTATCTACTTTTGAACCACTGTATACATGAGTTTCCCACATTCTTCTTATTTGAGTAGGAAGTGTCAACATTTTGATGGAATAGCGAGCAGAGTCTCCAAAAAAATGGCTAATTGAAGCTCTTTAAAGCTAAATTGATATTACGTGTGAAATTGACGCAACCCGCAAGTTCAATAAACAATATTAATGTTTTATTTATATAAAAATAATACTATGTTTGGAATCTTGATAGAAGCAAAAACTAACTAATACTCTAAAAGGAAAACTATGAGTTGTTACCCGCGCAATGCTTTGGCATTACACTGACTCCATTATCAAACTCAGCAGGGGACAGGTTTCCTATAAGACACAACGACGTAATCCCCCTCAATTATAATAGGAGTGCTTCTCTATGATATCTTGCAACTAGTATTTTCAATAACCAGAACCTATATGAATGAAAGTTACAGAGAAGAAAGTTTTTCTCATCATCTCAAATACTCACAAAAATTTCGATTTCATTTGAAACCAAGTCCTCTCAGAGGTTACAACATTATTTTATTTTTGTCTTTGTTTTCAAGTTCAAGTGGATAAAGTGTTTTGTTTTTTCTAATTTAATATGCGTACCTATTTACTTGCTTTTATAATTGGATTCGTTTTAAACGCAGCTCAAGCTCAAAATTCTAAGGTTGGTTAGTTAAAATTTCAAAGTTATCAAAGTTACCATCGAAAAATGTGACTTGAGGTTTAAAATTAACACTTAATTGCAACAGACCAAAAATTACTCAACTATGCCTTAATTTTAAATTTGCCTTTTTTCCAGAAAACCAAATGCTTAAACCCTCCAAGAACGGCCAAAAGGGTTGAATTATATATAAAAGAATGTCAAGAAGACGTCAAGAATAAATTGATAAAAGGTAATTCCAAAAGTCCTATAAACACCTAAAAATAAGGACCCACAAATAAAATGATAACACCCTTCTACTTTCAGAAGCTTATCAAATTTTGAAAGACGAAGGCAACGATGATGAAAAATTAATTGAAGATGACTATGGTGATGAGAGTTTTGATCCACATTCATATGACTATCCTGATAACCATCACGATAGACTTATGCGAGCCAAAAGAAGAAGCTATAGCCACATTTACCATCCGACATTGGTTCCATATGAAGACAAACGTATTGCTGGGGTATGTATGCATTATAAGTATTCTTTTTTTTTTAAAAAGTGCAATGTCATTTTTGTTTGGCCAAAACAATAACTTTTGATCGTACCGTGTGAATGCAATATAATTAACCCTATTCTTGCAATTTTATTGGCGTCTTCGTCTTGGTCTCGGTCGTGGGCTGCGATTTTGGTTATACACTGTGAGAAAATAAAATTGAAATTTTTAATGGGGACTTTTAATAAAATGGAGAGTGAATAAATTTGGCTTATAAGAGAAGTTAGTGGCTTAGTTGCAAAGTGTGGACAAAAGTGAAAATATTTTTTTTCTCGCTAGCGCAATTTGTTTGGAAAAAAAGTATTCAAATGGTTTTTTAGACCAAAAATAAGCTTTCTGCAGAATTTTTGTAATTTTTTCATTTCGAGAAATCATCAAAAATCCAGTTTTAAATTTTTCACTTTTGTACTTTTTCACTTTTTAGGTCAATGTAATTAAGGCTTAATTAACATACGAAAAAGAGAATCCATTGAAAAATAGTAGTAGGGGTACCCCAAAATAGTGTTTTAGGTCCTATTATTAACACGTAATATACCTCAAATTAATAGAAAACACAATCGCAGCTATATTTTGTTGAAGACACCGCTAAAAAACATAACTTAACCTCAAGGAAAATAAATTGCTAGATAAATTGGTAAAACCTGCATTAAGTTGTAATTGGCAAGAGGAGGAGTCTTTTAATGCGGTAAAAATTCTTACACTTTATTGAGCACGCGTGTTCTAGAATTAATATAAGCTTTTTGATATTTGAATACCTACTTACGGAAAAAACATAGGAACATTTTGGGTACTGACTGCTTTTTGAGGTCAGTTACGGGTGTTATCCAGATTTTCGATTCACCTGTTGCTAACTAGCAACTTGCTTTAAAATTACTCTTGATCACGATGGTACTATATTTATAAACAATCGTTTTGATCTTGGATTTGGTTATCTTGAATTTTTTTTTCTGGAACAAATATTGTAGTTGTGTAGTGTGCACCTACATCTTGGAATTGTTCTCCAAAACATGTAACTAGTTCTGTACCCTTCCAAGTGTTAATTTTGTATGGTCTTTCCTTTTGCAAGTTAAAAAGATTCTTATCTAGAAATATAAATGTAAATCTCATAAATGATAGAATGATTAATGTTTCCAAAATATTAATAGACAACATAAAGTAATGAGCAAACTATAACTACAACACGGAAACTAAGAGAAGAAAACGAAAAATGCATATGAATATAATAAAACAGGGTGGTTTCAGCTAAGTTCGATGGAATTTGCAACTGAAAAGAGTTTTCTTTTTCCACAATTTTTATAAACTTAAAAGGTAATAAAATAGTTTCAAAGGATCGATAAGTTAAATCGAATTTTAAAAGTGAATAATTTTTAAATACAAAAAGTTACACATACACCGTGGTGACTCACTTTAAAAATATTATTTTTTAAGATAAAGGTGTCGAATGGAAAACTAGAAAGCATCAAATATTTAAACACATCACAAATTTTTAGGAAGACTACTACCTTTTGTGGTTAACAGATAGGAGAAAGCAAGAAATTGAATAAATGCGTCGTTATATATGAAAGTGGTATAAGTCCATGTAGAAAAAAACCATTAAGATGACTTTTAAACTAACCGCAATTAAATGCGCCCAACAATTCCTGGTTTTTTTAAGTCCTGTGTTTGAGAAGAAATCATGTGGTGACTTTCCCCATTTTCTTCTGCATTCATCTGCAAATAAGTCGAAGTAAGACCACCTAATTTACCTAATTTTTCAAATGATTGAAAAGTGGAGGCAAAGTTTTTTTAAGTGAGGGGAGGAACAAACGGTCTTAAAAATCCAATAATTTTGTCTTTAAAAAAATTGTATATGTATTTCTTGATCAAACTTTGAAGAACAACTTATTTGTACCAACTACAGATATAACCAGAATTATATATCGTTGTAAATACAATTTATTGTGTCGAGCTTTAATATCCAAAACGCACTGTTCGAGCCGATTTCAATGAAAATTTAAATACAGAAACTTTAATTATCCGTAATATTAACATTTGGCAAAATAAAAACTAAAACTTGGAACATTCCACCTATTAGTTCAATTCTCAAAACTCTAGGTTCAAGCTTCAGTTAATAAATAAATAAGAACTTATAAATTAATAAGAACTTATAAAATAATTTGCGACTTTCTTGCAACTCAATAACTTTGGACACAAATACAACGCAACAAAAGTCCATCTTTTATAACTAGTTTCAGCCAATTACCATGATCTTTTTATTTATCTAACAAATTATCACATCCCGTTTCTTTTTAGATGAGTTTCTTGTTCGTGCCAATGCTAATAGTTATATCAGTGCCAAGAAGTAGAAGAATTAAGATGTTTGAAATAAAAGTGATCAATCAAAGCTATGCTTAAAAACAATATTCTTGTTACTTTTCCATCAGTGTAATTTTTGTTCCTACCAAACAAAAAAAAAAAACATGTAATTGTTCAATGTTAAATGTCTATGCAGAAAGTCATGGCCCTTATCCATAATGTGCATGTTAACGAATTTATATAAGAATGTTTATTTTTGTTAAAATTTCCCATAAATGATCTCTCAACAAGCATCTCTTTTAGCACAAGTGAAGAGTCAATTAAAAACAATACAAAACTAAATAAATCTTCTTTTACAGTGCCTGCTGCATTGCGTGTATGCAAAAAACAATGCTATCGACCAAATGGGATGGCCAACACTAGATGGCCTTGTAGACTTCTATTCGGAGGGTGTCAACGAACATGGATTTTTTATGGCAACTCTGCGAGCTGTTAACCAGTGTTTAAATGTTGTTACTGTTAAATATCATGTTAATCGACGAAAATTACCCGAAAAGGGCCAAAGTTGTGACTTGGCGTTTGATGTTTTCGACTGTATTTCGGATCAAATCACTGGCTATTGTTTGGACCACTTCCGGCAAGCATGATAATATAATAATGATATGGGAATATTTTTTCCCATAAAGGTTTTATGTGTTTTTTATGAATGAAAAACAAAGCACAGTTACCAACAATGCTTTATAATTTTGTATGTTAATACAGTAAAATAAGGAGAAAAAAGGGGTAAATCTCGGAATGAATGTTAGTAGAATTTTTTTTTGCTCAATATCTTCCTTTTGCCATTCTATAACATATCTCAAAAGTCTAGAAAAATCTCATGTCCGCTTGTCGCGATTTCAAGGTCAAATCGCGAAATGGAGATTTTCAAAATTAGCACAAATAGGCTATGGTATTATATACACATATGATACATGATTTCAAGGAATTTTTTAATGCTGATTCCAAAAAATCTAAAATCAAGACAATCTGACGTCTCTGGAAAAAGTTATACCTGTTTTTCATCTGTCAACTCATATTATTATAACAGTTGCAAACTTACTGCCGAAAAACCCTTAAAAGTTATGGTAGATGAACCAAATTTTGCATGAAGATTTTAGAATCCATCATTATTAAAAATCAAAACAATCCATTAGAAAAAATATATATACCTACGAAATAATGGTATTTTTTTATGGAGGGGCAAGTTTTAGGATATGCACTAAAGAAGATTCTTGTTCATCTTAGGAATAAGTGCTAATAGGCTAATTTTTTCATTTTAATCTTTGTTTGGATATTCTTTAACTACCCTCAAAAATCTAAGAAAATCTCATGTCCGCAAGTCCTAATTTTCTTGGTTGAAAGATAAGGTGCAGATTTGAAAAAATTGAAAAACTACTCTTCAGATATTTGTGTCAGATCAACATGAATAAGGTACATTACTTTTCAGGGATGGTCATATTGATTTATTTGTGGGTTTTGTTGGAATCAGGGTTAAAAAATTACTTGAAATGATATGGGTTATGTTGGTGTACATATAAGAATCTAAAGTTTTCTTATTATTTTTTTTTAATCTGCACCTAACTTAGTTTAACCTGGAAAATTAGAACTTGCGGACATGAGATTTTTTTAGATTTTTGACATAAGTTATAGAATATCCAAACAAAGATAGAAACAAAAAAATTAGCCTATTAGCACTAATTCCAAGATTGTACCAGAATGTTTTTAGTGCACATCCCAAAATTTCCCCTTTTCTCAAAAAATACCATTTTGTCATAGATATAAATGTTTTTTTGCATTGCATTGTTTTGATTCTTAATGATAATGGATATGAAAACCCTCATGCAAAATATGATTCCGCTACCATTACTTTTAAGGGTTTTTCGGTAGTAAGTTAGCAACTGTTATAATAATATGGGTTGAAAGATGAAAAACAGGTATAACTTTTTTCAGAGACGTCAGATTGCCTTGATTTTAGATTTTTTGGAATCAGAATTAAAAAATACCTTGGAATCATGTATCATATGTGTATATAATACCATAGCCTATTTTTGCTAATTTTGAAAATCTCCATTTCGCGATTTGACCTTGAAATCGCGACAAGCGGACATGAGATTTTTCTAGACTTTTGAGATATGTTATAGAATGGCAAAAGGAAGATATTGAGCAAAAAAAATTTCTACTAACATTCATTCCGAGGTTAAACCCTTATTTGACTGGATTATGTTCACAAACTAATTTTAATAAATTGTGATGATTGTATTCATTTATATTTTCATTGATAAAAGTTTACTTTTAAAAATTTTCAAGCTTTGGTTTTCAGTGATATTTAGTGAGGTTGGGATATTTAAGAAATCTTAAACAGGACTTTGTAACATACAATTGATAAGGAACTTACATCTTGGAAGGAGTAAAGATAACCAAACTAAATCTTGGTTTATGAAAAAGTTGTCAGACCTGATCGGAGCATTAGACTATAAAGAGATATCATTTGGGTGTGGCTTTTGGCCAGGAAGTTCAACATAAATCAAACACTCACACTACATCTCTGCAAAAAAAACCCAAAACGTCATACATAGTCTTCAATGTTCAAAGTCGCCATTCACCGTCAGTCAGAATTTTTGCTATGAATAATGACAAAACTTTTTGTTTCATTTCACCGACCAACTAATGATCACATTTAAAGAACTTTTACAGACACTTTTTGACTTCACTCATTAACGACTAATGTGCATTATAATGAAAATTATTATAAACATATTTCCGTTATATTAATCTATTTTGAAAATACTCTAATATTTCCAAGTTTGAAATATTATTAACAATTCTTAAGAAAGATTCTTATCTAGAAATCTAATAGCAAATCTCATATAAATGATAGAATGATTAATGTTTCCAAAATATTAATAGACAGTAATAAGTTAACTAAAACTACAACACGGAAACTTAGAGAAGAAAACAAAATATTCATATGAATACCTATAGTAAAACAGGGTGGTTTCAGCTAAGCTCGATATAATTTGCAGATTTTTCTTTTTTTATGATTTTGGCACAGCATGTTTAAAATTTTCAATAACTATTGCTTTTCATAGACTTAATAGGTCATAAAATAGTTTTAAAAGATCGATAAGTTAAATCGAATTTTAAAGTGAATAATTACACATACACCATAGTAACCCACTTCAAAAATATTATTTTTTAAAATAAAGGTGTAAAATGGAAAATTAAAAAGCATCAAATATTTAAACACATTACAAATATTTAATTAGAATAACTACAACCTTTTGTGGTAAACAGATAGGAGAAAGTAAGAAATTAAAGAAATGAGTCGTTTTATATGAAAGTGGTATAAGTCCATGTAAAAAAAACCATTAAGTTGACTTTTAAACTAACCGCAATTAAAGGCTATCTCTTTTCCAAATAACATATTGCAGTCAGTGGATGGGTACTTACTCAATTTTTATATTTGAACATACAAATCAGTTAAATTTTTGTTTTTGATAAAATAAATGGATTATTAAATAATATTTTATGAAAAGAATGCAAAATGTGACTTATACCACTATTAAATAAAGAAGAAACATGCCAACGCGTTTATGAACCAATTGAGTGATGAAAAACTATTTAGCTAGTTAATTTTGATCACCATATTTCAATTTATAATGCGAATAATTTGTATTATTTATTTACTATTTATCGGTGTGCTGAAATATTTGCTTTTGTATTCACAATCATTTAAGATCTTACTCTTTAAAAACGAAAGAGAATTTTCGAAAACATGGACTTTTTAAAAATATATTATCAAGTGGGACACTGTGGCGTATGCGTGATTTTTTTTTTGTTAAAACTTAAATGATTTAAAAATAAAATTTGAACTAATTAACAGCACCTTTGTAAATAATTTTCTGACACAACATCTGAATTGAAAAAAAGTAGGTTGAATTGATTAAAAAGGATATAAATCATAAATTCTTGGATCACTACAAATTTCTTGCTTTAATTTAGATAGAGAGAAGCAAAAACACGACCAATTATGTTTTGGAAATTTAGCGATTCTGTGTTTCCTTTTTTACGGTAGCTTTAAAGTAATATACAAAAAAAAATTAAATGGAAAAAATTTAATAGTGACATTTTTTTCATAGAACGGTAAGGGTGGTCACTGGGGGCTTAAAACCCAAAGAGGATTTTACGTTTAAGGGAATAGTATTTTCAAATAAACTAAGGAAATGTGGGTCATAGAGAAAAATTTGTTAAGGTAAAATTGAAAATAAAATTTTCCCTAGTTTCAATGAATTTAATAGGCGCTTCCAGCGAGATCAAGCTGTCTGCAATCTTACAACCCAATTCGTTGGAGATCAAATTCAACTAAGAGAAATTCCGCCTATTAGACCGGGCGGCCACTGCAGAAACGCTCAACTCATCGAGCTAAAGAAAATTTCAAATGGGAAGTGAAAGAGGGCTATTAGTAGTTACGAAAACCACAGGTCTTCCCGTTCGCATTATGGCACGATTGGTGTGGTAGGTAAAGTGCATTGTGCATCTCATAGAGTTAAAAGACAATATTGGTGTCAAATTAAAGGTGATATTGTCAGCTATCAAAATTCAGAGGTCTTCCGAGTAAAAGTCTGACAGTTTTGTGATACAGCCCGTTTTAAGGTTAGAAGCGATGAAAGTGAGTTTTTTCATAAAGTCTTGTTTTTTGGTATTTTGGTCGATAGACCTCTGGTTTTCAAAAAAAGACATTATTTAATTATTCGTAGTTTTGCATATACTTTGGGTCATTGTTAATAATCTATCAATCTTTTTCCAAAACATCGTTTTATATTTAAATGCTAAAAACTCTTATTTTTATTTTATATTGAAAAAACTCCTTAACTCATCGACCAAAATACCAAAAAACAAGACTTTATAAAAAAAAATCACTTTCATCGCTTCTAACCTTAAAACGGGCTGTATCACAAAACTGTCAGAATTTCACTCGGAAGACCTCTGAAGAAGTAACGGCTTTAGTACATGCAGAAAAATAATGGACCTACCGAGAAGTTTTTTTTTTTGGTTAAAAAAAATGTGTTAAAAATAACGTAGTCTTGGTTCAAAACTACGTATTTATTTTAACCGATCAACTTGTTTATATTGATCAAGAAACTCGGTTTGTTTGAGATTTTAGTAAAAATTTAACCGAGAAAGTGGGTTAGTTTGCAGGTGCTATATTAACAATCTTCTCTGTTAATTTTACACTAGTTTTACGTTATTTTTAACCGATCTTTTTTCTGCGTGTAGTTCAAAATTCCTATAATTCAGGGAGGTGAATTAAAAGGATCAGTCAACTCTGCCCACATTCTCGCCCGAGATTAAAATGCAATCTGCCACCTCATTAATTTTTAATTAAAACTCTGACTGAGGACTCTCTTTTGTATAGTCCTTCCAAAATATGATTCCTCTGTAACGTAGGCTTGATGGAGGTAAGTAAAATGATGTGACACCATAAAGCAAGCAGGTGAGCGAAAAATTTAATTGTATTATCATTTAAAATGTCCAAAATGAAATAGAATTGTACCATTTTGACAGTTAAGTCAAAATTTATATTCAAGCTTTAACACTTATAATGCTTTAAGCTCTTATTTTGATATAATATACTCGTATCATTGCCATAATAAATCTATAGAATTACTCATAATTTGTCTAGATAGGAATGTGGAGAAGATGGTTCCTTATTGCCCTTTTATTGTTGATGTTTTCATCTACATATAAAACATGGGATCACCTCGTTTATTTTCCATATATTTCCTACATAGTGTTGCTGTCATCTTTATTGTCATGCTTCTTTAACCAAAAGTGTTATTCTTAAACTTCCGACTTCCTGCTTTTTGCGCATCCCGCCATTTTTAACTTTTAATCCAAATGTTAAAGTAAATGAGTTAAAATATTGTTTATTTTAGTTAAACAAAAAAACAAACTCTATCGGTCATTAAACAATCTATGAATCATTAAACGTCCCTAACATTTAAATTTATAAATTGAGATGTTGTTCCAAGAAGACATTAAAATTGATCAAACTGTACTGTATATAGTTGTATCTACCTTTTTATTCGTATAGTAAGTTTATTCTTATATTGGGATGCATGAATGCTCACAACACATGAAATGAGTGAGAAAAACCACTTCCCGTAAATTGGTTGTATACTATCTGGGTATTTACGATTATAATTGGCAAGCTTCTGTTCTATAAGAAAAACTCTTTTGTACGTGAAAACGTATGAGAACTTAAGATAATTGAAATCTAACAGCGAAGATAGAAAGAGAAGGGCCATCACCTCAACTTCTTCAAAAGATTCACAAAAGGTGCTAAGAGTGGCAGTGGGTGGTCAAGTGAAACAATATTTAAGAAAAATCTCCCGCTTTTCACGAAACAGTCAGTGTCTATTGTTGTTTATTGTTGGTTCGTTTTGGCGGTTCTCTAAATTTTTGGAATTTATCGGTTCAAAAATAATTTTTATAATCAGGACTTGGATAAATCGTTATTGAAATGTTGAATCTGAAATTAAATTCAGGACTCAAAGGAAGAATAGTGCAACTTACTTTCGTGCATGTGTTAATTCTTCATAGTGCTTTATGTGAAATTGAATATAATAATGTGAATCCAGATGGATCTTTTTCCTATCGGTAATTAATTTACTATATCGTCGGTCTCATAAGAAAACCTCGTAACTCCCAAAATCAAAATTTTGCAGGAGAGACGAAAGAGTAAACAAACAACAGAGTAGTTGGGAAGAAACGCGCTGTGCAAAATTTGAATTTTTGTCTATTTAGATTTTTCGGAATGACCCCAAATTTTCTGGGTTGCTCCGCTGACATATTTTCTAAAGAATGGCATTCAAAAGTCATTTTTGAAAAAAAAATGGAGTTACGAGGTTTTCTTATGAGACCGACGATATCCAGTTTTTATAATCAGAGGAGTGCAAACTGTCAAAAGGACTTTAAGTGATCATTTTTTTTAAGTTTTGTGTGTTATGAACCAAAAAAATATTCAGCTAAATTATAGTTTTACCTTATGAAAAAATTCAAAGAATTTTTCTTCACTCACCTGGGATATCTTTAAAGATAACACCTTCTCAAACATCCTTAACCTTATCAAAAGTTACAATTTTACTGTGCATATGCAATGTGCATACATTAAAAAATGTCCCCTCAACAGACCCGTGAGCATTTTCTCACATTCTATTCTGTAATTATTTTTAAATATGTATTCTTGATTCTGTCACGGAATGTTTCTTATATCTTCTAGCTTTTAGAAGTAAAATACTATAAAAAATCACAAAACATGCAATAGCACAAAATTAACTTACTTTTAATTGACTGCTGCTGTAGTTATTGAGTGTTTTTTGAGATGTAATCATAAAAACTAAAATTCTTGGGATAAAGAAAAACACTTCATCTTATTTTACAGCTGAATATGCAATGCATTTTATTTTAGATAAGATGGCAGTTGTATTTACTTTAATTTTGTACGTCAAAAAGCACTTGACTGGAAAAAAAGGAATAGAATTTAATACATAAACATTACTTTTACAATGTGTTCTACCTAAATAACTGTTCAAATTCAAAATAGTGACAAAAAACTTGCGTCATTAAATCTCAGATATTAAAGAACAATTTTGTTTCCTCAGTCGATATCTTAAAAACTGTAGGTTTTCGGTCTTTCAGCATTTTTGGATTTATGAAAGATCAATTTTTCAAAAACGATAGATTGCATTTTTTTAATTCTTGGTTTTTTAGGCTAATTTATAGGCTAATTAACTAATAAAATCTACAAAATGGCAATCCAACTTTGTCACTAAGGGCCAATTTTTCAATAGTCAGTTAAATAGTCAGTTAGTACTTATTCCTAAGGATAGAGAAAAAATCAATTTTTCAACAGGCAGATATAGCTTATTCCTAAGAATAAATCTATCTTCTTCTTTCAGAGACGAATAAAATTATTCTAAGGAATAAGCTCAATAAAAATATTGTGTCAGTTGTCAAAGCTGTTTTGAAAGAATTTTGAAAAAAATACAGTGGAAAACAAGAAAACAAAAACAATCATGAATAAAAATGACGTTTAATTTTAAATATTTTTGAATTTGACAATTTTTTTTTGTTATTCTGTAGAATTAATTATTCTTGATTGAAAAATTCAATGTTTTTATCTGATTGTTTATGAGTCTAATAACTTTATTCTTCGAACAGTTAACTGACTGGTTATTAGAAGATTGAAAAATTGGCTCTAAATATAAAATATATTAAAAAAAAAATATATATATATACCTACTAGGGTGTCCGTTATTTCCCAAAGTGATGTTTTCGGGGGTGACACCCCCCAGATCGAAAGTTTAGGGCCTAAATACGGGGAATTTAGCAAAAACAAATTTTTTGGAGGTCATTAACCCGTGCCTCTAAGGTCATACTTTCCCCATACAAATTTGTATGGGAAATTTTTAACTCATACATAAAATTTTTTTTCTCTCGAGTTAAATCATCTATTTTTAAAATGTTTGTTGTTTCTGGTTGGAAAATAGTTCCTTTAAAAGATTACATTCAAAATTTCCCGTTAAAAATTTTTTTTATATTTTATTTCGGTTTTTGAAATTATGAGCTGTTTTCGTAGTTTTTGCTTTCACCTATCACATAATTTCAAATGCAGTTTTATTGGTTTTTAATTCTTTTCAAATATTGCATTCAAAAATTTGTGTATAAATCAAAAATTTTAATTTTTTTAAATTTTTTTTTGAAATTTTCGCAGTTTTTATACGTTTAAATTTATTTTTTTCGAGCTACAAAAGATATGTTTACAATATTTTTATTGAATTTTTTTAAAAAATTATTCACCTAAAAAATGACATCAAAAAAGTTGCAAACAAGAAAGGGTAAAGTATTTAATAATATTTATTTAATATAAAAAACTGCAAAAATTTCAAAAATAAATTTAAAAAAATTAAAATTTTTGATTTATACACAAATTTTTGAATGCAATATTTGAAAAGAAATAAAAACCAATAAAACTGCATTTAAAATTATGTGATAGGTGAAAGCAAAAACTACGAAAACAGCTAATAATTTCAAAAACCGAAATAAAATATAAAAAAAATTTTTAACGGGAAATTTTGAATGTAATCTTTTAACTACTATTTTCCAACCAGAAACAACAAACATTTTAAAAATAGATGATTTAACTCGAGAGAAAAAAAATTTTATGTATGAGTTAAAAATTTCCCATACAAATTTGTATGGGGAAAGTATGACCTTAGAGGCACGGGTTAATGACCTCCACAAAATTTGTTTTTGCTAAATTCCCCGTATTTAGGCCCTAAACTTTCGATCTGGGGGGTGTCACCCCCGAAAAAATCACTTTGGGAAATAACGGACACCCTAATACCTACCCACTTTTTTATACAAAAAAATAAATTTTTTATAAACGACTCCAACGATTTTTAAAGTTTTTGCTTTTCAAAAATATATTTTAATTAAATAAATCAAGTTGCTTATAGTGGAGTTACTAAAGCAAATTGTTAGGGAACCCGGCCGAACAGCTCTGATTTGGATGATCTTTTTTTTCTAAGGTCGGTAATTAAAAATACTTTAAAGTCTATAGGTTAAAAATTGCCGATGTTGCCGTATTGTTTTTTTTTTTAATTGAAATTTTTTTTTAACAAAACCATTTTTTTTGCTTAAATTTCATAAAATAAATGATACCAAAAGATTCTCTAGGTTGGGTAATTTAAGGAAACAAAATACATTGGAGTAAAAGATAATCTTCCATCGTCTAAGCGATAAGTGCAATTTTCTCAAAAACTGACTTCAAACACAAAAAAAATATTTTGAACACAACGGCAACACCTACAATATTTGCATACACGTTTTTAAAAAGCCAGTATCCCATTTCTATCTGTAAAATTTAAATCCACTAAATTTAATCAAGAGTTTTTGAAAGAATGGTTCTCAACCCAAAATTTTGGAAAAAAAAAGTTATTAAAATATTGTAAATGGCTTTTCTTCAAACTTTTTCGTAGTAAAATATGATTTTGAATGAATAAAAAATATCTTTATATTTAAATGTTGAACTTAAAAATAAAATAAGTTAAATTTTTTTTTTCAAAACTGCTATTAAAAAAAATTCTTCGAAAATTAAATACTTTTTAATTTTTTTCATAAACTGTAATAGGTACATATTGACATTTTATAATTTCAAATCATAATAAATGTGACCAAAAAAATTTGAAAAATAAACGCATATATTACACAAAAGTTTTAAAAAGGACATGTTAAAATTTTTTTAATAATTTTTTTTCGAAAATCTGAGTTAAATTACCGTTTTTCCAAAAACCCTTTCTTCAATTTACTGAATTTTGATTTTACAAATATGAATAACCTTCTACCTTTAAAAAAAAAATGTATATTTAAATATTGTAGGTGTTTCCGTTGTCTTCAAATATTTTTTTTTTTTTGTTTGAAGTCAATTTTTGAGAAATTTGCATTTATCGCCTAAATGATGGAAGATTGTCCTTCACTCCCATATAGTTGTTTTCCTTTAATTGCCTAGACAATCTTTTGACATTAGTAAATTTATGAAATTTAAGCAAAATTTTTGAAAACAAAATTTTTTGTTCACAAAAACCTTCAATTAAATTTAAAAAATTAAAACGGCAACATTGCCAATTTTTAATTTATAGACATTAAAGTATTTTTAATTACCGACCTTTGAAAAAAAAATCATCAAAATCAGAGCTGTTCGGCGGGGTCCCTAATATATCCATTTTTTTAACTTTAGTTACTCCACTATTAGTGGTTTTGGGCTCAAATTTATTTAAGAAGCTGTTTTGTTCTTCTTTTAAGAAAAGTTTTATGTAAGAAGTTTTAACTAAATTAAGAAACTCTTATTGTAAGTACGTGTGGGTACGTGCAACCCGGTCATTTTTTTTAATTTATTTGTTGGAGCTCTTTTAAGGAAAAATTAGCGTTTCCTTGTAAGATTTTGAAAAGTCCATTTAACTATATGCCTCTAAGTTCTAAGACCAAAGGTATTTTTAATGAAAAATGTACGGAAATAATTTTATTAGAAGGAATATAGAAAGAAAGGAACAAATTTTTTTGATACCTTGTTAATACAGATTTAAGAATAATTAGATTAAGATCGCTTATATTTAGCTAAACTAAATTAAAATAAAATTAAATTACAGGGAAATGTAAATAAGATGATTTTATTTAACATATATCCCACCTGTAGAGTTCAATTACGAGAAAAACTGGAATGAAAAAAAATTATTTCGGGTGTGACAATATTAAAGAGCAAAAAAATTGTTAAAAAGTTATAATTTGGATTATTTGTTCTGCCACATCACTACCAATTTTGAAATACTTAAACTTAAAAAAAAAATTTCAAACTTCTTTTTCATAATCACGATTTAATTTTTTTGTATGTATTTGGATTTATTTGTAGTGATACAATAAATTGATAGGATAAAATAAAAATTCCTTCTGTACATTAAATTTTTCGTATAAACTATATAGGTACCTATACCTACAGAACAGAAATATGTATGATTATAAAACAAAGGAAACTGTTGGAATTACATATCATTTCATAGTTGTATTACATTACAAAAATATTCTTTTATTTCTTATTTTTATTTTGCACAGACATTCCAACGATGACATTGGAAGTTACTATCACAGCGTGGCTGGGAATCCAGACAACAGCATTCGAGGTCGTTATGGTTCGAGGAACCCATCTAATGGACGGGTAGAAGAAACGGTCTATACAGCCGGACCACGTGGGTAAGAAACTTAAACAATATAAAAAACTGTAGATTGAGTACGTGCAAGTACAAAACAAAAAATAATTTATGAAGAAGACTTGATATTGTGTTTTGTTTTATGTTGTTTTCTGTATGAAACAAGTCGATCATTTTTATTCTAGAGCAATCCAATTATTTTTGTGAAAAGAAGCAAAACCAAATTTGCAGTGTTCGCCTATAGTAAACAATGGTACACAAAAAGATATAAACAAAAAAATACGCAAGCTCTGAGATGAGATATCGTACAGATCTGTAGCACTTAGTATTTAAAAATCTTAGATCTTACAAAGGGTGATTTCTATAAAACCAGACCTAAGAATATGCAGTCAAAGGTAAATGTAGGTGGTTTAATATTTGAACGCAATTTGCGATCAATGTAGTGTGTCTCCGGTATCTTTATTTCAACAGATTATAGACTTGCAAAAATGTTTACCTTTAAATTACTGAAATCAGAAGGTACTTGTGGAAGGTAATACCAACATAATTGCAAAAATAAGAAATGTAAATTGAAAACAATTTTAATCACAACAAAATTATAGCCTATTTGATTCTCATTTATTATTCTTCGGAATTCTTGTGTTTTAAAGTTATATTTAGCAGTTAAAATTGATACCTCACTGACTTGGCAACAAAAATTAATTTTGATTCTTGTTCCTAAATGAATTTCAAGGTAGAAACTTAAATTTGGATAAATATATATACTTAGTAAACTTAGTTTGCTAAAAAAAATCAATGATTGGGAATAAGAGAATTGACTTTTGGGTCGATCATGATGCGAGCAATTTTCTTGACAAATAAAACACCGATAAAAAATTATGTTGGCCCTTGTTTATACAGGGTGATTCATTAGTAATTTGCCAAAAAGCTAGAGCGTGTAGGTTTGGTTGAGACAAGAAAAAAATCGTATAGGAGGGGGGGTCTATTTTATTTAAATTAAAAGATTTACCAAAAACAAACAATTTGTCCATCCTCTTAAGTGTGCATGTGCACTGTACGTACATTGTACAGTACACAATAAGGACCAACTTATGTATCGTTCTGGAATAATTGTTTTTGTTTCTTTATGTTATTTTCTGTATTTTGAAAAGTAAAATTTTTGTAAGGCTTCCTCTCAAAAGGTTTTTGAAAAAACCATACAAATCAGCACCTTTTGAAAAACATACTTTTTTTCAGAAATTAGTTTTTTCATTCATATAAAGAATTGATTCAACCAATCATACTGCCAACAATACACGTTTTACTCATTTTTATCGACTTTCAAAAAGGAGTATTTTTTAAATACTCTGTATTATGTTTGTTACCTCATAACTTGGACGGAGTGGACCAATTTTGATAATTCTTTTTGTATTGGAAAGCTGGTGGCTGCAATGTGATCCCATTTCAATTTCGTTCAGCTATGGCGATAGGAACTATGAGAAAAACCATAAAACGCAGTTTTGATCCATGAAAGTCGGTTTTGTTTTTTGACAAAAATGATTATTTTGTAACGACTCATGGCTTTCATCAAAAGATCGTTAAAGTCAGTAATTTTTAAAATAACAAATAAATCTGTGACAAAAATGCGTTACTTGTCTGTTTTCAAACAGTGCCGATTTTTTTATATTTTTCAACGCCTTTTTGAATAGATGCTTTAAGTCGTAACATTTTCACTTACTTTATTAAACGGAATCAACAAGAAATAAAAATAAACACATGTGCTTTGAACTCCGGAATAAACTTTGTCATTAATAACCATTTTTATCAAAAAAAAAACAAAAAATCAAAACCGACTTCCATGGTTCAAAATTGGGTTTAATGGTGGTTTTTCTCATAGTTTCTATAGCCAGAACTGAACGAAATTGAAATGGGACTACACTGCAGGCCCCATCAGCTTTCCAATACAAAGAATTATCAAAATTGGTTCACTCAGTCCAAAGTTATAAGGTAACAAACATAAAAAAAAAATACAGACGAGTTGAATCCTTTTTGGTAAAAAACAATTGAATTGTTCATTTCAAAAACCACTTAAGTCACACAGTTATAAATTTGCAGGAGTCTATAAAAACTATTTCGTTCAAAAATAAAGTGAGATTTAAGGATTTTTTAACCTGCATTTAGTATGGCTGCAAAATTTCGGTACTGTATTCAGCTCAAAAAAAATAATTAAAATTCAAAAGCGTTTTTATATTTGTTTTTGTGTTCTTATGTGTAGCTAAAGAATTGATCAAGAAACATCAGTTCGGAATTTTTTCCAATTTGTAAGATGAACGAGCAAAATTTTTCACCGAAGTTTTTTTTATAATAAAAACCTTTAAGATAGTTAGAACTAAATATATACCTACTGCCAGGGCTACAGACGTAGAATTTGAAAAAAAGGACATTCAAGAAGATTTCAAGAAAAACCAAAAACCCAGCTTAAACAGCTTACCGTATACAGCCTATTTTTATACATTTCGATTTTGTTGTATTTTAAAGAACCCTTTTTTTCACATTTCTTTCCAAATAGACACAAATAGACTCAGGTTTTGGAAACTTTTTGTTTTTTTTTTAGTGGAGTGGTTAATTTATCTTTCATTTTTTTTAAGCTTTCGTGCAAATGGGCCACAAATTCACCGAAAAATGGATCTGTCACAGGTTCCCAGAGGACCAATAGGAAACGCTGATGATCCACTTGCTGACCCCTACGATGATCCAACTTATAGTTTCAGCTTCAAAACGCCTGATTATAACCGGGATGAAGATGCTGATAGCAGCGGTACAATAAGAGGTGAATTAATTACTAAGATAAAAAAATATTGATAAAGTTGTGTTTTAAAAATAAAGTATTGAAACATGCTGAAAATTATAATTTTGTAAATTTGAAAACTTTTGTTTCCAAAAAGTTTTCAATTTCGGTTTGTTTTAAAATTGAATTTTTTAAAAGTTTTAAAAACTTAACTATTTATCTTTTTATCAATTTCAATAACAATGTATAAAATAAAAAATCCAAAATTGTATTCTTTCTCCAGGTCTTTATTCATATTTTGATGATATTGGCGAAAGACACACTGTTCGTTATGCAGCTGGTGCCGGAACTGGTTTCAAAGTTTTAAATAGTGTGCCAGATAGTCAAACTTCTGTTGCATATACTGCCCCACTATACAAACCAAGTAACCCAGCTGCAAGAGGAAGAGTGGCAGTCCAAAGAGGTTCTAAGGGAATGTACAAATTCATTGCTGCTGCTCCTGATCATCGAAGATCAGAAGTAAGTGGTCCAGATGGTATTGTTAGAGGATCATATTCCTACCTCGATGACAAAGGCACTCAAAGAACTGTTGAATACGAAGCTGGTGCTGGGATAGGTTACAGAATAATAAAAAATAGTATTGGTCGAGGAGCTCATGTAAACACTTTGATTCCAAACTTGCGTGGAAGTGATGATGTTTCTCCAAAGGAATACTTGCAAACTTCTAGTTCTGGTAGACTTAAACCAAAGGATGATGATAAACCTAAACCCGATAGTAATGATAGAAATTCTAGTCGCGGAGCTGTGACATCAAAGAATCCAAAAACCAGTGGCAAAAAAACAAGTAAAGATGAAGACTCATCAGAAGATGATGATTTTTCAAATAAAAAATCCAATCAAATAATGCAAGACCAAAAACGCCGCGGAAACAAGTCCAACAATCGTTTTGATGAGAATTTTGAAGATGACTTAAGTTCATTGCCACCAGTTATAACAAGTAATCGTCGAATATTGGAAATTGGTCGTGAAAAAGATTGGAGTCAACATGGTAGAGATTCAACTATTATTAAAAATGTTGGAAAATGGTATATAGGACTACCTCCAGGACAAAGTGTAAGAGCACATGTACAGAATATTGATATTTTGCCAATAGGAGGACGTACACTATCGCCATCAGAAGCACTGCGGAGGGATGAGCTTTCCGAACTGTCAGATATTTAGGTATTGCATTTAAGTATTTATGATATAAGTTTAAAATTTGTATATAATATTTTGAAAGAAGAATATATTTTTTTGGAATTGTGTACAATGTCGCTGTTATTGTTAAAGTTTTTTTTATTTCAGCAAAATAGTCGTTTTTGAGAAAAATAAGTCTTTCAAAATAACCAAGTAGGTACTTTGTCAATAAAGAAGTGCGAGTTCATTTTTTGTGTCCTTAGATATTATGGATGAAATTTCAGTTGTTGATTGACGGCTTTCTAATATTTCTGACCAAGAGATAAGAGAATTTTAAGAGTAAAATAAACAATGGCTATGCTGCTTTATCAATATTAGAGAAGATAATATATTATTATAATTTTAAACAGCAAAGCAAAGGAGAACATGCATTTCAGAACCCGAAACTTTGCTTTCTACCAATGATGACCTTTAAGAATTTCTTGAAAACAAATGAATGTTTGCATTTGTATGCATTTTTAAAAGTTCGAAAAACTTTTGTTGAATTGATATGCTGATGGCTTATTTTACTTACTTACTTACTTACTTAAGTTAGCTTATTTTACTATGTATTTTAAAATAGTTCAACTACATTATTCAAATCACGTTTTAGAGTACTTTTTTAAATATGTAGGTAAACGCTACACTGAAAACTTCTCCTCACCCAACAAAATCATGTACTTCACAAGATGTATGTATACCATGTTGACAATGAATTAAAATCATTTATGTGCTCCAGTTTCTCTAGTAAATAACGATATTTTTTTTAAAAGGATTTGTAACTTCACAATAAATAATTTGCATATACACATTTTGACGATGATCATTATGCTAAGTACATAATAATAAGAAAAAATATAAACAAATTATGCAATATTTTGAAATGGGTTCGATGGCGTCTTAGTATGAAATTTGTATTCAAAACCAAGTTCCATATACGTTTCATTCAAAATCCAATATTATGATTGTATAGAGTACAAACCTTATTATCTTGTAATACAAACTGTTGGCTTAAGCAAATGTTCATGCGTAATTTTATAAGCATAATATTAAAATTCCAAGTTATGAGTCAAGTTTATGGAACTATAGACAATTGTACTATTCTTGACTTTGAAGTAACAGCAGAACCTTCACTTATAGTTCATAATAAAATGAACTGAATATGTATAGTAAACTCAAAGCTTTGAACTTGAATTATATATTAATTTTTAATATGAATTGCCTATTTTTTTTTTTTAAGCAATCATAAAATGGCTCAGATTTGCGCCAAATCTTAGAATAAAACTCAACCCTTATGTAGATATTTTTGATTTGAACTTTATGTTCTTTGAGAAGATAAAAGGTGCAGGTGATATGAAAAGTTCTAATTGATTCTTGAAACCTTCTTAAATCGGGATTTAATTCCTATTGAATATTTTTTTACTCCTTATTTTTTAAGAAAAACAAAGATATTTTTTATATTTTAAGGAGTAAAGTAGTATCAAAGAAAAAAAAAACAGTATCTATTTAAGAAACATGTATCAAATAAAAAAAGGATTTAAGAATGCTTTAATTAGAAGATAAAAGAAGAATAAAGTACGAATTTAAGAGTTTGGGATTGAATTAACTAGTTTCCGTAAGCGGATTAGCTTACCTCAAGTCATCATCTCAATGATTATATTATTAAAATATTTTTTTTTCTTAAGAGCTTCTCACTTTTATAACATCAAAACAATTTGATTGATTTATTTGGTATAGCCTGAAAGTATTTTGACGAAAATTATGGCCAAAGCTTCTTCACCTAAGATTGTCAGATCATGTTTTGTTTATTTATTTAAAAAAAATTAACACCCGCAGCTATGTACAAAAAAAACTCCGACAAGAAGTTGGTCTTAAGCGTAGGTATTAATTGCTACTTCTCAAGAGTGGTGTTAAAGAATCTCAAGTTCTCTATACCTAGAACCATGATCCGTTTTAATTTATTCATGTATGATGATTTTTTATCTTTAGCACGACAGTTTATTCTCGTATGCCTAGGCACTTGATCTCGGCTCATAATTTTTTATCTGATGAACTCTATTAACTGTACATAAAAATTATACAAAAAAAAAACCAAGTCAAGTAATTGCAAATTCTCATTTCTCTTCATACCTATACACATATCTACATACTTGCAAAAAGTGGACAAGCTGAGAAGCGGTAATGCGCCATGTCAACTCTGAATTAAGTTACACGGCAGCGATATGACGGCAGCGGCGTCACACCACTAACCTGCTTTAACTCATCATCATCCTCATCATTATAATGTGTATGCCTTCAGCATGATGAGAAAAGAACAAAACGAATGAATTTTGTATCTATAATTGGAGGTTATAGTCCTATAATTTTCTATAAGAATAAAATGAAGACCATCAAGGTCTTTCAGGGATCACATCAGGTACGATTGAGTTGGCTGTGACGTGCAAGCAGATTTCCCCTTCATGAATAAAGTGTGTTAATCTACCACACTATTCAAGGTATTGTTTTTTATGGACAGATTTTTTTTTGTTTTATTTATTCCTTTTTTTTTTTAATTCGCAGTGATGGAAGGTATTGATGTATGAGAAGAAATTAATAATTTTATTGTAGTCGATTGACGCATAATTAAAGTAGGTATACGAGAGTATTTTTTTCTACGAGCGTTACATACCTTATTTGAGAGATGGTTGATTAAAAAAATCAATCACTTCCTGAATACGTCAGATTCCAAATAAATAATACAAAAAAATTTTTGTTGTTTCAAGATTAATAACATTTTATATTAGGATAACTTAAAATATGACGAAGAGTAAATGTACTGGAAGTAAGGAGGGATAATAATATAATATTTAATCCTTGTTAAAGAAAAATGTCAGAAAGGCTAAAAACTCTTACTAACTTGTTCTTTAAGTAATTTTGTCTTACTTTACCATTTTTTTCCTTTTTTTATCTAAAAGCAAATAAGGCGATTAATTTTCGGTAGATTCATTGTTAACTTAAAACATAAAAATTTGAAGATCAAATTTATTTGTCTACTTATTTGGGCTACAACTTATGGCTTAAATTAACCGTTATGTTTTTCTTTTTTTTGAGATTTCGTACTGATTTAAAAATCCCAAAGAGATATCTCATTACCATTTACCAGACCAAAAAAGAACACAAAGAAAAAAAATGTCAACTAAATTGCGTTAATTTTTATGTTTTCAAGTTCGCATCTCAGCTCTTTCATTTACATACATGTCATGTAAAAATGCTACCATTCGTTAAGATTCCTAACTGAAACTTCATCCTCTCACACGGTCATGTTACTCGTTACAGTTTATATTTACATATAAGCTCATTACTCCAGGATCTTAGTTGACAGAATCAAGTGTGTGAGGTATCACACAAGTGATCTCAAGATGTTTAACACATCACAAACAATTAGACACACGCAAACACATAACCCAAACTATAATACTCTGTCCTACGTTTATAATCTGCAAATCATGAATTCTGTTCTTTTTATTTTTTTGTTGTTGTTGTCTGATTGTTAAGCCTTTTGCTTTAGAACTTTATAAAGATATGAAGTTGAAGTATCATCAAAAAATGAAAAAAAAAAATTAAACCAAAAGAAGAAACATGGTGAAAAAAATATATCTCTCAGGTGTACACTGACTGAGTGAATAATCAAGCAATCGAACGCTATAAACTGACCACAGCGACAACCAATGCCACAGTCCATTATACGTAGTTGACAAGTTGGTATCAACCGACGTAACAGCGAGTGGCCATCATTGCAGTGCTCAGGAATATTTCAAGCAAAAGAAGTATACCGATCTTGAGGACTACAACTGTGTGTGATATATATAATTTCAAGTGAATCAAAAAGTGTGTTTTATCATCAAAAAGAGAAAAAAACAAAAGATGAATTTAATTTTTGTAAGTGTTCCTTCTATATTAAATTCATTATCCTTTTTCATAAAACCAAAAGACAAAAGAAAAGTTCTTAAAAGTGATTAATTTTATGTTCTTCGTCACTCATAAAAATATTCTTGGAAAATCCATTGATTTATCTTGAAGATAATATATTAGTACCTTATGTGATGATTGAAAAATATTTCATCAAACCATTTAGGGTGAGACGAAGGACAAACACGCGCGCCCAGCAAGCATACTGAATAATAATTCGACACAAACCAAAAAATATCGCAATTTTTTGCTATTAGCAAAACCTAATCTTAGTTGTACTTTATGAATTTAAATTGATTGAGACGGCTGAATGATGGAATTTTTGATATAAAAAGAATGCCGAAATCTGTGGGCATGATGTCTAAATGGACATGATGATAGAAAAATTGATTTTGATTATTGCCCATAAATCTTCATCAGCATAAATTGAAAGATAGTTCATAGAATTTTAACTTAGAAGTTAAATTATCGTGACTGAGATGTAATTTTTCTTTTTTCTTCATTTATGAGTCCATTGTTGGACTTTTTTGCGAGTGCATAATCTGCCTTTATGATGGCTACTTGTTTTTAAGGACATAAATACATAATGGTGCATTTCTTTTATTTTTGTCAGTTTACAATAAAAACTCCGCAATTAGAAACTTCTATTTCGTTGCAAAAAATTCAATTGGAATTTTTGTGTTGTAAATATAAAATAAAAGTATTTTGCAATATTTAACCAATAACATGCATAAGATTATAATTTCCATGTGTCATTTTTGGTAAAATTTAGTTTTATTTTCGTTCTAATGAAAAAGAAGTGGGAGCCGTGCAGAGATGATTTTATTTTTTTTTGTTATACAAATTATTTTCAATTTTGATCACTGGTGAAATATGATCAAGGGTTATTATCCAAACTAAAAGTTTAAAATTTTTTTTTTTGAATATTTTGTTCTTAATTTATGTTAAGTTTTGAAAACATCTTTTCTATAATAAAAATCATGAAATCGAAATACATACTCGCTTAGCAGAAATTCAAAAATGAAAAAAGGTTCAATGAAAGGTGCCGTTCAAAATGATTTTCTCGAAAAATTTTATCTTAAGATTGGCCTTGTCTAAAAAATAAAAAAAAAATTAGAGCCTTTTTTACAAATGAAAGAGTAACTGAATTATGTTATATCAGAGCCGGAGATATCCATTCCAAGTGATAATATTGAAAAAAACATTATTGACTTTCAGAATGCCAGAGAAACTTTTTTGCTAAAATATGAAAAAAAAATCCTTCACCCATTCAAGTAGTGAAAATGTGTACTCACAGACTGACGGAAGTGATGACAAAAGTCACTTTTAGGATTTCTCCATCTTTGTATTGTCAATTTTAATTAATTAATTTAAAATTACAGACATTTCTTTGTTTTTGTTGGTCTTGTTATTTAGGCTGTAGTGTTTAAGCCATTCAGAATATTTGCTCTAGATTTATCTAAACAGTATTTAACATAATTATGAACGTCGTATAAAAAAAACTCCGTTTAAAAAAGTACTGCAAAAGTACATTAATGTTAATTTTTTTAGAAATTATTCAAAAAACTTAATTTAAAAAAAAGAAATTGTTGCCTTTGATTTTTCAAAATCATTTTTCTTTATCTAAAATTTTGTTTTTCAAAATTAGTTTTTTACTCCTTCAAGGAAACGTAGTGATTTTGCATAATCAATTTCATTTTACAGTAAGAATGACCACCAAAACTTATTTTTGTTTGCGTAAAATTATCGCACAGAATCGCTCCTGAAACATCCATTAATATATGTTAATTGAATTGTTATTTTTTTTGAGAAAACTTTAAAGACTTTTTTCTCTAAACAAAACCTTTTTAGTTTGGTTGCTTGATAGCTCAAAATCTTATAATCCGATAAAGCTGAAACTTACACCGTTTCTTCTTTATAGTCACAATTGCTAGATGGATTCATTTACTTATTTTTCAATCATAATTTTTTTTTAAATTTTTAAATGGTGGAAAAATAACATATTTTTCTGAAAAACTAGCACCAAATTTTGAATTTTATATTTTTTTTAATTTTTTAATAACATCGACTAAAAACAAGTATAGTAAAAGTTATATTTGTGTCTTAACGGTTTTGAATTAAGCATCACAAATGATAGCCGATTCTCCACCTGTGTATATGATTTCTCAGCTTATAAAGGTATAAATAAAACATCAAATAGGATTGTTGCTTATACGTTTGTGCAAATTTTAATTATCTGCCATCCTCTCATTTCCCTTCCAATCACATATTATACAATGAAATTCGACAAACGGGGTTTCTACTGTATCATTTCACTTTGATGTTACAGTTTGAACGGAATGTGCTTTAACCGACTTTTTTTTGTATCTAAAACAATTTAAGGGCTCTTTGATAATTTCTTTCAAAACCCGTTTAAATGTTATTTTATCTTATCACATTTCATTCTTCTTTACAAAACGAGATGAATGTCAGGTTGAATGTCATCTTAACCTAGTTTGGGTATATCAAACAAAGTAATTTTAATTTCATACTTGAATGCAAATGAGCACACACCGACACAAATGTGCTTTGTGCCTACACACATTTTACTCGAAATTGATTTTTATTAAGAAAAGCAAACCACTTCACCTGTTCTGACTCCGAATGGACGTGAAAGAATTGATTATAAAGTTCAACGACATCATAAGAATGACAGTGTGAATGGTGTCGGATTTAGTATAAGACAAAGGAAACGCCGTTTTTAAGACCGTTTTTCATTGGGGCTCTAGTTTGAGGTTATGACATATTTTATTTGTTTTATGTAATGTGTATGTAATGTTTCTTGTGCAAACTAAAATCTAAATTGCATGGACATCTTGTAGGTAATAATTTAAAATAAATAATTAAAAAAAAAAACGAATTAAAACCACGTATTATTAAATGTTTTTTAAACATGATGATGGAATCTATCCCAAAACACGGCATCAGCATAAAAAGTTGTGTAATTTTTAAAGTTAAATTAAAGCAGATTTCAAATGTATTTTTTATTTTATTCATTTTAATATTACTGAAATGTCTTTGGTGTCTCACAATATTATTTTCTAAGACCATTCAAACATGAAAATATAAATTTTTCATTCTTTTGAATTTTAAGGAAAAACTTACATTTTATTTGAATCATAGTCAAAAAAGGACCAGGGCCCCTGTTCTGTAACTTTATCACTGGCGATAAACGTTTTTCAACGTCTCTAAAATTCATTCTTTCAAATTCAGAATTTATGAATTAATAAATTATGATCTGGAACAAAATTTCTTTTATTTTGATGAGATTTAATGGATTTAAAAGTCATTCAAATATTTTATCGCCAGTGATAAAAGTTACAGAACATGGGCACAGGCCCTATTAAGAATTGTATCGCCTCAAAAAATTCTCCCTAGGTAATCCAGCCGTTGCGTATGAATACCACTTAATAAAATCTTGAGATTCTCTCAACGATCAATGGTTCAAGTTCAGATACATTTTTTTTCATCTGTTCTTTGTTCTCGAGATTCATGTTGAGTAAGTTAGTTAGACACATTGTTGAGAAGTCGTGTGTATTGTGCTACTTTCTTCGGAGTAGTGTTGTGATATACATAGCATGTCTGATTTGCCTCAGTTTTTTTTTATTATTTTGTTTCTTCGCTTAAAAAAAGATCGATAGCAAGATTTAAAATGTATAAAATAAAATGCACGACTGTGTCGCATGTACCTTTTCTCTTTTGATATATAATAGTGGCGAAATATTGAAAGCTTATACTTTTGATTGAGTTTTGAAAATTAAAAAACACTGAAACAATTGGTGCAAGTTCGCATTTTTTAATTTTTTTTTAATAAATAAACTTAAAAAAAATTAAAAACATGAACAAAATTAAATTTTTCGAATGGGCAATGCTGTATAAAACCTATTTCTAAAAAATTTTGTATTGCAAAATAAAAAAATTCCCATTGAAAAACAAATATTTATTGCAACTCAAAAATATTTGCATCGAAAAAAAAATTTTATTCCAACTGAAAAATATTTGTTTTAAAAAAAAAAAGTATTTATTGCAACTAAAAATATTTTGCATTAAAAAAATTGTATTGCAAATGAAAAAAATTTGCATTGAAAATAAAATTTTTATTGCAAATAATAATATTTTGCATTAAAAAAAAATTCAATGCAAAATGTGTCGAATTCTTCGAATTTCTTACAATTTTGAATATTTGACCATATATTAGCTATTTCAATCATAAAATTGAACCTTATATATGGTCAAATACTCAAAATTGTAAGAAATTCGCAAATATTAAAAAAAAATATTGAATGCACACACTTTGCATTGATTTTTTTTTTTTTTTCAATGCAGAAAAATTTGTATTTGCAATAAAATTTTTTTTTTTGAATGCAAAATATTTTTATTTGCAATAAAAATTTTATTTTCAATGCAAATATTTTTCATTTGCAATACAATTTGTTTTTTAATGCAAAATATTTTCAGTCGCAGTAAATTTTTTTTTCAATGCAAATATTTTTTTTTTATTTGCAAAAAATATTTTTTTCAATTTCAAATGCATTTTTTTTAATTGACGGATGTCTTGGCGAGAAGCACTTGCATTTCTGTTATGGTTTAAACATCAAAGAGCAAATGAAAATGCTTGAATTTGAGTCTTCTACTTGCATCCGTTATTTTTTTGCCGCCTAAGTTATAATACTATCCCCAAATTTTATATTGAGCTTCTTACTCAAGCTCAATAGTATCTTTTATTTGGTACTTATTTTATCAATGCCAAAGAAAAAGAAGTCATATCTATTATTTAAACCAAATATCTATTTATCTACACAAAATAAATGTGTACATGACTATGTTATAATTTTATTTACTTTATTCTGTAATAACGGTGTATTTTTGTTTTTCAGGTAACGCTTTTGGCAACAAAGCTTTTACTAAGTTCTGCTTATCCAGCTGACGGCCTTGTCGAGTAAGTAACTCATGTATACTTTTGTTTAAGAAATCAGCTTTTTAACATTTTCTTTGCTTTTTTCTCCTACTGCATGCCTGCAAAACTTCAACATAGAATTACATTCTCTCTTCAAAAAACACATTTTATATACCTACTCTTAGTTTGAATGGCTACACTCACTTCAAGTCAATATTTAACCGTTCATTTTACAAAATTAGCCTAAATAATGATCTTAGGAAGTTGTATATTATTATTTCTAAAATGGACCACAATAGTTACTTACAGTTCTTTAAACTTATTTTAAAGATTATAAACACTACCCAGCAATATAAACGTAGATTTAATTGAAAAATGTACATAAAATCTATTTTTAAAACCTCAACATAATTAAATAAATTAAAGAATTACTTCATAACATTTCAATTTTGTTACACTTGAACTATGTTAATTTTACTCCCATAACTGTGTATATAAAAATGTTAATCCCCCAAAGACTTACATAAATATACACGTATATAATACAAAAATATATATAAAATGAAAACATACAAACCATTTGATTTCAGAATTGAAAAACAAAGGCTGGTTAAATTTCCAGAAGAAACTTTTCGATTTGAAGATGATAACGAACAAAAATCGTCCGAAGCCAAACGAATTTTAGAAGAAATCAATAAAATCAATGTTGCATTGGGCTATGTCAAGAAACAAGAACAAAGTCCCTCACCATCTCTCCTCGATTCAAATCAATTCCTCTTCCCAAAACCTGCATATCATCCATTTCATTCGCAATCTATAAATAGTGGCATTCTTCAGCCATCAATTCGAAATTTGAACTATTTCAGAAATTCCTATCCTCCTAATCTAAGCTCCAAATCCATTAAATCTCCTGATTCTAAGCTTTACTTCTATAATTATCGACACCCCGATGATTTGGAAACTGATTTCCAAAAACCAGTTAAACAATTTATAGTTCCAACACAAAATGATAACAATCTTCGTGAATTTAAACTTATCGACTATAAAGTTGTGGGAGATTACCAAGAAACTCCTAGAAATACACAAGAAAAACGTTTGGAACCCAAACTGCGCTTGTATTTTGTTCCGCGTCAGCTGAACGTTAACGAAAAATCAATGGACTATCATAAGAACGAAAAATTGATTAAAATTGAAAAATTGCCAACTATTCGACCATTTTCGAAGTTATCAGCAGAAAAACAAAAGCTTAACACAAAACCTCAAGTTTCCATTGGTCAAAAATTTATTACTTCACCTTCAACAACGACAACAACAACTCAGGCACCACCAACTGAGTCATTGAAAACACACTTCGGCGGATTTTTCAAACGTCCTAGTTCAGTGAACGCACAAAATGTAGAAGTTAAGCCAGTCTTACAATCTGTTCCGCTAGAGTTGCCACAATATTCACAACAACAAGTGAGACCCGATGCAGTTACAATTGATAACTATGATTCAGACTCATCGGAAGAAGGTGATTACCCCCAAGATAACGAAAAACACATTTTCGCCGGACTACGCAAGCCTGATATGGCCGAAGTACAGAAAGAGGCTCTCAAAGAAAGTGGAATCATAATACAGCGACTTAAGGTTCGAAAAGGCGGTATAGCTATTGCTGGCCCGGGTGGTGTTGCTACTGCCGGTAGTGGGGGAACTGCTATTGTTGGTCCCGGTGGATATGCTCTAACTCATCCTAGAAGTCTTACAATTGCTGGTCCTGGTGCCAAAATTATCGCCGTTCCAGAATCTACTGACTTAAAAGACGCCCTCCAACGAACAAACTCTGGCAGAAGTTTTACTGATGAGGGCCAATTAGTGGCTACCGGTCCGATTGTCTATTATTCACCAGATGATAATAGCCAAATTCTATAATAAATATAATTTTAGTTTTAAATAAAATAAAACAATTAAATTTAGTACAATTCTCAGAGTAGGCGTATTTTTAAGTAGGACTTAATTATTAGTTGAAATGTGCTTAAGCCTTTTAAGAATATTATATTTTAAAATATACACAAATTAAAAGAAAACATAATAACTTGTATTTTTCTTCATTAATAACACACGCTATTACCATAACCTAAGCATACAAATTTTATTAACATCTTTCTTTTAACAAAGAATACCAAATAAATCGGTGCTTTATTAACAAACTTAAATTATCTAGATGGCAGCCTTCAAGCTTTAACTCTTGGCCTCAAATGCCCTACTTCTTTCCGTCAACTGCATATTACAACCCGCCTTCTATCAGCAACAATAATGTACAGCTTTTTAGTAAAAAATACAGAACAATGACAGCGCTCGATGTTGTACAACCTAATTCCTGGGACGCTAATTCGGGTTTATTTCTGAATCCGTATCCATATTCCTACTTTTACAGCTCAAACGTTATGCCTTCGTTATCTAATCAAAACCTTAAACAAAAAACACTAAAGCAAACAGAGAAACCAAGTAAGAAATTCCCTGAGCCAACTACAAAGCCACCAAGCACCAGTAATAAGCTGACAAGCAAGTCTTCTAATGGCCTGAAAAATGACGGCCGTTTGATAGCAGCTGTTCAAAAAGTCAATCCTACGTTTGAGATTGAAAATATTGTCCCAATTCCAGGAACACCGTACTATCAAATTGCATCTGTAGAAAAGTTTCCTTTGAAAAAATCGAAGCCTAAAGCAAGCGATAGCGAATATTTTGGAGATATCAAAGTAGAAGCTACTGGTAAGACATCAGCTGGAAATAGTGTGCCAGATATATCATTTGGCTCCTATTTCCTTCCGTACAATTCGAATGTTCAGAGCTCTGACAGGAAAACAGCTTCTCTCATATTGCAACCAAGTTCGAAAGCTATAGTTGGTAATGGAGGAACAGCAATATCGGCACCAATATCAAGAGCTGTTTTAAAGAAAGGAGTACCAACGAATGTATTTTTCAATCCTGAATCAGTGGCTATAGCTGGAGCTGGTGGACGGGCGCATGCCCAGGCAGATTTGATATTGGATATTATTGAGTAACGATAGTTCGAATATTCGAACTCTTGATTTTTCCTATAATATTTTATAAGCTTCTTCACCAAATGTATAATTTAACTTACGCTTAAGCTATTTCTTTTGTCATATTCTATGTAAATAAAGGCTTTCTTTACAATTCTTAAATTTATTCTATTTCAAAATTCTGGTAAAAAAGTTTGTATTTCTGCTGGTTCTTCAATCTTTTTTTTCTATCGCCAAACTATAATAAATATTTGAACTGAAACAGCCTTTGGAAATGAATGAAACAAAAAATCTATAATCGTAGCAAAAGATTGGGAAGATTAAACAGCAATGGTGATGTTGTGTCATTTCCGTATTACGGAGGACTCAAAGGCCATTCGCTCAATGTTAGCAAAGATGGAAAATTCAACACCATGGTTGTTCTGAATCCCAAATATGCCGAAGGTCGAGGCAGTTCGGATACTTTTTTCAACAAAATTCAAAATTCTGCTGCTCGTTTGGTGGCAATCCAAGAGAAGGCTAAACAAAAGGGAAGTTTTAGCGAAGAGGACAACAAATCATATGCAGATAGTCTATTTGAATTAGGTCTTGCAGCACAGAGTCTGGCTCAGTTGCAACAAAATGGAGAAATAAAAGATTTTAGCAAACTTCTTCAAGGCAGTAATACACAATTTAGGCCTCAACCTGTTAATGATAGTCCCTTGGCACAAGTAGGGGATTTACCTGTTCAGAATGGAGATAATATGATGGTGTCTGTTACACAGGATGAACCCTATGACGATTCTGGAGAAAGTGTTTTAGTGAACGCTCCGAAAAAAGATGCATCTGTTGCTGAGGCAAAACCAGTTGGTAAGTCTTATAGACAAAACTGAGGAATCTCTTACCTATTTTCAGAAAAGTGATTACGTTTTTTTTTACTTTTTTTCAGTTCTTTTTCCTTGGTTTTGAAATTTCTTCTCATGTTTTCTAAGTAGGATTTTAACACTTTTTTCTATTTTTAAGGTCTCTCAATTGTTGGCGAAGGAGGTGTAGCTTCATCAAAACCAAATGCAGTTGCAATTTCTGGTCGTGAAGGTCTAGCAGTTTCGGCACCAAAAGCAACAGCAATAGCTGGTGTATCACCTGAGGAAGCTGCAGCATTCAGTGTTAATGTCCCGACTAGAAATGATATTATCATTAAAGCTTTTCAAAAAGCAAATGCACCACGTTCTACCTCAGGGGGTATTAAATTACTAGAGGAAAAAAACATTGCGAAACGATCAGGAATCGAAGGTCAAAAACCTAACACTGAAAATGAAGCTGGTTTAAATATTTTACTTGTTGAACCCAGATTTATGGATAGAATTAACTTCCAAGACAAACAACAAATGTCCAAGATCCAAGCTGACATTGAACCAAAAAGCTTAAATGTTCAACCAGTAGCAGCAGATTTTAACGAAAGCAAATATCTTAGTAATATGGCATATAGAAATTATTTATTGTCATCATTTTATAACTCATAATAATCTATACCAATGTAAATCTTATTAAAATTATAAAACTAATAATAATAACTTTGAAATCGATTATTTCAAAAACTATTGGTTATATTTTATTGATTTAAATATTAGAATCAAATGTACAATTTTTCCTTTCGGAAATGGTATCATTTATTACTGTAAGTGTTGGCGTTATTTTTTCATAATTTTTTTTTTTATTTTGATAATAATTTTTTTTTAGAAAAATGCCCCTTCCACCTAAACGGGGAGAGATAGACCCCCCCTTCCAAAGAACAAAAATGATTGTATTGAGCTCCTCTACAAAAACCCGTTATCAAATCCTGGCGCCCAAGTTATCCTACTACGTGCCGAAACAACATGTTTGTTCTATACCTAGAAGTTCGAATTTCTGTATCTGGGTTGAAATCGAAAAATTTTTTTTTCTAAGCCAATTTTGAAGTGATTTTTGATATATTGATATTTTTTAAATAGCATGTTGTTTCGAAAACATATATTTTAAATTGATACCGAAGTTGGGCAAATGACAAAAAAAATTGAATTTTTGAACTTTGACATCTTATAAATTTTTAGTGGTTTAACCGAGTTACATATTTTATACATTGTTAAAAAGGTATATTTATCTTCTATCAGAAACTGTAAAAAAATCGAAAATGGGTAAAAAATTGTCGAAGCTAGAATTTTTTCAATGGGTGAAGGTCCAAAAAACCGTTTTTTGCCCGTAACTCCAGATTTTGGGGGTGTTAGGGGATTTTCAAATACCGTTTCGTATTCAGTGCGACTAGCTCTACAAAACCTGATAGGTATCCGCCCGCGTATATTTTAAAACCTCATTTTTGTAACACCGTGTAATCTATACCAATGTAAATCTTATTAAAATTATAAAACTAATCAATTAATTAATAAAATATTGTATGACAAGTAATTTAATTCGTTTCCTAGTATTAAAAATCTTGATTTTCGTTGTCAAACACTTGACATGATTTTATGCTGGTTAATTTAGCAGTTTAACTTTTTTTAAACCAAAACCATAGTCAACCGAGTTAAAATCTTTGGAAAAGTATGTAAATCATATAATAAAACGGCAAACACTTATTTTGTGGTACAAAATACGCGGCCCACAATAACCGAAGGGGCATAAATTATATACCGAACGATAGGAAATTTTATCTAGATGTGCAGAATGTATACTTTGTTTATTTTTTTTTTACCGAAATAGATTAAAACAATAAATTAAAATGGAGGAAAAAAACAAAAACAAATGTGCTGAACCACGCCCTCTCCCTTCTGGAAGTGGAAACTTCTAAAAGCAAAGACGAGAACCTTCGAAGACATTCTCGAATTTCGAATAAAATTAAGTGTTGCATATTCTTAGTAGTAAATAAAGTGATTTATATAGTGTGCTTATTTGAGCATAAATAAAAGTTACAATTGGCACTCGAATTTTGAGTGCGGGGTCGGCTAGTGTGTATAAATACGATTGTAATAGGTTATTTAAATGAAATTGTTAACTTTTGATTTGAGGAATATAGAAAGTTAATTTAAATTTTAATACTTTACAAATAAAAATTGAAATTCTTAGTATTAGTACCATATAAATACTTGTAGCTGTAGCTGTACTTTTGTGGTACTAAGACGAAACCTAACATGTCAGATAAGGCGAAGTACTTGAAAATAAAAAACTCTAATATTCTAATCAATTTGTATCATTAAAGCAAATCTTGCAGATATAAAATTCTATAATTTCCAAAAATAATTTATTTTAAGGTATAAAATTCACTACCTACACAGGTATCTACACAAATTCTTTCAAATCTATTTTTTTAATTTAATTAATAAGGTGCTTTTTGTTAGAGTTCGAGTTTTTTTAATAAACTTTGTTTAAGGTTGTAATTCTTCTTTAATCTTTATTTTCAAGATGAATATATCGTCATGCTAGATACTATTTAAGCCTTTGGGTGTCATGGCCATAATTTGTCGGTGACACCTCATGTTAAGCACTAAAAAGTTTGGCAGTCAAGGGTTTAATACTTGTCCCACCACAGTCATAAAACCTTCGGTTTCAATGAAAGCCCTTAAAATTTCAAGCTGCCTTCAAATTGGGTAATGAAAATTATTATTTCTAACAATTTTTGAAAAAAATTTAGAGCTGTGAGACGTAGCTACGATAGAGCGTTTAATCACTTAAAATTGATGACTCGTGAAACCATAACCTTATACGTCTTCATAACAGTTTTCACTTTTAACTAAGGCTAAAAAAAAATAATAAAAAAACGTTATTTGGTAAAAATGATAAATTTATTTATTTTCAATATATGTACATTGCATTTAAAAAAGTTTTTTAGAATAATAAAATTTGCACTCAATCCTTCTTATAGGTTTCTATAGGTGTAAGGAAGGGTACAACGATGTGTGGAAATTTTCAAAAAAATATCACCCTCACCTGACGTATACAATGTAGCACTTTCTTCCTTCAAGAATTTCGTTTACTTTCAAAATTAGATTGAAATCTTGAAATAGATGAAAGACTTTATAATTTATATTAATTCGTTTGTTATCATTTTAACATACTTTAACAATCGATTTTTTAACTCATTTGAATTCATTTAAACTGTGTCTATTCTAAGATACAACAAAATGTAAAAGAATGATGTAATATGCTTAAAACCTACATTATTCAGTCAAAAGGTGGAGGGGACAAAGTACCTTCAAGTATGTAGAGAAAATATAGACACATACGTACAGTATATGTTATATGAATAATGTTATAAGAATAAGGCGTTTAAAAAATATCAAAAAAGAATTTTTGATACTAAGTTGAAAGTGGGATTACATTTCTACATTAGTTACAAATCAACATAATATGGACCCGGCTTAAGATTCAAAGATAAAACATACAGTAAGTATATTTTTTTAAATAAAATATTTGATCCGAAATTTTGCGAAATTATCAAGATGTTGGAATGCACCCGTCAAAAAAAAAGTAGTGCAGAGAACAACCACCTTTTAATATTACGAAATCACAAAATTAGGCCAACATTTTTTTCATAAGATGTAGTTGCGACAGTATCACAACAAAATTGCATAGTTTATCAGGTTTTCGCACCCATGCTAATCGAACTCCATTTATGCTGTAGCTTCCCAAAAGGATTTGTTGGTACGTCGTATGTTGAGAAATATGTCTTCAATTTTAGATGCTGAGATGAAAGAATTGATTTGATTGCCTTCTTAATTAATAAGGGCTGTTTATTTATGATACTACCGTATGAACAACAAAAATTAAGTGTACATGATTAATGATCATTGAGAAGTTGTTATAAAGAACTCAGAAACCGGGTCGTGCATCAGATCTGGTAGTTCTGATATTCGGCATAGTTGTTAACCTAGGGGAAAGGTTTTTGGACTCGAGCGTCCAACGCAACTTGGTCGAAAATTCAAAAACTGTAAAAAACCACCCGAAATTTTCAGTGTCGGTTGATGTAGGTAATCTCTAATTTTTTGCAAAAACGATGTTTCACGGCTTCCAAACTTTTTTCTATTAACTCGAATTAAAAATCATTTCTGTGTGTCTCTGAATTTCTTGTTTTGTCTTCAAAAATAACATCAAATAACTCGATACCATTTTATTAAAAAAAGAGAGGTTTTCCTGTTTTCAGAGACGGCCTATTCCTTTGAGTTCTTAGAGTCAGTATTAAATTCCTTGAAAGTATTTAATTATTTACTTAACCGAAATAATTTATATTGTAATTACAAGAATTCAAATTATATTTATAAAACACTTTTTCTTTTTTTTATTGTATTTTTGTTAATTTTGTCTTTTGGTTTGACCTTTAGAAGGGCGACTTGTGGACGTAAGATTTTTCTAGACTTTTTAGGTAAGTTTAAGAATGCTAAAACGAAGATTTTGAGCAAACAAATTATATTTGCATTTTTTATTAAAAAAAATATTGAGAAAGCTTTAAGAGAAAAACATAAATCTTTTGATACCAAAACAACGTCAGCAAACAATAGTAAAGTAATTTAACTTCGTAGTTGGTGTACCTAAAAGAAAAATTGTTTATGAATTTTATTTTTACGTTTTGCTTTTAAATTTTAATAACTTATAACTAGTGCATGAGAAAGACAATTCCAACGATACTTCATTTCTTCTCTTTTACGTTAAGGGGAAACAATTCCAAAAATGAGAGAAAATGGCCAGAAACAAATCACAAAAAAAAAACTCTATTTTTTTTTATAAGGAGGGGCTAAAAAGGAGATATCGATGAACATTAGTTTTGAATTTCTGAGTTTTGAAAAGCAATGGGAAATCAGAAGCTGGTAACGCCTTCTATATTCGTGTAGTACGGCAGAAGAAAGAATCTCTGTTTCTCAACTAATTTTAAAATAAAAATTGTATTTATTAAATTATATGAAAACGTTCGCATTTGAGTACTACACCAAAGCAAAAATTACAATTTTCTTCTTCTTCCTTCTAATAATATGTATATCAATCTCCAGTATGGCTTCACGCACATTCATATATGTCAAAATATCCGCATGCATACAATATTTTATTTATAAAATTTAACAGATTCAATGTACGAACATTTGGCACAAAAAAAAAAAAAAAAAAAAACAATTTTCTTTTGTTTCATTTATCCAAAAACTATTCAGGTTTTATTTAGCTCCAAGATTGTTTATTTTAAGTATTTAGGCAGGCTTCAACTGTGAACAGAACCTATTATCAACAAAAATTATCAGGGTAAAAAAAAGCTCCTCAGGGTGTACCTAAAGTTTAAAGTGAAGTTTAAAAATACTCACAATCCCACACGACAGTGGATTTTTCAAGAAGGAACCTAAATAACCAGTAGATTATTAGGAATTGATGAATTTTTGCTTATATCTTAAGTAATACTTGTGAATATACCCACCAAATTTTAACTTGTAAAAATGATACCCCAATCAGATATAATTTTTGTCTAATTACACTGGTCAACAAGGTTTTTGCCACAAGAACCAAAATATACTCTTCTAGTAGTTTTTGGGGTGCTGAATCCGATTTTGAAGTCAGAAAAATTTTATTGGCCTTCGTTTTTGAAATATTACCGTTAGAAAATGTCAAAAAACGTAATTTTAGCTGTTTTCGAGGTTTTGTTTTTATGTGGAGTAATTCATTATGAATAAATTTGTAACGGTGCCTATAAGAGCTAGTTTTATTCCTTCAAAAAATGTTTAAATCTCTCCGATATCTCTTTTCTTGCCCGAGATATTTAAAATTTAAGTAGCGGTCTTTGAATCAGAAACAACACTGGCCAACCAAATTAAACTTTTTTTGCCACAAGAATCAAAATATACTTTTCTGAAGGTTTTTGGGTTGCTGAACTCGAATCCACAATCGGAAAAATTCTATTAGCCTTTGTTCTTGAAATATTACCGTTATAAAATGCAAAAAAAGAGTTTTCTTATAACGGTTATATTTAAAGAACGCAAGCTAATAGAATTTTTCCGATTGCGGATTTGAGTTCAGCAACTCAAAAACCTTCAGAAAAGTATATTTTGGTTCTTGTGGCAAAAATTCTGTGACAAGTAACTTAAACTTTAGATTAAATTTAGTTTTTCTTTGGCTTATTAACTGAAACTTAAGATATCTCGAGCAATAACAGAGATATTGGGAAAATTTAAACAGTTTTTGAAAGAAGAATATCTGTTTTTATACGTTTTTTAGCATTTTATAACGGTAATATTTCAAAAACGGAGGCCAATCAAATTTTTCTGACTTCTGATTCGGATTCAGCACCTCAAAAACTACTAGAAAAGTATATTTTGGTTCTTGTGGCAAAAAAAGTCAAATTTTGTTGACCAGTGTTATAAATAACTTGCAGTAGATTTCTAAAAATAAAGATTTTCTCAATTTTTTTTGTATAAATGGCGCCTTAAGGTTAAAAAGAAGAATAAATATATGTACAAATGTAACATTGAGATACAAAGATTATACGTATCTTATAATAAAAATCTTTTATTACAAAATTAATTTAATAACTAACATATGTATGACCCCAACTAACAACTAGCTAGAGATTTTTATTTATTGTAAACATTTTCATAAAATTTATAATGCTTTTAATTTATGTCCATATACGTATGTACCAAGTTTAATCTTGAAACACATAAAATTTATTTTTAAAAGATCGCAAACGCGATGCACTAGTTCAACCACCGCAACAAAAAACTACTGAACGAGCATAAAAACAAGTTGAAAGATGGTCAAAAACAAAAAAAAAATAAAGTATAAAATAAAACCTGCCCTTAATAGTGCAAGCATCTTTTATATAAATAGACACAAAAAGGAATCAAACCTAGGAATACTAGTAATTCCTCTTCTATGTATAAAAACTTATTCTGATGCACCTGGAATGCTATTGGACAAGATGCGTCGTCTTCTTCATCGTCGTCGTCGTTGTTATCATCATCATAGCAACTTCTTTCTCATCTTCATGGCCATAACGAGTTTGCATTCTGCAAGAAAGAAGATACAAAAAACTATTTGCACTGCATCTTTGCGTGACATTATACCAAATATAACTTCAAGACAATCTTATAAAAGGGCTTCGGACTTTGCTCCTTGTATCATTTTCCCTTAAGATCTAGTGGTGCACGCAGTTCTAAATAATAATTCTAGTTAAGAACACAAAACATCATATTGTTCTATTAAGAAACATTAACTTAGGAATCATTTTAAAGGTAAGATTTTTTGTACAGTTTATTTATTTATTTTTTTCTCAAAGTGAATATTAATTCAAAGTCTTTGAAACATTTGTTTCATTTAACTTTTATTAAATCGTGATTATACCTAAAAAGAAGATCGGTTTAATTCTTATTTCCAACACAAAGTGTTCTTCTTTATTAATTTTTTTTTTTATTTTTGCAAGAAAATTGATTCAAAGCAAAGATCTTGACCTCGACAATGCACAAGATACAAGAACCCATCCTAAGAAACCTGTTCATTGCATCTGCCACTTGGATGCATCTATTCCAAGAGAATTAAAGATATACACAATAAATAGGTACCCCCAAGCGTTTTATTTGACCGGTTTTGCATTTAGATCTTTGTTCTGCATCTGGACGCGAGTATTTTATTGATTTTTCGCGAATAAAAGTTATTTTTAAGTCAAGATTTCTTCTGTGCTTTTATATCCAATTTAAAGTATTTTTTTTTTTTCGTTTTAGATGTTTTTAATTGCCTTTGTGGGTTATCTGGCGATTACAAGTGCCCTGCCAGCACCTCAGTTATTAGCTCCTGCTGCAACCTTGACAGCGATTCCAGCACCACATCAAATTTTAATACTTACCCCTCAAGCTCAAGTTCAACTTGAGCCATCGCTCAAATTCCCAGTTCAGAACTTAGCTCGCATCGAAAGCCCAATTGAACAAACATTACTCTATGTACCAAGTGAGAATATTATCAGTGCGTATCCTAAAGTAGAAGGCGTCCAACAGGGCAAACAATTGAAACAATTGGAGACTTCAAACATCACCAATGTTGTTAACCAATTCGTTACTGCTGGTCAAACTGTACAAGCCGAATTACAAGCACTGCAACAACAATTGTCACAGGGACTTGAAAATATCATCCAACCTGGCCAGAAGATCGAAGGTAGTCCTGTCGGTGCGGAAGTTCTCAAATCAGGTGTTCAACTTTTAGAAATTCCACGTCAAGAATCTGGTCGTTTCTATAGCGTTCCAGCACCACAGTTCTACAGCAATTTCGAAGCTATCCACGCACCATTGAGCCCACTATTCGCCGTTCAACCAATTTCGGCAATTCGTGCTAGAAGTGTTGTGCATCCCGAAGATAAAGTTGCCCCAAGTGCCCCAGCCCAGGAAAATGTAGAGAATTTGGCAAAAATAGCTGAAGGTGTTGTCCAACAACAGGCTCAAGCTAATGGTAGCAAAAAAAAATATTAAATAGATGTGAGCAAATAAAGTTTTTATTCATGTTTTTAGAAAATCAAGCAAGAAATACTGAGACCGCAAGCTTGCCAGTGGAACAAGTACAACAAGCAGACAATTTCGATGATAAAAGCCTGAAGGTCCAAAAAGAGAACGAACAAGCTCCAGCTAACTCACAATTTGGCAAATTTTTGGGTTCCATTGAGAAACGAATTGACTCACCTGAAATTCCAGCATCTGATGGTAAGTATACTAAACCCATCAACTCTCAATGTAAAGTACCTAATTTCTTTTTTTCTTTTTATAAACTTTAATTTCATTGAAAGCTAATGTTGCTGAACTAAAACAATTAGATAATCAAGGTATTAGCATTGCCGAAGCAATTCCAGCTGGATTAGCTATTAGTGGTGAAGGTGGATTAGCACAGGCAAAACCAATTGCATCGGCTATTAGTGGAAAAGATGGTATTTCATATTCTGCTCCATCAGGAACAGCTATTTCTGGAAAAAGTGATATTGAAAAGAGCCCCTCACAAACCCTCTAGATGACCATCGATTTAACATCTTAATAGCTCTTGCGTCTTAAAACACAAAAAAACATTAACACACATTTCCACGAAATCATGACTAACATATATGATCAGTTACCACTGATCATCAACATTTATCACCATCAACATAAAAATAAAAAAAATAAAACATTCATGTCAACAAAAGTAAAAAGTAGAAAAAAGCATTTTTCATTTTTTTTTTACCTGAGTAAGTATTAATCAACTGGGATAGCTTTTGAAAGTTTTGGAACCGTTATCCTGGTAAAGTAAACTTTTTTTTCGTTTTCGGTAGTTGTCAGTCAGGGTCTTTGAGATGCATTAAGCCCTCAAAAATGATTCAGAAAAGTTGTCGTTGCAAGTTATTTCTTTGAAATTAAAAACAGTTGTAGATTTTGATAACAGAAAAAAGGAAAAGATGAAATTAAAAAAACATCAAAAGAAAGGTCTCTCCACGGAGAAAAAAAGGCACCTTAAAATAAGATGATGCGCCTATTAAATTTCACCACCTTAAAATAAGGTGATATCCGCTTAAAATAAGGTGATTCCACTTAAACTCAGTTAAATTTAATGTGAACTTCATCTTATTTTAATGTGAATTTTCATCCCAAAAACCGTCAAAAAATAAAAATTTATAAATTATAGTCACACTTAAGCTTTAGTTGCAATTTATCATACTCATTTCCAATAGTGAGATAGCATGATGGTAAGGCACTCGCCTAGTGACCCAACAGTTGTAGGTTCGATCCTCAGTGGCTGCCACAAAATGTTTCCACATAAAAATAAGATGGTCTCCGATTTAATTAAGGTGGAGATCATCTTATTTGCGCATTTAAGAAATTAATGTGATTTGTCACCTTGATTTAAGGTGGAAGTCATCTTAGCAAAAAAAACATGCAGAAACCCGCTTAATTTAAGGTGGGATCCGCTTAATTCGATGTGGTCTTTTTTCTCCGTTCTTAAGCTCTATTTATACTTTATATTTTCGACAAAAATCTAAGGGGTACTTCTTGCCAAAAAAAAAATACAATAAAAAAAAATCTCGAAATCCATGAAGTGCGACATAAAAAAAAAAAAATGAAACCCGAGAATTTCTTTGAAATCTCAGTTATATCCGTTGGAATCTGTTGGGGGAGGAGGAGGGGGGGGGGTGAAACTATGCACAGAATTAATTAAATTTATTGACAAAATTCTTCAAAATTCAACTTTTTCTATAAGTGTAAGAAACTACCTACTTCCTACTTAAAACTTAAAGGGTTCAAGATTGTTTTGAAATAGAAAACGTGTTAATAGATTTAACTTTTTACATGTTTTTGAACACATTGTATAACATATTCAGTCTCCTATTTGTTATTCCTATGGAAATCTTTCAAACAAATTTCGTTTTGATTTGAAGAAAAGACAACAAGAACGTACGAGTATAAATAAAAATAAATGCTCCGCAATACATCCCATCCAACTACGCCCATGGATTTTCGTGAGCGTATATTATAGCTTTCACTTGTCCACTACTAAAAAATAAATGCAATTTCTTCACATTACCGTCCATTCATAATAGTCTGTCATTAAACGTATGTGCGAAAAGTGGTGCGAATTAGATACTCTATTGTGCCGGAGCATAGTGTTTATTTAAATTATTTAGGTTCAACAATATATTACTTGTTCATTGACGTAAATTAACATATTTTAAAAATTAAATAATATAACAATTTGATCAATGATGGTTAATAAAATAAATTTAAACCGTTTACCAACTTCGCGTTCAATTATTTTTTCATTTATTTGTTTCTCGTTCTGTAGCAGTGTCGTGGGTTCAGTAATAAATAGAAATATTTTTGTAGCACTTGACAATTCATCTGAAATAACAATAAATAATACCAATCTACTGTCCAAAGAAATTTCAAATAGTTCGTTGGATAATTTACTTAAAATATACGGTGAAGGAATCGAATCAAAATTTCCTCCTATTTTGGAAATGTTTGTACAAAGGATACAATCATTTTTCTCTGTTTATCAACAACCACTGTTGGCTATAAATTATACAAGTTTAACATCAATTCCAACAACAACTTTGAGAACAACAACAACAACTAAAAAATCTAATAAAAAAGTAATAAAAAACTCCAATTCAACTGTAGCAGATTTGAATGAAGACCCGGATTATAATGAATTGATATCTGTTGGTGAAGAGAATGAATTCATAAGTGTGGGAGATTCAGGTGAAAATGATGTATTTATAGATACATCGGCTATTACAGAGGCGACACAGAGCAAATCTTGATCTAACAACATTATGCATAAAAAATTAATCTTAATTTCTTGATTTAATATTTATTTAATAACTTTCTTGTGACAAAATAAAACAGAAAAATATGGTAAAAGTGTTATTACTGTGTTTAAAATTCAAAACAACCACTTTAATAGTTCAAAAAGTTTATTATAGCCTAAAAAAGCTCTTTTTACAAAAATAGTTGGTGTTTTTGGAAGAAATCGAAAGAGCTGATGTACGAACCCTTTTTAGAGATTTATTTCTCATAGAAGTTATGGTATTTGAAAACATTTTATAAGAAGGACAAACAAAAAAGAAAAGAATGTTTTTTTTTCTCAGCCGAATAAATGCATAGATTCTGAGCTGTAAAAAAGAAAAAAAAATTGTTAAATAAGATCCAAGCAATTATGTAAAATTTTATTTGGAATTTTTTTCATAGTCACTTTCATCGTTGGTAGTACTGAATATAATATTTGGTTATTTTGAGATATTGTGAAACCATCCGAAAGGGTGAATACAAGAGTTTTTCTTTGTTGCACTCGCTTTGTTTATATTCATAATATAGGTAATGCAACATTTTTATTCATATGATAGGTACATAATTTCAAGGTATTTTTTAACGCAAAATCTAATAAAATCAAAACCAAAATGACTCGACAATCTTGTAAAAAGTTATTGAACTCTTTATGAATTGTCTTTGACATAGACGGGAAGAGTCAGAATATTACCATTATTTCTTTGAAAGCAAGTGGATGAAATTTTGTATGAACGTTTTATATACCTACTTTTGAAAAAAAAAAAAATTACGAAAACAAAATTGGTTGTCTGTAAATTCGGTTTACGAAAGATAATATTACGTGTTATAACGTCAACAATATTTTTTAATTGCACAAAAGCTAAAAATTTAGACCAAACAAAAATTTTTTTTTTAAGTAGGTAAACAAGTGGTCAGTACTTTTGATCGGACCTATTTGAAGTCAGTTTGGCCCGAACTCCATCAATATTTTAATTGCAAAAAAACATCAAATTCGCAATAAAATTCGGTTTTTTAATGTTTTTTTTTTGCAATTTACTCAAAATTTTGAGGGTAAAGGTACGGGCAAAACTGATTCTATTGAGATTCCGCGCGTCAAAATACATAAAGATACGTAGGTACGCGTACGCCATAGAACTGACCCCTTTTTTTAAACAGAAAAAAAAAATTAAAGTTAAAAAAAATATTGGGCTGTTTTGGCCCTCCTCCTCCGATGCAAAAGACATACATTTTCAACGGAGGTAGAGTCATCACTTCAGGGTGTTAATCCATTGAAAATACGTATAGCTGTCTTTAGGTGGATATGGTGTCACATGACCTTGCCTTTAGGATGAAATTGCAATTTATACCACATGAGTCACACTTTTTCGTGCATGATAAAATTTGGAAGTGTGAATTGGGATGCATTTTTGACATGGCTAAATAAATTTGTACTTGCTCTAAGCATTGATTTCGTGTAGCTCGGCTAAAATTGTTCGATAATTTGTATGGGAGCTAAAATTAAGCACGATCTGCGTACCAAGCTTTAATGAAGTAACATATATTATGTTATACATGTAAAAACAATTAAATACCTATTCGTTGTTTCATTTCCCAATTTCAAACTATTGGGTTTTCATGCAATTCATCGATAACGTTCTCGCTTTCTCTTTTATCTATCGATAACTTGATCAAATTATGTTGTTAGTTCAGATCAGAGATCCAAATGAGTATGTTCGAAAAAAAAGTGATGACAAATTTTAAAACAACTACGAATCTTTTATTTATTCCATTTTTTTATCTAACATTAAGTTTTATTTGATTTTTCTGTTTTTTCTGAATTTTCTTTAATTTTTTTCTTATATGTTTTTCTTCATTTCCTTATCTTGTCAAATTAAATTTGAATAAAAATAAATGAAACTTTTGTGTACCAACTGCGACTCTCTTTTAATTTAAAAAAAAACCCCTCGAACACTATGAACATTTCCTTTCCAGTTCGAGTAAATTCGAGTACCTAAATTCGATCACATTGATCATGAACATGTTCACGATCATTTTACCCGATTTTACGATTATTTTACGATTTTAACAGAAAAATTATCGTTTGCACTCGTTTGAAATGTAAGATTACTTACGAGTCATCATATTCGTAAACAGGAAAGCTCGAACATATTTGAGTTGTGTTGATTGTTTTTGTTCGAGATCGTTTTTTTCGAGTAAGTACTCGATGTTCGTAAACAATACTCGACTCGTTTGGTTATCTGTGCCTACGTTCTATAACTCAGTCGAGAACTTCTCGCATCGAAAAATTTTGAAACAAAAATTCCAAACGTTTCTCTATTTGGAAAAATAACCTGTGTCTGTATCTCGATGTGAGAAGCAGCCCTGTAAGTTTTTTATTCCATTGGAATATATTGGAAACTGTCAAAAAAAGGGAAAATATTTTTACCTTTGGCCATAAAAGGTCATATGGACATAGTTTTACATTAAATATCCCAAGGCTCGGTAGTCCGAAGGAAGAGCATTCGGTCGGCGAGTGGAGGGTACCGAGTTCAAGTCACGTTTAGGACATGAAAATTTTTCATTTTTTTTCTTTAATATTCTTTTTTTTATTTTGAAAATTTAAGTGACACAAAAATAAATTAACGTGAACACATTTTCAGTAGTAACATCTCACATTTAATGCAAGATTATCAATTTTTTTTTCAAATATCTTACTTTCTCGCATCCTTTTTGCTTGTGAGAAATTTTGGCAGTTCCATCGAGAAATTTTCTCGATTATTTTCTTACAGACACAGTTTTATTCAAATTTTTCCAGTCTGTCAAGCATTTTCATTCAGAAATGTTTCAAGGCGAGAAAAATTTTGTTTATAGAAACAAACGAATGTGAGAAAATGATTTTTGTGTCGATTCACATTATTTTTGTTTCGATTTGCGTGTTTCATGCGAGAAATTTCTCGATGCGAGAGTTACAGAACGTAGGCACTAGTTCAGATTCAGCTCCGTTCAAATACTTTTCTATCCGAACCCTATACTACTAATTATGGTGTAACAACCCCATTAAATTATTGATAAGGTAGTTCAAAAACATCTGTCAAAATAAAAAAAATATATATTTTTCATTTTCCTTAAACTTCTTTTCTATTTTTTCAAGAATAAAAAAATATTCATTAAAACAAACCAAATTTAAATAAAAAATATTAAATAATGTCAGAAACTGAAGTGACTGCTACCGAAAAGGAAACCACAAATGATAAAGACACTTCCAAAGGCAATAAACATACAAAATATACCAAATCAACAATTCAAGAACTGCAAAAATATGTTTTTTAACAATTCCTTTCTTCCATTCTTTGTTTTTAGTTTGTATTTTGTTAAATGCAACTGGCAATGTACCAATAATGAAGAAACGCAAATGGATGGTTGATCCAAACAAAACAGTCAGCTCAATAATGCAATTCTTTCATAAACATCTTAAAATGGATCCACAAGAACAACTTGTAATTACTTCAACATTGTTGGAATGCTTGTTATTTTATTTAAACTTTTATTTTATAGTTCCTTTATGTCAATCAAACATTTGCTCCCTCTCCTGACCAATTCATCAAGAATCTCTACGAGTGTCATGGCACAAATGGAAAACTTGTCCTCTATTACTGCAAGAATCAAGCTTGGGGCTAAACATCATCATCATCAAATGACACAATAAATAAAAAACCAAAAAATATATATATTTTAAGTCATATTTCGAAGAATATAACAATTTCATGTTTATTTCTATAACTGTATTATACTATTTGAATAGACATATATAGCCATGATGTTATAGAGTTTAATTGTCGCCCCGAAGTGATTCCAAATGATCTGCGGCTTCTTTGGAAATCCTGTGATACTTGGCAATGGCTGGGCGGTAGTAGTAGGCTTTGTAATCGTTACGTTCAGACATTTTAGCACGAACTGCCTTTTCCAATGCCCTGAAATGATAAAAGAATAAATTAACTCGGTCTTGGTAATCAATAGGGTTGTAAAAGAATGCGATCTTTTGTGAATGCAGTCTATGAAATTCACATACACAATTCAAAAAAAGATTGCATTCATTGACTTATACTTGAGACTTAGGGCGGAATTTATAGTCGTCACTCAAGTTGAGTAATATCTTAAGCATTCGCCCAAGCGAATTCTTATTCATAGTCATCAATGGAGTCGAATTATTTATCAAGTGAGCGTCTGAGGAGGCTTTTTACTTGAGGAAACGCTTAAGTTTTTTTATCAGTCAGTTGAAATTAAAACGCAAGTGTCATTGCGAGCGTTTGTTTTTTGTATTTAACAATTAAAATTTGTACTAATAAAATTAATTAATCGCGAATATTTGTTTGAGTTTTACGAGTTTGACGACAAATTCGACAAGTATGTTGGCGAACTATTAAAAAAATGTTTGTTCTTGATGACAGTTAATTCAAATCAGTCAAATTTTCGAGTTTGGGAAAAAATTTCCTTCAAGACAAGATTTTTCTTTACTCAAGTCACAGCCCTATTTTTAATTTCCTTGAGCGATTGCTTGAAATATTTCCCAACTTACTGGAGTTGAGAAATATCTTAACTCGAGTAACGACTATGAATTCCGCTCTTACGGCGATATTATTAGCTGCGTTCCTTTGGAAATATTTATTTACTGCTTAGTACTTAAAGCTGCTTTGAACTACTTTTTCAGTATAGCAAAGGTAGTTTTAAGTACTAAGCAGTAGATAAATATTTCCAAAGGAACGCAGCTATACACTAGTTTAAAAAATACATCTGAATGTAAAATTATCAAATGTCAAAAATAAATCCAAATTCAAAATAGTTATCCCGATTTTAACTATGACAATAGTTAAAAATAACTATTTTTGTCCCTGTGTGATAGTCAATCAATTGAAATTGACTGCATTCAAATGATTGCAGTCTTTTGGGTATTCATGCACTCTTTGCAATCTTTCCATTCCTTGGCAGTCTTTTGCCTTCCTTGGCAGTCTTTGCATTCTTTTGCAGTGCTTTTGAATTCTTTTGCATTCTTTTGAATTCTTTAGCAGTCTTTTTGCATTCTTTTTTAATACAAAAGACTGCAAGAGAATTCAAAAGACTGCAAAAGAATTCAAAAGAATGCAAAAAGACTGCAAAAGAATGCAAAGACTGCCAAGGAATGGAAAGATTGCAAAAAGAATGCAAAGACTGCAATCATTTGAATGCAGTTAATTCATTGGTAAAGAAAAAAGATTGCAATACTTTTACGGAATTGCAAAAATTGAAGTCTAAGTCTCAAATGTAAGTCAATGAATACATTCTTTTGATTGAAGTCATTAAAGATTGCAATCTTTTACAACTCTGGTAATCAATAACCTGATTCTTACCTAATTTGAGCTTTTTCATTCTCTTCATAAAGATGATGGCACATCTTCTCGTATTCTTGTTGGGGCGATGGGAAGATGTATCGCGCAATGAAACGTGTAATTGGATTCTGAAAGAGGAAATACAAAATCAAAGCAGTTCCAGTTTCTTACTTTTACAAACCTTTTGAGTTTCATAATATTTTGGAGTATAACCTTCTGGGATTTCAGTTAGAGTAGCTGGACCAACAAAAATATTAGCATACAATATAACGGCTGTCATTGGAATCAAACCGAGCATAACATAAAAATGAAGCATATCCTTGAATTTGTGCCATTGGAATCTAGATGGTGTGATTTCGAATTTATGTCCACTCATTTGTCTCAATTGGTTTTGGATAGCTACAAAGCAAGCAAGATTGTTTTGGTTATGAATGGAGCATGTTGCGTAACGGTGGAATGGAATACTTTACCATATTTAGCTACGGGAGAGTTGAGGATGCCACGATATTGGGAAAAGGCTCCAGCGGAACGAACGAGGCTGCTAAACACGACCATTTTTTTATAATGGATTATTTATTTTAACTCTGGGGTGCAAATAAAAAATCACCAAAAAAAGTTCGGATTATCGCGAGACTAGAATTTTTTTGGTGACAGTTTTGAAGTTTTTTGATGGGAGATCGGTAATGTAGTTTTGTGTCAAAATTGACAGATTTCAGTACTGCCAAGTTTACTTTTTTATGATTATGTTGGATGATTTACACGGTAAGACTTATTATATGGTCTGAACAACTTAAGACATTGGCTCAAAAAAAAAAAATGAAAAAGTGGGTATTCACTATCCGATGCAACAACTGGTCTAATATCATTGTAAAAGTAATAGTAACCCAGTTGCATTTTATAAAATTTGTATTTTTAAAATAAAACTTGACCCCAAGTTACAATTTGGCAAGGTCCATAATTGTTCGATTCGGAAAACTATTGTTTGTATAGATTTAGTTCAAGGCTTGATTACACAATTCAACCATATTGGAAAGGGGAGGGAGGTCTTATCAAGATTTTCTAAAATGTAAAATAAAAGCCTTGTAAATTTAATTAATATAAAATTGTTTTAACCGTTCTACGGAAGCCTTATATTTTCAAGTGACAAAAGGTCTCTATAAGACCTGTTCCAAGTAGTTCTTGTAAATATGTAATTTTTGTGTCTAGTACGCAGATCGAGATAAATTTTAGCTCTCATACAAAGTTCTAATATTTCTCCTTTTTTTCAAAAATAATTTACAAAACTACTCAGTTCGAGGGCACTCAAACTGGTATAAAAAAAAAACTTGAAAAAAGTAGAAATATTTCTGTAGTAGAAGTGCAGTACCCAAACAGACCTATAAAAATAAATATTCTAGCAGCACTGCATTCAATCATTCATCACACCAGACTTGATCCATCATACTCATGTCACACAGAAAAGTAGTTCCGTGTAAATCCAACCTTTCGTTAAGTCGTTACCGTGGTTTTTTTCTTGTGTTTTTGTTCGTTGTATATTGAAGTTGAAGGCGTTCATTCTATCAACAAAATATAAAAAAAGAAAAAAGAAAAACAACAGTAAAAATATGTACGTGGTCCGCAGATAAAAAGTTTTACTTTCGTATATGCATTTTTAATTGCCAAAAACGCAGTTATTTTATATTTAAAATATACATCATTCTTATCATTCAACATAAAACAACATTATTTTGTATAAATTACGAAAACTTTGGTGAAAAACAAGGTGTGTAGCTCTCCTAGAAAAATGTTCAGTCTTAAAAAAAAAAAAACAACAAAATTGCTAGTTTCGTGATAAGAAAAAAAAACATGTTTTATGTTTTATCAAAAAATTTATAACTTATATTTTAAATAAGTATACTAAAATTGTTATTAAATCATTAAACAAATAAAACTACAAAAATTTAACTTTTCACAAAATCCCTTCAAGTCTTTATTATGCCCTAATGCGTCTTTTCCATTTAACCTTTGTGTTTTGTCTTGTTTTGTCTGCTTCAAATAAAATAAAAATGACGTCAATCGCAAATGCATTTATCTACAAAAGTTTGTTGTTTTTGTTTTGTCTGTTCAACAAATCAAATAAATTAATATAAATGCGAGAGCAAAAGTGTTAATAATTTTCTCCTCTATTATTTACTTTTATTTTTTCAGTTAAAACGTAACATTAATTCAGTAAGAAAAAAAAAATTTCTAAGCGCGCATGAAAGCCAAATAGCTAAAATGAATTCAAGCAGAACGGCTGCCTTGGGGTCAGCATCAAAATTGCCAGGTAAGTTTAATGAGATGTAATTTAATTTCCTTTGTTTCAATAAAAATATAATAGGCCAGAGCTAGCCAAAACAAAACACACTCCTTTCTTTGAAGTTGAAACTTAAACGAAATCGAATGTGAATTAATGGGGGCAATGTGTATTGTCAGTCAAAGGTGTTAGGAATTTTTAGTTATGTAAAAACTAAAGTAAAATATAATAAGTTGAAAAATGAAAAAAAGTTTGCGTAAATAGGAGCTACTGAATTTATTGTATAGATATAAATATGTATGCTTTTGTTAAAGATTGTTATTCTTTGATAGATAAGTTTCATGTTTTTTTTTGTTAATGAAAACGACCTCGAATAAACCAACGAAAAAAAAACCTTCACGATATTTCATGTTATGCTCCAACAAACAACTGCGACACATCTAAAATAGAAATAGCTTTGGTTCTTACTGGCTGAACAGAATGGAAATTCGCTTGTGGCAAAGAAAAACGCCGTGGTAAAAGATGTCAAATAAAATCGCTCAAAATGTATATGTGGCGCACTAAAATGTCAATTGCCTTGAAAAAAAAATAATATTAACTGAGCAACCACATTAGAAACGTCAAAAGTCATTGCGCTTGTAGCTTGAAGTAAAAGTCGACTCGACTTGTACCACAGCGAATTTCCTTGCCACAGCCACAGCTACGTATTCTGGCACCAATATACTAATTTCATACTTTTTAACTTTGACAGCGACACAAGACACAAGCCACAGACACACATTCTGGTCTACCAGTTAAACAGAATAATTTTTTTTATATAGAAAATGATTTTTTTAATGAATTGGTAAAGAAATTAAAATAAATGCGGTTATTAACCGCAGATTGTGGTTTGTAGGATAGAGATGTAAATACAAAATGAAAAAAGTATCCATAGGTTCATAATTTGAAAAAAAAAAAAAAATAAAAATAATTTGATAAGAAAACCCCACAATCTCCATTCAGGTGGAGATTTGAATGGATATGTCGGAAGTCTATTAAGGAGTAGCTTCTTGACATCAAGGGAGCATTTTTGATAACAGCTTACTATTCGCTGTACACAAAGCTCTTCTAAGGAAAAGAGTACCTATCACTGTAGTGAGATGGATCAATGAAATGCTGAGCAGAAGAACAGCTGAGGTAAGGGCAGGTCTTAATGTACAAAATATCATCACAACAAGAGGCGGACCTCAGAAGAAAACTTTCTTGACTTTCCAAGAGATGCCGTGATCCCAAACTATGTATAACTTTGTGAAAAACTACAATATACATGATTGGGTATGTGAATCTATCAACTACTCATTTAAAGAAAATACCATCAAATGGTACACAGACGGGTCGAGAACAGGTACAGGGGCAGGCGTCTTTGGGCCTAGTACCAAACTCTCCGTACCTATGGGTCAATCCCCAAGTATCTTTCAAGCTGAGATAAATCGTCGGCCTCATAAGGAAACCTCGTAACTCCCAAAATCAAAATTTTACAGGAGAGACAAAAGAATAGAGAAACAACAGAGTAGTTGGAGAGTAAAGTGCTTTACAAAATTTTAATTTAAGTCTATTTAGAGTTTTCGGAATGACTTCAAATTTTCTGGGTAGCTCCGCTGACATATTTTCTAAAAAATGGCACTCAAAAGTCATTTTCGAAAAAAGGTGGAGTTACGAGGTTTCCTTATGAGACCGACGAAATGCCATTGTAAAATGTGCAGAAATAAACCTCGAATTAAATCACCGAAACAAAAATATTGCCATTATGTCTGATAATCAAGCGGCCCTAAAAGCACTTAAATCCAACGAAATCAACTCCAAGCTAGTATTGGAGTGTATAGGCAAACTTACATGAACTTGGCAAAATGTACAAAGTCACTATCCAAAAAATTCAAACTAGAAGTGAAAGAGGACTATAAGTAGTTGCGAAAACCACAGGTCTTCCCGTCCACATCCTGGCACGATTGGCGTGGTAAAGTGTGTTACCTTAGAGCTAAAAGCCAATATTGATGTCCGGGAAGTTAAGAGTTACAATTTGAAACAACAAAAAGACGATCGGGTTGGTCCCAGTGAAATAGTTATAAAACCTTCAAAGACGAAAAACTCATCTCTATGACCTTGATTGAAAAATTAAATTTTATTTTAAAAAGCTATTTCATATGTTTCCACAAGATCTGATATGGATTTCCTTCTCTAAGACAGCGAGCCTTTTTTTTAAGTTTTCGTGCGTTTGATTAAAGTAAAGCCCTTAACGACAATAGTCTTCCCAATACTGTACAGAAAATAAAACATATGAGTACAAATGACGGTGGTTGAGATGAAGATTCTTTTCTATAAAATCCTTTCTGCCATAAGTATCTTGTGAACGTCTGAAGCCTTTCGTCAACAATCTTAAAGGTGCTTATCAGTGTGGCTTTAGACAAGGCACGTCCACCCTAGACCAAATATTCACATAACAAGAGATCTTGAAAAAAAAAACCGAAACAACAAATCGATACAAATCATCTATTCATCGATTTCAAGGCCGCGTATGGCAGTATCTAAGGGGACGACCTGTATAGAGACATGTCTAGTATTGTCATCCCTGCAAGATGACGATGTAGAATGCACGCTGTTTCGTCCGGGTCGGCAAAGATCTCACCGATACCTTTGACAAAGCGAAAGGGATCTCAATTAACTTGGCGTGCGAAATTGGAAGCAGCTGGATAAAGATAGAGCTGGCTGGAGAAGTTTGTTTGTTGAAGCCCAAATCCACAAAGGATTGCAGTGCCTCCCTAAGCCTAGTACATACTTCTCCGATTTTTTTCTTCACGAATTTTGGCAGGATCATTCAAGGTAGAGTAAAATAAATGTGTGGATTAATTTCACGACTTACTTCACAAGTACGTAATAGGCTTCACTTTCTGAGTAAAAAATTGTCATTATGTGCTGACGAAGTGGTCTGTTCAGATTGCAGTTTTTACGTTAAAAATTGTACCTATTCAAAAGTACAAAAGTATCATTGAGACACAAAAAGATTACAGAATTTTGTTTTGTCATGTGGGATTAATTTTCGCAACTTTGCTCTCAAGATAAAAAAAATCACATTTCGTCGGTGAAACCAGAAAAGTGTGTAACTCCATTTTAGCAAATTTTATAGGAGAGCAAAAAACAAAATCGTTTTGAAGGCATTTGTATGAGTTCTCATTTTCTTATTTGCTAATACAATAAAAACTATGAACTTTAAGGGGATTCTGAGTTTAAGGAACGGTAGATATTAGGTTGGTCTAACAGATGGCATTCAAATCTAATTTTCAGAAAATTTGGAGTTACACACTTTTCTGGTTTCACCGACGATTTGTGTCATACTTCACATTTAGTTTTGTTATCTTTATAAAATCAACAAGATTTAATCAGAAGCTGACACATGATGTTGGTATCAGATTATCAAATAAACAATGATAAATTCTTTAGTTCATTAAAATTAAGTGTACATTTGAATAATAGAGAACTAGAATTATATCTTCATAACAATAAAAAAAAATTTCATAGATGACAATGCTTTGAATCTTGATAATAATTTGCACTAGATCAACGCATTAATGAATACTTCTGTTGTTTTACGAAAAAATTTATTTAGACTATATCATAATTTCTTCACCGATTTATAACCACTCGTATAACTGGTTCCAAGAAGTTAGTCAAATTTATCGGACAACAACCTTTATGGGAGTAATTCATAGCTATTGACGAATATCAACAAACAAACAAATATTGGCGCGTCGCTTGGCACCAATTTTGTTTAAAGTTGCCAAGGAGTTCACCTCAGAATACATAACAACTTATAGTACGACACCTTATTTCAAAATTCATAGGAAATTTAAGTAAATCTCAGCTACTTTTGGTTACCCAAAAAGATGGAATCAAAACTTCTTACTCAAAAAACGAAGTGTATCATATACAAAATTCTTATTCTGCCAACGCTATGTTACAGCGCCCACTGTCGTTTGATAAGTGTAAACAATTTTAAAATAATTTTCAGTCCCACGCATGAGGAGGAGGAATGGATAACAAAATCAAACCGCGAACTCTATGAGCTGTATATTAAAGCCAATGAAGTTTGTATGACAGGTATCCTGATTTATTGAAAGTCGCCATACATAAAGTAAAGGTGTTTTGTTGATAGGAAGCTCAATAACCTCCATTCCCAATCACTTGTTTAAAATATAATTTTAATAGTAAGACGAAAAAGCAAAATAAGCATTTAGATTTAAGAGCCAGACATACGCTGCTTTTGTCTGCTTCTTTGTCATGATCTACAATGAGACCACAACTCCTACTCCACTTCTACTCTTTTCCTTCAACATAAGAATTCATGTTGATAAGAAGCTCAATACTCTTAACCCTCCATTCCCCACTACTTGTTTGAAATAGAAATTTAATAGTAAGACGAAAAATCAAAGTAAGAATTTAGATTTAAGAGCCAGACATACGCTGCTTTTGTCTGCTTCTCTGTCATGATCTACAATGGGACCACAACTCCCACTCCACTTCTACTCTTTTTCTTCAACATAAGAATTCATGCGGCACAAAAAGAGCGGCATCCCTCTCGGTTTGGAATAGTTCGTCGTCTATTGCCTAATAAATTGGGGCACTTGCTTTCCCCAAAAGCTCAATTGATGATTTTAGTTTAAGCTTAGCTGTAGGGCAAAATTTATAATAACTAAGATAAAATTATAAAATTATGTATACAAAATATTTTCCAGGACCACCGATAAACCCACTCGTTGAAAACTCCGATGAACCACTTCCAAGTCTATCAGACTTGCATGATTTTGAACCTAAGTTAGAGTTCGATGATACTGAACTTTTAACACAATCTCCTATACCTAGTAAGTTCAATATTCCATACGACGCCGAAGACACATATGATACATTTTCTAAAAATGTTTGGTTATTTTCAGAAGATGTCATGGTGGATGACTTTGTTTTAACTGGTAAATACACAAAAACCCAAATAAATTTGTATGTTGTTAAATTAATGATGTTTTTTTTATAGCTGGAGAAGAACCAGAAGAAGTTGAAATAGAGAATCCTCTGGAGGACAATGATTTTGAAGATCAACTGAAAGAGGTTTGTACTAAAACAAATTCCAATTTGCATCTTGATTTATGTTTTTTTTTTGTTTTTCCAGCAATCAGAAAGTTTTACCACAAACAGAACAAAATGTGATTTCCTTGGTACAGACAAACAAGGTCAACATATATTTGGCATTTATGCATCACGTTTTCCCGAAAAGAATCAAATGGAGAAATTTATTCGGTATTCATTATCTTGATTCATTTTGTTTCTCTAATAAACTAATGTGAGATTTTATTGTTTTCAAAGGGAACTTATAAAGGAAATTGAACCATATGTCGAAAATGATTACATCCTAGTATACTTCCATCAAGGACTAAAGGATGAGAATAAACCTTCAGCGCAATTTCTATGGAATTCCTATAAAGAACTCGATAGAAATTTTAGGAAAAATCTCAAAAATCTTTACGTCGTTCATCCGACTTGGTTTATTCGAGTTATATGGAATTTCTTCCGCCCATTTATAAGTGATAAATTTCGCAGAAAGCTTGTATATATTTCTACGCTGGACGAGTTACGACAAGCATTAGGTCTAACCAAGCTTAAATTACCCGATAACATTTGTGAGTTTGATGATAAACTTTATTCAAATCGTCGTGCTGCACCTACAAGTGTGACAGATGGTTCTATGAACAAAACAGCACAATTTGGTGTTCCATTAAAGTTTATCACACAAAATAGCCCGTGCTTAAATTCTATCCCACCGATTGTTCGCAAATGTGTTGATTCACTTTCGATGACAGGTGTTATTGATACTGAAGGAATTTTTAGAAGATCTGGCAATTATACCGAGATCAATGACCTCAAGGTGAGAGTTAATCGTGGTGAGGAGGTCGATTTGAAAGATGTTAATGTACACGTAATAGCTGGGTTACTTAAATCATTTCTGAGAGATCTCAGTGAGCCATTGTTAACGTATGAACTCTATGAAGACATCACTAGTTTCTTAGGTATGTTTTTATTCTTATTTAAAGATAAGAAAAGTTTTGACTTTTTATTTATTTAATAGATTGGCCAAAAGAGGAACGATCAAGAAACGTAACGCAACTTATCAGAGAAAAGCTGCCCGAGGAGAATTATGAACTCTTTAAATATTTAGTAGAGTTTTTGGTTAAGGTAAGTAATTTCTATTACCGACTGGTTTCCACATCAATTATTTTATTCTATGAAAAATCGGTTATTAATTCTCGTTATCTATTTATAAACCCTTAGGTAATGGACTGCGAGGATCTTAACAAGATGACTTCTTCCAATCTGGCAATCGTTTTTGGGCCCAATCTAATCTGGTCAAGACATGCACAAATGTCATTAGAAGAAATAAATCCAATCAATGCATTCGTAGACTTTGTGTTACAAAATCACAAAGATATCTATTTGGTCGACATTAATAAAAAAGCGTCACCAATAGATTAACCTAGGCTTTTATAATTACTTTACAATTATTATGCGTTCTTTTCCTCGTATTTTTATTATTCTATCCTTAATTCTCATAATTTATATTAATCTTTTTTTGTTGTCTCTTTATTTTTTTAATTAACTACCAAAGAGAAATATTTTTTAAAGTTTGCACACTTCAATTTTGGGAATTACAATTTTTCAAAAAAATTAACTTTCCTTTTTTTTTGTTTTTTGTTTGGGTTATAGAAAATAGAATATTCAAAAAATCAATCTGCACACAAATTTTTCTCTCAAATATACCACTGAAATCTCATAAATTATACTAGGTAGAGATTCATGAACAAAAAAACATGTAAAATGAAAAAAAAAAAACTAATAACAAAGAAAATATTCCTTTTCATAAATATCACACTCCGCACATGTTCATAAAAAAAATACTTCTGCTCAACATGTGAGGTGAAACTTCTTCCTCTTTTTATTTACAAACTGAACTGTTAACAAATTACCGATTTTTTTTAGAAACTTAATAAATATATATATTTTAATAAACTTTAACACATGCTGGAAGAGCACAATGTTTTACTAAAATTTTTAAACAAAAAAACAACGTGGTTACAATCCAAAAGTAATGTTTTTTTTTCCATAGTATGTTTGTTTTTTACATAAATATACGATTGTATTGAAAAAAATATTTCCTAAAAAACATTATTAAACTTAAAGTAAGAAATAACATGTAAAATAATATTCAAAATAAAATATTTGTTATTAAAAGAATTAATGAGTTTTATTATGAAAAAAAAAAAACTGCAATTTTCATCTGAAATTTGTTGTAAACCATCATCTTGGATACAAATCAATCCCTATGCATGTAATAGGGGTCCCGGACACGTATTGTCAAGAACAAAACATTGAGAGTTGATAGGCACTTACTTAAATATTCATTGAAAATAACAGACATTTTTGTAAATTGAATCGTTTATTTTCAAAATATGATAAGTCAATTTAGAATTTTTTTTTGTATAACCCACAAAAAGGATGATTTTATTTGTTGTTGTGAATTAAAATCTTGATAAATAGATACTTTGATATATAACGAAAATATTGGACTTATTCTTTATTTCTTAATGAGCTTTAGGGTAACAAAATATGGATACTTTTCCCTTGAGCTTACAAGCTTTTAGCTAAAGGAGAATGCCAACAAAAAAACCAGCACCGATTAAAATGAGACCCAGTATATGGCTCGAAAGGGCATCAATGTAGATATCATATATGAAAATTTTTTCTCATAAAACCATCCCCGGAAATTGTTATGATTCTTAATTTCAAATTACAGTAGAATTCGGTTACAACGACCACTCACGGGTGGCTATTACGAACGAAAAAAAATTGTAACGAATTCAGTTGTATATATGTATGTAGTTTGCCCTATCCTGGGTTTCACGTGGAAATTTTTCTGTCCGAAATATTTTTGTTCGCAATCGTGAGATTCACCCGAATGGAACTTACATTTTCCTCCGAACTAGTTTCCTGTTCGCCACAAAATTTAAGTGAGAAAAGAGATGTCGACTACCTAAGATAATTACCTAATATAAGAGTTCAAAATACGGAGTTTTCCGAACGTGAAAAACTTTTCGCCCGGAACTCACAATAAAGGAAAAGTGAAATTTAATTTCTCGGGTGGAATTTTGTTCACATGAAACTCACGATCCATGAGATCCAGCATTGAAAAATACCCTAAGACGATGTGCCATAATCTTATATTATTTTTCAAATATCGCTGTTTACTTTTTATAAAAAAAATCTTTTTTGTATTTCTTTTTCTTTTGATGTTCTTTATTTTAATTAATTGAAAAAGAAACATATTTCCGTCTTATTTTTATTAAAATACAAATTGGGAAAATAATTTATGTACTTGCAAGGTTTCCACCCTTTTAAATTGTAATATTTTTAAGCTTGCGATTAAGATCTTCGAATTTCAAAATTTTCCTTATGAAGAAGTCACCGTATCTGTGCGAAACTTTAGTATCAGCAATATGAATCATGTCGTTATCAATATAGAAATCGAGCTGGAAAAAAGAAATCACATTAATTCTAATAAGAAAATAACAAAAAGAGTAATAAAAACTTACTTCAGATCCAGATTGGAATTGTCCTTCCAGACCACTTGAACCCTTTGTCCAGACCAAATTCCTCATCTTGTGCTTAAAGCACAATAAACGAATAAGCAGGGTCTTGATTTCATCATCGGTCTTAGCATCAATAAATGAAGCTAATTTTTCCAATGGTAAGGTGGTGTACAATTTCAAATAAGACCTTGTAGTTGGAACGTCCTTTTGCTGACGCACTTCATCCATAAACACCTGCAATTGATGTTCCATTGGATCCTTGACATAATCCTCCATGGGTGCATCTGCAGATGGTGGGCATGGGCTGACAAATCGGGGACATGCAAAAATGAAGAACATTTTGAATGCTTCCAAGTCACCACATTGCATCTTGTACATATTGTCTTGGTAGTTCTTTTCCCTCAAGACTTGTTGAATCGACTCATCGATGCATTGTGGATGCAGAACCAAGCAAATGGCCAAAAGATGGTACATTTGTTCGGCTTGCTTGTTAATTTGATCATTCTGATACGAGCGAGTGCTGTACAACTGCTTGGTGCGTTGGATGTACAAGAGAATGTCCGAGAAAGTACGGATAGCATCGGCATAACGACGCATCATCATGTAAGCGAATCCCACATAGTAGGATGTGGATATTTGACATGCTGGGATGTGGGAATATTGCGATTTCTTGTGAATCTCAATTGGTTCAAGTACTTTGATGGCTTGGTAATAGTCACCGAGCAGAGAGTGGACACGAAGAAGTCCGACCAGCGAGAAGTAACCCAACATCTTGTAGAAGGAATGTTCTCCAAATTGTCCAGCAACAGTTTGGGGATCATTTCCCTGAGAGATTGCTAGCAATTGCTTCTTGATGTTGGAGATGTCTACAAGGGAATGCAATACATTCAAGATGCAGAGAATGCTCCAAACATTGTTGTGCTGGATGTTGAGCTGTTGAATTTCTTCTTGGCTCTTGTCTGTTAGACGTGCTCTGTAAAAGAAAAGAAAACATTAAAAGATAATTCTTAAAGTGTCTTCTGAGGGTCGATGCTCGTTCTGTGAAGCTGTGAAGTGATAAAAAATAATATCATTTAAAGAGAGTGTTAGTACACTCTAAATGATAAAAACTTTAATTTTTCAGTAAAATATTATTATTATATAGGTATCTTTAACAGCTTATATGATAAATGTTCTCGTAATTTATAAACTCGTCTGAGCCTAGTGAACATTGAGATTGTATTTTTTTTTTCAATTGTTTTTTTTTTTTTTTTTTTCTTTATTATTTTTTAATGAAATACCAATAAAGGAGAATGGACAAATTTGTTTCGAACGTGGACGCTGCGCGGCCAGAATGATTTTGTGCAGAAGTTTTTTTTTTCAATGTGACGTACATAACAAATGTATGAAATACATTTTTGCATTTAACACTTTTTATAGATTTTCTCATCTTGGGAACTTTAAAGTTCATTTTAAATGGAAAATGCTGATGATCTGTCGTTTTCCCTGAACCTGAAGAACCTAATCTGGAATATACGACCAATAGAAACCAAAACATAACCTTTTTAAAACAATACTTTTGAAAGTTTTTTGTTCAACTTCTTGTTAGATTGAAACATTTGAAAACTCTCGAAAAAAAACTCGACACTGTTGGTTTAAGAAGCTAATACTATAGTTTTTTTGTTCGGATATTCAAGATTGATGCCCTCAGGCTTAGGGAAAATGACAGAATATCATTTTTAAGATTAAAATGAAAATATACCTAATTAAATTTTTACTTTAAACATTGTACGATGCATTAATAATACTAATATTGCAATATCTGACATTCTTAATGCAATACAGCAAAACGTCCATAGTAAAAGTTTTACCTAAGATATATTTTTTTCATTTGATACGAATTTCATTAATGGCCGCGAAACCTCCAAAATGTCCATCCTGCTTATAAAGAATAAATGCAATTGGTATTTGGATATACTAAGGTACCTATAATAAATAAAAAACTAGATTGCTTCCTTTCAAAAAAATTAAATGCATTCAAATCATGGTGAAAGAGTTTTTTAAAAGTTGGTCATTTAATCCTAGTACAGGTAAAATAGGCGTTTAAAAAAATAAAATATTGTTTCACTCATGAAACAAGGATAAAAAAGTCCATAATAAAAGTTGGGTGGAAGGGTGTTTTTTCGCGGACAAGAGGGAAGCGGTAAAGCTCAAAAATATGGTGAACAAAATTGTTTGTGAAATATCATCATATGACACATGTTTTTAAGGTATTTTTTTTTTTGCTGAATCTAATGAAATAAAAATAAAGTCAATACGATTGCTCTAAGAACTTATTCCCAAGGGTGCTAGTTTTTTTACTTCAACAGGTAAAATATAACCGAAGCCCATGTGAAAAACATGCTACACTGATGAAATTCGGGATCAAGGTTTTAAATAAAGCAGGGACAAAGGATTCAAAAAGTTCTTAAAAATATTTTTGGTGAAAGGGTTTTTTTTTTATGGGTTGAGTTATGTGTGAGAAAGGTATCATAACAGCTGACTTATATTTTATTAATTTTTAAAACTTGGTTAAAAAGTTTTGGTTGGTATAAGAATAAAGGATCTATAAAGTTTACAAAATTATCTTGAGTGAAAGGGTGTTTTTTTTTAGGAAATGATGAAATTCGGAATTAGTACCATAAAAACTGGGAAAAAATTGCTACACCAATGAAAATTAGTAAAAACGTTTTATTTATAACTGGAACCAAGAACCCAAAAAGTCTATACAAATATTTCAGGTGAAAGGGCGTTTTTTTTTTTGCAACCAGTTACAGATTTTGCTGTCTCTTCGAAAAAACACCCTCTCATTTAAAATAAAAAATCTGTCAAATCACATACAAATTTAAAACTTTTCCGTTTTTAAAGAGACTTTAAATTTAATGGAGTGCGAAAAAACTGGGCCTTAGTACTTCTTAGTAAATTCTCTCTAAATGATTTTAAACATTGAGTTTTAGAACCGTATACACCATGGTCAAAGGAGAGATCCTGAGAATCTCGTCAAAAAAGCAATATCATACAATGTTCCAACACGAAGTAAAAAGAAGGGTAGGCCTAAAAACTCTTGGTACACGCAAATGCAAAAACACCAGCAATAAGTTGGCTTCAGAAATATAAAAATACAAAACCGGGAAGCTTGTCGCCGATTTCTGAGTTCAACCCGGCGATCCCCACAGGCAGATCACTAGTGTGAAGCAGATACGTGGGATAGCTATGATCCTGGACATCGAGATCATAACAAGAAAAGGAAGAAGAGTTTGCGAATCACATAAGGGGTGTCTGTAAAATGATTAAATGAAGAAAAAAAACCTGTGAAAATTTAAATGATACTATTTTTATCACTTCACAGCTTCACAGAATGAGAATTGAACCTCTGGGCGAGTTTAATTACCTGTATTGAGCAAAATTTTGGAATTGATAAACAAATTCATCAACCAATTCCCAAAGCCAAATGTCGGGCAATTCAAGTAACACTGGACTTGGCGATGAGATGATTAGATTGAAGAAATCGCAGTAATTAAAGAATGAATTAATACGCTGCTCCAATTTTGGTCCACCTGGAATGCGGGCGTGGATGTGGCGATAATACAATTCTTTGTACAAAATCAAGAACACTTTATCGTGTTCAACCAATGAGGAAACTTCTTGCTCATCGGGCCATGCACTCTTATCGAAATGGTGATCACTGATCTGGGGGAAGGTGTTCTCATACATGTTCTGGATGTCAAAGATGACTCCCTCCTTGATGGCCTGGCAAAAGTTAATCAAGAAATACTTGACATTTTCCGGCATTTGTTTGGAATAGTAATTGCGTTCGTATTCCATATCCAATTGTGGATCACCGGTATGACCGTAATCATCATAGAGATCCTAAATTAAATAATTTATTTTAATTAAATTTTATTCAATAAAAAATGTATGTAGTTTGCTTTTTGTTAAACACTGAGCAAGCACTGAAGTTTGGTTATGTTTCACTTCACTACTTTAAAATGCTTTATTTTAATGAATTATTATACTTTTTTAGAAATATTTATTAATTTGTTATACCTGATTGCCGTAATCGTCACCACCGTACATGATTTTAGAAATTATTTATAACTTTTTTTAATGAAAATTGTAAAATTTGCCAGCAAGTTGACAGAAACACGCCAGCAGCAGAATAATTCAAGAATTAAAAGAAAGAGGCGCATACATTGATGCAAGAGTGAAATGGTTATATATTTATGAAAAGGTGTGTTTGTTTTGAAGTAGAAGACAAAAATGGAATATAGAGATGAGAAAGTTTGAAAAGTAAATTTTTATCGATTGATTAAAAAAGTAGGAAAAAAATTGAGTGAGCGCACAACTTTGTCAATAATTTGAAAATAGAAAATAAGCATATCTGTGTCGCACAAACTTGCTCTTATGTTAAAATTTCTTTCAAAGAGTTTTTTTTTTTTATTAAAAAAATATGAAGCCTAGTACGCAAATTGAGCTTTATTTTAGCTCCCATACAAATTATCGAAAAATCATCTAAATTTGTTCGATAATTTGTATGGGAGCCAAGTATGCAGCTGAAGCGAAACGAAATTTTCCATACAAAATTTCGTTAGACGTTGAACGAAAATTTTCGTTTAGCTTTTCGTTTTTCAGTACGCAGCTCTAGCCTGGTACACTGCTCGCCAGGGAGCATGGGAAAATTATCTCGGCTAAAATTTAGCGCGAACAGCGTACCAGGCTTCTAGCGAAAAATTAGGTGTGTTTTTTATTACAACCGGTCTTAAAGCCTGGTACGCTGCTCGCGCTAAATTTTAGCCGAGATAAAATTCCCATACAAGTTATCGATAACTTGTATGGGATCCATTTTATCTCGGCTAAAAATTTTCGATAATTTGTATGGGAGCTAAAATTTAGCGCGAGCAGCGTACCAGGCTTAACTTGACAAAAAAAACGCAGTCTGGGCTAAGCAATTTACATGTTAAGCCTGGTACGCTGCTCGCGCTAAATTTTAGCTCCCATACAAATTATCGAAAATTTTTAGCCGAGATAAAATGGATCCCATACAAGTTATCGATAACTTGTATAGGAATTTTATCTCAGCTAAAATTTAGCGCGAGCAGCGTACCAGGCTTTAAATACAACAACACCTTAGCCCCTTGGGCTTAGTTGTTTAGCCCGGATATTTCTCTGGGCTTAACTTTTTGAAGAGTTTTAAATCTGTGCTACCAAACTAATTTTTTCATAAATTGTTTAGAATTTGTTTAAAACGTGAAAACTGACGTTTGGAAGGACAAAATGTATTAAAATAGTTTTGCTAGCATACATTTTTGTATCTCTTTGTAAAACATACATGCAAAATACAAGAAAATGACGAAAGCGAAAAATATGACAACTCTAAATTTTTGTTGTGTCTGCTGTTTTCGGAACATTCAATATACAGTGCTGCCAAGGTTTCAGGTTAAGCCCCGAGGCGTTTTTTTTGTCCAGTTAAGACCGGTGGTAATAAAAAACACACCTATTGTAGAGTTTTCACTCATTTTTCACTTACTTTTTACTGTCCTGTGCATTTGTCTTGACTCCAAGAGCAGTGTTGACGGTTTTTTCACTTTTAATTCATTTATTTCTTGCGTTAAAAATTATTTTCTGTTGCTTTTTCTTGATTTGGAATTTTGTTTTTTGATTTTGACAGAAAACTCGATGATATTTTTTCGTTAGCATTTTCGTTGTCGTTTTTGGAGACTTGAAAATTTTTCGTTTCGCTTCACCTGCGTACTAGGCCTTAGCTCCCATACAAATGATCGAACAAAATTTTTTTAAATTTTTCGATAATTTGTATGGGAGCTAAAATTTAGCTCGATCTATGTACCAGGCCTTAGGCTAGCACAAAAGTCTAGTAAGCAGATCACGCTAAATTTTAGCTCCCACACAAATTATCGATAACTTGTATGGGAATTTGAGCTATGCTAAAATTTAGCTCGATCTGCGTACCAGGCTTTTAGTACAATTTTTTTTAAAAAGAGTATACAAACTGTTTTTTAGACCAAAAACTAACCTTTCTGCATTATTTTCGTAATTTTTCCATTTTGGGAATTAACAAACAAAATCGTGTCAGGTGTTCCACCCATAAACTTAAGTTCCAGAATTGAATTGATTTAAAAAAATTAACTAAACGAACAAACCTAAGTAAATTCTTGGCATCACTGGCTTTTCCCAGCAACATACCAAAATGACATTTCAATTTTTTTTTTACTACTCAACAGGAACCTAGACAAATAAGTAAATCTATTTCAATTTATTTACTTTAAATAAAACTTTAACCAACTTGAATCCTTAAATTTAAAATAAATTCTTATACAGGCTCTTCATATCAATGGATTATCATCACCACGTTTTCTAAAATCTAATAGATACGCTCGATTTATCTTATACTTTTGCGACCTTTGACACAACCGAAATTATCATACAAAAAAAAATCAAAATACTCAACTTTCTCTCCGAAGAACCCACACACAAATCACACGTAATATGGCAACAAAACGAAAACCAATTCGACCTGTTAACACGAATATGAATTTCAGACCCGGAGGTCCTGATGTATCCAGGTCAGAAGCCAAAGGCACTCGACCTACGGCTGCACCAACAACAATTAAAGAAATCATAGTCACAACAATAATGTATGTTTGCAAAAAGACCATCTTCTTCGATACCAATCTTAAAGTAGCTCTCTATTTGGGAAGTCTTTTTGTAATTTCACTTATTGGAGACTTTATACCTTATCCCAAAACATACTTTTCCCGTTCGGACAATCTATTTAATGTTTACTTTGTTAAAATCGGCTGGGGTTGGACGTTATTATTTAGTTTACCTTTTCTAGTTATGACTTCAATTGTCCTTTGTTGTGGGGATAGGAAAAAGATGCTAACAAATCACTTACCTCGCATTGCAATTGCTACGTTCTTCTGGTTCTTCTGGACAAAGTTGTTTAATGTTATTGAAACATCTTATGGCCGATGCACTGCTAGAGGATTTGATAGCAAGTCTACTTGTTTGCGTGCTGGCCATTTATGGAACGGATTTGATATATCAGGACATGCATTTATTTTAATTCACTCTAGTTTGGTATTGATCGAAGAAGCTAGACCAATAGTTAAATGGGAATCGATTAAAGAGCATTTGCGAAATGAATTGCACAATCGTAGTGTAGCAGAGCGGTCAAGTACAAATCCACTGAGGAATCTCAGTGATGAGCAAATGAAAATGCTAAACTTTTTGTATGAACGTTTGACTCCAGCTATTAGGACTCTATTCATTGGCATTGCAGCTTTGCAGTTGCTATGGGATGTCATGTTAGTTGGAACTATGCTGTACTATCACAAAATGATTGAAAAGGTTGTTAGTGGAATAATTGCAATTTTAACATGGTACTTTACATATCGATTCTGGTATCCATCATCGAGTGTATTGCCTGATCCAGCTGGAAGTGGATGCTTCTTTTATCAACGAGAAAGAAGTGACACTTTTGTGTATAAGAGGACTCCCAGTTTGACAACACCAATAACACCAACACAGCGCACACCAACGACTTCTGGCCAAGTGCCCATGTTTATGGGTTTGCCTATTTATGCGAATCAACGAGTGGCGAATCAGGCTTCTGCAACGCCCAACACATCAAATAATTCTTCAGAATTTCTTTAATGATTTTTCTGTTTAGTCATTACGCTTATAATGTTTTTTTTTTTTTTAATTTCTTTTTATATTTTTGGTGAAAACTTTATTTTTGTTGTTTGATTTGTTAAAATTGTATTTTTCCCTTCTTAAACTATCTTGTCATTATTATTTATCCTTTTGTTGCGATAAAACCCATAAATGTATTACATATTTAAGTGCCTATGGTGTTTTTTTTTTAGTGGTGTTCAATAAATATTTTTTTTTGTTAATTTTTTAGTTTTTTTTTTTTATTGTGGTTGTTGTTTGTTATTGATTGGATGTTTTTAGGTTTTGTTATTTTTGTAGATTGTATTATACATACATAAATGTAGGATTTTATGAATACATACAATATTTATGTAAATAGCAATAAGTACATAATTATATTTATATGAATCATGATCAATTGATCAGAAATATGTAGCACTCGAAAAAATAAAGCAGCTTTTATTTTGAATACAACCTGTAAGCATATATTTGAATTGTGCATCACTTGTGACAAAACCGAAGGATGAAAATATTTTATAGGAAAAGGACTATTGCTTGGTCTTATGCTGAATTAGATTTGTGTAGTTGATTTGCCACGAATCCGGAAAAGAAATCACAGAACCCGTTATATGAAATTTTCTAATAAGATGGATTCCGTGATAGGTTTTTTTCGGAATTCGGGATAAGAATCGAATTCATAAAAAAGGCAAATAAAACTCGATGTGTTATTGTGCCCATTATTATGAAAGTGGACGAAGTCCCTTTTTGCATTGTTTAAAGAAAAACTTACATAACAATTTTCTTATAAAGATTTAACTGTATTTCTTTTATGACATCACTGAAGGAGCAATAAAGAAGTTTATTTAGTGCAATTTCGCTTTCAATTAAACTTTACCCCTTAAATAATAATTATTTTTAGGCTCGATTTGATCGTATTTTTAGGAGTGACTTAGTCCACTTTCATAATAAAGGGCACAATTATTATCGTTGCAAGATGGGTTTTTATTTGCCTGTTGTTTGGACATATCGAATACCGTAACATTCATACGATTAACGATTATGATTATATTGGTGATTAAAAAAATTCTTTGCTAAAATAAGAAATTAAATAGCATACTTCGTTTGGAGGTCAAAACTATTTAAAAATGTATATATGTCTCACGAGATATGTCTCATGGGACATCCCAAATAAAATAGAAGTAGTCTAAAATTGATTTGGGGTATTTCGACCCCCCAATACCCCTCCTCTATTAATCAAGTTTTATTTGAGGTTTATACAGGGTGTCCCAAAAGTAATGGATCAAACGAAATATGCTGATAGGCCTACTTAAGGGCTCTCAGAATTTGGTAACTTGTTCATCCCAAATCCTTACGGTTTTCGATTTAATGCAATTCTTGTGAAATTTCGAAAAATCCCTACTTTGCAACAGTATTTTGCTTCTTGCGCCCACTATTAATTTTTGTTTTTTAAAATTCTTTTACAAAAACATTGCCAAATAATTAGGAACAATTTATTAATCAAAATATTTTTTATTCCATACGCCATATCGCTGCAAATTAACTAACAGTTTCAAGTTTTATAAAAAAATCAATTTCTAACTTTTATTTGAGAGCAACACCGCAAAAAAAATTTATACGGTGTGTGGATGGTTTATTATTCTAAAAAGTTGCCCTTTTATTGTAGTTTTCAAAATAGTATAAAAGTTTCCAAAGTTCCAGTTATATCGCAAAATATTACAATTTGAATTCAACAAAACAGGGGTTTTCAGCGCAAAAATACAAACAAAAATAGAGGCTTTTGTTCAAAGAAAAATAAAGAAATAACAGTTCGAGAAAATGAGTTTATTTTTGGTTGTTTTTTGTTCTGAAAAACCCTGGTTTTTTGAATTCAAACTGTAATATTTTGCGATCTAACTGCAACTTTGGAAACTTTTATACATTTTTGAAAACTACAATAACAGGGCAACTTTTTAGAATGATAAACCATCCACACACCGTACAAATTTTTTTTGCGGTGTTGCTCTCAAATAAAAGTTTGAAATTGATTTTATTATAAAACTTGAAACTGTTAGTTAATTTGCAGCGAAATGGCGTATGAATAAAAAATATTTTGATTAATAAATTGTTCCTAATTATTTGGCAATGTTTTTGTAAAAGAATTTTAAAAAACAAAAATTAATAGTGGGCGCAAGAAGCAAAATACTGTTGCAAAGTAGGGATTTTTCGAAATTTCACAAGAATTGCATTAAATCGAAAACCGTAAGGATTTGGGATGAACAAGTTACCAAATTCTGAGAGCCCTTAAGTAGGCCTATCATCCATTACTTTTGGGACACCCTGTAGATTTAAGTGAATTTTTTTGTCAAACGTCTGGTCTCATGGGGGCCATTATAATTCGGGGGCCCTTTTACATGGATATAGCTGATACAGCAGCAGCTACGCTCTGAGTCATAGGTATATCGAGAATCTGAAAATGGTTGTGACATCAGCAAAATTTGGATGCAATAGTCCAGGCTTTCTCTACTGTGAAAAAGGCATTACTGCACAGAGGCAAAAACTTTTCTGATAAGAAATATGATTATTAAAGCCGTTTTTTTTTTTTTTGGTAACTCAGTCAGTACTAAGCTTAGTAAAATTTTACACGATAAACAGCAAAAAGTTATTGCTAAGGATAAACAAAAATTTTTTTATTTATTGGTTTAATAGACCAGTGCCGATGCCTTCAAAAACATTAAAAAGTACAGAAAAATCATAGTAGGATGAAACCCATTGGAAAAGGAGGGGAATATGATAAGAATGAAAGGAAAAATAAATTACGGGCGAGCCGAGTTCGGGAAGTGGGTGGGTTGAGTTTTTAATGGTAAAAAATGGTATATCTCGATTTCCGGCAAAACTACAAATCTTATAGAAAAAAGTTGTATGGCAAAGTTGTAGGTAATAAAAAGATCTACAACTTTTGTATCAACAATTTTTTCACATAACCACAAAATTTATGTGAAAAATTAAAAAAACCGAGTTTTTGGTTTTTTATTTGTGAAAACTTACCTTATTATGTCCCAAATACACTGTAATTTATTTGATTTAAAATATTAATTTGTTCACCTTATTTTGACTTAATACCAAAAATACACCCTAATTTTCAATCGAAAATTCACGTGTCAAAATATCAGCTTTTTTCAAAAAGTCGGTGAGCATGACGATCGTTAAAATGTCTATTTGCTGATGGTGTAAAAAAAATTTTACATTAGTATACTATAGAACATGTTCTAGTAAAATTCAAAAAATGAAAAAGGTTGAATTCGAAAAAAATTTTTTATCATTTTGTTTACAATTTTGGCCTATTTATTCAAATTTACACTTTAATTACTCAAAAAACGTAAGATTAATCAATGTTACATGAAATTTCACCAAATTTCGTAGAAAAATTCTTGTTTTTGAAAAAGATAAAAATAAAAAACCAAAAACTCGGTTTTTTTAATTTTTCACATAAATTTTGAGGTTATGTAAAAAAATTGTTGATACAAAAGTTGTAGATCTTTTTATTACCTACAACTTTGCCATACAACTTTTTTCTGTAGGGTTTGTAGTTTTGCCGGAAATCGAGATATACCATTTTTTACCATTAAAAACTCAACCCACCCACTTCCCGAACTCGGCTCGCCCGTAATTTATTTTTCCTTTAATTTTGATCATATTCACCTCCTTTTCCAATGGGTTTCATTCTACTATGATTTTTTTTGGTTTCAAAAACTATCGACCCTGGTCTATAAAGAGACATTTTTTTCAAAAAGATCGCTTCATTTTTAATTTCGAAAACAACCAAGAAGTAATTAAATTTTAGTAGCGACTACAAGTGGTTGAAAGGAATTCAACAAGGCAAACAAATATTTTTTAAGTATTTACTGATGCAGTTTTTCCAAGTATACCATAAAATGACTTTTTTAAAAGAAAAACTTGTGAATAATTTTTGTTGTTTATTATTATTTTTTTTTGCTTTTTATTCACATTGGTTACCTATTCCTCTACTATTTAAAAAGCATTCTAGTGGTGGCAGTGATCAAAACTTCTTTCGCAAAGCTCTCCATTTCTATTGAAAACTTTTCGAAATAATATAGGTACAGATTCTGTTATTTTTTATCATTGGTAACACCCCCACCTGAAATTTAATCAGTTTTTCATATATATTTATTTCCACACATTCGAATTTATCATAGGTCTTTGAGTGCTTTTAAATTTCATACGTTTTGATAATATGAAATCTAAATCCTTTTACTCAAGATAGTAATGACATCTAAAATTCCCTCTAAATAAGAAAGATTTATAAGCAGCGTTACGTCTTCTACCCTATTTCAGATATTTTTGTTTTTCTTCATGCATGAATAGAGATAGCTTCTATAGTAAAAGCTATATTTTTAATTATTTTCATATCACAGGCATATCCAACTCAAGTTCTCACAAATACAAATTTTAGTTAGATACCTACTGACTTCCAACTCCGGACATTCATTTTATTTATCATCAATCTCACGCAAGTTAAGCTCGTTAAAACTTGATCTAGGTAAACAGTCGGTTACATGCAGTAGGGTAGTTGTGTTTGGCTCTTAAATATTTCCGGACGGTTTTGCACCAAAGCATGTGATAAACGTTGTTTTTTTCAAAAACTTTATTTGAAAATTGCATTTAAATAACAATGAGTGAGGAAAAAAACATAAATGTTGGCGTTGAATTCAAGGAGCCTAATTTAACAGAAGGACTCGTTCTTTATTTTCATCCGAAAAATTTTCATTCGCAAAAAGTATGTGAAAAGTGAAGTAAATTTTAATATATAAAATACATTTTTCTTATCATGTGACATTAAAAAAAAAAAATAAACATTACGTGCACTGGAGCATGAGAATATCTCTCCGAAAAAAAGTTTATTATTTATAAACATTTGGAGGGATAGGCTAGAGAGGGTATCTAACACAAAGACGAAAGTAAGACATGCTCACAGTCAGTTCAAGCAATGCAAATATTATTTATTTAAATATTTATGAAGATTAATTTGTGTGGGGTGTTTTGTTAAAGCTGTTCTATGATATAATTACAATTTTTTAAATCAACAAAATTGTGATCAACAATAATTATTTTTAGTTCAAAAACTTCACACAAATAATATGTGGATATCAAATCTTAGGGTAAAATTATGAAAATATTACATTACTGTGGAAGTATTCATTTTGTTGATTATTCTGAGCCCCAAAAGAATAAAAGAAAAACCAAAAGAGCATACATTGCTTTATTTCTTCCTATTCTTCTAAAGTCTTTCAGTTTGAAATACATCAATTGCATAATGCTTCTTGTCTCCCTAATTTTCGGTGAAGCATCTTCCATTCTATATTATTTTTAAATAAAACAATCCTTATTTTATGGTTTCTATACTTGCCTGCGAATTTTATAGCTTCTGATAAATATGTAGGTATATTGTATGTATATGGAGGAGAATCTAGGCATTCAACTTCATAAAAATTTTAGTTTTGGTTTATGTCCTTTTTTATTAAAATAGGTTTGAAGTTTTCGTATTATGGCAAAAACCCTCCTAAACAACCCAAATAATTTTTGCATGGTTAGACTATTTGGCTAGAGTAAGATGTTTTACTTTAAGTGATGTTTTAGCTTGTATTAAAAAATTTTAAAAAAAGTTACACATACACCAGAGTGAACCACGTTTTTATAAAAATATGAATTTTAAAACATGGTAATTTAATTTTATTGGATATCAAATTAAAGCAAGAACATAGGTACATAATACTGTTTTTTTAATGCTTAAAAATTCAAAATTTTATATTAAGTTTGCAAATAGAAAAATTATAGAATTTTTATTTATTGTTTATTTTATTGAAAATTTAAATGAGGTTAAGGTTTGCAACTCATCTACTCACCCTTCTTTCCAGGAAGATCAGTTTAATTTTATGTATGGTCTTTTATGTCTTTAGAGCTGAAAAATGCAACTGTTAATTTTATTTGCTTTTTTCCTATAAACTAGGAAGAGATTAAATTTTATAAACAAATGGTGTGGTGCTTAAAATTGGTGAGTATGTATCATGAGAAAACCAGCTTAGGTAGCGTAGGTACGGTTAAAACACGTAATTAATAACATTGCAACAGCAGAAAATTGTTAATTTTTTGTTGTGTTTCTTTGATTCACAGTCTTTTCTTTGGTATATTTCCTGATGTTAACAATAGTTTCTAACCATTTACATTAGACTTTTTCGTTTTCGAGTAATATTGTTATTAAACTTTGTAGCCTGATGAACTTAATAAATTATACCTACAAATATTTAAAATAATAAATATTATTATAACCATATGTAATTCTTTTTAATAAAAATATTTTTAGAACAGTGGTTCAAAGTAGTAGCTAGATTTTTGGAAGCCATATGTATACAATTTTTTTTTCTGGGGGTCACCCATTCTCTTAGACTGAATGATAAGCTTTTTTAAACTGAAACACTTACAATTCAATTTAAAAGTTTAAGTAAAAGTTTTTTTTTTTTCCAAATTCTGTATTTATCTGGTTCTAAGACTCCCAACATAATACTCAGACTTTGAAGGCTGTGAAATCTTTCTTGAAATTGACCAATCAAAATATCACAATAATAACAGTTGACCTTAAGGTTAGATTTCGAATTTGAAATTTTCTGCAAACTCATCAAAAAAGCACTTCGTTATGTACCCCTCTCCTTTTATTTTTGAAAATAGAGCAACACTTTTCAATCTAGGAAAACAACAAGTACCTATACTGAATAACATACATCCGTATTTTATGCATTTCATCTGTTTTTAAAATTTAAATTTAAAGGTTAGTGGAATTGGTAACAAAAGTCAGAAAGCTGTTAGGTGTTAGTATTAGTTGATTTGTCATCAGTTGAAGAGATAATGATAGAGGTTTTTAAGTAGAAAAAAGGTTACACATACGTCATAGTGACTCCATAAGGTTGAAGTCTAAAAGGTCAGTTGACTTTTGTTCACCACTCATTGAGATTCAAAAATTATTATTTTAAAAATACTATACTACGTAAATCTCTGAGTCAAATTTTATAATTTCGTTGTATTTGATATACAAAAATAAGTACCTATTTTTTTCTAATTCGTTTTTAATAATCGTGAGCAACTAAATTTTAGTAATCATAAGTGTGATATTATTATGTCTTTTTTAAAAGTTTTGAATATATTCTACTTTCAGATCTTGTTTATACTTTACGAAAAAAATATCAAATTTACACCTTATGTTTTGGATCTAGCCCATGGAGAACAATACTCATCCTGGTTTCTCAGTAAAAATCCAAAAGGTGACGTTCCAGTTCTTGAGGATAATGGATTAGTAGTTCCAAGTTCTCAAAGCATTATTAATTATTTGGAGGGAAAATTCAAGGGAGGTAATTTATGAATGAAAAAAATAATTATAATTATGGTTAAAACGTGCTTATATATATGATTATTTCTTTTTAGCAAACTACCCACCTCTTATACCGACTGATAAAAAATCAATCGAGTACACTAAGTCAGTATCTTACGAGGAGATTTTAAGCAAACTACCAGTGGGTGCTTTAAGTCTGGGCTCATTTATACACAAAGATCTTAAATTAAATCCGAAGCCACCATTTACTGGAGCCATTCGTCAATCTTGTATTGGTAAATATAAAAAACAAATAAAAACTTTTTAGTATAAGAATTTTAACATTTCCGTTTTTTTCATTTTTTTAAAGAAAACAATGATAAAGTTTATGAAATGTTAAAAAAGTCCGTAAACGAATCCTCAGACTATCAGAAATCCACTTTAAAGGACAAACTTAACCTTCAACAGCGACGCAAGGAATTGATTTATTGCAGAGTGGAATTCCAACGAGTTCTTGATAAGTTTGAAATAGTATTAAAACAATTTGAAAAAGAACTAGAAGAAGGCCCTGAAAAAGATTGGCTTTTATCGTCAGAATTCTATTCAGTTGATGTAAGCTTTGGATTACTTTTGGAGCGACTAGACACTTTAGGTTTTGAAGATTACTATTGGGCTAATGGAAAATTGCCAAAAATTAAACAATATTACTCGCGTTTTCGAGAAAGACCTGTTTTTAAAAAAGTTATGCCAACAAATAATGTTGGTGTTTTAACAAACATGTGGATGAATACTCCAGCTCAGTATAAACTTGGAGCTGGTGTGATTGGAATGGCAATGTTTGCTGCTTTTGCACACAAATAAATTCGTAAAAATCAGAAAATTTAATTCTTAACTAAAAAAAACGAGTAGTGTAATATATACAAATACATACTAAATTCAAGGTTTCAAGGCTAATTTTGATGAACACTAATAAAAATTTATCCTAAACCTTGGTTTTTGTTGTTTTAAAAATGTTAACTTAATTTTTTTTTCCTATAGTTTACATATTTAAATAAAAAGCCAATAAACATAATAAGAAAACACTAGAAAATAATATTTTTTGTTAGGATTTTTTTATATTTTAATAAATTGTTGTTAAATTGTTGTGTGGTTAATCACACCGACTCAACAAGTGAAAAGTACAAAAGTGAAAATTTTCAAACTTTTTTTTTGATAGTTTTTCGGGCTTGAAAAAATTGTGATATAAGTTTAGTTTTCAGTTTAAAGCCTAGTACGCAGATCGAACTAAATTTTAACTCCCAAACAAAATAATCTCAAATTTTTAACCTAGATATAATTTTTTTAAGAATTTCAGTCAAGTTGTGCGCAGATTCAGCTAGAAAATCACACACTGAGTATATATTTTTGTCAGTACAATTTTGCGGACGGAAGAGCCAAGAAAAAAAATGTCAGCTAAAATTTAGGTAGGTTAAAAAAAAAATTCGTAAACCTATTCTTTTTCAAAAAACCTATTACATTTTTTTACTTTTGTAATTTAGCAAAAAGTGAGTTTGTTTGGGCATTTTTTGCAAATTCCGAAAGTAAAAATAATTTTGTTCCCGATAGCTTAATGGCTGAAAAAGAGTATACAAATTGTTTTTTAAACTATTCTCAGTGAGGGATATATGCTGGCGCAGGAATAAAATATAGAAATCGAACATCATTTTATCATGTTTTTGGAAAGATGACAAAGAACTGGGAGGATGAAGATAAAAGAAGAAATACGGTGAAAATCATTAACGTTGTTTAAGTTTACAAGGCATCCATTTATTTCAATTCAGCGCCTTACTCATCTTATCTGAAGTACTTACATATGTCCTTGCGTTAGATAGTTTTAGTTAGTTAAGCCTGGTACGCTGCTCGAGCTAAATTTATCGAAAAATTTTAGCTGGGCTAAATTTATCGAAAAATTTTAGCTGGGCTAAAATGAGTCCCATACAAATTATCGATAACTTGTATGGAAATTTTATCTTGGCTAAAATTTAGCGCGAGCAGCGTATCAGGCTTTAACAGTTACTTACTTACATTGTGAATGCTTTAAACCCCTTATTTACAAAAAGTCAATTTGTATTGTCTTTCACCGTTTTACTTGTGATATAGGTACTATAAGGCATGTCTCGAATGAGACATCAAAGGAAAGGTTTCTTTAAAATATTGTAACGATGAATTACTGAACTACTTTTAAGATAAAAGTCTGAACACACTACCTACTCCTGCAAAGGTAGAAATGTGAACGGACCTTTAGTAATTAAGAAAAATATCTCATTGAACACATCTAAAAATATCCCACTGAACACATCTAAAAATATCTCACTGAACACATCTCAAAATATCCCACTAGACTGGAAGTATGAAGTGCCCTTCCTGGAAAGGAAGTTTCGAGAGACAGGGACGAGAGCCTTCGAGGACGTTCTCGAGTCTCGAGATTCCGGTATAAAAGGCAGCGTAGACACCGACCGGAGACAGTTTAATCTTGAAAGTGAAAGAGTACAGTACAAAGTGAAATAAAGTGTTGCGAATTGTTAGTAGTAAATAAAGTGATTTAAAAGTGTGTTTGTTTGAGCGAATAATAAAAGTAAATTGAGTTGAAATAAAGTGTGTTCTTATTTGAACGGAAATATAAGTGGAAATTAAATAAGTTTTATTGTGAACCCGGAATAAAACATTACATTGGTGTCAGAAAAGTGGAATAAAACTTATTTATTTGTGCGAATCAGATAATTTCGCGAATAAAATAAAAAGTGCGCGTGTGTTTTAACAATAAACAAAGTGTAAAACATTTTGAAATAAGTAAAAGTGCTCGCGTTTTGAAAAGTTAAAATGGGTAAAACACTAAATCAGTTAAGTTTGACTGAGTTGAAGGCGGAATTGACTAAGCGAAGTCTTCCTACTGCTGGATCGAAAAATGATCTCATTATTCGTCTACAGGATTATTTAACCCAGAAAAACGAAGATTTGGATACATTTCAATTCGAGGTTGAAATGATAGAAGAACGAGTAAGTACTAGTTCCGATATGTCATCCATGATGGCTGTTCTCCTTGCAAAATTTGAAGAACAGAAAGAACAAATTGAGACACAACGCAAGGAACAGAGAGAACAAATGGAAAAACAACGTACCGAGCAAAGGAGTGAACAACAGAGTGTTCTCGAACAAATGGAAAAACAACGTACCGAGCAAAAGAGTGAACAACAGAATCTTCTCGAAAAATTAGATGAACAGAAAAACATCATCCAAGGTAAGCTTGACGCGATCGAGAACAAGTTCGTTGCTATTGATGCTTCCATCAAATGCGTTGAAAAGCAATCTCAAGAAAAGTTCGAGAAAGTTGAAGAAAAACTCGAGAAAGTAGAAGGAAAGTTCGAGAAAGTGGATGACAAGTTTGAAAAAATGGAAGTTAAAATGCAAAGTATTACTGAGGAACTTGACAAGGTTCGGAAAATTAAGATTCGAGAAAGTTCTGGTGAGTACCCAAAGAAGAAGGAAATGCATCCACCAACATTTGATGGACAAAGTTCTTGGTCGATCTACAAGAAACAGTTTGAGGCAGCTGCAACAACAAATGGCTGGGATGACGAAGACAAATGTATAGCGCTGACTCTTGCTCTTAGAGGTCCTGCTGCTGAGTTGTTACAAACGTTACCACCAGAAAAGAATGGTAACTTTAACGCTCTTGTCCAGGTCATTGAAAAACGCTTTGGAGATGGCCATATGCAGGAAGTCTTCCGCGTCCAACTCAATACAAGAGTCCAGAAAAGAGGAGAAACTCTGCAACAACTTCAAGCAGATATTGAAAGGTTGGCTCATCTGGCATATCCGACAGCAGGAGACGACATTATCAATCAGTTTGCGACAGAAGCCTTTGTACGTGCTGTATCTGATATAAATCTTCAGCGAGCAATTCGAACAGCTGGAAAACGTTCCCTTCCTGAAGCATTAGCGTTTGCACTGACTATGGAAGCAGCAGAACAGGCTTCTCAAGGCGTTCATCGGGTAAGAGAAGTTGCAGTGGAGGAATGCTCTTGTCAAAAACTCGCGTTCCAAAGAAACCAGCGAGACGGAGCTGCTCGATGCTGGAACTGTAACAAGACAGGACATCTCCAGCGGCAGTGCAGATTGCCACCAAGAAGAACTGCTTGCGAACACTGTGGAAACAGGAATATTGCCCAACAACAGGTAAGCGATACAACTAACACTCATGCTCATCTTGTTTCCCATTCGGGAAATCTGGTATCTGGTATCGATGGCCCCAGAACCACAATTCAAGTCTCACAGAGTAAACGAGACAACAAAAGTCTGACAGTGGAGGCGACCATAAACAACAAACAACACGTGGCTACAATTGACACCGGTGCCACCGCCTCTATTGTACGAAGAGACTTGGTGAAGATGACATGGCTACATAACACCAACAGCTACCGTCTGAAGACAGCCACAGGAGAAGCAGCAAGGGTGTACGGTGAAGTTCGTCTTACGATCCGTATGGCAGAACTAGAGTTTTCGCATGTGTTTTTGGTGGCAGATATATGTGACGAGTGCATCATTGGAATCGACTTCATGAAGGACCATGAAATCATTTTGGATATAGGTAATCAAGTCCTGAAATACAGAAATGTGGAGATCCCAATGGTCTATGGCAACGAAAATTCAACAACAATTAGAACTGTCATCAAAGAAGACATGTGCCTGCCTCCTTCTTCAGAAGTTTTTGTGTGGACGAAACTAAAGGGGAATATTGGAAGCCATCGATACCTCATGGTTGAGCCAGAAGTTAAACAAAGTTCCCAAAACATCATCATCGGGAAGACTCTTGTGGCACCAAAGAACAACATGGTACCTGTACGCATACTTAACATCAAACCGTACCCAATCAAGCTTAAGAAAGGAGAAGTTGTTGGGCAATGTGAATCTGTGGCCGCAATAACTAAGATCAACGAGGTGGATACACAGATGACTATGAACTCGGAGAAACTAAAGAAACAAATTCTCAAATCAGACAACTTGAGTCAACATCAGCTTAATGTTGCGGGAAGTCTTCTTCACGAATATGCTGATATTTTCTCTTCACCCAGCGGGCAATACGGCCGGACACAACTGGTGCAGCATCGAATCGATACAGGAGATGCTAGGCCGATTCGTCAACCAGCAAGACGTCTCCCGTTGGCCAAACAAGGTGAAGTTGAAGAAATGATAACAACAATGAAGAAAGACGGGCTAATCGAAAATTCCAAAAGCCCTTGGGCATCACCGGTAGTTCTCGTCAAAAAGAAGGATGGAAGCACTCGATTTTGTGTCGACTACCGCAGGCTGAATGATGTGACGAAGAAAGACAGCTACCCACTGCCAAGAATCAGCGATACTCTAGATGCAATGGAAGGAGCACAATGGTTTTCGACTTTGGATTTGAAGAGTGGCTACTGGCAGGTAGAAATCCATCCAGAAGATCGGGAGAAGACGGCTTTCTCCACAGGAAATGGTCTGTGGCAGTTTAATGTCATGCCGTTTGGGCTATGCAATGCCCCAGCTACTTTTGAGCGCTTAATGGAGTGCGTTTTAAATGGATTAACCTGGAAATCTTGCCTAGTCTATTTGGATGATGTCATCGTTTACGGGAAAACATTTGATGACCATTGTGAAAACCTAAAGGCTGTATTCCAAAGGCTACGAGAAGCACATCTTAAGTTGAATCCAAAGAAATGTGCACTTTTCAAGACCGAGGTTAAATATTTGGGGCATATCATCTCATCCCAAGGAGTGAAGACTGATCCTGAAAAGGTTGACACTGTGAAGAACTGGCCAACCCCTCAGGACAAGCATCAACTTCGGAGTTTCCTCGGTCTGGCAACGTACTATCGACGATTTGTGAAGGATTTTGCGAGAATCGCCAAAAGCTTGCACCAACTTACGGAGAAGGGTAAACCCTTTAAATGGTCAGGTGAGTGTGAGAAAAGCTTTCAGGAACTGAAGCTGCGGTTATGTGAAGCTCCTGTGCTGGCCTATCCGACTCCAGGCAAACAATTCATCATTGACGCAGATGCAAGTAATGTTGGAGTTGGTGCTGTTTTATCGCAAGTTCATGACGGAGAAGAAAAGGTCGTTGCCTATTTCAGCAAGGTACTCTCGAAACAAGAAAGAAACTATTGCGTGACCAGAAGGGAACTTCTAGCTCTGGTATTGGCAACAAAGCACTTCCATAAGTACATCTATGGACAGAAGTTCCTTCTTCGCACAGATCATGGTGCACTAAATTGGCTTTTGAACTTCAAAAATCCAGAGGGTCAAGTAGCAAGATGGATCGAGATACTTCAGACGTATCAATGTCAGATTCAACATCGAAGAGGAAAACTGCATTCAAATGCAGACGCATTATCTCGACGCCCGTGCAAGCAAGACTGCAAACATTGCACACGACTAGAAGAAAAGGAAGTTGTCGCTGTTAGAAGAACGAGAGCTGATCCCATTTGCGGCTGGAGTAATGAAGAACTCAGAATGGCCCAACAGGAAGATTCGGACATCGAACCCATCCTTGCATGGAAGGAACATCAAGAGAAACCAGAATGGGCCGACATCTCCGACCGAAGCCCCACTCTAAAAACATATTGGGCACAATGGGACTCACTTCATGTGCAAGAAGGGCTACTCAGGCGTAAGTGGGAATCCGCAGATGGTAAATCCTATGTAATGCAGCTAGTCGTACCTCAGTCAAAGGTAAATGATGTTCTCCGAGAGATGCACGGTGGAACTTCTGGAGGCCATTTAGGCATCAACAAGACGCTGGAAAAGCTACGACAGCAATTCTACTGGTTACGTATGAGAGAAGACGTTGAAAAGTGGTGCCGAAAATGTGATACTTGTGCCGCTAGCAAAGGACCAGCTAGAAAAATCCAAAGCAAGATGCAGCAGTACAATGTGGGTGCACCTTTTGAGAGAATTGCAATAGACGTAGCAGGTCCTTTTCCCGAAACCAACAACGGAAATCGATACATCCTTGTAGTGATGGACTACTTCAGCAAATGGCCTGAGGCATTTGCCATTCCAAACCAGGAAACCAAAACAGTTGTGGATAAGATTGTCTTTCATTGGGTGAGCAGGTTCGGAGTACCCATGGAACTTCATTCCGACCAAGGAAGGAACTTCGAATCTAAGATTTTTCAAGAGGTTTGCTCACTCCTTGGCATCAAGAAGACGCGAACAACACCGCTTCATCCACAATCTGATGGGATGGTTGAGCGATTTAACAGGACACTTAAGGAACACCTGTCAAAAGTAGTCAATGATAATCAACGAGACTGGGACCGACATATTCCATTATTCTTGATGGCTTATAGAAGTGCAACACATAGTTCTACTGGACATACACCATCGGAAGTCCTATTTGGCTCAACAATACGTCTGCCAAGTGAGATAAAATTTGGAAGTGTTCCAAACGAGCCACATGAAATGGATGAGTACGTAGATAACCTGAAAGGAACACTGGCTGACATTCACCAACGGACAAGGACAAATATAAAAGCGTCTAGTGACAGGATGAAAACAAGATATGACGCACGAGCGACAGCAACAGGGTTTCAAGAAGGAGAACTTGTGTGGTTTTACAATCCCCACCGACAAAAGGGACTATCACCGAAGCTACAACAAAACTGGGAAGGCCCTTACACAGTAATAACCAGAATTAACGACGTGGTTTACCGTATACAAAGAGGGGTAAGAGGCAAACTTAAGGTAGTTCATTGTGACCGTTTACATCGTTATAATGGTGATAGAAGCAATGGAGTTGTTCGGGACGAACAATCCTAAGAGGGGGGCAATGTAACGATGAATTACTGAACTACTTTTAAGATAAAAGTCTGAACACACTACCTACTCCTGCAAAGGTAGAAATGTGAACGGACCTTTAGTAATTAAGAAAAATATCTCATTGAACACATCTAAAAATATCCCACTGAACACATCTAAAAATATCTCACTGAACACATCTCAAAATATCCCACTAGACTGGAAGTATGAAGTGCCCTTCCTGGAAAGGAAGTTTCGAGAGACAGGGACGAGAGCCTTCGAGGACGTTCTCGAGTCTCGAGATTCCGGTATAAAAGGCAGCGTAGACACCGACCGGAGACAGTTTAATCTTGAAAGTGAAAGAGTACAGTACAAAGTGAAATAAAGTGTTGCGAATTGTTAGTAGTAAATAAAGTGATTTAAAAGTGTGTTTGTTTGAGCGAATAATAAAAGTAAATTGAGTTGAAATAAAGTGTGTTCTTATTTGAACGGAAATATAAGTGGAAATTAAATAAGTTTTATTGTGAACCCGGAATAAAACATTACAATATATTCATAACTGCAAGCCAAAAGTTTCTCCAAGGTCTGGTTGCTGAAATATTTGCCATCGAAATATTTTTTTTTTTTCTTCTGAAGCTGATATTTTCGGATCAAAGCCACGAAACAAGTTTTGGTTTACTGTTACGAGTTCACAATGCACATGCCTATCTTTTTATGTAAAAAATAAAAATTAATTTTTTTCGTATTTTCGCGAAAAAAAATTATGTAAAAAAAATTAATTTTCAAAAATTTTCTCCAAATCCATCGAAAGAGACATCAAAAGAAAGGTCTTTTTAAAGTCTATTCATAACTGCAAACCAAAATTTTCTTTAAGGTCTGGTTGCTGAAATATTTGCCATCGAAATATTTTTTTTTTCTTCTGAAGCTGAAAAAATCAAGGTTAACCCCTTGCCTAAAAAAAAATACATTTTCAAAAATTTCCTCCACATCCATCAAGTGCTTTGTATATAAAATCTATAGTACTATCATAAAAAAAAACAGCGCCACCAAAAAAGTAAGCTAGCGAACGAACTAAAAAATATGTCAAATTTCAAACAGAAATGTATATCTCATCTCCTTACTCCCATTATTAATTCGATCTAAGCGCCCTCGCGACCACTCAGGTAACGAACAAACTAAAAAATTGCACTTCATGATAGTACTATAGATTTTATATACAAAGATCGAGTGAGACATCAAAAGAAAGGTCTTTTTAAAGTCTATTCATAACTGCAAACCAAAATTTTCTTTAAAGTCTGGGTTGCTGAAATATTTGCCATCAAAATATTTTTTTTTCTTCTGAAGCTGATATTTTCGGATCAAAGTCTCGAAACAAGATTTGGTTTACAGTAACGAGTTCACAATGAACAGGCCTATATTTTTAGGTAAAAAAATAAAAATTATTTTTTTTCATAACTGCATTATTATTTTTCGGATTTTCGCGAAAAAATCAAGGTTAAACCCTTGCCTAAAAAAAATTAATTTTCAAAAATTTCCTCCAAATCCATCGAGAGAGACATTAAAAAAAAGTCTTTTTTAAGTCTATTCATAACTGCAAAATTAAATTTTCTTCAAGGTCTGGATGCTGAAATATTTGCCAACGAAATTTTTTTTTCTGAAGCTGATATTTTCGGATCAAAGTCTCGAAACAATTTTTGGTTAACACTTACGAGGTCACAATGAACAGGCTTATCTTAATATTTCGGATTTTCGCGAAAAAAAATCAAAGTTATTTATGGCTCTACCTCTTTTCTGCCATGATACTCCTTTTTAGTAAAAAAAAAAAAAAAAAAAAAAAACAATCTGCAAACAAAAGTTTTCACTCTCTTCCTCACTGCACCATATAAAAATAAACAGTCCTTATAGCCTGGTACGCTGTTCGAGCTAAGTTTTAGCCGAAATAAAATTCCCATACAAGCGAGCTGCGTACCAGGCTTATGAATGAAAATCGTTGAATGTAAACGGTCTCTAAAGCCGACTTTTCACGAGTCGATTCTAGCCGCACGATATGTCGATCGACTAGGATTTTTCTATGGGGGATGTCACTTTATGTCGAATTCCTTTCAATTTTTAGAATCGCCTCAAAAAAATGGAATTTTTGGTGTTAAAAAGGAACATGAAAACAAACCGAATTCTTTTTGCGATTGTGTGTGTATGTCATTTGACAACCATTTTTACACGAACGTCAAGCTGAAATCAAAACAATTTCTGTAAAATAAAACCAAAGGTTCCTTTGATCAATAATTTTGTTTATTTGCTTCGGTAATATAAATTTAATTTAATCCAAATCAATAGGAAATTGCAGATATTCTTAAGATCTGAGTGAAGATGAAGTAAAAGGTTAATTATTTGGCCGTATGCTGTGGTTTAACAGAGAAAAAAATTTCCTGAAGATAATCACGAGAAGATAAGTCACAGTAATTTGACTTTTTCACAAGAACCATGCCGAGAAAAATTATATTTTCATCGCACATTGTTTTTTTTATTTATTTCATATTTTTCAGCAATAAAAACACGATATTCCATTATAATTCACTCTTTATGTGAAGTTGGTATTCTCAAATAAACAAACAACACGAAGGAATCTATCAGCTTGACGTTTGAGAAATGTCAAATGTTCCAAGTGTGTGTGCAAATCCGTGTAAATCTTTCAAAAAAGAGGGATTAAAAAAAATTCGAATTCTGCTTCGTTTGAGGCGAATTTTTTTTCTATGGAACATGATTTTCAGAAAAAATTCGCTTCGAGATCGCCGAAAATTCGATTTTTGCATTGAAAGGAATTCGACATTAGTCGCCTGCGACTTACGTTCACACGAGTCGAAAAGCTTCGCCTCAAAAATCGATTTGTGAAAAGTCCCCATAACAGGAAAACAAAATCTTATTGGAAATTCGTTGCATGTGTAGGTGTACATTCAAATACAACTGGATGAAAACTCCAAGTTTTTCCACTTTACTTTTTTTTTGGCATTCAAATCAATATAAATCCACTTTAATAGCCCTGTTCCATTGGAGGTGGTAGTTTACTCATGCTCTCATGCTCTTCTTCCCGAGTAGATACGATTTGTATTGAATTCGTTGAAAGTGCATTCCATTGAAAATCACTAGTAAACTACTAGTAGTACTTTGCCACGGCCACCTCCCAATGGAACAGTGATGCGTTCTTTTATTCGACGATGTTAACTATTGTTAACAATAGTTAACTTTCATCGTTCCTAAATGAGAAAAAAGTTACAAAGTGTAACATCGTGACGTCACAACATCGTTCCTAAATCCAATGTTGAAGTGTCAAATAGTTACATTTTGTTACTTTTTCCAACTCATCTTCTGGACTTGAGTTTCAATGTTAATCTGTCAAACACAAATAAATGGGGAAGAGAGGGGATGATGTGAGAAAAGAATTTTTTGTTGGTTTCCATATTTTAAATTATATGATGCATATTTTTCTTTCAATTTGCTAAAAATTCAATTTCAAAGAATTATTTCAGTGCCAAATTAATTATTTCTTGTTTATTTATTCATAAAATTGATCTCAAAAAATTTGTTTTGACAGATCAACAAAATGTAACATTGGGCACGTTCAAACACCTATCGGATAGGCTATCTGGGATACCCGTATCTGGAATATCTTTTTGAACGAAGAGCTATCCAGATAGCTTGCCCAAGCAGCTACCAAAAAATATTGAGAAGAGGAAACTGTTTATTTTAAAGCCCAGTACGCAGATCGCGCTAAACTAAATTTTATCTCGACAATATTTATCTCTACACGCGTTCGCTAAAAGCCAAGATAAATTTAAATTTAAAATAACGGCTGAATCACAGTTTCATTTACTTATACCTGCTTACATTCAATATTACATACATATTTTTTTTTACATGCAGAATACCTTTTTTACCCTCTCATTTTGTTTTGTTCCTTTTCTTTTATATATTCCAATGTTTTTTTTGCCTCTTATTCCTTGCAGCAACAACAACGACCACAAAAATGTCAAAATTTATCTGTGAAAAATTGCGCTGAGCATTATTTCGCGAGCTAAATTGAGTGGAGACTTTTTGCAAAAGTAGTAGATGACAATTCGAATTTAGCGCGTGAACTGCGTACTACCTGGCTAAAAATCCTCGCTAAAATTTATCTTTGGAGGAAATTTGTATGAAAGATAAATTTTAGCGTGATCTGCGTACTAGGCTTAAGCAAATTACATTTTTTTTATTGTTGAATAGTACTTGCACAATCGCTTTGACTTTATTTCTTGCAAATTTGTATTTATTTTTAAGCCCGAAAAGTAATCAAAATAAAAAAAAACTAAATGTTTATCAGCTGATCACTTAAATACCTGAGGTATACCAAAAATTCTCGGATACCTTCAGATTATTTTTTGACAGAAAATGGTTCGTTTCCTTGCTAATTTTTAACATTGTTTACAACAACAAAAAGCTATCCGATAGCTTTATGTTAGCTCTTTGAACGTGCCCATTTAGTCGTTCCTAAATCAAAGTTGACATTTTGTAACAAAATCTAACAAAAACAAATACAACGATATTTTTGACATAACAACAACAATAGTTAACATTATTACCACCGGTCTTAACTGGACAAAAAAAACGCAGTCGGGGCTAAGGAATTTACATGTTAAATGCAACAACACTTTAGCCCCTTGGGCTTAGCTGTTAAGCCCGGAGAATTCTCTGGGCTTAACTTTTTCAACAGATTTAAATCTGTGCTACCAACTCAACTTGTTCGTAAATTGTTTAGAATTTGTTTAAAAACATCAAAAAGGATGTTTGGAAGTACAATTATTATTTTAAACATTTATTTAATAGTTAGTTGAACTTTTTTTTTCAAAAACACACAAAAAAACCCCAAAACCGAAAAATATGACAACTTTATATTTTTTTGTGTCAGCTGATTTCGGAACATTTAATATGCAGTGCTGCCAATTTTTCTCGCTAAGCCCCGAGGCGTTTTTTTTAACCAGTTAAGCTAGGTGGTAATAAAAAACACACCTATTGTTCAATAAAAGAACGGACCACAGGGCTTTTAATAAATATCGGAAGCATACAAATCTCCACGTGTAAATACCTCCATTCATAAATTCAAAAATTACTTTTTGAACATACCCATTTGAATAAAAAAATTAATTCACCACATGTGGTAGGATTCGCAATTTATTTCAATGTATGCGATTTCCAGTCTAAAATGAATTTTTTTGGTTTCTTTGAAAAATTATAAAACCGATGAATCTTTTCTGTTTCTGACAGACGCAGACGCCGGCTGTCGCTACGAACACTGTGTACGTAAGTGTGGATAGAAGAAAAAAAAGCTAAAAAAAAAGAAATTCCTTCAAATCCAAAGAAATTAAAATAAAGTATATTTTCCAAACTACCTATTTTCTTTTCTGAATTAAAAATTTCATTCTACTTTGAATGAATAGAAATTAAAGTAAAATTCTTGCTTCCTCGTCAGACAAGTGTATTGCGGAAATTATTTATACATAATTTGCTAAACGCGCGTTCGGTCCACTCCCCTGAGTACAGAAAAAAAAAACGAATTCCTGAAGCAAATTTTGAATCAAATTTATTTGTAGAAAAAAAAAGTGAAGTTGAATTCAAATAAAAAAAAAATTAATGCATAAAACCCGTAGAGAAAAAGTTCAATATTCTTAGCTTTCTTTTTTTCTTGCTTCTCTTGTCTCTCTTGTTCTTTTTTGGTTAAAATTATTTGGCTAGTATATTTCCCTTTTGCTCAGCAAATTCGAGTTTCACAGTTTCTTTCTACCTAAATTCTCTTCATTCGTTGTCTTATTTTTTTGATTCTTCTTTTTTTTAATAATTTTTTGTGACATAATTTGTTTCAGTTTTTTTTGCCAATCTTCCCACTTCCCACATTTTTCGCGACAGTGTGCTTTTAAAATATACCTCCACCTCGTTCATTACGGCGAATTCATCGAAATCGACTGATTGACTGGAAAGCAGCGAATTATAATAAAATAAACGAACACACAAAAACCGGATATAATCGTTTGAAATATATACTTTGACTTTATTTTTTTAATAAAATTAATATTTTGCAAAAAACACATAAATAAACAGTCAAAAAAATGATTAATATGGACATTAGTGTTACACCAAATTATTCCTACATTTTCGATTTCGAAAATGATTTCATTCATCAGCGCACACGGAAATGGATGCTGGAAAATTGGACATGGGTGTTTTACTATTGTGGCATTTACATGATGGTAATATTCGGCGGGCAACACTTTATGCAAAATAGGCCAAGGTAAGCAAAGTACATAGTTAATTGATGATATGATTGATGAATAGTGTTAGTCTAAGGTGTGTAAATTTGAATTTTTGTTTTACTATCGCCACATTCTCTCCCTTTGATTCTTGAGAATATACTCTTCACCTGCTGGAAAGGGTAGTTTTATTTTTTGAATTTGCCTCTCTGACTGGATGGTGAATGAATAAATATGAATAAACACAGCGCATATGTTGATGGCAATGGCATGACTATGACACATGGGAATCACGCGAGTTGAGCAACCCTTCCTTACGTCTTACCTCAACAATCGAGTCGGGACCAAGACCAACGAACGACCAACCCAATCAGATTTTGTGTCTTGTTCTTTTTTTCTTTTAGAAATCGCATCATTTGCTCTTTTGGCGGCTGAAGACAGAAAGAAGCACATGAAAGGAAGATGTTGCATCACAATTTACTGCCCTAAAACTCCGACCCCCTTTCCCATGTAGGTACTCATTCTCATGATTTAATCCGTCTGGTATGATGATAAAAATAAAAATTACAAAGTTACGTCAACAATGGCATATATCTGTATAGTAGAATGTAAATAATGTGCTTAAAATAATCACTGATAGTAATTTTTCAAGGTTTTCTCATAGAAGTTTGATTTTTTATCTTCTATACAAAAAATTCATTTTTGTATTAAAGAATGTTTTGTCAACAATTGAATGATGATGATGATCATCATCAGTTACCTAAATCAAAATTCAAAGAAAAAGAAACTTGCGTAGGTAATTACTTAGCAATTGAAAAGATTGTGGATTATTGTGCACTTGAGTTCTACCAAGAAGATGCATGAAAAATGTAATGTGTAATGTAAATAATTAACTTATTATAGAATGATTCTTCTATGGCCAGTTGACGGACACTTTTGAAAGCTTCTTTAACGAAACAGCTGTGTTTTATTATTTCCTTGATCCAGATCACATTATTGTATTTGTTATTGTTACAATAACAAAGCGAAATCCTGCTTGTGTTGTAATGTAACGCAAATAAGGGCTCAGTTATCCATCATTAAAAATTTTATTTTGCTATTTTGAATACTTTAAACTTTTATTTTGGGCAAAATATTGATGAAATAAGTTGAAAATATATTGCCACTAATATTTCCAAAATGAAAAAAATGCGTATCGTGTTAAATTTTATTCAGAAATCCATGTTATAAATTTTACTTTGTCCAGTAATTTTAGGTTTTATCTACGGAAAAATTCCTACTGGGCTCGATTTTGGTATAGACCTTCGTTACGGCGTTGTTATGAAGATGTGAAAAATCGACATTGATATCGCGTCCGCGTTAGAAGTTATAGAGGTCAAAAGGTCACGAAAATCAGTTTTTCGCATATATCTCGTGACCTGTTGCTCGGAGTTCAATAGGGGTCTACGGAAAATCTGTTCGTCATAAAATTATCTACAAATATTGCCTTATGCATTTTTCTGTAAATCCAACCGATTTCGGACTATATTATAACGTAGTCATTCAAACTACATAAATTTGTTCAAAGTTTCGATATGACTCTTAGAAGTAGTCTAAGATTGATTTGGGGTGTTTTGACCCTCAAAGGTTTTTACCCTGAGACCAAAACGTCTCAGGGTAGGTAATATTTACTTGAGGGTCAAAATTAATTGCTAAGATTTTATTAAATAGTTAGTAAGTAGCTAAATAACTTAGTTAATTAGTTAGTTAGTAAGTTAGTTAGTAAGTTAGTTTGAATACCGATTACAAGTGAAACTTATAAAAACGTATTAATAAAAAGCAAAAGAGATTACACATGTATTTTTCAATATTCAAATACTGAATTATTCACTCTTAAATAAAACAAACCTATTATTACGTATCATGTATTATGCCTACGCTTGAAACAGCTCTATTCCGAAAACTGTTGGATTTACAGAAAAATGCATAAGGCAATATTTGTAGATAATTTTATGACGAACAGATTTTCCATAGACCCCTATTGACAGGTCACGAGATATATGCGAACAACTGATTTTCGTTACCTTTTGACCTCTATAACTTCTAACGCGGACGCGATATCAATGTCGATTTTTCACATCTTCATAACAACGCCGTAACGAAGGTCTATACCAAAATCGAGCCCAGGAGGAATTTTTCCGCAGATTGGGGTGAAAAATGCCTAAAATTACTGGGCTAACTCACGAAATTTCATTTTACTGAACAACTGACTGCCAAATGCCAAAAAAAAAATTGTTGGTTTGTTGAAAATTCTTCAACTTGCGCTTCAAGCTACATCATTTTGATCAGGGTCTATTTCTCGTCGAGCTACATTTACTATATCAACGACTTTAAACTTCAATATCTCCGTTTCATCGGACCTCACGCATAAAATTTAAGTATTTTTTAATTATTCCGACCACGAAAAATATTTTTAAATATAAAATGGAGCTTTACTATCGGTTTTTACGGTCATCGATGTAGCTGATGTAGATGATGTAGCTTGTCGAGAAACAGCCCCCAGGAGGTAATACTGCTAAGGAAAACTACAATTTAATCATGCCTATGCATAAAGAACATAGGCGCTCATTAGAGCAAAAATATATATATTGATAAAAATTTTAAAAGTGGTTTCTTTTGCGTATTTTTTTTTTCTATTTACACTTATACCTACCTAAATACAAGACTTTAAAACATTGGCTCTTTAATGCAGAAGTAGGTACAGGAGTAAAAATATTTTTTTTTCCTAGCTCAATAGATTTGTATAAAAGAATATAGATACAAATTGTTTTTTAATCCAAAATATTTCTGCATAATTTTGCAAGTTTCCTATTTCAAGAAACTATCACAATATAATCTTAAAATATTCCTTTTTCACTTTTTAGTTAAGGCTTTAAAACATTTTGGGGAAAAGTAAGCTTTTCCATTTTGTTTATATGACAGATACCGTTAATTTGGGCGCAAACAAAAATCAATTTCCTCTCTAAGGAATTACCCAAAAACTTAAACTACCGAATTTGAAATTGTAAATCGCTTTAACACATTCTTCCATATAAAAAACACAGTTGAAATGAAGGTTGCTTTTGGAAAAGAGTTTGTATTAAAGTCGGGAACTTAATTTTATTACTTTATTTTAATGTTTTAGCTTGATTCTATTTTTTAGCTTTTTACTGAAAAAAAAAAATCTAAACGAAATGGTTAATTAAATTGAGTTCTAGGCTTTTATACAAACTTTTTTCAAACAACTGTCAATAAGAAGTATAATTTACACACATACTGAAATATCTCAAAAATAATTTTTATAAATATTTTCAATATCGATAGGTATGTAGGTACATAATACACTATTTAATAAGTGTAGCTTTGCATTCTGTTAATTAATTTGTCAATGTTGACTTTAGATCTAAACATACCATTCTCCTTTATTAACTTGTTCTTATGTTTGTTACAAACAAAATATAATATTTTCAAAATTAAGCAACTAAAATCTGACCTCTTTTTTTATTCATTTTTTCAAAAACTTCGGCACATTAAAAAAGACCAGCAAAACAACAACACTATAAAAAAAATGTTAAATTAGTCTAAGGTAATTTAAGTTAGTTTTAAGTCATAGCTTGTACTAAGCTTAAATAAATAAATTAACGCTAGGTACTTGTTAATCCATGTTTTATCTGTTATATCTGCTGTTGATCCACCCTAATCCTAATAGTTTTAATTTAGATTTAGAAGATAGGTGGGTGTAATCAGTAAACAAACTCTGTGAGCTAAAACCCTAGTGTCAGAAATAATAAAATATATTTTCAATTAGCGTTTTATTTTTTTTTTTTAGAAAATTGAAACAATTCCAATGAAATGATCGCTTCTATATTATGACTCAATATTTGTATACGAGTCACCGCATTGAATTTTGTGAATCCAACAACACTTTCGGAAAAGTGTTACGATTTTAATATAAATCGAGTAATTTGTCAGTTGGATATTAATATTACCTACATCATTTATTCTGGTGTGGGTTAATGAGCAAACTTGAAACATATTCATAGAGATAGCTACCATTATCGTTATCTTTTTAATATTTGTTTTTTTAGTTATTAACTTTACTTTGCATTTGAATGTATAGGTATTTTTGCTTGTTTTGATATCACACATCTGTAGATATTTTGTGAATGGATAAGAAAATAAATAAAAAGTAATTTTGTCTGGAATTTGTTTGACTGTCTGTTAAGATCATAAGTGCAAAAATCTATATTGATAATAAATTCAATAAGTGGAATCTGAAATATACTTTTTTTTATTCCTTTATAAGATCAAAGTTCAAAACTAAAAAAAAAAAAAAAAAAAAAATTGGGGAATAAATTAAATAATTTTCTGAATTTTGTGATAACTCCGACTTCTTGCCCTTGTTAGCAAAGCTTTAAAGAAACCATGTGGACTTTATTTTTTTTTTTGTGTGAACAGATTTGAATTTTAAAATAGAGAGATAAATTGACGTGTATGCTCAAAGCAAATTTTTACTTTCCGCCTTTGAAAGGGTGGGGAGTTTATTTATTTTATTTATACCTAATTTTGCTTAGAAACAAAAGCATATGTCCCTACATTTAATTTTGGTGTCTAGACAAATAATGGTTTGTGTTCACCTGAGGTTTGTTTCTCAATGTCGATTAACTGTTTCAAAAATTGAGTTAAGCGCTGGAGTTTCATTTGTAGCAAGTTCCTCAGTTTAACATTGTCTTGGAATGGAACTTAAACTCCTTCTCAACCTAATTGGTGATTGCTTATTTTGTTAGTTGTAATAGATTACGTTTTCAGAGACTAAGGCCTGGAACACACGACAGTGAAACGCACGTTTTTTTTTTTTCGTGCTATGAGCAAATTAGTTTTATACATTTATTGCTGTAAATGTGACTTGCAGCTACTTATTCGATTAGATTAATACGGATGTGTAATGTCAATCCATTTAACAAAACCAATCCAAGTTCTGAAGTTCAGTCTATTAAGATTGTATTTTTCACTAAAAGACAGTTTAACTTTGGAACGCCTCCTGCGACTTTGGTTAACAAAAAAAATACATGTGACTTCATACAATATTTTGACTCCTAAAGGATGGATTTATATTGGAAACGCTTGCGTTGCATTGCATAGCGGTGCCGCTACGCTATAAAAGAGTCACTGATCTGTTGACGAAATAATTAGGTACATAAAACATTGATTAAAACAGCTTGACCGTTCAAATGATTCATATGTTTTTTGAGTTATACCAAACAAAACAATGGTCAAAACGATATCGTCAGGCGATCAGCTCTGCTTATTATTCAAATTTGCTATTGACTTGACAATGATCCACAAATAAATGTGTAGACCTTAAAAATTTCCCTTCTTTCACCCTACTTGTAATGTGTGTCATACTCAACCGCACCAAAATCAATAAAACCTGATCCAACTTGAAGGTATCAAAAAATGAAGAAAAAAGACAAAACAAAATATCGTATGATCCATGTTGCGTATTATTTCGAACAACTTTTTTCAATCAATTTCGATTTCAACTCGTTTAACCCACCTGTCGATCTCAGCAATCCTCTTTATTACATAATATACAGTTTGTTGTATACTGATTCAAGTAGGTACCTATATGAAATTGTAACCATTAAAATTGCATGCCAATATGTCGAATCTAATCTCAATGCTATTTTTATTTTTTTTTGCTTCAAAGAAGAGTGGATAGTAAACATTAAAAAATAATAACAACACATGAATCAAATAGCCAACACTATGGGGAATGCAGAGCACACTTATAAGCGCACTAAATGGTTCAGTCAGCGTAGATAATATGGTATTGCACAAAAGAAGAAAAGCAAAAATAAAAACAGTTACAAAATTTGCAAGTCTATCAAAACAGCGCACGCAATGTGCGCCAGACTTGGAATGGACGGACGGTAAACCCTTGAATCTCACATAAACTAAATATTTCCAATTACAAGGAAAGCTAAATGCAATTTTTATTACTTACCTACTTACAAACGACTATTCATACATTTTTGTATGCGAATTTTAGTAAAAAAGAAAAAAAGGCGAAAGAAATTAATTTAAATTTAAAATTTTCTACACCAACACGTTTTTAAGTTAACGAAGTGTTGGGTTTTTAATAAATTCCAAAGCAAAGCTTCATCACGTGTGACGTGTTTTAATGCATACACAGCTAAACACGCGTAAATAAGCGGAAGAAATCCAAATTCAAACCATTGCCCGCCAAAAGAAAGTTGTTGACTCTTCAAATTTTACGAGTGGTTGTGTGTACCTTATAGTTGGTTTGTATTTATTTACATTTTATACCATCATCATCGTACTCGAAGTTGAAATCAAAGTCAAACTTCGTGCAGACTGGTGCAGTTCTTTGCGGAACATTTAGAGGACAGCTAAACAGGTGTGACCTTTTTGTTTGTCTGCGTCAACTATTTTTTTTTTTCTTATTTGTCTGTTACTTATTGGACAGTTTGCTTTGTTTATTTTTTACATACATTTTTGACATTTATGTTTGTATACAATCTTAATGAATCAAATTAACCTTTCTTAATTGATTAATTCTTATGAAATTTTATTATATATGTATATGATTATGTTGATGAAAACAGGCAATCATAGATCTACTACGCAGATACATAATTTTGGTATCTTTTTTTGGGATAAATTTCACTTTTTCGCATGTTGTAGCCGTTAAATTAATCGTTTGTGTTTAACAACGAAAAAAAAACTTTCACATGTTGTTACAATTTGAGTAAACAAAGTTTTATATTGTTTTATTTATTATAGAAACCATAACAATTTTTAAGGGATTTTTACTTGCTCTATAGGGCAAGTATTGGTTTCGTGTAGAAAAAAAAAATCGAGGTTTTAATCAAAACCAACATTACGATGATGGAGAATATCAAAAAAGTGGTTTTCGTCATGCCGTCCGTCGGTCTGTGCGTCTGTGCGTCCATCTGTACATCGAGCTAGGGCCTAAACGGGTGGATGGATTTGCTTGAAACTTGGTACAAATGATTTTTACGTAATTCCCTAGGTCCGTTTTTTTTATTTTTTTAATATCTCCAATTTAACGCATATCTCCCATATAACGTTTTCGAGGTATTTCAAATTTCTCGAAAACGGCTCTAACGATTTCGTTTAAATTTGGTGTGCGCAGTACTCTTATTGATTCCAACAAAACTGCGTTTTTAGTTTTTCTCAAAAAATGCCAAGAGCGGAAATATGGCGTTGCCGTTTTTCAAAAATTGACATGTTTTTTAAGTCCATATATTTCATCAAAGCATAAGTCAATTTTTTCAAAATTTACAGACATCATAGGTATTAAAGTGTAAAATGTAAAAAAAAATTAAAAAAAAAAAGTTTTTCAAAAAATTTTTAAAAAATTGATTTTTTTTAGCTTTCGATTTTTTTTTTGTTTTTATTTTTTTTTTCTTCACAAAATCTTAAATTTCCGATAGATATTTAAGATAAAGATGCTTTGAACTACAAGAGGAAGTACGTGCGACCCAGTCGTGCATTTTATTTCATAAAGTCTTGTTTATTTGTGTGTTGGTCGACGAGTTAAGGAACTTTTCCCAAAAAAAAAAAATAACGGTCATTAAAATTAAGATATAAAATGATTTTTTTTTATAAAAGTTTGATAGCTTAAGTATAACAACGACTAAATCAGGAATTTAGAAAACTTAATATCAAATTAAAAATAATAAGTTCTACTTTTGAAAACCAGAAAACGCAAAACAATAGGACTTTAAAAAAAAGTTCAAGTTCATGACTTCTAAATACGAAGCGACGTCAACACCTCTTAAATTCCCCATTTAATGATTTTCCTAGATGTTGTGAATTTCAAAAAAACGTTCTAAGATTAACTAACAAAACGGATTTGAGTTGTATCATTCTGCACATATTTGCGTAAATTGCTTGTTATAACAAACAAGTGTAAAAAAGAAAACATTACCTCTAATGACAAAATCAATATTAATTTTCTCATAGAATTATCAAAGTATTTTTAGTTATATAATTTCAAGACAAATGACACTTTTATACACGGAATTTGATTGATTTTTATTTGATTTTTCAATCACTTGTAATTTCTATGTTAATTTCTGTTAATTTGAAAATTACTCATGTGCAAGCACTTTTAAAAGAAAAAAAAAAGTTCTGTAACGCTGGATATTGATTTTTCATACGTTTCAATTAAAAACAGAAAAAAAATTATAAAACACTCAAAAGTTCATTTGATCGACAAGGTAATTAATTACAAAGTAAATTTCTAAAACAAATATTACACTCATAAGAATGTAAATAACAACGCTTAGTACTTTTTTTATGAAAATTAAGTTTTGCGTTTTTGTTTGAGCTTTTTATTAGAATAACATTTTGTTTTGTAACTTTTTTTTTATTTAAGTAATTTTCGATGCGAAATTTCGAGATAGGTAGTAAGATGAACCGGTGATAATAAATGTGCCCTTAATTATGAAAGTGGACTAAGTCACTCCTAAAAATGGCATCAAATCTAGCCTAAAAATAATTATTATTTAAGGGGTAAAGTTTATTTGAAATTGATAGCTTTGAAATTAATTAAACACAATTTGAACTACAAGTTGAGTTTTCGTTTGACATTGGATAAAAACAACGAATTAACATAGTGTTTCGTAGATATCGATAGTTTCCATTATCGATTATATCGATAGTTTTGAGAAAAAACTATCGATAATATCGGTAATCTTGTGGTAAAGTAATTTAGAAGTATTGAAACTATCGATAGTTTTGTGAAGTATCGATATACTCGATATTTTTTTGTTATCGATGCTATCGATAGACTGTCGAAGTTTAACCAACACTAAATTAACAGTTAAATTAATTTTTAATGGAAAACATGCAATGTATTTGTGCAAAAGAGAACAAAAACAGCGAAAAAACGATTAACAATGTACAAAATTTCGATTTTTTTAAATTTTTTCAAAAAAAAAACACTAAATTTTTAAATAAATTGTTCAAAATTGTTTATTATGTCTTTCTACTGGTAGCAAATAACGTTTGAGCAGAATTATTAACAATGTAAATATTGTTTTTGGATGAAAAATGACTAAAAAAAGTGGAAAATTCTCAAAATAATTGAAAATCTTTCAAAAAAAAATTTGTTCGAAGTCGTACCGATAAATCGAAAAACTAATGACGCCAATCGATTTCTCGGGTCCGAAATAGGGCGAAACAGTTAATCGCGCACCTGTCTCAAAAAATTTTTTCAAAAAACTTGCACAGTGTAATCAACCAACCGGTAATTTTTTTAAAACTTATTATTATATCGTAACGACTTGTTACAGGTATTCAAATGTAAAATTAACTAACAAAATCGTACGAATAACTCGTGTTGAACAAGAAAAATATTCAAAACATTTTTTCAATTGCCCGCGTCAAACATTCCATGATTAATAATTGCGAGCAATGTGTTGCGAAAGTTTGAATTTAAAATAAATTATTAGAGACTATAAAAATATTCTTTAAATTTCTTTGTTTTTTTTTTTTTTGTAAGTGGGAGATTCAACTTTATAATACTGATAAAATGGATTTGATTTTTGTGAGCAAAACTTTTGTAAACTATGCAAAATAATTTTTTTTATTTTGTCTGCTTTTAAAAACTGTCAATACGATTTCCATAAAGTAAACCATTAGTGTGTGTATATATTTGAAGACAAAGGTTTATTTTTGAAATCCCGTTATTGGAATTTTCTTTGTCAGTTTGAATGTTTGTTTCATACATTTTTTAAGGACTTTAAATTTTCAAAAACTGCTTTTTCAAAAATAAATCTGATGACGTTCCTCGTTTTAGCAAAGAAGTAACTCTGTACTGCACATAATTTTCTGTCCTTTAGATCTCTGTAGATCTTAATAAATGCTTAAGAGCAGAATTAAAACGTAAGTGTTTTATGATAAAACCAAAGAACAAGTTTGATGAGTAAATCTACAAAAAATATATTGCTTGTGAATTTTTAAAACTGAAAAACTAATTACCTCAGTGATTTAAAGGTAATTGAGACTATACAAAATATGTACATGAATAAAATAAATACTTGAGTGGCGAAAGCCTTTCAAATATCAGAATATTAAATTATCATAAAATTAAGCTAATCGCAGATTACAAATGACATTTATAATCCAACTTAACATTATTTACATTCAATTACATTAATCAAAGTGTATACTTTTTTATGTCATAAAATTAATAAATAATTAGACAAATCCACTACACATCATATCACATGATAATAATATTACAAAACTAATTATTATTATATATTTTTTTTTTATTATTTTGTAATTAGTATTATTTTGTTAGTTACAAAGTGGCGGACCGAGCAAATCGCAGACTATAAAAAATTATGTAGATTTTATTTTGTAAGCTTTTCAAAAACATGAATTAATTTTGTATTTTTATTACGTTGGCGACATTTCAGAATTATAACATTTTGCGGTGTATAAGGGGAGCTTAAAACTAGTAGGTACTTGTTCTAAGCAAAGTAAAATTCTTTTAAGGTCTGTATTTAGCTTAGCAAAAAACTGTTTCGTTCAAAAGCTAACGGTGTAAACATCAACAGTCATAAGCCGTATTTTTCACGAAAAGGATCCAAAGTCAATATGATTTTTAAGTTCTATGTTAACGGATGTCCCATAGTTTACATGTTTTAAAGAATATATCCTAACTCATTTTTACTAGAAAAAAAAGTTGAAGTAATTCCCAATAAGTTTTTGTTGTTGAAATCTAAGTTAAATTTTTACTGAACTGACTTCGAAGTCTAATAGAAACAAGGCTACTATATAGAATACGTAGAATATTTTCAATTTATTTTTATAATTTTTTTTTTTGTGAATATATTTCTGCTTACCAATTTTTTGAGAAATATTGTAAACACTTGTCAATATTTTTGTTTGAGAGAATACAAAAAATAATAAAAATGTAAATGGACCGACCCTTTGAAGTTTAATCCCTGGAAAATTAACCATCAATGATGTTTTGTTTCGATGATATTTTCATTATTGAAAATGAAAATCTACATCTACTTTCGAAATGTTGCAACATTGCAACTAAATATACACAATACAAGCAAAACAGAAAATTAATGATATAATTAAAATGTCCCTTTATCTTTGTTGTTTTAAAGGAAAGAGTGAATTGCAGTGCAAAATGAATAAGACCAGGAAAATAGAAAACAAAATAACAAACCAGAATGAACCCACACAATAACTCGAATGGCTGGCTGTTGACACATTAAATAAACTTGTGTCAAATGCCACACACAGACCTATTATGTCATTCACACATTATTTTATAAATTAAGTACATACATAAGATGAAAACATAGATACATAAATACTACCTCCTATACCTATATTCTACGTCTACACAAAAGTATACATATTCTTTAAGGAAAGAAAAGATTAAAAAAGGTTAATTAGTATCTTGACTTACTGTTAAGGTAGTTTGGACAATTATGTCGTATTTCTTTTAAGCATGAAAATGTGGGTGTTGTTTGACAGGAATTGGGATATAAACATCAAATTAATTTCAAAACATTTCATGCAGGATATTAACAGAGCATCATTAAGCACCTATGTGTTTGACTATTTTACCGAAGGCTAAACAAAGAGGAGGGTTACTTCTTATATGTACCCTTATTTATTAGAGTGGACTAAGTCACTCCTAAAAACTACTTATCGTTCACTAGTTATATGCTGTGGGCCGTCACATTATATTGGCGCCCTCTAGAGGCAAAGATATTAAATAGACGATGAATATCGAATAGTTTGTATATTGAAATTTTGTGACGACAATATTTTTTTTGTTAATTTTCTTATTACATATTTGTCTTTTAAATTATCATACATTACCCTAGCCGATTCCACTCCAGCTTAATCTTTGAATACTATCCACAAGTTCATAAAATTAGCATTGTCGTTCGTCTTTGAAAACTCAACTAAATCTTAAATATGTTTATGGAAAGCAACCATTTGAATTTCGACCCGGTGAAACTCGCATGAGCTTTTAAAATTCCGTAAAATAAATCCAAAGATTAAGAAGTAAAAAAAAAAATTAACAGAATTAATAACTTAAATAATATTCTCAAACTTAAAGAACATAAATATTTGAATTTTAAATAAAATTATAATTTCTTAGTACTAAAATGTATACAAACATTCTAAAGAGAACCGTTATTTATGTATAGTATTTAAAAGTAAATACCCTTACTTTTTGACCTCAGACAATGTACATATTGTTAAAATTTCCATCAAAACAAAACAATTTGGTTGTAAACAGTTTAAAATGCGTATTCCACCTATTAACCTTTCAAGAACATTCTTAATTACCTATAAGCATAATTTTAAGGACTTATTTTGTTTCTCTCTTCTTTTTTTTTATGTTGTTAGAACCTTCTACGGTTTTTTTTTGCCAAAAAAGAAAACAACCCAAAAAACCTTATACAAAAATAAAACTTGTTTGCCTACTCATCAATTCCGACAAAAAGTTTCGCCAAAAAATTGAATGTACATATTAAATGAAAGCGAAAACTAGAAAATTCAACTGAAACACCTTAATTAATGCAAATCTTATACATAAACAAATAAATATATTGCGTCTATCTTTGGTTAATTGTTTGCAAGCTAAATATCTTCCGTTTAGATCTCATTTATAGGTTGATGGTATTAACATATCGATTTATAATTTGAAAGCATTTTAAGAATTTGACTTCTTTTAATATCAATCTTATCATAAAATCATCTTTTAAAAGGTAAAGGAGATTCCCATCAATGTCAAAAGTAGTTTTTTGTCTATTTAAATTTTGACATCACTTCAAAAGTATGGGGCCATTTGTTTCATTTCATTCTCAATAAAATGATTTTCGTTGTCATTTTTAATTTTGTCTTCTTGTGATATTTTTCACATTTAACTTTCTTCTTTTACGATGCCATCAGCATCACCAAAAGTAAAAACACAAAAATTATCAAAAAAGCAAAAAAAAAAAAATGCTGCCAAGTTGGTTGTGTGAGTGTGTGTGGGGGGAAAAATCAATGGTGGGTTGATGGGTATGGTACACTGGTCCAATGTCAATGTCAATGGCACCACTACAGTGAATGGTGGGTATAGGTACGGTACGGTTACCATATTTCTAACAATAAATGCAGATCAAGAAAAAAGGAAGGAGCTTAAACAAAAATCAAAAACCACAATTTATGACAGATTCACATTCACATTAATGTTAAGTGACAAGGTAAACAAATAATATTTATAATTTCCGCATCTATTTTTAAAGTATTAAAAATCTGGCAATACAAAAAAACTAGTAAATTCTTCTGTTTTGTCTAATTTGGACCAATTTTTGAGCATAATATTTGCATTCAATTCAAAATTCTGCTATATCAGTAAATTTTATGTGTTGTTTTGTTTGATTGATAGTGCTCAATCCACTGTACGGAAACAATTTTTTCCTCTCCTCATTGCTTCAAATAAGCGCCTTGCAAACTCCGATGTACAAACCTTAGGCACAACACTTAGGTAAAACCCTTAGGTACAACACTTTGGTACAACCCTTTGGTACAACACTTAGGTACAACACTTAGGTACAACACTTAGGTACAACACTTTGGTACAACACCTAGGTACAACACTTAGGTACAACACTTAGGTACAACACTTAGGTACAACACTTAGGTACAACACTTAGGTGCAATACTTAGGTACAACACTTAAGTACAACACTTAGGCACAACACTTAGGCACAACACTTAGGCATAAAAGATAGTAAGAATATCAATCTCAAGAAAATATTCTGAATAGTAAGAAATGAGCTTGAGCTCATCTTTTTGCATACGAACCTCTGTTTGACTTATAATTGCATTCTCATAAAACTCTGAATATTTGAAAAATAATAGAACTAATTTTAACTTCCAAAAAAATTTAATTTAAAAATTGACACTTGTTTGGTAATCGTTTGTTAAGAATAGCGTTTTGTTGAGATTCCTTTTACGTAGGTACTAAGATTTATGTAAATTTGATGGCTCCACATTCATATTGTAATCTAACTGGAAGTTTGGTTTCGCTTTTAAGCAAGCATTAGAACTGGAACTTTTAAAACGTGAAGCGAATGGTCACCGCAAGTATTCAGTTCAGCATCCGGTTAGCACGACACAAGCACATGCAAAACAAACAAGAATTTCATTCAAAAAAAAAAAAAGTTTTAAGATGAGGTAGAACGAGGGGTTTTTGAGAACAAAATAATAGAAAATTCAAACAACAAAAACAAAATGGTACTTTCCTCCCTTACGCCTTATGCATAGTCAGCCTTTCATTGTTGGTATATGAGTTTGTGCTTTTCTTGTTTAAGTAGGAACTCTTGTAAAATTTTCTGCTCAACAAATTCGCATACAAACATTATGTTTATGTACATAAGTATCAAACGTTTCTAATGACTAGTGCACCGAGATTCTTTGACACTGATACAAGGTCTTTTCCTGTTTGAAGTGTTGATTGATTAAATTTAAAATGTGTTTCCATCTCAGGGTATTCTTGAAATTACTCAGGAAGAAAGAAAAGTAAAAAAACTTTCCAACATAGAGATATTCAATAGAATTGAATGAATTTTCGTGCATGTCATATGAATTGTCATTGTTTCGTACGAGAATGAGTACACTTTCACTTGACAACGAAATCGAAAAAAAAAATGTTTTAAAAATATATACTTTGACATCCATGGTTGAATTTTTGGCGGTGAAGATTAAATTATTTCTTTTTGTTTATGTTGAATATTAATTGAAGATTCACTGTGTATAACATACCTACAAACAAACGATAATGGGTGCCTTGACTTTGGCCCCATACTTTTTTTAGGGTTCCTGTATTTTGTTTGTTTTAATGGCTTTAACTAATTTGGGAGCATTAAATCCACAACTTATCTTGACCCTTTACAACGTGCTGGAGGCATAGTTTTTTTATGTTTGTGTTTATTTGAATTGAAAACATTTTGCTAGGGTCGTACGGATTACTACTGTGAAAACAAGTAGGTACTTTAAAATTTTTTTTCATATAACCTTTGGTTGAAATTTCAATTTTTATGAACATTTAAGTCACACGCTTATTGATCAATTTTGTTTGTTAATGTTAAAATATACTCATACAAATTTTATAAACAAACTTTGATTACTCTATGGAATAGGTAGGAAATTGTTTTGCATTTTTGCTCATCTGATATCGTAGGCTTCTATTTATAACCAACCAGCTGGAACAATTTTGTTTTGCGGTGGGTGTATTCGAGAAATGTCTAAAAGTGTTAGACATCCAGTTCTATGTTGTTTATATATATGTACATATGAATCTGTCGTGGAATTATTTGCGGTTAATCGTCGATTAATTTCTATTTCGATTTTGCAATACTTGATTGGAATGAATCTTAAATTAATTCACTTTACAAAATAGAGTAAAAGGAATATTTTATTTTCCAGAAACAAATTGCAGGTTGAATTAAAAAAAAAAAATTGGTGATTTTGGAGACTTTTGAATTTTTCAGTGCAAAATTTTGTTTATTGAATACTTCCTAAAGAAAGGATGGACAAACGATGAGTTTTAGTAGCTATTCTTAAACACAAAATAATATTTTCGAAGTTTAAAGAATTTTAGTACTTTTTAGAGCAAATATTGTATTCTGAATATTTTCTAAACAGAGGGTAAAAAAAAAATATTTCTCTAATTTTAGCCTAATCAATATGTTGAAGAATTTATTCTGAAAAAAAGCGTTTGTTCAGCTAAAAATGCATATCAAAAATATTATAGACCCAATAATTGAAATCTCATTTCACTAGTGGTTTATCTTTACGATTTGGCTGTAATAAATTTCTTGGTTATGCCTACACTTTTATTGATTAATAACAGTCATAAATATAATAGGTAGTTACCTACTACACTATAAATCTGTACATTCGTTTACATTGTTATTGTTGCATCTTACTATAACAAACTTCTCATCTTAATTTTTAAACCAAAAAAAGAAATTAATTTGAGAAAGAAATTCGTAACGTGAAGAGAGTATTCAATTAATAATAAGCATTCAAACAATAATAAAAAAAATTGTATGTAATTTAAACTAATCGAATTGCTGCACTAACAGAATTTGACTTTTCTCTTTTTTTTATAAATTGATGGATTGAAATGAAGAATTGTCATGACATGAGTAGAGTGTCACTTGAAAAATCCATATACATTGGATGTATGTATGTAAATTATGTCTTTGTTATTGAATAATTTATGAAGATGGTATTCATTGACCCTTGGCACGCGTTGGAATAACAAATGTTTGTAGATACATATAAAAGTGCGTGTTAATATTTACTGAATGAATTTGAACTATAATTTGACAGCTAAATTAGGTACGGGTGACAGAGTTTTAATTAGAGATTGTTTATTAAACATAAGGTCATCTCATAGATATACATAATCGGTTTTATCATGAATTCCATTCGTATCGGAATTTTGCTACGATCGGAATCCGTTCGTTATAGGAAATTTCATAAAAATCCAGAATACGATCGGATTTTGTGATTGTTTTTTTTTCGGGAATCATAGAAAATATCCGATACGAATGGAACTCGTGATAAGGCCAAATGATTTATATGATTTATGGAAATTATATTAAATGGCAGATATAAAAGTATTTGGAAATTCATTTCATAGAAAGAAAAATCATATAATTGTGTAAATTTAAAGCTTTCAACTTGGTATTTTATCAGGAAAATGACAGTCAACATTTATTATACAGTACAGAAGATTTAGTACTGATTTGTTTGAAATTTGAAATTTCATTCTTAAAGTAAGTTCAAGTTTTTGAAAATGGCAAAATTTGCCATTTTTAAAAACGGTAATTGATTTACATAAATATCTCTAAATCTGTTCATTAGGTTAAAAAATTGATTTTTGAAAGACGTGAAGGGCAAAATTTTGAAAAAAATTACCATTATGAAAAAAGTACTAAAAAGCACATTATTGTGTTTTAATTTTGTTTTAATACAAAACAAACGCAAAATTGAATTATGTATGGATTTAATTTTAATTAAATCTTTTTTTTTACAACCATATCTGTTTTTTAACCATTATTTATTTATTTTTAACAAAAGTTAACATTGGCTACATTTATTAAAGAATTTTTTGGTCAATTAAACATTTTATGCTATGAAAATAAAAACACTCATTTGAATGCAAACAATGTTTTCATTTTATTTTTATTTAGAGATATCAACATTATTGACATTATACTAAAAAAGTTTAAGCATTTTAACACTAAAAATAAGCTCGTTAAATGTTTGTATTTTGTAAAATGCGATCATCAACAAACAATTTAACAATAAAATACAATTAATTTTATTAAATACAATCAACAATTTTTTTTTGACTAATCGAAGTGTTAATTTAATGATTTAAAAGAAACTTTAAACATTTATGGATTAATTTGTTTATCACGAATAGCAACAAATAATCATCATTATGCATTTTTTTGTGACGTAGACCTACAACAGCTACCGCCGCTGTCGCTTTCTGGTTTGCAAACTGTACAAAATAGCGGTTGACTCATTTTTGAATATGTACGAGTATAACTATACATTTGCTACCTCCTTTTCGATTTATTTAATTTCACATTCTCGATGAGTATTCCAACCCACTTTCTGACGAGTTAAAGAAAATGAACAACTGGTGTGTTTTTTTTTAATCTATACATGCTGTATTGATTACTCACGTTCCAATATATTTAACTACTTCAAAGTTAGGTACGATACTGTTTTGTTTTTTGTTTAGTTAATAATAAATTAACTTAATTATTTTATACCTTAGTTTGACAGTGTCAGAACGAACCGCAAGATCTACTTCTATATACCCCCACGTAGATTACTAGTCATGCTTAAACTATAATTAAAAACAAGAAAAATAGAATGGCAACCCTATTTGGAGGCATTTTTTTGATGGGTAACTTGTGTGCACGATTTTGAGTGAATTTATCTACTTGCATTTCTAGGTGTTATAAGAAGACATGATACGAGGTCAAAGGAAGTCAGAATAAAATCAAGTTTTATTGTGCACATGTTCGATATACAAAACTGTATATCCTAATTTTCAAGGTTAATAATTTATCAATAACAATTCCAATTGTTAAACAGGTTTTAATCATATTGTGCTTTTGAATTCAATCCATTTACATTAATTAAAGAAACAACTTTTTCATATATTGCTGTCAAGAAGAAAAAACTCCAATCTGACGTCAGTAAATTAAATCGCAGTTTCAAGTTCCAAGTGGAAATGCATTATTTAAACAAATATTTTATTTAGTTGTTTCAAATATCATAAATAAAGTTTACAAAAGAGTTTATTAGTTTTTAAATAATAGAATAGTTGTATTGATTTTTTGTATTTACATTTTGTTTGCTTTGCTTTTAAGTTTGACGCCGCAGCTTTTCACCGTATAAACTTAAGGGTATCATTTAAACTGATGATACGTGACAGTGTGTTTGTTATTCTAGACGGAATTAATTGATATTCATCAACTATTGCAAAAAAAAAAAGTAAACTGGGATAACATTTATGTCAATATGCAGTCGTTTAGGTGTAAACAAGTAGCCGGTGATTTTTTGTTTTAATTAATTAACTCCCACTAAATTTTTACATCACCATTTGTTTGTAATGTACTAATTTAAATAACAAATAATGAATTCGTTATAAAATATTTTTAAACAATTTTTCAATTCTAAACGTCGGAGAAAAATAACTATCATTCTCAGTTTTTGGTTTGAATGGGGGTAACACTACTTGAGCTCCAGCTGAGCTCAGTTTTTATACATAATAAAAGTGGCCCATCCAGTCACTTGAACCTCTTTCTATAGGTTCTTACATTCGCGCTAGAACAAACATAACAAAAAATGTTATTGGTTTTCTTCAATAGGATTTCAATAGGATAGATAGGATTTTTTTAAGAAATTAAACCGCTGTATGTGCTTGAAAGAAGTCAATTTGTAAGGTTTTTTTTTATGAAAAAAAGGTATTACAAAATTCTTAAGATAGTTACTAAGGCTTTTAAATGTAAGTACAAAAATATTTCAAAATAGCGCCTCTACAGTGAATCTCTGTGAAAAAAAAGCTCAACTGCACGCAGAGTAACTAAATATTTTCACTTAAAATTACTATAAATCCTTAAAACATAAGGAACAAACTGCCTAATTATTCGGCCCTAGCGAGGTATCCGTCGGAGGGGAAAATTCTCTGATTTCATACGAATTTCGCTTCGAGGTGTACTTCCGACAGGTAAAAACTCTCCGATTCGTATGAAATCGGACAAATTTCCGCTACGACGGATACCTCGTTTGGGCCCATTGTTTTTTTTTTTTATTTCGACTGTCTCGTTTAAAGTAATTCGTTGTGTTTATTAAAGAAATCATTAATTTTAAGACATTAAACAAACAAACCAAGAAGCGTCACGTACAGACAGACAAAGTCAACCAAGAAATTGTATAGAAGCCGCAGAGTTACTGTTTCAGCAAATCTGAAAACTTGGTGTAAAATAAAAATAATTTCATTTTAAACATTTGAAAATGTTGAATTTCACATACAGAAAAAAAAACTTTGGTTTTTTCTGAGGTTTTTCCATAAAAAGAAAATGTAAATGTGCCAAGCGTACAATTGCATACACTTTTTTTTTAGTAAAAACTAGTCTCATTTTTCAGCTTACGGGTCAAAAATTGTAGTTGTTGGTCCAGTCTATGTCCATGTCTATTATGTAATTTCTTTTAAATCAACAAGAAAAAAAAAGTTAATTCAACTTGAACTTGAATAATGAACATTTTCGCTTATTGGACTCTTGGTAACATTTGTTTTTTTGCCTTAATTGCCTATTTATCATTCGTTAATGCAAATATATTTTTTATTTTTGCTTCCGAGTAAATTATTGTTTTATTATAATAAAGTTCATTACAAGAACTATTAAAAGCGAGCAAAACCAAGGGCTAGAATAAAAATTTAATCTTGAAAACACAATTATATTTCTTGTTTCGTTCACATTGCACATTACCTTTTATCAATAAAATAATTTAAATAACAATTTTGAATAATTTGTTTTTTTACAAAATTTGTAATTTATAAAAATTATCAGCACGAAGTTCAAATTGCTTAGTTCAAAATGCAAGGTAATTTGTCTTCTCTTAAATCGACCTATGATTACAGTTGTTGATAGTATTTTTTTTAAATTGCGTTTCTTATCTTTTTATAAGCACATTCAGATCGTTTAAATATGCTTTATGAATTACATTTAAGAGGGAAATATTCATATGTAGAAGTAAAAATATGTGAAATAAATAAAACCAGAACATTATAGCAAGTATTACCTACAACCATGATGACTTAATCGATTCGTTTTCCTTTACACACAGGTCGCTGACAGTAGTGCCTGAAAAAAACTATTACAAATACTATGAATATGCCTTATCAGTTATCAGATAACGCACACACACACATATGCAAATGTACACGCCTACACTGTATATATGCATAGTTTCACCAGTTTGAATCAGAGTTAATGTATCTTCCCAAGGCTAAATGAATCATAAAAAAAAATATACAAACAAACGAGAAGAGCTTGAACTAATTTTATGAAGCTACTTAAATCATAAAGAAAAGCTTTTTTTTTCCTTTTTTTATTTTTTTTTTTTTTATTTTTATTGAATAGAATGACACAATGCATATGAAACGCTAGCAAGCTAGCATGTTAGTTTTTGTTCTAATAATAGTTTAAATCGGTTTAAGCTTTTTTTTTTTGTTGTTGTTGTAGTAGCTGTTTTAGTACCTTCACAAGACGTTGGGTTATTATTAATATTTCGTGACATAAAATGCAAAAGTAATCATGATTAAACTGTGCGATTAGCTTGGGGTTCAATCAGGGCTGTAGTCAGGCAGGATTTTCATGCGAATGTTAAAAAATATGTATATTACTGTACACGAACACGTGAGAGAATGTTCGAGTATTTTTTGTGTACTTTATTGAAGTTTTTATCAAAGTCGACAACAATTCGAAGCTTTAATGATGTTAAGGGAAAAAAGGTCTTAAGTTATTTGGCATTTTTGGAAAGAACTTTTAATTTTGTGTAAGTATGAGATATTCCAGTCTTGCAGTGGTGCCACATTCAGAAATAAAACTGCTAATAACGATTAAGTTACTTAAGTAATCATGGTACCACAATAATTACTGGCACTGAGATAGATCTTTCTTTTAGGGAACCAGGGACTAATTATCTTAGTGCCAGCCTTTTTTTCTTGTATCATAATTCGATTTTTTGATATCGACTTGAAAATGAGCTCATTAGCCCTCGCATCCCTTTCCAAACGCAAGAAGTGCTTATTTCAGCAAAAAGAGTTAACTGCCAATCTATTTTGAAGAATGTATTAGCGATGATTCAAAATTAAAAAAAAGTAGTTTACACGATCTCAAGTTGCTAACTTGTTAAAACCCACCTTTAAACACTAAAGTAGAGAGATCTACCATCCGCGATGTACTCCATCATAGATAGTGAACAGCTTTACCCAAAACTTTATTTGAAAAAGTTGAAGCTAGCGATGTAAATTACCTTGAACCATTTTGTCAAAATGAAGTTGCATGTTCAAAAACAAAAAAAAAGAAAGCGAGAAAGCTACTTTTATTTTATACCAATTTAGCAAAAATGTAAGAATAAGAACACTAAGTCCTCAGTGGTTACTGGTTAATTTCAAATTTTAGTTTAGTTTTCATTCAAATGCACATCAATACAAAAGTCTAATATTTATGCTTCATAATTTTGATGATCTCTATGTCAGCGATTCAAAAACCTACTACATGTTTTTTGCAAGTTTTGACCCCATTATCTTCCCATGTTAAAATATAGTTGGAATTTTCTGAGGTCGTCTTGTGTCAAAGCTGATAGAGAAATAAGCTGGTAATTCTCAAAAGTCGTGACAAGAAAAACAAAAATATGTTTTTATTATTGATTCTTCCATAATTTCCATTTCAGACTTAATTTTACTGTTCAATCGCTGATTGTGCAATTCAACATGTTTTTTAACAACTTTTTTAACCCTTCCTATTTGTAGGTCACGATCTAAATTGCTATTCTATTTACTATTTTACGAAAAACTTTGTTTTGAAATTTTTGATGATTTTGGTATTTCTTTTCTTTGTACAGCCCTGAAAACACGAATTTTACAAATTTTAGTATCCTTCTGTCGACAATTAATTGAGAAATTTTGCGAAAAAAATTGCATTAAAATTGCAATCTATGAAAATACTTGAATCCCATTTTTCTGTACAAGCCAATTATTTCTAGATAATTATTTGGTATACAGTTACAGTATTTTTTTTTAACGGCTGTGAATAATGTTTATAGTCCTTATAATGTCTTAATTGCCGTTAAAAAGTCATAAATCTAATATCTGTAATTACTCACTGAAAGTGAATCAAAATCTCATATAAAATTACATAAATTATACCTTGACAGCATTTTGTAACTATTTTTTCAGTTAAACCATGCTAAAGAGTGTGTTAACACACTAAAACACTAATGAAACAATTAAATGATTCATTATATTTATCTATTACCTAAGCTCGAGGAAGTAAACTATCTGTATCTGTATCGTTTTTTTTTTTTGTTTTTTGTTTTTGTGACCTCACTTCATAAACTGATTGTAAAATGTTTGTGGATAGAAATATCAAGCAAGAAAATCGTATGATTTTTTATATCAAGGGAACAAAGGTTTCCCTATTTAAATTTGTCGTTTTTATCATACAATTTTTGAATATGTACATATACATAAAACATCACGCCACTTTTATGAAAAAAAAATTGGACTATATAATTATTTTTTTAAATGTTAATAAAAGAAATCATTGATCTTTAAACCTCTTGTAATCTTAGTCGATAAAATTTCTTTAATAGAACATTTGAAGTAAACAACAACAATATGCGCCATTTTTTAATTTTATATGCAATCTATTGAAGACAGACATTTCAATGCAATTGTTTGATAGGTTCTATTTTTGGGACACTTGTTAAAGCATTTTCAAGTGGAAAAATACGAAAATGGCGCTGTCAATCAAGTCAAGAAAGGGCCATGTAACTCGTGTTTTGGTTCTTTAACCCGGCATCTTTAAAACGTGTTTGATTTTTAGCTTATCGATTTCGAAAAATTTTCTGGAAATCGAAAAAAAATACGTAGGTTATTGTCAGGTTTTTTTTTTTTCTGAAATTTTACCAACAAACAAAAAAAGACTCATTTTTTTAACTGATACTCAAGATAATTTTTTGTCAGTGGCTAAATTTGTTTAATTAATTTGCACATTGAACTTTTATCTTTGATAAATTTATTGAACTTTATACATAACGATGATTAAACTGAAACACGCCACTTTTGACAAAGTCTATCGATGGGGTGTTAATGTATTATCTTCTGATAAACAACAAGCATGCTCGTAAATATACTTTTTTTTTTTTTGGTTCCAGCTAAAATGACACTTCATGAAAAAAATGCCCCAACTGATAAAATATCAACAGAACATCAGGCTAACCATGCAATTGAAAACAATATCTTCCTTCTTCTCAATTTGCCTTCCAGGAGCACCAAGGAAGATTTGTGTTTGATTCGTTTTGAGAATTTCCCAGTTAGAATAGATTCTTTGACTTCAATCAAGTTTATGCGAATGCAACCTTCGCTGGAAAAGGTTCATAGCGACAGAACTATTTTCAGTGGAAAATATTGAAAGAACTCTCACAAATTGTAAAAAGTGTTCCTTATCGAAGATTTGATTTAGGTTCAAAGGATCAGTTCCGCTATCGCAACTTTTTTACTCCGCTAAGTATGATACAATTGCCAGAAAGTTGGAACAAAACTGAAAAATTAGGTAAAGTAGCACCATGACAATTTGCCCTTAGTTAAAATTAGTTCCGCTTTTGAATTGCTAGTTATTCACAAATTACCTTAATTTCTTACAATAAAAATAAGGTCATTTGTGATTTGGGCTCTTTGTCTTTTTTTTGTTGTTGTTATGAATAGCTTAAACTTAATTCTGGATTTTAATTAAAGTAAAAACTTTTCTCTCTGATATATTTACATTCATACGAGTATTTATTATGTATGTAAATTTCAGGTTTCATCTTTTACTATAGAATATTTTAATATAAAATAAAACGCTATGATGGGTGTGCAAAAATCAATCCAAACTGATAAAGAGGCAAAGCATTTGCAATTCTATAAAAAGCCACACACCACAATTGCTGATAATTCCTTCATTAACATGGCACAACAATTGCGAATAATATGTCTGACTGTTTGGTATTTATGTTTCATATGATATTTTGCTTCTACAAGTTATTGAATTCACTATCAGACCAACTTTAATATGAGCCATGCTTATTTTATTATTGCGTCTGGTTTTATGATAAGATGATAACGATGGCGGCGGTGTTGACAATGTCTGAGGAAACGTATGCGAATATGCTTATCAATTTGACCTTTTTTTGATGTCTAGGTATTTATAGTCTAGCAAATTTTCGGTGGAAGATTTAAGATTATTTATTCAAAATTTCTAATTTCAGCAACATTTGCTATGAATTTTTAAAATGGTTTTAAAGAATAACTTACTTTGTAACAAGAAGCTAACATTTGAGTGATAAAATTCAATTTTGAAAGCAAGAGTCTAAAAGAAAGATTTTAATAAAAAGTGCAGTCTTCCCTCGAGTATTAATTTATCAATTTCGTTTGGGGATTCCTCGAGCTCAGGAAGAGACTTAATGAAGTTTAAAAAGTGTTGTGCCGACAATTTTCACAATTATAATACTTATGCACTAATTTCATGTTTAAAATCTGAAACAAAACTTTTTATAGTTTCGATTTAAGCTTACCTAATCATTTATTTTATTTAGTCGTTTGACATTTTTTGTTTTGAAATCAATTTACCAGAATATGTACATACATTCCTTTTATATATTTGGACACTCCTATTTTGGCATCTAAACAATTTTATCTTAAATCACACCATAGGCATTTATGGTGTGATGCACAAGTGGGAATGAATTGTGATTCTATATAAAATGTTTGACCTTTTTTGCTAATGGTTTTTAAGTGCCTTTACATATTGATTTTTCATCTGCATCCTTAGAAGAAGAACATTTGCAAGTGAAATTCAACCACCTTATTCTTATTACATCATAAGTTTCTCAATTGCATCACATTTGCTTTTCCAAACCAACCTATTGTATTATAAAAAATTGATTGCTTCTCATATTTCCTTAATTATTGATATAGGTCGTATATAAATTTTCTCTACCATAAACAAATTGTCTATATTGTCTTTTCCTGAATCTGATAATAAATCACTGATACAATGACTCTGGGTGGAAAAGGAATAGTAGAAAGGTACATTTATATGCAAACCACAACAAAATAAACCCATGGCTAAAAGATCCAATGACCGACTAATAGCCAATCATTTCTAGGTTCCATTATTGTTTCTAAAAATAGTACCCAAAGGTCACTCATTTATAACACCTTATACACTCTTACTACACAAACATTATAGAAAATCCTTGACTCGAAACAGTTTGATAAAGGAAATGATGGGTTAACATGGGACATTGATTGTTGTCACGTGTTTGCTTTCCCACATTACGATAGTATTTGTTTTTTTTTTTTTTTTTTTCTTTACAATCCATTACACCTTGAATATTTTACAATGTTCTTTCCAGAATATTTAATTTATCTTTATAATGTATATATTTACAAATCTATAGGATTTTTGAATAACAATTTGTTTTTATTTTGTTTACAGATTCCAGCTACGTGGTCTTCTGATCATATGGAACACCCTACTGGCTATGTTCAGTATTATGGGAGCATTTAGGACTGCCCCGGAACTAGTACACGTTCTGCGTCATTATGGTCTATTCCATTCATGTTGCGTTCCTAGGTAAGTTAAATTTGTAATTTTATCATTATTTTAACCGATTATTTCGTTTTAAGTTGATAGGAATCTTGTACCGCAGATGAAAAGGTCCAAAATCGTTCTTTAAAGACTAACCCAAACACCTTTCATAATGAAAAATTGCTTAAACCTCAATATTTGAAAAAGAAATATGCAAGCAAAGATTGATGTATTCTCGCTCATTGTGAGTCTAGTTGAGTGACTACCATGTTATACATTCGCAACAGTTACAACTGGTCGTCTTTCTAGAATCCATTCTTGGTATTCCTAGTTTTCACTCACATAGAGTCCAGACCAAAACCTTTCATTCAAATTCCCTTACGGTTTTGAAATCGGGCTTCTTGTGGAGTTTTTCCATTTGGTGATTTTGAAGGATTTCGATTTCGCTTTTCAATAGCCTTTGTCCAAAAAAAAAATGCCTTTGGTTAGCCAGAATAAAGTTTGTAGCCAACATTTTCAGCTGAAGGTTTATTATCAAATAGTCATCAACTCATGGCATAAAGGGCCTTTTCTTTTTACATTGGTAGTTGCCTCGTAGTATCCCGTGGGGCAAATGTAAGACCAACGGACTACCCACCTATATGTTTTTTACAGGTGCACTGCCTTGCTCCTGCATGGGCTTTTTTCAGTTCAATGAGGTTAACTTGAAGGAATAACTGTACCATTTGAAAATCCGTGACTATTAGAATCATAAAGGGACAAAAAATTTAAAAGTTTTTCATAAATTTAAGCTTCAATTCGAGAACTTTGAAAGGAAGGCTTCCAAACATTGGAAACCTTCCTCTTTCAGTAGATATTCTGTTCGGTCGAACTGTTCGACATTGATTATTTGTTGTACACACTGTCGTACATTCTCGATTTGATGTCGGACTCCATTGGGTTCTATCAATTTGGAAGAAATTATACAACTTTCCTTCAACTATACACTTTAAAACTAAAAATATTAAACTAACTCTTTTTTATCATTTCAGTTTCATCACCAATGATCGTGTCAGCGGGTTCTGGACATGGTTATTTGTGCTATCCAAACTGCCCGAACTAGGAGACACTCTGTTCATTGTACTTCGCAAACAACCTCTTATCTTCCTCCACTGGTACCATCACATTACCGTCCTCATCTACTCTTGGTTCTCATACACAGAATACACCGCCTCCGCACGTTGGTTCATTGTGATGAATTATTGCGTCCATGCCGTAATGTACTCATACTACGCCCTAAAAGCAGCCCGCTTCAATCCACCCCGTTTCATTCCAATGATCATCACATCGCTGCAACTCACACAAATGGTGGTCGGATGTGCGATCAATATGTGGGCTCACAGTTTCCTACAAACTCACGGCCGACAGTCCTGCAACATCTCACCAACAAACATCAAACTTTCCATTGCAATGTACTTCAGTTATTTTGTATTATTTGCAAGGTTCTTCTATAAGACTTACTTCTCGCCCGAGGGCAAGAAGAGCCGCTTCGTCAAAGTTCACCACACTAGCTCCACCTCAACTACATCATCGTCATCTGCACAAAATGGTAAAATGAAGGCACAGTAAAAACCCGGTAGGTCTTATTTCGAGGCCTCAAAAAACCAATACAACACACATACACAAAATACCAGTTACGTACACAACTATATACACCAATTTAAAAATGCAGAATGCAGAAATAGACTTTAAAAGCTATACAAAAGAAATAATTTTTTATATAAAGTTATTGTAAAAAAAAAAGATGATAAAACGTGCGGCCACGCCCAGTTGCCCCACGTTTCCATGTGCTGAATTATCAAAATGAAAACAAAAAATTCCTACAATTATTTTATATGGGTTTTTATTTGTTAATGTTATTAATTTTTTTTTTATGTTACAATAATTATATATTATTTAATAATCTAATCAAACATTCTGATATTTTCTATTCTAAATAGAATTTAGTTTGTAAAAAAAAGAAAACAAAAAATAAATTTTGTCGGTGGGAATAAAATCTACTCGAAACAAACAAAAAAAAAGTAACTTAAAAACCTAATTATTTATTTTCTAATTTTATTGTAAAATAAAATAAAAATCATATTTTACGAGTAGGTATGTATACTATTTAAAAACAAAAAAAAAGAACAAAAAAATAAGTACTAAAGATCTATGACCAGAAGAAAAAGAAATCCTTTAATTGCTTCACATACAACAACCAGCAACACCGAACAATATTATAAAAACAAAAAAAAAAAAAAAACAACATAAAACAAGTAACAAAAGTAAAAATTAAAAAACCAATTAAATAAAAATATTTATTAATAGAAAAAAATATAAACTGTTGAATTTAAATAAAGACACGCATTTTATTAATAAAATAAAACAAAAATAGTCAAGTCAATAATATGTTCTATTGCAATATTAAAAATGTTCAAGTTCCAATTGATTTTTTGAACTGCATCGATACAATTGTGTTGTTCTTTTAGTGCAGTTTCTTTAAAAAAAAAAAACTCTTTAATACAAAAAATAAAACCTTTTCTGAGCTGAATTTGAAAATGAAAATAAGAAAAAAAAAACTTTTAACGAAATGAAAAGGAACTCCCAATATTCGAAATTCAGAAATTATCGAGCTCAATAATTCCTGATATGAAGGCATTGATGATTTGTTATTAAAATGTATGTTAAAAAAATAAATATTTGCTTCTTTTATATTGCATGTCTCTAAAAAAGATTTCAAATGTTCAATTTAATTCAATTCAATTTCTCTTCAACATTTTTATTTAAAATGTTAAAGTCATGATTTAAACTTTAATTACATATATAATTATTACAACCAACCACAAGTCATTCTATATAATATAGTACTATTACTTATATATATAACATTATGTTTTGACATTTTTTAAATGCATTTAACCACGTTGTAATGGGGATTTTTTTTTTATTATTTGTTAAGAAAATAATTACGTTAAGTAAAATAACTTTAAATTCTGAAAATAAATTGAAAGAAATAAAATTTAAACAAAATGGAAGTAAAACGATCAAGATAAAAAAAATAAAGTAAATTTTTGCATGATAACAAAACAAATGAAAAAAAAAAAAAAAAAAAAAACAAATGAAAATAAAAATTAAATTATTTGATTATTTTGTAATTTATGTGGTGAATTTTACACACACAAACATACATTTTGAAAGCTGAAGCGTTTGTGAACACGATGAAAAATAAATAAAAAATGGAAATGGAAAAAAAAGAATGTTTTTTGTTTTTTATTGAACTAATATTATAATATTGGAATACAGATATTTGGCCATACAGTGTCTGATATGTGATACACTTTCTGCAAAATCTAGCCCTTAGGGGCCTGTTTTAGCGATCATACTATTTCAAGCATGAATGCCACACTAACCGATAAAAAATCACTGAACGAATATGTTACGAAAAGAAGACTTAAAAACTGTCTGAAAATATAAATTATGGTCCAATTCCTCGATATGGCGCTACAATTTTAAGAAGTAAATATTTTGGCCTATATCGATTGCAAAATAATCATTTTTATCAACAAAACTAAACCGACTTCCATGGATAAAAACCAAATGGATCCATGGGTTTTATGGCTTTTCTAATAGTTCCTATGGCCAGAACATACGAAATTGAAATGGGGCCACATTGCAGGCACCATCTTTTCAATACAAAAAGAATTATCAAAATTGGTTCACTCGGTCCAAAGTTATGAGGTAACAAACATAAAAAAAAAATGAAGACGAATTGAATACCTCCTCCTTTTTGGAAGTCGGTAAAAAATTAAGAAAAAGGTGGGAAATGTGTTAAAATTAAATTCTTGCGTAGGCATATCTGCAAACAATGTTCTTAGTCCAGGATTTAGAGTCTGTTAACAAGAACTCCTTTCGTAAGAATCGATTTCGTACAAAGCAAAATTTCATAAAAAATGTTATTACTTGAAAATTCTTTGATAATTTTTCCGGAATAAGAAGTAAATCTACGATTCAAAAATGGATTCTTGAGAAGGCCTTAACTAACCTAGGGATAAGACAAGATTATTATGCTTACGTACCTACATATTTTTGGCATAAAGAAATGACTGGCAATAACTCCTTTTTTCCAAATAGTAATACATTACATTTGATTTCCTATAGAGAGTGTTCCAGAGAGCGCCATCAACCAAAAATATGCGGTAATTTTTAGTCGTCGTAGGGTTATTTTCTCTTTGTATTTAAATTATACAAATTTTGAGTGTTTTTGCCGCTGTTTTCATTAATAGGTTACCATTTTTTAATCTGACGTCGGGTACCCGATGAACGTCACTTCCTTAAAAAAGCATTTTTCTCCCTAGTAATTAATTTCCAGTAAATTAATGTGAATTTCAACTTTATTTTTATTCGTAACTGTGTGTGAGCAAACAAAATCTTCATATAAATTTTTGTGAAAGGGAAACTTGCTAAAAATTCAGATCTAGAAAATTGTTTCCATAATTTTCAGGTATTTTTCCACTAGAGACAAAAATAATTGATCTTCTGTGGCAGATGGAAATGCACATTACAATAATTTCCCAGCGAAATTTTTATTTGCGAGCAGGAATTTGTCCGATTTCCTACTATTCGGAGAGTTTTTACCAGTCCGAAGGGCACCTCGAAGTATGATTCGTATGAAATCGGAGAATTTTCCGTTTAACGGATACCTCGTAAGGGTAAAATATAAAGTTATTCTTAAGGGAACTAAAACAAAGCATCAAAAATATTTGTGGTTTTTGAGAGAAAACAAGGTGTAAATTCACAAACGCATCACTGCAGAGATGATTTGCGATCATTCCTGTAGCACGTTCATAAACGCAAATAAATAGCATCACTTAAAAGTCAATCGTTCATTATTGCAAATTTGGATAAACTGATGCGCAAATATCAAACAAAAAAGCATCAAGAATTTTCTTGATAACTTGGTGATGCCGACGCGATTTGGAGTAAAAATGAAGGAAAAGGACAATGAAAAGTATTTAATCAAATTCTAAATTTTTTATAAATGAATAAATTTGAAGAAATTTAGGGAATATTTTACCAGCACACAAATTAAACAACTAATTGAAAGCAAATTAATATATGAAGGTGAATTTATTGGAGGCAGAAAATCGAAGTCAGTATTGTGGAGGAATGTTCTGGAGGAGATAAAATGTGAGGCTCCAGATTCTAATTATCTACAACAGAGTTTTTATTAGTACATTTCCATCATTAAGCAAATAGTCCAGTGCATTTATGATGTTCATATATGGGCGACCCAGCAGTTTGTACAACCCCCAAATTTTTTTTGCTGATTCGATAGAGCATTGGCTGAATATCATTACCCTGATTTTTCGCACTCGTGAAATTCACCTTTCAGCCGCCATCTTGGATTTTAGTTTTTGTTGAATATCTCGATTTCTATTTATCCTACATAAAAGTTGTATGTACAAAAAACGTAGGCAATCAAGAACACTTTTTCGATATTCTGAATATTAAAAAAGTTACAAGCCATATAATAAAAAAAAACTGAAAAAAATGACAATTTTAAAGTTTTGAGGACTTTTTATCAAAATTATGAAAAAACCTTCCGATAAAAGATTATTCACCTTGAAATTCTCTACAACTCTGTTATACAACTTTTTTTTGTATCGCTGTAATTAATAAGGTTATTTATACTTTTTTGTTAAAAAATACCGCTTTTTTATGAAATGAAGAGACTTAAATATAAACAAATTGCATGTCCTGAATTTTCTCTTGTAACATAAAGCTATAAAATACTCACTAATCCTTTTAAATTCAAGATTTTGTAAAAAAAAATTTTAGAAAAAAGTAAAGATAAAAAACACAAACAAAAAAGGGCATTTTTTAACAAAAAAAAAGTATTAATAACTTTTGTATCTATAGCGATACAAAAAAAAGTTGTATAGCAGAGTTGTAGAGAATTTCAAGGTGAATAATCTTTTATCGGAAGGTTTTTTCATAATTTTGATAAAAAGTCCTCAAAACTAACTTTTTTAATATTCAGAATATCGAAAAAGTGTTCTTGACATAAAAGACGCGAAATTTGATTGCCTACGTTTTCTGTATATACAACTTTTATGTAGGTTAAATAGAAATCGAGATATTTAACAAAAACTTAAATCCAAGATGGCGGCCGAAAGGTGAATTTCGCGAGTGCGAAAAATCAGGGTAATGATATTCAGCCAATGCTCTATCGAATGAGCAAACAAAATTTGGGGGTGGTGCAAACTGCTGGGTCAAATTATAAATGCACTGGACTAAAAAATTGTTTTTAAACGTAAAACTTTTTGTCGATCAGCATCGCATCGTCATCAGCTGAGCAACGATCAGCATCGCAAAAAAGCAGTGATGTGTAATCACTACCAAAAAATTTGACGTTTGTGAATTTACCCAAGATAACTAAAGACAAAATTGTTTAACGACAATATTTATTTCCATTATATTAATCCATGAATGCTGTCCAAGCAACAGAGATGAATCTATTTCGATTTATCAATATTAACATCTATAGTATAGTGGCACGAAGCTCTAAAAAGGCTCGCCATCCCTGATTATATTCGTAATCTCTGATTAATTTATAATAATTGTATTATGAAACGAAGACATACAAATAATTTAGAATCAATTTGTGCACACAATTACCATAAATATAGTTATTATTAAGACAAAACAAATATGAATAATGCAACTCGAACACGCTCAATCATTATTTTCGTTTGAAATAAGTTTAATCAAAATTAATAGTATAATGTCCATCTATAATAACTATGATTATATCGAACTTATATAGCGTATATTAAAGCTATTTGTAAATCCTAAAAGCCCTTTTCAAGGTTTTTTATTTCAAACAAAATGACCTTGAATTTCGACATGTTATTAAAGAGAGAATGCATTTAAATTTAAAAATTTATAGGAATAATTTCTTATCAAAATACAAACCGTTTCTAAACACAATTCGTTTCAAAGACAGCAAATTCTATAGCTTGTAAGGCTGTAAGTAACGGAGTTTATAAAAATCCATTTAAAAGTGCTGAATCCTCGGTTGCTCATATTAAATAAAAATGATTTTTTCTTTTCTTTTTTAAACATAATGGTTTACTTTATGTTGTTGTTGGTTTTTCTATCTCATTACAAAGCATATATCTATAACAGATAACCTCTGCTGAAAAAAATAACATTCCAGATTTATGTACGAGCATTCAATTGGGCTTCGTCTTTTTCTTAAAAATAAGATATCATTTTTCACAATCAAATACATTAAAATTGAAATAAATGTCAAGAGGCATAATAATTATAGGAAAGAAAGATCTACGAGTACACATCTAGCGAGCACGCCGTTTACATTAATATAAATTTTATCATAAGACTAAATTTTTGTATCGATATTCTCAATTCGATATTTTATTAATTCCATCGACTTTTCTTTCCGCGTTTGCTATTGGCATCTTGAGTTGAGGAAGCAGGTGATCTATTGGAGGAGGAAGATGAAAACGAAGGTGGGGGTGGTGCTGGGGCAGCAAACACTCCGGCTTCGGGAACTGTCTGTTCCCATGTGCGATCTGACGATGGTTTAAATTGTGACATGTACTGCGTGCGGAAGGCATCACGCATTGCACTATATCTATCTGATGCAGGTCCCCCAGCTGGCTTTGCAGATGGAGCCGCTGCTGGTACGAAACCGGCTGGTGGCCTAGATTCGGTGTGTTCACTGCGACCACTACTGGCACTCCCAAATCCAGTTCTCTCACGGTAACCCAATCCGGTACCACCAACATTAATTTTCTTTCCTTTGCTGTTCTTGAATCTTGAGTTTCTAAACCAAGAACTCTTCATGGCCAGTTCCATTAGGTCATGCGGCACATCTTGATCGGCTCCTTCAAGATTTCTCACCAAATGACCAGCAAATTCCTTGTCCTTGTCACTAACAAGTGTAAATGCATTACCTTTCTCTCCAGCACGACCGGTTCTACCAATTCTGTGCGTGTGAGTGTCAATATCACGGGCTATATCATAATTGATAACTGTGCGAATATGCGGAATATCCAAACCACGAGCTGCAACATCAGTGGCCACAAGTATATCGCAATCTTTTTTCTTAAATGCCGTAATGACTTTATTACGATCTGCTTGATCCATATCTCCATGCAAGAGCAAACAGTTATATTCTTTGACCATTAGATTATTAGCCACTGTTTCGGCGTCAAGTTTTTTTGTAACAAATATAAGGACACTGCCTTGAGAAAGGAATCCAACCAATCTAAGCAAAAGCCAATTCCATTTTTGTTGTGGATTATTGAAGACAAATACTTGTTGGGTAATATCTTGGTTGGCTTCGCCAAGGTCACCTTGAATAATGCGCACCGGATCGGTAAGGACATCTCTGGCTAGCCGTTCTATACGCTTTTTAAATGTCGCCGAAAACAGAAGGGTTTGTCTGTCTGGTCTGACGTGGTTGCAAATCGAACGAACCTGAAATTAAAAGTAATTTATGTTAATACAAATTTAAAAATATTTTACGTCAATTTAATAATTTGTTGAAACATTAAAATAACACATATCGTTAGCATTGGAATACGTAGATTCATAAACTTTCATTCAAGTTCAAATCAATTCACAGAATGGGGAAAGGTGACTTCCAAAAATTGGACGCTATCCTGTCTGATTACTATTTTAGTTAACACAAACCGATAACATTTATAAGAGAGAAATGTGATTTTTTGTAATTTCAATGCAATACGAAACTACGAATATTTCAGGAAAAATTATCAAAATGTACTTCCTCTTCACACCAGGGGCGAATGACTGAACTACATTACGAAGAACGATTTTGAAGCATATTTGCTTCAGTTATGGAAACTGTTAATAAGATGGTATTGCAATTGTTAGCACGCACATTATCGCAACTCTATTGTGAGTTGCGGGCGACAAGTTGTTCGCGTTTCGAAAATTCCTCGCATTTTCTTTTTTTCAGTTAATGTTCGAGGTGAGCAGCTCATTTAAATTTTGGTTAAAAACAAAAAAAAACAGTTAAGCGGAAAATGTTAATTTCCTTCCGATGAAACTTGCAATTGCTTTCGAGCGAAAAATTGTCCACGTGAAACTTACAACAGGGCTGATTAATAATACAAAACAATGGTCAGTTATTTTTTTTGAAAATCACAGTGACATTGAGGTTATTGAACGTTGGATTATTTGGTCAGGCAAGGATTATTTCTTTGTTCGTGGCTCAGAATAATAAAGAATTAACATTTTTTTTCGGGGGGCCAGAGTATTCTCTACTTTTTCTTAAAGCATTAAATTGCAAGAGCTGCATTCTCACCAATTCTATTATACCAAGATAATATAATGCTACACCTGCAAAAGTTGCAAATTGATGACGAAAAAGCAAATTTAGATGTTACTGAACTTTGAAAGTCGCAAAACTCATCCGATTTTGAAAAATTAAACGGCAATCACTTTGTGTTATAAAAATCCAGAGGCGACATTAGGAGCTTTCCAATGTAACGTATATGAAATTTTTGCATGTTTTTTGGTGTTTGAAATAGATTTTAAGTGCCGTAACAGTTTTTAGATCGATTTGAACAGTTAGAAATAATTTTATATTATCCCTTCTATGTAATGAAGCGTCCACAAGTCGCAATTTAACAAATATAGTTACCAAAATTAGATACATATATGTTGCGTAACGTATGCGACATTAAGTTCACCACTTTTAAGCGTTAATTTTTACTTAAAACTTGATGAAAGCGTTAATTTTTACTTAAAACTTGATGAAAAGTTTGGCTAGGTGAATATCGATTTAGGAGTTAAGTTCGCAAACACTTGTTAGCTCTTGATAAACAGTTTTCTGCCTCTAAAGAAGTTTTTCATTGCAATAAATCCCATCTATTACTCTTTTTCCTAATTATAAAAAGTTACCATTTTTCATGGAATGCCTCATTTATTTGTCCAAAAAAAAACACAAAAAAAAAACATAAACAAAATTAATTTAAAAAATTCGTTTCACTTTAAAAATGGATCGATTTTCATAAAATAGATGGCAATCGCTTAGTTTTATCAAAACCTAGGGGAGATATTTTTTAGTTTTTGTCTTAAAAAAAAAAGTTATGGCAACAAAAAAAAACAAAAAAAAAATTAATGAATCAAAATTTGGAAAATCAAAAAATTTATCTAAATTTTTATTTTTTTGTATTTGTCTTAACAAAAAAAGTTGTGGCCAAAAAACGAAAAAAAAAATAAATAAAAAAACTTTGAACTTTCGTCACCACTGTAATAATGGACCGATTTTCATAAAATAAATGGCAATCGCTTAGTTTTATTAAAACCTAAAGGCGATATTTTTAGTTTTTTTTTTTATTTTTCTTAGCAAAAAAACAAAAAAATTAATTACAAAAATTTGGACTTTCATCACTACTGTAAAAAATGACCAATTTTCATAAAACATGACTCACCAAGCTAGGTTGCTCGCACACACTAATACCATTAAGAAAAATTAAACAACATAAATAATTTGGCGTATCGAATATGGGATATAGTTTACCTTATTATTTAAAAATTGTTAAATTATTTATTTATTTATTTGTTGTAAAAGCTCTCTTAATACAGATAACATATAGTAAAAATTAATGTAAATATATATATATATATATCATTTGTAAAAAATAGTTGAAAAGCTAAATAAATTTACATACATACACTCCTTTTCATCAGAATAGGTACACAACTTTTCAAATGTTCATTAATCGTTTGTCCCCAATAGTGGTACGTGACCTAACAAGGTTTTATTGTTTTAAGATAGTTAAAGATGTTGGGAAAAGCAAAAGCTAAAATTATTTCAAAATAGACCATAACTTTCGCATTGTTTTTCTTGTAAAGTATTTTTTGAGGAAAAATCAACTTATTTTTTTCTTCATCAGAATAGGTACACCCTTGTTATATTTAATGTTTTTGTGGATTTCGAGCAAATTTACCATTAAAACAAATAACTGGACTTTCCTAAGTGTAATTTAATAATCATACTACCATTTTGAAAAATATGCATGGATTAAAATCGTTAAATTTTGGCGAAAACACCTAAAGAAAAAAAAACAAACAATGAAGGATCCACCAGTACTGGTATGATAAAAAAAAATTACGAATTGTGAATATGCTCTATCCAGACTTCAGATACAAACATTCTGGGGTTAAAAAAAAATGAATGGTGGTAAAAAAAATGCAAAAAAACACTCTAAGACGAGTAAATTTTTACATGTGCTACCAGTTTTGGTGGATTAACGACAAGAATAAAAGTGAAAAACAGTTGTTATTTGTAATTTTAGGACAGTAAATAGAATGGTCATTAGTCCCGAACTTCTAAAATGGCCGAATTTTGAAAAGACACCATTACTACACCAAGAACAGAATTTTATGCATTTAAGGTTTTTGAAATCCTTTACCACATGAAAAGTTGAGTGGTATTTCTTGTTATTTTTGGATCAAAAGAACATTTAATTTTGATGTCCTTGGTGAGTTAATCTATCAGTTTAACATTCTGCGAAAGGAGAAACCATTTTGAGACCAACTTCATTGTTAAAAAAGAAGTGTTAAGGCATGGAAGAAAGTAATCTTCTACGATAATACAAATAATAAATTTCAAACGTAAAGAATGGCCACAATTATTTGTAAATGCATATTCAAGAAACTTTTCCTTAATTCTCTAGTATTTTTGAACCAGTATTCTGAATTTTTTAACAGGACCACGCCTCCTACCACAAAAAATGCTCTGTAAAATATTGGGAGGAAGTGCAAATTTAGAAAGTACTTGAGTGTCTCTGTCTATCATAGAAAACAACCCTGAACTTTGTTGAAAATTCGATTCTAAGAAAAAAATATTTCCTAACCCAGATAGATTGCATAAAGAGATTTAACAATGCAATTCCTGGACAGTTTTGTTATTTTTTTATAAATAAAAACGCCAGTATACTTCTTCCTTTTTTCTCGGCGCTGTTATGATCTCGATGTCGAGGGGATCATAACTATCCCACGTAACTGCTTCACACTAGTGATCCGCCTGTGGGGTTCGCCGGGTTGACCTCAGAAATCGGCGGCAAGCCTCCCGGTTTTGTATTGTTCCATTTCTAAGGCCAACTGAATGCTGGTGGTTTTGCATTTCCTTGTACCAGGAGTTTTTAGGCCTACCTTTCTTTCTATTTCGTGTTGGAACGTTGTATGATATTGCTTTTTTGACGGGGTTCTCAGGATCTCTCCTTTGAACATGGCAATACCAACTGAGTCGGTCGTGTTCAATTTTTTGGGAGATGGTGTTTTTAACATGAAGGCTTCCTCGGATCTTCGTACTTCTAATTCTATCAAGCTTTGTTACTCCTGCTGTCATACGAAGCATCTTCATCTCAGCTGCCGTTAACTTACTCTCATACTTTTTGTACATTGTCCAACATTGTGAACCGTATGTGAGTGCTGGACGCACAACTGCGGTGTAGAGTCTTCCTTTCAGCTTAGGGGGCATTTTTCGATCACAGAAGATGGCAGAATTTTCCCGCCACTTCATCCACCCTACGCTTACGCGATGATTGATATCGTCATCACAAGTACCTTCGTTATTTATCATAGACCCCAAATATTTAAACTTTTCACACTTGGGAAGCACTACACCATTCAAATAAATGTCAGGAATAGGCCTGTGTGGATCAGAAACGCCAGTATACAAAAAATAAAATAAGTAAAATACATTTTTAAGAAGAACTTGGTTTAAATTCATTTCATAGACCACTTTCACATCATTCTCTATGTGTACCTATTCTGATGAAACAAAAAAAAATACTCAGTTTTTCGATGTGAAATGCTTTGCCATAGAGAAACAAGAAAAATAACCACACGTTTTGAATTATTTTTTTTTTTTGCTGATTCTGCTAACATCTTAAACATTGACTTGACATCAAAAAATTATTATTTTTCCTACACTGTGAGGAAAAAACGAATACTGAACATTTGAAAAGTTGGGTGGGTAGAAGCTTAATGTAAAAATGGAAAATTGCAAAGCGGAGGACCTTCCCACCATATTTGGTGTGTATATTCTAGAGGTGTACCAAATTTTTCGGAGTACCAAATCAAAAAAACGAATTTCGATTTTTTTTTTGACCAACCCTAATGTACATACATACAAAGGAAATAAATCTTGATCAACCTTACCTGTGGTTCGAAACCCATATTAAACATGCGATCAGCTTCGTCCAACACCAAATACGTGACACGTCTAAGATTAGTTGCTTTCATCTTAACCATATCAATCATGCGTCCCGGTGTTGCCACCACAATTTCTGCTCCCTGTTCCAGAGCTTTACTTTGTTCCCATTTCGATCCACCACCATAACAACAAACTACATTGATATTATAGACTTTGCCAAACTTCTTTGCTTCATTGTATATTTGAAGTGAAAGTTCTCTAGTCGGTGCCAAGATAAGACCAATCGGTCCATCACCCTCCTTCAATTCTCTCTGATCCATAATATGAACCAACATTGGCCAGACAAAAGCAGCAGTTTTACCACTTCCCGTTTTAGCGATACCAATTATGTCTCGACCTCCAACAGCAGCAGGAATAGCCTGTGCTTGAATAGGAGTTGGTTGAGTGTATTCGGCTTTGCGAATCGCTTTTATCAGCGGCTCATCAAAGCCAAAATGACCAAAACTTGTTACCGGTTTTGGTGGCTCTGGACCAGTTACTTTAACTCCTAAAGTTCTTCGCAGATCTGCCACTTGCGAGTCTGACAAAGCAGCAATATCTTCATGCGGAGCATAAAAATTCTTTTCGAATTTCTCATATTCAATTTCTGAGTGGTAAATCGGGGGTAAAGGATCAATATTGCGATTCTTTGGTGGAGCAATTGGATTGCCATCTTCATCATAATCAATTTCTATATCCGAACCTTCATCTCGAACACCAGCCATTGGATTCTCTTCCATGTACCTGTAATAACTCTCTTCGTCATCTTCATCATCGATATCGGTACGCACTCCTTTGGCTTCCATTGATGACGCAAGAGCTACTTCGGCCTTTTGTGAACGAACTTTTTCCTTTTGGACTTGTTGTTCAATGCCAGCCATAAATTGATCAAGAGGATCATCTTCTTCTTCACTCTCAGAAGCAACTGGTTTTCGGTTTGTTGCACCTGGACTGCCTGGTGCTGGAATATAAGCTAATTCAGGGGTTTGCTCTTCGTCGTCATCAAAGTATTCGTCTTCGGTGTGAGCTTTTCGTTTACCCAACGATTGTTGGGTACTAGCGAATTGACTTATTGATGCCATTGTGGTGTAGCCATGTTTTGATAAACCTGAACCTGTTCCAGATTTTTGATCTGAACTACTGCCACTGCTACTATTGCTATTACCACCGCGTCTACCACCAACTGATGCAGAAGTTGATGGAGGTGGTGGAACTGCATTCATAGCAACTCCACTGCGTCCAGAGGATTTGTAGGGATATCCACCACCTCCTATGCCACGGTAACTCATTTTGTATTCTTTAATTTTTTAACAAATTTTCTTTTATGAAAGTATTTTTAAAGAAGAGAAAATAGATTTTTTTTTGCTTTTTTTAATTGAAAAAGAAAATACTATAGAGAAATAAAAATTTCGGCAAATTGACAAGAAAAAAAGCGAATAAAAAATCTGTCAAAATCAAAATGTCAAGCTACGAATGAAGATGAAAAGCGAAATGTCAAAGATGTGTGGAATTCCGGATGTTAATTGGGTGTGTTCAGTGGCTGTGAAACAGACATATATAAGGCAGAGAGCACATTAGACAATTTATGTATAGTTTTAATTTTTGTATGATCTTTTTGGCAGATGGCAGAGTTAGAGAACTTTATTAGTCCAGACGCGTTTCAGGCGCGTTTCGGACGCATTTCAAACGCGTTTTGGACGCGTTTCGGACGCGTTTTGGACGCGTTTCAGACGTGTTTTGGACGCGTTTTGGACGCGTTTTGGACGCGTTTTGGAAGCATTTTGGACTCGTTTCGGATGTGTTTCGGACGCGTTTCAGACGCGTTTCGTAAAGCTCTCATTCAAGGTTTGTATATGTTAGGGCCCCGACAAACAATTTTGCTTCTATAATGTTTTACAGAAGCGACAATTGCATCATCTGTAAAGCTTTATAAAACCAAAATTGTTTGTCGGGGCTGGTTGTACAGCTTTTGTTCAGGAATTTAACTTGACAGTTTCGGTTGATAAATTATTGTTCAACTTTGTTGCAAGAATGGATTTTGCTATTTTAACTATAAACCTCAACTTTACCACCGATTTCAGAAGATCCAAGTTACTGAGTTAAGCCATAACTACATTGGCTCAAAAAGTGAAAAAGTACAAAAGTGAAAATTTTCAAACGCATTTTTGTATGGTTTTTCGGGCTAGAAAATTAAAATAAATGATGCAGAATGCTTATTTTTCCGCCCAAAAATCAATTTGTAAACTCTTTTTTACAAAAAAATCCCGCTAGCGAGAAAAAAAATGTTTTCACTTTTGTACTTTTTCAAAAAGTGGTGAATGTAGTTAAGCCTTTATGGATCAAATATTTGTACAACTGGCAACAAATAATTCTTGAACAAGAGTAGTTTTGACGGCTTAAAAGTTTTGGAAACTCATGCAAACTAATGGAAACTGAAGCAACGAACATTGATATTTTAGGTTTTTTATAAATATATAAAATTTTCTGCCCAAAAAAAAAAAACAAAAACAAATAAACAATATAAACAGGCACTCAAGAATCCTCATCCTCCTGATTAGTCCACTAATGAATGAATAATCCTGCCGCCATTAGATTAGAAGGGGCAAAACAACTAGTTTCACTTATATAATGCTTTATTTTTGTGTATTTTATTGCAAATTACAAATAATAGATGAGGTTTTAGTTAAATTAAAAAGACGAAACATTTTAACGTACTTGTGCTTTATAAAATAAGGACAACTGACAGTGACATTAGGTATATATATACTAAAATTTGTTTGTATATAAACCTGAACTGCGGTTCAGCTGACTCTCACTTGATCCACAACTGTACAACCCACTCGAAATTGAACTTGGTTCAAGAGTTAACTCGAGTTCAGCTGATCCGTGGGTTAACCCTCAATTTGTACAACTGGCCCTAAGCACTTTCAAAGATTTTTGTGGAGTTTCTACATAGGAATCCATCAACAGCAAAAATGACTTGCACATGACCGTAAACTTGCGGTAATAGTTTATGTTTTTTTGGCGTCTTCGTTGGCAATGATATTGTGAGCGACACTCTCGAGGACCAAAATTCTGTTGAAGGTCTACAACTCTACCCTTTTATTCAACGTTGTAATGATTGGTATTGCCTTCCATGTATCTCTGCAGACATTCGGTTGCCAAGTCAAGCTGCTTGCGTGTTGTGTCCAGCGAATAGAGCATATTGAATACATGTCGTGCCTTTCGGGAATTGATTATATTTCCTTGGAAGAATGTATATATCGAAAATATATGAAAAAATAGTAGATTTTTATTTATATTCAAAATGTGTTGTTTTTTTTTTTATCTGAATTGTTCTGACAAATCAGCTGGCTGTCAAAATGAAAACTCACCTCTTCTTTGGTGAATTTGCTGTGAGGTATTCGCAGAATACCAAATTGTGACAACCTCATAAGAAACCTCACAAAAATAACCTCACAAAAAATTGTGACTTGTGAGCATCAAAACTCCAGAATAGCCCTGTCAGCTCCCATACAAATTATCGAAAAATGTTATCTCAGCTAAAATGGATCCCATACAAATTATCGATAACTTGTATGGGAATTTTATCTCGGATAAAATTTAGCGCGAACAGCGTACCAGGCTTTACGAATAAATACCATCGAGTATTATTCAAAAGTCAGATCCGCATGCATAATGAAACACGGCTTTTGCAAAGATTTTTTTCCATTTTTTTTTTGAAATGTGGAGGGGGCCTTATTATATCCTCGTTTTGTGCAAACACCTTAATAAATCGGGTTGAACCGTTTCGATTTTTTTGTTTGACATTTCCGTTTGTTGTGTTTTATCTTGTTTTGATAACTGTAAATAAAAATATAACTAAAAATAATTAGATTATAAATAATGGTGGAAAAACTAGCCCAAGATTATTCAAAATACTTTCATAATTGTAATGTTGAAAAAGAGGTACATAAAAAGTTTTCAAAATGTGGTAATTCAATTGTATCTATTGTAAATTTCTGTCGTTTTAGATCAATCCACTTTGCTTGAGCATTGAGGAAACCCTGACTAGACTTGATGAATTCGAAACTCTCCTCACAAATGTAAATAGTTATTTTTAAATTAAATCAGTACATAAAACAATAATTTATTTGCAATTTTAATTACAAAGGTTAAAATAGAAACAAATTCAACCATGGAGAACCATGTGGTCCCACTTCTTGCCTTCCAACAAAACTTTCAAACCCTTTGCGAACGAATTGATAATCTCGAAAAATTTGTCGATGTTGTAAATGAGAATGTTAATTCAGTTGAAAGATCAATTGATATAGCTGAAGAGGAGCTCGGTGTCACAGATTATAGTTTAAAAGGTCTTCTGTTTAAGCCATTATTTTCAAGATCCAAAAACATTGATGGCGAGAGTAGAACTAATTTGAAAGACGATGAATTTCAAAAAGTTGAAATTTTCAAAACGTCTCAATACTTTCCAACGAGCGAAGAGCCAACGTCTGACTAACATCAACAAGTAAGTAAGATTGTAGTTAGGCTGCCAAAAATTGTTGTAATTTTGATTATTTCAAATAAAATAAATTTATTTAAAACAAAAACTGTTAAAACTTGAAATATATACAAATCATTTTAGTTTTAGGGGTTTTTTCCTTGATTTAAGTTTTGCGTTTACTTCCACTCATTGTTTTGCGTGCAATCACACTGAAACTAGTCCACTCTCTCTATGTTTCTTTCATCGACGTAGTTCATTCTTTCTTTTTTGCCTCAACTGATTTGATCTGGAAATTCAATAGATCTTCTCCTTCCTCTATTTGGTTTTGTTGTGATCTCTTTGTAGAGGGGATCATAACTTTCCTACGTTACTGCTTCACACTAGTGATTCGCCTGTGTGGCTAGCCGGGTTGACCTCAGAAATCGTCGGTAAGCATCCAGCTGAATCGATTGTGTTCTATTTTTGAAGAAGGTATTTTTAACATATCCGAGTACACTGCCTAGGATCTTCGTACTTTTTATTCTAACTGGAAATTCAAATAGATATATTTACGTTTAAAATGCTTTAATGTTCTAAACTGGATGGGAATAGGACTTCTGAGGCATTAAACGAAGAATGATATTGATAAACACAATTAATGCGTTCAATTTAATACGACTGCATCGAACTTCCAAAGTAAGTATTAGAAGGTGTTGGGGATGGAGTGGAGTGAACACCAAAACCTATCTGTACCAGAGCATGGACAAGTTCAATTCTGTATTTCAAGCAGATATATTCGCAATTGAACTCTGCCTCAGAGAAAACTTAAACAGAGTTGTGATAAACAAAAAAATTTATATTCTCTCTGATAGCAAGGCCGCACTCCTAGCTCTTAGGAGCAATGAAGTCACCTTAAATCTAGTATGGGACTGAATTCAACTATTACACCAGTTTGCCAGTACAAACAGAGTTCAACTCATTTGGGTACCAGGTCACAGCGATCACGTAGGAAATAAAATAGCAGACACATTAGCCAGAAAAAGTTCTCCATCTCCATTCATGATGTCACGACCATTCTGTGGCTGCAAAGTACTACATAAAAAAATGGCTAAGAGATAAGGCTAATCATTACTGGACGCCAAAAAATTTATACCAAACATCTCCCACGCTAGAACGAAACAACTCACACTCACCAGGAGTCAGATTCGCATAACCACAGGTTTCCTTACTGCTCAGTAAAAAAACACCTCAAGACCATGGGCACTACACAAGACGATATCTGCAGAATGTGTAACGAAGACGAAGAAACAGCAGAACACATACTGTGTCACTGTAATTGCTTGATCAATACACGTCGACGTCACCTCGGAGGGTATTATCTAAAAACATCGCCGATAGTTCACCCAAAAACATACTAAGTTTTATAAACTCAGGATTTCTACTTGAACTTTAAAAAAGGGGAAATCACAATAGGCCCATCAGAGGCCGCAGTGATAAGGCGAATTATTCCCACCCCTCACTCTAATCTTAATCTTAAGTATTAGCTGCGTTCCTTTGGGAACATTTATCTGCCGCTTAGTACTTAAAACTACTTTGAACTACTTTTGCTATATTGAAAAAAAAGTTCAAAGCAGCTTTAAGTACTAAGCAGTAGATAAATTTCCAAAGGAACGCAGCTATTATACGAATGTCAAAGACCAATAATACATCAAGAGCCATATAGGAAAAGAAAAGACTTCCTTTGAAATACTTTTTAAATCAAAGTTGTAAAGTTAAGTCATGATTAGATTGCTTTGCAAGATAAGAGTTGCAATAAGACTCGATCACAAAGACGGGTAGAAAAAGGTTGGCTGAGAAATAAAACTGTCGTGATTGAATTGCAGCACCTTGGGAAGACTAAAAAAAAATAAAGAAATTCTAGGACAACACAACCTGCAATCCACACAATACTTTTGATTTTCAAATTATATCAACGTATTGGAAAGAACCAAGCGAGCTGTTACTGGTCCTTTTCCAATAATGGAGTTAAAGGCGAAAGAAGTGAGTGTAGCATGGAAGCGATCTTATGTACAGTGCCGGTTTAAGCACTACCGGCGCCCCTGGGCAAGATTGCAAGTGGCGCCTCTAAAAAATTTTCAATTTTTTAAAATCACGAAAAAAAGCAATAGCTGATTATGTCTTACCTCTCATATACTTGTTAATGCATTTATTAAAAATGTGCAGTGTATTAACTTAAAAAGGTTAACTTAAAAAAAAATTAATTATTCATGTCATTTAGGCTCAATTGACAAGACTACCTTTATCTCTGACTTTTTTGTTTAAACACATTTAAAGATTAGGTACAGTTGCTTTTATTTGAACAATATTTTTTCAAAAACTTTTTCAACTAGGTACATTAATGTCGTTTTCGATTGGAATCACTCAATGATTCACTCATTCTGAAATCCAATAAAAAACTTTGAATCGCTTCCACCCAATTCTAAAATTTAATATCTGTATTGGTGAAAAATCAAATATTTTGTTTTTGTTTTTTTCACTAGGAGAATAAAAAACTTGCAGCACGCTTCTTAATGATTCCAGGCGCTTCCGGACGGCCAATCGAAAACAACATACCTTTATAAGTATAAGGTTTGTTCGTTGTGAGCTCTAGGGCACTCTGGGTCGCTCCGAATTCGTTGTCAAGCGTTTTTTGTAGCTCCTTTTTCAACCAGAGTTATTTCCTCTGTGTTCGATGTTCGCTGATGAAACTAAAGCTCTGAGGTGTTCGATGTAAAATGAAAACCCGAGAAACTCTGATTTTTTTCACAGTTAATTGAAATGACTTAGAGTACCCTGGAGGGGGGAACAACGAATAGACCTATTTTTTTATTCTCACACACAAACGTAGTTTTTATGAGAAATGGAGAAGCTGTCAATTTTTGGCATTTCTGGATTTTGGGTTTTCGGGATTTTGGGATTGTGGGTTTTCGGGATTTTGTGTTTTTGGGTTTTCGGAATTTAGGGTTTTCTGGATTTTGGGCTTTCTGGATTTTTAATTTCGGGATTCTGTCCGTCTCCCTTCTCTTTCCTTATTCATTATTATAGGGGCACCTTTGCAAAAATTAAATTGGAAGGAGGAATATTAGGATTGCTTTAGTCTTTCAAAAGAAATTGGGGCGCCTTGTTCTTCAAAGATGAACGAAGATTTTGGACACCATTGTCCTTCCGGAAGCCAAATAAATTAACCCAAAATTGGGGGGCGCCTTTATTCTTCAAAAAGTTTAGGACAAACAATACGAGCGCCGTTGAAAATGTAAAATAGAAACAAATTGGGGCGCCTTTGTGAATGTAAAAAAAATAAAACATCGATTGGAAAGACTTCGTTATTTATATAACTTCAGTCAGTCACCAACAACAACAGTGAGCAATTGATTTTGTATTTCATTTCTGGCTACTCCTTTTTTGAATTTCACTCAGTTTTTTAGATGTTTCAAATTTTACGATTACCTCCTAACGTTCTGAAGTAGTTTCTTATGCCTTATTCCGTGACCTTTCTTTATTAAATAAATTTTATCTTCTTCGCTGGCTATAGTGATTTATACATATATCGCAATTTGAGAAAAATAGTGTCACAACTAAAAAACAAGATTTTTCAGGAGAAGTAAAATAAGAGAATCATAAATTTACATATAAAACAGATGAAATAGAGTCACGCCATTTGGTATGAATGCAGAACCCTTGCGAGCTCGAATATCGACTTCATTCAAAATCGACACTTTTTGAGTTATGAAACTATGTATCTTTTCAATGTGCGATATGCTTTTAGGTTTTATTTGAAGCTAATGAATCAAACTTTTTAACGATACTATTTAAGCATCTCAACTGCATGCAGAGCAATTACTGCCTTAACATAAGGCTTAGGGTGATTCCATACTTTTACTCAATAAAAAAGTCAAACCTTGCGAATGAATCGTACATTTCAAAAATGCATAACGAATACCAGTGCTTAGTGGCATACTTTTAATTTCAAAATGCGTCGAAATGATATCAATTTATAAATTAACTATATACATTGTTATATATAATATACTGCTGGTCACTTGAACATATCCAGGTAAGGAAAAAGCTAATGTAATTTTTGATAGTTGACAGTCGCATTGCACTATTTTTATGTGCTTTATTCGCTGCAGAGCAAAGAAAATATTGCAGTTTATTTTTTCACACATCACCTTTGACCATTCAGTCCCACTTATTAAAAAAAAAAAAAACGTTAAGTTATCTTAAGCTGCATTAGTGACACCATTAAAAAACTTGTACATACGTCAATATGTTTTTAATAAACTCTGAATAAAAAACACACGTTCCCTCCACCTATATCTAACATAAAAAAAAAGGAAACAATTTTATGCCTTTTTGCTATCACTGGTGTTACCCCTTAAACGACAGGGAATAACGAGTATCTCTTAACTAAAATTCGATGAAACCACTTGGAATATTATTTTTAGGTATTCGAAGTTCTAGAAATTTCTCTAGAATTCACAGTGTATTAATTCTCTGATTTTTATAAGAGTCAGTAAACATCGAACAAAAGTTGATGATTCAATTGACCGGTAGCGTATGCACTTTAAAACGAAAAACCTCAAAATTTTGCTCTCGGAAAAATTTGAGTTAAAAATAACCTATTTTCATAAGATTGTGATCAAATTAGCTTTGTCGATGTGCATGGGGTGGTTTTGATATTTGTTCACCTACATATATGTAGGTACTTGTTTATGTGTTTGAGTATTTAGCATAGATCGAAAATAAACCTCAGGAGCCTATTTCTCGTCGAGCTATATCAACTACATCAGTTAAATCAACGACCCTAAACTTTAATATCTCCGTCCAATCGTCACTCACGGATAAAATTTTTGTTTTTTGAATTATTACGCTCAAAAATAATATTTGACAAATTTAAATGGAGCTTTACTATTGGTTTTTAGGGTCGTCGATGTAGTAAATGTAGCTGATGTAGCTTGTCGAGAAACAGCACGCAAGTCTTTGAAACATGTAACACACCCTTCCTGAGATTTAATTTTGTGATCCCTTAATAACCGGTTTACAAAGTGTTTTTTTGGTTTCCATCAGTGGGAAACTTTTATTTTTTGTTAGGTTTGGATCTTTTGTATTTAATTTTGCAATGCAGTTCTTTCAAAAAAAGTAACAGTTTTTTCTTCTTTGAATATTATTGGAAGTGTTACATATAACCTTGCCCCATGAAAGTAATCCCATAACAGACGCCGCACTTGCAACATCCCCTATCCCACATGCCAATTGCTATTGACGTGACACTTGCCAAATGCAACATGCCACAAGACAAATGCAACCTTCCACGTTTCACCTGCCACATTAAAATGCCACATACAACATGCCACTTTCAACTTGCAACATGCAACGTGCAACATGTCACTTGCCACACCAAATACATTTTCCTTCTTCCATTATGCAACACATCGTACGCATCATATATTACCTATGCAATGCCATATCCATTGTCCACATGCAAAATACATAGACATTTAACCCTTTCTTTCCTATAGGTTACTCCATGAAACCACCTGTTCATTTTTTTTTTATTTTCTATTCCAAGTTGTTCATATACACGGCCTATACACACGGTGACCATGTTTCTAGGAGCGGGACCCGGGACAGATAAAAATTTTTTGGATAATTTTGAAAAAAAAATCATGTGTGCAATTCACACGCGGTAGGAGTGAAACCTTAAAAAATCATTTTTCTTGAAAAAAATAGAAAAAATCTACCTATTTCTATTCTATCACCTTCAATTCCATGTTTTTTATATGACAACCTATATAAATTTTATATCATCTCAAAGCTTTTTGTCTTAGCTCAAAATATATATATCGATCAGGTCTATGAGACATCTACAAAAAGAGCTAAAATTTTTTGAACTCGATCAATTTCCATAAAAAAAGCGAAAAAACACGTATTTTTATCTTCTAACGCTATTAAATGCATTTTTTCCCTAACAACCTATACAAAATTTAATACCATCTGAAAGCTTATTGTCTAAGCTCAAAATATATATATCGATCAGACCTATGAGACATCTACAAAAAGTGCTAGAATTTTTTAAACTCGATGAAATTTCATAAAAAAAAGCAAAACAACATTTATTTTTATGTTCTCTTGCTATTAAATCTATTTTTTTGTTTGACAACCAATAAAAAATGTTATACCATGTGAAAGCTTATTGTTTCACCTTGTATAATAATGCATAAATCTTATTTCAAAGATGTCTACAAGAGAAGTTAGAATTTTTTAAAGTCAACCATGTCGAATTTCCAGACTGAGATTACGGTACTTCCTACACTGCTGATCATCGCCAAAAGATGTCCACAGGTGTTTTGAGGTATTTTTAAATTTTTTTTCAATTTAAGATTGTGTAACTTGTAGAGCACGTAACGTTATGTGTGATATATCAAATAAAAGGTTATGTTATCAGCATGCGTATTAAAGTTAAATCAAATTTGTTTGTGCACTAGATCAAAAGATATAACGTGTGTTGGAAAAGAACATCTTTTTACCGTTATCTCCGAATTTTGAATATGAAATTAATTGAAATTTTGTACAATTATAATTTATTTAATTACCTATCTACAGTACAAATCTCATTCATCTATCTATTAAAACAAAAAAGTTATAACAAGTTGAAGTCGTGTCGCGTTTTCGTTTCATCTTGTTTCAAATCACTACGATACTAAAGAAGTTTTCACTTCAAAAAAAAAAAAAAAAATAAATACATAAATAAATAATAAAATCAGTTTTCATAATTTTTTCTAATTTTGATATCAAGATTTCTTAAAGTATTTTATAAGAAAATTTTCGTTTGTTCACAGTCTTTTTTTTTTTAATCAAGGATTATTCCATGGAAAAATCTTTGATTAAAAAATAATCGAATGTTAACAAACCGGTCCTAGTCATTTACGAGGAAATCAGAAATTAAGAAAAGGGTACTGTTAAATAAATTATAAAAAAATATTATTTAACATTTTTATTTTATTTTAAATGATTTTGAAATTTTGTCATATTTAATTCAACTTTGAAAATGTCCTTTTTTTGAAATTTAGCTGGGTTCTTTCCTCTTTCATATGTTTTTCATTATTCGAAAAAAAATTTTTCTGGTGTAGCTTTTCAACCTGACAAACCACAAGCTGGAACTAAATAATTGACGAAAAATGTTTAAAAACTAATACTTTTATTCAAAAAATAGAAAAACTTTTGTTTTCCAACCACTGTTTTCTTGTTTTCCGTATTTAAAATTTTGAATACACAAATAAGAGAATTTTGAAATACGGGACAATCAAGGGACAAATTACAAAATACGGGACACTTATACGTCCCGGGTTTATTAAATAAAAACCCGGGACAAACTATAGAAATACGGGACAGTCCCGGGTAAACCGGGACGGAGGGTCACCGTACCTATACATTAAATGGATACCATTTCATTTTACCTTCGTACATCATTTTGTTTTTTGTTTGTTCTTCATAACCCCTTTAATACTATGCTAGTTTGTTTCCTACTTTATATATTCTTAAATTTCTGTTTCATAGATTTGGGCTTCTGCTTGTTCCTAAGTTATGTCCCGTCTTTTATGTTCTTCATATTCAACAAATTGAAATAAAGAGCTATAGGGTTTTATAAATGAAAAACAATCATTCTTTTAGGATAAATATTATATATTTCTTCTGCATTAATCATTTTTGATTTTAAATATTTACATAATAAATTATAATTCGTCATTTTGAATGTCGAACGGTCTACATTAATCTGTAATTTGTTTTTTTTTTGTTCAAAAACTCAAAAATTTACAATACATTTTTGAACTTAATTTTTTTTATTTAAATCTAATAAGATTCAATTTTATGTTTTTTTTTCTTTTTTTTTTTATTTAATTTTTTTCTTTTAATTATTTTAGAATGAAACCACTACTAAATAATTATTTTTTTATTTCACATCCATTTAATTTGTAATAGAATGTACATATATTTTTGTTTTTTTTTTTTTTACATTTCTGTTTATTTAGATTATTTTTTAAAATTCCGATTGTTTTTTAATTATTTTTCAATGCCTTTATCTACTAAGCTAGTATAGAAAAAAATGGATCTATAAGAGTAAAAGTTATTTTGTTTTAATTTATTTACTAATCTTTGTTGTTTTTGTTTTTCTTTTGTTTTATAAAGATTGAATTTGATTTAAGGAATTGCTATGCACTTTTTGTTTGTTTTATTTTTTTTTTTATTTTCATTAAAAGCAACATCTATTTAATGCGTTTTAAGATTATTTTTTTGTTTTAATGTTAGCTTTGCGTTTGGTTTAAATTGGGAATTGTTTATATTGAAATGTGTAATTATAAAATATTGTGAAAAACTTATTTGTTTTTTTAATAATTGGTGGTGTATATAAAATGGTAAAATTGGTCCTTTTTCAATAAAAAAAAACTTAAATAAACTAGAAATTAAAAAAAATTATCAAAAATAATTAAATAGAAATTGCAGTATTAGTTTTTAAGATTTTAACAAACTGTAGAAGGTAATGAGTAATTCTGTATCAAGTTAGTTTTCTCACCAATAAAACCTATGACGCAGATTTTATGCAGTCAACATACAAATTGCTTTATTTAAAAATAATTCCTTCTGCTTCAATCTGAACTGTAATGAATGTATTTTAATAGGAATTCGAGGAGAATCCTTTTAACACCTTTAAATTGGATCTTGTAAAAGTGTATGTAAACTTGTAATCAATTTAAAAAGTAATCCAATAATAGCTATTAAATTGTATTGATAAAAATTAAGATAGCTAAGAAGTAATTTTTTCGTTGTAGACATGTTCATATTCAAATTTAACAAGGAAATTATACTTTTGCTCGTAGGAAAACATATTGCTCTCCTAAAACATATTTTTGTCACAGCTAGTGCGCAAAATTATAATGCATTATAATATTGCTTTCAAACTAAAGTAGTTACATATCTACTACTGACTGGATTTCTTAAAAGGTCCATTTTACACTCTGCTCAACTCGAATAGTATATCGACTCATAGGAAGTAGTATGTGAAGGCTTAAACCTTAACTTGTGGAACATGCTTTTAGTTTCCAAAAATCTTAAAGTCGCCTATACTAAGTCATAGTAATTATTAAAAAAAGTGGATCTAACGGATTCAAGGATTCGCTTGGAAGAATTCACATTTTCAAATCATTATTTAAAATTTGAAGACGATGTAACTTTCTTTAATTAAACTCGAAAATATAAGTCAAAGATATTCATTTGAATTGGAACCAATATTTTGCGGTATAAAACCTTTTTGGGTTCGTAATCCGGAAAAAAATCTCAGAAGCTTTTTGATCCCGAACGAAAAGTAGGCATATCATAAAAGGTCAGCGTGCTTAGACTTTCAAACAATGCCTTTCTCTCCAGTTAGATGTTAACTTCATTAAGATCATCAACTGGGTAAAACATTAGTGCGAGTTGTTGACAAAAAAAAAACGAATTTGCTACATTACGTATGTCATATCTGTTTTTTTACGACAGTGCTTATCTTGGCTGAACGGTAAATGGAAGCTAAGTGTGCAAAAGTTTAAAAACCATAAAACTCCAAGTTTGGTCACTTTCAGAAAACATTAAAAACTAAATATTTAGTCAACGCCATTTTCTGTAAGGAAATAAGCAATATTTTTAAAACGAGTTAGAAAGGTTCTTCCTGACTAGCTTTTCTGTCAAGTATCCAGTAAAATTGTTTGAATTGGAAAGATTTTTTTTGAAAGCTAACCAATTAGAGACCAGAAGTTTAACTTTTTTAGTTGCTCGTATATTTTATTTGTTTGAAGTACGGAAAAAGAGCTAAATGATTGTTGGTGGAATAGTCCTATTATTTTTGAAGAAAGTTCCTGCAAATTCACGATGTCCCTATTCTAAACTCACTTTAATAGTTCATCCATTTGAAAAACTTCCTTCTAAATTAACTGAAAATTCATAATCTTCTGCAAGCATTTTAAAGCCGTTTTGAACTTACTGTATATTTCTGATTTCTTGGACATTATTATTTGGAAGAAAGTGCATTCTAACAAATTACAATAAAGGTTATCCTGTTCACTTATATTTCAAAATTTCTATACTCCTCTTTTCTAGCGGTTAGGGATTGTAGATTTCTAAAGAAAATATTTAATGTTTAAAAGTGAACTTAAAGAAAAGCTCAAAGAGTAAAAAAATAAACGATGAAAGGGAGAAAACAAAAATTTAACCAAAATAAGTGCGAAAAAAATGAAGAAATAAATAAAACTTTGATCCATTTTCGTATTATAAATATTTTAATTTATTTGCTTGAATTAGTTATATTAATCATATATTGATTCTTTTCCTGTTTTGTGTTATATTTTTATGTAAACAATATACAAAACAAAACAAAATAAAAAAATATGCAAAGAATTAAAAAAAAAGAAAAAAAAATATAATAATAATAAAATCATAATAGAAATTGATAACATTTAGTTGATGATGTTATTTATTTTCTTTTTTTTTTTTTTTGTTTAGGAATTAAAAATATTTTCTTCATGTTGTTGTTTTTTTTTTTTTAAATTTATATTTTGTTTCTTCACATCTTTTTGTATTAGAAATTATTCTATATGTATATTTAAGTTTAGTTGTTGTGTTGTTTTTTTTATATTTATATCTGGTTTACATTCTATGGGATATATTTTTATTTATTTAATTTTATTCTTATTACAATTTATTTTTTATTTTGTTTTTAATCATAAATGTACACTACAATATTTTAATATCTCTTCTTAATATTAAAAAATAAAAACAAAAAAATATATATGTATTTTATGCATTTTGTTTCTTTTTTTTTAAATTTTTTTTTTAATAAATTTTACATCTTACGCGTTAATAGGTTTACTTTTTTTTGTTTAATTTTTTCGTTCTGTCAAATATATTTAAAAATATGCAACAATATATAAACTAGTTTCTAATAAAAAAAATGTTGTTTTAATACTTTGTACAATATTTTGTTTGTTTTTTTTCTTTTTCTTTCTAAACTTTTTAGATTAATTTTTTTTTGTTCAAAAATGTATAAATATTTTCTATTTAATGTAAAAATAAGAAAAAAATGTAAAACACTTTTCAATTACTATTTTTATAATTTTTCTTTTTAACAAAAAATATTTTACACATTTTAAATTTTTTTCATCCCTCCATCTTCTGTAAGTAAAATTGTAACAAAAATATAAAATTTTGTTCAGATTGCGGTAGAATTTTGTTTATTTTTATGTTGTTGTTTTAAATAAGTTTTGCATGATTAAAATTGCAATTTAGGAACAGTCTTATGTAAATTTAATTGTAAATTAATTAAACAGGACAAATATTTTTTATTCTTGTTTGTTTTGTTTGTGTGTGTGTGAATACTTTTGCGTTGTGCTTTTTTTTAAGAACGATTTTTTTTCTTGTTGTTGTTGAGGAATTCGTAGTTTTTTTTTTTTAATAATCAGCTAACTATAGTAATACAAAAAAATGTACAGAATAAAAAGAAAACAAAATTCATAATAATGCCACAGTTTTCATACAAAATATAGTTTCATATTTTTTTTTTATTTTTAATTTTTTTTTACTATAAGTAAATTGATTTTTACATCACAATTTTTGGGTAGCTTTTCAGTTTGAGTGCAAAAGTTCAAACGGAAAAGCTTATATATATACTTTTTTGTTTTCTGTTTAAAAGGAAATCATGGAACAATATTTTTTGTTGTTGTTATTGAAAACTTTCGCTTAATAATACTATTTACACAAAAAAAGTTTCCTTTTTATGTACAAGGGATTTATTTTTTAATAACCAGTTTGTATTTATTTTCTTTTTTTGTGTTTTTGTGTGTTGAATTAAAGTTATTTATTTTAAGTGACCTTAATCAAATAGGGATGCTAGTATATCATCTTGATTGGGATTATTGCTAGATCCACTAGATGGCGGGGTATTAAGTTCCGGTTGGGGATCTAGATATGATAGAATCTCCATTGGATCAACTACACTGTCCGAAAGGAGCTGGAAATTAAAACAAAAATTAATTAATATAAATGTTGGGCGACATTTAAGGGAAAATCTCAAATCTAAAACAAATTGCTTTATGGTAATTTAAAATTTTTAAAACTACTTACATTCAATTCATTTGCAGTTTCGTTATCGATAACCGATGACGGATCGAAACTGCTCAGCTCTGCATTTAAATCGCTGTCATTTAAGTTAACCATATCGTTTTGCGAATTTATCAATGAATTGATAATTTGCTGATGGCTTTGCTGTTGTTGTTGTTGCTGCTGTTGCTGATGATGTGAATTATCATTGCTTCCAGGCATCTTTGTTGGTGTACCTGGCTGTGGGGAGCTGTGACAGCTTCCAATTCCATTTTGGCTGTTGTTATTGCTGCCATTGTTAGAATTGTTGTTTGAATTACTGTTATTCGTGCTGCTATTCGAGGGTTCATTGTGCGCAGAACTGACGCTTGGTGGTCCACCGGGTGTATGCGGGTGACCAGATCCGCCAGGAGTGTGCGGTGTATGCGGCGTGTGGGGCATCTAATAATAATAAATAAAAAAGTTTAAAAACCCATTCGAGTCTCGAATAATCATCTTTTTAACCAACCTGATCACTTAAAGATTTCTCCATGGCATTTAATTGATCGAGAGAATTCACCGATTCACTCAAATGTGCCAATGAATCATTTCCATTGCCGGATGTATCACTTTGACCATTGCCACCATTATTTCCACTACCGCCATTTCCATTCCCGCTGTACGCATCATAGGAATTCCTGCTGGCATTACAACTGATCATAAGAATTTTCGTTTTTAAGTTTATAAAATCATCATCAGCGTCATCAGTACGCTCACAGAAAAAGTCTTTCAACTTACCTTTGTCCCATCATATTTCCATTTGCTATTGAATTCATATCATGACTCATGTACGGACTCATCGCTTGTGAATTATCCCAAGTTGGGAGCGTCGTTGAACCGGGTGACATCACCTTCGATATATCATCGATGTGCTCCTGTTTTATATTCGGCGTAGAACTATTCGATTGATTCGATGTTAGATTTGACGTTGATGTGGGATTCCCCCCACCACCATTACCACCAGTTAGCATGCCAGGAACTGCACCTTGTGGGACAATTTTCCAATTCGCTGATGAATCAATAATAACTTCATCGACATCGGCATTATTGAGGGTATTCAAAATCGCCCACATATATTGATCGATTTCAAGTGTTTCTGTCAAAGCTGATTTGCTGGAAAATTAAAAAAAAAAAAAAAATTGATGGATGTTAGTTATGTAAACTTTAATGTGACGTTGTGAAATAGTTTAACTTACTTGCACTCAGGACAACGCCAACTACCGCGTTCACAATTCAGCAACAGATATCCCTCTAAGTCGAAGCATTGAATGTGTTTGCATTCAAGACCTCGCGCTGGAAGTCGTATCCGACTCTTCATTATGGGACACTTAAGGGATATTTTCACAAATGGCTGTTGTGGATGATCATTGCCACCATTGGGATTGGTGGCATCACCAGCAGATGCTGGAGGCGTGGAACCTGACATTCCCATGGCAAAGTTGCCCTTAATTTTGGATACACTTCGTTCACGGGGCAATAGATTACGACGCAATAGACCTTGAAGGACTTGCCGCACTGAAGGTCGATGTACTAGTTGCAACACAAACAAATGCGACTATAATAGAAAGGAAAAATAATGTTGTATATTCACGTTGGGCGCCATTTAAAAAAAAGTGAAAAACTTACACAACAACAGGAACTGGCCGTTAACTGGAGGGTATTTCTACCCGGCTGGCATACTTGCTTAAGATACAATGGCCTGAGTGCTTGGCCAGTTTTTTCTGAACGCTCAATCACTAAAGGAGTTGCATTTGCCGACACCGTTACTGTGTGCGGCCAATTTGTGTTCATTTGTCGATCGTCTTGATGGAAGCACTTAAGCTGCAGTTCCAAATCGGACCTAATTTAAAACAAAAACAAGAAAATTAATAAACTTCTATTAGACTTGTAAGAGTTGTTTATACAAACCTGTTTATCAGCGTGTTATAGACATTTTGCTTCAAATGAAAGACATGATTACTGACAGATAGATTGTGCAATAGCCGGAATGGCGGAAGAATTATTCCATCTCGTACCGGGAAAGTTAAGCGCATTTCTTCATCTAATGGAAGGAAATTGATAGTTAATATTGTTTTTGGAAAATCAAAAGTATTTTTGAACTTACTGTGATCAATTTGTGGCTTGACGTCAGGATTTGGACTAACATAAGGAACTGAACAGGCGGGAGTAAGAGGAGGTGTTGGATTTCCAGGAACCGGACTATGTTGATAATTCATATTCCGTACATCTTGTTGGAAACTAAACAAAAGAAAAATATGGAAGTCAGAAAAAGTCGGGTTTATGATTTTCTTTTAGAAAAAACTTACCCTTGCGCATTTTGATGATAAGCATTCGGTGTACCAGCACCAGCACCCGGACCAGCGGGGCCACCGTTACCACCACCCATGCCACCCATCGGTCCCATACCACCGACTGCATTGCCACCACCTCCACCATAAAACTGTTGCGCATGTGCACCCATTGGTGCTCCACTACCATAGCTACCAGGACCTGCCCTCTGCTGAGGCATCATACCCGCTGCCGAACCAACTGGTCCCATCATTCCACCAGGACCTCGGCCATAAGGATTCATCTGACCACCTGTCCGACCATAACCGGCTTGCATAGGAACTGGAACACCATTCGGCTGATGCGTATTATGATGCGGGTGCTGGTGATGTGGATTGTATTGCATTTGACCAGCAGCTGCTGCTGCCGCCGCCGCTGCCGCATGATGCTGAGGAACATTTTGAGGATTTGCTTGATGATTCATAGGATACATGGCTGCGCGTTTTTGTGCCGCATGCATTTGTGGATTAGGATAGGGTGCCATTCTGCGTGGTGGATATCCATTGTTAGCCATGCCTTGCATCTTGGCCATGGGATTCATTGTATTCATTTGATGACTCATTTGGCTGGCATCATTCATTACACTGCCACCAGCACCCATCCCAGCAGCACCACCATTACCTCGCATTGGACCCATGCCCATGCTCATACTTTGCATTTGATTCATTGGTGACATCTGAAAAAATAAACAAACAAAAAACACATAAGAGGTTGTTGGAATAATACAACGAGCGATTATTATTGTTATTCATAATATGTCAGGTGTAGCGTGTAGTTTCTCACTACGAAGGTTATTTATAACCGACGATATAATTAATAACAATTAAATGAGCATTTAAATCAAGAAATGAAAAATTGATTTGCATGCTTTTTTTTTCTAAGTTTTGTTTTTCTATTTGAAAAAAAAAAAAATAATTTTTTTTATTAAAAATTGCTGCATAATATTTATCTAGTATATTGATTTGCCGCGTGTAAATGGTTATGTACAATGTATATGTTGCTAAGAGAAGGTGCTGTTCATGGATGCTGAATGTGCATTTGCTGCACCAATGTCAGATACAATAATATAATTGATCTCATTAAAGTAATCATAAGTTTATTATTTTTTTGTTTTCATTTATTTCATTTGATGTATTTTGGCATGCGTGTGCGCATTCTGGGACGGTTGTTTACATGGGCATTTGCGCAATATCAACTTAAATTGAAAGCTGGTATATTTTAAGTTAAATATCAAAATCCTCTGAGGTAGAGCAACAAATCGATGCTACTTAAGTGGTCGTAGGAAATCCAATAGATTTATCTAATGTCAAAATGAAAATTGGAAAGAATTTCATCATTCTACTTGCAAATATCTATCAATTTTCCAGTCGACTTTAAGCATGAAAAGTGCATAGCAAGTGCCACTGGAGTTTCCAAAATAAGCCCTTTGAGTCATCTACACCACTGTTAACCAGGGCTTCATATCACTTTTACAAAAAAATATTTGACAGTTATGCTGTTATTCTGTATTTGTTATTTACTTGAAAATACCTTTTAGGTCAATTATTATAACAATAAAATGAATTGTAATTCTTTGTAGATCTGTCAATTTTATATTTTACTGATTTTCTTGATGCATTTCTTATTTTCTTCATAAAAAGATCTATGGCAATATGGCGAAACTGATGCATTCCTAATAAAGTAGTGTTTTTTTTTTAATAAGCATTTCATTCCTGTGTTTTTAGTTCTGTTTGGTTTGATGTTTTTTTTGTTTGGACATCGAAAAATATTTGATAGATTTCAAACAACTAAAACAGTGTTATTTGAAAATATTTTTCGAAAAATTAATTTCCGCTGTTCACTTTTTTGTATACTTTTGTAATATAGTTAGCAATATCAATACTACCAAATTATAAAATGATGACTGGAAACGTTTACTAGTTAAAAGTTAAAAACAAAAATGTTGAAAAAAAGAATTAAGTCGTTTTGTCGATATTGCTGATAAATGTTTGTACATGTTCAAATACACACACATACATACAACACCCTCTCAAAAATGTTTGTGAACGGTATATTTCCTGCCCTTCCATTGAATTGAATTATTTGTAAAAAAAAAAATACGAAAAGAATTATGACAGAAGGGAACAAATGAACAAAGAAGAAGTAAAAAAAAAATATGATTTTCGTTGTATTTTTTTTTCAATGTCGGATATTGCAATCCATGTTTCCCTTTCGCGGCATCAATGCAATTACAATCCCTCGATGGAAAGCATCATCGTCGTCGTTGCCGGGCAAACAGTAAAATGAATATAAACGACAAAAACAGCAATCGGAGCGAAGAAAAAGGATTTACAACAAACAAAATGGAGTTTAACAAAAAAAAAAAAGAAGAAACAGAAACGAAACATAAAAAAAATCATCAAATACTCACATGATGATGCCTGGATGCGTTATACGACATCCCATTCATATGTCCCATTGAATTCATTTGCATCGCACCACCGCCATTGCCGCCGCCAATTTGCATACCATTTGCTCCTCCACCAGTACTCATCATCCCTGCACTGGCTCCGTTCGCTGCCAATCCTGTCATTGGACCCATTCCCACAGAGTTTCCGTGCATTTGTCCACCATTCATACCGACACTACTGCCACCATTACCACTACCACCACCTCCACCGTTCATATATTGATGCGGGTGGTGTGATTGTCCACCAACACCCATCATTCCGGCGCCATTGCCACCCGAATGCATACTATTGTGCATACCCATCTGTAAATGAAGAAAAAAAGGATTAAATTATTTGTTTTTGTCTTCGCTTTTATATTCTTTTTTTGTTAAACTGATTCATAAAAAAAGAAGCATAAAGATTACGAACACCTACCTGTCCATAACCACCCATCGTGTCCATAGCTTGCTGAGAGGAGCCGCTGGTGGCGGCTACCATATTACCGTAACTACCGACAGATGGCGCGGATGTTGAGCCCGCTGGTGATGAAGCTGTCGCTGCAGATTGTTGTTCTGCTTGCAACTGCTGTTGTTGTTGCTGCTGTTGTTGTTGTTGCTGCTGCTGTTGTTGTTGCTGCTGTTGTTGTTGCTGTTGTTGTTGTTGCTGTTGTTGTTGTTGCTGCTGTTGGACACTATTGCTGTTTGAATTGCTGGATGAATTACTACTGTTATTGTTGCTACTACTATTGGCGTTCGCTGAATTAGTTGCTGAATATGGAAATTCGGAATTTGGTCCAAATGTATTCTTTAGACTATTTAAACTATCATTAGCGCTGCCACTTAGATAACCACCAGAACCACTACCATGTTGGTTAAAACCTGTATCATAGGCACCGGTATGGAAGTTTGCACCACTTTGTTGCTGCGAATGCAGCAGTTGTTGTTGGTGATGTTGTTGCTGATGCTGGTGTTGTTGTTGCTGTTGAAAGTGATGTTGTTGTTGATAAAATTGTTGCTGCTGCAAAAATTGTTGCTGCTGCTGATGAAGTGATGATTGTTGTTGTTGTTGCTGATGATGCTGTTGTTGTTGCTGAATTAGATGATGTTGTTCACTTGTGGTATATGCTGCCCCGGGTGGTGATATTTGGCCCCCTAAGGCTGGAGCCCTTGAGGAGCCCCCCTGGGCATTCATTTCTTCATCTTTTCTATACACACAAAAAAAAGAGAAACAAATCGAGTTAGATATTTAGTTGCTTATTAAAAGGGAGTTTTTTATTCAAAAAAATAAATCATGCAAGATGAAGATGATGATGATTTTAAATAAATACTAATAGGAAAGCACATTTATATGAAATCCTTATTAAAAACTATTGATCAAATGCATTTCATTAAATTAGACTTGGGAGCACACAAATGTAAAATTTGCCTCATCAAATTATTTAGTTAAAAGTTGGCAACCATGTCAACAGGTACTCTTTGTTCTTTGTTGCCAACTTCGTACTGTGCAGCAAACAATGTAGAGAATAATTATGACAATTTGTCAGTTGTTTAAACCCAGCATTAGTGAATAACACCTACTAGTGTCAATTTATTTCAATTGGATTATTGAAATGTCGCAAATGTGGTTTAAATTTTGACAGCTGAACTGTTTGCTCACTTAGTTCAATTAATATCCGAATTTTAAGGTTCTGATTAAACTAGTGTTATACAAAATAAAGCATTACAAAAAAACTGAACTTAATTGTTTTCATTGTTGTCCTTAAAAAAAGAACAAATTCATTTGTAACTTTTTATAAATTTGCTCTATCAAAAAAAAAATTGTACTTAATTAATACAAGTGAGTAATCGATATCATTTATTTTATTCCAACCTATAAATGACTACATATCCACTTAATTCTTCCGCCTTAACTATTTAGTTCGAAAAAAGGATGTAATTTCTTCACCTGCCCTCAATTCATGACATGTGTGCCCTCAAATTCACATTTATAACAATTTTCGTCTGTTTTCTGTTTTATATACGTTCGCAGCTGAAAATGTCCTACGCTACATATACAAAGAAAGACCACTCACAAACAAAGGAACGAAAAAAAAAATCACTTTTACCAAACTATAGTATACGTCAGCCTCAGTTCTATATTTGAGACACAAAAACTACCAAATATTACAAAAAAAAAAACACGCACGAGCTTCTTCTAGAAAAAAAGGACTCTCTTATCCATCTGTCATATAATGTATTCTTCGTTTATTCTACTTATTATCATTTTATTTTACCCTAGCTCTCAATTCGCTTGTTTTGTTGTTTTTTTTTTGTTTAGCTATATACATTATCTAGGACGACACAAAATCGGTGAACAATCATTCACTCAAAACACCACAGAGTGGCGGGCGTCGTCGTCGTCGGTCGCCGTCGTTGTCGCGGCACTCCTACATTAATTATTTGTCCTAGATATACCTAACACACTTACACCCTCTAGGCACGGTGGGCAGGAAGCATCGATAGGTATCACAAAAATGTCGACAAAAATTGCAAGTTGGGTTGTATTCGTTGATGATTATACGTCCAAAATCCGTTGGAATTGAAATCCTAGCTGCTCCTTTTCAAAAGTTATTCATATTGTTGTATTTCTAATCGGGACAATTTGGAATAAAAATCTTGGGGAAAGTACGATAACTTAGGCGACAAGAATTGATAACGATATTTTGTAGAGGAGTTTAATACAATAATTTTTTACTATGGGAGGGGGGGTCCATCTCACCCCGTTTAGGCGGGAGGGGCAATTTTCTAAAATAACACGTTAAATACAAAAAAAAATTATTTAAAAACAACGGCAACACTTACAGTTATGAATGATACCTTTTTCAAAAGCCAGAATTGTACACTTGATTCTAATTTTTAAATCAAATTATTGCAATTAATTGTTCTCGAAATAATCAACTTCAAAGTCAAACTTTGGGAAAAAAGTTAAAAAAAACACGTTAAATACAATTTTTACCAAAATTGTAAATTTAAATATGAAATAAATCAATAAAATAAGCAGCCTCAATCAATTTTTTATCAAATACTAAAATCCATTATGCTTCTATGCCCTATAATTTCCGAGAAAATTAAAAATAAGAAAATTACCTTTTTATCAGATTTTCATTTTCTTAACTATTTTCGCCAATATGAACAGCTTTTTAACTTAAAAGTATCATGGCTGGCGCACTTCGCGGGTTCTCAGGATTCAAATTTTTTTTTGGGTCCTCTGTCCCGATAAGACAACTTCGTTGCTTCGCTTAGGCCATTTAAAATTGGTACTAAGAATCTCGCGATTTTTTTATAAAATAAAAATGGTTAAGATATGAAGTTCAAGGCGTATCAAAGTGAGATGGCTAAAAGGGGGGGCATGCTGCTCCCCTGCAACCCCCCAGCTTGGGCAAACTATAGGATTGATTTGGGGTGGGGTCAAGGTTGGGTATGTACAAAGTTTCTTTTGAATTCGAAAAAAACTTTTTAATTCTGAAGAAAATTTGCCTTCACCCAAACTCGCACCCACCCCAAATCCTATAAAAGTGAGCTCAACCAGGGGGGTTGTAAGGGGGCATACTGCTTGCAAGCATTATGTTTATGTAAACAAGAAAACAGCTAAAAAATAGAAATCCGATAAAAAATAAGTTTTTTAATTTTCAATTTTCTCAAAAACTAGAAAGCATAGAAGCATATAATTTTCAGAATTTGATGAAGTTTATTTCATTGATTTATTTCGTATTTAAATTCACATTCTTGGTAAAAATAGTATTTAAAGTGTTTTTTTTTTCAACTTTTTCCCAAATTTTGACTTTGAAGTGGATTATTTCGAGAACAATTAATTGCAATAATTTGATTTAAAAATTAAAATCAAGTGTACAATTCTGGCTTTTGAAAAAGGTATCATTCATAACTGTAAGTGTTGCCGTTGTTTTTAAATAATTTTTTTTGTATTTAACGTGATATTTTAGAAAATTGCCCCTCCCGCCTAAACGGGGTGAGATGGACCCCCCTCCCATAGTACAAAATTATTGCATTAAACTCCTCTACAAAATACAGTTATCAATTCTTGTCGCCTAAGTTATCGTACTTTCCCCAAGATTTTTATTCCAAATTGTCCCGATTAGAAATACAAAAATATGAATAACTTTTGAAAAGGAGCAGCTAGGATTTCAATTCCAACGGATTTTGGACGTATAATCATCAACGAATACAACCCAACTTGCAGTTTTTGTCGACATTTTTGTGATACCTATCGATGCTTCCTGCCCACCGTGTAGGGGGAAATTAATTTACATGAAAGCTCCTCTTTTTTTTTTTACTTTTTTTTCGAATTTGTATTTACGAATATCCCATTGTCTCTTTCTGTCCATTAAATCTTCACATTACTATGCAGGGTTTAACTATTTAATTTAATTGGTTATTGCGACACGAATTAACGTTATTTTCTAAGGCTTTCTTTTTTGTTTTCGTAGTCATATTTCGTATTGGTTGTTGTTCCAATTCTAAGTGACATTTGCGTGTTCTCATTTCGATTGACACGCATACCCTCTCTGCTATTTCTTTCAATTTTGATTATTTCTAAAATTAGTTATGGCGTTGCGTTATTTTGACAGGTATGAGACAGTGTTGTCTTAGGCGAGTATAACACCGTTAAATATGTTGTTCAGAGTCAAGATGTGTCAAAATTATTTGACATTATTAACTCATTAACATACCTGACTTTAAATCTCATTGCACAGGGTTGCCATCAATCAATATTAAATATTAAAAAAAAAAAATTTTTAACACACTTCAAAAAGAATCAATATTGATCGCAAAGTACCTACTCATGTTTGTAAGTGTCACAGATGTGTTAACACACAAATTTTATTTTCCGATCAGTCTTGATCAACACGCGTTCAAATCACAAACTTAAATTAAAACTTAATATTTATATATAATTTCAAACCTCAGACAGGTTATAGAAATAAATCGCATTGATTTGAATCTCAAGTGCGTTATTCTTTTGTCGGATAGTCTTTATCTGTTTATATTATCTCCTTTTGAGATAGTAAAGAAAAACAGATAAAATTAAATAGCTATTAGGAAGAATTTGACGATAGTAGGTACATACCTAGATAAAACATAAACATCATACAAAAAACAGTTTTTTTTTTCTCTTTGGTAATAGTTGTTGTTTGCTTTAATTTTTTATTTTTTCAAAATAGATAAAGTGTGAAGGTTTTTTCTATTTTATTATGGTGCTATACTACTACTCTTCATTTGTGCCCCTGTTCATATATTGTATATAATTGTCTTTATTCTATTTTGTTCTATAGTCGATAAAGATATTTTTTTATGGTGCTTTGCTTGGTTTCACAAAAATTATTTTGTTCGTTTGTAGAAACAAAAAATTATTGTCTTATCGCTGGTGATTTTATTTTTAATTTCGAATAGAAGACGTAGATATTTTTCAAGTATCGAAATAGAAGAACGAAATAAGACTAAAGAAACAAAGATAACGACTGATAAGATTTTTATAATTTTTTTTTATTCTGTTTTTTTCTTTTTTTTTATGATTCCTGTAAGGTTATTTATTTTGATTTAAGCCTAAGTGCGTTTAATTGAATATTAATTGTTGATTTTAATGAAGTAGGTGTTATAATATTTTTGTGTATTTTGATTTTGTCGATAAATATGATGATGAAGGATAATCATCAATAATTTACTCGTATATTATTCAATTGCAATTGATTTAAAGATTATGTAATTTGAATTGGATTACTTTGGTTCTTTTGAAGTTTGAATACTTAAAATAAAGCCTGATTACGAAAAAAAATTTTTAAATTTTCTAGGTCATTGACTGATAAAAGTTCATGTGAGGCTAGCTTAAGGTGGTTTCACACGGTACTACAAAGTTGTAACATATTATATTTAAAATATGAAGACCAAACAAATTGAAAACTAATAATAAGGTAGAATATAACAGTTCGATGTTAGTTTTTGACAGGTTCAACAAGGTTTTATAGTGTATGAGTGCACTACCTTACCATTGCATGCAATACTTTGCTTTAGAAAGAGCAAAGATGCCCAAATTTTGATGTGAAAAGTGAAACAATGTCGAGAACTTAAATGTCATTCATTCAACTTTGCCCAATATTTCACTTTAGCAATCGCACTGCGTTACCATTGTATTCTTAGGCTTAGAAAGGAAAGGATAAAGTAGTCCACATTTTGATGTGAAAAGTGATACCTCATATATTATGGCAACTTATTAGACTACGAAGTTTGTCGAAGATTAGTGTAATTTAAGGACAATTCCACATTTTTACACAGGACAATTGTTTTTTTGTGCTTTTAGACTTATTGAAGTCATTCTATCTACAAAAAGTGCTGGCAAACTATTAAATTTTAGTATCAAAACGTTGTCATTTATTACCATAACCCTCACCCTGAATAAAAGACGATCCTTGAACAAAAGTTGAAAGGACATAAAATGTCATTAGTCACTATTAAATATTAATGAATATGTGGTGATATAACAACATGGTCCCACGGTCGACCCCTGCGTACTATCAACTTTATTTATGGATAGCAAATATCTATTTTCTTCTATTACAAACAAATTTTTAATATTAATTTTTAAAATGCATTTCGCACCCGTGCGTTACTCACTTTATAAATCATCCACCCATTAAATAATCACCGGAATCCATTTATACAAATGAAAAAAAAAAATTGAATTTCACCACCGTTCGTTCTTAAATTAACAGAGCATTTTATTAATAATAATCACATGACGTCATTAAGTACACAAAAAAGGGTTACATAGTCTATTCTAACCATTAAGTTAAAAATTCATCCCGTATCCGTCCACATATTCAGGGTTAAATCTATGTGCATAAAACATGAGTTACATCTCAAAAAAATAACCATATCCGCACAAATCAACCAACACAACCTACACACAAAAAAAGTATTTTAGAAGGGATGGCAAATTAACGTGTCAATGTATAATAGTATACCACCAACAAAATTTCATTTATAATCCATACATATATAGATATATATTTATATAATATAACCAAGAAGGATATAAAGGGAATTAAACAAAACTCAATGCCTCAGAAAAACCACCACCACCAACAACTACCTACCACTCGATGGCTTACTAGCTGGCAGAACACAGAGCAAGCAGAGATTGTCATCTTATTTCTCGTCATCATATCGTCATCATCAGCTTTGCTTATGCTTGAAAATATTTTGCGCGTTTAGTCACGCAATCAAAAAACAACAACTACCTACCCCTGATTTGATATATACCCCTACTAATGGGAATACACAAAAGCCGCAATAACGCGAAGGTTATGTGTACTCTTCCACTCGTAATAAATGAGGGTATTCAATAATAAATGTAGAATTTATAACCAAGAGAAGATGACGACGATGTCGATGATGCTTTGTAATTATATTTAAACAAAAAAAAAAAGGTACAAATAAAGGCGAATGGTTTGAATAAAATATACTCATAACATAACCAACCAACCCTTAGGTTGAGCGATTCAGACTAAACAAAATGTCATATGTATCGAATGTGTGTGAATGCAAAACGCTTGCAATATTTTTTAACACTCCAATAATGGCGTGATATTTTGTTATACCCTTAAATTCAGACACAATTAAAAGTGAAATTGCATTTGAATCAACACAAAACTACATTATCGACCACAAATGAACAGATTTCATCTAATAACGTCAAATTATCGAAACAATACAACCACATTGCATCATATTCAAATTTTACAGTAAAATTTTAGAAACAAACACACCTTATCGGTTCTTAGATGGTACGATGACTTTTGCCGTTTTAAAAAAAGTGACAATTTCTACCAAAACTAGAATATCATAGTTTGACAAATCAAACTAAATATTCTATCGGTAAGGTGGATCTGTCAAAAGGTGTGTTTGTTCTCATAAATATCATTTGCAAAATAGACCTTGAAGAAATTTCTAACAAAATTGAATAGAAAAGAAACGTTATTATTGAATTAATTTTCGATGCTTGATATGTTGAACAGACAGTTAATATAATTACATTTGAAAGAAAACAAAAATTTAAAACAGTATTAATGATGGCAACTACTGCACCACACACAACATTGTGACAAGCGAAAAGTAGATTGATGGCTTTGCAGGGCGAGAGTGAATTTCAATTAATAATACAAAAAAAAAAAGTAATAAAAGATAGAAAAAGAAAAAAAAGGAAAAAAAATAATACAAATTTAAGCCATCGCAATTGCAAAGAGAAAGGAGTGAAAACATGTTCACACATTTTATATTAAAACGTAGATGATAATACATAATTACAGTGTATAGCTTAAGCTAACCTATAACAAACTACTAACTTCACCAATGCACATTATCCAACGATGCGTGTAAATTAAATGCTTGTATAAGCCGGTTTCAATTTATTATTGTGATTATTAGGTTTAAGTGTGGTCAGTGTGTATTGATATAATAATTTTTAGAAGGAGTTGTATGTATTTTCTTTTTTTTTTTGTTTAAACTTTCTTAATACAATTTATCGTCTGTTAATAGTAACAATGTTCAATGTGCATACACCCTTAAGAAAAACTGTATTGAGCTTGAATTCGTTGAACAACCCTGGTTTTATACAGTGGGGTTCCGCTCTACATACTTCTGTCAAATTTGTACGTTTGAAAATGAATTAATTCGGAATGGGATGTCCGATCTTGCCTTTTATTTTAAACATTGGGCTTATACTTTGTGATAGATAGTGCGGATGCACTTTTAACGATTGGCTTAAGCGAAATAAACCTAAACACATATGATTTTTGACACATGTGAGTTAAATATAAATACATGAACGTCAAAAATTATTTGAACGATTAAATAATAGCAAATTTTTTGCGAAATTGACACAGGCATGTCAAATAGAAGTTTTGACGTTTGTGGTTCTATTTGTACACAGTTTTAGAAGAGATGTGACAATTTTGATATATTTGGTGAAAAATATTTTGAATTTTGAATCAATTTAAAAAATATTAAGGTTTTCATATCAAAGTCCCATAAAAACTATATGCAGTTTTATTATACTTCCACAGAACTCAAGCCTATAGACGCCATTACAGTTTCGACAGGAAAGGACAAAAAAATATAAAATCTGTCATGTAACGACTTCCTTCTTTCCCGCCATAAGTTTCATTGCATTAAATTTCACCCTCGATCAAAGAATATACTTAAATAAAAAAAAAAACACAAAACATCCACATACCCAAAATCATAACCAATAGCAACAGTAGTTAAAGCCAGTAAATCAAAGCAACAACGCAAAAACTGCAACAACCCTCATATCCAAATAATACCTTGCCTTGCCTTACCATTGCCACACAGCACAACAACGCATTCCAAATGCAAAATACCGGGAAAACATATCAGAGTCGCAGGTATCCTGCTGTGATTGCGATGATATGAAAAAAAAATTTCTTTTTGTGTAACAACGAAATGTGTACAGAAAGAAAAAATTAAAATAAAGCAACGAAGAAAAACATACTCACTAAAGAGGGATTTATGAAACGGAAGGACAACTGACGAAAAAAAAAAAACTAAAAAGAACCAAATACAACGACGACGACAACTATGCAGTATATACACACAGAACACCAAAAAATCCTTGCCAATCCATTTTTTGTCTCCTTGTCCATCAAAAATCCCAAAGTAAAAAAAAAACCTCTGATTGAAAAAAAGGGACCGATGAAGTGAATAACAAAAAAAAAAATAACAAATACAAAAAAGATGAAACAAACTGCAGTTGGGAGAGAGAAGATGAATTTGAATATCAGGGGCTATTCTTATAATTTTTTCTTTTTACCATACCTTTACTCACATCTTTTATCAATACGTTTGGTACAGTCACAACTCAGTTCATTAATGCAAACAAAAATTGACATACTAATCAAGTGACATTTACGTCATACAATATGCCAATTGACAACTAACTTAACGAAAGTCAATAACGAAAAAAAAAAAACACTGATATTGATTTCTTAATGTCAATAAATTCCATCCTGCAGGGCATTTATACTAACTTGTTGAAATCTAAATAAAATTTCCTCCTTGACATACGTCACATTCAAAAACAATTCACAAAAAAAAAAACATATAATCAACACTAATTTTAGTCATCTAAAACACAACACACCCTATAAAATGGTGTTGCTGCTATATTTCAATTTATATCTCCTACTTTTTTCTGGCACTTAATCGTGTTGAACTTCTTTATTTAAAACCATAAATCACATCCACCACCCATCCATACCACCCCTCCACAATCATCATCATTTTCGTGTAAGTACTTTTCCTTTCTATATGACTTGAAAGTCGATGTCCTCCCACCATGTATCCCTGTCACCGGAAATAATCTCCACTGGAGTTACACTAAGGGTGAACACATTTTGACATTTTTTAAGCAAACACATTTTTTGACGTTTGCGCAAAGAGCAAGCGCCTGTCTGTCGTCGGAATCGCTTATTATAATAAAAGTACGCAAAAACATTCCTAGTGTATACTCATGGTAAAGTATATTTCTACTACCCAAAAAGGGGAATAGTATACAACAAAAAAAAGGACTAGGAAATTTTACCACCACTGTGTTGAATACTACTACCTCGCTCTCCTGTTTCTTTTATATCCGTGTATGTATGTGTGTGTGTATGAGTGTGTGTGTAGGTGTATAAAACATGTTTGAAGTCTCTACCTTTAAGTACGGAATTCATTTATAGAGATGATTTCAAAATAATAATAAAAAAGAAAAAATTAAACAAAGTGGGAAGTATGATGGAAAGAGAAGCAACATTTGAAAATACCAGAGAGATAGGGAAGAAACGAAGGAATTAAAATAGATTTTCATTTGTGGCAATTTGCAAATCCATGGGAGATGATGATGATGATTCCCTAAGGCTCACACACAATTTTCCAACTCGATTCTGTTGGCTTTTCAATAGAGAGAGTGAGTTTTTTTTGATTTTTTTTTCTGTTTTGTGTGTTTGTTTCGTTTCAAGTGAGATTCAACAGAGTGCTCGATGTGCTCTCGTGTATTTATTACTTACTTTTCACTCTGAACATATGATAATGGTTTGGCGTTTGAAGAATTTTTTTTAGTCAAGCTCATTTTTTTTTGTAGTAAGAGGAAGAAGGACCAGGGTGTGTTTGGTGAATATGTAAAAATATTAAGATACAAATTGTGGTGGGGGTGTGTTGAGTAATGTTGAACAGTTGGTGGTAAATTGAAATGACAGTTGTTGTTGCCACTTGTGATATTAATTTAATGACATACAGTGAAGTCAGGGATGGCCTGAGGTGGTTTTTGTTTTTTAGCAAACTTATTTCGCAGGATTACTTAAAACATTTTTGTGAATTAATTTCACAACACCTGTTAAATTAAACAGAAAAAAAAATTAATTTAATGATCATAGAGTATACTTGTGTTTGTTTTTCTTGAAGTTGCATTCTTTATGTCTATCTAATCAGTAAGATATTACACGCGCTAATTTTTGTTACGATTTCAATTTTTAACCACCACCTTCTTTTGATAACAGAGTGAATCCATTTCTAATACAATAAACAATGAATTTAAATGAATTTCAAGTTTGATTTTTGTTGAGTATAAAATCAAGAGCCCAATAAATTTGTGTCTCTTTTGACTAAACAGGTTTATTTTTCTTTGATTAGAAGGTAGCGATAAGGTGTAGAAAACAAAAAATTCTTGTCATAACTGAATTTTGAGATTAATTTTATTTTTTGTTCGTTCTCTGTGTAAGACATTCTTACTATCTGCGATAAGAATAAATTCTTCTTCATTTTTTTTCCTAATGCATATGTTTGTTAATCTTCAACCAAATTTAAGTAGTATCAATAATTTTGTCCCAAAAAAGAAATTGATTAAAGATAGAAAAAAAAAATATAAGTGAACATTGTTAATTGAATAATTTGTCTGTATTGCTATCTTATCTGAGAGATGATAACATAAAATGATACTAGGATACAGTAGTCGAAAGTTTAGTGATGTGATTTTTCCAGTTTCGATATTTTAGTATACCTATTTATTTAATTTTCTTTACAAAAATTCAATATTCTTTCGTCTTATCAAATTATTAGGTGTTATACTTAAAGCTTTATTATTATTTTTTTCTTTTATAACAAAATACCGTTATGAACAAAAAATAAATTATTGTCATCCTAAAAAAACTGGTTTTAACATTTTTTTTTGTTATCATAGATGATATTGGATTTTGTTTTTGTTTATTTATAAATTTATTTCACAAATACTAAATCAGCCAAATGAATTTGTGTTGTGATGACAACAACATTTTGCATTGTTTATAATTTATTATATTTTTGTTAAAATTACTGTTCAATGGACTTAGTTACTGTGGGAATTATATTTTTAAATTCTTTTGGGGAGTTTGCGTTGAGTTATTGTAGATATGAAAAAACAAAACTTTGTTTACAAATTAAAATAACACATAATTGCGGACTGAAAGTTTCGTTAAGTTTTCGTTTTATTTATTTGTTGTGAGTTAAGGACCGAAATTTGACAGCTTTCAACAAGTGTTGTAATTGATATGAAAATAAGCTTAATTCTTCCAGTCATTATGACTGACTTGCATATTTGATACATTGCCTTATCAAAACTATTGCTTCATTTATGCCAGTTAATGTCCATTTTTGTTGCCAACGCTATGTTAAGGAATGGTAAGGCAGTTCATATTTTTACATAGTGGCTGTCAATTATATTCTTTTATTTTCCACTTAAGCAGCATTTTCTACACTGTCAAATTGGCAATATAGTTTCCGTCTTTTATTATTTTAATATTTTCAATTTCTGTATAACATCCCTGATTGCACAAGGACGTTATATATTAAATTGAAATAATTGTCAAAATTTAATTTGAAAATTAAATTTAAGCCATTTAGGATATACATTATGCTAAAAAAAAGTTTGATTGAAATCAATTCCAATTATTTAAAATAAAATTGAATTAATATGCTTCAACAGTTTTTTAAATAAATATTTCCCTCCTTTAGTTAGGTCGGAACGAAAATCTCTTAATTTTACCGGATTTGTATTAAGAAATTCAATCGCAATATTACTCTCCCTATTATTTTAGTTTTGTTTGATTGTGTTCTCCACTCTATAAAGACCTAATTTAGTTACGTCATGACAGCAAAAAATAATACTTTAAGGGTGGAATAAGCATGTGTGACGAAATTGATTCGACACCCTGTACATAGATACTATATTACAGTTTACTGACGTTTATATTTGTTTTTTCTTTTTTTTTTTTTTTATGATACAATAGTTTTTGTATGTGTTTCGTTGTTTTATTAATTGTTTTTTACTTTTTTTTTGTTGGATAAAATGATTTTCTTTTCTCACGCATTCTACCATCTCTATCAACCATAACCATTGACTGGTGGCAATGGTGGTAGTGGTGGTGATGGGTGTAAGTCAAATAACTTATGAACACACACGGGGGTGAAAATACTGAAAATTCAACGACTTTACGAATTTTGCACCAAATTCGTGGTGATAGATGTTTATTTTTTTTCTATCTCTTTCCCTTTCTCTCCCTGACTGGTATTTGTAGCGCCATATTATTATTTAATATTATTTCTACATCATTCTTTAGCCAGATATTGGGGTGGGTTTCATTTTTGGCTTAATGACATATTACGATTACGAGTGAATGATGATAGCTGAATGGAAAAGTGACAGTTGTGTATATTACCTACCTATCGCTACTGCCTGATGTTTTTTTCTATGTACATGTAAATGTGTATACAAATTTGAATTTTTGTATGAAAATTAAATTTCAATAATTTAATTTTTTGTTTACAAGCAAAAGTTAGCATATACAAAAAAAAAACAACATTGATGTTGTATCGTTTCGTTTCAGTTTTTTGGTTTGGAATGTATAATGACTCTTTGCTGTTGTAATGTAATTAACATTTTATCAAAATAAGCATTTGTGTTCTATTGGTTATTGTATCGTTGCAGTAATGAATATCAATTTTTAAGGGATATCGTGTAGCTGTAGTAGATTGAGAATCATTAAGCGATTTTTCAACAGGGGTGTTAGTGTGTTGATTATTTGAATTGGATATTTAATTAAATTAAAAATCCAAAATGCAAATTGAATTTTTGATGTTTATTTTGTTTTTGGTTGAAGGAAAATTTTTGAAAATTATTATTATTTTTCATTGTGTTTTTGACTTAATTTGCGTTATTCAGTCAGTCAAATACTTTGACACGATTGACATAAGACGAAATGTAAAATTGTCTGATTTTTTACTAAATTTCAGTGACCACAACAAAATTGCGTATATAAAAGTTTTATAATACAATTATTTTTCATATATGTTTTATAATACAATTAAAAAAGAGATAGGTTTAAAAAAAAGTAAACAAACAGAGCTAAATGACAACTGACTGGATATTCGTTCACTATTTGTTAGGTATAATTTAAAGATCCAAACAAAATGATCACAATTGTGTGGTGTGAACACATGAACTTGACTTATCGAAAAACTGGAAAAGGTGGAAACACATGGGAAAGTTTTGCATAAAATGTGTTAAAATTAAATTATGAATCAAATTTATTTCACTTGAATTGACATTTAGAAGCTTATGAACAGATTAAAAGTGACAGATCTTCCTGGCTAATTTTTCTTGAATGTAAATTTTCGTTGATTTTTCGTCCAAATGTTGTCAAGTCTTTTTTTTTTTTGCATCATTCTTCAACAAACAGGATGCAATAAAAACCAATACACCTTATGTACGTACATAAGGAATTTCCCATAGACAACAAGAACAAAACCAAACTACAAACAAAAAACCGGTCAATTTCAATATAGAACACCTGTGTGCAACATAAATCTACCTGTTCACACTGTGCATTTTGAGTTGAGTTGAGTTTTTTTTTTTGTATATTATACATAAAATTTAAAAGAAAGAAAAAAATGAACATCTTCTAAGTGAAGAGATTATTCATCTATTGAAATTTCATCATTTTTCATTTATTTCGTTGTGTCTTCTTTTATGAAATTTGTATTTTTGGTTTCTTTTTTTTTTTGGTAAATATTGTGTTGTGTTGACTATGTATAAAAATACCTACAACAAAGAAATCACATTGAAGAAATACAAAAAAAAAAGAATAGAAATGTTTTCGTACATTTTGAGTTGCATATAGTAGGTAAACGTTGAGGTTTGAAAAAAATCTATTTAAACCTAATACCTTTTTGGTTTACTTTAAAGAACCAAACCATATTATGTCTACCTACAAAAAGATTTGTAAAATATCCTTTTTCTGTGCAAGAAGATAAAAGACATGTACCGCCATATTAAAAATTGTGTACATTACTTCATTCTTCTTAACATTTTTTTAAAGGAAAAATAGAATACAATTTCTGGAAAATTCCATACTACCCTTCATTTTATATATAGAAACAAACATTTTTGTATATAACTGATGTACCTAAGAAACATAGGAAAATTTTCAAAACTATTCTAACAAAAAAAAAAAATTGCCTGCAATAAACTGTCAAATAATATCAATATAAGATACCAGCCAAGAAGTTGTTCAAAAGTTTATGAATGAACTTGGTTTGTCTATTGTGAATGCTTATTGTTTCTGTCATTATCATGCCACGTGTGTATATAGTGCAACACACTACGAGTAGTACTTGAATTTATATCTTGTGTGTATTCGCCACTGTATTTTAATGTCACACTGAGAGTTCATAGCATGGAAAAGAAAGTCTAATCCACTTGCTGCTGGCTTGCCAAGACTTAATTGTGTGTGAAAACAGTGAAAGACCACGTAAAACAATTGAACACAGTTTGATAACAAAAATACTTGGATGAGGGTTCGTTTTCACATTTATGTATACATAAAGCAAAAGCAAAAAAATATGCACTTGACATTTTCACCGGGATCAACTAATTAAGATATTTTTTATGAGCCTTTTTTTTTTTTTATTGGTCAGTTGTCAGTGTCAACTTAAAGTTGATATGATTTTTTGACTGACTGCCCAATAATAATGATCGCTGTCATTAACAGTTTTATATCATAGCTGGGTGAAAACGGTAATTTTTAACAAAAAAAAAAACATTTTAAACCTTCAGAAAACAATTTGTCTTTGACAGATAGCATTTCTGACAGCTTACCTTGTCATAATAAATTTTTTCAAACAAACTGTCTACCACATTTATCTGGTATGGCTACACGTGCGCTCAGATCAAGCTCAATCAAAAAAAAAAAATAGTGACGTATGGTAAACATATAACAGTACCTTCGTGTCAATTTCTTGACACACACGCTTTACAATTTTAATTATTACGATATCAAGATCACAGTACAGATATAGGTATGTTTGAAAAAAAAAAAAATTAAAATTATTGCAAGCAAATATAGCAAGATAATTATTGTTTTGCCGTATATAAGTACGTTAAAGTACACAAATCCGCATAGTTTAGAATAAGTATTTTATATGATTGTTGAATGATGGAGACTTTTTTTGAATATTAATTATTTCATTTGGTTAATTAGCACCTTTTTAAAAACGCTAAACCCGAGAGGTTTATTATTTCTATTTTTTTTTTTTTCAGATTTTATTAGAATTTTAATTGCGTTGTCTATAATTTTTTTTTCTGTTCATATATCCAAGTGGATCATCATGTCGCATGATCTAAATAGCAATATGTATCAGTTCAGTATTAACCTATATCACCTGCTATTTGATGTTTGTTTGTTTTTTTTTTTTTTTTTGTTCTTAAATAAGGTCTGGTGTTTACTTTAAAAACAGAAAAAAATATAAGTATTATGTCTCTATTATTCAATATTAAACTGCTGGTTTTAAAAACTTCCGTACAATTACAAGTATTTTGTTTTTGTTGTTTTTAATTTCTCGTCTAAATAAAATGACGCTAAAAATGATTTGATTTTTTGTGTGGTTTTGATTGAAAAGCAGGTGTTGTTTGTTTAAGTTTTTTTTTTGAAGTTTCTCTGATAGTTAAGTCGGGTATAATAAATATATAGTGTCGTCTGTCTGTAGTGTATGTATATTTAACCGATATACGTTTTTTTTGCGGTGTTTTTTTTGTTTCTTCTATTTTTTTTTTTACGTATTCTGTTTTGTGTTCGTATTTTATGGCACTTTTTTTTTTGTGTTTTAACTTCAGGGTCATACAATGAAACCTTTTTGAGAGTTGACAGAATTTTAAATAGCTTTCTTGACTGTACCAATATTTTGCACAAAAAGTTTGAAATAAAATTTCTAATTTTGGTTGTTTTTCTTAAAAAAAATGTGACGTAGTGGGTAGATACAAAAATATATGTCAGAAAAAAAATTTTGAATCAAACATCCCTCAGTAACAGAACAAATTTGACAGAAAGTAGGTTTGTTTGAATATATTGTAGATATGATACATCAAATTTGACATTTGCTTGTGCAAATGACTTAAATATGGATTAGTTCATTGAACTTACTGCACTTTTAAAGAAAGAGAGATTTTTGTCTCTTATTTGTTAAGTGTTATAAAAATGAGTTTATATTCAAGAATTTTTTCAAGGGTGATTCTATTGAAGTGGTAACTAATATTTATGTTTTTAAAAGAATTTAATTTAAAAAATAGCCACATTTTTAAAGAAATTTACAGAGGAATTTTGTTGTAGCAGAAGTTGGAAACATTGCAGTTATTAGTTATTAAATTTGTATAGCCAATTTGCACCTTTTCAGATCTTACAAAATTGTCAAATCAGATGACTTTTTTGTCAATATTTTTTTTTAGACAAAATAAAAATTTTTCATACAATTATAAAACATTTTAGCACGTATTTTCTGTTGATAGATCGGGCAATAATTGTATCAGATTGAAAAAAATCATGTTTGTTTACTTTAGTAAAAATAATATTCTTATTAAAGATTAAAAAATTACATAAGTCGAATTATGCATTAATTTCACCGGTAGTAATTTAATTTTGTTTGACAACCTCATGGGGTTAGTTCTGTTTGTTTACTTTATTAAAATAAAAACTAATCTGACATAAACTGGTATAAACTGTTATATTGAGACATTTTTATTGCAATATACTAATTTGAGATGATTTCAAAATTTGCTTGTTGAATGGGAAATTTTGCAACATTATTTTACCTGGACTAATTAATTAAATATTGCAGTTAAAAGCAACATGAAAATTAATTTTTACTATTATAGTATTTATTCTAGTTTCTATCTTGATTTTTTAATGTGAGTGAAATTTATTTAATGATGGCGCGTTTAAATTATAAAATTGAATGTGCAATTTATTAATAAGAAATTAACAAATTAAAAAAAAAAAAGAACAACTAACAAGGAAAAAGATAAAGATTTTTAAAAGTTTGCCTGCAGTTTATAAAATTCTGTTTATTTCTAAATAAAAAAATTAATTGGAGTAGCGAATGAACAGTTGAGACTTGAAAGGTTTTGAATAAGTAATTTTATAAGTTCTTGAAACCGTAGATTAAGATATGTTTTTTATGATCAATATAAAAAAAAAATTATTTTTCAATTTTATTTTTTAATTTATGTTTTTTTTTGTATAGATTGTGCAGAAACAATTTAAAAGGATAATATAATAGAAGTTTTTAGAAGAAATTTTGATTCTTGAAGAAATTAATTCCAATGAGTGGGAGACCCTAAAAACCTTTTTGTAATTTTTGGTACAAACATTTTTAATCGATAACTATAACTTTTGCCAGTTGCTGTCAATATTTGAATTAAGTTTGTCCTCCTTGTAATTGGCTTGGACTTAATATGAAATTTTGAGTTTGGAAAACAGGTGTAATTAATCAATTTATTGTGATTTATTAATACCAAATTGTATCTTATTAACTTAACTGTAATAAAAGCTAATGAATATAACGAACATGAAGAAAACGACGAGAAGGAAAAAAAACAAAAAATGTTTAAGGTCAAACATTTGTAAACATTGTTGTGTTGTTTCGAGTTAAAAGTAAAAGATGCTGTCAGCTATTTAAATATTCACCACAGACAAAAAAAAAAAAAAAAAATAACACATGAAGCAAAACAAAAAATTATGTATAATAAGAGAAGTAACTTAAATAAAAAAAAAAAATATTTTTTTTAACACTGACATCGATTGAAAAAAAAGAAAATGAAATTATACAAAAAAAAAAAAAAATCAAGTACACATCTATTTTAAACGATTTTTTTTATAGTTTACCTAATATGTGCCAAATACTATTTCTCGCATTTATTTATAAATTTTCAATAATTATTTTTTTTTATGTATATATTCCAGTAGCTGTGTAGAGATAAGATTTTTTTTTTTGATTTTTCACTGGAAACACAATTTTTCAATTTTTGATTTTTGAAAAATTAAAAAAAAATTATTTTTCACTTTTCTTTTTTTTCTCTTCGTGTCACTGTTAACTTTTGTTTGGTTTAATTTTTTTTGTTGTATTTTGTAACAAACTTACTTTTTTAAATTTCGCTTCGATTGTTGTTTCGAAAACATGGGAATTTTGTCTACTAAAATTTGCATTATTTATAATAATCCACAGTTTAAAAAATTGTTTTGGTTTTTTAATCCATTTTTTTTTGACAGTTTGTCTACTATCAATGAAGTTATTATTTTTTCTTATCTTATTTAATTATTTTTTAAATTTTTGTGCTGAATGTGTTGTGTGTTTATCCAATGTTTTAAGTTAATCCTTTGGGGCAGAAGTTTTGATGTTTCAAAACACAGAGAGAGTGTCACACAAAATATTCACTTGTTATTATTTCTGTTGTATAAAAATACTTTTTTTTTCTTGTTGATAACAATTCAATATTTTTTAGTGTATTTTTATATTTTTTTTTTAATCAACTGTTACACGTTTTTGTATGCACTGTCAATATTTTATTTGTTGTTAAGTTTCACTTGTAACTTTTTTTTGACACAACAAAAAACTATTTATAACAATAATTTTATGTCTAGGACAATATTTTTTTTTTTTTTTTAGTAAAATACAATTTCTCAAGTGTAATCAGGGCCTTAAAGTACAATTATTTTTTTTTCAAAAATTTCAAGACGGTTTTTGTTATATATTTAAAAATTTTTTTTTTTTTTTTGATAATATTATTTTTACGATTTTCGCAAAGCAGAAATATTATATTTTTTGTATAGAAACAAAACCGGATTTTCCGCGTCTCACGTTCTCTCTAAAACAATTTCCCGACGACCACTAACCATACGTAGCGTGAAACAAACATGACGACATTTGACAGCAGCCGAAAAGGAACTACTGCCTGACTGTGTGCTACCTTCGATCCGAGACCATCATTTGTCAACCGTCAATGGTTCCCATCGGGCAATAATTACACATATGGCATATTACACACCAGAGCAGCACAGAGCCAGCTAGCAGCAACCCAACATGAAACTGATGATGAGAGAATGGAAACACACAAAATGAGAATACACGAAGGAAAGAGAGAGAATGTAGAGAAAACTGGCGCAAGATACAGATACAGTTATACAATTTGACAGATAGAAAAAAAAATCCACCTTAAATTGTAGTGGTGTAGCAGTAGTAGCAGCAGCAAAAATAAAACGATACTTTCTTATGTTGTCGAAAAGGGAATTCATGATAAAAGAGTGTGGAAGGAGGAAATGTTTGTTAGTGTTGGTTGAATCGAAACACTAACACTGTCATAAAATACTCTTTTATTTGATGTTTTAAGAGAAACTTTAGTGACTAAAATGAGGCCAAAACGACAGTTTATCGAGGAGGAGGAGGAAGAAGAAGAAGACTGAAAAACCAAAGGTGCGGAAGAAGAGGTAAAGCAGAAAAGATGAAAACGAAATAAAAAAAAAAAAAAGAAACTCCACACACATACATAGAAAACACAAAAGATACAACTACAGATACAGTATCTTATACCTGAATCGCATATTTGAGGTTATTTTGTATTATTTTTCGTTAGTTCATAATTTTTTTTTGTTTTCTTATAAATATTTTTATTTATTTTTTTTTTTGCTCTTTTGTAGTCTTTCCTTCATTTGCTTGTGTGTCGATAAAGGCCAAAACACACATACATACATCTAAACACACACACAGTCTTACATACATAGTGATATTTGGTATTGCTGACATGAGTACTGCAAAAGATAGACGACGACGACGTATCTCTATTTAGATAGATACATTTCATACACAGAATATAGAAAAGATACCGAGAGTAATGAAAACATAAACATTTCAGATGAATGAAGGTTTTATTCGTTCGATTTTGTCGAGTTAAATTATTATTTTTATTTATTTATTTTTTTTTTTCGTTGGTTGGTTGTTTTTTTTTTTTTTTTTTGGTTTCGATGTTATACTTTGTGTATTGGGGGAGGAATGTGTTAAAAATGTAAACGAGGACTTAAGTTAGGGTGACTGCACATAGCACCCCCTTCTAGAGTTGTCATGCATTTTTGGGTGACACTGACATTTTAGGGTGCAGATGCAAGCAAGCAAGCTTCGTATCTACATATAAGTGAATGCCTGAACCATCTGACAGTATTTGAAACATCAAAAGAAAAAAAATACCAACAACAACCAACAACATTTGACAGATATGCATTCGGCCCCCATTTGCCCCCTCCTTCGGCCTTGTTCTTATCTACCTTTTTCTAGCTTTAGCACAGGGCTTCTAGCTTCTAGTGTGCTCCTCTTTGACTAACTAAACTATTCCTTCCAACTGAGAACTGACTGTGGTGAATGGTTGGTTGGTATTTTTTGTTGTTTTTTTTATTTTATTCTTCTGAGTTTTGGTTCTTCATCTCTATACCATTGATGATGATGATGATGTTTTGTAAATTCACATTGGTAGTGGTTGGTGGAGATGGTAAATGGTGGTGAAATGAAATGCACAAGGCAGGCAGGCAAGCAAACAGGCATAAGAATGGTGTGACGAAACGGAGACGAAGAGACGACGACGGTGACGGCGACGCGCGGTATGACCCTTCGGGTTATTAATAGCCCTTCAATCCTTATCCTGTTCTCCTCGTTCTGTTGTTCTGTGTTGTTTTGTGTGTATATTTTGGTGTAAAATGTTCGTTCTGCCGTCATCGTTGTGTCGTTTTGTGGTGCATTTTTGTTTGTTCGTTAGTTAATCATATCGTTTGTGTATTTGAAAATGTGTTCCGGTGTGTTGTTGCTGTTGGTTTGGTTGTTGCCGCTGCCGTTGCTATTGCTGCTGCTGTAGCTGTTCCCTGTGTTTGCTATGTTATGTTGCTTTGCTTTGCTCAGTGCGCTGCTTACTTTTTGGTGGTGAAGAGAGAGAGAGAGAGAGAGATTGCACTTTCGAGTGAGGGTCGTCGCCGTCGACGTTGTTGTCGTTGATGTTATGATCGTTTTGTGTTTGTTGAATACCAATTGAGTGTTGCCAGATTGTTGGGACAAACAGGGTCGTTTCATTTGGAGTCTCACTAAATGTATACTTTTATAAATAAAAGGCATGCGTGTTAGAAAGAGAAAGGAAGCAAATTAGCTTTTGTTACGGTTTTTCGTTTTGATTTGGAAAAGGTAGGTAAATCTTTTGAATTTGTGTTTTATTTTATTATTTTTTTTTTCATTTTGTTTGTTGTAGGTATTCTTCTGATGTTTTTTTGGTTGTGTGTGTGTGTGTTTGTTTGGTATTTTTTCTTCTTTTTCTCTTTTGTTTGATTTATTTATGTAGGAAGAGGAAGTAAAGTGGTTGAATAGTTTATAGTGATAGATTTGTGTGATATTCATTTATGGCGTTTATTGTTGGGTTCGGTTTGGTTGGTGTTGCCATCGAAAAGAAATACAAAAAAAAAAAAAACAAAAAATATTTGGTGAAACTGTGTTTGATTAATGTGGTAGGTAGGCATAATGGAAGGAGGTGTTTTGTTATGCTTTATATGATAATCCTTAGGATGACAAAGTGATTAGTAACACGAGATATATTTTCTGAGAGAGAGAAGGCGCACATAATCAGGCGACAAAATGAAGATGTGAATCAGTCGTTATCGTTTTGAATGGTTAATTTGTTTGATTTTGTTGTGTGATTTGAATTGAAGGAATTTTAATATTTGAAAAAAAAAAAAAAAAAAATGATTGATACTGTTGAATGAGTATTTAACTTTTCAACTTAGGGAAATGAATTAAGTTGATTTTATTAAGGAATTTAATTGAAAATAAATGAAATAACGTTTAATTTAATCGTTTCAGGAACAAGATGTCCAGATATTATGATATGACATAGTAAATAATTGGTCAAATAATGAAATATAAACGTTGGGCGCCATTTAGTAATGTTTAATTGAAGGTCTAACATACAATAATTTAACTAGGTTTTGTGAAGCGTTGTAATAAAAGCACTTATTAGTCCAAATGTGGAAAATTGGTTGCACTTTATCATGCTTTACATAAGAAACTTCATACTTTGGAGTTGTGTTGGGTGTCTATTTTTTTTATTTGAGAAAAAAAAAAACCATTTTTGACCCAGGGAAGTCTCAATTATCTATTGATTTTTAAAAACCCAATTGGAAAAAGAAGTAAGATCTAACTTCCAAACAATACAATACTTTTAAGCTTTATCCCAAGATTGCGATTGTTAATTGGACACAAATACTAAATAATGCCATTCTCATATAAAATGGGATCATATTAGCTTAAGAAAATATAATAATATTATATTTTTTGATTACAAGATTTATTGTCTGTAACAGAAGTTAATTGTTGTGGATAGAGCTTGATAAAAAATTAAGAAGTCGATATTTTTAGAAAAAAAAAATCGACGGACTATGATTTTCTATTAATAAACGCGTTTGCATTGCACGCCACTTACAGTATGAATTGCCTCATTGTATTATATTAAGCAAAACGATACACTCATAAATGAAATAAGTTATTTTCAATACTCTGGTCCCCACGTTGGGCGCCATTTGTAACGTACTCTGTCTTATTGCATTAGTTAGAATTTGAGCAACACTGGTTTTAGATGATGCCGACTCGTTAATTGTGTAAGAGATTACTGCAAAGCATTTCAAAGCCGATTTAAATTTTAAATTTTAGTTGGTTAGAAAACGGTTAAAACAAACAGTTTCCTGTTATTTTTTAAATCAATGTCCCTGTATCAAGTGCAGTTTAAATATAAATCGCTGTGTGCCATTAAAGAACTAATTTTCTTTAATTCTATTAACTTAAATTATTATAAAAGTAGAACTCTTATACTTGATTTTTCTGTCAATTTCTGGTAATGTATGACTTCTGTGTTGGAGCCAATTTTAACAAACGTGTTTTTCCATTTTCCAGCGTTTTGCATCATAATAGGCTACTTTATAGCATAAACTCAACATAATTGAATAGTAAAACGCTCCAATCCAAAGAAATAATAAGTTTTCTACCATTCTGTGAGTAAATGTCCTCACGTTGGGCGCCAGTTGTAAACAAGTTTTTTTATTGCATTAATTTAACAATAATTGAAAGAAGAACGAAATGTAATGTAACTCTTAAATAAAATATTTTTTTTCAATATTCTGATTACAAATGTCTTCGCATTGGGCGCCATTCACAAAATATCTTAAAGTATTACATTTTATTCATCACTTATTGTGATGCTAAGCAGGATTTCTTTTAAAAATTATACAATAACATACCTGGTAAGTGATCGACGTCGTACTTATCATTTGCTCATTTTGAACATATGGTTACAAATATATTTATACAGAAGCATTTCATTCAATTTGCGTGCACTTGAATTGCAATGTTTATCCAACAAAAACACTGTTTTTAGTTCAGAAATGCATCAAAGAAATATTTGATCTAGAACACCCACTGAGCGTGTTGCTATTCTGACACGTTCCTAAAAATTCCACAAAAGGCTTTATAGATCAGTCTGTTCTTTTAACGTCATTATTCATCTGTCATAACATCTTGATCATTCTCTTTTAATCTTATTAATAAAACTTCAAAATTACCATCAATATTATTCGTTTCATGTTTTATATAAAAATAATAATAATTCATCCAACATACTATACAATACAAAATTAATTTATATCGTCATTCATTGCTTTCCCGCTGTGTTTGCTTATACACAAAACCAATTTAATGCACTCACAACACAACAAAAAAATATAATACCCATACCTATATAGAACTACAAAAAAAAAAAACCAAGCAACATGCATATTACTTTTCTCTTATCCTTTTGCCAGGACATCGATATATGTAATATATTCCATAAAAAGGTCCTTCTCTCTATATTTTTATTTCAATTTATTTTTACAATATACTATATACCCCATTTCATTTAGAAAAAAAAAGAAAGAAAAAGAAAATATGTTTGCGTGTATACAAGAAATATTGAAAAACATTAATCCACTTCATCATCGTTGTCGCCATCGCCGTCGTCGCTGTCGGTCGTCGTTGTTGCCATATCGTCATGTCCATAAATAGGAAGTTCAGACGCTCCACACACTAAACATACATACAATAATAATGTACGTACATATATTCCCTTCTCATCGTTGTCGACTCTCTCTCTAAGTAGTTTGTTCTTGTTGTGAATTGTTGTATAATTCTTCCTTCCTTCATAGTTAAAAGGCCCGAGCATTAGACAGAGGCAGCACAAAACACACATATTTGGGGTGATAAAAAAACATCCCTTTTCATTCATATTCCGTATTGTTGTCGGTATTGTTGTATCTCGGAGCTAGGAGTCTTAGCCACCACCACCGCCGCCGAATCAACAACTGAAATATACTCGGAAACTCAGTTCATTTGAAAAATTTCCGTTTTATTTCCGACTAAAAATATGGGCATCCAGAAACAGCAGCAACATAATCTAAAACCAATTGACACGTGCATTCGTGCAACCTCTGACTCGAGAGATTGAGAAGAATTAAAAAAAAAAAGATTGAAACGTGTGTTCATATAAGGACGAGTTAAGCGGCCTTAAATGCATCAAAGTGTTGGTGTGAATGAGAGTCTACCCTTTGGTTGCTTAGTTGATAAATCTCTTATTTAATAAAAAAAAAAAAAACAATATAGAAACAGTGCTGAGCATAGAAATTAATAAATCGATTAATTTGGTAATGGGAATAGTATTTGAGACACTAATTCTAGAAATTTTCCATTTACTGACAAGCACACTAACATAACTACAGCTTTGAGGGTAGGTTTTTGGTAGATCACTTCGTTTAGTGAAAGAATTTTGCTTAGCAAGTTGATTATCCTTGACGAAGTCTCCAATGATTATGAATGAATTTCCTTAGCAATTTTCTAGAAAATTTACTATTTAGGGAGATCTAAAAAGCGTTACCAACAGAAGTTAGTACTTTAAAACTTAAATAACACAATCATAACTCTATTTTTAGGTCTAATGTCAAGCATCTCTAACGACTATTTAAGCGACTATTAAAAAAAAACCTTTGGTCGGGAACCAATGAACTCGGCCCCATATAATTGATGCCATAGCCATCAGCTAGCAAAAATAATAAAAATAATGTTTTTTTAAATTGTTGTTTTTTTACCATCATATAATTCAAATCATGTCAATTACTTTGGAAGTGATCTACCAGAGGTTGTAGGTATTACTGAGTACATCATATTTGAAATTTTTCGTATACCTTCAAAATTTCAAGTTATCGTCAAAAAACGGGTTTTCATTGTTTTCAGATTTCAACGATTTTTTACTCAGTTATTTTTCGGTCAGTTTCAGATTTTTTTACAGTTCTAAACAGAGTTCTTGTTCATTTTGAAAATATTTTTTTATTATGCTCAAGCACCAAATTGGGTGTAGATTTTATGGGCTTAATCTCAAAGTACAACATTTTTCACCGTTTTTTGAGTTCGGAGACCGTTTTAAGCTACATTTTGTGTTTTTTTTATGAGCGATTGCTGTCGTTCTATCTTTGCCTGTTGTTTTTAAAGGGAAACCGACGAAGTAATTAATACCAGAGTTACGCGCGGCAGAGTTCCGCGCGTCAAAGTTGCGTCAAACCGAAGTTACGAAAAACCAAAGTTATGAAAGACCGAAGTTATGAAAGACCGAAGTAACGAAAAAACGAAGTTACGAAAAACCAGAGTTATGAAAACTGAAAACTAGATCCAAAAACGTCTTGTCGTTTAAAAAAAAAAACCAAAACTACTTTTTTTCTAAAAAGCCATATATTTTTTTTTGAAAATTAATTTTTCAAAAACTGTTCCATTAAACAGATTTATTTAAAAACAAAATACAAGAACAAGTCTTTGGCTTTACAAAAAAGTACAGTACGATATTAATGGTATAACCGTTGATTTTAAATAAATTTTTTTTCAAATTAACTCGTTTTTATAGAAAATCCCCCCCTCCCGGCTAAACGGAGGGAAATAGACACCCCCGTCCCATAAATTTTTTTTCTTGCCTTGACTCAACCTATACGCTCTAGCTTTTTGGTACGTTCTTCCCGTTTATCATTCATCTCAATGGTTGCCAACCCAAAAACCACGTTTCATAGCTTTGGTGTTCATAACTCTGGTTTTTCATAACTTCGGTTTTTCGTAACTTCGGTATTTCATAACTTCGGTCTTTCATAACTTCGGTTTTTCGTAACTTCGGGTTTGCGTAACTTTGACGCGCGTAACTCTGGTATTCATACCTCCGTTACCATCTTACTGAATTTGTTTTTTTTTCGAGAAATTTAGAGGCATCTTTCTCCCTGCTCTACTGAAACATTGTACAACAAAAGTTTTGATATTTTGTTTAGTTTGGAAAAAAATATACGTTGGGCGCCATTTAGTATTTTTAAGGAAAAGCCATATTTTTCTACAGAACGTTCAATAAAGCAAGTGTATTGTCCTCTGATGGACGCACTTGGGACTGCCTTGCTGAATGGGAGTTAAAACCAAGTATAGCGGACGTAAGCGTGACAGGTCGTAACGCCTACAACTGCTGTAGTGGGGCAAACATTCAGCATGCCTGCTGCCACTCAACACACCATTATATTACTTAGCTCATGCATGTATTTTACCATTTAACGTTCAGACTAACAGTTCTTTATGAACAAAAAAAATCACAAAAATGTGGACAGAACTACACATATCCATTCTATTCCACAAACCTATCGCGTATGATTTTTATTTGCTATTTATTTAAGGGATTTGCTTTAATAGCAAACATAAATAGGTTCCAATCCGTATTACAACTAGATCAATTCATCAATCAGCAACGACATAACAGGTTCTCACTGGTCTTGGTTGGATATTCCGATCAAATTCTAAAAAAAATCTCTTAAATGGCGCCTAACGCCTTTTTGTTGTAGAAAGAATTCAAATCCCAGTTAATGTGAATTTAAAAAATCATTTGAACATTAAACCGCACAGTACTGTTTGAAAACTCATCTATTGTTCGTTGTTGCGTTTCTCTACATAAAACAACGAATAACCGACCGCCTTGACAACCCTTTTAACTTTATTATAATTTTTTTTTTTTGTTATATATTTTGATTATTTTGTATGAGTTTCCTTATTCAGATTTTAGCTTCCTAGAAATGTATCATCCACCAACCATCCAACAACCAACCACTACCACCATCATTGTTACTGAAAATTTGTCGATATTGATATTCGCGGATTATTTGCAAATCCTTTACGCGCATACAACCCTTACGAAGAGAATCAAAGTGGTGAGCCCCTTCTAATTTTGAGGTCTTTTGTGTGTTAGGCATGCTGAGAGGGTAAATGCGAATGATTGGCAAGGATGAATACAATAAGGACATCTACTGGGCATGAATGCGGCTAGCAATGAACAAGAATTGCTAGAAGGACCAAAAAAGGACACATTTATCAAAAAGGAGCAAACTATGCCATGATGATGATGATGTTTTTATCCCTTCGAATTTATTAGGCATTTTATTTTATTCTCTTTCTCTCTATATCATTGTCGTCGTCGTAGTCGTCGTCGTTTTTGCGATTCTTTGATTGTGTGCGTCTACTGTTTACTGTTATGCTAGTGTGAGTTCTTTGTTGATAATTTTTTTTTATTTTGTATTCTTTTCCATTTATATCCTTTCATCTCCTTTGTGGATCGTTTAAGGGTCATATTGAGACGAGATGATGCTTCTTTTTTTCTTCGACACCGTCATCCTCTTCGTCGTCGGGGATTTTTTCTATTATACGCAGTATGATGACAATAGGATATCAACCCCCGATCTTCGACCATTTTGGTTACAGTTTTTATTTAATTCAATTTTTTTTTCTTTCTGTTTTTTTTTGTTTGTTATTTTCGGTTCTGAAGAGGGTTTTTATGTTGAAATTTTTCATTGACTAGGTATTTGCTAAAGAAATTAGGAAGGGATATTTAAGGCTCATCGTTCATTTAATTGAAATTGCCTTGCGGCTCCTTGCTCCTGCTGCTGATTCTGCTGGTGTGGTGGTAGTGGTTGGTGGATGTGAATCGAGAAAAATGATATATTATATTGTATGGTTTATTAATGAAAATTATATTCAAAGCTGTCAGATTAACTTTTGTAAGAATCGACAACGACGCCGTAAAGTAAAGATGTTATAATCAAAAAGTGTGTGTCATCAGCCTTAAGGGCTTCACACTTGAAAAAAAAACTGAACTTTGACCAGAAAGTGTTGATTGTTGAACTAAAAACGGGGCTTGTAATGAAAATTTAACAAGTTTTGAAAAGCTGTGAAAAGTGTGCTGCTACTTATAAGATGTACCTTTTATTAATTCAAGTTGAGATTAACATGTTTTTTTTGTTTGGTTGAGTTCATGCAAGAATGATGAATATACTTACAGAACACAACATTTGTACGTTGGGCGCCATTTTTCAAATATTGACACAAAACGTGAAAGATTTTATTAAGACTTTTGAACTATACGAGTATAATTATTCACTTAAGGAGAAATAAAATTGGTTAAATGGAAAAAAATTGACTATTAAATTGTTATTTGAAATATATTCCGATTGATCAGAAATTGACACAGAAAAGATCAATTCATTTCTGTTGAACAAAACTTCTATACCTAGTTAGGTGCCATTTATAAAAAAAAAATTAAACTTAAATATTTATAAAAGCGTTTTAGAAAATGAATACTTTGCCGATTTACAAATCAACAATCCAACAAAAATATTGTTTCTTTGACTAAAAGATTCCTTTCATACATATCTTCACGTTGGGCGCCATTTCCATATTTTTTAAATCCTAAATTTTGTACTATATAATCAATTCCACTTAACTTCTTAAAATAAGCAAATAGAATTTATTCGATTTCTTAGAAAGAAAACCGATTTATATTATTTATTTTATTATAAAAGCTTAACTGAAACTTAACCGTTCAAGTTTTTATACGTCCTTACAATCAATTCAGAAGAAAATTTTGGGAATATCTTTTGAAAGCTTTCCTGAACTAAACACTGACCTTAAAGTTTTATTTTTGGGCACCATTTGAATGTTTTTCAAAAAAAAAAAAAAACTACAATTTATATTAACTTTAACCATTTTCAGCAATGGTTTTAAAATTGGTTATTTTTTATTGAATGAATATAGATTACAAGCAACCTTCAAACGTAAAAAGAAATAAATCCAGTCAAAAATATCAATTTCTCTCTTTTCTGTTAAAAAAGCTTCTCGCGTTGGACGCCATTCATAAAAAATAAGTATAACATTTTTTCAAATACTTTAATCACTAAGTTTTCAAGTTTGCTCAAATGTCATAATTACTGACACGATTAAAAGTAAACTTCAAAGCAATAAATAAAGATCAGTTTTAACCGAATGATTCCCCATTTTAAAACACTAATTTATGAGAAAAAAAAAACAGATTTTTTCTTCAAAATTACAAATCCCTTCATTGGTTAATTAAATGGTTTTGCTTGATTGATTTTCTTTCCACAGTGATAATTTGTTTTCTATTAAATATTACTTCAAGTTATCCACATCACAACTTTTCCATTACTTATAGTTCCATCTAATAACAAACAAATTACACCCACTTGAGAGTTACTGGCGTCAGGTAGTTTTGTCTTATCTATATTTTCCCCTTATTAGTTTCTAGAATAGGCAAAAATAAATGCCTAGTAGTTTCATAAATAACAAAATAAAAAAAAAAAAAAAAAACAAAATACCAATTGACTACCTGAAACAGATTCTCAAGTGCATTACTGTCTGGGAATTGACATTATTATCAGCGCAACGTAGTACAGCTTTACAGAGTGCTGCTGTCAACCTTGAATTCAAGCAAATGCGCGAGCTTGCCTCAACTTCCGTGTTGTGTGTGTGCATACAGACTGTATATCCAAAGTGAATCAATTGATATGAAACAAAAAATGCAAAATATTATTTTTTTTCTTCTTAATTATTATTAATAATAATTTTCTCTTTGTATACAAACACACGCAACTATATAAATTATATCCATATAATAGTTGATTAATGCATATTGCGGGTATGATTGGAAGTAGGGAGAGAAGTGGGACGCGATGATGCTGTCAATTCGCGCATAAAAATGTCACCACATTGCGCCAGTTGCCTAGCCAGAGCGCACTGGCTATAGCACTCCCGCACTCAATTTAAAGTGACAGTGACAGCTAATTGAAAGCGAAGGGTGCTGGATAGCTGAATTTATATTTATTTATATTCGTACATACAATATGAAGCTGGTGTGTTATGCTGCTAATGTATCATATTGCATAGCAACAACAACCAAACCATGAACAATCGATATAACCATTGATTAATCGGTCTATGACTATCATTCCCTTGGAATGCACAAGCGTTCCTACTTGTGTAGTATACGTTTGTTGTACGTACATCACAGAGAGACAACTACTGTGTCATCACTGTTCGTGAAACAGATTCCACGCCCTCGTGCTCTCGCAACAGAGATGCACGATGTAATCACAATTCCGTGCGCCATCTTCAGTTGAAATTAAATGATAATTTAATCGAATAGCAAGTTCCGAATCACGGCTTGACAAAGGATTGCTTACGGGTGGTTTACATGGATTTAGTTAGATATAAGTAATACTGATTGAACATGTATTTATACTGAGTCAAAATACAGTATAGTTGATTGGTATATGGAAGAGTAGCTGTATGTGGTGGTTATTTAGGAAGTGAGAAGGGTAGTCTGACTTAGATTGCGTTGTAACACCAGTAATTGGCGATGCAGCAATATACCATATTTACTGTCGACATTCCAAGGCACTTATGCAAATCAATCAATGTTATTGGAAGTTATAAGCTATATATACCTAGTAGTTCGGTGCTTAAATGATGACAGATTTTGAGGTAATAATACAGGGTGTTAAATAAAAATTTAAAATATTGGATAGTTTTTGCAAAGTAATTAAATAAAAATGATAAAAGTTACGTTAACGTCAAAGGTTTCAAAAGTTCAAACAAATCATTTTGGTTTAAAAATTGAAATATCTTGCAAAAATATATGCATGTTATTAAAGCTTTAACATCCTTTACCCACAGTTCATCAGATTCAAAAAGGACACTGGAAAACAAATTTTGAAGTCACATTCACTTAAAGACAGAATAACAACTTAAGATCCTAGAAACAACGATTGAGAGAAAATTAAAATTATTTGTTCAACATGAGAATGTGTTATTAGTTATGTCCCTACCGAGAACGTGTACTTGATTACAACATATTGGGAAAATCTCAAAGAGAATTTTGTTTTTGCAAAGTATATTTTTTCCTTGAATTTTGTCTGCTGTCATTTACCTCTTTCACATAATAAATTACATCTAAACAGAAAATACAATGAAGTGACAGCTATAACTGAAACAGTCATATGAAAACAATTATTACTCAGTTTTGTATTAAAACTTAATTTAATAAAAAATTACGATTGCGAAAAAGATCCCAAAAATAGACATAGTTCGTTTCTGTTAATGGAGTCAAACAAATCCCTTAATTTATATGAACCTGTGCTTTCATTAACAATAGGTTGGAAAATATCTTATCAGGTATGTGATATTAAGAAGACAGAAACCTTTGCAGTTGACATGATTTGAACGATGTTCTAGTAATTATCATCATCAGTTTCTAAAAATTCGAAGTCTTTTCTGTTTTTCGAGTTTGCGAATAGCTTTGATATTGCTCCTCTATTTACAAGCGTTTTAGCTCAATGAACATGTTTCATCGTCATGTAAGAGTTTCGCCGTCTTTTTGTCTTTGTCTTTGGTTTTCAATTTTCTTTGTGGGTGACAAAATATTTTCGTGGATGTTATTAAAACTGACAGTCCTATCCAGTTGGTTGCCTGAACCCTGCATAGAACCTTCCCATCTGAATATTTACAATTCCAAAAGCTTTTTGCTGTCTAGAGTTTGTTGATGTGACTGGAAGAGCGGAATTCAGAGTCGTCACCCAAGTAAAAATTTTACTCAAGGGAGCATTTGCTCTTACGTTTGGCCCATTTACAGAATTGGTACGCAAGGATCTAAAAAGTCATACCATTTTTTTACATGCTGGTTTCTTCCAAATTTTAAATTTACTTAGATGCATTATAAACGCATAATGTCCACGATAAAAATCGACTCTTAAAAATCCGATATCAGGAAAATAAAAGAGGAAAACTAATGATGATTCGCCCAGGCTATAGAGAAGCCTCAATATGAACTTGATTAATTTTAATTCACTTAAGACAACCGAGTATTTCGCTTCATTGAAAAATCCCACACCAAAATCCCGAACCAATTTCTAACGAAGAGGTTTTCCTCGAAACATCCCATCAACACACTTGACATTTTAATCTTTTTATCTATCACCCTTCACTTTTATCATCTGCAGATAAATAAAATCAAGTAAATCGGTACCAGCGGTCTTTCCACAAAAGAAAAACAAGGTTTATGCTCTCAATTCTTTAGTATCATATCTGTCAACCGGGATGGATGGATCTTGGATCATTAAAAGTCTAATGCTCAAATAAATCTTCACTTTTTCTAAGGACAACTTGGAACTACTGTCGATCCATAAGTTTGGGGCCTATTAGTTTGAAGTTAGAAGTTTTCCAATTGATCACTGTAATTTAATATGGAACCAAGGTACGATGAGGTATGAACTGACCACAGATTGCATAAAAGTAAAACAAGCAATTTACTTTTCAGAATGTTTGACCAGATAATCGATATCAATACAGGATCAGATTTAGATCGAAGGAAAGTCATGAAGTTCAAAAGCTGGTTGAGAACTGAACTAGGAAAAAGTTACCATTGCGAGTGTGGTGTGATTCAACTGCACATCATACAGCATGGGGTAGTAAAATTCATGGCCCAGTTCGGGTCAATACAATACACTAGATGGAACTAAAGCGGCTGTTTAATGATGTGTCACTGGTCGAATTAAAGGAACGAATTTGAAAACAACGGTCTGTAAATCGAGCTATCTGGAAAATAAATTTGGTTATAGCAATGACGCAAAAGGTAAGATTATCACTTATAAATAAAGACTATGTTTAGTTTAATTTTTTGTTTTATCATCTTTCGTGTCAAGCATTATTCCTTCCGTGCACACAATTCAGCTATAAACTAGTTATGAGGGAATCGGTAGTAAACTAATGAAAAGCTATTTGATATAAGGCAACACTTTTGTTACAAAGAAACCTTCCGAAACACCCTGTTGCTTTGTTTGAAAGATCAGACGCTTTAACTTAATGAAAACATAAATATATATGTTTGCACCTCATCTCTTCAACAATAGCTTAACCCCAGACGTAAACTAATAATAACAATATCTCGAAAACAGAATTTCTTAAAAGTGAATACCTATAGCTAACTTCGGTTGTGGTGATGGAAAAAGGGGTATATTTGAGTGAAATCTCTCTCTCTAACCAGTCGCTCCCTAATGTCGTCCAAGAAGTTTGATGTCACCCTCTTAACCACCTTTCCGTTGTGTAAATGCATACAAAGTCACAGAGGTCACCATAACCTTCTACAATCTACAGAGACTTAAAGATGAGTTTCTCTATTTGTTTCTATTGTATTCCATGACGAAAGGGATATGTATTGTACACAAAGTGGCATTGGCCACCCGAAAGTAAATGAATTATTCAAAATTATCTTCTGACGGGACATGGTGGCTATATAGTATAGAGCTGTATACTCGTATATGAAGAAAAGGCTACTATTGTTCGATTATTGGTTCGATGTTTGTCCTGTTGTATCCTTGTTCACGTCGTTTATGTACCTATATCTGTCTATCTATCTATCCATACACTTGATGTACCACTTTGGCATGCATAGAATATTCTTTGAACGTAAAGCAAAATCCGAAAGTGTTTCCAAAGCATCTCCCATGACAATACTCAAACAAACATTCATACATACCTACATAAAACGATAAATATATATATATGTATTTGCAATACTAGGATACCTACTCTTGCCAGGATAATTGTAATAAACATACCGTCATAATTTCTGATGCTTCATATGCCCCATGGCACGATGTGGAGAAACATCAGTGAGGCTGAAGGAATTCTCCGAATTGTCATTTTGGATTCAATTCAAGATTTCGATTTATCTATGTATACTGTTATAGGCCTGGTGGTAGGATATATATTTATATTAAATTACATACATTCGCATACATCACATACATGACACACACATACATATAAACACCTCAATTTGCCTCACCTTACAGTTTGAATTGATTTTCTGTGGGTTTAATATTACGCTACTTTGTGACCGATTAGTGAATTGGGCGTTTGACAGCAGAAGTGCCATTCACAGTGGGAGGTATAAACAGAATTTGCATTAAAATATTTGCAATATTTACTATCGATTTATTGTTATTACGTTTACGTGATTTTATGATTTTAAGTGATTTTATCTAATGAATTGACAAATTGATTTGATTTTGCTGCCACAGAAATGTTATAAATTTTGTGTTTGTGTTGGTGGAAAATAGTTTGAATTTTAATTTTGTTTTGTTTTTTTTTTTTTTTTAAGTTACGTATACGCCATAGTGAATATTTTTTAATTGTTTTTGGTCAAAAAGTTTGTTATTTGTCACAAGTTTTATGTGGACGTATGTTTTTATGTTTGAATGGTAAATTTGTTTTATTTGGTTTAATTCCATAATTTTATTATCTGTGCCAAAGTGAGATATTGATTGCAATGTGATAAAATTGTTTGTTTGTAAAAAAGAAAATATTTGAAACCAATCACCAATCAGGCTTAAATTTTGATTCTTTTTTTTTTTCTAATAGTATCTTTGTTGAATTGTCACCATTGGCGTTTGTTCTGATGTCATGTTAATGTAACGTTCGTTGTATCCATACAAAATGTATTTTTTCAGATACCAATCTGGAAGCATTTTATCTTAAAAGACCATAACAAGCATTGGAGAGACAATAGAGCATAGTTCTTTCCTTGCAACATCAACTTTAATCAAATGACTATATACTTCATTGCCCACCAACAAATTTAATTAAAAAAATTAAAATCAATTTGTGCACTAAAAGTTGTTGAACAAAACAAAAAAAAAAAACCATCCCTATTTCAAACTTTCTCTCAAAAATTAACTCTTTTCGAATCAATCGAAAAATTATGTTGATTGTGCATTAAAAGTTGGCCTGTCGTTCGTCCATCGTCACCATCATCGTCCCAAGCGATCTTTGGTCCATTCGTCAATTTGTGTGTTTATTTATCAAATTAATGAAACACTTTATTTTATTTTTTTTTAATTTTTATTTTGTTGAGGGAGGGTTCAACGTCGATATACTAAAATGATTTTTATCAAAAAAAAAAAAAAAAAAAACAAATACGTAAACAGAAACAGAGTATATTCAACTTTAATTTATTTTCATTTGTACACGAAGGAGTTGTTATATGTATTTGTCCTGATACAATAGAATTTGTTTGATTCCCTTTACTTTTTAAGGAGATAATTTTTTTTGTCAAAACGTAGCTTAGCGAAACAATTTTTTTTAATATTAACTTACATATTATTTTATAAAAAAAATAACTAATAGTTGCACGAAAAATGTGTGGATTCAAATCGATGTATTTAATTGGGGTGTACTGTATATTGACTTACTGCTTTAAGAATACTTCCTGAAGTTGAGCCATGCATTTATCAATTTTGTTTTTTCTGATGAGTGATCCATATGGCACTTTTGGTTTTTCATCTCTGTCGATATTTATTAATCGTTGTCGGCGGAATCGACGATTCATTATAATAATAAACTTGAACAGATCAATTTACAATCACAAGAAAAAAAAAAATTAAGAAAGTTTTCAGAACGAGAACTCTTCGGCAACTAAATCTAAGATTTTTTGTCAAAGCGTTACAACTAGGATTTTCCCATTTTAAGTCTTAGAACAGATGTTTGGACTTTTTTTTTATTGCTGATTAGTCACACATTGCTATTGTAAGACTTGAGTGTAAAAAAAGTACTTCGAAAAGTCGTAAAATTTTGTCCATGCATGATTGACCAGTTTAGACATTCACTAGATTTTCTTTATTTTCGCAATATTTGAAATGCGATATACTCTGTTAAATAGATTGATTTTTTCAGACATTTTGGCGGCCATAGCAATATTACATTACGATTAATAGCTGTGTAAGCAGCTAGAAAAAACACCTTTTATTTAATTGAAAAATTCAAACATGCGTAACGATGTTAAAAATTTAACTATTTGAGATATTGTTTTGTGCTGCGTAAGAAAACGTGCATGTGCATTTGTAAAAAAATTATGATTTCTAATTGTTGATATGGCTTTAGAACTTCATTCAACATTTTTTAACGAATTTACCAAAAATACCTTATATGTAATCGTTTTTTAAGAGGAGTTGATGAGTTTTTTTTCTTTAACTGAAATTCTTGAAACCCAATTATTCAAATGATTGCGCCACTTAAAAAAAGAGCATGGCTTCTTGGAACGTACTTTTATTAAAGTAAAATCTGAAAGTTCTTTTAAATTGTAATGACATTTAGGGAAACTTTATATAATCTTATTTGATAGCCATCTTCATCATGGAAACAACATTTAAGTCAAAAACGCCCTTCAAATAGTTGGCGTGATTAAGAAAATTTTTGAGGTTCTTAAAAAAAAATCTGGTTTTTGAGAAATCTTGCGTTAAAATGTATGCACTGATCGTTCATCACGAGATAAATTTTTACTTCTTTTAGTTAAACAACGCAAATACTTAAAAATTCCTCTCAATGTTTGCATTCATGTCAATATTCCTTCATGAAAAATATTTCCGATGTCCTAGTTTTTCTTTAGGAATTATTATTCTCCTTGTGAGGCTTACAATTCTAGTCCGATTATGCAAAAAAAAAATCACAAAATTAAACAAATCGTTTAAAAAATAAAAATCTCCCCACAGTAAATTCTTTAATTATATACCGCTCGAAAAAATAAACTTAATCCCATTCATCCTAACTTTCTCTCCCCAAACAAAAATGAAAAAAAAAAAAAAAACAACAAAACTAGAAAAAAGAAAAAAAAACAGTAAATGAGCGCACATTCCATATAATTTTCCCACCTTAAATTCCAAGAGCGCAGCACTTAAATAATAAATTCCCTCCAAGTATCATACAACTACCACCCGTAGTTCGTCCTGAAACCGACCCCAAAAACCAGCCCCAACCCTCCCAATCCCTATCAATCTCCCCTCCCATTCAATGGCTCCTGTTTTTATTCTATTGTATTACTAAATTGATATCAAAGCAGGAGAAGAGGCAAGAAAAAATGACCTCATTTCTGCTACTTTTTTTTTCTGTGTTCATTTGAAATTTTTTTTTTGCTCTCTACTTCTCGCTTTTCCAACAATAAAAATTCACAAGAAATAGAAGGAAGAAAATACAAGGCAAAAAAAAAAAAATCTGCACAGGATTGTAAAAAGGAATGAGTAAAACCAAAATAGGACGAAGCGCAATGAAACTCCAACGAACAAGAATATGCCGAACTGAACCGAACTGAAAACCCCACACAGCATGAATCCTCTCGAGCCACCCAATTGTGTACATCAAACTTCCATGTTCCACCCAATGACGAGGACAACTCGTATAGGTATAGAGAGCAGAAGAACGAAGAACTCTGTTCTGTATACTCGGTATCGGTATACTGAACATTGAAAGGACGAGGACGAGAACGAGGACACAACGAGAACGACGGCAACGGCAACAGCAACAACGATGACGATGGAGCGAGCAGTGTTGTTCTCTCTTTGCCAATTCGATTTATCAAATTAATGAGCTTTTTATTTATTTGCTTTTTCTGGAGGGTGGTTAGGTTCGGCTTCGGTTTGGGCCAGAGATTTGGGTGCCTGTAGCATTTAGCGCTTCTGAGTTTTCCTGCCAGCCTGTTGTGTGTCCTTGTTTTTAAAGCGACGCGCTCGATTTCAATTCATGAGGCAGAAATGTACACAAACATATATACATACACAAACTCACACATAAGATAAACAATGAACATAGTGTGATAGAAAGAGATAGAAATGTTGTGGTATGGTGTTGCCCTTACGATTTCATGTTAATCCTGACATTTGTCCTATTGCATATGGATGTGGGAAGTGCTGATTTGTACAGTGAGTTGGTGAATTATCATTAAAAAAAAATTAAGAGTAAGATTTCCGAGTCTTTCCGTAATTTCAACATTGACGACTTGCAACGAACAGCTCAAATTGCAAAATCATCAAGTTTGGAGAACCAGAAGCATCATTACCAAGAAGTCTACAAATATAGGCAGTTTGTTTTATAAGATAACTACAATTCCGTTTTTCCAACCTTGGCAAAGTGAAGGTAGTTCTTACTTAATTGAAGCCCTGCTAACAACTCTGCTCAAAGCAGTGACTTATAGGAAAGTGGCATTGTTAACATCAGTGAAATAAAATATATATTAATCAATTAGGCGCAGGGACATAAGTCCCCGGGACATAAGTCCCGAATTTTTTTTTCGGGCCTAATGTCCCACTTTACTGGGTCATAAGTCCCGAATCGAATTCGGGAATTATGTCCCACCTTACTGAGACAGAAGTCCCAAATTTTTTTGTTGAAAATTGGACATAAGTCCCGAATAAAATAAAAACTATTTTGTGTTACATATTTTTACTACAAATGTTCATATACATAGGTACTAAGTAATCCAAAAGGTTATTTTTTGGTGCAATGAAATACGCGCAAGTGAAATAAGGCAGCCTTTCGAAAATTGGCATAATTTTAATTTTCGAAAGAGAAATAAAGCCAATTTTCAACATTTAACTTTATTTCTCTTTCACGTCAATATATTTTCAGAAAAAAAAACCAACTGTGCCTCGTTTCGGTTTATTAAAGCGAAATAATATTATTTTTATATCATTCCAACTTTTCAAAGAATAAGTTTCATTTAAAATTTGTCTTACTTTAGTTTGATAAGCGAAAAAAATAGAACTCAAACTTCAAAGAGAATATTTTGCCAGTTTAATGTTTGTTCCAAAGATATGCTTGTGTTATAACTCAATAAACGCGAAGCGGAAAAAAATTTCTCAGATTCGAATCTCTTTAATTTGCACAACCCAAACGCGAAGCGGAAAAAAATTTTGCCCACTGGAGAATCCATTTTGAGGTTGTGCAAATTAAAGAGATTCGAATCTGAGAAATTTTTTTCCGCTTCACGCTTCACCCTGGTAAGAACTCATATCGGTTATCATATCACAAATTTCAATTATTAAACTTTCACTTTATACATTTGTTTATATTTTGTCACGATGCAATTTCGACTAAGCAATAAATTTGCAAACTTTGCTTTTGTTTTCCAACAGCTTGTAACCGTACCTTACATTGGAGTTGGTAGGTACTACGAAAAAAAAAATCGTGAGAACAATATCGGTTCTATTATTTCGTCAGCTGTAGTCTCTAATAGTCTCTTTAGATACATTTATGCAAAAAAAAAAAAAAATGTGGGACATAAGTCCCGAAAATTTTTTTCGGGACTAATGTCTTAGTAAGGTGGGGCATAATTCCCGAATTCGATTCCGGACTTATGACCCAGTAAAATGGGACATTAGTCCCAAAAAAAATTTCGGGACTTATGTCCCGGGGACTTATGTCCCTGCGCCAATCAATTATCCCCATTAAGTGCGCGTAGGACTCTATAGGGAGAGTCTACAGAGAGATCTCTTCTTTTGAAATTCATGTCGAATTCTTTTGTTTGTGAATGATGACAATGGGCATTGGATCAGTAAAGATCTCACTGATGACTTTGCTGTCAAAAGAGGTTTAAGAGGGTTGCTATTCACAGGAGTCCATTAGAGTATCTTATGAAACTCTTAATCTCTGCCTCGTGAATTCTGGTCCCTGATTGGGCGATATTCTTAGGATTCAGGTTGCCAAATAAATTTTTGTCGATACCTTTAATATAGGGAGTAGCTTATCCGGCCTGGCATTCATAACCGTGCTTTGACAAGCCTATTGGAGATGTTCGCCTAATAAATACTGACTTCCTGCCTTCACAAGTTTCCTTAGCGAAACCCACATGGTGGTACGTCAATATTACCAAAACTAATGTTTTACAAAAATAAACTTTTGTATCGGTATTAAAGCTTCAACTTTCCTGAAACTTTTCCATTTTTCTGACTCACTGTACATATCCATTTACAAACAGTCAACGTTAAAAGTTTAACAAATTCACCCCCTGCACAAAAAACAACAACAACAACTAAAAACCACCACCACTTTCAACAGCAATGAGAACAAAAGAAGAAAATCAGTTGAGGCAGCAGCAGCAGCAACCAAAGCAAAATGAAAAAAAAATGTAGAAAAAAAAAATAAACATAAATCCTTGCACGTACAAACTTATGAACAAACGTAATATAAACCTCCTCGTTCGTCGATGTTGTCGTTTTGTGCGGAGAGGGAGAAAAAAACAAAATATAAATAAAGTATACCAAAAGCAAAAACAACAAAAAAAAAAAACCATCCACTCTTTCTCAATCTCCCCAAACCACCTCACAACACCCGACCCTCCCTTACCCATCTCATTCACTCACTCACTCTTTTCGAGCATGTGCTTGAAGATGCCAAGAGAATACAAATATACAATAGGAAAAAGTATACTCTGCCATGCCAGCCGTATCACAGAAAACAAAGAAGAAGGATACAACACGCGGGACATCCTTAAGCCTCACAAAAAGTACCAAGCAGCCAACAAGAACAACAACAACAATGAACAAAATACATATAATATATAAAAAAGCACTAAAATAATCTGGAACAAAGAAGGAACAGAGAAAAATATTAAGAAAATCAAAAGCAAAGAGAAAAAAAAAAATAAAGAAAAAAACAAAAAAAAGGAAAAACAGAAAAAGAAGCAATCTTTAGCTCAAACAACGGGTGGTCTCTTCAAGTCACCATTTAACCCCACACCTTTGCGCCAGCCGCCCTAATTCACGACATGCTGACCACTTATTGCGGTGGTAAACGCTGCTGCTGCTTCTGCTACAGCCTTTCGTTTCACAAAATTTATAAACACTCAGGCGTACAATAAAGACCAACTCGACTAAAATCTAATCACAATAATTCACCCCAATACCCATATTGTTAATAATAATAATAATAATATTCCGACCCCCTGCAAAGGGGGTAAATTGTACATAAGGCACTGCTCTGAATGATTGAAAGAAAATCAACACGATGGCCATAATTTGTTATCACTTATTCGTGGGGGATGATCACGAACTCTGTGTTCTCTCAGAGGTATCCTACCCTATCATCACATCAACGTTGCTCGGTGCCCGTGTACATGTCCGTGTCCTTGCCTTGTTGAGCAAGTGACCGTTCATGTGTGGGGATGATGATGACACACGAGTGTATAAACTGGCGAATTCCTTCTTTTAGCGAGCGATTGCTGGCTCTGCTCATCCTTCCCTTACCTTACCGTGAACAAAAGATCAATAAAAATTGTTGTGCTGAACTAAAGCTATGAATATGTGTAGCTTTTGAATAAGTCCTGCGGCAGTATTCGGTATCCATCTCTATGCAGACATTTGGCAACGACTGTCAGACGTCGCGACGCGCAATGGCAAAAATTCGTCGTCGCTCGGTCAGTCGATTTGGTGCGATTTACAATTCAACCCCTAAGCACGAACAATGACGATTTCACGATTCCAGATCCTGCAAACCTACGAAACGAAAAGCCCAAAACAAAACGGAACGAATAACAAGTGTCTACCTAACTGAACTGCTAACCAAAGAAGGCAGCATGGCGGTGTTCCACAACACCCACTTATGCCTCATCCATTTGTCGTTAATACTGTCGGTCGGTCGGTCGGTATGTCAGTCGATGTTAGAGAGCCGCACAAAATTCATTCTCAAGTGAGTATAGAATGCCGCTTTAGCCTAAACACCCGCTGGCTGTGGTGGGGTCTTCAGTCGGTTGGTCGCTTAGTCGGGTATAAGAATCTGCGATTGTTGTATATATACAAATTTTCCTTCATACATATTAAGGCGGAAAAACTTTGAATAAAGAAGTGGCCATATCCTTGAAGGCATTGAAGTATTAGTGGGCGGTTTAGCCGGCACTGGAGTGTTGAATGAAGGATAACATAACAATACACAAAATAACTCCTTGTGTTAAGCATTTCCAAACAAATACAAATACAGAAACAAGAATCTCAACCTACAACAATCACGAAGGGAAATGGAATAATTTTTTTTTCTGTGCAAAAAAAAAGGGATGAAAAATCGGATAGATATGTATTTTCCTTAAAGTTGCGAATGAATAGGGATATCAAGTCAAGATTTTGCCCTTAACTCTTTTTTGAAATAACAGGAAAAAAAAATATATACCCCGAGTGATAAACTCCCATCACCATCAAACCGTGGAGTGACTTATACACGTTTTTCTAATATATTTCTTCAATCTTTCGGATAAAGATCTTTGGGTTTTAGAGACAAGAATTTTTTTTTTCAGTTTTTGTTCCATGAGTTTAGGGTATAATGTTATTAGCCAGAAACATTGAAGGATATGTGTTTTGGACACGTTATGAAAGGGAAAAATGCAGCACTTTATTGAGTGCTTTTTCTTATAGATCAAAGCTATGAATTAAAGGGGGGGCAAGGATGTATTTGAGGGTGAAAACAATTCGAATTTTGGTTTTCTGAGGCAGAAAATTGATGAAAATATCTGCAAATTTTGGAAATGCTAAAAAGAAAAAAAGTTATGGTTAAGCCATTGAAAAAATAAAAACAAAATGAAAGTACTTAAAATTTTTTTTTTTTTTTAACATAATAAATGGTACCTGCCGTACAACTTAAAAAAAGAGTGCGTCTTTAAATAAATTTTGATGCCGTTCTTTGTACTGAAGTACAATTGTATGAAAAATTAACTTAGAGGTTGCCACCAGCGAATGCGTTTCAGCGTTTGAAAATTCAGCTTAACAAATTGTTGTAGCGTGTATATGGAAACCTTTTCAATTTTCATATTTATTAAATATATCTATTCCCAAAATCTGTCAATTTTAGTCGAAACTTCGAGTTACGATTTATTGAAGAGTGAGATATTCCATCAAGTTTAAAATTCCAAACCTATTCAAATCCAACATTTTTATCCATGTTCTGAATTTAACTTTGTGCGAATTCAAAAACCAAATGTGAATACTGGTAATTTATATTCCATTTTCTGAACAAATTCAATCCTCTTTTGTTACTGTTTTTAGTTTAGAGAACGATAGGAATTAGCTTTAAAAAAAAACCAATGAGAGAATTTCGGTATCTTTGAACCATCCATAGAGGGTGGAATTTTGCTTCTATAAAAATCTTAAAAAACCATGAATTAGTTTTTCCTGGACTTTTTGTTAAATAAATGTGTTTTGCTAGCAATATTAATTATTTTGTTTTTAAAAAATTCACGATATCGTCGGCATAAAGCAAAATTGAATCGTTTATTTCAGAAACAGCATAAGTCCATGAGCACTAACTTTTCAGGAGCAACAAAAAACTTTTTTTTATGTTAAAACTCCACAACACTTCAAATTAAGAGTATGCCGAGTTATAATCTAGCTAAAGACGCATTTAAAAACCTTAAAAACCTTAGCGGGTTTTTAAGACTTTAAAGTCGCTGGACTTATGTCGTTTCTGCTCAAAACGAATTATTGTTGGTAAAACTTTTGTTTTCATCCAGCTATAGCTTTTGAACCCTGCCTATGATTTTAATGAATAAAATAGCAGTTGTCACCGGGTGAAGAATTTCCATATTTTTCGAACCCTTTCTTTTCAATTTTCGTATTTTGGGGGGTCTGACATATAAATGAGAAATTTTTTGGCAAAAATGGACTTATGCTGTTTCTGAAATAAACGATTCAATTGTTTAAAATCCACTTTTTACCGAAAATGAGATAATTATGCAGTTTTACTAATTTGAGGGTGCTCTTTCCGAATTTGAAAACTGTTTTTGTCAAATTCCGCAGATAATATAATTTAATGGGACACAACGAGCAGAAAAATGTCGCTTTAAACCAATTTGAAACTTAAAAATCGTCCCCTGTAAAATTTTCTTTTTGTGACTTTGAACAATTTTGCTTTGCCCCGAGACATGTAGATGATATTTCATTTCGATGAAATGAACTGGAATAGTCTATTCTAATACAATCGGAAAAAAAGTAAAACAAATTTTATTCTAGTAAAAAAAAAGTTTAAGTATCAATGTACCATTGATGGTTCTTATTTTAAAATATCTGGAATTTGTATGTTGGAAATAAGAAATAAAGAAAAAATATTCCCTAAGTTTCAATAAGTCTCTGACTTAATTCAACCCATGCCTCCACTCAGCTGTTCTTATGGGAAAAGCATGAACAGCAAATATTTAATTCCAGCCAGATAATTTAAAGCCTCGCATAATCTAACCTCAAGTTTAAAAAAATTTATTTTTGTATTAAAAAACTAATAACAGAACAAAATTAACATTTGACAATAAAACATTTTTTAATTTAATATTTGAAAAAAAAAAAAAATTTTTTTTTCAAACGTTAAGATATTAGTTTTTTGAAATAATTTCTGTTAGGACTGCATTTGGCTTCCACAGTAAACTTAAGGGCTAGTAACACTTTGTAGGAACGAAATCGTTTCACCATTTTCATCAGCGTATAATGCAAAGGAGAAACATTATTTCCTCTTGGAGTTTGTTTAGTATGATTGTATATCAGTAGGCAACAGAATAGGCTAATATGGAATGATAAAATGGCGGCGTAATTCAGGATGATCGCAAACTCCTATTTTTCCATCGGTGACCAACTTATTTCTACAGGTTTCAACTCCCCAGTGAAGTTCGTAGGATTTTTTTTTTTATTTTTAAAGAAATGGCATTACGTTGAAAAAATTATTTTATTCCAAAAACAGAATTCGGTAAAAAAGGACAATAAAATCGTTAAATTTTAATATTTGAAAATAATCCTACGTACTTCATAGTATTGTTAAGCTACTCAAAAAATTTCAGCCCAATTGTTTAAAAACTGTAGGAGTTAGTTGGTCGCCCGATGGAAAAACAGAAAAAAAAAGGAGTTTGCGATAATCCTGATCTAAGCCGCCTATTTATCATTAAAAAATTTCATATTAACCTATTCTGTTACCTATGAACAAAAAAGAAGCATTAGATTAAGTGCTGTCCCGATTGCTGCTCTCCTTCATTGCATTCCTTATGTTTATTTGACATGGTGGGGCGACCATGTCAAATAAACATGTTTGTTACATATTTTGAATATGTGAATTACAATTCACAGTCCCTTTTTTGGTCAAGAGTCCATAAAACTCTCAATCGAGTTTTGTGTGAGCTGGCTCATTTTACAATGAAATAATGAAACTTGAATTGAAGACGTCAATATTCTTGATCAAAGTTTTGACAGTGACGAAAAAAACAATGTTTAAAATCGGCCTTTCGTAATTGGATAGCTCAAATAACTCGCTACCTCGCTAAAGGAAAGATCTGTTGTAGATGTTGCTGCCCATGTTGTTTACATTTATTTCTATGTTTTTTAAATGTTTAAAATGTAATATCCTTCCTTTTATCAGTCTAAATATTCATACATTAATTAATTTTTTGAAGAAAGACATGATAATCTATCTCCTTGTGTGGCAATTCTTTAGCATATCACAATCGCAACCCTTTTAAACTATTTGCCCTTGCTTATCCACCAATAAATCTACAATAATAATCGTCTACTGCTTATTAATAAAGCAAAATCTGCTTGTGACACATTCACAATCAACAACATCTTGCAACAGTTTCATTGTTCTCAAATATTGTTTCTATTGAGGATTAACTTTGCATGAATCCCACAAAAACAACAACAACAAAAAGGCCACATTCCCTATGGTTCTGGCTGGCTTTGGTTTTGACTCTGACTCTGCTGCTTTATTCTGATCGCCGGCTGTTTGCTTTTGTCTCTTTCGGTTGATTTTAGTCACCCTTTTACAATACACCAGGACATATTATTCCGAAACCCAAGCAAAGGCAAAGCAATGGATTGCTGCCCCCACAACAAACCCCCCACAGAAGTATCGTCCCCCTTTAGGCTATATGAACGGAACGGATACGGATCTGATATAGCTTACTGTATTTCTATACTACCCAAAAGCACCACCACCACCATCATCATCGTCGTCGTCGTCGGAAGGACGAAGAAGTCGAGAGTGTTATGCTTGTATACATTACCGCACACTGTATTATTATGTGATCCGTAAATTCTTATTGTTTTAGCCTCTTGGTACCGTTTATTTGCACCCGGCTCAGAACAGAGCTTGCTTGTTTAGATGCTGTTCAAGTGGGTGTGTGAAGGACTGAAGGTGGAGGGTGTCATGTGGGGGTCGGTTGGGTGGTTGAGTTGAGGTCGCTAGTGGTTCATTGTTTCATTATTGGTGAATCGCTTTTGTCCGGTCACACAGAAAACATCAAGTTTGGGGGTGTGACACATAATGTTCTGTTGGAGAAGACCGAGTGTTGCCAAAGCCTTTGTTTTCGATGAAATTTAATTAAGCTACTTTTGGTTAAACGAAAACTAATGGCATGGATTGGTTTTGTGTGTATTTGGTGTGTTTTGGAACACATATAAGTCATTTGCATATATTAGAATAGGGGATTAGGCGGAGATTGTTTCCTGTGGTGTGGCCGTGTTATTGGTGGTGTAGCCTGTAGCTGGTAGCCTCTGTAGTCTTTAGTCTGTAAACTGATGATGGATACACTTGATGGAGCTCAATTCGAAAGAGAGATATGGTGGTGAAAGTAAGTGTTTTGCTTGAGTGCATCGGTTTTGTTGTTGTGTGTATGATAATTATATGAGTTTGTATGGTCGAGTTAAGCACATATGGGTAATTAAGAGAAATGTTAGGTCGATGTTAAAGGCTTTTCAACAATGCAATGATGCACTAGTTGCAGCAAATGCAGGTGCAAGAGAGAGAAATATCCAATTTTCTAAATTAACTAATAACATTAATTTGTTGAAGTTTTAAATAAGAATAAAGCACTTTGTTTAAAGTTTTAAGTGTTTATATATTAAATTCCATGTCATCAGTTTTAGAATCAGAAACCCAGATTTAACAAAATTAGAAATAAGTGGAAATGTTTAGTCTTTTTCCGTCTTTGGCTGTATCTTGGGAGCTCAGTGTCCTTGTACCTGTTTTTGAAAATTAATAATTAATTCTTTTAATAATTACTAGGGTTTTTACACAAATATTCTCATTGGTAAGAAATCAGTTTGAACCCGAATTCGAGATATAAAATTTTTATTTCCATATCAGTTACGATACCCCATTCTCGGAATCAGGTATGGAAATTAAAGAACTTCTACGTTTATTGTCCGTAGTATGTACATATAACATGCAATAACTACGTACGACAAAACTTTTGTGGATTCTCTTTCGTCATCCACTTCTACATCTCAGATATAAGAAATATAAAAAAAATCACTCATACACCACAGTGAACCAATTGGTAAAATCATTTATAGGGTGTATTATACAAAAGAACACTATCGAAATGACACAATCTTATAATATTAAGAAAATAATATTCACGAACTCTGTAAGGTTGCTGTCGTGGGGTTTGTTCTATATGAATTAAATTATTAATTTTAAAAAATTTTAATTTAAAAAAAAAAATACAATTTTGACGTGGCAAGCACATAATGATTAAGTGACGTATAAGTATAACTCAAACTTATTCTTGTACGCGTGAACGGGGAAGTTCTCTGTCGAATCTGAATAACAAGAGTAAGATCCACTCCTTTATAAAATTATAACAGTGATGACTTCTGGAGATTTTTCTTAAGAGACAGTACTCTAAAAAAATGTTTAGGCTGTGGGGACTGGACCGAGACATACTTCCATGACAGTCCATCATTATAACCAATCAGCCACTGCGTTCTTTATTTTCTAAACAAAAAATAAGTTTTCATCTATTTTTTTAAAATGTTAAGTATTTAACAAATATATATGTATTTAAAAAGCATAAAATGTCATTTCAATATACAAAGCATAATGTATTTTATCACAAATGACTCATTCAATTTATTTAATTACTCTCTGTGACAGAAATCTGAATTAAGAGAAAAAAAATTCAACTGAATTTATTGTTTTTAAATATTTTAGAAAGAAGACATTTTGATTTTGTTTTACCTTTTTTAACGATTTAAAAACCTATGAACTAAGAAAAAAAAACAGACTTATTAAGCTTAAGACTTGAATTATTTAATTCAACTTATTATTTTTAGGATCAATTTACAATTTATATAATGTTGGAATAGATATTTTTGAAATACAGAAATCTTAGTAAAATTTTGAAATGCAGAGTTAATTTTGAATCAGATAATTTTAGATTTTGAAAAAGAGGGCTTTGAATCAAATGACTTTTAATACAGAATATTAGAGTACAAAAATATGTTCATATACGAAATTTTTAATTTACGTATAGAAATTTGGCTTGAAAAAATTAACATTAAAATTTTTGAGTACTGTCAATATTTTTTACAATCACTCTTTCCTATATTACCTCATCCATATACATGTGTATAAATTTTTTTCAAGATTATGTTTAAGTCATTTAACATAATTCTTTGCGGAAAATTTTGTCAGTTGTTGTTTATTCCACAATATTTTAATAGAAGTCTTATCGGTCTATCCCACAAGAAAGAACTAGATTTTGGTGCAATGATGTTGAAGAAAACCAGTCTGTCGGTACCTCTCACAGAACTTTTTTTATTTTACTTTATCTTAAGCAACGAAGCTGATTTCAACTGATAAAATAAAATAATTAAAGCATTTAAATAGTAGGTTATATTTTTGTTTATATTTTTTTATTATATTTTTTAAAGGATTAATAAATTTGTTTAGTTTTTTCTACGAAATTCGTTTTTAAATTGCTGCGATGTATCGATATGAAATTTTTCAATTTTCTTTTCAAAAAACATAAGGGAAATTATTTTATTAATCCTAAAATCCTCGAAAACCTTGATTGACAACTGCCAAATAATGATTTAAACATTATCAAAATTTTATAAATTAAAATTCAAATATTGCCAGAGTTATGTTTTCACAGCTACTAATAGGCACACTTCATAACACAAGGCATATTGTAGGTATTCCATTCAATGTATGTGTTTTTTAAGATAATTCATTTGAGGCACCGGGAAATATTATTAAAAATTCGTGCTTTCAACATTGAATTTAAACTAATTTTCTGCGTTATATTGTTAAAAAAATTATATACCTATTATTCAAAGATTAGTTCAAAAATACTTATGTGAATTATAATCCCAACAAAAATTGAACTGCGTTATTAAAAAAAAAAAAAAATACGTTATGAAGAATGATCTAAGGGAATTTTTCGATGCTGACTCTTAAAGGATCATCAAGTTTAACTTTTTAGGCCAAAGTCTTAACAATTTCCCAAGTTCTATAAATAATTAAGTCAAAATAAAAAGAATTATCTTTTGAAATCATGTAAAATAAAACAGTTTTCAGTTAAATTTAACAAAATTTGAAAATCTCTATCCCTATTTTCATTTGTTCTAAATAAAAAAAAAATCTTGACAAAAATCTCTTATCTTAACATAAATATATGTTAAGTTACACACTCTCATCCATAATAAGCACCAGCACAACAAATCAACGAACCAAAAAGTCCGCACTTCAACAGGATAAACGCTAGCATTTCAAGCAGAAAAAAAGAAATACACTAATGTATATTTACCTACATAGGTACATACATAAAAAACCGTTACATAGATATACATTATATCCTTGGCTATAAAAATATTTTTAGAAACAAAAAAAAAAAAAAAAAACAAATTCATCTAGAAAATCGTCTACCTACATCATCAACAAAAGAACGAACCAACAAAAAAATAAAATAAAACAAAAACCTTTCTCTTCCAAGCAATCCCAACTCACATCTTGCTGTTCTATATCTCTCTTACATACGAAAAGGCAACTTCACAAAAAATAAATAAAAAATAAATGAAATAAAAAAAAAAACAGCCAGCGGACCCAAAAAAAAAGGTACATTATAAAACAAAATCCTGACATGTACTATAAAAATGCTCCACCAAAAAAACGCCATCACCACCCACCACAGAACACACATCTCCTCAACACGTGCTGAGGAGAAGGAAAAAAAAAGTATAGAAAAATCCATATAGACACTCTTCAGTAAAAATCTTCCAACATTATACTTTTTTTTTGTCAAGAAGAAGCAGAAGAAGTGAAAAAAGGGAAGGTAGTCTAGGTACAACGACGATCTTTCTACAGTGATACTGAAAGCAAAAAAAAAGTATAATACGAAGAAAAAAAAAAAAACACTTTAAGCACACGAAGGAAATGAAAGGAAAAATTATTCTAAAAGAGAAAGACAAGAGCAGAGCAAAATGATATAAAAAAAAATAAAACAAAAAAAAAAAAATCAAAAGAAAGAAGAAAACCCAACATAAATCTAAAATATCTACAGACGCGCAGATAAAATCATTCTCAATCTCGAAAACATCAAAATAACCACCACCACCATCGCCCTCGGTGTGCTGATGCTGCCTCCCTCCTTGACTTTTATCACCTCTGATATTCTCTGCACACCAACACCTACACGCGTACAAATTACAATTGCCAACAGCTCGTGAAGAAGAATGGTCTTAGTCCTTTTTTTTCTTCTCTGTGCTTTGCTTTTTCGTTTACCCTGTCTTGCCAGTAAGAAGCTGAACTCAAACTTCTAGAAAAGAAGAAAATTTAAGAAAACAACAAAAAAAAAAGCAAAACAAAATAAGAACCAACAGGACTCTCTTGAGCTGAAGATACAATGAAATTTTCTAACGTACATAAAATACGAAACATACAGCATCAAGGATACACAAGGAGCTCGAACTGCTGCTGCTGCTTCTGCAGAAAAAAAAGGAAACAACCAAGAAAAGCAACAAAATTACCCTCCATTTTCATTAATTCAACAAACCAACCTTCTTTTCCTGCCACCCCTGCCATCCTCTTTCCCCCTCCCCTCATGTCAAAATAAAAAAAAAGGATACAAAAAAATCAACACACAAACTGATTCTCAGCACTAGGTACATACTTACAGTTACAAATCGAACTACGAAACGGCGGCGGCACCTCATCCTCCTCCTAACAAAACACATTTTCCATTATCCTTCATTCTTCACAAGCACCGGCAGAGAAGAAGACTATATAGAGAGTCAGAGCTGCCAACTAGCAGGACACTAGCACTGGCACCCAAAGAAACACACAAAAAAGAATGATGACTACCATCCAAACCGAACTGAATGTGAAACATACTGTATCCTCTATCACACTGCTAGCTGCAGAAAAAAGGACATTGATATAGAAAGATAATACTTACATACTACAACAAACCATCCTCATCCTCGCCCCCCCCCCCCACAAAACAAAACACATACAACGCCATTCCAAAACTCAATCCCATATTAAATAATCTACTCTGATGACGCAACAATGACAACAACATTCAACCCAACATACACGGACAGGATAACGAAGACGACAACGAAGAAAGGACGACAAAGTTAAAATACGAAAAAAAAAAAATCCCAAAACCCACCATCCACCCACAAAAAGCAAAGCAAAAGCAGAAAAAAACAAAAAAAAACCTTCGAAGGACTCATAAAAGTCCTGAATGTATAAGTGGCGACCATAAAATATAGGAAGGGGGTCGAAACAACTCCTCAACAACTCCAACAATAGTCAAACACAAAAAGACCAAAGAAAAAAGGACAAACTCAGCAAAGTAGCAAAAAAAAAAAAAATAAAAATAAAAAAAAAAAAACAACAAGAAAATAAAAGAAAAAAATATACACAAAACCCAACAAAGAAAGAAGCATAACCTAAAATATTCCCTCTAAGAAGGATAAAAGTCACCCAACAACCACCATTGCCACCTTCGTTCTTCCTCCAGTCAGTCCCGTATTTATATTACCAATTCGTTTATACGTTTCTTTAGCCAAAGTTATAATACACACAGTTAAACATACACAGTGAGAAGATCCGGTGCGGTGGTGGGGGAAGGGTAGATTGTTGTAGATTGACTCTTCTATACCAAACCATGTTGCCACCGTATCCATCTCAATGTCGTCCTTTTTCGCCAGCCATCGCACCGTTGTATACACACAGTCTACCCCAAAACGTCGTCCTTTCTGATTCCACATCCCATGACAGGACAAAAAAAAAAAACAAAAAAAAGCAGAAAAAATAAAAAAAAAAAATCAACAACCAAAAACGAAAGGAAAATCTACAAAAGGACAAAATGACAATCCTTGTGCACATTGTACTTAGCCACCTTCTTTTACACCCTCCTTCTCATGCTGCTTTTCGAATCGCATAGAGTATATCTTTTCGCTGTGTGTATGTGTGTTTGTGTTCATTTATCTAGATCTATCTATTCATGTGGGGATTGTGAGTTGTCGGTGGCCCTTTCCACCTTCCTTTCCAGTTTCTACCACCCCAAAACTTGTGTTATCCATGAAAATTCAATATGGTAACGCTTTTGCTTTAACGGTTTTTTCATGACCTCCTCTCTGTCGTATAGTCAGTCAGTCGTATAACGGTGATGGTGTAGCGTATGTATGGTAGCTGTCCGCCTGTCGCCTGCACCCTCCATCCGCCCTTACCCATTCACTGTCAATTTAGACTTTCATCACACACAACAACCTATACACACACATACAACCAGCCAGCGCCAGCAGAACACTGCCAACGAGAAGAGAAAAAGCTGAACGAACAAACGAGCGAGGTATAGCTGGCTGTCAACCAGTCGAGTCAGTCAAACCACCCTCACTCACAACCCCACCCCCCATTTATACATTTTTACTCAAACCTCTGTTTATCACACCACCCGCACTTCAGCTAACCACTGACATTATTATGAACAGCATAACAATGGATAAGAGACTAGAGTGAGATAGATAGCGAGAGTTGGTTTACATGAGAGGGTGGTAAAGAGAGACAGGTATGCCAAGAGTATCATTGCTCTAAGGACCTTTACAATCAGAAACACAAGCAAGCACAATTCTATAGTACACGATGCGAGATTGTTGTTGGGTGGTTTTCGCTGGATTTTGCAATGTTTTTGCCTCAGGAGAGACAAAGAGAGAAGAGAGGAGAGCGAGGCAGCGACCAACATACCAACGTAATATACGATTAAAAGAGATGTGTGTTTTTCCATAGAGTGGGGGGAGGATGATGGGGGTGAAATGATGTGATGTAGGTGGTGTATAAAGATGAGAGGAATAAGGGAATAATTTCGCACCGTAAAAGAGGGCCATTAGTGTTGTCGTGGTGTTAGTAAAGGGCAAATAGTACTATATTTAGTGTTGGAGTACATTTTAACTAAGAAATCCTCACGTTGGGCGCCAGTTATTAAAATAGTTCCTTCAGTAAATTAATGTATTTTTTGAAGTGAATACTATTGGGTATCCGAAATAGAAATTGAGATAGAAACAGAATAGAATAAAAACCTTCTTTGATGTATTGTTGAATTAAGGTCCGGCGTCACTTATAATTATTTTGTTATCTAAAAGCCCGTCATTGGCAATACTTTTGTATCATTATTTATATTTTTGTCTTAATTGGCTTTTGTGAGAAAAGGTTCACGAATGGGTCCCATTATTAATAGAGACGGCTGAAGACATTGCAGAAGTAACACAATTAATTGGTTTGTACTCGTGAGTGACATTTTTTTTTTTCATTTTAAAGATTAAAGATTTATTTAAATGAAACCATGAAAACAACACAAATTTAATCTAGATTTTCGTCTTAGAATAATTATAACAGGAAATAAATTTGAATTCGTTACAAATTTAACTTACATACATTGACGTTTCGAAATCTTAGCTATCGAATTATTTAAAACTTTTCTACAAGCCAATGACTAATAGTAACACAAGAAAATCTTTTATGAATGTCTCCTTGAAGATAGTAAGTCCTCCGTTCGGCGCCATACAAAATTGTGCACTTCATAATAATTTATTGATTGAATGCTGTCTTGATTAATGTAATTACAAGCCAGTGATAACTGGTACAAGGTTTGGACAACGTCTTTTCAGGATGAATTCCTTTTAAAAGACCCAGTCTCGCGTGGGGCGCCAACACAATTCATTTGATAAAACTAATTTGTGTCTTGATTTGTATAGCTGCATGCCAGTTCATGCTGATAAAAAGTTGGATGAACGAAATTTATCAATGGATCTTCCTTTAAAATAGGAAGCCCTGCGTTGGGCGCCATTTAAAACATATAAATAATTAAATACTGCTCTGATTGGCAAATTCACATGCCAGTAATAGAAGGAGTAGAATTTGTTCAATTTAAAAAAATTGAACTAATTAAAAAACAAAAATGTGCCGCGTTGGGCGCCACTATATCTCTATAATTTTTGCACGCTAAGTAATAAATTGTAAGGGATACAGACTTGGAAAGAAATCAATAAACATTAACTGGAATATCTTAAAACTACTTCGTCACTCCTCTCTTCTCAGAAACGGAAACATTTTCCAACTCTTGAAACACATTGGCAACACCAAATCCACATAAAACTCTGCAATTTAATATTAATGATGCTCTCTGCCTGAAGTTCTTCAATGTGCGCTTTTCGCCTGTTTCACAATCTGTCCACCCTACTCGCCCACCCTTACAGCAACAAACAAACAACTCACAAAACAACAGAAAATACAAAAAAAAAATCAACTTCTTCTCTCTGTATTAGTCGTCCTCGTTATTTATTTTCTCCATGCTTCTACTGTGGCAATATACATTCAGCAACTTTCAACCCATGCTTGATAGTAAAAAAAAAACAACACAACTTAACAGTTTACCTACTATTTTCTGGATACCAATCCTGATCGACTGGTACTATCCCGCAATTTGTTTTGGTACTCAGTGCAAAAAGTTTCCAAAAAATAAAAAAAGAAAATTGTTCGGGTAGAGAAAACAAAACAAAAATGTTAGTTCTGGGCACAAACCGAGGTGAAGACGACCACCGGAAGTGGGATGATGGGGGTTGATGATGATAGCAAGGGATTGGCTGATATTTCCTTCGTCACACCACCACCAATACCGCCAACAGCAACGGCCACCATCAGGCCCCGTGCCACCATGCACCCTGTCACATGGTGGTGGTTTGGTTTAACTTGTTCGCGCTTATTCATTCATCATAAAACGAACAGAGGGCGCAGGGGCTATCATTTCGTTGTCGTCGTCCTGTTTGTTTTTGTTGTTGTTATTGTTGTTATTTCTGTATGTACATTGTATAACAGTGCGATACAGAAACCGGTTTATGTTGAATTTGGTGGTTTAACCAACGTTATGACTATTAGTTTATAATGGTGTAAAAGGTGAGTCCTGGCTTGTTGTTTGTTTCCAGAGGAATTGCCTTGTTTTATTATTTTTGTTGATTTTTGGAGGGTGGCAGTTGGTTTTTTGAATATTGACGTATTCACAGTTAACCCCCAGAGCATTTCTGTTAACTCAGCTGTACAAAACATTTGGATTTAGGTATTCACCGGATTTTTATGACCTTTTTTTTCTATATTCAGGAAAATCACACACAAATGGCAGGAAAACTGGACACTGTGTTGGTTGTTCCTGAAAAACATACAAAAACAAAAATAAAAAAAAAAAAATAAATAGAAATGAAATAAAATGAAGTAGATTTGTCGGAAAAAAGGATAAAATATAGGACAGCACACATCTCTCTATGTCTATACTATACGCACTCGGACTAGAAAAAAAAACAAGGGTAGTTTATAAATTCATGCCATCATCCATATGAAATGGGGAAAAAGAATTTTCCAAATCAATGGAAATTTTTGAAAATATCCACACGAACATGGGGGAGCGCGGGTATGGGAGAAGACTATTCTACTGCTAGAGGAAAAAAAGGACCTGTTGGTCAATGTGGCATTTGTGTGTTTGATTTTTATGAGATTTTCACTCAGCAGGAGTTTTGTATTGCTAAAATAAAATAAAAATAAAAGTGTGAGCGAGCCATTGAGGTAGTAAGAGATGGAGAACGAATTGATTGATTCCTATAAAGGGCGAATTATTATATTCTGAACGTTTTAAGGCATGTCCGACATTTATTTGGAAATAGCTAAATTTATATACATTTTTCTATATGTATTGTATACATAATTTGAGGCTTTTAGTTTGAGCACTTTGGATGGAAAAAGACAAATCTTTAAATGGGTTTCGATAGATCTTTTGATTAAATTAATTACATCAAGGAACTTATAATAGGAATCCCATTGACAACAAAATGGGGATGATACTACACTTTTAGATACTTGAATAAAGTTACTGCTTTCATGACAAGGGTTTTTTTTTCATCTTGTTGTATTGTTTGTGTTATACAGAAAAGGAAAGAAAACCAGCGACCCATGATGGGCTAAATTAACGGGTTTGAATTTTGCTTAGTGCCTACCCTATATTTTTGTTTTATAAATTAACTGTCTTAGAATTTGTATATCTACTTTTATTTTTCAAACTTAAAGGTTCAAGCAAAAACAAATAAAAAAAAATCCAAATAAAAATTATATTTCCTTATGCCTGCTTGTCGAGTAGGGTACAAATTTATCAATGAAAAACATGAAAAAAATCGAAATATTGTTTCAAGTTTTTTTTTTTTTTTTTTTTTTTTTTTTTTTTTTTGACGGGAGGAAATCTTCAAAAGACACTTGGCAGTATTCGACACCAAGTAGTGTGGGACTCTTAACCACTAAAACCACCTCTTTATCAGGACCAATCTTGAGAGATCGACAACAGATTTTTCTTTCTTAACTTTGTAAAATCACTTTGGGGGAAGTTTAAACTTTTAATACTTTCCCATGTTTTTTTAGACCATAAGCTCATGAGGCTTGGTTCTTCTTAATCTCCGAACATGGTTTCTAGTATTCAAGACGGACACCATTTCAGAATTGGTATGACATTGCAGTCTCTGATTATGGGATACAGCGTATTTTTTAACAACTTCTGTAACCGTTTCTATTTGTAAGTCACGATGTAGATCGCTATTTCTTATGTACCAAGGTGCATTAACTATTCCACGAAGGACTTTGTTTTGGAATTTTTGGATGATTTCGGTATTTGTTTTCTTTGTACAGCCCCATAATTGGATACCATAGGTCCAAACAGGCTTTAGTACTTGATTATACAGCATTATTTTGTTTTGGGTTGATAAATCAGAGTTGTTACCAAGTAACCAGTACATTTTTCTATATTTCAAGTTTAGTTCTTCTCTTTTCTTTTTGATGTGCTCTTTCCACTTTAGCTTTGCATCCAAAGTCATTCCAAGGTATTTGGCCGTATTGGCGTAAGGTACAGCTTGATTATTAATGAATATTGGAATATTGTTTATCTTTTTATTTGTAAAGTTTATATGTGAAGATTTTGTTTCATTGAGTTTGATACGCCATTTTTCGGTCCAATCTCTGACTGTGTCGACGGCATATTGCAGCTTTACTGCTCCCCTAGAGACACATTTGTCGGGTACCAAAATTGCGGTATCATCTGCACATCTGTTTCAAGTGCCTCTACATTTTGCATTCGCTGTTTTATGGTTTTTAAAACCCTTCACTTATCTGGGAAATTCTCATTACACGATATATGACCAAATCGGAACTTGGATTTTATCAGTTTTATTAAATGAGACCTGAAATAATATTTAGTGTATCAATATTTAATGTACAATAACAGGTGGAAAGTTACCCAAAATCCCCTTATTCAATTTTTTAAAACTGCTTTTTAACTTTGTTTAAGTTAGAAAAAGCCATGAGTTATCAAGTTGATTAACTTGCTTATTTGTTGGTATGACATAATTTTACGTTTTTTTTAGTGATAGATCGAAGTTTGAAGTTTTTTTCTGAGGGAGGCTGATTTGGATTTAGTACCAAAACAATCAAATATCTATACAAATTATGTTACACTTATGACATTCGGTATAAATGTTGCATTTAAAGTTTAAACAGTCTGAGTGTTAACTGATTTCATTTTCAAAACTAATTTATTTTTTGTCAGGACAAAAAAACTAAAAAAAAAAGTATTGAATTATATTAGTGCCATTCACTAATTAAGTAATTAATTAATTTAAACAAAATTGAAGAGAAGGTTATTAACTTACCATGTTACTTTTTAGTGTAAGCGTTGATTTTTAATAATTTTGTGTATATGCTATTTCAAGTTTTTTGTTTGTTGAAAATTTCCCCTCCTGGCAAAAATAGTTTGTAAAATACAATTCGATTTATGTTAGATAAGACAAAAGCAAAGTTGATTCACTAGTCTGAAACAAGAAAAACAACCCTTCGTTATGGGAGGGATAAGGTATAGATTTCTTCTGCATTAAACAATTTTTTTTTTTCAACTGAATGCATAATAACGTGTCAAAATTTTAAATCGATTGCCAGTGGTCAAAACTTTAAAGCTCAACTAACGCTATCAAATTGGGTGCCCCTCATGACTTCAAAACTACTGCAAAGATCCTTTTAGGACGCTAAGCCGTTTTTTTGTGCCAAAATTATGTTTTTCCCTTCAAAGTGTTAAAAAAAAGTGTAAAACGGAAATTTCAAAACCCTCCCAGCGTTACCTAGAAAGAACTATTATTTGGAAATTAATTCTGACTTTTTGATTTTGATGCTGGCCATTGCCGTATTTTTTAATATTCCTTCATGAAAATTTTACATGATATTCTTTGAATGTCATTTTTCAATGTGCCATTATTTTTAATGAATTGAAAAAAGCCACAAAATGATTTCTAGGTACTAAATAAGATTGAATGGAATTGGTATCAAATCTAATAGATATTTAAATTGTGCAAAATAGATCCGTAGAGATTCTATAAGCAAATGCCCTACCCCAAAATCGTATTTTATGACAGACTCGTGACAGTAAAAAATAGCCTATTTCAAATAAAGTCAAGTTTACAATTTTATCAGTTTAACTATTAACAAATTTTATTTTTATCATAATGAAATTCTTTTTAAATAATCTAAATGCTGTAATTTGAAAGAGAAAAAATCAATTCATTGAAGAAGTGCCCCTAACCCGTTTTTCGGAAAAAATATTATATTTTTGATAAAATTAAAAAATTATTTTCCTAAAGACGAAAAAAAAATTATATATGTATTTGATAGGAGCTTCCGTTAATGATGGTTCACTATTTTTTTAAGTCATTTATTATTTAAGTGGTATATTAAAAATTTGTATCAAAAACTTTTTTTTTCAAATTCTGCTCCTATATTGCAGAATTGTATTCTTTTTTGCAACTAGTAACTCTGAAAGTAAAGGTCCCATAAAAAATGATAAATTTTCAATTAGAAATTTCTATTCAAATTTTCTATATGCGAAAAGTCGTTCACGACATACTTAGAGTCACGTATTTTTCAAAATAGTAGACCAACCACTGAACAAAACACTGTATCCAAACTGGAAAATGTTTTTTTTGCAAAAAGTTTTTTTTTACAAAAATCGAAATTGTAATTTATAAATAAAAATGTCAACTCCCCTCTGGTCATAGTTTTTCTGAGTCAAATTGTGTCTCTAAGTCGAATTCTGTTTACCTTTAAATAAATTAAACAAACAAAATTGTAAAAATCTTTAACTCAATTTTGCCAATTTTTTAAACCACCAGTATTAAAAGTATATTCCAAAAGTTAAATAAAACTTGGATGATCTTTTTATTCACTCTGTCAGCGAAACTTCATTACCCACCGAAAAATTCCCTAATAAATTAAAAAACCTAAAATATTTATTTATCAAGCATTCTTTGTGCCCGTTAATGTGCTTGTTGTGTGTAATTTAGACCTCCCATCGCATTGCTTTCACCATATAACCCACTCAATTAACCTTGCTGCTTCCATTACTATGCCATCGTACAACTGTGTTCGACACATAAATCTAAGCTATTTTTTTTTTGTCATTCTCATTTTTATCCTTTTGATGACTCCTGTTTTAACGAATTTTATAGGTATCTACATATAAAAGTATTAATAATAAAGGTTAGTAATGGAGTCCTAAATAAAAAAAAGGAAATTGATGGTTATATTCCGCTTTGCGTCCGTAATATCATTTGACTTAATATTAAAATCTGAAAAAATAGCAGTTCCATACAACCAAATCGAATCCTTTATTTAATATCACTTTTAACAAATTATATTCCTTCGTATTTGGTTGTTCTTTTTTGTGGCTTTCCCTAAATACATTATCATTTATACTTATGCGCATATATATGGCAACTGTGACAGAATATGTGTGGAAAATTAATAGAACGTATTTATTTAACTACACCCCCGTCATCCCCCGTCAGATTCCACATTCCATAACACGCACGTCGCACGCATTTTGATAAAGTAGCAAAAGCTTAATGAAAATGTCAACGAAAATTTCCACCCAACCAAATAGGGTATAGTCAATCGCGTATACAAAAGGGGTTAAAGTGGAAAAAAAAGAACACATTTTCAGCCCCGAATACAAATACAGTATACTTGTATCGAAGGTATATTGAATTGAGGAGTTTATTGACAACTCTGCGTGCATATACTGTTTGTTTTTCGAATAAATAATCCAGCAGTTCATATTATCCGATATATCCTTTTTTTTTGTGTTTGATTGATTTTAATTTTTTTTTTGTTTTGTTTTTGATTTTATTTATTATTTCTTTTTTTTTGTTGCTGTTGTCGTGTTGACTTTGGCTTTCGGGCGTTTCCAGTCTATCACATATTGTACAATATGTCGGTCAAAAGTGTTGACCGAAAATTCGGACTAATTTGATGGTCGGGTCGGTGTTTTTTTTTTGGCTTCGAAATATGTACATTTGTGTATAATATTGAATCCTCGAATCCTCCAGCTATGCGGCATAAAAAAAAGTGTATGTCCTACATTTCGATAGTTAGCTCTATATAAGTTGATGATGGTGATAAATCGATTGATTCTATACTAACGAAACCTATGAGCTATGACTTATTATAAATATGCTGTTGTTTGTGTTTTGTATGTATTTTTTTGTTTAGTTTTTTGTTTTGACCTATATATTTAGAATGGTTATAGTTTTTTTTCCAGGTCATCATTATAGAAAAAAATAGTTGAATAATTAAATTTTTGTTTGGTATAAAGTTAAGCGTATTAATTTTTTTTTACTGATTTAGTTGAGATAACATTTATTTTATGGTGTTAATTATTGAATATTTCTTTAATAAACATTTGGATTATGGAATTTTTGGCAGTTATTATACTGTGTAGTTATTTGAAGAAATAACAAATTTATCAAATTTAAGCTTTTTCATTACATTGTATAAAACGAATTTATTTAATCAATCAAAAGAATTCCTTTGATATGAAATTGTGATCTTTGTTTTGACCTTGTTAGATTTTCAACTACGTGAGGTTTCCGTGTATATTCTTTTATACATAATTTTCATGCTTTTTAGTTTCAAAATCATTTGCACAATATTTTCTTGACAAAAAAATTAATGAAATTTAGCAAATTGGAACATATTTTGAGGTTTTAATATCTAAAAAACGTAACGTCGTATATTTTTGTCTAAGTTCGGATTCAAATTCAGCGTATCAAAATCTCTTAGAAAAGTATAATTTCGTTAAACAAAAAATTAAGTACTAATCTATTTTTAGTTTTTTTTTTTAATCTTTATATTAAAACATAGTTGGCAATAAAATAATGCCCTAATATCATTTTTTTTTAACGAACATTGAAAGAAAAGTTGTCAAAATTGTTTGCCAAGATAGCACATTCTTTAAGTATAACTTTTAAATTTGGCACAAAAAGAAAATCTATTCAAGTCATTATCTTGACGCCAAAAGGCACATTAAAATAAATAAATAAGTAAAAGCACCACTGTGCAGCATGTAAAGAACTAATTTTTAAAACTTCGTATTTTTAACTAAGTGGGTCAAGATTTTAGGATCAATCCGGCATTTTGATAAGTTCATTAACAATGTTCAAGGCCAACTACTTGTGGAATACGACGAAATTCTTCATAGACAGTATTGTGACGGACTTTTGAATGAACAATTTCCAAGGCTTCACTGTCCAATAGCTTCATCTAACCTAAGCGAAGTAGCTGACGCCGCAGTCGGAGAAGTTAATAAGGCGGCTAAATCCTCCAAAAAGGGAAAAGCTGTTATGCCAGACGAAATACCCTCACAATTTTGGAAAAGGATGGGAAACATCGAGCTAATGGCTTATGATTCTTTTCTAAAAGTTTATACAAGGTGATCGTATACCTAATCAACGGAGGGAAAGTTCTCGTCTTCTAATCTACGAGAAGCTGTGATAATTACCGTTCGATCATGCTGATGTAACCAGACCATGAAGATCATTTTATGAGTTTTGGGTAGCCGGCTACGATAATTGCCAGCTTGAAGTCAAAGTGACGGACCCAAAAGTGCATCAGTAATTCATTTGTGACAATAAAGCCATCATAAGTAAAGATCTGATATCAGTGCAACGAGCGGTTGAAGTATGGGTGGGTGTTCAGGAAGGATATTAGTACCACACAGAATACCGATTTTGCTAATTTTCTGATCCACACTTCTATAGATTCTATGATAAATAGCGGAGCTGCCTATCATGAAGCAAATCAAAAGCAATTAGTTGGCATTAGAAATGGAACAGTACAAAACTGGTAGACATGCCGCCGATTTCTGGGGCCAACCCTGAAAACCCCATAGGCGGATCACTTGTGTAAAGCATATATGTACATGGGAGAGTTATGATCTCCTTCACATCGAGTTCTTATCAGTGCCAAATAAAAAAAGAAGTTAGACTATCAGTGGATTAACAATGAAGTACTATTATATAAAAAGGTATTGAAACAACCTTCCATTTGATACCAAATACTTGGAATTTTTTCCTTTATATCTGTTCGGTGCAATTTTGTGCTGTAAAGCAAATTTTTATGTCTTTACTTTTGTGAATGTTTAATATAGCAATTTTTATGGTTTAAACTTTAGACTAAGTACTTTTCCAAGAAATTTACTATCTATTGATAATTCGAAATCGCATTAGTCGAATGATCATGAATATGGTTGTTTACAGTAAAATTTTCAAAAGAATTTATTAATTTTTTTTGTTTATTTATTCGTTTGTTCTGATTGATTTTATTAATATTTATGGGATTATTTAATTCATCCTTTATCATTCCTTTGAGTTGTCGACTACCAACTAAATTAAATCTACAATTGGATATAATTAAACACACACTTATAACGAATTCCAGCCATATCAAATAACACATGCGTTTATTATTAATTACTTTTACAATTTAACTTATAAAAATATTTATAAATCTCCCATCACAAATTTTAATCCTCCCCTATTATATGAATAAATCGACTTTTTTTTATATTTAATTCTCAACGCATGCTTTCGAGTGAATTTTCATTTCCCAAGAATTGTGTTTCAATTAAATTGCTTCACCCACTCCCATCTCCTCTACAACACACCAATCGATACTGATTATCTTCCCAAAATTAACTGTCTACACTCACCCTGGTCAAAGTTCACTTACTTAACAAATACTACATTCCAATTTCCACCTCCCTCAAAAAGCAATGTGAAACATTGAAAAATATGTCATCAGTCATTTGGTCGTCGTCGTTGTTATACTGGTGTGTGCGTGTGTAAGAGATTAGAATTTTTTTTGAAAAGGAAATTATATTGTCCTTCGGATTTTATTCTGCAAAAAACACAAAAAAAAAAAAAACAAAACGAGCAACAGGAAAAACATTAAAAAAAACATGTGTGCGTGAGAAAATCCTCCATGAAATTTTTCCAAACGCCAGCGTAAAGTTAAAAAGAGCCAGCGAACAACATCACCCACCCCTGCCTTTAGGGATATTCCTCACATACACCCACATGAGGGTAATTTAACTGAACTCACGCACTTTACCCAACTGCGTAGGAACAAAAAAAAAAAAAAAACTACATACACATACCTACATCTGACACAATAACAGCTTTAACCAACCAACCACTACAACTAACATCAACGTCATCATTACCATCATCCCTGGGCTGAATTGGGTTCACATTTCTGGAAACCAGGTCCAATCATGTGGGCTACCACCTACCACCGAGGAGAGGACCAAAGTACTCGGGCTTTATAATACAGTGGCAATGGCAGCCTGAGCTCGTGGCGCCCCTCAAGTAATCTGACCCAAATTTTGATGAGAAATGGAAACAAAACTCAGTTCTGTATGGATTCTGAAAGAGGGAGGGGGTGTTTGATGGTAGTGGCTGTACACACATCAGCATCCAAGTCATCATCATCGCTACTTGCTGAGTAGTATTCATCAGAATTATTGCTCTTCCTTGTATCATTTGGGGGTTGAAAAGTTGGAATTTTCGAATGAAATAAATTAGATACGACAAACACACACGAAAGGACACAAAAGGAGGCGATCATGGCGATGGGGATTGTTTTGTAGTGTGTTTTTTTTTTTTGTTCTCTGGCTTTTTGTTGCTGGTTTAAATTGTATTGACGGACGGACATACGCATGGTCATCGATTTGTTGATAGCTTGGGTTGATGATGATAGGATTTGTTCGAGATTATATAGCAAATGAATTTTGAAATTGTAGCCAGGGTTCGTAGATCATTCCAATAGGAGTAGATTTAATACTATTTTTTAAATTGGATAAAAATAGCACTTTACAACCTTTTACTCAATTTTATATAAATTTTCCAGGACATCCATTTGCATTTAGTAAAACACTTTGAGAAAAATGTCAATTTTTAAAATGTGCTATTTACTAAAATTTTGATTTCTTCTACAAAGTACGAAAAAATGTTTCAAGTTATCCGAACCCTAATCCAAATTTATCGTTGACTGTTGAAAAGCTAAAAGATGCGGGAGTAAGTTAAAACAAAAATGACAATTCCGCATCTCTTAACCATTTAAAGAGGACTTAGGGGAATTGCAGTGTGCTGTCATGTGATTTCAATTACTCATTCAATTCGTTTTTCTGTATTTTTTTTATTATTATTATTTCAATTCCCTAGTGAGACATTTTTCAGCTTTTTAAGTTTCTTTCACTTTCATTTTCTTTTTGAAAATTTTTGTTTAAAAAGAACTTTAGAGTTCGTGCATAGGGTTATTTAATTTTCAGATTTATAAAACAGGGAAATTTTAGTTGAGGGTGTTTTTTTTTTGCGTTATTGCTTTGGTATGATTGAACTGACAGGGATGAATTGTAAATGGAGTTTTAGGAAACACCATTTTATTTTTGAAGTGCGTGTGTAAGAGGATATTGAATGTACATTTTAATAATAAGATACACTTGTGTAAGTCGGGAAGAAAATCGATTAAAATGGGTAAAAACTGAATACAATTTGAACTTTTGAATAGAACATCCGATTTTATTTATTTTTAAATATATGAAAAAGTTTCGAACGAAACAATGAAGACAAGGAAGTTTATGTTGTTATAGTACCTGCCTTTAATAATTTTGGCTCATTTATTTATTTCGAAATCAATACCAGAAATTGTCGTTCAGCCGATCAGAAACCTGAAGAGATGCCTGATGCCCCTTCTTTTGAAGCGTCGACGTCACTGCCTTCGTCGGAGAATGCAGCGACAAGCTTTTTCTGTGTGGAGGGGTGTGCTCGAACAGTATCCAAATTCGGGACGGCAGCATATGTCTCCCAGGTTTGTGAAGTAGATAAATCCCAGATTGTTGAAAGGATTAGTCTGGTCACTATCAGACCGACGATTACTCATCTAAATCATGCTCGTCGTGGCAGAGTAGGTTAGGCTAGTTGCTTAGAACAATAAATTGGAGTTCGGTAGGTCGATGCAAACTTTTGAATATTCCAAATCGGATTGCGGCTGGTTGATTTTTTTATAAGTCCCTGCTCGGGCGCCAAAATGTGATGTTTAATTCAAAAGACTGAGGTATGGGACTGAGGAGAGCAAGACAAAAGATAAAACTCATCAAAAGACTGAGGTGTGGGACTGACTGAGGAGAGCAAGATAAAATGGGTACTGCTCAGAAATAAGACACTTTTTGGGGCAAAATTGGATGAGATTATGTTCTATGGAATATGATTTTTGCATAATATTTTCAATAATTTTCAAAATATTAATAAAATACAAAAAAACGGGAACCTTTACCTCTCTCAAGCCTACGGCTTACTACTAATATTTTCTAAATAAAAAAATAAAAAAAATAAAAGACTTCATCAGATTTCCAGATAGAGTTAAAGGTTAGTTGGCACAAGACAGCCATTTGCTCAAATATCTTTCAATATTTAAAAATTTCAAATTCAAATGAAAAATCATACAACATTCAACTTTAAATTCTGTCACCATGTGGGTGTAGTAATTCCACTTCAACCATAATTATAAACCAATTTATTTAAGTTAATTTCTACCCTCCTGGTTAAAAAAAGAGACTGACAAAAATTGAAACGGATTTGTCAAAAAGGCTTCCCTTTGGCAATTTGTTATCCACTCTCGTAAACCGTAATCACCTAATTCGACCTCCTTCTTTAATGACTCACTTCATATATGTTTCGGACTTCTTATGTAGGTATACCAAATATAAAGGTATAAGAAGCACTGCATGTCCGAAGCTCCCCCGAAGGAATTGAAATTTATTGCTATAATTAAATTTGATCGCTAGTTGTCGAACTACTTTTCGAAAATCATTAAAAATTTACACGAAATATACTCCTAAAATCGGTAGCCTCACCTCTCGGGTAGTTCTAATTACCGACTGAGCTTAACAAGCTGATGTTGTTGTTGGTCTTGTTGTTGCTGCATGGCGCTTAATGTATGCCGCTACGGCATCACTTGCCTTAAGTAATGACCGGGGTCGTTGGTCTTAATGTCTTATTAAATGACTTGGGCGCGCGATCTTTAAGAAAGTCTCCATGGATTGAATAGAGAGACCATTGTCGTTGGTTTTATAGTCTTCGGTATAATATACAAATGTATTGGTGCAACCTGTCAATGCGTTTACCAGTGTCATTTAATTTAGTGATACGATTTTGAATAAATTTTTAATTTGCCAACTAAATAAAAATAATATAACAATCTCTTGTGGTTTTCGTTTTTAATGTTTTTTTGCAGTTCATTTTCAGAACAAGGGGGACGACATAAGAAAATAAGCGATAAAGCCACAAACACATGTCCCCTGTGTGTCACATGTGAAACAAGCCATGAGGTGACCATAACATTTTTTTTTTTTTTTTTTTGATTTTTAAGAAGTTGACATTGGAAAGTTCCATGACAATTATTATTGGCATTTTTATAGAAACCTTATATGATATTGAATTTTATGGAAATGAATTATTTTTGGTATGAATTGCTTGTGTGATTTTCTAAGCTGAGAAAAAAAATAAGGAAATGGTTTTCAGTCAAATCCGTTCTCATCAATGACGGATTTGGTTCTCGGAAACAGTAAACAAAAAATCTATATTACTATAGAATCTTTTAAGGAATGATTCAATAGTCATGATAAATATGAAGCCGGCATGACTTTTGCCTCTAATTTTTCACTCATTCTACGATCAATGATCAGCAGAATTTTTAAAATTTCAGATCAGCAAGTTCAACCTTAAATATCTCGACTAACCCATGAATGATAGAATAAGCTTTTATACCAAACTCATTACAGTAGGTACACTAGGGCTGAAAATGAGCAATTCCTTCTACAGGACACGTACAGTACGTTTGGTATAACCGTTGATTTTTAATATTTTTTTTTTCCAAATTAAGTCATTTTTTTTAAATTTTTTTCTTGCCTTCACTCAACCTATACGCTCTAGATTTTTGGTACGTTCCTCCAGTATATCGTTCCTCTCAATGGATGCCAACCCAAAAATCACGTTTCATAGCTTTGTTGTTCATAACAACTCTGGTTTTTCCTAGCTTCGGTTTTTCATAACTTCGGTCTTTCATAACTTCGGTTATTCGTAACTTCGGTTTTTTGTAACTTCGGTCTTTTATAACTTCGGTTATTCGTAACTTTGGTTTTGCATAACTTTGACGCGCGTAACTCTGACGCGCATAACTCTGGTATTCATAACTCCGTTACCATTTCCTTCGATTGGCATACTCTCAACTCCTTTTTTTAATCAGGGTACTTTGAAGAAGTAAATAATTTCTAATTAAGTCTTCAAGCTAAAAAATGTCTCTTACTTAATTAGTGGGTATGAATGAACATAAACTCATCTTGATAAGGTTCCTCGAAGATTTTCTATTGCATGCAAATCCGGGAAAGCTTCGGGCTATTCGATAAATCTTATATTTTTGAACTATCCCATACACTGCTAACTGATTCGAATTGTCTAATTATCTTGTTAAAAGTTATAATAAAATAGTAAATATTGCCTCAAAGCTTGTTGACAAGTTCCCCTAGAGTTACTAGTGTAGGTAACGTTACTAATTTTTGTCAAAGCATTCCTTATGATTAGGAACATACTAACAAATTAACTTAACAGGATTCCGTTACTTTCAAGACAAATAACTCTCAAAATCTAACCACAGGTACAATATCCTAATAAACAATGTGCACAAAAGACTTGCCATACCAAACAATCTGAATATCATCGTAATTGCAAAGCACTTGCCGAAACTTCCTTAATTTGCTGCAACCAATAAAAAAAAGATCCACATACAAAATTTTAGTGTGAATATAGAGAGAAAGAAAACATTTTTTAGCTTGAAATTTGACGATAACGCGATGGATAGAGTGTTATAGTTTTTTTTTTTAATTCTGTTTATTATATATCTTACATTAATAGAAGCAATTAAAACTCTTCATTGTTTTTAATCCGATGATGGCACTGTCAATATTATTTTGAATATCTGAATCCTTGAAGGACATTGATATCCTTCAAAGTTAATAACAAATGGTCACCTTAGCAAAAAAACCTTCCTCAAACAGGAACAACAAAAAAAAGTGATAGTAGTTAGTTTCCGTATCAGTGTGTATGCAGTGCATGTTCCGACAACGTATGCTAAGTCAAAGCTATACGCTAATTTAAAATGTGCAACCATCGGCAGCGACAGCAGCAGCAGCAGGTGAATAACACAGTTATTTGTTTTTTTTTTTTTTTTATATATATTTTTTGATATTTATATAATTTTTTGTTGTTTTGTTTTATTTTGCTTACGTGCTCTGCGCAAGGTGTGTGTGCAGGCAGCAGAGTTACAAGTGGTACATCAGTGAGAGGGTCCGTTCCCCGCCTTGTGTATATCTTTTGATTAAATATAATTTTTTTGTTCGCTTCGGTTTTAGAAGGTCAACGGAAGTAAAGCGAAGCAGCAAAGTAAAAATCTGTCTGAGTTGTTGTTAAGTGAAAGTCGATCTTCGCGTTCGCTTCGGCTTGGGTATAGAAATCGTAACGCATTTCACTTGGCTTTGGTGTCTTCGTCGTCTTCGATGTGCCTGTGCCCCCTTCTTCCGGGCGGCCACGGCCATTATTTGGCTCTCTAATGATGCGATGTTGTCGCCGTTCGTCGCACAGTCACAAAATAAAACAACAACGACACGAAGACTATGATGACGACCCAAGCACAAACTTCAAACTCCAAGACACTCTCTCGATGATGATGGCGATTTCGAAAACAATTAGTTTATCCATTTGTTGCCATTTGCCTTGTAATTGTATCTATACGAAGCTTATGGGGTACAAGATACCAGCCCAGCACTGTATATCTGCAGAAAACTGCAAGCGGGTTACTATACAGTGCTTCTGGTTGGCTTTTGCAACGGTTCCAAATCTCTGTGTTTCTTTCTCTTGGTGTTTCTATTGCCAACTTGCAACAAACCAACAAACTAGATACTCGTACTGGCTGCAGTTGCATTTTGCATTGCATCCGCATGCCACAGTGTTCCAAACGATTATTTTTACAATTGTTTTCCACGCCAACAACTCTACGGGTAAGGCTACAGTTGCAGCTAGAGTACGGGTGTAGTACGAGTATATCTCTTAACTATGAGGATGGGATGTGATGGAGGCGGTAGTGGTGTAGTCGGAGCACCAAGCAAGCAGTAACCCAGCAATAGTGCAATGTGCAATGCAATGAAGTAGAAGAAGAAGAAGAAGCCGCGATTTTTATTCGTTTGCTGTTATTTAGCCTGATAAGTAGGCTGAGTGGCTGTCTGTCTATTTGGCAGACACTGAAGGAGTTTCATTGTGGTTTGTTGTTGTTGTTGTTTTTCATTGCATTGGTTTTTGTTTTGTGTTTCTAATCTGTTTGGCGGATATATCTGGGTTCAATTCACTCAGCAGCAGCAATGGTTGGTAAGGTACATTATGCTTTTGCATTTTCTCCACAAGCACAATTGGCTAAATGATGTTGATTAAGTAGATGCAAAATGGATAACATTAACAGTGGGGTGAAATAAAATTTTACACATAGAAATTAAAGCTTCAAAATAGCAAAAGTGGGTTGAAGATTGGTCATTGCTAGATGAATTCTTTCTGTTAGAAACAACCTGAAAATTGTGAAATTTTGTCTTAAATAGTAAAGGGCTTGTCAAGTTTGCTAACAGTGATTTTTCTTTTTAATTTAATATAACACTGGTCAACAAAATTGAACTTATTTTTAGCATCAAGAAACAAAACAAATTTTTCTAAAGATTTTTGAACTCGAATCTAAAGTCAGAAAATTTTGATTGGCCTCCGTTTTTGAACTATTTCCGTCATAAAATGCCAAAAAACTAACAAATGAGAACTAATTGTCTTCTTCCAAAAACTGTTTAAATCTTTCTGATATCTCTTTTATTGCCCGAAATATCTTAAGTTTAAGCTAATAAGCCAAAAACAAAACTTAACTATATCTAAAGTTTAAGTCACTGGCTAACAAGATCCAAAATGTATTTTTGTGAAGGTTTGAGAGTTGGTGAACTCAAACCTGAAATCAGAAATGTTCTATCAGTCTTCGTTTTTTAAATATTACCGTCATAAAAAAAAAACTTTATTTTGCATTTTCTAACGGTAATATTCCGGTTTATGTAATTTTTCTGATTTCGGATTCGTTTTCAGCACTTCAAAAACCTTCAAAAAAGTATATTTCGGTTCTTGTGGTAAAAACCTTGTTGACCAGTGCAATTTGTTGTCAGAGACGAGAAGTGAATTTTCTTCAATCAACATTAGAATTTACACCAAACATCACCCACTTTATCCATAATTTTCACGAATAATTTCATACCGAATATTTTAAATATTTTGGGTTTGGAAGAAGTGCTTTGAATTTCAAAACAATCTAAATACTCTGATTCAGCTCAAAAAAATAGATAATGATGTCAACTACCACGTTTATCTGATATCTCTGCTAATAAGTTATTTGCCAGTTGTTGTATTTTTCGTATACGATATTTTTCAAGATGTCTGAGTATTTCAGTATTTAACCAAGTCAGTTTTTCTGAAGTTAGGGAAATCTGAAAAAGAGGATCATTCGACACAGCTTAATTCCTTATCTTTTTATGAATTATTTGAGAGGTAAGGGTAAATTCCAGGAATTCTTGTAAATTTTAACTGACAAAAGTTCAGTAGCAAAATTGCATACAAGGAGATAATTGATGAGTATAAAATCAAAAAGTACTTATCGGAAGACTTATATTTACTAGCGTTCTTTTCGGCGCTCAGGTATGTACCGTTTCCTTATCGGAAACTTTGTCAGGGTATGAGAATTGTTCTAAAGTAGAAGAGCAGCATGGTGTATCTGTCTCCATTGTGAAAGGTGCGACGCACAATGGGGCAAATCGACCCAAAAGCTGGCAATAATTAATAAAACCAAATTGCAAATAAACTTAATTTTTTAATATTTTTTAATAGAGTAATATCCATCCTTTAAAAAAATTATTTTAATTTTTTTTTAGTCCTTCCCGTTTTTTCACAACACAGTTTTGTTTAAGCTTAATTAGTAGTCAGCTGAGCCAGAAGTGAAATTGTCGATTTTTCATCGTGATCTTTGAGAACAGTTTTTCATTTTTTTTGTTGATTCATTAAAAATTTAAGTATGCAGCCTTTAATTTCGGGTATGTAAGAGTTATTTAAACAATTTTTTTTTTGTTATATGTAAATATATGTATATGTAAAATTTTAGTGAAGTTCCGTGATCAGTTTTTTCAAAGGGTTATTTTAGAGGTTCTGTGAAATCCATTGATTTTTAAATGTGTTCCGAGTGGGATCGAGTTGTGTTTTATGTGATTTTAAAATGTTTGTGATGTTTATTTTGTGATTCCGTCCAAAAAGCGTGCTCGTTTTGCACCGTTTTTGTGATATGTGAATTTTCGTAACTTTTGAACCTTAACTTTTTTTTTTTTTATTTTTTTCGTTGCTTTAGGAATCTCTTCAAATTCAATTTTTTTTACAAGAACGCAACTTGTAGAAATTATGAAAAGATGTGAGAGTGTTATGATTGAGGATCAGATGGATTTAAAAAAAAAATATCTTCTAAATATGAAAAAAAAGTACCGAAATTAGCCAAGTTAATGAATTCAATAGACTTTTTTCGCATTTTAAATCCGAGTTCAAAACGCGGTGGGTCAAAGCTTCTAGAATCAAACAAAGATTTAATGCAACAAACGAAAATTTTCTCAATACCTCAATTGTTTTTAAAAAGGCAGAAGAATCTGCAAAGAAACGTGCTCGTCCAAAAAAATTGCAGTCTTATCCCCCAGAAGCACCTGCGCTATTCAAACCCAAGCATTCCCGAAGCAAACATTTTTGTTGAAACTAACGTATCTGATGACGAAAGTGATGAATAAACTTATTTTATAATTTTTTTTTAGTTTTTTTTTAATTAAATTTAAAAAAGTCGATGAAAATAAAAACTTTAAATTTAAAAAAAAGATTTTTTTTTAAAATCAGATTTTCTCTACAATAAGGGTAAAGTTGGATAAAAGCATGGATAAAAGTTATGTCAGATAAGAAATTAATATATTATTAAGTATCTTGAGCTTTAAAATAACCTTTCAATCTGAAAAATACTAACATTTTTATTATATCCCAAATAAGTGGGCGTTTTAGTGGGCGTGGCAATTATAGCATTAGATATGGCCTAGTAAAGGTCTCAGAAGCATATATACAAAATTTCAGGTTCCTAGCGCTTACGGTTGATTTAATACCACATTTTAAGGCATTCTGCCCCACTGTGCGACGCCAGTAGGAGGCCCTTCTGCTTCATGTTATAGTATTTTTTGATATTGATTTCTTGCTAAACGGCTTATATTGAACAACTTTTGTCACAATTTTTTCCCAGCCTTGTTAAGAAAACATTTTTTTTAAAGGAGAGATCTTCAAGGATTAGCAACAAATTAATTAACCAGTTTTCTATAGAACTAGAATCTAGACAAAAATCTATTTATGTAGGTATATATTTTTTTATTTTCTTGATTTATTTTTGTTATTTTTTCTTATATGGATTTATTTTTTAAAAAGTACAGTAAACTTTTGTGCACACTGTTGTTCCATCAAAATGATACAAAACCAACTTCGCATCTTAACCCAGAAAGAAAACAAAAAAAAAATCATAGAAAACTATTTTTTTTTCTTTATTTTTATTTTCAGATTTCTGCACAGAAAAACACAACAAAACTGATGAAATGCCACAAAATCGAGGCGAATTATAAAATTGTATATAAAAAAGCAAAAAAAAAAAAAAACAAAACATCCACAACAAGCTCATAGAAACATATAACCAAATGGAGTTTTGAGTGTTTGATGTTCGAAGTTGAAGCTAAAACTGAGGCGAGGTTTTTCGCTGGCGATATGCTATGATGGTAAGCCAGATGAAGAGGACGAATCATATAGCTCGCCAAAAAAATAAAATAAAGAGTGCTAGTCCAGACCAGGCCAGGCCAAGCTAGGCCAAGTCAGGGTTCCAGCCTTAAAGTAATAGTTCGGCAAATTGAAATGAACTCTCTATGCTGATGTTGCCTTACACGGGTTGGGTGTATGCGAATTGGTGGTGCAGTTAGATGTATCAAACAACATGATCATGGTGTATATATGTTGTTACAGCTTGCAGCAGCAGCAGCATCCAGAGTTCGCGGTGATGGAAAAGTTACTCTAACAACTACAACACTCTACAATATAGGAACATTGGTGAGTTCACTAGAAGTGGTGTGGGGTCGGTGGGTCTTAAACTCATTCCAATAGAGCGCGCAAATAGTTTTATTGAGTTTTGTTTTTTTATTTACATTATCTGTCTTTACTATTTGTTAGCTGAAAAAGGGTGTTTCTATTTTTATTTGGAATATTTGGGGGAGGTATCTTATTTAATAGAAGGTCTTAAATCTATGTAAATATAAGATAATAATAATAACAATTTTGCAGTTTTTCACAAAATAACTTTCTAAGGGCCAATTTTTCAATAGTCAGATAAACCTCAGTTAGAGCTTATTCCTAGGAATAAAAGTTTTTTTTATATTGACATTTATTCCTCTGATTGTCTAACTGACGATTGAAAAATCAGGGCTAAATACAACATTTTCGGACAGAAAACGAATTTAGAAAAAAACCATTCAATGCTCTGTGATTTTTACACCTTACATATAAAATTTTTAGTGGCATTTTATAAATATCATATAAAAGATCAGAAACTGATCATAAAAATCAATTGGTTTGATTAATTGATCAGTGATATAAATTTAAGAAATGATTAAAGTTTTCCTATAGAAAAAAAGTTACGTATACACCACAGTGATCCACTTTTAATTTTTGTTATATACACTTAGGGAAAAAACAACTTAAAATCAACGAAAACCACGTTGATTCAACTATTTTTCGGAATGATTTTGCGTTGTGACGAAAATTTTAAAATCAAAGTAGAACATCGTTAGTTTAACGTGATTTACCGTTATAAAACATCTTTAAATCAAAGTTGTTTGAACTTAAAAAAAAAGCATCAATTTATTAAAAAAAAAGAAAAAATGGGCAGCCGCTGGGGATCGAACCTACAACTCTTGGGTTACTAGGCGAATGCTTTACCAACGTGCTATCTCACTGTTGAAAATTAGAGTGATAAAATGCAACAAAAGCTGAAGTCCGACAAAAATAAAAATTTCTTACGTTGTTACAATTTTATTTTGAAGAAGTTTCATGTTAATTTTTTCAACATAAAATCAACGTTGAACATTTTACGTTGCGTTTTTTCCTTCAGTGTATGGATGCCTAAAGTTGTACTGGAGCAAGTCAAAAGAAACTTTCCAATTCTAGTGCCAAAAAGTGTGTAGTGATGGAGAATTTCAAAAAAATGATTAGATATCTCAATTATGTAATAGTTTCATTGTGTCTGCCTCTCTGTCTTTATTTTAAGCTACAGCCTAAACTAATGAATCGATTTGCTTCAAACTTCGAAGTAAAGGGTTTTGGGTGATTCTCAAAAATGGCGAATAAATGACGTCTACTGTCGCACATTTTTCTTTTGAAATATGTTTTTAAATCATTATTGCCTGTACTTACCATAGAAAAATTTCACCGAAAATTAAGAAACATTTTTCAAAAAAATAATTTTGGATTAAAAAAAATATTTTTCTTTTATTTATCTTTTTTTTTAACTGATCAATAAATTTTCGTGAAACTTTATTTAAATATGTGGATTGATAATTTCTTCAGAAAAATTGCACCAATTTTTGTGTAATTTTTTTTTTTTTTTGTTAATTTGTGTTGCCTACATTATAAATAAAAAAAAAAATATTAAAAAAAAGGATTTACAATTTTCAATTAAAAAAAAAACCAAAAATTCTGGTCTATAAAAAAATCTATATTTTATTCGAAAGTATAATCTATTTATCTATTTTTAATTTTAAAAAACAACTTCTAAAAAGGTTTGCTTCTTTTACAAACATACATACTCAAAAAAATAGGGTAAAACCTCTAAAAAGATTAAAAGATTATTTCCTCAACCCATTAGAAACACCCTATTGAATGCAGATGAATCTGCAACTCACCACACTGACGGAGCGGAGCCGGTTTCACAAAAATTTTGCGAAAAATCATAATAATTGTACAAAATAAAACAAAAATTAAGTGTTTTGCTTTCGATACAAGGAGGGGACTAAATATTTATACTTATTTTTTTTTTTGCATCAAGGTAGTTAGAGTATGGCAAGTATACCGTTCACTTTTTATCTTTTATTTTATTTTTTTTTAAACCCTAACGATATAACTTATTTGATTTTTTTCTGTTTTTTTTTTTTGGTTATTATTGTCGGTAGGTTTTATATGTTGTTTGGTCTAACTACTAGTATACCTTTCAAGTGGATCACGAAGAGGTTTATTTCCCGCTTTTATTTTTTCCATAACTGTGTGCGCTTATGGATACCTTGTTGTTGTTTTTGTTGTAGTTGTTGTTGCTGTATGCAACAGCAAAACAAAATAGTACCAATAAAGTATTTATTTAATATTTTTATTGAAGCGAATTATTGAAGTTGAATTTTTTTTTCGTTGGTTTGTTCATTTTTTTCGGTGGACGTTTTCGGACAATTGTATAGAAATATGAGCAGGTAGCACGTACATAGTTTCTTTGTGAAGTTAAATTGCAAGGTGGTCAGGGAGTGTTGTATAGCTGCCGTATTGGAAATAATATCAATCAATTGGCTTTTAGTGGACTTTTTGAGCTGTTTGTATTTTGAATGCTTTGAAAGGTATAAATATTAAAAGTTCAACAGAGTGAGAGGGTGAGGTATTTTGGATAGGTTATTGCAGCGCAATTGGCAAGGTTGAAGAGGTCATTGGCTTAAAAATGGTGCTATACTATATTGGTCTTATCATAGAAGGTAAAGAGAAATCATTTTATATTGAAACACACATTTATTTAGAAAAAATTGTTTTTTAGAGATAAGATGATAATGTTAATGGACTTCCGCATCATAGTTGAAGAGATTATTTGCTATATTGAATTATTGTATAATATTGAAGTTAAGTTAGTTGTAGGACTGTGAAAGTATTTGTGCATTATAATTTTTTTTTTCTGAAATGGTTAAATCGCCTTTAAGAATGTGAACTGGCACCTCTTAAAGATATGCTGCCTAACGTTTTTTTTTAATTACCTACGTTAGTTATTTAAGGACAAAAAAAGAGTTAATTTTAAAAACAAACATGGATAAAATACTACGATTGAGTTCTCTTTATTTTTAAAAAACCTAAAAATTTAAATTAATTTAAAATCGTTCACTATATTAATAAATAATTTTTTGTTTTGGTTGTACCTAATTTGTTCTTTCCTTGATGTTTCGTCATTGAAGAATTGTGATTAATAAAACAATGTCAAAGTAAAAAATAAAAAAAACAGAAAAATTACTCTTAAAATGGTTGAAATTCTCTTTGATAACAAATTCGAGGAAACAGTTTGATGAAAAGAAAAAAAAAAAAATTGTGGTACAAGTTTAAATGGTTGTAAGGTATTCTTTGTTTGAAAAAATAAGTTTTTCAAACTCAGTTGGATCTTTCCGATGAACCGAAATCTCGGCTTGTTTAATTTGTTTTTTCAACGATATTTTTATCTCAAGCTGGTTGCTCTAGCTCTCCAAGTTAAATAAAATGTACGACTGGGTAACAAACACGTACTTGATTTTTTTTAGAAATCTAAATATAAAAAAAATTTTAAAGATAATACCTATAATAACGAAGAAAAAAATAACAAAATAATAAAAAATTATTAAAATTATTTATTATATTGAATGATAAATACCTATATTTTTTGTTTTAAGTTACAATCAAACCTCAAAATAAAGTATGACATCGAACTCCTTGTATAATAAAAATTTCTCAGAAATTTTCTTTGTAAATCGTTTTTTTTTTTTTTTTTTTTTTATTAAACAAAAATATTAATTGAGACATAAAAACAAAATTTCAATGAAATTCATTCATCCGTTTTCAAAAATTGATTTTTCAAAACAAAAAATTGATTTTTTTTTTTTAAATCCAAGTTTTTTTTATTTCATTATTGATACTAAAACAAAGTTTTTGTAAAAAAATTTTCGTTGAAATCAGTTAAGTCGTTTATGATATAATCAGAAATCAAGAAAACGGTCCTATAGCAAATATCGTTAGGTAATATTGTTCCAAAAAAAATAATAAACTTTAGCTCTATCAGATGCAAAAAGCACCAATTTTTTCTGGGTTATTTTACATAAACACCAATTTCGATTTCTTTTTGTGCTTTTTGAGAGTCGTATACATATAAAAAAGCTCCAATATTCTAGTTTTACCAATTTTAATAAAATAAAAGAATTATCATGTAATTTTAAGAAAAAAATCTCAACCACTATTTTACCGATATTTCATTATTTGTTCGTTGGTGCAAACTTCAAAATATGTACATATTTGCAACAAATAATGCTACATTAAATGTTTTTAAAACAAGGACAAATTTCCTGTTAAAAACTATCGTTAATTGAATTAAAGAAAACTTCAACAAATACGATATTACACGGAAAAAAAGACCACCTAAATATAAGCGGATGCCACCTTAAATTAAGCGAATTTCTGCATGGATTTTTGCTAAGATGACTTTCGTCTTAAATTAAACGGACAATTCATCTTTATTTCTTGAATGCGCAAAATTAAAAGAAATCCACTTATTTAAAGCGAGAAATCATCTTATTTTTATGTGGAAACATTTTAATATAAAAAAAGATCTATTTTTTTGTCGGTTTTTAAAGATGAAAAATTCAAATGGTCAACTTTTCGAACAGAAATAAATAGTCATAAATGTTCCTTTTTTTTGAAACATTTCATAGTCACGTTAATTTTTCAAAAATTGGTAATAAGACTCATCGCATCTTGTGAAACCCATTCAGCTTAGCTTACTTTACAAACTTTAGAATGTAAGTAAATTATTGTCGTTTGATATAAAAATCCTTGAAATTAAATCCAAATTTTCCAAAAATGGATGTTTCAGCCATTATACAAAAAAAGAAAATCATCACAACAAAAACAAAAAATTAAATAATTCAATTTTATTCACCATATACTCGCATTTCAAGACTCTTGTATTATCTTCTCTTTATAAAGCTCCGTATTGCCGGCCGGCGCGCCACTTTAACTGTGCCGCCTTTGAAGTGATAAAAAAAATATATATCAAATCAAAAAAATAACACAGTAACAAGGTTACTTCTGCGAGTCGCGCAAAAGATCAAGTAACACCCTAAAGACAAATATGGGCGTGCATATACAGTATCTTTATAGAAATTAAAATAAAAAAAAATAAAAAAACAAAAAAACACAGACAGACAATATTATTCCATAAAACACGCAAAGAATAAAAGTATTGGTAGGTGACTATATATGAAAGAGTATATCTACGAACTTAAGCTCTATACGAGACATTATTAACATAAATCTTATACTAGCGGCAAATTCTATCTATAACCTAACACGTTGCTTACTGCTTAATACCCGTACATAGAATTATTAATTTTTTCAATTAGTTCAGAATTTCTGAATAATTGTGTTGTTCTGGAGCAGTACAAATCTTCCCCCCCCCTCTTTACTAATCCGTCAGACCAGTAGGTACATATCCGTCCGTCTGGTAGTAAAACAAACAATCGGATAAAGTAGAAAACGAAAAAGAAATAAAATAATATATTTTGTATACTTAATTTAGTATCTAAAATGGGTATTGCGTGTTCAATTAACATATTCGGTCAAGAGTCGAAGTTACCCCCCGAAAAATATTGTTGTCAAGTTGTGTGTATCTGTTTCGGTGTATCTCCACCAAAGCTCGCACATCCAACAGTCGTCAAGTACACTCGTATATCTGCATAAATAATAAGTTAGATCCGGAGGAAAGTGTGGGTGAGTTATGGACATGACTGACTTGACTATGTATCGACTTGGCGACGAAATGACGACCAAAGACTTGAGTTTTACGAGACAAAAACACACAAAACAAAAATTCATTCAACTTTTTTTTTCTTTCTTACTTTACCCCAAAATTGTCACCTACCCTTTGTAGAGCGTAGGAGGGCTACAACGGGTCTAATCGAGTAATCCAATCACGTAAAAACGTAAATCTTTTGTTTTTGTTGGTAGAGAAACAAGTAAGCATCAATAAATTGACTTGCAAAGGGTACTCAGTACCCCATTTGTTTGTTTGCGAAAGTAGTAGATGATGATGGTGGATACATAATACCCGAGATGATCTCGTCATATGATTTCCTTTCATTTTGGAAGCAGCAACTGAAAGCCACAATAGATATAGAAATATAAAAATATGTATATATACAACGCATAAGTATTATAGATACATTTGTATCTTTCAGTTCTCTCTGTACTTTCTAATTGGTTATGTGTTTGATGCACTGACTGACATACATACCAAAAAGAAGCAAAGCGGGGCCGTATTGTTATTATTATTTTCGTTTACGTCCGTCGAAGTTGTGTTTTTCTTTTTAACCTTTTCTCGTTTATATCTCGTAGTTAGTCTCAGTCTTTTTCTTTTTTTTCATTTTTCTGTGTGATTATGAAGCTCGCGATGCAATGGAAACAAAATGATCATGATGATGGCGATGATAATAAAACTTGGCGTTGCGAAGATGCGAAGAGTTGAGGGAAAACCTTTAAAAAAAGCTTTGTTTGTTGTTGGTAAATTCTTATTATTTCGTATCATTTTTTTGTATTGCATGGTATAGAAGTAGATATGGTGTATCTATCTGTGGTACTGATGTTGAGAGATGAAGAAATTCAATTGATGAATTGTTTTTGAGAGGCTTGAATGTGGGATGCTTTTGCTTATATTTATTTACAGGTGGCTATTTTGTATGAATAAGAGACTATGAGAAGCTAATAAAAGAAGATGAAGCAGAAGTGTTAAAGAGGTTCAAAAGTGTTACATGGACATATTTCGGTAGTTCGGGTTATGGTTTTTTTTTTTTGATGTTGTTTTGTTGGCGTTTTAATTTCAACTTTGTTTTGCCGAAAATTTGTTTACCTATTGAGGTTATGAAATCATTTTCGCAATTACTTCAGGTAGATTTATTGTTATTGTTGAATTTGCTGTGATTAAGCAGAGCTTGTAATAATATTTCATATAAGTGACCTACAGACACTTTAAAACGGAAATGTTTCTAGAAAAAGTTTTAACGAGTTAAAAGAAATACATATATGGTTTTTAAGTTAGATTCATCATAGGTAGTTTTGTGAGTGTGCAAATTTGTACTTATTTTACATTTTGTCAACAACTTTCAAATTATTTTGAATTGTGTTTAACGAGCATGAATTAGAGATAAAGACAAGATGTTTTGAGAAGACTTGTGTCATTCATATTTGTTTTCTGATGTCCTTTAAGATTGAGTTTGGAAACTGAGGTTTCCAGGATCTTTGATAATGTTAATAATCGTGGAATGATACTACTACCGAGAAGGTCAGAAAATTTAATTTAGAGTGGTATCGCGATGCCCTAGAAGGTTATAATATGTAGTCCTCGAAAAAAACATTAATGCATCTAGGTTTTACTGTTTGAAAATTGATAATTGCATGGAAAAAAAGCCATTCTTAAATAAGATGATAAAATCCTACCCTCTTAAAACAATACGATGACCGCTTAAAATAAGTGGAATCCACTTAATTGTAATTTAAGGTGAACTTCAATTAATTTTAATGTGAATTTTCATCAAAAATCGACAAAAATAAAAATTATAGTTAGACTTTAGCTTTAGTTGCAGTTCATCATACTTATGTATTTCCAACAGTGAGTTATGCTGATGGTAAGGCACTCGCCTAGCGACCCAACTTAAACATGAAGTAGACCTTTGAAAAGAAGTCAGGGGACTTTTTTTTTGACAATTAAAAAAATGCATTTCAAAAGATAATGAATGAAAAGATTAGGGGTCTCTTCCGGATTTTTTTTTTTAAGTCTCTGCGTTTCGAAGTATGATATTTAAAAAAAACACCTACTTTTTTAGGGGTATTTTTGGGTGGGTTCTTATTTTTAGCAATTTTTCGTAGCTTTCAGATGATATACAATATATTTTAGGTTGTTATTTAAAGAAATGGATTTTAAGATAATTGAAGAAAAAGACGATTGATTTTCTTCCTTTTTTTTACATGGTTGATGTGTACATTTTGAGCTGAAACAATAAGCTTTCAAATGGTATAAAATTTATATTAAAAAATGGATTTAATGGTGTTAGAAGAAAAAAAGTTCGATGTTTTCACTTTTTTCATGAAAAATTATTTTTTTCAATAAATTATTTTTATACTTTTTACTCATTGTAAAAATTTAAGTATGGCTTTATTCTTTAGAAAAAATATTAAACTTTTTAGGGCCAATTTTTCAATAGTCAGTTAAACAGTCAGTTAGTAGTTATTCCTAAGGATAGAGAAAAAATCATTTTTTCAACAGGCAGATATAGCTTATTCCTATGAATAAAACTATCTGCTTCTTTCAGAGACGAATAAAAATTATTCTAAGGAATAATATCAATAAAAATACTGTGTCAATTGTCAAAGCTGCTTTGAAATAATTTTGACAAAGAATACAGAGGAACACAAGAAAACAAAAACAATTATAAATAAAAAAGACGTTTAGTTTTGAATATTATTGAATTTGACAATTTTTTTTTTGTTATTCTGTAGAATAAATTATTTTTGATTGAAAAATTCAATGTTGTTATCCGATTGTTTATAAGCCTGATAAATTTATTCGTCGAACAGTTAACTGACTGTTTATTAGACGATGGAAAAATCGGCTCTTAATGGCGTAATTTTTTTGTAAGCTTTTCATATACATACCTAAAAAATTGATATAATAAGAAAAGAAAAAAAAAAGATATTTGTTTAGCTTCTTCTTGTAAATTATGATAGGATTCAAAAAGTTATTCCGTTTTTCTACAAAAAAAAAAAGATATAAATATGTAAGGTGTTAATCTTTAGCTTAAGTACTTTACTATAAGATTTATTATTATTTATTTATTGTTTTACAAGAAAGTTGACAAATAAATAATTTTTAGATTATTTTTTGTAACAAAAGCACACAACCTGTTTTCCTATGACGTTATCACGTAAAATCATGGTCCGTAAACCGGCCTTACAGACAACCACTTTTGTTTTATTATTAAAATGTTTCCATTAATGATTAAGTGGATTTCATTTAAATTTGCGCATTCCAGAAATCGACAAGATATGTCCGCTTAATTTAAGACGGAAGTCATCTTGGCAAAAAAAAAAAACAATCTAAATATTCGCTTAATTTAATGAGGAATTCGCTTGTTTTTACGTGGTCTTTTTTCTCCGTCTGAATATTTAAAAAAAATAGAGTTTTGAAAAAAAAGTTTAACCAATAAGCTTTGAATTTTTTCAATAAAAATTTTGATTTAGAAAATTAATTTTTCAATAATTGCTTATAGACTGAGAGCCCACAGCAAATTTTGGGAGTGGAGTTTTATAGCCTTATGCCTTCTAATAACGTATTCGAAAGTGTGGCAGCTTTAAATTACGGCTTTATATGGTTTTCGGGGGTTAAGCAACGCGAGTTTTCCAATTAATGTGACAAGGCTAAGGAAGCACAAATTCACATTCTGAATATAAGGAATGATGCTCTGTCATTTCCCCTAAGCCTCAATACCAATCTCGGTGACATGACAGATAGAAATCAAGATATAAGCTTTTTTAACTAACCATATCAACTCTATTCTTGGAGAGTTTTGAGCTCAAAATAACAAACAAAAGTTAAACTGAAAAGTCTCCAAAACAAAGCCGCTTAAAAAGCTTACATGTATCTTGAGTTCTATTAATTGCATAGTTAAGATTGATGTCTTCAGGCTTAGGGAAAATGAAAGAATATGAAGTAGTGAATTTAGCCTACTTATATGAATTGAAAACTCACATTTTCCAACCCCCTGAAAACAATACAAAGCCGCGATTTAAAGCTGCCAGACTTTTAAGGCTATAAAACAGCATACTCATATTTTGGTTATACCTCCACTCCCAAAATTTGCTGTGGGCTCTTAGACTATTATCGAAACAACTTCAATTACAAAGAAATTAAATTCAAAGATCGAGTTTCTAGTATTAAAAAGTATTTCCCGAGTAAAAATGGATTTTGCCGCACCGCAACAGAGCCGAATTTGAATTCACAGTAAAAAAAATTTAACAAACATATTGTTTGAAAAAAAAAAAAATTCTATTTTAACGCTTATTCTGCCTGTCATTTCGAAGTCCCTATTTTTAATAAAAAAATTGCACGCTTTTTTCATACCATGACTTTCAGTGTAGGTACATATGTCAAAAACTGGCCGTGTTAGTAATTTTACGCCAAATACGTAATAGGAACCATTAGTGGAAACTCTAACTCATATTTCATATACCACCAATTTTGAACTCTACCCTTACGCGCAAATTAACTTAACGGTCCCCTCTTCGAATATAACACTTCTTAGACTTCAAATTTCCCGGAATTGAGTAAAGTGTGAAAAAGTTTGATTTATTGAAATAAATTCTCCGAATCAAAAAAATTATTTCTAATTAGCCATTTTCACGCTACCAATCTGACTCTTGTCTAATGAATGCATCATAAAAGTCAACAACCGACAAATCATTTGCAGAAAGAAAACATCACCCCACATCCGACTTCTGACTTAATAATTTAAATTTAACCCGCCCAAGAATCTATAACAAAAAGAAAAAACTCTCTTCTTCTCAATCCCAACCAAACCCAATCCCATATCTACATCCACATCAGGTAATTGTGTTCTAAGTTTTTGAAATAAAATCCACAACATAATTTCTCATGAAATAAAATTTTATTGTTGATGTTAAAGTGTAAATAGTTTGCCCGTTTGGGTTTAGCCTGTTGAATAATATTCTGCTATTTCCATCATAGACACACTGGTGGCAGGCAACTCCTTCTTCCACCAACCGACTTCGGCTGTCAACCATGTCGTCGTTCGTTCGTTCCTCGAGAAGTCTCTTCATTACCAGCTCCATCATGGTAAGACGAAAGACAACAATGGCTAATTCTGAGCATACATAATTAAAAATAAGTCTCAGTTTGCAAATGGCACTGCACTTTTTTTTTTACTTTTTTTACACCGGGTGTTTATATTTTAGAAGTAGTAGAAGATGCAGTAGAATGGTTGTTAACGGATACTGCCACTTAATAATTATGAAGGCGGGCAAAACCAACAACTATATACACTACTCTTGTTCATAATTGTTATTCATTTTTTGGACAACATTTCTCATTTCCAGAGTCGAGACGAGCAAAAATGCTAAAAATGTAAATTATTTATATCAAGGATTCTGTTTTTGCTGCTTTTTTTAGAAGTTTGTTTTCTTTTCTTGTTCTTGTTGTTCCTTCTTTATTGTTTTATTGTTGAATTGAGGTAATAATTAATTTGTCGGTTGACTGACAACACACCGACCGTCTAGTCTTGGCCATTTGGTCGATGGTTACCATCAGGTACAACAGGAGCGCTAATGCGCCACCCTTTTGCCTTATTTGGCCAAGACTAATTGAAATTGTAAATTTGGATGCACTAGGAGTGAGGAAAACATCGTGTAAGTGCAGATTACTATATATTTTTTTGTTGTTGTTATATGGTTCTGCGTTATAATTCTTTTGCTGACTGAAGATGTTTCACTTTGGAAGGGCTCGCATATTTTATCTGGATTTTTTTTGCCTTTTCTAGCAGTTTTTTTTTCATGCTTAGGTAAGGAAATTTTTATAGACGTTGAATTTATTAATTAAAGTTATTTGAGTCAAGTCTGGATTCTGTCATGTGTGGCTGGAATGGTTGGATACATTTTCAATCAAAAAGGGTTTGCTTAAAATAAAGTGTAAACATGCCATCGAAACAATTTTAATTAATATTATAATTTTTTTTAAGTCGCTAAGAATTTAAAAAAAATCGGTAATGATATGTATGCATAATTAAGTCCTGAAAAAAATGCCTATCGATGTCAAAATGCTGATATATGCCAATCTTGGAGTTAGGCCTGCGTTAGACGTGTCACTGCAGAATCTGCTGTTGGACTCAAAAACGTCCTTATGTCATCATTTTCGGGCAACCTTATCGCACAGCCAAAGATTTGAATTAACGTGGATATAATTTGAACCAAATTTTTTAGGAAAAAAACTTTTTGCTATTAGGGTGGTTCAATTTTTTTTTTCATTAATTGAAAAAAATTGATTTTCACTTTTTCACTGCATAGAAAGTTTGTATAAAATTGAATATTTTCGCATTAGAGGGCTCAGAAAAATGCTATATTTTACATTTACTCTTAAAATTCAACCAAAAACACACTTTAGAAACTTTCTGTGAACGCAAAAAAAAACTTTTTTGAACACCCAATTGAAAATATTTTTTTCATCAATAAAATCTGTTTCAAAAGCTAACCACGCGATTTTTAATTTCTGAATTCCATTATCAAAAGTAGATAAAAGTATATTTTTACGCCACCCTAATGTTACACGGGTAACAATTTTTCTGTGTTATTTATTAATAACACTATTTTTGGGAACTGAAAAAGGAAATATTTTTTTGCTAACCTAACCCTTATTAAACAAAACGATTCCGTGGTTATTTTTGAATTTTTTCTGACATTTTTGAAAATTCAGTGACTACTGCAAATTGTACTTACGAAGACCTGCAAACCTCCTGCAGAATGTGTGTGTTCATTAATGCAACAAAGCAGAAAGACGATTGTACTTACGCAGATCTCCGACGTTTATGAAAACAAACATAATTTTTCGGGATTTCAAGAACCCATTTTGGGTTTTCGGGATTATGTGTCTTCGGGATTCTGCACTTTTAGGATACTAAGTTTTCGGGATTATGGTTTTCTGATTTTCGGGATTATGGGCTTTCGGGATTCTGGATTTTTTGGGATTTTGAATTTTCGGAGTTTTTGATTTTCGGGATTTTGGTTTTTTTCAGGATTTCGGAGTTCTGGTTTTCAAGATTTAGGGATTTTGTGACCCCAACCAAGAAAAATCATTGATTCCCGATATTCAGATCCGAACCGATTGACTCTTATTCTAAACCAACCATTTCCTACATTTTTCTGTTAATAACATTTCCATTTCACCCGTCATAATTTTTTTCTTTCAACTCATAACTGGTTTCAATTAATTTCATCTGCATAATTGTAAATATCGAATAGGATATTAGATAATATTTACAACTACAACAAATGCATTGAAATATGAGCAACCAATTAAACCTGCCACAAATAAAGTTGTCACATTGACATTCATATTTACAGACAGTCAGCAGATCAGCCAGAATGCTACCGGTCGCTGGTGGTCTCATTCCATTACCACGTTCCACATCTATTTCGTCGTCATTTAAAGTTGCCACAAGTTGCTTTGTACCACCAGAATCCAGATAAATTTGCAAACTCTGCAACATTGTTAGCAGAGCGGCATAAAGAATATAAAAAACAAAAAACAGAACAGAAAATAAACAAAATTCAAAATAAATAATATATAACTTTACCTGATTATACATTCACAATCACAATTATTATCAAGAAAAAACTACAATTTCTTATCTATACACTTTTTTTTTCAAGTTTGCTACCGATCGCTGTTGTTATTTGTTGTTGTTGGATGAAATTATTTACTCATAATTATTCTCACAGACGAATAATTGTTTTTTAATTCGAATAATTTGTATTATGTTCTTTGATTTATATTATTTTTTCTTGTGCACTGTTTTCGTACTTCTGATACTGGTAATAGCCAGTTAACCGGCTTGCTGATTTCTTCTTTGACTGTATAATCAATGTCATCTGGGCTATAGAAATCTGAGCTTATCGCTTTTAGTGTGCGCTGTGCGGTTTGAAATAAAATTTATTTCTCTGGATTGTATTTAAATTTATTTATAGTTTCTATGGTTTTTAATTGAATTTTAAGACAATTAATCAAATTGTTTGATGACAAGTGTGTTTTTATAAATTATTTTTCAGAAAATTGTCTGGTGATTTTATTGAATGTTATACCTGAAGGTAGATATTTGAATTTAGAGTAAATAGTGTGAAAAAGACTATTATGTGATTGGTTTTGAATGGGTTCCACATTATTAGATTTGTGTCTTTAAAATTCTCGTTTAAGTCTAGGAAACAGTTTGAGCGAGAAATAAAATTATTTAGTAATTCGTATAGAATTATAGTTAGAATTTCTTTACGAGTTTTATAATTTGTTTCATTTTATTCATTCATAGAAAATTATTTAGGTAGGAATGAAGAAAAAGAATCCAAATTTTTGCGTTACAAAAATTTTAAATTCTTTTTTCTAAAAAATAAAAAATAAAAACAAAATAAAACAAAATTTGAAAATTTATTTAGTCAAATGAGTAAAAAATTCAATAAATAATCTTGGAAACAGTTTTATACGTAAAAGAACCCATTTTAATTTTTTTTTTTTTCATTAAAGCGCTTTAAAAAAAAAATTATACATACAAAATTACAAAAAATGTTCCAAAACAAGTTTGGTGTATCATTAAAAAAAAATACAAAATTCAAAAACTAATTTTGATTTTTTTTAAATTCTAAAATTATCTTTTGGAAATATTTTTAATTTAATTGTGACATTAAGGTTACTTAAATATTTGTGTACAAAAATTATCGTTAAAATTGGCTAAGCCGTATACGGCGAGAAAGTACAATTAATAATATTTCCAAAATATTCTTAAGTTAAGCAACCTCTTTACATTTTGGTCCTATGAAAAGTACCGTAAATTTTTGTTCTAAAAATCTTTAACTACCAAGTTTGAAGTCAATCGATTTAGGGCCATTTTTTTCACTATTCATCAACTTTAGGAAAACTCTGAAGTTGGCAAACTTGAGAGTCAGCTCCAACTCGGGATTCGAATCGAAAGTTAAAAATTTGTTTTATTCAATATCTTAGTTTCCTAGTTCCAAACTAAAAGTTACAAAACTTGCGGTTTTAAAAATATCCCTGAGATTTGTGACAGTTAGTAAAAAAAACTGTCAATATCGAATATTATTTTGAATAATGTGTCATTCCAATTGAAGTTTCATACATGTTTTTTTTTTAATTAATGGTTTCATTATGTTGTTTCGGAAAAAACACATCGGAGCCACTTTACACTGAAAAAAGTAGACAAAAAAGAATCCAAAATAAGAATACCTAGTTTTTTTCGGAGAAAAAAAATCACACAGAAAAAAAACAATTTTTGTCACTTATGTACATCACTTTTGTATTTATTTTAATTTTTTGAACAAAATATATGAACAAATATATGCAATACAAAGGCTCATCAATTCCATCATTTTCACTGTTCAATAAGTTGATCCATGTCTAATTTTCAAAAAACAACATAAATATATTTTTTCAGTAAAATTTTTTTCTCTTTGAAAATTAAACAAACTATTGAAACAAAAATAAAATTAAAAACGACAATTTAAAGTAAAATCTCAAGTTTGCTCGAAAACTTTTTGATAATTCCGGGAGTTGAAAAAAATTAAAGTTGATATGATAAACTTTAGGTTTTTAAATTGAAAGTCAAAAAGTTCAACTTTCAGTGAATAAAATCGATTTCTCAAGTTAAAAATAAAAATCCTCGAGTTGTTGTTCAACTTCGACTGAATAAAATCGCCCTTAGTGGTTTGAGTTGTAGCTTGAGTTATAAACAGATAGAAAGTAACTCAGGCAGGTAGATTTTAATATTATCAATTTGAATCCGAAGTCAAAAAATTTATGACGGCACGTTTTTGAGATAAATGAATAAGGTGAGTTCTTACAGACGTGACGACTAAGCCTTTTTTTTTACTTCAAATTCGAATTGAGAATATTAAAATCTATTAGAAAAGTATATTTTGGTTTAATGAAATATTAAATGTTCAGTTTTGTTGAACATTGTATTATTTTTTACTATTTGGCGTTTTTTAATCTTAACTTTTAAAACATAGATCACAACAACATAATTTTTTTTTACAAAATAAATAGGAACGTTTTCAAAAATGTTGCTAACTAAAACCAAAATCCAAGAAATTCCATAAAAAAAGTCTTATAAGTATGTTTTACTAATTTAGCATTTTTTAAGCTTTTTTCCAAAAATGTTTATTTTTGTTAATTGAATTTGAATATTTATACCTTAATGTAGAAGAAAATATAAATTTAACTAAATTTCAAACTTATATACTGTTTTGAAGAAGAAAATTCTATTTAAACGCCTATTCTGCCTGCTATTTTGGAAGCGCCATTTTGAATTAAACTTTTCATCATAATTTCCTTCAATGTACCAAATTTCATGGGTTCTTTTCCATTCTCCCTCTCAATTTTTCAAATCGTTTTATTTCAATTCCTGTAGATGACATGGAAAAAGTATTGGAGCAAAAGACATGCACCTTAAAATTTTGAACATTCTTTACCAAAATGTTTGACGCTCTGAAGTTAGAGCTTGAGAAGTTAAAGAACGTCAAAGTGCTTATTATTCTGTTTTTATTTCATTTTAACATTAAAGACGTAATAAAGCATCACAATTTAAATGAATTTTTGTAAAGATCAACATTTTTTTTAGGCTCCTCGAAACTAAATTTTTTTTATCTTTTTGAAAAGATTTCAATTTCGAATGGTCCAATGTCTTGGCAACAAATACTTAGTTTAAAATTTTAAACATTTCATGTCATAAGTCACAAATTAATAAGAATTTACCTTTTGGAGGGCAAACTTTTCGATAGACTGCTTGTACTAAAAATGAACCGATTTTCACAATCTTCACAACCTTTGAATAGCAATATTATGGAAACCAATAAACCTTGCACAATTGACTAGATTGAGGTATAGGAATTTTTTTTAGTACCTTCAATGCAGTGCAGTTTTGTCAAAAACTGGTTTGCAAGACCTAAAATTACCAAAGACTGAAAACTTATGGTTTTTCGTTTTTGATATTTTTTGCATTTCAAAACTATGACCGACTTCTTCTAATGAATCGACAATATTCCTGGATTATTGTGGATATTTGTTTTGATTATATCCGAGAGCTCAATTCAGCGGGAAAAAATATTGTTATTTAGACAGAAGTGAAAATGGGCTCAATATTTTTCAGTGTCGAATCCCTTTAAGACTTTTTTGAGAAAAACAAGCTTTTACCAAAATTGTTCCCAAAAAATTTCTGACAATCAGAACCAATTTCTTAATTGACATAAATAGTATTAGTATCTTTAGTAAAAAAACATTTGAAGTTGTACCATTAAATAATTTTAAGTATTGAACAGAGTTAACTCATCTAAAAGCGAAAAAACAAAAAATGAAATCAAAATACATTTAGTACTATCAAACTAAATTATTTTGTTAATGTAATAACAAAAAAAAAAAAAAAAACAAAAACAATATTTTCTACTTTCAATTAAATTATTATTTCTCATGTTGTGATATTTTTAATTATCAGAACCTACATCGAGTATAATAATACACAACACTTCTGATAATGAATTTGTGCTGCAGTTATTTTGAAAAACAAAACTGCCCCTGAAAATTGTTGTTTATTTGCTACTGACTATGACTACCTACTCGCACATTACACAAGTCATTAACTACATTATTATTAGCAAATCACACATTATTACGCCATCTTTTGTCATTTCCAATTCACCCACCCCCTCACTCAATATCATTTGACATTCTATTAGACTGCCACCAGAAAGCTATTGATAGTCATTCAATTCTCTTATCAGTTCTAAACGCGTCTATTTTTTTCTTCTATTTCTCCATTTTGAATGATACTATACAACGACTATGCCGACGAGCGACGATGAAAATAATGAACAACTAATTTATCGGAGATAGTCGTGTTTGTTTAACACCTAAACATCGACTTTGGCATATATACAATGCCGCCACCACTTCTGCTCTATCTATCTATTTTCTATACATTAAAACAATAGCAAGCTATTTATCAGGCTTGTTTTGTGTTGCTAAATTTTTCTAACAATATAGAAAAAGCAAAATTAAGCTGAAAAATAGATATAGACTAAACTTTGTGCGACACCAAAGTCATAATAAAAAAAAAAAAAAAAAAATAAAAAAGCGAAATAAAACAAATGTAACAACAAACTTCGATAAAACAAAAACCATATAGTCAAGTTTGAAAAAAAAGCTAGTAACGCTGGTATCTACAACTAATTTCGTATCTAATCTGAGTATCTTTTTTTGTCTAACGGCAATTTGCCCTTGTAGCTTAGGTTTGCATTGCACTCGCACATAACACAGCAGCAACGTGTTGATAGAGTGCATGAGGCATGATTCTTATCAGCTTTTTTTTGGGGAATTTTTTATTTTGTGATATAATTTCGTCAGTTTTTATTTATATTTCTTCATACATACAAAAGAGAGGTGAGGATTTAACTTCATAAGATTTCTTTTATAAATGAATATGGTTTCCGATTTTTGTCAGCACTTAGAGCTAAGATTTTAAAGGTTTTTTTGAATACCAATAGATTTGAGAAAAGAAGACTCTGGTATTCCCCTTAAGTAGCGACATTGTGTTCCTTTTACGTGCCAAAAATATCATCAAAAACAGTTTCTATATAATTGTTACAGTGAAAATCATGTATTTAACCGTTTTTTAAGTATGCGAGCATGTAAATTCCCTCATAATTTCTAAACTACTTATCGCAACTTGCCAAATAAGGTATCGTTAGAAGCGTCTTGCTTGCCCACTGGTCATTAGCTACGTAAAGCTGTCTAGAAAGATGCCACCTAGAAAATAATATGAATTTAAAAAATACTTTCAATGAACCTGCAGTGGCTCTGCAAATAGTTTATCGAATTATAATCTCAACATTTTTTAAACAAAATCAAACAAGTTAACAAAAAACTAAAACCCGGATACTTCATAATTTTGTCTCTAAAGAGTAACATTTTAAGGAACGTTACATAACCTATATCCAGCCGATAAGCAAGACACTTCCAACGATACCTTTTTTGTCAAATTTTGATAAGTAGTTTAGAAGTTATGAGGGAACATACCTTTTTTTGTATAACATTTTTAAAACAATGTTTTCAACTACTAACCGCCACTTTAAAGAGGATTTTCTATTAAATCTTCCAGTCTTTTATTTTCAATTGAGATCATAATATTGAGTTACTAGTTTATCAGTAACGCCCTCTTAAGTGCACAGATAGATAACCTCTCCTTGTAACTATATCTTTTGAATAAAATACCCATCGATTGTTGTTTCTTTGTTACAAATTTTTCAGTCAAATCAGCTTCATTAATTTAATTATCCGCTTACATTCCCTCGCTGTTTTAGTCCAATTGTTCATTGTCCATTGCTTCCATCGTGTCGTCGTATTATCTTTATAATTCACATTCGTCGGTGGTCTCTTCAAGTTCAAAATCCATGCACAAGCTACATATAAGCGTGTTGAAATAAGACTAACCAGTCAACACACATATCAACAGCATCAGTCAGATAGAAAATGAAAAAAAAGTAAAGAATGCGTAAAAACGACAGAAGGAGGCTATATCCCAAAGAATCTCCTCGCCGGTCACGCATACAAACTTAACAAATCGAACCGCTTTCAGAGCTCACACAATAAATCACTCAATAATAAAATCATTCGCCATCGCCATTGAAAATACCTACATACAAAAACCAAAAAGACACATTGGAGGCTCCATCAAACCCAAAACAGAATCAAAAACAGACACACAGATAGCATTTTATTCGTTTCGTTTTCCAAACCATCATGATGTGTATATGTCTGTGTGTGTATGTCTTTTTTTTGACCGAATGAATCCTATCAAGTTCCACTTTAAATTGTTTGTCTTATCCGATGGCTATGCAGCATCCAGCCCATCCAACGCTACCGCCGCCGCCGAATATTTTGGCATTTTTGCAGGATAATTAAACTGATTTACATCACACGTGCACAAACACATTCAAATTGTGAGAAATCGATATCAAAAAGGAGCAGTGCTGCCATGTTGGATTGAAAAATAGGGTTTGGTAGATATCCTTGTGGTTAAAGGTTAAAATTCTTGCCAAATGATAGGTCAGCTGATAATGAGATTAAAAAAGGCTTCAATTTTATTAATACAAATGGAGGCTAGTAGATGGCAACCCTATTTGCAAGAAAGTGTTTTTAAATCACTTTATTTATTAGTTTTGCGTTTTTTTAAAAAAGCAAATGTTTTAAATTATAAACTTCGATTCAGAAATATTTTCTATCTAAAAAAATGTAGGGTAGCATCTCTTAATTAGAGATAACAAGATGGCAACCCTGTTTAAATTTATGTATGTATGTTCCCTTTGCAACCTTGGTCAAAACGAAGATGTTTTGCATTTTTTAGCACTCTGTCCAATATTACAGGAAATCCGAAGGCTCTATTTTTGTTCTAGTTTTCTTTCCCAAGAGGAATGTGTCGGTGTACTAAACGGAGATCGTGGCTGGAAGCCTCTTATACGCTATGTCTCACACGCAAGAAAGTATCGAAACGAGTGTTTGAATTTGTTTTGAGTTGTAACAAGATGTTAAAGTAATTGTATCATCTCCTTTTTTTTTCGTTTTAGCCAAACTAAAAGCCCTTTAAATTAGAAAAAAAAAAAAAAAAAAAAAAAAAAATGAGAAATATGCAGTTCTTCTTCCTATTTTTTTTGCTTTTTTTTCTCACTTATAAATTATTATCTGTTTTAGCTAAACTAAAAGCCCACCACCAATATATTTCTTTTTTCTTAATTTTTTTGTTTTGACTAAACTAAAAGTTACACTTTAAATTGAACATGAACATACAACTACCTGTTATTGCTTTTGTATACTATATATATATCAAAATGTACTTTTATGATGGGCGTTATTCCGTATGGTTCAAAGTTTCTTTTTTTTTGTTTTGACTAAACTAAAAGTCACATTATGATGAAAATAATAATTTTTTTTTTCTTTTCTTTAATATTTATATTTACATATTTTTAACTATGAAACTTTATTTTGTGAAATATTATCTCTTTTTACTCAAATATTGTATTTTTTTTGTTTAATTAGTTTTTTTTTTCCGGCAGACGGCTTATAAAGCCATGCTTTGTATTTCTTTTATTATGAAATATTGTACTTATAAGAAAATTTGAAAAAATAAAGAACTTATCTATCTATCTATCTATCTAAATTTAAAAAAAAATTTTAAAAAGCACTCATTTTTCAGAAAACAAAAATTTTGTAATGGCGTTTTCGATTGGCAGTCCGGAAGCGTCCGGAATCATTCTGAAAGCGTTTTATTCGTACAAAACTGACAGTTTTGTGTGAATAAAATTTTTTCAGAATGATTCCGGACGCTTCCGGACTGCCAATCGAAAACGCCATAAGTATGTTTTAATTTATAATTTTGTCACTTTTAACACTTCCATAAACTTGATTTATGTTAACAAAAATTAATTCTGCTACTAAAAATACGTTTGAATCTAATACTTTAACAAGTAGGGTAGATTTGCTATTAGCCGGCCCCTTAAGCATTCTTTCTCATAAAATAAAGGACAGAAATACATTTTGAAGTAAAATGTGCTTTATTTATTCCTTTTTTGGTATAGTTAAAAAAAGTTAATAAATGTTCCCAAAAATAATTTATTTAAGTTTTAGTAAAAAAGGTCCGATTTTCCTAAATCGGCCTTTGTTTTCTATTTTCGGCCGTCTAGTGTCCCGTATCCGGCCACTGACTTTATAAGATCAAGCTTAAATAAATTGAATGTTTTTTTATTTAAATTTTTGTTTTTTTAACAAAAATTTTGCTGTCAACAATTAACAAAATTAATATCTTCTCCTATTTAAAACCTATTTTGTTTGAAGAATAATATATTACATTTTTAAAATCTTTTCTATATCTTTTTTATTGTTAGTTTTATGGCTTATTGTAATGTATCACATTTTCAACTCCTTTTTTGATAAATTAAGCCAAACACACTTACTTCATTTTAAGATATCTCGCGCAATAAAAAAGATATTGCAAAGATTTAAACAGGTCTTGAAAGAACGAAAATAGTTTTTTTTAGGAACCGTTATGATTTATATTTTTAAAAAATTTCTTCAAATTAAGGCATAACCCCAAAAGCAGTAAAAACCCGTTTTTTTTGCATTTTCTAACAAAAATATTTCAAAAACTTGAACTGCTAGGATATTTTTGACTTCGGATTCGAGTTCAGCACACACACGGAAACCTTCAGAAAAGTATATTTTGGTTCATGTGGGGAAAATCTTGTTAACTTCAAAATAAGTCAAAACACGATTTTTTTAAACTTTCAAACGGTAATATTTCAAAAACGGGAGCTGATAGGATATTTCTGACTTCAGATTCGAGTTCAGCACATCAAAAACCTATAGAAAAGTATATTTAAGTTCCCGCACCAAAAAAAAAAATTAAATTTTGTAGACCAGTGTTATTTAATAAGGAAAACAACATTTCAAAGCATTTACTCGGAAATTGTTTACACAAAACACTAATTACGATAGTAGGTTTCGGTAGCCAAATTATAAAAAAACCTTACCCAATTGGATCACGTCACAAAAATTTAACAAGAATAATAATAATATTGTAATTTAAGGAGAAACATTTAAAAGAACAGCATTCGAGCAAAAATTTGGAATACCTAAATCCTTCGAAATCACTAGTCATAACGATTTTTCTGAAAGGTGGCCAGCTACTGGAGACGGCCGGAATTATGCAAATCTACCCTTCTCCTTTTGCAATTTCTAATACTAATTTCGTCCTGATGAATTCTTCTTCTAAAGAGATGATTTTAGGGTAAAAATTCAATTAAGAAACTTAAATTTTGAAACCTTTTGAAGATTTGAAACACTGAAATTTTTTTCGATTAAGCACTGCAAATTTTAAAAGCAACATTGAAGCTTATTTCTGGGTAAATAGCTTTTCAGTAGAATGACCGTACAATAGACTTTTATGGCCAGTTGTACAAATATTGAATCCGTGGTTCAGCAACTTCTATATTCTGTGGTAAAGCTGAGGTTCAAGGCTAAGCACTGGTTCAAGACTCGGCTAATCAGCCGAAATCGGGAAGTTTAATTCCTGAATCAAGGTTGAACCACGTTTATATAAAACTAGCAATTATATGTATACTTTTTATATACAGTTTCTTATGATTTTACATTGATTTTCAACTTTTAAATGGTTGACTCTATGAACTCTGACGTCTACATAAAATAACATCTTGAATCTGTCAACGCACTTTAATGCACTGTCAAAGTCAGAACCCAAAACCTTATACAAATGTGAGTGTACGTGCGTACTTTCAAAGGGGTTAGCTGCGTTTTCATTAAGGATCACACGACATGACATGACATTGATCAGACATTGACGTCAGACAATCAACATGTTGCCCACATACTTTTCTTAAGTTCTTTAGAGATCAATTTGACAACTTTGTCAAAGAATTTTCTTTCCCTGTTTTTCGAACCCTAACTCTTTAACTGACACTCAGGGGACTTAGGGATTGAGCCTATCTATATTGCACCTTTATTATCCATATCCATAACAGTTAACTTTTTCGGACATTGAACGGCTAGTAAACTAAGTTTTTTTAAATTAATTAAAAATATCGCATAACGTCACAAATAAAGTCTTACTTTTAAAATAAAAAAAAAAAAAATTTCTTTGAACGGGGCCGATACCTGTCATAGAACCGTTTTCTTGATTTCTGACTTTCTGATAATGATTTTCTTTTTTCAAAAAATAATTTTTGGATTTCTTAAAATATCTTAAACCTTTTTTTTTACAAATTCAATGTTTTATCTGTGAATTAATATCTTTTTTAATACACACATACCATTTTTTTTAAAATATTCTAAATTAAAAAAAAAAAACATTTTTTAACAGCACTAAAGATATTTTTTTTCTTAAAATCCTTTGCCAAAGGTACAATAAATTAAATAGAATTCTTCGTCAAAGTATTTAAGAGAGGGTATTTATTTTAAAATCAAGTTTTATAATTTTTTTTTTAACAATTTTTTTTTTTAAATGTTTGTTTTAATTTTATGTATAAAATTAAATAAAAACATATATAAAAAAAAATATCATTAAATAAATTGAATATTTATGACCTTGTTCGCGTTATATATGTACCTACCTTTTTTTAAAAAACTTTGTTTTTAAAGTTTTATAAAAAATCAGATAAGGATCAAAATTTACATGCTCCAACAAAAATACAAATATTAATAAAATATTTTTGAATCTTCCTTGCAATAAAATGGCAACTCTGCTGAATCTCTGAATCCAAAGACTATTAACTGAATTCACGCACAGCAAAACAGCAACAATGGTTTGTCATGCCTACAAAATCTTATGTCGCCGGTGTCCCTCATTGATTCAGATATTCTTCCCGTTTTTATCCCACATAATCAAAATCAACAACAGCAACAACAAAAACCAAAATACAAAAAAAAAAAAAAATCTTCATTTTTCTGTTCATGTATGAGTGTGATTGTGTGAAAGTGTGAGATATAAGAATTGTAAAAAAGACAAATTTCCCACGATAAGAAAAAAGCCTCTCTGCTTGTTTGGTTGCCTTTGCTGCCTTCTCTGCCTATCAGTCAGGGAGTCAGACCGACCCGACCAACAAAAAAAGTATGAGATTCCTTTCAAAATATACACATATAAACGTATATTCTCTGGGTTATCGTTGTTGTCGTTATATTGACGTAGTGGAATAGAAGGGCAAACAAGAAGGGAATCCCCTTTTTTTTTATATTCAAAGAGAAATACACGAGACTATGACGACTATGAAGAAGAAGGTTCTTCCAGCTCTCACCCTCGTTCGGTGTTTTCTTTTTTTTTTTGTTTGTATATTTTTTTTTATTCAATTTTATCCCTGACTTCCTTCTTTTGCAGTCGTTGTTGTCGGGTTCGAATAGAATCTGTGTGTGTGTGTACCTCGATTTTATGTTGTGTTCTTCTTCAATATCTGCCTTTGACTTTTTTTGTTGTTGTTGTTGTATTTTTTCGGTGTTAAATATGTGTGGGTTCGTGTCGAAGTGTGGTATCGAATTTTCCAAAAAAAAAAAAATGAAAGAAAAAAATATATAACAATTTTTCTTAATCCGAAAATTTCCCACAGGAACAATGCAAGCAAAGTTGATGTTTTTTTTTTTCCTTCTCTTCTTATTTTTCTTTCCATCTTCTTTCACATTTCGTTTCTTTTTTTTTTTTCTTGCTGTGAGAATGAGATCAGGAGACGAGAGAGTCGTTTAGGTTTTTTTTTTTGCAATGAAAAAGATATCCTTAATATTTAGAAAAGAAACAAAAAAAAAAAAGAAGGAAGTGTGAGAGAGTATGGAAATAAGGTTTAGTCGGGCTCAGGATGTAGGACAACGTGCGATTTACTTTTCAGTCTATTGAAATGCTGACCAATAAAAATACTTCTTCTTCGTTTGCTTTTAGGGCAATCTGGGTATAGAAGTTTTTGAAATTATGAGCACCCTCAAGTGCTATTAAGAAGTTGTATACTCAATTACATTTTATTTTACTGAAATATTCACAAGTATTGATGGGGAATAGGTTGATGTTATACATAAGGATGGTTAAGAAATTATTATGTCAAAAAGGGTTAATTTGAAACAAAGTATTTATTGTCTTATGCATATGTACCTAAACCTAACAGAAAGAAAAATTTAAGTGGATTTTTTTTGTTGGAAAAAAGAAGAAAATAAAATTTACTTTGAACTAAATTTGATAAAATGGCGCCCAACGTAAACAGATATTTCTAAAATGATAACAAAAATTAAATATCAGCAAAGTAGGTATTTGATAGAAGATATCAAAATGAATCTGTATGCTATCAGATGCTTTGGTCTACGATTTCAAGACATTACATGACAGAATTCATGGTGCTTCTAGGCTTACATCTTCCTATAACCAAATTGACATGAGAATACCACTTTTATAAGTTTTGAACAAAGTTGAAAATTCACTTTCAGCAATTAGAAGCGATTCTGGTAAAAGGCTCATTTCTCTAATAACACTGTGTTACACTCAAAATATACGCGAGCGGAGACCTATCACGTTTTGTAGAGCTAGTCGCACTGATTACGAAACGATATTTAAAAAGTCTCGAACACCCCCAAAATCCGGGGTCGAATTACGGCATACGTTCGTTAACGAATGGTTGCTATGTGTCCCTATCGTTTTCTAATAATTAAATAGAGAGAGAAATAGTCAAAACGTTAACGTATGATCGTAACCGTATGCCGTAATTCGACCCCTGAAGTTAGGGGCAAAAAACGTTTTTTTTTTGGACCTTCACCCATTGAAAAAAATCTATCTTCTAGAAGATAATTATACCTTTTCAAAAATGTATAAAACATGTGATTTGGATAAACCACCTAGAATTTATAAGCTGTCAAAGTTAAAATATACAATTTTTTCATCACTTCCCCAACTTCGACATCAATTTAAATTTTAAAATATATGTTTTCAAAACAAAATGCTGTGTTAAAAATAAATTCTTAAATAATATTTATTTCCAAACCAAACGAGGTATTTTTTATGAAAATCAGTTTAAAATTGGCGTAGAAAAAAAAATTTTACGATTTCAACCCAGATACAGAAATTCGAACGTTTCGGCACCAAACAAAAATGTTATTTTGGCACGTAGTACGATAAGTTGGGCGCCAGGATTTGATAACGCTTTTTTTTATAGAGGAGTTCAATACAATTATTTTTTACTATGGTAGGGGGGTCTATCTCCCCCCTCTTTAGGAGGGAAGAGTAATTTTCTAAAAAAAAATTATTAAAATAAAAAAAAAAATATTAAAAAACAACGGCAACAACTATGCCTTCTAGGTTTTGAGAAAATTGAAAAATAAAAAAAAAATAAAAAAAAAAAATAATTTGAAAAAATAAAAAAATCTGATAAAATTATTTTTCAATTTTCTTAAAACCTAGAAGAAAACTGTTCTATAAGGAATCAATTGAGGCAGTTTTCTTCATGAGTCAATTTTTAATTAAAATTCACAGTCTAGACAAAAATAGTAATTAACGAGTTTTTTAATTTTTTTTTTTGACTTGAAACGGCTAAACATTTGTCGAAGCTAGAATTTTTTCAATGGGTGAAGGTCCAAAAAACCGTTTTTTGTCCCTAACTCTTTTGGGGGTGTTCGGGACTTTTTAAATACCGTTTCGTAATCAGTGTGGTTTGCTCTACAAAATACGTCTCCGCCCGCTTATATTTTGAAACCTAAGTTTTGTAACACAGTGTAATTTTCAAATGATACGACAACATGGTGTATAAAACTTGTTATCGCACAGTTATACAGGGTGTTCCAAAGACACCTCGACAAACGAAACCTATGTAATTTTAAGTCATTTTTATTTTCAAATTAAGGACAGTAATACTCTTTCATACAAAAATGTTTGTTCAATTTGGTTAATTTGTATTCGAGAAGGTCAGATATCATGAAAATGTTTCAATGGCAGGTAGATATCGTTATTAAAATAGTTAAATTTTCCCTCTAGGGCGTTTCACCTAAACCCTGATAGGTAGATCTAACTGTTTTGCATTCTCCATCAACATAAAGAAGCCGTGGATCTTGGTGGAAAACTACGGTTGATAGGCAAAAGTTGTGGGAAATAAAATTAGCAAATTTGAAACGTGAAGTTAATAAAACCAAAACATATTTATATTTACATGAAATTAAAAATGGCGGATAACAATATATACAATTTAAAAATATAGGTTATAGTAAACCTCCATTGTATTTCAAGTCCTCATTAAAAATTATAGAAATTTCAAATTCCATACAAATTTCAAAACTTTCTCTTTTAAATGGCGGCATTCAATTTAAATTAATGTGAATAAACTAAGCTTTAAAATATTACGATTTAAGAAATAAAATTTCCCTGTTTAATTTTGAAATTTCATATTTAAATTATAGTGTTCTTTTTCAGTTTTTTTTTTGTGCATAATATTTTTACTTCCCACTGTCCTTATTTAAATATGTGCCCATGATTATGAAAGTGGACTAAGTCACTTTTTGCATTATTTGAAGAAAAACTAACATAATAATTTTGTTATAACGATTTAATTGTATTTCTTTTATAAAATCACTAGAAGAGCAATAAAGAAGTTTATTTACTGCAATTTCGCTGTCAAATAAACTTTACCTTTTAAATAATAATTATTTTTAGGCTAGATTTGATGCCATTTTTAGGAGTGACTTAGTCCACTTTCATAATTAAGGGCACATATATCATTGACTAAAACCGCTTTGATGATAGATTATAAATGGTCTATCATCAATTATCACCACTGCATCTAATCCGCACTAACATCCATACATTTTTAACTGTACCTCTCAGAATATAAAAATCCAGCAACTGTACCAATCAGACTATAAATGCCATCAGCACACCATAGTATCCAAATAGGAACTTTCTACAAATTTATAATTTTGTTCTTCAATTTACTCTTTATTCTTATGATTCACATTCAGACTAGTAACCCACCAGTTTTTAAAGTTGACAAAAAACTATTAGTATGGAATATGAGTGATGAGAAAGTTTTGGGATTAAAGGAATGCATATATACATAAGGACCACAATAGAAGGTCAGAACAGGTGCAGAGGTGGAAAAAAAAAAGAATGGGATAAGAAAAGGGGGTTTCTTAGTATTTTTAGCAAAAGACTTCTTATCAATCAGAATTTTGTATTCATGATTGTCTACCTAAAGATTTTCCTCCACTTGGTTCTCCCACATTTCAAACTTACGACTACAAATATGTAAATTATTAACTCCTCTCAATCAACTCGCGTGTATTGAGTTACTAGACAAAAAAAAATTAGATCGTCACACCCAACAGAATTGAGTTTGATCAACAACATAATCTAAAACACCATTTTGTCTGCATTCTAAGACCTTCATGCAAATGATCGGCTTTTTGTTTCACAAATCCCAGTGCAATGCTCAACTGGAAAAAAGTTCCCAGGCGCGCAGCTCATGCGTATTTATACCTCAACAATACCTACCTTCACCCCAAGCAAAAGAGCCTAATCAAATAAAACAACAACAAAACAAAAAAATCGATGAATTCAAACAACTTGTGCTCCCTTGGGCCGTTGCGGCACGATTTGTCCAAATCACCAAATGTGGCACCAGAGATCAATGATCATTATTATGCTTTGCTTATGTAAGACCAACCCACCTCCTCCGATCAGACAGCAGCTCAGATCAGATGACTTCTTTCGCATCACCGAAAGGGGCCCGACCGACCAATACCGCCGCCGACGACCAACGACGACGACTTCGAAGACTGACGATGTCGACTATAAACGACATTTGTTAACATGGCCGAAATACTATCCGAACAAAGTTTGCCACCAAAGCTGGCCAAAGCCATAAGCCGGGCACACACATTGTATGGAGATTGGCTTTCGGGTTCATAAATCATTTCGCAAGCTCAAGAATTGACAGTGGCTATAGCGCGATGGTGGCTGGTTTGGTTTTTTTCAAATAAATCCTGTGCGCGCCAAAGACCATAGAGACCCAATCCCAGTTACAATTCCAATCGAATAGAGACACCACTCTCGATAATTGATGCCGGTTTAGAGTGTGAGAGTTGAGCTTTGCCGTAAGGTTCATAATTTGGATCGATTTACTTACATAGCGACACAAGCAAACATGTACCGCAGAGCACAACAATATACCTAACCTACGACGCGACAAGTATCTATCGGTTTATTGCGATAGTGATGGTGGAATGGAGGTATCTATAATACCAATTGAGTGAACTGTTGGTATGCTGTTGAATGTCACAATGATTGGGTAAATGTCATGTTTGACATTAGTAATATTGACATATTGATTTCATTTATGGTTTTTTTTATACGCTTTTTATGATTTTTCTTTTCAACATTTTTCTTAATTAGTTTTGTATTGGTTTTCAATAAGAAGTAAGCCAAGTTAGCTGTGAGTTGAGTCGTGTCGAGTCTTGAGACTTTATTTGCTACATTGACCTTACGTAACAAAATTAAATCTAAAGAGAATATAATATTTATCACACACAATTCAGCGCGAGCAAATATTTGTTGGGTTATAAAATTTTATCGTTAAATTAAAATAAACAGTTTTAGCCTTTTAAAGTGTTATTAGAAGTTAATTGATTTTGTACCATTTGACAAATTTAAATTGACATCTCATTTACAACTAAAAACTTTTTTTTTTGAGTACTTTAAATGAGCTACACGACTCGTAGAGTTTTTATAATTTTGTATTTGAAATATTAAAAAAAAAATGCAGACTGCCACGCCCACTTTTCTTGTATATCGTAAATGGCCCGAATGATTCGAATTAGTTGAAAATTAATTTAAGTTATTAAAATTGAGTAGAAAATTAGAAAGTAAATTTTATGTAAATTTTGTATGTCTACAGGATTTTCCATGTAACATACGCTCCTATTGTTCTCAAACTGAACTGTTTTAAGGTCACATAAAATCATCTTTAATTATGAGCCATTTTGTTATTTAGTTTTATCAGTTGGATCCCAATTTTTTTTTAACATATCGATACCTTCCCGTAAAAATGTATTAAGCGGCATTTTTTTTTTCGAAAATGACTTTTTGATGGGAAACTATACTATGATAAACCCTCTGTCAGCACACGGGTGCGAATTTGGCAAGACAAAAATTCAAAAATTACGATTTTTCAAAAAAATAGTCACAAAAAAGTCTCTTTATAAGGTTGAAAATATATTTTTTGCAATTTTGAATACAATATTCAAATTCTTCGGAAAATTCTACATCAATTTCATATATGATTTAAGATTTTCTATAAAATATTGAGACCCGAAAAAAGTTCTACCGATATGAAAAAGTATAAACCAAATTCGCACTGGCGCACAATGGGGCCAAACGACCAAAACCATCTCAAAATTCGTTTTGACAAATGTTATCATTTAAAAAAAGTAATGATTGTTTAACATAATAGAAATGTGCGCAATTATGATAGCAAACATTGTTTTTAATATATTTTGGATAAAAGTACTTAAAATGAGTCTCGAACCTTACATTTCAATTTTTATTGTTTTTCGTCCTATTTTATATAACAGTTTAAACTTAGTTTTCTCAGAAGTTTGTGAAGAAACCTTATAAGTATTGTATATCAATAAAAAGGTTAGAATCTCTACTTTATAAATCAGTCATTTGTTTTTGAATGTACTTCAAATTGATTGTTTTAAAAAAATAACAATAAATGGGAAGTAATTTGGCCAACTTTAATTTTCAATTGTAGATTTCTCCTTTGCCGACGACTGCCGATGTCGAGTTATGAATGAATTTAGAATCTCATACTACTCAAAATTAAGGAATAAAAATAAAATTTTGCGCATATTTGCGCCATTTTGCTTTGCGGTCAAAAATGTATAAAATAAAGTAGGAAATTGAGTTTCATTAAATTGCTAACTAATTTGTAGCGATAAGGCGAACAAAATAAATAATGTTTTGATTAAATAATTGATTCTTATTTACCAATGTTTAAGTGAACGTTTGTAAAAACAAAAATTAATTATGAACAGGGGAAGTAAAATACAGTTTCAAAGTAGGAATTTTTCGAAATTTCACAAGAAGTGCATTTAACCGAAAATGGTAAGAATTTGAGATATGTTTTATATTATTATTACTTTTGGGATCCCCTATAAAGGGAATTCCCAAAAAGCTTGACATTCTGAACAAATTTCAAGTCCCATTTTCTGCCGCAAGTCAAAATCTGCAAATTTGATTTTATTTTATTTCATCCCATTTTTTCAAACTTTTATTTGTTTGAGTTTTATAAAATACACAATAATTTTAATTTTATTAAGAAAGTGGTTAATTAAGTCTCTACGTTTTTCTAATATGTTTTGGAAAACAGTGAATCAAACTCATCGAAAATTTGTGAAGATTAATATCGTGTCTTGAATGTTTTGCAGTGTTTTTTTTGTTTCTGAAAAAAGGTTTGTATCAAAATGTTTGTATCAAAATGTGCGCTGGCATCGAAAACGTGACATTTGGAAAGTGGAGGGTAATGTGGTACACATACGTCTGCTAATGTGGTATACTCTTCCCCAATATAATAGGTATTAAATATTTTATGAGTGTCTTCATTATTGAAATAAGCAGTATATATAGATGTTTTTATTTGTTTTTATTGAGAATAAAAGGGAAAATAACAACAGAATAAAAATTACTTGCGTTTTTTTAAATTTAAGATAAAATATTGTTGGTGTATTCGACGAGAGTTTAGTATACCACATTAGAGCATGGTAAAAATACCACATTAGCGGAAACAGTTATATTGTACAAACAATTAAAAACAAAAACATTTAAAGTAAGATTTGAACCAAACTCATACCGAAATCACCTAAATCAATAACAAACTGTTCTACTACAAAAATACGTTTTTGTAAATATTGCTTTTTCAAAGCTTGGGAATGCATTAAGTAATGATATAAAAAAAGTGATCGAAACCGTTTAAAAGGATTTATCAATTTTTTTGAAAAGTATGGAATATTTCGTGTTTTCGATTATGCATTTTTCGTTACACTAAAGTTGTTACTTTTTATTTCAAAAGACGTCCTTCCATAATCGTTGGATTCTTAAAAAAACCATGTGTACCACATTACCCGCCTATACCACATTACTAGAACTCATGGTATAAGAAAACAAGGTATGATCATTAGAGTGGCCATTTTACAAAATGGAGTAATAAGTTTTTGAAGTTTAATTTGGCAAAGTCAAAAGCAACAACAATTTCCAAGACAAATTTGTTTACAAGTACAATTTCAATGGGCAGCTGTCAAAAACTTAAGAAGCCATTTTTAAGTTTTGATAGTTCTCGATACAGAGTTTTTTCTAATGATCATACCTTCTTTTTATACCATGACCAGAACTTACTCTACATTCTTACGGGAAGGTATCGGTTATAGTGTTTTCTGGTGCTGTTTTCTTTAAGTACATAGTTCTATTTTTGTCAAACTTCAACTGATTTAAAAAATTTTAGTTTATCTTAATTTTTTCAAGTTTTACTTAAATTGTTGTTTATTGTTCAAAAACTGAAACAAGGTCATAAATTTTCGTTTGAAAAAACTAAAATTTTTAAAATCAGTTGAACTTTGGCAAAAATAGAGCTATTTAAAGACAATAACACAACATATACGACCTTTCAATTATCGGGCGACTGTACGTAGGAATATCGCAAGAAAATATTATAAAAAGTTACAAATAACGATAATATATCACAAAATGCATTTGAAAAATGTTTGTAGCATTAACTATATCCTTTTTAAGCGTGGGTCACTGGGGCGTATGCGTAACATTTGTTTGTATTGAAAAACAATTTTAAATTAATACTGAATTTTATATCCCTAACAAGTTAAAATAAAACTAATAGCAATTTGTCTTGCATATAAAAGAATGTATTCAATTCTTATTCTAAGAAAATGACAATTCCCTTTAATAGAAACAAAATTTAAGTCACCTTTTTGCACCTGGCAGTTACACATTAAATTTCCATGGAAATTTAATTTACCTTGTAAATTGACCGAATCCTCATAAAATTCTCAACTGCTATACACTTTTCGTTGCACTCGTTTAGAAAACTTAACGAAACGATTCAATAACAATAAACGAGCATCCAACCTCACGTATTTAAGATGACGTAAAGAAATGTGCAGTCTTTGAATAAAAAAAAAATATATATATATAAAAAAAAAAATACAAAATAATCGCAACCAAACATTTGCATATACACTCGCTTATGACAGAAAGAAATACAAAAAAAAAAAAACAGATTAAAATATTGTGTACACGTAGAAATAATAATTACGGCCGGACGGCCAATTTCGGAGCGACAATCAGCCGCTTGTATGAGTAATCGTCGTCGCGTCGTCGTTGTTGCTGGTGATTTATTCGGCGTAGTTCTGGCGATAATGCACTCGCCTTCTCGCTGCGCACAAACCATAAGTGCGACGTCGATTTAAAAATACTCTTTAAAATCATCATCATCCTCAACAAACTGGGTATCTTCCACCCCCGCATCTCCATATTTAGAGTAGGGGGTGGAGGTGTATTTATGATTTTTTTTATCCAAATTTTTGATTTCACCCAAAGGACATTAAACTCCAACCCACCTATACAAGCCAACATATTATTTTGGTTGAATGGCCGAGTGAATATTTGAGTGAAACTTGGCGAAATTTGTATCTTTTTTTTTCCATGAATTGATTTTGATTAAAAGAAAAAAAAAATAAAGGAAAACATATAAACAAAAAAATGCATGTCCGTCCGCATAGCTTTTCGGTACAATATAATTTTTGGGACGAGGAAGGAAAACATTTCCACACCAGGGAAAGCTATGCAATAACCACCAGTAAATAGGTATTACCATCTCGAGCATATCAGAGCGATAGAGAAAGAGAGTGCAAATGTGAGTGTCATTAGAAATTCAATAGCAAGACTTGGCTTTTAATGAAATTCACTTCGATTTAACGTATCACTTTGTCTGGCATAATGGTAATTACAAGCGTTGTGTAAATCGTACATATAGATACAAAGATACACTGGCATTCGAGTGTTTTACTTTTAACACACTCGCTGAGGTTTTGTATAATAATATTGGAGCTGGGAGCTTATCGCTGTTGCGCAACCGCAAAGTGACAATTGAAAGTAAGATACAATGAAGCGAGTGAAGACAACAACGACGACGACTATGACTACGAGTGGAAAACATGTCATTGAATAGTTTTTTTTTTTTTCATTTTTATTTTCTTTATCTTTATTTTTTACATTTTTAATTTTATTTTTCTAGGTCTAAGCCGATAAAAAACAAGACCGCAATACTATGTATTTCTGTTTTAATAAAAGGGGGTGGCAGGGGGTAACGTTGAAATGGCACACATGCGGAGGTTTTCAAAATCGGAGCGTGCTGATTATGTTGTGGTAAATTTTTATAACACTTGAGTGCTTATTGATTCGAGACAAGAAAAGAAATATAAAAAAAAAACACACAAACAGGGAAATTCAATTTGGAAGACAATTTTATTTTTTTTGCGCTTAAAAGCATTAAATATCTAAGTGATGAGAGTATAATTTCGAAAGATAAGACACAAACAGATATCTAGATATAGAAACATTGTTTTAGAAGGTCAAATAAGTTGGAATTTCTCAAGAAAAAAATGTTATCTTCTTTATTTTGTGTATGCGATGGTTTGGGTAAGGGTTTTATAGCACAACTAATTGACACATTTTGTTACCAAATTATATTTTTCATATCGTATTTATCTCTTAATATACATAAGTAGTACAAAAGACTTATCTACCAACAGAAAAAAATAAATTTTGTAGTTTTTTTACACAATGTATAGACCTGTCCATTGTCACCAAAACTTTTTTCGAGACTGATCCGAAGATATCTGTTTTCGAATGTATGTAAGAAAAAAATAAATATTTGGATTGCAAGGAATTTATGCAACTAGAACTCCAAGAATCTTTTATGTCCCGTTTATGAATGGAGCTTAAAGAGACTCTTCTTTTGAAGTCTCACTTGATGTATTTGGAAGAAATTTTCTAAATCGCTTTTTTTTGCAAAGAATCAACCCTGATTTTTTTTTTTTTTTTTTGAAAATTCAAGAACAAACATTTTAATACAAAATTTTTCAAATGCATTTTTTTTTGGCAAGGAGCTAACGTTAAAATGCTAAATTTTTAAAAATACATTTGTTTGAAATTTGATATTAAAATTGAATACCTACAAATTTTTCTAAATGCATTTTTTTTGGAAAAGGGTTCATTTGATTTTGCTGTCAAAAATTCAAGAAGTAGAATATAAATTTTTTCAAATGCACTTTTTTCCATTTTTTATCGAAAATTCAAAAATATAGAATAGACATTTTTTAAAATGCATTTTTTGGGAAAGGGGTTAACCTAGATTTTTTTTTCGAAAATCCAAGAAAAAAAGTTTAATTGAAATTTTTCAAAATACATTTTATTGGCAGGGAGTTAATCTTGAATTTTGTTTTAGAAAATAAAAAAAAAAAATATGAAATACAAATTTTTCAAAACACTTTTTATCAGCTAAGATTTTTTTTTTAAATTGGAATTTTTTGATTTTTTTCGAAAGTTCAAAAAAAAAAAAATAAAAACAGAAATTTTTCAAAATGCTTTTTTTTGGCATTTGATTTAGCGGTCGAAAACTCGAAAAGTAGAATAGAAATTTTTCCAAATGCACTTTTTTTTATTTTTTTTTTCAAAAATTCAAAAATATAAAATAGACATTTTTCAAAATGCATTTTTTGGGAAAGGGGTTAGTTAGCCTAGGTTTTTTTTCGAAAATCCAAGAAAAAAAGTTGAATTAAAATTTTTGAAAATACATTTTTTTTGTTTTTTTTTTTGAAAATAAAAAAATTAGAACACAAATTTTTCAAAACGTAGTTTTTCTGATTATTATTCCAAGGTCTGAAAAATGTATAAATAGAAATTTTTCGAAATGCCTTTTTTTTTTGGCAAGGGGTAAGCCTTGATTGATTTTTTTGACAATCCAAAAAAATAAAAGATAAAATACTAATTTTTCAAAATTCATTTTGATTGATTTTTTCAAGTTCGAAAATCCAAAAAGTAAACTGAGGGAAAAAACTCAACGTAAAATGTAATATATTCAATTTGATTTAATGTTGAAAAAAACTAACATGAAAAGATGTTTTATAACGATAAACCACTTTAAACTAACGATGTTCTACTTTGATTTTAAAATTTTCGTCTTAAACGCAAAATCATTCCGGAAAAGAGTTGAATCAACGTGGTTTTCGTTGATTTTAAGTTGTTTTTCCCTCAGTGTAGACGTTTTTTTCAAAATGTACTTTTTTTTTTTTTTTTTTGAAAATACAAAAAGAATATACCTATAGAAATTTTTCAAAATACATTTTTTGGAAAGGGGATAGCCTTGTATTTTTTTTTCGAAAATCAAAAAAATAAAACGCAAATTTTTTCCCGAAAATCGAAAATTAAAAAAAAAAAAAAAAATGCAAATTTTGTTAAGGATTTTTTTTTGGAAAGGGGTTACCTTATTTTTTTTTTCGAAAATCTAAAGAAGCGTTTGGGTTTCATTTATGAATAGGAATAGAGCTTTTAAAATTTCACTCTATGAATTTGTAACAAATTTTTCAAAATGCATATTTTTTTTCGAAAATCGAAAAAAAAAAATACATAGGTAGAATAAAAATTCTTCGAAATGCATTAAATTTTTTTTTTTCGAAAATCCAAAGAAAGTGGTACCTAGTTTCATTAATGAATACAATAGAAATCGACCTTTCTTTTGATCTTTGATCGTGATATAGACTTGGTGCTCATTTAATCAAAATGCATTTCTTTCTACACTATTGCATGCAGCTCTGTATTTCAAAGACGTCCGAAATTCCAGACAATGAGCTCAAAGTTTAACACATAGTCCGAATTATTAAAAAATAAACTATTCCGAAATATGATATGGATCATTAAATATTCTACAAAATCATTCTTTGATAGGCATTCAAACAATTTAACGATCATCAATAATAACCCAAAATAAAAGAAACATCTTCCATTGTTTACTTCCTTTTGGTTTAATACAGTTAATCAAATTGTCTACTTTATTGTATTTGTTTCGAATAAAAAATAATCAATTTTTCATTTCCTCTCAGACAGCGAATTATTTGAATCGCAGTCTATTCATGGGATCACACTCTCACATATTCAACAAGAATTAAAAAAATAGATTAAATAAACACAACAACAACAACGATCCCGAACTAATTCACTAATTGAAGACAAAATGATATTTCCTCTACAAAAAGTATCTTTCATCAGCTGACCTAATTGCTTTTCACAGAATCAAGACTTAGTTTTTTTTATTTTTATTTCATTTTTTGTTTTGTTTTTTTTTTTGTGACGACGACGACATCTTTGCCGTCGTTGAATCTCGATTCTCGACTCTTCTCGAGACCTGTCAACACTTGATTATCACGCAATACTCAAGGAATCATCATCGTTTTGTTCATTGTACCAGTGTGTACAGAGAGTATAGACTGCTCCTCGTTTGTCGACATGTCAATGTAAGCAAATTCATTGAGATTTCAGTTCAGTCTCCTATCGAAGTAATTTGTCGTCCGACGACAACGACATCGACGACGACGTCGTTGTCGCGGCCGCCGCACAATGGGGCAAAATTCAAAAAAGCTGGCATTTAATCGAATCATAAAGTTTAGCTTTGTTTTGAATAACTCAACTATTTCTCTTTGAAAAATAATAGAGAATCAGAAATGAGAGAGAAAAAATTAATTTAAACCACGTGTAATTCAGGAGATTGTCTCAAAGGAAGAGAAATATCACTTTTAGGTAGAATTTTTACGACTTTCTATCATTTAGGGTTGTTTCAATAAATTGTGTACTGTTAATTATTTATTACTTGTACAAAGTTGAATCTTTTTGAAATGGAATCAGCGAGGTCTAGTACGTTCTAATAAATTTTCTTTTTATGAAAAACATGTATTCAAAATATTTTAATTCCTAGTCAAAAATGAAAAATAACCTAAAAATAATGTGTTTTCTGCACTCTTCTGAAAACCTTAGTCTTTTAGTTGTGATCGCCGTAAAACGCCAATAAGTTTTAGATGTCATTTTGTTCTGGGTTTTATCTAGTTTTAGAATATGAAAAGTTTTCTTGCTACTTTTTGCTACTCTGTGAGAATTGTTCATTTTAAGTTGGTGACGTCATTTTCCATAAATGCTCATTTTTTAGTCGAAATTGAGAGTGATAAAGACATTTAAATTATTAAATTGGTTCATTTATTAAATGTGTACTTATGTATAGTAAAATATTTAAGAAAAATTAACTGAATAAATTTATTTAAACAAAATAAAAATAAAATAATAAAAAAAAAACATAAAAAATTTCAAAAGTGGCAACCCTAATTTAAATTTTTTTTATATATCATTGCAATTGCATTACTATTTTATAAATGGCATTCAAAGTTTAATTGAAACTGATTGACGATTTTTCGAGAAATTTCGAAAATCTTAAAAAAAGTGTATGGGTGGTAACCCTAAAAATGGGCGTGGCCATTCGATATTTTGGCTATGAACTAACATTTGTATCAGTTCCAAATTTCAAGTGTCTAGCTCTATTGGTTGATTTAATGCCACCTTTTTGCCATTTTGCCCCATTGTGCGCCGTCATTCCAAGGGTACCAACAAGCAACAAATTGCTGCAACAAATGACGCGACCCAAAGATGATGCTCACTTCGCCTACTGTCATGTCAGGCGGGCATTATAATAATTGCGCACTGTAAAGTGTAGCTCTATGTGTAGTGTATGCTCTGTATACAGATCTAATGTGGAATCAGTTGTCAGTTCGATATGGGACTGAGACAGGGCGGAGGAGTGGCAAACGTAATGACTGTGTTTCATGTGACACATAGCGACATACGAACCGCAACAATAACAACAACAAACAAAAAAAGCTATGCTAGACCCCCCTCTTCTTGCTTAGAAGATGACGGGTAGGGTAATATTGAGAGCGCGGGGGTATTAGAGCGAATGACCTTGTTCCAAATTGTTACCTTATACACAATTTCATTGTTGTTTCTATTATACATGCATAATTTATTATCGTTTTGGTTTTGACCAATAAGGCCGCGCCGGACAGATGATGACTGAAGACAGAGCGCGCAACAGCCAGCCAGCCAGAGATTTGCAAATAAGCTCGAAGAGATTCGCAACGACCGACGACGACGCGACGGATGACAGTGAGTGGCGAAGCAGTAGATGATCGATTTATAATGTGTTGTGAGTAATATGATTGTGAGACTTTTGACAGTTTGTTGTTGTATTGTGAGATTCGATGGTGAACTGATGAATTCAATAGATGACCAAAATTGGCATTGTGTCAGTCAAAATTGAAGTGATGACATCTGTAATAGCAAATATATTGAGAGGCTTTGGACAGATTGATTGAGAGAAGCATAAAGTACATAATCTAAGATTGTTATGAAAATATTTTAAGAAATTTACAGAAAACAAAAGGTCAGTGGTGGCATTCCTTTACGAAACAAAAAATAAATTATTCGATAAATTATGCTTTGTACAATTTTGTATGAATGCAGGTTTCAATCACAGGACACATAAAAAGTTAATATCTTCCCAACTGACATTGGTCGCCAAATTGTCAAATAATAACAATTTGGCGACCAATGTCAGCTACCGTAATTCTTATTTTTTTATTTACCGACGAAAAACGCACAAAAACCGAAAAACCACGCACGCCACTAGTTTTTTAAAGATTATTGAACATTTTCCGCGAAGAAACACGAAGAAAATTTGTTATTTTTTAATTTATAATTTTTTCAAATGACATTTTATAAATTACAACAAAAACAAATTTCCTGTTTACTGCGATTGAAATATAAAAATTAAGGGCAGACCTGACAGATTGGTGCCCATTTTTGATAAACAAATTTTGACAACGTTTGGAAGATATTACCTTATTATGTGTACTGTGGGTTTCAATAATTGCACTCGAAAAACATTGATTGACAAGTTGGCCCTTCTTGACCTTGTTGGAATACGAATATCAGGAGGATCAGTGAAGACCTTTTATAACTTAGAAAATTAAATCTTGTTTGAATCCAAAAAATCAAATTTCTTCATTTAAAAAAATTTCAGATATTATTTCACAAACAATTTTTACTCAAATAATCTTTTAGGGTTACCTACAAAACAGTGAGAGAAAAGTAAAAATATGATGTTTTAATTTTTATCTTTTACAAAACAAAAAAAAAAAAAATCAGTCGGATTTTATCATGTTTATGTTTTTTATTTTTTCAGCAATACATACATTTTTGTTGATTGAAAAAAAAATTTTTTTTTTCAAATTGACAAATTTACTGTCAAAAATACCTACAAAATTAATATTTTTACGAGAAAAATTAAAAATAGGTAAAAAACATAGAAAAGAAAGTTTTGACAAAATTTTATATCCAAAATTTTTTTGTAAAACATAAAAAAACGTATTTTTGCATTTATGATTTGAGTAAAAGTTGTAATTTTTTTTTATTTATTTTCGATAAAAAGTTTACTTTTGACAGAATTATTAAAAAACATGATTTTCTTGTATAATAAAGAGTTTTTGGATATTTTTTAAAAAATTGTTGGATCCGTTTTTTACTTGCGATATAAGTATCTACTATAACAATTTTCCATGATATTACGATGATAGAGAATGCCAAAAAAGTGATTCCCGGGAGTCTGACGGTCTGTCTGTCTGTCTGTATAAGGAGCTACAGCCTAAACGGATGGACCGATTGACTTCAAATTTGTTATGTTGAATGTTTTGGCGACTCTCCAGAGGAGTTTTTGGAATTATTTTTTTGGACCAAAAATAACTAATTTCGAAAAATTTAATTTTCTCGAAAACGGCTCCAACGGTTTTGTTAAAAAAATTCAAAAGTTAGTTTTTAAACAAGGTCTATCTTTTGACGAAAAAATATTTTTTTGAAAATCATTATTAACCGTACCTGCCATAGAACCGCTTTTTTCTGCCAAACTGCTTATTGTATTTCAATGAAATTTTTTGTACAAAATCATTTATATAATTTGAATATAAATCAGGAATAAAGTTTTGAAAAAAAATAATTTTTGGATTAAAAAAAAATTGAATTTTTTTTTGAAAAATCGAGTTTTCGAAAACGTTACATTGAATTTTTTTTTGAAATTTTAGTTATTGGTGTTCATTAGTTATGGCAAATAAATTTTGTTTTAAAACTTTTTTCCAAAAAAATATTTATAAAAAATTGGTTTTTAAAAAAACGGGTCTAATGATTTTGAATGTTTTTTTTTTCTTTTCTAAAAATATTTATATATCAAATAAAACTGCATAGGTACTTGTTTTTGAGGGCAATTTGATTTCAAATGTTGTTTTATTGCTATGAAAAAAAGTATTAAAAATTTAAGCAACTTGAATTCTAACAGCAAGTTCGTGCGACCCAGTCGTGCATTTTTTTTTTTTAATCGAAATTATTATTTATTACCTAAATTAAATTGTATTAATTATTAAATTGAAACAAATTTGACTGTACTATAAAAGAATTTGTTCTTTGTAATAGTCTAAGAAGCTTTTTCAAAGACTTGATCATTTGCTTTGTCAGTCAGTTTGAAGAGTCTATTTATGTATTTTCTTTTTTTTTTTTGAAGAAGAAGAGTTAGATTCTTTAGTTCTTTTCTGCAGCCTTACTCGTTGATAGCCTAACACACCAGAAAACGCACAAAGCAAAACGCAATTAGCTTCAAGTTTTTGTTTCGAGTGGCATTTTTCGAAATATGTATGGCAGGGTATTTAGGTACATAATATTCAATATCATAAAAACGTGAATTAAGGAAAATGATATATTTAATTTGAAAAATTATAGTATTTCTATAGTTGTTTACAATTCCTTCTTCATAAATATTTCTCTATTGAATTTTTTTTTGGAACATCCCCAATTTGGGATAGGAATTTTTGTTTGGATTGGTCTACTCTCATCCAAATCTCCTTTACCTTTCTCTAATTTTATCCCAAAAAAGGGCAAGAGTCAAAAGAAATCTTTGAAAATAGAAAATATTTCTATTCTCATGATACCCTGGTATCATTCTAATCCGTAACCCATTGATTTGGATTAGAGACCTTCACAATACTCGTATACTCCCACATATACGAGTATACAACATATTCTCTAAATTTTGTCATGCATGTTTTTTGTTTGTGCACATGTCCTTTTTGTATCAGCCTAATCCTTACACAATACAAATCCATTTCAGTCTCTAGAAGGTAGAAGAGATAGAACGAACATTTTTCCATGAAATTCTTGAATATTCATTCAGCTCCCCAAACTGAAGAGGATTGTATACCCCAAAATTATACGTTGAATAAAGTTTAAGCACAAGGACCAACCAAAAAAAAGAGAAAAAAGGACGACAAAAACTTGAAGAAGAAATTCTTCTTTCTCCCCCAGGATAAAATCTCATGTTTATTTTTGTTTTTGCTCCAAATTCTTCCAATTGGATTTCTTGTCCTGTCTGTTATCCTGTTCGCCTGGTATTTAGTTTTTTTTTTCTCTTCGATTTTTTAAGAATTTTTTTTCACATACTCGTACAAGAGTGAAAGTGTATGTTTTATGGATGGGAAAAAGGATATGTGTTATTTTTTTTATTTGAAGATGAAGGAATGGTTTCTACCCGATGATGATGGTTATCTCTTTAATCCTTGTGGGAGTGTGTATTGAACTTGAGTATGTGCATTTGACTCCTCTTCTTGTTAATATGCTAAAAGGATGTTTCTATCTTCATATTGGGTACCTCTGTACGAGTTGCCTACTCGTATGTGAAAAAGGCAACAAGAAAATGTGTAAATTGAGCTGCAATTGCAACATTTATCACTCGCTCAATCAGGGATGTGGATCCTGTTAGGATTACCCTGATTATACAAACCAAGTATTATAATATACATACATATCTATAGTAGATATATTTAGTCAGAGGTATGTCCTGGTTATAGGAGTATATAGAATTTTGGCTTCTGTTTTTTGCTGCTTCCTTTTTCCGGTGTCAGGTATAGAAAAAACATGTGAATGATAGATCGTTGACTTTTATGAAAAGGAAATTCTACTCTGAAGAGACAAGTCAGAGAGAAAGTAAAGCGGGTTGACGGCTTAATTTAGTTTCTTTTGTGGGATGTTTTTTTATTTTTATAAAAAAAACATCAAAGATTAGAACATCTACTTATAAATTTTATTTGGATATTTTAAGTTTGTAGTTTTATTATACATAAAGTTAAACTCAATGAAGCTTATATAAAAATCCTAAGACCTCAATGAAAACATTGATCTTTTCTATAAATTTCAAAGGTTTCGTTCGATGTTTGAATGAGTGAATGACTCAGGTTTATTGACTTCGCGGCGGGTTCAAATTTCATCATATCAAGCCTTCGATACCAACACTTAATTTATTGCAAGGAGATTTGATGGGCTTATGAACAACAAGCTTTGAACCATATTGATCATGTTCCGATTGGGACTTTTGAATGTTCCAAATATTAACTGATACTTAATTATATTCGAAAACGAAGAGAATATCCTTAAACCTGGGCATCGAACCCAGACTTCAAAAGAGCACATTTGCCGGGAATGACTTGAAGACTTGAATTTTTTTGGTCACATTTTTAAGTATTCGACAATCCCCAAAAAAATCCATTTATTTCATCACAGGAGCTACGGATTACGGATAAGAACCTTTGGAATTTCGGATCAAATAGTCTTTCCTCATAGTCGTTATCGTAAAACGTCTTATATCGATTCGATGTTACAGAAGTTGTTTTGAATAAACTATCTGATTCTTCATATGTACACATTAAACAATTTGATTACCGATTTTTAGCATTACTTCGTGATTTTTCATAAAGTTGATTTCAGGATTCACTCTTTACACGTGTCTGCTAGAAATAGTTGTTGAAATACCAGCTCTTCCAATCGGATCTTCGGACGCCCGAGTAAAAATAAAAATTGAATTCTTAAATTAAAAAAATCTTGACCACCGCACCACAGCAGCACCACCGCCGCTTCACGTCTGCACCACGTCCGCCCCATCTCATTTTCTATGAAAAAATTCGCTGCAACACCGCCTAACCATGTCTGCACCTCGTTCACACCATTTCATTTTGTATGAAAAATTCGCTGGACTATGATATTTTTTTATTTTTTCAAAATGAAATGGTGCGGAAGTGGTGCAGTGGTGGTGCGGCGGTCAAAAAGTGTTGCGGACGTGGTGCAGCGGTGGTGCGGTGGAATTCCATTTTTACTCGGGCGAACTTCTTTGCAAAATCTTATCGTGAACTCAGACTTCTATGTAAAAACAAGGTTATTTCAATACTTTAATCCTTCAATAATTCACGACACGCGAATGCCACCTTTGATACTAAATTTAAAATACAAATCACGTGTTTGGCGGATAGAAAATATATCGCAAATTCTAAATGTAGCTTTATGACGCAACTTGTTTAAACGTGGGTGTCAATATCGCCCAACACAAATTGTTAAATTTAAAACATCACACCAGTTCAAAAATCTTCAACTATAACCTTTTTCACTATTCCTTGAAATATGTGTATTCATTTTCTTGATAATTCAATTTTGATAAACCTTTTTTGCGGGATAAATGTCAATTATTATAAAATCAAGTGCGTTATTCTCTAGAAATTTTGTAAAAAAAATATAAAAATTCCCACAATCTGATTACCATTCATGAGAATAATTCCAAATAAACATTGCAACCAGACTCTCTCTCTATCTAAGGAATTACTTCCTCAGGGCATGTGAAAGTATCACATATCCGTTCCAATGGTTCCGAACCATTCAAAAATTCATAACTTACAGCCTGGTTACAGGTAGAGATAGAGAGGTAGAAGTCGATGGTAGACAAACACACAAAATTTTCCCAAAATGCTCACTTCACTTAATATTTTTTGAGCTAATTGCAGGAATTTTCCTTCACACACCTTATATTCTTCCCACACACCACACACACACACACACACACACACACACACATTTGATATTCATCACATTCCTATATTTCCACAAAAACTTTTGAATTTTGATCCATGATGGAAATATGTGTGTATTCGGAGTCCGGGAGTGTGGTTATGGTAGCATAGCAAACAGGTATTTCACAACTTTACACATACTACTTATATACACTTTGCTGGTCCAACACTATAAATGTCTGTTGCAGCATCCCAATTCTATATCCAAATCTCAATCCCACGTGTGGTATCTCTCTGGTATCGATTTGTAACCAAGAGACCATTGAAATTCTCTTCTTTATCTTGATGCCCAGAGAGAAGAACGAACGAACGAAAAGATTTAACAGAGAAGATGCATTCTTCGGATTCAATGGCCGTTTTCATCGCTGTCAGATTAATTTATCTCTGAAATCATTTGCATTTTTTTTTTCGTAAATATGTGTGTGTTTTATGCGGGTGGAATTTGATTTTTGTCTTCTTTGTTATCTCTGCTTTTCAATTATGTGGGTTGTATCGTGTAAACAAACTTTTAACGCCATCTTCCCAATTAACTGTCATACGACGAGACTAATACTAAACGCCTACTCATTCACCCCTGGGCTATATTTTGACGACACAGCAAGTCCAAGCGCCACCTAGAGGCCTGACCAATTAGCAACTAAATTATATATCCCTTATGGGCATGGATTATCCGGCTCTGCGGGTAGGAAAAGTCCACACTAAACGCCCGTAAGTCTGCCTACAATCTAAATCATCGGTTACCACTTTTTCCACACCGGCCATATCGGTGCCGCCACCTACCACCATTACAAGCGTCATCAGCACCACATAATCTGCTCGGGTTATCGCATGTCGTATCTCAGATGATCACTGGCGCTGCGGATCGCAGTCTTTCCCCTATTATAAAACCACGTGTAAAACTCAACCACCTATGATCATTGTTTTACTGCGCTGCTTTAGCTTCGGTTGCACTCTGCACACTGATGGAGAGATGGCACAAAGTACCGTAGCCAAAGTTATAAAAGAGCCATTTAAGAGGTTAGTGTGTAGAAAAAGATATGACGACGACGGTGGTGGTGATCATTAGCGCGCAAACACGCAGACATGGATATGGACACGGCTGATGATCACCCTGTTTTTTACGAGATACTACTCTACCTAACCTAACTACTTGAATCGATTTATTTATATGAGTTCAAGGGTTGGTTTTTTGGTAACTCGACAAATAAAAGGTGGTAGTTGTGGATTATACTTAAATATAATAATGATAGATTAAGGATCACTTTGAAGTGATCTTTTGATGGTAATTTTAGAAGGAGCACGAAAAGAAGTTAATTGAAATAAATGTTATTAGTTAGTTGGGCATGTGATAGAGATACGGACTTACCTTTGAGGCAGAAATATTATGAGATCCTTTTCTAAGGTCATTTTTTTATGTGTCAAATATTTTGTAAAAAAATAGGGTTTTGTTGGAGTTAAGTGAGTAGTAAAATTTATGTGGCACAATATTTCATATTGTTGCAGCAGCCTTGGTCATTACATTTATAAACAATTTATTCAAAGGATATGGTTTTGCTTACCGAATTACCTAAATATTAGGAACATTTGTGTATAAAATTAGATTATATCTTATATTGGATCGTTTTTCTTTCGTTCCTGTCCGGTAATCGTGCAGGGTTTGGAAATAGCCTATTGACGTAATGGTTAATACGTTTGAACTTATCACCTTGGAAGTCTATTCTTATTATGTCGCTGAAATTTGTTTTGAGGTTTTGGCTTTTGAAATTTTTCGAAATAATTCTCAAATTCTGCCAAATTTTTGAGGAAGCATTAGTGCAACATTTTAAACGATTTAATAAATTACTAAAGCCTTTTTAGTAATTTACTAAGTCAAAAGTAGACAGATTTTTAGCTAAGTAAATTACTAAAATGGATTCAGCATTTTACTAAATCGTTCAAAATTTTGCGCCATTGACTTTTTAACCGTTATCATGAATTAAACATTTCGCCATCTTTTCAATAGCCAATTTTTATTATCACAGAGCAAAAGTGTCGTAATATTTCCGAAACCTTCTAAAAAAAAAACATATGATTAACATTGTCACACCCCCAGGTCAAAATTTTTTTCTGTGCGTGACTGTGACAGTGTAAAATAAAATGCACGACTGGGTCGCACGAACTTGCTCTTAGAGTTAAAGTTGCTTAAATTTTTAAGACTTTATATAGAAATTTGGAAAAAAAATAAAAATCGTTTTTTAAAAAAATAAAATAAAATCTAAAATTGAATTGCCCTCCAAAACAAGTATGCAGTTTTGATTGATATATTAACATGCATTTTTAGAAAAAAAATTTTCAAAATCGTTAGAGTCGTTTTTAAAAAAAATAATTTTTTATAAATAATTTTTTGGAAAAAAAGTTTTAAAATAAAATTGGTATGCCATTTTGTAGAAATCACTTATCAACATCTAAAAACAAAATTTCAAAAAAATTCAATGTCCCGTTTTCGAAAATTTGATTTTTCAAAAAAAAAATTTCAAATTTTTTTTAAAAATCCAAAAATTATTTTTTTGTAAATTTTATTTTTGGTTTATACTTAAATTATATAAATGCTTCTTCACAAAAAGTTTCGTTGAAATCGAATAATCAGTTTCGAAGATAATCGGATTTGAAAAAAACCGTTCTATGGCAGGTACCGTTAATAATGATTTTCAAAAAAAAAAATTTTCATTGGAAGATAAATCTTAGCTTAAAACTAACATTTGAATTTTTTAAACAAAATCGTTGGAGCCGTTTTCGAGATATTTCAATTTTACTTAAATCGGTATATGACATGTACCGTTATTTTTCTTCCAAAAAAATTAATTCCAAAAACCCCTCTGGAGAGTCGCCAAATAACGCTACATACCAAGTTTGACATTAATCGGTCCATCCGTTTAGGCTGTAGCTCCTTATACAGACAGACAGACAGACAGACTGACAGACAGACAGACGGACTTCCGGGACCCACTTTTTTGGCATTGTCTACCATCGTAATGTCATGGAAAAATGTTATCTCAACTTTTTTTTTTGTACGAATGCATAACTTGATATATAGTACCTATACCGCAAGTAAAAACACAGTTGACCTGAAGGTGCGACTATGTTAGTCATATGTTTTTTGGTTCGCTGAAACTGAATCCGGAGTCAATTTCATCATACCACGTCAGGCTTTCTAGATAACCTCAAAAAGTGTTGAAGGACTTCCTGAAACGAAAATGTTTTTGGAGATTATTTCAAAAACCTGACGTGATAGTTTAAAAATCTTCTAAAATAAGGAAATGCTTGGACTTATAATGGCTTATAGACCAGTGCCAAAAATTTTTGAAAACAAAAAAATTATTAGCAGCTAGGGTGGGTAAAAAAAAATGGAAATTAGTTTTTTTGATTTGGTACCTCGAAAACTCGATTGCTAGACACCTCTAGAATATACTCACCAAATATGAGCTCTTTATCTTAATGGGAAGGTCCTCCGCTTTTCAATTTTCCATTTTTACATCAAGCTTCTACTAAAAAAAAAATATTTTTTTTATTAATTGAATTTTTAGCTAATTTTTTACATATTCTTGTAGAAAATTGAACGCTCTACAAAAAAGGTTAAATACACTTTTTTGAATTATCTAACCGTTTAGTAGATATTTGAGGTCCAAAAATCGAGAAAATCTTTAAAAATTCGTTTTTTGTTCTTAATTTTGTAACAAATTGAAAAATTATAATAATCAAACGCGCATGACATATTCTTGTAGGAAACAGATTGTTCCACCAAAAAGGTCTTATTAACTTTTTTTATTAATCTAAACATTTGAAAGATATTCGAGGTCAAAAATATAAAAACTTTTTTTACTTTTCAAAATTTTCTAATTCACTGAAAAGTCATTATTATTAAATTAGTAAGATGGATTATTGTAGGGGCTTAAATGTTCTACAAAAAAGTCTCTGGCATCAAATAGGTTGCTTTAACCGTTTAGAAGAGGTACCAAATCAAAAAAATGAATTTTGATTTTTTTGACCCACCCTTAGCAGCATAAGATTGGTAGGAAAATTTAGGATAAATGGTATATGAAAGGAGAAAAATAAATTGCCCACAAAAAAATTAGGGGAGGGGGTGGGCGAAAAAGTAGGGTGGGTGTCAAAAATCGTGTTTTTTTTTTACAATTTCTGTCAAAAGTAGACCTCCCATCAAAAATAGTTATATGCAAAAGTTATATATAATAAAAAGGTCTACTACTTCTACTCAAACATTTTTTATATAGGTAACATCAAAAATATTGAAAAAATGCAAAAATACTATTTTTTGATTTATTATTTTTATCTTTTACAAAAATGGTTGGACTTAATAAAACCTGGAAAAAAAATTATTTTTATGCTTTTTACTTACATATTTTAAATGTTTTTTTTGAGCAAATTCTTAATTTTTGGATTCTTGACGAATTTAATTTGAAAAATAGCATATTTTTCAAACCAAATACTACCGAAAAAATGTTCGATTTTTGAAAAGTTCGGAATGCAGTTATTTAGATTAAAACCCTTGTTTTAAGAATATGTAAAAACAACTACGACTTTATATCAGGAAATATAGAAAAAAATTGAAAAATACAGAAAAAATAACAGAAACCAATTTTATACTTTTCTAATGGCCTTTAACCTTTTTAATTTGAATCTAGCATTAGAATAACAACTCTAACGTGCAAAGTTTTTGAGTTATCGAATTTTGAACTTCCAAAAACACTATTTTGGTGATGTTGACATTATAAACTCTCTCGCTATTTCAGAATGTCTTACTAGGGTTTTTGTTTACTTTCTTCATAAGGGATTAAGACGATAGTTGTACTCGATGTCTTGGAAAAACTGTTCCAGTGGTGTTGCACTAAATAAATAGCATGTGGTATAAAAACATGGCAATAAAAACAAAAATTGAAAAATTTTGCAATTTGTTTCATATAATTCGCACTCACTATAAAAGCTTCAGCATGAGACAGAAAGTCTTAACACTTTCTTAGATGAAATCTATCTTTTGTTCAGCAACACAACAAGTTCTGTCAAATTTCTAGCATTTTAATCGATTGACAAATGTCCAAAAAGTGCTCAATTTTCTCAGACTTGTAACCTTTTATCAATTTTAAGGTAAAATGATCTCCCATAAATTCCATATGTAACTTAGTCCTTTATTAATTAATTCTGACAGATTGAGATCCATTAAATACAAACTATGCCTATATGTTAATTGAGTGAAAAAAAAACCACAAGATTTATCTCTGATCTTCGTGTCAGATATAAGTTTTCACAACAGCCAAAAGAATAGGTACCTACAATGCATTGTAACAGATAATTTCAATGTCATTATTTTAAATGCCCTTCAAGCAAAACATTCCATTCTTTATTATTATTTTCTTGTACAACCGCACAGTAACTATACCGCAAACAGTTATCACCTCTCACACACATTCACACAAACAATAAAGAAATTCCATAGCCAAGCAATGTCATGACAACTTATCCGCATCCATCCATCCATTTATCTACCAACAACTTCAAAAATGAACAAATCGATGAATATCAATGCGTCACAATAATATATAGTGGCCATGATGGCATTGTTAATATCCCACTTCACTCTGCCAAACATGGCCAACAACAACAAACAACAGGAGGGAAGAGAAGTGGTACTTTTCTCCTCCAAAAAAAAAACTACAAAAAACTCAAAAAAAAACAGATCGCCATCGGTAAGCACACATCTGTCTCGAAATGATCTTCAAAAACCAAAGAATAAAAAAAAAAAAAAACTAAACAAAGAATAAAATAAAATAATAATAAAAAATATATATACCAAGATGAAGAACAAGGAGAACACATAACTTTTTAAAATGCAAGGTTCCCAAAAGAAAAGGTGGTGCCCCTGCCCTGACAACAATGTATTCCAATTTTAACAAAAAAAAATAAAAAAAAAGATGATCGGATCGGATGATGATCGCTCCGATGATCGGTGTGCGACAAACAAACAAAAGAACAGGAAAAGATGCACATACACACATAATAATACAATTTTTGACAGTTCTCCACATAATACGACGTCAACAAATAAACAAGCAACAACCAACAACACAAATAGCTGCCGCGCCACCACTGCGCCGATCGTCATCTTCACCACCGCACCGCGCCATGCTATTTTTCGAACCACCAGCAAGCGTAAAAAAGATGAAGAAAGCCTTTAATAAACGAAAATTTATATGAGTGAATAGACTGCAGCCGAAAAAATTCAACGGAAACAGGATGCACCTCGGAGGTACATTAAAGATCGTTGAAGAAGAGGTCTTATAGAGGTACGGTAATATTGAGTTGAAGAGAACGTATCAACAAATTTAATGCCGGTTAATAGCTGGTAGAAATTTTGGACCTAGACGGTGCGGGATTTATAAAAGGACGTATGATGGAGGCCCATCACACACTTGTTTATTAACATACAGAAACACAGATTTTTTACTTGTGATTACTATATCTAATGCTAGTTTATGATTCGTAAAAAAAATCGAACTCGAGATAACAATTTTAAATGATATTGCGATGATGGAGAATGCCAAAAAAGTGGGTCCGTCTATTCTGTCTGTCTGTCTGTCCGTCTGTATGCACCTCGAGCTGGAGCCTAAACTACTAGAACGATTCTCTTAAAACTTGATAGTTAACAGTCTTGGGTGATTCCCTAGAGGGAAAATTGAAATTTCTTTTAGGACCAAAACTAATAGTACCCTACCTTTCATATAACGGAAATAGAAAAGCCAATTTTTTTCGAAAACGGATTTAACGATTTTGATTAAATTTATTGTGTGTAGTATTAAACATAAGAGCCAACTTTTGAATTAAAAAAATATTTTTTTGTACCGTTAATAACGGTACCTGCCATAAACGGTTTTTTTTTGGTTTCTGAATATCTCGTACAAACATTAATCGATTTGAACGAAATTTCTTATACAAAAGCGTGTAAGTAAAAGTATAATTAAAATTTTAGGAAATTTTCAAAAAACATATTTTTGGATTTTTTTCTAATTTTTTTTTGAAAAACGGTTTGATGAAAAATTTTTAAATCTAGTTTTTATGAGTAAATTAATTATTTCTTCAAAATGGCATACCAACTTTTTTTTGAAAAATGTTAGAAAATTTTTATATGTACATATAAAAAATTCTTTATTTTTAAAAACAGCTCAAACGATTTTCGAATTTTTTTTTCTAAAAAATCTTCTTTTATACCAAAAATAAAATGGCGTACTTGGTTTTTGTAAAAGATAATTTAAAACGGTGTTTAATTAATTATAAAAACGGATTTTATTCTTTTTTACTTATAAAATTCCTTGAAAATATCAAATTTTAAATTTCCCCTAACTTAAATTAATTAAAAGACAAACTTCTTATACTCATATAAGAATATTATTTATTAATAATAATTAACGTTTTCGTAATTTTTTACGTATAATTAATTTCCCTAACTTTGTTGAATAAAAAGCTTGAACATTAGAGCTACTTTTACCATAAGAGCAAGGGACCCCAGTCGTGCATGTTATTTAAAGTACCTTTTTTTATTTAAATTTACAATTAAAATTGTATACATACTTTAATTTAACACAACCTGAGTTAGGCTCTCAAGTCTTTTCATTCTTCAAATGCGTTGCAAGGAGATAGTCAAAAGCTTCAGACATCTAAGGTTAAAAGTCTGAAAACATTTTATTTTATTTAAGAGTTTCTAAACTGCATGCTCTTTTAAGATTTATCTGAGATTTAAATTAAAAAAATTATAAAAATACATATATAAAACGTTTTAAACTTTAAGAGCCCTTTGCTGAATCGAAACTTAAGCATTTAAGTTCAACATAAATCGTTATGTGACAGTTTACGCAGAAGAAAAAGTAGAGTATAAGAATTTATGTTCAACATATTATTTAAGTTTCGTTTCAGCAAATAGCCCTAAAACATCTAAATAGTTTTGACCATTAAATAAAGTATGCCATTTGATTTCGTGCTTGAAAACAATTAAAAAATTTACAAGAATTTTGTTAAAGAAAAATTTATTTTCAAGACAATAATAAAATCAATACTTTAAAATAAAATTCCAAAAGAAAAAATTTCTCAAAATGTTTTCAGAACATAGATTTTTCGAAAAAAAAAACAATAAATTATTTTTAAAAAATCAAAAAATATGTTTTTTTTCGAAAATTTTACTGATTTGTCAAATTTTACGCCTATCGCTTTTGCATACAATTTTTGTTGAAAAAAAACTGTTCTATAATAGGTACCATTAATAACTCTTAAAAAATTTTTTACCAAAATCATTTTGACGTTTGAACATATGATACAGTTCAATGTTAAGTGGCTTGTTATATAAATAACTGTATTGTCTCAAAATGGTTTTAGCTTCCAAATAAAGTATGTCATTAGATTTCATGTATAACAAAGTATTTGGATTTTTGTTTGAAAATTGTAGACCATTTTTAGAAAAAATTTTTCTTTTGTTTACAAAAATTTGTAAATTTATGATTTTAGTTTTTTTCCCTAAATAACGATAGGAATAGCAATAGGTATAGAATGACGTTGGAAAAGAGTTGCCATTGCGTCGAAATTGACAAATATTCAACAAAAACTTTCAAAACGTTCATGTAAGAGCATATTAATTTAAGGTATGGAATAAGGAAGGCAACAGCTCTTAGATAACTAACAATGAGATACACTTAAATTATAAAAAAAGGGGCTTACTCACCATATAAGGATAAGATTGCAATTAATGAACATTTTCTTTGCTGGCTTTGTATTGTATCTACAGTTTCCAGGTTCATTTTCTTCCTCTAGCTGAGAAAGCTATGTTGCACCATCATTGAATTAAGGACTTTCAGGATTAAAAAACAGGTTTCCATAAGATCACACAAATCATTGCTTTTTCTTTGTTTTTTTTTTTTTTTTATTCCTTGTGCTTTTCAGATTCAATTTGATTAATCAGAATTCATCTATAAAATTACTGCTTTTTTTTCTTGCATTATTTTTGTATTCAGGAGTATTTTTCATGCAGGTTTAAAACGTTTCTGGATTTTTGAAATCTAGCTGAAAAATATGAGTTCCAATTTTTATTTATTTTTAAATAATTTGTATTGACGGGGAGACTTGGAGTAAAATTCTTTTTTATTTTATAGTACAGTAGTTTAGATTGGGTAGCTACTTCAGTAAAATTTCGTTAATTTCGAAAACTTCCACGAATCTCTCCGTAAACAATAAAGCGTATGACCCTACAAAATTCTACTGCAACACTAGCATTTGAGAAATAACATCTTCATAGCTATATTTCGACTCGGTTTTTTGATACGAGGCTTACATTGGCATGGCAAGCTAATATGAACAATTATTATAAACTACTAAAATTCGGTGTTTTAGGTGGCCAAAGGACTTATCTGTCTCATATAAAATAAAAGTTCCCAAATCCAACCCTGGTTATTATTGACGCATGCATATCTACGTTCTACGCCCTCTGACGACAACAATTCATTCTCACTCTTCATAAGCCGTAGTTTAAACCGGTGTCAAATGCCGGTAGTTAACATCACTTAAGATGGTATTAGTAGATCTTCCTGTGAATGTATTGGGAGAAAGGTGCATTCAACAAAATATTATAGTATTCGACATCATCTACGGTTTACGGTTTGGTTTTTTGTGTGTGTAGTGTGTTGTTGTGAGTACGTGCCATCTGAAGCTGAACACACCAGAGACCAGAGTCAACATGAGTGTAAGGTGCAACAACGCTGATAATCTCCATCTCTGTCTAATCTGCTGTCACTGACGCTGTCACACTATATCACTATACTGGCTTGCTGTTGTGCTGTTGTATCTGCGCTTTAGAGCATAGCCCCAAAAAATAATTAACCGATGATATATACAACTCAAGCTGCGCAGTGGAAATATTTGTACTTCTCCATATCGTTAATGGCTCCTTGAGGCTGTGTTCGTTTGGTATAACGATGACGGTGATGCCTTGCGATCACCAAGCCAAGCAGTGAATCACTTCACACACGGAACAGAGACACCGAAGAGCGTAGAAATGAGTGGTGCTCTTCTCATGGCTCGTGCCATGTTGAGTAGATTTTCTTTATGAGAGGAGATTAGGTGCCCCGAAATACGGTGTCGCGCCGAAACAGACAAAAACAGGAGATTGGGATATAAATAGTGGGGGTGAACCTCTCTGCATTGTGAAGGAGAGTATGTATTTTGGTATTCACTAGGCGTATAACAGCGGTAATGAAAATCCATTTTATTTGGTGTTGATTGTGTGTGCGGTTTATTGTGTCTTCATAGTCTTGCTGTGTAGGTATGACAGTAATGAATTTTCAGGAAAGGGGATGATTTATGTTTCAATTGAAGCGTTTCTACGCTGTTGTATTGTTGCGAGGAGATGAAACAAACAAACAGACAACAACTCGAAAGACGTAAAAAAACTATAGGTAAACGTTACCTTAACAACATCTGCCGGAATGAGAAAGGAAGGACACACATCGCATCATGCGTTGTCGACATCTTCTTCTTCGACAACAGAGAGAGTGCATGGTGTTTGTGCATTCCTGCATTACAGCTGATGATCCTTTTTTGAATGCGCAGTGAGCAGTTGTTTTTCGTTAATTTAATGATTTAAAAGGGATATACATACGATCAAGGATTTTAGTTATGTTTAATGTTTTGGGTAGATTATTATTAATTTGTCGAAAATTGTAATTTATTGCTCATAAATAGTGTTTGTTGGTAAGTGAATAAATTATTGAAAATAGGAAATTGAAATTCAGAAAGGAAATAGTAGTAAAAGTAAGCAGTTAAGAACATACAAAACTAAACAAAATACACATTATTAAACAAGAAAAAAGATTATACTAGAGAAGGATGTTTTACTTGATCACAAAATTACGAAAAAAGTTATTTATAGGAAATATTGACTATGTAGATCGCTGATTGAAGATTACATTAGGTTGATAACCATTTCCTATCACTGAACCAAATCCTTACGTAAATACAACGAAAAAATTCGTTGAGCCAACGAAAATTTAATTAATTTTCAGCCGATGAAAAATTTAATTGGCTCAACGAAATGGCTTTCATACGTTAATGAAGAACTTCATCAATTAACGAAAACTTTCGTATTTTAATGAAATTTTTCATAAATATTTTTGATCGAGAATTAATGAATTTATAAATCACTTTACGAATTTTTTTCATCAATTAACGTAAAATTTAATTAAAACTTTCGTAAGCTAACGAAGTTTTTCGTAAATTTTATGAATATTTTAATTAAATTACGAAAAATTATTCGTTAGCTAACGAAACTTTTTGTTGTATTAATTATTTTTACTTGCGATATATGTACTGCCCATAATCTCGTAAAGGCCCTAACTACACTTTTCTTAGTTCTGAGTTATAGAGGGAAACAGTAAATGTAATATCGCAAATTTCATATAAAAATGAAAAAAATCAAAAGTTCATTTTGAATTTTCTGACGTATTTGAAGACCAAGGCTAAAAAAATAAATGAGAATAAATTAGAGACAATGCCTTTACTCAAAATATGTGAAAAAATCAAAATCGAAAATTTTGTAGTTAGGGCCTTTACGAAATTATGGGCAGTGTAGGTACTATATATCAAGTTATGCATTCGTACAAAAACAAAAGTTGAGATAACATTTTTCCATGACATTACGATGGTAGAGAATGCCAAAAAAAGTGGGTCCCGGAAGTTCGTTTGTCTGTCTGTCAGTCTGTCTGTCTGTCTGTATAAGGACCTACAGCCTAAACGGATGAACCGATTAATGTCAAACTTGGTATGTAGCGTTATTTGGTGACTCTCCACAGGGGTTTTTGGAATTAATTTTATTGGACCAAAAATAACGGTACTTGTCATATACCGATTTTAGTAAAATTGAAATATCTCGAAAACGGCTCTAACGATTTTGTTTAAAAAATTCAAATGTTAGTTTTAAGCTAAGGTCTATCTTTTAATGAAAAAAAAATCATTATTAACGGTACCTGCCATAGAACCGTTTTTTTTTTTTCAAATCCGTTTATCTCCGAAATTGCTTATTCGATTTCAACGAAACTTTTTGTGAAGAAGCATTTATATAATTTAAATATAAACCAAAAATAAAATTTTTAAAAAAATAATTTTTTTTGAAAAATCAAATTTTCGAAAACGGGACATTGAATTTTTTTGAAATTTTGTTTTAAGATGCTGATTAGTGATTTCTACAAAATGGCATACCAATTTCATTTTAAAACTTTTTTTTCCAAAAACGGCTCTGACGATTTTGAAATTTTTTTCTAAAAATGCATGTTAATACATATTATATCAATCAAAACTGCATACTTGTTTTGGAGGGCAATTTGATTTCAGATTTTATTTTATTTTTTTTTTTAAACGAATTTTATTTTTTCTTTTCAAATTTCTATATAAAAAGTCTTAAAAATTTAAGCAACTTTAACTCAAAGAGCAAGTTCGTGCGACCCAGTCGTGCATTTTATTTTAGTAGATTATTCTTACATTCTTTTCGTAGAATTACGAATTTTTTCATTCATTTTTCTTGTTATATTTAATTGGACTTGTTAAATCATTGATTTAAAATAGCTTTTTATGGCCTTTAGTCCAAACAAAAAATTGGCGTTTGTCCCGGTGGAACTCACTTGGACTCATCAGTTGACTGACTTATCGTGAGACACCTTGTCAATACGCAAATATTATTAATATTCAGCTCAACTTACATAGATTTTTAAACAAAAACCTAGTGTGAACTATATCCAGCAAGATTAAGTTTTTCATCATTAAAACAGAAATGCACCCAAGTCTACGTCTTTTTTTTTTTTGTAAGGCAACGATTTTTTTTCGTTAACTGATGTATTTTTACGTAAGCCGATGAAGAATTTTCATAAGACAATTATTTATTTTCATAAACTTATGAAGATTTTCGTTAGTTAATGTTGAATTTCATAAGGTAATGAATTTTTTTGTTACTTAATTAAAACTTTGATAAAGTAAGCTAAAAATTCTTATTTTTATTCTTTAAAATGAGTATGAAATTTTTCGTTAAGTGATGAATATTTTCATTAAATTGGATTTTTTGGCACTAAAAAGGGAGAAAAAGTGTATGAAACGTTTTCATTAATTGATTAAGGTTTTCATATTACGAAAAATTACATATTTTCGTTTAGCCAACGAAAGTTTCGTTGGGCCAACGAAAATATAGTGTATGAAACGATTTTCGTAATTTTACGAAATTTATTATTTTCAATGTAGATTGTTTTGATACATTTCAAAATCACCGTCCTGTTTTCATTCAATGCATTTAATACCAGCTAGGTCAACACTTAATCTACCGTAAACAATCGATTATAATTGTCGTCTATCGACTCTGTTTCCTAAGTTTTATTTAAACAGGTCAAATCAAGCCAAGTTCAATAACAATTTATTTAAACTCAAGGCCTCTACTGTCTAGTTCCATGGTAGGGCATTATTTACTAAATTTTCTTTTCAATGATTGGAACCTTCCAATCGTAAGTGGATAGAGACATATTGCTGATTTGGATCGGTCGGAGAACCATCTCTGGTAATATATACAAAGCTGGTACTAAAGTGCTAGTTCATGGGTTGCAAGGGATGTCGTCCTTCGCCAGTTCCACTAGATTAACACCTGGCCAGATCTCACCTTAACCACCCACAGCGAGCTTGTACAGATCCAACGATCTATGATTCTTGCAAACGAGCTTGAAATGATTTTGGTGCCAACAAACTTCACTTGGGAAAATAAGTTTAGGTATACATTTTTTTCATATGAAAGGGTGTTTTTTTAGCTGAAGAGAAAATGTGGATATATTAGAAAAAGTATATGCAATAATGGTAATACCCTATTGAAATTCAGAAATTATGTTTCTTTTGAGATTAGAAACAAGAATCTCAAGTGCCTATAAGCCAATAAATTCCTGTAAAACGTCTAAGAACTTAACTATAAACCTTCAATTTATCAACGAAATCAAAAATAAAATAAATCATTGCCTTTTTGGGACCAATTACAGATTTTACTGACTCTTCGAAAAAAACACGCTTTCACCTAAATTTTTTTTAAGAATCCTTTTATTTTTTTAATGAGAAATAATTTCATCCTTAGCCGATTCTATTAATTTTTTTAAACAGTATCGCTTTCCTTAAAAAAAGTATTCCAGTCAATAATAATAATGGATGTGTTAAATTCTCAATTTTAATATTTAATCAAAAAATTCCGTTAATTTTTTTTTTATTGATAAAATTGATATTTTTTGAAAAGATTGCAAAATTTTACTTAAATATTTTTCAAATATAACGAAGTTTTTTGAACTTCTTAAATTATAATTTAATAAAAATATCACTAAGACCCAACTTTTCATTAGCCAGATAAACCCCAGTTAAGGCTTATTCCTACGAATACAAGTTTTTTTTTATATTGAGAGAGCTTTATTCTTCTGATAGTCTAACTGACGATTGACAAATTAGGGCTAAATGTTTTAAAAAATTTGATTTTCCAAAAAAAAAATACAAAGAACTATTTAAGACTGTTTTAAGCATCAGCTAGGTATTGCATTTTGCAAGAGATATAACCACGTTCTGTGAATTTAAGAAAATTTTCAGTCAAGCTCTGGCTTGTTAAATTTGACAATTTATGAAACTGTATAATATTTACCCAAATTTTTAATACAATAAAAAAAGCAGGTATTGGATTATTAGTACGCGTTTGGCAATTAGTTCTTCCAAATCGCAACAAATAATATTTCTATACGTCGAAAAAAGAACATCACAAATAATGTTTTGACTCCTAATAAAGGATGAATATATTGTACCAAACCGTTCTTATAGCTTCTTTTTTTTTTATAAATTTGCAACAACATTAATGATACCAGATTTTACCTCAGAGCTGTATACCACTAACTTATGTCTTCTAAAAAATTTAATTCCCTTTAATATGAAATTTATTGCCTTGTGTAGGATCGCAAACAATTCACCCGTGTTGGTATTTATTTATTCGTTCTCAATCGTAAAAAGCGGACCATAATAATATATATAAGAAGAAAAAAATAATTAACCTCATCTTTGCCATGTTTTTGAAAAGAAAAATAGTTGGTCTTTTTTTATTTTGTTGTTTTTTTTTTTTTTAATTTCTGACCAACAACCGGTGCAAGGATCATGGTCATTTATGAATATGTTTTCGATAATAAAAAAAAATATTGAATTGCAAAAGGCACGCAATCGTTGGATTCCTTTTTCACTTAAAGTAAAATACACATAGTAAGGTAAAAATACGTAAAAGAGTCCAAGTTGAGATCACACATAAAAGAATGTTTAATTAACCTGACGTCTTTGTTGTATGAACTTGCTGTTATTGGTTATGTTAACCAGCATACAAAAATTATGAAAATGGAAAACTAGCATTTCTTTAGTTCTAAATACCTTTTTTTCTTTAGTTTAACGAATAACAAATAGGAGATAATTTTTGGGAAAATAAAAGTTCTTTTATTTACTATAAAAATTTACCATACAAAATTCTTGAAACAAACAGTTTTTATAGCATTTAAGCTTTAATCTCGACTTTGATTTTTTACGAATTCTGAACTTACCTTAGGGCTTCTTATATGTATCTCCATTCTCCAATAAAATAACGTAGAACAAGATCGAGGAGTTCTAAAGCATAAGCAGTTGTCATGATTAATAAAATTATTGTTAATATTTTTGTTCTTCTTTCATTATTATTTTTTTTTTCTTATGCGTGAACTGTGAATTAATAAATAATGCGGTGCAATCTACACCATCCGTGGTCCTTTTATATTAAAGTTTTTTTTTTCTTCTGTTTTGTTGATGCATGCAATGCAATTTATATAAATGTCGAGCATATTATGAATCCCTTTTATTGAAGTTCACGCGGTGGAGAGTTTTGTAATAATTTTATTTTATTTTTTTAAAATTATTATCATCCGAAATGAACAGCTTCAAAGTCATTATTATATCTATATCTAAAGGAGTGATTTTTGGGAATAAAATTGACGTACCTTTATGAAGCATTTTTCACTCCTTTCACTTCCTTAACTGCAGCGCTTAGAAAAAAAAATTAACAATTTCACCAGTTTTTATGCATGTGAACCTGTATATTCCCTCATAACTTCAAAACTACTAATCACAATTTAAGATATGAGGTATCCTTTAAAGCATCTTGCCTGTCCGCCAGTTATAGGCTATGTAACATTCTCTAATATTAAGCTCTCTACAGTCAAAAAATATAAACTCTGCGGGTTTTACTATTTTAAATCATTCTTTTATTTAAATTATGCTGGAGTTGTAAGTTTAAAAGAACTTGCCGATTCTCGTAGGTAAATTAAAAATATATTTTTTACTTCACAAAATTCGACTCTAGATGGCACTATACTACAAATTTTAGAAGCTTATAACGAGCGGGAAATTAGAGGCTTTTTGCGATTCCTTATTAGATAAGAAGTTATGATGGAACAAACATTTTCACGTACAACAAAATTTAAATTGATTAGGACACCAATCGAAAGTTGACAAACCTAACCAAATAATATTTTGTCATGTTGAAATTCTTCCAGTGAGATAATTGCAGTATTGGCATAGACGATTACAACCCAAAGAAAAGGAAAGCATGATGCTTATTTTATTATATATCTGAATAAAAGAAAGGAATAAAAAAATTATTCACTAGCTTTCAAAAAAACTTAAGAACTATTACAAAGAAAATTCGACCATTTGCTAAAAGAAAGTCTTGCTACCAAACAACTTAATTAATCTCTATAACTTGTTTAACGTGTAAATTCATATCATGTTAAATTTCCTGTTAAAAGCAATAATTAGCTTATTTTGAAAAAAGAGATTACAACAACGAAAAAGAAAGAAATCCTCACGATAAATATGCGTGGAAAAAAAAAAACAATATCATTTTCCCTCACTTTGTATATTTACATACGTAACAACACCAGTTACAAAAAAAAATTAAATTAAAAAAAAAAAAATTAAAAGAAATTCAATCCCCGTCCGAAAATAATAAAAAAACAACTAAAAAAAAAAAATTGTCTCAGCCATGATGATGTGATGTGAACAGCTCCTACCGGCTTTTCCCTCAACTACTTACTTTGGGATCTGGCCTAAATCAAATTAGCATTTCATAAAAGAGAGAGAAACAGAATAAACATTCCAAAACAGGGAATACGAATTCAAATTATTGTTACGCCTTATAGCCGAATGAATTAACAAACAAACCACACTAAGTGCAGTCACTCATTTCAAACCATCAACCCGTCAGCTATATCGCATTGTGACGCCATCACAGCACCACCAGTCTTTCGCTGGCTGGTGCTGCTTCCATCGTTCGTTGTTGCTGCAGCCAAAAAGACTACCAACAGACGGACGGACAGACCAGCAGCAGCGAGCTATACTCTATACTCTCTACCTGATAAGCCGTGGTGTTAGTTGGTGGAATCCGAAAACGAAGAGGCTATCAACCTGGCATTTCCATCATCGTCATCATCATCATCGTCATCATCATCATCGTCATCATAATCATCATCATGACGATCATCATCATCGTCGCATCTTTTGCCGGTCTTTTGATGGATTTCCTTCATGGAACGATTTTCATGTGCGCGCCACCACCACCGCACCCACTGCGCCCCCTGTTGGCCGGCTTTTTGGCATTGTACTCTCTGTTCAATTTCAAGACTCTGTGAAAATGAGGGAAAAATTGTTACTAATGGATACGTTCGGATGCGGTTCAGTGGCTTTCTAGGCAGATATAGGCGCATACACATGAACGCTTACACACTCCAGCTATAGGTTGGTTAGGTACTCAATTCATATAGATATAGATAGATATGTATAGCAAAGAAAAGCCATCGCTTAGAGCTGTGCGTCTTACTTGACTTACTTGAGCTCCAGAAAATTGGGTGCGAGGAATCGTCGAAATGTTTGTGTATAAATCTATTAAGGTGAATTTCATCATTAAAGCTTATTGTTAGTAGGTTAGGTTTTGAGTGTTGAGTCTTTAATAATGGAAGTATCTTACCATAAATCTTGTAATTTCATTGTTATAAGAGTCAATTCCCCATATCCCCATAAAAAAATCTAATTTCTTATGCCTTGGGAACTTTTTCTCCATTAGTTTGCAAGATTTAAGATTGTGTATATTCAATGTATAATCAATATCCGCTAACTACATAACCTGTTTTTTATAGAATTTCCTCAAAAAATAAGTTTTCATTTTTAAAGTCTCTCGTTGCTCGCCACATTACTTTTGATTCAGTTCTTAGCATCCAAGTCTTCAAGTTCCTTATACTCAACTAAATAAATATATTCAATATGCCTTTTCATGAAATATCTCTTAGAAGGGAGACGGACAGAATCCCGAAATCCAAAATCCAGAAAGACCAAAATCCAGAAAACCCCAAATCCCGAAAACCCCAAATCCCGAAAACCCAAAATCCCGAAAACCCAAGATCCCGAAAACCCAAAATCCCGAAAACCCAGAATCCCGAAAACCCATAATCCCGAAAACCCAGAATCCCGAAAAACCAAAATCCCGAAAACCCAAAATCCAGAAAGGCCAAAATCCCGAAAAAAAACAGAAAAAATAAAAAACTCTTCAAAACTGTGTTTCACTGAAATTTTAACTGAAACATAAAATTAAAACCAATTAAAAACAATTTAAACATACAATTATTATAAGTTAAATACATATTAAAACTCATAATTCATTTTATTTTAGTTCAACGATTTTCCAACTTAACTCAATCATTACAAAACACTGCTGAAATCACAATAAGAACTTGAAATCATGTAAAAAAGAGATATTAACGCAATCATAAACTTATATTGTTTTTTACGTAATAACACCTTAATTTCACACTTAGGATTGTTTTCGAAACCGCAAATTTTTCATTTTATATAATTTTTTTTCGGGATTTCGGGATCCCATTCGGGATTTTGGGTTTTCGGGATTTCGGTTTTCGGGATTTTGTCCCCAATCCCTCTTAGAAATATACATATTAAGTTTCGCATTGGGCGCCATTTTCATTATGATGATGTTATTCCTGGCACTGGTCTTTTTTCTTCCTCTTTGTCTTTACCTTTTCGTCATAAGTTCGCAATGCTTATGATTTTTTATACTTGACATCTTCTACAAGTATGCAATATGCATGTCCATTAAGTCTCACGTTGGGCGCCATTTTCAATATGACTTTCTTCCTTTCATATTCTCCCATTTTGTTTTTGCTTTTCCCCCAAAATCTCTCAGGACTTGAAAGAACATGCTTTCCTGTATAATTTCCTTAAAGATAGGTACACGAACAAAAATAACGCCAGGATACCTTTACTTCTGGTATATATAATAATAAATTAGTTAAATATACCAGAAATTAGTTCAATATACCAGAGTAAAAGTTTAATATACCAGAAGTGAAGTTATCCCAGCTTCAAATCTTAGTTCTCATCTACGTATTTATTTTCATTGAACATACCTTTTCATGGAAGTTCTCTTACGTCTCACGTTGGGCGCCACTTTGAATATGAAAATATCCTTTCCTTCCTCTCATTTTTTTCTTCCTCTTTGTCTTTAATTTTTTCTTAAGCTCAGAAGTTTTCTAGAATTGATATTTTGTAAATTTAATACCCTATTAGTCCAGAACATTATTTTTGATAACATTTTCTGAAAAAATAAGGATATTCTATACAGTCTACAGACTCTTTCTAAGTCGAACTCCCTCAAAGTCGAATTTTGATCTAACTCAAACTATTTCACCATTTGCAATTAAAGCGTTTAAAGCAAAATGATGGAATGAATAATTCCTCTAAGTTGAATTTCCCTTTTATAGGTCGTTTCAAATCAAAAGTCCTGACTCTGAGTTTATTTTCTCCCTTCCAATAAAATTGAGAACAAATAAACAAAAAACTCAATTTAATTGTCTCATTTCGACAAATCAACTCAAAAATAACAACAAATCATGCTTGTTTGAATGAAAGAAATGCTAGAAAAAAAAATAAACAAACGAAAAATCTGAATTTGTTTATTAATGATTTCTATGGTGACGACTCCAAAATAATTGAAAAATAAAAATAAGATATTTACTGCCCAATTATACAAATGAAAAGATGTGAATAGAATTTTAAGTTATGAATTGCTATCATATAAACTGGACATTTCTGGTCCATCTTCACCTAGTCCTATAACAATATCTTCGGCAAAGTTATCCCAACTGTCTTCAAATAATTAATAATTAAATAATTGTATGTTTTTTGTATTGCCCGCGGATATGGAGTGATGCAAGCCCGGGAGACTTGCCTCCGCTTTCTGCGGGTAACCCAGTGAATTTCACAGACGGATCAACTAATTAAAATAGGGATATCAAGAATTGTTCTTCATTATTTTATCATAATTTTAGAAAAAGTTCAGCTGCCTCATAAATGCTTCCTTCCAATAAGCGAATGAGTTTTTTTTATTTTTGCTCAATTTTCCATGGGACTTTTGATTTGAAACGACCTATACTCGAACCAATTTTCATGTCCCGTGAAAGTCCGACATTAATGTCGTTTTCGATTGGTTTTACTCAAGGGTTTGAATCGTTTTCACTCAATTCTGAAAGTTTGTATCGGTGTTAGTGAATAATCAAATAAAAAAATTTTAATTTTGTACGAGAAAATTTTGTTTGACATTTATTTTCTATGTACCTATAAGTAATTTTGAGTCGATTCTGATTTGAAATCGAGAAGAGAATTTTACTTCTGAGAAGCGTTTTAGCTGTCATGTTTTTGTGAATAAAACGCTTTCAGAAGGCTTCTGAATGATTCCGGACGCTTCCGGACGGCCAATCGAAAACGACATAAATCTCACGTTGGGCGCCATTTTTAATTTGACAATACCCCTTCCCTTTTTTTCATTTTCTTTTCTTTTTGTCTTTAATTTTTTCTTAAACTCAGAAGTTTTCTAGAGTTGATATTTTGAAAAGTGTATGCCCTATCTGGCAAAACATTATTCTCGATTACATTTTCTTAAAAAAGGATATAAGTATATATTTAAAATGCATAATATAGGGTACCACTTTATTTTTTTTTAACAAAATTTTAGGTTTATTTGATTTAAAGTCCTTTGTTCTGAAACTAACTATTTTTATTTAATATAATTTTTCAATTTTTCTTTAACAGCTTTTACATTTAGTCTCACGTTGGGAGCCATTTTCAATATGACACCATTGCAAGTGTGTATATTTTCAGAAAATTTATTTATTTATTTATTTTATTTTATTATTGAAGTAAGTTTCAAAGTAAGTGAAAAGGAATACAGAGAACCTAAAAAAAAATAAAAAAATAACTTTTATAAAAAAAGCTTATGCAGATGTGAGATTCTATTGGAAAGAAGAAGGAAGCTGCCCCTTTTTGGGACTTAATAAAATATTTAAGGATCCTGTTTCCTTCCAATGTTTACAAACGAAATTTATTTTCCTAAGTTGGTAAAATCCACCCTATTAAAACAACTATCGTGTATCATATATGAACCGCCAACGCCTCAAGTTTGAACTCCCCGTTTAAACTTGCTGTTGGGTCTTTCGCTCCGAAGATATCTATACAAAACCTATCCATGTAATTTCGTAATGAATTCAGTCATCGTCGTCGTCATCATGGTTGGTTAGATCTTTCTGTTGCCTTGCTTAGGTATATATTCTTTTGGCTCAAAGCTCAATGCTAAGCAGTGAACACTGGAGAAGAGAGTGAAGACCTCCACCAAACAATTCAACAATCCGTTTTATTACTGCGATGTTGCTCGACCAGAGTGTTCTTATTCATCTACCTATAGCATCTTCTACACACCGATGGATAGATGAAACTAGAAAAAGAAGAAGTATGGAATCTATGCCTTTGGTGGTATTTGTTTCAAAAGATGTTTCGACAATTCTCAGGAATTAGAAGTGTCCCGATCTCGGCTCTAGCAACTAGCACCGGCACCGGCACTGACACTATATAGATAGCCCCACAGTACAAAGAGACGCAAGACGATGATGATGGTCGATTGTTACTATTGCCGGTGTCATCACCACTACTTATTCTTCTTCTATGGTCTTTTTCTTCTAACGCAGGTGGGAAACGGTTTCTTTATCTCACAGAATGTATCTTTTTTATATTCTATATGCAGAGAAGAGGAAACGATGAATAATGGCATCCATTTATTTGAATTCAGTTTGAAACACAGTTAGAGTTCGGGAAATGGCTGGCGGAATGCATATCTCCTCGCTCGCTGCCATAATGATGTTGTGTGATGACATTGATTTCGATATTAAGTTAGTGTGTGCTGTGCGGACGGACTCTGGCTTTGGATTCTGATGGGATATTGCATGTGGGGGTGTATTTATTGGATTCGACTGCAGCGATAATGAGGTTTTGAAATATATTCTGCGTACTTATATGTTAGAGCGGAGAATGGATCAGTGGTAATTAGTGGTCGATAGAGTTTACACTGTGCGCCACGGAAATTTAACGGTCCGAGTGTGTAATTTAATGAAAATCATCATTAAATAGATGTGATTAAGAAATTACAGAAGAGTTATAAGGCAATTCTATAAACCGTTGTTGGATGAAAATAGGGGAAATCACCGAGAGATATGATCCTATAAGAAGAAAGTATAGGTGGAAGCCTTTCTTTTAAGGTGGAATGCCGGAAGGTGGTAATAAAGAAATAAGTTTTGATTTAAAGAGTTGCAAAGAGATGTTTATAGCTTATGCATTCAGCTAAAAAATAGCAAATTAATTTCTTAAAGATTTTCGAAAAAAATTAAAGGTACTACTTATCTAAAAAAAAATTTCATTTTCTAAAATTTCCTCCAAAACCATCGAACTAGACATCAAAAGAAAGGTATTCTTAAGCTCTATTCATAAATGAAGGAGGTCTGGTTGCTGAATTATTTCCAAACAAATATTTGTTTTTTAATCATTCGGAAACAGATGTTTTCGGATCAAAAGCTCGAAATAAGTTTTGGGTTACAGATATGAGTTCACAATGAACAGGCCTATGCATTCATCTAAAAAAAATTGATTATTTTAGAATCATTTAAATCATATTGACTTCTTAATGATTCATTATTTCTCCGAACTTCAAAAATGTATAAAATGAAACAAACCAATTGACTCATAGCCACAAAATGAGTAATTTTTCCTCTAAAATTTCTCCAAAACACAACGTGACAATTGCTCAATTCATAATTATCGTTAGTATCTTTCTGCTTACAGTTTTTGATTTAAAATAAAACTTCAATCCCTGAAAAATAAAATTGATTCCCCTTCTTCCAAGGAATTTAACTTTAAACTTGACAAATTGGTTGAAGTAATCATTACAACAGCAACAAATTTAACAAAACAAAAAAATGATAACAACAAAATCAACCCATTTCGTGGGAAACTTTATTGTTCATTGTATTCAGTTTCCAAAAAAAAATTCAAATCACGTTTCCGAAATAAAATCTTATGTTCACTTTGACCAAGAAAATGTTTCGTTTCTTCCAAAAAAAGAGAGCTTATGAAGCTTCTTCCGGAAAAAAAAAAACACAAAATGTGAAAGAAAACAAAGTTAACAGTATCTTTTGACAAAATGTATGTAAAATTTGCTTGATGTAGGTATGTGATCGAGTTTTGTTTTTTGTTTTTCTTTTATAACGGAAAGGGAGTGCTGAATAGGGTTACCAATAGATTTTTTTTTTGTTTAATCACCAAAGTGAAACCGAAGTGAAATTTGATTTATCTTTTGTCTAGATTTTCAGTTAAAAGAAACAAAAAAGTGACAGTAATTTAACACCAAAGTGACATTCTTATTTTGTTTGACTTGAATAAACTACTTAAAATTTAAAGGAATTGCCAAATTTGATAAGAATTTGTGGTTAATTTTGTATTCTCCATTATTAAAAATAAACGAAAAACCATTTTAAATGAGCATTATAACAGTTAACACCAGATTAGACCAGATTATACCAGTTTATACCAATCAGCAGAAAAATAAACAAACCCAATTTTATGCTTTTCATTTTGTTCACCTTGTAAATAGTTTCTCTAAATCGACATTTTACAATTTTATACCAGTTGTTTTTTTTTCTTACTTTATACCAATAATCATAAAACATTTAAACATGGCTTCCTTTTTCAGTGGGGTAGAAATTGGTTTATTTGTTCGTTAAAAAGTTTTCGCTTTCGTTATTTTTGTCTGAATGACAGTTATTTTTTCTTTTTATACCATTTAAATGCTCACGGTCTGTATCAGGTTTTAAGCTACCATCTTTAAAGTTTTCTTTAAAATTTAACTCAAATTCTTTTTCTCAAGGAAATCTGGCAAGCCTGCCAATGATGGTGACCTGATGTTGTAATTTCAAATAATGTTTACCTGCCCACCAGCAATGGTCTACAAAAAAAAATCCCAAAATATGCTTTTCTCAAGACAATGAAGTCCAACAAAATTTCACCTCTTTAATTTTTTTTTTTTTCACTTCTCATAAAAAAAACAATAAATCAAAGAACACACGTAAGATGTGCAGACAAAAAAAAAACTTAAAAAAATTAAAAAACATCATAAAACCCAAAAAAATTGGCCAAAGCAACAAACACACAAATTAAATGAAGAAGAAGCAGCAGCAGCAACTCAGAGCCGCAGAAGGAGATCCAAGCCGAGAAATTCAAATGATGAAATCTTCAATTAAACAATTTCAATTGGATTATTGCGGGAGCAGTTCAACTCCGTCGTTGAACTCCAGTTGACTCCACATTGGCGTTTTGCCGCGACCATCCATCGCATCCGTCCGTCCAGCTTTTATGTTTGATTCGAGAATTTAAAGTTGAGAGACGCAATGTTGTAGGCGGAGGAAAGGGGGAAGTTCAACATCATCGCGCATGGAATGCGTGTGTTTGGTTGGTTGGGTCTTTTTCATTTTGCTTCAAATTGACACGTTTCTGGGCTTTTTTGTTTGAAGATTTATTTTCGTTTTATTTTTTTCTGACTTGTTTTCATTTTTTTGTTTTCATTTTATTCTTACCGCCAGTCTTGAATATTCAAATTCCAATGATATAAGCCAATAAGACAAAAATACGGGTGTTTTTTTTTATTTTATTTTTTTGTATCATTAGTCTTCAGATTTGCTTTTCAACTCTATCACACCAATTGTTTTTGATATCAAATCGACAAAAAAAAATCACAAAAAAAAAATTATCATAATCACGATCATTAGTTATATTTTGTTGTATTATTTTGGCTGATGAAGATCCAACAAATGGAAGAGACAACAAAAATTTAAAAAAGAATAAATTGACAAAATTTTTAATAAAAACATCTGCAATAACATTCAAGTCAACCACAAAAATGTATCCAAATAAATTTATGAATCTAATAAATTTAAATTTGCGCGGTCACGTTTGATTTTTTGTCGATTTTTGTTTTTTTTTTTTTTTTTAATTTTAGGTATAAAGTTCTGGGAAGAATTTTTGTTGATGAAACCAAATCAGACAAAGAAGTGTAGCACACCGCATAACTTTGGGTGGCATTTATTTTATTTTAAAGGTTATTGTGAATGAATCACTTAACCAAAAGCGTCCAAATATCCAAATCAAATGACACGTCCTTTGTCTCATTTTTTAAAGAGGATTATTTGCCAAATTAAAGCAGGTCTGAGCCTGTCTTATAAACATATGCGTTGAGATTAATAGAAATTCGACGAGTTATTTTGAAATATAAAAATATGTTGGAAGATAGAATTTATTAATTTCATATCACAGCGAAATATGCCCAGGTGACAATCCTCTCTATCTAAAAAGTATCCTAAAATAAATAACTTATTTTATAAGGATTGTATTGAAAAAGAATTAATTAGACTTAACGTCATCTCTCAACAAAGAATACCAAATATGAATAGGTACTATTTAAAAATCCCTGAAAAGGACTTTTGGTTACTAAGTAACCACATCTACAATATTATTTATATTTGGTGTATTTGTAATAGTTTTGTTTTGTGCTAGTAGTGTGTTTGTTTATTTTTGTTTCTGTAATATTGAAATTGAATTTATTTTAAATTTTTGTATTATTTTGAATTAAATATTTATTTTTGAATGTTTGGTCTTATGTATATTTGGAAGGATTTTGTTTTTTGTTTTTATTAACGACAAGAAGATTTTCTTCAGTTATAGAAGTGTTTATTTAATTTTAATTAGGGTGCTTTTTGTAATTATATCTAGGCCAAAGTTGTAGTTCACATTGTTTGAATGTTTTCCACATGCACTGTGGCATATACTTACTATTTTCTTAAACCGCATAATGCAAGAGTAGGTAGGGATTAAGTTCATACAATATGGCCATATTTCACATTATTTTAAAGTATTTTAATACATATTTCAAATTATTTTTATACAATACGAAACAACCTCGTTTATTTGCTTAAACTGATTTATGTTTGCGAACAAGGATTTTTATATAAAAATTTAATGTTTTTATAAAATGTTAAATTTTGAAAAAAAAAAATCTTTTCATACCATTTTTGGATACTTTTCTTTATTTTTAATTAAAACATTTTTGTTATCTAAAATTTAAACGATATTTATTAATAAAATGTTCAAATAAACTTAAAAGGTAAAAAGGCATATTTTGATCGCAAATGCAAGAAAATGTGGTTTTGGGATAGTTCCAATGATTTTTCTATTTCACCACTTGAAATAAAATACATATTTGGTTCTAAGATTCTAAAACTAGAAGAATGTAGCTTTTACATGCTTTTTATATAGTCAAGCTATGCATTCTTACAAAAAAAAAGTTGAGATAACAATCAGACATGGGATTACTATAGCCCTGTTCGACTGGAGGTGGTAGTCTGCTAATAGTAGATTTTTTGTTTAATCTAGTACTATCATCTACCTACTCATGCTCTTCTTCCCGAGTGGATACGATTTGTATTGAATTTGTTGAAAGTGCGTTCCATTGAAAATCGCTAGTAAACTACTAGTAGTACTTTTCCACCTCCCAAAGGAACAGCTAAATGGATCTACCGATTAACATCAAACTTCGTATGAAGCATTTTTTGCAGAATCTCCATAGGGGTTTTAGAACTAATTTTTTTTACCAAAAATAACGATACCTGTCATAAACCAATTTCGGAAATGTTTAATTTTCTCGAAAACGGTACCAGTGATTTTGTTAAAAAAAAAATATATAATAGTTTTTGGGCAATCATTTAAATTTTTTTAAATTAACCTACCGTAGAACCGTGCCAAACTACCAATTTAATTTCAACGATTTTTTTATACAAAAGCATTTATATAGTTTAGATATAAAACAGAAAGAAAATTTGGGAAAATAATAGTTTTTGGATTAGTAATTTCTACGAAATTGCATACCAATTTTATTTTTAAATTTTTTTTTAAATTTATTTCCAACGATTTTGAAATTTTTTTTTCTAAAAATCTATCTTAGTAGAAAAAATCAAATCGAATAGGTACCTACTTGTTTTGGAGCTATCACGAATTTTCCTTTGTTCCTTCAACTTTTTGGGCTAGTGTATAAAAACAACTCAGGTTAAAAGCTAATGCTCGGTTAAATTTTATGGTTATGAAACTCAACTATTAAATTTAGCCGAGCTTTAGCCTTTAACCTGAGTATTAAATTGTTTATATTGGAAATATGTATAATTCAGTTTACTAATGATAAGTTTTGGTGAATTATAGTAATAATAGCGTAATAGTAAGTGAATGTATAACCGTGGTCGAATGTTCGGGATTCGACCGAATCATTATTCGCAGCATCTCTAGTTGGTACCTTTAAAAAATTTCACTTTCCCCTCCTTGGAATCAAAAATAAACAAAAAGTTTGAGCCAAATCGACTTATTGGTTTGAGCTCTTACCTGATTTAAAATATTACGTTGAGTTTTTCTTAACGTTTTTCTTTTTTTCTTTAAGGGCCATTAGCTGAAACGAACCTTAAATAATTCATGTTGAACATAAAAGTATAGGCTCTATTTTTACTTCAGGGGAAACTGTCACATAAAGATTTATGTTGTAATTAAATGCTTAAGTTTCGATTCCGCAAAAAAAGGCTCTTATTGTTACGCATTTCATAATATTCCAAAACAAAATATAATATAAAAAAATAACAATCTCTGTGGGGATACGAACTCAGAAAGCAAAATTAAAGAGCAATCACCTTGCCACCTACGCTAATAGGACTATTGAAACAAGGGTAACTTTCATGCCCTATAAACTATAAAGTGCCTAGGATATACAACAATAATATTTAATTTTGTTCAAATTCTTGTCGTTAATAAAAAATTTCTTGTTTTTAGTTTCGAGTTACTATGGATACATTTATAATGTCAACTAACTTTTCAATATTTTTGTTTGATATTTGTGTAATTTTGTATGTATGAGTAAAATTTCCTTATTTTATTTTTTCATTTATAGGATGTCGATGTGTCGATGCGATTTATTTTTGTTTGATATTTGTTTTATGTTTTATGTGTGAGTAAAATTTCCTTATTTTTTTTCTATTATAGGATGTCGACGTGTCGATACAATTTATTTTTATTTGATATTTGTTTTGTTACGTTTGTATTAGTGAAATTTCCTTTTTTAAAAACAAATTTTTGGAAAAATAATTTTCTAAGACAAGCCCCATTCTCTCTGGGGATTTTTTAGTACATCTGATTGCCGAAAAAAATAAAATTCTGTAGCGCTAGAAACTATCGGTGTCACTTCTATATATAATTATTCAATGCCATTATGTGCTCTTTTACAATTTTTCACCAAAATACGCTAAAAGAGGTTTGTTATTTATAAATCAGAAAACTTTTTCAGAGTCTATGTAATCTCTTTTGAACTTGTCTAGGTACAACTGTGTGTTTAATTAGTTTGTATCTACACATGTTTGTACTCTTATAACTTCTAAACTGCATATCACAGTTTAAAATAAGAGAAATTGTTAGGAGCAACTTACTCTTCCGCTGGTTATTAGCTATTCAAAGTTCTGTAAAATGTCACCTTCTAGATTCAAATGTCAAAATAAAAATTCTTGATTACGTTATAAATACAATAAATTTTGAAAATTAAAATTAGTTAACAAAGTAAAACCTAGTTAGTTCAAGTGTTTTGCCTATAGAGGGCGTCATTATAAGTGAAAATTACATACCTAACCTATAACCAGTGGTCAAACAAGACTTCTAACGATACCTTATTAGTCGAATTATGATCAGTGGTTTAGAAGTTATGAAGGAACATACCTAAAAAAATTATAAAAATAAAATAATTACAAATTACTCTATTGTCCACATCTTCCCCATATCGTCAGTAACAAAAAAAAAAACAATTGAATTCTAAATATTATTTATGATTCAATTATAATTTGAATTTTGTAAAACGATACAAAAAGGGATAAGGATGGGTGGTGGCTTTGTTTGGAAGAAGGTAAGGAGTATTTGTGAATACCAATTTTGACACCTCTATTACTTGCATTCAATCTAAAATGACCGATTTTTTTATTTGTAGGCGCTATTTGCTCCTACATGTTGTCGATGTCACGCAACAATGGCACATCTAAATAATTGGCCAGATTAGGTCAAAATCCTGAAAACCAAAATCCAAAATCCAGAAAATCTGAGATCGAGAAAACCTGAAATCCAGAAACTCCAAAATCCCGATAGCTAGAATGAATGTGTCCATCGTCTCCCACTGAACAGACAATTTTGAAGAGTTTTTTTCTTTTTCTATTCTGTTTTCGCAATTTCGGCCTTTCCGGATTTTTGGTTTTCCTTATTTAGGTTTTTCAGGATTGTGGGCTTTCGGGATTTTGGCTTTAAGGGTATTTGGGTTTTTGGGATTCTGGAACCCAGAGTCTAAGGGTTTTCTAGATTCAAAATTTCGGGATTGTGTCCGTCTCACTCACGGGCCATTTGATGATGTAGAAGAGACTTAGAGAAGCATTCACAGCAATAATTGAAGAACAAGCGAAAAAAAGTATTAAGCTTTTAAAAACTTTTTCGTTTTGATTCTACGATTTCGTAATAGGCTCGTAGATTCAAAGATTCTTTATTTGTGAATATGGGGCTCCTTGCCATAAAGTTAAGAATGTCACGTTATTCTTCGACACAAAAATTAAAGATTTGGATCGGTCTAGAAATTCTCCGATCATGAATTCCATAGAAAAAGTCTTTTCCACTGCAAGTTATTTTTTTATCAAAATTTATAAATTTTGTAACTGTTTTTAAGTAAATCCGTATCTATATGATAAGTGTAAGTAAACGAGGCAAACAAATTTTTAGATATTTCGACAAAAACTTTAAAAATTCAGCACCATGAACCACAAACTTGTATATTCTTTCGCTTGGGTCTAATAATTTCTGGTATGGTCTTTAATTTCTATTGTAGTTCTAAGGTTTGTCGATTAGTTGAAAAAAAAACTAATAAAAGTAACAAATAAACAAACTATTTAATTATATTTTGATTGGTGATGGGTAATTTGCCTGCTAATAAAAACTGCAACAATGTGCTACTTCTTATTTGTTACAGAGCTTTTTTTCTAGGTAATTAAATTAAACAATCTATTTGATGTCTCTCACCACATTCAAAGATCTAGAATCAAAACATAACTAAGAAACACCATTGTTTTAATTTGTATATTCATTTCCGACTTTATTATGTGTCTTCTTCTTATTAAGTCAACTCAGAAAAAAAAAACAACAAGAAAAAATATAATAATCTGTGTCATATTGCCGTCACTTGACTGACTTGATATCTTCTTAAAGATATTTACATCACACACTCTCTCAAGACCTTCCATTATTATTATTATAAGCAAACATTCGTAACACAACAACAATACCTTTATACTATCTGGCTATCAAAAGGTAATAATATAATGAAAGCTAAACTAATACTTTCTAATTATTATATTTTCTGTTGTTGTTGGATGTTTTTTTTTTTTTTGTATTTCTTCTTTTTTTTCCGCGTCAATCTTAATTCACATTTTATATCCCAACTTACTTACTTATTATTGCGCTTGCCCTGGCCCTGGCCCCCTTTTCAATGTTCATATTTTTTTTTTACCCATTTAATAACATTTTCTGGCGCTCAGATGATTTTCACAGTGATGTGGGAAAAATATTTTATCAAGCCAAGTTGTCACACCCAATTGGTTGCAAGTCACTGCAACTTAAGTGCACTTTAACTTTAAGTTGGGGCAGTGGCGTGCAATCAGTGGGATTGAAAAATGTTGGTTCTATCAAAAGAAGACATCTTTTTGTATAGGTAAGTTGAAAGTAAAAGTTGTGATTAAAAAAAGAAATCCTTAGCATTTATTTCCGCCATTTTTTCTTAATAACCGCAAAAGAGACAAACGATAAAAAACAATTTTGTTTTTAATTTTAATGTTTGACAATTTTTTTTTTGATTTTTTTGATGTGAAAATCTTAACTTTTGTTTTTATGTAGAAGCTTTTAATTTTGTTCATGCTTGAAAATGTTAATTTTTTGATTTTTTGATAAATTTTCTTATTTTAAATTGGTATAAAACGTTCTGTAACATATTAAATACGCTATTTTTTTAAATTTTGATTGAATAAGTTCGTTTTTTTCAAACAAAATTTAGCTCTAAACCAAATTTTGTCTTTCTATAAAAGAACTTCTGAAGGTTCACGAGGAAAAAAGACCTTAAACAAGCAGATTCCGTATGAAATTAAGCGGATTTCTGCATGGCTTTTTGCCAAAATGACTTTCGTCTTAAATTAACTGGAGAAATCTTCTTTATTTCTTGAATTTTAAAAGAATTCCTTTTAATTTAAGCGGAAAATCATCCTATTTTTATGTGGAAACATTTTAAGATGAAAATGCACATTAAAATTAAATAAAGTTCACTTTAAATATAACAGAATTTAAGCGTATTCTACTTCTTTTAAGCGGAAATCCTATTGTTTAAAGGTGGTACGGTTTAAAGTGGGCAGCATCTTATTTTAAGGTGTCCTTTTTTTCTGCCAGTTGGTATTATCATTTTCTGTTCTGTTCAATGCTCGGTTTTTGGTCTTTTTTAATTTTATACTTATTCCTTAACAGCTGGCAGGGTTACCTACATACTTCTTTGACGAAGCCAAAATTAGACACAAAATTTTCTTTACACAGCACTGTACCTGTACCACAGTGTATCTGTTAAAATAGTGCTTAAAAATTTAACCCATTGTACTCATCGTTCATCCATATAATAATAATAATGAATATCCAGAGTGGAGAAGACTCTTTGGCTATGGAACTTATAGGCTTATTAACCACTTCATATATTGCTTATTGTTAGAGCGTTACTGTTACTGACTGGATGGTAATGGTGTTATTATATTATTGGTTACTCTTCATCTACAAAAAAAAAAAAACAACAAGAAATCATTGAAAAGAAATTCCAAAAAACTTAATAAATAAAAAAAAAAAGAGAAATGAATGTTGATGCAGAAACAGAAACAACATAACGACGAAACGATGAGGAAGATGTTATGTTGTGGGGGAAAATGAGGAAGCCTTAACCATCATTACCAACCAATTGGTTAGGAAACACTTCTTTTGTGGTCAGTGATCGGGAGTAGGTACTTTACAATGGCTCTTTACTTTCACCAACAACAAAAAAAACTAAATCCGAGAAGAGTGCAGACGGAAAGAGTGTATAGAGAGATAAATCGAGGCCGCCCGCCATTCAGCCGGCTGACTATGCACACCAACACCATCGATTGGGGCTGCCACTCTTTTATTGTGTATATACATTATACAGTGTGGTACTGGTTGCTGGTGCAAGAGTGTAATAAATATCTCGCAATTAGTTAGTGCAAGATATTTTACAGGGTGTTTCATATTAAACTATTTAATTGAATTCACTTTGAGTGAGTTCAGAGCTTTTGGCAAAATTTTATGAATACAATTTGCAAGGCCTCTTAGCAATTTCAGGAACTATTCCATCAATTTCGATGAAATTTGGTGCACCTCAGGGAAAAGTCTAAATTTCGCAACAAAAAAAAGTGGCTGAAGTTCATTACTTGTGAAACTGTGAAAGTATTTTAAGGTTAAAAGCCTTAAACCGGCACCCTGTGCTGCAGTACAGCAAGACGGTGTAAAAGAAGATCAATGGACAATAGATCAATAGTTTCGATAGATCAGTGCGGTGGGTCGGTCTATTGCGTGTTTCCTAACTTCAGAGTGCGGGACCATATCCAATCGACCTTTGAGAGAGAAACAGCATAAACATAACAGTATTCACTTTTACATTACGGTCCAGCAATGGTGGCAGTGGTGGTGGCAACGCAGCGGAAATTTCGTATTATCGATCAATTACACATTGAACAGTTGTTGTTGTTGGTGTTGTTACTTGTTGTTATGCACAAAGAGCTCAATTGAAACCGCTGAACCTTTTCAAACACACAGGTCTTTGCTTTGCTTTGGTGCGTGCGTCTACATCGTCGTCGGCGTATAGTTGTCGGCGTTGTCCAGTAAGCTACGCATTCCTCAAAGTACATTTATATACCTACCTGTAACCATGTTAAAAAAAAACAGTTATGAAATGGGACATGCATGTGTAGGTATAAAAATGCAGGTGGGGAAGAAAAATGTTAAAAAGCGGTATGAAGCGGCTGTGGCAATCACAACTTGCAACACAAAACACTCTAGAGTTGAAGTAAAAGAAAACTAACTCTTTTTTTTTAAAATAAATGAAAGAACATCATATAATACCGTTTTGAGTTTCCATTCCATTTGACTTCATTTGTCGCTTTTTTTTTCTATTTTTCTCGCCTCTAAGATCCAACTTCAATCGTTAGCCGTTGCAATGCAACATCAACAACGACGACGACGACAACATCAGGCAACATTATGAGGACACAGACTGGAGACGATGGAGTTGAGTAGAGCTGCAGTTTATATTATGCTGCGCTCTGTGTGTTAATATGTCGTAGCTGTTTATATTTTTTGTTTTGTGTTTGTGCGCGCGCGCGCGCCCCATTGGATCATATAAATGCATCGAGCATCAAATGGTGCAACATTATACAAAGGTGGAGGGTGGTGGAGAAGTTCGGTTGCACACAGACTACCTATAGGGAGTGTATAATGCATATAAACGGATTTTTCTGTTGGTTGTGATTGTGATGTGGATGCATTTTGTAAAACAACATGGTTGCCATTAAATTTTTTGCTGCAAAATTAAAAAAGCTTGTATTGCTCAGATATATTAAAAATTATTTGTATTTATTTTTAAATTTAAACTGTTATAAAACAAATATAAGAAAATAAGTTTCTTAGAAAAAAATGTTACGCATACACCACAGTGACCCATTTAGAAAAAATCGCCCAAAATACAGAAAAAATGGCTGCAGTAAAGAATTATTGAGAAGAAGTAATTTTTTAGTAACGTAACGTTTAGCTAAGTGTAGTTGCCGCTTTTTTGAAAAATTTAAGTAGGCTTTTCTGGTAGAAAATCTATATTTTTTCTTCGATTAATTAGTAAAAGTTAACTTCTCAATGTTTGTCGCTTTCAATTTTTCCTGCAGAACCTACAGCTTCCGGAGGGTATTTAAAAAATAAGTTCCTTAGAAAAAAATGTTACGCATACACCACAGTGACCCGTTTATTAAAATCGCAAAAAATACAAAAAAATGGCTGAAGTAAAACATTATTGAAAAGAAGTTAATTTTAAGTATAGATCATTATGTATGTAATTTTCGTAACGTTTAGCTTAGTGGAGCTCCCGTTTTTTTTTTGAAAAATTTAAGTAGGCTTTTCTGGTAGAAAATCTAACTTTCTTTTTTTTTCTTCGATTAATTATTTTTTGTAAAGGTAACTTCTCAATGTTTATCGCTTTTAATTTCTTCTAGAGAACCTACAGCTTACGGAGGGTATTTAAAAAAAATATTGAAAATACCTGCTTTTCGGAGAATCAATTGATTCTGAAAGTGTAATTTTTAAAGCAATATAATATGAAGAAGAATGAAAGAAAATTAAACTTTACAAAAGTTTTTTAAAATGACTGTAGAAAGTCGTTCTCGAGATATATTCAAAATGACGAGTGCTTCTTTTAGCCGAACATGACATCAGGGTTGTAAAAATATCAATTAAAAAAAAAATGAATTTAAAATAATAAAAAAAATATTCATTGCAAATGAAAAAGCAAATCCATTAAAAATATTTGTATTGCAAACAAAAATATTTTGTATTAAAAAAAAATAATTTAAAATAGAAATTTTTCTGCATGGAACAAAAAATCAATGCAAAACTGTGCTTAAATGTATTTTTGAAAATTCAAATTTCTTACAATTTTGACTTTTTGGAAGCTTGTGTATTCAAAATTATTAATGAAATAGCTAATGTATGGCAAATAGTCAAAATTGTAAGTATTTCGACGGTAATAAAAAAAAAAAAAAAAACAAATCAATGCATACATTTTGCATTGATTTTAAATTTTTATTGCAGAAAATTTTCTTTTTTTGCATAAAATTTTGTTTTTAATGTGAAATATTTTTCTTTGCAGTAAAATTACACTGGCGCACAAAAAAAAGTGTCATGTACCAGGAACCAGATTTATCTTTCTATATGTTTTTGGACCCGCTGAATCCGACTTTCAAGTCCGTTTGGCCCGTCACCCTCCAGTTTTGAGCTGTGACTGCATTTTGTTTGAATTTTTATTATTTTTTTGGAGTTTTTTGCATTTTTCTCAAAACTGAAGGGTGTTCGGGCAAAACGGACTTGAAATTCGGATTCATCGTGCTCAAAAACATATAGAAAGATAGGTCTGGTTCCTGGTACATGACACTTTTTTTTGTGTGTCGGTGTTATTTTTTAATGGATTTTTTAAATATTTTTGTATCGATTTCACTAAAAAGGGTCACTGTGGCGTATGAGGAACTTTTTTTTATAAAATTTACTTTGGATTAAAAATGAGTAAGAGATAAGCTGTATGATCATTTTAAATATTATATTTACCTTGGGAATACTACCTGGCGTAATACGGAGGGTATAAAACAAATATAAAATGCAAAACAATACTGCATATTAGTTCAATGCAGTCGAATTTGTATTGTGAAAAATTATTTAATGACATTTCAGTACCACCGAACCACCGAGCAAAATGGAATTCCACCCAACCATTATCGAAGCAACGCTAGGCTTTTTATAGCCGAAGCACAGCTGAACGACACTGGCATCATAATAAGTCTTTTAAATGTTTACACAATTTTATTCCGTATTTCTCCGACAATGCAAGAAATTATTTTCTCCTTTTGATCTGGCCACTATCTATAGAAATTTTCATTGATAGTCTCCAATAATAAGTGAGAAAAAAAGTGCATTAGTTTTGCCTTGAGAGGGCGCTATTATCAACTTTTTTCACATCAAACAACTTATAGCCACCCAACAAGCAAGACGTTTTCAACGTTGCTTCATTTGCTAAAGTAGAATAAGTAGTTTAGAAGCTATAATGGCATAGATGAACAGACAATAGTTTGTTATTTCTTATGTTATAGTTACTTTTGTAAACCGTGCTCTTTCGAATTAGCCAGTTGCATTCCTCCCTTTAGATATTTCTATCAAACGTATGTAAAATACCTTAATGTGGAGTTCTTACCCCAGCGCTGTCCAAAAAACTTAAGGTTTAAGCTTAAAAGGTACCAAGGGTATTAATTAATTAAATCGATTCCAAACGCATGTTATCTCCCCTTGAAAATTACCATTTTCGCACTTAGAAAATTAACAGACAAAAAACACCTGCTGAGTCCCCTGCTATCATTCGTAGGCATATCACATCTACATCATACCACTATGGCAACCCTAAACACTTGGTATCCCCCAAATGATATATCGTTGATGCTTCACTTCAATGGACGCGTGTAATTAATTTGCCAACTGTGGCAGCATTTAGTTCAAGCTCCGCATTTTGTGTATAGCTTTTCACTTCTGCCTCATACGAATGTGAGTTGCGAGTCGCGACCCAATGCATAAGCCATGCTTGCTTATGCTTTTGCTCACCTCTTTGCGTCTTTCATACGTCGTCGTCGTGTCGGCCGTGTCGCCCCAACTCCAAGACTTCAAACTCCAACTACTCCACCACACACCGACGACACCATCCATCCACCATCATCGCCATCGATCGCATCGCATCGTTGCCACTTTGTATACACACAATATTGCTCGCTTTAAAGTGGCATGACCTGGACTGACCTCGATATTTCCATGTTGGAGTTGGATATTTTTTATTCGTTGTCGTCGTTTGGAGTTTGTTGGATATAAAATAAAACAAATTAAATTTTGCTCTCTCTCTCTCTCGGGAATTGAGCTCTCTCTCCCTCTCTTGGATTCATTTTGTCGTCGTCCCGCTTTTGTTTTGTTGTGTTGTTTGTTCTGTTTTACTAACCAAAACAAAATAAAAAAGAAAAAACGAGAGAAATAACACAATTTATTTCCACACATTCGCAAAACGTTCGCAATTAGACAATCGTTATAATTCCGAGCCCCCATTCTCTCAACCTTCCTCGCCGCCCCCTGGCGGGCATAATGGTGTTGCTGTTTGTTTGTTGCCGTTGCCGTTTGCCTTTTTATTTCTTCACATTCTTCATCATCATCATCATCAGCATATTATGAACTGAGTTGCCTTTGGGATGAAGTTGAAGCTTATAACGCTCCCAGGTTTGAGGTTTCGAGGAGGAGAGACCTCATAAAACGATGATGATAATGATGACGATGATGATGATGATGATGAGAAAAGTTAAAAGATACATCGATGCATTGAATTAAAATGGCAATCTGGTGGATTGTTGGCTTTTTATTTATTTTTTTTTTTTTTTAACTTTTTGAGGAAATCTTTTGTTAAAGCATAAATGGACTTTAAAAAATGAAAGAGAGTCAAAAACTCTCTCACACAGAGATCCACACGAGAGTTAACTTTCTTGCCTTCTGTTTGAATGTGTTGGTGTGTATTTCTGAACAGATTTAAATATTGAATTCTCGTTTGAATGAATCTCTGGGATGAATTGGATACACTACACTGTGATGGATGCACGCGACCTGCATAAGCAAAATGCACTTCCGCTGTGTCTTTTGAGTTTGAATTCAATATTTTTTTTTTGTGTTTAACGCGCATACAGTTCAGGTATTTTATGTGATGTGTGATGAGTGTATGCGAGTGTTTGTGTTGCGTTGTTATATTTCAATTACACACGTACGTGATGGGCTTGATATTATTGCTTTTCTTTTGTAGTATCTTGGTGCATCTACATATGGCAAAGTGGCAGGTGTCAAAATATTTATAATTTTTTTGTTTTTTTATTCTTTTAGGAAGCCCCCAATGGTGGCGGCACAAACGATGATAGCAGTTAAAGGATTTTTTTGTATTGTTTTGTTATTATTTTTAATTGAATTCAAAACTTATTGACAAGTCATTTTTGAGTTTATCTGCAAATGGCGATGGCAGTTGTTTGATGGATGGGATTTGAATGGGGTTATTATGAGGTTGTTAAAGGGATATCCTTGGGATATGGAAGGTGGATCAAAGAGTAAAACAAAAATTAGCAAAGCAAGATGTTGGATTGAGTCAAATTTTGAGGAGTGAACGATTTTTTTTGAGGCATGTGGAATTTTAAAGCAGTTTAAAAAAAATTGCTTAAATTTTATAAATGACTTACGAAAATGTACTGTACCAAGGACATATTAATTCTTAATTTGTATTGCAATTAGTTTTAGTTATACATTGTATAATCCGAAATAAAATTTCAATTTTAATAAAATAATAAATATCTCCATATATCCTTTGTTTCCTCCTTTAAGCCTGGTACGCTGTTCGCGCTAAATTTTAGCGGAGATAAAACTCCCATACAAGTTATCGATAGTTTGTATGGGATCCATTTTAGCTCGGCTAAAAATTTTCGATATTTTGTATGGGAGCTAAAATTTAGCGCGATCTGCGTACCAGGCTTAAAATCACATTTTGACCAAATAAATTCGAATGATTTTTTTATAATTGGTTCCTCATGCTAAATGGAACATATCTCATAAATCATTTACACACTCATTTCTTGACGAAAAGTCATAAAATTTGGTACTCTGAAAAATATTAGTATGGAGAATAAGAAAAAACTTCCAACTTTTTTTTTTTATTCAAAATGACGGCTCCAAAATGGCGGACAGAATTAAAGTTTAAATATAATTTTCTGTTCCAAAATCCGAAGTCAAAAAAATCTATGACTTCACGTTTCGAATTTAAAGTCACCTTGAACTTTTTATATCTCAAAAAAGTGACGTCATAGATAAGGTCAAAACCGTCAAATTTGTGATTTCAGAGATAATTTACAAAAAAACCACCATGAAAGGTATTTGAAATAAATTGGATGGTATTAGAAAAAAAAAAAATAAAAATAACTTTGCGCATGTCTGCCAAATTTTTGATTAAAATTATTAAAATTTTTTTTTTTAGATATTTAAAATCTATCTAGTTTGGTATTAACAGCATAAGTCCATTTTTTTTCGAAAATGAGTTGAGTATGCAGAACTATTTAAAAAAAAATCTATTTTCGTTTGGTCTTAACTGCATAACTCTAAGTAAACTAGTTCCAAAGATATTCAATGGCCCTAACCACACTTTACTCCTTTTTTCTAAAATTATGTTTGATCATAATGGCATAACTCCAACTTGTGCTGTTTTGACCAATCAAAAATGTTTATACCTTTAAATAAGTGTTTGGTCAAAACAGCACAACTAAGTTCCTTCGTTCGAAAAATTAAAATTCTTAAAAAAAATATTGGCACTAAGGACACAACTCGAAATAATCTTATTCTTGAACGAAAAATAGTTTGGTCAAAACAAAATATCTCACTAAAAAACATATAAATACGCTTAAAAATTATTTTTTCTTACTTTATTTGTGTAAATATTATAATTTAAAAAATATATTGCATCCCAATATACTTGCATTAAATAAAATTGGATTTGGGGGAATTTTTCAAACTTTAAAATGCATTTATCTCAAAACGCCGATTTTGGAGTTATGTTGTTAATACCAGACTCCATAGAAATAATAAATATGAAATGAAATTTTAAATTTATTTTTGATTTTCATTAAAAAAATTGGATATTTTCTATCTAAAAATTTTATAATTTTATATCGAAAATAACTTAAAAAAATACGAATTATTTATTTTCTTGATTAGTGAATTTTTTAAAGTGCCTAAACGTATTATAGTCCAATTTTAGTATAAAATCTAACAAATCATTCAGTTTATGAAGTCTAAATTTTTAACCAAAACCATATGTTTTATAAATCGTTGAATTCTGACCTTGAATGAAGAAAGATTAATGAAGCCAAATTCTTTTGGGTAAAGGTCCAAAAATCGTTTGTCTCACCTCCAGGGGTTGAAAAAAAAAAAAAAAACAAAACAAAAAATGCAGTCAAACAGTTTTCAAAAGCCCTACAAAACGCACTGGGTTCCGAAAAAAAGTATTTTAATTTTTTTGGTAATAATGCTCAAAATAAATGACCAATTCTTTAAGCCTACGGATTGCTATTGATTTATTGAATCTTGAAATTAGACGAACGACGATGCACAGTGGGGCAGAATAGGTCGGTTTGTGATATTTATTACTCCTACTAATAGTAAGACATTTTTTGTCACTTTATTTGGTATTGTAACTTAAAAGTTAACAGTCTTCTTGAATTTTATGAACTTTTTTCCATTAAAATTTTGATTTTTCTGCAGGTATTGAGTAAGGGGACAAAATAATTAATAAATTTGAAAAACCAATATTTTTTAATTATATTTTTTTTTTAAAGTTAACTTTATTTTGAAAAATAGTTTTTGAGTTTAATCTAAAAAAAAATTGTGTGGGATGGGGCTGTATCAATCCTCGTTCCGGTGGGAGAGGCAATTTTTTGAAAGTTTGACCTTATAAGAAAAATTACATAAAATCAAGCAAAATACCTAGAATACTGTGCAATAGGTTGTTTGAAAGCTTATTTTTCACTCTTTCAAACGTTTTTCGATTTAAGTTGTTTTCCCGAATACTTTTTGTGAAGTAAAATTTGAAAGTCAAAACTTTGAAAAAAGTTGTTAAATTTGATGTTCATAAGTTTTTTCGCGACGGTTTCTCAAACCCAGTACCCTAACTTCTGCCAATTTTATTTTGATTTATTGTCATTTTTACATTATTTAACTGATAGTAACTTTTCCAGTTCTAATTGGTATTGACTTATAAATTACATGATGATTTCTCCGACAGCTCGTATGTTATGAAGGGGTATAAAAACGGCTCCAGACTATTCAATTCAAACCAAATTATATTTAATAATGATATTATATTTATTATTCTTACTTAAGAAGAAGAAATAAAAAAGATATAAACAAGGGTTATATTTTTCTATTTCTTAGTGAATGTACCACAAAAATGCCTTCTACCATTTTGAATAAGTAATATGCATTATTCAAACACGTTGTTAAACAGTGTGATGTAGATAGATGTCAACTGTTTCCCAAGGGAAATATCCTAGTCGAATATTGGATGTATACAATCGACTCCTGCTCACACAACTAAGATGACTTTTACACAAGATTTATTATACTTTGAAATAAACGAAACATTTAAAATGTGGTAAAGAATAGAGTGTTGTTATATAACTCCTGTTTGGTTATATAAAATGTACACAAAATCCAATTTAAAATTTAAATAAGCCTTAACCTGCGGACATAATATGTTGAACAAGGTATGTCGATTTTATCAAAAGTTACACCAAGACATCTAGCTAAGGAGTTATTTTATATTATTTTCTAAAATTCCATAAATGGCGCCCAACGCAAAACTTCATGAAATTTGCTTTTTCAAAAACATTACTAAATTGTGAAAAAATATTGAATATGAAATTAAATAGTTAAACTCGATAAGTTTCTCAGATGTAAGATCTAAATAGGTCATCTCAACTTTTATAAAAAAGTTCACGGTTCTTCTTGAAAAATAAACATCTCCAAGTCATAAATATATTTATCTTTAACTATCTTGTGTTTTTCTTGTCCTATTTGTATTTAAATCATTCTTCTCCATTTAGAATTAGGAATCGTTTAAATTATTCAAAGAATGTCTTACCAAAAAAAAAAAAAATACACAAAAAAATGAAAAAAAAAAATTACAAAAACATGACAGATTCCCCTCTTTCAATTCCCATATCATATTCTTGAGTTTTCTTCTATTCTTTCTCATACAAAAATATTATAAAATTCAGAGACACACTCTAAATGTCTGGCAATATTATATAGTAGAACCCATCAAACCCAACAACAAGTTGCCATACATTTATTATGATGCCAATGCAACACAACTCGCACCCATCATCTTGTTAAACAAAAAAACTGAAAAAAAATAATGAAGAATTTAAAGAACAAAAAAAAAAAAAACTTAAAACTATGATACGTGGTAATAAAATTTATTGTTGGAATCCCATGTTGGTGGTTCCTATTTTTTTATTTCCAAAGTCCAACAACAACAACAAACAAAAATAAAACACCTCGCTTTATATAGGTTGGAGATATCATAGGCAAAAGACTAGATACATATAGAAACAGAGTTCTGTAGAGCTCTAAACCATTGAAGCTTCAGCCAGCATACCTACATAGATGGACTCCCGATAAAGGTACCTATATTCAACGTGCAAGGAAACTATGGAGGACCTAAACCTAGTTGAGTCTTGCTTGGTTCGAAAAAATCAAATGAATGAGATATATCTGGGATACTGGGATGCATTCGCATATAGAACCCCCCAAAGACAAGAAACCAAACCGTAGCCCCAAAGAATGTGAACATTCATATACTCGTCGTTGTTGTCGACGTTGTCGGTCGGTTTGTGTATGAAGAGATGAAGATGATGGTGAGGAAAAGGATGAAGTAGAAGAATAAGCAGTGCAGTTTTCAGCTGATGATGGTGGAGCTAGCTTCTCCCGAGTTGTTGTAAGTACTCGTATCTAAAACAGCACCACACACAGGACGACATATACCAACAAAAGGTCAATCACTTTTGTACTCCGGGGCGGTGTGGTGCGGCGATGTATATGGTGAAGTGGGGCGGTGAGTATAGAGTGGCAGTGGCACGGTGCGCGCGGTTTTGTGTGTCTCATTCTATCTGTGTATCTAGTATTCAATTCGTATATATCCAGAACTACTTAACGAAATGATTACTGCTGCGCTGGAAATTTTCTATGCACATCCAAGATACAGATACGAGTCGAGTTGAGTTGAGTCGAGAAAATATAGAGAGAGAAAAGTCTAAATCCCCAACAACACCAACACCAACTCTATGATGACTGCGACGAGCAACGTCGTCGATGGATATAGAGATGATGATGATGGGGCGATGCCTGATGGTAAAAGCGAATATACCCAACGATGAGACTGCGACTGCTGAGACTATACAACGACGACGATGGGGCTGAGATGAAGACAAAGAAGCAGCAACCCAGCAACCGGGAAACTTTGGGATAACAGCTAGGAACAAATATCCAACATATATGTAGCACCTTTAAGCAGATAGGCATAAATAGAGAGCTGATATTTCTCTGATGGTAGAATGGAAGAAAATTGAGGGCAGTATATATGTCGAGATGAGGACTTAGGGGAAGAGGGGGGAGGGGGAGTTGGAATGGGAACTGGCTTTAGCGAAATGCATCAACAGCGATTCGAAAAGATATTATTTTTCTCTATTTTTATAAGAAAAGCTATAAGCGGCTGTATTATATTGAACTTTGCATATAGGATATGATTGAAGGAAACCTATGGGAACTTGTAAAGACCTTCAAATTATTGTTTTAATCCACGTGAAGATATTCTTAATAAGTATTCCTTCGCTGTCTTAAACTCTTATAGATCTTCTTCCACTTTGTGTCACACTTAATATTACTGAAAAATTGACCAAACCCTAAAAGTTTGAGGGGAACATAAGCGAGGAAGCAAAGTGACCAATATCCTTTGACCAAGCAGTAGGTATACATTTAAATCCGTCTGTTCTTGCCTTGAAAAATATCCAACAACATCTATCTTATGATCAGTTTTATTAAGAGGTTGAACTGGATCACTTCATATTCTAAGAAAAAAAAGTCCACATTCATCACATTCTTAAGTGACACTGCCACACAGAGTGAATTTTTGGCACAGTCTGCAAATATATCACTGGTCTGCAAAATTTATTTTTTTTTATCCTTCAAATAATTTTTTTAAATCAAAAAAGATTTGACTTTCCTGAATCCAAATCTGGTTTCAGAAAAATTCTAATAAATACGTGACATTTTTAAAAAAATAGTTTTTGAAAAATATGAGTAGTTTGTAGAAAATAACCCTTTTTAGATTGTACAAAAATAAAACTAATATTCGAATTCAGCTCAAATTTGTAGGACTTATTTCTCATAACAAGATCTATAATATGACACCAAATTTGTATTTATTAATTAAAGTTAAACATATAAATTGCCAAAAACAGCAAAAATATTGAAATCCTGCTGTATTTAGTAAATCCGACATGAACAAAAACACCTTAATTAAGGAAAATGTAAAATCTCAACGACCGTTATATTTAAAAATTCAAATATGTAAAGAAAAGTATACTAAAATACATAAACAAAAAATTATACGTGTTTTGTTTATATACTATTTTTTTATTTAGAAAAATCTAATTTGTGATAAACCATTTATTGTAAAGCTTCAGATTTGTTTCTAATAGGAGCAAAAGTATACTTTTCTAATGGTTTTTTGCTGAATTCAAATCCGAAGTAAAAAAAATTCTATTATGTCAGGATTTTGAGATATACGCATTAAAGGATCACAAAATGAAGTTTTATTTTTTACAAAAACTCAAAACAACTACTTTATCTCAAAAACGAGAGCTGATCGAATTTTTTCGGATTCGGATTCAAAATCAGCACAGTAAAATCCATTCAAAAAGTATACCTTGGTTCTTGGGAGAAAGAAATATGAATTTTTAAAGATCAGTTTCTTTATGGTAACATAAGCCAAACCTACTAAATTTACTAAAATTAAGATATCTCGGAGAAGAAAAGAGATATTGAGAAGATTGAAACTGAATTTGAAAGAAAATAATCATTTTTAGCAAAAAAAAAAAACAAAACCGACTTCCATTAATCAAAACTGGGTTTTATGGTTTTTAAAATAGTTCCTATGGCTAAAACTGAACGAAATTGAAATGGGCAGCCACCAGCTTTCCAATACAAAAAGAATTATCAAAATTGGTTCACTCAGTCCAAAGTTATGCCGTAACAAACATAAAAAAAAAAAAAAAAAAATACAGACGAATTGAATACCTCCTCCTTTTTGGAAGTCGGTAAAAAAAAACAAGTTCTTTTGTTTGAAAAAGATTACCTTATGCCAAAGTATTGCTTTGGAAACAGCAAAAAAATGCGTTTTTGAGATTTTCTGACGGGGGTATCTATACAACGCGACGTGCTAGGCCAATTCTGACTTCGGATTCAGCATACAAAAATCCTTTCGAAAAGCATAGTTTTGTTAAAAGGAGGATTTCTTGCAGACCAGTGTATTTTGTCACTTTTCACTAAAAATATTTTTACGTGGCACCAACGCAACGTTCGAACCGCTACGTTTGGAAATTGTCAACAAATTATTTCTTAGCAATAAATAACATTCCAAAGCAGTGCAGTGTTGAGACGTTTTTCATACTTTTGACTGTACACGTGTGCGACTTGTGTCTCGAAAGGATTAAGACGGTGTTACAATCCATTGAGGATTTGTGCCTCACAATTTCAACCAGCTCTATATTCTAAGCGATGTGCTTCCAGTTTCGCACATCAATTTGATTGACATTTTTCATTAAATTTTTGTGTATTAATGCATTGAGGCATTTCATTTGTGTTCTATTGACTCATTATTATTTTGGTTCTGGTTAAGTTTAAAAAAACAACATTTAAAATTATAAACTAAACAATCCTTTTTCAATTAAATAACGATATTTTCAGGCAGGACTGGTCAGACCTTTCAAGTCCGATTGTGATCCCTAGAAGGGCAAAGCGTCTCAAAAACACCTGTGTGCACATTTGCACAACCATTTACGTTTTCCAGAAATATACATATTTCAGCTTCCACCAGCTGTTCCCGAGTTGCGCAAACTCTTTGCGTTACAGTGGCTAATCCACTGCTTCTTACGTCTTGGTATTATAAATTCAATTGATTCTCATAAGAAGTTCGTATATCAAATACGAATGGTCCAAAATATCTTTTAATTTCGTAAACTTCTATATTTACGAAAATTTGGAGGTTCTTTGTGACAGTTACTTTCAAAGCAGTACAAATTCAAAATTGAAGCGGTACAGTTGTAGCAAGTACTTTAGGCTGAAGCTGAACGAATTATTGAATATTCTGATCGCACCTTTTTTCTTTCCGATTCTTTCCGAAAATCTATAATTTCAATACTGGTTTTTGGGGAATATACTATTTTTTTTGAGAGGATTACTGAGTTTCAAGGCTAATCATTTTTGTTTTTCCCGTACTGGTTTTCAACACCACTTTTTCAGCTTCTCCATTCATCTTTAATGTCATTTGATACATGGTCGTATGAGTGAGTGGTGTCAGAGTCTATATTGAATATGAATTCCTCCGTTTGCTGTCAAGTCTACGCATAGTACATCTCCTATCGTTATTATATTACAAATTAAAACAAAGTATGTGACTATATGCAGTCCTGTAAACAGCAAGTCCCTTGAATCTTGGAATTTCGATAAATTAAAAATTTGTTAAAAAAATAATTGGCGCCCAACGTGAAACCTCTTTTTTAAAACCTATGAAAAAATTTAACATAACCATTAAATTTCAACACTCTTCTAAATTATATAAAACAAAAATTATAATTTGAACAAGTGTTGCTCAATTTTAAGCTTTTACTTCGGAAGAATCACCCAAATCGATTCTTAATCACCATTTACTGCATAAGAAGTAATTTCCATTTAGAAAAATTCATTTTCTAAAAATACCAAAATAGCCAAAAATATCCAAAAAAACAAATCAAACAAAATAAGAAAAAAAAAAAACAACCAAAAAGAAATGAAAATGAAACCCCTTGTACATACAACATCGCTCAAGTATATTTTTTTCTTTATATTTCAAAATATTTCCAAACCCATAGATACAATCTCGATACTGATCGGTGTATAGAGTTTTTATTTTTTTTTATTTCTTCTGGCATCACATCATCACTCTCCGTCACGCTGCCTCACTGATATGATTCTGATGTGATGCAGGGTGATGGTGTGTACCGATCGAGCCTATTTTACGAATGTGCCACAGAGTATCAAAAAAATACAAGTGTTCCATCTCCAAATCCGAACTCATAGTTCATTGTTCAATGTTTCAATCAGTTCAGTCAGAGACACACCACACATCTGTGTGTGATATTGTTGTTGTTGGATTTTTGGATGATGCTATATTTCGATGGATCGAAAAAACCAAGATCGGAATTCCGACCGAATTCGACCCATCGACTGACTGACGACACGACAAGGATCGAACTCGAAAACACTACTACACCACACGATGACTATGACGACTAAAGAGACGATGGCGACGCATTGCCCGATGATGATGATGAAGAAGGCAAACAAGGCATCACAGCTTTAGCGGGAAAAATTGTTTTCCACAAATTTTTTCATTTGACTATAAAATATGTAAATGCTGCTATTATTGGGACGCCATATATACGTGGCAATCTGTGGTATTTTTAGCTGTGCATGGAGGCACGCAGGGGTAAGCGCGATCAGTTTGAAATATGCCATCACAACAACAAAAAAAAACAACAACAATGAACAATTCTGATTTACGCATCTCCTAATCGGAGATGGAAACTCTGGCAAGATCAGTGTAGGATCGGGCGAAATAAATTCTCCCGCCAATGAGTCAATAATTTATATTTAAATTTGTATTTTCTCGAAATAAAAATCTAGAATTTGTATCTGATGCTACTGCAGCTGGCAATTTTCGGAGTATTTTTGATAGATTTCAGAAGAAAACCACGAATTTATTCGTTATATTGAAGAAAGTTGAAATTAATCAGTGCAGCTGAATAGTGGCAGTGGCAGTCTGGCTGAGTGATCAATTTTTACTACTTAAGCTCTTCGGCTGGTATAGTGGCTGATACTGACTGATCCTAATAATAAAGTTGTGCATCTGCTTCTGTGTCTTATTCTTGGCAGCGGAGGGCATGGAATTTGCAATGTGCACTCATATTCTTTTAGTCAGCGCATCAGACCCACCATCAGCGAGAATTTTAAGTGGACTTGGAGTGCACTCTCCAGTACAGTGATCCACCGAGTTCGTCCATTTGTCCGTTGGTTGGTCTGTCTGTCTGTCCAGTCTCTGTTGTTCATCGTCCATGGGCCATCGAGAGTCTGTCCTGGTCCCATCCATATATAAATACTCTGTGTGTGTCTGGGATGTGGAAGTCTTGATGTAACAAATTACAAGACCAAGGAGATAACTTGTCCGAACAAGCGGCATCCGATTTAAATCTCTGCGCGGCTATAAGAACACTCCGCAGGGTAAAATCAATTAATGGAATCTTTTTTTTGTATTTTTTTTTTTTTTTATTTGTGATTCGTTCGTTGTTTTATTTTAATTTTAACCGTTGTCGCCACCGCTCGCTGTTGTGATGTGTGTTTCTTTGGTTCTTTATGTAGAGAGAGAGAAATACTTTTTTTTTTTGCAATAGCACTTCGCTTCGGACACATTTAATGGAATAAAATTCCTCCAGAGTTCATTGCTGGTCTTTTGTATCAATGTTAACTAGTATAGAAACTTGAAATCGGTAGAAGTCAATGTTTTTTCTTATTATTTTTTTTTGTTTGTATTCTTCTGTCCGATTGCTATTGTTAATGGTGGATTCTTTATTTTACTGGATTGATTGTTTTTCCATTCTGGAATAAAATGAAAGAGAAAGATCAAATATTAACTTAAGTTTTACAAATTGTCTAGTTTAGTTAGGCTCAGAATATCGAAACACACTTAAATCACCTAGAAGGCTTAACTAAACTAAACTCGGAATAACCAACTCAAATCAAGAATCAACTCAGGAAAGCCTGACTCGAGTCATCTGAACCCAGAAAATTCGAAATTTAAAGCTGAAATCCCTTGAGCTATGATATTACTCATTGGAATGATATGATTCATTAAACATTTCCGTGAATACATTTTGCAGTAGATTCTTTATTGGAACGTCTTAAAGATGCAATTATGAGGTTCCCTAACAGAAAGCTGGATGCGGGGGCCCAATTCCGCAAGAGTGAGTTTTTCTCTGCCTTGTTTCTATGGCAATTTACACGTTTTTTCGTGTAGACAGAGGAATTCACTCTTGCGGAATTGGGCCCCAGGTCAATATATAGGTTCCAAAGACCAAGACCCGCTCTTAAAATCTATATTTAGAACTTTTTTGAGATCACTGCATAAAATTGAAATTGAAACCTTCAAAAAAAAAAAAAAAAAGAGGTATAATTTTACGTGATAATGTCGTAAGAAAACAGTTTGTGCGCTTTTAAAATGAGTCAAATGAAGCGTTTATTTATTTCAAACAATCATAATTTACAAGACAAAGCTAAAAAAAATTACCTTTTTTTCTTTTCTCATTATATTAATTTTTTTATTTGAAAAGCTTACAAAAAAATGTTTCTTCTAAAGAATTAAATCATTTTAAACTTTTACAATGTCCAAAAAGTATTAAAATAATTTATTAAAAACAATCATTTCTTATGAAAAAAGTGAAAAAATCACTTCCATCACCCAAAAATCCATTTTTTTGATATTACAAACTATAATAGATTTTATACCACCTGAAAGCTTATTGCTTGAGCTATATCGATCATGTCTATTAGACATCTACAAAAAGAGCTTGAATTTTTTGAACTCGATCAATTTTCATCAAAAAAGAAAAAAAAAAAAAAAAAAAGCTATTGAATCAATTTTTTTTCAATGACAATCTATAAAAATTTTAAATCATGTGAAAGCTCATTATTTCACCTTTGACATTTGACGTTTCAATCTTATTTCTGCGATGCCTAGAAATTTTTGAACCAACCAACTGAAATTACGGTACTTCGCACACTCATTATCAACAGATCTCCACAGGTGTTTTGAGGTATTTTGCAAGTTTTTTTAATTTAACATTGTGTAACATTGTGAATGTAGAGTTATGTGTGATATACCAAATGAAAGGTAATATCATCAGGATGTTCAATAAAGTTAAATCAAATTTATATCTGCTCTAGATCAAAAGATATAACCTGTTGAAAAATAGAACTTTATTTTACCGTTATCTCAAAATTGTGACTACAAAATTGATGGAAATTCCAATTCACAGATATAGTCCTGCCTATTATCTTTCTACGATATAAATTAAATTCATTTATCTGTTTAAGAAAAAAAGATCAAAATTAAAAAAACGGTTAAAAACGGTCAAAAAACTTGGGACAAAAAAACTTGTTTTTCCCGTTATTCGGTCAAAAAACATTTTGAAATACCAATTTTTTGCACATGTATGCGCACAGTCATTGACTACATGTTCTATCAGCTTGAGATTTTTTGAATTCTACAAAAAATTTTAAAAAATAAAAACTCACCCAAAAATACCCCAAAATAAGTAGGTGTTTTTCAAAAATTCATATTTCGAAACGCAGAGACTTTAAAAAAAAATCCGTACTAGACCCTTAACTTTTTTTTATTGTCTTTCGAATGACGTTTTTCAAATTGCCAAAAAAAAAATTCCCGTACCTATAATCACTACTTCGTCAAAGGTCTACTTCATGTTTTAGTTTTAGAAAACCATTTATTACTTGGTTTTGAAATTTTTTGAATTTTTTTCAATCGATACAAAAAAAAAAAAATAAACTTTCTACAACGTCGCGTTTAGAAAATAGCCAATTTTTTGCAATTGTGTTTTACCCCTATTTAACCTATTAAAAGATGGAATTGTTTAAAGTTCTTCAAATGTATTCAACTTTAGGTTATTATCTTTCAAATAATCTATAGAAGATTTTTGTATCTCTAATAGTTTATTTTTAATTTTGAATTGAAATTTTTGCCGCACTGCGAAAGTGCAGGAGTGCAACGGGAGAAAATGGCGTCACTTTTTTGTGGTGGCTGCCATGGTTCATCGATTTATAAAACGTTTTCACGTCAAAAACTTGAATGTAGAACAATTTCAGGCATTTTCTCAGCGGAAATAAACGCGTCGATATTTTATAATTGATGCCAATTATAACAAAACTGCACTCAAAGCAATCAACTTTGTTCTATTAGCTCCTAAAGTTAAGTCAAAATAGTTTTAAAATATTTCTACATTTATTTTATCTATATTGACCTTTCCTTGAAATGCAATATCTTCAAAACACAAAGCTTGTATGAAGAAGGATTTCTGAGAACATGACAGTCTACGGAGCCATTTTTTAAAAAAATATTTTACGAAAGTCCTTACCTTTGAGGGTTTATACTCCAGTCAAAGCGTCATTTAACCTTGCGATGAGAGGCACTGTCTGTTTTTATTTCATGGATCGATGGGGGTATATTTAAAAGGCTTAAACCCAATTTCTCACCACCTGATCATTCTTTTTAGCGGAGTTATTCACAAAAATGCATTTTTTGGGATATTTTACTTGAAAGCTAATATCTTTGCTCCAGATTGTCGTAGACCAAAAAATAAACATACATTCTCTTCCTAATAATATTTTCTATTGTTGTATGTAATTTGATTGTATTTGAGTGAGTAAATATAAAATGGCAGCCATTTAAAGTCAAATTCTTGTTGTTAAAAAACACATTTTTGTCATTATTTCGAAAAAAGCTTATATCATGATTGACATTTTTCTAACCTATTTTGTAGTCCTGTTCATGTCCTGCATTTTAAAGAAAAAATGAGCTCTTTATCACCAAAGATGGCCGAGCTATTGATAAATGAACGCATGCAAAACCGGTGCGAAAACACCCAAAAATATCGTTTTTTGGGAATAACTCGACTTCAGAATGTCCTACGGCAAAAAATAAAGCAATGAATTGTTCGTTACAACATTTTCTATCAATTTAGTGCATAATCTTTCTGTTGAAACAAATAAAAAATAAGTAATATTAAGTCAAAGTCGTTTTTTTGTTTAGCAAACTCTTGCCTTATTATTTTGGAAACGGTGCGAGTATTGGCTAAGAAAATAAAATGTTATAGTAGTCCTTTAAATTATCTACAATTAAAAAAAAAATTAGCTCTCTACGACCCACACGAGCCGAGAAATTAATTTTTTAAAAAAGGTCAAAATGACCAACGAAAAAACATAAGACAAATTCTCTTATAACAAGAAACAATGAAAACAACCCCTCTCACTGAGAACTAGTATTCGAATCATAAACAATGGAAATTTTTTTGAATTTTCGTACGGATTAATGCTTTCTTAAAATTATAATAACTCAGCTCCCGTGGGTCGTAGAAAGCTAAATTTTTTTTTTAATTGTAGATAATTTAAAGGACTACAATAATATTTTATTTTCTTAGCCAATACTCGCACCGTTTGCAAAATAATAAGGCAAGAGTTTGCTAAACAAAAAAACGACTTTGACTTAATATTACTTATTTTTTATTTGTTTCAACAGAAAGATTGTGCACTAAATTGATAGAAAATGTTGTAACGAACAATTCATTGCTTTATTTTTTGCCGTAGGACATTCTGAAGTCGAGTTATTCCCAAAAAACGATATTTTTGGGTGTTTTCGCACCGGTTTTGCATGCGTTCATTTATCAATAGCTCGGCCATCTTTGGTGATAAAGAGCTCATTTTTTCTTTAAAATGCAGGACATGAACAGGACTAAAAAATAGGTTAGAAAAATGTCAATCATGATATAAGCTTTTTTCGAAATAATGACAAAAATGTGTTTTTTAACAACAAGAATTTGACTTTAAATGGCTGCCATTTTATATTTACTCACTCAAATACAATGAAATTACATACAACAATAGAAAATATTATTAGAAAGAGAATGTATGTTTATTTTTTGGTCTACGACAATCTGGAGCAAAGATATTAGCTTTCAAGTAAAATATCCCAAAAAATGCATTTTTGTGAATAACTCCGCTAAAAAGAATGATCAGGTGGTGAGAAATTGGGTTTAAGCCTTTTAAATATACCCCCATCGATCCATGAAATAAAAACTGACAGTGCCTCTCTGCGCAAGGTGAGGCCCTTTTTTCCGACGCTTTGACTGGAGTATTAATACTAAAAATGGAATTTCTTGACCTTTAACCAATTTTGTTTTAAAAAATGTTTGCTATATTTTGTAAACAAGCATGTGCACGGGTCGTTTGAACGCGACACTACTCGAAGTGTCTTGCACTCCATATGTTTTGATGCAGAAATGTTCCTTGGGGTCTAAATAGTAAGAAAAAAGCTTTTTTTAAATTTTCTATCGAGCTATTCGTTTTTTATGAGCTTAATAAGTTATGAAAAAACGTACTTTTACGTACTTTTTCACACGTTTTTGTTAATAACTCTGTTAATAATAATAGTAGAAACTCAAATAATGGCTCTATTTTTAGAAGAAATATGCCTCTTTTTAACGGCATTTGAATCAAATTAGTGGCATTTTTAGATCTTAAGATATTCGAATCTAAGTCCGTTCATTTTTTCTGCCCAATTCGATTTCACTAATCAAAAAGTTTTTTTTTTATAGAAGTCAGGGTATACTTTTCTAATGGTTTTTCGTATGCTGAACTCGAATCCGAAGTCAAAAAAATTCCATCACATCAAGTTTTTGAGATATTACCGTTAGAAAATCAAAAATACCCTTTTTAACAGTTTTTGAGGTTATGTCATCTTGCGTGATAATTTTTTATAATTACATTTGTAGCGGTTTCTTAAAGAACTAAGTTTTTTCTTTTAAAATCCGTTTAAATCATTTCGATATCGCTTTTCTTCTCCGAAAAATCTTAAAATCTATTCAACATGTTTGGTGAATATTCTCTATGAAAAAAAATCTTATGTTCGTTTGGGTTTCATGGCAAATCGCAAAAAATTTTTGCATTCCTTTAAGTTTTTGGTAAGGTTTATGGGTAAGAAAATTTTTGACTAACCAAAAAACTTAAAGGAATGCAAAAATTTTTTGCGATTTGCCATGAAACCCAAACGAACATAAGATTTTTTTTCATAGAGAATATTCACCAAACATGTTGAATTGATTTTAAGATTTCTCGGAGAAGAAAAAGATATCGAAATGATTTAAACGGATTTTAAAAGAAGAAACTTAGTTCTTTAAGAAACCGCTACAAATGTAATTATAAAAAATTATCACGCAAGATGACATAACCTCAAAAACTGTTAAAAAGGGTATTTTTGATTTTCTAACGGTAATATCTCAAAAACTTGATGTGATGGAATTTTTTTGACTTCGGATTCGAGTTCAGCATACGAAAAACCATTAGAAAAGTATACCCTGACTTCTATAAAAAAAAAACTTTTTGATTAGTGAAATCGAATTGGGCAGAAAAAATGAACGGACTTAGATTCGAATATCTTAAGATCTAAAAATGCCACTAATTTGATTCAAATGCCGTTAAAAAGAGGCATATTTCTTCTAAAAATAGAGCCATTATTTGAGTTTCTACTATTATTATTAACAGAGTTATTAACAAAAACGTGTGAAAAAGTACGTAAAAGTACGTTTTTTCATAACTTATTAAGCTCATAAAAAACGAATAGCTCGATAGAAAATTTAAAAAAAGCTTTTTTCTTACTATTTAGACCCCAAGGAACATTTCTGCATCAAAACATATGGAGTGCAAGACACTTCGAGTAGTGTCGCGTTCAAACGACCCGTGTGTGGTCTACAAATTTTTAGAAATGCATTTTTTTGGTAGATTGAAATCCTTTAAGAAAACAATATTTTACAAAATGAAAAATCGTAAGAAAAAATATGTCTTAAGATGTTTCATAGAAATTTTCAAAATTTAAATAAAGTGAAAATACTTTACATAAAAATAATGAAACAATTCAATAAAATGCATGAATGCACGTACTTGATTCTATGAAAAAAGTTGCATAAAATGGTTAAAATTTATGAAAGATTAAAATTAATTTGATCAAAATTATTTTCTATTTCAAAAACATCTTTTTTAAATAGTTTTGACCTCCATGACGCCATTTTTTCCCAGGAATTTTCAAAATTTTGTTTGTAAGGTTTTTTTTTTAAATTTTTTAGTTTAATGGACTGTCACGCTAGAGCTTCTGGGATCAAATCTAGCAATTCTGGAAAACCAGTACAGTTCTAAATTTTAGTTGTAAGCTTAAACCCAACAATACTAAAAGTTTACTTCTTTTTGCAAAACCAGCAACTGATGATCAAACAGATTTTTTTTTATATGAGATGTAGATTTACATAGTCTGCTTTAGAAATTGTAACATTCTTATATCGACGCGTATTGTTTGACTTTTTTTTATGTAAGTTTGTTTCCAATTCGCCTCCCCCATCTGATGGCTGTTTTCATTATTCTAGATTCTTTTGTTTGCCTTCATAGTTACACAATGAAAGTCTAGTTTAGACGATGAAAAAATAAGGTAAAACAACCACAATAATAATAACAACAAAAAAAAAAAAACATAAGTGAAAAGGAAGAAAAAAAAGTACAAATCAAAAGCCAAAAAATAAAGGAAAGAAAATTATTCTTTTGTCATAAAAAAAAATAAAAAAAAAAAAACAAAAAAATTAAATCAAAATGAGAAGAAAACTCAAAAGAAAAGCAAACACACATCGCGCATTACATGCTTCCTCTCGTTTTTTTTGTAAAACATCTCACTATTATGGTTGCCATATGAAAGAAATTCAAAACATTTTTTAATATGTAAACCAAAAATTACTTGAAACGCAACTGGGGACAAATCTGCCAACCATTTTGAACTCTTATGGTGCACGTAATTTAATTTGTAAAAGGGTGTTACCATTAAAAGTCTAAATTTTTAATTTCTGCCAACCATTTTGAACTCTTATGGTGCACGTAATTTAATTTGTAAAAGGGTGTTACCATTAAAAGTCTAAATTTTTAAATTCCTATAAAACGCATCGAAACGTTCCTTAATGTCAATGAAATAAGCTTTATATATTAATATTTGAATATACGTACGTAATTTCAAACTTTGTATAGCCAGAAATGATGTGAAATGGGGTGATTGTCTTAGAAAATATTTTTTTTAATTTGAATGTATTAAAAATTGTTCATCAAGCTTGGCAACCATGTACACTATTCCAACGCGAACAAATATGGTGTTCTAGTTCTAGATATTTTCCACCTCTTTGTCCACATTTATGTAAAGAAAAAAAAAGTGTTTCATTCTTAAGAATTTTGTTGAAATTTCTTCTTTATTATTTTCTTTCAAATAAACTTTTGAGTTGAATTCAGATATGTTAACGAATAAGGTGAATTTCACTGCAAAGTGAGTTGTTATTTTATCAAAAAGTTATTTAAACGGAAAGTATGAATATCGTTTGTCTATAAAACGTATCTCGATACCTCTGATGTCCCGTGGCTACCTGGGAATCTGTAACGTGTTCTAGAACGTAAAGTGCGTAATCCGGGGTCATGTCCAGGGTCCGAAGAGACATGTGTCCGAAAGGTATGTCATCAAAACAGGTATACATGTTGCCAAAAGACATGTTGCCAAAGTAAATGTTGTCAAGAGAAATTTCGCTAAGAGATATGCTGCCAAGGAACATTTCTGCAAGAGGCATGTTGGTAAGAGTTAAGAGACATGTTGTCAAGAAACATGCTACCAAGAGATTTGTTGCTAAGAGACATACATATGTCACAAAGGATTGTCGTCAAGAGATATGTTGTTAAGGGATATATTGTAAAGAGATATGTTATAAAAAGTACATGTCCTCAATGGAGATTTCGTTATAAGACATGTTGCCCGGAGAAATTTCAACAAGAAACATGTTGGAAAGGTACATATTTCTATAGACATAAGAAATAAGACATGTTACCAATATACATTACATATACTATACATGTTGCTAATGAACATGTTTACAGGCGGTGTTTCACAAGAGACATATCGGTAAATTACATGTTGCCTTAAGATATGTTGCCAAGACATGTTGGCAAGAAATGTCTTAAAAGGACGTTAGTATCCTTAAAGCAGAGAAAGAAGGAAAGAGCTTAAATTTCAATATAATATAGGTATTGCCATATTTTATTCTTATCTGCCTAAGAAATTCTCCTCAATGCAATGGTATCTACACACAAGAGCATTCATCGCTCAGGGAAATCTAGAAAAGATCATGAAGAACAATAATTCTAGGCTCGCATGTGACGACGGCGACGAATCTGAATCATGATGGTAAATATTATTCGCAGCTTCATCATCCATCCACCAGTACCGCTGCTGCCGCTCAGCTCCCGCTACCATTGCGTCTTACTGCTGCCATAAAGTAAGAGAAAAAAAAAACAACAAAGGTCGATATAAAGGAGTATTCAGTTCAGCTATGTGTGTTGTGGATGCTGCCCTGAGAATTGAATAATATAAAAGAGCTGCCAACAGTTACTTTGATGTTGTGCGTTCCCAAAAAGCGCCCTCTATCTTCACAAAAAAGTCTTCTTCATCTTTATAATAATTATCGAACAACTGGAGTTAGATCTAAAGATTTGAAGAGAAGTGATGGAGCAGAGGTACCTACGTATAACTGCTCTTTTGATATGTTGTGTGTTTTTGTTGCTTTTTGAGTTTTGTTGGATCTCCGAATCCAAATCCGAATTTAAATTCTTCATATTTGGATCATGAGTGATTCGTTTGGCAGAGATGTGTCTTCAGTTTTGTTGTTGTTGTTCTTGGTTTATCTTTTTTCTGTTTTTGTTTTCTTTTTTTTTATTGTTGTCTTGTATTTAAGTTCCCTCAATATGAGCCAGTTCTCCCTATGTCTGGGATTGTTTGGACTTTAATTGAATTTGTAGGGTTAACATCCTATTGTATAGTCGCAGAGAGAGCAACAGCAGCACATCAGGGCGTATGGTGTATATGTATATTGTGTTGTTGGCGGCAAAGTTTTCACGAGATACCGAGATAATTCTCATGTAGAAAAATTATGGCTCATTAGATGGTCAGTGGCATTTTATGTGGAATCATAGTAACAGACGGACAGAAAAAAAAAATATATATTTTATGAACGAGAAGAGACAATTTTTATAGAGATTTTTTTTTTGAGGGCGTGTGTGTGTATGTGAAGGGAGGGAGTGGTTCAGTTTAATTTTATAAATTGGTTGCTGTCAAACGCGCTGGAAATTTGAATAGAGAAATCGTTCTTTTTTTTTCGTTTTTTCTTTTTGAACCTTTTAAAGTTCCTGATTCTTATTAATAAAGGAATGAGTTGTTATATTGTTGTTATTTTTGTTTTATTTTTTTTTTATAGGTAAGTCGGGAAGTATATGTTTTGTATTGAAAGGAAGGGGTGACCACTTGTATTTGACCCCGATTTTGGGATCAAGTGTATATTGATTGATTTGTTTTATGGGGAGCTATATGGAGGGACCACAATGGAATTTTAAAGTATAATTATTCTTAATTTATGGATTTGAAAAACAATAGAAATATTTGAAGGGACAGGTTGAACATGAAGATTGAAAAGATTTTTTTAAGAAATTTGACCAAATGTTGTTTGATTTGATTCATGTTTAGGTCTAACCAGGTCTTTTTTAAGGTCTTTCACCCCCTGTATTTCTGTAATTGTATTCTCTAGAACTTCTTACTTATGCTTATCTTAATATTGAGTTTATTAAAATGGGTACAAAAGTACATTTTACCACGCAATTAAAGTCATGGAACAGAAGTCTCTTTTAATTAAAGAGGCCTGAATTCTCAAAACTTGTTCGTTATAAGCCACGACGACGCACAGTGCGGTATTTCGGTCTTAAACCTGGCCAAAAATATTTGGGCACATTTTTCACATCAAATAGGTACCAAATGACTAAAAAGTTATTTGTAAGGAAATTTTTTTATTTTCTTGGTACAGTAAAACCCACATAAGTGCTTACCTCCCGATTAGCCGTAAAAATAATTATTAAAAATCGAAAAATGCACATACAGTCCTGTGGTTTGACTTTTCTTAAAGCAAGTAATTTATTCTTAATTTTGTTTTTTTTTTTTTTTTTTACTCAAGTTGTTTCAATTAGTAGTTTTTGAGAAATTAAGTTTTCAAGATGAAATTTGAAAATTTTTTTTTTAATATACAGGGTGTCCCAAAAGTAATGGATCAAACGAAATATGCTGATAGGCCAACTTTAGGGCTCTCAGAATTAGGTAACTTGTTCATCCCAAATCCTTACGGTTTTCGATTTAATGCAGTTTTTGTGAAATTTCGAAAAATCCCGACTTTGCAACAGTATTTTGCTTCCTCCGCTCATAATTGATTTTTGTTTTTTACAATTCTTTCACTAAAACATTGCCTAATAATAAAAAATAATTATTTAATCAAAATATTTTTTATTTCATACGCCATTTTGCTGCAAATTAATTAACAGTTCCATGTTTTATTAAAACTCAATTTCTTTCTTTTATTTCAGAGCAACACCCTGAAAAAAATTTGTATGGTGTGGCACTAGTTCATTATTTTGAAAACTTGCCATGTTATTGCAGTTTTCAAAAATGTATAAAAGTTTCCAAAGTTGAAGTTAGAACTGAAGATATTACAATTTAAAAGCAACAAAACAGGGTTTTTCAGAGAAAAATAACAAAGAAAAATAAACACATTTTCTCAACTGTTGTTTGTTTATTTCCTTTTGAACAAAAGCCTCGATTTTTGTTTGTTATTTTGCTCTGAAAACTTCTGTTTTTTTGCATTCAAATTGTAATATCTTTTGTTCTAATTTCAACTTTGGAAATTATTATACATTTTTGAAAACTGCAATAACACGACAAGTTTTCAAAATAATAAACCAGTGCCACACCATACAAATTTTTTTCAGGGTGTTGCTATGAAATAAAAGAAAGAAATTGAGTTTTTATAAAACATGGAACTGTTAATTAATTTTCAGCAAAATGGCGTATGAAATGAAAAATATTTTGATTAATTAATTATTTCTTATTATTAGGCAATGTTTTAGTGAAAGAATTGTGAAAAACAAAAATCAATTGTGAGCGGAGGAAGCAAAATACTGTTGCAAAGTCGGGATTTTTCGAAATTTCACAAAAACTGCATTAAATCGAAAACCGTAAGGATTTGGGATGAACAAGTTACCTAATTCTGAGAGCCCTAAAGTTGGCCTATCAGCATATTTCGTTTGATCCATTACTTATGGGACACCCTGTATAGGTTAGACCATGTTGCGGCGTGTTGCGCTATTTTAAAAACACTAATGTTTAAAAAAAACAACGAAAAAAGTGCAAATTTTTTAAGTGTGTACTTCACAGTAGCTGGAATTAATTATAGAAATTCTCGAAATAGTCTAAAATTGCATTAAGATTTTGTCGAATGATGTAATAATGATAATTTTATGGTATAGAACACACAAAATATAAGAACAACAACAAACATAAACGAAAAATTATGTTAAATAAGTTTTTCCAATTTACAGCAGATATTAATGGCATAAAAAACAAAAAATTAGTTCTTTGACGTTTTACGGCATCAAATTCGAAAATGGTTTCATTGAACGCAAACAAAAGTTGTTTTTACTAAACATGGAAGGTAAACTATTAATGCAAATAAAAAAACCGTTATTTGAAAACATTCAACTCGTTTTTTTTCATCGTAAGTGTTTTTTTTTTAATATTTTGCTCATAGCCCAGTAATTTTAGTCATTTTTAAGCCCAATCTGCGGAAAAATTCCTACTGGGCTGAATTTTGGTATACAGCTTAATGACGGCTTTGTTATGAAGATGTGAAAAATCGACATTGATATCGTGTCCGCGTTAAGAGTTATAGGGGTCAAAAGGTCACGAAAAGTTTTTTGCAAATATCTCGCGACCTATTGATCGGAGGTCATCAGAGGTTATATAAAAATTGATAGTCGTGAAATTATCTACAACATATGTCCAGCACATTTTTCTGTAAGATGAACTGTTTCGCGAGTAGAGCGCAGAGAAGGTGACTAGATTGCACTCACATACGAAAAAATACATATTTTTGGTTTATTTTGCTCGATTTTTGAGGTTTTTATAGAAGTAGCTTAAATTTTTTTAGTTTTAATAACTTATCTTATTACGTAAACACGGATTAACTAAAAAAAATAAAAATGTACACATTGGGATAAAAAATATTATGCAAAAGGGGGAACCACGTTTTTTGGAAATGTTGTATGTTTCCCTTTTTTGTACAATAAGTGCCTTCATTATTAAGAACACACTTTTTAAACATGGTTCAATTTTAGTTTTGAGCTTGTTATCAATTTTCCAAACATGAATTCCATAGAAAATGTCGTTTGGAGCTTCTCAAGAGAAAAGTTGCAGAATACCTTATAACAGTACAAAATTAGCTTCTGAAAAAGCTTAATGGTAATTTAAGGTTTATACCAAGCTCAAAACCAAAATTGAACCATGTTTAAAAACAGTGTGGGTACTCGTGCTTTTTTTTAAAGCTTAAGAACATTCGTTTTATATGAAATCGGCGTAGTAACGTACTTTAATTTAAAATGTATACCTACACAAAAGTTCAATATAATAACAATTAATTAGCAAATACTATATGTATTTCGATAAATCATTCATTGACGAACTACCAAAATTTTCACAATCGATCCGTTTTAACAAACTCAGTAAACGAATATGAGGATAGAGGAAAAAGTGGCCTTTTTTGTTTTGTTTTTTTTTTCGAAAACTTGCTTTTCGATTGTGTTTTTTATGTAGCCAATGAATGTTTTTACCTCAATTTTGAATGAACAATTACAGCTAGTCCATTTATCTATCGAATAAGACTAAATTAGTAATACGGGAAGAAGTTGACTTTTTAATTAATTCCTGCTAAAATGCGTTCTAGCATACAGTGCCTCCGTATGAAAAAATAGAGTTGCATATATAATTATTTTATTTTTAGATTACCATATATACCTTTATTGTCAATATCCGTATCAAAATTTTTTACCAAAATCAATTTTAAGTAAAAAAAAAACATTTAGAAACTTCACTTTTTTATAAAAATCGCAATAAAATTCGTGTTTTCCCAAATAGGTCAAGTTGCAACTGATGGTGTCGCAAACTGGGTTGACTAATTTATAGATATACTTAATTGAAACTTAGCCTGGTTATCTACCTGTTATGGGACATAAGCTTAATCCTGGGGGGTAAAATTGTGAAATTTGATTCCTGACCAGGTTTTAGGTCAAAATACCGTACTGTGTGACGTTCAAAAGGCTATTTTCTTTGACCATACTTAGTAGAGGAATTGTTTTTTTTTCGATCTTCTCCTTCGTTATATAAAAGCCTTCTTTTGGTCAAGTATTTGGGACCCTAGATTAGGTAACATCTAAAAAAAAATATGAAGAAGCAAACAAATTCAAGTTTTTTGAAGTTATATTTCTTTTGAGACGTTGGGGTATGAATATTTACTTTTTAAAAAGAAATGTCAATGGGATTAACAAGTAGCACCATCTAGTGCTCATAATTTTAAAACAGTTTTTTTATGGTGTAAACCTACAAAGTGAATTTCTGTAGGTGAAAAGTATAACTTTAATCACGTGTACATGAACGTGTACAACACACTACACACACTCTTTTTTTTTTTCTTAACTTACCTTCAATTTTGTATGCGATGGTGAGATATCGATTTATCAGAGACGAAAGAATATTTTTTTACAACTAGGTCTTCAAAATAAGAAATTGGAGCTGAATATATATACATATTATTGAGTAGGTACCTAATTAAATCAGACATTTTATATACAGGTCAAAAACAAAAAAGATCGAACAAATTTTCAACTCTTCGTTTAAAAATGTTGGGTCCTTATATCTTGAAATAAGAGATTTTGCTTTTCAAACACTTTTTTTTCAAGGATACGGATTTTTTGAAATATCTCTTACAAGTCAGTTGGGTTTGATTTAGATAATATTTGATTTTTGAAAAAACACCAATTTTTTTCTTGGTTTTTTAATTTTTGAAGTGTTCAGTTTGAAGCCTTTTCAATCATTTCTATTTATCAATTGATCAATCATATAATCATTGACTGAAACCCCATCAAATTTCTTGAATGATGGATTGAAAACGGTTTCTATATTTTCAAGGAAATTGATTGTGTTCTTATACTATTCCCAACTGTCATGATAACCTCCGTTACTTTTCACAAATGCACATATCCGTTCCAAATTTTTTTTTTTTATCAATCTTAAACTCTCTTGTTCTTAAGACAAACTCCAATCACTGCATATGAGAACCCCACAATTAAACCAAAAGTTACTTACCCTAAAGTCTTATCCACAAAAATACCCATCGATTCCCACTCATAGAAGATCATTGACCTGCTACCAGCCTATTTATCACTGTAACCTTGTGTATTTAGTTGATAATTCCCCTCAACATTCCCCAAAATAAAAACTGAGTATTCTTCTAAAAGTCATAAATTTTGAAAATATCTCATAGCAGATAAGACACGAGACGATGGGGGAATCCCCCTAAAAGTGAACTTGATTTCAACTAAAAATTCACTCCTCCTACAGCATATTCATCCAGAAATTCACAAAAAAAAAAAAAAAAACTTGTGTCATGAATGTGCACTGATTTATTGATTATTCACCATATTCTCTCACCATCAGTGACTATTCCTTTATCAACAAACCAAAGAACTGATCGGGCTCCAATAAGTTAGGGGACAATGCCATCTGAACGGTCCCTATAAGTCATGTGTGTTTGTTTGATTATATTCTTCGAGGGTTGATCTGTTTTTGTTTTTATTTCTCAGGGACTATTATATTTGGTTGGCATTGTCACAATGTCGCGTCTTGTGTCTTTAGGATATTCATCGTCATTCGGCGTGTGTTGTGTGGCTAAAATTAGGTCCCAAACAGTCAACAATCCATGCGACACAATCGGAAGCAAGTATTTGTAGTGAAACATGTGCTTAACAGATTTCCTGATTTTTGAAGCCGGAATTATTTTTGTTGGGTACTTTTTCATTTATTTTGGGATCTTTTTCTTTTGGGGGGTTTCTAATTTTGGGACTTCGATCCTTATTCACTTATTTCTCAATTTGGGGGAGGATGTAATCTGCTAATTTTAGATAAAAATACCTTGAAAGATTTTTTGTAACTATTTTTGGAAGAATCCTGAGACATTTAGTTGCATTCATCCTCTCTTACAGACTCACCTTATTTCCAAATAAATTGGTTGGGTTACACATGTGTGGTGGTGGTTTAGTCTTGATCGAGGGCAGATAATTTTAGGATGTTGATGAGATGAGAGTGGCTGATGGCACACTACGATTGAAAATGTGGGGAAATTGGAGTTAAGTGATGACGCAGACGATTGACGTTGAGGTGTAGCTAATTTTAGGGACTAATTCAAAATAAAGCAGATGTTTTATTTAAGTGATTTTGATACCTATGGGTATTTAAATTATCGTTATAGTTAAAAATCATTTGAAGTTATGAATTGGAGGAAGAAATTTATAAATTACAAAAATTAATTAATGAAATTATAATGTTTTAAGTTGGAAACGGTTATAAAGATGGTTAAAATTAAAATAGGACCCACAAATAAGATAACAATTTGTCGCAAATTTAATAGTCGTTCTCTAGATACTGAGACAAACGCGTTTGAAGGACGCCCTACAGCCTACAAGATCAATTAATACGCAAAATAAGAATTATACTCAGAAAAAAACCTTCACCTTAAAAGTGAAATTGGAATCAACAAGTTTTATATGTTATGATTTAAAAGTTTCAAAAGTTCTGATTTAGAAATTTAAAGTCACAGTCAAAAAATACATCAATGCAGAAGGCCTTTTTCAAGTTCTTTTTATTAAAAAAATGTTAAAAATCCAATTTTTTTTTTGGAAGGTTGCCGATTTTTATACACCAAATCTTTCAAATATTGTACTAAAATTGATTTAAATATCAAATTTTCAAAATAACCATTAATTCAAAACCCTTTGGGAAATCGAATGTCTTTGGATCATTGAACCATAATTTATCAAAATAGTACCTGCCTACTTTCCTTGTCTTTAAGCAATATTGTTGATTAAATCATTCAAAGCTGAAGAGATTTCGACGCATATTGGATGCACTTGGGACGCGTTTCAGACGCGTTTTGGACGCGTTTTGGACACGTTTTGAACGCCTTTTGGACGCCTTTTGGGCGCGTTTCGGAAGCGTTTTGGACATTTCGGGCGTGTTTTGGACGCGTTTTTGAAGCGTTTTGGACGCGTTTAGGACGCGTTTCGGATGCGTTTGGGACGCGTTTAGGACGCGTTTTGGACGCGTTTGAGACGCTTTTCGGACGCGTTTCGGACGCGTTTTGGACGTGTTTTGGACGCGTTTTGGACGCGTTTCGGACGCGTTTGAGACGCTTTTCGGACGCGTTTTGGACACGTTTTCGACGCGTTTAGGATGCGTTTAGGTTGGCGTTTTGGACGCGATCCGGACGCGTTTTGGACGCGTTTAGGACGCGTTTGAGACGCTTTTCGGACGCGTTTCGGACGCGTTTCGGACTCGTTTGAGACGCTTTTCGGACGCGTTTTGGACACGTTTTCGACGCGTTTTGGACGCGTTTGGACGCTGATCGTGTATTGGACGCGTTCCGGATGCGTTTTGGTTGCGTTGAGCTTACTTGCATTACATAACTTTGTAAAATAAAAACATTATTTTTCCAAAAATTGTCCAACTTTCGAGCAAACTGGAAATGCATTTTTCAAATTCAAAATTGAAATACAAAATTACCCATAGGATCTACAAAATTGATTTTGTACCATTTAACTAGTATTTAACTAGCTACAATTTCTGATATAAGTTTTTCTTTGATTCTTCCACAAAGGGACGTAAAAATGTTCCAAGTTCTCTTGTAAAATATTTCTATATATCTTCGATTTTAAGCCACAACTTATCTGGGTCTAAGGTTTCGAACATGCTACTCACACTTTTAAGCATCCAAGTGGCAATAGTAAACGATATGATGATATCATTAGGTACTAACTTACATACTTCTGTCAATTCATGTTCGTCCTTTTATTTTTAAAAGCATGTTCCATTTTTATAATTTGTTTATAATTTCAAAGACAATAAAATGGTTTGTCTGCAAAATTTTTCATACATTTTTACATTCGTTTCGTTGGTCTAGGTAAACAGAACAAAAAACTTACCCAATGGAGTTTTGTGCATATTTCCCAACAACACCGCACAAGAGTATATAAATCTCAATTCTCAACTTCTCCTCCTATATTATCCAGTCCCAGTCACAGTAGTTAAAAATTCTAACCCTCGACAAAATCTCCAAAATTCGATAATACTTTTACCACCTATCCGATAATCGCCTTGTTAACTCGACAACTAAACATGACCAGAAAACATTAAAAACAAAAATATCAAAGATCAGAGACATTCAACAATCCTCAAGCTTTAGCTTTCAGAGTGTGTAACATAAAATTACATATCCACAAATCTTGAGGTCTCTCAAGCCGAAATGATATCGCGGTCGATTTCGTCACGCGAAATCATTGTCGAGTGAGCGTAACGCACACAAATTATCAGCAGCCGCAGCGCGTCAGTTAAGTGATTACATTTGGGCATTGGATGAATAAAAAAAAGAAATACCAACCGGACTAGTGGTTTGTTGCTGGTTGCGGCTGATGCTGCGTTCCACATCTGGGATTATGTCATAGGTAGTTAGTTTTGTTGTTGAAGTTGGATCGCTCTTTACACATAAGACATATCTCGAACATTGACAGCTCCCTCGGGGCAGAAGTGAAAGTAAAAATCTCTTGTCGAACTCAATCTCAATCACTTCCTCAAAATGGCGCAGTGTGTAGGTACTGGCGTTTTTTTTTTTCATTCCACCATATCGTCGATTGGGTACAGTACAAAAAAAAGTGGCGGCTAATGGATTCAATTCATTCCGACCGACAACGACGATCGACGAACCCGATCAAACGCAAAAATGTTCGATTTCTGTGCCTGGAAAATTCCAAATTTAGCTTACGAGAAAATGTAAGCATCCATGTGGTTACGCTACCGCTGCTGTTGTGCTGTTGCACGCACCTTAAATGGTATTCTATGTGCGCCACAAGATCACTGATGCTGACGCTCGATCTGGTGGCTGAGCGCTGAGGTTGACGGGGATTTGCGGCAAAAAGTAGGATGGGGAAAGAGCGAGGATCTCATTCCCTCAAGTGTTGAAATTCGTGTAGTTTTTCATGTTTCCCCCGAGCAGCACAAGCCGATCGCTCGATCAGCCAGCGATCTTCGGTGAGAAAATGTCGTCAATGTACCAAGGCAATAGCAATAGCTGAGCAATAGCACGTGTGTAAGAGTGTGCGTGCTGTTGTGAGTATAGTGTAACAACTGGAGGGCCTATCGGTGTAGAATATCTATGATCACTCCAGATGCGGTTGATTTTTCATGCCTGATTAGAGGGAAATGCCCTGTCGCTGTTGAATGTTCATGATGCTGTGAGAGGCAGTCTTTGGTTATCTGGAGGAAGCAAATCTCTACCCAAAGATCAACTAACTGATGAAGATGCAACACAAATTGTATGAATCAGATTGGAATGGCTATGTGTGTGTGTGTGTGAGTGTGTGTGTGAATTGGAATGCGTGTGTGTGCAAGCAGCAGCACACTTGTCGGATTAAAAATGTTGATCACTGTGTTGTTACCGGCGCTGCTCTCTGAGAATGGGCTCAGAATCGTGGATTACAAATTGTTAATAAATTTTCTGATTACCTTAAGATGAGATTAAAATCAATCAGGCATGAAGGTGTTTTTTTTTTGCTGTGTCTTTCTTTTAATGAGGATTATTGCTTTTTTATTGTTTTTTCCCTAATTAATGATGTTGATAAAATTTTGATTTGAATTTAAGGATTATGTTTTCGATTTATGGATGAATTTTTGAGAAAGGGATATTATATTATCGAAATTGTAACTGACGTTAGAAAATTTATAACAATTGTGAAACTTAGCAAAAATGTTTCAATTGCAAAAAATGTTTACGAATAGATATAGTACCTATGTATCTAAAGTTGTTTAACAATAATCTTGAAGAGAAAATTTTGATTTTCGTGCGCTGATATTTATTTCGAAGCATTCTAGATTATGGTAAATGTGTTAAATAAACTAAATCTAAGAAGAAATTTTTTGCTGAGTTCTGTTAAATTTTTTTTTAATTTTTTTAATGATAATTTTGGTACTTTTCCCCACACAGTTCGCAGACTTTCCTAGTTTCGTCATTAAATTAAATTATTTATCGAATTTTTTGAATAGACCAAACTAAAAATTTATTTTATATTAAGAACATTCAAGTTGTATAAAAATTTTACAATATACAAATAAAATTAATTCACTGAGGGAAAACACGCAACATAAAATGTAAAATGATCAAGAAAAAATTAACATGAAACTTCTTCAAAATAAAATTGAAACAGCGTAAGGAATTTTTTTTATTTTTGTCGGACTTCAGCTTTTGTTGCATTTTAACACTCTAATTTTCACGTTGGTAAAGCATTCGCCTAGTAGCCCATGAGTTGTAGGTTCGATCCCCAGCGGCAGCCTATTTTTTCTTTTTTTTAACAAATTGATAGTTTAATAAATTTTAAAGTTTAAACAACATTGATTTAAAGATGTTTTATAACGGTAAACCACTTTAAACTAAAGATGTTCTACTTTAATTTTAAAATTTTCGTCTTCAACGCAAAATCATTCCGAAAAATAGTTGAATCAACGTGGTTTTTGTTGATTTTAAGTTGTTTTTTTCCCTCAGTGTTGTTGGCTTTAATTTTTGAAAAAAAAAAAAAAAAATATCTAAAAATTAGTAGCAGCATATGGGTGGTGGAAAAATTTATGTATATGAAAAGGGAAAAATAAATTGCCCACAAACATATTGGGGGAAAGGGGGTGGGTGGTTGAAAAAGGACGGAGATTTATGTCGAAAGTACCTAGACCTCCTATCGAAAAAAGTTAAATGCAAAAGTTGTAGATAATACAAATGCCTACAACTTTTAATTAAACCATTTTATATTTAAGTTCAAAAATGTTGAGAAAAATGCAAAAATACGATTTTTTGTTTCTTTATTTTTATCTTTTACAAAAATGGTTGAATTTTAACAAAACCTGGTTAAAAACTATTTTGTTATTTTATATTTTATCTATTATTTTGTTTTTTATCTATTTTTTGAATATTTTTTGAGCAAAAAGTTAGTTTTTGAATTTTCGACAAATTAAATTTAGAAAAAAATAGCCTATTTTTCAATAAAAAAGTTACGAAAATTTTTTTTGATTTTTGAAAAGTTTGAATTGCAGTTATTTAGATTATTTAAGATTTATTTAAGATTATATAAGAAAAAAATACTTTTGTTTTAGAAAATATTGAGAAAAATTAAAAAAAAAACAAAAATATGATTTTTAAGATGGATTTTTCCATAAATGACAGTAATATTGGCGAGAAATATTTTTCCCTAAAAACCAAATTATACTTTTCTAATCGCCTTTGACCTTTTTGAATTTGAATTTAACATAAGAATGTCTCTAACGTACAAAATTTGTGAGATATGTAATGTTTTGGCATTGTAATATCTCATGAACGTGATGTGATAGAATTTTTCTGACTTTTGATTCGAGCTCAGCATATAAAAATCTTTCAAAAAAGTTTAGACGGCAACATTTACACACCTTTCCGTAATAACACTGGCTGTGGTTTTGTTACGTGAATATCTATAACTGATTTTTATAATATCTATATATTCGTGTCACTCGCTTAATCTTTAAAAAAAAATACTCCTTTTTATTTAATTCAAACTTGCCATATCTACGTCTTAGTCAAGAGTTCAGTGCTAGTGTGTCAACAAATCTAAAATTTCAAAACAAAATTGTGTAAATTTGTAGCTTTGTTTTGATTTTGAAAAAATTTAAAATAGCTAGTCAAGTTTTGTAGTGAAACATAATTTTTCAACAGTTTTGTAATGGAGGTTAACAAATTTTAATATTCTGTAAAAAATAAATTTTTAGATTAAAAAAAAAATTTTTGTTTAAAGATCATTTTTCGAAATCAATGTTTTTTTTTTAATATTTAGTTTTAAGTGTTGACTTATAATTAATATAAAATGGAATATGAACTTTCTTATTATTTTTATTCAAATATCTAATGATTTAAAAAAAAAAATTAAACGACTTTGAAAATTTTATAAAATTTCATTTTTTTTTTTGAAGCTCAAATTCTGTGAAAATTGTTTTTTTTTTTTTCCTTTCATATTATATCTGTTATATTTCCAAGCCTTAAAATTTTGTGTATACAATATTCTTTACTTTCCCAACATGTTTTTTCAGTGTTTTTTCCTTATATGGTACTTTTTCTTTTAAGTCCCACGTTGGGCGCCAAGTGACAAATTTCTCTCTACCTAATTTCCTCATGCATACATAAGTTTCTTAGCTATTTTTTTTTTTAATTCAAATTAAAATTGTAAATATGTGACACATATAAAAAGAAAAATTGTGTGGTAGACCATATTAATTTTAAACAAAAGTTAAACCGTCAAATTTCTGACGGAAGTGATAACAATATTTCTCTACTTAATTTTTGTAGCCCTATATCATCAATTTTGACTAAATGTGTGTCAAAATGTCAATTTTATTCAAATTTCTTTAATAAATTCTTAAGTAGCAAGAGTGGGCTTTTCTTATATTTTTTCCTGGTTATAATTCTTATTTCAAAAATTAAATCCACAAATTATATTAACAACAACAAAAAAAAAAAATGTCTCATACTCTTTTTTACACAAAGAACACACAGAAAACAACAATAAATTAAAAATTCTCCCGCTTAAAACCGTTTCTTCCTCAATTACCTTCACCTTCGCCTACAAATCTTTCTACATGGCAACTTTATACAATAAAAACAACAACAACAACAAACACCAACAACGATAACAACAAAAAAAGAGGCGTCATGATTAACTCGCATTTACGCGTCGTTGTCCTCCATAAGGTTTCTTTATATATATTTTTTTATTTTTGTTGGTTAAATTGCAATTGAGTGGAGTGTAGGATGAAAACTGCAAAACAAAAATAAACTAAAACACCCTGTGCGTCATCATCATCATACTGCACTCGCCACACATTACCCGTACACATGTACACATTTAAATAAATTTGACGGCCAACAAAACCTGATAAGGCCTGTTTCCTAACAACAACAACAACAAAAAATGCTCCGCTCCGACCACTGACCGGACCGACGACCGTTGTTCAAAGTCTTCGGTGTAAAAGAACCACCGCGTTGACATAAAAGAGAGGACGAATTGGTAGTTCAATCTGGTCCACGGATGCACACAAAAACACCAAGGAGCGCACCTCCAACTCTTCCCAACTCCGAAGAAGACGAAGAAGAATATAAAACGAAGGAATCCGTGAAGTAAAAAAATGTGGAAGTTCAATCCCGTCCAACTGGATACGTTCATCGTCACATGGTGGTTCGACTTGTTCTGGCTCGTTTTTGTCTCTCTGTTTTTCCCCAAACCTGATTCCCGGCTTACAACAGGCTCCACAAGCCACAACACACAACAGATCGAGAGAAGTTATCCTCCCTTTGCACTGCTTGCATCTCGCAACTAACTGCTGGTGCTGGTGCAATACCTTATAGCACCTACGCAGCCAGTTGCTCCTCTGTTGTCTGTGGTTTTTCTTGCTCGCGCATTTGCACTCCCAGTCAAGTCGCAGCATAGTGAGTCCCAGGCCTAGCCAGAAACTGGAAACCTGTCAGTGTGGCATTTGTTGTTGCGTCGTCGCGTCACAAGCTCCGCGCGTTTCATTGATGTCTTCGTCTTGCCAGGAGGAGAGACTTATCCCGGCCCAGCTCCAACGAAGTGTGCACAATTTACACACCCAACCGAGCAATCGTACGACAAAACCAGAATCTGGTCACAAAGACTCCCTCTATCTCCTCAACCAACCTTAAACATTCCCACTCTGAGAATGATAGTGGTGAACGAAAGCAGGAAGGCGAGCGAGGCTCTTGTGTGCGATGTTTACTGCTGATTCTGCTGCTGTTGCTCTTACTGTTGCTGCAATCGATGCCATTGCGTGTATCGATAGTGATATCGATAATAATCGAGGCAGATTGGATTTCAAGTAAACAACTTTATAGTTTTTTTTTTTTTTGCTTTGCGTATATTCAATTTTTTCTGCGCTGGTTTTTTTGTTTTACTGGTTTCTGTGAGTTTTTATGATTTTTTTTTTTGTAATTCCAGGGAAGACATTTCGAAGAAGGGCGCGCGTGAATTTAGCTTGAATTTCGAAGTAATCCTCTTAAAGAGGTCTGCCTTGACAAAATGTCTATAAGCTCTGATGTGCGAGAGGCGGTTGCCATCGCACAGGTAATTTCATCGAATCAGCGGGATGGGGGTTATATTTTGTTGTATTTTGACAGAATATGTCCGAATGAAATTACTTGAAAAATCGAAAGATGATGACAAGAAGAATATTATTTCTGCAAAAATAAAAAAAAAAAAAAACTATAATGATACTCAAGTATCCATAAGGCTAGAAATAAAGGTGCAGCAGGTTAAACCTGCTCTGGTTTTTTTTTTATTTAATATATTTTTTTTATTAATTTAATGTCAACGACAATGTGGGAGGTAGTGGATGTCATAAGAAAGACAATTTTCTCAGAGTTATCATTTTTTTCTTTGTTTTGTTCTTCTTTAATGAAGTTATAGGTAAGGTTTAAGCTTCACAAGAACTAAGGTATTTTAACAAGCATCAATTTTCCGATGCTAAAGTTTATTTATTTTTAGAGTTATTTTTATATTTATTATACGAGAACTCTCTTAGCGGAAATATAATCTCCTTATTCCTTACTTTGTCCTGTATTTTTTATTTTATTTCTATTTCTCTTTAAATTTTGTAAACTAAGCATCCTTAAATCTAAAAACATATTTCCTTGTGGTGATTCCTTAGAAGGCACATTTTTTGTTTTAAAACCCTCGCGTTGGGCGCCACATTATTTTGTTTTTTCAACTCTTGTGCTCCCAAGTTTTTAAGTCCTTTGTACTTAATTGCTAACATTTATAAATTTAAAAGTACATATATTCATTTACCTAGTCCCACGTCCGTTTAACGCAATTTTCAATATGACAATGTACCTGCATCCTTCTCATTTTTTTTCTTGCTATTGCCTGTACTTTTTCTTTAAACTCAGAAGTTTTCTAGACTTTTAACTCTCTCTAGCTCCTTTCTTAAAAAAATGTCGTTTTTATTTTAAACGTCTCACGTTGGGCGCCACTTTATTTTTTCCAGCTCTGATTTTTGATTTGATATTTTGTTATTGTGACATTCTCTAGCTCTTGAATATATTTAAAGATGGTATTTTCTCGGAAACAAAAAAAAGTCATTTTAAGTTCCTCACGTTTTTTGTTTGTTTTTGTTTTGATTACAGTTACATTTCAAAAACAGAGGATAGTAGAATATTTTTATGACTTTGAATTTGAGATGAGCTCCTTTAAAAAACGCAGGCCAATTAAATTATTTTCTGACTTCGGATTCGAGTACAGCACCTCTTAAACCTTCAGAAAAGTATATTTAGGTTCTTGTGGCAAAAACCTGGTTGCCCAGTGTTATTTGTTCAATATGAAGCTTTTCTGTCTTCCTCACACTTTGTATTTTACTAACACTTTCATTATCATAGTTCTGACTTCAAAGATATCTTTATATTTTAACTTTAATCATTATTTTCTACCTTTGAAAAACACACTCATTGATACTCAATAAGTTACAAGAATCTAGGTATTTGTGTATCAGCCTCACGTTGGGCGCCATTTTTAATATGAGCTTTTTTCAACTTATTTTATAATAATGGATATTAAGCAAAACATACAATCAGTTGCTCAACTATTTGGAATGCTTACGCCAGTATATTATAATACTAGTTTCACATTGGGCGCCATTTAACATTTTTTCACATTTTCATATTTTGTTTCTTATTCTTGCTGTTTTTACTTACTTTTACTATTACTGATTTAAAGCAATCCTTAAGTTTAGATTTTCAATTACTCTTAACGCTTGATCCAAAATCCAATATGATAACTTTTCAGTTTCACGTTGGGCGCCATTTTTAACTTTCTTGTTCTTATACAGTTTTTCTTACTATATTTTCTTACAAAGAAAGATATTTGAGAAAATATTGTTCAAAATTCCTATAAAACTAATGAAAAGTATTAATATGGTATGATAAATGTTAACCAAAAGCTTTCAATTTAGTCATTTTTAAATCTGTTAAACTGTATTCTTCTCTAACCGAATAATAATGTTCTGCACTAATTATTTTTATGGTCAAACTACTAAAATATTGACTTAATTTTATGGTTTATACATGCATGTGTTTGTTATTTAATAAAACATTTAATATACACCTAAAAGTCATATAGGTACACATATCAATATAATTTTTGTGCAAAATATGAAAGCTTTTGTCATACATGCTCAACTGCAACCAAAACAAAAATGTTCATTCCCAAACGGAGAGGGCATCATCATCATCAGCATCGTCATCGTCATCATCGTTATGTCCATGTCCATGTCCATAGCCAATACCATCAGCAACAATATATTGTCCAGCAGCAACGATACCAGAACAGGGGGATATGAAAATGTACCTACCTATCTACCTTACCTATACCTACTTTCCTCTCTGCACTCTATACTTCTTCCATTGCAAGTTTCAAAACCCAAACTAACAAAAGAGTATATAACCAGGCTAAGTTGGATATCACTGACAGACTGGTAGCGAGATTGGGCTCAAATCCAAACGAATGCAGTGTTATTACATTCTTCTGGCGTTTATCGGCACAAAATGCCTATTCACCGCTTACCATCACCACCCCGAGGGTTATACACGAGGAATGCCCAGTGCCCAATGTCCATTTTTTTTTTTGTTGCTGCCTCGTCTCGGCTCAGCTCAGCTGTACACCCTATAACTCCATTCTCTCTTTTTCATTTGCCATTGCACTATTCATTGGATTTTTCGGCCTGCCTGCACTGATCCCCTTATGGTGGACACGCAGATTTTCGCGTTTTGTGTTGTTTATTCATTCGCTCAGCCTATATATGCAATGTGCAGTGTGCACGTTGCACACCACATGACCACAATATAACAGCAGAAGTAGCAATAGCAACAGCAGCAGCAGCAGGAACAGTGACGAAGTGAGCGCCATCAGACCTAATGTGTTCTCCCTCTGGGTTAACTCACTGGTTATCAGGCTGGGATTAGTGTGAAGATGGGCCTAGTTATAAAAAAATGCATTTAAAATTCACCTTATTTAAATAACTGGGGGATAAAATAAAGTATTATCCTTTAAAGTGCCCAAATCAACGTGTATCACTTTGTTGGGCGCCATTTCTCAATACAAAACCAATTTTTTAATCATGTCAAACTCATCATATGGTCTTGTCCTTCATAAAACTAACATCAAGTAAATATCTTGTAAAAGTAACTCACCAAAACGAAATTATAACCGAAATTGATATTGATCAATTCAGTGTTGGGCGCCATTTTTCAGTATAAACCATTTTTTGCAATCAGGTGAAACTCATTAGTTGGTTTTTTTTGGTGTATCATTCTTATTGAAAACTACATAAAACAAATACTTTGTGAAATTAACTCACAAAAACGTTATTTTAACCAAAATTCGTATTGATCAATTCAGCGTTGGGCGCCATTTTTCAATATGAAACCACTTTTTTAACCATAAGAAAATCATCCGATTGTCTTGTGGTGTCTTATTCTTCTTGAAACATACATAAAACAAATATTTTGTAAAAATAACTTCCAAAAATGTAATTTTATCCAAAATTAATACTGATCAATTCGGTGTTGGGCGCCAGTTTTTAATAAAAAAATCTGTTTTATGAAAAAAAAGGCAGCTGGTTTGGTCATAACTTGATTTTGTTGCTTAAAACGCTCATACTCAAATACACTTATAACTTTCACCGATAGGGATCAAAATGTAAAGTCCATGCGAATGGATTTCGCGTTGGGCGCCACTTTGAATTGCCATTTTAATAAGACCTGAGTAGGAATTGAGATCAAATCAAATTAGAAAATGTTGAACATTTTTTTGCCAGCTTCCGTCCCTGTTATCGACCAAACTACAAACTATCTCTCCAGGCTTACTGTTTGTTCGAAGTTTGGGCCATTTTCCAACAAAACAAGTTGCGGCCTGGAAAGTCTCATGCTCTCAACTCACACAAGCATAGAGTACCTGCCTGCTGCTGCTACCTGCTGTGGTAGTAAACAGGAACCAACAAAAAAAAAAAATACAAAAAAATGAATGAAACAGAACAAGAAACACAAAAAAAAAAAAACAAAAAAACAACAGAATGAGAGAAAAAATGGATTTTTGGTTTTTTGGCGGGAAAGGACGATTTTGCTGCACATTCACTATAGACGTTAGCTGCTACAACAACGACACGACAACGGACGAACGAACGAACGAACAGATAGCAATAGCAAATGCACACGAGTGCAATGAAGTACTGAATACGCAACATAATCCCATATTCCTGGGAGTTTGAGGATGAAAGTGTGGGGGGAGGTGATGCAATGGAGTGAACTAAGTACGTTGCAATAATAATAAATTGCAACCAAAACGGATTGTGGATGGAAGGGTAGGATGGAGGGAGTCTTGTTCAGGTGGTGTTGACGACGACGACGATGATGATGATGATGATGATTTTATCAATGTGTGTGTGTGTTTGTGTATATGGAACAGAACGCGATAACTGTATGGATGTGGTATTGTGTGGCACTCAATTTTACGTGTGTGTTTATATCAAAATGTCCAACATAGATTTGCATATGTAGTGTGCATTTGAATTATTTGGTCGATTCATCGAGTTACTCTGTGTTTGTATTTTTTCATATTGTGTGTGATTGTGTGTGTGAGATGTTTGTGTGTTTTGTCGTAGCGATGTCCTGCGTTTCACTGGATTTCGATCCGATTCGAGTGTTGTTAGATCGAATGTTTACTAAAATTTTCAACGCTATACCTGATAAACACGAAAAGAGTATAATATGAAGAGTTAATAGAGGGAATAATGGGGGAGGGGGTGTGAGGTAGGTTGGGTTTTAGGGAGAATATTTTGAATGATATGTAGTTATTAGATTTTATTATCAGATGATGTTATAATTTGGTTTTGTTATAATTGAAAACATTTAACAACTTAAAATAAATATGATTTTTCTGTTGGGCGCCACTTTTCATAATGTTATTCATTTAAAAAAAGTATGTAACTGTAGAAGTAATTTTGTTTCTTTTAAACCAATTGAATGTTACAGTTATTGCTTTTCTTTGCTATAATTTTAGTTAAATTAATCTTTTCCTATAATGTTTTAAAAGTGGCGCCCAATGGGAAATATTTTGCAGCTGAGTATGCAAAATCTGGTTCTAACTGAAATGCTACTAGTGACTTCAATATTATGACAGTTAAAGCAAAGTTTTGTTTATTAGCCTTGAATTTTACAAAAAGAAAAAAAAAAGTCTTTTCAATAGTATTTTCAGTTCTTTTTTTCATATTTTCATATTCTGAAATGTCGATTACTTAGCTCTTTATAAGTCATCTTTGTTAATTTTGAGATTGCGGGATTACCGTTTTACGTTTCTTTTATTTAAGGTTATGCATGTATGTATGTGAAATTATAATTTGTATGTTAGACTTTACCTATACATCTTGCAAGTATCACGTTGGGCGCCATTCGATGAAAACATATTTTTACTCAAATCTTGGTCGCATCAGCTCAGTCCAACAACCATTCGAATGCAAAAAGTGTCTTCATCAATATGATAATATAAACCGCTTTTTTAACTGGTTAAGTTCTGGGTGCCCTTTTTGAATTAACACTGGTCTGCAAGGAAATCCTCCTTTAAATAAAACTATACTTTTCTAAAGGATTTTTGTATGCTGATTCCGAATCCGAAGTCAAAATTGAGCTAGCACGTCACGTTTTTAAAATATTCCCGTTAGAAAATCTCAAAAACCCATTTTTTTGCTGTTTTCGAAGAAATATTTTGGCATAATGTAATCTTTTTCAATTGAAATTGATATGCGGTTTATGAAAGAACTTATTTTTGTCTTTCAAATTCAATTTTAATCTTTTCAATATCTCTTTTCTTCTCCGAGATATCTTAATTTAAGTAAGTTTAGAAGGTTTGGCATATCTTACCATAAAGAAACTGATCTCTAAAAATTAATATATCTTTCTCCCTAGAACAAAAGTATACGTTTCTATTGGACTTTAGTGTGCTGATTTTGAATCCGAGCTCTGGTTTCTGAGATATAGTAGTTTTTTTGAGATTTTCTAAAAAAAAACTTGATTTTTTGATACTTTAATGCGAATATCTTAAAATCCGGACGTGATAGAATTTTTTTGACTTCGGATTTTAGCTCAGCATATCAAAAACTATAAGAAAAGTGTACTATTGTTTCTAGGAGAAACAAATCTGAAGCTTTACAAGGCAGTTTATCGAATAGTTTATTAAAAATAACATATTTCTAAATAGAAAAATAGTATATAAAATTACAAAACACGTAAAAATTTTGTTTAATGTTTTTTATTTTGGTTTTTTTTACATATTTGACTTTTTAAATATAATGGGCATTGATATTTTACATTTTCCTTAATTAAGGTGCTTTTGTTCATGTAGGATTTACTAAAAAGTGAAGGATTTCGAAATGTCTGCTTTTATTGTCAATCAGTATTTTAAAAAATGAGTTAACATGAACGTAAAAGATTGGTGTCAATCGATAGGTCATATTATGAAGAATAAGTTCTCCAAATTTGAGCTCAATGCGACAAATAGTTTTAATTATATACAAGTTCAAATGAATCTAAAAGAGGGATTTTTTAGAAACTACTCACATTTTTCAAAAATCGTTTTTACAAAATGGTACCTGATAAAATTTTTCTGATACCAGATTTAGATTCAGGAAAGTCTAATCTTTCATAATATCAAAAAATTATTTGAAGGAGAAAAAAAAAGTTAAATTTTGCAGACCAGTGTTAACCAAATTTATAAAAATATGTCGAACCCGTTTTTCTGTGACTTCTTCTTCCATAGAGATGTTGTGATGGTTGATTTTTCATTAAACTGCGTTCACACATATGTCTTCTAAAAAATATTTCACCATAACAACAGCATAATAAAAATTAATATCTATCAATTTCGTGTTGGGCGCCATTTTTGTATGAATTTTTCTAATCTTCTCCCAAGTCAAGAGTCTTTTTGTGAGTTATTTCTTGTCAAACCTTACCAACTGAATTCTAGTGTTTCTTAAAGGATATCATAGCCGGCATTGAATCTTTTTTATCAAATTCATGTATTTAAATACATGTAACTATATGTTTTTTTTTTTTCATTTGCTCCTAAAAATCCCCATAATCAAATACTATTTGATCTTTCACAGGACAGTAGATTTATAATTTAGCCGGTTTCACGTTGGGCGCCATTCGGAAAATCCATTTTTTGGTCATTACTTGTTTACATCGTGACAACAAGAAACAACAAGAATTACTTTTCAAATGCAGAAGGAAATTAAAAAAAAAATAATATACACAAGAATTTTTCATCAATTAAGTGGTCAGCGCCATTTTGAAAAATTATAAGAAATTGCTGTTTAATAAAATATCCAAATCCTTTTTTGATGATTTCTTCTTTCTAAGTGAATAATAAGAATAAAGAATAAATAAAATTAGTTAAGTACATGTGATGGCGTATTTAATCTATGTCTTTTATTTTATCAAATTGAAGTTGGGCGCCATTTTTATTAAAAAAAAAAAAACATGTTCTCCTATGAAATCACTTGGTATACGTAATAATCCTCAAAATTTCCATAATCAAATGCTCCTTACACTTTCACCAATAAAGAAACTTGTTTATAAAGTCTAGTTTAGTAAATTTTGCGTTGAATTTTTTATACAAAATTAATAAAAATTAAATATTCACTTTCAGTTGCTTTGATGTATTTTTTAATCTTCTTTTCTTCCATTAAACTACTACAAATAGTTTTTCTATCGTAGTTTTTTGTTTAAAATGTGGATGCAAAAAAATCCTTAAACTTTCAACAATGTATAAACAATTGTTAAATTAAGTTTGACAAGTTTCGCGTCGGGCGCCACTTTGTAATTACAAAAAAATTATTTTATTTTTATTATATTGATTTATAGGTCTCAACAACTTCTTCCATAGTAATCAACCAAATGGACATGGACGTTTCATAAGAATATTAGTTAGTTCAAGAACCCTTATAGTATATTATAAGGATTCATTTTTTTTTGTTTGGGCGCCAAAATTTGTTTATCCAAAAATGTTTAAAAAAAAAAATCATTTGGCTTATAGGGTAAAATATTAACAAAGTGCGTTTGTGAGAAGCCAAAAAATGCGCACCAAAGAGGAAGAAGAAGATAGCCCTTGCAGGTGGTTTATTCTTGTTGTGTGTGAACTAAAATAAGTTTTAAATTTGTCCTGATGGTCAAGGTCTACTTGCAGGGCTAAGAAGAAGATATACCTACCATAACTCTGCCAACAAGACAAGAAACCAACCAAGAATTATACCTTCGATCTATCTTCTGTGTGTTGGTTTGGTTGGTGCTGCTGATGATGGCTGATGGCACTGGCTCTGCTCTGATGATGGTGAAATGAACTTCTATATTCCTCTTTGTTCTTGGGCGTATGGATGGTGTACGGCCCGTACCCCACTCGGTCTGCGTAGCACCTCCTGTCAATGCTTGCCCAATTCAACTCCGTTTATACCTCCTATACAAACAGTCAAGTGCCTTCGTTTGGTTTTAAATTATTTTTAGCACGATATTCGTCATTAAATTTATATTCGCTGTCCTTGTTGCTGTCGTCCGTCGTTGTTGTAGTTGTGGTTTTGTTGTCTTATAATTCTTCGATACGTTGTTGTTTTATATCCAAATCCGTATCTTGTGTTATCCTTCTCCCCACCACTTGGCTCGGCCACTTGATGTTTGGGCTCCTTTAAGCATCAAGTTTATGTATTTGTTTGTTTGTTTATTTTGCGTCCCGTATGTCCTTCATGCTCCTTCTGATTTTTGTTATGTGTGTGCCTGTGCATTTTGCACATTTTCTCATCGTTTTATTTTCGGTTTCACCTTTTGTCTTTTTCAAAACTTATTTTATCATGTTTTGATATTTTTTTTTTTGTTAAAAAGTCTTAAAATCATTTTAATACCTCCTCGAAAAGTCAAAAATTAAAAAAAAAAAAAAAATAAAAGAGCCTATCCTGATTTCTGAGTGAAGAGTTTCATAATGCATCTTTCAGTGTTTTTTGTTGTTGTTGAATGAATGAGAATGAGAGTAGGGGGATCAGATGAAAATACCTACCACTATACCTATATTAAATTGCTAAAGGGGGTGGCGGTGGTGGTGACGTTTTGACGACCGACGGACGTTGTTGCGGACAGTGACGGTGGCGATCGATGGCGGTGTGGCTGTGGCGTTGCTACTTTGCGGCTTTTATGCTTTATTCCATTATCTCTTGACATTTCTTTGAATTTATAATTTTGTTGTTTGTTGAAGAGTTTTGTTTCATAATGATTGCGATTCTGGCTGACTGTCTGCTAGTCTGTCTCGCTGTCTCTCTGTCTCTTTCGATCGCTATCGATTGATGTTTTTGCTTGATCTGTTATTATTTTATTTGAGTATTCTAAGAAAAAAATACACTCTTCGGTTTGTCTCTTTGGGAGGGATTTTTTTTTTTTGTGTGTGTTTCGTTCGAGTTTTATATTTATTAGTTAAAATGCTTCTGGGGTTTTTAGGGTGTGTTTTTGTTCTTTACCGATCTACCAATATACCGACAACTGAACGATCAACCGACATCCATTAAGATTGCAAAACTGAGACTTAACATTATACATATCTACTAGTAGAACGCTTCTGATTGATGATAACTAATTTGTTTTGGGTTCATGATTTATTTATCAAGATAATTCTTTTTGATACAAGTTCGTGATAATTTTACAAAATATTATGTATTTTGTTATTTTTCTATAATTGATATTTTTTTTTTTTTTGTCTGAAAAGAGAGAGAAAAATATAATTTATTGCGCATTTTTTGTGCATTATGCAGTTTAGAAATAAAAAAAGGAAATGATAATAACGTTCATGTTTTATACGTGTCAGTTATGCGGTGGTGTTTTTTTGTTATTGTTGTTGAATTTTTAATAATTGAATGACAATCAAACACAAAATGACATATTACTTTGGATACAATTTTTGACAAACTGATATTCAGTATAGACATTTTTTTTTTCAAAGAAATGTAATATTGCTAATATCAAAATATATATTCGCAAAAACATGACTTATTGATGTTGCGGCGCCAATCGTTATTTACAGGGTTCTGGTCATTTCTTTTGAGATTAATGTTCCGAAGAAGTCATTGAATGGTTATGAAACTGTTTCGTTTGCTGATATTTAAACGTTTTATTTTTTTGTTTTATTTCTACGTTGGGCGCCATTTTCTAATATGTATAGTTAATTTTTTAATCAAACAAAATAACTACATGGGTTCTGTGTTAACTTTTTCTTATAGTAATAATAATCTTTAAAAGACTAAGTATAAATTCATTTCCGCGTTGGGCGCCATTTGGTAATATCGTTTTATTTTTAATTAAATTATGGATGCAGAAAATTTGTGTTTTTTTTTTTTTTTTAATTTAACTGCACCGGCTTTAAAAACAACTTTGTTGTGTTCCAACAGATCCTGATTTTGAGTTATGTACAAAATACCACCAAAAATGGCTTTGAGTTTCGAGTGCAAGAACCCACCAACAGATTTGCAATTTAGTATGGATGGCAACAGTGATCATATCCGAACCCTGTTAAATGCTGGATTTCTTTGCAGCAACCAAAATTATGAAACTTCTTCTTTACGATTTCAACCATTTACTCGAATCCTGAAGCTATAGGTATATTGCGTATAAACTTCACCTTCACCAACAATCAATCTGAATAATAATAAATCAATTAGGTAAGTATATCAAACTTGATGTTTCCAAATGTATCTATTTATCTCTGCTAAAACTCAAAACTACAAAACCAGGGCCAAACTATTCAAAGTTATTCTGTGCCCAAAATAATCACAACTAATAGGTTAGTTAGATGCTAGTTCCAAGAAAATACCAAAGCCTTTGCAATTTCAAAATCTTTTAGAAAAGTTAGTACAACAAAAAATCAAATACCTACCTATTAAATTTTACAATTTTACAACACTGTATACTAGGGTGGGTCAAAAATATCGAAAATTTTTTTTTTGATTTGGTACTCCGAAAAATCGATTGCTAGACCCCTCTAGAATATACACACCAAATATGAGCTCTTTATATTAATGGGAAGGTCCTCCGCTTTGCAATTTTCCATTTTTACATCAAGCTTCTACTAAAAAAAAATAATTTTTTTATTAATTGACTTTTTAGCAAATTTCTTTTCATATTCTTGTAGGAAATTGAACGCTCTACAAAAAAGGCCTTATACACTTTTTTCGTTTATCTAACCGTTGAATAGATATTTGAGGTCCAAAAATCGAGAAAATCTTTAAAAATTCGTTTTTTGTTCTTAATTTTGTAACAAATTGAAAAATTATAATGATTAAACGCGCAAGACATATTCTTGTTGGAAATTGATTGTTCCACAAAAAAGGTCTTATTAACTTTTTTCATTAATCTAACCATTCTAAAGATATTCGAGGTCAAAGTTAAAAAAAAAATATAAAAACATTTTATATTTTAAAAAAATTTTTAATTCACTGAAACTTCATTATTTTCAAATTAGCAAGATATATTCTTGTAGGGGCTTAAACGTTCTACAAAAAATTCCTTGGAATGAAATTGATTGCTTTAACCGTTTAGAAGATATTCGTATCCAAACCAATGCTCACTGATTTCAATAGTTTTCTTATGACCCGTATGCATTGCGATTTGGATACGAATATCTTCTAAACGGTTAAAGCAATCAATTTCATTCCAAGGAATTTCTTGTAGAACGTTTAAGCCCCTACAAGAATATATCTTGCTAATTTGAAAATAATGAAGTTTCAATGAATTAGAAATTTTTTAAAAATATAAAATGTTTTTATATTTTTTTTTTAACTTTGACCTCGAATATCTTTAGAATGGTTAGATTAATGAAAAAAGTTAATAAGACCTTTTTTGTGGAGCAATCAATTTCCAACAAGAATATGTCTTGCGCGTTTAATCATTATAATTTTTCAATTTGTTACAAAATTAAGAACAAAAAACGAATTTTTAAAGATTTTCTCGATTTTTGGACCTCAAATATCTATTCAACGGTTAGATAAACGAAAAAAGTGTATAAGGCCTTTTTTGTAGAGCGTTCAATTTCCTACAAGAATATGAAAAGAAATTTGCTAAAAAGTCAATTAATAAAAAAATTATTTTTTTTTAGTAGAAGCTTGATGTAAAAATGGAAAATTGCAAAGCGGAGGACCTTCCCATTAATATAAAGAGCTCATATTTGGTGTGTATATTCTAGAGGGGTCTAGCAATCGATTTTTTGGAGTACCAATTAAAAAAAAAGAATTTCAATTTTTTTGACCCACCCTACTGTATACATATTCAGAAAAAAGTCGATCTTAAAAGAAATAAAATGCACGACTGGTTCGCATATACTTGCTCTTATAGTAAAACTAACTGTCATGTTAATGCTTTTCATTGAACAAAATTTAGGGAAATTTATAATTTGATTTTTTTAAGGAATTTTATAAGTATGTAACGTAAAAAACAAAAATCTGTTTTATTACGAATTAAACACCGTTTAAAGTGATTTCTACACAAAACCAAGTATGAAATTTGATTTCTTGTATAAAAATGAATTTTTAGAAAAAAAAAAATTGAAAATCGTTAGAGCCTACCTACCTACATACAACTTGCCGAAACATTGTAGAGCATTTTTTTTTACACTACGGTTGATTGAATTAGAGTCATGTAAAATTGTTTAGTACTTAGTTGGGCAAAAAAGTAATATTTGCTTTAAAACTGATGCAGCTGAGTTAAAATTTTTGAATGCATTTGGTAGGAGGGTTATTGCGTAGCAAAAGAAAATAAATTGCACGACTGGGGTCGCACGTACTTGCTCTTATGCTTAAAGTAACTATAATGTTAAAGCTTTTTATTCAAGAATTTTAAAATTTGATATTTTGAAGAAATTTCATAAGTAGTATAAAAAAATTAAATCTGTTTTTATAATTAATTAAACTCCATTTTAAATTATCTTAAAAAAAGAAACAAATATGCCATTTTATTTCTTGTATAAAAAGGTATTTTTAGAAAAAAATTTTCGAAAATTGTAGGAGCCGTTTTTTAAAAAAATAATTTTTTATGTATAAAAATTTTTTAACATTTTTCAAAAAAAAAGTTGGTATGCCATTTTGAAGAAATAATTAATTTACACATAAAAACTAAATTTCAAAATTTTTCATTGATCCGTTTTCAAAAAATTGATTTTTCAAAAAAAAATTTTGAAATATTTTTTAAAAATCCAAAAATGCGTTTTTTGAAAATTTTCTAAATTCTTTATATTATCTTTACTTACACAAGTTTGTATAAAAATTTTCATTTAAATCGGGTTAATGTTGTACGAGATATTCAGAAACAAAAAAAACCGTTCTATGACAGGTACCATTAATAACGGTACAAAAAATATTTTTTTTATTTTAAAAGTTGGCTCTTATGTGTAGTACTACACACAAAAATTTAAATCAAAATCGTTAGAGCCGTTTTTGAAAAAAATTAACTTTTCTATTTCCGTTATATGGCAAGTACCGTTAGTTTTGGTCATAAAAAAAAAAATTTCAATTTCTCCTCTAGGGAATCACCAAAAACTGCTAACTACCAAGTTTGATGAAAATCACTTCACTCGTTTAGGCTGCAGCTCCAGATAGAGACAGACAGACAGACAGACAGAATTGCCGGACCCACTTTTTTTGGCATACTCCATCATCGTAATGTCATGTAAAATTGTTATCTCGAGTTCGATTTTTTTTACGAATCCTAAACTTGCCCTATAGTACCTATATCGCAAGTAAAAATGAGAAAACTTAAGATTTGTAGTCACGGCACATGAAAAACCGTCACAGGGTGACCATTTTTTCGACTTTTTTTCAAATACCCATAACTCACAAAATATATGGCTGCGATTTTTTTTATTATTTTTCTGATAACAGTCACCACCTACCCTATCTACCGTTTTCATTTCGACGTTAACTTTTGGGACACCCTGTATACAAATTTTCTAACATTTAAAAAAAAAGCTAGTAGGTAGGTATGCCATGTTAAAGAAAATATTATTCAACACATAAAATCGAAATTTAGATAAAAAATAGATTTTCAAAAAAAAAAAAAAAAAAAAATGAAATTACACTGGTCAACAAGGTTTTTGCCACAAGAACCAAAATATACTTTTCTAGTAGTTTTTAGGGTGCTGCATCCGAATCTGAAGTCAGAAAAATTTGATTGGCCTTCGTTTTTGAAATATTACCGTTAGAAAATGTCAAAAAACGTAATTTTGGCTGTTTTCGAGGTTATGTTTTTATGTAGAGTAATTAATTGTGAATAAATTTGTAACGGTGCCTATAAGAGCTAGTTTTATTCTTTCAAAAAATGTTTAAATCTTTCCGATATCTCTTTTATTGCCCGAGATATTTAAAATTTAAGTAGCGGTCTTTGAATCAGAAACAACATTGGCCAGCCAAATTACACTTTTTTTTGCCACAAGTATCAAAATATACTTTTCTGAAGGTTTTTGGGTTGCCGAACTCAAATCCACACTCAGAAAAATTTTATTAGCCTTCGTTCTTAAAATATTACCGTTATAAAATGCAAAAAAGGGTTTTTTTTTATAACGGTTATATTTCAAGAACGGAGGCTAATAGAATTTTTCCGATTGCGGATTTGAGTTCAGCAACTCGAAAACCTTCAGAAAAGTATATTTTGGTTCTTGTGGCAAAAATTCTGTGACCAGTGACTTAAACTTTAGATTAAGTTTAGTTTCTCTTTGACTTATTAAATGAAACTTAAGATATCTCGAGCAATAAAAGAGATATCGGGAAAATTTTAAAAGTTTTTGAAAGAAGAATATCTGTTCTTAAAACAACCGTTACAAATTTGTTTATAATGAATTACCCCACATAAAAATAGAACCTCGAAAACAGCCAAAATTAGGTTTTTTGACTTTTTCTAACGGTAATAATTCAAAAACGAAGGCCAATCAAATTTTTCTGACTTCAGATTCGGATTCAGCACCCCAAAAACTACTAGAAAAGTATATTTTGGTTCTTATGGCAAAAAAAAAGTTAAATTTTGTTGACCAGTGTTATTTTTAAAAATTTTGTGAAATTTTTATATAACGATAACTTTAACGTTTTTGTATAAAAATTTTGATCGAAATCGATTCAGAATTGAAGGAAACTTTCTACAGTACTTTCGCTTCTGGCTTGGGAAACCTACACTATCTCCAACAAAAAAATCTCAATCGGATAAAATCTCCAGAAAATTTTTGACCCTATGGACAAAATCTCCATGGGGAAAGGCATCCAATGGACAAAATCTCAAATAAATAATTTTTTCTCCCATTTTCTCCAAATCCCCAAAAATCTCCAACTAGCAAAAACAAAAACGTAATAGAATGATAAAAAAAACACGGTAAGTCAAAGTAAAATCAGAACTAAAGACGACAATTTTAAAATCATAAAGGTTCTTCTTTTAAAACGGAACAGAAAAAATAAATTATGTACACAACCGTGACTTGAACCTTCGTTGTTTGACCTAACAATGATTCTAATATACTGGAAGGGTACAGCGAGTTGAACTAAGCATAATTTTTTGAGGCAAGTTATCACAGCTTACAATTAAATATCATTAAAAATATGTAGGTCTTTCCAAAATGAAGATTCGCAAGTTGTTTGCGCGCGCGATTTGATTGCTTGATACACAACTTGCGCATCTGAAATTTTGGGATTTTCGCTCGGAGATTTTTTTTTTTTTGTGATTTTTTCCTGGAGATTTTGTCTATACCCAGGTTTGTCTTGGGGATTTTGCCTTTTGGGATTTTCTCTTTGGGATTATGGGTTTTGGTCATTCATCACCAACCCTTCTGGCTTCTCTACGGATCTTCGTCCTAAGTCTTTTGTTGTATCCTACAAAAAGAAACAAATTTATCCGCATTTTTAAATTATGAATCAATAAACCATTGCCCTGTGCGAATTCCCACCCACAATGCAAACAAACATTTAAAAATACCAACTTACTGTTGTTTCGCAGGTTTTTGTCATCACATCGTCATCCTTTTTTTTTTGTTTCTTGCGTTTTATTTATTTTTTTCTTAAATCTCAAAATATTTTTTCCACTTCTGCGCTTGCATTTATACTTGGCAATCGCTTTATTATAATTTTAGCGACCTTTGTTGTGTATCCATTTTCATTTCCATTTGCAACGATTTGATTTCGAAAACAGAATTCGATTACGAGATTGCGGGATATAACACCACTCTGACTCTTCTTCATCCGATTCGGATTCTGGTGTGTTTAAATTTAGCGATAATTCGTTGTTTTGTTCTTTTTCACCTTCTTTGTGTTTTCTTATTTTTTATATCCTCTATTTCTGATCTGATCAGCAGAAGCATCTTGCTTATAATTTTGTTTTATGTATTGATACTTTAGATTCAGAAATAAATTCTTTTATTGGAATTTATTTAACGATGCTCTTCTGCTTTTTTGAGCAGCTTCCAATTGCAAGTCTCTCAACAACAACGCGAAACACAACGCAACCCAACGAAACAAACAAAACAAAAACAATTCACCTTCGTGCACTATTGACTGCCAATTTGTTTATTGTGTGCGCGGACTGTGTGGACTTGTTGCTCTGAGACTTTTGCTGCTTTTTTTTTTGTTGCTGTTTTGAAATTGCATGCTGTGCTCTGACTTTACTATCGATAGTGTTGTGTGGATGTTAGGTTAGTGAGTGTTGTTGGTCGATAACATACTCGAATCTTTAAGGTATGCTCGCAATGTGCCACCTTAGAAGCCAGGAGAGTATATGGCTAAAGGTGAGCGACACGGAGATTAGTCAAAGCGCGAAGGTGGCATATCATGTTTGTAATGATCAGTGCCGGATTAACCATGTCATGGGCCTCTAGGCAAAATAATTCTTGGGCCCTTTTCCTATGCTTTTTCAATATCATAAGCTATTTTTAAGTTAGGTTAGAAATTTGTGCAGGTAACTTACTAGAGACTAATCGGATATAATCTGGTGTCCTATCATGTCATTTTATAAATGTAAACTAAAAGTTTTGAAATAACTATAATAAATATTGTAGTGATATCTCAACAAAAAAATTTAAGCAGCTTGATGGTTCACAGATAATTTTTATTAACGATAAGTTATTAGAAAATATATTAGATTCAAAAGGTATAAGTAGGTATACCTATCACGACTTTTCACGAGTCGATTTTAACCACATGATATGTCTCACGGCTTAAGTCGACTAGGACTCTAGTATGGGGATTGTCACTTTAGTCGCGTGCGGCTTACGTTCACACGACTCGACTGACGCCAAAAAGCTTCGCCGCACGGCGAAAATCGACTCGTTATAAGTCGGCATTACGGTTTCATTATAAAACTGGAAAGAGAAATCATACGAAAAAGTTTCAATTTTGATTTTATTATTATTATAGACAAGGCAAATTACACAAAACAGAGATCCGCAAAACAGTTCCAAAGCCGGAACGAACATGGAACGGTTCTTTTTTCGGTCGGAACAAGTTCCTGGAACTAGTTCCGCGGAACTATCTAGAATTTAAGTTTTTTTTTTCAATAAAATGCATCAAAATAAGAAATAGTATGAATTTGAATATTTTTTCCTGATCCTGGAACTGGAACTATTAATGTTGTTCCATGTCCGTGAGCATGATTCATAAGAAAGTAGTTGTGGTTTTGGTTTGTGAATTTTTGGCGCTCAACTCGTTCGCATCCATGTGTGTTGGCTTTGGATGAGAATTCTATGACATGCGTGTGTGTATTGTGTATTTCAAACAGAGACAGAGATATTATTCGCATTCGTTTTGTTTCTTGTTCCTCTTCTTCTTTCTTTCTTTCTTTTGTGTGTGGCTGTGTCTGAACGATGGAACTGTTTAAATTAATTTTGGGGAACTAGTGGAACTAGTTCCGAGTGAGGAACTAGTTCCAGGAACTATTTGGCTCCGGAACTATCCATCACTAGTCTGAAACGCGTCTGAAACGCGTCTGAAACGCGCCCGAAACGCGTCCGAAACGCGTCCAAAACGCGTGTGAAACGCGTCCGAAACGCGTTTGAAACGCGTCTAAACGCGTCCAAAACGCATCTGAAACGCGCCTAAAACAAGCCTGAAACGAGCCAAAAACGCGTCTGAAACGCGTCCAAAACGCATCTGAAACGCGTCCAAAACGAGTGTGAATCGCGTCCGCGTCCAACACGCGTCTGAAACTTGTCCAAAACGCGTCTGAAACGCGTCCGAAACTCGTCTGAAACGCGTCCACAACGCGTCTGTAACGCGTCCGAAAATCGTCCAAAACGCGTCTGAAATGAGCCAAAAACGAGTCCAAAACGCGTCTGAAACGCGCCCAAAACAAATCTGAAACGCGCCAAAAACGCGTCCAAAACGTGTCTGAAACGCGTCCGAAACTCGTCTGAAACGCGGCCAAAACGCGTCCAAAACGCGTCTGAAACGCGTCAAAAACGCATCTGAAACGTGACTGAAACGCGTCCAAAACGCGTCTGAAACGCGTCCAAAACGCGTCTGAAACGTGTCCAAAACGCGTCCAAAAGGCATCTGAAACGCGTCCAAAACGCATCAGAAACGCGTCCAAAACGCGTCTGAAACGGGTCCGAAACGCGTCCAAAACGCGTCTGAAACGCGTCCAAAACGCGTCTGAAACGCGTCCAAAACGCATCTGAAACGCGTCTGAAACACGTCCAAAACGCGTCTGAAACGCGTCCAAAACGCGTCTGAAACGCGTCCAAAACGCATCTGAAACGCGTCCAAAACGCGTCCAAAACGCGTCTGAAACGCGTCCAAAACGCGTCTGAAACGCGTCCAAAACGCGTCTGAAACGCGTCCAAAACGCGTCTGAAACGCGTCAAAAACGCATCTGAAACGTGACTGAAACGCGTCCAAAACGCGTCTGAAACGCGTCCAAAACGCGTCTGAAACGTGTCCAAAACGCGTCCAAAAGGCATCTGAAACGCGTCCAAAACGCATCAGAAACGCGTCCAAAACGCGTCTGAAACGGGTCCGAAACGCGTCCAAAACGCGTCTGAAACGCGTCCAAAACGCGTCTGAAACGCGTCCAAAACGCATCTGAAACGCGTCTGAAACACGTCCAAAACGCGTCTGAAACACGTCCAAAACGCGTCTGAAACGCGTCCAAAACGCATCTGAAACGCGTCTGAAACACGTCCAAAACGCGTCTGAAACGCGTCCAAAACGCGTCTGAAACGCGTCCAAAACGTGCCCAAAACGCGCCCAAAACGCGCCCAAAACGCGTCCAAAACGCGTCTGAAACGCGTTCGAAACGCGTCCAAAACGCGTCCAAAACGCGTCTGAAACGCGTCCAAAACGCGTCTGAAACGCGTCCGAAACGCTTCCAAAACACATCTGAAACGCGTCCAAAACGCGTCCTAAACGCTATTTGTTATTTGTGAAAACTATTTTCTCTAAACAATATCTACCACACAAATTCTGAAACGCGTCCAACACGCGTCTGAAACGCGTCCAAAACGCATCTGAAACGCGCCCAAAACGCGCCCAAAACGCGTCCAAAACGCGTCTGAAACGCGTTCGAAACGCGTCCAAAACGCGTCCAAAACGCGTCTGAAACGCGTCCGAAACGCTTCCAAAACACATCTGAAACGCGTCCAAAACGCGTCCTAAACGCTATTTGTTATTTGTGAAAACTATTTTCTCTAAACAATATCTACCACACAAATTCTTCGGCACGCCACAAAAATGTATTTCCACCATCAAAATGCACAGCCTCAGCCTTGTGCATTTAGAAAAAAAAAGTAATAGAAAAATGATACAAAAACAACCACCAATTGATTTGGAAAATAAAGGTATGCTGATTACAAAATTGATAAATTATAAAGTTGTTGATTTTTCTGTCTTTTAGTGGCGATCAATTCCAGACATCATTGACTGAGTTTACAGCAGCTTCAGCCTTGAGCATTTAGAAAAAAAAAAATCAAAACAAGATACAAAAAACTACAAACAAAGTGCAGACTGCAGACGCAGAGTATTTTTTTCTTTTTCAAGAAAGGATCTTTTTTTTATGTATTTTGTTTTCAAAAAAAAAACTATTTTGTGTTTTTCCAATAAAATATTAAATAATAGTTGTTTAAAAGAATTGTTTGTTTGTTTTGAAGATTTTTTTATTTTCAGATGAAATTAAAATATGGATTTTGGCAGTACGGATATAAACCCATGAAAGTGCTCCAAAAAAGTACTTTAAAAGTACAAGTTTCAGTGCTTTTTCTGTAGGTAAAAAAGTACTGGAAAATGTACATCAGAACCACTTCCAGAAGTGCTTCGCTGATGCACTTTTGAAGTACATTTGTCTGTACTATTAATGGAGGGGAAATTTATTTCATCTTGCATGCAAGAAAGAGATAGCTGCTTCACGTATTCTTATATACAGAAAGTATACAACTGATTTTTTTCCCGAGCTCCTATCTTTTTTCAGTGGAAAAGAAGTACTTCTTTTACGTACATATTTCACCGGTTTTTTCTGTAGTTCTGCGTTTGCTGGGAAAACACATCTGAAACGCGTCCGAAACGCGTCCAAAACGCATCCAAAACGCGTCCTAAACGCGTTTGAAACGCGTTCAAAACGCGTGTGGGTGGTTTAGTTTTTTTTTTAACAAGGTTTTTGCCACAAGAACCAAAATATACTTTCCTAGTAGTGTTGAATGTGTTGAACTCGAATCTGAAGTCAAATTTTTTTTATTGGCACCCGTTTTTGAAATATTACCGTTAAAAAATGCCAAAAAACGTCATTTTGGCTGTTTTCAAAGTTATGTTTTTATTTGGGGTAATTCATTATGAATAAATTTGTAACGGTGCCTATATTAACTTCTAACTTCTCTGCATGCACAATCTCAGATTTTTCTGACATATTATCTGATTGTAACATGAAGAGCTTTAATGGCACCATCTCGTTACTAAACTCTGGTTCGATGTCGTTGGAATAATATTCGAATAGACCAGTATTTGTCTTGGTATTTAAACGTGATATATTTTGAACTGACTGTTCTGGGTTGATTTTCCATTTTTCCCTAATCAAAAATACCGAAAAAAAAAACAGGAAAAAATCCCTCAATCTGGCATCGCTGGGTTGGGCCCTTCAGGATGGGATGGGAGTTATAATTCATTATAAACACATGTATATTAAGGGTACCCAAAACCCCTTTAGTGCGCGCTCATTATAAAAAAAAAAAAAATAGAAGATCAGTGGTAGAAGTAGAATCAACTCATGAGTAAACTACCACCTCCAATGGAACGGGGCTAATGTTTAATGATTTGCAAACGTTTTTTTATTCTTCTTTTTTCTTATTTTTACAAATACAAATGTAATGCTGTTTTTTATTGAAGGTACAACTCCAAGAAATTTTGTTTGTTCGTAGTCGGGGCGAGGGGCCCCTAGCTGAAGTGGGGCCCCTAGGCAGCTGCCTAGTTTGCCTTGAGGCTAATCCGGCACTGGTAATGATGATGATGGCGGCCCGGTCGCAGTGCAGGTATGCAATGCATGCCGCAGGTTGATTGGTTGACTCCTCAACTCTTTATAATTTTGTTTGGATTTCGATTAAATTGCAATTAATTCACACCTGTTTGGTAGATGTTTTTTTTTTTTTTTTTTTTATATTTCAATTAAAATTATTATTGGCATGACTCTGGGTGCACTTTGATAAACATAAACAAATCGTGGTTATAATTATGGTAATTTGCATTTTGATGCAAAAAATTGCAGTCATATAGACGTAAAATGTAGACGTAGACTGGGGGGTCAGTATGATGTTGATGTTGAGTTGATTATCCCAGACGACGACGAGAGTTGTGGTGGCGTAATATCGTTAAGTGAGTTGTAAAATCCTGGCTAATAAAAGTTCACGAACTAATAAAATTAAACAGACTATTGGAGGAGGCGATATGTAGGCGGTGGTAATCTTTAGGATTCGGTTGATTATTATTTTGCGCGCATGGTTGAATCAATAAAAAAAATGTGTTTATTTGACGATAAGTATATTGTGATGCTTAATTAGGCGAAAGGTGTGATAATCGATAAAGTTTTAACGATATTTCGTTTTATGACGCTGATTTACATAAAATAGTGAGGGAATACCTACATTTTTATTAAAAAATATAGGGTAAAACTATACAAAACGCCCCACCAGTCTCGTACGCACACAAGTGTTGTTAAGCAAACAAAACGAAAACTGTTCAAACTAATTTAAATTGCCCGTCAATTGTGTTATTGAGTTTTAGTATTCTGTGTGCCCTGAAAAGAAAAAAACTGCAAAACAAAAATTTGGCACCAAAACATATTGCGGAGAGCGCAGACAAAATTTCATTTTTTCAAAAAGTATAATAGTGGAGTAACTAAAGCTTAAAAATTGGCAATATTAGGGAACCCGGCCGAACAGCTTAGATTTTGATGATTTTTTTTTTTCAAACGTCGGTAATTAAAAATACTTTAAAGTCTATAGATTAAAAATTGCCGGTGTTGCCGTTTTGATTTTTTAAATTTAATTGAAGATTTTTGTGAACAAAAACAAATTTTTTTCAAAAATTTTTCTTAAATTTCATAAATTAATTGATGCCAAAAGATTGTCTAGGAAATTCAAGGAAAAAAAAATATATGGGAGTGAGGGACAATCTTCCATAGTTCAAGCGATAGATGCAATTTTCTTATTAATTGACTTCAAACACAAAAAAAAAATATTTGAACACAACGGCAACACCTACAATATTCAAATATACATTTTTTAAAAGCTAGAAGCTTAGTCATATATGTAAAATTAGAATTAAGTTAAATTATTGAAAAAATTTTAACATGTCGTTTTTTAAACTTGGTCGTAATATAAAATGCATTTATTTTCAAATTTTTTTGGCCGCATTTATTATGATTTCAAATTATAAAAGGAAATGTCAATATGTATTACGGTTTATGAAAAAAATTAAAAAGTATTTCATTTTCGAAGAACTTTTTTTAATAAAAGTTTTGAAAAAAAATTTAACTTATTTCAACTTACTGTTGAAAGTTATATAGCAAAAATTTAAAGTTCCTATTTACCACAGTCTTTGAGAAAATTAATTATTTCAATGCAAAAATTCAGTTTTAATAAAAAAAAAACCATTGAAATTGAAGTAATTTTTCATTTTTTTTTTCAAAAGTGTGATATATTTTACCTTTTTTGCTTCGAAATTCAACTGATAATATTTATGGCCAAAAATTTTTTTTTAATAAATTCATATTTTATTAGAAAAAGTTTGGAAAAAAGTAATTTTAAATTTTTCTAATAACATTTTTTTTTTTAATTCTGAGTTTGAGGACCATTTTTTCAAAAAGTCTTGATTAAATTTAGTGGATTTAAATTTAAGAGATAAGAATGAGCTTCTGGCTTTTTAAAAATGTATTTTAAAATATTGTAGGTGATGCCGTTGTTTTCAAAATATTTTTTTTGTGTTTGAGGTCAAAATGTTAGAAAATTGCATTTATCGCTTAAACGATGGAAGATTGTCCCTTACTGCCTTTTATATATTTTCCTTAAATTACCTAGAGAATCATTTGCTATCATTTGTTTTATGAAATTTAAGCAAAAAAAAAATTAATTTTAATTTTAAAAAACAATACGGCAACACCGGCAATTTTTAATCTATAGACTTTAAAGTATTTTTAATTACCTACGTTTGAAAAAAAAAAATCGTCAAAATCAGAGCTGTTCGGCCGGGTTCCCTAATAATTTTCTTTAGTTACTCTACTATAAAGACAATATCAAATTGATATATATATTTACAAAGTTCAAAAATTGGGCTTCTTAGCCCTTTTTTGGCAATTCCTTGAAATCAGTTTGGATTGCTATATTTTTGCGTATTGCACTTCGAAATTTACAAAACGCCCCAGTAAATTATGAAGTAAAATACTCATCAACATTTTTTTTTATTTGCTTAAGAATTTCATTAAATTACAAAAGGACGACACTGCGGCTATTATGGTCAAAAACGAAAATTATTACAGGACCGTTTTTAAAGAAGTTTAGTTTTCAGCGCATATCTTGCCATATGGCGTTGCACGAGTTTTTTTTACCATGTATACATACCAGATTGCAACATTTGCGGCCGCAAAGCATCGCAAAATTCTATATTCCAAAGATCAAATAATTTAATTTGTCTAATTTAATACATTTGTACCTACTTTTTCCTTAGGGGCGTTTTGTCACTGGTGTGGGGCGTTTTGCCCAGCAAATGAGTTACAAAACACCCCACTTGAACTTTTTTTAAACGATTTATATATAATAGACGTGTTTTTTCTATTACTCAGTAGCTTCTCACTTTTCATTTTATTCGCAAAACAATAATAAAAATTACACAAGTAAGTATTTGTTTTTATTGTTTTTCGAATAAAATAAAAAAATGAGTAGTTACTGAGTTGTAGAAAAAACACGCCTAATATATGCTAACATATTTTAGTACATATGAATATGCCGAAAGTAAGAAAAAAAACTATAATTTTTATATTTACCAAAAAAACTATTAATTTCCTTTATTTTTTTTTTGTTTTATTGAAGATTCAAAAAAAGTGGGGCGTATTGTAGTTTTACTTCATAATTTTAGTTGGTTTTGGTATTGAAAAATGTTAGAAATACCTGTCTTCTAATCAGTTTTAAGTGCAGATTTACTACATTTTTTTCTTTATCAACAAACAATAGGTAGCATCAAAACTTAGAAGAGGATGATATATTGTCATTTCGGATGAAGTCCACAAGAAAGTGAAAGAAATATGCAGAAAGTTTTTTTTATACAAAAAAAAAAAACACCTTTTCTACCATTTAAGATTTTTCTACTTGTGACAAGTTATTACTTGTTCTTGATTCTAAAGATGATTATAACTTCTGGTATTTAAGACCTACCACAAATCAGCAAGACTTGTTTAAATACGTTTTAACAGAGAATGAGTACCTAGTTATTCTGTATTCCAAAATTCTGTATGACCGAAATTTTGTTTTTCAAAAATCTGCAAATCCATTATTCTGCATTTCGAAATTCTGTAATTCCAAATTTCTACATTAAAACTAAACTCACAGTTATTAATACACTTTTTTATTGTCTGTTGAATAGTTTAAAAAAGTAACACAGGTGTATACCCAAAAAATTAAGGGAACGAAAAAAATTGTGATTTTTTTAGTAGTGATTTTCGATAGGCTGTACAAAATGTTCGTATCATGGCAAAACAAAAAGCATGTCAAAGCTACATTCCTCTAGTTTAAGGATTTTTAAACTAAAAATTTTTTTCTTATGGTTAAATAGCTAAATCTTTGGAACTGTTCAAATACCAAAATCTTCCAAATTTTTTTTTGTTTTTACTTTTTACTCAAAAAAAATTTGTGCGATAAAATGATTATTATTTTTAGAATGGCTATTTATTTGACTTCAAGATTATTTTTGTTTCAAACTTCTACGATTTTTCTTTAGACTGCTATATTAGTCATCAAACCAAAACACCATAATTTTGACTTTGACTATCAATATCTCAACAACGGAATGTAAGGATACATTTGAAAATTTTATTTAATTCTCTACAAAGAAATTATGTTAACTTTGTTAAAATAAAATGTTTTCTTACATTTCAGATTAATTTAGAAAAGCTATGAAAATAGGCCTTTTGTATAATTTGTTAGAAAATGCGCCGCTTAGGGCGTTCGTTATTTTTGAATCGAGTTCCTAAGTGGAAAAACTGTTTCTAAATAATAAAAAAATTCCCCTATTTTTCCGATTTTTATTTTGACAATAGATGGCGCCCCAAAAGGGTTAAAGTTTTTTTCTCATTTGAAATAGGTATGTGTTGACTTGGGAGGCCATTTTTTTTAGATATAGACTTGAATCAAATTTTTTTGATGCGAGGTTCTTGTCACATTAAACAATGTTTTCAAAAAGCTATAAACCATTTTTCTAGGACCAGGACATGCATGTTTTGAAAAAAAAAAATTGGAACTGTTAATTAATTTGCAGCAAAATGGCGTATGAAATAAAAATAATTTGATCAATTATCTAACTGTTTGTTTATTATTGGACAATCTTTTAGTAATAAAAAACAAAAACCTATTGGTAGCGGAGAAACCAAAATACTGTTGCAAAGTAGGGATTTTACGAAATTTCACAAGAACTGCATTTTATCGAAAACCGTAAGGTTTTGGGATGAAGAAGTTACCAAATTCTAAGAGCCTTTATGTTGGCCTATCAGCATATTTCGTTTGATCTATTACTTTTGGAACACCCTCTACATAAAATTTTTAGGTAACTGAGAAACTTTTTGAGCCTTTTCAAATACAAATTGACTATTGCTGTAGTCAGCACAAAACTTAAAGAAATACCTCCAAACAATTAAACAAAATGAGCTTTACACTTTCAACATCAATTCCCGTACCACAGATCCAGTCTTCTTTGATGAAACTATTCAAACACCTATCTAAAGGTCCCGGTTAATTAATTACATTGAAAATATAACTTTTAGTGACCAACTTCGACCAGTTCGGTGAAAAACCAATGCCTTCCTGCAAAATTTCAGCCCTGAAGGACTTCTTCTAATAAAATTCTCTATTTAATTCAATGCGTAAACTATTTATTTTTTTTTATTTTTTTAAACTCAATGGTTTCCAAAATATAGCTTTTCGAATTTCTTCAATTTTGTCAAAATCGGTTCGGAAACTAGTAGAGGGTATCCCAGTACAAGGAATGGTAGTAAGGTTCTTCCTGTCGATTCCAATACCAGTTCTCAGCATTTATGAAATATAGCATAATGCGCGCGTAAGAGGCTTGTTGACTGCCATGGTTAAACAGTACAAAGGTGAAACACTTGTGTGATTAAAAAGACAGAATTTCAAAAGGACTATGATCCTTCAGTTCCGATTCCATATCTTCATTGGAGATGAAATACAAAAAATGTTCGTACTTAAATCTTAAGGATTATTATAATTTTTATAAGCCGTTAGGTGTTTTTTTTGTTGTTGTTGTGTTCTGTTTATCTCCATTCTTGGCTCAGTCTCAAATAAAAGAAAAAAATTAAAATGACTTGGGCGGTTTGTCTGCTTCTGTGTATATAGAAACACAACAAAAGAAACACCTTTTTATCAGCAATAAAAATGCTAAAATCAGACTTCTTATATTTCGTATACAATGTACGCCGCCGCCGTCATACACCCTCTCTGTGTTTAAACACTTGAGTCTCTCAGCTTTAGCTCTGCTGCAACTCTTGTACTTGATACATATTATGGGGGTGAAGGAATTATATATTGGGGAATGGGCGGATGTCTGAGGACGAGGAGACACACTGTTAATAATACTTCACCCGCTTAGCTGCTTAAATGCGCTCGCTGCTGCTCTGTTGTATCTCTTGCTCTCTGTGTATCGTCGTCTGTTTGTGTCGGTCTTTAAAGGTTGAGGGCGGCGGGTGCCATCTACACAATTGCTAGAGTCTTAATTATTTTTGTTCTTCCAGTTCTTTGGTTTGATTTTTTTTTTCCTTCGCATTTCAGTGTTCAGTGTTCACTTTTGGTTTGCCTTTTTGACTTTGTTGTCGTGGGGTGGTTTTTTTTTTTTGTTTTGTTTCTTATTTTTTTTTACTTTTTCATTCATTTTTGTCTCGTCGCTTCGATCGCCTTTTAATGTGCATGTACGAGTAGAAAAAAAAAAACAATTTGTTTTGTTTTACATTTAAACCTTTTTTTTTGTATTCTTATTCAGTTTTTGTAGAGTAAAAGCCTGGAAAATGTCTGCGAGCTTTCAGTATGATGAGTTAAAAAGTTTAAAATTTTAATAGATACACACTTATTTCTTCCTTAAAGAGTTCCTCTCTCTTCCTTAAAAGGCTAATATCAGGACACTTAGCTTTAAAATTCCAAAAACTATTTGACTACTAGTTGATTTTTGAATTCACCACATGCATTCAATCAATGCGAATAAAGTAAAAAATGCATACATACTCGTAAAAACAACGACTGCACTATACAAAAGATGGATTAAACCATCACCAATAACTACACAAAAACTCATCAAATGTCCTTCACATTAAAAGTGCTAATTTATTTTTGGCACATTCACACCATCATGTCATGGAGACTGTCATAAACATAGGCCAGTCAGCATTGTGACACCCACACAATGGACATGAATATAGCTCTAACTATACAATCGATGACTTTCGAATAGTTTGATTGTTATACATTTATCGATCTAATCAGAGTTTGATAGTAGAGTAACTAAAGCAAATTATTAGGGAACCCGGCCGAACAGCTCTGATTTTGACGATTTTTTTTTTCAAACGTAGGTAATTAAAAATACTTTAAAGTCTATAGATTAAAAATTGCCGGTGTTGCCGTATTATTTTTTTAAAATTAAAATTAAATTTTTTTTAACAAAACCATTTTTTTTTGCTTAAATTTCATAAAACAAATGATAGCAAAAGATTCTCTAGGTAATTTAAGGAAAATATATAAAAGGCAGTAAGGGACAATCTTCCATCGTTTAAGCGATAAATGCAATTTTCTAACATTTTGACCTCAAACACAAAAAAAATATTTTGAAAACAACGGCAACACCTAGAATATTTTTAAATACATTTTTAAAAAGCTAGAAGCTCATTCTTATCCCTTTAATTTGAATCCACTAATTTTAATCAAGACTTTTTGAAAAAATGGTCCTCAAACTCAGAATTTAAAAAAAAAATGTTATTAGAAAAATTTAAAATGACTTTGTTCCAAACTTTTTCTAATAAAATATGAATTTATTTAAAAAAAATGTTTGGCCATAAATATTATCAGTTGAATTTCGAAGCAAAAAAGGTAAAATATATCACACTTTTGAAAAAAAAAAAATGAAAAATTACTTCAATTTCAATGGTTTTTTTTTATTAAAACTGAATTTTTGCATTGAAATAATTAATTTTCTCAAAGACTGTGGTAAATAGGAGCTTTAAATTTTTGGTATTTAACTTTCAACAGTAAGGGTTATTAAATGAATAAAAAATAATTTTATGTTTAGATGTTGAACTTAAAAAAAAAAATAAGTTACATTTTTTTTTCAAAACTTTTATTAAAAAAAGTTCTTCGAAAATGAAATACTTTTTAATTTTTTTCATAAACCGTAATACATTTTGACATTTCCTTTTATAATTTGAAATCAAAATAAATGCGGCCAAAAATATTTGAAAAAAAAATGCATTTTATATTACGAAAAAGTTTAAAAAACGACATGTTAAAATTTTTTCAATAATTTTTTTTTTTCAAAAATCAGAGTTCAGTTACCATTCTTTCAAAAGCCGTTCATTCAATTAACTTAATTTTAATTTTACATATATGACTAAGCTTCTAGCTTTAAAAAAATGTATATTTGAATATTGTAGGTGTTGCCGTTGTGTTCAAATATTTTTTTTTGTGTTTGAAGTCAATTAATAAGAAAATTGCATCTATCGCTTGAACTATGGAAGATTGTCCCTCACTCCCATATATTTTTTTTCCTTGAATTTCCTAGACAATCTTTTGGCATCAATTAATTTATGCAATTTAAGAAACATTTTTGAAAAACATTTGTTTTTGTTCACAAAAATCTTCAATTAAATTTAAAAAATCAAAACGGCAACACCGGCAATTTTTAATCTATAGACTTTAAAGTATTTTTAATTACCGACGTTTGAAAAAAAAGATCATCAAAATCTAAGCTGTTCGGTCGGGTTCCCTAATATTGCCAATTTTTGAGCTTTAGTTACTCCACTATGAAGTGTGTTTTGTGATGGGCAGAGTGGATTTGATTCGACTACTGGTCAAAATCAATCAATATTATTTACTTTGCAGTAGAATATAGTATTTCACAGACATTTTTTTAGGCATTCGATTTTAGTTTCAAAATAAATTGAAATACAAAAATTAGAACAAATTGTGAATTTTATTTGAACGAATATAAAAATCAACGAAAAAATAATGCGGTTCCCTTTAAGAGGACACATTACTTTAAATTGAATTATATCTTCTGAAAGTGATTCCTTATTAAATGGAAACTATAGTCATTTCTTTGAAACTTTCAATAAGGGAGGAATGATGAAGCCTTTGAGATGAAAAGAAGCATAATATGGGCCTCAAATATAAACAAATGGATGCAATACATTTTAAAGTTTAAGGTGAGTCTGAACTTTTGTATTTTCCTTGTATATGGAAAATGAGGTCCATCTCATTTCGAATTATATGGAATTTCATGGTCTCGAAAAAAACATGCCTAGAGCAATCATAGGGCATCCGTACCTCCTTTTGGCCATCCATCTCTACACATTTCCAAAACCAGACGTAGGTGGACGTATTTTCTCCCAATTTGGTACAGATGATTTTTATGGAAAGTTGTTTTTTTTTTTTTTTGTTTTGTTCTTATCGCTTAGGAAGTATACGTTCAATAAAAATTTTTCGAGTTCTTGCAATTTTCTCGAAAATGGCTGTATTGATTTTGATTAAAATTGATACATGTAACAATCAATGCAACTGCAATACAACTCCATATTTAGTTTTTATGATTATACTAAAGTAACGAAAAAATTGCATTTTGGTAAAAAAATGTTTCTTTTCTTTCATTTCGCCACTTTTCGAATGTCAACAAATTTTTTTTGAAATTTATATAGACGAAGTTTTTACTATTCACAAAATAAGTGATACACTCAAAAAGTGTTTTGAGCTGCAAATTTTGAAAAAGATAATTTTTTTTAATTTTTAAAGAAGTATCGTTTTTTTTTTTTTGAAGAATCAAATTCAAATTAAGATTTATTTTTGACTACAATAAAGTTTTTAAGTCTGAAATACATTAGTACTAAAAAAAAAACTAACTTAGAATTGGTCTAGCTTTAAAATTTGAATATCATATTTTGGAAAACGAGGCTTTTTTATTTTAATTTAGATACCAATTTTGTTTAAAAATTTTGTCTCTAACGAATTTTATTTGTAATGCATATTATTATTAAAAGAAATCAAAGTGAATACTTTTTTATTGTTTTTTTTTTGCTGTTTATTTTTTATGTTTTTTTTTTCACTAATACTTGAGTAGTGAATAAACAAAAGACCCTATTTTCAATTTTAAAGTTCAAGTGACCCTATTTTCATTCAAACATTTTATTCATAAATTATTCAGAAAAACTGTGACAAAATGAAAAATGGTAAGGAATTATGTCCGGTTTGTATGAAATTCATTTTTTGAAGGGTTATTTTATATTAGCGTTTTAGCAGTTTTCATTGAAGGCAACACGTGCTTTGCTTATTCATTCCCTATTTGCTCCATTTGTATATAAAAGTTTAAAAACTTTAAGTATAACTGGAATTCCAAGTAACTGGAATTCCGAACTGGCTGTTCGTGGGACCCAGTCTAGGTACTAGGTATATATGAAGTTATGCATTCGTACAAAAAAAAGTTGAGATAGCATTTTTCAATGACATTACGATGATAGAGAATGCCAAAAAAGTGGGTCTCGGAATTCCGTCTGTCAGTCTGTCTGTCTGTAAGCGAAGCTACAGCCTTAACGGATGGACCGATTGATGTCAAACTTGGTATGTAGCATTATTTGGCGACTCTACAGAGGGGTTTTTAGAATTAATTTTTTTGGACCAAAAATAACGGTACTTGTCATATACCGATTTTAGTAAAATTGAAATTGCTCAAAAACGGCTCTAACGATTTTATTTAAAAAATTCAAATAAAAGTTTTAAGATAAGGTCTATCTTCTAATAAAATTTTTTTTTTGAAAATCATTATTAACGGTACCTGCCATAGAACCGTTTTTTTTTTCAAATCCGATTATCTCCGAAAATGCTTATTCGATTTCAACGAAACTTTTTGCAAAGAAGCAATTATATGATTTTAGCATAAGCATTTTTTTTTTTTGAAAAATCAAATTTTCGAAAACGGGACATTGAATTTTTTTGAAATTTTGTTTTTAGATGTTGATTAGTGATTTTTACAAATTGGCATACCAATTTTATTTTAAAACTTTTTTCCAAAAAAATATTTATAAAAAATTACTTTTATAAAAAAACGGCTCTAACGATTTTGAAAATTTTTTTTCTTAAAATGCATCTTAATATATATCAATTAAAACTGCATACTTGTTTTTGAGGGCAATTTGATTTCAGATTTTATTTAATTTTTGTTTTTAAACGAATTTTATTTTTTTTTTTAATTTTTCTTAGTACCTCTATATGGTAGGTACCTACATTTTCCAAATTTCTATATAAAAAGTCTTAAAAATGTAAGCTACTTTAATTCTAAGAGCAAGTTCGTGCGACCCAGTCGTGGATTTTATTTTTTTTTTTAATTTAGAACCTTTTCGTAAACGACATAACCGATTTCAACAAAAAGTTTTGAACAGAAGCGTAGGTATGTGAAAAACATATATTTTTTTTAAATGGCCAGTAGTTTGGGATGTCCAAAACTTATATCCCTTTACAAGGTCATTGTAATAATTGCGATTTTTTTTTTTTTTTTCTAAAAAATTTCGAAAGTTATGTTGGTTAAAAATGACTCCAGTGCAATTATAATGTTTGAAAAGTTCTTCTTCTTACTTTTGAAAAAAGCTGAGTCAAAGTTGTTACATAATTAAATTTTGTTGCATTTTTTTACATTAAATTACGTATCCGATGCAAAAACAAGCCTACGAGACTTTTGAATTTAGAAATAAGAAACATGAACCTACAAATTTGCATTAATAGAATTCGGTTTTACTTTACTCCGTAATGTAACCTCCAAAAATGTTTAATACAAACCAATATTCATCCCTCATATAATAATTAATAAAAACACTCTTTTGTTACAAGCATAATTGTGTACAAAATTTTAGTTGTTTTCTGAAGAGATAAAACTGCGAATATACTTCAAATGTATTTAATAGTCCTTGATCATTTTCAAGGACTCTTGACAAGAAAATTTCTTATTTGAGTTGCCCATTTACAACTTCCATATCAAATTTTTCATTTGCGTATTTTCTGTTCCCTTTCCTCCTTCGATCAAAAACTAAGCGAATCCCTTTCCAAGACCCCTTAAAAAATTTACATCCATAGTAGCGCCTAGCACTAACTTTGTTACCATATCTGTCATTTTTGTTTCCATTTGTTTGATTTTTTTTTGTTATGTTTTTGCTACCTTGATTGACATCTTGATCAATAATAGCACAACAAAAGGCAACGGAGAATTGTATCACAGACAGAAGCAAGTGGCTGTATGGTTTTGTTTGTTATAGAGAACACCACAGAAGGTAGCAAAAAAGGTATTAGAGCCACGAATTTTCTATATAACAATGGTATCCAACTGGCGCGGCGCGATGGAGTTGATGGTGACAATGATGGTGATATTTTTTTTTACCATTTTGGTGATGGCACGAAACCTCGGGCTTTTTCTCCTTGCCTCTGTTTATTTCTCTCCACCTTCTCTGAGATATATTGTCAACGACGAAAAAAGGGCTCTTCACAAATCGAAGTAAATATCTTTGCTGTATACGTATTAGCAAAATGAAAACAAAATAGAAAAAAAAAAAAAAAACTGTAGACGAAAATTGTGAAACCAACACTCATAGACTGGCATAGGAAAATCGTTGACTTGTCGTCATCGTTGTTGTTGTTGTCGTCGTCGGCTTTGGTGTCGAACTCCATCTCCAACCGTAACCATAACCGTGATTGCATAAAGCGCACACGTTGTTTCGGAGTATGGTACCGTTTTTTATTCCACCTCAACTTAAAGAAATAATAAATTTATTTTGATAGTAAACAAACTCCAAGACCCACTACTATAATACATGATATGAAATGCGATGGTGGCGGCAGGTCGACGATATATGTTGGGTGCTATTTATACTACTTTGCTTGTGCTAAAGTACCACTATATCTAACCAATATACCGCGTAATCGTTAGCGGGGGCGAAGGGTGTGTCTCTCTTTTCTTTAAGTTAAATTTTTACGTAACATGAAAGCAAAAAGAGTTAGATAAAAAAAAAGTCGGTTGTGTGTCGTAGAATATTATAGTTGAAACAAAACTGAAATAAATGGTAACAGCATTAGTCACTCCATCCAGACTTTAATGCGTTATGGTTTGCCGTAAATTGGGTTGCTGGTAAACACTAGTTTTTTTGTTGTTGTTGTTTTGGTCTTATCGACTTTGAGCAATGACTGTATTTAGGGTATTTCGACATTAATTTCCATTCTATATAGTCATTTTTTGGAAGGTGTGTCTTTTTTTACTTTACCGGAAATATCTATACGACTTTATATTATTGGTTTGGGCCAAATAATTGATGACTGGAAATTATTCTTGTTAAAAACTTCTTCTTGGCCAAGATAACTCTTTGAAAAACAATTGATTGTACAAAAAAAAAAACATTTTTATGGGATTTTACTATTTAATTTCGCAATTTCTTAAAAAGAGAAAAAAAAAGCACGCATACGCCACAGTGTACGGTTTTTGTTTTGTACGCAATATTGACTTTTCAACAAGATAGAACAATTAATAGTGCATTATATTACTGATTGAGATGATAACTTTATTATTAACTCTAATGCTGGAAGGTACCGAAGTAGACTGTTCGAAAATTGGATTTGATTGAAACTAAGATTTCTAAAAAAAATTTTGTTTAGAAAATTAGAATTAAATGGTTTTATCATACAGTCGTTGGTGGGAAAAAATAACTAAAAAACAACCAATCACTTTGGTTTAACTATTTTTGTGGAATGATTTTGCATCGAAGACGGTAGTAATTATAATATCAGAGTGGAACAAAAAATCTACAAATACTTTTCACTGGACCTAGTAAGTCTTGTAGGTCCTTGCAGTTTTCAATTTTTCTAAACGATTTTTATATTTTCAACCAGTGCTTTTTTTTTTTACTTAATTTCTCCACTTTTAGATTGATTTTAAGCATGTATACTAGGGTGTCCGTTATTTCCCAAAGTGATGTTTTCGGGGGAGACACCCCCCAGATCGAAAGTTTAGGGCCTAAATAAGGGGAAATTAGCAAAAAATATTTTTTTGGAGGTCATTAACCCGTGACTCTAAGGTCATACTTTCCCCATACAAATTTGTATGGGAAATTTTTAACTCATACATAAAATTTTTTTTCTCTCGAGTTAAATCATCTATTTTTAAAATGTTTGTTGTTTCTGGTTGGAAAATAGTTCCTTTAAAAGATTACATTCAAAATTTCCCGTTAAAAATTTTTTTTATATATTATTTCGGTTTTTGAAATTATTAGCTGTTTTCGTAGTTTTTGCTTTCACCTATCACATAATTTTAAATGCAGTTTTATTGGTTTTTAATTCTTTTCAAATATTGCATTCAAAAATTTGTGTATAAATCAAAAATTTTAATTTTTTTTAAATTTTTTTTGAAATTTTTGCCGTTTTTATATTAAATAAATATTATTAAATACTTTACCCTTTCTTGTTTGCAACTTTTTTGATGTCATTTTTTAGGTGAATAATTTTTAAACAAAATTCAATAAAAAAATTGTAAACATATCTTTTGTAGTTCGAAAAAAATAAATTTAAACGTATAAAAACGGCAAATATTTCAAAAAAAATTTAAAAAAATTAAAATTTTTGATTTATACACAAATTTTTGAATGCAATATTTGAAAAGAATTAAAAACCAATAAAACTGCATTTAAAATTATGTGATAGGTGAAAGCAAAAACTACGAAAACAGCTAATAATTTCAAAAACCGAAATAAAATATAAAAAAAATTTTTAACGGGAAATTTTGAATGTAATCTTTTAAAGGAACTATTTTCCAACCAGAAACAACAAACAATTTAAAAATAGATGATTTAACTCGAGACGAGAGAAAAAAAATTTTATGTATGAGTTAAAAATTTCCCATACAAATTTGTATGGGGAAAGTATGACCTTAGAGGCACGGGTTAATGACCTCCAAAAAATTTTTTTTTGCTAAATTCCCCGTATTTAGGCCCTAAACTTTCGATCTGGGGGGTGTCACCCCAGAAAACATCACTTTGGGAAATAACGGACACCCTAATGTATAGGTACCTACTTGAACAAGATCTAGTTATTCTCCACCCGAGTACTTTTTTTGAGTGTTACACAGTGTATAATAAATTCTAAACGGTGTACTTTTTAAAAACAGCAAACAGAAACAAAAATAAACTAAATCCAAGATTTGGCAAATATGTCCGAAATTATTTTATTTTCCTTCCTTACAACACAAAAATTATTGAAAAATTGATGAAAGCGTTGGTGGGTTATTTCGTTCAATAGCTTTAAATCGATGGTTTTATCGATTTAAAAACATGTTAGTCACCAAAAAACAAGTTGCAAAAAAAAAAAAAAAAAATTGCTCTCTGGCACACTCAGTCACAAAAAAAGCAATAAATACATCTCATTTTCAAATTATAGTATATACATTTACTTTTGTGACACATTGTTCCTTTATTAAAAAATATTTTAATTTATTTAAAACTTCAAATATGGTTCGAAATCGTTTGAAATCGCCTTCATCGGTCAATTTGGATAAAAATCAAAATTTCAATTGTTTCGTGCGCGTAATTGGCTAACTAATCGAATAGCCTTAAACGTTGTTATAGATTTTCATATTTTTCGTGTTGACTTATCAATCGTTTTTTTTTTTTTATAGTTTCTTTAAGCTGTATTGTGAGCTTTCTTCAACACAAAAGAGTTATGTGACTGCCTCTACAACTGCATGAAATTAAACAACCCAGTAATTTTGATCTCATAAAATGGCTTCCAAAAGACAGAAGTTTGAATTCCAAGATCCAACTATACCGAATATGAGTGCTAAGTCCAAGATCTGAAGGAATGGAAGTGCCCTTATTAAGATGCGTCCGTTAGATAATTAACAAAGTAAGTAAACATACGTTGGTCTCAAATTATCATATTTAATTAGTTGGGGGTTTGTTTTAAAGGTACATTTATATTAGTTAAAAATACAACACCCTTAATATAAACGTACCGAAAAATATTTTTTCTGATGTCTGCAAATTTTTGAAAAAATTCATATGTGAAAAAATATGTCTTCATTTTTATCCTGCGAACCTTTTTGTGCCATAGAATTCCATATAGCGTCTAAAACAAATATTTCGATTGCTGAAACGAATAATCAAGAATATAAAAATTCCATTGACGGCAGTAGGTATGTTTTTTTTTTATAAAAATCTCCAATCCCAAAAAAAAAGTATAAATTTATATAAATGATGATGTCTGAATTTTTATTTCTTAAATTCGAAAAATGGACTCTTTTGATTCTCTTTTCTCATACATAAAGAAATTTTCATGCCAAATTTTTCATGAGGTCAGTTAATATTAAAGCAAGTAGGTATTGCAAGTATACAAAATTTATCATTTAAATTCTAATATTTAAGAATTATCATTTCAAAATGAACTAGCTACTAAATTCTTGCACTTTAATGCATGCAAAAATGATCCTAGATACATTTTCAGCTTATATTAAAAGTAAAATTAGCTGACAACATACAGAGCAATAAAGTTTAATTTCATGAAACTTTTCCCTTTACAAACACACACATACACACACTCTTTCACACTAACAAAAAACTTTTCCCGACTATTCCCAAATTGCAAAACTAGAAACTGTATGTGATTCTTTAAAAAGAGAAAATAGAGAATTACACCGAAAAAAAAAGAACAAAAATAACCAAAAAAAAAAAAAAAAAAAATGAACAAAAATCCACAACAACTTCACTGATGGGCAATGGAAAAACCATTTCCACAAAATATCAAAACTCCAAAAGTTCCAACAGTACTCATATCTCAAAACCCTCATTCTCCTCTTCAGCCTCTCCAAACCGCACAACCACCACACCAGTTAGCTAGCCAGCTAGTCAGCCCAGGGCCCAACCAGGCCAAACAAAACCCTAGCCAAGCCAACCAAACCACCCACCCACCCCAAATCTACATGATGATCAAATGTGAGCACATTAAAAACTTTTCACTTTGCATCAACAAAAATCCCCCACAATCATCACCAGTGTGCCTCGTCCACAAGCACGCACCAAGTACAGGCACAGGCATCACATAGATAGATGTATCTCAATATGTGCGCTTTGGCCTACCTAACCCCGGAGCATACTCCAGACCAAAAGATACAAACACACTATACGACGGATAGTTCGGATCGGAGTCTGTTCTGTTCATAGAGCAGACCCAGAGATACAAACAAAACAATTCAAACAGATATTATTCACCTAGCCAAGCATAGAGGAGGCATGCCTCTGGTTATTATTACCTTCTATACCTTGCTTCGTATTATACATCAGCGACTCTCTGCAGAATGTGTATCGATACAGTGCATCTGTGCATAGTTGCATCCAACAAAACAGCAAAAAAAAAAAAAAACAACTATCGCACGGATATGTGTAGTTGTATGTGCGCTACCCCAACCTCCAGGTCCATCAACCGATCGAACTTGGACAAACTTCACACTGAGCTGAACTGAACTGAGTTGAGGCTTGCCCATGGGAAAAGCTGATGATATACCTAGATACCTTGCCTTACTCTACCCTACCCGAAACCATACCATTATTATCTACCTTGTTGGTCAGATAGTTTTGTGGAGAGAATATGTTTTGCTGTAGCATTAAAAATAAAGTACAAAAAAAAAAAAAAGACTAAGAGAAAAACAAAAATGAAAAATAGTTTTGACGACTGTTTATTTGTTTAGGCTTAGATGTTTTTGTTAGATGTTTTTGCCGGGTGGTAATTTCAGGTAATTTACTTATCTTTTCAACTTTAAATGTGTTTAAAAAAAAAGTTCAGTCAGGTTGTTTGGGATGAATATGAATAATGATGGACACAAAATGTTTTTGTAACTACTTAAATTTTTGTATCCTAGCAGCAATCAGGTGGGAAGGTAATATTTTATTAAAATATGTGAAAATGGATAAAAGGTGAAATATGTTATATGGTATAATGTTTTTTTTTTTAAAGCTTTGAAAATGAGACAAAATTTCTGGCTTTTCCAAATTGGATGATTTCATTTTTATGAAAAAAAAAAAATCATGGATGACTTAGGTGTTTGGGCCTCAATCAATTAATTTTTTTGGACCAAAAATAACGGTATTTGTCATAATTAGGATTTTGGAAAAACTTAACTTTTTCAAAAACGGCTCCAACGATTTTGTTAAAAAAAATTCATACAGTCTAGGGAACATTTTTTTTCGAAAATCATTTTACTAACGGTAGGTACCTGCCATGGAACGATGGAACCGTTTTTTTTTTTTTAAATCAAGTTTTCTTCAAAACTACTTATTCGATTTCAGCGACATTTTTATTTACAAAAGCACTTATATAATTTAAATATACATATATCCTAAGCCAAAAATAAAAAATAATAATAAGCTATAATTTGAAAAATGTATATGGGATGTATACACCTCCTGACGTGATACGGCAAAATAGAGTTCGGATTCGGTTTTAGCAACCCAAAAACTATATGAAAACCTAGACGCAACCCCAGATAAGAAATTTTGTTTTTTTTGGGTTTGAAATTTTTTTGAGGATATCTCAGAAACCTGACGTGATAGGGCAAAATTGACTTCGAATCTGGATTCAGCGATCCAAAAACTATATGATTAACATATTCGCACATCCAGATCAGAGAAAAAATTTTTTGTTTTCGTGAAATTTTATGAGGTTATCTCGAAAACCTGACGTGATGGGGCAAAACGGACTCCGGATTCGGTTTTAGCGACCCAAAAACTATATGAAAAACTTAGTCACAACCCCAGGTCAGAACTTTTATTTTTTTTGTGTGGCTGTGTTATCAAAAGAAAATTCGAAAAAAGAGTCAAGCCTCTTGAGGCTTCATGTAATATCTAACTTTGACAGTTCCTTTACCAAGTTTTCACTTTTAGACGTTTACATTTTTGCATAAGAGGCACTAATATTTTATCGCCGCATGGCAAAGCGTTTTTCTTATGAAGTTCAGGGAAAACTAACAAAAACGTCTTTTTTGTTCCTTATCTAAAATAACCTAAAAAGTGATAAAAAGGGAAATTTACAAAATTAAATTTTTTTTATTTCTTTCTAGCGCTATTTGTTTTTGTTTATTAAAGCAAAAAATAAGCTTTCTGCATCATTATTTTTGATTTTAAGGTAAGAAAAACTGTCAAAAATGAGTTTGAAAATTTTGTAAAAAAGTGTTAAGGTATAACTACAACGGCCACTTTTTGCAAAAAGTCAAAAAGTGAACATTTTCAAACTCATTTTGTGACAGTTTTTCCCATCACAAAATTGAAAATATTGATGCAGAAAGCTTATTTTTTGGTTTAAAAAACAATTTTTGTAGTTTTTTCCAAAAAAAAATAGCGCTAGAAAGAAATAAAAATTTTTTACTTTTGTAAATTTCCCACTTTTTCTATTTTTTTAGGCCATTGTGGTTATACCTTTAACAAATTGTTTTTATACAAAAAAAAAAAATATGGTTTCCGCATTTTTTGTTTTAATTTTCTAGCCCGAAAAACCATACAAAAATGCTTTTGAAAATTTTCACTTTTCTACTTTTTCACTTTTTGAGCCAATGTAGTTAAAAGCCACTTTATGCAAAAAGTCAATAAGTCAACATTTTCAAACTCATTTTGGGATAGTTTTTTCGACCAAAAAATTAAAAATAATGATGCAAAAAGCTTATTTTTTGGTTTGAAAAACAATTTTTGTAATTTTTTTCCAAAAACAAATGGAGCTTGAAAGAAATATATTTTTTTTACTTTTGTAAATTTCCAACTTTTTCACTTTTTAGGTCATTGTAGTTAAGCCTTAAGGCTTTAAAAGCATAACTACAACGGCAACTTTTTGCAAAAAGTCAAAAAGTGATAGATTTCAAACTCATTTTATGACAGTTTTTACGACGACAAAATAAAAAATAATGATGCAAAAAGCTTATTTTTTGGTTTCAAAAAAAATTTTTGGTAGTTTTTTCCAAAAATGTTTACAAAAACAAATATTGCTAGAAAGAAATAAAAAAAAATTTAATTTTGTAAATTTCCCACTTTTTCACTTTTTAGGTCATTGTAGTTATGGCTTTAACATAAAAAAAAACGTTGTTGTCCGACGCAGTTGGTGTGGTAAAGCCTTAAGAATTGATTTGTTTGATTAAAAAATGTCGATTCTCACCACATAGTACCACGGATTATATTTTTAGTACTGTATACTGTAAAGATCAACACCTGAACGCACCTTTAATAAATGTGAACCTATCTTTAATCATTAATAAGTATCTGAACGCATTCATTAAAATTTTCCTGGAGAAATTTACACGGATTTACACACACACTTGGAAGATTTGACATTTCTCAAACGTCAAGCTGAAAGATTTCTTCGTGTTGTTAATTTAGAACATTAACTTCAAATAAAGAGTAAATTCTAATTGAATATCTTTTTTTTATTGCGGAAAAATATAAAATAAATTAAAAAAAAAAAAAAAAACATTTTGCGATCATAATATATTTTTTCCTGGCATAGTTATTGTGAAAAAGTCAAATTACTGTGACTTTTCTTCCCGTGATTGTCTTCAGGATATTTTTTCTCTGTAAAACGACAGCATACGGTCAAAATAATTAACCTTCTACTTCATCTTCACTCAGATCTTAATAATATCTGCAATTTCCTATTGATTTTGATTTAATTGAATTTATATTACCGAAGAAAATAAACAAAATTATTGATCAAAGGAATCTCTGGTTTTATTTTGCAGAAGTTGTTTTGATTTCAGATTGACGTACGTGTAAAAATTGTTGTCAAAGGACACACACACAATCGCAAAAAGAACTCGGTCTGTTTTCATGTACCTTTTTAACACCAAAAATTCGATTTTTTTGAGGCGATTCTAAAAATTGAAAGGAATTCGACATTAAACTTCTATAAGCTAAATGAAAAAAAAAAATTAAGTGTGAATGACAAATTTGAGTGAAGTTGGTGGAGGTTGAATGATTGACGGATGGAATTTGAACGAATGGAACATGAAACAGGTTGAATTGAATTGAAATGCAAGGTGCAAACACAATGCCCTTAAGGCGATTACACTTTGCATTTTCTTTTTCGATACTTTTTTACGTAGTTGAGCGTAGTTAAAACGTAGTTCAACAATATCTAAATCAGGTTTAAAATATATCAAAAAGTAGGTATATTATATATTCCTGTATAAAAAGTGTATAGTTAATCGCAAGAAAACAACAACAAATACTATAAAAATAAAGAAACTATTTTGGTATAATTGTGTTCAAAATTGTTGCAAATAAAAAAAAAAAAATAAAGAAATTGGCACTCGAATTTCGAGGGCTGGGTCGGGTCGGCTAGTTTTAATAAAAAGACTTACAAAAAACAAAATTTCATTATTATTATTATATTATTTTTAACATAATAAATCTTCCAATACATGCAAAAAAAAAAGTATCAAATTCGAGAAGTCGGTTTTAGGTGGCGCACTTGAGAAAATTTGACTCATGATAAAATTTTTATAAAACGTTGTTAGTAAAATAAGGAGACAAATCGCCAGTCAACTGCTTATGTTTCTTTAAGCATTCATATAGCTGGGGGCAGTTTTTTTTTCGGATCCAACGTTCCTTTATCGGTGTACTTTGTTGAAAAAAAGGTCTTCTGCATTGCAAGTAGAAAGATATTTTTTTTTTACCAAAATTTGATCAAGCTAAAAAATTCATAGGTACAAGACAATCCACCATCATTTCCAATCAGTTAACAACAAAAGGATCAAGGACCCTTTTTATTCCAGTTTGTGTTCCACATTATTCCTATATAACTAGTTGAAATAAGTATTTTACTTAATTCTCATTTTATAACTTTCTCGCGATTTTCTATTCGAAAAAAAAAAAGATTAAAAATAAACTAAAAGAAAACCTATAAACTGTTGAGAGTGCAGAAATCATCTACGGGACAGAACGGTACGGATGCTGGGATATAATGTTGATGTTGAGGCAGAAGGCAGAGCTCTATGTTTAAGCCACTGCGCAAATAGTGTGTCGTGTGTATAGGTGCTTGTCTCTCCTGCCTAAGAAGCGGCTTATATATGCTTAGCAAGCATCTTTATGCATTTGTCCGTTTCTGGCCATCTATCTACTATAGAGCTTGACTGTGGCTGGCTGTAGGCTAGTCAACTGCCTTGCTAGCTCATGTAAAGCGTCAATAGACAAATCGAGCATTCAGATTTACGCGATTTATGTACGCAAAATGCTTTGCTAGTGTATGGCTCTTTGGTGTGTCTTGTGTGGATGACTATTTGCTTTTGTTTCTCCGTATCCGTATCCACCTTTTATTTTGTTGTTGTTGTTGTTGTTTTTTTTTTTTGTTCGACTATTCCTTTACTCTTGTGGATAAGTTGGTTTAGTTTGCGCATTTCCATCTATTTTTATGTAGAAAAAAAAAGATTTTTTTTTATTTTGATATAATTGCCTCTTTGCGCCGCTCGCTATGCTGAACGTACTTATTCGTATTCATCAGCATCAAAAAGAAAAGATACTTACATGGCGACCTCTATAGCGCCTTGTTTTCATTTGTATCTTTGTATCTATCTATAAAATAGATACACATAGTTTCAATAATATTATAATAATGTGCTTCTTTTTCTTCTTCTTCTTCTTCTGCACTTTTTTTTTTGATGTTGTTGTTTTTTTTTTCTGCTTCGTTGTCCGTCGTTTGGGTGCTTCTTGGATCAGGTTGGTTAATGCTTTTTTTTTTTGTCTTGTGTGCTTTCTTTTTTTTTTGTATTATATTCTGTGCTTATAGGATGCTTGTTTGTATCTCTATGCCTTTGATTGAATTATATTTTTAGCGCAATTTATGTTTGTACATAAAGTCATATCGGTATGTAGGCATTGTACATCTATACAAACAAATTTGTACCTACTTAAGCAATAAAAACAAATAGATACAAAAAAAAAAAAAAAAAACATGCAAAGTTCATAATGTTGAAATAATAAGTAAGAAGGTAAATAAACTGATGATTTTGTTTAAGATTAAAATGAATCAAACGTGAAAATCATAACGTACATACACTGAGGGAAAAGCCACCATAAAACAACTTAAAATCAATGAAAACCACATTGATTTAACTATTATTCGGAATGATTTTGCGTTGATGATGAACATTTTAAAATCAACGTGGAAAAATGGTTAATTTTTGATAGTTTCGTATCTTAAAGTCACATAAATCAAAGTAGTTCATCTTTGAAACAACGACGTTTCAACTTCAATTTATATTTTCCCTCAGTGTAAAGTTAAGTTAACCAAAAAAATGGTTTAGTTGAGAATAAAATATTCTGCTGATATAAGCTTTGGATTAAATTGGCATAAGTTCAAAAATAGAAAAAAATAATTTTTCTTTCGTATTGCGAAGCTTATTTTTATGGGTTTTTTTTTTTTTTTGTTGCTTACCTATAAAAAATATCTGTCTTTACATTTTGCATAAAATCAAAAACTTAGTAAAAACAAAAACGCTAAATTAGACAAGTAGTGCCAATCCGATTTTCAGAGGCCAAAAGTTGAAAAAATTATAAGCAGCATAAGGGTGGTGGGAAAATTTAGGATAAATAGTATATTAAAGGGGAAAAATAAATAGCCCACAAACAAATTGGGGGAAAGGATGTGGGTGGGCGAAAAAGTGGGGTGGGTGTGAAAAATCGTGTTTTTTTTTTACAATTTCTGTCAAAAGTAGACCTCCTATCGAAAAAAGTTAAATGCAAAAAGTTGAGATAGTAAAAGTGTCTACAACTTTTACTGAAACCATTTTTGTATATAACCTCAAAAATGCAAAAATACAATTTTTTGATTTTCAATTTAAAAGTTAAAATTTTTGATTTTTGAAAAGTTTGGAATGCAGTTATTTAGATTAAAATCTTTTATTTAAGATTGTGTTAAAAATATTGAGAAAAATCTAACAAAACAAAAAAACGATTTTTAAGATCGATTTTCCGCAAATGGAAGTAATATTGGCGAGAAATAATTTTCCATAGAAACCAAATTATACTTTTGTAATGTCCTTTGACCTTCTTAATTTGAATCTAGTATTAGAATAGCTCTAAAGTGCAAAGTTTTTGAGATATTGAGTTTTGAACGTCCAAAACACTATTTTTGTGATGTATTGGCATGGTAATATCTCAAAAACGTTAGGTGACAGAATTTTTCTGCGCACAAAAAACCATTAGAAAAATATATTTTGATTTCTATAAAAGAAACTTTTTTACTAGTGAAATCGAACAGGGCAGAAAAAATTCAATTTCGCTAGTCAAAAAGTTTTGGCACTGGTCTAAATCGTTAAGGCATTTTTAAAAAACCTGTGCAATACCCCGAAATAGTTAGGAAAATGATATTAAAAAAGCCCATCCATAGTGTTTTAGCAAATTTAATAAGTGTGCCAACTGCAATAAGTACAGACAAAATACATAACATAATGACAGAGTTAAAAGAAGAATTCACTTCTATAGTAGTTTAATACTTGAATAAAAATTTCATTTTTTTCTAATACTCCTTAGCTGTTAATTCTGCAATCTAGTCTTAAATTGAATTATTTGCATTTTGCATGTTATTATTTTTAAAAGTAGAGAACATATTTTTTTTTATAAAGTAGGTAGAAAAACGTGTACGTTCACTGTGGCGTATGAGTAACATTTTTTTTTTTTTTACAAATTTTAGACTTTCATAAGTAGTTTATTTACATGATTTAATTTCTTTTGTGAAAAATGGGCTTTAGAAGACCTTTATTTAAAAAGTTCAGGGAAAGTGTACTTCATTTTTATGGTATCAAATTATTTTCAATGTATTCAATCACAGGTAATATTGAACATAGAATCAAAAAATCAATTTCACTCGATTTTGAATTTCAACTTAACTTCACTAGATGTTTGTTACATTTGTTAAAACTTTTTTGTCCAATCAAGTTGTGTGTGTACTTTTCAAAATCTTTACTAATATTAATATCACCTTAAAAAATGTAATCCAATTAATGTTAAGTCCATATGTAGGTATACAAATGTGTACAGATCATAATTATTTATTTTTAAACAAATAAATCAAATAGAATTAATTGCATTCAAGTATGCACCGTATTCTATAAAAAGTTATAGTGTAATTGAGTTATTAAGAATTCAATTCCAATCCTTTGAATAACCTTACAAAATCTATTGAAATGTCCATAACGTCTAAAAATTATCATTAAAACAAAATTATCTCTCAGCAATGACAATAACAACTCTATTCTAGATACTCATATAAGAAAACCTTTAAAATCAACAACACATTAAAAAAAAAAGCAAAAACACAATTTTTCTATTTACTATTTCAATTGCGCAAGCAAAACGAACTTTACTACCTTCAAAAAAGATAATAAAAATATCTACAATATCATAGCCCTTAAAAGCGACAAAACGTAGGTATACAGAATCTCCAATCTCCATACTTATAACTTAAATTTAATTTGCTTGGAAAAAAATCTTCTTTTATATATCTCATAACAAATAATATAAACAAATGAAAATAAAAACTGGAAAAAAAAATCAGAAATTAACTCTCCTTCAAAAATATTTTAACAAAAACATACAATTATCATCACAACCTACTCTATAACAAAAATTGAATAAAAAAAAAAACACTAAACAAAAAACAACAAAAAAAAAAACATACACCGCAGTCCGTCCATTTAAAGAAATCATATAAACATTACATTCCAACGCTGCCACAGCCGCCACCACTCGCTTCGCTTGCTCGCGCAACTTATACCTAGCTCCTCGCCGCCACCGACCGCTCACCGTTCACCGGCTGCTGTGCTGCCGCCGTCACTTCAATTTAATTCCAATATATTGAGTATTTTTTCTAAAAACGGAACAGCATCACACAAACGTATCTACCTACTTAAAACTATACACACAACAAGTTTTTTTCTACAATTATCCCTCGCTATTACGTATGAATTTATAAATATAGCTCATCCGTGCTGAAAACATAATAAACCAGCAAATCATTTCGTTCACGTTTGTTCATACCTATCTTGGCGTCGTTGTTGTTTTTTGTTGTTGTTGTTGCCGTTGTCGTCGCCGACGTAGTTGTCTCACGCGTACGCAAAAATTTTTTTTAGCTAGATACAACGACGAGTATAGATACTTTTCTGTCCCATCCCTTCCCATAACTTTGTTGTACTCACTATCACCCTCCCACACACTCTCAACCGCCACCACCATCGTTGTAACCTCCGTCATCATTGTGTTAGCCACTGACAACTAACAATTGTGGCAAAAACAACCATGCAGTTGGCCAAAACCCACCAAGTCAGTCAAAATCAATCGTTTTAGGTAAATATCTAAGCGTCCAAAAAAACAAAAAAAAACTGCCGCAAAAGTATCTATCTGCGAACAGAAATCAAAATGCAAGAAAAACAAAAAAAATCCACCATCATATCAGTCTAATAAGCCAACCAACCCTCCCACGTTCTCCTGCTTTGCTATATAAGTCCTCACTCCGACCGATCGCAACACTCTTCAAACATCAAATTCTCGAAAAGCCCCATATGCACACACAATCAGACCCGGCTAAGTGACTTTGCATTAAAACTGCGAATACGGCCGACCGATTGAACGCTCGGTTACTTGGCTAAATAAACTTTTTAAATATACAATAATTGCAGCGCGTCTTAACTCTGCACCCCACCGTCATTATATCTCAGCAATAAACCCCCCTCTTCTTTCCCCCTCGTTTCACCTCATCTTACCAATTAAAAAATAAAAAAAAAACCGACCTCTTTGTCTTTAATAAATTATCATGTCATTACATTTGTATTAGTTCGACTTTTCGGATCAGAGTGTGACACTCAAACTAGCCGAGTGTACAACCGCATAATTCCATACATGAAAATCACAACACACAATCACTGAAAAAAAAAAACAGAAACAAAGATACAAAGATACACAATATCGGCAGCGGGACAAGCTCTGTGCCGGGAGCGTGTCTTTTGCTAGAGCTACCAACAAAATTGTTTTTTTTTTTCTTGTTTCTTTTCTAAAACGATAAGAAAAACAAAAGCAAAACAAAACGAAACGAAATCATCAAAAAAATCAAATAAAGCAGATGAAGATGAAAAAACGTGTAAAACAGAAAGAATGAGAGAGAAGAAGGAGAGGAGAAAATAAAGAAAAAAAAAAATAGTAAATAAATTATAAGAGAACAACATTATCGAATTGAAAACCAAAGCAAAGCAGACAAAATTATATCAAAATAAAGAGAAAATATCAACACAAAAAGGAAAACAAAAAAACAATATTCACACACAACAGACAGAGTTCATACATATATAATACAATTAAATGTACACGCTCTGAGGCTAAGCTGTGAGATGCCAAACGAAGCGATGATAGTGCGCGTAAATGAAATAAATACGTGTATCTATCGGATACCTACAATTGAAACGAAAATCCAATAAAACAACAACAACTACTACTTTACTGGTTATATATCTTTGCATTCGAATCTGAAATTGGAGGATGTGAGGGTGGAGATGAAGATGAAAATGAATATAGTTAATAGTTGATATGAAAAATACAGTGTTGCCAATAGCATTGAAAAGTATGAAAAAAATAAAGTTATTTAATTTTACATTATTTTTTGGATTGCTTATATGCTTGTCCAGATGCAGTTGTTATGATTAGATAATTAAAAATATAATAACTTTCTTAAGAAGTAAATTATTGTTTTTGCCATTGATAGACACCAATATCTTTTTTACAAAATCATTTTGAGTAAAACGAAAAAAAAAAAAAGTTACGCATACACCACAGTGACCCGATGGAATTTTTATTTCCTCCACAACTTCTTTATTTTTTTAATTTTTTTAGTTCAAATCAAAACAGTCTAATAACTAAGAAAAGTCAAAACACTTCAATTTATTGATTTATTGTACGAAAGGATTAAGATAATAAATTAAAAAAATAATAATCGTAATCAACATAAAATATTTATTTTGATATAATTCAAAAAACAAACAAAAATATACATACTTTTAACTAAATAAATCATTTTTGGATTAAAAAAAAATAAAATAAAAAATAGCACGTATACGTCACAGTGATCCGTTTTATTGTTTAATTTACTTAAATAGTAAGTTTTGGAGGCCTTTAGATTAATTCAAAATAAACATTGTGGTTACTTATATGAGGAAGGATAAGGATAGCATGAATCAATAGACTGTAAAAGTCTAATTTTTAATAATACTATATACATATACATGCATATTATGCATGTTCGTAATGGGATGGTTAACAATCTGTGAAAAGTACTAAAGTTCACTTTTTCCGCTAGCCCCGTATAAGGGGTTAAAGGTTACAAATTTTCATTTTGTGTTCATTTTTGTACCTTCAGAATTACATAATTCCTCAATTTCAAGGTATTAAAACTGAGTTTTTAAAATTCATGAAAGTCCCAGATTTTTAACTCAAACCAATCAATATCAATCGTTGGGAAGGTCTAAATGTCTACTTTGTGGAACAGCCGGTTAAAAAAAAATCGGGTAAAAAATGAAAAATCAAGAATTTTACATGAACTGAAGGTTAACAAAAACGTTGCATAATAAGTTTCGATTGACTTTCAGAAAGTTATTGTATCGAATCGTTACTATGAAATTATAAGCATTACCAAACAGATTTTACTTTAATGCAATTAAAATTTTAATTAATTCACCCAGTGGTTTGTAAACACTGTTTTTGTCTAGTTTGAAAAAATAGTCTACAAGTAAAAGTTTGTTTTAAAAATTTTATTTAAAAAAATGCATTTAATTACCTAATTATTTTTGTTATATTTTTCATTTTTACTTACGCTATAGGTACTATAGGGCAAATTAAGGATTCGTTAAAAATCCGAACTACAGATAACAAATTTACATGACATTACGATAATGGAGAATGCCAAAAAAGTCGGGTCCGGCAATTCTGTCTGTCTGTCTGTCTGTACCTCGAGCTACAGCGATTTTCTTCAGACTTTGTAGTTAACAGTTTTGGGTGATTCCCTACAGGACAAATTGAAATTTTGTTTTTAGTACCAAAACTAACTGTACTTGTCATGTAACGGAAATAGAAATTTTTTTCAAAAAGGGCTCTACCGACTTTGATTAAAATTTTTGTGTGTATAGTGTAACAAATAAGAGCTTCCTTTGGAAATAAAAAAAATTTTTTGATTTGATTTATGAATTTATCGTAACGATGAAGCAGATTCTGACCAAAATTATTATCTACATTAAAAGTTTTAAAATTTTTCAAAAAAAAAAAAAAAAAAAACATTTTTGGATTTTTAAAAAAATATTTCAACATTTTTTTTTTAACGTAAATTTTTTGAAAACGGATTAATGAGTTTTATCCAAATTTTGGTTTTATGTGTTGAATAATACCTATTTTCTTAAAAATTGCCTAGGTACCAACTTTCTTTTTTCTTGAAAAATGTTAGAAAATTGGTATACATATGTATATAAAAAATTATTAAAAAAAAAAAAAAACGGCTCTAACGATTTTATTTTTTTTTTTCTAAAAATTCCTTTTTATACAAGAAATCAAATTGCATACTTGGTTTTGTGAAAAAGATCATTTAAAACGGTGTTTAATTACCTAATTACAAAAACAGATTTAATTTTTTTTTACACTATTATATGAAATCACTTAAGAATAGAAAATTTTAAAATTTCCATAATTTTGTTCAGTAAAAAATATTAAAATTACTTTTACCATAAGAGAAAGTACGTGTTACTCCAGTTGTGCATTTTATTTCTTATTGTTTTATTTTCATTTTTGAACTTGAAAAAGTTTCGTTTATTGTTCAGAAATTACAATTTTTGGTCTGATTTCGATTTACTTGTAGGTCCAATTTTTAACTTAATTTTAAAAATACCAAATAATAAAATATTCTACATAGAAGAAATTTGCTGGGCTTTTTTTTTAAATAAATATGCTCAGTCTCTCTTTAATCCATTGACTCCAAGCTAAATTTATACGAGAATTAAGTTTTGATCTCATGTTATTTTTTGATAAAAGAAATCTCAATAAGAATCTATTATAATATTTAAGCTTCTTACCTTCTTAAGTATGTCACAAACAAGACATTATTCTATTTTCTCATTTAAGGTGTTACTTGATTGTCCTCCAATCTTTAATAAGCTAATAACGTAAAGGCTAGAAAATGATTTATAAAATGAAATAAAAAAAAAAAAATGCAATAATTGTTCTATGCCAAAAGTAAAATTTCAATCCCATTAATTTTTTTGTTCTATTTTTTTTTTCAAATAGTTTTGTGCATGAATAGTAAAATAAAAATAAACACGGCAACACTATTTTCAATAACTTTATTGAATTCCACATTATTTCTTACATATTACACAAATCTTAGTAAAACAATCGCATTACAAATATTTATGGCACTTACCAAACCATATGCGTGTGCCTGTGTACTGATCGAAAATTATAAAAAAAATTATATGTATGCTTATAGCATCAAAATAAATAAAATCTCATAAAAAAAAAGAGGAGAAAAATAAAATCCAAAGAGAATATAAGCAATCGAGCAATAAAGATGAACCAATTCCATCAGCAAGAGAAAGAAAATATCCAAGAAACTATACAGAAGAAACATTAAAAAGAAAATAAGAAAACAAAAAAATAATAATAATGTATTATTCACCACACTTACTTCACATGCTTATGTTTCACCTATAAAACTAAATATTCAAACACCATGCTCTTCTCCGGACCAAGATGAGACAACGACGGCAACAGAGGGAACGGTCATTGCTACACAGCAGCATGAGAGCAGATGAAATCAACCGAACAGCGACCGTTTGTGTGCACACGTACATACCGTTTGACCAAATGTCTACTCTGCACCCCCATTCCCATCCCCCATATCGCCATCTAAACCTTCATCTTCCATGCAAAACCCCCCCCGAAAAATCATCATCATAATCATCATCCGTTTATACCAACAACAATTCGTCGCGCAAATCGTTTGTTTCAGGTGGATGTGAGGTGGTGTGTCGTTTATGTTCATATACATTGCTCCCTTCATCGGACTGTTGATGGGGTCCCTTTACCCCCTTTACCCCCATCATAACAACCAACGACAGAAAACGATCCGAGAAACATAGTCCGCAAATCGAAGCTGATTATTCGAAAATTATTCACATCGAACATAAATCATTCTCTTTTGCGCTGGCACTTCAACACACAGCATACACCGTCAACTGGCAGCGCAGCGGCACCAGGGATAGAGGGCATATCGGCATATGGGAGGCGAAACCGAGAAAGATTTAGCAGCTCGGCGGCGGTGGTGGTAGTGAATAGAAGGTATGGGGATGAGATGGCGGTAGCGCTACGCTAGGGAATATGGTGGCAACAATATACAAGGTTTCACCATTGCATCGCCTTGCGGTAGTGAGAGGATTGACCAACTAGGACTGCATCGACTTTGGTTGGCATCAGCTTTTGGTATTAGTTAGTAGAAGCAACAGCAGGAGCAGTTGTGTAGTGTCATAGCGCGCAGGAAAGGCTATACGGAGAAATTAATAAATAAAATTATTTTTGCAGAACTGCATTGTCTCAGAGTTGCCAGATTGAAATATGAGTGGTTCCTTTGATTTTATTAAAAAGTGTATTATCCATCACTATAAGGTTGAAAATACGTGATAAAAATTTACAGTAAGAAGAAGAATTGGTATAAATTTTAAATACAATGTTGCAAACTTCAAGTTAATTTTTTTTTAATTTTTACTGACTACAAAAAAAATCTTAGGTTTCAAATTTCAAGATTTTTTTGTATTTCAATATGATATCTGTCAATTTTTCTTTTATTATCATTTTTGTTATCACTTATTCCGACAGTCTTCCGAGAAAGTTGGTATATCTCGTTTATTTTGAAGATTCATTCTACTCTACGATTTAAACATATATCAATTTCAGTAAAATACAATTTTCTCAAAAACGACTCCTAAGATTTTGTCAAAAAACACAAATAGGTACTAGTTTTTGAACAAGGTGTATATTTTTATGAAAAAAAAAAAATGTTTCGAAAATCATTTCATTACAAACGGTTCTATTAAATTAATTAATTTTCCCAAATGACTTATTCGATAAGTCATTTGGAAAAGTTAATGAATTTAATAGAACAACGAAATTTTTCAAACAAAAACATTTTTATAACTGAAAAGTAAATCATAATTCAAATTTTGAAAAAATTAATTTGTGTTTTTAAAAACCATTAAAAATATTTTTTTTTTTTTGAAAAATTACATCTTTGAGAATTTTGTTCAAATTTTAGATTGATTTGTGTTGATCAATTTGAACTTTAATATGGACGACAATTTTTATATTTATAAAGTTTTATAAGCTGAATAAACTTTATTCAAGAAAAAAATCCTGTGGGAGTAGAGTCTATTTCCCTACTTTTAGGTGAGGGGGGCAATTTTCTCAAAATTTTACAACAAACTAATATTTTAGTAAACTTGTACTCGTGTATACCAATAGTCTGAACTAAAATCAACAAAATTTTAAATTAATGTTAAATAAAGATCATAAAAAACCCTAAAGAAGTCGTGAGTAGCGACGAAACGTTAAGATGAAATAAAGTTTTTTTATTTGCATCTAAAATCAATTGAAAAAAATAGCCTGCACTACCAAATATAAATCTATTCATTAAAAAATTGGTCACATAAAACATACATATAAAATTGATTAAAAGTAAATAAATTATTTATAGTGTCAAAATAGAATTTCAATGCTTTCGAGTCTATGGAAAAGTTTTGTTCCAAAGTTGTTTAAAAATCTACGACAAAATTTGTAACCTTTTTCAAGTTATTAAGATTTGAAAACTTATACAGGGTGTCCGGTAAAAAATGGATAAGCCTGAAATGAATGATAGCTACATTTATGACAGTTCTAAAACCAAAAAGAAAAACTTGGGTACTAAATTCATAAAAAAAATGTATTCTTCAAAAAATAAAAATTTTCCATTTGAAACAGAGTTCCAACCAATTAAATAAATATTAATTTTGAAAATAATCAGAAACTACATATCGACGGTTAAACTTCATAACCTCATAAGTCGAAAAATTCGAAAAAAATAATATTAATGCAAACAATTCAGAAAATTCAGAGCTATCTTTTGGTATATTCAGTTCAACAATGTTGTTTTGAACATTTTTCAGGAATGACGAAATTCAAAAGCTCGTATTGATATATCCCATACAAAAACAAGAAACACAACATATTGTTTTTTGATTTCTGAAAAACTTGCAAAAACGACTTACGAGGTTATGAAGTTTAACCGTCGATATGTATAAAGGTTTATTTAAAAAACTATTAAACTTTATTAAAATATTTTGTGCAATAAACAATTTAAAAAAAAGTTGATATATCATTTTGTAGAATTAAATCATCAACATCAATATAAAAAAAAAAAAAAAAAAAAAATACAGAGAATAGAAGTCACTTACCATTTTTCGAAAAACTGAATTAATAAAAATAAAACTCTTGGTACAGCAAAAATAAATCTTTTAAAATTTCGTGCCACAAAAATTATTTTTAATTTTTTTTTAAGTGTTTTTAGACAAAACTAATTTCATCGAATCATGTGCAATATGCTTAGACTATTTTTTTGAATGATACTGTTTGTTATTTTTGACAGAGTATGAACATTTTTTAAAAAGGCAAACAAAAAACGAGTTTTTGTTTTAAAATTGTATTTTCAATACTAATTTATTTATGGGTTTATATGGGACACGAATTATATTTAACGAAATTATGGGTCCAGGGGAAAAACGGCACATGTCCACTTTTTGTCAAAAATAAACTAATGATGAGGTCTTGTAGTATTTATTGAGCACTTTCTGATCCTTTCTTTTATAAAACAAATTTAAGCCTTGCTGAAAAAATATATACATAAATTGTGAGCTTTTAGTACCAAGTTGTGTGGAGTTGCGTTTTTCTCGAAATGAGTTGGAATGGACTTGTGCTGTATCTGCAATATTTAATGTTTAAAAAAGGTGTAAATAAACCTATAGCTTGATTTTAATCCATTTACTTCAATAGGTTAGAGAGTTAGCAGTCTTCGTACGAATAAAGATTCAATAACTATAAGGGAGCGGAAAAGTATCAGTTTTGTTGTAACCAAAGCAATTTGTTGAAAATACTACGTTGACACAAATTCTGGAAAGAAATTACTAAACCTTATGTATTTGTATGTCCTGTGCTCTGATTTTTTGAAGATGGAAACATAAAAAAACTTGTAAAATCCGTATAACACTATAGACGCGTTTAATTGATTTTTTTTTTTTGTTTCAGCTTAATATCTAACACGGTTTTCTGAGATATTATTTCACAACTTTGAAAAAATGATTAACGATATTGGCAATTTGTTTTGTTGTTATGTCGCTGAGAAAAACCATCTTCATTTGTTAGAAGCAGTTTTTAGCTGCCATAAACCACCATTTTTGCTAAGGGCAATAAATCTTTCCTAAAGCAAACCTCAAAGTAAAATGAATTAAGAAGTATAGAAAAAAAAAGAAGTAATTGAGTTTACTACCCAGCAAAAGGCATGTTTGTTTTAAAAAATATATAAAAACATCAACTACCTTTTCGCTGTTGAACAATATTGTTTTTTCCTCCCTTACATACTAGAGAAGATCTGACCAACAAAATGTATAGATAGATAGATGTTAATATGAACCTTCTCTAGATAATTAACTTTACAGTTGAAAACTTAAATCTAATTAAAACTACACCGAAGGCAGAAGATACACACCTATAGTATTGATACTTATACTTATAAATGTATACTAATCAGGGTCGTTGTTGTGTCGTTTCTATTCGTTTGCCTGCCATCACCCATCATATACAACCAACCACTACCACCACACATATTATCATCATCATCCTCGATACTTGGGTAAACAATCAATAATCAAAAGATAGATTCCAAAGTACCTATGTATCTCGAAATCAGAAGCAAAAAAAAAAAAAATAAAAGATATACCTAACCTCTCTTAGTTAAGCACACTGCCCACCCATCATCTCCGCCTCCAGAAGCTTTCCTTCTTCCCTCTGCATTAATATTGAATTATTTATCCAAAAATATTCCTCCTGCTCTAGATATTGTACCTCAAGATTGACTCTTGTTGCCACACCGCGTATAAAAACGAATTGTATGTATTTATTTTCACGGCACATTTTTTGATGAGAAAAAATAAAATAAAATTCAAAAAAAAAAAAAAAAAATACTTATTTTTGGTAGGAAAATTCGAAATCTATTTTCGTAGAGCATTTTCATTGAATGTACATTCAAACCAACAATAACAGATACAAATTAGGGAGTATCTCATCTGCTCCTTAGCGTGCAAAGATTGTGTATTTTTTTCTTTTCTTTTCTTTTCTATTTTTTTTTTTTTTGTATTTTATTTTGTATGAAAAATCTTGGAAAATAAATTAAGATTCTTGCTGTTTCTTCTTCTCTTGGTTGGTGCTGCTGTGCTTTGCTTTTGCTGTGATGTTGGCTTTTTAACAATATTCCCCTGGAACCAAGCAGCCAGTAGCACCACCAGCGCTAGCACTATAGCACACCTCTCACCGACTTCTTAGATATTTTTTTTTTTTTTCATTTTCTTACTGACTTTGTTGTGTTGTGTATATATGATGAGGAAAATGAGGGAAATCGAATAGTGAAAAGCGTACAACAACAACAACAAAAACGGCAATAACAAAAAAAGAAAGGCACACTAAAAATCGTTTCTTTTAGGAAAAATGAAATGAAATGAAAGTATCTTTGGCAGATCATCGTATTTATGGGCGAAAGAGGAAAAAAACAAACAAACACACACACACTCTGTTGTGCATGGGCTTTGCAATGAGCCAAGTGAAAAATCATAATTTATCATTTAAATATACGGAAAATTGAGATGAAAAGCTAAATTACAGTATGTGCAACAAATATTGACAAAATTTTCATTTTGGATCAGTCCTAAATATCTAGTATAAAGCTTTAAGTCTAAGTTCTAATCCACCCATACTTAAACTTTTGGACTCATAAAGACCTTTTAGTCATGGTACCTAAGTGCGGGTCGTAAGTACGTCAGAGTAAGAAGTCCTCAAACTCTTTTACTGCCAAAGATGTGATTCCACATAGAAATGAATAAGAACCTTTTATTTTTTTAAGAATTAAATAATTGGAAACACGACAAGTTATATGGATAAACATAATAATCAAAAAACTTCCTTTAGAAGTTGCGCGGTGAGAACTTTGCAACTTCCAAAAATAAGAGTTAGGTAACTAAAGAGGATCGGTTCACCTCCCATCGAGTATGAAAATTCAAATTGACTTGTAAAATGTGTAAGACAGCTTCTCAAATTTAAGCACTTATTTCACTGCGGAATTTAGGAACTATGTATATACAGGGTGTCCCACAGTCACCGCCTCAAATGACAACCATGGATTCCTGAAGTCATTTTAAGTCGAAAAACTTAAGTGGCAATTTTCTCGTTTTCGTCCCGTTTTCGAGTTATGACTGTTTTTATGATTTTTGCTCCCTTGTCCTTTAACTGGTCTTATCTTTGCCATAAACTATGTACGTATTATTCGAAGATTTTTTTTTACAACAAATCAAGAATTTAGGTTTAATAGAAGTAAATGCAGGGTCAGTCCTGCCATATGTGCAAGATGTGCATATGCATAGGGCGCAGAGCTCCGGGGCGTGAACTCTCATACAAACTACACAAATATACTATCATTAATTTATAATATACAAGCCTACTTCGAAATCTCAGAAACGGTAGCTAGTTAAAAAAAGCTAATTTGTTGCGCTGCAGTGCGCTGAAATCAATTTTAAAGCTCCTATGTGTAATTTTATATTTTTCAATTTTAAGTTTAAAAAGTGCTCTTTTGCTTTTCTTCAGCCAGTGGAGGGAATACCTAGCTAAATTATTTTTATTTGTTTTGTTCAAATATTTGCTGCCAGAATATTAAAAATCATAATTTTGAAAAGTAGAATTTTGTGAGACAACAGAAAAAAGCAGAATTTTGAAAACCAGAATGGTTTGAAAAGCAGAATTTTGAAGTCAACATTTTGAACTGCTCCCCAATTAAAATGTAAATTTTCTCTAAAAAACGCAACGCCATATTTTTGATTTTTTTTTTTTTTTTTTTTAGAAAAACTAAAAACTCAGTTTTGTTAGAATCACTTATCCCGTTTTGGGAAAAAAAACGAATAACTTCAAAATGTTGTGATTAAGTCTTAAGTAGGTATTAAAGAAATAAATTAATATTTTGTTTAGACAAAAATTACAAAGTTTGTCTTGGGGCTGATTAGAAACTTCGACAGTCTTAATTTTTTGGGGAAAACCGAAATTGACCAAAAATACTTTTATCTTATAGGGGAAGTGGGGGCAAGACCGCCCACTTAGTGTTTGATTGTCTTAAAAACCAATAAAAAACTACTTCTAATTAAAATAAAGTCATTATTTATTAAGTTAATTTTTTACTGTAGGAACTCTCATTAAAAAAAATGAAAAATATTGAACAAAAGATAATAAGTTTTGAAAAAAACATCTAACAAAAAACAATTTTACCCCCACATGGGGGTAAGACCGCCCTGTCAAATTTTGTTGGTAAAAAGACCTTTTCTTTTGTTTTAAATGAAGTCTATTTGCAATAATAACACAATTATGCTATATTTTCATTAATTCTCACTCCAGCACAAGCTTTGTGGTACCATTTGGTACACATTTTGCACTTAATCCAACAACATTTTGGATTGGATTTAGAAAACAGTTGCAGGTAGGTAGGTACAAAATACAGTCTGCAATTTCCTCTGCCTCAGAATCATCATTTACAGTATTATTTGACGCCTGGCGCTTAGATTTTTGGAAGATTTAACGGTGAATCTGGGGCGGTCTTGCCCCCGTCGTATCATATCTGATGTTCTGGATCATTTTTTTTTTTTTTAATTTATCTTTGTCTTTATTTTTAATGGTCACTTTCTAGTATAGAAAAAAAAGTTAAAAATTTTAATTTTTCCGTGTTAAAAATACAACTGACTTTTCACATGAACGATAACAATTTGATGAAAAATTACAAAATTTACCGTAACTCTTTGACTTCTCAACTGAACTTGCTTAAACTTACAAACGTGATCGATCATACCAAAAGGCAACTATTTTATGGGAAACCGACGAAGTTACAAATACCAGAGCAACGGCCTATACAAGGGGGGGGGGGGTCACGGGGTCATGACCCCCCCCCCAAGAACTCAAAACTTAAAAAAGAATTTGTTATGTGATACTGAAATCTCTTGAGTAAGATTATTTTCAAAATGTTGAAGTTTTAGAACATGAACGAAAATTAAAAGTAAACAAAATTTTTGGTATTCAAACAAACTATTTTACCATATTTTGGGGATGTGGTCATATTTTTAGCGAACGCTATGCTGGATTAGGATTATTTTGATTCGTTCGATAATATTAGTTGAGCTGTAGAGTTTTGTATGGAAACAAAATCCGGATAAGTATTATATTCAAAGCTTTTTAAAAGAAATTGAATCTAGTAGGTACACAAAAATAATATCTTAAGGGCAAGACACTGCTTACCAGCAAATAAAAGAAGCAGCCATATCTTCTATTTTTTTATATGATGAAGTGAATAAAATATGTTTTAAATAGGGAAGCTTTCTGTGGCCTTGCTGTGTGGAGGTCAATTCTGTTGATAAAATTCGTCATCGGCAAAATGTTAAAGAAGGATATCATTTCTCAAATCTTTTTAGTTTTTTGCAATGTTCCAGTTCAATACATTCGTCTGATAAAATTTGGTGAATTTTGTTTGCTTACAGAATATAGCAGTGTTTTGTAAATACTAAATTTGCTAGATCTATTGCATTTTTTGAAACAACTATCGATTTGTTAATCATCAATGGCCAGCCAATTATAGAAGCAATGTAAGCAACCTTATCTAAGGCAATTTAAATATTATTATTAAATATCACTTAGGGCTAATTTTTTGAATAGTTAGATAAACCTAAGTTAGAGCTTATTCCTAGGAATAAAAGTTTTTTTTTATAGTGACATTTATTCTTCTGATAGTCTATCTGGCGATTGAAAAAGCAGGGCTTAATCTAATAAATACAACTGAATGTTTTTTATATTGTAAACCGCTGATTAATACCTGAAAATATCGCCAACATTATTTTTTTTGTCTTTACTATTTTAATAGAGGTATTTTAAATTCCCATACAATTTTAAAACAAAATTTAAAAAAAAATATATTTTTAATGCAATTTTTTTTTTCAAAACTTTGCGATTCGTTTGCCTGAGGTTAGGAAGACTTTTAATTCAAAAGTTAAAACTGTTATTAAGTAAAAACGATTTTTATTTTAACTTTCTGGGCTAGCGGAAAACAATGAACAGTTGTTTTAAGGCAAATTATTCAATCGAAGTACTCGTACAGTACATTTTATTTTAAGGAGAGGATAGCCTCAATTTGTCAAAATTAAAGCCTAGTACGCTGCTGATAAGAAACGAAAAATCCCATACAAAAATGAAACAACGAAATGGTAAACCAAAAATTTCGTTCAACTTTTCGTTCTGTAGTACGCTGTACGCTGTTCGGCACAACGAAATTGAAAGTCTAAACTTCTTTTTCGCACACAAACAATTGCCGGGGACATTCATTGTCTGTGGAAAAATGACATTTTGAGTTTTTTTGTTTGTTTTTGTTGTTCATTTTGTCATTGCATGTCTTTCTGCGATGCGTGTTTGCTTTTTTTCATTTATGTTTTGCAATTTTTGAGTATTTTTCGGTCCAGATTTCACAAGCATTTCGTTGTCCTTGTGGAGACCGGCGAAAAATTTCGTTTCACATCAGCAGCGTTCTAGGCTTTAAGGCTTAATGCTTAACTTAAACGAATCTCATACCGTTTTTGTTTGGTTATTTTTAGAACTACATTCGGAACTTTTCGATGCGAAATGCAAGACGCACAAATTTTAATGTTTAATAATTCAAAAAGCCCATTTTCAGGTTTATGCCTGCTATCAAAACTTTTGAAAAAAAAAATTGTCATGACCCCCCCCAAGAAACAAACCTGTATACGCCCCTGTACCAGAGTTACGAGCGTCAAAGTTACGCGAAACCGAAGTTACGAAAAACTAGAGTTACGAATTCTAAAGTTATGTTAAGCTATGACATGTGATTTTTGGGTTGTCAACAATTGCGAGGAACGATATGGAATTATGGAAATACAACTACAGAACTAAATGAGTAAAGCGAAAATGGGTGTTATTTAATCTTGTAAAATTTTGATTGGATAGGTATAGATATACATATATGGTTTTGTTTTTGTGAGAAGATCGCAAAAACGTTGAAATAGAAAAAAAAAACATAAGTATACTTATGTAAGTTTGGGGGACATAATTGAATTTAGCTTCTTATTTGTCCAACTAATATTGCAAATACGTATTTTTTTTCTATTAATTAATATAATTATTCATAGCGTATTTTGTAATACCCACTTTGTTATTATTTATATTAAAATAATAACCAAACCACCCCTTTTTTTTACAGACGTTATTTTGGTGTGGTGAACTGTTGTTGCAATTGTTGCCAACCTAAAAATCACATGTCATAGCTTAACATAACTTTAGAATTCGTAACTCTAGTTTTTCGTAACTTCGGTTTCGCGTAACTTTGACGGCCGTAACTCTGTCGCGCGTAACTCTGTTATTCGTAACTCCGTTACCATTTCCTATTTTATATTTCAAGTGTTGCCAATTTTACCTTTTTCATTCAACATAGTACAAAAACTGTCTTGCCCCCACTTCCCCTACCTCAATACAATTAAAAACTAATTTCGTTCTATGAAATATATAAATTGTCCCTGTGTCCTGTTGTATAAAAAGTATAAAAATATAAAAAACGTTTTGGTTGTAATAATTTTTAAAGTACACTAAAACCTTAAACATACAAAAATTAAAGAAAGTTATATTACAAGCCAGGAAGAATTTTTATTTGATTATAAACCAAATTGAATTTTTTTAAAATGTTTTGCAAGATAATTACTGTAAGCAATTTTCAGAATTTGTCTATTTCGTGTTTAATATACCTACATACACCTACGAAATTTACTTGTCCTTAATTTTCAATTTGTGTCTATAATATTCCATATTCTTTTCAAATGTTCCTGCTAGAATTTATACGAGTAATTTTTTACATTATCTTCAAACAAATATTTATATTGTTAAAAAAAAATCAGATAAAAATGCCATCAACACCTGTTTTCATGATAAGTCTCCAAAAAGATTAAACTTCAGAGATATGATCCAAAAATTTTCCAGTTTTTTTTTTTTTTATTTACTTCTCTGCACATAATTATATTTGTTTCTATTCTTGTTCTTCTTTTTTTATATAACCCATATATTTTAAGTTAGTTTATAAAATTAAATAAAATAAAAAAAAAAAAAAACGAAATAAAACAATAACCCGGTTTGAAACGAGGTGTAAATTACATTAAATGACGCGTCAACTCAGACGCTAATTTATTTAATTTGGACCGAGTTTCATAATTTATTGCTTTATTATGCGCTACAAAATGTATCTAACTGTCAGAATAAAATTGTTTTCTATATCTCTCTTTCTCTAAATGATAATAAATATACAAAATAAAAAAAAAAAAAACAACACACAATACATATACAAAGAAATAAAAGTATATAGAGATACAAGATCCTATAATAACCCCAACCGAGTGGATAATTTATGTGTTGCTTGCCGACAAACGCCCGTAACAAATTAACGCAAATGTTTAAACAAACAATATCTATAAATCTAATTCGCTGCTGAAAGGTATGTTTTTTTTAACGTTTTTCAGCTTTTTATTATATTTTTTTTTTTATTGTATTTAATTTTGTAGGTATTCTATCTAACTTGACAGTTAATACTCATATAATACTCGTGTATAGTCAAAATATAAGAAAATTGAAAACAAGCTTTTCCGGCTTTGAAATGGGTTTTTAGGTATTTCACTCTACTCCATAGGGATCCTATACATTTTTTTATGTATGTGAATCCATGAAATGAAAATGTATCTATTTATCTATTTTTTTGGGGTATTCTTAACTTGGATTGTGTGACATCTGACATTCCTTTTTGGTGGGTTTCCAAGTCACAGATTAGAATCACTGGAGATCGAATTCCACCGAGATGTTACCTTCAGTAAATTATCTTTCTCTAACTTGACCGCAAAGTATCTTTTTGGTCTTCCTCTTTGTCGTCGATCGTATGGTCGTCATCTTATCGTGGGAAGATGACGAATCTATTGAGGTATTTTGACTGGGTTTGGTCTTGGTCAGCCATCAGCGTGGATAGTTCGGGGGTTCCTTGTGTGTACACGCACCGTGACATGCGCGTGTATATTTATAATATATGCGAGCTTAAGAAATTACGGAATAAGAAGAATGACAAAAAGATGATATGATGGGAAGAATGAAAACAAGTTCAAGCTGTCTTTGGAATGAATGGTAGACATGAAGGGCGTGAGATGGTGAATTTCAGAGGTTCAGAGGTACCTATAAGTAAATAGATGACCGGAAAAAGGAAACATTATCATCTTCGCACCCGCGTGCTTGATGTTATAAGACCAAAGATACCTTTTTTATTCTCTGAGAATTTTAAAGAAGTCAAATTAAATTTTTGACCATTTCACGCCATCTTACTGGACCCTAAATACAATACATAGCTTTCTTGTTCTTATTTTCCTTTTATATGAAATTTCTCACTTTGCTTTGATGCTTTTGTTTAGATAATATGGGTGGGCTCTGGAATATGTTGAAGATCGAGTTTGTGAGACTTTTTCTGATATTGTTATGTGTTATATAAGCAAAGACCTTTGGTGAATTTTTTTTTCTGTAAGTTTTGATGGAATTTTTTTAAGAGGCCAATGAATTTTTTGTGGAATTCCCGCATTTTTATACTGAGAATTTGAAAGGCTATTGACACATCATGAATCAAATTTGTTTGCTAATAAATTTTTGTTTACAGGATGAGGTCGCTGAAATTATTCTCCTTATTATATCTAACCATAAATTATTTTTTTCTGACAAACGAGGTAAATAATTTGTCAACAGTTCTTTAAAGGAGATACCGTTCTTGTAAAGATTCTCATTATTATTAATAAATTGGTCATCGAAAATTAGAACTAGATTAAAGAAATTTTATGCTACATTTTTCGACTTGGAAATCAAAGACAGCTAGTGCAAGTGCATATTTCTTTTACACAATTGCTGCACTATGAAAAACTATATCTTCATCTATCAAAAGAACCACTTACTTTCATAATGCATCTTTAAAAGTTTTTACTTCGAAGCTCTTTCAAGCTAGGCAATAAGATTTAAAAATCGTTTAAATTTTAAAGGGTAGGTCTTGGTCTCATTTATTAAGTCGTTATCTCTGTCATGTAAATGTAAGTGATCTTTGATATTGTTTTTGCTGAAAAAAAGATCACTTATCACTTATACATAGTTTCGATTTCTCAGTTGACACCAAGCAATTCCAATCACCAAATCTAATCAAATTGTCCTCCCACGCTATTTTTCCTACTCTACACTCTCTTCAAGAATAGGTATAATAAACACACCCCAACCAATATCAAAATCCGTCATAATTCTTAAACAAATTAAGGTCGAAAAAATAAACGCCTATCTGTGTCTAGTTGTTGTGAGTCAGGCCACGAAAAGTTGGGCTACCTTGAGTGGATCTGAGGATTGAGTCGGGCTGTCTGATTCGTGTTGTACAGAATCTTGTTGTCTTGAGTCGGGCTGCGTTGCCCCGCCTCAATCAACTTGGCGTGCAAAACTGAAAGCAGTGAGCTAAGGATGAATCTGGGTGGAGAACTATGTTGGTTGTGGCCCAAATCTAAAGCGGATTGTACCTACCACCGTTTAACACTCCAAGAAATATGCCTTAAGTTGGAAAGTTTTCTATCTTCACAGTTTGAAAAAGTGAAGTCTCGAATCCTAAACTCTCAACACTATTTGCGTATCTCCTACATTACACCCGTTTCCATCACGGCTTCTATTCTAGGCTGGTGATCTTATCCTAATGTAATTCCGCTTTGATATAATCCTTTGATGCCAAATTATCCCCCAAAATCTCGCCTACTAGTTTTTACAAGTTGCCAGGTTGCTTGCTTGTTGTGCTTCTTCTTTCTTCGCAGAATCCGTAAAAAATATCGAACTGAAAGAAAATCAAACAATACATTACGATGATGGAAAATGCCGAAAACGTAGGTCCCGCAATACGGTCTGTCTGTCAGTGTGTCTAAATGAATTACCATATGGCCAAAATGGAAAAAGCTGTTTTTCTCAAAAACGGGACCAACGCTTTTGATTAAAAAAAAATATGTGTTATGAGACAGGTGAGGTCGTTCTTCTAAAATTAAAAAAAATATTTTTTGGACCCTTATACTAACGGTAGGTACTTGCCATAGGACCGTTTTCTTGATTTCTGACTTTCTCATAAACGGCTTAACCGATTTCTACGAATTTTTTTTTGTAAAAAATTAAAAGTTTTAAAAAAAAGTTAAATTTTGAAAAAAAAAAATTCATACCGTTTTTGGATATTTTTCCATTTTTTGGAAATTTTTGATTTTTCTTTGGTTTATCTAAAATTTAAATGGTTTTTTTTCATTAAATGTTCAAATAAACTCTAAGTAATTTGATTTTATTCTAAAAATAGTGATTAGAAGTAAGTCATTTACAGATGCAAAAATGTGGTAATTTATTTCATCTTACAAGTTCAAACCCTCACAATTTCTTTGTAGAGAATCAAATGAAATTTTCAAATGTATTCTTTGATTTTTTGTAAAGCGATCCGTTGCACTAAGGAGCATTTGACCTCAAAAACCGGTCAAAAGTCCTAATTACAAATTTTGGGGAATCCCATGTAATTAATTTTTTTTTTTACCTGAATAGATAAGCTATCATAATCTGCTTTTAAAAAATACTTAAGCCCATCCAATTTTGAGGGAGGGCAGTTGAAAGTTAGACTTTGTGAAATACAGAAGTATACTTTGTGAAAACGGCTAATTTTGTGAGTTTTTTAAGTTGTTGTTATATATAATTAAAAGTGAATTGTTGTGGATTTTAGTTATGGAAACTGAAGTACAAGGTCAGTGCCGGATTAGCCTCAAGGCAAACTAGGCAGCTGCCTAGGGGCCCCACTTCAGCTAGGGACCCCTCGCCCCGACTAAGAACAAACAAAATTTCTTGGAGTTGTACCTTCAATAAAAAACAGCATTACATTTGTATTTGTAAAAATAAGAAAAAAGAAGAATAAAAAAACGTTTGCAAATCATTAAACATTAGCCCCGTTCCATTGGAGGTGGTAGTTTACTCATGAGTTGATTCTACTTCTACCACTGATCTTCTATTTTTTTTTTTTTTATAATGAGCGCGCACTAAAGGGGTTTTGGGTACCCTTAATATACATGTGTTTATAATGAATTATAACTCCCATCCCATCCTGAAGGGCCCAACCCAGCGATGCCAGATTGAGGGATTTTTTCCTGTTTTTTTTTCGGTATTTTTGATTAGGGAAAAATGGAAAATCAACCCAGAACAGTCAGTTCAAAATATATCACGTTTAAATACCAAGACAAATACTGGTCTATTCGAATATTATTCCAACGACATCGAACCAGAGTTTAGTAACGAGATGGTGCCATTAAAGCTCTTCATGTTACAATCAGATAATATGTCAGAAAAATCTGAGATTGTGCATGCAGAGAAGTTAGAAGTTAATATAGGCACCGTTACAAATTTATTCATAATGAATTACCCCAAATAAAAACATAACTTTGAAAACAGCCAAAATGACGTTTTTTGGCATTTTTTAACGGTAATATTTCAAAAACGGGTGCCAATAAAAAAAATTTGACTTCAGATTCGAGTTCAACACATTCAACACTACTAGGAAAGTATATTTTGGTTCTTGTGGCAAAAACCTTGTTAAAAAAAAAACTAAACCACCCACACGCGTTTTGAACGCGTTTCAAACGCGTTTAGGACGCGTTTTGGATGCGTTTTGGACGCGTTTCGGACGCGTTTCAGATGTGTTTTCCCAGCAAACGCAGAACTACAGAAAAAACCGGTGAAATATGTACGTAAAAGAAGTACTTCTTTTCCACTGAAAAAAGATAGGAGCTCGGGAAAAAAATCAGTTGTATACTTTCTGTATATAAGAATACGTGAAGCAGCTATCTCTTTCTTGCATGCAAGATGAAATAAATTTCCCCTCCATTAATAGTACAGACAAATGTACTTCAAAAGTGCATCAGCGAAGCACTTCTGGAAGTGGTTCTGATGTACATTTTCCAGTACTTTTTTACCTACAGAAAAAGCACTGAAACTTGTACTTTTAAAGTACTTTTTTGGAGCACTTTCATGGGTTTATATCCGTACTGCCAAAATCCATATTTTAATTTCATCTGAAAATAAAAAAATCTTCAAAACAAACAAACAATTCTTTTAAACAACTATTATTTAATATTTTATTGGAAAAACACAAAATAGTTTTTTTTTTGAAAACAAAATACATAAAAAAAAGATCCTTTCTTGAAAAAGAAAAAAATACTCTGCGTCTGCAGTCTGCACTTTGTTTGTAGTTTTTTGTATCTTGTTTTGATTTTTTTTTTCTAAATGCTCAAGGCTGAAGCTGCTGTAAACTCAGTCAATGATGTCTGGAATTGATCGCCACTAAAAGACAGAAAAATCAACAACTTTATAATTTATCAATTTTGTAATCAGCATACCTTTATTTTCCAAATCAATTGGTGGTTGTTTTTGTATCATTTTTCTATTACTTTTTTTTTCTAAATGCACAAGGCTGAGGCTGTGCATTTTGATGGTGGAAATACATTTTTGTGGCGTGCCGAAGAATTTGTGTGGTAGATATTGTTTAGAGAAAATAGTTTTCACAAATAACAAATAGCGTTTAGGACGCGTTTTGGACGCGTTTCAGATGTGTTTTGGAAGCGTTTCGGACGCGTTTCAGACGCGTTTTGGACGCGTTTTGGACGCGTTTCGAACGCGTTTCAGACGCGTTTTGGACGCGTTTTGGGCGCGTTTTGGGCGCGTTTCAGATGCGTTTTGGACGCGTTTCAGACGCGTGTTGGACGCGTTTCAGAATTTGTGTGGTAGATATTGTTTAGAGAAAATAGTTTTCACAAATAACAAATAGCGTTTAGGACGCGTTTTGGACGCGTTTCAGATGTGTTTTGGAAGCGTTTCGGACGCGTTTCAGACGCGTTTTGGACGCGTTTCAGACGCGTTTTGGACGCGTTTTGGACGCGTTTCGAACGCGTTTCAGACGCGTTTTGGACGCGTTTTGGGCGCGTTTTGGGCGCGTTTTGGGCACGTTTTGGGCGCGTTTCAGATGCGTTTTGGACGCGTTTCAGACGCGTTTTGGACGCGTTTCAGACGCGTTTTGGACGTGTTTCAGACGCGTTTCAGATGCGTTTTGGACGCGTTTCAGACGCGTTTTGGACGTGTTTCAGACGCGTTTTGGACGTGTTTCAGACGCGTTTCAGATGCGTTTTGGACGCGTTTCAGACGCGTTTTGGACGCGTTTCAGACGCGTTTTGGACGCGTTTCGGACCCGTTTCAGACGCGTTTTGGACGCGTTTCTGATGCGTTTTGGACGCGTTTCAGATGCTTTTTGGACGCGTTTTGGACACGTTTCAGACGCGTTTTGGACGCGTTTCAGACGCGTTTTGGACGCGTTTCAGACACGTTTTGGACGCGTTTTTGGCGCGTTTCAGATTTGTTTTGGGCGCGTTTCAGACGCGTTTTGGACTCGTTTTTGGCTCATTTCAGACGCGTTTTGGACGATTTTCGGACGCGTTACAGACGCGTTGTGGACGCGTTTCAGACGAGTTTCGGACGCGTTTCAGACGCGTTTTGGACGCGTTTTGGACAAGTTTCAGACGCGTGTTGGACACGGACGCGATTCACACTCGTTTTGGACGCGTTTCAGATGCGTTTTGGACGCGTTTCAGACGCGTTTTTGGCTCGTTTCAGGCTTGTTTTAGGCGCGTTTCAGATGCGTTTTGGACGCGTTTAGACGCGTTTCAAACGCGTTTCGGACGCGTTTCACACGCGTTTTGGACGCGTTTCGGACGCGTTTCGGGTGCGTTTCAGACGCGTTTCAGACGCGTTTCAGACTAGTGATGGATAGTTCCGGAGCCAAATAGTTCCTGGAACTAGTTCCTCACTCGGAACTAGTTCCACTAGTTCCCCAAAATTAATTTAAACAGTTCCATCGTTCAGACACAGCCACACACAAAAGAAAGAAAGAAAGAAAGAAGAAGAGGATCAAGAAACAAAACGAATGCGAATAATATCTCTGTCTCTGTTTGAAATACACAATACACACACGCATGTCATAGAATTCTCATCCAAAGCCAACACACATGGATGCGAACGAGTTGAGCGCCAAAAATTCACAAACCAAAACCACAACTACTTTCTTATGAATCATGCTCACGGACATGGAACAACATTAATAGTTCCAGTTCCAGGATCAGGAAAAAATATTCAAATTCATACTATTTCTTATTTTGATGCATTTTATTGAAAAAAAAAACTTAAATTCTAGATAGTTCCGCGGAACTAGTTCCAGGAACTTGTTCCGACCGAAAAAAGAACCGTTCCATGTTCGTTCCGGCTTTGGAACTGTTTTGCGGATCTCTGTTTTGTGTAATTTGCCTTGTCTATAATAATAATAAAATCAAAATTGAAACTTTTTCGTATGATTTCTCTTTCCAGTTTTATAATGAAACCGTAATGCCGACTTATAACTAGTCGATTTTCGCCGTGCGGCGAAGCTTTTTGGCGTCAGTCGAGTTGTGTGAACGTAAGCCGCACGCGACTAAAGTGACAATCCCCATACTAGAGTCCTAGTCGACTTAAGCCGTGAGACATATCATGTGGTTAAAATCGACTCGTGAAAAGTCGTGATAGGTATACCTACTTATACCTTTTGAATCTAATATATTTTCTAATAACTTATCGTTAATAAAAATTATCTGTGAACCATCAAGCTGCTTAAATTTTTTTGTTGAGATATCACTACAATATTTATTATAGTTATTTCAAAACTTTTAGTTTACATTTATAAAATGACATGATAGGACACCAGATTATATCCGATTAGTCTCTAGTAAGTTACCTGCACAAATTTCTAACCTAACTTAAAAATAGCTTATGATATTGAAAAAGCATAGGAAAAGGGCCCAAGAATTATTTTGCCTAGAGGCCCATGACATGGTTAATCCGGCACTGTACAAGGTATGTATTTAATTTAATATTACAGTTTGTTTGAATTCTTCAACTATTTTATGTTTTATCATGCTAAATGTGATGTACGGGAAAAAAGTATAACTTTGGTTGGGGAATGAAAAACCTTTTCCTCATGTTTCCTTCAAAAAAAAAAGCACACTTTGAAGTTTTCATTTTTTTTTATCATTTTTGCTTATTTTAAACTTTTATTTTTTTTTTTTATTTGTCAGCTATTTTGATTGAGATGTCTCGAGAATCGTTATATTTGTTGTTTAAGGAAAGTTCAGCCCGAAAGTTGGACGACAAGGTGATATTTATGGAACAAAAACTCCAAGACCTGATGAATTGCCCCCAAAACGAGTTTCAAACATTACATCACGATTTAAAGAATTTTAAATATGATTTAAAGGAAAAATGGAGATCCGCCCAATACAATGAAGAAAGGTTTTTTCAAAAAAATCGAGAGTGGCTTAATTCTTCAATACACATACATAAATGGATATCAATTATCAAACCGGGGCGACCAAGCAAGGAATTTCAGGATTTGAGTGATCGCAGTAAACGACGAAAAACAAAAGAAATCCGTGAGCAGGTACCTGTCGAAGAGCTTACCTTTGCAGCAAGCGTAAGTCAACGGATGTCTGGAAATGTTTCGGCCTCTAAGCTCATAAAGGAATCAACTGTAACACCAAGCAGAGCCACAAAGTACAGGAAGTTGATAGATGCTGCTCAGAAACCAAGAATTAAAAAGAACACACCTGAAGAATCTTTAAACCTCTTTGTCGCAGGTGACTTTTCAAGAAGGCAGTGGGATTTATTGCACGAGTCCAACAGGAGTGTTTTTCCATGCTATACTCTTATAATAGAAGCGAAAAAACTATGCTATCCAAAACCGGAGTCAGTACGAGTTACGGAAACGTGTGCTGAAGTTGTTCTGCAAGATTTACTTGATCACACTGTTTCAAGACTTTGCCTCTTTCTTGAGGATGTTCTCCAAAACTGTACTGAAGAAGAATTAAAAAACCTGGAACTTATTTCAAAATGGGGTTGTGATGGCTCCCACCAATCTGCTTATCAGCAAAAGTTCCAAGATAGCACTCAAGATGACTCTAACATATTCCAAAGCTCCTTGGTTCCCTTAAGGTTGCAGTCACACATTGCGGACAGAAAAAGGTTTTAGGTATGGCAAAATCCATGATTTTGCAAGAAAATTTTCAAGGACTCAGTGCAATCAAGATGTTTTGAATAGGCTTCTGCTCACATCCGATCCACTCCTGAGTTCTAATCACCAAAGGAAACGCAGCAAAAGCCAACCCTTTTTAACTGAAACCATAGAGCTTTTTGAGCCAAAAGAACCAGATCATGAAGAAATAGAAGAAACGATAAGACTGGACCACAGTGATGAATCAGACTGACTAAAATATCATACTTTTAATTTAACTGTTTTGTTATTTAAGGGCCAATTTTTCAATAGTCAGATAAACCTCAGATAGAGCTTATTCCTATGAATAAAAGTTTTTTTTATATTGACATTTATTCTTCTGATAGTCTAACTGACGATTGAAAAATCAGGGCTAAGTTTTTAAAAATTTTAGTACATAAAATACTTATAAAAAAAAAAATTTTTTAGTAACTCACAATTTTTTTTTAAACCCAAAACAACACTTTTTTGAAAAATTGCGTTGTTGAGATATCGATAGTCAAAGTCAAAAGTATGGTTTTTGGTTTGAAGACTCATATTGCAGGTTAAAAAAAATCGTAGAAGTTTGAAACAAAAAGAATCTTAAAGCCAAATAAAAAGCCTTTCTAGAAATAATAATCATTTCATCAAAAAAAAATGTTCCCCCCTTTTTATGAAAAAAGTAAAAACAAAAAAAATATTTTATCATAAAATCCTAAAACTAGAAGTCTGTAGCTTTCACATGTTTTTTGTTTCATGATGCGATCATTTTTTACTGAGATACAGCCTATCGAAAATCACTAAAAAATCAAAATTTTTGTATGTTCCCTTAATTTTTTTGGCTAGTGTATTTTTTGTATTGAAAATTGCTTTGATACAAGAGCTGCATTAAAATATACTCCAGAATTTTTAACCGTGTACGGTGTGAAGTTACCTTCGAAGTGGACGACAATTTTTTCTGTTTTTTTTTCCTGCAATGTTAATAATTCTCCATGGTTATTGTTAATTATAGTGTCCAGCATTGGTGTCCTCTGTATAACAATTTCCTTGATGTTCTTGAAGGCATCAGATCCAAGCTTTATTGACTTTAGTTTATTTTTTTGGGTTATAAACATCTGGATGCTAATCAAATATTAAAAGATTTTAGAGCATGTACAAGATCAGTAAAGCCAATGCCTTTTAGACCGAGAGCCGGGAGCAGATTTCTTGCGTGAGAGGTAACCGATTCATATGAATGTCAGAGGTAGCGTGGGTCATGGTGATGACGAATACCTTAGTCTGCCTGCATTTATTTGGGCCGTTGTCGAGAAAAAGCGCATCAAAAGTACCATTTTTCTGAAAATCGATTTAGTGAGGGTAACCACTTAAAATTTATTGATAACCAACGCCACATACTCACTGATAACAAATATACCAATGGCAGACATTTTAAGTGCGGCCAAAGCCCCGGCAGACTGTCCCGAAAATGCGTTTTTTTTGGCGTTTTTAGACTTTGGGGTAACCACCTAAAATTAATCGCATCCTGTAGCGGTGGACTCCCTGATAACAAAAATACCCATGGCAGACATTTTGAGTGTGGCCAAACCCTCGGCAGACGGTTTTGAAAATGCAGTTTTTCTGAAAATTGATTTATTTAGGGTAACCACTTGAAATTAGTCGCATCCTATAGCGGTGGACTCCCTGATAACAAAAATACCCATGGCAGACATTTTGAGTGTGGCCAAACCCTCGGCAGACGGTTTTGAAAATGCAGTTTTTCTGAAAATTGATTTATTTAGGGTAACCACTTGAAATTAGTCGCATCCTGTAGCGGTGGACTCCCTGATAACAAAAATACCCATGGCAGACATTTTGAGTGTGGCCAAACCATCGGCAGACGGTTTTGAAAATGCAGTTTTTCTGAAAATTGATTTATTTTACTTTTTCACATAACTCGCGTATTATTGGACCTAGCAGAAAAAATTGTATAGCAATCTTAAAGATAATTGAATTTCCTACAGAATATGTTAAATAAGTTTTTTCGATTAAACCTTTGGTTTAAGAGTTAGCGTGGTTTTTTTGAAGCAAGTCAAAGGGTGATTTTCTTATTTTCGTCATATCTCTTTTATTTGAGCTTTTTTAAAAATTAATTTAAAGTAAAAGTTGTAGATCTTTTTATTACCTTCATTTATTACACTAACGGTTTTTCGATTTGACAGACCGTTTTCGATCTGTAGGAAAAAAACTTCAAAAAGTTTGCAATTTTTTATAAAGATATTTCCTATATAAAAAATTGCAATCTTTTTGCCCCTCCTCGCCTAAAACTATACAATTTTTTTCTTGCCTGAGTGCAACCTACACGCCTAGGTTTTTTGTTACATCTATTGCAAATTACCCTGTATTTATGTAGAACCTTTTTCCAATATAAAAAATTGCAAACTTTTTGAAGTTTTTTTCCTACAGATCGAAAACGGTCTGTCAAATCGAAAAACCGTTAGTGTAATAAATGAAGGTAATAAAAAGATCTACAACTTTTACTTTAAATTAATTTTTAAAAAAGCTCAAATAAAAGAGATATGACGAAAATAAGAAAATCACCCTTTGACTTGCTTCAAAAAAACCACGCTAACTCTTAAACCAAAGGTTTAATCGAAAAAACTTATTTAACATATTCTGTAGGAAATTCAATTATCTTTAAGATTGCTATACAATTTTTTCTGCTAGGTCCAATAATACGCGAGTTATGTGAAAAAGTAAAATAAATCAATTTTCAGAAAAACTGCATTTTCAAAACCGTCTGCCGATGGTTTGGCCACACTCAAAATGTCTGCCATGGGTATTTTTGTTATCAGGGAGTCCACCGCTACAGGATGCGACTAATTTCAAGTGGTTACCCTAAATAAATCAATTTTCAGAAAAACTGCATTTTCAAAACCGTCTGCCGAGGGTTTGGCCACACTCAAAATGTCTGCCATGGGTATTTTTGTTATCAGGGAGTCCACCGCTATAGGATGCGACTAATTTCAAGTGGTTACCCTAAATAAATCAATTTTCAGAAAAACTGCATTTTCAAAACCGTCTGCCGAGGGTTTGGCCACACTCAAAATGTCTGCCATGGGTATTTTTGTTATCAGGGAGTCCACCGCTACAGGATGCGATTAATTTTAGGTGGTTACCCCAAAGTCTAAAAACGCCAAAAAAAACGCATTTTCGGGACAGTCTGCCGGGGCTTTGGCCGCACTTAAAATGTCTGCCATTGGTATATTTGTTATCAGTGAGTATGTGGCGTTGGTTACCAATAAATTTTAAGTGGTTACCCTCACTAAATCGATTTTCAGAAAAATGGTACTTTTGATGCGCTTTTTCTCGACAACGGCCCAAATAAATGCAGGCAGACTAAGGTATTCGTCATCACCATGACCCACGCTACCTCTGACATTCATATGAATCGGTTACCTCTCACGCAAGAAATCTGCTCCTGGCTCTTAGACTATTTGTGACATATTCAACTTCTGACATTTACTTTTTATTTGTTTACTGAATAATTTTTTCGGAATAATTGTTAACCTAACTGAAATAAAAGAATAACTACCTAATATCTTTCATATACTCTGAATATAACCCCCGTCAAAAGTGATCTCTTGACTACAGCAGCTATACATATTTCACGGCCTTGAGTTATTTATGAAGTCAATGGTTTTTTTTTCAAATATAATCATCTTCCCCGCCCACCTCTCTCAATCCCACAATCATCACTCTGAAACAAAAATTATATGTATTTTTCTTCATTCACCTCAAAATATCACACATATTCATCTAACCATTTATGAAGTTTGTGTTGTAGCCTGTCTTTATTGGCCTCATCATTCGACGACGACGACACTTCATTAAACCACATTTTGATTTATCAACCAAATACCATTTAACCATTAAAACTTCCATCAACCAGTTCTTGTTATGACCAAAAAAATAAATCTTAGCCCAATGAGATGATGTTTGAGATGAAAGAAAAAAAAAACCAAAACTTGTCCGTTTAACTCTCGAAAATTTCGTCGTTTTCCAATCCAAATACCAAAAGAAACAAACTCACAGATACTATACTCATTCCGTCAGCGATTTCTAAGATTTGAAACAATAAATTTAATTATTTCAAGCCTCATGTGTCTCACCTCACTGCGCTGTCGATGGCGATGTTGATGTCGATGTCACCATCATACAGCCGGCCGGTGTGTGTGCCGTTGCCGTGTGCGCAGTGTTGTTGACACTCAACCACACTCGCTGGAGTTAAAGAATTAATTAGATATGAAAACATGGCATAATCACTCACCATTCGCGTCAAGCAAAAGACCGAAAAGTTGTAACAAATAATACAAAAAAAAAAAAAAAAAAAGATTCGACGTTGGAAACTCGAACTCAAGCCCGAATTAGCAATTCAATGCGATCCGCGTAATCTGTCTCTGTTGCTCGTTCACACTACAACTTGCTGCTCGCACGTTTTATGCAAATGTATACCCCGACAAGCCGTTGTTCAGTTAAGTTAGTGTTGCTGGTGACCTTATCAACTGTTTTTTTTTTTTTTTTGGGTGAACCACACACAAAAAAAAAACATATTTAAACGAAAATACTGCTACATGGCGCATTTTTATAGTGTTGAAGAGTTTAACGTTTTATGGTTCAAGCTGATCAGCGGCGCTGTGCTCGTCGTTCCAATCGGTCATCGATCTTCAACAAAGGCCAACTTAATTGAAATGTGCTTGCTGCCTTGCCCCCGGAAAAAAACAAAATCGAAAGGTAAAATGATTTGACTTTTGATGGTTTGGGCTCTTTTTAGGGGGGGCAGTTGATTTATTGACGATCAATATAATAAAAAATTTATTTAGGCTTTAAAGTTCGATTGTTAGATTTATGAGTCTGAAAGAAGTTCGAACAATATTGTAATCGAGTTTGGAACGAATTAACTTGTTATTGATTCAATTTTAATTATTAAAAACATATTGGCGAACATTTAAGATATATTGTTTAAATATTCACGCGATATGCTGAGGCTTAAAAATAAAATCTCATACAGTTTTGAAAAACAATTGACCACCTCTTTGTAAAGGTTGGAGAGGATTATCTTTTGATAAATAGATGATATTTCAAGCATCAGTTACACCATAAAAAGAATATTATCAATATAAAATAAAAATGCACGACTGCGGTCGCACGTACTTTCTCTTGCAGTTTAAAACACTTTTATGTTAGTTTACTTGTATATTTTAAGAGCTGCATCAATACCCATAAATTTAAAGAAATTTAGGGCAAAATTTTGAAAAATTTGTATGGGAGGTACACTTTTTTGACTTTTTTGAGAAAAACTAAAAATGCAGTTTTATTTCAATTGCTTCAAATATTACGTCTACAAAGTTTAATCAAAATCGTTAGAGCCGTTTTTGAGTTATTTGGTTTGAATTGAAAAGTTTGTATGGGAGGTACACTTTCTAAGCGAGATACAAAAAAAAACAAAAAAGAACCAACTTTCTATAAAATCATCTGTTCTATAAAAATTGATTTTTGCTCCAAAAAAACATGTTTTGTTGAATTCAAATTGTAATATTTTCCGATCTAACTTCAACTTTGGAGACTTTTATACTTTTTTGAAAACTGCAATACCGGGACAAGTTTTTAAAATAACAAACCAGAGTCACACCATAAAAAATTTTTTCGGCGTGGTGCTCTGAAATAAAAGTAAGAAATTGAGTTTTTATAAAACTTGGAACTGTTAATTAATTTGCCGCAAAATGGCGTATGAAATAAAAAATATTTTGATCAATTAATTGTTTGTTACTATTAGGCAATGTTTTAGTGAAAGAATTGTAAAAAAACAAAAATCAATTAAGGGAGGAGGAAGCAAAATACTGTTGCAATATAAGGAATATTCGAAATATCACAAAAACTGCATTAAATCGAAAACCGTAAGAATTTGGGATGAACAAGTTACCAAATTCTGAGAGCCCTTAAGTTGGCATATTTTGTTTGATCCATGGGAAGGTCCTCCGCCTCGCAATTTTCCATTTTTAAATCAAGATTCTACTAAAAAAATCATTTTTTTATTGATCGACTTTTTAGAAAATTTCGTTACTATTCTTGTAGGAAATTAAACACTCTACAAAAAAGGCCTCATACACTTTTTTCGTTTATCTAACCGTTTAATAGATATTTAAGTTAAAAAAATCGAGAAAATCCTTCAAAAATTCGTTTTTTGTTCTTAATTTTGTAACAAATTGAAAAATTATAATAATCAAACGCGCAAGACATATTCCTGTAGGAAACAGGTTGTTTCGCAAAAGAAGTCTTATTAACTTTTTTCATTAAACTAACCATTCTAAACATATTCGAGGTCAAAGTTAAAAAAAAATTATAAAAACATTTTTTACTTTTAAAAAGTTTCAAATTAGCAAGATGACGATTTTTCGGAGTACAGAATAAAAAAAAAAAGAATTTCGATTTTTTTGAACCAACATAGTATCTATATTGGGAAAAAGGCGTTGTGTTAAAAAGATTTTGGTACATTTTACCATTTTTCATCCTTTTTGAAATGGTTTCAATTATAAAGGTGTGTTGGCAACAAATATTAAGCTTAATTTTTTTTAATTAAAAATTATTTTATTTATTATTATTAATTATTTCAAGTCTCTTAAGTTCAAAACTTCTGACCCTTTAAAGTCTTTTTAGGTAATACTTAAATTTTTACTTGCTCTATAGGGCAAGTATTGGTTTCGTGTAGAAAAAAAAATCGAGGTTTTAATCAAAACCAACATTACGATGATGGAGAAGATCAAAAAAGTGGTTTTCGTCATGCCGTCCGTCGGTCTGTGCGTCTGTGCGTCCATCTGTACATCGAGCTAGGGCCTAAACGGGTGGATGGATTTGCTTGAAACTTGGTACAGATGATTTTTATGTAATTCCCTAGGTCCGTTTTTTTTATTTTTTTAATATCTCCAATTTAACGCATATCTCCCATATAACGTTTTCGAGGTATTTCAAATTTCTCGAAAACGGCTCTAACGATTTCGTTTAAATTTGGTGTGCGCAGTACTCTTATTGATTCCAACAAAACTGCATTTTTAGTTTTTCTCAAAAAATGCCAAGAGCGGAAATATGGCGTTGCCGTTTTTCAAAAATTTACATGTTTTTTAAGTTCATATATTTCATCAAAGCATAAGTCAATTTTTTCAAAATTTACAGACATCATAGGTATTGAAGTGTAAAATGTAAAAAAAAATTTAAAAAAAAAGTTTTTCAAAAAATTTTTAAAAAATTGAATTTTTTTAACTTTCGATTTTTTCTTCACAAAATCTTAAATTTCCAATAGATATTTAAGATAAAGATGCTTTGAACTACAAGAGCAAGTACGTGCGACCCAGTCGTGCATTTTATTTTTATATGAATTTTACTGTATGCTTTAAACATTTTATCAAAAATTTATAAAATATCCTTACTGTGCCATATATATAAAAAAAAACCTGCATAAATATTCAGTTGAATTATCTACTTTAACTATCTTTCTATATCAGTGAAAGGTGTCCGTACATTTTTTTAATTTATCAGCAATCAAAAAGATTTAAAAGTTAAAACAAATTTTCTGCGCATAAAATAGCTGACTCAACTATTTTATTTTGTACACTGAAAATAATAAATTTCGTAAAATTACGAAAATCGTTTCATACACTACATTTTCGTTGGCCCAACGAAACTTTCGTTGGCTCAACGAAAATATGTAATTTTTCGTAATATGAAAACCTTCATCAATTAATGAAAACGTTTCATACACTTTTTCTCCCTTTTTAGTGCCATAAAATCCAATTCAATGAAAAGATTCATCAATTAACGAAAAATTTCATATTCATTTTAAAGAATAAAAATAAGAATTTTTTCCTTACTTTATTAAAGTTTTAATTAAGTAACGAAAAAATTCATTAACTTATGAAATTCAACATTAACTAACGAAAATCTTCATAAGCTTATGAAAATTCTTCATATACTAATGAAATATTACATTGGCTTATGAAAAAATACATCAGTTAACGAAAAAAATCGTTGCCTTACAAAAAAAAATGTAGACTTGGGTGCATTTCTGTTTTAATGATTAAAAATTGAATCTTGCTTTATATAGTTCACATTAGGTTTTTGTTTAAAAATCTATGTAAGTTGAGCTGAATATAAAAAATATTTGCGTATTGACAAGGTGTCTCACGAGAAGTCGGACTCATCAGTTGACTTAAGTGAGCTCCACCGGGTCGAAACGCCAATTTTTGGTTTTGGACTATATATTAAATTAATAATTTAACAAGTCCAATAAAAAAATACAATTCATACAACGAAAAGTTTCGTTAGCTAACAAATATTTTTTCGTAATTTAATTAAAATGTTCATTAAATTTACGAAAAAATTCGTAAGCTAACGAAAGTTCTTTCATAAATTAATCAAAAAATACATTGACTAACGAAAAATATCACCGTGGTTAATTAAATTTTACGTTAATCGATGAAAAATTTCGTAAAGTGATGTAAAAATTCATTAACTCTCGATCAAAAATTTTTATGAAAAATTTCATTAAAATACTACAGTTTTCGTAGATTGATGAAGTTCTTCATTAACGTATGAAAGCCATTTCGTTGAACCAATTAAATTTTTCATCGGCTGAAAATTAATTAAATTTTCGTTGGCTCAACGAATTTTTTCGTTGTATTTACGTAAGGATTTGGTTCAGTGTATAAATCTTCCTTAATTCTAAAATTAAGCATATAAAGGTCTTTAACGCCTCTATATCTTCTCACATTTTTAGAGATTTGCATAAGAGACAATATCAAATTTCCAAATTACCTTGAAATATGTTATTGCCGAAAGATCTATTCCTCATTTGCAAAAAAAAAAAAAAACTCCACAAACCACAATTTTTTTTCGCAAACAAAATTCGCAAAAAACAAGATTGAAAGGTATTCAGTCATTTATTTTCGTCGCTTTAACCTGTTTCGCATCAAATTAGTATATCTGTAGAGACATTCCAAATTTTAGTTCCCACGCTATTAATATATGAGGCGATCGTGATGATCAAAAATAAAATTAAAATTATTCATCGATACTTTCAGATATTTAAATACCGGTCTGCTCCAGTCTAAATATTAGCCTTATCCACCAATAACACACATCAAATGACAATAAATTTGTTTCTAGTTTTATACTCGTAACTATAAAATACATCTCCGATTAACTCTCTTCTGTATCATGTTATTTACTTTTTATTGAATTTATTCGTTTTTAGTATAAATCTCATAAAACAAGAATTAGATTTATTGCTCAGTAGGTGGCGCTACTAGCCATTTTTTTTCGATAACACAAAAACCCAGCGTGCGATCAATCGATAATTATTATTATTATTATTATTATTTGTTTGGCAAATTTATAATTATCGTAATTTAAGACAAATCCCTAAAATGATTACCCATCAGCTAAATAGCGCCTTTCAACACCTGGATCGTGTTTTTGAATTCGCTAAACAAAGCTTCGAATGTCACATAAGTCACACACCATTTCTATCGATCCGGTTATCGATTCAACGAAACAAAAAAAAAATATTGTTTCCCGAATCAAATTATCTTCAAATTTGAATTAAATTTCAATTAATTTTACCCCAAAACATAAATACCCGGATTAGAGGGCAAAACAAACCAACCATCAGCCAACCAAACAACGATATCTGAGCTTTTGACCAAGTCGGCGGCGGTATTAAATTTATGGGTTTACACTTGGGATCTGGTCAAGAGGTGTGTTGTTGTGTTACCTGAAAGAGTGTGGATCTTTTGCCGCACAACATGTGGTGGCAAACATGATCGCTTTGTGATGATGATTTGTTCTGCCAACGAGAATGGATTGTGGATAGCGGATGGCAGCAGGGTGCTTGCTCTTTGGGAGTTAATTGGGGTAGTTCTGAGATCAATGAACGAGGTGAGTCTTTATTTGATTATATCATTGAAAATAACCTAACTCTTTGCAATAGAGGTACTACTCCAACATTCACGTTTCCTAGTTCAAGGAACTATGAAGGATGGGAGGATGTACTAGACATCACTATTACAAATAGCAACTTCAATTTGCAGGTTGAAAATTGGAGAGTATCCCCTTTAAAATCCTTTTCAGACCATAGTTGGATTCTGTTCCAACTTAAGTTTGAAACCAAAATCCCACCCCCTTATAGAAATCCCAAAAGAACTGACTGGAAGAATTTCGGTCAAGTTTTTAGTGCAAAGTTACGCAATATACCCAATATAAATACAGATTCGGTGGATGAGCTCGAATCAAAGGTAATGACCTTTGAACGAGCAATGATCACTGCCTTTAAAGTCTCTTGTCCGGTGAGACATAGTAGCAAAATATTTCCCCCTTGGTGGAACGAAGACCTGTCTAATCTGAGGAAAATGACTAGAACAATCTTCAACATCTGCCATAAACACAAATTCTATGAACCCTATAAAGATTGCTTAAGAGTCTACAAGCGTAGCATAGCATCAGCCAAAAAGGAAAGCTGGGAGGAATACTGTCACTCCATAGAAGATATTAAGGATTCTGCCAGGCTTAGCAAGGTTTTATCGAGGGAACACTCAAATCCCTCGTTTCTTAAAAAGTCTGACGGATCCTGGACAATATCTCCAGCTGAATCCTTAGAATTATTAATGACTACTCATTTTCCGGGGTGCGTTGATAGCACCTCTGAAGTGAACATAAATCCCACTTTGCTATCAGTTACGACTGAGCAAGTAAACCTCCTGATAACAAAAGAAAATATAGCTTGGGCTATTAACACTTTCTCTCCGTACAAATCCCCAGGCCCTGATGGTATTCTGCCCATTATGCTGCAAAATCAGCAAGAGATAGCAGTTCCATGGCTTGAAAAAATCTTTAAAGGCTGCCTTCTTCTTAATCATGTGCCCAAGTCTTGGAGACAAGTTAGCGTGGTTTTCATACCCAAAGTGGGCAAAAGAGGACATGAATCCGCGAAGGATTTCCGGCCAATAAGTTTAACATCTTTCTTACTTAAATCCTTAGAACGAATCTTAGAAACTCATATTAGAGACATTTTTAAAAGATGTCCTCTAGCCAGTTCGCAGCACGCTTATATGAGGGGCAAATCTACGGAAACAGCCCTCCATGAAGTCGTTCGAACAATTGAGAACTCGTTACACTTTAAAGAATATACCCTAGCTACCTTCTTGGATGTAGAGGGAGCTTTTAACAATGTCCTAACCGAATCTATTCTCGAAGCCCTAGTGACTTTTGAAGTAGAAGACTATATCAGAAGTTGGATTATTTCAATGCTAAAAGAGAGAAGAATTCAAGCAAGCTTAGGAAATTCTAACTGTTTTAAATGCGTTAATAGGGGTACGCCTCAGGGTGGCGTTCTTTCCCCACTGTTATGGCTCCTTGTCATGAACAATATCCTCGTGAAGCTTGAGAGAAGTGGAGTGAAGGCAGTGGCATATGCGGATGATCTGGTTGTACTTGTATCAGGAAAGTTTTTACCTGTGATCAGTGAAATGACTGACACGGCTTTGAGAAAAGTTAGCAACTGGGCTACAAGCTGTGGCCTAGGAGTTAATCAAAGTAAAACGGAACTGATGCTTTTTACAACTAAAACCAAAATCCCTGTCTTCCCTCTACCTCAGCTCAACGGCCAAATCTTATCACTTTCTTCTAGCGCCAAATATTTAGGTGTAATTTTGGACACTAAACTGAGCTGGAAGCTTAATATAGAAGAGCGGGTTAGAAAAGCGAGCATTGCTTTCTATGCCTGCAGTAAAACCTTTGGGAAAAAATGGGGTCTTAAATCAAAAATGATTCTATGGACTTACACAGCGGTTGTACGACCCATTCTTACCTACGGCGCCATTGTTTGGTGGCCTGCACTCAGTAAAGCTTATAACATCAACAAACTTAAGAAAATCCAGAGAACAGCAAGCGTAGGGACGACTGGAGCCCTCCGGTCGTGCCCCACGGAGGCTCTAAACGTTCTCTTGCACCTCTTACCCATAGACCTTCATATCAAATACCAGGTCTCTTGTAGCGTTTTAAGGCTAAAAGAAACAGGTAGTTGGAAGGCAAAATCTTTTGGTCACAGTGACACAACAAATTTAATACCATCGGATATGCTTCTGACACCCACGGACTACTGCACCCCTATTTTGAATACTGTAATGAATTGCAAGGTCAGCTTCCCGTCGAGATCAGACTGGGAAGAGGGCATTGTGACGAGAGGCTTCGACACCTGCATTTTCACTGATGGCTCAAAAATGGACTGTGGGGTCGGTTCGGGTGTCTACTATGAATCCCTCAATATCTCAAAATCCTTTCGACTACCAAACTTTGCAAGTGTATTCCAAGCGGAATTGCTGGCAATTAAAGAAGCTTGCAAATTACTTAGAGTATATCCAAATCAAAACCAAAATATAGCTATACTAACAGATAGTCAGGCAGCTATAAAAGCAATTGCTTCGGTCACGACATCCTCCAAATTGGTTCAGCAGTGCAGAGAGGAACTCTCATTGCTGAGTGAAAGCCTCACAATCACTCTCATCTGGATCCCAGGTCACAGTGGTTTTGAAGGCAATGAAAAGGCGGATGAACTGGCCAGGCAAGGATCAGCCCTTCATGAGTCACTAGCAGAAATAGTCAACATTCCCATAGGAGTCATGAAGGGCGATATCTTCTTAAAATACCTAACAAAAGCTAACAATAGGTGGCACAACTTGACTAGCTGCGTCATATCCAGAAAAATCTGGCCCACCTATAATAAATCCAAAACATATGACCTAATCTCTAGACCCAGAAAAGATATTAGCAGAATCGTTGCGGTGTGTACAGGACATTGGCCGATAGGGGAACATGCAGCAAAGTTGGGTATACCGCACAATACCTACTGTCGCAGCTGCTTGGACCAGCAAGAAAAAGAAACGGTCTACCATTTCCTATGTCAATGTCCCGCCCTTGCTAGGAATAGAGCACTCTCTCTGGGGAGCGAATTCTTTAATGTCATAGATAACATCTCAGAATCAAAGATCAAAGACTTGATCTCGTTCCTAAATGCAACAAAGTGGATTTAGGACTGCCTAACACTTGTTTTTCCCTTTTTTAAAAACCAATTAAAAAATGTATTTCAAATAAATCCAATTATCACTCACAGGTTTCATAAGTTTTGGTATCAAAACGGCGCATCCTGCGCTAATTGGGTCAATCAAACATGGTTTGCCTTGACCGCCATCTCTACCTACCTACCTACCTTGGGAGTTAATAAATTGTGTCTATTCAGGCCTGGTCATATTAACAACCGATATACGTTGCTAGATTATGGCGGTGGTGGTGTTGTTTTCGTATGAATTTAGTGACGGCAGCGTGTTGTTTGGGCGTGCTGCTTCAATTAGGGGTCGGGTAAGAGACTGACATTTATACGACTTTTGTGGTGTTTATTAGCGAAAGGAATTATGTTTTTTAATTGAATTTTAAACTAAAAGGGTAGTTTAAGATCACGGTGGGCATGCGCTTTATTGTTTTTTAAAAGAGTTTTGACTTGGATAAATAGGTTACAAGACATCAAAAAGAAGCTAGATTAAACAAAACTGAAAGTAAATTTAGTTAAAAAATTCACTTATAACTTGCTCGTATTTAATTGATGTTACTTGACATTATTTGGGATAGAAGAAGGTCTCAGCTTAAATCTGATGTCTATTTTATCTTCAACTCTATCGAATGTTTGAAATATAAATGTTTCTTGATTTCTTTAATTTTCGAATACGTCTCTTTATTTGCCCGGTTCACGAACCTGTTCGTTGATTTCCAAATACGTCCGTTTTTTTAACTGAGTTCCCATTCCCATATTTATCCTCGAACTGCACCCCTTGCTACATAAATTTAAGCAAGACGAAGTTTAGTAAAAAAAAAATTCACGTTGGGCGCCATTTAGGTAGCACTTGATAGCCTTATTTAAAAAGCCATTCTTAATTGAATTTGAATTGCATTCACGTTGGGCGCCATTTGAAGAATTTATTTATTATCACACCCCATAAAAGAACAAAACCTAGGGACAATTCTCAGCTATTCTTATGGTTTGTAATAAATTTGCAAGGATGGACCTACAATTTACTGCCTACGTTGGGCGCCACTTTGTTTTGAAAATGTTAAAACTTCACAGCATATAAAAGCTGTTCAATTAATTCTTTAATTTTTAAAAAGTATTAATAACACACAAGATCCTACAGTACAAATAAATTTATAAAGAAGAATAATACAAATTGAAAAGTTCACGTTGGGCGCCATTTGGGTAGTTAATCTTACAACTTTTATGGTTTTATGCATGTTTTCACCAATTTTCGTAATGCTTTATTTTGCTATTGATTGAATAGATTGAATAAACATACAAAAAGGACTGAAATTTTAAAAAGTATTAATAACACATAACATCCTACAGTACAAATAAATTTATAAAGAAGAATAATACAAATTGAAAAGTTCACGTTGGGCGCCATTTGGGTAGTTAATCTTGCAACTTTTATGGTTTTATGCATCTTTTCACCAATTTTCGTAAGGCTTTTGTTTTTTGCTATTGATTGAATAGATTGAATAAACATACAAAAAGGAGCAAAATATCGAATAAACTGCCATGTGTTGGGCGCCATTTTGTTTTTGAGAAATGTAACAACTTGAAAACCTGCGATGGTATTTCCATTAATTCAATACAAACAAGTATAAATTTAACAGAAAATCTTATCGAAGCAATAAAATTACAAATGTATTTCATGTTGAATAAAAAAAGTTCACGCTGGGCGCCATTTAAATAGTTATTTTTAGAAAAATTTAACTATTTTTATTTTTTTTTTATTGTAACTAAATCTATTAACTATTAACTTTGGAATTGATTGAAGAGTTGTAAATTTTAAAAGAAGTAATACCTCAAATATCAAATCCTATGTTGGGCGCCACTTCATTAAAAAAAAAAAATGCAATAACTTAAAAATATGTAATGATATTTCAATAATTTCTATATAAATACATTTGAATTACTCAAACAAATGTATAGAAGCAAAACAATTTACAAATAAATCTAACAATTAAATAAAAATCTTCACATTGGGCGCCATTCGGTTACTTAATTTAACCACATAATCTTGTTTATTTTTATTTATTCTTCAATCTGCTTATTTCCTTATTGATTACATAAACATCTTAAATAAGAAGCCATCCTTCTTTTTCTGAATTGACTTCCTGATTGTTTTCAAATGGTGTGTCTGTGTGTGTGTGTGTGAATAAACTTTTGCAAATCATTTGACTGAACTTCATTGAAAAATCATTCATTCCTCTACTATTAATCATTGATTGAAAAAAAAAAGACCTAAAAGTAAGAATCAGTAGCGAAATTCCTTGGGGTTCGACATCGATTCCAGATCGATCACGTGGAAACATTCCTGTTTACATTGCTGTGAACACGTTTTTATGTATTTTCTTCTTCATTTTATCCCCCATTTAACCCTCATCAGTCTCATCTCTCTACATCATTATTATTATTTGCCACCATACTATACCATGGATGCCGCTCTCTGTCATAGCATTGCTGTGTTTATAGAATAAAAAAAGAGTGGCTGGCTATCCTTTTCCACTCGCACACTCATGCTGCACAATCGAATCATAATCAATTAAATCATTAATCCCGCTAACCGAATCTACTTAGCGGTTTTCGTGTTTTTTTTTTTTTTGTTCTTTTTCATTTCCTTGCTTTTAACCATTCTCTTTCTCTCTCTCGCACAATACAACTACTGCCATCTGGTGGATTCTCTTAATCAACATAAGAGCAAATAAGTTTGCAGTTCTTATGCGAGTTTATTTAAATTGTTTTCAAAGTTTTTTTTTCTGTTGTTTTGTTGTTTGATGTTTTTGTTGAGAGTTTTTCAGCTCCTCTTGGCTTAATTTGTAAAATTAGTCGCTTCGCTTGGCGTGCGCACACACATTGAATAGAGATGGCGTTGTTGTTTTTTTCGATTTTTTTTTTTTTTATTATTTATGTCCTCTTTGGACTGTGCCTGTGAGACTTTGCTTTTGCATCCATCGGGTGCACAACAGAACTCACACTCGCAAACGCAACAGCAAATACAAAAAAAAATAATTCGAAACCAGATTTCTTCTTGGAATTATTGTTGTCTACAAAAAACAAGCAGCACGAACAAAAAAAAATGAGACGAGTCTTGTTTTTGTCTTTTTTCGCTGTTTTTTCGCCAAGTTTTCGCCAAGTGTATCTAAAAGTACCGTGGATGAGGATAAGGGGACTGTTTTTGATTCACTTTGTTAACTGGATTTGTTTTCTCCTTGTTGGGTGGATTTCATTTGTTGATTAATTTGTCTGAAGGGTATTTAGGACGTGGTCGTCGCCATCGTCATCAGCTTGGTTTTCTTGTTTCTGGCGATACTGCGAATGTTTGTTGTGAGTCGTTCGTCTCTACGGAGGCTATGTTGTATGCAAAGTAAAATGACTTGGGCTTCTTTTGTGTGTTGATGGTGGTGTACCGTCGTCGTTGTCTTGTTGTTGTTGTTGTTGTTGGTGTTTGCACTTATGTTCGCGAATTATCCAGATATAGATACTGAGTACCGTACGCGCGCATACCGGTGGATAAGTGTGCGTAACGAAGCGTTCTCAATCGGTTTTCGTGTTTTTTTTTTTTTTATTTTTTTCGTTTTGTCGCTCGGTCTCGGGCTCGACTGTGAGGAGAGGTCTGTGAAGCTGTTGGTTTTGTGGTGGCTTGTGGTTGATGATGCTCGGTTGTCGACTTGACTCCTCTCCTCTTGTGTATACGTGTATTTTGGCAGCTTGTGAGGCAGGCCTGCAAAATAAGATGAGCAGGCCATTTAGATTGTCATTTATAATTTCAGTTGCTAGGTGATGTTGAGTTGTTGTTGATGTTCATTTTGTATAGGATCGTTATATGGATCTGATTTTTATTTTACTTATATTCACTTGATTATTTTTGGTTTTGTTTTTTTCGCTGAAAAGAGGAATTTTTTTGCGTGACGTTGTGGGTCGGGCGGTGCGCGTCGAGGCAATTTAACGCACACCACGCGCTTTGCGTTTTTGATTCTTCGTGGTGCATTACATGATCGGCTGCAGCTTGTTGACAGTTTTGTCGACAAGCGATGAAAATTGCTTAAATATACGTCGACGGATGCTGCTTTTCTGTTTTTGTTTTTTTTTTTTTTTCATCTTGTTGCAAATGCAAGTTTGCATGCACATATTACACATGAAGCTGCAAATGCAAGATGTCAACATATTGCGATGAGATGAATAAATGAGGTTATATAGTGTTGTTATGGAATTGATGTTGAAATCTTCCAACTATGTTATTAAATGATGATTAAGAATTGTCTCATTTTTAATTGAAGACTTAAAAAGTTATGGAATTTTATTTGTACTATTTAAGCTTTAGACATATCACTTTCTGAATGCATAAAGGGATGCAATATTGAGAAGCAATGCAAAAAAATAGAATTTTATTTCATCATAAAAGTTTTATCTTACAGAAAAGAAAAAAATTTTCATAAATAATAAATCTGTTAATTTGCAATTTTTTTCAGGTATATTAAACAGAGTTGGGAAGTAATGATTCGATTTTTTTTCAATTACATGTAATGGGCAATTAAAATTCTTTAATTACCCATTACATGTAATTGAAAATTGTCAATTACTTGTAATTCAATTACTTTTATGTAATTGAAAACAAAAGTAATTACCAAAAAACAGTATTGATTACTTTTTTAAGTAATCACTACACGAAAATGTAATTAATTGTATGTTTTTTGCAATTACATTTTACGAGATAATTTGTAAATGGTACGGAATTAATCTGTTTTGTCATAAGATTTTATGAATAGTGTTAGAGTGGCTTCAAAATATCTTTAAGAGGTTATTACTTACTACTTGGGGCCTATTTCAGAGCTTAATTCATTGTTTACGTCAGCTTCATCAATTACTTTAAAAATTAATTTCGGCGGCCTGTTGGACTTTCCGAAGCAATTTTTCAGACATTTGCACTATTTAGACCTTTACAAATATTTCCTGACTTTCAATCGGACTCAACTAATGATTTTCTAGGTTGCTGATGTAGTAAAAGTAGTTGAGGTAGTAAGCTCTGAAACACGCCCCTGGTAAGTGCTGAAGATCAATAAAAAAACTGCACTGAAAGAAGATTCGAAGAAATTTTACATTTTTCAAAACTTAATTCATGGTATGAAATGACGACTCCAAATTGTCATATCGTCGCCCGAGAATTGTTTTGTCTTAATGGAATTCTTTGTCTTTTGGAATTCTGGAAAATCGCATTTTAAGGTTTTTGTTACTAAAAAGCACAGCGAAGAAGTTTTTTCAATGTATAATAGATTTTTTTGTTGGATATCTTATTATTTTTTTTTGTCAATACTCTCTTAGGTATTTGTTTTGGTTTTCAAATTATCTTAGTTTTCGTTTAAAATGAGTTTGTCGTAAGTAAACTCATTTTTTACGACAAATCAATACTAACATCAGTGTTCAGAGCATGTTTTGTTGTATTGTAGATATTTGTTCTTTGTTGATAAAACAGAGTTTTATTTTTGTTTGTGTTGAAAATAAAATATGTAGTTCTTACAATGGAATGCATTTTATTTATTTAATAAAAATAATATAACACAACCCAACACACACAAAAATATTCCAGAACGTTGTCAACTTGTCAATCATTTCAAACTAAATGAAGTTTTTTTTATTATTATTCAAAAATAAAAATGCATTCAAATTGACAAATTTTTTTCAATTTTAGTACCTGAACCGAAATACATTACATTTGATAGAAATTTTTCCAGTACAACTTAAAAACATATGTGATTAAAAAAGGACAAAATATAAGAACTCCCTCAAAATGTGAAAAATTAAATAATATCTCCAAAATTAGAGCTCTTAGAATGTAAATTTTAAGCTCACTGAGTCCAAATACTTTAGGTTTGATATACATTTTTCTGGAACATTTTTATGAACGCCTAAAACACAAGAAACTTAAAAACACGAATGAACATGTCCCCAAATGTGAAAAATTAAGTATTTCAACTACTGGAAGAAAACCAATGCGAATTTTGGGGATTGTGAACCCAAATCCATAAAATTGTGTATAAATCTATGTGCAAAATAAACAAAAATTAAAAATTTTTGGCCAGTGTAATTAATAAAAACATGTAATGAAATACAATATAAGTAATTAATTACAGAAAAATGTAATTAAAACTGTTTTTCATTTCAATTACTTTCGAATCCATTACTTTTTTCAATTACATCTGTATAGTAATTGAACTTTATCGATTACAAATACAAGTAATGGAAGTATGTTTTTTTTTTCAATTACAATTACCTGTAATTGTAATTGAAAAAAGTTCAATTACTAATTACATATAATTGAAATGAAATCTGTAATTAATTACAAAAAGAAATCATTATTTCCCAACTCTGATATTAAACTTGATTCCAAAAAATTTTTTCCTTTAATTTTAAATTCCTAATCACTCATTGGATCATACATAATACCTATGCATAAAAAATAGTAAATTCTTTTACTTGAAAAATTGTAAAGTATGAATTTTTTCATCCACATTTTGTGCATTTCAAACCTAATTTATACTTCATATTGCTAGTATTTACTATTTTTTATGCATACGGGTCAAGATTTAGGTACCTACCACAATTTCTTAATATTATAAGACAACGTCTATGAGCCCAGAGCAGATTTTGGGAGTTTTTGGATAACCGAAAATGGTAATAGCGTCCTGATGAAGAATTCGAAAGTCTGGCAGGTTTATTTCACGGCATTCTATGGTTTATGGGGAGTTGAAAAATGCATTTTTTCCGATCAGTATATTATTTTTTGCAAGATATATAACCGTCTGGTGGTACCTCTTAAAAAATTACCACTACCCATTGATAAAAAAAATTAGTGCCAGACGTTTAAATCGCGGCATTACCCCCACCAGACGCCCTTGAAGAGTTCCGAAATAGCGACTTTTGAATGAAAATCGCTGTTTCGGGACTCTTCAAGGACGTCTGGTGGGGGTAATGCCGTGATTTAAACGTCTGGCACTAATTTTTTTTTTTATCAATGGGTAGTGGTAATTTTTTAAGAGGTACCACCAGACGGTTATATATCTTGCAAAAAATAATATACTGATCGGAAAAAATGCATTTTTCAACTCCCCATAAACCATAGAATGCCGTGAAATAAACCTGCCAGACTTTCGAATTCTTCATCAGGACGCTATTACCTACACAAACATATGACCCATTTTCGGTTATCCAAAAACTCCCAAAATCTGCTCTGGGCTCTCGGTCTAATCAGTTTCAAGACTTTCTTAAATTTTTCGCGCTAGACAAAAAAAATGTTACGCATACGCCATAGTGACCCAATAAGGTGAACATTTTAAAAATTTTATACATAATAAAATATTTCTATCGCTTTGAAAGTGTTGAAACCAATTTATTTAAGTTAACGATTAACTGATAGCAGAACTATGTTTTTGTAGATCTATGTTCATGCATTTTAGTTAAACGATTTTAAAATGTACACAAAATCAGTTGTTCAGATTTGGAAACTCTATTGAACCTACCTTAAACCTACCATTTTTTCTTGAATGCGTTTGTATCAATAAGCGTTTTAATCGTCTAGTGTTATACACCACAAAATAATTTTGTGTGTTAATAATATACAACATAAATAAGTAAAAAATAAATCCGAAATCATAACAGTTAAGTACGATAGTGACTAATAAATCTTATTATCAATATATTTTTTTTTAAATAAAATATTCTTTTCACATTTCCACGAATGACAAATTCTGGGAAGTCCAAAAATAGGTTCTCACGAAAAAAATTTTATGTTGTTTAGAAATAACAAAATGTTAACATGTTTCTAATCTATCTTCACTTCTCCCACTTGCCAAAGCATCGCCATCATTATCAACCCCATCAGTGGCGTAGATAGGGGGGGGATCAGGGGGATATATCCCCCCCCATTGGGATCGATAATTGTGCAGTATAAACAGTCATGAATAAATAAGTTGAAGAAGTGCACTTTGAAAAAAACGCTATGGATTTCGAGTTCTTGATTAGCTTAAAGGTTATAAATATGGTTTACCAACTTTCGTTGCCATTAAGTCGGTGTTTCAAAGAGTGAATTTAGACTTGGTCCAAGCAATGGAGCTCGCTAAAGATTTAAGGGATCAACTAAAAATTAAACGGGCAGAAGACAACTCATTTTCGAAAGTTTTTTGTATATGGGAAAAATTAGCTGAAATCCTTGACATTGGCGTTAAACATAAGAGAATAGTGAAGCGACAAAAATATCGTTCGAACCCTTCGGTTCAAAGTACAGTAAAGAATATTTTCGTGTTACTGTTTTCAATCTTTTTCTCGATTTCTATGTAATGGGCCTTGGAGAAAAATGTACAAACCATGAAAACGAATTAGAAGGGTTTCCGGTTCTTTCTAAGGATTCTTCGTCTGAAATAGACAAAGCAGCTAAAAAATTTAATGAAACTGTTGAGTTTTACCTACCAAAAACTAGACCACATAAAATAGAACAAAAACAATAAGATTTTCTTATAGTTTTCATCCAAGAAGGAAATATTATTTAAACAATCGGGATTTCCTAATTGTTTTACCGACTTCCAAAAAGGAGGAGTTATTCAATTCGTCTGTACTTTATTTTTTTGTGTTTTTCACCTCATAACTTTGGACCGAGTGAACCAATTTTGATAATTCTTTTTGTAGGTATTTAAAAGCTGGTGCCTGTTCAGTACCATTAGAAAAACCATAAAACCCAGTTTTGATCCATGGAAGTCGGTTTTGTTTTTTTAATAAAAAAAATACGATCATGTACGGGATCACCTGTTCCAACTTACTATAGAAATATTGGTCACAATTTTTGTTCTAGTGCCAAGTTGGAAAAAATATGAAATTTTTACAAAAAATTTTGAAAGATTTTGTACATGAAAATAATAAGAAATCTCTATGGAAAAACCTTATTAATTGTTGATAAGGTTTCTTCATAAAACAGTTCAGTAAGGAAATCTTTTGGTATTTAGGTGGTTCTGGTCATATTTTTCTCTGTGTGAAGAATTAAAAACTCAGAAAAGATATTTGATCAGAAGGAAAAATACTTCCTCTATGAACTCATTGAAAGCGCTCGAAAGCTGCACCGAAAAAAGTTGTCCTGGTATTTATATTTTATTAAAGATATTAGCTACACTACTGGTTTCTACGTCAACTACCGAAAGAACTTTCTCCAATTTAAAGAGAATAAAAACAAGCATTATTAAAATTTAAAAAAAATTTGCGAACTAGATCTATCCCCCCCCTTAGCAAAAAGCTATCTACGCCACTGAACCCCATACTTTTGTACAACTATAACACACTCTCTCTTCTTCTAACACCCACATTTTGTGAAAATCCATAAAAAATATCACACAATCACAGTCACATTAGACATGACTTGCTTGCTTATTAATAAAATTTATTTGAATATAAAGTATCATTGGCGTTAATTTTTCTGTGCGAACTCCGACCACTAATTTGTCATTTGGTATATTAATCTTTTATTTTTTTTTTAAATCGAGTTAAGTTAAGATTGACTAAGAGAGTGGTGTAATGAATGTGTTTTTGTATAATATTTTGTCAGGTCAGAGATGTTTTATTTTTTTTACTCTTTTTTCTAGGAGGCAGTTTTTCCACAGCAGGCGTTAAAAAGGTGGCTAAATGTTGAGATAAATCAAAAGCTTGGACGCAATTAATTAAAGACATGATTAAGAGGACTTTTTTTCTTTATTTTGAACAAGTAGGAAGAAAAATTAATTTTTATTGTGATTATTATTAAAGTGATTCCCACTTTTAAGAGAATTTATTTAATTTTCTTTAAGTTTAAGAATTACTCAGAGATTCTACGATCTTAATAATAATAATTTGTTAAGTTGTTAAAAATCTAAAATAATACCTTCACAAAAAATCTTGGTACTCATTCATTTGTCTAAATAACAAAATTCGATTTAAAACAATTTTAGAATTGTCAAAAAATATTCAACAAACTAATATATTTTCATTTCTCATTCGTTTTTAACATTTTTGCATAACATCATACCTTCTCTCTGACGCTAATCTGAATTTAAAAATTATATTAAGAAGAATAATAATATTAATGTCCCTGACCGGGCGCCAAATAACACCTCAAAATCTGACAAATATTTTCATATATTCCTCCCTCAACGAAACTACACCACAACCCAACACAAAAATGCTCTTACAACAAAATTTATTCAAATCGATTCAGAATTCGAGATTATTGATCTATATTTGTAAAAATTTTAATTTTACAAAAAATCCAATCGGTAAATATAAAAATATAAATATAAACAGATACTCGACTCGTACACGAGTTCGGTAAAAATGTTGTTGCTGCTGCCGCAATAATATTATATACCGCGAGATGATCATGATGATGATGATGATGAAACAATTTCCTTCTGATCGTTCTGATCATCTCCTCTATTTTTGTATCGCGCGAAAATAATTTGGCAAGTACTTATGGTTGAATATTTTTTGAGGAGGGGGAAAAAGGGGGATGATATTTTTTTTTTTGTTGGTGGTTTAATTTTATCGGTCGAGTCGGTGTTGATAATTTTACCTCTTTCCGTTTTAATATAATTTTTGACGCATTTCAAAAATGCCCCCCCCCCTTTGACAATCCGCTCCGTCCATAATACCACCGCACATACCAAACGACCCATCATCGTCTTCATTTTCTGGCTTTTTTGGCATCTGGCACACACAAATTGTGACGTTTGACGTTTCGTGTAAACAAAATATTGCTCTGCCTAATTTTCAAGTGCACACACAACATAGCTGCCATCGCCGCTGGCTGCTGCCGTGTAAATTTGCCAAAGCAATCCGAGAGATGGCTACTAAAGAGTTTTCGTTTCTCGAATTTGAATTCGTTTTGCGTTTGCCGCCGCCTCTCCGCCGCCGCCGATTGCGCGATTTTGGATGCCACTGTGTCCTACCTTCAGCATCATTATCATCTTCATCTAGATCGTGCGGCAGCAGAAAAAAGGCATACAAAAACATCATCATCTTCATCACTATCATAGCTCATTGGAGGTTTTTATTTTTTTTTTTTGAGAGGATCTTGGAGGCAGAAGAGTAGGCAAACAGAAGCACCACGATCAGTGCGAGCGTTTAGTATGGTGCGACTGTGAGATATCTGCCGGTGGTGTGGATTTGGATTGGGATACCAAATTCGTCGGTTCGTCGTCGTCGTTGTTGGATTGGGATTCCTTTCTGTTAGCTATGTGATTTTTCATTGAGTTATTATTAGCGGTAAATATAGAAAAAATTGTATCTTTGAATAAAATAACAAAACGAATCTATTTCGGATGTTATTTATAATAAATTTGTTGGATTTCAACCAACAAAATGGTTTGAGTTTTTTTTTTGTTCATGTTTTTTTTCGTTCTTTCATTTCAATTTGAAATTTTTAGCTAATTTTTGAATCGGTTTTTGTGCGCTTCGTGCCTCTATTATATGGCTGTGTGAGCATCAGAGAAGGAGAACACACCGCAAAGTATTTTCATGAACTATTTGTGGCGGCCGCAAAGGAAATTTAGATAAAAATTATTGTGTATATGGGTTTTTATTGGAAAGATGATGGATGACGAGTTATGAATAAATCTTTTATTTGATTTGTTTTTTTTTCTGGAGGTGTCATTGTTTTTTTTTCCAGTTTTTTTTTTTTAGAAATATTTATATGGTTTTTATTAAGAAATGCGCAAATTTACTCTGAAACATAAAATAATTAGAGTTAAATTAACAGAATATAATATTGTTGCCCGATTTTTTGAAAAGAATCAGAAGAAGGATTTGTTCATTGTATTTGTGTGGGCTTATGGCAAACATGCAATTTTTGTACTTTTAAATTACAACCTAAAAAAAAAATATTTAAAAAACATGTGTCTTAAAATTCAATTTTTTAACAAAAATGTGTGTTTTTGTTTTAAATTCAATTATTGCTCTTAACGTTTGGAATGCAATATCAACTTATGGCAACTATTTATAACTTTGGTAAAATCTATCGAAATCTGAAAAAAAAGAACTGTGTAGATACCACTAATTTATTTCCAACATAATTTTTGATTACAAAAATACTACCTTTTTGGGGTTACCTCAGACCGAACAAACATTTTTTTTAGGAATCACAAAACTTTTTTTATCAACTAGATGTAACTGCAGCCGATTCTTAGTTCCGCTAAAGCAAATGGTCATTAGAACTGTAACGAAGCGAAAAACTTTCCAATATCCTTTTTAAGTATTTTTTTGGAGAGAAATTCGTACACTGAGCCAAAAAACAACGTAAAATCAATGGAAACCACTTTGAATCAATGGAATATCACTACATTTTTAGCCTAAAGTGGAAAATGATTGAATCAAAGTAGCACACTTTAAATCTAAGTTGTTCACACATTAAAAAAAATAAAAAAAAGTAAAACTGGCATCCGCTGGGGATCGAACCTGCTATACCTGGATTGACAAGCTTGTGCTTTACCACTGTGCCATCTCACTTATAAAAATTGATGTGACAAACTGTAACTTAAGCATAGGACGATTTTTAGAAAATTAATGAATATATTTTTCACCATTGATTCAATGTAGAACGTATTAAAAATTACAATGCGTTTTTTCTCTGGGTGTAGTTAAAAGTTTAAAATAGCTCTGCTTACCGTAGAAGAATTTAAAAATGTACTGAATATAAATTGGCCGAATATTCGGCGGCTTCTCTTGTTTAAATTGGTACAAAGAGTGATAAGTTGTTTGTTATGAATTGCGAGCGTTAGCGAGGAAGAAAATTTTTTAAAGAAATAAATTTGAACCATTCTTAGGCTTTATACAAAAAATTAGTTCGTATACAACTTTATTATGTATAAAAAGATTGAAAAATTAAATTTTTCTCGCACGGAAATTTTGCAGCAAAAAATTGATATATTCTATTATATCAATTAAGTTCTAAGGCCGTGTGTGAATTGCGTTAAATAGTTAAAACCGTGTTAAATTTTTGACACTATTGAAATGAATAAAAAATGTTCAGCTATTAAAAATTTATTGGGTTAAATTTGAGTTAATTTTTTTTGCAGATGGTTTGGCAGAACAAATTTTAAACAATAATCCACACAGGTGCTAACCTCAATAGTGTCAAAAATTTTACACGGGGTTAACTATTTAACCCAATTCATACACGGCCTAAATTAAATCTTGAATACTACACTGAGGGAAAAAACGCAACGTCAGATGTAAAATGTTCAACGTTGATTTAATGTTGAAGCAATTAACATGAAACTTCTTCAAAATAAAATTGAAACAACGTAAAAAAATTTTTATTTTTGTCCGCCTTCAGCTTTTGTTGCATTTTATCACTCTAATTTTCAACAGTGAGATAGCACGTTGGTAAAGCATTCGCCTAGTAACCCAAGAGTTGTAGGTACAATCCCCAGCGGCTGCCCATTTTTTCTTTTTTTTTAATAAATTGATGCTTTTTTTAAGTTGAAACAACTTTGATTTAAAGAGGTTTTATAACGGTAAACCACTTTAAACTAAAGATGTTCTACTTTGATTTTAAAATTTTCGTCTTCAACGCAAAATCATTCCGAAAAATAGTTGAATCAACGCGGTTTTCGTTGATTTTAAGTTGTTTTTTTCCCTCAGTCCCCAGTGTAAAAAATAAATAATCTAAGTTGTTTGGCATGAGCTAAGTATTTCACTTTGAAATTAAACTATAAACTATATAGTTCAGCAACCCTTTAAAATAGTATAGTTTAGTCACCAAAAATCTTGTAGAAATACTTGTGTTATTTAAAAGAACACTTTAAGGTTATTATTACGTCAGCTTTTTATGGTACTTTAGGAAATTATCAAAGAGATAAAAACTAGTTTTTTGAAAAATTCCTTCCCTTACCAAACGTTGCTATGGACCACAAAATTTTTGTTTTCCCTTATAAAAACTTCATCGACAGCTTCTTTAACGATACAAAGATAGGTATTTAAATTACTAAAATACACATACAAACCATTTAGTGCTGCACATATAAGACTTGTTTTTGTTTATACTATATCTTTTGATATTCTGAAAAAAAATTTCGGGGGGGGGGGTTTAATTTGTTTTTACTTTTAAATAAAACTATCAACTTATTTATATTTTACCTTTTTTAAAAATATTGAAGTCAGTTTTGATAAAAATTAAATGCTGTTATGAATTGAACTTAGAACAGCAAAACTTAAAACAAAAATTTATTTGGTTCAACAAGATTTTCAAAAATTTTAAACATTTTGCTTTAAAAAAAGGTCTTTAAATCCTCGTTAAGGCGTACGGAAAGTTTTTAAAATTTTGATTTTCACGTTCTATCCTTTAATGAAAAGGCCAAACTTCAATAAAACATTTTTTGTATTATTTATAAAAAATGATTTAAAAAAACACGGCTCAAACGTTTTTGAAATATTGTTTTCTAAAAAACTTTAAGTTGCATATACTCGAAATCACTGCAAAATTTCAAAATGCTCCACTTTTTTTGTAACTCATGTATGTATTTACTAGCATGTCATATATTTATTTGGAAAAGAAAATATTTTACGATTTTTTTTCAATGGTTAGTTCAAATATTCCTACTTTAACCACTTGGCATAGCTCAATTTTGAAAAGTGATAGTCAATTCAAATTATGACATTACTTTTGCACCTCCTTGTATAAATGCAAACGATTTGGAAGTTTGTGGTCCCTGATTTTTATGGCCGCATATTTATGTCGACCATTTTATTTTAACCAAAATTGACAAATAAAGACTTTTTGTTTCATGTCAGTTGTTAACATTTTATTTTCCATTGGATTTTGGGAAGCTTCATTCTTTACCGATTTCAGGGGACTTACTTTTTTTTGCTAATATGCCGGTTCCATATAAGATAATTTTGTTATATAACTGATGTTTTTCGTCATAATGAAGACTAAAAACCTAACAATCAATAAGACATCCTACTAAGCCGCATCAAAATAAAAATATTAATCGAGTTATTATTTACCACCAAACGTGTGTGTATGATATTTCTTAACGAAGTGCCAAAAGTATTGCTCACACAAGCCATCGATTAGTCCACCACCATCACCACCGCCAGTACCACAAACCACCTATACCTCATTTTCCCACCCCGACTGTGGCACCACAATGTCTATCTCCCTGTCTCCATCTCCAACGTGTTAACTTAGTTAAGGTGGCTTAAGAAATCACTAAATGTATAAACGCTAACATCTCGTCGTAATCACATTACACTTCACTGGAGTTGAGCTTCTACTCGTTTATGCAGCATAATTTAGTGGCATGGATTATATTTTTATATAAATTATTGTCGTTGTTGCGCTGTTGCCGATGGACGTTGTCATTCTGTTTTTGGAAACAAATTTTGTTGCTGAAACTGAAACATATACAATCGCTTCGTGTGTCTCTGTGGAAATGTAGAAGGTTTAAAAAAAAAAAAACATGCAGCTACCTACATAAAGTTGGGTCTGGGAAAACCATTTCATAGTCAACCACTGAAACAAACACACGTGCCAAATAAAGTCAATACTCCATATTTGGCGCAAGAATACATAACTTTATTTTATTTTTATTTTGTTTTGTTGTTGTGAATGTTTGTTGCGGTGGATTGGCTATTGACAAAAATCAATGAAAAAGAATGCATAGGTTGCCAATTTGGTTGAAATTGATCTACGGTTTTTTTTTTTTTAACTTTTCAGATATTTCTAAGATTTTAGTATGTCTAAATTTATACAATAGCTACCTTAGTATAATTTTGAGATTAAGTACCTATTCGAAATTGGAATTAAAAATTACTTTTTGAGTAAGTACAATTTTAAGCATATATTATTATTTTTTTTTTACTTTTAAAACAATTTTTAAATGTTTAACGTATTAGTATTATAATTTTTCTGCAAATAAAAATAAAGTAATTTTAAGTGGCAGCCATGGTTAAGTGATGTAATACCAAAAATACTGGCAGATATATGATTTTTATTAGTTTTTTATTATTTTTAAAATAAGAACTAAGCAAGCGTTACATTTTTTTTTTGAGCTAATCAAATTAAAAAAAAAACTTTTCGAAATTCCAAACTCAATTGTAAGCTTTGTATGAAAATTGAGAACTTTCAAAATATTTTATTTTGTTCCATATCCAACTCAAGACCAAGAGTTTCGTAATTATTTCTCATTCACTTCATAATAGGTAACTAATATAAATGTTCCGATTTTGTTTAAATTAACTCATTTTTACAAATTTAGACCAAGAAATCACAAAAATAATAGAAGTTTTTTTATGACGATGCAGACAAGCCTCATTATGAATTTGAAAAATTACTTTTTTAATTATTTTGTTTTTCTTTTCTAACTTCTGAGTTTAAAAGTTTTATATTTTAGGTATTGTTCAATTTAAAAAGTTTTCTTCAAAATGCGTTTCATCTTGATTCAACAGTTGGGCTCATCAGTTAGATGCTGTTGTACCTACACTTTTTTTGGGTCTTTTTTTATTGGATATTAACATGGAGAATTTGAAAAAATTCGTGTTAACGGTGTTATTTTTTTTCCTTGGAGTGATTTTTACAGAAAATTGCACCTATCACCCAAACGATGCAAAGACGTCGACTACACAATTTTTTTCTTTAAAAATCCTCCTTCTTTTTTGTTATCATTAGAAACACCACTTTTAACATCCATTGAAAGTCCTACTTGCTGGACGCAACTTTTTTTATATTGGTTTACAGCCAAAATATGGAAATTCAATACCACTCTATTTTTATCTAACGTATTTTCACCTCAAATACTCGCAAACCACATTAAAAAAATTACGATAGATACGTTTTCGAGATATGATTTTTCAAAGTTTTTTGTCATCGTTTTTCCAAGTATACTTAGTATTTGGGCTTTATTTTGAGTAATAAAAGATTGATTTGAACAAAACAAACGTCACCTAAAAATTCAATACGTAAATAAGCAATAATTTTTTTTTGTCACTTCAGGGGTTTAAGTGCAATTCATAAAAACATTAAAAAAAAAAAAACAAACAATTAAAAAAAAAGAATTTGACACAAAAAATTTCTTACTGAAATTAAATTTTAGCAGTATTCAATGTTTTGCGACCATCATGGTAAAAAAAATAATTATCTTCTTTTCTCCTTCACTTGTTCAAAAATATAAATGTGTAAAAATAAACTAATAAACGAAGTCTAGAAATGTCGTTTTTTTGTTTTTGAGTAGTTTTTCTTAAGTTTTTTTTTACAATATTTTAATTTAAATTTTTTTAAAAAGATCCATATCGATATAGCCCAGTCAAATAAGGGTTTAACCTCGGCATAAATCATTCAAGATATAAAATGCTCAATATCTTCGTTTTGGCATTCTATAACTTACCTCAAAAGTCTAGAAAAATCTCACGTCCGAAAGTCGCGATTTCAAGGTCAAAGCGCGAAATGGCGATTTTCAAAATTAGTAATAATAGACAAGGGTATTATTATACACTAAGGCGTTCGTTATTTTTGAATCAAGTTCCTAAGTGGAAAAACTGTTTCTACATAATAAAAAAAACTCCTGTACTTTTTACAGATTTTTATTTTGCCACTAGAGAGTTAAAGTTTTTTTCACATTTGAAATAGGTATGTGTTGACTTATGAGGTCATTTTTTAGATTAAGTCTTAAAAAAGGTATAAACTATTAATTTTAGTCAAATGAGAAAAATTTAATCTTCTTGGGGCGCCATCTAGTGTTAAAATAAAAATCTGAAAAAATTAGAGAATTTTCTTTATTATTTTTAGAAACAGTTTTTTTGATTCTCGAAAAAAACCTAAATAACGAACGCCTGTACACTGTACATTTGCTATCTGTGCTTAGAATAATAATAAACTCCTACTTGACACTTATTTCAACTCTCAAAATATTGTCTTGTTATATGAATCTTAAATAACATAAAACTAATTATTCCAAAATACCTCAAGTCACACGTCAAAAGTTCACAATCTAATTCCATCAACAACACCAAACACGACCACAGCCCCATCCCTCATTTTCATCCAATATGATTAAATAATTTAAAGTGACCGCTTAATTAATTTCAAATCAAATCCCCGCAAAAAAACCACAAAACCAAACGAAATTCCAAATAAATAATATTATTTACAAACACAACCCATATCGCAATAAATCATTTTTTGTTTTATATTTTTTTTTTTGCTAACTCAACAAAAAAAAATCAACAACAACTATAAAGAAAAAAAAAAGGTCACCAGCGATCAACGTGCGATCGCACTGGGATGTGCTTGTGCCCCATTATTTATGAGCATTTTTCCGCTGACATTCCCATAACACGCCCTGTCAAAACACAATTTAACATTAGAATTTCGCTATGATATACGGGATGGATGGGCATATGTCATATTATGGCATTTGAATTCGGCGGACGCAGTCGCTATCTCTCTCTCTGCAGGGAAGCACCCAAAAATCTCCTATATAACAAAAGGGCAGAGATAATGATAAGCTCAAAAAATATTTTTTTTTTGTAAAGTTTGTGAGGTAGTGTTGTAATTGTTTGTTTTAATCGAGTTATTTCTTCAATGAGTAACCCATCCTCTTAAAACAATACGATTTCCGCTTAAAATAAGCGGAATCTGTTTTTTTAGTTTAAATGTTTCCACATAAAAATATAATGATTTTCCGCTTAAATAAAGAGGATTATTTTTAATTTTGCGCATTCAAGAAATTAAGAAGATTCATTTTGGCAAAAAACCATACCGAAATCCGCTTGATTTAATATAGAATCCTCTTAAAACAATACGATTTCCGCTTAAAATAAGCGGAATCTCTTTTTTTAGTTTAAATTTTTCCACATAACAATATGATGATTTTCCGCTTAAATAAGGAGGATTTCTGTTAATTTTGGGCAATCAAGAAATTAAGAAGATTTTTCAGCTTAATTTAAGACGGGATTCATTTTGGCAAAAAAAAACCATGCTGAAATCCGCTTTATTTAATACAGAATCCGCTTGTTTTTTTTTTTCAAAATGGCTTCTTTAAGTTTTAAGCTTAAAGAAATCAAGAAAATAGTAATTTTGCGAACAGTGGTAAGTAAGTTCCAGTGATCTCGAAATTTTCCACCTCAGTGCCAACTTTCCATTCCTAGACTATGCGTCCACTCACTATTCAATCTTCCCGGCCTGTTAAAAAAGCCAAACAAAACAAAAATTGTCATTTCAAAGACAACAAAAAACAACAACATTGCCGACAGCGAAACAACCACAACACGACATTTTAATCGCGCCTCCGATCATCGCGCGGCGAAAACTACAGTCCCGGCCACCACTACCGCGAGAGATAATGCGCTGGTTTTGTCAGTTTTTTTTTTTTTTTTTTATTATTCTGGTTCTTGTCACAGATGATTGCCCATCACCCAAACAAATTTGTTGTCAGCCGTCATGCTAATTTAACTAAAAACTTGAAATTTTGACTAAAAAAAAAACGAGAAAAAAAAATTAAACTAAAATAAATAAGCAGAAAAATATGTATGTTTAACTAAAATAGCGCAATAAATATTAAAACGTAATTCTGTTATCACCGAAACATATCATTTGTGTCATTTAATTGTAAATGAATTATAAATTAGATGTAGTTTTGTATGGGTTTTTATTAATTGAGCGATGTAGCTTGGGTTGACTTGATCGCGAGTGGCGCCCGGGTGGGATTACAATTTAGTTGGTGACGATGATGATAGCAGTTTTTTTTATATGATGGGCCTTCTTGTGTGTTGTCCATTTTGTGATGGCTAGACCGGAAAGAGAGGGCGCTACTATGAAAAATGACCATTTAGCAAAATGATGGATTCTTTCCCGTGGTTTACCGTGTATCGTTTGCACCGCACCGTGTTGTTGGTCGTGCGATGTATATATTGCTCGTTTTACCATGCTAATGGAATGCGCGTAAGTTATTGTCGCATGCGTTTTTTTGTTTTTCGTGACACTCATGGTGGTGATCGTGGTGTTTGCAACTTGTCACACGTGATTGGATTTATTAATTTGTAGCTTTTGTCGGCAGGTAACGAGTATATGCGGAGTGCACGTTTTTTTCTGTTAGCCGTTTAGAGAGAGAGAATTTGCTGGAAATTTCTCAAGGACTTTATGTTTATGTCTACGTGATGGAGTTCGGTGAACCTGAATGGAGTCTGGGCCTAAAATAGAAAGTGATTCGACAGATTTGTCTTTGAAAAATCTTCTTGGATTGTGTCTTATTATTTTGGTTTGCAAATAACTCCATCAAAAGGCCTCAAGAATCAGGTAGCTTACATTAAATGAGCAAAAAGGGACCTTTCTTTTGATGTCTCATTGGGTCTTTTTGAAGGAATTTTTTTTTAATGCATTTTTTTGAAAAGGGGATAGCCTTTATTTTTTTTTTTTTCAAAAATCTGAACAAAAATTACAACTTTTATTTTTTTAATATAATAACTTTAGACAACTCTTTCATGAGCTAAATATTAACCCTCTGTAGGTACACCTCTGTTTTTCGAATTTAGCTTATACTTTTTCATGTCGCTAGAACTTTTTTCGGTCTCACTATTTTATAAAGAATCATAATGAAATTGATGTAGAATTTTCCGAGGAATTCGAATATTGTATTCACAATTCCAAAATGTATTTTCACCCTTATATTTTTTATTTTTTTCCTGCCAAATTCGCACCCGTGTGTCGACAGAGGGTTAAGTTAAAGAAAAAAAAATTGTTCAAATTGGCTAAGGACTTCCGGACTTCAGGCGTTTTGAATTTTGTCGAAATAATGCAAAATTCCTATTTTTACTCTATTTTTTCATTTTTATATAGGTACCGTTTGGTAAATTATTATTTTTATTAAATAAGAAGTAAAAATGAAGTTGACACAATCAGTGAAAATCATGAACTCGCTAAAGATTAAAAAATCTTGCGGTCAAGCTGGCTTTGACTATTTATCATTGTCCTCGCCACACAGTGGTGAATTTGTTGCTTTTTGTCTAACTGAACATAAGTAAGAAATTTAACTACATAAATGAATGTTAAAAACACTTTCGATCTTGGATTTATGTAGAACTGTTCATATTCAATGAAAAAAAAAAAAACAAATTAAAACAAAGACCAAAAAGTACCAAAGTATTAAAACACAATTTCATACCTTTTTTATGCTATTTCTTTGATTTTTTTTAAGTTAAGAAGATATTAATCGATTTTAATTATTCTTTAAATCTTTCTTAGTCTTTAAAATTCGCAACTTTTCAGCGCTATCACGATTTTAAATTTGAACAATTTTTTTTTTCATACATTTTTGACCCAGCCTAATGTTCATTGTTCAGTGTGAACTCAACTCATATCTATAAACTAAAACTTGTTTGGATTCATTGATCCGAAAATATGTGCCTTAGCAACCAGACCTTGAGGAACTTTTGGTTATCTTCCATGAATACAGCTTAAAGAAACCTTTCTATTGTTGTCTCATTAGATTTATTTGGAGTTAATTTTTTAAAATGCATTTTTTGCTGCAAGAAATATTCTTTGGATGTTATTCGAAAATAAAAAAAAATAAATTTTTAGCAAGCAGAACTCAAACAAGCTTTTAGGTAGGTACAAAGCTGCAAATCGAACTGAAAGCCATGATATATATTTTCTTACTCTGAACTAATGTTAATCTTTTTTGAACGAAACTCCATCTGTTTTAAAAAATGTCATCTAAAACTTTTTCGGTCAATTTGTCAAACAAAAATGAATGTTCAAAAATTTCAATTAAAATTCCTAGCCAATCGCACCCAATCGCAAATCTAAATTGTCATTCCACTCAACCCATGCGAATACCCCAAAAAAATTCCAACTCGGACTTACAAACGTGGGTGCTCTAAATTGTGTGCTTAACGAAATCATAAAATAAAATATATTTCCTTATTCAGTTTAACTCACCGCCTGCCACCCAAAAAAATCCAGACCAAAAGTTAAAAAAAAATCTCCTCATTGACCATTGGTAAAAGAAAAGCTCCAAAACCCACAAAATACTAAGGGGGACTCAATTCAATCTAGACAAAATCGCATTGCAATAAACAAAACTCGCCATAGTTTAAGAGTAATAGAAGTCAGAAAAAATACAAAATATACATAATGTTATAAGCTCTGTCCCTGAGTCTAAAGGTATGGTATCAACATCAACAACAATAACAACAACAACAAGCCCGCTTGGCTAGACAATGTGTCCACTCAAGCGCACAGCCATATGGCCTTTGACCAAACGATACACGGCTAATTTGAAATCATTTATTTACTCACACAAAAATTGTACAAAACAATAAAAAAAAAAATAGAAAATAAGTAAAAATATTTCATAGATACTTTTTCATTTTTTTTGTATTACCTATTTTTGTTTACACGACACACGAGTACCTTTTTTTTCTGGCCTGCAATTCATATTGTAATTTTCCATTAGGCAAACAGCAGCAAACACATTGCTGTGATTTACGTAGATAAAAGTGTGACGCGATGTTGATGATGATTTGGATATATTTATAAAAAAAGTTTGTTTGGTTGCTTGCTTACTTACTTGCTACTCTCGTAATCACATCAATGACGAGTTATATTATTGTTTTGACAGTGGCAATGGGAGCTCATAATATTGTATAATATAGATACTCTGGTTGGAAGGTAAAAAAAAAAAATAAATCTGTACAGATAAACACTTTGAAGGGTAAAATACAGGGTTGCCATCTGTTGATAATTCTAAAATGTACTCAATTTGAGTAAAGCGAAATTTTTCGCACGACATTTTCCTATAATTGCCAGTAACATTGAGTTTGTTTGCACTTAAAACATTTGGTAGAAATCTTATCAAAATTCGATGAGTTGTTTTCAAGGGAAAATGAGTTTATCAACAGACAAAATGAACAGACACAGAAATTGCAGTTTATGTAATGTTTGACTGTTATCAAGTTTTAACTATTCTGAGAAATTTAAGAAATAATTCTAGGAAAAAGCTGTTTTTATTTGTCTGGCAATACCTACTCCCCACTGTAGTAACATTTTTGTAAGTACACAAAACAAAACTATGAATAAAAAACAATTATTTCGAACAATATCTGATGCGATTGGAAGCGGTGGTTTACACGCTTTTTGACTGTGCATACAATTGAGTGATATTTTTATTTTGTTTGTAGGTATATTTGAATAAATTGCACGGATCGTTAGACCAATATAGTTTTTCGTGTTGGAGATTAAAATCTCAATTTTTGTAAATAATTGCCTATTAGAAGTGACTTGGAACACTTTATGAAGTAGGTTAAGTAGAAACTAGGAAATTTAACTTTATTTGGGTACATACAAAAGAAAAGCTTATTTGTTTGAATTCGATGAACAATGATGCAAAATAAAACAATTAATTTTAGGTTTTGAATTAAAACTATCTCAGAAAACAATTATAGATATAAAAGACAGGGAGTGTAGTAAAACAATCTCGTAAAAATAGATTAGTTACATCCAGAGTTATAAGTCATTTCCTTCTTGTTTTCTAGTTTCCCCAAGAAAATGGGAGGAGCTTATGAAAAATTTTAAGGTAAAAGTATCTGCCTTGTTTAATGAAGAAATACATTTTTCTAATTATTGCGTGATTTGATAAAACCATTTCTGTTGGTAAAATATTTTCACTAAAAAAAAAAAAATAGTACGTATACACCCCAGTGACTTCATATTAAATCCGTTAAAAAAAAAACGCTTACCTTTCTTTTTTTTTTTGTATATGTATAAATATTCTTAATTCTACATTATGACCTGGAATGATATTGGACACAAGTTGTTTTAACGTGTTTGTGGTTTGTAACGTCGAAGACTGTAGTCAAGGTTTTCGACAATCGAAACACACAGTTTTGTTAAAAACTCATAATCTCACTCATTTTCTTTGAAAAAAATATAAAATACGCTTAGTTTAACTCTTAACGCATCGTTGCTGGCGGTCTACAAAGGAGTTCAACTAAGAAACAAAAGCTATGAAGACAACCATCATTGCTTACAATGTCATTAGTTGTAAAATTAACCAACTTTATCAAAAAGTGCACGTAATCTGCTGCAGATGAGGCCCAATGTATTAATCTCATAAAAAAAATTAATTCAATTAAATTTAAGAATTGCACCAAAATGTATGAATTGAGTTCAAAAAGCTGAAAAAAAAACAAGGAATTCATTGATTCAGCCTCATCAAGCTAATGGGCAACAAGTCTGCAGACAAAGTGGTCTTCGATTTCCTGACGACAAGGAAGACAAAATTTTCGCTTCAAAGAAAAACTGATAGCGGATATCAATTCAATCGGTTTAGAAAAATTTAGTCATCTTCTGGAGGGTCCTTCATGGATCGAAAGCAATAAGTAATTGACTCTTTTGTGAAGCGTTGTTAAACAATAATTCCAAATAATTGACAAGACTTTCTAAACACCGCCCCTATACCTATACCTGAGTGGTTTTTTTTATTTTTTAATTCGATTCAATTTTGAAAATGTATGTAGTTTTTTCAATTATCTAAAACATTAACATGAATACATACTTCCTTAGAGTAAAAAATACCTCGCATTTGACACTGTTTATTCTGTTATTGCGAGTCTTTATTTAATTAAAAAAAAAAAAAGAAGTTGAAATGGAACATTTTTAACCATCAGGTTGGGCGTAAAAGCGCGAAATTTTTTCTTAACTGGCCTAACTATATAAAATATTTATGGACAAATAGTTTCGCTTAAGGTTTGAAATAGAAAATTTCAACTTTCATAAGAATATTTCGTACATAAATAGGTATCATTTTGGGTGACTTTTGCCGGAAGTAAAATCGATATTTTAAGAAAACTAATACTACGAGTATTTGAATTACTGTCAAAATCTCACTAAATTTTCGTTTTTACAGTAAACAATAAACATCAGATGAAAAATCTAAAAATCCTTTTGTGATCAATACTTACTTTTCAGTCCAAAGAGTTAAATCTCGGAATATACCTATTCTTATGGGATGAACGTTTTGTAAATTTAAATCTAATTTATAAATTCTTTAACTGAGTTTAAAATGTTTACAAAATTTCGTGTCCCCAAGTCACTCATTTCGACTCAGTCCGAACTTTTTCGGTCCCGAAGTGCATGCAGTGACTTGGATTTCCTCAGAAGCACATCAATTCTGTTCCGAGTAAACTCAGCAGCTGGTTAAATTTGATACATTGATACTTTGATTGCATTAGACTTGCAACCTAGGCTTAAAGGTCTTATTTCGTTCGGATCCGCAATTTGTTTTAAACCTCGAACAGTTTAGAAATGTAGAACTCGACTTTTCTTATAAGTATCTTTAAATGAAAATATTATTCAAGACAGAAAGGTACACTTCTTATACTCATACAATGAAAATATTAATTTCAGGATTAACTTAATTATGTCGAGGTTATAGAACAAACATGTTGGGGTTATAACCGTTATAAAAAAAGTCGAATACTTCCATGACATTAAAAAAGCATACGACACTGACTTGAAGATTGAAGATATGCCTTGATGAAACAGCAGAGATGGATGCTCGAAAACTGAATTGAATGCCTGGGATGAAGTTGCTTGTTGAACTTTTTCGATATAAGCTTTTCCAGAGGGTTACTAAGGCTGCTGAAAAATGAAGAAGGTCTTTAGTTGGTTCTTGTATTGCTTAGTTATTGTAGAAAGGGCAAAGATGCTGTTTTTGATGCAGTTTCTAACGATGATGTCTAAAAAGATCATCAATGTCTTGTAGGCACTTGGTTCGGGTTAGATTAAATAAAGTCTCTTTAAACTCAATAAACTTGAGGTACAAGTTTTAATTCTTCAAAGCTTTTTGCCTGATTTACAATATTGCGAGACGACGAGACGAGAGCGAGACGAGATTTTTTCTTGGTCATTTAAATCGTAAGCCATTTGGTAATGTTAAGATTTTTTTTGGTAATTGTCTATTATTGACAGGAAATAGAAGAATGTGTGTAAAAAGAAGGATATTATTTGGCCAAAAATAGAAAACTAGATTTTAATTTTATTCTCGCAACGCTCTCGTCTCGTCGTCTCGCAATATTGTGAATCAGGCATTTCTCTAATACCTCTATTATTTGGAAGAAGAAAAAAAAAATTAAAATCCTGCTTAAAAATATCCATGAATCATTTCTCATAAATCTCATTCATCGCAATAAAAACAAATAATAATATCTTTCTTTATGATCTATACTGCAGCACAATCTATTGCATCATTTTTTTTGTTGTGTTATAACTTAAATCACATTATTAAAATTCCCATGTATACAACAAAAATTCAATTAGTTTAAACAATAATTTAAAATACCGACATTACGTGATATTTTTTGCCGCTGCTACATCATTATAGCAATGCCTGGATACATAATGTCAGTTAAGAATGTCAACTCTCTATACAATAATCTCGCGTCATCTTGCGTCAAACCCATGCCGAGTGATTGATAATCATCACTAGCAATCAATTCGAATTCCTGCATATACAAATAAACTAATAAACTCGATGAAAAATGTCCCCAATCATTAATAATAAAAAAAAAAAAAATAATACCGCCAACCGTGTTTCTTAAAGGTCAACCTTCCATACACGGAAAAAGCCAGGAGTATACACAAGAATTGGTTGTAGGTATAGCGTCATCTTGCGAGAGATGTCAATTCAAATGCTAATTAGCAGAGACTGAGGAAAACTTGTAGATGTGACAATTAATAAATTTGACAGTAGCACTCCATTTAACCGTTTCAATTTCATTAAGCACTTGCACGGGTTCTGAGCACCACCACCGCACCGCTGCACTGCGCTGCTACGCAACCTCTCGCAACCGCCCCTACTACTATTCGGTTGTATAGTATACGCCACCATGGCCCATATGCATGAATTGTAATGTTTACGCTGCGCCTCCTACATGTTACAGTCTACACACAGTCTCTGACAAATTGCCACTATATTCAATCAAATTAGCCATACACACCCCATTCCCATCATCGGCATCATCATCATCATTGTTGGCAACATCATCACACCAACCACCATCATCGCAGTTTGCAGCCAGCTCGCAGCGACCATCGCAACTTCGACGACTTTCGACATCGACATCCCGATCCCGGTCGTCGGTTCGGTACCAGCAACAAACAACATGACAGCGACCGCAGCAACAGATCAGCGCCATTACCAGCAACTAGCAACATCATAAATCATCATGTGGCGGTGCGCTGCGCAGCGGTGGCGCGCGGTGCTCGACGCAACGCCAAAACACCCAAGAAAAAAAAAAACAAAAACAACAAAAAAACATTCGGCACGCGTTAAAAAATTGTGCACCGCCACTTGACTACAAATTTCATAATTATTATCAAAATGACAAACAAGTGTCAAGCGGAAGAGTGAAGCCAACAGAGCGCTAACAGCCAAGGGGATGTTGATTGGAAGCAGGCGCACACGAAGGCACTACTAAGTACACAACAAACTATATACCAGCGAGACAGAGTCAATTATTTTATTAGCAGGCGCTCTTTGACTGATACTTTAATCACGAATCACCGTTTTGCGAACTTTTTTACCGTTACAAAAAAAAGTTCCAAGTCAAAGTCGAACTTGACATTGACAGTAGGTAGTTTAAAACAAAACACACGCTGACATCTGTTACGTAACATTGACGACAACATTGCACCTGTTCTCTGACAGAACAATTATCCATATGTTCTGTATACGTTACGTTTTATTGTGAACTACAAATAAAACAAACAAGTCCGATGACACCCTGTTCGATTTTATTATCTCTATCTCTCAAATCAAAGAGAGATAAGAAAATGAAAAACTACATATCCGACGCAATAAACAAATGATATTGTTTACCCAAAGATGGAGCAACTACGTCGCGTACGTAATGGTTACGTAAATAGAAAAATACTGATGTCGTTCGAGTAATATAATTTTAATTTCATTATTTCACCTTTAATGGGTGGCGATATGGCGTGTCATGAGGCACGTGAAGTTTGAAACAATACACCATAGTAGAATGGGCATGGAATCGAACCCTGATTGAGCAGATAGATTGATAAAGTTTCTGTATTTCCCACTTAGCGCAGGAAGTTGCTGTTTATATGTTATTGTGACTTAAAAATGTAGAGCATTAGATCACTTTTTATGTGTATTTTTACTTTGAAGTGAATAAATTATAACAAAGTTTTGGGGTGGAAACAGAAGCAGAAAACTGGCCTCGACTTGACTATAGATATATTTTTAGACTAACAAAAGCTTTTTTGAAATTTGAAACTTAAAGAATTAATGGAGGAATATTGTTATTGTTGATCAAGATCATGGTCATAGTTTAATTGTTTTGATATTGTGACGTTTCATTTGGTATGGTTGTTAGTGCGAGATGCTTCCGGTTTGGTTCATATTTTGCAATAACCTTTAGGTTTTGTTATGCAAATGAGTTTTATTGTTGGATTTTTTTTTTAACTTTCAAATACTTTGCATGACTTAGAATGAGTAATGAGAGACTGCTTTGATAAGTTGAAAGCATTTATAGCATTTGTTTGCCTATAAGATTTTTAAAATTTACTAGAAAATACAATAATAAGCACCGAATGAAGAGAGGTCCATTTAGATCTTAGTTGTGCCCAAGAACTGCGGTGGAAATTTAAGGGCATAATAATAAATGAAACCTTGCGAACTGCGACACTTAGGCTAGGCGCACACATGCGATTTTGATCGCGCGATTATTCAGTCGATTATTAGATTATTAGATGACAACAATTTCAATGACTGTAGACACAATTTTCAAATTTTTAATCGCGAGAAGCATGTGTGTGCACATGCATTTAAATCCTTGTGATCCATATTTGCGACTGAATAATCGCGCGACTGAAATCGCATGTGTGCGCCTAGCCTTACATCGAATAGAAAAGCGATGAGCAGGAACAGCTCTAATTCATAAAAAAAGCATACCAATTTTTTTTATTGAAAATTTTTAGCTAAAAAAAATAAAAAAAAAATAAATCTAGAAATTAATTGGAGATTAATAAAACTCAATTTTCAATTTTTTTGAAAAAAAAAAAAATTCGTACGTTATGAAACTGGCTTAGAAGTTTAACAACTTGCCATGTTATTGCATTTTTTCAAAAAAAAAAGTATAACAGCTTTCACTCAAAATACGGTTTAAAAATCCATATAAAATAAAAAGACTTTTTGAATGAAAACAAAGCGCATCAGAATTTTTTGTTTTTTTTTCCAAATAGTGTTAATTCAACTTTCGTTTTGGGCCAAAGCCATAAGTCTCATAAAAAATTGGGTAAGAAATAAATATTTTCTAGTTTTTTTCCTTTTCTTCAATTTATTTTCTTCCGTAAAAGGCATTTTGCAAAGAAAAAAGCATTTTGTTAAAATTTAACTTTGTGAATTATGGCATTAATCAAACCATAAGAAAGCGGCTTCTTTGTACAACTGCTCAAATTTTGTTTTCATCTCACAAAGAAATATAACAAAAATTTAACTTGACATCAAAAACCCCTTTCCGCACATAATTTCGAAGTCCACATAATAATTTAATAATTGTCATTCGTGATTAATTTAAAAATTAAGTAAAGTTCAATTTGAACCTTGTCGTGACTGGTGAGCGGGACCCAATAAACCAACCTCCCTCATTTAAGTAAAATAACAAAAAATTAAAAAAAAGAAAAAAATTAAAAAAAAAAAAAAAACAAACAACAAAGCGATGAGGGAGACAAAAATTAAAACCAATTGACTGTATGGCCGGTCATCTACGTGATTCTCATATTGAAAGATACAATAATCATCATCACATGAAACATAAAAATATACAAAAATACACACACATACAATAAGAAACAAAAAAGTGTATAAAACAATTATAAGCATAAATCGAATTTATCACCCGAAGGTTAAATCGGAGATTTCCGCCCAAAGATCACAGAAAAAAAGCGCGCTAAAGCGTTTGCTTATAGTTTGCGCTATTACTATTAGATAAACCACCAATAACTGATCAACCGACACGTCCGTCGTTGTTGTCCGTCGCTATTCGTGATAGTGCGGTAAAGCGTATAGGGTGGAGAGGTTTATAAGTTTTTCCAGATCGAAGGTGAACCTAATTTGAATACGAACTACGAGAAGCAATGAGTCGGCATTTTCTATTTTATATGAACCTTAAGCTAAAAATATATCAGTAAAAATAATTTGTTTTTATTTTTTTGTTTTTTTTTTTGTTTTTAAGTATTTGTTTACAATTTATGATAATTACTACAAAGTGCAGCCCGCACATGCATTGCTTTGCTTAGCGGCGTTATTTTGCGATGAAAAGGCCGATAATAATCGTGGACAAATAAGAACAACCAAATCGCTTGATTGTTTTTAATTTGTACATTTTGACGGGCAACACGAGTATTGCCACAAGCCACAAATTTTCCTAAAGCATAGACAGTCAAGGCTTCTTAACTGAAATACAATTATTCGGATTACTTCAACGGATTACAGAATGTTTGTAACTTTACCTTAAAATAGGTGGAAACAAATAGTTTACCCGTTTACATTTGAAATAAAGTTGCGAATCGGTTGCAAACTTTTTAACAATCGAAATTAAACTTATTTTGTTCCTAAACATGTTTGAAGTACCGAAGTTTCCAAGCTTTAATTTAATCAAGAAGTAGTAAGTTACGATTGCAAATTCGTTTGAAAGCAATTGAAAACTAGTTTTAAATTGGTTGCAATCTAGTTTTCTTGCATTATTTTGCATTATGATGACATTCATCCATAGTCAGTTATTTTAAAATTGGATTTTTGTAATTAAGTTTCGCATTGATTGCAAAGTTAAGACTACTTTGCAACCAATGCGATACTTATTTTTAACATTCAATTTTAAAATAAATTACTATGGATCAATCAGTTGCTTACTAGTTTTTTTTTTTATTTTTTTATGATATTTTTAATGAAAATTGCATCCATAGAAAATAAATGTAGGTAAAATCAATTGCAATCTAGTTTCATATTGGTTAAAAAGTGGTTTCAAATCAGTTGTTAATAGGTTAAACATGCATTTTATGTTTTTTTTTGCCTAAATTGCAGCAAATTTTATGCTGTGAAAGTGTGGAAGATGTGCCTCAAAATTGAAGCAATTGAATTGCTATGGAATTGTATACATCTCCAAAGCTGTATAATGAAGTTTCCTGGAAAAGAGTTTGTCCGAAAAACTTACTCAATTTTCCCCTGAAATTGTAACCATTCAATTCTTTACAGAAATTGTTGCTTTTATCATGGAAACAATTCCAAGAAGGGTAGTTCAAATCAGTGTAATGAAAATCAACAAAACTGACTCATAGTGCGCTGACACAAATTGCCTGACACTTTTTGGTATTTTTCCTTTGAAAAAGATATTGACAAAGCTGACAGACCAACTGACAGATATCTGTCATTAGCATTATGGGCAAAAATGTATAAATTATGCGACATTTGAGAGTGTTTGCGACCAACGACGGGCATTGCCGTCGCTGTTGCATTTCATTTTTGTTTCAACAAAAGTGTGCAGTGCAAAATCTACCAAATCCGATCTAAATGACGAATAACGAAATCCACATAAAACAAAAGCAAACGAAGAGAATGGAATCAATCATGGCACAAAAGTTTTGGCCGATTGATGTATTATTGTGAGAACGACAACGACGACGACGGATAGCGCGCGCGTCCACCCACACAATATTGCACAGCCCAAATAACTATGTGGTGTCTATTTGACAGTCATCATGACGGTTACGGTTGTCAGTCTTTTTTTTTTTGGTTTGAAGAATGAATTTTATCAGATTATCCCCAGCATGGTTTGCATTCTTTGAGTATTGGCATAGGTTTTTTTTAGGAGAGGAGGGTGGTGACAGGATGCGAAAACGAAGAGAGTGGCGAGTTACTAATTTTTTTTTTCTTAAAGACCTTGGTTAAAACTTGTGATTTAACTATGTAAGCCATCTAACGTCTTTGGTATTAAATTGCATTTGGTCATGAGCTCAGCAGTGAGCATTATGTGTAATTTGTTGCAATAAAATGGTAGATTGAGTTGCTCTGCAACAGCTTTAATAGTTTGCAAAAAAAAATAGTGATTGCAATCTTTGAATGTGATGAGGTCATGTGGTTTTACTATAACTATCAACACTTTCTGATCGTGTTAGTGGGAGTTTGCAAATGTCCCTGCGACTTTTTTTCAACTTTTGTTGTTTTTGTGTTTTATTTTTTATTTAAAATCTAAGGCTTAAAAATAAAAATTGCGTTTTTCTCTCTCTCCCCCTCAATTTTTCAAAACAATCACTTTAATTTCTATTGATTATATGGAAAAAGTTTGGAAACAATTAATATTGGCCTCAAAATTTTGAAAAAAATATGTCAAATTTTTAACGATCTGTAGATGCTGCATGAGAAGATAGAAGGTCGGAATTAGATTTTATTTATTTTATTTTATTCATTAAATAAGTTTTAACTTTAAGGATGTTACAAAGCATCAACCTTTAAATGTAAAGTTAAAAAGAACAAAATAATATTAAAAGTTATTAGACCCCTCCTTATTGCCAAAAAAATTACAGGTTTTTAATTATTGAAAACTTAATTGAATAATTTTCAAAATTTCAAGAAAAATTTTTCAAAACTTTCAAAAATCTACAAGAGTTTTTTTTTTGAAAACTAAAATGAATTTTTTTCAAAAATTAAAAGTGTAGGAAACCCTGGAAAAGAGCCAACTTTTGGCTAGGCAACCCTGTGTTACTAGAAATTGCCGGATTTGTTATTCATATGAAGTGGGTGGTTTGATGAAATGAATTATCAAATAACGCTTTAAGAATTACATTATCGAAGTTATACTATGTGTTACTATACTTGTAAAGGTGCCTGTTGATTTTCGCAATTTTGCTTTTCAAATACTGATGATTTTTTTTAAATCAAATATTTTTGACAATTTTAGTTATATAGTCCATTCAGTGAATAAATGTGAATTCGGTCATGTTTTGGAAATATTGTAAAACGGATATTAACTCTTACAAAAGCTGAAAATTTCCAACATCCAATGTGTGCACAAATCCCTAAATATTTTGAAATAAAAATACAGAAGATATCATTTCAGCAAAATAGCTTGGTAGGTTAGGTAAAAGCATTTTACGAAAAAAAAAGTTGATGTCACCTTTAGACTTTAAGACATTAAAAATTCTTATGAGCAACGTAACAAATAATTGTACAGTGGTACCTATAGCTTAATTTTGTTACAAAAAAGTGCATATACCATAATCTTGAAAATTTTATATTTAATCTGTACACATCTATTGATTGGAGCCGGAGTCGTTGTTTCTAATCCTTTCTTTTTTGAAGAAAAAAAACCACCTTTCAAAACAAATATCAAGACCTTAAAAAGTCTCAAACCAATTCGTCAATAAAAATCTCACGCATAGCAAAAAAAAAAAACTCTATGAAACAAAAATGAACATCTCATAATTCGCGCTACACCACGCTGAGATACAAATCGAAAAGGAGAACAAAGAAATATCATAAATATACTAACAAACATATTTATACAAAAGTTGAAAAAAAAAAAATAATAAATAAATCTCAGTAAATTCAATCTAAATATGGCAGTCAATGTGACAATGTGGCGCGTCGCCACCGAAGTCATCGTCGTCGACTCGTCGTTGTCGTCAAAAAGTTAAAGCAGTAAGCAACAACACGGATTACGCGACGACGATCGACTTCGACGACGACGAGTAATTTCTCAAAGTTTTAAGTCCGTTCTCGGTTTCAAGGCACATGGCAGTTGTAGAGTACAGTCGAGTCGATGTTATTGGTGGTGGTCTGTTGGTTGGTTGGTTTTTGTCTATAAATAGGTTCAGCAATTCTAAATGACCGACTACTCTCAAATGGGAATTATAAAAAAAAAAAAAAATTGTTTTTTATTTCAGATTTTTTTTAACGCTTCAATATGCGTTGTAATTTGCATAAATTTTATACGTGAACACTGGCTAATGGGTAGGTGTGTAGGGGAGGAAGAGGTTTGGGGGTAGGTTTGGGCATGAGGGTTGGGGTTGGGTTTTTTTTAGCAGAGCGAGGTACCTACTGTTTTTAATACGAAACGAGTAGCGCACAACACAATGGAGGTTTATCAGTTGTTGATCAACTTGTCAAGCTAGCGACTAATTGGAACATTCTATCCTTCGATTTTTAATAAGGTTCGCTGATGGAGTGAATAAAATTGTATTTATACGCTGAACGCTGTATATTCTTAGTCTGTGTGTGTGTGTGTGATTGTTTGTTTGTTTATGCATAACATTTTATGGGTTTTTATAGAATGATGGATGGCGATTGATTTTATGCTTTTTTATTACACACACAATTGGGGGAGGCATATTTTTCACAATATTTTTTTTGTTCTTTTTATTTTCTAATCAATATCTATTCGAGGAGAAATTATAACTTGTTTGTCACCTTCATGAATATTAATATTGTTCAGGGAAATCTTATGCGGAAAAGACCTTGTTTTTTAGGGCAAGATGAAAATTGTAGAAAAAAAATTAAAGGTGTGTGATGAGATACTTACAAGTAAAGGTTCCAGTTTTGGAAAGTGATGATTGAAGAAGCAAATGCAAACACAATTTAAACACTTTATCTTTAAGAGGCAAATCCTTATGATGTACCTACCTAAGGTTTAGTCCAATTAACACAGGGACTTCATTTTCCTACACTGCCTATTTATCATTTGTACCTATTGTTATTTTCAGCCCTCGCTCATAGAGGTATTCCACCCAAAAAAGGTGACCAAAATTATTTGTTGGTATTTTTAAATGAAAAAGGTTCTTAAAAAGTGTAATTAATAAAAAACATTAATAAACAAATATAAAAAAAAGTTACACATACGCCACAGTGACCCGCAGCTAGGAATCAAAAAAATAATTAAAACAAATTTATAGCTGACTAAACAACTACCTACACCAGTTCAACTTTTTTGACCATTCAATAAATGTCAAAATTTTACTAATGGGATGGTAAGATTTCGGAGCCATTAGGCATCGCAAACGAAAATGGGTAAAGAATTTTTTACCGACTGACGCATGCAGAAAATAAATCATAAAACAAAATGGCTGGAGTTAGCGGAACTTTTTATTTTCTTATCTGATAGGAAAAAATTCTGACAAAATTATGTAGTACTAACTTTGAAGCTACCTTAAACAAAATCAAACAGTGTTTTTTTTAGTTTTTTAATACGTTTTTACAACCAAAAATTTTTGAAGTTATGGGAAAAAAGAAAAAATTCATATAATCCAGTCAAATAAGGGTTTAACCTTATCTTCAAACCAAGAAAATTAGGACTTGCGGACATAAGATTTTTTTTAGATTTTTGAGGGTAGTTAAAGAATATCCAAACAAAGATTAAAATGAAAAAAAATAGCCTATTAGCACTTATTCCTTAGATGAACAAGAATCTTCTTTAGTGCATATCCTAAAATTTGCCCCTCCATCAAAAAATACCATTATTTCGTAGGTATATATATTTTTTGTAATGGATTGTTTTTATTTTTAATAATGATGGATTCTAAAATCTTCATGCAAAATTTGGTTCATCTACCATAATTTTTAAGGGTTTTTCGGCAGTAAGTTTGCAACTGTTATAATAATATGAGTTGACAGATGAAAAACAGGTATAACTTTTTCCAGAGACGTCAGATTGTTTTGATTTTAGATTTTTTGGAATCAGCATTAAAAAATACCTTGAAATCATGTATCATATGTGTATATAATACCATAGCCTATTTTTGCTAATTTTGAAAATCTGCATTTCGCGATTTGACCTTGAAATCGCGACAAGCGGACATGAGATTTTTCTAGACTTTTGAGATATGTTATAGAATGGCAAAAGGAAGATATTGAGGAAAAAAAAATTCTACTAACATTCATTCCGAGATTTACCCCTTTTTTCTCCTTATTTGACTGTATTAATAAAAGTTTTTTTTTCAAATTTCTTTATTTTTTTTAGTGACTGCTAAAAATTAAAAAAAAAACTCGCTCGCATCATGAATTACCCAAAGTGTACCACGATTTTTAAAGTTAAAAAAAAATTTCAATTTTGAAGAAAAAAAATTAATTTTATTTGTTTTAGAATTTTGTCCTTTTTTCCCATAAATTCAAACATTTTTATCAATAAAAATGCATAAAAACTGAAAAAGACATTTTGCCATTATTATGATCATTTAAAATTAAAATCGTGATCCTTTAATTTTATTGAAAAAATTCGATCGAATAAAACAAATTGATGGAATCGATGGATTGAATAAAAACATTATCAGATCTCAAAACTAGAAAGCTTGAACTTTAAAATCTATTTATTAAATATTCCAGTACGACCATTTTTAAGGGAAATACAGTCTTGAAAAAAAAAAAAAATGTTGTAATAATTCCTTCTTTTTTCCACCCGTAAATATCTTTTTGGGAAGTAATCCTTCTACATCTTTTTATATATTAAAGCCTTCAAAGGCTAATAAATTAGCTTGCCTCTTCTTTTGAATAAGAAGCTTTGAAAGAAAAAATCTCAAAAAGCTTTGTACACACTACTAATTTTTTTTTAAGTTAATTTCACTTTCATTATAATAACACTTCCTGTCAACAACGTCTTTTCCACATAAATTATAACAAATACTTATGCTTAAATTTTTTATTCATAGACGAACAATTTGTTTGTCATATCAAAATTAATTTGCATAACAATGACTGGCTATAAATTAGCCGGGGTCATATTACAAAATAGATTACCCACTCACGGCAATTAAATATTGCCCACCAGTCACCACCACCGCCAACCGAAAGTCTCAAGTTTGCTCTTCATTATAAAAAAAAAAATTAAAATAAAAAAAAAAAACAAACAAAACTTAAAAGCTCACCAGACAAATATAAATCAATTCTGCTTAATTTCCCCGCTCTCACCGCTTGAATTCTTACACCGCAAATTTACTAAATTATGATACAAAAAAAAAAGAGGCAACCTCACCTCCTCTTTGTCTTTACTCATCCTACACAAATACAATCGTATACATGTGTTCTTTTGCTTTTTATAAATTTACCAAATCTAATTTTTTTTCCTATAATTTGGCTTTGAAAAATGTTTTGGGAAAGAAGAATGTTCCCACATAATTGTTACCTCATTGACAATATGTCAACTCATATGTCACAGTGGTTAAAACAAATTATTAAAAAATAATTAAAAGTGGAAGCTTCGAAATTTATGAACCCAACCCATTCCCATCCCCTGACATTTTAATACACAGAAGCTCTGTCGGGGGTGGATTGACTATAGAGGGCGCCTTTTCGTGGGGCGAAATCATGTTGATTTCTTGACTTCAATTTTGTCAAATTTTAATTTATTAGTTATTTTGACAATTTTGGAAAATTTTCTTCAAATATCAAATAACTGTCAAAAATCAAGAATTTTCTGCTAATTTTGTAAGAATCTTAAAAAATCCTTATAAGACAATGTACATAAATATTGAATCTTTTGGTTGTCAAAACACATTTTACCATTATTAAGCCATGAGGCTTTAGTGGGCCCTTTCATCCAAAATCAATATTAATCCACCCCTGAACTGAGCAGAGATGATATAGCCGTTGGCAGATTGATGGTGGTGTTGTTGGTGGTGTTAGATGTGGACGACAGTCATTTTGCCTTAAAGCTTCAATTCGGTGGCTAGCGCCAAGCTGTATATAATTTGGTCTATCTATATAATATTTTGACACACAAAATTACACAGCTAAATAATATTAATGTGGAATATCTAAATACTTATACGAGAAAAAGGGTGGTCATGAGGGATGGAAGAAGGGAGGGAATTAGCACACGGTGTAGATAGAGATAGATACTTATTGAAAAAACGATAACAAAGTTGAAGTTTTTTTTTTTAATTTTGTTGAGATATTATATACCACCTCCACTATTTAACGTTGGTGTCGTTTTGTTCGTATTATATTAAGTGCTTGGAAGACTCGACTATATCGCATCGTCATAGTCGACAACGACATAGACGACCACCGACACGACAGCGACGAGTTCGACCTCAATTTTGTGTTTATACATTTTTCCTATTTAAACTATGAAATAGACATTCGAGGCTACATAGGTATATTATACATTGTATTTATATTTATGCATGCAATCGCATTGAATTCAATGCTCATTAAAATTGAAAATAAAAAAAAAAAAAAAAAACAAAAAAATGAAATTAATTTATAGTAAGAACGAATTAATTACTCAACTCGGACTTCTTAATTTATTATTCTATATTTTTTGTTTTGTTGTAAAATTGTTTCTGAGATAGTACTTTTTCATTTTATGGAATTTGCGAAAAAATAGATAAAACTGGTGGGGAACGAAAATAGAACTTGAGTCAAACCAAACTTTACTAAAGTTATCCGCAAAATTGTATCGTCCTAAGTCGGTATGTTTATTTTTTCTTTTCAAAATTGATTTTTGCTCAAAGCTATTGGGAAAAAAAGAAGATATTGGTAAATCTTAGTACATAACATTGTGAATGGTTTTTTGAGCTGAATTCCTGTTTGCGACTTCTGATTTGGATTTAAAAAAATATACCTAACGGAAAAACATTTAAAAATTCATTTTTTATTCTAAATTCAGATATGGGGAATATTTTTAAGAAAGTTGGCCACTTAGGTTTCTATAGATTTATTTTATACCACAGGCGTTTAAAATTTTTCATAAAATACTTTTTTTTTACATTTTGCATCAAAAAACAGATTTCAAAATTTTTTTACGAAAATGTGCAATAGCAATGCAGTTTTTAAAGCCTTTATGTACTCATACAAATATTGAAGAAAATGATAAAAAAAAGAAATAAATAAAATTCATTCATTCGTGGTTGTAGTGAACGAAAACATAAGATGATAATATTTAAAATACACTGAACGAAAAAAAGCCAATATTTTATGAACTGGTTGCGATAGAACTTTTTTCTATCTATTTTTAGAACAGTCATAAATGTAGCTTTCAGCCGTTTTAGGGTTGTCCATTCTCACCCTGTATACAGGGTGTCCCAAAAGTAATGGATCAAAAGAAATATGCTGATAGGCCAACTTTAGGGCTCTCAGAATTTGATAACTTGTTCATCCCAAATCCTTTCGGTTTTCGATTTAATGCAATTTTTGTGAAATTCCGAAAAATCCCGACTTTGCAACAGTATTTTGCTTCCTCTGCTCATAATTGATTTTTGTTTTTTACAATTCTTTCACTAAAACATTGCCTAATAATAAGAAATAATTAATTAATCAAAATATTTTTCATTTCATACGCCATTTTGCTGCAAATTAATTAACAGTTCCATGTTTTATAAAAACTCAATTTCTTTCTTTTATTTCAGAGCAACACCCTGAAAAATATTTGTACGGTATGGCACTGGTTTATTATTTTGAAAACTTGCCGTATTATTGCAGTTTTCAAAAATGTATAAAAGTTTCCAAAGTTGAAGTTAGAACTGAAGATTTTACAATTTAAAAGCAATAAAACAGGGCCTTTCAGAGAAAAATAACAAGGAAAAATAAACAAATTTTTTCAACTGTTGTTTGTTTATTTCTTTTTGCACAAAAGCCTCGATTTTTGTTTGTTATTTTGCTCTGAAAACGTCTGTTTTTTTGCATTCAAATTGTTATATCTTTCGTTATAATTTCAACTTTGGAAATTTTTATACATTTTTGAAAACTGCAATAACACGGCAAGTGTCATTAAATCGAAAACCGAAAGGATTTGGGATAAACAAGTTACCAAATTCTGAGAGCTCTAAAGTTGGCCTATCAGCATATTTCGTTTGATCCATTACTTTTGGGACACCCTGTATATTCAGACATATTCTAAACAAAAATTCCCAGGGAAATGGTTTTGGGAGAAGGGCCCCAATCGGAAAAATGGCGAAAATTTCCATTTTTTTTTTTTTGCTTTCCCATATTCTTAACCATTAAAGAACGAAATTGAATCTAAAAAAATAATGAAATTTCAGGAACTTTTCAGTTAGGAGTTTTTTTTTCAGAATAGGCCTGATTATGACGATTCAACTTTTTGAATCGTTATACCTTAGAAACGGTGGGTCTTAGGAAAAAAAGTGTCATGACACTTTTTATATATAATAATCTGGTCTACAATCCTTGCATCGAAAATTTTTTGAAAAGACTAACCGTTTTGCTGAAAATCGTGAAAAACCTTTGACCTTTGACCCCCCGTAAATTTTTTTCCAGGCCTCGGATCGATGAGGACTTTTTAGATTTAATTTATCATGGTGTTTCCAACAATCCTACCAATTTTCAGCTTGCTGGGAATTAATGTAACCTCGGATTTCTTAATTGACCGGACTAAAAGAATATTTCCGATTTAATATTATAAGAAATTTAATAAGAACTTAAAAGACAAATCACGTAGAAGACCAACCAATTTTGAATTTTAAATAACTAAAAAGTGTCTTTCTAAGATTTTTCCACTTAAATAAACAATGAATTATAAAGAAAAAATTGTTATTACAAAATCTATTTTTCTCCTATTATCACAGTTTTATTTCTAAAAATTAAATGAAAAAAATATTTGTACTATGATATGTGATTCATTAATTTAATGAAGTTGATATAACAATAAACAAATTTCAAAGATTAATAAACCAAATCTGTTGACTAGGCATTAAAATTCACATAACGATATTTCTCTAGAAATGTGTACATCGGGCACAAATAATAATAATCTAAACAAAAAAAATATCAACTGGTCATCAGAATCAGGCAAGACGGATGCTTATTATGATCTATTCTACTTCGTCTTGATTTTGTTTTTCTGGACTCTTTCAAATAGCGAAATCGATGATCAGCATCATTTCAATTAAGTTGTGGGATCTGTATCCATTAGCTATGTAACCAAGTGTTTTTTTTTTTATTTTGTTAATTTACGTTCATACATAAACACCATTTCAATATCACAAATGAGACTCCAAAAGATGAACTCTGTTTTTTTTTTGTTTTCACAATGTGCCTTAGGTGACTTAGACAACAACAACAAAAAAAAAAAGCTCGTTAATTTCTTAAAAGATATTTTATATGAGTTCTTTGCTTTGATTTTATCGATATTATTTATAATTTGTTTTTTTTTTTTTTTTATTTTTCTTAAAGAAAAAAAAACAAAAAAAATTTAAAGCAATTGTATTGCGAGATGAGAATTTAAGTTGAAATGGTTAAATATGTGGATCTTTTTCTTTGATGTGATGGATATAGTTTTGCCTAAAATATTCATATCAAAACAGTTTAAACAAATTGAAATCAATTTTTTATTTATTTTGTAAATGATGATTCTTTTATTTTTTTTTTTGTTTTATTTAGTGGGTTGGCACGTTTTTCTAATTTAAGGTGTTTTAATTTTTATATAGGATTGCCCTAAATTGCTTCGAGGGAATAAGTTTCTTTTTCTTTTTTTGTTCTTCATATTTCCACAGTTGATGCAAAGGTGTATAAGCAACTTAGTGGGACTATAAAAAATGTTTTAAGATAAGCTTTTATATATTTAATAGTTATGTTAGATTTTTATTGTTTTGATCTGGATATGTCATTAATCACTTAGGGTTTTTTTTTGCTTTAGTTCTTATTAGGTACCTAGGTATATATTTTTTTTAGAAAAAAAAAAAACGTGAGCGATATTTAGTGCGGTGATATAAGCATAATAAATTGGTGAAAACTCACGAAGCAATCTAAAATAAAAAGCTTTAATTATTTATTTTTTTCTTAATTAATTGAAGGCAATTATTTTGCGTCGGAGTAAATAAATGCTGATAATTACACTTTATTGTTAAAGATATTAATTTTGTGAAGAAAATGGAAAATTTAATAAAGCACATTAACCAAAGGAAATGGTTGATTTCTACATTTATAATTTCAAATAAAAGACTTTCTATAAGTTTTTGTTTGTATTAATTTATTTGACAAAACGCTACCTATCATTTTGTTAGGGGTTGGGGTCAAAATTCTTCAGGAGTCAAAATTCTTTTGTCAAAATTCTGCTTTTCAAAATCCTGCTTTCAAAATTCTGCTTTTCATAATTTCGTTTTACAAAATTCTGCCAAACTTAATTTTAGGCAGAATTTTGTAAAATCATCTTTTTACAAAATTTGCTGCCTATTTGAGATTTCTTACTCACAGTACCTATTTTGTCAATTTTTTGTAATGTTTATATATTTTTGATAAAGCAATAAATTTAAAAATATTGAGAAAAGGTTTTTAATGATAAATATCTTCGAAAAATAATAATTAAAAAAACCTTAAGAAAGGAAAGGAATATACTTTTTTACAGAACATCGTTTCTATAATTAGTTTTCAACGGTATACTCGTATAGAAAGTCAGTATACCTACTCTAAGCAATTTGAAAATTATGGTTAAACAGCAAGCAGTTAAGAAAATACCAATCTGAAAAAAACATTAGTGAGGTGTATTTTGGTATAGTAAACGCATATATGCTATAAAAAAAGCAGAATTAGAAGAATGTTAAAAAAAAAAAATGCTGGCCGAATTTTGAAGAGCAGAGTCTTAAAAAGCAGAATTTTCTTGAAAAAAAACAGAATTTTCTTAGTCAGAATTTTGACTCGCTCCCTTTTGTCAGGCCTCTTGGTACTTCTTGGTAGATAAAAAGTTGAGCTAACAACAATTTTTGGATTCATCATTGCCTACTTAAAAAGTAGAAAAAATTGGAACTACAACAATTATTGGCATAAAATAGCGAAAAACCATGGATCATGGTTTTAAATCTGGCCTTTAACAAGATTGCTCCCTCTTGAGAGATTATAACCACAGACCTCAAGAATACCTAGCTTTCCAGACTCGAATGTTATTTAAATGCATAAAATGAACTTCCAGCATAAAAACATACCTCATCAACACTATCAACACTATAATGTCCTACCTTCAAAAAAAAAAAAAAAAAAAAAATTGACCGTAAGTCGGGGAAGACTAACTTGCAATGGGTACGTGAGAACGTTTTGACCCGACCTGCAACAACATAATCTGTATGGTACCACTCTGACTTTGAGCTAGGAACTGTAAGATCACAGGATCCTGAAAGCTGTATTTGACACCAAACTTAGATTTCAATATCAATTTTTCTACTTTAATTTTGGTTCATTGAATATTTAACTGACTAAAAATTAATAATTCTAAGATAAATTGATTAATACAAAATTTGGGGACCTAACCTATTATTCGCAGAAGCAGTTTGTAGATCAAGAGTTTACTTCTTCTTATACAGGGGGTGAAGGCGATGGAAGGCAAAGTTGGATTTTCTGGAGGACCAAACGCGTGTGATTGTTGAAGCTAAGGATCTCATAAAAATTGAATACTAGCTACTTCGCACTGCGTTTGGCTGGCAATCTAGTGCCATTGAGAAGTGTCAATGTGATGTTTCCTGCCGATCGACTGATCAGATTCTCGCTCCTTAGGAGTTCATTCCACTTCTACAAAAAAGTTTCCTGAAGAAAGAGACGTAAAAAAAATGTATCTAGTGCTAAAAAGGAAAGCGTATAGTTATATAATGATAAAACTTTCTATCCATACGCAGCAAACATCGAAAGGAGCTATTTCAGCTGATATGGGAGGGTGGAGTGATTTTATTTTTGTTTTTTGTTTTCGAATTGGCATAGTAATAATAAGTTGCGCTATTTATAAACGAACAAAACTGTATACTTAAAATTTTTAAATAATTTCATTTTGAGGTGCCCCAAGCCCTCTGAATGCTTAAAAAGGGGACTTTTTGACCTTTAATTTAAATTTGGAAAAATTAAGTTCAACTTATTTTTTATTTTAAATTCATATTTAACTGAGTTTGAATCATCTAAAAAATATGTTTCACTTCACTTTTAATTAAGATTTCAATCAAAATCACAAAGATGCGGTCAGTTGAAAATTTTGAATTCTTAAATTTCGATGTTCATAATTTTCGTAAGACTTTTTTCTACAAAATATATTAAAAAAGTCAAGTAACTTATTTTTTTCAAGTTTAACACTCAGTGAAACATGAATTTAAAATAAAAAATAAGTTGAACTTAATTTTTCCCCATTTAAATTAAAGGTCAAAAAGTCCTCTTTTTAAGCATTCAGAGGGCTTGGGGCACCTCAAAATGAAATTATTTAAAAATTTTAAGTATACAGTTTTGTTCGTTTATAAATAGCGCAACTTCTTATTACTATGCCAATTCGAAAATATAAAATTAAAATAAAATCGCTCCACCTTACTACATATGGCTGAACTTGAAACTTGACATTAATAACGAAGTACCTATAATGTGAAAATGGAAAAAAGTTTGCAAAGTTATTTAAAACTAAGATACTAAGTTTGGCAAGGAGTTTCGCAATCATGCGAATTCCTCAAACTAGTTTTGGAATAGAGCAGATATTTTATGTTAAAGTACCTATATTTACACATACTATTTTGCTGACAACTTATAACCGATGTTTACTGCTACTATTCACCCATCTCAGGTTTGCAATTCACGATATCTCATTGTAGATGAAACACCTTAAATTGAATTTTAGTATGGTTATTTAAAGAAGCCTCCACAAGCCTCAATTATATTGTCAAAAAAAATATATGCAGAAGAAGTGGCCAAAATTTAAATTTCGACCGTAAATTAGCGACATGCTAACAGCAAACTATCCCCTTTTTGATGTTCGATCGTTAATGATAACCTCGTATTATAATCAAAGTAAATCATGCTCAATTACTGTGAGATTTATGTGTACAACTCTATCACATTCCAAAGAACTGTTGAACATAATGAGACTCCAATAAGCCTGTTCTACCCAGTGAACTCATAATTTTTCATCTGTCTCAACAAAAGTCCCCACCTCATTCTATCATTCTAATTTTCTATGAAAATATTCCAGTACTAAGATCTTAACACCATTATACTCAATTCAAACATACTTCATGTATATTATTCACCTTAGGATGCTTTCTCCAAATGGCAACAATAAAAAATTGCATTCCTCTCTACACACACAACACAGCTTTCCTTGCTACAACCTCAAAGTCTGGTAGAATTTGAAAATTCAGGTCATTTTGAATGATGATTGCGCTGCGAATAGAATGATCTTCTGTCTCGCTCTACGATCAACATAATTATGCGAACAAAACTCTCTATACTAACCGATAAATGTATGCCTCCTCATCAAGAATCACAATATTTACCAGCAAGATCAATCATCTAGCAAAATGGACCAACTCTGGAAAACCGAAGCTAAAAGAGCAAACTCTTTTACAACTCGCCACAATCCATTCGGTTCAATTATATTATTCAACCAATAAACCAGGCAGCCAAATTAAAAGCAAATAAAGACTCCAAGAACAGCAATAAAGAGAAATATCTAACAACAATAACGAGAACAAGAACAAGAACAACAAGAAGACAATTGGAATGCAAATAGCTCAACGTCGACGACGGATTCGGATTCAGATTCAAGAATCCAAATCCAAGTCCAACGAGAGAAAAGCTCGCATGGGTTCGTTCCTCTGTGTGCTAAGTGAGCAGAAAATGAGACTAATTCGATCCGACACATCTTGTGCGCCGCCGCCACCGCTGCCGTCACCGCCGCCGACACCGTAGCGGTGTGTTCTCGAAACCGCCAAAGCAGGTTTACCGCCGCCCTCCCGTCCGCTTCTCGACTCTCACCTTTTGGCCATTTTCAATTGTTGACTCTATGACTGCGTACGCAGCCAGCCACTGACAACAACAACAACATCAAAAAACCGTATTACGGTACAGAGGCATTCTCTATACCAGCTCTAGCAAAAGAAACAAGCGCTCATAGTTCACTGACATTGTTCTACTTTCGGTTCGGTTCAGTTATGTTGAACCTGTCAAAAATGTTCTTCTATCTACCAAACATTTGCCCGGTCTTTCGGTCGGTTGGTTGAAATACGCGATGCTGGCCGAGTTAGTCTCGGTCGGTTCTTGGTTCATAACACGATCAGACCAACAAACCGAAGACCACCGCCAATTCATTCATCCACCATTGAGGCCATTCATACTAAATGTTTCGGCTTTTGTATAAGCGCGGGGCTTGAGAGTACTCGAGATGGCAAAGAAACAGGCCAAGGGGGTTGGGCTGTAAACTGTTGTAGATGTTTGTATATCTCGTAATAACATAGAATGAGGTGAGTATTTATATGGAGTTCAATTCGAGTCGAGTGCCCATGAGGTGTGGAATAGAAACCAAACACAATGTTCAGGACCCAATAAGAGATTGGGTATTAAGCAGCGGCACGCTGCTGCCGCGGCTCGCTAAGACCTCTTTTGAGAAGGCTTAAGTAGGCTCTTTCACTTCTAAATGCTTTGTAGAAGTTTATCAAGTCGTCATAGTTCAATCGAATGGCATAATATATCATCGGTTTGGGGTTTCATGTAGCGGAGAGTAGCTATAACCAATATAATATAACATGCACTTGAAACGGATAATTGGGGAGTGTGTGTTTTGAGAGTATATGGAAGCCGAGTTACTTTAATTGGTATTATTGAATTAGAGCCGTCATTGTCAGTAAGTTAAGACTGTTGATGCGGTGGTTAATTCAGGGAGTCAAAATCAATTACAAACAAGGTTTTGAAAATTTTTAAATGATGATTTTTTTTAAGAGACAATTGAAATTTGTATTGAGATTGGACTGGATATTTGAGAAATTATAAAAGATGAGTTGATATCAAAGTGAGGTAAGAAGATATTTAATAAAAGGCATTTTCCCAATGATTTTGAGGTACTTATAAGATCAAAAAATGATTTATTAGTCATCGGCTCCGTAACTGACGGTAAAGAGGTGGTATTGAAAGGGGGAAGGACTCGAGCCTTCGACCAGTTTGTTACTTAAATAAGGTCCTAAATTATAATAATATAAAAAAAATATAATACTTGTCCTATAAAGCAAGTAAAAACAACTTAATACATTTTTTTTTTTTTGATTTCAAGAACAAAATCAAGGTTGCCAACAAAATGCATTTTTTAAAATTTAGCCCAAATTGATCGAGTGAGACATCAAAAGAAGGGTCTCTGTAAGGTTAATTCACAACTGAAAACCAAAAGATTCTCTGATGTTTGGTTGCTGATTTATTTGCACATAAAAATATATTTTTTTACATTCGGAGGCAGATATTCGCGGAGCTAATTCTCGAAAAAAATTTTGGTTTTCAGACATGAGTTCACAGTAAAAAGGCCTATACATTCAGGTAAGAAAATTATAAATATATTTTCTCTAGATTTTCGAGAAAAAATCAAGGTAAACCCCTTGACAGGAAAAAATGCATTTTTAAAAATTTCCTTCACATTCATCGAGTGAGACATCTCTATTCATAACTGAAAACTGAAAGCTTCTTGAAAGTCTATTTCCTGAGATATTTCCAACTAATATAAAGGTTTTTTTTACTTTCTTTTCTTTAAATTCTGAAGCCGATATCTTTTTGCCAAAAGCTCGAAACAAGTTTTGGCTTACAGATATGAGTTCACAGTAAACAGGTCTATGCAATCCTTTGAAAAATTAAAAATTAATTTTTTCAAGATTTTTGAGAAAAAAATCAAGGTTAACCCCTTGCCAAAAAAAATTGAATTTTTAAAAATTTCCTCCAAATTCATCGATTGAGACATCAAAAGAAAGGTCTCTCTAAGCTCTATTCATAACTGAAAACTTAGAGTTTCTTGGAGGTCTAGTTCCTGAGATATTTCCAACTTAAGGTTTTTTCTCTTTCTTTTCTTTACATTCCGAAGCCGATATCTTTTGATCAAAAGCTTGAAACAAGTTTTGGTTTACAGATATGAGTTCACAGTGAACAGGCCTGTGCCTTTCGTTAAAAAAAATTAAAAATTATTTTTTTAAAGATTTTTGAGAAAAAATCAAGGTTAACCCCTTGCCAAAAAAAATTCCATTTTTGAAAATTTTCTCCAAATCCATCGAGTAAGACATCAAAAGAAAGGTCTCTTTAAGATCGATTCATAACTGAAAACTAAAAGCTTCTTGGAGGTCTATTTCCTGAGATATTTCCAACTAAAGGTTTTTTTTACTTTCTTTTCTTTACATTCTCGAAACAAGTTTTGGCTTACAGATATGAGTTCACAGTAAACAGGTCTATGCAATCCTTTGAAAAATTACAAAGTAATTTTTTCAAGATTTTTGAGAAAAAAATCAAGCCAAAAAAAATTCCATTTTTAAAAATTTCCTTCAAATCCATCCAGTGAGACATCAAAAGAAAGGTCTCTCTAAGCCTTATTCATAACTGAAAACGAAAAGTTTCTTGGAGGTCTGGTTCCTGAGATATTTCCAACTTAAGGTTTTTTCTCTTTCTTTTCTTTACATTCTGAAGCCGATATCTTTTGACCAAAAGCTCGAAACAAGTTTTGATTTACAGATATGAGTTCACAGTGAGCAGGTCTGTGCATTCCGCTAGAAAATTACAAAATAATTTTTTCAAAGATTTTTGAGAAAAAATCAAGGTTAACCCCTTGCCAAAAAAAAAATTCCATTTTTAAAAATTTCCTTCAAATCCATCGAGTGAGACGTCAAAAGAAAGGTCTCTTTAAGCTCTATTCACAAATGAAAAGTAAAAAATTCTTGGAGGTCTGGTTCCTGAGATATTTCCAACCAAAGATATTTCTTGGAGGTCCGGTTCCTGAGATATTTTCAACTAAAGGTTTTTTCCCTTTTTTTTCTTACATTCTGAAGCCGATATTTTTGGACCAAAAGCTCGAAATAAGTTTTGGCTCACAGATATGAATTCACAGTGAACAGGTCTGTGCATTACGGTAAAAAAATTTCAAATTAATTTTTGTAAGATTTTTGAGAAAAAAATCAAGGTTAACCCCTTGCCAAAAAAAATTTAATTTTTAAAAATTTCCTCCAAATTCATCGAGTGAGACATCAAAAGAAAGGTCTCCTTAAGCTCTATTTATAACTGAAAACCAAAAGCTTCTTGGAGATTTGGTGGCTGAGTTATTTGGATCTAAACATAGTTTTCCTATCTTTCAGATTCATATATCTTCGGACCAAAGTCTCGAAACAAGTTATGGTTTACAGATATGAGTTCAAAGTTAATAGGTTTATGTATTTACTTTAAAAATTTAAATATAATTTTTTCCAGTTATTTGAGAAAAATCAAGGTTAACCCCTAGGAGGAAAAAATTTTAAAAAATCCAAGAGTCAATTTATCAAATCCTTTCAGCTAACTTCGGGTAGGAAAGTTTGAATGGAAATTAGTTTAGACGTAAGAGTACCTAACAGTGTTCTTAAAATAATCTCGTATTTAAAAAGTGGTTTAAAGCAGATGATCACTTATTCAACACTAATGAAAAAGTCAAGGAAAAACGACATTTTTTTTTGCGTTTTACTCAATTTGTTAAGAAATTGATTTCATACACCTGAATTCACCTTGGAATTTGTATATATGTACGCAAAACTTTTGGCGCCAGTATTATTACTTGAGTAAACCTTAAGTTTTTTTTTTTTTAATTCGAAGAAAAGAAAAAATTGTTTACAAAAAGAATTAATTTAAAATATTCCAAAATAGAAGAATGGGGACTTTCGAGTCCAAATGCCAGATCTTGTGTTCCTCATTCCGTTGATTTCTCCTCAATACAAACAACTATTATTATTTTAATAAGAACGTTTTGTATCTTCATATCATTTAGCACTATGAACTGCGAGAGGGAGACCAAGAAACAAAAAAAAAAAAAAAATAAGAATTTTTATTTGAATTTCATTTTCCTATCTAATATTTGTTTGAGTTTCGAATTTAAACCCATGAACACTTTGCTTCTACGAGCTATACAACCAACGACAAGACGAACGCAACAACTTGAACAGGGAACAGAGGCAATGCGAATGTAATTGCGCCAGATCGAGGCAAAATATTTTTCTAACTTTGCCGTGGGTATCTTTCCTGGTACATAATTTAGCACTTGCGATTTATTCACTTGTTTGTTGTTTTAATAATTTTCGATTCGTTTGTTATTTGTTTTTTTTTTTTTTTGGTTTTTTGTTTTTGAAGTAAAGTCTATAGGTGAATAAATTCTATTTAGAAATAGAACTTAGAAAATAAAAATACAAAAAAAAAAAAAAAACACACGAAAACAAAACAAAAATACTTTGAACAAAGTCAAAGATTTTATTGAATATTTTTAGAATTTGATTTGGTAGTTAATTTTTGTTTTATTCGGTATTTTCCATTGCTAAATCGAAGGAGATGGATAAATTGCGGCATTTTGTTTGTTTAATTTGAGATTTATCCATGAGATTTGTATAGTTTTCGTATTTTTGTGAAATTTGTTATTTTGTATTAGTTGAAAAGCTTAAAAGAGTTGATTTTAAATAGTTTGTGGTTTTTGTTTAAGTTTTTTTTTTGAAAATGTTTGTTTTTATTTGTAAAAAATATTAACACTACTTAAATTTGAAGGGAATAATTTTGTTCAGAAAACTAAATGATTAGGCAATATCCTAAAATCATTAAGATCTTAAATTAAAATGATAAATATATTATTTTACTTGAGGTAGTTTTTGTACATTTAGCAAACATTATTGTAGAAGAATTTCTTTATAATATTTTGGCAGCAACACTCCGTTAAAAGTAACTTCATTAAAAGTTATATAACAATAAATAAAATAAAATGGATTTTAAAAATTTAATTTTGTGTCAAATTAATAAATTGGCAATGAACTCATTTCCGGCATATCCAGTTGAGATTGAAATTAAACTTTTGCAGTTTTTTCCCAAAGATTTTCTTTTCTCTAAGTTACCTCTTTCTCAAATTATACGACATGCTAAAAACAAAAAGATTCTGTATTAAATTAAGAAGATTTCTGCGAGTGGTTGAAGTAAGTCACCCTTTTATGAAATAGTTATTTTTTAAACTTTAGGAACAACTTGTTGTTCCTGATTTGTTCCACTTTTTTTTTTTAGGTCTTGGAACCAAAAGCCGGTTTTTAAATTAAATTTTTTAAATTGGTTCCAGGTTTTAAAAGTAGTTCCTAACAATATTCTACATTTTTTTTTACTCTTAGTGAACTTAGAGAAGCCCCTTTTCCCGATTTTACGAATTTTTGAGTCTTAATTTGTCAACTTTTAAAAAGTGTTTTAAAAAGTGTCCTTTTAAAACTTTTCGCATTTTAGTTTTCCAAAAACTTGTTTTGAACATTTTAATTACAATTAAAATCGCTAGGAAAAAAAAAAATAAAAACAGATTGATCTTTTGTTTCTCTACAACGTATTAGAATCTTATCTGTTTCCAAGATATTTCAAGCCCCAAAAATTACAAAAAAAAAAAAACAAATTACATTTTTTTTCGAATTCGAAAATCCAAAAAAAAAAAATCATATACAGGGTGTCCCACAGTCACCGCCCCAAATGAAAACCATGGATTCCTGAGGTCATTTTAAGTCGAAAAACTTAAGAGGTAATTTTCTCGTTTTCGTCCCGTTTTCGAGTTACCACGGTTTTTATGATTTTTGCTCTCTTGTCCTTTAACTGGCATTATCTTTGCCAAACTACGTTTGATTTGAAAGATTTTTTTTACAACCAATCAAGAATTTATTACAGTTTAAGTTCGTCTCAAAACTTTTTTTTCTGTGGACAACCGTTTCTCCACAATTTTGCATCAAACACAATTTTCTTCGTTTTTTAAGTTGTTTTTTACACTTTCATATCATTTAAGTCAAAAAAACACGTTAATGAGTATTAATTTTGTGTGCTTTTTATTTAAGCCCAGTTTATTTCCATAAAAAATAAAGTTTTATTTAATAAAAAAGGCTACTGAAAGTAATTAAAAAAAAAAAAAAAAACTGAGTGAATTAAAAAAAAGTAATTTTTAAATAAAAAATTAATTTAAATGAATAAACGGAAACTTTTTCTGAGCTATTGTGGTTAAGAAAAGAACAAATAGATAAAGCTCAGAAGAAGTTTTAATTCATTTAAATTAATTTTGTATTTAAATTTTTTTTTTTTTTAATTCACTAAGTTTGTTTATTTTTTTTAAATATTTTCAGTAGTCTTTTTTATGAAATAAAACTTATTTTTTTTATGAAAATAAACTGGACTTTAATGAAAAGCACAAAAAATTAATACTCATTAACGTGTTTTTTTGACTTAAATGATATGAAAGTGTAAAAAACAACTTAAAAAACGAAGAAAATTGTGTTTGATGCAAAATTGTGGAGAAACGGTTGTCCACAGAAAAAAAAGTTTTGAGACGAACTTAAACTGTAATAAATTCTTGATTGGTTGTAAAAAAAATCTTTCAAATCAAACGTAGTTTGGCAAAGATAATGCCAGTTAAAGGACAAGAGAGCAAAAATCATAAAAACCGTGGTAACTCGAAAACGGGACGAAAACGAGAAAATTACCTCTTAAGTTTTTCGACTTAAAATGACCTCAGGAATCCATGGTTTTCATTTGGGGCGGTGACTGTGGGACACCCTGTATATATGCTAAAGATTAGATTTAGATTTTGTTTTTCTAAATCTAATTTAAATTATTCAAACTAAATCGCTTCCAACTTTTGTCAAAAAATAATGAAAATGTAAAAATTACAAAAAAAAAAAAAAAAAAACAAACTATATTTTTTTTCGAATTCGAAAATCCAAAAAAATATCAATGTGTTAAAGATTAGATTTAGATTTTTTTTTCTAAATTTAATCTTAAATTATTCAAATCAAATCGCTCCCAACTTTTGTCAAAAAATAATAAAAATGTAGTTTTTACAGCAAAAAAAAAAACACATTTTTCACGATGTTAGAAAAAAAGTTCTTATTGAACCCCAAAATTTTTAAATGGTAAAAGTTAACAAAAAAAATCCGGTGTTTATACATACTTTCAACTTAATTCATAAGAAAATAATAGTTTATTTAAGTTCTTTTTGAAAACGTGCTCCCCAGACCCCCTATTGACCAAAACTTAAGTTTTATACTAATGAAAAAACACACAATACACATTTCATATCATAGAACTGAAATTAAAAAATAAATAACATTAAAATTAAACTTTAAAAATTAAAAAAAAAATGGTTAACATTATAACAACATATACCTAAACGATTTTCTGGCCTCCCTTTTCTAGGGTGTTTGGCCTCCCTTTTCTAGGGTTTTTTTTTTCTAAAATGTTCCAGGCTTTCGCTTCTTATTATAATGTAAAAATACGAAAACTATACAAATAGCGTTTTAAATTATCTTTTACACAAAACCAATTATGCCATTTGATTTATTGTATAAAAGAGAGTTTTAAGAAAAAAAAATTTCGAAAATCGTTAAACCTTTTTTTCTAATAATTTTTATAGAAGAAAAATTTTGCAAAAAAATTATTTGGTAAGTATGTCATTTTTAAGAAAATTTTATTCAAAACATAAAAACGAAGTTTCAAATAAAATTCATCAACCCGTTTTCAAAAAATTGATTTAAAAAAAAAAAAAAAAAAATCCAAAAATGTGTGTTTTTGAAAATTTTCATGTACCTAACGTTTATTTGAACGTTTCTGTATTAAAATTTTGGTTGAAATCATAAATAGAAAAAACCGTTCTATAACAGGTACCATTAATAACGGTACAAAAAGTATTTTTATTTTTTTTTTTTCAAAAGAAGGCACATAAGTGTAACACTATGCAGAAAAATTTTAATCAAAATCGTTAGAACCGTTTTTGAAACAAATTAACTTTTCTATTTCCGTTATATGACAGGTAGATACGGTTAGTTTTGGTCCTAGACAAAAATTTTCAATTTATCGACTAGGGAATCACCCAAAGTTTTTAACAACCAAGTTTAAGAAAATCGCTCGAGTAGAACAGACAGAATTGTTGGACCCACTTTTTTGGCATTCTTCATCATCATTTTGTCATGTAAAATTGTTGTCTTGGGTTCGATTTTTTTTATGTAGGTATCCTAAACTTGCACAATAATCACTACCTATATCGCAAGTAAAAAAATATGGCACTTAAAAAAAAATTATGTTAACCTTAATTCCAATCTTCTTAAAGCTATAAGATTTCTTATTAAAATTAACTGAATCCGTTTAAACTCTGTTAGATTTGAAAAGAACTTCATTTTAATAAAAAAAAATTTAATCTCGACTAAAAGAGGTATCTTATTTATTCTATGTGCATACTTCGCAGTTATTAATATTAAAAGATTATTTTAAAAAAATAAATCATTTAAAAGTAATGTGAAAATCTTCTAAATATTTGGTAGTTATTAGAAGTGAGTTAATCCGTAGTGAGACGTAACTGATACGGATTCTATTGGTCAGGTCATTTACACTAGTTAAAAATTAAAATTTGATAGATAAATTGTATCTATGATGTATTTCATTCTTAACAGTTGATGGTCTTAAATTTATTCACCTAAAACACAAAATTCATCGACCTCAGAAAATCTACTTGAATGACCATCAACTCATCAACACCTATCATAATAAAACAAAAAAATATGACAATCTCAAAAATGGTTCTCAAGCTCGATATCATACATTCGCATCCAAGGCTTAAAAATCTCGAAAATAAATTACAGAAAAAAATATAAAAAAAAGACCTATACAAACCTAAATAACAAAACTCAGTGGCAAATCAGAAATATCTTGTCACAAAAAAAAAAAAAACAAACCGAATATTAAAGACAGTATAAACTGTATGCATGGGAGTTGTGAATATATAGCCGTAGTTCCAAGCCAATGTACCAAGTACAACACTATACTCTTCAAAGAGTGACAATCGAACAAGAAAGCCATCACTTGGCTGAAACTCACGTTGCATTGTGCGTCCTCGACGGACTTCATTTAGTGCTCTGTCCAATGACAGTCACAATTCTCCGACTCTACTGGATGATTGACAGTCGAGTTGTACAGTCGTATGACAACATCTCGGTAACTATACACTATTGAAGTTCGTCCACCCAATCTACTCATTACTCGGTAGATACACACCCCTTCGATGCTGGAAGCTTGAGAGACGACAAAAGATCGATATCTCTATAAAAAAAAAAGACTCAATAACATGGTCCATTCTCACATATGGGAAAGGCTATTTCTCCCCCGTCAATGAAGAAATAATTAAAAAATTAGAGTTCTGTCATCATGAGTAATGGATGGATACCAGAGTCAAAAATTATTACAAGCTCACTTTTTTTTGGAGGCTAATTATGAAGGCGGTATTTCCAAAACAAACAGGGTGATCCAAAAAAGACCAAACGGAACAAAAATTCCAAATAAAATATTTTCCCGCCAAAAATAATAATCTATGGCTTCGTTGGGTGATACAAATTTTTCTTCGATTTCAGACAGTTTTCCTCATCGACTGGCGCAACTATAATATTGGAATTTGCTTTGATTTCCACCGCAGCCAGTAGATACTGGATGGTGGTGGTGTTGGTGTCCATAGTTCTTGTGCTTAGCTGGGTGCTCTGCTGGTCAACCATCATACAGCAGCTGTGTTGCTCTCTGACGGTGGTGTATATACAACAAGACATACAACTAGCAATTGTCAGGCGGGCACATTTCAAATGAGGCCAACTTCAAACTGATCAATAGTTGAAGGTATACAATTTTGTTGCGCCCAGAGTCTATACGTTATATAGAAATTGATGCAGAATTGCAGACCACATGCATATAAGTAGTTCATAGATATATTTAATACCAAAGCAAAGAACTTGATGCATAAAACAGTTTTTTTTTTTTTTTTTGTTAGTTTTGTTTAAACTGATTTTAGAGCAAGTAACGTTCAATTCAATTTGACGTCGGCACAACGGCAACTGCAACGGTAATGGCGGTGTCAGCAGCAGCAGCAGCAACCATGGCAAAGCATAAACAGAAAATTGGCAGAATGGGCTGAAATGGGCTTGGCCCAATGATTGCAAGCAACGAGGTGTAAATGGTTAAAAAAGGTTCCATATAGATTGAAAGTCGGCCAGTTTCTGGTGTGTGAAAAAGAAAATCTTTACGATGAATATAGACTAAAGATTTTATTTTTTCAAAGCAAGTTTCACTTGCATTTAATTTGAGAGAAGGAAGTATCTCTTTTTGAGAAAGGTTTGAAAAATACATAAAAACAAATTACCCTACTGAACTGGTTCAGATTAATATAATTGTTAGAAGGGCAGTTGTTAAAGCATTTTTTCTATCTTCATTGATACTTTTATTTTTAGAATAATTTTTTTAACCATTTTAGAAATTTCTAATTTGGGATTAAATTATAAAAATTTTCGATAAATTGAATTTTTGAACTCCATGAAGTTTGCATAACCCTATAAGTCAATTCTTTCGGAAATAAGGACTCACGATATGACTTTGCAAAATATACATTTAAATGTTTCTCTAAATGCTTATTCCTTCCTATGCTAGCACTATTAAGAAGCATCCTAATTAATAGTCATGATAATCACAGAGAAGGTATCAGAAGTAGCTGCTGTTCTGAGGAATAAACTTTTATGGGACAACTAAGCTAGATTTTCTTAGTTCAAAAGTGGGAATAGGAATTCATATACTAATATTAACTTTTTATCAGTTTTGCGATGCATCCAATCAGAAATAGATATTTCAGAACAAAATATTGATTTATCCTTCAGGATCAGAAAATCACTTCTGATTTTTTTTTTGTGGTATGAAATTTGAAAAGCCTTGTAATCCTCATGAATAATTTGTTTTTTTTTGTTCCTTTGTTTTGTGTTGACGTGGAATAAAATTCTTCACTTGAGTGCCGTATGGGCCGGATAACATTTTCATTGAGCTACAATTTTTGTATTTTGAAGATATTGATTCGATCACTTTTTGTTTTTTTTTTTTTTTTCCTTTAGGTAGGTATTTATTTTGAACGGATCTTAATGTTTTTGACAATCAGTATTGCAGCAATAAATGGTTACATTTATAAATAAAATAAATGGCTATCCATTTTTATTTTTCACATGAATTTGTTTTTTTTTTTTTTGAAAAATCAGACGCTTAATTAAAAATATTTGCAAAAAAACTTATGTTCAGTATACGTCATTTTAAAATACCCACAAAAACACTACAGACTATCAATTAAATCCATCAGGTAGACGTTCTTTTGTAGGTATTATTCTTTTCTATTTAAAAAAAAAATGTATATTTTTTGTTCTTGAAATCTTCATAATCTTTTTTACACTTTTCTGCACATTTTAAATGAAAACAATTATGGTAAAATTGTAAAAAAAAAAAAAAAACACTTTTTTCCAGGCTTTAATAAAATTTGTATCACAGACAGTATTATTTTAGTTTTTGAAATTAAATAAAATTACATTTTTCACAAAACAAATTTTGAACATTACAAAAAAAAAATAAAATGCTCTACTATGGTGGCACGTACTTGCTCTTATGGTCAAAGTTATGTCTTATGTCAAAGCTTGTTTTTGAACAAAATTAGGGAAAATTTGATATTTTTAAGGAATTTCATGAGTAGTAAAAAAATCTGTTTTTATAATTGACCAAACACCATTTTAAATGATCTTTTATACAAAACCAAGTATGCCATTTGATTTCTTGTATTAAAAAGAATTTTGAGAAAAAAAGTTTCGAAATTCGTTAGAGCCGTTTTTTTTTTAAATAATTTAATACAAAATTTCTAACATTTTTCAAAAAAAAGTTGGTATGCAATTTTGAAGATTCATGTTCGAAATTAATGGCATTTATTTTCAAATTAAATATGCTTGCAATCGACACTTACGCATGAGTAGTTATAAAACTGTTTTAATTTTGTAGAATGCGATTAGAACCGGTTTAGCAGCTTGTTTATCTGACCAAATTATGTCATGTGTGGAAAACCAATCGGTTAATACACTTTTCAAAAAACTTGGTAGATCACTTATAGAAAAGGAACGAATAAGATGTTGTTATGGTAAAGAACAATTTTATTAGAACATTGGTTTATTGTATTTAATAACATTTTAATTAATTTCAAAGAACTTATCAGTTTATTATAGTTTCAAAAAGCTCCAAGAAATATATTTTAAAATAAAACTGGGACAAGAGTGGATTTATCGAAAATCTTCATTAGTATGTATTTTATAATCTAGTTTATTTAAACAAGTGAGTGTAGCCCAGAGTTCATCACAAGAAATTATAGTTTTTGTGTCTCTCTAACATAATTTGGTCAAATAAACAAGCTTCTAATCCGCATTCTAAAAAATTCAAACAATTTTATAACTACACCTGCGTGTTGATTGCAATCATATTTAAATTGAAAATAAATAAATATTTTGAACAAAAATCGATTTTTTTAAATAGCATTTTAATTTTCTTTATTTGTTCGCCGTTTCTTTGTTTTGTGTAATATGTATTTTATATTGTTTAAGAGGCACTAAAACAACCTTTCATTTGACATCAAAAACATCAATATACCACTTGTAGTTCTCATGATATTTGAATATAAAAGGGACAAGTAAAGGTTATCAGAACAAACTTTGGAGCCTTGTATCTCAAGACCCTGACTTACGATTTGAAAAAAAATTTCATAGATTGAATATACTAACCTTCAGCTTCATTTTGAGACTAGTCTCATTAATGTACGCTCATGGCCCAAAAACGCCCCATCTCCTTTGAAGAAAATCCGTCCACCCGTTTAGATTGTGGAAATGTGTACAGATGGACGCACGGACGGACGGACGGAGTTGCGAGACCCACTTTTTCGGACTTCTCCACCATCGTAATGTTGGTTTTGATTAAAACCTCAATTTTCTTTTCGACATGAAACCAATACTTGCCCTATAGGTAGAGCAAGTAAAAATAATATTTTTTAACCTTTGTTCAAGGTACCCGCTTTCTCGATTTCCCGTTGAAATCGTAATGATTTCAAGTAATATTTTTTTAAACGGACAATTTTGCATTTATGTGTCACTTTATAGTTTTTTAACATCTTCATATAACTGATTCAATAGATTCCTAACCCGTTCTCTAAAGAAGTTCTTCATTGGATATTATGCTAGTGCCAAAAAATCGTAAAGATGTTGCGGAGACATCACTATTTACGAATGTTTGCAGCCTCCTTATTACATTTGCTATAAAACTTTTAAAGTGTTGCATCAAGAGTTATTCATCTAGATGTTGGACGAAATCCTGAATGCAGCCTTTGCCTTCGCTATTTGGCTGATTATGACTTCTTCGTTTCCAATATAGCCTCGTAACCTAAGATTCTACAGAAACGAAAAAAGTTCTATTCTCTGGTAGAATGCAACGTAAGTTTTTCATTAGGTATCTACCCTTAAACATTTTGCTCAACATACACTCCGCTTCAACTGAATAAGCACACAAATTTTCAAAGGTATTTTGTCCATTTTTTCCTAAGATTGAGCTTTCATGTATTATTTGATGATGTTTACAGTTAGCTTGCGATGTTGAGAAACCAAATCAGAAAGAATAATTCTCAAAGTACCGCTATTTTTTTTCGTGTTCTCTTACAAAGCGTCCCATATGGAAAATGCAGTTTTTTTTTGCGTCAACTGAATAGACACACGGTCTTTCAAGGTCAATATCTTCGTTGTTTATGAGAGTTTTGAGGTGTTTGGCATACCAAATCAAAGGTTGAAATGTTCTCAGTGAGATTTTGTCATTTAATTAAAATTAAAAAAAAAAATAGTAGATTAAAAGCTTTGAATACTGTCGACAGAGCTAAAATTAATTTGTTAACGGAATAAGTACTGAGCGGGTCTGCTATAGCTACCAAAATTGATGGGAGTTTTAGTGTGTTGCCTATTCGTACCTCAAAAATAAAAGTTCGTACAGGAAAAATATGAATTGAGGTAAAAAACGGCAAAAATAGCAGTTAATCGACGAGAAATTTTGAGATCTGCCTCCAATTCATTTGCCTCTGGGGCAAAAATCAAACAAAAAGCTGGTGTTTCTGCAAGTGTTTCAACACTCCGCAGAGTAATTAACAGCACGGATCATTTTAACCCATTAAAAGTCCAAAAGAAACCAACTTTAAACAAGCAACAAAAAGGTATTCGTTTAGAATTTTCTAGACTCCATATGAGCTGGAAAAATGAGTGACGCAAAGTGGTTTTTCTCATTTGAAAAAGTTCAATTTTGATGGCCCCGATGACTTCAATTATGAATCCATCAAAATTGAACTTTTTCAAATGAGAAAAACCACTTTGCGTCACTCATTTTTCCAGCTCATATGGAGTCTAGAAAATTCTAAACGAATACCTTTTTGTTGCTTGTTTAAAGTTGGTTTCTTTTGGACTTTTAATGGGTTAAAATGATCCGTGCTGTTAATTACTCTGCGGAGTGTTGAAACACTTGCAGAAACACCAGCTTTTTGTTTGATTTTTGCCCCAGAGGCAAATGAATTGGAGGCAGATCTCAAAATTTCTCGTCGATTAACTGCTATTTTTGCCGTTTTTTACCTCAATTCATATTTTTCCTGTACGAACTTTTATTTTTGAGGTACGAATAGGCAACACACTAAAACTCCCATCAATTTTGGTAGCTATAGCAGACCCGCTCAGTACTTATTCCGTTAACAAATTAATTTTAGCTCTGTCGACAGTATTCAAAGCTTTTAATCTACTATTTTTTTTTTTAAATTTTAATTAAATGACAAAATCTCACTGAGAACATTTCAACCTTTGATTTGGTATGCCAAACACCTCAAAACTCTCATAAACAACGAAGATATTGACCTTGAAAGACCGTGTGTCTATTCAGTTGACGCAAAAAAAACTGCATTTTCCATATGGGACGCTTTGTAAGAGAACACGAAAAAAAATAGCGGTACTTTGAGAATTATTCTTTCTGATTTGGTTTCTCAACATCGCAAGCTAACTGTAAACATCATCAAATAATACATGAAAGCTCAATCTTAGGAAAAAATGGACAAAATACCTTTGAAAATTTGTGTGCTTATTCAGTTGAAGGGGAGTGTATATCTCACCAATAAAAATTAGGATGGTATTTATCATTTTCGTAAAGAAATGCATAGGAACATACATGTCCAGAAAATATAACATAATAATGATAGATCCTCTGGCTTAGTATTTGAATTAAGATAACCAAAAAATTTTCAAAAAGTTTAAGTTTAAGAAAAAAGGCCTATTTAAAGCAAACCAAAGACAAAACATGCAAGAAAAAATTGGAGACAAAGTTAAACTTTATTAAGCGCAACTCACCTAATATTTGTTTTATTTTAACAAAAAACAACAAATAATTCTATATTTCCAAAGAAAAACTCGTTTTCCTTAAACTTGTTCAAGTTACATAGCTTCCTTAATGCGATTATTTGTTAAAAACGTCACTTCTTCTTCCATCAATAGGCCTTTTGATCCTGAAATTCTGAATAAAACCCATTTAGACAAAAAACTTATAAATACTCATTCAAATTTGCACCCTATCCATAATGAAATATAAAAACACACACAAGACCTTTTCTATACAACCGCAAGGCTTCTTAAAAGTAATGAATATTATGTTTGTATTTAAAGGATTATGAATAAAGTGACAGAAAAAAAAAACCACTAATGAAAAGTCGCAGCACAAAAATCAACTTAACTTTCTTGCTTTGACTTTCATTGGCTTCTTATTCGTGTTATTTATTCCCATTAGGTCACCCCTTTTCGTCATATCAGCTACTCGTTGTTCATCAGAAAATTTTACGCATTTCAAACTCAAACTCGTCATAAAAAAGGTTCTTGATCCATCTCGACACACATCTTAAAAACCATTAAATAATCGGGGATGTGTTTGTTTGCGTTTTGTTCATTCATTAGGGGTTGTTTACAACAACGCAAAAATCCTCTCAGATACAAAACCTTAAGACAAAATGACAGAGGCAATAATATGAGAAAGCAAAAGCAGTCGAAACCAGTTTCTCATAAATCGACATAAAAATGTCATCAAACATTTTACCCCGTTCGTTTGCTCTGCGCTGCGCAGCTTTGACCTGTTCTCGTTTCTTAAACTTCATTTTAATTGTCAGAAAAAGAAGAGAGAAAAAATAAACCTCACACGAAAAACAACGCTAAATGCGAGTAAACTCTAAAGCAAAATGTGATTTATCGTCTGATTTGTTTCTTATTTGCTAAACACTCACCCATCAAACAATTAATCAACATAAACGTCATCGCTGTCATCGTCAGTGGGGTATGTCACAGTGTATAGTCTTCCGAACATGCCACCGTTAACAGCCAAAGTTGAACTTGTTGGCAAGATAAACAAGTTTCAAACAAACAAGAAGGAGACAAAAAAAAACAAGTAAACTATTTATCAGCGATAGACTACCAAACAATCAACACTAACGCCCTCTACGTGTACATTCATTCTTTTTTCTTTTGATTTTTTCCTTTTTTTAGGGTAGCTGCTTGAACTGTCAGTGGCAATTAAAACAACACGATCTCTATTTAACTTTTTTTTACTGATTTTTTTTAGGTGTTTCACACTTTGCAGAATGTTGTCTGGCTGAATGTATAGGCAAATGACAGATTGGGTGGGATGGTGTACGGTGACAGAAGTTTAATAATAATAATCCGCGAAAAGGTGAGGCTTCTAAATAATAATGAAAAATTATTATAATTGCTGGTCAATAAATTAAACAAACGTGACATTTATAGCTGTTTGGAATAAAATCGAGTTAATGTCATAAGTTAAATGCCAAAGTTTAAGTTTAATTTGTCTGCAGCTTTCCAGACATACACTCGCAATAGATATGTGTGTGACAAATGACTTTTAATGATCGCGCGCAAAGCTGTCAAATTTTGTAATTTTCTGTTTTTTTTTTTGACATTTTCAGATGAATGTAGTATAGAAAAAAAAAGAAGAAGTGTTGTAGTAGGTATTTATGGCAGACGATATGATGTTTTAATGGACGCGTGGTATTTACACAGTGGCGTCACAGTTGGCAGATTTGACGTTAAATCTTACCACACCCCCAACAAGTGGCTGACAGCGCTCGTGCTAAAATCTATTATATACACACACTCACACGGGACATTATGAATGATGTGTTAAGTTCTTAGTTTCACGCATTGTTTGTCACTTAAGTATTTAACGATGTGGTGCGTTAAGCCGATAATTCATGTGAGAATGCGGGGAATTATATTGGATTAAAAAAAAAATCAAATTTTAAAGTTTTTTGGTAAAAATAGAAAACTATATAAAAATGGATCATTATTTTGATAATTTTGGGAAAATTAGAAAAAAAATAATATTCATTTCACAAACAAAAAATATTAAAAATAAGGTGATACCAGAGTTTTTTTTTCTCAAAAATTTTGATTTTTGAGCTATTAATGCCAATATACTGGAAATAATATGGTCTTAATTTTTGTTAACTCAGTATAAATTTAAGAGATTTGCACCCAATCACACAGCTGATTCTTTTTCTTCGTTCTATGAAAATAGTATGGAAAATTGAGACTACATGAAGTTTCAAACCTGGCTGGTTCGATTGCCCAAGGTTAGCCCAGGATAGCTAAAGATATTTTTTTCGCTAGCCCACTCTTAGTTCTAAAATTATAACGGAATTATTTTTTTTTTCACCTCAAAAATCACAAAAAATAATTTCTTTTATTCAGTGTAAAAATTGTTCATTTTGCTCTGTGGTTCGTTTGCCCAACGTTAGTCAAGGGTAGCCCATTTTTTATTTTCGCTTTCCTACGCTGAGTTTAAAAATTATAGAAGAATTAGTTTTTGTTCACAACACACAGAAAAAAGTACACATACACCATAGTGACCCTTTTTTTTAAATTTATAATTAAGAACAATTAAATCCACTGGTGCTTGCATTGCGCCTCAAATATTATTTATTTGACTTAAAATTTTTAATTGATTGAGTTTAGTCCATATAACATTCCTGTTAAGAAGCTTAGGTTGACATTTCACCTTAAAAACCACAACATACAAATTTTTTTTTTCAACTGTAAAAATCATTATTTTTTTTTTGGCACCTAGAAAAGATACATGCTTAGTAAAATATTTCCAAACATTTTTCTAAAAGTAACAATAAATATAAAATGTTGTGAAGTGATTTCTCTTTCAGTACACGAAAAAAACTTTTTTTTTTTCCAAATTACTAACCTCTTTAAAAATCAAAATTTATTTTTTCATTGTACAAAATGTCCTTTTTCCACTTCATTTCAATAAACCATGCTAACTCGAACAAATTACATCATTTTTTTCGTCCGATCACCCTTTGTTCAAAAGTTATAACAAAAAAAACTTTTTTTAAATTACCAACCTCTTAAAAATCAAAATTTGATTTCCCCCAAAATCTGGAGTTAGACGAACAAATTGTTTGAACTTTGTCATATTTTAAATTCTAGGTGGTTTAACCATATGTTTAATACATTGTTGAAAAGGTCTAAATGTCTTCTATCCACTGTAAAATTTAATTTAAAATGTGGAGTGTTAGAGAGTTTTTAAATACAGTTTCATAATCAGTACAACTAGCTCCACAAAATGTGATAAGTCTCCGTCCGCGTACATTTTGAGTTAAACACAGTGTTAAACTCAAAATGTTTATCAATTTACAGAATCGGTAAAATGTTTAATATCCCTTAGTTTAGATTTTTTATTAAACTCTTCAAAAGTCAGATAAAATTAAAGCCCGAAAAAATGGGAGGTCATCAAGAACTACGATTCGGAATTCTCGTCTATGAAATAAAATATTAGAGCGTTGAAATCGATACTTGCGTATTTTTCCAAAATCCCTAAACCAAAATTATTCAAAATTTACTGGAATAAAATCGTTTCAACTTCAAGAGCAAGTTCGGGATTGTGAATAATATTTTATTCCTTTCAGAACTTTTAATAAAAAAAAATACTTTTAGAAACAAAACTTGTATTTGAATAAATAAAACAAGATTGAATGTATTCGTTTGTAGAAAGATTCGTAAAGATTCCTTAAAGAACTTTCGACGGTTCTTTTTTTTTTTAGTAAATAAACTCAAAAGCTCTGATGGTATGGTTTTAAACATATAATAGATGGATTCCTCTCAAGAAGCCAATTAAAATCCATGAAATTTTTACATTCTGTTCAAAAAATTCATTAATATTTTACTTTATATTTAAAATTTAAATAAAATCTGTTTAAAATCCAAAATTTGTTTCAACTTTGTGATTTATACTTACGATTATTTTCAAGTCTTAACTGTTTTCAAAAACGTCAAAAGCAATCGTAGTTTCCAGTACCTACCTATTTCAAGGAAAATTAAATCTTAACTTACATCCTTTAAAGTTCTGAAATTTAATCCATGCGTTCAAACTTAATTTCTAAAACAAATCTGTTCCCTGAACAACCATACTTCGATAAGTTTTCTAATTTTCCGATATAAACTACTCGTATGTATTGCAAATTAACTAAAATCTTTCATTGAAATAAATTGATTTAAATATTTTAATATTGCAGTGAATCGAAAGGTAAAAATTTTTTTTTCAATTTGTTTTTTTTTTTTTTTTTTTTTTTTTTTTTGTTATTTATAAACAAATTTAAATTGAAATATAAAATTAACAAAAAATATCTGCAAAATAATTTGAAAATAATAATTTCATTATCAACTTGCAACAACAGAAGCAATATAAGAATATCCTTTCCCCCTTAATTCACACAAAAATACAAAAAAAAAAAAAAACAATATTCTTCTCGTCGTCGTCAGTTTGCCTTTCTATTTTTAGCCATCAACCAAATTTATTCGTTTCTTTATAAAAATCACTTAAAACAAAAAAATAAGAAAAAAAAAAAAAAAAAAACTCAACAAAACAAAAAAGAAATCATCCCATATAATACTTATATCTCTATACCTACTTGCATTATATGAATGCACATTTAAACATGACAGCAAATTAAATCGCTCTCGCACAAAGAAGCAGCAAACAAACAAAAAAATAATAAAAAAAAAATATCTTTGAACGCTTGATCCCACCACCATCAGCTAAACTCACCATTCACCCTTCCATCTGCCATATATATATTTTATATAAAAATATCCCATTCTTATAATAAACCCCCCCACAACCACCCCCGAGTCATCATCGTCATCGTCGTCGTCTCATTCCATCTCATCAGAGCTCTTAAAAAAATATCGCTCAATTAAGCTTGCTTTGACACATGAGACCTACCACACACCTAACTGGTCAGCATGAATGTCAAACGTAAACTGTGCGAGACTATGAAACTGAGCAGTCATTGCACAGCATGTGTAAACAACTGCAGGTAGTGTATAGTGTTTTAGCGTGTAGAGTAGACGTAGAACGTAGACAACAACCCAACAAACGGCAACAACCCAACAATCCAACAACCTAGTCAACCTCTCTATACCTAAACAGAGTTGCCATTGATTCATTGATAAAACTGATAAATCTTCTTAATTCAAACGCTTGAGGGCTTGAACAAGCGTTTCAAGACTTGAAAGTTTAATTTTCCTCCAAAATGCATTCAAAAGCAATGAAGCAATTACCCCACTTCTGATTTTCTGTAATTAATATTTCGTTTTCAACAAAAATGTTTATTGGCAACTCCGAACACAAAAGGCACAGACTTGTGCTGTGGGGTTAAAGAGCCTCATAAAACATGGTAGTGGTGTGCACTTGGTTCGATTATCGCCATACTTTGCTAAAGCATTCAACTTATCGTTCCCAGTCACATGAAATCTGAAATTTCCTCTGCCACCGCCCGCCATATCGCCACTCTGCCACCCCACCAACATCATCGACTCTTTGCCTGAGAGAGTAGGAGTAAAACCGATAAATAGAATGTGAAGTGAAATCCACAAACACCAACAAACAATTTCTATCCGTGATTCCATTTCACATTTCATTTACAGGTGCATAGATACAGTCTTTTCAAATATTTGACTGTATGAGTTGGTTCTCTGTTTCACCAGCAGATTGCTCTCATCTTTTTTTTTTTTTTTTGTTTTTTTTTTTGTGTTTCAGTCCGTTATCGTTGGGTGGCGTTTTTAATACATTTTCATCACTTCCATTCCACTTTACTCTTTGAACTAGTTTCGTAATGCTCATTTTATTTACTGTTTTGTTGCCCTTTCCACTCCATCACGCACACATAGGGCATTTTTCTTTTATTGTTTTTTTTTTTTTGTATTTTATTTTGATTTTGCTTCTTACACGATTCTAAGAGGAGAGCTCTCTGCTGTGTGTGATGAGAAAAATGGTTATTTCATTCGTGTGTTGGAGGAATTATTTATTTTTAACGCTATTTGTGGATACCTCTTCGCCTTTCACCTCGCTCCATGTTCACGTTACAAATCTTTAAATGAATTAATATCTTTCTTTTATTTTCAACTTTTGTTTCTTTTTTTTCTCAATTTTTTTTTTTGTATTTTTATTGTTTTTTTTTTGTTTTTCTTGTTGCTCTTTTTGTGAGTGTCTTTTTGTTTGTGTTTCTTATTGTTGTCATATAATATACGATATACCTACTTGGTCCTCTTACCGATTAAATTTTATTAACGGAGCATAAAATATCACATAAGTAGTGAACACTGGTATAGTTGGAGGAGAAGGGAGCACATCATAATTTAGTAGCATTTTGTTTTTGCGTGAAGATAATAATTTTGTTTTTTTATGGTGGGGTATCTGTGGCGTATGAGTGATTTTTTTTTTCATTTCTTATTTTATTTATTTTTTTTTTTTTTTCATTCATGAATCTAAAGGTTGCCAATTTATTTATTTGAATTTAACATTTTTGTTGACATATTTGATTAATTTTAAGTATAAAGTATTAAATTTTAATGAGCACAGTTATTTATAGTTATTTTAGAATATTTTGGCATTTTCACAAAGTTGCCATCGATATTTATTATTTTGATGAATCCAGATGTTTAGAAAAAACAAAAGTTATGTTATTTGTGTTATTTAAATGTTTTATATGTTTTTTAAGATTCATTTTGAGATTTTTGAGGTCGGAGAAATTAATTTAAATAATTTGTTTAAAATAAAAAAATGTTTTGCAAAAAAGATAAACTGTATTTGAAGAAATCTATTTTCGACACATAGAGTCTCACATTTGTTTTGATACTTTGTGCTTAGGAAAAGAATTTTGTAGATTTGGGTAAAAGATTGGAGCTCCTTAAATATTACGTATCAAACAAATTTATATTTTGTTTTGTAATGAGGATTTCAAGATTAAATGATAGTCTTAGTTATCTCCATTTAAAGGTGCAGGTTGACCTGAATACCATTAAACGGTTTGTATTAGCAGAAAAAAAGTATTTTCAAGCTTATTTGAAGAACGTATTAGGAATTGAATTTAATTTCGGTTTTAACCAGAAAATAATGTAGTATATCTGAAAACTGTTTTAAAAAATAATGCTAAAAATTGATAAGGTTATGTCGAAAATATAACGCATTTAAATCCCTTCAAAATCATTTTGGAAGAACTATTTCTAACAACAAACTGTTCTTATTGAACGCATACAATTAATCGAACTTCGATTTTTTTTTTTTTTGAAAATCAATAGACTCTTCAGGAATATGGTAAAATCAACAAAAACAATGCAGCAGCCTGTTAAACTCGGGTTGGGTTCGATATCCCGCTTTTTATGTTCCCGGTTTTTAAAATCCAGCTTCTAAAATCCCGTTTTTCATTATCCCGCTTTTTATAATCCCGCTTTTTAAAATCCGGATTTTTGTAATCCCGTTTTTTATTATCCCGATTTTGCAAGCAAAACTAGTTGTTTTATTTTAAAAAATCGCGCGATTTTTTTAAAATAAAACAACTAGTTTTGCTTGCAAAATCGCGATACTAAAACAAATTAAAAAATGAGAGATTTTAATTTAATTAAAACCTTTAACAAAAAATATAATATATAAAAAAAAATAAGAAAAAGTAAGGAATGTGATACTAAAAAGAAATCAAATAACAAACTAATATTTACTTTAAAGTTTCAGAAGAACAATCAAATCATGATAATCCCATAGATTAATATTAACTTAAAATGATCACAACACCTTAAATTAAGTACACACTACATAATCAAAAGAAATTTCATTTAAATATATTTCAACTTATATTTGGATGCATTTCAACAATTTTGATATTTAAATAAATGAAATTTCTTTTACTTGTGAACTCAATTTAAGGCCTTAATCATTTTATGTTTTTATAAAAGAAATAACGTTTTCAGAATGTGTTGAAGGTACATATTGTGTGGGCTTTACAACGCAAAAAATCAGTTTTACTAATTTTTTGTCAATTTTTCATGTTTTTTTTTATTTGTGAATTAAGCATGTATTTTGTAAAAAAATCGGGATTTTCGGGATTTGACGGGATTTGACGGGATTTTAAAATTCGGGATTTTAGAAAACGGGATTTAAAAAAGCGGTATTTAAGTAAACGGGATTTTGAAACTTTTTTTTCGGGATTTTCGAAAAAACGGGATTTTAAAAAGCGGGATTCCGATACGCTCCCGTTAAACTCTTATTTGCAAATGCTTTCATGAATCAAAAATATTAGGCAAAATTAAAAAAAAAGTTCTTTGGGATGACTTTCAACGGGTTAGTCAAAAGACTGTGCTAGACGTTTCATTTCTTTTTAAATTATTTTCCACAATTCTTTTACTCTTTATTTCGCGAACACTGTTTAACATTTTTAATAAGACTAAATATTTCAGAATAAACGTACTTTTCAAACACCAAAATTTCATTACCATGTTGTATACCAACGAAAATTTTTGACTTTCTGTAGGTAAGGTAAGGCTTTCTGTATACGCAACAAATTTTTCGAAAATCGTTTTTTACTGTACCTTCCATAGAACCGATTTTTCTCTCAAACAACTTCCAATATTTCAATAATATTTTAAAAAGCTGCATTTTTGAATTTTTTTAAATTGAACGAGATATTGATTTTTTTTAAGTTTTGATGGTACCTACGTTTTTGTTAAATTTATATTAAAAAAAGGCAAACAATTTATAAAAAAATAACTATTTTTATATTTAAATTAATATAACGAATTTGTATTCCTTTTTATTGTTTTGTTTAAAATTTTGTATGTGATTAAACTTGTTTCTTTTTTTTTTTAAACATATGTACATTTCTTCAATAATAACTTATGTTTTATAATTGTTATATCTTATATGTACAACAAATAAAATGGCAAACTTCGTTTAGACGTCAAAACCACTTAATGATAAATTTTATAATTAAAAAAAAGTTTTATATTATTTTAAATTTAAAAATGAATTATAAAATTCTTATTTGAATTTGAATTTTTAATAAGGTTAAAAATTTTAAGATTTTTTTATTAATGCTAATTTTTAAGTTTATAAATTTATTTTATATTTTATTTATATTATTTATATTACAATGATTACATTGTAGATAAAATAAATAAAATAATTAAGTTTTTCTATTCTTATTAAAAATCTTATTGTGTAAGTTTTTAATGGCAACACTAAAATACTATATATTTTTTTTTATTAAAAAAAGTATTAGAACTAAGACAATCATCTCATCTCAACACATCACACTGTTTAGTCGATCAACCGACAAAAATGTGGTTAAAATAAGAACAAAGTGAATTAAATGAAAAACACACTTAAACCATACCAAATCTGTGAACCAACCACAAAGGTGAATTTTTGTTTCTCTTACTTTAACATGATTTTCAGATATTTTCTCTTTTTATTTGAAAATTATTTTGTCCTCCATTCTATATTATTTATTGTATATGGATAGGGTTTCAATTTGTATAATGGTGTATGTGAAATTCATTTCTATATTAAAGATACAAATATTATAAGAGAATTATTTTTTAAAGAGAATTAAATTTTAAGGGAGATATTTAAAGTAGCATCTGGAAATGGTAGGTATTGAATTTAAGTATGAGTATATTGAGTATTGAATTGATACTAAATGTATGCGAGTATTTTCTGTGTTTGTTATATCGTGTATAATTTTGTTTGTTTGTTTGTGCTCTTGTTGGTTATATTTTGTCATATAATAGAGTGAGCAGTGAGATTGAAAGTTGAGTTCAATAAGTGTTGCCATTTGAAAGAAATAAATACTTTATAAGTGTTTAAATTAAATATTAAAAAACAATACAAAATAAATTAATATAAAAAAAATAAAATACGATAATATAAAAATATGAAATAAAATTATATAAAAAAATATATAAAATAAAATAAAATAAAATAAAATAAGATAAAATAAAATAAAATAAAATAAAATAAAATAAAATAAAATAATATAAAATAAAATAAAATAAAATAAAATAAAATAATATAAAATAATATAAAATAATAATAGAAAAGAAAAGAAAAAAAAAGAAAAGAAAAGAAAAGAAAAGACAAGAAAAGAAAAGAAAAGAAAAGAAAAGAAAAGAAAAGAAAAGAAAAGAAAAGAAAAGAAAAGAAAAGAAAAGAAAAGAAAAGAAAAGAAAAGAAAAGAAAAGAAAAGAAAAGAAAAGAAAAGAAAAGAAAAGAAAAGAAAAGAAAAGAAAAGAAAAGAAAAGAAAAGAAAAGAAAAGAAAAGAAAAGAAAAGAAAAGAAAAGAAAAGAAAATAAAAGAAAAGAAATGAAAAGAAAAGAAAACAAAACAAAAGAAAAGAAAAGAAAAGAAAAGAAAAGAAAAGAAAAGAAAAGAAAAGAAAAGAAAAGAAAAGAAAAGAAAAGAAAAGAAAAGAAAAGAAAAGAAAAGAAAAGAAAAGAAAAGAAAAGAAAAGAAAAGAAAAGAAAAGAAAAGAAAAGAAAAGAAAAGAAATAAACTAAAACAAAATAAAATAAAACACAAAAAATAAAATAATATAAATCGTTAAAATTTATGATTTTAAATTTAACAGTTAATTTTTTTCAATCTTTGTGTTCATGTGGAAAGAAACTAGCTACGTGCTTTTTTTTATAAAAAAAAATAAAAACAAGTAAAAACTGAAAACCTCTCTTTTCACTTTTTCGTGTGTAACTATGAACATAATGTATTCATGTAGATAGATCTTTAAAGTAAATACCTACCTACTACAAATGTGTTCATTTAAGTTATTATGAAAATAAATCTAACCACTAAGAACCCCTAAGTTGCAACCATATCCTGTAAGAGTAAATAAATCACACAAACACAAACAAATTTATAAACCTTTTTTTTTCGGACAACATAATTTAAGTTTTTTTTTTTTTATTTAGATATTGTGCAGGACTCTCTACTTTTTTATTTCTTTGGTTTTCATACCTACCCCTAGTATTTTTTCTAAGTGCAATTAAATTACATGCTCCAAATATCCTGTAACATCCACAAAAATATCCTTAAAAACGATACAAAAACAAATACCTAGCCACACACATGATAGTACTCTAGCCAAGTTCCGGTCCTTGGCTTTACGAACTGTTACTGTTTTTAGTTTTTTTTTATCACCACCATGTCATTTTTACCACCCCTTCAACACACACACTTATGAACACTTATATACACATACAAACCAACATTGGAGGATTCTTCTCAATACGGACAGTTTATGAACAGCAAAGTAGCGAATGCCCACCACATAGCTGCTACCTTCCAATTTGAACCAGTCGTCCTGTTCGTTGTCGTTGTCGTTGTCGTCATCACCGTCGTCGTATCTTTATCCCCTATCTAGATTAACAAAGAAGCCATGAAACCAGGAGAACGTAAGATATAACACAACGGGTTTATTTTCTATATTTTGATGCATTCTGGTTAATATGGTGTATTTGGTGCAACCTGAAGCCTAGCACATCTTTAACATTCTAATGCAATTATTTGCATAGTTCGGAAAATATTAAATTGAATGATTGGAATGCATATTACAAAAACTTCCGTAGCTCGAACTTTCTTAAGTCGAAGTGTATACATAAGACGAGGTTTTTTTCGAGAACTTTGCTTATGAAACAGTAGGTTTCCAGTTTTTTTAAAATTTCTTTCAGTCGAAGTTACTCTATAACTCGAATTTTTCTTCTTTCATTTTGATAGTTCGACCTATCTATAGAAGTTCCACAGTGTTCATAATATCCTCGGCGTAAAGCAAAATTGTTCTTAATCCACTTTTTACGGAAAATGAGATAATGATGCAGTTTTACTAATTTGAGGGTGGCCTTTCCGGATTTGAAAAGGGTTTAAAATTTCTTTTCAGCAGATAATATAATTTAATGGGACACAGAACAATTAACACATGTACATAAGTAGCCTTCTGAAAATGAGACCCGAGTTGATTGTTCTAAGCCCCATCATATTTTGTTCTAAGTCCACTTTTTTGTAAGGAAAGTGCGTACCTAATTGTATAGGAATTTTTGTATGTCCAATTTTAGTTTAAAAAAATATTTAAAAATAGTATGCACCTACTAATGAGGAAAACTTGTATGGTTTATTCAAGAGAAAAGCACAAACTTTATAAAAAAACATAGCTTGAATAGCGAACGAGCAGAAAAATGTCGCTTTAAACCAATTTGAAACTTAAAAATCGTTTAAGAATAAAATAAAAAAAAAAAAAACATAATATTTCATTAATATTTTGTTTCTAGTTCATTATGATAAATAAATACTGAATAATAAATTATTCAAAATATTTTTTTACACCAAAAAGTAATGATTTTTATAATTTTTGTTTTCTTAAAATCCATCTTTTAATGAAATCAAGTAAAATGTTTTTTTTTTTTAATTGAATCAATTTAAGAAAATGTTTTAGTCATATAAAATATTGTTTTTTTTTTTTATTTGAATTTATATTATCAATTTATTTAAATAAACAATTTTAAATTTATAAATACATTATAAATACATACAGTATGTATAATTTAGAATCAAATTACTTTAGAAGAAGCTCATAGTTTGGGATGGATCTCCAGCCATTGTTTATCCCAGTTTTTTGTAAGTGTAGTTTTTAACTCTTTTAAATTTGTTTTAACAAAAAATTTACTTTTGTCAAAGTTTAGTTTTTGAGCAAAAAATAATTAAATAAAGATTTAATCTCTTTTTTTTTATATTAAATATAAGAATAAAAATATAAGCATTTTCTTTCCTTTTATAAAATATAAAGAAAATCGGTGCCTGTGAAATAAGTTTCATTTTAGTATAATCTTTTATAAAACGCTTTTTTTTTAAACAATAGAAGAAAGTAAGGTTAAATCCATACTTCATTTAATTGTCCTTGAAGTCCAATGAAGAAAATACTAGAGAATAAATGCACATATATGCGTCGCGCCGTCGCGGGTATCTTTTCTTATGTTAAAATCAACTTTCATAACAAAAGCTTTTTAGGAACAAAAATTAAATTAATGTAAAAAAATAAAAAATTACTTAAACCTAATTTTAAATAAATTTATTCACAAAAAGACGTAGGTATGCCGTTTGATTTCTTGGACGATAAAGAATTTTGGAAAAAAATTTAAAATCGTTTGAGCCGTTCTTTTACAATTTTTATAAATTTGTTTAAACAAGAAAAATTTTAAATTAATTTAAGCTGTTTCTTTCTATAATTTCTTACAAACATTTTTCAATAACAGTTTTCAAAAAAAGAAAGATAATATCAATCACCACTTTAAAATGAAATAAAAAAAAAATCATTAACCTGTTGTCCAAAAACTTGATTTTTCAATCAAAAATGGAATATTTTTAAGAAATCCGTTTTCTGAACATTTAAAAAAATTTTTGTTTCAATCAACTTTTTGACGATGTATTCAAAAAACGATTCTGTTATTGAAACCATTAATAAACGGCTCAATTTTTTTTAAACACAAAAAATTTGACAAAAATTAAATACGTTTATACTTTTTGTTTACACAATACAGAATAATCATATATTGCTTAAGCTTCCCAAATGCGTATATAGTTTTTTTTTTTTTTAATTTTTAGAGATAAAAATAAGTGCATTTTTCTATTAAAAAATACACCGGAGTCATGGTATAAAAAGAGAAGGTATGATCATTAGAAAAAACTCAGTATCGAGAACTGTCAAAACTTATGGCTACTTAAGGTTTTGACAGCCCAGCCCATTGAAATTGTTGTTGTAAACAAATTTGTCTTGGAAATTGTTGATGCACCGGAGTAATATCGTTATGCTCATCTTTATTAACTATTCTGAGCCACTTGGAATTGTAAATGCACTATTTTTAGTTAATATATAAATGAGGCATTATTTCAGTATGTCAAATATGCCTTGAAATCAATTTTGGATTTTTGGCGCGTATACCTTTTTTGCTGAGTATGCCAGATCTCGAGTTCGATTTTTATTAAGAACCCTAAACATTTTCTATGTTACTTATATCGTCAGTAACAAGTGCTTTTGATAACAGTATAGTTTTTTTAAATTTCGATTCTCTTAAAAACAAAGTTTCTATTTGAAGGCATTTTGTTTTTTATAAAATTGCTTCTCACTTCTAAACACGTGGAATTTGTTTTCGTTTAGGGCTACTGAACCTTTGAATAATTTTTATTTTTTTGAATGTGTAAGCTTTGAAATTCTAAAACATCAGAAAATTGTCACACAAAATCAGGTATTTCCTGAACAAAAAACAAAAAAATGTTACGTATACGCCGCAGTGACCAATTTTTTCACATCGAATATATTTGTAAATACTTCTTTGATAAAAGCATGTAGGTACAACAATTATCAAGATGTATCTCTCGAATAATTAGAATAACCAATCAAAAGGATCTATAAGTTCATTTAAAACTCAAAGATAACAGAAGAGTGTCGGTTTAAAGAATACAACTTCCACTCTTTCATCATTGATATATGAATTCAATATTTTCAATGAAATATTCCTATGTATTTTTAAAGCTAACAGTTTTTTGAATGGTGGTGTTGGTTTAAGAGCAAATATAAAATTTAGTCACTGTACAATTTGTGTTTATAATTATTTCAGAAAAAGGTATAGGTTGAGTTCTAACCCATACATAAAAAAAAGTCCTCATGACTTCTCAGGACTGGAACCTATATTCACCGCTTTTATGCAGGTCTTAAATCTAATTATAAATACGTTCAAGAGGATTTCAGTAATTTTGGTTTTCATAATTTCTGTTTTTTACACTTTGATCTTTAGAATCTCGAGTGTTTTGGATCTTAAAATTAAATTTAATTTTTTCTTTGAAATATGGTCTTTTGAATGTTTATTTATTTTAGTTTTAAAATTATGATTTTTATTTTTGAATACCTAAGGAAGATGTTTTTATGCTCGTTATGGGCCCTTTGACCTTTAATAAAACAAATCCAGTACTGCCTTCAAAACTCGTAAAGCTGAATTGTTGCATTGTATCTATCTATAGAAACAGTTGCAACAAAAAATTAAAAAAAAAAATATATATATAAAAAAAAAGAAATAATATAAGAAACGAATAAAAAATGGAAGCAAAAACCAACTAAGGCGAACACAATTTTATTTTAGCAACTTCCGCTGTACAGTTTATCTTCTCTTGTGCCCATGCCACTTCTCGTTATCCCAACCACCCATCAACCCCATTGTTGCGCCCGCCACAACCGAATGCAGTTGAAAGAACTGCAACAGGACGACTATATGTCGACGACGACGACGATGATGACGATGAGGATGTGAATGAGAATGAGGACGACGACTATAAGGTCGGAATTGTGCGCGCTATTCATTTGTAGGTAGGTACCTATCCTGGTTTGAATTTGCTGCATCCCAACACCATCACCATCACCACCATCATTGCCAACCAGTACAACCATAATCAAGGAGCACAACATAGAGCAGTGTAGCATCCATCCATCTAGCTATCGTTGGATCTCATGAGACTCGCCCCACGTTAGTTCGTGTGGGAATGGAGCGAGCAAATGGAGAGGGAGGAAGGGTTGTAAAGTTCTGTTATATGTGTGTTTTTGGTGGATTCTCTAAATCTTTCTACCGTATTGTGCACCCGTTATAATGTATACGGTATAACAGCAACCTCCTGGCATCTCTGTCCTCCTGTGTGACCTCGTTCTCAGGACTTTTTAGTGAGTATGGAGTAGATGGATGCCTACACGTGAGAGGGTATACATTTATTGAGGTTGAAATGAATGTTTGGTTGGAATTGGGGGAGGGGGTTTGGGTTTGAAGATCGGCTATGTCGAGTAGAGTTGCGGTGTTGATGGGTGGCCATGGTTATGGTACTATGGTAAGGGTGGACACGAAACCCATTAAAAAATTACATCTTTCACATGTGGAAGGTAAGGTATGTGTAGCAGAGCTATAGGGTTGCCATATCTTAAGGGTATCTCTATTTCAGTCTTCTTCACGCATCAATTAAACTAATCGTTTCTTAGTTAAAATGGTCTTATATTTGCATTGAGATTATGATTGTTGTCTTGTTTCGGTGATTGGTATAAACTGGTCTAAGGGCCCTAAAGTAGACTATGGTCATTTTAAATCTGATCTATCTATAATTTATAGAAAAACTAGTATGTTTTGGGTTGTAACTTTCCTTAGACCATTCATTATACGAATTAGATTTGAATCTAAATGGTATAAAAATGAAAAGTAAAATATTTACTTTTCATTTTTATACCATTTAGATTCAAAAGAGCTGTCAGATATTTCCTTGTATTTAATTGTTTTACATTAAAAAGTTTAAGCTACACACATCTTTTCATGTGCGTTGGCCTAATTGGTATAAAACAAATGTAATTTGGTAGAAATTATTCAAAAGCATTTAAAAGCCCAAACCTTTGAAATACATTTTTGAAAAGTTTAATCTTTACTTGTATATGGCAACACTAACTTACTGTTAAAGTTCGCTCCTGAATCAAAATGAAATACTTACAAATATACAAACATACAGAAAAAGAGATATAGTGTTTCGAAGGACGAACACCAGGCAAGGCAAAATGACTCCCCAGTTGTGAAGAGCTTGGCATGAAAGTCAAATATTTCTTATCTAATTGAATGTGATAGTATGGGAAGCGAGGATGGCCTAGAGAAAGAGTAGGTATCTCTCTCTCTGTATAAAAGTCTGAACGGATTTCATATGCACAAGGTTCAAAAATTTCAAGCTAAATTTTAATTTTTTTTTTTATTTTTCTTTTTTTTTTTGTGTTCTTTGTTATTTTGTGGAAAATAAATTTTAAAGGATTCTAGCAGTTTTTGTTGTTGTTGGTTTTCTTTTCTTTCCTAAGAGTATTGATTTTTATTGATATGTTAATATGGTTGGATTATTATGTGTATTCCCAACAGAGGTTCCAGGATAATACTTTTTCGAAAATTAAATAGATAGTTTGTTTTAAACTTCGCGTCATAAGAAAACATTGATGAAAAATTGCATACTTTTATTAACTGAATTATCATCACTATTTTGTGTAGGTAATACAAAGGAGTTAATTGAAATTAAAATTTGATATTTCTTTTGATATCTATCTGTTAACAGGAACTTGTTTTGGAATTTTGGTCCGAAGATATCTTTTCCGATTGTTAGAAAAAAAAAAAAATCATGTGTAAAATTCACACGTGTTAGAAGTGAAACCTTAAAAAAATCATTAAAATTTTCCTAAATAATAAGGCCATACTTAAATTTTTACAATACGCAAAAAGCATAAAAATAATTTATTCAAAACAATCATTTTTCATGAAAAAAGAAAGAAAAAAAAACTTTTTTTTAACACTATTAAATCAATTTTTTTATGAAAACTTATAATAAATTGTATACTATCTAAAAGTTTATTGTTTCAGCTCAAAATATTTATATCGACCATGTCTATACAACATCTACAAAAAGGGCTACAAGTTTTGAAACCAGTTTTCATAAAAAAAAGAAAAAAAAAATCAATCTTTTTTCTATTCTAACACCATTAAAACCATTTTTTTTTAAATAACAACCTATAATAAATTATATATGATCTGAAAGCTTATTATTTCACCATTTATATGACGCTTCAATCATATTTCTACAATGCTTACAAAAAAAGTAAGAATTATTTTTAAGCTAACCATGTCAAAATTTCAAACTGAGATTACGATACTTCCCACAATGGTGGCTGGTCATTGGCAACAGTTCTCCACAGATCAGCATGCGTATTAAATTTAAATCAAATTTGTATGTGCTCTGAATCAGAAGATATACCTAACGTGTTTAGAAAAAGAACATATTTTTACCGTTATCTCAAGATTTTGAATATGAAATTAATTGAAATTTTGTAAAATTTTAGTTCATTCTATGACCTATGCATCTACAGTATAAATTTCATTTATCTATCTATTAAAGCAAAAAAGTTATGATCAATTGATTTTTCCTGTCGCTTTTTCTTTTCATCGTGTTTCAAATCACTACGATACTAAAGAAGTTTTCACTTCAAAAATTTAATTGCTAATACCTCAGGAACCAGACCTCAAATTTTATTGATGAATAGAGCTTAATGAGAACTTTCTTTTGATGTATCACTCGATCCAGTTGGAAGAAATTTTTTAAAATGCATTTTTTTCGGATTTTTTTTTTTTTCGAAAATCTCAAGAAAATAGGTAGATTTGTCATTTTTGTGCCTTAATTCATTGGGCTCTTCCCTATGAACTCATATCTGTTAACAGAAACTTGTTTCATGACTTTGATTTCAAAATATCCTCCGCATTAGTCACTGATCAATATCACAACTAAAAACCACAATTGTAATTAAGCAGTTGTAACAAAATAAGAACAACTTTAATAATATTCAATATGTGACCACATCTTTTGCGGCCATGAAATTAAAACCTGCCAAAATGAAGGACACGACACAAACACAATACAAAAAATACAATTCTCTCACGCAATAGTGTTTTTCCATTATTGACTTACTTGATTTCCTCAGTAAAATTGTCCTCTATTTCGGTCATTTTTGTTTGTGTAACAGGAGTGTCGCCTGCTCCTCATATTCAAATTTCTATATACAAAACCTAATTAAGTTAATTGAAAAAGTTGCTTTTGCCCAGACGGCCATGTCCTTAATTCTTATCAAATCAAATACGAAAAATTATTTTTCCTCCTTTTTCTGGTCAAGTTTTTTTCGTTTAACTCCGTTTTTTTTGATTAAGTGGAAATAAGTTTGTTGTCAATTTCGTTCCAAAAGAAGCCAAACAGAAGTCTGAAAACAAAAAAAAAAAAACAACTCACGCATTTCCTGACCGGTTGGCGCGATGAAGTCCTTTTTGTAGTTCTTCAAAGGAAGAACAGAAATGTTAATAAAAACTATTGAATAAAAATGACTTTGTGCTTGGATTTGATATTTTTTTTTTTTTGTATTTATTAACTATTAGTTGGTCACTGAGCTCATTTTTCTTCCCATACACAAGAGTAGTTGTTAATATATTATTTTTCTAAACCTCCATCCAGTTCACCATGATATTGTTGTTGTAACTGTTATAACACAATTCATCCCCTTCTTCAACCCTGTTAATGGACAAAATTGTTGTTGGTTTTGTCCATTGTTATATGGTTTGACTAAAGTTCAGGAATATTGACACAAAAAGGAAAATAACAAACTGCGCTTTGAAAAATGTCCTGCCTAATGTCACAGGAAATACAAAAACTGTGCTTTATTTTCTTCATTAATAACATGCAGTTAAGGGTTGATTTCGCATGAAACAACATTGTGTCCCTTTTTCTGCGTTAAATAAAAGTAGGTAAAGTACTAAATGTGTGTTCTCTGTGATGATGGTCTTTTGTTGTTAGTTTGTTGTGTAGGTATATAAAGCCCCAATCAAATGTGACCCTCAATTAAATGTGTGGAGGCTTTTGTATGGCATAAACACCCACTAGAGAGTTTTTACGCAATTTGTGCATGGCTTATAAAATATACCTCATGTAACAGTGCGAATGTGGTGACTTTTTTTTTTCTTTGACTTGAAGGTTTATTTTGTATTTATTTTTTTTTTTTTTTTGTTTTTATTGATTTTAATTGGCTAGGGAATTTAAGTGTTAAACTTTGAACTCACGCGTGTTTAGTGAAATGAATTATGAATGCGTTTTTTCACAATGACGTGCGTTTTCTATTTTGTTTTAAGAACCAACATAGCAAATGGGAAGAAATGTAATTATGAATATTTTATGATTTTAAAAACAAAGATTTAAGGACCTGTCGAAATGGTTAAAGAATGTCCATACTAGGCCGTTAAAAAAAAGGGTTTTTTCTCTTCCTTTTCTTTATATTCCGAAACCGATATCTTTTGATCAAAAGTTTGAAACAAGTTTTGGTTTACAGAACTGAGTTCACAGTGAACAGTTCTGTGCATTCCGGTTAAAAAGTAAAAATTAAATTTTTCAAGATTTTTGAGAAAAAATCAAGGTTAACCCCTTGCCAAAAAAATTCGATTTTAAAAAATTTCCTCCAAATCCATCGAGTGAGACATCAAAAGAAAGGTCTCTTTAAGCTTTATTCACAACTGAAAACTAAAAGTTTCTTTGAGGTCTGGTTCCTGAGATATTTCCCACTAAAGGTTTTTTGCTATTTCTTTTCTTTACATTCCGAAACCGATATCTTTTGATCAAAAGTTTGAAACAAGTTTTGGTTTACAGAACTGAGTTCACAGTGAACAGTTCTGTGCATTCCGGTTAAAAAGTAAAAATTAAATTTTAACCCCTTGCCAAAAAAAATTCGATTTTAAAAAATGTCCTCCAAACCCATCGAGTGAGACATGAAAAGAAAGGTCTCTCTAAGCCCTATTCATAACTGAAAACGAAAAGTTTCTTGATGGTCCGGTTTCTGAGATATTTCCAACCGAAGGTTTTTTGTTTAGGTACTTTCTTTTCTTTACATTTCGAAGCCGATATCTTTTGACCAAAGTCTCGAAACAAGTTTTGGTTTAAAGATATGAGTTCACAATGAACAGTTCTGTGCATTCCAGTAAAAAAATTACTCATTATTTTTTTCAAGATTTTTGAGAAAAAATCAATTTTAACCCCTTGCCAAAAAAATTCGATTTTAAAAAATGTCCTCCAAATCCATCGAGTGAGACATCAAAAGAAAGGTCTCTTTAAGCTTTATTCACAACTGAAAACTAAAAGTTTCTTGGAGGTCTGGTTCCTGAGATATTTCAAACTAAAGGTTTTTTGCTATTTCTTTTCTTTACATTCCGAAGCCGATATCTTTTGATCAAAAGTTTGAAACAAGTTTTGGTTTACAGAAATGAGTTCACAGTGAACAGTTCTGTGCATTCCGGTAAAAAAGTAAAAATTAAATTTTTCAAGAAAAGTTTCTTGATGGTCCGGTTTCTGAGATATTTCCAACCGAAGGTTTTTTGTTTAGGTACTTTCTTTTCTTTACATTTCGAAGCCGATATCTTTTGACCAAAGTCTCGAAACAAGTTTTGGTTTAAGGATATGAGTTCACAATGAACAGTTCTGTGCATTCCAGTAAAAAAATTACTCATTATTTTTTTCAAGATTTTTGAGAAAAAATCAAGGTTAACCCCTTGCCAAAAAAAATTCGATTTTAAAAAATGTCCTCCAAATCCATCGAGTGAGACATCAAAAGAAAGGTCTCTTTAAGCTTTATTCACAACTGAAAACTAAAAGTTTCTTGGAGGTCTGGTTCCTGAGATATTTCAAACTAAAGGTTTTTTGCTATTTCTTTTCTTTACATTCCGAAGCCGATATCTTTTGATCAAAAGTTTGAAACAAGTTTTGGTTTACAGAAATGAGTTCACAGTGAACAGTTCTGTGCATTCCGGTAAAAAAGTAAAAATTAAATTTTTCAAGATTTTTGAGAAAAAATCAAGGTTAACCCCTTGCCAAAAAAAACTCGATTTTAAAAAATTTGCTCCAAATCCATCGAGTGAGACATCAAAAGAAAGGTCTCTTTAAGCTTTATTCACAACTGAAAACGAAAAGTTTCTTTGAGGTCTGATTCCTGAGATATTTCCCACTAAAGGTTTTTTCTCTTCCTTTTCTTTATATTCCGAAGCCCATATCTTTTGACCAAAAGCTCGAAACAAGTTTTGGTTTAAAGATATGAGTTCACAATGAACAGCTCTGTGCATTCCAGTAAAAAAATTACTCATTATTTTTTTCAAGATTTTTGAGAAAAAATCAAGGTTAACCCCTTGCCAAAAAAAATTCGATTTTAAAAAATGTCCTCCAAATCCATCGAGTGAGACATCAAAAGAAAGGTCTCTTTAAGCCCTATTCATAACTGAAAACTAAAAGTTTCTTGGAGGTCTGGTTCCTGAGATATTTCCGACTAAAGGTTTTTTGCTATTTCTTTTCTTTACATTCCGAAACCGATATCAAAAAAAGCTTGAAACGAGTTTTGGTTTACAGAAATGAGTTCACAGTGAACAGTTCTGTGCATTCCGGTAAAAAAGTAAAAATTAAATTTTTCAAGATTTTTGAGAAAAAATCAAGGTTAACCCCTTGCCAAAAAAAATTCGATTTTAAAAAATATCCTCCAAATCCATCGAGTGAGACATCAAAAGAAAGGTCTCTTTAAGCCCTATTCATAACTGAAAACTAAAAGTTTCTTGGAGGTCTGGTTAATGAGATATTTCCGACTAAAGGTTTTTTGCTATTTCTTTTCTTTACATTCCGAAGCCGATATCTTTTGATCAAAAGCTCGAAACAAGTTTTGGTTTACAGATATGAGTTCACAGTGAAAAGGTGTGTGCCTTTCGGTAAAAAAAATAAAAATTAATTTTTTTAAGGATTTTGAGAAAAAATCAAGGTTAACCCCTTGCCAAAAAAAACTCGATTTTAAAAAATTTGCTCCAAATCCATCGAGTGAGACATCAAAAGAAAGGTCTTTTTAAGCTCTATTCATAATTGAAAACAAAAAGTTTCTTCGAGGTCTGGTTCCTGAGATATTTCAAACTAAAGGTTGGAAATTTTTAAAGTTGTAGTTTTCACTTGAAATGGTTGAGGCAAAGTTTGTAGAAGCAATCTATTAGAACACGCAATGCTACATTTGATAAGCATTTTCCACCTTCACCTTATCGCTTTTTCATTGATTTAAATGTTGGTTACAAACAGGTCAAAAGCTTTGTTCGTTTTTTTACTCACGGTCAACCCCTTGTTGTATCGAAGTTCTAATTCTTCAATCGGTTATTTCCCATCGACACAATTTAACTTTCATAAAATTCTAATCGCAAGTAGCATTCTACCTTTTAAACATTTTGTCTAGACACCCCCATCTGACATTCCAATAATAATTTGACTTCAAAAATGTTTTTCAAACCAACATACCTACCAACGCCTGAAAGTTTAACCATCTTCATACATTTACAATGCGCATCTCCGAAACTCTTCTTCGACAAAAGTTATTTTTTTTCAATTTCTTTTTCTATTTTTCTTTGGTTTTCATAAAAAATATATATTGAACTAATCCAAACCATTGAAGATATTTTTACTAAATTTTATGTTGGTATAAACCAACTGGGTGGGATTTTCTCTCTAAACACCAACAACAATCTCACGATATCTACCGACCATAGTCGTCTTTATCGTCATCGTGTGAAGTGAACCCGAAAAATACTTGTCGCATCCAAGAAAAAAAAAATTCCACCACCTAAACTGTGATAGACAATATCTCCCCACTGCAATGCAGCATACTAGACAGACCATAGTGTTCCCTAACCAGGCTATCAGACTTGTAAGAAACATGAAGAAAAACCAAAATAAAAAAAAAAAAAAACAAAAATGAAACAATCACCCTTCAGCTACAGCTACTTTAATACTACGATTGTGGAATGTCGATGAGGCATTCAAAGAAAACACTCGGAAATATTCTCGTGAGGTATAAACACTCTTTTACGCCACTTCCACTTCACGAATTCCATGTTGTTTGTTTCCTTCTCTCACCCATCATGAGAGAAGGGGTCTATCTGTCGTATCTGTACAAGGAACTTGGAATTGAAAATATTTCTATAGAGTTGTCAGCTTTACCTACCGCGCTAAGTGACAAGCCTTTGTGGTGTAAAGTCTGGGCTTGAGTTCGCCGAGTTCGAAGCGATGGCAATAAATCATAGAACCCCATATAACTCGCGAAATCGAGAGGTTTAAATGAGTGGAGTTTACCCTCGAAAGCCTGTGACTTCTTGAGTAATCACTTGTTATGAGTTCAAATTGGACCTCACCTCGACTTAGAGGGTTTTAGCAAACGGGTTTCTTTTTCGCGAGGTGTTCTTCTGGAATCAAATAATAATCACGCACACCAGTAACCGGATTTGTTTATTATAAGACTAAATGGTGGATCAAAAGCTATTTTAGGTATTATGACCGAACCACTTAAAGGCTATTTGGGAGTTTTGCTAACATTTTTAGTGTCAGTCGCAACATACTCAAATCAAAGTTCATATCCAATTTCAATTTGTCGGGAGCAGAAAAATTAGCATAATCCGGCCGAAAGAATGGAAGCGCACACCCGAAGATGCTTAACGGCATATTAATCGGACAGATTAAAGATTACGCTAATTAATCTCATGCACGCCCTTTTTTTTGTTCATCTTTTGAGATTGATATGAGGTTGTTTTTTTTTGCGTGTGGAGTGATGGAGAGGTCAAGTTCAAATTTTTATGGAACACTTAATGTTAATACGCGAGGTTTGTATTTTGAAAAATAGGTATCATCTTAATGGGCTTATAATTTGGTATTTAAGAAACACGAGTTTGTTGAAAATGTAGAAGAATAATAGAATTGGGACTGGTAATAGTTGTTTCTAATCGTGATAATGAGGCAAAAATATTTTTGAATATTCTTGTCTAATATAACATGAAATTTTTTGCAGATAACTCATCCATCATCCCGATAAGTCATATTTTTAGTAAGACAAGAAATATTATTTTTTATTTCTTTCAGAAATTTCATCGTCGTCAGAGACGACTCCAGTTTTTATGATCATTTTCAGGGTGGTACATTTTCCTAAGCATTTTTTTTTTTTAATTTTTGATCTATTTTATTTTTTGGTAAGAATGTGGAAAATCTGAATCATATTTGAACATCCTTCGACAAATAAAGCATCGAACGCAAAATTTCAAAAACTGCAACAAATGTCAAAAATACCCGAATTTTCAAAACATTGGTTATTTTAAACATTAACGACTAATTTTTGGAATAAATCTAAACAAATTGTACGTAAAAAATCGCCGTCATAATCATCAGTAGGTATGGTAATTAGTGTCTCCCAGGCATTGCTAATAATACATGTCTCATGGGATAAGTCTCATAAAAAATGTCTAATGAGATATGTTCTATGAGACATGTTATGGGACATGATCCATGTCTCATGAGAAATGTCCCATGAGACATGTCCCATGATACATGTCCGATGAGACATGTCCCATGAGACATTTGTCTCATTAGACATTTGTCCCATGAGACATTTGTCCCATGAGACATTTGTCCCATGAGACATGTCCGATGAGATATGTGTCATGAGACATTTGTCCCATGAGATATTTGTCCCATGAGACATTTGTCCCATGGGACATGTCCCATGTCCAGATAGTTCATACATATATGTATAGAGGACGCCCTCTTAGGAATTTTAAAAATAGTCTATAACCAGAGGAAAAATAAGGCGTTTTTTTTTAGAAAACACCAACAAACAATGCCGTCTTTACCATAAGGGCACAAGGGGCCCGTGCCCAGGGCCCCCATTCTCAAGGGGGCCCCGAAGGAACGAATATTATATTCTCAATACATTTTTGTCGGTCAGAACATTTACCAAAAAATTTTAGTTTTTATGTGGCAACCAAACAATCAAATAAATTTTTTTCTACACCTATACGGAAAATATATGTTTTCAAAAAGACAACAAACTATGTGGCGTTGTATGCGGACAAAATTTTAAATCCAAACCACCAAACCCAAATTCAATTTTCAAAAAAAAAATAAGACAATAATATTTTCAAAAAACAAGAAAAATACCTTTTTTTCCACTGTAGGTAAGATTATTTATTATTTATTAATAAAAACAACGAATTCTCTTCCATTATCTTTTTCCTTAAATAATAATTTCGTTTGAAGTTTGCAAAACTGTTAAATTTGTAGTGCGTGTTAAAATCAGTGTAAAAATATGAGTAGATTCGTATTAAAAGACGAAAAAGAATCAATTCGTCGGCAAAAAACATCAATACTTTTTCCGTTGAAAAACGTTTGAGAAAAAACTATTGCCGATTCGTCGACTGTACATCAATGTTTTGGTTCAATGGAAAACGCCATGGTACAATGGTTTTAATTTGAATTGCGAATTGCTCTCGTATTTAAAGATTGACACATAAAATTCATTACATAACTTTAAAAAAAATTGTTTTTCAAAAAAAAAAATTAATTTTTTTGTTTAGTTCAAAATAATTTTTTTTTAAGTTTTCTTAGTTTTAATATCAGTATAAACCTTTTTATGTAAAAATTTTCATTAAAATCGGTTGTGTCGTTTTCATTAAGAAATCGGTTCTATGGCATGTAGGATGTAGGTACCGTTAATAACGGTCCAAAAAATATTTTTCTTCTTTCAAAAGTGCGGTCTTATTTGCAGCAAGACATATTTTTTTTTTTCAAAGCAAAATCGTTATCCGTTTTTGAGAAAATTGCAATATCTTGAAAACTTTATATTGGAGATATCCGTTGAAAAAGAGACATTAAAATAAAAAGGCAAAAAATTAAAAAAAAAAAAACGGCTCTTGAAATTTCCGTAGAAGTCGTCTGTACCGAGTTTTTAGCAAATCTATCAATCCGTTTGAGCTCTTTTTTCCAATTCTTCAAACTGAAACTTATAACGGATACAGGGTACAGTTATTGGTAGTGGCAACGATTGATGTCTCGATGCACGTATTATTGGCACCCCCTTCACTTTATATGAAACGATATATTGGCACCCCTTTTTAACCATAACCATTGCCTTTAAGCCAACCATTGTACTTATTTTACTTTCCAAAAGGGCCCCAAATTCTTGTGTGCCCAAGGGCCCCAGGATAGTTAAAGACGGCCCTGCCAACAAAATCAAGAAAATAAAAGGAGTCACCTATACCAGGTAAATATTATTATTCTCCTTAAATTTTTTTCGGTTTTGACTATGACTATACATATGTACATAATATTATGTCATTTTCTTGAAAAAAAAAATTAATTTTAATTTTCCGTTTCTTCTTTAAATAGTTTTTTTTTAAGTAAAAAGAAAAAATAAACCATCAGCAACAAAACAAGACCCAAGACAGCTTCATATCCTTCAGAAAGATCTAACTAAAGTCCAACAGCATCGCATCATCCGTCGCCGCCATACGAATGGCTACTTCAAAAATATTTCCAAAGAAAAGAGTAAAAAACCAAGAAAACAAAAAAGAAAAAAAAAAAAAAAAATTGAAAAAGCTTCGTTTCTATATAAGAGTAAAGTATGCGCCTTTTGATTCCAAGTCTCTGCATTCGAAACCAAAAACCATTCTTAACCTCTGATGGGCTAGAAAAACCAGTAGAAAACAAGAAGACCAAAATGCATCCAAGTGAAATTCCAACAAGAAAAAACGAAAAGAAAAAAAAAATTCAACAAACGATATGGACGACAAAAGTTTTCCACCCAAACCCACTTTTGACCCTCATCCCTTCTCCGCCCGTCCTCTATACGCATATTATATTCCTATCTTTGCTCTTAAACTTCGGGCCGCCTTTGGTGTAGAACTTGCACTGTGTAAACACTGTCTATAGGTACCTCCAACGAGTATATCTCAAAAAGCTGCTAAATTTATTCCGAAAATCTTTTGCGTCTTTTTCTTTGTGTGCAGATACAGAAGCAAAATGCACGGCTATATACAAACGAATATAAAACAGCGTAGAAGTAGAAGTAAAGTGTAGTCCTTTAATTTTTGTCCAAAGGATAAGATGAAGAATATTATCGAAGAAGTAGAAAATGAAGCAGAAGCACCAAGCAGAAGGATGAAGGAGCAACCGGAAGGATGAGGTTAAATGTAAAAGTTTGTCTTCTATTTCGGTTGTTCTTGTGCTCTGCTCTGCGTTTTCTTTTATTCATCTTCCCATACCGACTACTACCGACTACACTGACTCTGACTTGTTCTTCTGTTCTTGTATCAGTATCTAGGCATCTATGAATGTATGAGTGTTCTTTGAATCATGGATGAAGTAAACTTTCGGGAAGTTTTCCTTAACTTTTTCTTTTCTTTCCTTTTTTTGTTTTTGCTTTTTTGTTGAAATTTTCTCATATCGCAGAATATCTCTTTCGGCTTCTCTCTCTCTGGTTTGAACCTTTCAGGCACAGGCGGGCAGGATAACAAAAGGATACAAGAATACATTTTAATGGAAAAACCAGAACCTCGTCATGAATCCTCAAGTGAAAAGTGTGAGAGCTTAAGGAGCCATCAACCTTCATTCTCAAACCATCAGTATATCGGTTCAAAATGACTATACACAGTTAGGTTAGGCTACCCTTCTTTACCCCTTCCCTCCCTATCGTCTTCTATATCGTGGAAGGGAAGTTTATGGCGTTTTGCCAAATGAAGTTTTGAAAGTTCGGTATAGGAAATTCGGTGAAAGAGGAGCCGAACCCGAGCCCGAACCATTGGATAGCTGAGCTGAAAGACCTTGGATCTGATACGATGGCTAAAATTGTCTAATGGACAGATATAGAAGCCGATGATGGCAAGAGAATGAGTTTTCCCTATATATCTACTCTTATATAGAGAGAAAGAGTCCTTGGTCGTTGTTGGATAGTATTAGGAAGCTACTAGGTATGCCATAAGAAAGTAATTCTCATCAAGTGAGTTGATTTCCTATTTTCGAAAGCAAGACCATACCTAGCTATATCCTATAAACGCAAACCGAACGAACAATTTTAGCCCAAGCAATATAATAGTATAGTGCCGCCTTACACTGGACTCGTTTAAGATTGTTTTTATGACCATGATGGTGGTGGTGTTGGTTGATGATGATGGTGGTGGTATAGTATAGTAGGTTGAGGGATAAAATATTTATACGCAATAAGAGAAAAATGGCTTACAGCACAGAGTAAAGGGTTACAGAGAAATAAATTTCGTCTTTGGCGAGTTAATTTGTTAGCTTAACTTTGAGATTGAATTTCAAAGCGGATATAGATGATGGGCTCCAGCTACAGCTCCAGCTCTGACTCTGGCCTTTGGAATATTGGGGGGATGGAATTTTCGTTTATCATTTTGTGTTTTTGTGTCTTGTGTGTCAAAAGTGAACTTTTAGAAAATTAAATGAAAGTCGAGAGGAAAACTTGTGTTTGTTTTGAAATTAAATGCGAAATCATATCGGAAGGTTGATGTTTCAATGCGAATGGGAGAATAACTATAGTAAGAGAGTAGTTAGCAGACCAGAAAGATATTTGACGAAATATTTAGCCTGCGGATAAGTAGTTTTGTGTGAACGGAAATAAAATTTAAATCGTGATTATTATCTATCAAAAGAAAGTATAGATGCGGAATGAAAGTTTAAATTGAGCAGAAATATCTTTGATCACATTAGCACCCTACTAACAATTTTGCTTCTATAATGCTTTACAGAAGCAACCTAGTAAAATAATATGTATTAAACTTAGTAATTTATTAATCCAGGGAGTCTTTTTCTTTGGATACTATATCGATACTATGAACAGCTCCTGAGAATTTATAATAGTATGTAATAGTAGGTATTTAAAAAAATATCAGTTCAAGAGCACTGAAATTAAAAACATAAAATGCAACACTATAATGGAGCTACAACCGAAATTCAAAAATCCTGAAATCCGAAAACTTGAAAAATTTGCAAAATAGTTTCCTCAAATTTTCCATTGAATGTTTTTCCGTTTTTTTTTCGGAACTTGTAAGATTAAATAAATTGATAAAATTTTACCTGAATCATTTCATTAATCTTTACAAGATGTTACAAAAATAAATTGCACGACTCAGGATATTATGAACTTGCTTTAAGCGTTCAAGTTTCTTCATTCTTTAAAGAAAAAAAGAAAATCTGTAATCAAAAAGTTTAAAACTGTCCCTTTTCTAAAATTGGGTTTCAAAAATATTTCAAACAAATTTCAATAATTTTTTAAAAGTCCATATTTATTTTTTTACATTAACAAATTAAAACTATACAAATGTTTAAGTTAAAAAAAATGTATTTAAACTAAACATTTCATTTGGGAGAAATCAGGATAAGGTATTTCCTACACTGGTGGCTGGTCATCGGCAAAAGATCTCCACAGGTGTTTGTGTTATTTGTAGATCACGTACCGTTATGTGTTTTATATATCAAATAAAGGGTAATATTATCAGCATGAGTATTAAAGTTAAATAAAATTTGTATGTGCTCTTGATCAAAAGATATAACGTGTTTAGAAAAAGAACATCGTTTTACCATTATCTCAGGATTTTGAATATGAAATTATTTGAAATCTTACACAATTATAGTTTATTCAATTACCAATCTACTGTATTAATTTCATTCATCTATCTATTAAAACAAAAAAAGTTATAATCAATTGATTTTGCTGTCGCTTTTTTGTTTCATCTTATTTCAAATCACTACAATACTGAAGAAGTTTTCACTTAAAAAAAAAAAAAAAAAACGGTTCTATGAGAGGAAGATACCATTAATGTTCATTCAGAAATTCGACGAATATTAAAAAAATTTTTAATGTTCCCATTTTGCATTTTTTTTTTTAAATGCAGAAATATTTTATTTGCAATGCTTAAGTTATGTATTTTTTTTAAATACAAAATCTTTTTATTTGCAATAAATATTTTTTTATGAAAATATTTGCCTGTTGCAATAAAAAATTCTTTTTTTATTATTTTAAATGCAAATCTTTTTATTTGCAATATCCAAATATTTTTTAAAATTTCAAATGCATTTTTTTTTTCAATTGATATTTTTACAACCCTCCTCATCATTATGCTGTAACGATTTTTTGGTTAACTGGAAATTCAAATGTATTGCAAATTTCTTGCAAATAAATGCATCATGAGATTACTTCACTACCAATTTCTTTAAGTTTGAAGAATGTATGGCATGGTAAAATAAAGTTTTATATGACTTAAATAAACTATTGTTTAATACTATAGTGATTTTTTTAATGCACATTTAAAACTACCCCAAAGGCGTTCAAAGCTGCCTCCCTAGAGGGATCAGTTTTGGACAATTTTAACTATTTGTTCAAAATTAACTACAAATAAAACTGTAACAAAGGCTCAAGAATGGATTTTTTTTAAAGAAAAAATACCAAAATGCATTATATGTATTTGCTACCTTATATCAGTTCTGCATTTACCTTTATTGAAACAAATTAATAAGGTAAGTAAAGACAATATTGGAATATTCTACTGCTGAAGACAAACCGCAATTACATAGTTTTGTACAAAAAAGTCGCATTCTTTATGGAAATTCTACAAATACCGTATTTTGTTTCTTTCATTTATGAACAGTCGACTCTGCTTAATTGACAAAACCCTGTTAACAAAAGAAAGAAATTTATTATGGGGATTTTCGCTTCTTTAATTGAAACAAATAATCTTGACTCAAATGAATATTTTCACCTATTCAAGTTCACATAACTGAAGCTATCACTGAACGCTGCCACCAAATTTCAATCGAACACAACATACATACATATATTCAAATTGCAATGTCAAAGTGTTTCTTATTTCTTCATGTTCGTACTTTCTGGAATTAACTACGGATTATTGATTTAAGTTTAGCTTTTTCTTGGGCTGAGACGTAAAATTTTGTATAACGCTGCTTATGTGAAACTATTTTCAGTTATCCGAATTTCGTTTAAATGAAAACTCCGCTAAGCAAGAACAAATTTTCTGAAATTTCATTTTTTTTTTTGTACTTTACTTGTTATGGGCCCCAAATAGCACCAAAACCAACCCAAATATAAGAATCTCAAAAATATTTGATAAAAATACACAAATCACTTGAATTTGCACATAACAAAAATATTTATCAAAGTTTAAAAATCATCCATTTTATTAAAATACAAAATCAATCGAAATCCCATACGAAAGGAATATGTATTTATACATTCAAAAACACTAGACTCATCCAAACAATAAAACTTTGAAAACATATTCCAATCGTTACGCTTTGTCAGAACAAAATTTTCTAACCCCATTTTACCTTTTTTTTTTTGCAGAAAATACCTCACATTTAATCTCATATTGAATCTCTAAATTTCTTCGATATTTATTTGATTGCAATATATATGCTTAAGTTGGGTAAATTTATATGTTTTTTTTTTATTTTCTGTTCAAAATATTCTAAGGACATTGGAATATTTTTTTTTTGTTTCTAGAAAATAAAAAAAGGGTTCTTTTAGAACCATATTTACTTTTTTACACTCTGAAATGTATCGAACATTTATTTATATACAGTTTTTTTTTTATTTTGTTGCCTTAATCCCAAATCCCTTAGGTCCAGTCTCTCTAATACAATAACCATTCATTTCCAGTATACTTTCGGTCATACTATACAGAGATCTCTCTGTAGTATTACAAAAGAACAAGAAGGAATAATTTCTTTTTTTTCGTAACAAATTACCATTCCAAAGAAGAAAAAGGATCAACAGCATTTACTTTTTGCCTTGAAATGAAAAAAAAAAAAAAAAAAATACTTGTTTGTTCTGTCAGTGAAAAGGGTAAGAAGACACCTTCATCTATTTTTTTTTCTTTGGGTTGGTGTTGCAAAAAATAGGGTTTTTATATAAACCTTCTATATAACCTCATGAAAAAAAAACCATATCCTTCTAGAAGGACCAACTCCAAAAAAATATTTAAAAAAAAATACAAGAAACCATCGTCTTTTACATCCCCAAAGCATAAAACACCAAAATTGACCACTTCCATTCAATCCAAATGATTGCAATGAAAGGGCGAAGGACATATTATACTCTCCCCTTTTATACAGACTCGGCAACTGAAAATAAAAATAATAATAATAATAAAAGTAATAACAAGGAAGGGAAAAAAAGGATTTTTTACCATAAATTCACCCTCATCCTCACTCCTCCTTCCGACTCATGAATACCATACTTACTCTCTCTGGTTCTTTCGTTCGGCTTTCTTGTAAATATATATGCTAGACCAGAACTCCAAACCAAACCCGACGCGACCGACACTCTGTCACAATTTTTTTTTTTAACTTCGTCCTTTTTACCCACCACCCAAAAAAAAAATATAAACCCGAGCCAGACCATGACAGCTTCTGAAGAAGAAGTAGAATAAAAAAAAAATCTAAAATCACAAACACACATACACAATTGTCCAATGAGAAATGAAAAAAAAAAGAAATCTAAAGGACGAAAATCTTTTCAGTAAAATAAAATGATACTTTAGACTTACTTTGCTTACTATGTGAATTTTGTGTGTAATGCTTTCTTTAGATTCGTACACGTCGTCGTCATCGTCCTCGTATAAAAACAGGCCTTCTCGAGAAAAATAACCAAAAACTGGAAAAAAATTAAGGACAAAAATGATTTGGCGCAAGGAAGAAAAAAAAAGTCGACATAAAACGGGTAGAAAATGTAAATTTTTTTCTTATTCAACAAAACTTTTTTTTTCCTAGTATTTCGGTCTATCCTTCCGCACACAAGAAAGGACATTTTAGTTTTTTTTCAGTTTTTTTTTTCATCTTTGCTTTTTTCTTAAGGCTAAAGATTGTTGGGATTTTTATTTTTTAAGCCAATTCTGCTTTCCAATAGCAGTGTCAGCCTTCACTCACTCTAGATAGCTGAGTTTCTAAACTTTTATTTTTTGAATTTCTTCGAAAATATATCATTTTATTTTGATTGGAGAATTCACGCAGTAAGTGAATCCTGGAAATATATTGAGAAGAAAAGAAATTTTACTTATATAGTGTTATAGAAATAAAATCATAAATTTAATAGAATTGAAAAAGATTTTTTTGACACAAAAAAATATAGCTTGATCCAAAATTGTGAAATGTGTATGTTTATGTTTTTACACAAACATTAGTCCTATAACAGCGATTCTATTGAAGTTGTTGCTGGTTTTGACAAAAATATTGACTAGTTTCGATCATCAGCAACACATACTTTCACTCACTACAGTAGTGCCTTACAGAAAATACAGGTAAAATAGCACAAAAAATAAATAAGTAAAATAAAATTGTTACCCTCAACAAAAGTTTTCCTTTGGAATAAAAACCAAGGATCAAAAGAGTCTACCTACAAAAATTGGATGGTAGGATCGTTTTTTGCGAAAAAAGAGGGAGACAAAAAATCTGTGGAATACATACATTATTATCATAAATGACACATATTTTAAGGTTATTTTTTTGATGCTGAATATAAAGCTATATAAAATAAAGTCAATTATATTGCTCTAAAAAAGTATTAGCCGATTAAACTCAAGGGTAAATTTTTAAAGAGTTGTTGTTGGTTTACAAACCATATTTTAAGTTCTATTGGTCAGATATCGTCGCTTTCAAGGCAAAGTGGCATAAGTCGAAATTTGTCATTTTTGAGTTTAGAGCACAGAACTGATTAAAAGAAAAACGCAATTTTTCTGTGTGATTAGCTCTCTTTTCTACTTCTTCTAGTTCCCACGTTATGAAAAAGTGCCGCCGTTAATTTTCACAAATATCCCTGTCATTTTGTATACATTGATGGCATTTCTTTAGCTATGCCGTTATCGTAGATAGGATTGGTTTAGTGTTTTAGAAGAAAACGGTACAACTAAGAAAATGTCTCATAAAAATAGAGCAACCCTGTAAGATTTTTTACATTTTTCCTGCTTTTTTGTCGTATTAGACTGTTCGTAAGTCCGGTTCTATAACTGTGTTAAAAAGATGAATAATTTAAATAAGTTTTTGTTTACGTTTTTCGTATATGCTAGAAAAATCGCATTTTTTGTACCTTTTTCTTTATTAAATAAATTGACTTAAAATAATAAAACATTTTTATACTTTTAGTTTTGTCTTTTAATAACGTGCAAAACGGCACTTTTTCCATAAAGTCAGAAAAAAACAATTTCGAAAATAGTTTTATTTTTTCGAAAAACGGAATAACTCTAAACTATTTTCTTAAATATAGCGTTTTCTATAAAACTTAGTATACCAACTCATAGCAATTTTTCAGTGTATATATAACTTTTGAGTTTTGTTTTTTATTGACAACGAAAGTCATCAAACTTTAAATAAAAAAACTTTAAATGTCTCCCCTGAAAATTAGCAAATTCCGACCTATGCAACTTTGCCTTGAAAGCGACGATATTTTAGATGAAGTTTTTTCCAAATAAGAGTTCTTTCATCAACTGCCACCGACCACCCAAAATGTCCATTCTGCGTTACATAAAAAAATTATTTGTTTTATTTATTTGAAGAATTTATTATTTTGTAAAAATGTCACAAATAAAACAAATGGCTTTTCATAAACTAAACTAAAATACATTTTTATTTTTGTAAAGGATTAAAAAAAAAAAATTAAATTCAATAAAAAAATTGCTACCAAAGAGCTCAACAGTTGCTAGATAAGTTCCATCTGAATCAAGTTGTAAGCCGTGAGAGTCCCACAAACCTATAAGCACCCTCTTTCTGGTTCTCATAGAATCTTGACAACCGTAAACTAACATTTTTCAAAATTTATAATAATGATAATTTTAATACTTCAAATCGTAAAGAAAAACACTTAATTTTACCATCTATAAATCGAAAAAAATTACCAATGCCACACAAAAAAATAATTAAAAAAATTTAATATTACCGTGGTTTAGGTAGAATAACATTACCAAAAAATCGTTTCTGTCATTATTTTATTTTTTTAATCTTTAAAGTTGTTTTTAGAAAAGCAAGTTGTAACTTTTAGTTAAACGGCAAATTTAGCTATCTTTGATAAAAAAAAACTCAATTGGCTCTTTTGGGCAACGGGTAACCCTTAACCTTTATAAAGATAGAGACCGACAGACATAACTGTTTGACAAATTTCTTTTCAAATTTTCTACTAACCTAATGTCATGTCTCACACATTATCTGAACCTTGAATCTTTTTACGAATTCTTAACTTGCCCATTAGCACATTTATCTCAAGTAAAAATAGACAAGACGACGGTTAACAAAGTTAAATCGAGGGAAAGAGGACAACACAATTTTTTATGATTTAGGCCCAATTTATTCACTCTCCATTATAAATATTTAAAATCTCCATTAAATATGAAAAATCTGTCAAATCGCATACAAATTTTAAAATTTCCCTTTTTAAATGGCGACTTTAAATTTAATGTAGTGTGAATAAATTATGGCCAGATATAAATTGATGCAAATCAAACGTTTATCTATTTTGAATTAAGAAAGTATAAAATAATTTTAATTAAATAAGAAAGGGGTGGAAGGTGATATTATATTAAGCTGAACAATAAACATATCCATTTTTTTTCTTCGAAAAAAAGGTGCAAACATTTGTATCTATTCTAATGATGTGTTGTTTTGTAAGCAACAAGTGAAATATAAGCCGCGTTTTATTGGTAACTCAGTTCTTAGCTCAGTAAAATTTTTAAACGAGAAACAACAACAAAAGATTGCTAAGGATAAAAAAAAGTTTTTTATTTGTTGGTTTACAGAGAAAATTTTTTCCTAAACTTATACATTTTTGATCCTTCAACAATAAGGATCATTAATAAACAAATAAAATTAATCAATTGTTGTTGCTTACAGCATAAAATGTTTACTAAGTAAAATACAGAGTACCAATAAAACACGGCTATAGGTGGAGACATGTTTGAAATAGTAAAAATAGTAAAATATGAAATAATAGAAACTTATAAAATATAAAAATGAATCAACAAAGTATAAATTGGCAAACGTTATCCAAGTTTTTGTCACGCTTCATTTCAATTGATTTATTTGAAAACTTTAATGCTAAATGGGTTTTACGATATTATTTTTTTTTTTTTTTCTTAAATATCCCTTTAAAAAGATTTTTTTCATCGTTTTCATTTGAAGATAAATAAAAAATTTAAAAAGAAACAAAATAAAGTACCTATGCATTATTTTGTGTTTTACCAAAAATTTCATTTATTCCGTTTTTACTTTAAAAATATTATCACAAAATATGAATTTAGTCGATGAATTGATCCGCGACAGAAATTTAAGGTTTTCTATATGAAATAATGTTACGTATACGCCATAGTGACATGCGTTTATGTACAAAAATTCTCTACAGAAGTGGGTATATTTTTATTTAATTTTTTCTTTTTTTCTTACAGGTTGTAGAACATCAAAATAAAGTTGACAAATTTTATGGATTATCCGGGAGTGATAGTAACTGACTTCAATAATTCCGAAAAAGCGATCAATACTTCAACCTGGTTAAAAAAGATCTCAGCTGTAACTGGCTTAGGTACCATTTTTTCACTGAATTAAAGGCAGTTCAACCTCAACATGAAAAAGCTAAAAAATAAATATATTTAGGTACTCAAAATTTTTAACTAATTTTCCACAAAAAAAAAAAAACGATTTTAAAAAGACAAAAAAAAAAGAAAAAATGATGAACTAATAGAATTTCCTAAAAACCCTAAGAAATAGATAAAAAAAAAGTTAATAAGATTTTTAGATAAAACCAAAAAAAAAGTTTTCCAAATGAAGTACGAGCAAAGCTATTTAAAAAATTATGAAAAATAAATTCTTACTTTATAAAACTTGCAAAGCAACATTTGGTTTTTGGCCTTAAAGTCTTAAGTAAACTCCTATCGACCAAGAATATTCGTGTATATATCTAACCTTCAACCAACCAACCTCCCTCGATATGCCTCTTTCAAAATTAAAATGAAAAAAGAAAGAAAAAAAAAAAAACACAAACTTTATAAAGTGAATGACTGTATTTAAACCGAAAAAAGGAAAAGAAAAATTTATCATAAGATGTATTCTTATCTACCCCATCAGCCTCATAGCTTTATACGAGTACCTATACCCACCTACAAACATAAATATATATCTATACATATACATATAATAGGTATATACAGTTATCATCATACAAATAGGCTATAAGCACCAACGTGGATTCAATAAAATGTCCTTGTGTATACGAGAAAATCATCTGTTGTTAGAGCAGGTTGATTCGTTTGTACGATGAATGAGGTGGTATGGGGATAGGGTGGTGGTATAGCTGTGGGTGGCTTGGGATAGGATATGAAGCAAAGGAGTTGTGCTATAGCACAAAACTGAATTCAAAAATGAAAATCCTGAAAATGTTCTATATTCTTTTTTTTTTTTTCATTTTTTTATTTTTCAAAAGCAGAGAAAAGGAGATGTAGGATCTATGAATTTAAACGATAAAGAGAGAAGGAAATGAAAAGCCAAAGGGAAAAATGAAAAGAGCAATGAAAGAGCGAATAATATTCCAATGATATAGCTATAGGTATAAATATGTGTATAGTAGGTATGCTCGTAGAGTATAGAAAAGTACCCACAACCGAGAACCGACTGTGCTTGCTATTGCTATACTAAATGTAGAATGAAACTTTGTCCTCAGTGTACAGTACAACATACATATATATTAAGGTTGTGGGTATGTTTGTATGTATACATGATTTTATACTCAGTTATAAGTGATATACTGATATATCTACTGGCAACGAGGATGCTATTGTCTGTCAGGTTGAAAAAATGACTTAAATCTTTTAGAAGGTTCCCACTTTACAAATGTTGCTGTGAAACCGTTTTGATACTAAAAATATAGGAGCAAGTTGATTTAAAGGTTTGAAGATTTTTCTCTGAATTAAAATACAAAATTAAATGCTAGAAAGTCTTTCTGAGGTTCCAAGTAAACAACCGGAGTGGTAACTAACAGAAATGAACTCATTATTACCCCCTATTAACACTGCTTTTAGGACTTAAGGGGGCCACATTTGAAAATATTTACTTACTTGTGGAGTGGACGTAGTAGGTAAGATCATTTATTTAGCAATTTATTTGCCTCAACAAACCTTACCATTTCTGTTTTTGAAATTTTTTTTTTGGATAAAAGGGAAATTTTTTGGTTGTCAAAATAAGCATAGTTTCTTAGGCATTTAAGATTCTTAAGGAGCTTAAGAGCCTAAAGGGAATGCTTAACGTTTTTAACTCCAAAATGAAACTAAGCTCGCTGTACATAAAAGTGTAATTCAAATTGACATACTACTGTATTTAAAACAAATACATATCTTCATTTCTTTTTGAATTTTCAATGACTACTAGTAAAATTACACACATTTCATCCTGTATGCTTTATGAAATCATCAAACAAAAAAGCTGATCAGCAAACTTATTGATACGAATTAAACGCAAAAGTGGTTTTAAACCAATGCGTCTTTTTAATTATTTAAATGTAAAGTTGCCGTTTTTTCTCTCATTGTAGAATAATCGCGGTTTCTTCAACGATCTGGTGATCACTATTGTTATTTTAAAATTATGTCTTTTTCTACCAGGCAACATTAATTCCTATAGTTTTAGAGTATAATAAATTAAAAGTTTTTTCTGAGAACGATGAGTGAAAGGGTGATTTTTAAAGTGGGAAGGAATATAAAAATTATCTATCATAAAAAAATTAGCTTCAAATGTAATACCCGATAGAAATCTAGTCATAATCAAACATTAGAATAGGAACCTAGAATTTAAAATGACCATACAATTATTTTGTGTAAATGTTTTTTTCTTTTTTTTTTGAGGAAACAAAACTTTTAACCTTCATATTTTAATAGTTTAAAAAAAAGATTTTCCAAAGACATCTTAATACTGACCTGTATAATTTTTTTATTCATGTTAAATGACTTAAAAACTTACTGAAATTTCAAAACCTTCCTTTTTTTAAATTGTTATATGTACCTATTCCTTTTTTTAAGCTTTTATAGCATCATGCATGAGAAATGCCTCTAAATAAAGTTTCACTCTTCCTTCAACAGTAATTTTATTCTATGTTTTCCTCAGTGTGCGCGTTAATGCATCAATTCTAAATCTTTTCCTTTTTTGAGTTTTACAATAGAATCACACCACTTCACAGTGGGTACCCTCCCATAAAAAGTGCGGTCAAAAATATAATGACCATTTTTTTTTAATAAAACGCCTGTATTATGACTTTATATGATTTATTATTGCAAAATAATACATCAAGTCAGTTTTTAAATTTTTTTTGTTATTTTGAAGAAAAATAAAAAAAAAATAAAACGAACTTGCTCTTAGAGTTAAAGTTGCTTAAATTTTTAAGACTTTTTATATAGAAATTTGGAAAAAAAAAAAAAATTCGTTAAAAAAAAAAAAAAAAAATAAAATCTGAAATTAAATTGCCCTCCAAAACAAGTATGCAGTTTTGATTGATATATTAACATGCATTTTTAGAAAAATTTTTTTCAAAATCGTTAGAGTCGTTTTTTAAAAAACTAATTTTTTATAAATAATTTTTTGGAAAAAAAGTTTAAAAATAAAATTGGTATGCCATTTTGTAGAAATCATAAATCAACATCTAAAAACAAAATTTCAAAAAAATTAAATGTCCCGTTTTCGAAAATTTGATTTTTCAAAAAAAAATTTTCAAAATTTGTTTAAAAATCCAAAAATTATTTTTTTTCAAAATTTTATTTTTGGCTTATATTAAAATTATATAAATGCTTCTTCACAAAAAGTTTCGTTGAAATCGAATAAGCACTTTCGGAGATAATCGGATTTAAAAAAAACGGTTCTATGGCAGGTACCGTTAATAATGATTTTCAAAAAAAAAAAAATTTTTATTAGAAGATAGACCTTAACTTTAAACTAACACTTGAATTTTTTAAACAAAATCGTTAGAGCCGTTTTTGAGATATTTCAATTTTACTAAAATCGGTATATGACAAGTACCGTTATTTTTGGTCCAAAAAAATTAATTCCAAAAACCCCTCTGGAGAGTCGCCAAATAACGCTGCATACCAGGTTTGACATCAATCGGTCCATCCGTTTAGGCTCTAGTTCCTTATACAGACAGACAGACTGACAGACAGACTGACAGACAGACAGACGGACTTCCGGGACCCACTTTTTTGGCATTGTCTACCATCGTAATGTCATGGAAAAATGTTATCTCAACTTTTTTTTTTGTACGAATGCATAACTTGATATATAGTACCTATATCGCAAGTAAAAAATGGTTAATGCCGAGAATCGAACCTGACTGTCATGCACCTTACCCTTACACCGAAAAAAAAAAAATTTGATAATAACAGCTATCAAATTAACATTTTTTAGTGACAAAAGTCGTCCAACAATTAAAATATCAATTTTGATATTTTATCATATCATTTTGACATTTTTTAATTTCAGATGGGTTGACTCGATTTTACATTTTAGTTTATTATAATGAAACCTATTTCTTTCTTTTTCTTTTTTATTATTTTTATTATTTTAAGTATTTTCTTTCTTTTTTCAAAACATTACTGAAAGTGAATATTCTTTATAAAATAGTGGTGATATTATTATTTCTATTATAGGTGATATAATTGTTTTGTCGTTTTCTCCCAAACTTTGTGAAGTAAAATCTTATTACCGATCAAATTTTATCAGTAAATCATACATTTTACTTCGAAAAAACACAAAGCGCCTTAAAATTAGTACACTTTAAGAGTTTTTTATTTAATGTTTTTCAATAATTTGGAATGAGAAATTAATATGAAAAATTAATAACAAAATATCAAAAAAAAATTTCAAAAATGTGATAAATATCATTCTGATAATTATAATGTTGTTTTAACATTTTAATTATCATAAAACACATTTTATAGAGCATTTTTTGCTGTTATTTAAAAAATGTTAAATTGATATTGCTTTTTTTTCGGTGTAGTGGGGTGAATGTTGGTATACACCTTTATTACGGCGTTGTAATGAAGATGTGAAAAATCGACATTGATATGGTGCCGGCTTAAAAACTTATAAGGGTCAAAATAAATAAGTTTTTCGCAAATATCTTGCCACCTATTGAGGTCATCAGAGGTCATTATAAAAATTGTTCGTCGTTAAATTATCTACAACATAAGCCTAAAATATCTGTAAAATCAACCGTTTCGCTAGTAGAGCGCAAAGAAGGTTACTAGATTGCATTCACATACGAAATGGCAATAACCCCATCTTTCAAAAATATAGAAACTACGAGACTCAAAACCTTTTCCGAACTCGTAGAATCAATCCTTTATTTAGTCTTTCATATGCATGAGAAATGCCTCCAAAATCACCCTACAAACCAAAATTATTGTATTTTGTAACTACTCAGATTTTTGATTCCTCTCTAATTGCAACACTTTTACTTAATTTTTCATCGAATAATGTTTTTGCATTGATTTTCAGAAATAATTGCATGTTTTGTTTTCCTCGGTGCGTATACTCACAACAGAATTTTTTCAACAGAATTTACTCCTTTCTTAAAAAACAACAGCACTAAAATGGGTATAATTCTGTAATAAAATTTCGTTTATTATGGAAGATTATTAACTGTGAAAACTGTAAAAATGATAAGCTAACCATTTTTATTTTCATACATTGCAGTTTATCGCTTTTTTCCTTATATTTCGTCTGAACAACGAACGAAACAAAAGAGTTGATCAGCAAACTTGATTTTGAACATAAACAAAAAATTTCGTTTAAAGACTAGATCACACCTCTAATGTAAAGTATATTCAATGATACATTTCAAAAACAGGAGGCTCACCGGTTTATGAGGCCGACCTGCTGGTCTCCAAAAGTGGATTACCAGCGTGAAGAACATTCATGGGAGATTGTTAATCACTTCAATTTCCGGATACTTTGATATTTGATGCATTTTCAGAACATAAAATACAGAACTGGAGCTTATTCTCGCCATTTCTTAAAATATTGATTTGTTGAGGTCGAACTACTTTCTGATCTGAAACACTAAAAATTGTTAGTCCCCAACATCAAAAAGATTACCTATACCATCATTTTTCTTGCTCCCATACCAAAGGTTAGTTACATTGAAAAACACAAAAATGTCAACACTGTTTAATTTTCATCGAGGACGAATACATTGGATAAAATTTTCTCTCACGGTATGGAGACAAAAAGAAAAAAAAAAGTAGAAAAAAAAAAAACAAAAACAGTGTAAAACTGTCGGTGTTCGAGGATAGGTACCTATCGCCCGGACCCTATCTATACCTTTCTACATATATACAGACATTTATAAAAGACTCATTTACTCTGTACCTCTAGCGCTCTACCTCTATTCACAGAGAGTACTTGGAGTTTGGTGTATTTCACATGTAACGGTATGCGCACACATAAAGTGACAGTGGCGGAAACATAACCAGAAGGATAATGTTATAATGCTTTAGAGTCCTTCTGTTCGTACTGTACACAGCTTGGCCTGCTGAATGCTGTGTGTAGGTATACTGTGTGTGCGGCTCCCATTTTTCAACAAGGGGATGGTAGATGGATACGAATATAGCGAGGAAAGGCCTGTGTGTTTCTGAGAAGGCAGAAGGTGGAATGTGGGTGGTGTAGGTATAGGCAGAGTGACTGGGACTGCCTGAACTGACTGACGAAAGTAAATAAAAGCAAACGACTGTCAGAGATGTGAGATACCGAATTACTACAATATACAAGAGTATAGAGAGACCCTCTTTCTAGGGCCGTGACAGGTCTGCGCGGCGGTGGATCCATAGCAAGGATGCGGGAATGCAAAGAGTGATGGGAAAAATGTCGAGCAAGGCTGTATACAGACATGTTGGAGGCCGAAGCTAGCAGGCGAGCAGAAAACCAAGTTAGCAACGATTAGTTCGTCCTCGTTGAATATACATTATATCAAGTCAACGCCATCATGGTATGGGTCATGGCCCAAAAACAACACACAAAATCTGAATGAAACCAACTCTCTGCTGCCTCTGACGACAACGTGCATGAGGATGAAGGAGGACGAGCTGCAAACACCGACACGGAATATCTTTCTATGTGTTTGTGTATTTATGTAGGATTCTCTGTATTTCCATTTCAATCTGATTAAGTATTCACACCACGTCCTCGTCCTTTTTTTTTATTTTTTGCTTTGCTTTTATTTTGTTCGGTTGTACCTTCAGCAATTTCAATCCACAATGGTTTTATTGCACTATACACTCTATACACGCCACCCGATACGAACCCGAACCCGTACACGAACCCGAACCTGAATCCAACGATGGCAACGACAACGGCAAACCCGCCTGTGTACTATATCAAGCCATTTATTCACCTCGTGTTGGGTGGCTGTTGTTGGCTGGATGGCTGTGTCGTCCTGGTCCTCGATCCTGTCCTGAGAGTGTTCTCCCATGGGGAGTGTTGAAATAGTGGAATACACTGGCAAACTTTTCCATTTCTAGTTTGGTTTTTGTCCTTTTTTCGGTTCAACTATATGTTGTGTTGTGTGCTGTGCGTTTGTATTGGTGCACAGGAGTTTTGTTGTTAAATGAGATGCCCAAAGTGGTGCGGTGATGGTGGAAGTGCTGGGTCGAAAGTGGGTAGAGTGCAGTTGGTAATCACATAACGGGTTTCAATATTTTCACCACCGGCACCGGAGTAAGTCATGTCGGGTATCTAGATTGTGAAGTTTTGCGGATGGAAAATCATCCTTTTTTGCTTTAACATTACATCTCACACCCTGGGTTTTGTGTGTTTGTTCGGTTTGGATTGGGTTGAGTTGAGATTCTCTCGTTTCTCGGGGCGGCATAAGGATTGGGTGATGGAGGTTTATTTGGGTTGCTCTTTTTTTTATCGTCGTAATTCTTAGTACTATATATTCTTTTTTTTTTTTTTGGTTCGTTGTATATTCATCTTTTCTTATATTTTACAAAAAAAAAAATAAAATAACGTTTGCTCGTTTTTGTTCTCAGAGGGCGATATATACAAATGTATGCATGAAATACTTGCTTTACGAGAAGAGGCGATGACTTAAGGGATGGCAAGAAGGCGATGTGATGTGATGACGATGAGGAAAAAAAACTTTGGGAGAGGAAGCAAAAGCAACCAAACAAACACACAGAACAAGATGATGTGAAGGAGGTTAAAGTTGCCATTTTGGTGTTTTCTTGGCGCAATGTTTTCTTTTATATGATTTCTATAGGCGACACGAGGAAACTTGATGGAAACTTCCTACTTTTGCTTTTGTTTTGTTTTTTGATTTTGTCTGTATTTGTGTTTTGAATTTTTATCCCAAAGAAAAAAAAAATACCTACACAAAAAAAAGTAAAAACAAAATACTTTTAGAATAAAACAAATTAACTTTGGCATGTGCATGATGATGATTAAATAGATGTTGCCAGCATCAAGTTTTATTTAATCTGGTCAGGCTGTTATAAGTAGAGTAGACTAGACTTTACACATAATTTTCCTTCATATTGATGAGTTATGATTAATAGTAATTGATGAGATTAAGAGCTTAAAATGGACAATACAACATGACAGTTAACATCACCATCGATTGCCATAATTATCCATTATAATACTTTTTTTATCGGTAAAAAGAGAAGTTGAAAATTTATAATGGTGTACCCACCCATTTAAATATAAAATTTTCATCGAAGAACATCGAGGAAACATGAAATTATTATCAATTTTATTGAGTCAAAAAATAACAATTTTACTTGAATCTATACCCAATGACAATTTTAATAACTTAACATCACTTAACAGTTTATCACTTACGCGAACGCGTTAAAAACATAATACAACCAAAAACAAACCTGTCGATGGTTAAAGTGTAAATCATCATAAATCCAAAAATTTAACAAAATTTGTTTAAAATAATTTTTTTTTTTTTTTCAGATTTTCGAAAAAAGTCAAGGAACCTCTTGACGAAAAAAGTTTTAAAAAATTTACTAAAAATTCATCGAGTAAAATATTAAAATAAAGGTCCTTTTATACGCTCTATTCATAACTGAAAATTTTGAAGGTTTGGTTGCAGAGTTATTTGCATCCACACTTTTTCTCTACATTTGGAGGAAAATATCTGCGGACCAAAGTCTCAAAAAAAGTTTTGGTTCACAATGAGTTTGCCGAAAAAAATGGATTTTCAAAAATTTCCTCTCTATTCTATTCAATACTGTAAACCAAAAGTTTCTTGGAGGTCTGGTTGCTGAGTCCTAAACATTTTTGCATTTACTATGGGTATGATTCTTAAAAAAAAAATCAAACTCGAGATAATAATCTGACATAACATTGTGATAGTGGAGAATACCTGGAGCTACAAACTTGTTAGTTAGCAGTTTTGGGTGATAAACTGAAATTTTCTTAAGAAAAAAAATTAACGGAACCTGCCATACAACTAAAAGACTTAGCTATTTATTTTTTTTTTTTTTTTCAAAATGGCTCTAACCATTTTGATAAAAAACATTAATTTTGGAATAATATAAAATGCACGACTGGATCGTACGTATCTGCTCTTGCAGTTTTAAACATTTTTTTTTACATTTTGTTTGTATTTGACTTTTGTGAGAAAAATTAAAATATGCAATTTTGTTGCAATTGAATAGGTATTATGTAAAGACTGGCTGTGTTATTCTTATGGGAAATAAAAAACTGCAATGCGGAAGTACTTATCATTAATATTAAGGGCTCAAATTTTCAGTTCTAAACGAAACTTTTGAACCTGGTTCTGAGAAAATTCAACAATTTTTTTTTTCTTTTGAAATAGTCTAAGAGCCCAGAGCAGATTTTGGGAGTTTTTGGATAACCGAAAATGGGTTATATGTATGTGTAGGTAATAGCGTCCTGATGAAGAATTCGAAAGTCTGGCAGGTTTATTTCACGGCATTCTATGGTTTATGGGGAGTTGAAAAATGCATTTTTTCCGATTTTTGTGTAGAGTATATAACCACTTTAATTCATATAGAGCGGATAGAGGGCGATACCTTGATTGCAAAAAGTTCGGTCCCAGACGTTTTATTCGCGGCATTACCCCCGCCAGACGTCCTTGAAAATTCGCGAAATGGCGATTTTCATACAAAAGTCAGAATATTATTTTTTGCAAGATATATAACCGTCTGGTGGTACCTATTAAAAAATCACCACTACAACTTAATAGAAAATAAATTAGTGCCAGACGTTTTAACCACGGCATTACCCCCGCCAGACGTCCTTGAAGAGTCGCAAAATGGCGATTTTCATACAAAAGTCAGAATATTATTTTTTGCAAGATATATAACCGTCTGGTGGTACCTATTAAAAAATCACCACTACCCCTTGATAGAAAATAAATTAGTGCCAGACGTTTTAACCACGGCATTACCCCCGCCAGACGTCCTTGAAGAGTCGCGAAATGGCGATTTTCATACAAAAGTCAGAATATTATTTTTTGCAAGATATATAACCGTCTGGTGGTACCTATTAAAAAATCACCACTACCCCTTGATAGAAAATAAATTAGTGCCAGACGTTTTAACCACGGCATTACCCCCGCCAGACGTCCTTGAAGAGTCGCGAAATGGCGATTTTCATACAAAAGTCAGAATATTATTTTTTGCAAGATATATAACCGTCTGGGTAGGCCATGATTGTGGGCCGCCTCCGGGGGAGACACTTGGGCGAATGATTGCAGCAGCAGCGAGCCAAAAAGTAGATCTCCTCATTGGCAGTGATGCTAATGCTCATCACACAGTGTGGGGGAGTACTGACGTAAATGAAAGAGGTGAGTCACTTTTTGATTTTATTCTAAGTACTAGTCTCCTTATTTGTAATATTGGTAATGAACCTACCTTTGTTACAAAGAACCGACAAGAGGTATTGGACATTACCCTTGTATCCCAAACAATTCACCACAAGATAAAGAATTGGGCTGTATCTAATGATCACTCATTCTCAGATCATATGTATATCCAATTTAGTCTCGAAGATGAATGCACAAAACCCACCGGTTTTCGTAATTATAGGAAAACGGATTGGGTGAAATATAGGGAAACTTTTACTACCTGCTACAATAATCAGGACAATATTTTCCCTTCTAATACAGATGATCTTGACTTAAAAGTCAACGATCTCACCAAAGCTCTAAACAATTCCATGGCTAACTCTTGTCCCCTTACCATAATAAGAGGAAAGAAAAAACCGCACTGGTGGAACAAAGAGCTAGAACCGCTCAGGAAAGACTGTAGAAAGGCTTTCAATAGGGCTAAACAAACAAGGAACCCATTAGACTGGGACCTGTATAAAGTTTCTCTAAAAAGTTACAAGAAACAACTACGGAAAAGTAAAAGATCCTCCTGGAGGAACTTCTGTAGTAAAATTGAAGATTCTTCTGAGGCATCTAGACTCAGAAAAATCCTTTCAACTAATCCAACCATGCCGAGCTCCCTAAAAGACTCTAATGGCGATTGGACTAGCTCCTATGAGGAATCGCTAAACTTGCTACTAGACACTCATTTCCCTGGTAGCTCGAACTCAATAAGTGACTTTGGTCACCGACCCAACCAATTTTATCAAATTAGCAAAGATCTTATTTCCAAGGATAGACTAATATGGGCAATAAATAGCTTCCATCCATACAAATCACCTGGGCCAGATGGTATCATACCCGCTGAATTACAACACGTCTCAGATATCATACTACGAAAGTTGGAAATTATAATGATAAGCATAAGCTTCTCGTATATTCCAAAGGCCTGGAGGGAAGCAAAGGTGGTTTTTATACCAAAGGCGGGAAAATGCTCTCATGTCACTCCAAAAGATTTAAGACCTATTAGTCTATCATCCTTTCTGCTTAAAACTCTAGAAAGAATGATAGATATCCATCTAAGACAGGAAATTGAACCATGTCTGATCTCTAAGGCACAACATGCCTACACTAAAGGGAAATCGGTGGAAACTGCTCTCCATTCTCTGGTTAGCACCATTGAATACTCTCTACACTACAAAGAGTACACTCTTGTCGCCTTTTTAGACATAGAGGGTGCTTTCAATAATGTCAGGAATTCAGCAATCATGAATGCTCTTGACAATCTCAAAATAGAAGACCCGCTTAAGAACATGATAGAAATCATGCTTAGTAGCAGGATTATCAGTTCAGAGTTGGGAAACTTCAAAACCCGTAGAGCAGCCAACAGAGGGACCCCTCAAGGAGGGGTCTTATCGCCTCTCCTATGGAACTTAGTAGTCAACGAACTGCTGCTAGACCTAGAGGGAGAAGGTTTTAAGGTTATCGCCTACGCGGATGATGTGGCAATTGCCGTATCGGGCAAATACCCACAGACACTTGCAGAACTTCTACAAACAGCTTTAAACAAGCTAATTCACTGGGCTAGAGGATGTGGATTGGATATTAATCCCCACAAAACGGATCTTGTCCTTTTCACGAGGAAATACAAGATTCCAGACTTCAAACTCCCTACAATTAAAGAGGTAACACTTACTCTATCCGATCAAGCTAAATACCTAGGACTCATTTTTGATAAAAAACTGACCTGGAAGCTCAATATTGAAGAAAGAGTTAAAAAAGCCAATGTGGCACTCTTTTCATGCAAAAAAGCCATTGGTGGCAAATGGGGATTTTCTCCTAACATTGCACACTGGCTGTACACATCGGTCATAAGACCAATACTTACATATGGGATGGTAGTTTGGTGGACCGCACTGGACAAAACGATAAACTTAAACAAGCTTATCAAAGTCCAAAGGTCAGCAAGTATGTGCATAAGCGGTGCGCTGAGGTCAACCCCTTCTGACGCCCTAGACATACTTCTAAATCTCACACCCCTAGACATCTTCAGCAAACAAGTAGCAGCTAGCTCAGCTACTCGTCTAAAAGCAACCTCTCAGTGGACCAGTAATCATATTGGCCACACAAACATTCTAAACAACTTCGGATTCCTTCCGGATCGTCTAGACTATACCACACCTCAACTGGTGTTCGATAATAATTTCCAGAACTCCATTCCCTCCAGAACTGAATGGGAGAACCTTAGTACTCTGGATAATGACTCTTTACACTTCTATACTGATGGTTCAAAAACCAATGAAGGTGTAGGAAGTGGCATATTTTCGGAAAAACTGAATCTCAGTCTCTTCTTCCGCTTACCAGACCAATGTAGCGTGTTCCAAGCAGAAATTCTGGCGATTAAGGAGGTTCTCTCTTGGCTCAGAGAAAACGTAATATCCAACACGGATATTCGGATCTTCTCGGACAGTCAAGCAGCCATTAAATCTCTTGCCTCCGTCTCTACAAACTCAATCACGGTCCTCGACTGTCAAACATCTCTAAGGGAGATGTCTGAGCAGTTTAACATTCACCTCGTATGGGTGCCGGGACATAGAGACATCCCAGGCAACTGCAGGGCAGACGAACTTGCCAAACTAGGAACAATTACTCCTCTTCAACCAGAAAGGAACAATATAGGAACACCTATCGCTACATGCAAACTTATGCTAAAGCAGGACGCTTTAAAGAAAACCAACCTCAGATGGACTCAGAGTAATACTTGCCTAGCTACTAAACAAATATGGCCTTGTATAGACTTGAAACGTTCAAAGGGTTTGTTAAATTTAAACAGAAAGCATATTAGCTGCACCATAGGTGTCCTTACAGGACACTGTCTAATAGGTAGACACGCAAAAAGAATGGGCGTGTTCTCTAACGATTTCTGCAGAAGTTGCATGGATGAAGAAGAAGAGGAAACTGTTCAACATCTTCTGTGCACCTGCCCTGCTCTCTCTAATAGAAGAAAACTCTATCTAGGAGAATTCTTCTACGATTACACTAGTGATCTAGTGAAAACGGACGTTAAAAGTCTATCTTCATTCATAAGAAGCACCGAGTGGTTCGGCTAGTGAGTCCCAACTTGCTAGTCTTTTGTGGTATCACAATGGATCCATAAGGGTCTAAGTGTGTCGGGTAATTTGCCTGACAGCCACTACTACCTAACCTAACCTATAACCGTCTGGTGGTACCTATTAAAAAATCACCACTACCCCTTGATAGAAAATAAATTAGTGCCAGACGTTTTAACCACGGCATTACCCCCGCCAGACGTCCTTGAAGAGTCGCGAAATGGCGATTTGCATACAAAAGTCAGAATATTATTTTTAGCAAGATATATAACCGTCTGGTGGTACCTATTAAAAAATCACCACTACAACTTGATAGAAAATAAATTAGTGCCAGACGTTTTAACCACGGCATTACCCCCGCCAGACGTCCTTGAAGAGTCGCGAAATGGCGATTTTCATACAAAAGTCAGAATATTATTTTTTGCAAGATATATAACCGTCTGGTGGTACCTATTAAAAAATCACCACTACCCCTTGATAGAAAATAAATTAGTGCCAGACGTTTTAACCACGGCATTACCCCCGCCAGACGTCCTTGAAGAGTCGCGAAATGGCGATTTTCATACAAAAGTCAGAATATTATTTTTTGCAAGATATATAACCGTCTGGGTAGGCCATGATTGTGGGCCGCCTCCGGGGGAGACACTTGGGCGAATGATTGCAGCAGCAGCGAGCCAAAAAGTAGATCTCCTCATTGGCAGTGATGCTAATGCTCATCACACAGTGTGGGGGAGTACTGACGTAAATGAAAGAGGTGAGTCACTTTTTGATTTTATTCTAAGTACTAGTCTCCTTATTTGTAATATTGGTAATGAACCTACCTTTGTTACAAAGAACCGACAAGAGGTATTGGACATTACCCTTGTATCCCAAACAATTCACCACAAGATAAAGAATTGGGCTGTATCTAATGATCACTCATTCTCAGATCATATGTATATCCAATTTAGTCTCGAAGATGAATGCACAAAACCCACCGGTTTTCGTAATTATAGGAAAACGGATTGGGTGAAATATAGGGAAACTTTTACTACCTGCTACAATAATCAGGACAATATTTTCCCTTCTAATACAGATGATCTTGACTTAAAAGTCAACGATCTCACCAAAGCTCTAAACAATTCCATGGCTAACTCTTGTCCCCTTACCATAATAAGAGGAAAGAAAAAACCGCACTGGTGGAACAAAGAGCTAGAACCGCTCAGGAAAGACTGTAGAAAGGCTTTCAATAGGGCTAAACAAACAAGGAACCCATTAGACTGGGACCTGTATAAAGTTTCTCTAAAAAGTTACAAGAAACAACTACGGAAAAGTAAAAGATCCTCCTGGAGGAACTTCTGTAGTAAAATTGAAGATTCTTCTGAGGCATCTAGACTCAGAAAAATCCTTTCAACTAATCCAACCATGCCGAGCTCCCTAAAAGACTCTAATGGCGATTGGACTAGCTCCTATGAGGAATCGCTAAACTTGCTACTAGACACTCATTTCCCTGGTAGCTCGAACTCAATAAGTGACTTTGGTCACCGACCCAACCAATTTTATCAAATTAGCAAAGATCTTATTTCCAAGGATAGACTAATATGGGCAATAAATAGCTTCCATCCATACAAATCACCTGGGCCAGATGGTATCATACCCGCTGAATTACAACACGTCTCAGATATCATACTACGAAAGTTGGAAATTATAATGATAAGCTGCATAAGCTTCTCGTATATTCCAAAGGCCTGGAGGGAAGCAAAGGTGGTTTTTATACCAAAGGCGGGAAAATGCTCTCATGTCACTCCAAAAGATTTAAGACCTATTAGTCTATCATCCTTTCTGCTTAAAACTCTAGAAAGAATGATAGATATCCATCTAAGACAGGAAATTGAACCATGTCTGATCTCTAAGGCACAACATGCCTACACTAAAGGGAAATCGGTGGAAACTGCTCTCCATTCTCTGGTTAGCACCATTGAATACTCTCTACACTACAAAGAGTACACTCTTGTCGCCTTTTTAGACATAGAGGGTGCTTTCAATAATGTCAGGAATTCAGCAATCATGAATGCTCTTGACAATCTCAAAATAGAAGACCCGCTTAAGAACATGATAGAAATCATGCTTAGTAGCAGGATTATCAGTTCAGAGTTGGGAAACTTCAAAACCCGTAGAGCAGCCAACAGAGGGACCCCTCAAGGAGGGGTCTTATCGCCTCTCCTATGGAACTTAGTAGTCAACGAACTGCTGCTAGACCTAGAGGGAGAAGGTTTTAAGGTTATCGCCTACGCGGATGATGTGGCAATTGCCGTATCGGGCAAATACCCACAGACACTTGCAGAACTTCTACAAACAGCTTTAAACAAGCTAATTCACTGGGCTAGAGGATGTGGATTGGATATTAATCCCCACAAAACGGATCTTGTCCTTTTCACGAGGAAATACAAGATTCCAGACTTCAAACTCCCTACAATTAAAGAGGTAACACTTACTCTATCCGATCAAGCTAAATACCTAGGACTCATTTTTGATAAAAAACTGACCTGGAAGCTCAATATTGAAGAAAGAGTTAAAAAAGCCAATGTGGCACTCTTTTCATGCAAAAAAGCCATTGGTGGCAAATGGGGATTTTCTCCTAACATTGCACACTGGCTGTACACATCGGTCATAAGACCAATACTTACATATGGGATGGTAGTTTGGTGGACCGCACTGGACAAAACGATAAACTTAAACAAGCTTATCAAAGTCCAAAGGTCAGCAAGTATGTGCATAAGCGGTGCGCTGAGGTCAACCCCTTCTGACGCCCTAGACATACTTCTAAATCTCACACCCCTAGACATCTTCAGCAAACAAGTAGCAGCTAGCTCAGCTACTCGTCTAAAAGCAACCTCTCAGTGGACCAGTAATCATATTGGCCACACAAACATTCTAAACAACTTCGGATTCCTTCCGGATCGTCTAGACTATACCACACCTCAACTGGTGTTCGATAATAATTTCCAGAACTCCATTCCCTCCAGAACTGAATGGGAGAACCTTAGTACTCTGGATAATGACTCTTTACACTTCTATACTGATGGTTCAAAAACCAATGAAGGTGTAGGAAGTGGCATATTTTCGGAAAAACTGAATCTCAGTCTCTTCTTCCGCTTACCAGACCAATGTAGCGTGTTCCAAGCAGAAATTCTGGCGATTAAGGAGGTTCTCTCTTGGCTCAGAGAAAACGTAATATCCAACACGGATATTCGGATCTTCTCGGACAGTCAAGCAGCCATTAAATCTCTTGCCTCCGTCTCTACAAACTCAATCACGGTCCTCGACTGTCAAACATCTCTAAGGGAGATGTCTGAGCAGTTTAACATTCACCTCGTATGGGTGCCGGGACATAGAGACATCCCAGGCAACTGCAGGGCAGACGAACTTGCCAAACTAGGAACAATTACTCCTCTTCAACCAGAAAGGAACAATATAGGAACACCTATCGCTACATGCAAACTTATGCTAAAGCAGGACGCTTTAAAGAAAACCAACCTCAGATGGACTCAGAGTAATACTTGCCTAGCTACTAAACAAATATGGCCTTGTATAGACTTGAAACGTTCAAAGGGTTTGTTAAATTTAAACAGAAAGCATATTAGCTGCACCATAGGTGTCCTTACAGGACACTGTCTAATAGGTAGACACGCAAAAAGAATGGGCGTGTTCTCTAACGATTTCTGCAGAAGTTGCATGGATGAAGAAGAAGAGGAAACTGTTCAACATCTTCTGTGCACCTGCCCTGCTCTCTCTAATAGAAGAAAACTCTATCTAGGAGAATTCTTCTACGATTACACTAGTGATCTAGTGAAAACGGACGTTAAAAGTCTATCTTCATTCATAAGAAGCACCGAGTGGTTCGGCTAGTGAGTCCCAACTTGCTAGTCTTTTGTGGTATCACAATGGATCCATAAGGGTCTAAGTGTGTCGGGTAATTTGCCTGACAGCCACTACTACCTAACCTAACCTATAACCGTCTGGTGGTACCTATTAAAAAATCACCACTACCCCTTGATAGAAAATAAATTAGTGCCAGACGTTTTAACCACGGCATTACCCCCGCCAGACGTCCTTGAAGAGTCGCGAAATGGCGATTTGCATACAAAAGTCAGAATATTATTTTTAGCAAGATATATAACCGTCTGGTGGTACCTATTAAAAAATCACCACTACAACTTGATAGAAAATAAATTAGTGCCAGACGTTTTAACCACGGCATTACCCCCGCCAGACGTCCTTGAAGAGTCCTGAAATAGCGATTTTCATACAAAAGTCGTTATTTCGGGACTTTTCAAGGACGTCTGGCGGGGTAATGCATTGGTTAAAACGTCTGGCACTAATTTATTTTCTATCAAGGGGTAGTGGTGATTTTTTAATAGGTACCACCAGACGGTTATATATCTTGCAAAAAATAATATTCTGACTTTTGTATGAAAATCGCCATTTCGCGACTCTTCAAGGACGTCTGGCGGGGGTAATGCCGTGGTTAAAACGTCTGGCACTAATTTATTTTCTATCAAGGGGTAGTGGTGATTTTTTAATAGGTACCACCAGACGGTTATATATCTTGCTAAAAATAATATTCTGACTTTTGTATGAAAATCGCCATTTCGCGACTCTTCAAGGACGTCTGGCGGGGGTAATGCCGTGGTTAAAACGTCTGGCACTAATTTATTTTCTATCAAGGGGTAGTGGTGATTTTTTAATAGGTACCACCAGACGGTTATATATCTTGCAAAAAATAATATTCTGACTTTTGTATGAAAATCGCCATTTCGCGACTCTTCAAGGACGTCTGGCGGGGGTAATGCCGTGGTTAAAACGTCTGGCACTAATTTATTTTCTATCAAGTTGTAGTGGTGATTTTTTAATAGGTACCACCAGACGGTTATATATCTTGCTAAAAATAATATTCTGACTTTTGTATGAAAATCGCCATTTTGCGACTCTTCAAGGACGTCTGGCGGGGGTAATGCCGTGGTTAAAACGTCTGGCACTAATTTATTTTCTATCAAGGGGTAGTGGTGATTTTTTAATAGGTACCACCAGACGGTTATATATCTTGCAAAAAATAATATTCTGACTTTTGTATGAAAATCGCCATTTCGCGACTCTTCAAGGACGTCTGGCGGGGGTAATGCCGTGGTTAAAACGTCTGGCACTAATTTATTTTCTATCAAGGGGTAGTGGTGATTTTTTAATAGGTACCACCAGACGGTTATATATCTTGCAAAAAATAATATTCTGACTTTTGTATGAAAATCGCCATTTCGCGACTCTTCAAGGACGTCTGGCGGGGGTAATGCCGTGGTTAAAACGTCTGGCACTAATTTATTTTCTATCAAGGGGTAGTGGTGATTTTTTAATAGGTACCACCAGACGGTTATATATCTTGCAAAAAATAATATTCTGACTTTTGTATGAAAATCGCCATTTCGCGACTCTTCAAGGACGTCTGGCGGGGGTAATGCCGTGGTTAAAACGTCTGGCACTAATTTATTTTCTATCAAGTTGTAGTGGTGATTTTTTAATAGGTACCACCAGACGGTTATATATCTTGCTAAAAATAATATTCTGACTTTTGTATGCAAATCGTCATTTCGCGACTCTTCAAGGACGTCTGGCGGGGGTAATGCCGTGGTTAAAACGTCTGGCACTAATTTATTTTCTATCAAGTTGTAGTGGTGATTTTTTAATAGGTACCACCAGACGGTTATATATCTTGCAAAAAATAATATTCTGACTTTTGTATGAAAATCGCCATTTCGCGACTCTTCAAGGACGTCTGGCGGGGGTAATGCCGTGGTTAAAACGTCTGGCACTAATTTATTTTCTATCAAGGGGTAGTGGTGATTTTTTAATAGGTACCACCAGACGGTTATATATCTTGCAAAAAATAATATTCTGACTTTTGTATGAAAATCGCCATTTCGCGACTCTTCAAGGACGTCTGGCGGGGGTAATGCCGTGGTTAAAACGTCTGGCACTAATTTATTTTCTATCAAGGGGTAGTGGTGATTTTTTAATAGGTACCACCAGACGGTTATATATCTTGCAAAAAATAATATTCTGACTTTTGTATGAAAATCGCCATTTCGCGACTCTTCAAGGACGTCTGGCGGGGGTAATGCCGTGGTTAAAACGTCTGGCACTAATTTATTTTCTATCAAGTTGTAGTGGTGATTTTTTAATAGGTACCACCAGACGGTTATATATCTTGCTAAAAATAATATTCTGACTTTTGTATGCAAATCGCCATTTCGCGACTCTTCAAGGACGTCTGGCGGGGGTAATGCCGTGGTTAAAACGTCTGGCACTAATTTATTTTCTATCAAGGGGTAGTGGTGATTTTTTAATAGGTACCACCAGACGGTTATATATCTTGCAAAAAATAATATTCTGACTTTTGTATGAAAATCGCCATTTTGCGACTCTTCAAGGACGTCTGGCGGGGGTAATGCCGTGGTTAAAACGTCTGGCACTAATTTATTTTCTATCAAGGGGTAGTGGTGATTTTTTAATAGGTACCACCAGACGGTTATATATCTTGCAAAAAATAATATTCTGACTTTTGTATGAAAATCGCCATTTCGCGAATTTTCAAGGACGTCTGGCGGGGGTAATGCCGCGAATAAAACGTCTGGGACCGAACTTTTTGCAATCAAGGTATCGCCCTCTATCCGCTCTATATGAATTAAAGTGGTTATATACTCTACACAAAAATCGGAAAAAATGCATTTTTCAACTCCCCATAAACCATAGAATGCCGTGAAATAAACCTGCCAGACTTTCGAATTCTTCATCAGGACGCTATTACCTACACATACATATGACTCATTTTCGGTTATCCAAAAACTCCCAAAATCTGCTCTGGGCTCTCGGTCTAAAACGCCCTAGAGGTATCTATACGTTCTTAGACAGCCATACAAAAACACAAGCAATCTGTCAGAATTCCATAAAAATGTCTGTACCAAATTTGAAGAAAATTTGTCCATTCGTTTAGGCTGTGGAAAGGATGGAAATACAAACGCGACCGGCGCGACGGACGGTATTACGAAACCCACTTTTTCGCAGTTCTCCATCATCGTAACGTTGGTTTTGATTAAGACCTCGAAATTTTTTTTTGAAAAAAGACCAATAGGTACTTGCCGTATGGTATACCTATAGGAAAAGTAAAAAATATTTTTTGAACAGTTATTAACGGTACCTGCAATTGAACATTTTTTTCTATTTCTGAATTTCTCGTGAACGACTAATTTCTATTATAAGATAATGTCATTGTAATACATTATATTATTTTACTTGTGAAATTAAAAAAATCAAACTACATATACACTGCCGCTCATCTGAATAGGTTCACATTTTAGTTCATTTTACATTTGGCCTGTCTTGGTATTTAATGCAATGGCACATCTTGGGGCCTACCGTTCTTCTCACACGGTAGCTAGACCAAATCTAGAAATAAAATCAAGCATATTTTTTGGTTCATCTGAATAGGTTCAAAAGCAAAAATGTTAATAAATGATGAGTTGCATGGGTCTGTTGGACTCAAAATTGTGTATGTCAACAAATCTGATTGTGTATAACCTGTAAGGATGAAAACGGGTCGTGAAAAATCTTTAGGCGCGGAAAAAATGTGGAAAATAAAAGAAGAATTTGAATTAGACTGAAACCAACCATGCATTGGGACAAAAACAAACACAAGTTAAAATTTAGTAAGCAGTTATTTGCGCAATATCCAAGGGTATAGAAACAACATTAAAAGTCGATGTAACTCAGTCACAACATGGGCCGATAGATGTGCAATGATCAGAATAGCATGACTTCGAGCTAAAAATTAAGCTGAAAACCGGCATAAAATGCAGTTTAACGACGGCAAAACGGGTTGTCAGAAGTGGTAAACATTTGAGGAGAACAAAACCTCGCAAAAATTACCACTTTACAAACCACGGACAGAAATTTTTTTTCTCCTAAACTAAGCGCATAAAGATGTTCTCTCGTTACATACATAAAAAAGATGTGCCATTGCATTAAATACCAAGACAGGCCAAATGTTAAATGAACTAAAATGTGAACCTATTCAGATGAGCGGCAGTGTATTTCTCACAATTTATTTTTATATTTTTTTTATATGCCATAAAACCATTTTTATAACTTTTTTTTAGATTTGCTTGCGACTTAACCGATTTCAATAAAAAAAAAATTGAACAGAATTGCACGTTTTGGTTTTTTTTAATACCTATTTAATGTTTTTTTTTTTTAAATTTATTTTTGGTCTATGAATTTTTTTTAAGTGCTGGTTAATCTTCTTGAAATTGATATATTTAAAGCGGCACTACTAATTTTAAATTTTTGTTTTGAGCTCCAAGCGAAGAATACAGTTTAATTTCTTGTAAGATTGAATTTTTAGAAAAAAAAATTATACAAATTTTTGGATATGTTACTCAAATAAAAATTTATAATACAAATGTTCAAAAGAAATTAACATAAAATCAAAAAACAGTGTTTCATATTAAGAACTCTTTGGTTGCTAATCCAAGAACTTTATTTCTATATTATTTTTTTTAATTTATTTGCTTATGTTATAACTCGTTCAATTTTTAAGAACGTTTTTTTTTTTTTTTTTTTAATATATCAGTAACTCTAGAACTACTCGTATTATCTGTTTATAGAATAAACGATAACTTATGCAGAACTCTTGTTTTAAACTATCAAATACAATTTTTTTGTTTTTTGTAAAATGGTGCGAAAAGTAACACCAAGTAAACGTTCAAAATATTCCGCTTACAGAATGAGTGGTTTCTATTTGCTATTTCCATTATCCTTTCAAAAGGTCCAACTAATATTTTTGTTCATGTTGCTTACCCAAAGTGCCTCAGAAGTGGAAAATCGAAACCAACCTAATTTTCCTTCTGTTATACCCCAAATTTGGCAACACCACTCTTTCTATCTTTCCTTACTCTCATTGTTTCAATATTTCTATGGAATGGTGTATAAACTTTTAGATCTTTAAAATGAAGTGTTTTTTGCACAATTTTCTTCTTTATTATTCCTCGTTTAATGGAAAACAAGAGAATGAGAGGTTAGGGTGGTTGTACTGGATGGTTGCTCCATTTAGTTAAAAAATTTTTTTTTTTTTTGTCTTCTTAAGTCTCCCTTTTATCGCATCTTCGTTGCCTTTTTTTGTTGATTTTTTTTTGTTTAAATTGTTTTTTTTTCATCTTCCTCATTCCTATTCTATTCTCTTCCCTACATTCGTAAACTTATCACAGTTGATTTTTTTTAAGCATCGTATTGCTGTAGTGTAAATATTTCAAATGCGAACCCACCCTTAACTCTCATTCCTATATAACTCACGAGTCTCGCTCGAGTCACACGACACTGCATCACCGGAAGTGTGATGGGTTATTTGTGTGAACATACACAAGTGTATGCAATATTGTGCATGAGTGGAGGAGTGTATTTGTGCACATTGAATTGCAGTCAAAATATCAAAAGCTTAAAGCGTTTAAACTTTACTGGGTGAATCCCCGGTTTCCTTTATATTTTTTTTTTTATTTTTTTTGTTTTTTTTTTTAATTTTTTTTCCTTTGTACTAAAATGAACGATATGAGTGTTGGACGATAACGAAGACGAATGAAGAGTGGAGAGAAAGACCCGGGGCGGCCGATTGTAATAAAGTCAGCAAATCAAGATATCTCTGCACGTTTACCAATCACCTTGTTTGTGTATGGGAGTGGGAGTGTTTTTTTTTTAGTCTTTGTTTTTGTTTTATTATGAACGTGTAGCAATATGTGAGTGCAGATTTATATTCACGTTGGCGCTGCTGTTGCCGCCGCCGATCAAGGACGAATGGATGATAGCAAAAGGAGTATCTTTTACCAAAAAAAAAAAAAAAAAGTTTTACTTTAATTTTTTTTTCTGCTGGTCCTGTTTGTGTTTTAAATTGGTTTTTGGTGGATTTTATTGAATTTTTTTCATGGTTTTTTTTTTTTTTTTTTTTGAAAATGAAAAAAATATCAGCAAACTCTTTCAGCAAATGGTAGATAGCTTGCTACATGATGTGGTGAATGGGAGTGAGTGAGTAAAATTGTATAGAAGATATCCTGAATTGTCATTGAAGAGATAGAAATAGATTTTTCACTGGATTTCTCATCCGTAACCAGAGGAGCTCTTAATTAGATACTCTTCAACACTCAAGAGTGTCAAGAATATTTACGTATGTGGAAACGTGTTAATTCAAATTTTCGAGAGAAGGGTGTGTGTGATGACGATGATGATGATGAGCACGATGAAAAGCGGTTTTGATAGAAACTTGATTAAATTAATTTACCAAGTATATTAGGTATAGGGGGTTGCTGCATAATACAAAATAATGTTGCCCTAATAATAGTAATGTAGGGTAATATAAGTGTTTTATTTTTTATTTATTATAAATGTGAATAGATCGGGGTTAAAATAAATTTATTTTCAAAAAAAAATATACGAAAGAAATAAAATTATTATTACCTGCGTGCTCTATTGTCCAAGGATATAAAAAAATACTCTCCCAACTAACATTTAAAATTTACTTGATATTAAATATATTAACAGGTTTTTTTGGCGTGAAGCGACGAGCCTATGAAAAGCCAAGGCCTTGTGAGTAACAAATCTCAAAAATTAATGTTTGTGTGTTCTTATTTGTCAGGAATGGAGTGGGCCTTCCAATTTACTGTCGAGTAAACGGCTTAGGTATGGGATGCAACAAGCAAGTAGGATTCAGAAGAAAATCGATCTAAAGATAGCTTTCAGACATACCTATGGCATTACGATAATAGAATAGAGAATGAACAAAAGAGTGGGTCTCTCAATTCTGTATATTTGTCTCTATCTCGAGCTGCACCATAAACCACTGAATGGAAACACTTCAAACTTCATAGTTAAGGGTTTTTGGTGATTGCTAAAAGGAAAAATTGAATTTTTTTAAGAACCAAATAAACGGAAACTGTTATATGACCGAAATGGAAAAGCTTGTTTTTATTTTTCAAACACGGCCTTTTGATTAAGAAGAATATGTACAAACTACACTGCAAATAATAAATTTCGTAAAATTACGAAAATCGTTTCATACACTACATTTTCGTTGGCCCAACGAAACTTTCGTTGGCTCAACGAAAATATGTAATTTTTCGTAATATGAAAACCTTCATCAATTAATAAAAACGTTTCATACACTTTTTCTCCCTATTTAGTGCCAAAAAATCCAATTTAATGAAAAGATTCATCACTTAACGAAAAATTTCATACATACTCATTTTAAAGAATAAAAATAAGAATTTTTTCCTTACTTTATCAAAATTTTAATTAAGTAACGAAAAAATTCATTGACTTATGAAATTCAACATTAACTAACGAAAATCTTCATAAGTTTATGAAAATTAATAATTGTCTTATGAAAATTCTTCATCGGCTTATGGAAAAATACATCAGTTAACGAAAAAAAATCGTTGCCTTACAAAAAAAAAAAAAAAAAAAACGTAGACTTGGGTGCATTTCTGTTTTAATGATGAAAAACTTAATCTTGCTGGATATATGTAGTTCACATTAGGTTTTTGTTTAAAAATCTATGTAAGTTGAGCTGAATATTATATTGACAAGGTGTCTCACGATAAGTCAACGCCAATTTTTTGTTTGGACTTAATTGAATCAATAATTTAACAAGTCCAATTAAGAAGAAAAATGAATGAAAAAATTTGTAGGTTCGTTAACGAAAAAATTCGTAATTCTACCTTCTACGAGAAGAATGTAAGAATAATCTACTACAAAAATAATTAATACAACGAAAAGTTTTAATTTAATTAAAATATTCATAAAATTAATGAAAAAATTCGTTAGCTAACGAAAGTTCCTTTCATAAATTAATCAAAAACTACATACATTGACAAACGAAAAATATAACCATGTTTCATTGAAATTTACGTTTATTGGTGAAAAACTTTCGTAAATTGATGTAAAAATTCATTAATTCGCGATCAAAAATTTTTATGAAAAATTTCATTAAAATACGACAGTTTTCGTTAGTTGATAAAGTTTTTCATTAACGTATGAAAGCCATTTCGTTGAGCCAATTAAATTTTTCATCGGCTGAAAATTAATTAAATTTTCGTTGGCTCAACGAATTTTTTCGTTGTATTTAGTATTTACGTAAGGATTTGGTTCAGTGTACAAATACACGTAATATGGAAAATCAGGTTGTACTTTTGAAACAAAAAAATATTTCTTGGACCATTCTAAACGGTACTTCCCATAGAACCGTTTTTTATGTATTACTCTTGTATAAATTTCAATGAAAAATTTTTGCAGAAAAGTTTTAGTAACTTAGGGCCATTTGCTAAATCGAAACTTAAATAATTTATGTTGAACATAAACTCTTATTCTCTACTTTTTCCTCTGCGTAAACTGTCGCATAAGGATTTATGTTGAACTTAAATGCTTAAGTTTCGATTTAGCAAACGGGTCTAAAATATTGAAATTAAGAAATTAATTTTTTTCCAAAAATTAAAATCCTTTTTTTTTTCGGGGGCAAAAATATTTAAAAGGGTGATTTTATAACTTTAAATCATATTTTAAGACCAGTTTTAAGTTTTTTAAATACCTTTAAAAAAAAATATTCCAACTAACTTTTAACATAAAAGTAAGTATTTGCAACCAAGTCGTGCATTTAATTGTTTTTATTCCAATCTACTCTAGAGGTGATAAAAGTTTGTATCTCGAAAAGGATTCTTGGGATTTCTATAAAATCTGGTGTAGGTAATGGTCTAAGTGATTTTAACAATATTTCTCAAAAATTCAATACATAGTGGAAATATGGGTTAACCACATTTGCAATAACTAGGATAAAAATAAAAAAAAAGTTGTAATACATTTTTTTTTTCTTTTTTCTCTGATAACTGAGATCTTAAAATTCAAAGACCAAGTTCTTACGACCCAATCGTGCATTTTATATAAAATCAAATAAGTTTGGAGAAGTAAGTAATATCCAATTTGTCTTCAAGCTCAAAAACGTATTTTAGTTCTCCAATGATGAGTATGAATGGATTTAACCCTTTATATAGTCATGTGACATTTCTGTAAGAAACCAAAAAGGATCCAACAAAAAAAAAAACCTTGAAAAATTCTTTTGTCTTTAATAACTTAATTTTTAAATAGGTACTATTTTATCGAAATACTTCAAAATATTTCACAGACAAAGCGTTACAAGTATTTTATTGAAAGTTCGTTTTTTTATAAAATATGTTGCCATGCCTAGAAGAATAAGAAATTCGGAAAATATATTTTTTTATCTCTTAACTTAACAAGGTATAATTTTTGGACTTTCGGAAAATTCGTAAAAAAAAATATTTTGGTTTGTTGTTTGAATTTTCGCATTTTTGTACTTGAAAACAGCATTTTACACTTTTTATTTTGGTTTCTAAATGTCGAAAAAATGACTAAAAAATAAAAACATTGATTTTTAAAAAAAATACGTGTTTTTAATTTATTCAAGGCAAGTGCGTACATGTTATTAATTTTAAAACATACGTTGTTGTGATATAAAGTATTAAACTTATCTTAAAATGGTTTTTAAAAGAATTTCTATAAGATAATAATCCAGGAAAAGCTCCATGAATCTTCTTTTTTTTTTTTTTTTTTCTTACCTTAATATTGATTGACAAGTTTCTCAAGAACTTCTGCATCTCAGTTTTCTTTAACATTATTAGCCAAATATTCAGGCAATTCTCCAACCAATAGAAATTTAAATAATTACAAATATTACTAAAAAGCGGTATTATGGAGAGAACTACAAACTTTTTATTATTTTGATATAAAGATTGTTTTTTGATAAATCTTCACTTATTGAATTTATTATTTATTTATTTTGGAAGATTTATTAGGAGCCAATAAAGTAGTGCAACTTAAAAATAATGCAAACATTGAAATTTTAAAAATAACTTGCCCTTTAGTTTTGCATATCCCATTATGTTAAACTTGATATTAACAAACAAATCATTTTTAATGTCAGAGTATGGTCAATAAAGGCCAATTCGTAAGATTATTTGCTCAAGTCAATTTATATGAATATTTAAGTATTTTGTTTGCTCAAAAAGATTACTCATACGCCACAGTGACCTTTTTTTTAAGTGAAATATGTGAGGGTTCACATTACATCTTTTGTTAGTGAAAAATCCTGAACGAGATAAGAATAAGAGCCCTCTACATTTTTGACGGGTGTATTGATGGGCTGCCCAACAAACAATATCCCTTCTATAAAGCTTTACAATAGCTACATTACCACCTTTAAAGCTTTATAGAAGCAAATTTGTTAGTCGGGTGATTAAACGTCTAAGAATTGTATTGAAGTTCATTCAGAATTCCGGATAGTTTAAGAAGGTACCAATCCACACCTTTTACGTCCGCTGGTTTTACTCACAACAGAAGCCTCCATTATATAGTATATCATTTACTTATTTTTCCTTTTTCAAGTGGCTAAACCCTCTTTTGTTGTCAAATGCCTTCCTTTCTGATTTTTTTTTGTGGCATAATCTTTTTAATGAAAATTTTAATAAAATGATTTTATTCTGAGATTTTTTTTACATTTCCTTCGATTTTGTTCATTTGCATTAACTAATACAAACAAAAAGAAAAATTGTCATAAAAAAATAGGTGTAATAAACAAGCCACACCATCAATGTCCTTATAACTAAGCTCCATAGTCAGCATCAGCATATACTATTACTTTATATCCTATCCAGTTTATTCAATGCTTTTTCGTACTTACCCTTTTCCTGTTCGAATGGCATATAAGACAAAGATACCAACGAAAAAAAAAAAAAAAACTAGAAGACTTTTACCCAACTCATTTCATATATTTGCAAGGATAAATTACCATTCCATCATCTATGACCAAATAACATGGCTTTTTCCTCCCTATCTTTTGGCTGAGTAGCTTGAAGGATACACATATACGTTATACGTATATTATATTAGCGATAAACCGAAGTGAAGAAATGACGTTGTCTTCAGTTTCAGTTGACAGCAGTTGAAAGTGAAGGTTGCTGGTTTTTGCGTTTGGGACTTGAAAAGATGATGATTTGATGAGATGACGACGACGAACCAAGATGACAACGATGACAGCAGGAGTAGAAGCTCTATGGAAGAAAAGATATACCTACCTACGAACGACGTAAAAAAAAAGATAGATATTTAGATGTGTAGATGGATGAATAGAGAGGTTGGGTATAGTGATGGCTTTTGGTTGATATAAAAGTGCGGTATATCCGAGAGTATACGAATATAGTATATATGAATGAAGTGGCGGAATGGGGTCAAGTGGTGTGGTTTTTTTTTCTTTTCTTTCTTTTTTTTTTTTGTGAAACATTTTTCTTTCTCTCATTTTGGCTTCGGGAGACATTTCTTGAGAGTTGATACTTCGGTCTTGCGAAAAGTAAAGTAGATGAGATTTTCATAGCTGTAATCATATTGATGGTAGTAGAAATGGGAGGATGGATAACTGGAGCTCAGAAAGAGCCCGGAAAAATAGCGTAGCACTTTCATTGTGTGTGCGGTTTTTCGGGTGGCATTTTCATGCAGAAAAGAACAAAGTAAAAGATATACTTCGTTCAGTGTAGAGTGGGATAATATAGCAAAGAGATGTATGATGGGTTTTGAGATATTTGTCCTTCTGAATAATGCGTGATGAAAATTGTAGCCCCAAACCTAGAGAGGTTATAAGTAAAGTTACTTTTGTTGAAGTAAATATGTATTTGAAGATATTTCTTCTTTTTTTTTGTTTGGAGGAATGGGCAAATAGCTATGGAAGAATATTAATCAGTTTGGAAATCTGGAAGGAAGGTGGAAATTAAGATTATCTATAAAAAAAGGTTGGATGAAAAATTCAAGTTACTTTTGTTGTTGAATTTTGTACGGAATATCATTTATTTTTCAATCCTAATGTGATTTTTTCAAAATTGAAATTCAATGTCTTATAACTTAATTAAGAAAAGTTTTTAAATAGAAAGATGATGACTAATGCCAAAGAAATAAATAGTTCCCAAAAAACATTAGTTTTTTAACATATTAGGTTTAAAAACATCGATTAGTTGAATTGCAATGTGGTGTTTATTACTCGCATCTACGAAGAAATTCTGAATAAGCAGAAAATTGTACCGTTTTTTTTTATTTTAAGGCTGAGTTTAGTGGTTGGCCAAATTGGCATTCCTGAAAATTTTTAATTAAAAAAACTATTTGTTAAGAAGTGGTTGTCTGTAAAGTTGGTTTACGGACGATGATTTTACGTGATAACGTCATAAGAAAACAGGTCGTGTGCTTTTGTTAACAAAAATTATCTAAAAATCAATAATTTGTCAACTTTCTGGTAAAAAAAATTATAAGATAATAAATCTTATAGCAAATTACTTGAGCTAAACGTTAAGACCTTACACATTTACCTATATCTGTACCTATTATTTGTAGAAAAACGGAATAACTTTTTGAAATATCTTTTTTTTTTTCTTTTCTCATTATATCATTTGTTTTTATATGAAAAGCTTACCAACAAATTACGCCATTAAAAAGTTTAATATTTTTTCCAAAGAATAAAGCCATACTTAGATTTTTCCAATGCGTATAACATATACAAATAATTTATTGAAAACAATGATTTTTAATTAAAAAAGTGAAAAAGTGTGAAGCTTGTAGTAAATGAAGTGTAATGTGTGATATATCAAATGAAAGGTAATATTATCAGCATGCTCAATTATATTAAACTCACTTTTTATCTGCTTTTATCTGCTTAAAACACACTCGAATATACCCAAAAAAAGGTTTTTTCAAAAATTCATATTTCGAAACGCAGAGAAAAAAATCCGTATTAGACCCCTAACTTTCTTTTTTATTATCTTCCGAATGAAGTTTTTCAAGTTGTCAAAAAAAATTTCCCCTGCATATAAACACTACGGAAATTGTATTTAATGAAACTTTAGGTTGATATCTTTCAAATAAGCTATAGAAGATTTTTGTATCTGGAATAGTTTATTTTTAATTTTTAATTGAAATTTTTGCCGCACTGCTAAAAATTTCAAGTGAAACGGGAGAAAATGGCTTCACTTTTTCTTGGATGCTACCCTGGTTCATCGATTTATAAACGTTTTCACGTCAAAAACGACTTTATTATACAAGAAATTAAATAGAATCCTTTGCTTAACCCTTTACCGCACAGTGGCCAAACCATAAGAAGCATTAATACTAATTTTGTTCATACTTTTCGAATTGAGTTATATAAGGCCCCTAAATATCATTATAAAACGCCATCTATAATGATTTGGGCGAGCATAATTATCCGCAAAAGTGGACGAACTGGTGATAGGCAGGACGGAGCATATTTGAAAAATTGAAAATTGAATAAAAAATATAAAATAATGAGTAAGAACTTTTAAAAAAACATGCCATAAAAGGATATAATGTGATTATTATTGCTTATACATATTTTTTTATATTTATCAAGTTTTAGTCATTTGAAAGTGGCATTAAGTGAATGGATCTTATATGAGCCACCTTGCAGAAATGTTGTTCCCTGTGGGTTCATATATGAGCCATCATGCAAAAAGGGAAAAAATTCTCTTTTTTTCTTATTATCTATTTTTTTTACGTTTACGTGCGGAATGTTATAAATTCAATTTAAAATAGATTAAAAGGCCTTTTTTATCTATTTTATTGAAAGTCATATAGTTCCAGCGCGTAGTTTTAACGTATAATTAATTTAATGTACCTACATTTTTTTTTTTTTCGTTTTCTGCTCAATGTGCCAAATATTATGATCCAAACCGGAAAACCCAAAATTTTCCGACTTTTAATGAAAAAATTGAAAAATCCTGAAACACGTGTATTTTTATTTAACATAATCTACCATATATTTTTTTTCACGCAAAAAAAAAATCATGCGGTAAGGGGTTAAGGGTCAAAAAAAATACCAAATATCACTTACACTTTCGATTTCTCAAAGAATTTTAAAGAATTCCAATCAACAAAAGTAAACAATTTGTCCGCTCCTCACACATAATTTTTCCTACTTTTTACTCTCCTCAAGAATCCAATAAACACACTCCAACCACAAACCAACAACAAAATGCGTCATAATTCTTGAAAAAATTAAAAACCTACAGTACAGAATCGTGTTGTCTTGAGTCGGGCTGCGTTGCACCGCAAAAGTCATCTTTATCTACCAAATATCAAGCATTTATCCGTTTAGGCTGGCTGGCTGAACAGATAGTCGCATAAAAGCAAAGACGCAAAAGCAAAGAGATGGCATGACGAAAACCAAGTTCAATTTGCTCCTCTGTGTAATATTGAAAGTCTTTGAGAGAATCTTTTTTCAGCGTCTTCAGTCATTAATAGAAGAAAATTGCGTAATACGTAATCAGGATTTAGACAATTGACCAAGTGCATTCAATAACCAATGTCATTGGCAAAGCTTTCGAAGAAAAGCAGATGTGTTCGAAAGCCTTTTTGAAAACCTAAAATTCTAATAAAGAAAAAAATTCTCTGAAGGACTCTGTACAATTTTAAAAGAATATTTAGAGAACAGAATTTTCCGCGTTAAACGTGGAAAATTGTATTCAAACATTGAGAAAAAAGTGCCTGGGTTACCACAAACTAGCGTTTTGTACAGTCTGCCTATATACGATTTATATCAACTCTTTCAAAAAATTTCATTTGTAAATTAGATTTCTTGACAACATCAACCGTTATTAAATGTAAATTGGTGTAAGAAATCCCTTTTTCAAACACACACCCTTATTTTTCGGTTTTTGTATTTTATTTCATCCTTTCTTTAACCTTTTCTTCCTCTCAACGATCATCACCTAAACAAAAAGACAAATATTAATTATTAATTGTTATAATCACAAACCACTGAAAATACCTCGGGGCATTTTCACAGGAAGCACATGCTGATATCTGCTTACACAATATAGGTATACAAACCTGCTTTCTAATACATACTTACACAAGAAAATAATAATCTCTAAGGAATTAAAAATTTAGCGCCATCAAAGACAGTGCTCCAAATCATTTATCCTTTACACTCTACATACCTATACCTTTCTTTGTTGGTTTGAAACTTTTCATCCCTCAGTCCACTTTTTGCTACCAAAATGTGTAATCAAAGTTCACCACGGCCTTTCACCCACCTCTACACTTTATCACAGTCTATTTCTCCTGTTCTGTCTCTTTTTTTAAGTATCAAAATGTACACGCAAATGCCACAACGTTGAATTAATTATGCTCCCCCGCCTGCTGTCACCTCCTATAGATTCTGCCCTCTCCATCCACTCACTGGATGGCCCGTAAAACTCCCTACCCCCATTTTCTTACTCTGAAGAACCCAAGTCGTTGCGCTGTCATTTATCTATTTAACCATATTTTCCTTGTAAGCAACGTTATTAAACACCCTTTGCTTTTGGCGAGAAGCGCTATTCCTTATAACCCTTTGTGTGTTGCGTTACCGTTGTGTGTCTTTTGCGCTATCCTTCATCCGGGCAATAACAACAAACTTCACATTAATTATTTCCTCTTGTAATAGTAATCGTAATAATAATAATAATAATTATTATTATTATTATAAAGAAGACGACAGAATTTACGGTGCTTTCTCTCTCTCTCTCTCTCTTTCTATCTAAGTATCATTCTCTCTCTCTCATTTTGTGATGCAATGTTCCACCATAAGGCTATAAAGATGATGAATTTTCCACCCCCATCCTTGTTAGTTGTACTCATCCGTCCCAACCAAGCACACTTTATTCAGTAGCTAATGCCAGGGTTGCCATGTGGATCTTTAAGACAAGAAATTTTATTATTTTAAATATGTAAATTATAGAGTCAGAATTTTGTTTTTGTATTTTAATGTAAATTTGGATATGAAAAAATTAAGTGGCAACCCTGATTTGTACTATGTTCATTATAGTTAACGGAGCGAAAGGATGGAATAAAGCGTTTTTTTTTTCATTTTAAATGGAACTTATTTACGTGATATTTAGCGCTCGACACACAAAAGCCCTAGCTGCAGATGGATAGGATAGCACAGCCTCATGCTCTGGTCTCTGCTCCCTCACCCACACACAAACACACACAAGAAAAAAAGGGATGCAGATGAGGAGAGAACATAAACGCAAAGCAGTTAATTTTCGCTGTTTAAATTATTGATTTGATTAATTTGATTTACTAGGAAATTTAACTCTTGCACGTTTCTCTGAGAAAATGTGTTGTAATAGAAAAGGGGAAGATGTGGAAACAGTTTTTTTTTTTTTTTTAATGATTTACAGGTTTTGAAATGAAGGATAAAAGATACAATTGTTTTTGAAATAAATTTTTAAGAACATGAATTTTTTATTTGAATTTTAATTTAAGGTATATTTTGAAATCGATATTCAAATTGCGAAGGGAAATTTTAACATTTTTTTCTAAGGAAATTAACATTCCTGCAGTGTGGGAAAAATATTTGTAATTGCCCGTTTCGTTTTCGATTTAAAGCATTCCTATCTATGAGAATTTAGTTAATAGAAGTTTAAGAAAATAGATAGTTAAATTAATAAATTTATAGCTCGGAAAGCTCTTGAAGTTTGAAACAATAATGCTTTCAGTTATGTTTCTGCTTTCGAATCTAAAAAAAAATATGTTTGAATGCAAATAACTCATCGATCAGACTATCAATAAACTTTTTCTGTTCAGGTTATATGATGACATCTCATGTTTCACTCGTTGAATGCGGAGAAAATTGTTGAAAATTCATTTTTTTCGGCAAGCGATCCGGGACACGTCTCTTATATATTAAAAATGTTTTTTTTTTTTATTGGCGCCAAAGTTTATTCAATTACTTTTTATTAAACAAAAAAAAAAAAAAACAAAAAAAAAAAATAAATAAAATTAAAAATAATAATAAAAAAAAAATTTTTTTTTTTGAGTTCATTCATTTAATTTATATTGTGAGTGAAAGAAAATGGTTCCTCAGGGGTAAGACCGAGTTAAAAAAATTTTGTTGATTTTCCTTGTGGTAGAACCAACATCCAAAGAGCTATCTAGTGATAGGGAATCCTGGGACGTCGGGAACTTGCCCAGGAGATGACCGAGAAATGTCAACACGTTCGGGACATGTCCGGGACACGTCCGGGACATGTCCGGGACCTGTCCGGGACATGTCCGGGACCTGTCCGGGACATGTCCGGGACACGTCCGGGACCTGTCCGGGACACGTCCAGGACCTGTCCGGGACACGTCCAGGACCTGTCCGGGACACGTCCGGGACATGTCCGGGACATGTCCGGGAGACGTCCGGGACATGTCCGGGACATGTCCGGGAGACGTCCGGGACATGTCCGGGAGACGTCCGGGACATGTCCGGGACATGTTCGGGACACGTCCGGGACACGTCCGGGACATGTCCGGGACACGTCCGGGACACGTCTGGAACATGTCCGGGACACGTCCGGGACACGTCCGGGACATGTCCGGGACACGTCTGGGACATGTCCGGGACATGTCCGGGACACGTCCGGGACATGTCCGGGACATGTCCGGGACATGTCCGGGACATGTCCGGGACACGTCCGGGACATGTCCGGGACATGTCCGGGACACGTCCGGGACACGTCTGGAACATGTCCGGGACACGTCCGGGACACGTCCGGGACACGTCTGGAACATGTCCGGGACATGTCCGGAACACGTCCGGGACATGTCCGGGACACGTCCGGGACATGTCCGGGACACGTCCGGGACACGTCCGGGACATGTCTGGGACATGTCCGGGACATGTTCGGGACACGTCCGGGACACGTCTGGGACATGTCCGGGACACGTCCGGGACATGTCCGGGACACGTCCGGGACACGTCTGGGACATGTCTGGGACACGTCCGGGACATGTCCGGGACATGTCCGGGACACGTCCAGGACACGTCCGGGACACGTCCGGGACATGTCCGGGACACGTCCGGGACATGTCCGGGAAACGTCCGGGACACGTCCGGGACACGTCCGGGACATGTCCAGGACATGTCCGGGACATGTCCGGGAGACGTCCGGGACATGTCCGGGACATGTCCGGGACATGTCCGGGAGACGTCCGGGACATGTCCGGGACATGTTCGGGACACGTCCGGGACACGTAAGGGACATGTCCGGGACATGTCCAGGACACGTCCAGGACATGTCCGGTACATGTCCGGGACACGTCCGGGACATGTCCGGGAGACGTCCGGGACATGTCCGGGACACGTCCGGGACATGTCCAGGACACGTCCGGGACATGTCCAGGACACGTCCGGGACATGTCCAGGACACGTCCGGGACATGTCCGGGACACGTCCGGGACATGTACGGGAGACGTCCGGGACATGTATAGGACACGTAAGGGACATGTCCGGGACACGTCCGGGACATGTCCGGGACATGTCCGGGAGACGTCCGGGACATGTCCGGGACACGTCCGGGACACGTCCGGGACATGTCCAGGACACGTCCGGGACATGTCCGGGACACGTCCAGGACACGTCTGGAACATGTCCGGGACATGTCCGGGACACGTCCGGGACACGTCCGGGACATGTCCGGGACATGTCCGGGACATGTCCGGGACACGTCAGGGACATGTCCGGGACATGGCGTCAAAGTTTATTCAATTACTTTTTATTAAACAAAAAAAAAAATAAATAAATAAAATTAAAAATAAAAATAAAAAAAAATTATTTTTTTTTGATTTCATGTCCGGGACACGTCCGGGACATGTCCGGGGCACGTCCAGGACACGTCCGGGACATGTCCTGGACACGTTCGGGACACGTCCGGGACACGTCCAGAACATGTCCGGGACATGTCCGGGACACGTCCGGGACACGTCCGGAACACGTCCGGGACACGTCCGGGACATGTCCGGGACATGTCCGGGACATGTCCGGTATATGTCCGGGACACGTCATGGACATGTCCAGGACATGTCCGGGACATGCCCGGGACACGTCCGGGACATGTCCGGGACATGCCCGGGACATGCCCGGGATACGTCCGGGACATGTCCGGGACATGTCCAGGACACGTCCGGGACATGTCCTGGACATGTCCCGGACATGTCCCTTACGTGTCCCGGACGTGTTCCGGACGTGTCCCGGACATGTCCTTGACATGTCCGGACGTGTCCCGGACATGTTCCGGACGTGTCCCGGACGTGTCCCGGACATGTCCCGGACATGTCCCGCACGTGTCCCGGACATGTCCCGGACGTGTCCCGGTCATGTCCCGGACATGTCCCGGACGTGTCCCGGACATGTCCCTGGCGTGTCCCGGACATGTACCGGACGTGTCCCGGACATGTACCGGACATGTCCCCTACGTGTCCTGGACATGTCCCGGACATGTCCCTTACGTGTCCCGGACGTGTCCCGGACGTGTCCGGGATATGTCCGGGACATGTCCGGGACACGTCCGGGACATGTCCGGGACACGTCTGGGACATGTCCGGGAAACGTCCGGGACATGTCCGGGACACGTCAGGGACATGTCCGGTACATGTCCGGGACACGTCATGGACATGTCCGGGACACGTCCGGGACACGTCTTTTATTTATTAATAATGTTTTTTTTATTGGCGTCAAAGTTTATTCAATTACTTTTTATTAAACAAAAAAAAAAAAAAATAAATAAAATTAAAAATAAAAATAAAAAAAATTATTTTTTTTTGATTTCATTCATTTAATTTATATTGTGAGTGAAAGAAAATGGTTCCTCAGGGGTAAGAGCGAGTTAAAAAAATTTGGTTGATTTTTCTTGTGGTAGAACCAACATCCAAAGAGCTATCTAGTGGTAGGGAATTCTGGGACGTCGGGAACTTGCCCAGGACATGACCGAGAAATGTCAACGTTCGGGACATGTCCGGGACACGTTCGGAACATGTCCGGGACACGTCCGGGACGTGTCCGGGACATGTCCGGGACATGTCCGGGACATGTCCGGGACACGTCCGGGACACGTCCGGGACATGTCCGGGGCATGTCCGGGACACGTCCGGGACATGTCCGGGACACGTCCGGGACATGTCCGGGACATGTCCGGGACATGTCCGGGACACGTCCGGGACATGTCTGGTACATGTCCGGGACATGTTCGGGACATGTCCGGGAGACGTCCGGGACATGTCCGGGACACGTCCGGGACATGTCCAGGACACGTCCGGGACATGTCCGGGACACGTCCGGGACATGTCCGGGACACGTCCGGGACATGTCCGGGACATGTCCGGGAGACGTCCGGGACATGTCCAGTACACGTCCGGGACATGTCCGGGACACGTCCGGGACATGTCTGGGACATGTCCGGGAGACGTCCGGGACATGTCCGGGAGACGTCCGGGACATGTCCGGGACACGTCCGGGACACGTCCGGGACATGTCCAGGACACGTCCGGGACATGTCCGGGACACGTCCAGGACACGTCTGGAACATGTCCGGGACACGTCCGGGACATGTCCGGGACATGTCCGGGACACGTCCGGGACACGTCCGGGACATGTCCGGGACATGTCCGGGACATGTCCGGGACATGTCCGGGACACGTCCGGGACACGTCCGGGACATGTCCGGGGCATGTCCGGGACACGTCCGGGACATGTCCGGGGCATGTCCGGGACACGTCCGGGACATGTCCGGGACACGTCCGGGACATGTCCGGGACATGTCCGGGACATGTCCGGGACACGTCCGGGACATGTCTGGTACATGTCCGGGACATGTTCGGGACATGTCCGGGAGACGTCCGGGACATGTCCGGGACACGTCCGGGACATGTCCAGGACACGTCCGGGACATGTCCGGGACACGTCCGGGACATGTCCGGGACACGTCCGGGACATGTCCGGGACATGTCCGGGAGACGTCCGGGACATGTCCAGTACACGTCCGGGACATGTCCGGGACACGTCCGGGACATGTCTGGGACATGTCCGGGAGACGTCCGGGACATGTCCAGGACACGTCCGGGACATGTCCAGGACACGTCCGGGACATGTCCGGGACACGTCCGGGACATGTCCGGGACATGTCCGGGAGACGTCCGGGACATGTCCAGGACACGTCCGGGACATGTCCGGGACATGTCCGGGAGACGTCCGGGACATGTCCGGGACACGTCCGGGACACGTCCGGGACATGTCCAGGACACGTCCGGGACATGTCCGGGACACGTCCAGGACACGTCTGGAACATGTCCGGGACACGTCCGGGACATGTCCGGGACATGTCCGGGACACGTCCGGGACACGTCCGGGACATGTCCGGGACATGTCCGGGACATGTCCGGGACATGTCCGGGACATGTCCGGGACATGTCCGGGACATGTCCGGGACATGTCCGGGACATGTCCGGGACATGTCCGGGACATGTCCGGGACATGTCCGGGACATGTCCGGGACACGTCAGGGACATGTCCGGGACATGGCGTCAAAGTTTATTCAATTACTTTTTATTAAACAAAAAAAAAATAAATAAATAAAATTAAAAATAAAAATAAAAAAAAATTATTTTTTTTTGATTTCATGTCCGGGACACGTCCGGGACATGTCCGGGGCACGTCCGGGACACGTCCGGGACATGTCCGGGGCATGTCCGGGACACGTCCGGGATGCGTCCGGGACACGTCCGGGACACGTCCGGGACACGTCCGGGACACGTCCGGGACACGTCCGGGACACGTCCGGGACACGTCCGGGACACGTCCGGGACACGTCCGGGAAACGTCCGGGACACGTCCGGGACACGTCCAGAACATGTCCGGGACATGTCCGGGACACGTCCGGGACACGTCCGGAACATGTCCGGTATATGTCCGGGACACGTCATGGACATGTCCAGGACATGTCCGGGACATGCCCGGGACACGTCCGGGACATGTCCGGGACATGCCCGGGACATGCCCGGGACACGTCCGGGACATGTCCGGGACATGTCCAGGACACGTCCGGGACATGTCCTGGACATGTTCCGGACGTGTCCCGGACATGTCCCGCACGTGTCCCGGACATGTCCCGGACGTGTCCCGGACGTGTCCCGGACATGTCCCGGACATGTCCCGGACATGTCCCGGACGTGTCCCGGGCATGTCCCGGACATGTCCTGGACATGTCCATGACGTGTCCCGGACATATACCGGACATGTCCCGGACGTGTCCCGGACGTGTCCCGGACATGTTCTGGACGTGTCCCGGACGTGTCCCGGTCATGTCCCGGACGTGTCCCGGACGTGCCCCGGACGCATCCCGGACGTGTCCCGGACATGCCCCGGACATGTCCCGGACGTGTCCCGGACGTGCCCCGGACATGTCCCGGACGTGTCCCGGACATGAAATCAAAAAAAAATAATTTTTTTTTATTTTTATTTTTAATTTTATTTATTTATTTTTTTTTTTTTGTTTAATAAAAAGTAATTGAATAAACTTTGACGCCATGTCCCGGACATGTCCCTGACGTGTCCCGGACATGTCCCGGACATGTCCCGGACGTGTCCCGGACGTGTCCCGGACATGTCCCGGACATGTCCCGGACGTGTCCCGGACATGTTCCAGACGTGTCCTGGACGTGTCCCGGACATGTCCCGGACGTGTCCTGGACATGTCCCGGACGTGTCCCGGACGTGTCCCGGACATGTCCCGGACGTCTCCCGGACATGTCCCGGACATGTCCCGGACGTGTCCTGGACATGTCCCGGACGTCTCCCGGACATGTCCCGGACATGTCCCGGACGTGTCCCGGACATGTCCCGGACGTGTCCTGGACATGTCCCGGACGTGTCCTGGACATGTCCCGGACGTGTCCTGGACATGTCCCGGACGTCCGGGACATGTCCGGGACATGCCCGGGACATGCCCGGGACACGTCCGGGACATGTCCGGGACATGTCCGGGACACGTCCGGGACGTGTCCCGGACATGTCCCGGACGTGTCCCGGACATGTCCCGGACGTGTCCCGGACATGTCCCGGACGTGTCCCGGTCATGTCCCGGACATGTCCCGGACGTGTCCCGGACATGTCCCTGGCGTGTCCCGGACATGTACCGGACGTGTCCCGGACATGTACCGGACATGTCCCCTACGTGTCCTGGACATGTCCCGGACATGTCCCTTACGTGTCCCGGACGTGTCCCGGACGTGTCCGGGATATGTCCGGGACATGTCCGGGACACGTCCGGGACATGTCCGGGACACGTCTGGGACATGTCCGGGAAACGTCCGGGACATGTCCGGGACACGTCAGGGACATGTCCGGTACATGTCCGGGACACGTCATGGACATGTCCGGGACACGTCCGGGACACGTCTTTTATTTATTAATAATGTTTTTTTTATTGGCGTCAAAGTTTATTCAATTACTTTTTATTAAACAAAAAAAAAAAAAAATAAATAAAATTAAAAATAAAAATAAAAAAAAATTATTTTTTTTTGATTTCATTCATTTAATTTATATTGTGAGTGAAAGAAAATGGTTCCTCAGGGGTAAGAGCGAGTTAAAAAAATTTGGTTGATTTTTCTTGTGGTAGAACCAACATCCAAAGAGCTATCTAGTGGTAGGGAATCCTGGGACGTCGGGAACTTGCCCAGGACATGACCGAGAAATGTCAACGTTCGGGACATGTCCGGGACACGTCCGGGACACGTCTTTTATTTATTAATAATGTTTTTTTTATTGGCGTCAAAGTTTATTCAATTACTTTTTATTAAACAAAAAAAAAAAAAAATAAATAAAATTAAAAATAAAAATAAAAAAAAATTATTTTTTTTTGATTTCATTCATTTAATTTATATTGTGAGTGAAAGAAAATGGTTCCTCAGGGGTAAGAGCGAGTTAAAAAAATTTTGTTGATTTTCCTTGTGGTAGAACCAACATCCAAAGAGCTATCTAGTGGTAGGGAATCCTGGGACGTCGGGAACTTGCCCAGGACATGACCGAGAAATGTCAACGTTCGGGACATGTCCGGGACACGTTCGGAACATGTCCGGGACACGTCCGGGACCTGTCCGGGACACGTCCGGGACACGTCCGGGACACGTCCGGGACATGTCCGGGACATGTCCGGGACATGTCCGGGACACGTCCGGGACACGTCCGGGACATATCCGGGGCATGTACGGGACACGTCCCGGATGCGTCCGGGACACGTCCGGGACATGTCCGGGACATGTCCGGGACACGTCCGGGACACGTCCGGGACACGTCCGGGACACGTCCGGGACACGTAAGGGACATGTAAGGGACATGTCCGGGACATGTCCAGGACACGTCCGGGACATGTCTGGTACATGTCCGGGACATGTTCGGGACATGTCCGGGACCTGTCCGGGACATGTCCGGGACATGTCCCTTACGTGTCCCGGACGTGTCCCGGACGTGTCCGGGATATGTCCGGGATATGTCCGGGACATGTCCGGGACACGTCCGGGACATGTCCGGGACACGTCTGGGACATGTCCGGGACACGTCTGGGGCATGTCCGGGACACGTCCGGGACATTTTATTACCGGACGTGTCCCGGACATGTCCCGCACGTGTCCCGGACATGTCCCGGACGTGTCCCGGACATGTCCCTGACGTGTCCCGGACATGTACCGGACGTGTCCCGGACATGTACCGGACATGTCCCGGACGTGTCCTGGACATGTCCCGGACATGTCCCTTACGTGTCCCGGACGTGTCCCGGACGTGTCCCGGATATGTCCGGGACATGTCCGGGACACGTCCGGGACATGTGCGGGACACGTCTGGGACATGTCCGGGACACGTCCGGGACATTTTATTACTATTCAAAATTCCCAATTTTAACTTTCCCAAATAAATTCAAAAACACACACAAACTCGAAAAATAAAACACATTACAAACATTATCTCATTGACTGAAAAGTTAATGTCATTTACCCTAAGTCACATTAAGAATTAACCTTTTGCAAAATTTAAATGGCACCATTTTCCACCATTCCACAACCCTCGACCACAATGTTTTGACATGACATAGGCGATCACCATCGCTGCCATTTAAAAACAAACAAATTCTTCCCACTTGTTAGCAACATAGATTTCCTTTTTGTTTTTATTCCTACGCATCATCAATGTGTTAGAAAGTAATTTTCCAAACGTAATTTTTTTTTTATTTTCGTCCTTGGAAGGAAGAAAAAAAATGTTTTCTCCTTTTCGCTGGATTTCCGGTTGACACAGTGAAAGGTCGAACGGGTATTTTCATTTATATTCGTATTCGCGCGCGAGAAAAAATAAAGGACACTCTAAGCCAAACAACCAAAGAGTAATCGGAAATAATTTTGTGTTTTTTCAACTTTTTTTTTCCTCCTTCCTTCTAAAGTATACACATAGCCTAGGTACTATAACATCTTGACATTTGTATGGGTTCTATAGAGAGCTTACGCCTTTTGGGGGTATGATGAGGGTTATGATGTCAAAGCAGGAAGTTGTGCTGGAGGTTATGTATAAAAATTTAGCTCTAGATAAGTGGCATGGTGAAGGCAAGCAAGCAAGTGAAAAAAAAATGTTTTCCTTTTTTTTTGCAAGAATGAATTATCTTTTATTGGAAAAAATGTGAAAGAATAAAAAATAGAAATTGACGTCAACTTAAGGAAAAAAAATTCTTCAAGTATAGATGTATATTTTTAGCATAAATGAGACAATAATAAATAAGAAGAGAACTGAAACCACAAACTATTTTTGGTGAAGCAAGAAAATACAACAGAATGATAGGAAGAAGCTATTTTTACTCTAATTTTATGTTAGTACAGGAAACATTTGCTGACGTTGTTATGAAAGGCTGCATATATTTTTTCAGAAGAATTTGAACATTTTTGGTACAAACCGAAAAAATTACTTTTTTGGAAATATATTTTAAGGCAACCAATATCATAAATTGAAGTATAAGCATTTTTATTATGCAATCTGTAGAAATCGATTCAATATACTTTGAAGCTGCAAAGATGTTATGTGAAAACGACAAAAAATTAATTTTTATTTATTGAATCCCACGTGATACAAAATTCAACAAAATGCTTTTTAATCAGCACAATTTTAGAACATTGTGTTTTTTGTTTAAATTTAACTTTTGTCACAATTTTGAAAAACAAAAAAAATTGCGTATACGCCAAAGTGACCCATATCAACTATAACTTACATATCCACCACACCGCCGCAACACGACTGCACCACGTCTGCACCATTTCATTTTGTATAAAAAATTTTAATTATTGAAAAATAAAAAAACTACCGACGAGAAGGAGATTCGAACCCGAGTATCCAGTCCAACTCTAACCACTCGACCACCAAGTCATGTTTGTACAAACTGGCAATTTATTACTTAAGTCTAAATAATATTGAAGACGACTTATATATTTGTATAAGTAAGAGAATGGTATTTTTTTGTATTCAAAATGAAATGGTGCGGACGTGATGCGGCGGTGTTACAGCGATTTTTTTTCAATTTTTCAAAATGAAAGGTGCAGACGTGGTGCGGCGGTTTAGAAATTTTCGATCATGGTGCGGACGTGGTGCAGCTGGTGGTGCGGCGCAAAAGAAATTTCTCATAATAGTGCGGACGTGGTGCAGCGCATGTGCGGCAGTCAAAAAGTTCTGCAGACTTGGTGCAACGGTGGTGTGGTGGAATTCCATTTTTATTCGGGTGATCGAACTAAAAAACCTTGTTTTAGAAACTTCACTTCACTACAAAGAGCCAAAAATGTCAAACGCTCCTTAGAAGAATAATTATAAGATTGTTGAGGGAAAAAAAATAAACGTGGTAGATGCCAGCGACGTGAAATACGATCAAAACAATATAATTATCAACTTGAGTCAACACCTTAATAGTGTTTTTTTTATAACAAATATCTTGCTTGAATCTTATTGCATTCATGATATAGTTCTGTCCCATCTACAACAAAAGCAACGAAAAAAGAAAGAAAACCTCGAAGCCTCGCACCTTAATACGATTGCTTCCAAACAAGAAAGAGGTAAAATTGGCCAGTTCTACTAATATTAAGATATTATTGATTGCTTCCTTTCCAAAAACGCCTACCAAAAGTTTTTATAACCTTGATTTAAAAAAATCAGAAAAACAAATTATTTCAGATTAAATGAATAAGTCACAAAAATTAAATAACTTCATGTTTTTATTCATACTTTTATCCGATTTTATATAAAAAAAAAAAAAAAAAAAAAACAATTTGTCTGTGTATTGAATTGTATAAAATGTAAAATTCAACAAAATTTTCTTTTACCCTCTTCGGTTGATTTTTTCCGATTTTAATCCGGCTATTTATTTCACTTGAAGAATTTTTGTAAATAAAAATCAATCTTTATACCTACGCGTTAAGCTCTAAGTAAAAATAACAAAACAAAAGAATAAAAGAACGAAGAAAAATAAATTATCATTATTTTTGCTGCTTTCTCTGTGTTTTCTTTGCGATTAAATTTTGAGAAAGCAAAAACAAAAAAAAAGAATATATTCAAGTAGATTCTTATTTGAAGCTTGGTGGAAGAAAATCAATGCCATACCAAATCTACTAAAAACATCTCATCCTCAGGGACATTGCCCACTTTGTTATTTAAACCAAAATAACAGAAAAAAAAAAAAAAAAAAAAAACAGAAAGGAAAAAGAAACTGAACCCAATGCCATCATCCTCCAGACATCAGCGCCATATCCCCAACCTAAATTAAAGCACACAAAGAACAAGTGGCATAAAAATTGACTTTTTTATCTTAGCTTTTTATAATTTTTTTTTCGTTTGTTTTTCTAAGAAAAAACAAGACGACGAAGAAAAAAAAAATATGGACACAAGATGGCAACGACAACGACGACAGCCATGGCAAAGAAGGATTTCTTAAATAAACTTTCTACTAACTGAATAAAGTCAAAAGACGTTCGTCTCAAAAATAGAAGACGGTTATAAAAAAAAAAGAGAGAGAAAGAGCACATAGAAAATAAGGATATTTATTATACCTACCACCTAACTACAACAACATAGAAGATCTTGAACCCATACTTCTTTTACAAAAATATTATACGAAAAGTGACACTGACGCAAGAGAATGGCTTGGGAAAATCTTTTTGGAAAACCGTTGAAAATTTTCATTAATTACATAATTTTTTTTTTTATTTTAAGACTTTTCTCATTTTGCTTACGTTATATGCATCATGTATCTTCCCACTCTTGGAAAATCATCACAAACAGATGAGAATTATGCTAAAGTTTTGAGTTTTAGAAGTTTAGGGGGGGGTTGATATAAGAAAAGCATTGCCAGGTTTAGTTTTAAAAAAGGTCTCATTTAGAAGCAGAGTGAATGAGTGAATATTTTAAGGAAGAAAAATAATATAAGTTTTTAATTTTTGCATAACCATAACCATGTTAAAATTATTTTCTCTTTAGTAGATAAAGTTATTCAGAACTATTTTTAAGGCTTTTTATAAACAGAAAATAAAAAAGTACAAATCAATTAGTTTAGTTTTAAAAGAAAAAATTGAAAAAAAAAAAATGGTTTTGAGATAATTAATAGAAAAAATATATGCTCAAATAATCTATTTTACAAGACTTCCCACAACAGCATTATGTACTTCTTCTTTTCAATAGTGGAAAGGAGCATTTTTTGTGTATCCAAATTTTGTGATTTTCAGGCTGTTAGGATAGTGGATTTTTGAAATATTTTTTGTTTTGTTTTGAAGAACTTAGAAACGCATAAAAATCATGGAGGTGATGGCAATCGAAAAATTTATTTATAATTATAATTATGCCGTTGGTATACATCTAAGAATATATTTTTTTGGTTAGAAAAGTGTTCTTTTCCATTTCATTCTATAAAATATACCAAAAAAAGCGTTCCCGGAACATATCCTTAACTTGAAAATCACAAAATCCAGTGACTGAAAACCAATTAAAATCAATTATTTTAAAGTATTTATTTTAATACCTCCCCGGGAACAATATTCGGTCAATATTTATGTATGCTTTGGAAAAAAATTTATAAAACGCGTTATTTTTATTTTGATTTAATGTTGTCCGCAGAAAAATGACGCATTGTATCAAAATATCTAAAAGTATCAAAATTATAATCATAAAGCGTATAATTAGCGTAAAAAAATCTCTTTTCGGTAACTCATCGAATTAATTTATCGCCACATAATCATTTTCAGTTTTGCAATGATTCTAGATAAATAAAATTATAATTTTTTGTCAATAATAAAATAATATCACGGTGTAACACTCAAAATATACGCGGGCGGATCCCTATCACGTTTTGTAGAGCTAGTCACTGATTACGAAACGGTATTTAAAAAGTCCCTAACGACCCCAAAATCTGGAGTTAGGGAAAAAAAACGGTTTTTTTTACCTTCACCCATTGAAAAAAATTTAGCTTTGTCAAATTTTTACCCATTTGCGATTTCTAGGTTCTGAGGAAATCGAAAAATAATTTTAGCAGATATTTCTTTTTTCAAATTATTTTTTTTTTTTTATTTTTCAATTTCCTCAAAACCTAAAAGGCATAGAAACATATAGTTTTCACTATACGATAAAGAATCAATTGTGGGAGTTTTCTGCATGAGTATCAATTTTTTATAAAATTCCTAGTCTGGACAAAAATCGAACTTAATGAGTTTAAAAAAAAACAAATTTCTGGACCTATTCTAAACAAAAATTCTCAGGGAAATGGTTTCGGGAGAAGAGCCCCAATCGGAAAAATGGTGAAAATTTCTATTTTTTTTTTTGCTTTCCCCATATTCCTAGCCATTGAAGAACGAAATTTAAGCTAAAAAAATTATGAAATTTCAAGAACTTTTCAGTTGGGAGTTTTTTTTCAGAATAGGCCTGATTATGACGATTACAACTCAACTTCAACTTTTTGAATCGTTATACCTAAGAAACGGTGGGTCTTAGGAAAAAAAGTGTCATGACACTTTTTATATATAATAATTTGGTCTACAATTCTTGAATTGGAAATTTTTTGATAAGACTTACCGTTTTGCTGAAAATCGTGAAAAACCAGTTTTTGTGACCTTTGACCCCCCGTAAATTTTTTTCCAGGCCTCGGATCGATGAGGACTTTTTAGATTTAATTTATGATGGTGTTTCCAATAATCCTACAAATTTTCAGCTTGCTGGGAATTAATGTAACCTGGAATGTCTAAATTGACCGGACTAATATAGAATTTCGATAATTCACTAATATTTCTTTTTTTTTTATATTTGTAAATTTTTTTTGCCGCAAAGCTTATCTTTCCAATCTTAGTTTTGAAACTTATTTATCAAACTTTTTTTATTAGACATATTGATCAAAGCCTTATAAAATAATTAATTGTAAATTTGCTATAATTACATTTCATTGTTAAGAAAAGAAATTTTTGGAAAATATAAGAAAAATCATCGACAAACAACATCAGCGGCAAACAAAACGTATATGAGATACCAAGCTTTATAATTAATCTAATGATTTTGAGATATTTCAAGAAAGCCAATTTTGTATTTAATTATAGAGTTAGTTCGTATTAGCTTTAATAAAATGTATATATTTTTGAATTTAGTTTCTTTTTAATGTTAAATATTAAACTTTCGTCAATATCCAAAATCTTTTTTTATGATTTGTTTTTTCCGATTAAAACAACACTACCCGTTTTCGTTTGTGTTACTTGTACTTACGGATTTTTAACTCCCATATACATATTTATAAATTTTCGACACAAAAACTTTATTATTTTGAGGGCCATTAGGTGTTCAACGGAAGTCAACTTGTTCCACTATTAAGTCAGCGATAAAATCAGAGGAAATGCAGTGGGTCACTATGGTGTATACGTAATTTTTTTTTTTGAAAAGCCTTAATGAATACATTTTTTTTTTGTAGGTATTAAATAATAAAAGTTGATCTGTGTTGACCATGTTTTGACCATCTAAAAAGCTTAATTGGCCATATAAAACTACCTCAGGCAACTACCAGGCAATTCAGTCGTAGAAAGAAATATCAAAGCCTTCATAAATGATCTCTTTATTTAAATGAAAAAGTGTTATGCCAGCAGAAAAAAATGAATAAAAACAAAATTGGCAACACTGTTTGAAACTAATAAAAAAAAAAAAATCAAACAAAATAAAAAAAAAAAACAAAAACTTTAGTTTAAATTTTTAGCAATATTCCTGCATCATGCGGATATGTAGATTGTATATCCGTGAATTAGCTTCATCATGCAGTGAGCGTTCTTATGGGAAAAATTTCTAAAATTTTAATTATTCAGTTTTTCAATTCTATCCCCATCCCGTCAAGGCCAACCAAAAACTCATCGAAAACAAAATTTGAGAAGTGAACATTTTCATCTCATCACCCATCAGGATTTATAACAGAATCACAGCATCATTGAAGTGAACAGTGAGCATAGGTTAAATGCGGGTGGATACGTTTAAGAGATAACAAACCCCCTTTTACACTACACACACATACACGAAAACATCCATATATTACATTTCAACCGACAAAGTTTCAAAACTTCGATTATATTCACATTGTTCTAAGCGTTGCCAATACTCGATTAATAATTCAAAACACTGAGGAGCAATGATAGAACGTTTTCGATTATCATTTCTGTCAGTGGATGTGTAAGCGTAGGCGTATACATACACACGTTGTATAGGTATATTAGGGTCGATGATGAAAATATACCCATTTTACTGGCCTCGAAACTTTTCATCGGGAGAGAGAAAAACTACTACTACTCGTATAAAACCGTGTATAGTAGGGTATAGTAGGGTATTGAGTGCTAACCAACACTCCAATTATCTCCTGTACAGTCAACGAACCGTTCAACCCAAACAATGGAACCTGAAACCTCGACCCATAAAATGACGATGGAATGGAAGTTGGGTATCCTGCACTCGTACTCGTTTATAAAATTTAGGTGAGAGAGGAATGATGATGTAGATGGCGTTGGCGATGGAGCTATGGAAATACGAATAAAGAAGCAGAACAAAATCGAAACAACAACAAAAAAAAAAAAAAAAACATAAAATACCTCAACTTTGCGCCAAAAACCTTAAACTAGGTTGGAAAATGGAAGGGGGTTTGAAAAGTTGTTGTTAGAAAATGAAAAAAAAAAAAAAATGTTAGAAGGATAAGAGTGGTGGGTTGATGTACTTCGCTCTTCTCTGGTTGAATTTTGTCGTGCCAGAGAGCAGTGAAAATGCAGTTTATGTTCCGTAGACAGAACACTACTGGCAGTGTAGTAGGTATGATGAAGTGCAAAAGGATACAACACGTTTTAGATCAACAGTAAAGTTTGCACGTCCTTGCTGGGGTGAAGGGTAATTTTAGATGCTACTTCGAATTTTATAACTTTTTATATACATGAATAAAGGGAGATGGAAAAGAATGAGAAAGTGGAAGAAAAAAGAAAGAAAAGTGAAAAGAATAAAAAAAAAAGGAAAACTTTTTAAGGGGATGTATTTATAAGCATAAAGATTTAAATCGATCAATTTAGTACACTGAGAAAAAAATTGTTAGAAAATGTATTAACCTAAAAATAACACAGATATTCTTACAATATCCAGGATATTATTCGAATGATCCGGATAGTCAAAAATGACTGAGATAAAAAAAAAACACAAAACAAATATTGTAGGAAAATTGCTTTTTTCCTACCACAAATCATACGAATTCTACAAAATTTCAAATTTCAATGCTCTTATTTATTTTTAAATAAAAACAGAAAACCGGATCCAAAAATTTATTGTCGTTTTTGATAGAGAAAAAAAAATATTTTTTTTTTCAAGTAAGCCCTTTTTTTTGTTTTATCTGACTAAACTTGTTGGTAAATTAATTTATGAAACATTAACCTTTCTCCTATTATTTTTTTTTAAGAGGATACAATAAGGTTATACAGCATGTGATTAATTCAATTATAATTCATGTTCGTCATTAAGGAAAATTATTTTCCTTTATGACGAACAAACAGCAAACATTTATGTGCATCCCAAATGTAAATCATTGACAAGAAAAAACAAAAACTAACGAAGAGAATTCAAAAATTGAAAATAGTATGATGAAAAAAAATCAGAAATTTTGAAAACAAAGTCCAAAAAGTGCACACTTAACAAAACAAGTATGTTAGAAATAAGGTATGTTATGCTATTCTTAGAAGTCAAAAAGAGTTAAAGAAACCACTGTGCACCGTCGCCATAGTCAATTAAAAAAAAAAGAATAAGATACTGAATAATAGCATATGATGGTGAAGAATTTTTAGTTTAATTTTATTTTAGTTAGATTCATTAATAACACTGGTCTGCAAGGAAATCCTCCTTTAAATAAAACTATACTTTTCTAAAGGATTTTTGTATGCTGATTCCGAATCCGAAGTCAGAATTGACCTAGCACGTCACGTTTTTAAAATATTACCGTTAGAAAATCTCAAAAACCCATTTTTTTGCTGTTTTCGAAGAAATATTTTGGCATAATGTAATCTTTTTCAATTGAAATTGATACGGTTTATGAAAGAACTTATTTTTTTCTTTTAAATTCAATTTCAATCTTCTCAATATCTCTTTTCTTCTCCGAGATATCTTAATTTAAGTAAGTTTAGAAGGTTTGGCATATCTTACCATAAAGAAACTGATCTCTAAAAATTAATATATCTTTCTCCCTAGAACAAAAGTATACTTTTCTAATGGACTTTAGTGTGCTGATTTTGAATCCGAGCTCAAAAAATTTCGGCCAGCTCTGGTTTTTGAGATATAGAAGTGTTTTTTGAGATTTTCTAAAAAAAACTTGATTTTCTGATACTTTAATGCGAATATCTTCAAATCCTGACGTGATAGAATTTTTTTGACTTCCGATTCTAACTCAGCACATCAAAAACTATAAGAAGTATACTATTGTTTCTAGGAGAAACAAATCTGAAGCTTTACAAGGCAGTTTATCGAATAGTTTATTAAAAATAAGATATTTCTAAATAGAAAAATAGTATATAAAATTACAAAACACGTAAAAATTTTGCTTAATGTTTTTTATTTTGGTTTTCTTTACATATTTGACTTTTTAAATATAATGGACATTAGGGTGGTCCAATTTTTTGGTTTTTACATTTCCGTTGTTCCCCACTCAGAAATTGGTTGTATATATGTTTTGTATTACACACGTGAAATTTCAGCTTTTTAGGTGAAGTGTAAGTGGGCGCTCAACAGGCTCAAAGTTTTTGCTCACATGCTGTTATAGCTGGGTCCTCATGCCTAGTAATTAACTCGTGTTTTGATTTATCAAGTGGATTAAGTTATGATGTGGTAAAGTTTTTCATAAAAAACCAATAGTTAAGTGATATTTTCACAGATAATAATTTTTGTTCATTGAAATTCGTCTGTAAGTATTTTTTGCTTAAAGTTAACAAAACAGAATTAATCAATGAAATACGAGCTAGTGACTCAAAACCAAAGAAACATGAAAATCATTTACATGGTTGTCGGGAACATGCGTGCTTATCATGTTTAAGCCAAATTCCAACCTCAAGCCAAGTCCTAATACAATATAATCAGATATTAAGGGTAAGGTAAGGGTAACAAAGTCTAATATTCCAAAGCTGATGAGCGCCCTCTTCCTTTTACTTTTGAGGGCTAAAACTTTCAGCATGTGTTGGTATTAATGTCTGTAGCAAAATAATGCGTGGGGAACTAATGAATTATATGGTTTATTTTTTTGCCTTATAACGTGGACCACACTAATGGACATTGATATTTTACATTTTCCTTAATTAAGGTGCTTTTGTTCATGTAGGATTTACTAAAAGGTGAAGGATTTCGAAATGTCTGCTTTTATTGTCAATCAGTATTTTAAAAAATGAGTAAACATGAATGTAAAAGAACATATTTGGTGTCAATCGATAGGTCATATTATGAAGAATAAGTCCTCAAAATTTGAGCTCAATGCGACAAATAGTTTTAATTATATACAAGTTCAAATGAACCTAAAAGAGGGATTTTTTAGAAACTACTCACATTTTTCAAAAATAATTTTTACAAAAATGGTACCTGATAGAATTTTTCTGATACCAGATTTAGATTCAGGAAAGTCTAATCTTTCATAATATCAAAAAATTATTTGAAGGAGAAAAAAAAGTTAAATTTTGCAGACCAGTGTAATCGCTAGAAATTTTACTAAATTTCTTGTTTTAAAAACCCTATACCTTGAAAGCAACAAAGCATCTTTTCATATATCCAAAATTTAAGATCATCTAAATTTGCCCATCACACAAAAACTCTGTTGTCTCGTTCGGTGTCAAATAAAACCTGCCAGAATTTTTATTTCGATATTCGGGAGAAAAAAACAGTTTGGGTTAGCAGAATTTCTCCACTCCCAGAATTTGATTTTAGTTCTTAGCTTATGTGTTTATTTGTAACAATGCATTATTTGGTGGTATACATCCAATTCTCCTTAACTTTCCAACAACTGGAATTTACGTATTTTAACATACCTCCTAATTTAAAATAAAAAATAATTTGTAGTGTATTTACTATACGCGACCAGTAGTATACAGGGTGTCCGGTAGAGAATGGATAAGCCTGAAATGGCTGATAACTACACTTTTGACTGCTCAGATATAACCAAATATAAAAAAATTCTATCGCAACCAGTTTAGAAAATATTAGCTTTTTTTCGTTCAGTGTATTTTAAATTTCATCATCTTATGTTTTCGTTCATCACAACCACGAATGAACGAATTTTATAAATTTAATTTTTTTTTTATTGTTTACCTACAATAATTGACTCACTATATAAGAAGTTAAAAAATTTCATAATTGTTGCACTTTTTCTTTAAAAAAATTTTGAAATTTATTTTTCGATGCAAAATGTAAAAAAATAATATTTTATGAAAATTTTTAAACACCCGTGGTTTAAAAAAATCTATAAGAACATAGACTTCTAAAAATATGCGCGTTAATAGAGAATTTTAAATGGTAATAGTTTTTATGTTTATTAGGAAGTTTTTGGTACTAAAATGCAAAAAAGCCTATTAATTTAATGAATTTCTTTTTTTCACATTGTAGCCACAAATTAAAGAATTCTGACGATTTTTTTCTTAAAACATATTTTATAATAATTCTTCAAATACATAACCATTAAAAATGTTACAGTTGTGGTGAACGAAAACATAAGATGATGAAGTTTAAAATACACTGAACGAAAAAAGCTAGTATTTTCTAAACTGGTTGCGGTAGAATTTTTTCTATTTCGTTTAAGAGCAGTTATAAGTGTAGCTATCAGCCATTTCAGGCTTATCTATTCTCTACCGGACACCCTGTGTATTCTAAATTCATCGTTATGTTGTATCAGACTTGATACCTACAATAAGATTGCTTTAATTTAATTCTTAAGATTCAAATTCAAGGAATTCTTTTTTTACAAAATTTCTTTTGACCACCTTTTTGAAATCCATATGTATTATTTCGAAAACAAAGAATTTAAAAAACGCCCCCTTCAGGATGTCTATCATTCTACCCTTTTCTACTTCAACAGCTAAATTTGCATTGAATTTACTTCCTAGGTGGCATGCAATTCTTTCTTCAACACAACTCCCATTATACTTGTACTACCTTCGAACACCCACAACCACACAATTTTTGTATATGTATTAGAAACATTTTAAAGCGCTCCAAGTGTTTTCAAAACGACATGACATTAAAAAATAACAAACTTAGGAAAAACTTTTCCAGTCGACAAAAAACAAAATAAAAATCAAGCCCTCTGAGCTGAGTCGTCCTTTTTTTAACTCTGAACTCCTACTCCTTATCCAGCAAACATTTATTTGAATTGAATCATATGCCATATGCCAAGTCACAGCAACAATCACTTTTGTGTGTGTTTAGTTTTGATCTATTCTGTCATTGCATGGATTTTCCTTCAGTAAATTTCTGTTGCTCTTCGATAAAGTTAAAGAATTCAATCGTAAATATTTTTTCTTTCCTTTTCTTACTATATTATGATAGATACATACATTATGAAATACTATGCATACAATTTTGGATAAGTTCCCTGAGTCACAGACTTGACTCGTAGAATAGAGCAGCAGAATTGAGTCGCTGATTTGATTTAAAGACTTGAGTTGCAGTTTTGAGTCATAAACCTTAGTCGTAGACTTCGACTCATCTGGTTCGTATAGACTTGTAATGCAAAATCGACTCCTTTTTGAGTCGCAGGCTTGAGTTACAGATTTGAGTGCAAGTTTTGAGTCGAAAATTTGAGTCGCCAACCTTAATCGTAGACTTGAGTCATAGCACTGAGTTGTAGGATTGAGTTCCATACTTGAGTCACAGATTTGAGTCACAGATTTTACCTGCAGATTTGAGTCGCAGTCTTGAGTCACTTACTTGAATAGTAGACTTGAGTTGAAAATGAGTCACACATTCGAGTCACTTACTGCCTGTGACCCCTGGCTACTCTTTTATCCTTTTTCTTTTATCTCTTGTCTTGTCGGTCTTTTTTTCCTCTTCGATGTCTATTTTCTATGACTCATGTCTGTGGTCGCTGTCTCTTCCACATGTCTTCGACTTTTGTCATGAAATGTTTGATGATTCTACACGAAACCTATTTAGTTTTATTTTATCCTTTCTCTAGACAGTTAACGAACGATTCTGTTCTATGATATCGTCGTTATTGTTTTCTTGCTTTCGTCTTTTAGTTTTTGGCAGTTTCGTTAGTTGACGTTTCGAGAAGTTTTCCATAATTTCCAGACTCTCAATCCCAATTTCATTCTATCTAGAAGTGACTGTGCCAGTTTGTGTACAAAAAGAAAAAAAAAAATGTCCTCAAACTCAGGCTCTACATTTATACAAACAAATTCACACAAACACAAACATTTTGTATCACAAACGAAATAGAGGTATCCCGTTTGGATTTTATGAGCTCCAGGTTTTTCATTCTCTTCCAACAATAAAAGTTTGCTGTTTCTTCGAATTTTTGTTTCATTTTCTTCTGTCATTTTTGTGTGTGTTTTTTTTTGTTATTTTGTCCTTGTTTTCTCACACCCACCGACTCTTTTCGTATATATTTTCGTTTCTTCTTTTATAGAGATCGACATCATCGCATTAAAATCCCTTCGAAATCAACCATCTTCTTCCTAACATCTTGCTTCCGCCTCCATACTACTACGCCTTACCGTTATTAACATTTTGTTATATTTTTTTTTATTTTTCTTTATTCTTTGTTCAATTCTTCTTCGTATTATAAATCCTTATAACGGCAACAGTATGTTTGCGAATCTTCTATATGTGTGTATTGCTATGAAGTCATTTGTCGAGAGCAATGAGGAAGGATCCTTAATGTAGGGTGGCGATATGGAGAATGGAGAAGGGTGGTGGTGGTGGTTTGGGGGTGGATAGTACCATCATCCAGTACCGCACAGACAGAAGCAATGCGAAATTCAGACAAGAAAATGGAAAAGTTGCTCAGTTTTCTCTCTGTTCTTCATCATCGACGTTGTAATCATCGTCGTCCTTTTTTTTTTATTTTCTGAGGAAAAAATTCTAAATTCTATCTTCTCTTGCTTTGTGTGTGTTGGCTCTCCAATTCACCATACATTTTCACTAGAACCTTTCTTCAATGGCAGTCGTTCAGTCAGTTTCAGTTTTATGTTGTTTTTTTTTGTGTGTGTCTATTTTGTCGTCGTCGTTCACAAGTTAGCAAGGATGAATGTGTTGTATACGCTTCGACCTACCACTCCTGCTGGGAAGTTAAATACACGAACTCTGCCCCGCCAAACAACCTTTTGCAACACCACCACTTTCCCCCCAAAACCCACCCCACTGTATTCTCAACCCCAAAACATCGTTATCATCGTCATCATCATCTCTTTATACTATGTGTATATCGCTACAGTCAGAGAGTCAGAGCAAAGGATAATGTAAACAGTGGTGCCCTCTTTCAACCTCTTCGATTCGGCATGTTTGACGGACGACGGAATGGGGTATATGTGGAAATAAGAACAGTGGCACCAAATAGTTGCTCAGGGATGTATAACGATTTTCATCAACTTGGCAGAGAAAGGGTATAGGAAATGAAATAATAATTATGAAGAAGCACAGTATGAAATAAAGGCAAAATGGAAAACGAGAAAGAAGAGAGCAAATAAAATGTGGAAAAAGTTTTTTTTTTTGGAGGATGGTTGGGTGGGGGTATATTTTGTGGGAAGTTGTTGAAATTATGGGTTGCAAGCTTTTTCCATGAAGTATTGTTATAAATATATTCGTTGGTAAGGACCGGCACTCAGAAGTGAAAGAATGAACATGTAATGTCAGCATAAGAGAGAGAGAGTGTGAGCAACAAGGGTGGCTGCTGGGACATAATATTCGTTTTGTTAACGGGTTCACCTTAATTCCATTGCATAGAAAAGAGTAACGTTTTTTTTTGTTTGTTTATACTTTTTGGACGCATAAACTTTTAACATTTGAAGAGACTAATTGACTAGATTATGAAAAAAAAAACCTTCTGTTGATAGTTGTTGTTGTTTTAATGTTATTATGGTGGTAGACTCTTTGATGAAAGAGAAAAGATTTTTTGTTCAGAAGTATATTTGAAATTTTTAAACAATAATAAATTACAAAAAATCATTAAGGCTAATGGAGTTTGAAGTTGAGATTCTAGGCAGGAGTTTTGTTTAAATCAGATATTAGGGTGATGCTCATGCAGAAAGTTAAAAACAGACCTAGAACTGAGCTGTAACTTCTTTAGGATTGAAGATGGCTTTGTTTATCCACTTGACATTCTTTTAAAGGTTTAGGGTAACCTCTTTTGATATCTACATTCAAGTTATTTTTTTTTATAATCTAATGCTACTGGTTTTCTAATTTTTAAATAAAAACTTTTCAACAAGTGGCTTATGAAGTTGGAAGTTTTTTTTCATTATAAGCCTTAATATTATAGCATATTTTTACTTAAGAGCAAGTACATACATACATACTTGTAAACAAGTCATGCATTTTATTTTTTTCAGAAAATTTTGAAAATGTGATAGAACTAAATTTTATAATATTCTGGAAAATTAAATTTCACAGGTTAGTTAAATAGAATTTTTAGTTTAATACTCCTATGCAAATTGGAAAGCTTTGCATATACCTAATTTCAAAAACTGCTACATAAAGGATTTTTTCATAAAACCAAAATTTTTAGATGTTTTTTTTTTTTGAAAATCGTCAGAGAACATTGTTTAAAAAAAACTGATATGCCCATTAAAAGGAAACACCAATTGACTTCCAAAAACTAAGTTTAAAAAATCCCTTTGTCCGTTTTCAAAAAATTGTTTAAAAAAAAAAATGAATTTTTTTAAAAATCCAAAAATTATTTTTGTTGAAAATTGTTCTTAATTTTTACATTAAGAGTACTAAAACATTTCTTTCAAAAATTTTCGTTGAAATCGACTACGTCGCTTTTTGTATAGGAAACGGTTAAATGGAAGTATAGCTTTTAATCAAAATTGTAAGAGCCGGTTTTGAGAAACAGTGTTGCCAGAGAATTTTAGAGGCAAGGAGCCGAATTTTAGAAGTCTTGGAGCCAAAAATCGCCAATTTCATAAATTGTTCATAAAATTTCATAATAATGTATTTTGTACCATTTTTTATTTGACATAAAACGAAACCCTTAATTTTTAAGACCTTAAAACATCAAACCTTAAGAGAAGTGGACTTAACCCATTATAATTCTGAACGCCTCATATAAGAATGAAAATGGAAGTAGGTACATTCACAATTGCACTTTACAGCATGACGTCAGATTCCATGGTATAAAAAGACAAGGTATGATCATTAGAGTCGCCAGTTTACAAAATGGAGAAATAAGTTTTGACGTTTAATTTGACAAAGTCAAAAGCAACAACAATTTCCAAGAAAAACAACAACAATTTCAATAGGGCAGCTGTCAAAAACTTAGGAAGTCATCTTTTTTTTCTTTCATCTAACAGTTCTCGATACAGACTTTTTTTTCGTGATCATACCTTCTCTTTCTATACCATTGTCAGATTCTACTTCGAAGAAGTTTTGTTCTGCTTCGAACATGGTATAAAAAGACAAGGTATGATCATTAGAGCCACCATCTTACAAAATGGGGTAATAAGGTTTTGACGTTTGGCATTTGGCAAAGTCAAAAGCAACAACAATTTCCAAGACAAATTTGTTTACAATAACAATTTCAATGGGCTGGGCTGTCAAAACCTTAAGTAGCCATAAGTTTTGACAGTTCTCGATACTGAGTTTTTTCTACCTTACCTTCTCTTTTTATACCATGTACTTCGAAGACTTTTAAGGCGTGATCATAATAATCAAGTTCTTTTATTATAAAAGTTTTTAATTTTGAAGGAGCCAAAAATTGTCAAATTGAAAACTTAAAGAGCTAAATTTTGATAAATCGGAAATCAGAATTTGAATGAGCCGGAGAAAACTTGAAGGAGCCGGTTTGGCTATAAATAGCCGGTCCTAGTAACACTGTTGAGAAAACCAATTCCATTTTATAAAAACTAAGTTTAAAAATTTCATTTGTTCGTTTTCAAAAAGCCGGTTTGTCAACGAAAATGATTTTTTTTTTTAAATTACAAATATAATTTTTTTGAAAATATTTCTTAATTTTTACATTTAGATTACTGAGGGCCATTTGCTGAATCGAAACTTAAATAATTTATGTTGAACATAAACTCTTTTTCTCTACTTTTTCCTCTGCGTAAACTGTCACATAAGGAATTATGTTGAACGTAAATGCTTAAGTTTCAATTCAGCAAACGGGTCTGAAACATTTTATTTTTTTTTTTTTTTTCAAAAATGTTCGTTTTTGTTTACGATATAGAAAACGGTTCTGTAGCAGTACGTATGGTTTTTAATCAAATCTGTAAGAGCCGTTTTTTAAGGAAACCAATTATTCCATTTTGGTCGTATGTCAAGACCGTTTTTGTTGGTAAAAAAAAAATCAACTTCCGTCTAGGGATTCCCCGTAAACTCTAAACTACGAGCTTTGAAGTCAATCGCTTCAGTAGTTTCGGCTGCAGCGCAAGACACAGACAGACAGAAAGAATTGCGAGACCCAAAAGACTTGTTTGGAATTTCCTATCTTCGTAATGTCATGTTTGATTGTTATCTCGAGTTTGATTTTTTTTTTACAAATCCTTAATTTACTCTCAAGTAAAAATAAACGTCAATTTTACGGGAATTCGTATTATTTTTTTTTTATTTGATCCGTTAGAGGTTGTTCCAAAAGTAATGGTACAGTCTGATGAAAGACTTTCTTATGTGCTCCACAGATTAGTTAATTGTTATCTATATAAAATCCTTACTATTTTCGATTGAATATAGTTCTTGTGCAATTTCTCAATTTTTGTCATCAAACACTGAGTAAGTAAATGCAGTCTTCGAAAAATCTAAATAGCTATTTACTTAGGGGAGAAGGGGGTACATTTGACACTTAGTTTTTAAAAGTCTGTATTTTCGAAAACTGTTAATTTTTTCCAATGTTTTGTTTTGTATTTGATTTACTGACTATTCAAGATTATACTAACAGTAAATTTTTTTGTTTTACCATATTACAACATTAAAAAAAATAATGTTATCTAAAAAAAGTCATTTTGTCAAAAGTGCCCCGGGACCGGGGCTTATTTGACTTTAAAAGGGGTACATTTGACAATGGTGGATTAAACCCCACATCGTGTGCATTATATTTTTAAATCTATCAGCGAATCTTGCTTGTCTATTGTTTAATTAGAAAAAAGAAATAAATTTTTGGTTTTAAACAATCTACTAAACAATATAACGAAAAAAAAAATCAAAAAATTTATTTTCTAAAAAGAAGAAGAAAAAACAAAAAACCATAAAATATTTAATAAAATCTTAATCAAAATTAATCGATGTCGATTTATTTTTAAATAATTTATTTAATATATAATTCCCCAAAATCAACGTAAAACTGTGCCCATATTGCAAAAGTCAAAGGTGCCCCGAAGGAGTCACAGAACTGCTTTTCTTTTTTTTTCAATAACTAATACTATTATTTTACAAAGCTGGTTTTAATTTACTTAATTTTAAGCTTAGTGCTATCAAAATATTGATTCACCAATAAAAAAACTGTTTTATTAAGTTCAGAAATTGCTTACATACCGGTGGTCAAAAATTAGATCAGAAATACAGAAAACACGTGGTACTTCGCGAAAAGTTAATAAAAGACTGCGAAATTTCGCAAAATTTCTTTAAATCAAACTAAGCTTCTTTCTTCATCCAAACTATTGTTAATTAAGGGCACGATCATACCGAAAAACGCAAAGTCAAATGTGCCCCGGTGTCAAATGTACCCCCACTTACCCTACATTTCGGAGTTCTCAGAAATCTGGATTTGACTATTGCATCTAATTGAAGTTCTATAGTTAATCTCAGGGCAGTCAAATAATTCTTATTTAAGAAATCCTAAAAGAAATCTTAAAAACAAGTAGTTAAGGAAAATTCTGGTATTTATATTTTACTGAAAAATAACCAACATATCTTATTTATACCTCCCATATACATGATCAGCATTTTGTTCCTGAATAGAAATAATGTCTTAGATCAAATAAATAAACATTAGAATACCAATGACATATTTACATACAGATATATTTTGTTACTACATCTTCAAAAGTAAAAACAGAATCTTTATGTACCTTACCAAGGGTTTATTTGGATATTAATTAAATTACTGTGGTCAGAGGAAATTGTTTGTATACAAATTCTCATTTCTGTTGGATGTTTTTGTGTGTTTCCTTAAAGTTTTTAACTTTATTTTCTCATGTAATTCTGATATAATTGGGTCTAATAGGTAAAGGAGTATTATTATGTTTCATAAAAAAGGTTTATGTTTGGGTCATATCATCTTTGATGAGTTTTTAAAACTTTTGGAAACAGCTACTGTATATAGTTTTTTTTTTTAACTTCATCGAAAGAAAAAGTTTTGATGTCATTTAAAAACATAATTTCATTTAAGAAAAGGTTTATAAATTGCATAGGTATACCTAAAAACAGAATAAGCAGAAGAATCACTCCTTTTTCGATGTCAAAGATTTTTTTTTCTAGATATTTTGTGTTAATTGAAATCCACATCTTCTCATCTGACCATAAATAAAAAAAAGTCCATCTTCTGATAGAAAGTGAAATTGCAATTCAGAAAAGACTTAAGGATGAGAAAAATAAACTTAACATCTTCCCAAACAAGCTCTGGTTTGAAAAAAAAAAACTTGTCATCTCCTTATCGTCTAAAAACTAGAAGACATGATTGTATAGACGCCACGCCTGCCAAAGGCATTTTACCCTGACACCATCACAATATCTTTCGATCGGAATCACCATCTATCTATCTATATTGCTATGCGATGCTACAACCGACCGACATTGAACGCACGACGACGACGGTCCTATATATCAGCTTCAACATCATCGTCTTCATCATTGCCATCATCTTGGTCGTCATCACCATGTTTAACTAATTTCTTCATTAGTTCTACTAAATGGTGTCTTGTCTTATGGCGACAACACATCATCATGGCGTCAATGAGTCATCGATCTATAAATTGGCTGCGATGCTTTCGTCGTCTTCCTTCAAGCTCTCTCGATTGTTTTGTATCTACTCGTTCTTTAATAAAAATCGGAAGTAATCCGGTTCTGCATCACCATGAATTGATTTGGTTTTATATCCTTTTTTAATTAAAGAAGAGGGTGTTTTCTCCATTTGAATGTGTTAATTTGGGTGCGAGATTGACATAAGATTAAATAGGGGATGGTTTTTTTAAAATCTTTTTCTTTTAATTTACATCCGCACATATTTTTTTATGAAACAAGCTTATTGCAAAAGACAATTTCATTATTTTAACAAGTTGAATTTTAATACGATTACAAAAATCACCCTCTCGAATATAATTTAATTTCATTTAGCAGCTTAAATGTCAGGGTTACTTATTACCTACGACGACACAGCTTTCAATTTTTTTTGCTTCAAAATTAATGAGTCACCGTTTTGAGTTTCACCTGTGTACGCGAGTTTGTTGTCGGTATGTTGGACTGCTTTCAAAACTAATAATAAACATAAAAAAAATTACTACAAACTCCATAAATCGAAAATTTATGTTGAAATCATCATAAATTGTTTTGAATGTGAGAACTCCACAATCTACTCTGGCATTTCGTGGAAATATGTATATCTACTGAACCATCTGTAAGGTTAAACATTGTTGCGAATTATTTTTCACCTGTCCAACGAACGTCGCCGAATTGGCTTTTTTTTATTTTTAATATTTTTATTTTATTTGTTTTGAAATTTTCTTTGAGTGAAAATTAAATGGATCCATTACCAGGGAGATAATTCCATAACTGAAATGTAAGGTAGATTGTATTTGTCCAAGATATGTATCATTATTCCTTCATGAAATATTATTATGCAGCAACCAGATTTTAAAGAAACCCTTTATGTTTTAATAAGACTTTTTTGATGTCTCACTCGAAGAATTTTGAGAAAATTTAATTTACTAAAATGCATTTTTTCGGCAAGGGGTAGGTACTTTGGTGGGTCGTTTTTGTTTGTTTTTTTTTCGAATTTCAAATCGTAATAGCCCAGAAAATGATAAAGACTAAGAAGGGGTTAAAATATAATCAAAATCAGTTAATATCTTCTGCCCGCGCATCGGCTCTAAAGTTTGAAAATTAAAAAAAAAAAAAATGGTATTTTTATAAAAAAAAATTTACCACCCTAACTTTTTTTTTTTAATAAAACAGCTTTGGGCAACTCTTATATGAGCTAAATATAAAGTTGATTATTTTGGCGTTATATATTTGACAATGTTTTTATGAAAATAATAGGAAAGATGTAAAAAATGTAACTTAAACAAAAAAATCCAAGAATCAGCATAAAAAGGGTAAAAAAGTATTATTTAATACTTTGGTACTTTTTGGTCTTTGTTTTAAATCTTTTTTTCATTGAATATGAACAGTTTTAAATAAATCTAACAGCAAATATCTTTTTGGCATCGATTTCAGCTAAATTTCTAGCTAATATTCAGTTTTGAAAAAAAATTCTATAAACGCTTATTCTGTCCGCCATTTTGATACCACCATTATGAAAAAATAAAAGTTGTAAGATTTTTCGTATTTCTCATACTAATATGCTTCAGTGTAATAAATTTCATGATTTTGCGTCAAGAAATGGCCGTGTAAATGATTTTTGACGCCATAAAGCACCAAATGCACCACTGTGCGGCGAGTAGAATAATAAATAGTCAAATTCTTCTTGTCCGACACATTTTTAAATCTTAAACTAGTTCATAGCATTTACTGATTGTGTCAACTTCATTTTTCCTTCATATTTGCTAAAAATAATGATTTACCAAATAGTCTATAACAATAAAAAAAAAATTCGTAAAAATAGGAATTTTGGCATATTTCGACAAATTTCAAAACGCTGTGCGACGAAAGTCTTTATTCAATTTGAAAATTTCTTTTTTCTACTTAATATTTAGCTCATATAAAAGAGTTGTCCAAAGCTATTTTATTAAAAAAAAAAAAATGTTAGGGTTGTTAATTTTTTTGTTTGCAAAAATACCATAAATACCAAAAATACCATAAATAAATTTTTTTCAAGCTTTAGAGCCGATGCAAGGCAGAAAATATTAACTTATTTTTTTTATTTTAACCCCTTCTTGTCTTCACCATTGACAAATTCACCGCGCTATTACGATTTGAAATTAAAAAAAAAAAAAACAAAAAACGACCCACCTTTGAGATCAGGGCCGTCTTTAACTATCCTGGGGCCCTTGGGCACACAAGAATTTGGGGCCCTTTTGGAAAGTAAAATAAGTACAATGGTTGGCTTAAAGGCAATGGTTATGGTTAAAAAGGGGTGCCAATATATCGTTTCATATAAAGTGAAGGGGGTGCCAATAATACGTGCATCGAGACATCAATCGTTGCCACTACCAATAATTGTACCCTGTATCCGTTATAAGTTTCAGTTTGAAGAATTGGAAAAAAGAGCTCAAACGGATTGATAGATTTGCTAAAAACTCGGTACAGACGATTTCTACGGAAATTTCAAGAGCCGTTTTTTTTTTTAATTTTTTGCCTTTTTATTTTAATGTCTCTTTTTCAACGGATATCTCCAATATAAAGTTTTCAAGATATTGCAATTTTTTCAAAAACGGATAACGATTTTGCTTTGAAAAAAAAAAATATGTTTTGCTGCAAATAAGACCGCACTTTTGAGAGAAAAAAAATATTTTTTGGACCGTTATTAACGGTACCTACATCCTACATGCCATAGAACCGATTTCTTAATGAAAACGACACAACCGATTTTAATGAAAATTTTTACATAAAAAGGTTTATACTGATATTAAAACTAAGAAAACTTAAAAAAAAATTATTTTGAACTAAACAAAAAAATTAATTTTTTTTTTTGAAAAACAATTTTTTTAAAAGTTATTTAATGAATTTTATGTGTCAATCTTTAAATACAAGAGCAATTCGCAATTCAAATTAAAACCATTGTATCATAGCGTTTTCCATTGAACCAAAACATTGATTTACAGTCGACGAGCCGGCAATAGTTTTTTCTCAAACGTTTTTCAACGGAAAAAGTATTGATGTTTTTTGCCGACGAATTGATTCTTTTTCGTCTTTTAATACGAATCTACTCATATTTTTACACTGATTTTAACACGCACTACAAATTTAACAGTTTTGCAAACTTCAAACGAAATTATTATTTAAGGAAAGAGATAATGGAAGAGAATTCGTTGTTTTTATTAATAAATAATAAATAATCTTACCTACAGTGGAAAAAAAGGTATTTTTCTTGTTTTTTGAAAATATTATTGTCTTATTTTTTTTTTTTTTTGAAAATTGAATTTGGGTTTGGTGGTTTGGATTTAAAATTTTGTCCGCATACAACGCCACATAGTTTGTTGTCTTTTTGAAAACATATATTTTCCGTATAGGTGTAGAAAAAAATTTATTTGATTGTTTGGTTGCCATATAAAAACTAAAATTTTTTGGTAGATGTTCTGACCGACAAAAATGTATTTAGAATATAATATTCGTTCCTTCGGGGCCCCCCTGAGAATGGGGGCCCTGGGCACGGGCCCCGTGTGCCCTTATGGTAAAGACGGCATTGTTTGAGATACCTTTTGAATTTTTTCGATTGTAATTTTTTTACCCAAATGCATAGTGTGTGCATGTGAACTCATATCTGTAAACGAAAACTTACTTCGAGACTTTGATCCGCAAATATATGCTTGTTTGCAAATAATTCAGACTTCCAAAAAGCTTTTGGTTTTCAGTTATGAATAAAGCTTAATGTGAACTTTCATTTGATGTCGCATTCGATGGATTTTAAGAAAATTTTTGGAAAATGCCATTTTTTTGGGCAAGGGGTACCCCTTGGATTTTTCTCAAAAAATTAAAAAAAATAAATTTGTAATGATTGAAGCTGTATGCAGAGGCTTGTTCACTAGGAACTCAAATCTGTGAAATAAAACTTGTTTTGAAACTTTGATCCGAAAATTACGCCTCCGAATGAGAGAAAAAAAGTTTGGATACAAATAACTCAGTAACCAGACTTTCAAGAAACTTTTGGTTTTCAGTTATGAATAGAGCGTAAACAGACCTTTCTTATGATATCTCACTCGATGGATTTGGAGGAAATTTTTGAAAATGCCATATTTTTAGGCAAGGCGATTTTTTTCGAAAATCTGCAAAAAATAAATCTGTAATTTGTTTATCTGAAAGGAGAGGCAACAATGGACAAATTGTGAACTCATATCTGTACACCAAAACTTGTTTTGAGACGTTCTGTTGATCCGAATATTTGCCTCTGAAGTCCGAATGTAAGAACAAAAATGTTTGGATACAAATAACTCATCAACTAGACTATCAAGAAAATTTTGGTTTTCAGTTATGAATAGAGCTTAAACAGACCTTTCGTTTGATGTCTCACACGATGAATTTGGAATTTTTGTCCATTTTCCATTTTCGTACCTTGAACAATTTTTATAAAAAAAAAACATCCCGAATAACATCTTGTGAACAAAAATCTCTAATATTTCTTGGCAATAATACTAATATACCTTGCAAGTAATTGTTTATAAAAAGAATATTAACAGAAAAAAAGAAGAAAATACTTGAAGAATTCTGCAACTCACTCGATTCTTTGAGTAAGAAAGACAAAAAGAACTAGAAGCCACTAAGCCAGACTAATCACCTTGCGATTAAAATTGCACACATCTTTGCCACGCGATTGTGTTGTTCCATGTCCAATTCAATCCAATGTATATACCCCAACCAGCGCAGCTCAACGTGCGGCTCCAAACACTAGCCAGCAGCGGCAGGTAGCCAGATTAACCAGTTTTGTGCAAATTCCTTGCGCTGATTCTTTTTGTTTATTTATTTTTTTTTGTGTATGTTGCCCTTTTCTTTCATTCGTCTGATCTGATCCAAACGAAAAGACGCGAAATGTGACTTTTGCTAAGAGTGTTAACAGAAAATGTTTAGAAGCCCCAATACAATATTCCATAGCCAAATGAAATGCCACCCACGAACAATAAAATATCTCTCCACACCGCACATGACTGACATTGTGCAACAATCTGAAGCATAGGGTCATAAATAATTCCATATATCGTTGACACTCTTTAACAGTTTATCGATAGCAAGCAGCTTTTTTTTAGCTGCTGTCACTTCAAACAGACAAGTGTGACTGTGGCATCACATCCACCATACCAGCCAGCCTGCCAGCCAGGCCACACTGTCACTGTCACTGTGTCGTCCTCGTCGTCGTCATTAATTAATTGCTTAGCTAATTAGCACTTGTGTCCTATTGCGATTTCAATTAGGCAGCCAGCCCACATATCATCGGATTTGGCCTTTAATAACGTGCGAGTGGTGGTGGTGAGTCTTCTTCATTGGGTAGCTGGAGAAGAGCATCAGCATCACACTGAAGTTGTCAACGTGTTGCGGTGGCATGTTTCCCCCGGTGTCGGCCCAACTCTCAGTTCTCTCTGCCAGCCAGCCCAGCAACTTAACCAAACCCGGTTGGTGGTTAAAAGTGTTTTATACGCTCAATTTGTGGTTGTTGCTGAAACGGCTGGCAACAGCATGCCTTGCCAAGCCAACAACAACCGACGACAAAAGCAACTGAGACGCGAAGCACGCGTATGCGCGCTGCACACCGGTCTTATGCTTATTAAAATGCCATCTTGAGCTTGAATGAACAAAACCGTGGTGATGACAGTAATGGCGGTGGCTGACCACCGCGCCTCGGCCAACACCTGTTTGCACCTGGTATCTCTGAAAAAAAGATAGCTGCAAGGCTGTCATCGTTCGCAACGAAACGAATCCAGTTGAATCGTACTGCGCTGCGCGTGTATAAAGAATTTTTTGGCCACGTTGAGTGGCATTCACCTGTTACCGACACCAACATTGATGATATTGCTGCAGCCCATTAAAGGTAACAGTTTCTTTTCAATTTTCGGCTTATTAATTGATAGGCTTGGCAAGCAGATTATGATGCCCATGAGCAGAAATTACAAAAATGTTTTCAAAAAAGAAGTACGAAATTAATTTACGTACTTACATAGTTTATTGCATCACATGGTTGGTACCTGTTCAACGATGACATGATGGTGAACATTGGATAAGGTGATTTACGGCCTTAAGTAGTGAGCATCCAGAGAAGATGTTGTTGTTAAAGTGCGTACAAGTAGTGTATACTGACTTTATAAGGGGTGTAAGTTTTGAATGCAATCCATTAAATGCGATGATGCGATGCGATGCAATGGTTAAAAATTATGATGTAACAGAAGATTGGTACACTAGATGATGAAGTAATGGAAAATCTTGTTCGAAACACACCTATTGAACATATTTTTTTTTATTTACAAGGTTGGCTTTGGCTTTGGTATAATCTTTGGAATTTTAATGTATTAATTTGTTGCTAAGGAATTCTATTAGGGTGGGTATATTTTACTTAAATGTCACAAATAACTTAAGAATCATAGAGTGTAATATTCTAAATCTGTTGCTTTGTGCAAGTGGACAGAATTTTGAATTATGGCACATTTTGTTTAGAAGTCAAAACTCCATTAAAATTAATGTCACTATTTAAAACGAGAAATTTAAAAAATTGTAGGTCATTTAGGAGATATTTCATGGAGAGTTAATTAATTGGGCCTAATAGAGTTTTTTTTTTTTTATTTTTAAGTAGGTACACAATATTTAAGTTATTTTCAAGCTTTAATCAAATTTCTTATAAAATTAAATTAAATAATTTTTTTAAGAATTTTTAAAGATCTGTAGTAGGTGTAAATACCCTTTGAACAATAAATAAAATACATTTAAAAAACAAAATTAATTCTTAAGATATCAAGAGAAAGGTGTCTTTAAGGTTTATTGATGATTGAAAACAAAAAGTTTTTAGAGGTTTCGTTTCCAACTAAAGGTTTTTTTCTCTTTTCTTTTTCTTTACATTCCGAAGTCAATAACTTTAGATCAAAAGCTAGAAACAAGTTGTGGTTTACAGATATGAGTTCAAAGTGAACAGTTCTATGCATTCCGGTAAAAAAATTACACCTTGAATTTTTCAAAATTTTTGAGTTAACCCCTTGCCAAAAAAAATCCATTGTTAAAAATGTTCTCCAAATCCATCGAGTGAGACATCAAAAGAAAGGTCTCTTTAAGCTCTATTCACATCTGAAAAGTAAAAGTTTCTTGGAGGTCTGGTTCCTGATATATTTCCAACTAAAGGTTTTTTCTCTTTCTTTTCCTTACATTCCGAATGCGTTATCTTTTGACCAAAAGCTCGAAACAAGTTTTGGTTTACAGATATGAGTTCAAAGTGAACAGTTCTATGCATTCCGGTTAAAAAAATTACACCTTGCATTTTTCAAGATTTTTGAGTTAACCCCTTGCCAAAAAAAATCCATTGTTAAAAATGTTCTCCAAATCCATCGAGTGAGACATCAAAAGAAAGGTCTCTTTAAGCTCTATTCACAACTGAAAAGTAAAAGTTTCTTGGAGGTCTGGTTCCTGATATATTTCCAACTAAAGGTTTTTTCTCTTTCTTTTCCTTACATTCCGAATGCGATATCTTTTGACCAAAAGCTCGAAACAAGTTTTGGTTTACAGATATGAGTTCACAGTGAATAGGTCTATGCATTCCTGTCAAAAATTACAAATTAAATTTTTCAAGATTTTTGGGAAAAAATCAAGGTTAACCCCTTGCCAAAAAAATTTCATATTTTAAAATTCCCTCCAAATCCATCGAGTGAGACATCAAAAGAAAGGTCTCTTTTAGCTCTATTCATAACTGAAAAGTTAAAGTTTCTTGGAGGTCTGGTTCATGAGATATTTCCAACTAAAGGTAAAGATATGAGTTCACAGTGAACAGTTCTGTGCATTCGAGTAAAAAAAATACAAAATAAATTTTTCAAGATTTTTGAGAAAATAATTCCATTTTTTTTTAATTTTCTCCAAATCCATCGAGTGAGACATCAAAAGAAAGGTCTCTTTAAGGTCTATTCTTAACTGAAAAGTAAAAGTTTCTTGGAGGTCTGGTTCTTGAGATATTTCCAACTAAAGTTTTTTTCTCTTTTTTTTTCCTTACATTCCGTAGGCGATATATTTTGACCAAAAGCTCGAAAGAAGTTTTGATTTACAGATATGAACTCACAGTGAACAGTTCTGTGCATTCCGGTAAAAAAATTACAAATTTAATTTTTCAAGATTTTTGATAAAAAATCCACCCCTTGCCAAAAAAAAAATACATTTTTAAAAATTTTCTCCAAATCCATCGAGTGAGACATCAAAAGAAAGGTCTCTTTAAGTTCTATTCATAACTGAAAAGTAAAATTTCTTGGAGGCCTGGTTCGTGAGATATTTCCAACTAAAGTTTTTTTCCCTTTCTTTTCCTTACATTCCGAAGGCGATATCTTTTGACCAAAAGTTCGAAACAAGTTTTGGTTTACAGATATGAGTTCACAGTGAATAGGTCTATGCATTCCTGTCAAAAATTACAAATTAAATTTTTCAAGATTTTTGGGAAAAAATCAAGGTTAACCCCCTTGCCAAAAAAATTTCATATTTTAAAATTCCCTCCAAATCCATCGAGTGAGACATCAAAAGAAAGGTCTCTTTAAGCTCTATTCATAACTGAAAAGTTAAAGTTTCTTGGAGGTTTGGTTCTTGAGATATTTCCAACTAAAGTTTTTTTCCCTTTCTTTTCCTTACATTCCGAATGCGATATCTTTTGACCAAAAGCTCGAAACAAGTTTTGGTTTACAGATATGAGTTCACAGTGAACAGTTCTGTGCATTCCTGTCAAAAATTACAAATTAAATTTTTCAAGATTTTTGGAAAAAAATCAAGGTTAACCCCTTGCCAAAAAAATTTCATATTTTAAAATTAACTCCAAATCCATCGAGTGAGACATCAAAAGAAAGGTCTCTTTAAGCTCTATTCACAACTGAAAAGTAAAAGTTTCTTGGAGGTCTGGTTCCTGATATATTTCCAACTAAAGGTTTTTTCTCTTTCTTCTCCTTACATTCCGAATGCGATATCTTTTGACCAAAAGCTCGAAACAAGTTTTGGTTTACAGATATGAGTTCACAGTGAATAGGTCTATGCATTCCTGTCAAAAATTACAAATTAAATTTTTCAAGATTTTTGGGAAAAAATCAAGGTTAACCCCTTGCCAAAAAAATTTCATATTTTAAAATTCCCTCCAAATCCATCGAGTGAGACATCAAAAGAAAGGTCTCTTTAAGTTCTATTCATAACTGAAAAGTAAAATTTCTTGGAGGCCTGGTTCGTGAGATATTTCCAACTAAAGTTTTTTTCCCTTTCTTTTCCTTACATTCCGAATGCGATATCTTTTGACCAAAAGCTCGAAACAAGTTTTGGTTTACAGATATGAGTTCACAGTGAACAGTTCTGTGCATTCCTGTCAAAAATTACAAATTAAATTTTTCAAGATTTTTGGAAAAAAATCAAGGTTAACCCCTTGCCAAAAAAATTTCATATTTTAAAATTCCCTCCAAATCCATCGAGTGAGACATCAAAAGAAAGGTCTCTTTAAGCTCTATTCACAACTGAAAAGTAAAAGTTTCTTGGAGGTCTGGTTCCTGATATATTTCCAACTAAAGGTTTTTTTCTCTTTTCTTTTTCTTTACATTCCGAAGTCAATATCTTTAGATCAAAAGCTAGAAACAAGTTGAGGTTTACAGATATGAGTTCAAAGTGAACAGTTCTATGCATTCCGGTAAAAAAATTACACCTTGCATTTTTCAAAATTTTTGTTCTCCAAATCCATCGAGTGAGACATCAAAAGAAAGGTCTCTTTAAGCTCTATTCATAACTGAAAAGTTAAAGTTTCTTGGAGGTCTGGTTCCTGATATATTTCCAACTAAAAGTTTTTTTCCCTTTCTTTTCCTTACATTCCGAAGTCGATATCTTTTGACCAAAAGTTCGAAACAAGTTTTGGTTTACAGATATGAGTTCACAGTGAACAGTTCTGTGCATTCGAGTAAAAAAAATACAAAATAAATTTTTCAAGATTTTTGAGAAAATAATTCCATTTTTTTTTTAATTTTCTCCAAATCCATCGAGTGAGACATCAAAAGAAAGGTCTCTTTAAGTTCTATTCATAACTGAAAAATAAAAGTTTCTTGGAGGTCTGGTTCTTGAGATATTTCCAACTAAAAGTTTTTTTCCCTTTCTTTTCCTTACATTCCGAATGCGTTATCTTTTGACCAAAAGTTCGAAACAAGTTTTGGTTTACAGATATGAGTTCACAGTGAACAGTTCTGTGCATTCCTGTCAAAAATTACAAATTAAATTTTTCAAGATTTTTGGGAAAAAATCAAGGTTAACCCCTTGCCAAAAAAATTTCATATTTTAAAATTCCCTCCAAATCCATCGAGTGAGACATCAAAAGAAAGGTCTCTTTAAGCTCTATTCATAACTGAAAAGTTAAAGTTCCTTGGAGGTCTGGTTCATGAGATATTTCCAACTAAAGGTTTTTTTCTCTTTCTTTTCCTTACATTCCGAATGCGATATCTTTTGACCAAAAGCTCGAAACAAGTTTTGGTTTACAGATATGAGTTCACAGTGAACAGTTCTGTGCATTCCTGTCAAAAATTACAAATTAAATTTTTCAAGATTTTTGGAAAAAAATCAAGGTTAACCCCTTGCCAAAAAAATTTCATATTTTAAAATTCCCTCCAAATCCATCGAGTGAGACATCAAAAGAAAGGTCTCTTTAAGCTCTATTCATAACTGAAAAGTTAAAGTTTCTTGGAGGTCTGGTTCATGATATATTTTTAACTAAAGGTTTTTTTCTCTTTCTTTTCCTTACATTCCGAATGCGATATCTTTTGACCAAAAGCTCGAAACAAGTTTTGGTTTACAGATATGAGTTCACAGTGAACAGTTCTGTGCATTCCTGTCAAAAATTACAAATTAAATTCTTCAAGATTTTTGGAAAAAAATCAAGGTTAACCCCTTGCCAAAAAAATTTCATATTTTAAAATTCCCTCCAAATCCATCGAGTGAGACATCAAAAGAAAGGTCTCTTTAAGCTCTATTCACAACTGAAAAGTAAAAGTTTCTTGGAGGTCTGGTTCCTATAGTCGTTATTCTTATCGTCTTAGTACCAAATAAATTCTTTAAGCCTACATTAAATTTTCCACATTAGTTTTCATCGACTTAAAATGTCTCTATTTTCTATGTAAATCCCTTCTCTACATGCAAACCGTCCATATTATAATTCTTTGTTTTTTCTTTTTCTAAATACCGACAGTTATTTCCTAAATCCGACACAAAAGAAAAAATATTTGTTCTACAAATAAATCCTAATTAACTCCTGCATAACAAAAAAACATGCATGCAATAAATGTGGTTTATCAACATACCTTCACGAACACAATCAAATACAAAATATTTCCTCGATAAAGGATACAATAACAACAAAAAAAAGTCCGTATATCGTTCAAGAAAACAATTCGTAAAACGAGCGTGCAAAACTTGCCATTAACAAAATCCACCATCGCACAAATCAAATTAAAAACAAAGAAAAAAAATGTAACGGCCAAAAACCTACAATATAACTTAAAACTCAAAAACTTCTCAAACTTATTCACTCTTCGTCTGCATTGTTGTGTCTCTATACCTTACACACGGTTTCTCTGTGCAGCGACAACATAACAATATGACAAGTCACCACGTTACCAAGGTGCATGTCCTCGTAAAAGAAAAGAAACAAAAAAAAAAAAAAAAAACGAAGTAAGAAACAAAAAAACTTCCATAACTCCCCTGAAATTCTCCCTTCTTTACTTTGATAATCACACTCGATATACACAAACGCGCGGATTACAAGTGGAATAACCACAAAGTAAAACATACCAGCAGCGCTAGAGAGTAGATATCAGGGAGCACAAAAACAAAAGGCTCACATAAATAAAGAAAAACAAACCACAAAAGTCTTTTTTACGTATGTCTCGCAGCCACAACAAACAGAAAAGAATCAAACTTAAAGAAAAATAATAACAAAAAAACAAAAAAATATCAAAGAAAAACATAACACAAAGAATGAAAAACGTTGGATTCAGGAAGGATAAGAAGACTATGAAAACGTATCTAAATCCAGTGCAAATAGAAATTCTTCTTCAAGTCTCTTCTTCGTCGTCGATGTGTTAGAAGTTCAAAGTCTCAAAACAAAACTGGTTTTTCTTCGGTATCGAAGAAAATGATGACAAACAGAAAAAAAAAAACAATTTTCACTAAATCTGCTTAAGTAATTCTTGTTGCAATTTTCAAACTATTGCGAAATTTCACCAGTTTTTCTATAAGAGTCTTATATGAATCCAATAGGAGTTATATAGAACTAAAATTACCAATTTCAGTTTTTTATCAATTGTTTTAGTTTTTCTAACATTTTTCGACTTCAAAAAATTTGCCTTCAGTTATTTTCACACAGAACTTAAGGTTAAGTTAGGTTAGGTAGAAATGAACTTTAACAAAGAGACCTTTTCCAAGTTTTTTTAATAGTTATTGAAGTCCGAAACACAGAAACTTTGCACCTTTCCGAACTTCTTTCATGATTTTTAATTTTTTTTTTAAGTCCATCACCTCTTTTAACCTTTCTTAAAAAAGAGCCTAGTTTTTCCAAAGTTATAAGGCACTCCAATTCTTCAAATACTTCTTTTGATTGATCAACAAACAAAGTCTTGAAAGTGTTTCTTTTTTCAAACTTCATATCTTTGGCCATTTTTTCCTTAGTTTAATAAGAAAAATCCTATACAGATCCTGTGTTTTTCTTTAACCCTTAAGACCTCTTCAACTTTCAAATATTTTTTCCGTAAACGTTGTAGTATTCCTCCTAACTGCTTTAAGTAAATTCCTTCTGCATTTATCTCGGTAAAGAAAAAAAATTTATATTTTGGAAAATTTTAATTGAAATGCTATTTTTTCACCATTTTGTACACTAAAACATTTGCCTCCATATATTTTTACAAAGAACCTACCTTAGAACATTCATTTAAAATGCTTCCAATAGTTAATAAGATCAGAAACATTAAAATTTAGTACTGTTTCGAACTGTTTCAAAAATTTTGAAAAACATAATTTTTCATAAAAATCACTTTTTTTCAATCTTGAAAAATTTCTTGCAGAAATTCCTCCACAATTCTTTTGCATCTCGTTTTCTTCATAACCATGGTTCACATGCTCTATAGCCACAGCCTCCATATCTAATTTATTTATCTTTGCATTGAAAAAAATTGATATTTTATAAATTTTTGTTTAAATGCCATTTTTTCACCTTTTCGGTCTCTAATATAGTTGCCTCCATATATTTTTACAGAGAACCTATCTTTGAATACTCATTTCAATAGTTGATCATGTCAAAAACCTTGAAATATTGTACTGTTTCCAACTTCTTCCAAAATTTTCTAAAACAATTTTTTGTTTTTTAAACTAATATTTTCAATCAATTTTCTTGCAGAAATTCAAATCAATCTTTTTGCATCTCATTACTTTTATAACCATGGTTACGCTCTTTAGCCAAAGCCTCGATATCTTATTTATTAATCTTTGTATAGAAAAAAATTGATATTCTGTAAATTTTTGTTTAAATGCCATTTTTTCACCTTTTCGGTCTCTAAAATAGTTGCCTCCATATATTTTTACAGAGAACCCATCTTTCAATACTCATTTCAATAGTTGATCAAGTCAAAAACCTTGAAATATTGTGCTAATTCCAACTTCTTCCAAAATTTTCCAAAACAAATTTTTGTCTTAAAAATCACTAATTTCAATCATTTCTCTTGCAGAAATTCACCACAATCTTTTTGCATCTCATGACCATGGTTCACACACTCTATAGTCACAGTCTCCATATCTAATTCCAATTTCATCCGATCTTCAACATAAAAGAACGGCCTATAACTTCGACCCATGGATTTAGCAAAAAAGTAAAGGTTTTTTTTTTCTTCTCTTTATGAGAACGTGGTCAGATCTACAGGTTATATAGGAGTATAGTAATTCAATGAATATTCGCACATCCTGGGCGCAGCTTAAACGAGCAGAAAAATTACCGGGAACAAATCTGACAGAATGCGACACTTGCAAACGAATCGCAACAACATTTATATATGTATGAGAGATGGACTGTGGAACGGGATTTGGGAGTAAGAAGAGTATTGCGGTTTGCTGTATATAAAACGATATGTTACATACACCAGGATCTACTGGATCTACTATACCTCTACCTACCACTTAGGTAATGATCCTTGAAGCGATCTTAAATGGTTTATTACTTTATTTGTTTGTGTAGGTTTGTTGATATACCAAAGCAGTGAAATCCATGGGTTAGATTGGTAGGTACAGTGAAACAGTGGGGTAAAAAATCATGCTATCAGCAACAAATACTGATTTCTGCTGTTTTCAGAATATTAAAGGCCTTGGTCAGGAAGGTGCTCGAAATGAAAGAATAAAAGTATTCTGAATATTGTTTGTGTTTGTGAGGTAAACGGGAAAAAAATTTCTTCTTAAACATCAGAATTGCCCAAAAAGTAACAAAAAGCTAGCGGTTTTCGTCATATTCAAACATAAAATTCGCAGTTTCGAGGAAGAAATTAAAAAACAACGTTTTTTACCCAAAACTGATAAAATTTCGAAATATGGAAATATTAAAGACTTTTCTAATCTTAAAAAGGACTTTGTTTAAAAAAAAAAGGAATTCTCATAAAGTTTGATGATAACTTTCAGCTTTTTTAATCTTAAATGGAAAAGAACCTTAATGCTACGAATATAGTCCTTAAAACCTCTTCAACTCCAAGATAAAAACATTATCAGTGCAATGCTATTCCTTCTTGTTATTTCAAATAAGTTCGTATTATATTATTTTTTCGAAATAAAATTTAAAAAAAATTTTGCTTTTTTTTAGGGTCACTTTTGTTCACATTTTTGGACCCTAAAAAAATTGCCTCCTGTTATTTTTGGAAAGAACGACTTAAAAGATATTCTTTTGAAGTGTTTCCAATAGTTGATTATGCCAAAGACATTAAAATGTTTTACTTCTTCGAGCTTCTTCTCAAATGTTTAAACACAAATTTTTTTTTAATCACATCTTACTTGATCTCCACGAATAATTCTGTCAGAAAAAATTTATTTAACGCTTTTTTAGCCTCAGATGAGTTAGTTCCTAAAGACTTCTTAAGACCTCTTAAATCTCTAGCAGCGTAATACGGTTGCTTCTGGTTATTTCAATGAAGTTCGAATAATAATTTTGGTTGAAAAATAGGTATTTAAAATAATTTTGCTTTTCACATTTTCTGACCCTTAAACAGTTTCCTCAGGTTATTATGACTTAAAAGAGACTCTTTCCAAGTGTTTCCAATAGTTAATAAGGCCATTGACATTAAATTTTTTTACTTTTTCGAACTTGTTATAAAATGTTTAAAAAAATTATTATTTTTTTAAATAATTCTTCCTTGATCTCCACGAGTAGTTTCGTAAAAAAAAACTTATTTAACTGTGTTACAGCCTCAGATGAATTACTCCTTTAAGACCTCGTAAAACCTTGTCAGCTACAAGTTAAATCCTCTAGCAGATAATATTAATATTTTTTACTTCTTCGAACTTCTTCAAAAATGTTTTTTTTACTTGCGATATAGGTACTATAGGGCAAGTTTAGGATTCGTAAAAAAAATCGAACTCGAGATAAAAATTTTACATGACATTACGATGATAGAGAATGCCAAAAAAGTGGGTCCGGCAATTCTGTCTGTCTGTCTGTCTGTCTCTGTGTCTGTCTCTGTGTCTGTCTCTATCTGGAGCTGCAGCCTAAACGAGTGAAGTGATTTTCTTCAAACTTGGTAGTAAGCAGTTTTTGGTGATTCCCTAGAGGGGAAATTGAAATTTTTTTTTATGAGCAAAACTAACGGTACCTGCCATATAACGGAAATAGAAAAGTTAATTTTTTTCAAAAACATCTCTAACGATTTTGATTAAAATTTTTGTGTGTAGTACTACACATAAGAGCCAACTTTTTAAATAAAAAAAATATTTGTTGTACCGTTATTAACGGTACCTGTCATAGAACGGTTTTTTTCGTTTCTGAATATCTCGTACAACATTAACCCGATTTAAATGAAAATTTTTATACAAAAGTGTGTAAGTAAAGATAATATTAAAATTTTAGAAAATTTTCAAAAAACGCATTTTTGGTTTTTTAAAAAATATTTCAAATTTTTTTTTTGAAAAATCAATTTTTTGAAAACGGATCAATGAAAAATTTTGGAATTTAGTTTTTATGTGTAAATTAATTATATCTTCAAAATGGCATACCAACTTTTTTTTTTGAAAAATGTTAAAAAATTTGTATACATAAAAAATTATTTTTTTAAAAAAAGGCTCCTACAATTTTCGAAATTTTTTTTCTAAAAATACCTTTTTATACAAGAAATAAAATGGCATATTTATTTTTTTTTAAGATAATTTAAAACGGAGTTTTATTAATTAATAAAACGGATTTAATTTTTTTATACTACTTACCTATGAAATTTCTTCAAAATATCAAATTTTAAATTTCTTGTATAAAAAGCTCTAACATTATAGTTACTTTAAGCATAAGAGCAAGTACGTGCGACCCCAGTCGTGCAATTTATTTTTTTTAATATGTATTTTATAATCCAATCTTTCATGACCTCTACGTCAAAAAATTCATTTTAATCTTTTTTAGCTTCATTTAAATCTGCTTAAGTTAGTCCCTTAACGTAAAAGTGAGTTACTAAGATGTTTCAATATCACTGATTCCCACTGTAATCCTAAATTCTAACATTTGCTTAACTCTTCTTTTGACTTAAACTTTTGCATTTACTTAGTTTATTTTTTCCACATTTCACCACTTGGATCACTGTCTTTATAATATTTATCCAATCCCACTTCAAATACAAACATAACAACACCAACACGGATCCAAAGACTACACTCCAAAAAGACTATGATGTTGATGACGACGATGGTGCGATGACGATCATCATTGCGCTATTATCATAGCTTCCTCCAGTCCTGCTCCAACTCCAACAAATTCAGGGCCCAAGTAAAAGATCCCTTCCGCCCTCACAAGAGTACGAACGAAACTATGTATCAATCCTCGCCGTAAAAATATTTAATTCCTCCAACTCTTGAAGCCATATCAAGGCCGGTTTTGCTCCAATCCTTCGAGCGCGCGCGCGTACGACTGCAAAAATTCCTCGAGTTGTATTGACCTTACCATTCCTCCGCATCCAGTTCCCGAACCCAAACGGAGTGTGCGCTGAAACAAAAATGTCCAGGTGGAGTAGCATGCTGCGCGCATACACAGAAGCGCATAGCTCTTGCCATACTGTACCCAAAAAAAACACACAATCACGCGGGGCTAACAAGTGCGGACCAAGTGCATTCCTTGAAATAGTGTGTTTTTCTTTTCTTTTTTGTTTTTGTCAATTTATCTTTGTGTGTCTCATTCGTTGTATTATGTTTTTAGTTTTTTTGAGAAACTCCAGCCACACCAACCAGTATCCCAACTTGTTTCGTCTCCAATATAAGCTTCCCATGAAACTGATCAGTGAATTCCGCGCGCTTCTGATCTCCCAAATGGTACCTACTATATGCATGTGAGCTTGCAAATTATGTCGTGCCTCAGAATTAAAAACTCGCGATCCGGCTAGTGCGGCATGGTGTGGCCGTGGCCCATGTGGGATTCTATTGGGTGGAAAATTTTGCTCGTGCTACTTTCCAGCTGGAGAGCCTGGTCATAACAAAAAAAAAAAAAAAAAGCAGCAACAACAAAAAAGCAAAAAAAAATCGATCGATCAAGAAGGGAAACTAGCGCTTAGAGAGTGGTATGGTGTGCGAGCGCGCGATTTCCGTCTTAGGCGTTGGAATTGGAAGTGATTTTCGCCAGTTTCTCCAGCTGGATCCCAGGGCGGATTATTAAGAGTTCATGTGCCGAGGTGAGGTTATTTCTTTGGTGTTCTTCGAGACCAGGAATACTATGTCTTCTATTGTTTGGTGCTCTGCGATGAAAACCATGTTAGAGCAACGGATCGTGCACAGTGCACCAAGGAGTAATGGAGGGAATTTTTGTTGCTATTCGTCGTGGATCGCCATCGTCGCGTTGTCGTCTCAGCCGTGGACTGTCCACGCTAGAATGTGTTCTTTTGTGGGATGAGTGACTTGAGCTGTTGTTGTAAGATTTCTTTTGGAGTTTTTTTTTTTTTTTTTTGTTTACTTTTTTCTTTTTTAATTTGATGAAACTTCCGCGTTCAGGTGTTGAATGGTGCTGAACTGATTTCCAATTGAATTGATGATGCTTGGGTAGAAGATGAAGAGGAGAGTATATATGAGCGCATAAAATGTGGGCCAAAAGTTGAAATGTGAGAGAATAAAATTTAACTTCTCTTGTGTGTTTAGAGGAGTGACGGTCTAATGTTCTATTTTTTTAGCTTTAGCTTTCACCGTTGTTGGGGACAACTTTGTTTTTTTGAGAGATACAAAATAGGTAAAACGGAACGAAAATTATGGGGATATGGTTTGATAAGTTTGGGCTGTAGGCTTGTTTTGACCTCAGTGGGGATTAAAATTTTAAGCCTATGCAAAATTAAATAGGTGTTAGGTTAGGAAGATATGCAAATTGAAAGAAAAGAGATGTTTTTAACCAAATTTAAGAAAGCTGTAAAAAAATGAAGACTCACACGGCCTTAGAGGAATGAGAATATTATCTTATATTAAGTATAGACAGTGGAATTTACTTTGAGGATAAACGCTATTAAGATTTTTTTTTAAGTAGCAGATTTATTTCACTCAAAGTTTTTTTTTTTGAACGAAGGATAAATGATGACTTCATGACGGTATGAACATATTCTTACATACAATTTTTTTTTTTTGTTAAAGTTTTTTGCAGAAGGCTTTAATTAGAAGGTGGTATAATTTATGGTATATTTTTTGACCTCAATTAGTGTTTTCATCTCTGTTTATTAAATGTTATTCGCCAACTAGAGTTTGTAAATATAAATTCTTTTTGGCATAGTATTATTCATTTTGTGTTTCTACACTCAAACGAAAAAAAAATATACCTATGCAATTTCAGTGATGCTATTTAATACTAGATTAACTGATTGGAAACATTAAAATTACTTGCTGTTTCGGGGCTCTTTTGAGGTGGTACTTATGAGTATTTAAGTAAAATTTTTAATGGAACGTATATTTAAGGGAATCAATGCAAATTCCATTATTTGTATATACCTTCTTATGACTCATGATATGAGTATTGTACAACTTCCACAGAAAATCAGCTAATTTAGACAGACAAAAATTATGAGAAAGAACTTAAAACAAATTCGAAATCGCCAATTAGAAGGTACTTTATATATATGCCAAGATACTGAAAGGTCTCACACACAATTAAATAGAAACTTTTTTATGCTTTATGCCGCATTTACTATGGCATATTGTCATAGAGGTTCAAATTTCATACGTAATTTCATACGTAAATTTCATAAATACGTAATAAAAGTTGAAAATGTAAACACCCAAAAGGATACTATTTATTGATTGTGTAGTCATGTATTGAGCATAAAATCGATAAAAATATTTTTTTTTAACCTTTAATTGAACAGAATATGAATAGCTTTTTGAACTATTAATCTTCTAAAAAAGTTTTAAATTGCTTTGGTCTGTATTATAACACTTTTTATAGTCGTTCTTACTATAAAAATCAATGCTCAAAATTAAAAAAGTCAATTTTTCTTGAGAAACTGATTTTTTAAGCTTGAAAAACAAATTTGTGCCTCTTTGAAAAAGTACCGTCATTTTGTTGTTTTGTTGCTAACAAAGATGATTTTTTTTCACTACACAATGTCAAATTCGACCACTGTTACTGAGAGTGGGAGCCAGACAATAATTATAGAGGAAATTTAAGTTTCAAATTTGGGAATGAAATAAAAAATTCCGCTATTTTTTTTTTTTTTTTCAAAAACGATTTTTATTAAAAGCAAATGAGGAATTACTTAAAAAAAATATTTTTAACCATTTATTAGGGTACCTGCAATAGAACCAATTTCTAATTTCTTGTTGGGTTAACCGATTTCACCGAAAATTGTTGTAAGAAAACAATATAAAAAACTTTATTAAAAATTAAGAAACATTTTACATAGGTACCTAGTAAAAATTAATTTTTTAATTTTTTTTTTTTTGAAAAATTAATTTTTTTTATACGGATCAATGATTTTCTTTAAGTTTTGATTTAGTATGGGTACTAATAATAATTTCATCAGAAGGGGATACCCCTTCTTGGAAAGAAAAAATTAAAAAAATCCGTACTGTATAGTAAAAAAATCTAAAAATTTTTTTGTTACTCATGAAATCAAATGGCCATGGCGTAATAATTTTCGAAATTAAAACAAATTACAAAGTAATTTTTGTTTGCTTAGAAATAATTTTAATTTTTGAACATAACTAATAAAATTAATGTTAAAATTGAATTAAAATTTTTGATCTATGAATCCAATAAAAAATCTTTAGATTCTAAACAACTTTTATATTACGAGCAAAAACATGCGATCCAGTTGTGTATTTCATATACTACATTAGGGCTCACCAATCACCATGTTGCATTTTTGGAGAAATTGATTTGTTTTTGGGATCAAATTTAACGGTACTTCGCATTTGACTAAAATTGAAGAGGTCATTTTACTCAAAAACAGCTTTTGATTAAAAAAAAATAATCATTGTTCTGGGGTTAAAAATAAAGTCATTTATCAATTTTTTGAAAACGGGTTCGTAAATTTTTTTGATATTTTGTTTTTATGTGTCGAATAATCATTTCTTTAGAAAAACATACCAATTGTAGTATGTATTTAAATTATTTTTGAGAATTTTTATAAGTTAAAAATAATTTAAAACCATCTATTAGAAAAATAGTATTTGGTAGTTAGTAAAGTTCGCTGCTCAGCTCTTTTGTTTAACAAGGCAAATTTCGCTTACTTATTTATTTTTCTTTTTAACACACCAATGCTTTTTTTTTTTCTAACAACCTTTCTCTGTGAGAATGTAAATGACATGATGCTCTAGTTTTTTTTTTTTTTTATTTTAATTTTTTTAGTTGTGCTTGGACCGAGAAATGGCTATTTCATTGTGATTATTATTTTTCAAATATATATTTTTTTTTTGTTGCTCGTTTAAGTGTTTATTTAAGAACAAAATTCAATCTAAGTTTACGTCTTTTGAAGTTTATATCGGTCCTGAATATAACTAATGGATTTGTCAGCGTTCAAAGCGCAATTTATTTACTAAAAGTCACGAAAATTGTGGAAAGCTAATAAATTCTTATTGGTTAACTTGCATATTTTGTCATAACAAAACATTCTTTGTCCTGCCTAATAACGATGGCAGTTAACAAAATAAAGAACAACCAATTGAGCGCCTGAAGACATCACACAATACAATTCCGGTCTATATACTTGGAACATCAGTTTAGTTTTGCTGGCTGATTTTAAACACATACTGACATACAGCCCCGAAGATATCAGCTATAAAGTTGCCTGGAAAAAAGGTTTCTCGTTTTAAATATTTTCCTCCTACAAATATAAAGATATACCCATAACATGGTATAACCGTTTACACATCATGGCTTATACACAGTCATAACATAAACTGGTATATCCTTGTAAGGATTTTGTAATTAAACATTTTGCACTGGGTGGCATGAACTACATTTGAATGTGTGTGCAAGGATCAAGGATGTAATGAATTGTAAAGTAGGTGGCATTTTATTTGATGAGTTTTTGTGTTGTGTTGTGGAGAGTTGGAAGTCGAGGAGGAAGTAGGTAAGTGATATGGCTGGATGTTGTGCTCTATGATGAAATGAATGTCCTAGTGAAGAAAATAAATCAATTTGTATGTCACTCCTATATTTCTTCCCCTCAGCTTTCTGACACTTTTGAATGTTCTGTTGTTAAATTTTTCATATAAATAGCCATACACACAATACACATAAAATCTTTTGCATAAATATCAATCAATTTCTCTTGTTCTCTCTCTCTTTCTCTGTCTTTTCGTTCACCTGGTGCAACGGTAATTAACCGCCACCTTAGCAATTTCCAATGTACACACCTTGTCACCTATGGGCTTCAATTGATTCCTTCATTATGCTTCCTGATCCTGATCCTTGATGGCCGATGCATACACAATATACACAAACAGCACACAGCACTAAGTAGAGAGATGCCTTGTTTGCGTATGTCAAACATTTAATGTCACAACATAATCAACATTATCTCACGAGCTCCTCCACGAGAGAGTGAATGTTGCGATGTCCTTCCTACATCGCTTTCTCTCACACCCCTGCCCCCCCCCTTCCCTCTTCCTACAGTATGATTTAAATAATTTTCTCCAGGCGTAAATCCCGTGTTCAGCCTGACTGCCTTCATCAAATATTGATTCCGTGGCCGTGTGGAGCAATTGTGAGAGTATAATGGTAAATTGTATGTTCACCCCACAATGTCCTTGGAGAGATTATACACATAAACATATCCTACATATGCCAATGTATATATAAATGTCTACATGATTATGTCGTCCTGCAAAGTTTATTATTATCCCGAATGTGTAATATGCCTGTTAATTATATACATCCGAGTAAGTATGTCCTGTGTATAGATGCAATATGTGTCTTTGCTCTTGTTGAACACATGGCATGGGAATCATCATTGTCGTCGTTATGTGATACAAAGAGCAAGAGAGAGGTTTAATGTCCTGGTAAGCTGTAGGTACAACTGATTTTCGGAAAGGTTCTTCTCCGAAATGAAGACAAATCATCTGTACAAGCACACACAAGCATAGAATTATAATATTAATTTATCCAAGTTCCGAGATTCCCATTATAATACGGTAAACATTTTATATATACACATACATTGACTCTCTCTGTGCAACAACATAATTACAAATTGTTTAAAAGTATCAGTTTGGATGAGTGTGTGATGATTTTATTGACTTAGCTAGAAAGGACAATGAATTCCTGAGGATATAGCATACAATTTGTGATTTATATTAAGTTGGCTATTGTTTTGGCCAAAGTGATGTATTTGAACCCTTTTTTATTTTAAGTTTAAGGGTTGCAACATCGTTTAGCTAGACTAATTAAATGCAAATCTTTTCGTTTATTTTAGGCAAAATGTATTTAAAATGAAAAAAAAGGACTTTCTGACTTACAAAAAAAAAAAAATATTTTCCAGACAACAAAAGAATTTTGAACCTTTTTATTGTTTACTTTCAATGTGACACTGTGTGGTACAGGGCGGACCTGGTAAACAAGCATTTTTTCGGCTTTGGTTGTTTCCATCAAGTTCAGTCGATTATAGGATTCCTGGATAGGAAGTTATACACTAATCTGCAACTCTTTCTTCTTCTGCGCAGTAAATCGCCATTTCGAAAAAAGTAAACTTCAACATTTCTTTTACGGTTAAAAAACTCAACTCAAAACATAAATTTAAATGATTAATGTTTTAACACTTAAAATCCAAACCGTAAACGAACTTCTTTCGTAAAAGTAATTTCCAGTCATTTTAATTTTTTCAATGCTACCAAGCACGTTTTTTTCTCTGAAGATATCTCCAGCTTTCTTTAAAATCACATCAACCTTATACCATACCATGGTTTGGAGGTATAACCAAATTTCATTAACGTGTATTTATTTGTGAGCTGTTAGAGGGTTGTTTCGAAATCAGTCGTCAGGTAGGTTTTTTTCGTCGCCGGGGCTAGATTGAAAATGGAGATTTTTAAAATTTTTGTTTGGATGGTAAAGCTACGCTCCGATTAAGAATGTCCCAGTGTCCCAGCAATCTAATCACTACATTCAACTATACGCTCCCATAATATCAGCTTTAGTCTACAATGAAATACAGGAAAGCATTTTTTTTTTTTAATCTGAAAGACAGCTATTACAAAAACTTAAAACCACTCCCATTTTGAAAAACGCGAATTGAATTATGCTTCCAAGACTATAGATTTGACCGACAAAATTATTTAACAAAACTTATTTGTATAAACACTTTTTTCTGTGTGGGAATTGTTTAATTTATTTTTTTTTTTTTTTATTTTTTCTCACATTTTTGTTTCAGCCTCTGTGATAGTTGTAAATCATCAAATTTTCCATAGTTCGCTCTACTTTCGATGCAATCAGTCCAGAGCTATGGAACCTAAAAGAGTAGTTCTGTTTAATGTCTTCTAAGAATATTTATATTCTGCATAAGAAACTCTGGTAAATTCATCAGCGAAGGCGAACTCATCAAAGAACAGCATGCGACAACCAGACCAGCGCAGCGGCAAAACTTTTTGGATGACATTTTGGTTTTTAGCGAAAATACTTATTAAAAACTTAATAAAAATAAATAAACTATTTATATTAGAGGAATCTTTTCTTTTATTTAATTAGGAAACTACAACCCCTAAAAAACATTTAAAAGCCTAGCACGTTTTGGGTCAAAATTGAAAAAAAAAATGGTCGAAATTTGTCATTTTTGAGTTTAGAGCACAGAACTGATTAAAAAAACTCAATTTGTCTGTGTAATCAGCGATTTTCTACTTCTTCTAGTTCCCACGTTATGAAAAAATGCCGCTGTCAATTTTCACTAATATCCCTGCCATTTTGTATACATTAATGGCATTTCTTTAGTTATGCCGTTATCATAGATAGGATTGGTTTTGTTTTTTTTTTCGAAAAAAAACGGCACAACTAAGAAAATGTCACATAAGAAAAGAGAAACCCGGTAAGATTTTTTCATCATTTTGGCTTTTTTGTCGTATTATACTGTTCGTAAGTCCGGTTCTGTGACTGAGTTAAAAAGATGAATTTAAATAAGTTTTTGTTTGTGTTTTTCGTATATGCTTGAAAAATCGCATTTTTTGTATCTTTTTCGTTATTAAATAAATAAAGTTGACTTAAAAAATATAATATTTTTATATTTTTAGTTTTGTCTTCTAATAACGTGCAAAACGGCACTTTTTCCATAAAGTCCGAAAAAAACAATTTCGAAAATAGTTTTATTTTTTTTCGAAAAACGCCATGACTCCAAACTACTTTTTTAAAATATGGCATTTTCTATAAAACTTAGTATACCATCGCATAGGGAAAAAAATGCAACTTTTCAGTGTAGGTATATAACTTTTGAATTTTGTATTTTATTGACAACGAAAATCATTTTTAATGAACTTAAAAAACTTTAAATATTCTGAAAGTTAGCAAATTCCGACTTATGCCACTTTGCCTTGAAAGCGATGATATGTGGAATAGTCATTTTTAAAGGGAATGAAAAAATGGTATAAGAGTTATGCTCCCTCATTTAGATTGAATCGGCATTTTTCTAAAATATCGTGGCACTGTATGATTTAAGTAATAAATTACATTGTTTTTATGAATAATTTTAGAAAATTAGATTTCAAACTTAAAAATTAAAAAAAAAAAAAAAAATAAAATGAAATTGTTTTTTTTTTTTTGTATAATAAGCGCGCACTAAAGGTATTAATGTACCCTTAATATGGTGGACACAGTACAAGCATTACGAAAATAGGGAGGGGTTTGAAAGGAGATACCGATGAACATTAGTTTTGAAGTTCTGAGTTTTGAAATCAATTGTTTTTTTCCAAAATTTAGTGTGTTTTGGTTTTTAATTTTAATATTAAATTTTAGTTAAGAATTTAGGTCAAGAAAATAAGTGGGAATATCTCTTCAGTTTTCAGAAAATCAAAAATAACATAATAAAACAATGAACATCTCCAGTTCTCAGCCTCGCGTTCCAGCACTTGAATAGGGTTGGGGAATATTTGTTGGTATTTAAGAAATGGTACCCGAAAGTTTTTAGGACACCACAACTTATGCAGCCAACAATTTCTGCTATATAGGGTTTATTATAAATACGTTTTTGAACCAAAATTGAAATTAATGAAGTATTTTCGAATTCAGCTTCTAAAACGCTTATAGTGTATATAATGAAGAGTGCCCATTAATTTTTTTTTCTAAGACCCAATAGCTGTTGTATCCTCCTTTTTCACTTGAAAGTAATTATCTCCTCCTTGGATCAATCTATTTTTTTAGATCATTAAAAATATGTTTCAATTTTTGTGTTTACAAAATAAATGATGTAGTATCCATTTAATGGTCCAATATTTTTCAAAATTAATCTAATATAATTTTAAATCTAATAAATGCATAAAATGTTTGTTTTGGACTTTGTTCGCGCAGATTTTGTATTACCCCTCGGTTAGCCATGCTAAAAAAACATTCCACTCCACTTTAACCGATCAAATTAAACTACAGGTTGGTTGGTAAATTTTCCTTTTTTTTTTCCTTTTTTTAATACAAAAAACACACGAATATCTATGAAGTACCTATGCATATACAAAGCCACTGGAAAAAAAACAACACAACAAAAAAAATATATTTTTGCAATTGATTAAATTTAATTACAAATCGATTTTCTCGCATAACGCATTGACCACACTGATTGAGCATATTATATCCTTCGCGTATGGTGCTCCTTTTTGGGGTATGTTGCGCTAGCCACTGTACTCGCATGTACACACCACCATATACGAATTTACATATAGAAGCACTCTCGTATAACAATAATAATAATTAATAACAACACGCCAACCACTGCCAACAACAAAACGTTGTCAGTGGTTAAATCCCTCCATCCAAAGCGCGCACTCAAGCGCTGACTTTTTTATTCACAAAAAAAAAATCGAAAAAATAAAATAATAATAAAAATAATAATAAAATGTTGTACTTATATAATATATAGAAATGGTGTATGTGGCAGCCATATCGCAAGCATTAAATAATTTTTGCATTTTCAATGCTTTCCATGGGAAAGTGCTTGCGAAACGTGTGGCGCCCAATGCGAAGCCCCCAACCATCCCTTAACTGAATAGCATCCCTTATTCTGTGAAAATCATTATCACCGGATGAAGTGTTACACATGCCTCCAATAAAAATATCATTTAATAAACAAGTTCATTGCACTTTGCAACGAACTACATATTAATGTTACAAATATCAATTATTCCTAGAATTTTGCATTTTATTTTCCATTCACACAATTTATAATAATTATTCTAAGAAATATTTTATTTCAACATGTGAATGCAATCTTGCACATTGTTAATGCAAGCTTGCATATCACACGTTGAAAACCGAAGTATAACGAACAATAAAATTAAATACAAATGTTAGTCTTAAGATAGATTCCGAATTGAACAAATAAAAATTTTTTTTTTTTAAATTTCAATTTTGATAAAATTATTACTGGCGCAGTCGGTAGGATTGTGGTATATTGTTTTTTTTTAAGAAAAAAGAAACAATAGTTCGTTTTTACGTTTGAACCGCAAAACCTACAAAACAATTAGTGTGAAATGAAATGATAAAGATACATTTCTAAGAAACAAAAATACCTGTCAATAAATTGTTCCGTGAAAACATATTAAAATCTAAAGTCAAAAGAAAAAAAAAAAAAAAAAAGACATAAAACTGTCTACATTTACCCACATTGAACCTATATCATAAAAAAAAAAAAAAAAAATTGAAGTTTTTAAATTAAATATAAAAAAATAAAAAGAATCATAAACTAAGACTTTTGAAAAACAATCAAAGGAAAGAAGAAAAATAAAAGTGGATTCAGTGAATTAACCCACCAACAATCATCTCAACAAAATCAGCTCATCTCTAAATCAACAATTATCTCAACAAAATCAGCTCATCTCTAAATCAACAATCATCTCAACAAAATCAGCTCATCTCTAAATCAACAATCATCAAAACAAAATCACCTCACCTCTTAAGCAACAATCAACTAAATTTTCAACAACAAGGTTTAACTTTGATTATTATTATTTTTATTATTTTTATCATTATTATTACTATTTCTATTATTATTAATCCATTTGATTTTTTTTTATATATAATTATGACCTATATTAAATATTCTTTTACTATTCAAATAACATGTCTAATACAGGAAATTTAGATGAAAATATTTTAGAAGAAAATAACGAGATAGCAAAACACATAGAGGATTTAAGAGAAAGAAGTAGTCAAATTTCCGATATATTAGGAAATTTTTTCTCAGAAAGAACAGATAATAATAAAGAAAAAATGCTAACATTAAATATAGATCCATTAAAATACATCTCAAAACTCCCTGATTTCAACGGAGATTATAGAGAACTACAAAATTTTATAGATTTGGTAGACAAGATCCACCCTGTTTTGGTCAAATATGACCAACTCTCTCAAAGTATCTTTTCTGATTACTTAAAATCAAAAGTAAAAGGTAAAGCGAGGGAAGTACTAGAGATAAACTCTCATATAACTTCATGGCCTGACATAAAGGCAACACTTATTAGCAACTTCGGTGACAGACTTACACTCGAGGAGCTATTTGACGAACTTAGGTCCGTCCAATTTAAAACAAACAGCGTAGACTTCTTTAATGAAATAAAAACTACTTTGAGACGATTAAATATAAAAACAAAACTTATTTTTGAAAAAGAAGATCATACAATAATCGAAACAAACATAGAAAATAATAAACATTCCGCTCTAGTTATTTTTAGAAATAAAATTCCCGAACCAATGCGTTCACTGATATGTTGCAGGAATCCGCAAAGCTTAGAAAGTGCAATCACTATTCTACATGAGTGTGGATACGCACATTATAATCCTTATAATAAATCCCTTACTCCTAAACTTAATACACAACAACATAAAGACACTGACACTGCTATACAAAAGAAAAGACCAATGAACCCAAACACATCTTGGCAACCTAGATCATTTAACCACCAATATATGAACCCATCATTTGAGTCTTATAGACCAAACAATTTTAATACATCGTGGCAACCTAGAACAACAAATAATAATTATATAAAGCCCCCATTCGATCACTATCGATCAAATAATACTAGTTATAATGCAAATAGGCAACCTAATAATAATAACTACATAAAACCACCGTTTGAGCATAATCGACCCCATCCAAATAACTATAATAATACCCAGCACTACAACAGTAACAATCAGAATCAAAACCCTTTCAGGAATTTTAACAATTCTAATAATCGTAACACTCAAGAACCTATGGAAATAGGACTTGCTCAAAGAAGGCAAGATACTAATCAAAAAAATCAAAACTATAATATAGAACCCTCAAATTTTCACTTACTAGCCTCGGATACAACCTACCCTATATAATAGTGTCATCTAAAACTAGACCATTAAAGTTTATAATCGATACTGGAGCCACCCACTCAATTATAAACCCAGAAATATGCCACCCTAAATGGCATATTGATTTAGAAGAACCACTTAATCTTAAGACACTCAGTCACAATATTAAAATAAATAAAAAGGCACAGATTCCTCTATTTAGCGAATTAGGTGACAGCAACATAAGAACAGAATTCTTAATTTGTCAATTCCATACCGAATTTGACGGATTAATAGGAAATAACATATTGACACCTTTAGAAGTAAATATAGACTATAAAAATAAATTGATAAAAACAAAAGACAAAATCATAGAATTGCATTTTAATAATAAAGTCCCTACATCAGTTAAACTTACCGAAATAGATGTACCTGTTAAACAAGAAAAAGGACTGGGATATATAAATGAAACCATATTAGGAGATAACTTAATAATAAAAGAAGGAATTTATAATATAGACAATTATGTCATGATTGCAAATGCAGAGGTAATTGGAAGTAACACAGATTTGATCCCTTTTGAAGATAAAATGGACATTGAAAGTGTGGATTCCAAAAATTTCAAAATTATAGACGAAGATTCAGAAAATTTATCTTTCTTAAAACAAATAAGAATAAGTCATTTAAATAGTGAAGAGAAAAGAGAGATATTAAAATTAACCAAACAATATAATGATATTTTCTATGAAGAAAATACTAAACTATCGTTTACAAATGCTATTAAACATAGAATAAGAACGACAGATAACATTCCTATCCAGAGTAGAACATATCGCTACCCCTATATACATAAGGAAGAAGTTAATAGGCAAATCCAAGAAATGTTGGATAGCAAAATAATTAGGCACAGTAATTCTCCATATTCAGCCCCCATTTGGATCGTCCCTAAGAAGGTTGACGCCAGCGGAAAATCAAAGTGGAGAATGGTGATCGATTACAGAAAACTTAATCAAGTAACTGTAGATGACAAATATCCGATCCCGAATATTGACGAAATTTTAGAAAAACTTGGCAGAAGTCAATACTTCACCACACTCGATCTTGCAAAAGGATTTCATCAGATTGAAATTCACGAAGATGATATTCATAAAACTGCTTTTAGCGTCGAAAATGGCCACTATGAGTTTCTCCGTATGCCATTCGGTTTAAAAACAGCCCCAGCCACGTTTCAGAGGCTGATGAATGAAGCGTTAGGTGATTATATAAATAAAATCTGTCTCGTGTATATGGATGATGTAATTGTGTTCTCTACTTCATTACAAGAACACATTGATTCATTAAAGAAAATATTCAAACGCCTAAGAGAAGTAAATTTAAAAGTACAAATGGACAAATCGGAATTTCTTAAGAAAGAAACCGAATTTCTTGGCCATGTTGTTACCCCTGAAGGCATAAAACCCAATCCAAAAAAGATTGAGTGCATAAAGAAATATCCCATACCAAAAACCGCTAAAGAAATTAAACAATTTCTAGGTTTAACCGGTTACTACCGGAAATTTATTAAAGATTATTCTAAGATTGCTAAACCTATGACATTATATTTAAAAAATGATGCTAAGATAAATATTTTAAATCCAGAATACATTAAGGCCTTTGAAACACTTAAAACTCTCATTACTAACGATCCAATTTTAGTTTATCCGGATTTTTCCAAACCCTTTACTTTGACCACTGATGCTAGCAATTTTGCTATAGGCGCTGTCCTATCGCAAGACGACCGTCCCGTTTCATTTGGTAGTCGTACTTTAAACGAACACGAGATAAATTATAGTACGATAGAAAAAGAATTGTTAGCTATCGTATGGGCCACTAAGTATTATAGACCTTACTTATTTGGTAGAAAATTTATAATCGAAACCGACCATAAACCTCTAACATGGCTCTTCTCAATAAAAGAACCCAATTCAAAACTTGTAAGATGGAGATTGAGACTATCCGAATTCGATTTCAAAATAATATATAAAAAGGGAACTCTAAACAGTAATGCTGATGCACTTTCCCGTATACCCGTAAATACAGAAGTAAACCTTATAAGTAATAATGACTGCATTCCTATAACTAAATCAAGTATTAATATTTTTAAAAATCAAGTAATAATAGTAAAATCTCAATCAGGAGCAACTCGAATTAAACATTTAAAAGTATTTGATAAGAATCGATGTACGATACATTTAAAAAACTTGGATGAACAATATGCCATAATGCTGTTAAAAAATCATTTTAAACCTAACGGTTTAAATGCAATTCTCATTGAAGATGATCAATTTTATAATATCTTTGAAAAAGCTTTTCAAGATAACTTCTCAAACAATGATAAATTTAAAATTATTCGGTGTTTTCAACTGTTAGAAGATGTAACAGATGAAAATAAACTAGCAGAAATAATAGAGAAAGAACATTTAAGAAATAATCATAGAGGTATAACAGAAGTATACAAAGAAATAAAATTAAGTTATTTCAACCCAAAACTGCTTAAAAGAATAACACAATATATAAACAACTGCGATGTGTGTAATATTGAAAAATACGTAAGAAACCCTCCTAAGCCGTTATTTAAAATTACGGAAACTCCAGAAAAACCGCATGAAATAATCCATATAGACGTATTCTATACCTTAGAAAAATCACTATTTTTAACTATAATAGACAAATTCACAAAGCACGCTTGTGCAATCAAAATTTCTAGTAGAACGTGGATCGAATTTAAAAGAGCTCTTTCTTACTATTTTAGCCAATTCGGAAAAGTAAGAACAATTATAGTAGATAATGAACTGGGATTTAAAGCAATTCCCATGAAAGAATATCTAGAACATTGTAACGTAGAAATCCATTATACATCCAACAGCAACCACACATCAAACTCTGACGTTGAAAGATTACACAATACTATTAACGAACATATCCGACTTCTAAAACATGATGACAGAACGGAAGACGATACAACCGAAGACAAAATTTTAAAGATTATAACATATTACAATAATTCAATTCATTCTACAACAAATCGAAAACCCATAGACTTTGTTAATGGACAAATACACCAGGACGAATATAAAGACATTCATGACACCATTCTAAAGAAAAAACAAAAAGTCATAGACAAACTAAACGAAAACCGACAAGACGAAACTCTAGAAAGTGGAGAGAACTTTATAAAAGAAATTAGAGGAGGAAAAAACCATACAAAATACAGAAAACTTAATACGCAAAAGATAGATGAAGACCATGTTATTGATTTAAAAAATCAAAATAAGTATTATAGAACTCATATTAAATCAAGAAAAAAATATCAAACATAGACGAACCAACAACAAAAATCAATAGAAACTTACCTAAACACATACAACCAAAAACTAATAGGAACAATACAAACAATCGAAACCGAACTTGAAATAATGCAATACTTATATCAGATAAACAACAACATTTTACTCCTCAGAAACCACATTGACGACATAGAGCAAATTTTATTTTCAAGTAAACTAGGAATCTTAACTAGAAACATTTTGAGTCCAGAAGAACTAGCTTTAGTTCCGGACATAGAAAACTTAGCAGAAATCAAGCTAACCGTTGCAACATATCAAGACCAAATTATTATCATATTACTACTTCCACAAATATCTGATCATAGATTTTCTCAAATAGCTATAGAACCACTTTCGGATAAAGAGAACATGGCGGTTATGTTCAAATTTAAAAACGTTCTGTTAGATGAAGATAATAATATTTTTGAATTTCCTGTAAAAGACAATATAAAAAGAAATCTCGTCGAAATTTCAGATGAATATTGTATTCATCAAATATTTAAACCTAGAAAAACAATTGAAACATGTAATAAAATGAAATCAAACACATCAGAAATTAAAGAAATAACAACAGGTATAATACTGTTAAAAAATATAAAAGAAACACAAATTATTCAAAACTGTAATAAACAAAATATAATATTGAAAGGAAATTATCTAATAAAATTTCAAAATTGTAAGTTGAACATTAAAAATGTAACTTATCAAAACTTTATTAAATCTATTCATGACAAATTTGTTTTGCCAAATTTCTTCATTAAAGTTAGTAAAAATAAAACTATACCTCAAATAAATATTGAAGAATTATATCTCAAACATATTCAAAATAGAGAAATAATACAAGAAATAAAAAAAAATAATGTAACTTTTAACATTACATCATTAGCTTCAAATATTTTCATGATATTGTTTTTTTGTATTGTAATTAGTCTTTTAATAAAACACAAAATGCAAAATAAATCAAAAGTTAAAATTTCGTCGGAGCCTCAATCTGACGGTGGGGGTGTTACACATGCCTCCAATAAAAATATCATTTAATAAACAAGTTCATTGCACTTTGCAACGAACTACATATTAATGTTACAAATATCAATTATTCCTAGAATTTTGCATTTTATTTTCCATTCACACAATTTATAATAATTATTCTAAGAAATATTTTATTTCAACATGTGAATGCAATCTTGCACATTGTTAATGCAAGCTTGCATATCACACGTTGAAAACCGAAGTATAACGAACAATAAAATTAAATACAAATGTTAGTCTTAAGATAGATTCCGAATTGAACAAATAAAAATTTTTTTTTTTTAAATTTCAATTTTGATAAAATTATTACTATGAAGCTCATTCTAGCAGATTGAGGAGAAGGCAGGAGGGACTGGCTGAAGCCAGTGCAACTGTTAATGCAGTTAAATGCAAACATGTGGTCAGTACCAAACAACAGACTGGGAAAATAATAACAGAAAGTTGAGGTGTGGGCGTTGTTGTTGGTTGAGTAATGTTCGAGTGTGTGTGTATTGGTGAAGGATCAGAGAGGACGACGTGATGCGTATTTTATTTAAAATCCTTTTTTTTTTTTTTGTTCATAAAAATGAAACACTTGACTCGAACTATCATGATTGAAAATATGGGCATGGTCTGCTGATTGTGTATAGCCAGAGTGACCTACTTGGATAGTATTTCCATGTGGCTAATGAGCCCGAATTTAATTTTCATGCATCAGAAATATTCGAAGGTAATGGCGAGTTTCAGCCAACCTTGCTCCTTTTACCCCTTTTCAAAATAATAAATTATTTGCACTTTATTCATATGAATTGAAAGTGTGAGTAAGTGTGGTGTTTGAAGTCCTTTGTCCAACACTATACATACGAGATCTACCACCATCAGCACCAAAGGCTGCAAAAAGCTTTTATTTGATTTTAAATAATAATAAATATGTATATAAAAAAAAAAAACTAATTATATTGGAATTTATAATTTAATTAATTTCGATTGCGATTACCACATTTAATTTTTGTTAAACAGAAGGCTGTTTACAGAAATTTGTATAGTCCTGATAAAAATTGAGGTTGAAAGGGTATTTTTTGGATGATCTGTATCACTATTTTAAAGCTTTTATATCAGGAATAAAAACTCGAGTTATATTTACATTGTCTTTTGGTATACTGTACATGTACAGTATATACAGTATGTGAATAGAGTTTTATTATGAAATTTGTGTTATGTTTTAGAAATCGTGTAGTTATAGCCTAATTTACAAATCAACAACTAGCAAGGAGCTTTTCAGGAGAATAGAAACGAAACAGATGGTGTTTATGCGGTTAGCTAAACGTACCTGATTATTTTTGTAAGTATTGTTTAAAACACGAAGCATCAGAAATACCTACGTCTTTAAAATAATTATTCTCATGTGAGGCTCAACAAACTTTGTTCTGTTTTTTTACTAATTTCCACACTCCATTTTAATGCATTTTTTTTACCCCTATCAATGGCTATGTGAAGTTGGCACCCCCAAATGCAAATTTTTTTTTCAAACATATATGGTTCGATTGCCCAAGGTTAGCCCAGGATAGCCCAAAATTTTTTTTCGTTAGCCCACCCTTAGTTTTAAAATTATAACGGAATTATTTTTTTTTTTTCACCTCAAAAATCACAAAAAAAAACTTTTTTTTATTCTGTGTAAAAATTGTTGGTTTTGCACTGTGGTTCGACTGCCCAACGTTAACCCAGGATAGCCCAACTTTTATTTTTGCTATCGTAAGCTTAGTTTAAAAATTATAGAAGAATTAGTTTTTATTCACCACACAAAAAAAAAAGTACGTCACTGGTGTTTGCATTGCGCCTCAAATGTTTTTGATTTGAATTAACATTTTTACTTGATTGAATGTAGTCCATATAACATTCCTGTTAAGAAGCTTAAGTTGACATTTAACATTAAAAGCCACAACAAACAAAGTACCAACTTCTTAAAAATCAAAATTTGTTTTTTTCAGTGTAAAATTTATCCTTTTTTCATTTTTCCTCAATTAACCATTCTAATTCCAACTAATTACATCACTTTTTTTCGTTAGCCCACCCTTAGTTTAAAAGTTATAACAAAAAACTTTTTTCAAAGTACCAACTTCTTAAAAATCAAAATTTGTTTCTTTTTTCAGTGTAAAATTTATCCTTTTTTCATTTTTCCTCAATTAATCATTCTAACTCCAACTAATTACATCACTTTTTTTCGTTAGCCCACCCTTAGTTTAAAAGTTATAACAAAAAACTTTTTTCAAAGTACCAACTTCTTAAAAATCAAAAAAAATTTTTTTCAGTGTAAAAATCCTACATATAATAGCCAAGGTTCTGGAGCCAGTCAAAAACAGTGAAAAATCAGAAAAATTACCCGTTTTTCAAAAATTATTTTCCTTTCAGGGATAATTATTACGTAATTTCTTAACATTTATTAAAAAATTACTATTCTTAAGCTTTAAAATGCCATTTCAAACAAAAAAATATCTTCAATAGACGCAAAACCATAATAAAATGAAAATGACGTTTTCCAAAAGTTCGAATGCGGGTAGCGGGGAAACCACGCAACTTAAAATTAAATCATCATGGATTTGCTTCCCTACAGTCCTAGAGAACATCCCTACAAAGTTTGAGCAAAATCTAAAATGATACAGCAATTCCGATTGAACGCTTGCATACGGAATGACAGTAAACGGTCCGTAAAAATTGTTGTAATCGAGAGCGGTGAAATTTTTTTTTTTTTTAACTTTCTTATTTGACCTTTTAGTAATGCAGCCCTATACTCATTTTACAAATGCATCGACTTTCCCTGGATTCCGAGGTATAAAGCTAATTTGACTCCACTAAAGGAACTTAATTAAAAAAAAAAAAAAATAAACAAAACTAAATTTTAAACTGAAAAATATTTAAAAAATTGTTTTTATTTCGTAAGGCCTGATCTTTCGTTTATTTTCCAGTCTTATTTTTTCAGGTTTCAATTGCTTTTTAAAGAAGAATAAATGTATAGATTAATTAAACAATTTTTTTTTGTTCTTGTTTTTTTTTTTTTTTCAATTTTCAATGCGAATGCACGACTGCTATCGTTCATTTTAAAAATTAGAAACAAATTTTTGTATTCTTTTCTTGGACCCAATGCAACTTTTGCAGGGGGTATATTTTTTTATTTTTCAATTTTATTTGTTCCCCATACAGTGTCGCAGGATTCACAGTCTGCAACAGGGTATAACGATGTTAATTGAAAGATACTTCTACATAATAATAATTTAACGCGGACCCCCAGGGGCGTCACCCCAGTATTGTTTTGTTCCATACGTTTTTGAATTAGGAATGCATTCTATGGTAATTTTGTATGCTCTTTCTGATCCGATTTTCTTCCATATCCATCAAAATCACCATTTTCTAGAATTGTTTTGTGCCATAAAACCAGTTTTTGGCGTTTGAGACAACTTGTCCATATAATTTTTTGCAATTTTTTCGTAAGAATTAATTTGTTAAAACTTGCAGGAGAAACTAAAGAAAATGTTTTTTTATCCATACTAATTAACAAAAAAAAAAAAAAAAAAAAAAAAAAATGAAATGTAACTAAAAAGAATATAGTGAGGCGACTTAGCAACAAAATCGTGCACTTTGTGATAAAAGCATGAAATTAACATCGTTGGTTGTACTCAATATAAGAGTTATTTTGAGATTTTGGGCCACCTTGTATTCCATCCGGAAGGGTAGATACAAGACTTTTTCTGTGTTGCACTCGATTTGTTGCATAACAAAGTATAGGCAATGAAACATTTTTATTAATATGATACATGATTTCGAGGTATTTTCTAACGTCCGATCGAATAAAATCAATACCAAAATCAATCGAAAATAAAAAAAAATTCAAAAAATTCTTTGCTCCGTTTTAAAAAAATTTATTAAAAAAAAAAAACTTTTTAGGTACATCCTTTGTGTCGGAAAATTAGTTGTTTTCTTAAACAAACAAAAATGTTTGTGAAAACCAGCTAGTTTATGAAAAAGTCAAAAATAAAGAAAGCGGTTCTATGGCAGGTACCATTTATTATTATTAATTTAATTTCAAAAGTGGGACCTTGTTTGCCATATTTTTTATTCAAGACCGCTAGAGCCGTTCTTGAGAAAAACAAGATTTTCCATTTTGGTTGACTTAGTTTTGGCTCTAAGAAAAATACAGTACGCTCCAGTAGTTTTGGCTGCTGCTTAAGAGATAGAAATAGACTGACAGAATTTGGATCCAAATGGCTATGTTACGGGGCTCAATAATAATCTACTTTGTTTTATACATTTTCATTTTTACTTGTAGGTAGGTAGGTAGGTAATGAAATCCACAAATAATTTTTTTAAGAGATCGTAGGATTTGGTCCGACTTGTTGTTGTTCACTACCGACATAAATGTATAATACTGATCAGAAATCAATTCATTTAGTCTTAAATTATACTAAAAAAGGTATTTTTGGGAAAAAGAATAAGCACCTTTTTATATTCCTGATTTTTCCAAAACTCATTGACATTTTTAACACTCAATTTTATTGCCTCTCTTGCAATTTCGTTCTTGTTCTTTTTGTCACAACTAAGTTATGCAAATCACCTACTATTAAGGTCCAGTATACAGTTGCTGAACAAAAAGTTCATTTATAGTTTTTCTCATACTTTTTTTTTGGGTTTTTAATTTTTCACAATTCAAAATATTGGTATGTTATGTTATCTTTTAGTAAAATTGATAATTTTCATTTGTGTGGACCGAAACAGCCTAACAACAGTGGAATATTTACATTGAAAAATTGGTCAAATTTAATAAATAATATTTTCATTTTAATTCATATTTGAATTAAGAGATATTTTTATAGAAAAACTCTTGGGTGAATTTTGTTTTTGAAATGTTTATCGTAGATTACACGTTTCTTATTTGTTTTTATATTACTTTAAGCTTTAACTTTATACGATACGTGACCTGCTTGTGTGTGCTGAAAACTTTTTATTTCACGAGATCAGAGTGCTTCATATTTAGGCTTAAATTATTTCATTGGAAAAAAATGTTCCACATACGCCATAGTGACCGGTTGTGATTAGTTTGTTAGAATGTATAAGAAATTGTTTATCTACTGCTGATCAAGTAATGAAACAAATAATGCAATCACATTTACAATAATTATGTAGTTGATTAACATAAATTTGAAGTACTGTAAATACACACTCTAACAGACTTTTTTTTATTGAAATAAAATTCTGACTGTTGCACATTTTTAATTAATATGATGTCTCGTAATCCTCATATGATAATAAAGTGTATCATACAAAATTCCTCCTGAAAACAATGGGTCATACAGAATTTATAATAACGAACCACTCCCTGGAACATGTACACAAAGCTTTAAAACAAAACATCAAAAAAAAAAAAAAAAAATAAACTGCAACGATTTCTTCATTACCAAAAGTTTAATATGCATAATGTATGTATGTATAATGTAATGTATATCTGTTTTTCTCTCTATGTATTTGTTGTATCACAATATAAACAAAGTATAAACTCTGCAATTGGGCTTTAATTTGCACCTCATATTGTCCACAACCCATTTTCGCACCCATTTCAACCACATAAATGCCATATGTGATGCCATATTTCCAACTAAAAAAAAAATAAAAAAAGAGAAGAGAATAAGTTTGTTTGTGTGTGTGTGTGGATGTGGATATTATTTTGCCTGTGACCTGCAAAGCATTGCTGCAAACAAAACTGTAAAATTTTCCCATCAACCTCATCTCCAGTTCTAAACAACAACTCTTCTGCCTGCCAAGCCAACCGTCAACGACGACAAGCACTTTGAACTCACACAGAGTACAACAATATAAGCTTGTTAAGGATTTCAGTTTTGTTATTTTTATTTTATACAGAAAAAAAAAACTTAAAAATGTTTTGAAAATATTGAAGAGTACCCTATATTTGTTGAATGTTGATGTTTAAACTATTCAAGTGAAAATTAATTTGAAATAGCCTTAAATAATAACTGATACATAATTAATTTTAGAAAAACCATATTTTTCTTGATACATTTTTTTTTTTTAATTATACATGTAATAGATTAGTAAATATTTATTTAACTGTGCAAAAAAGTAAACTACCAGATTTGTTTTCGTCATAAAATGAAGATCAATGTGTTTGTGTAAGGAGCAAGGTATTTGAAATTAAAGAAACTTATCACCAGGATTGTAAAAAATCATTTTCGTTTTTATGCATTTGCTTAAAATTACAATAAAAAATAAAAATATAAAAAAATATCACATTTAGCCCTGATTTTTCAATCGTCAGTTAGGCTATCAAAATAATAAACGTCAATGTCAATATAAAAAAAAACTTTTATTCTTAGGAATAAGCCTTAACTGGGGTTTATGGGGCTAATGAAAAATTGGCTCTTAAAAAATAAAAAAAAATCCAAAATAATCATTTTAACACAATATATTTAATCCATGAGTCACATTGGATTCTTTTGGAAGCAGGATCATTATAGTATCAACTTTTATGGCTTCAGACATGAAAAATCATACGGATGGCTATTTTTTTTTTTTTGACAATATTTGAATCGTTTATTTCAAAAACGACATAAGTCCATGAGCATAAACTTTTCAGGAGCAACAAAAAACTGTTTTTTACTTAAAATTCCACAACACTTCAAATTTAGAGTATGCCGAGTTATAATCTAGCCTAAGATGCATTTAGAAACCTTTAAAATATAAACTTTTTTTTAGGTCTTTGCGGGTTTTTAAGCCTTTAAAGTCGGTGGACTTATGTCGTTTCTGAAATAAACGAAATTTTTGTGGTAAAACTTTTGTTTTTATTTAGCTATAGCTTTTGAACCCTACTTTCGATTTTAATAAATTAAATAGCAGTAGATAGAGTAAATCTTTACCTTTTTATAGATGTATAACTTAAAGGCTTGCGTGTCATGATGTTTGCCAAAAAAATTTAAAACTGATAAAATGTCATATTATTCAAGAGCTAAAAATGCTGCCACCACCAGAAATCTGGCTATAAATTTTAAATCCTGAGTACAATTTTTATAGATATATAACAAAAGGGGGTGCGTCAAGATTGCTGCCAAAATAATTTAAAACCGGTAAAAAGTCATGTATTTAACAGTCAAAAATGTTGTCACCGGGTGAAAATTTTCCATATATTTTGAGCCCTTTTCTTTCAGTTTTCGTATTTTGGGGGGTCTGACATACTTAATTTTTTTTCAGAAGATGAATAACTATACATAAATGAGAAATTTCCAAAAAAAATTTTTGGAAAAAGTGGACTTATGCTGTTTCTGAAATAAACGATTCATTTGTATGGAGAATAAAAAAATACCAACTTTTTTTAAATTATAAATTTGTCGTGATATAAAATTATACGAACTTGTGTAATTTTAAAAATCTGGTGTCATCTATTTTATTTGACTACATATTTGAAAAAGTATAAACCTTAGGGTGGTCCTTATTTTACTCTTTTGCGAAAATTGAGTGCGACGCCCCCTACATTGGTTCCAAATCACGAAAAAAAACCTTATTTTTTCATATTTCTATTCTTAACCGTTCCTGGTCCCATCGCAGGGGCGATATTCTGTGCCCAGAGTTGGGTAAATGGTGGATTTTTGATCATTTATACTTATAAACTTCTAATTGAAATAGGGTCAGGAAGGGTTAAATATAAAAATTTGAAAAAATCAGGGCATTTTTTTTCCTGATTTGGAACCAATCGAAGAAGCGTCCCTAATTTTTTTTCCTAAGGACCACCGTAATATACCTATATTAAAATACATTATGATTCATGTAATTCACCACGCACCCTGTTGGGTTGGAAAACATTTGGGGTTCAAAAATCGGAAGCAAACGATTTGATAAACTTATCAGTGTCACACTAAAATTGGTTGTTACATTACTTGCTTAGCAAAGGAAAATAAAATTTGCCTATTAACCAATAAAAATTTTTAAAAATCCACATATCCCACAGTGACCGCCTAAAATAAAATTTTTAAATTCTAAACAACATTTTTTGTTTCACCTGTACCATTTTTTGAAAATATTAAATGTTTTTTTTTTTTTTTTTTTAGTGTTATTGGTTTGGTTTTTTTTTTTAAGAAGTATTTTAAGTCTAAATTTATTTAAATTTGAAAATTATAACTCACCACGTTCTTTTTAAAAGACTTTAAAAAAAAAAATATTAAAAAAGACCAAAAAAACAGTAGACTTTAAAAGTCCATATTTCATCCAATTTGCATGCATTCGCTTTTTCTAACCTATCAAGCTAAAACATAAACCAAAAAAGTATCTTGTTTTCTCTTAAGAATTTTTTTTTTACAATCTTTTGACTTAGTAGGAATGGGTAGTAAACTTTGGAGGTGACTTATTAATAATTTTCTTGATGGTAATTTATTAAATTTATTATACATATTTTAAAGTTAGGTGTTGCCGTAAGTAAATGTATCCCTGCGTTATTTTTTCTCACCGTTCAAACGGTGGAAAATTTTCCCTCACTACCATAAAATATTTCCCTTAAAATTCAAAAAAAAAAATATTTTTATTCACAGAAATCTTAATTTTAATTAAAAAACAAAAATAAAAAACAATTCGGCAACAGCGGAAATTTTCCCCCATAGGGGTTGAAGTGTTATTAATTACCGACGATTGAAAAAAGATCAAAATCGGAGCTCTTCAGCGCGGTTTTTTAATATTGTCATTTTTTTTTTTTTTTTTGAAAATTTGAACATCTATACTTTAAAGAATAGAAAATATTTGTCTCTTACTTTTCAATAAAAGCAGTCCCGTCTTTAATGCTATATAAAAGTAATTAATCAAAATTCCAGTTTTCGCATTTTAAATAAAAAAAAAAAACAACGACAAACACATATTTCCAGAAACCGATTTTTTTGAGAAATTCACTCACTGAAAACAAACAAAAATTTGAATATTTAACATACCTGAAACTGACTGTAGTTCGTAAATACCTCCAATAATAAAAATGCAGAGTCAAAGCATTTTAATTTAATTTTTTAGCACTCGCTCATATCACCTGTCCAACAGCTTCAGCTTTTTAGCTTCATTCAATAGTAAATATAGTGGATACATTATTACCAAAAATTGATTGAACTTTTCATAAGATTAACTGTTGTGCTGATTTGATATTGCATATAATATGTAGGTATCTAAGGAACGATTGAAATTATGGGTAGCATTCATTTTTAAATTAAGGTTTGGATTCTACAAACGAGCTGTTATATGAAAAAGTGACTCTTAACTCATGTATTTGATTTAAAATTTTATTTTTATCTGAGCTTAAAAAGTTAATAATAACTCCAAGTAAACTTTAAGAGAATTCAAGCTACACCGGTGCCTTAAAATAACTTCTTATTTAATCAAGAATATAATAATAAATTAAGAGTAGGAGGGAAAAAAGTACTATGGATTTGGCAATTCCACACAATAAATGTCAAAAACCCTCCTGACAAGGTTGATTTACCCTAGTGGGAAATAGAGTATAAGTACTAAGGTACAAAAAAGAAGAAGAAAAAATAAAAACTCTTCTCTTGTCAAGCCAAAGCTATACGACGAAAAAGAATAATGTGCTCACATAGGATGCTAGAAAGTGAATAAATCCTGTCGGCAGTGTGTGTCCTTGTGAAATTCCCATCGCACATATGCTCAACTCAAAATGAAATACAGCATACCACCAACCATCTCCGCACATTCGTTCCCATTCACATCTCCCACCAATGCCATTCTACCACCACCGACCGCCCGCCCGCCATCCTCATCTTTCCATCCTCAAACTTAACCCAACAAGCTTAAAGATAACAAACGTTGATAAAGGCCGGGTGGCAACTGGCAAGCCAAGAACCCATGTCCCTGGAGAATGGGTGATATAAATACACATACTTGTTCAGTCTGTAAAAAGGATATACACAATGCAATGTTAATAAAATAAAATACAAAAAAAAAGAGAAGAAAAAAAAAGGATGATGACACACCTACATAAACCGATACACAACGGTACATACACTCTCGTATAGAACTTTATAAGGACGACTTTTATGCCGAAAGGAAACCGATATAAAGTTTTATTAGTATCTCTCTCTCAAGAAGCCATCATGGAAAGATTGTAGAATAACGTAATAAGCTGCGAACACACATCCTATATAACTGCCATCACACATCGACCCCCGTATAGCTACATATCATATCTCTTGGTGGTTGATGTGAAAAAGGAGTATAAAAGAGCTTCCTTTCATCGCCCACCACCACCCGACACCATACTCTCCAACCATCCCATCATTATTTGATGTGTGTAAGAAGATTGTGGCTGCGGGTGGAAATATAAATGAAAAAAGGAAAGAAGAAATTTGCTACACATATACGACAACGACGATGACGATGACGACGACGAACTTGAGAAGATAGATTTGTTGGAATGTTTTCTGTGTGTGAAGACAGAAAAATGCCTCAAGGATTGTAGGTAGATATGTATGGAAAAACATACATAGCATCCAAGGTGCAGATAGCTGATATAGAAATTTGAAGAAGCAATAGATAGATGAAGATGTTCGAATTGGAGGGTGAGTGTAAGATTAAGAGCAGGCAGGAACAACACAAGAACAAGAATAAAAGAACAACATCAACGATTTTAAAGGAGCTTTTCACTTATTGCAAAAGAGATCTCCGAAAATCATACAAATAAAGATAAATATATATTCACAGCTGCAAGAGATATGAAGGTGTACGGTATTCCACTGACATGTTGAAAAGTGATTTATCTAAAAAAAACCGAGTAGGGTACAGGTAGCATAGTTCGGTAAGGGAGGGTTGAAACTCACGCTTGATATGAGATTGACTTAAGCCAATTTAACAAAATCAATGCAACTTAGTCAGTTACCAAATTAATCACAATTGGTTGAGTGAATAAACAACTTTTGCAGTTAAAACAAAAGAGCTGAGCAGCGAACTTCAAATAAACCTTGCTTTCGCCACCAGAAATGTATGTGCCTGAAATGTGTTCTAGAACTAACAACACCAACAACACCAACAACACCAACAACATCAAGAACAACAACAACACCAACAACATCAACAACAACAACAACACCAACAACACCAAAAACACCAACAACACCAACGTCATCAACAACACCAACAACACCAACAGCACAAACAAAACCCACAAAAAACCAACAGCACTAACAGCACCAACATCATCAACAACCCCAACAACTCCAACTTCACCAACTTCAGCAACAACACCAACAACATCAACAACAACACTAACAACACCAACAGCACAAACAACACCCACAAAAAACCAACAGCACCAACAACACCAACAACACCAACAACGTCAGCAACATTCCCATCAACACCAACACCAATGTAACCAACAATACAAATAAACGACACCAACAGCACCAACAACACCAACGACACCAACAACATCAACAACACTATCAACACCAACAAAACCAACACCATCAACAACGCCAACAACATTCTCATCAACACCAACACCAATGACAGCAACAATACAAATAAACGACACCAAGAACACCAACAGCACACCAACAATACCAACAACAACACTTTTTTTTTAAATAGAAGAGTGTCTCACCTAAAATCTGGTATCAATCAAATATCATACATATGAGGAAATATAAGTGTTGTGAGTGTTTTTTTTTTTATTATTGAGTAGGGTTGCCGAGTAATTATTTGTATTTAAGAGATTTTTTGGATAAAAAAGAGTTTGATATAAAATCTTATTTTTATTTTAGCCTTCAACTTTTTTGGCTGAAAAATTCTTGTTGAAATCTTAGAAATATATAACTCGACATTTTTTTTTAAACAATTTAAAACTCTATCAAATATCAAATATTTTAGATGAAAAATGAGATTTTTTAGCATATGAGTACGGTTGCCAACTTATATCGTTTAAACTTTAAAGCCTGAACAACACCTTGTTCATTGTTTTCAAAAAGTTAAGCTCGGACCTGAACACTGGACTTTGGGATGCATTTTATTTAGATAATGGAGTATGTTGTGTATTTATTTATTTCTTCAATACTTGACATTTTTTATATAATATTGCTGAAATTGTCTGCCTTCAATTCAATATTTCGTCCCTTTTTTTTTTAGAATCGATATGTATGTTTGAACATTTTATCAGCATTGTTCACCCTTAACTGTGTGTACTACTCATGACACGCAACATCTGTATATTTATATTTACGAGTATGTATGTCGTCCATATGTTAGTCAAGTAAAGTGTTGTAAGTACAACAATGGATATCCTTCATGGGATATAACCCCCAAACCACCCATTACTCGTACCTACTTTTGAGATAGAGATATATTTATACGTACTTGTACACTAAGGTAAATTTGTAGCTCCTACTCTTTGATTTTGCTGCCATACATCCTTACAAACATCGATGTATAGACTAGCTATAACTTTACATCTACACACCAAAGCTATAGCATAACCGAAAAGATATCATCGTCATCGTCCTCATCATCAATTCCCTGTTCGTCAGGCATCGGTGTATCTATCTATCTATATCTGCCTACCTTCTACTTAGAGGGGGTGGTGTTTGTGATTTAATGCCATGTACAGGAGAATATTGATAGAAAAGTGTTCCCACTTTATTATCTTTCAGGTTATCACTTTTTTTTTATTTCAACTAAACTTCTTCAAATTTCAAAGTTAGATCTTATAATTGAGGTGAATCTTCAACTCAATGAACAATAAGTGGTTTATTTTTGAGTTTTGTTAGTTTTGCATGATATTCGTTTTAAATAAAAACGACTTCAAATTATAGTTATAATGAACTGAAGTTAAACAAATATACCTAATAAAAACGCTAAGAGCTCCGCTTAGTTTGATAATTAAAGACTCACAGTTTTAATTCCACGACATAAAATTGTAAGGAGTAAAAACACCGGCCGGAAATACCCCACGTGGGGCATTTTGAAATGACCCACGTGGGGCATTTGGAAATGACCCACGTGGGGCATTTGGAAATGACCCACGTGGGGCATTTGGAAATGACCCACGTGGGGCATTTGGAAATGACCCACGTGGGGCATTTGGAAATGACCCACGTGGGGCATTTTGAAATGACCCACGTGGGGCATTTGGAAATGACCCACGTGGGGCATTTGGAAATGACCCACGTGGGGCATTTGGAAATGACCCACGTGGGGCATTTGGAAATGACCCACGTGGGGCATTTGGAAATGACCCACGTGGGGCATTTTGAAATGACCCACGTGGGGCATTTTGAAATGACTCACGTGGGGCATTTTGAAATGACCCACGTGGGGCATTTTGAAATGACCCACGTGGGGCATTTGGAAATGACCCACGTGGGGCATTTGGAAATGACCCACGTGGGGCATTTGGAAATGACCCATGTGGGGCATTTTGAAATGACCCACGTGGGGCATTTGGAAATGACCCACGTGGGGCATTTGGAAATGACCCACGTGGGGCATTTTGAAATGACCCACGTGGGGCATTTTGAAATGACCCACGTGGGGCATTTGGAAATGACCCACGTAGGGGATTTGGAAATGACCCACGTGGGGCATTTTAAAATGACCCACGTGGGGCATTTGGAAATGACCCACGTGGGGCATTTGGAAATGACCCACGTGGGGCATTTGGAAATGACCCACGTGGGGCATTTGGAAATGACCCACGTGGGGCATTTGGAAATGACCCACGTGGGGCATTTGGAAATGACCCACGTGGGGCATTTGGAAATGACCCACGTGGGGCATTTGGAAATGACCCACGTGGGGCATTTGGAAATGACCTACGTGGGGCATTTTGAAATGACCCACGTGGGGCATTTTGAAATGACCCACGTGGGGCATTTGGAAATGACCCACGTGGGGCATTTTGAAATGACCCACGTGGGGCATTTTGAAATGACTCACGTGGGGCATTTTGAAATGACCCACGTGGGGCATTTGGAAATGACCCACGTGGGGCATTTGGAAATGACCCACGTGGGGCATTTGGAAATGACCCACGTGGGGCATTTGGAAATGACCCACGTGGGGCATTTGGAAATGACACACGTGGGGCATTTGGAAATGACCCACGTGGGGCATTTGGAAATGACCAACGTGGGGCATTTTGAAATGACCCACGTGGGGCATTTGGAAATGACCCACGTGGGGCATTTGGAAATGACCCACGTGGGGCATTTGGAAATGCCCCACGTGGGGCATTTGGAAATGCCAAACGTGGGGCATTTGGAAATGACCCACGTGGGGCATTTTGAAATGACCCACGTGGGGCATTTGGAAATGACCCACGTGGGGCATTTGGAAATGACCCACGTGGGGCATTTGGAAATGACCCACGTGGGGCATTTGGAAATGACCCACGTGGGGCATTTGGAAATGACCCACGTGGGGCATTTGGAAATGACCCACGTGGGGCATTTGGAAATGACCCACGTGGGGCATTTGGAAATGACCCACGTGGGGCATTTGGAAATGACACACGTGGGGCATTTGGAAATGACCCACGTGGGGCATTTGGAAATGACAAACGTGGGGCATTTTGAAATGACCCACGTGGGGCATTTGGAAATGACCCACGTGGGGCATTTGGAAATGACCCACGTGGGGCATTTGGAAATGACCCACGTGGGGCATTTTGAAATGACCCACGTGGGGCATTTGGAAATGACCCACGTGGGGCATTTGGAAATGACCCACGTGGGGCATTTGGAAATGACCCACGTGGGGCATTTGGAAATGACCCACGTGGGGCATTTTGAAATGACCCACGTGGGGCATTTTGAAATGACTCACGTGGGGCATTTTGAAATGACCCACGTGGGGCATTTGGAAATGACCCACGTGGGGCATTTGGAAATGACACACGTGGGGCATTTGGAAATGACCCACGTGGGGCATTTGGAAATGACCAACGTGGGGCATTTTGAAATGACCCACGTGGGGCATTTGGAAATGACCCACGTGGGGCATTTGGAAATGACCCACGTGGGGCATTTGGAAATGACCCACGTGGGGCATTTGGAAATGAACCACGTGGGGCATTTGGAAATGACCCACGTGGGGCATTTGGAAATGACCCACGTGGGGCATTTGGAAATGACCCACGTGGGGCATTTGGAAATGACACACGTGGGGCATTTGGAAATGACCCACGTGGGGCATTTGGAAATGACCAACGTGGGGCATTTTGAAATGACCCACGTGGGGCATTTGGAAATGACCCACGTGGGGCATTTGGAAATGACCCACGTGGGGCATTTGGAAATGACCCACGTGGGGCATTTTGAAATGACCCACGTGGGGCATTTGGAAATGACCCACGTGGGGCATTTGGAAATGACCCACGTGGGGCATTTGGAAATGACCCACGTGGGGCATTTGGAAATGACCCACGTGGGGCATTTGGAAATGACCCACGTGGGGCATTTTGAAATGACCCACGTGGGGCATTTGGAAATGACCCACGTGGGGCATTTGGAAATGACCTACGTGGGGCATTTTGAAATGACCCACGTGGGGCATTTGGAAATGACCTACGTGGGGCATTTTGAAATGATCCACGTGGGGCATTTTGAAATGACCCACGTGGGGCATTTGGAAATGACCCACGTGGGGCATTTGGAAATGACCCACGTGGGGCATTTGGAAATGACCCACGTGGGGCATTTGGAAATGACCCACGTGGGGCATTTGGAAATGACCCACGTGGGGCATTTTGAAATGACCCACGTGGGGCATTTGGAAATGACCCACGTGGGGCATTTGGAAATGACCCACGTGGGGCATTTGGAAATGACCAACGTGGGGCATTTTGAAATGACCCACGTGGGGCATTTGGAAATGACCCACGTGGGGCATTTGGAAATGACCCACGTGGGGCATTTGGAAATGACCCACGTGGGGCATTTGGAAATGAACCACGTGGGGCATTTGGAAATGACCCACGTGGGGCATTTGGAAATGACCCACGTGGGGCATTTGGAAATGACCCACGTGGGGCATTTGGAAATGACACACGTGGGGCATTTGGAAATGACCCACGTGGGGCATTTGGAAATGACCAACGTGGGGCATTTTGAAATGACCCACGTGGGGCATTTGGAAATGACCCACGTGGGGCATTTGGAAATGACCCACGTGGGGCATTTGGAAATGACCCACGTGGTACATTTGGAAATGACCCACGTGGGGCATTTGGAAATGACCCACGTGGGGCATTTGGAAATGACCAACGTGGGGCATTTTGAAATGACCCACGTGGGGCATTTGGAAATGACCCACGTGGGGCATTTGGAAATGACCCACGTGGGGCATTTGGAAATGACCCACGTGGGGCATTTGGAAATGACCCACGTGGGGCATTTGGAAATGACCCACGTGGGGCATTTTGAAATGACCCACGTGGGGCATTTGGAAATGACCCACGTGGGGCATTTGGAAATGACCTACGTGGGGCATTTTGAAATGACCCACGTGGGGCATTTGGAAATGACCTACGTGGGGCATTTTGAAATGATCCACGTGGGGCATTTTGAAATGACCCACGTGGGGCATTTGGAAATGACCCACGTGGGGCATTTGGAAATGACCCACGTGGGGCATTTGGAAATGACCCACGTGGGGCATTTGGAAATGACCCACGTGGGGCATTTGGAAATGACCCACGTGGGGCATTTGGAAATGACCCACGTGGGGCATTTTGAAATGACCCACGTGGGGCATTTGGAAATGACCCACGTGGGGCATTTGGAAATGACCCACGTGGGGCATTTGGAAATGACCCACGTGGGGCATTTGGAAATGACCTACGTGGGGCATTTGGAAATGACCCACGTGGGGCATTTGGAAATGACCCACGTGGGGCATTTGGAAATGACCCACGTGGGGCATTTGGAAATGACCCACGTGGGGCATTTGGAAATGACCCACGTGGGGCATTTTGAAATGACCCACGTGGGGCATTTGGAAATGACCCACGTGGGGCATTTGGAATTGACCCACGTGGGGCATTTGGAAATGTCCTACGTGAGGCATTTGGAAATGTCCTACGTGAGGCATTTGGAAATGACCCACGTGGGGCATTTGGAAATGACCCACGTGGGGCATTTGGAAATGTCCTACGTGAGGCATTTGGAAATGACCCACGTGGGGCATTTGGAAATGACCCACGTGGGGCATTTGGAAATGACCCACGTGGGGCATTTGAAAATGACCCATGTGGGGCATTTGGAAATGACCCACGTGGGGCATTTGGAAATGACCCACGTGGGGCATTTGGAAATGTCCTACGTGAGGCATTTATAAATGACCCACGTGGGGAATTTTGAAATGACCCACGTGGGGCATTTGGAAATGACCCACGTGGGGCATTTTGAAATGACCCCCGTGGGTCATTTCAAAATGCCCCACGTGGGTCATTTATAAATGCCTCACGTAGGACATTTCCAAATGCCCCACGTTTGGCATTTGGAAATGACCCACGTGGGGAATTTGGAAATGACCCACGTGGGGCATTTGGAAATGACCCACGTTGGGCATTTTGAAATGACCCACGTGGGGCATTTGGAAATGACCCACGTGGGGCATTTGGAAATGACCCACGTGGGGCATTTGGAAATGACCCACGTGGGGCATTTGGAAATGACCCACGTGGGGAATTTGGAAATGACCCACGTGGGGCATTTTGAAATGACCCACGTGGGGCATTTTGAAATGACCCACGTGGGGCATTTGGAAATGACCCACGTGGGGCATTTTGAAATGACCCAGGTGGGGCATTTGGAAATGCCAAACGTGGGGCATTTGGAAATGACCCACGTGGGGCATTTGGAAATGACCCACGTGGGGCATTTTGAAATGACCCACGTGGGGCATTTGGAAATGACCCACGTGGGGCATTTGGAAATGACCCACGTGGGGCATTTTGAAATGACCCACGTGGGGCATTTTGAAATGACCCACGTGGGGCATTTGGAAATGACCCACGTGGGGCATCTTGAAATGACCCACGTGGGCATTTGGAAATGACCCACGTGGGGCATTTGGAAATGACCCACGTGGGGCATTTTGAAATGACCCACGTATGGCATTTGGAAATGACCCACGTGGGGCATTTTGAAATGACCCACGTGGGGCATTTTGAAATGACCCGCGTGGGGCATTTGGAAATGACCCACGTGGGGCATTTGGAAATGACCCACGTGGTGCATTTGGAAATGCCCCACGTGGGGCATTTTGAAATGACCCACGTGGGGCATTTTGAAATGACTCACGTGGGGCATTTGGAAATGACCCACGTGGGGCATTTTGAAATGACCCACGTGGGGCATTTGGAAATGACCCAAGTGGGGCATTTTGCAATGACGCACGTGGGGCATTTGGAAATGACCCACGTGGGGCATTTGGAAATGACCCACGTGGGGCATTTTGAAATGACCCACGTGGGGTTTGATCTAGTTTGAAAGCCTTTATAACGGATGCATGAAATCATTTCAAAAAATCTTAATAAAATGGCAACACTTTTCACTTTGAAATTCCTAAAATTTGCCTTGTTGCCGGTGTATAAAGTACATACAGACATCTTTTGCAGAGACATATCTTAGGTGTGCCTTTCCTCAGCTTCTCCTGCCAACCCCACATCGTGTCGCGTCATCACCGTCTCCACTGTTTCCACCGTCCCCATCAACACCATACCTATAGCACATACAATGCAAAGGAAACTTAAGTTAAGTTTTGTATTGTGTTAAGTTATGAATACACCAAGTGGAACCCCAGCGTGGGTGGCGGCGGCGGGTGTACTAGGTGTTGGTTGTAACAGGGTAGATGTTTATAAATATGCCAAGCTTTTCTAAAAACCCAGCCATTACAAGAAGAAACAGTATTGTAGGTAGAAGATATATAGAAGATACTTCACTGTAAAGGAAGGAAACTTTTGTTGTGTTACTGAGAAAAAGGAAGAAGATTAAGACAAAGATGAAGAAGCTAAGGCAGTTTTGTGGATAAAACAGAGAAAATGACAAGAAAAAGAAAGTGTGAGCAAAAGAAGACGGAGGTAGGAAGGTACAGTCTTGTTGGGTTCATTTGTGGGAATTCATTGCCTAAGAAACAAAAAGGCACTTAACTCTCAGTGAGAAATTGTCCTTATAGGTTTAGCTTTCACAACATAAGTACACAATATTCTGTTCTGTTCGTTCCGTTTCGAAGAAGAATAGATGAAAGGCCGACTACGATACGAAGACGACAACGACTATAACAATGTATAAAGGACGAACGGACCGAACTGTCGTGCGCATTGTTTGTGTAAACTGTGATTTTGGGGTTTTGGTAAATTGGTTTTTACCATCCGCAAATTGTGGACAAGGGTGAAATTCAAAAAGCAGTATCTTTTGTATTATACACTTCTTACTTACTTATACCTACCTATCTCGTACCTAATAATTATACTCAATATATACACACAGTCATGGATATTTAGATATTGGATAAATGTTGTGTGTCTGTGATAGACATTTAATCCATTTTGACAAAAGACAATTTCATCAGTTTTTGGAAATTAAAGTGCATTTGGGGACATTTTAAGGCTGAATTGTACGAATACAATGTGAATCAATAAATCAATAAATAATGTAAACAGGTTAGAGAAACAGTAGAGCTTTGGTTATAACAACAATTAAAATAGCTTAGGAGTAGGTTAAGACAAGAAATGAGACGAAATAATTCATATTTAGGTACTTTAACACAAATAAGGTTTTAGAATGCTGGAGGTATTCGTGTTAAGGAAAATTCAAGAAGTTTTGGTATAAAAATGGACAAGATGTATATTGCAATTTCGATCTCCAAAACTCACTTTGATAGTTGAAAAAATTCACAAAATTTTGACATTATCATGTTTATACACTGAAAAAAAAAAAAAACAATATCATTTTTAGCATCTAAATTTAATTTTTTGAAGTCAGTAAATAAGTCTTAAATTGATATCAAAAAGGTGTTGAAAGTTTGAAGAACTGTAGGTAGTCTATAAGTTAATTTACGTTACGTTAAATCATTTTTGACGCAGCAGATTAGGAGTGGAATCGTTCGAAAAATTGTCAATTTTGATTATAAACTTTAGAGGCAATTCCACCCTAAAAAATTTCAAGGGGATCTACTTATTTTCTAGTGAAAGTCGCAGATTGGCATCACTTGCCTCAAAATATCCGAATTCATTAATCCAATCCCTTTAGACGGTTAAAATCCATTTTAAAAATACAGGACCCCTTTTAGGCCCCTCTTTGACCGTACTGACTCCAGATAAGTACATAACGACTATGTGTACCCGTATCTACATCTCCCTTATCAAAAATTCCGTTCCGAATGGGGACGGTTCACTTTAGGGCATGAATAAGAAGTATCAAATACTAGTGTATTTTACTAATAAAATTCGTTTAAATAGATAAATTAAAGCACAACTAAAAGTTTTCAAAAAAAGCTAAATTTAAAAAAAAAAAAAAACTTTTTATACCATTTTTTGATATTTCCCTAATTTTGAAAAATTTCGATTTTCTTTGGTTTATCTAAAATTTAAACGAATTTTATTAATAAAATTTTGAAATAATCTCAAAAGAATTTGATTCATCTCATAAAAAAGTGATTAGAAGTAAGTCATTTTGAGCTGCAGAAATATGGTGTTTCATTTCATCTCAAAAGTTCAAACCCTCACAACAGAAAAACTGCTAAATGAATAAGTCTGCAATTTTGCATATTAATTTCAGGTATATTAAGCATCAATAATTAAGCCTCAGTTTAATCTTATCACCCATAGTTATAAGAAAGCGGCACATTTTCCAAAAAAACGTAAAAATGCATATTTTGACAGCTTTTCTAAATTGATCTCAAATGTAAGAAAACATTTTTTTTTAACAAAGAAAGTTTAATTTTTCTGTAAAGAATTTAATAAAGTTTGTAAATGTACCCTTGAATTTTATTAAGATATTGATAGTCAAAAGTATGGTTTTATGACTGATATTGCATTCTAAAAAAAACTGTAGAATTTTGAAACAAAAAGAATAGTCAAATAAATAACCTTTCTAAAAATAATAATCATTTCATCACAAAAAATTTCCTACTTTTTTATTAGAAAAGTAAAAACAAAAACAATTTTGAAAATTTTGGTTTTTGAACAGTTCCAACGATTGAGCAATTTTACCGTTGCGATCATTTTTTACAATCACTAAAAAAAATCACGATTTTTTTTTGTTCCCTTAATTTTTTGGGCTAATGTATAGTTGGAAAGTGAGATCTTAGACCCATTGGAATTTTTTTCTAACTTCACACGACGACATACTCTGGACATTATCGGAGAAACTCCGAGAGATCGCATTCCCTAAGTAAGAACTTAAACATCATCACGCTTGTTGAAGATACAATAATAAGAATCAGGAAAGCCTTTGCAGTTAAGAAAATTACCGTAAACAGACGAAAATTCATCAATGTAGCACTGAACTAGAGCGCTTGATTATACAGATCCAACAACAGCAGCATGTACAAAGGAGAGACCCGAATACACCTTTTTCTTCCACTTTTTGCAAGGCCCAAATCCTAGTTGCAAACAATTAACATCTTATTTTAAGTACGTGTCACGGTTCCGTTCTTTACAAGCTTTCGAAAAACACCGCCATCTAATTATATAACAAAGCGTGGTGGTATGAGTCTTTGGGTATCTCTATAGCAGATACTAAAATATCAGGGAGATTAAGCACACACTTTTCAAATAATGCTATGTTCGGAGAATCTCAGGAATGCTAAAGGTGTTTCCCAAGACCGCAAATTTTAAAATTAATAATGTCAATCGACTTGCCTTTAACTTTGATTAAACATATATTTTTTAAAAATTCAATATCTTCATTATTTACTTAGGGCCAATTTTTCAATAGTCAGATAAACCTCAGTTAGAGCTTATTCCTATGAATAAAAGTTTTTTTTTATATTGACATTTTTTATGCTTCTGATAGTCTAACTGACGATTGAAAAATCAGGGCTTAGTTTTTTTTTCGAAAATTTACGGAGTAAAAAAATAGTTTTGAATAATTTATTTTTGTATATAAATGCAAAAAATCAAACAAAAAGCTATCTAATATTTATTTTAAGACACATTCCTAAAATCCGAAAAAAACAAGCAAATTTTACACAAATTTGCTTGTTATCAAAAAAGCCGAACTTTTAACATTAACTAACAATTAAAAACTATTGGTGCCATTTATTATAAACATAGTGTACCATTTCGATGGAGCAATTTTTTAAAAATATGTTTTAAGCTTCAAAAGAAGAAAAATATACCTAGTTTTTGCAACAAGAAGAAGAAGAAGAAGAAGAAGAAGAAGAAGAAGAAGAAGAAGAAGAAGAAGAAGAAGAAGAAGAAGAAGAAGAAGAAGAAGAAAGAAGAAGAAGAAGAAGAAGAAGAAGAAGAAGAAGAAGAAGAAGAAGAAGAAGAAGAAGAAGAAGAAGAAGAAGAAGAAAGAAGAAGAAGAAGAAGAAGAAGAAGAAGAAGAAGAAGAAGAAGAAGAAGAAGAAGAAGAAGAAGAAGAAGAAGAAGAAGAAGAAGAAGAAGAAGAAAGAAGAAGAAGAAGAAGAAGAAGAAGAAGAAGAAGAAGAAGAAGAAGAAGAAGAAGAAGAAGAAGAAGAAGAAGAAGAAGAAGAAGAAGAAGAAGAAGAAGAAGAAGAAGAAGAAGAAGAAGAAGAAGAAGAAGACGAAGAAGAAGAAGAAGAAGAAGAAGAAGAAGAAGAAGGAGAAAAAGAGTAGAAGATGACAGAGAAAAAGTAGAAAAAGAAGATGAAGCGAAAATAAGGCAATGGATCCAATTTTGATAAATTGTAAGTGACGTTTAAATTACAAGGATCATTGATTAAATTCCCAAAAAAAAAGCAAACAATTTGTAATCACAGTATATAAACCAAAGCACCTTCTCCAGAACCACCCAACCTTGGAAAAATAAAAATCTTTGCAAAAGTCATGTTTCGAAGATTATTCTACACTCCCCCGAGGAAACGCACAGGTTTCGATTTCACCATTACATTCCTTCTTCGGCAATATGCAAAGTATCCCATAAAAATACATAATTCTCTATAGTCAGTATACTCTGCTTCGACCCCAGCAATATCCTGTACGAGTATATACTCGTACGATTGTAAGACACCCACAGGGTGTTATAGAAAATAATGGCTATTTGCCTTTTCTTGTTAATAATAAATTTAGTGAACAATTTTCATGTATTTTTTTCTTTTTTGTTTGGTTGATGTTGTTTGTGCTTTTGGTTCCTTTGGCATATATTGCTTTTGCTTTTTTTTTGTGATTGTTTAGCTTGGATAGTAATGGCGGATGCGAGATGTATAGTAGTAGCTCTGGCTGAATGTTATGCCATTTGTGTGGCAATCAAATAAAAATTCTTGCGCACGTATTCTCATCCGGGATATACTATTACTCCCAGCATCTCGTCCTTCTATTTATTTCTTGTTTCGGTTTCTTTATTTTTTTTTTTTTTTGTATATATCGAATGTACAGAGCTTTCTTCTTGCTTTGCGCTTTTTCCTTTTGTTATGCATAATATAAAGGAGAGGAAAAAATTTTGTTTGTTCGCTAATGTGTACTAAGGAACCTTTTTTTTATGACATCGTAATGAACCTCTGAATGGTAAGAAATTATTATTGTTGGTTGATGGTTTCCTTTAAGATTTTTTTTATTCTTTCATTCTTCTTCTCGTCCTGGGAAGACAATAAGCAGCAGAAGATGTGTGTGTTCAGGATATGCAGGGAAGAGAACGCAATTGTGGAAATTATACGTTTGAATTTTGTTTGTTTTGGCAGTTATCAATTGAATACACAAATGGGTGAGGTGTGGGAGAAAAAGGATATATAGTAGATGCTTATGCCCCATGTATTGTCGGGAATTGTGGGGTGTGGTAGACACAAAATTACAGGATAATATTTACAGGAGCAATTTGATTATACAAACATTTGGTTATGCAGAGAAGTGAAGAAGTCAAAATGAATATAGAGGAACAGAATATATATAAGAAGTAAGAAAAAGAGATCAGAATAATTGAATTTGAAATGAAGGCAAATGTTAATAAATGAATGAATGTGTTTATCAGATTTGTGAGTGGAAAAGGATCTCATTATTAAATAGGATTAAGAACTCAGTGGAAAGTTAAGTTAAAGGCTCTGCTATGCCAAGCGATCGAAAAATTAAAAAAAAAAGAGTGCGTGTACACATGTACACGCGACTGAAGTTATACTTCTCATTCAGTATATGTAAATGAATTTCATTTGATATTTTTAACGTCTATTATTAAATTAATTAATCCACAATTCGTTTTTTTACATTTTTATCAAGTGAACAATAAATTAATTCTTTCATCCTCCTTGCGTCCATGTAGTTTTCAATTTATTCTGTGAAATTTACTCATGTTGTGCGGTTCAGAACGTACGGTATATGGTTAACGAAAGTAAATGAATTGCTCATAAAATGTGTGATATGGTAATTTTATGAGAATTGTGTGTGCTTCAGCACTAGTAGTTGCAATATGGAACTTGCAGGGTTGCTACAAAGGTCAAAAGTTAGCTCAGCTCAGCTCACAGCTCAGCTCAAATTTTGAGCTAGCTCACTTTTGAGCTATGTACCATAGCTCAGCTCATTTGAGCTGAGCTGATGGTTGAGCTGAGCTGAGCTGTTGGGTGAGCTAAGGTAAAGTGAGCTGAGCTGAGCTGAGCTGTGATGGGTGAGAGGATACATTGATTTTAATTTGGAAAGTATAATGAAATATGAAGATATTTTAAGCTTTTATAAAACACCATAGCTTAAGATGTATGGTTCTAGTTATTAATGGAATTATTTTAACACATGGATATTTTTATAAATAAGATAGATAATTTTTCGTGATCTTTTCTCCTGGTTTTTTTTAATAGTAAATATATTTCTATTTTTTTAGTAAAATATTTCTCTTTTTATCATAAAAAAAATTCCGGTACAATCCGGTTTTTCGATTTTTTTCAAAATTCCGAGAAAATCGCGTTTGAAAGTTGGGGTAAAATTTTTTTTCGAAAAATCCACGTATCTTTGAACGCTCCTGGAAGCTAAACCGCTTCAGAGCAATTTTTAGGAGTGATGCTAAATGATAGCTTGTTTCATAGGCCTACGCTTTGCACATTGTCAGATTTTTAAAAAATCGCCTTCCATGTTAAACCGCCACATCATGCCTATTTTTTCAGAATCGTGCCTATTTTTTTTTTACTTTTAAGTTCTCCCGGTTGGAGAACGCGTTTACCTACAGGGATGGGAGTTGTACCCAAATGTAGGTTTGAGTCCCCGCTACCTTTTGGCATCAAAAATTTTATTTTCATTTTCTTCAAAATTCCGCGATATAGGCGTTGGAACGCTTTGATCTAGAGACAGGGGAGTGGTGCCATATGAAAGGTTATATTCTCAGCTACCCGATAGTGGTATAATCCGGTTTTTCGATTTTTTTCAAAATTCCGAGAAAATCGCGTTTGAAAGTTGGGGTAAATTTTTTTTTTGAAAAATCTCCGTATCTTTGAACGCTCCTGGAAGCTAAACCGCTTCAGAGCAATTTTTAGGAGTGATGCTAAATGATAGCTTGTTTCATAGGCCTACGCTTTGCACATTGTCAGATTTTTAAAAAATCGCCTTCCATGTTAAACCGCCACATCATGCCTATTTTTTCAGAATCGTGCCTATTTTTTTTTTACTTTTAAGTTCTCCCGGTTTGAGAACGCGTGGACCTACAGGGATGGGAGTTGTACCCAAATGTAGGTTTGAGTCCCCGCTACCTTTTGGCATCAAAAAATTTTTTTTCCATTTTCTTCAAAATTCCGAGATATAGGCGTTGGAAGTTGGGGCGCTCACTTTCAGCTCAGCTCAAATGAGCTAAGCTATGGTACCTAGCTCAAATTTGAGCTGAGCTGTGAGCTGAGCTGAAATGTGAGCTTTTTGCAACCCTGGCAACTTGCCACATGGAAATTACCACATGCAACTTGCCACATGCAACTTGCCACATGTAACTTGCCACATGCAACTTGCCACAGGCAACTTGCCACAGGCAACTTGCCACATACAACTTGCCACACGCAACTTGCCACATGCAACTTGCCACATACAACTTGCCACATGCAACTTTCCACATGAAACATGTTACTTGCAACGTGTGGTGTGTTTTATGTTTGCCGTACTGCGGCGTACTGCATTTTTAAATACTAAAGTACTGCCTACTCTAAAGGTGAAACGACAGCCCTGCTACCCAGGGTGATCGCGTCATAATCCCTTTGACATTCTTGTCAAAAAGTAAATTTTCATACCCACCCTCCCATAAGAAGTATAACTTCAAAAAGAGCAACCCAAACTAGTAACCAACAATCCGTAATTCTTGCTAGAGTAATCTGTGAAACTCAATGAAGGGTAACCCGTGATACTAACTGGAGAGTTCCGTGAAAACATTAAGTTAACATTAAGTTCAAACTGTGATACTTTTGAAGGAAACCTGTGTTACTTTCTACGTTAACTTGTGATACTTAATATGGAAACTAGTGAACTTGCCAGTCTAACCTGTGATCAGAGATCAGAAATAAATCTCAACCATTTGAAAGGTTCCTTAATAACTCTTATTTGTCCCCATTTTCAATAAAGGTCATAAAATAACCTTTATTTAAAAAAAAGAAAAATTTCGCTCAAGGTCTGAGAGAAACCTTTATTTTGTATTTTTTTTATGTTTCGGTCAACCAGTGAGATTTATCGCTGAGAGAAAAAAATAAATCTCATCTGCAAATCTACCGATTCCTAGAGACATGGGAGTGGTGCCATATGAAAGCTTATATTCTCAACTACCCGATAGTGGCATAATCGGATTTTTGTTCAAATATCCGAGAAAATCGCGTTTGAAAGTAGGGGTAAAATTTGATTTCGAAAAATCCCCGAATTTTGAACGTTCCTGAAAGCTAAACCGCTTGAAAGCAATTTTTGGGAGTGATGCCAAATGATAGCTTGTGTCATGGGCCTACGCTTTGCACATTGTCAGATTTTTAAAAAATCATCTTCCATGAAACCGCCACATCATGCCTATTTTTTCAGAATCGGGTTTAACTTTTTTTTTACCTTTAAGTTCTCCCGGTTTGAGAACGCATGCACCTTCAGGGATGGGAGTTGTAACCAAATGTAGGTTAGAGTCCCCGCTACCTTTTGGCATATAGCCGTTTGAAGTTGGGCGGTCGAAATCGCTTCTGGAATCTGAATGCTTTAACCTAGATATTAGAACATCGGTCTCCTGAAATATTCGAAATTGCTTTGGTTGTGCTTGTCGTCCCAGCGACTCAAATCACAGTGGAAAACACATTTTTGTCTTTAGATTTTACTTTAAACGAAAAGAGATATAATCTTGGGTCTAAGGAACTTTGAGAGTCTATGTAGTTCATACATTATTTAATACATACACTTAGAAAAAACACCCTTTTCATATTTATTTTTGCAATATAAAGACATTCTTGACATATTCGACATTTTCCTTTGAATTGACCATTTTTGATTTATTTTCAGCGAAAACGGTTAAAGGTTGACCTTTTCCATTTATTTTGTTGTAAAAATCTCAACCCTTGAGAGATATTTAAAAAAATAAAAATAAAAAAAAATAAATCTCAACCGATAACCTTGATTTTTTGTTTTTAGGCCGTGCGTGAATTGCGTTAAATAGTTAAATTCGTGTAAAATTTTTGACACTATTGAGGTTGAGGCCTTAGGCCGTGTGTGAATTGCGTTAAATAGTTAAATTCGTGTTAAATTTTTGACACTATGGAGGTGAATAAAAAATTTTCAGCTGTTAAAAATTTATTGGGCTCCAGGACCTGGTTAAATTTGAGTTATTTTTTTTTCGAAGATGGTTTTGTTTTTTTTTTTTTTTAATTAAAAAGGAGTATCATGGCAGAAAAAAGGCAGACAAAATTTTAAACAATAAATTCTTTTTTTGAAATTATTTTGTTCACCTCAATAGTGTCAAAAATTTAATACGGATTTAACTATTTAACGCAATTCACACACGGCCTTAAAAATAAATCTCAAAATTTAACCGAAACTATTTAAAGTAATGTGGTAACTCTCAGAGAGAAAACGATTGAAAATAAAGGTTGACTGTTATTTCTGTTCTCTGTTTTTAAGTATTCCCCATTTAATTTAGAACTTAATTGATTTAGTAGAATATATCAATTTTTTGCTACAAAATTTCAGTGTTTTTATATATAAAATTGTACGAACTAATTTTTTGTATAAAGCCTAATAATGGTTCAAATTTATTTCTTCAAAAAAGTTTTCTTGCTCGCTAACGCTCGCAATTTATATCAAACAACTTATCACTCTTGGTACCAATTTAAACAAGAGATGCCGCCGAACATTCGGCCATTTTATATTTGGTACATTCTTAAATTGTTCTACGGTAAGCAGAGCTATTTTAAACTTTTAACTATGAATTTCTCTCCTAAAAAATACTAAAAAAGGATATTGGCAAATTTTCGCTCTGACACAGTTCTAATGACCTTTTGCTTTAGCGGAATTAAGAATCGAATGCAGTTACGTAAAGTTGATAAAAAAGTTTTGTGATTCCTAAAAAAAAAAATTGTTCGGTCTGAGGTACCCATTAAAAATTAAATGGTGCGAACGTGCTGCGAATTTTTTTTTTTCATATTTTTTTCATTTTTTCAAAATGTTTCATTTTTTCAAAATGTTTCATTTTTTCAAAATGAAATGGTTCGGACGTAGTGGTGCGGGTGTTTAGGCATTTTTAAAATGTTGCGAACATGGTGCAGCGATGGTGCAGTGGTTTAGAAATTTGTGATCATGGTGCGGACGTGGTGCAGCGGTGGTTGGTGCGGCGCAATAAAAATAATAATGATGCGGACGTGGTGCAGCTTTGGAGGTGCGGTGAAATTCCATTTTTTTTCGGGAGCCTGTTAGATTTTCATAAGTAAACAATAATTATACTTACCTACCAGAACCATCTCTTTTACATACTTACCAAAGCATACAGTGATTCATATCACAAGAAACTGTGATACTTACAGGAGCCTCCCTTGATCAAAACCAACAAAATAAGTGATAATTACCTACAAAAAATAGTTTACAACACGAAGTATTAGACGCATAGAGCTCAACGCATACCAAAATATCAAACCAACCCGAGAAACTTACCGCTGCGCTGGCGCTGTAACACGTGATACCAACCGGAATAACTAGTGATATTTACTGGGGCAACCCGTGATACAACTTCTTATACTAAATGGGACACCTGTTTAGATTATTTGATTCTTATTTCTTTCTCTGAACAAATAAATTACAAAAACAAATATCTCACCTACCTACAGCCGACAGGATCAAATTTCCATCAAATTGCATCGACACAATTGCATTAACTCTATCAGACACGCCATTTAACAAAACTGAGTTACCAATTAAGTACCTACGTTAACTCTACCAAAATATTGAAATTAATTAAATATCATACCTATGGCCTCTCTCCCACACCACACGCACCTTCAATATAATGTCAATCATAATAAAATTTTGCATTTATGTAGAACACGACAGCTTGTATGCAATATATGCTCGTTGTACCTAGGTCAGAAGGTAGATGGCCAAGAGTAGGTATATAAATTGATTTGCCAAAATGCATCTATGTCGTATGATATAATTAAATTTTCAATAAAATAATTGTAATTAATGTTTACCACACAACATACAATTTGTAGAACAAATATCTCTACATCAGGCCATGTCTCTCTATTATCGTTATCGTCCGTCCCCCCCCCCCCCAACACTTGAAGGTATCAGCTGCAATGCAACTTGATTAAATTACACTTAAACATAACCATTCTCTCTCACTCTTACTCTCTCTCTCTCTCTCTCTCTATAATGTCTATAAAGAGAATTTCAGCAGTTTGAGGGTAACCCTGCTCCACCCAGCCACAAACCCTGAGCCTGCTGAATGCCTGGCCAAAAGGTATGAACATTATTTATTAGTGGAAACAAACCCTTCACCATCATCATTTCATCGTCCATTCGCCATATTCGTGGGGTTTTGCTGTTTTCATTACTAATAACTCTTCGCAGGAATATTAATTAATCATATAAACGCAGCGGGGATGACCGACCGTTAAGCAGATAATGGCTACCATTTCCAGTTGGACAGTATGTCAGTCCAGTATATTCTATATGGTAATGTGTTGGTTTGTGTGTGTGTGGTATGGACATCATAAAATTAATATACAAGTGTATATGTGTACACACGTGTTTTATATTTTTGTATTTTGTATGTCAGTTCGAAGGGCAACGCCAACAGTTCCACGGCCAAACTGCCATCTTTATACACAAAATACGTGTATTAACCAGTCAATAAATTGTTCGTCGGTGAAGGTGCACGTTCATAATTAATAACGGGAAGTAATTAGTGTGACCAACATAGTTGAACAATACACTCAGATCGAAAAAATTGTTTATTTCCACCTAAAACTTAGCGGATTTCTGCATGGTTTTTGTTAGGATGACTTTCGCCTTAAATTAAGCGGAAATCTACTTAATTTAAGCAGAATTCCACATAAATTAAGAGAAATTTCACTTAATTTAAGATAAAAATCTTTTAATTTTTATGATAATAAAAAGATTTTCATCTTAATATAAGTGGATTTCCGCTTAATTTAAACCAGAAGTCAAAAGTCATCAACCAGGTAGAAATCCGCTAAAATTAAGCGGATTTCTGCATGTTTTTTTGTCAAGATGACTTCCGTCTTAAATTAAGCGGAATTCCACATAAATTAAGCGGAAATCCACCTTATTTATGATGAAATCTTCTAATTTTTATGATAATAAGAAGATTTTTATCTTAATTTAAGTGTTTTTCCGCTTAATTTAAACCGAAAGCCAAAAGTCATCAACCATGCAGAAATCCGCTGAATTTTAAGTGTTTTTTTCGCCGAGTACATGCCAATATTTGCAATTTTTAAACTTTGTTGAAAATCTGGTCACCCTTTAAACATACACACAACCTTAAGGTACATATATCACACCTCCAACAACTGCTCGCGAATGATTATGATGTGAAACACTATATAAACGTTATAAAATCACAACCCACTCGTTTGGCTCCTCATCAAGGATAAATCGATTTATTTATTAATCAGAATTAAAATGCAAAAAAAAAAAAACTGAAGCCAACAGGACAACAGGATGAATTTTAACCATTTCTTCGTCCGTCATTACCATCGTCCGTCCGTAGGTACTGCCACATTATTGTTTGTTTTATTTTTTTCTTAATTTTTTTAAAATTTTTCGATAAATGAATTTTCGAAATAATAATAATAATAATTACATGCAGAATGTTAAAAAATAAAAAATCAGAATTTCTGTGCACATTCAATGATCCCATAATGGTTTGTATTTTTTGTTTTTAATTTTTATTTCCGAACATATTGATTGTGTGGTAGGGGAGAGGGTAAAAAGGTGCTTCGATACTATGTAGATAATAATTTTTCATTGCTAAGCCCATATGAATACTGAGTAAAATGGGTGGGTTGTGTGACCAAATGTATACGCGTATTGTCGTCTGTGAGAGATTTAATTTAATTACATTTATGATCGCAATATTGAATTTTTTTTAATTGAACAAAAAAATATAAAACACAAAAAGGATACAAATATTATATGGTGCGAAAGATATAGAGGAGGTGGAGAAGCAGGTGGCTGTTTGTGCTGGACCACTTGCCTGACGAGAGTTCGCGGCCTATTTAAATTGAAAATTATATCCATAGTCTGTGGGCATTAACCACAGAAAGTATAGACAATGGATATATTGTGTTCAAAAAATATACAGTTGTTATGTGTAGATATATCTACATATTATATTTATATGCAAAGCCAATGTACTCGAATTTTATCCTTTAAAGTCTTCCCTTTGGGCTATAGTTACTACTTTAATACTAACAAGTATACAGAGAAAAAAATAAATTTCATTCGTTTAACTACGATGTAAAAAAAAAAAAAAAAACCAAAAAAAATTAAAAAAAAAAAATAAATTCAATATTTAAATACACTAGCAAAGCGATAGTTACAAAATTTTAGTGTTATTTAAAGTGTTAAAGTCAATAAGATCTCTTATTTAACTTGCTTTCTCTTTTCTCTCTTTTAAACTTTTTTCTTTATTTTTGTAGTTGCAATGCTGGTAATCCTTTTGCACCCAAATACACTTTTACTAAAGTGACTACCTATGTAATTTTGAAGTGTTGCAAATTCTGATAACCCTCTCAGAAATCTGGTGAATAATATTTCCAAAAAGTTCTATCAAGTTCTGGACTAATTTACATTTACAAATTAAAGGATTCGATTATGCACTTCTTTGACAATTAGAAATCTTGCTAATTATTATGTAATGTTCATTAGTATAACAATGACGTCGTTTTTTTCCGACTACCAACAAAATTACTCTAAAGACGAATGGGACACTGTCGTGAGTGCGTAACGTTATGATGGGACACTGTGGTGTATGCGTAACATTATATTTTATAGATAAACTAAAACTTCTATTTGAAATTTCTCTTGATGTGGTGAATTTTGTGATGCATTTAATATAAGTTGAAATCACGAAGCTAACTAGCTAGATTGCCATATTTCGTGGTTTAAAAACTGGAAGTTCGACATTTTTATAATAGATACACTTTTGTCTTGAAACAAGTTTACGTGCACATTTTTTTTGATTAATAAAAAAACAAAGTCAATACTTAGAGACAAGAAACAAATACCCGCCTGTATACTAGGAAAACACTTTTGTAAAACTTATTTTTTTTTGTCAATATTGCTCGAAACAAATCAATTTAGGCTGGAGAGAAATTGCGATTGTCAATTATCAATTTAATAATTGATAAATCTTGAAATTTTGCACTTTCAATCTTATTTTATTATGTAATAGGCCAATTTTACAATAATTTGTATCAATATTATTACAATTTATGAGAGTAGGGGTGCTAAACAAAGTTATCTAGTTTTTTTTTTTTTTTTTCAAAACAAATCGTAATAAAATAAAAAGAAATCTACAAAAAATCATTGGTCTTATTCGTTATTTTTTCAAATGAAGTAAAATTGAGAGTATACCTGGCTGATATAATTCATCGTAAAAAAAAAACACTGCTTTTCAGCCGGAAGTCCGTCTGCCTGTCTGTCAGTTTGTCTGTCTGTATACGAAGCTACAGCCTAAACGGATGTACCGATTGTTGTCAAACTTAGTAATTATGTAGCGTTATTTGGTGACTTTCCAGAGGGGTTTTTGCAATTCATTTTTTTTTTTTACCAAAAATAACAGTACTTGTCATATACCGATTTTAGTAAAATTGAAATTGCTCAAAAACGGCTCCAACGATTTTGTTTAAAAAATTCAAATGTAAGTTTTCAGACAAGGTCTATCTACTGATGAAATTTTTATTTTTTTGAAAATCATTATAAACGGTACCTGCCATAGAACCGTTTTTTTTTTTTTTTCAAATCCGATTATCTCCGAAGCCGCTTATACAATTTCAACGAAACTTTTTGTGATGAAGCATTTATATAATTTTATTAATATATGTAGGTAAGCCGAAAATAAAATTCCGAAAAAAATAATTTTTGGATTTTTAAAAATTCGAAAACTTGACATTGAATTTTTTTGAAATTTTATTTCTAGATGTTGAATAGTGATTTCTACAAAATGGCGAAAAAATTTTATATTAAAACTTTTTTTCCATTTTATTTTTTTTATTTTTTTTTTTTGTACCTACCTATGCATATAGGGGAAACCGACGAAGTTACGAATACCAGAGTTACGGGCGACAGAGTTACGAGCGTCAAAGTTACGCGAAACCGAAGTTACGAAAAACTAGATTTACGAATTCTAAAGTTATGTTAAGCTATGACATGTGATTTTTGGGTTGGCAACAATTGCGAGGAACGATATGGAATTATGGAAATACAAACAAAAGATTAACATTTTTCTCATTGGTCAGAACTAAATGAGTAAAGCGAAAATGAGTGTTATTTAATCTTGTAAAATTTTGATTGGATAGGTCATCCTTATTGCAATTGTCAGGTATTAATTGATGATAAATACTGAAATTCGTTGTCTTTTTAAACTCAATTATTTTAATAATTTTAATAATACATCAACTATAGTTGACAATAGCAATTGGGGTGACAATCTTCTAACGAACCAAAAAAAACATAAAATTCTGATAGCTGGGCAGGTACATAAATATGACACAAAAGACCTGCCCATATGGCAAATATATAGGTATATTAGAATTCTGTTTATTAGGTGGGATTTTTGTTTGATTTTTAACTTATCCTGTGTCAAGTAAATAAACAAGGAATGGGATTGTTTTTTGCATAAAAAGATTAAACCACACCCATTTTCGTTAAAATCTATTAAAATAACCAATGAGAATCGATATTCTCTTATTTATGTTTCAATTTCATATCGTTCCTTGCAATTGTTGCCAACCCAAAAATCACATGTCATAGCTTAACATAACTTTAGAATTCGTAACTCTAGTTTTTCGTAACTTCGGTTTCGCGTAACTTTGACGGCCGTAACTCTGTCCCGCGTAACTCTGTTATTCGTAACTCCGTTACCATTTCATGCATATAGTATACCGACATTTCCCAAATTCCTATATAAAAAATCTAAAAAATTTAAGCAACTTAAACTCTAAGAGCAAGTTCGTGCCACCCAGTCGTGCATTTTATATTGTATTATACTAATGCCTAGTACGAAGCTGAAGCGAAACGAAATTTTCATACAAAAATAGCATAACGAAATCTTGAACGGAATCTAATTTTTTTGTTTTTGTTTTAAAACATATTTTCTGATGTTTTTTTTGTAAGATTTTAGTCTGTTAGGTTTAAAATTGTAAGAACAAAAATGCTTTGGATAGGATTGATTGGACACGTGGAGGTAACCCATGCATGGGTTGGAAATAAGTAATAGACTTGTAACTTGAGGAATATTTTTTTAAAATTTATTTCCAACCGCGTAAGCCCTTGGGAGCATTAAAATTCTAATTGTTTTTAAATAACGACCACCCTAATGGATAATCATTTAAATTCGTTCCTATTGTTCGTTAAAAGTTTACAGGTTTAAATTTACACATTATGCTATGTTGTATAATGTATATTGTCGGTTTTTGTTTAAAAATTGAAATATTGCTTTTATGAAAGAAATGTCGGCCAATGGCACATTTGTTTAAGTATAAAATAAAGTCAAAGTTATAAAAAAGGAAAAACAAATAAGTACTTACAAACAATCAAGATCTTCCCCGTTTTCATCACACGGGCTTCGTTTCAGGACTGGTTTCTCAATTTGGATTGTTTCAATTTTCAAAAAAATGCATTTTTTTACCATTTTCGTTTTTCAAAAGCGGGCCATGGACATGACTGAAAAAGTGAATGGAAAAAAAATAAATTAATTGAAATAAGCATAAAATTTTCTTTCTTTCGAAAAAGTGTATAACTTTTACTTTAAATTTTTTTTTTAATTTAAAACCAATAAAACACAAAATAAATTTCTTGCAGTGCTTTTCATTGTGAAGTTAACATTTAGCTTGGTAATCTACTCTCCTATATAGGTATGTATATAAAATGAGATATCCTGCTGATAGACACACATTTTATATACAACTACATTTATATTTAAAAGTATGAACTGGCTGATGTTGGAATAATAATTTAAATGCACTTATTGCTTCTGTTCCACAAAAAAAAAAAGTGTTACTACATACGTGGATATGGAGGAGTGCACATGGAGAAGGAGTTGTGTATATGTCAGCCTGTGGGGGTGTTAAAAGCTACTTCTCTGATGATGAAATAAAAGTTCGTCATGGGTATGAGTTTAGGTAGACTTTTGAGTACACAAGTTGCAATTAAATGAGCAAAATAAAATCCTTTTTAATGCAGCTCATTTGATGATGTGCAAATAAGTATACGTATACAATTACACTCATTTATATACGTTTGTGTAAATATGTGACGTTTCTGTCATATCATGGTCGATGTGAAATAATTTCAGTTTTGTGTTACTTTTAGCTATCATATACATTTACATTCGTACAATTCCAGTAAATTTATTTAATTTCAAAAGTTACTATAGTTATACATATAAAAAGTATTCACATCTACATAAGCATTAAGCGTATTATTTTGAACTAAAATCCTTATACACTTCTGCTTTAACCGTAAACCGTACCTGTTTTTGTGGGAAAATCAGTTTTTTTTTTTGTTGTTGTTGTTGAAATCACAAAGTGCACATTTGATATGAGGTGGCTTGAGAAGAGGGTGGTTGGTTAGGAAGCATTATTTATTGGGGGGTATACAACACCTATTTGGTGATGATTTAGGGGATGTTGATTCGATTGAATTGTTAATCAGTGTATAGATATCGGCACGAATATCGCTGAAGTTGTGGCATTCATGACATATACTTTGATGAATTAATGGAATACGTCAAAATAACAACCTTTAGCGGTTAACGGTAATTTGAAATTTGGTTTGATCAAATCAGTGTGATGGGGTAGTCTATTATTAGTAAATATATACCTACATACATACTTGTGTAGCGTATATAAATTTAGAATACCTATTTGACGTTTAAAAATTAAATAATTTTGTTGTTTTTAATTTGTGGTATTTGATCAATAGGTTTTTCTAAATTTTTAATCTTTTTAGCAAGAAAAATAAGATTCCAGCTGATGCATCAATGACGACAAGTTAGCAAATTTTGATGTAATCATCGTAACCATTAACCAACGATCTCATGTTTATATTACAGTACGGGCCTGTGTTCAATTTTTGGTCGAACATTTTCAGAACAAATGATCTTGGAAAAACTCTAGAACTGAAAATTTATACACAACACCGTGTTATGTTACACATAAATATTAGGCCAATTTTTCATTTATTTTTTTAATTACAAAGCGAATAATGTAATGAACTAATGACTATTTAATATTTCTTTGAAAATCATCTACATATTTGTAATATGGTCATCTAAGAGTGCAAACCTGCTAGCTGGACACCTGCTAACTCCACATAACATAACATATTTTTTTCCATTTAGGCCCATTTGCTGAAACGAGTCATAAATCTTCATTTTAAGTATTCCAAACTTAGCTCTAAGAGAAACTTAGTTCTTAAGGTTCACTTAGTTTATTCTACGTTGCTAGGAAAAACAATATTTCGTCTCAGCAATGAATCGGTTTGACAGTTTATTAATTAATTGAAATTAAATTTTATTGATTTGAAAAAATAATTGTTGTTTTAAAAATATAATACTAAATGGCAGAAAAAAGGAAAAGGAATCCAAACTTCTCAAACCATGAAAAGTCAATATTATTGCAATGTGTGTCAGAGGAAAAAAATATAGTAGAAAACAAAAAAACAGACGGGACAACATGGAAAGAAAAGGAGCAAGCCTGGGTTAGAATAACCAATAGTTTCAATGCACAATCGGGAGGGGCTTGTTATAGAACCACGGAAGCGCTGAAGAAACTTTACATAGTTTACAAAAAAGATGTGAGAAAAGAAGCTGCAGCAGAAAAATTTTCAGCACTTCAAACAGGAGGTGGTAATCCATATACAGTTAAGGATCCTAATTTTGACCTCGCGGTTACAATTATGAACCCAAAAACTGTGCATGGATTACCTAATTCGTTCGACAGTGATTCAGTCCAAAATTTATTCATAAATTTGGTATCAACAGATAAAGAAAATGTAAGTGGTTTTAAAAAATTTATTTTACATATAACTTAAAATATATATGCATGTAAATTTAATATACATATGTAGGAATCCCCAGAGTTGGAAAATTCAGTTGAAGATTAGTCAACATACAAGCCAGACCAACTTAGGGCTCCTGTGTCAAAGAAACTTAAACCAAATTCCTTGGAAGTTGCCAATGATTTACATTTTGGTTTAAAAGAGGACGAAAATGCAACACTTCCGGTTAAAAACTCAGAAAAACAAGGCGCAAATAGATGCATAGAAAACAATTGGTCTACTCGCCGTAGACCTATAGCGGCTAGTTTACCGAGTTCAAAAATTAGCGAACAATACTCATTGCTATCTAAAATGAAAACGGAGTTGGTACAGTTGCAACTTCAAGCTGCGAAGGTTGAAAGTGAATTGAAGAAAAAGTCTTTACAACTCGACATTCAAATAATGGAAGAACTACTAAAAAAAATTAAAAACTCTACTATATCAAATGATGATGTAGATCTTTTACAGTTAACCAAAAACATTATTTAAATACATCATAATACCTTATTATAATTATATTATATCTGCACATTAAACATAATTTATTAAAAATAAAATAATGTTGTTTTAATTTTTTTGAAATTTGTTTTTTGAATCAAACCCCAGAGAAGATTTACAAATGGTATGGTAACAGCCTTTATACATCTACATATGAGTGTATTCCATAATTGGGTCAGTGATTATATCATGAAAACAAAACCCGGAAACTAAAAACTATTGCCAATTTTTTGTAATTTGATTTTTATTGAGAATTTAACCATTTTTACAGACGTGCGAAATAATTATTAATTAAATGTAAGCGTTTCTGCATTCCTGAATTGTTAGACGTTGAGTTAGAATTGTTATATGGAATGTTATCAATTTGTCCGCTAGTAATTGCATTTTGTAGATCTTCTTCACTGAAGTCCAAACTCTCAGGTGATTCATCCATTATTCCATTTTGCCGCAATATGTTGTGTAAAACACAAGTTGCAACAATTATGCTTAAAACAGTACTTAGTTTTAGTCGAACACCATAAGCTTAAACGGGAAATCTTCTTTTGAGAATTCCAAACGCTTTCTCAATAACACCTCTTGACCGAATTTGAGATTCATTATAAAGTTGCTCAGCTGAGGTACGTGGATGTAGGAGTGGTGTCATCAGATATGTTTTTTGTGGATATGCCGAATCACCTATTTTTTCAAACAAAAAAAATACCATTTGATTACTAATATGAATATACCTTGTATAATTTAGGAATCTACCTAAAATGAAACCATCAACATTCATAAACGAATCTCCTTCAAAAACAGCTCTAAGACTTGAGTTATTAAAAATAGTGGCGTCATGGGTAGATCCAGGATAGAAAATATATATTATACGCATTATTACAAAAGCTTAAAGCAAAACAGACCAGGAGACTGAATTCTCACATGTGTGCCATCAACGGCACTGATTACATTTGGAAAGGATGCGATATCGAAGAACTCTCGCTTAGTTTTCAAAATGTCAGATGTGGTCTCTGGAAATTTTATGTAATTTACTCCAAGTCTAGCTAATGCAGTTGAAACTCGCAAAACAATTCTTGATACTGTCGATACATGCATCCCTCCAAAATCAGCTATACTCAGAAGGTGATTCCCAGTAGCAAAAAAACGTAAAGCAACCAAAAGTTGGTTCATAGGAGCAATTGAATTATTACTGAAATATGAAATTTTATCTGTCATACCTAATAATATCTTTTAATTATGGACATATGGCATTTTATAGATACACATATGTATATTTTCTTACCGGTTTAATGGACATTCAAGCGAGCTTTCGATTTGCTCCAAAATATTAACTGTTATATCCTTCGTTAAACGAAATCTTTTATAAAAAGAAAGTTCATCAAAAGAATAGAAATATTCTTTTCTCTCATATATTTGGCGTGGCACTCCTACTTCTAAAATTTCGAGAATTTCAACATCATCTTCAAGTAAATACAGGATTTCAAAATTCATCTTTACCAATTTATTTATTTGTATTCACAGAAAAATTATTTGTCAAAACAAACTTCAGGCACTATGTCTTACCTAAGAGACTTAGGATGTACAAATTCTTCCCCCTAATATATGTCATACTTAGCAACTTTTATGATTAAGAATATTTTTGGTGTAAACGAATAAGTAAAACTTAAGACTATAAGTTATACTTAAATATTTATGACTCGTTTCAGCAAATGGGCCTTAGAGCCGATTTTTCAATATTCTAATAAACAGTCAGTTATAGGTCGTTTCAAATCAAAAGTCCCATGGAAAATTGAGCAAAAATAAAAAAAACTCATTCGCTTACTGGAAGGAAGCATTTATGAGGCAGCTGACCTTTTTCTAAAATTACGATAAAATAATGAAGAACAGCTTGATATCCCTATTTTAATTAATTGTGAGATTCACTGGGTTAGCCTCAGAAAGCGGAGGCAAGTCTCCCGGGCTTGCATCACTCCATATCAGCGGACAAAACAAAAAAAAAAATACATTTATTTAATATTTATCATTTGAACGCAGTTGGGATAACTTTGCCGAAGATATTGTTGTAGGACTAGGTGAAAATGGACCAGAAATGTCCAGTTTATATGATAGTAATTCATAACCTAAAATTCTATTCACATCTTTTCATTTGTATAATTGGGCAGTATTTTTATTTTTCAATTATTTTGGAGTCGTCACCATAGAAATCCTTAATAAACAAATTCAGATTTTTCGTTTGCTTATTTTTTTCTTTAGCATTTCTTTCATTCAAACAAGCATGATTTGTTGTTATTTTTGAGTTGATTTGTCGCAATGAGCCAATAAAATTGAGTTTTTTGTTTATTTGTTCTCAATTTTATTGGAAGGGAGAAAATAAACTTTGAGTCAGGACTTTTGATTTGAAACGACCTATAACTGTTCGACGAATAAAGTTATAAGGCTCATAAGCAATCAGATAAAAACATTGAAGTTTTCATTCAAGAATAATTTATTCTACAGAATAACAAAAAAAAATTGTCAAATTCAAAAATATTTAAAATTAAACGTCATTTTTATTCATGATTGTTTTTGTTTTCTTGTGTTCCACTGTATTTTTTTCAAAATTCTTTCAAAACAGCTTTGACAACTGACACAATATTTTTTTTTGAGATTATTCCTTAGAATAATTTTTATTCGTCTCTGCAAGAAGCAGAGACGAATATTGAAAAATTGATTTTTTCTCTATCCTTAGGAATAAGTACTAACTGACTGTTTAACTGACTATTGAAAAATTGGCCCTTAATAGTATAAAATCTAATGTTTTCAATTGGCCGTCCAAAAGCATTCAGAAACCTTCAGAAAGTTTTTTATTCGCACGAGGCACGAATATGACTGAAGAGAAATTCTCCTCTAGATTTCAAATCAGAATTCACTCAAAATCACTAATATTTTAATTATTAAACGTCAAACTAAGTTTCCTTAAAGAAAAAAATTGTTTTGTTGGATTTCAGAATGAGTGAGGAAACCAATCGAAAACGACACAAGGAATAACCTTATCCTTTTTCTTATTTATTCAATTTAGAAATATTGTATTTTTTAATAATTTTGTCAAGTGAAATAAGCTGTTTTTCACTGTGAGCCGACGGTATATCTTTTTTATCCGTTTTTAAATCGCATCAAAGTATTAAAGAATCCTTGAAAGTTAACGGAATAGAATACAATTTTGCACAAAATTTTATTTGAGTAGGAACAAAGAATAATTCTATTCTATTGGTTGGAGAGAAAAAAAAAAAGAAGGTAGATATCCAACAAATACACACACAAAACCTTTAAACATTTAATGTTTTAAGTTCGACAAAGCATCAAAAAATGCATTGAAACGTTATCAAGAAATTTATCTAAAAAAACAAAAAATTCAAAACAGTATTTTGGAAAATTTTACTTAGGTATTTATAATTTTAGAGTTACCTACTATAAAAAGCCTTTCTTTTGAATAGTTTGCGAATAAGTCAGAAATGAAGAAAACAGTTCTTTGACATTAGAACCAGTTCAAAATATATTTTTTCTACCTAAAAAGTACGACTTTATTTTTATAACAATACAAAAAAAAATTTGAATAAAAATCGTTTAAGCCATTCTTGAAAAAAGTAGTTTTCATTAATCTGAAGCTTATCCTATAGGCACAGTACAAACATAAAGGGTGAATTTGGTTTGCAAATGAATGAATTTAAATTGAAAAGTGGTGACTTCAATTTTTATTGATAAATATTTTATTGATAAATATCGTTTAAATTTACGATAAACCAAGGAAAAATTTTCAAAAAAAGTTAAATTTTGAAAAAAAGCTTTTTATACCATTTTTGGATATTTTTCCTTAATTTTGAAAATTTCTTGTTTTTCCTTGATTTTTCTAAAAACTTAAACGATATTTATCAATAAAATGTTCAAATAAACTCAAACGAATTTGATTTTGCTCATAAAAAAGTTCAGAGAAGTAAGTAATTTAGACCTGCAGAAATATGGTGTTTTTTATCTCAAAAGTTCAAACGCTCACAACAGAAAAACTGTTCGATGAATAAATCTGTTACTTTGCAAATTAATTTCAAGTATATTAAACTTCAATAATTAACCCTCAGTTTAATCCTTATCACCGATAGAAATAAAATAGAGGTAAATTGTCTAAGAAAACCGTAAAAAAGCCTACTTCAATAGCTTTTCTAAATTAATCTAAAAAATACGAAAACATTTTGTTTAACAAAGCAAACTTAATTCCTTTGTAGAGAATTGAATGAAGTTTTTAAATGTGTCCTTGAATATTCTGTACAGTGATCCGTTGTTGAGATATTGATAGTCAAAGTCAAAAGAATGGTTTTTGGTTTGATAACTGATATTGCAGTCTAAAAAAAATCGTAGAAGTTTGAAAAAAAAAAAATGAATCTTAAAGCCAATTAAATAACCTTTTTAAAAATAATAATCATTTTATCAGAAAAAATGTGTCCACTTTCTTAAGAGAAAAGTAAAAACAAACAAAAAAAATTGGAAAATTCCCTAAATTTTTTGGGATAGTGTAGTTTATTTGTAAAAGAATACAAAGTAAAAAGATTCTTTTATCTCAAAAGATATAATTTGTGCTTTAAAAGCTTTGACAAAAACTTTTTTTTTTAATGTAGGTACTGGTACGGAATTATTTAATGAAATTTCGTCTTTCTTAATGAAGAAAAATTGCAGTTTTCGTAAGTTCTCAAACAACATGTCGAAAACTTGACACGTCTTGAAGACCAAAATTAATCACTGGCCTAAAAATATCAATTCATCAAATTAATTTTATCACTTAGATTAGTCGAATTAAAAATTCCTTAAAATGATGTTGTTTTTTTGATCCTGCCAAACCGAAGTAGAGATATTCTTGCTTTGATTTCTAGATGGATATTTACTTTTTGTTGGATATGTGAACTCTTTGGCTGACTTAAAGTAACTGATACTAACAGTTACGTTCTTTTAGCGTTTCTCTTTAACAAAGAGACAAAAAACTATCACCTTTTTCTCAATTTAAAATTTTGGTAACTGAACAGATCTTCCTTGTTACCCACTTTGCACAATTAGTTCCGGAAGAAAAGTGAAAAATTTCATCCGCTGGACTAATGTGTAGTGAAAATCCATTTATGGTGTCCCAAAATACATATTTTTCCTCATCCTATTCATAAAATCTTTCTTTTTCTCTTCATCTTCTTTTTCTGTTTCCAATTTATTGGCCATAAAGGGCTTAAGGCTTTTAATTTTAACGGCTAATATAGAATAGCTTTCATTTAAATTAAAGACCGTTTTATGTGATATCGACTTCTATAATACACATGCACATTACGTACCTATACCTTTGTACATTGTTTTGCTTAAATATCCTAAAAGCAACCCCCCGAAGCTCTCTCCAGCCCATCCAAATAACTAATCTGATTATGTGCTTATCTGAAATCCCATTACAGATTTAATCATTTGCATAGTTCTGCAATAAGTGGCCGCCCGTTCACCTCATCTAAAAGCAACATACTATGAATGAGGAATGATCCACACGTCCCACCCTCTGCTTTTCTATACATAGTATCCCCTTCTTCATTCAACAGAAAGATACCATTTGCTTTAAACTCTGACAAATATCTCTTCGAAAACAATAGAGTAATATGTATAGGAGACACCTATTGCCCCCCTCCCATCGCAAGTCGTGACCACACACCCATCAACCTCCAACCACCTACACAAACGACCCCTTTTAAGCCTAAATTCTCTGCCAAAAACGACATACAAGCATCGCTATGACATATAGAATTCCTGTCATATGCCACATTGACCCGTTAGGTGGCAGCACTGATACCATATAAGCGAATAAGTGGCAACGTGCGTTCTTGGCGTTGTGTATGCGTGTAATGCGATATAAACGTGTCTATAATGTAAATTACATGACAAAAACGACGACAAGGACGAAGACGGACCATAAGAGTTCCCAGAGTTGCCATCATTTCAGTTTCCACCCCCCGTTTAGCCCTCTGGGAATTCCATGCATTCGGCATACATTGCTTCATGCGCACATAGTCATCATTAAATCATTGACAAATGTGTGTATAACGTAGCTGTATATGTGAGTGTATGTGTGTGTTTGTGTGTGCGAATGAATTGTTTTATACACACACATAAGTTTTAACATATGAGCGGGCGAACATCCTGTTGACCAAGTCAGCCCCCTGGGGAGAGACAAATATTTAAACACCTTCGCGCCCGTTCGTCCCACAAAACAACATCACCAGAGTTTATGGGGCTTTTTGGAAATTGTGTCGCACACAAAACCGAATCAGGATAAAAGTCCTTCGTTGGTATACAATATTTTTTTTCTATTTTTGAAGTTATACTTCTTATGGGAGGGTGGGTATGAAAATTTACTTTTTGACAAGAATGTCAAAGGGATTATGACGCGATCACCCTGGGTAGCAGGGCTGTCGTTTCACCTTTAGAGTAGGCAGTACTTTAGTATTTAAAAATGCAGTACGCCGCAGTACGGCAAACATAAAACACACAACACGTTGCAAGTTACATGTTTCATGTGGCAAGTTGCATGTGGCAAGTTGCGTGTGGCAAGTTGCATGTGGCAAGCTGCATGTGGCAAGTTGCGTGTGGCAAGTTGCATGTGGCAAGTTACATGTGGCAAGGTGCATGTGGCAAGTTGCATGTGATAATTTCCATGTGGCAAGTTGCCAGAGTTGCAAAAAGCTCACATTTCAGCTCAGCTCAAATTTCAGCTAGGTACCATAGCTTAGCTCATTTGAGCTGAGCTGGAAGTGAGCTGAGCTAAAAGTGAGCGCCCCAACTTCCAACGCCCATATCTCGAAATTTTAAAGAAAATGAAAAAAATTATTTTGATGCCAAAAGGTAGCGGGGACTCTAACCTACAGTTGGGTACAACTCTCATCCCTGTAGGTCCACGCGTTCTCAAACCGGGAGAACTTAAAAGTAAAAAAAAAATAGGCACGATTCTGAAAAAATAGGCATGATGTGGCGGTTTAACATGGAAGGCGATTTTTTAAAAATTTGACAATGTGCAAAGCGTAGGCCCATGACACAAGCTATCATTTGGCATCACTCCCGAAAATTGCTCTTAAGCGGTTTAGCTTCCAGGAGCGTTCAAAGCTTCGGGGATTTTTCGAAAAAAAATTTTACCCCAACTTTCAAACTCGATTTTCTCGGAATTTTGAAAAAAATCGAAAAACTGGATTATACCACTATCGGGTAGCTGAGAATATAAGCTTTCATATGGCACCACTCCCCTGTCTCTAGATCAAAGCGTTCCAACGCCTATATCGCAGAATTTTGAAGAAAATGAAAATAAAATTTTTGATGCCAAAAGATAGCGGGGACTCTAACCTACATTTGGGTACAACTCTCATCCCTGTAGGTCCACGCGTTCTCAAACCGGGAGAACTTAAAAGTTAAAAAAAAAAATAGGCACGATTCTGAAAAAATAGGCATGATGTGGCGGTTTAACATGGAAGGCGATTTTTTAAAAATTTGACAATGTGCAAAGCGTAGGCCCATGACACAAGCTATCATTTGGCGTCACTCCCAAAAATTGCTCTCAAGCGGTTTAGCTACCAGGAGCGTTCAAAGATTCGGGGGATTTTCCGAAATTAAAAATTTATCCCAACTTTCAAACGCGATTTTCTCGGAATTTTGAAAAAAGTCGAAAAACCGGATTGTACCGGAATTTTTTTTATGATAAAAAAAGAAATATTTTACTAAAAAAATAGAAATATATTTAGTATTTATTATTAAAAAAACCAAGACAAAAGATCACGAAAAATTATCTGTTTTATTATTTATAAAAATATCCATGTGTTAAAATAATTCCATTAATAACTAGAACCAAACATCTTAAGCTATGGTGTTTTATAAAAATTTAAAATATCTTCATATTTCATTATACTTTCCAAATAAAAATCAATGTATCCTCTCACCTATCACAGCTCACCGACAGCTCAGCTCACCCAACAGCTCAGCTCAACCATCAGCTCAGCTCACTTTCAGCTCAGCTCAAATGAGCTGGAGCTATGGTACATAGCTCAAAAGTGAGCTAGCTCAAAATTTGAGCTGAGCTGTGAGCTGAGCTCAGCTCACTTTTGAGCTTTGTAGCAACCCTGCAAGTTCCATATTGCTACTACTAGTGCTGAAGCACACACAATTCTCATAAAATTACCATATCGCACATTTTATGCGCAATTCATTTACTTTCGTTAAGCATATACCGTACGTTCTGAACCGCACAACATGAGTAAATTTCACAGAATAAATTGAAAACTACATGGACGCAAGGAGGATGAAAGAATTAATTTATTGTTCACTTGATAAAAATGTAAAAAAACTAAGTGTGGATTAATTAATTTAATAATAGAAATTAAAAATATCAAATGAAATTCACTTACATATACTGAATGAAAAGTATAACTTCAGTCGCGTGTACATGTACACACACTCTTTTTTTTTTTGTATATCAACAAAAAAAATCTTTTTTTCGGACCTGTAGAATGAGGAAGTAGAGAAAATAAAATTTTATGGCAAATGTGGGGCACAAGGACATTTTTTTTTGCTTGCTTGTTTCAGATAATGGTTTTAAGGTACTTGGTATGCCAACCCCGAACAAGGATCATGAAATCATTAAATTATACAAAATAAAAAAAGAGAACAACAAAAAAATACATGCAGAAAATATATTTTTGTGTTTTTTGTTTTTGTTTTTGTTTTGTGGGCAGGTCCATTATTTGAAAATGGAAAAGGTTAAGCAGTAAGTGGCAAAAAAAGCACACAAATCGATTAATGAAATTTTAGCCAAGAAGTTTTTATTTTGTTAATATTTTGGTTTTAGATATACATTAGGGTGCTTTTTTTAGACGACATTTTACTCAAAATCTTAAAAAGTTTCATATAGGTGACTTTAGGTACTGTTACTTACACCAGTGAGACACGACAGGTCATGAAAGCCAATTTTGCATGATTTTTTTTTTTATTTTTTTATATTTTTATTTTTTTTTTGGGCATTTCCAACCGATATTTTACTATATTTTATTAACGCAATTTATGCGTTATTTTGTAAGACTTTTTTAATTGTCTCCACATATCAGAGGTTCAAACCAACGATACAATGTTATTATACCATAAATTAAACTAGCTTATTTAGTTTATTAAATTTATCAAGGTATAACCAAAAATCGCCAAAAAGTTCTAGTCTTCAATCCAGACTCCAATAAAAAACAGCCAAAATAACAAACTTTACCTAATGTTCCGAAGAAAAATGCATTCTCTAATCACAGATCACGCATTTTAATTCACAGCAACTTACTTTATGTGGATAAAATACAAACCAAATTTAGAGTTTGAAAATACATTTTCCCAACCTACAAGCTCGAGTTACAAGCTTTTTGATTAACTTATCAGGAAAAAAAGAAAATTAAATCAAAGGTTAAAAAAATTATGATGAAGAGTAAATGATAAAAAATATCTGCTTGTAAATTTTGAAAGAAATTGGTTCAGAATTTGACGAAGGGAGAGAGTTTATTTTAACAAAAGTGGCAACGCCATTATCGGCCGTTATTCAATTTTTCTGAAAAAGCTGAAAAAGCAGTTCTAATATTATCAAAATTACCATTACCAATTTCAAAATTTAATAGAAATCAGACCTATTTAAAAAAAAAATGAAATACCCAAATAATATTTTTTTTTATTTCAAAAGTATGGCCTTTTTTAATCAAAATCGTTAGAAAAAATTATATGTATATGTAAAAAAATTTAGTACAACTTAATATTTCCTATATTTTGGTATATTTTTTTGTTTTTGTATTTATCAAAATTTAATTTTTATTAAATGTGTCTATTAAATGGTTGTAATTTTTTTAAACAACCATCTTGCTTCAGAAACTATACACTTATTCAACCTATGACGTATTAGTAAGATATTTTAAAAATAAAAGTTCTTAACTTTTTTCAGCATTCTTTACCGTTTTAGAGTTAAAAAAAAAAAATATATTAAAAACCGCCTTTCTTTTTTAAAGTAGCTAAATCTTCTTCGTATGAAAAAAAGTCTCTTTTTCTTTGTGGGTAATAGTATAAAATTCTATGTAAAAGGTTTTGGTTTTTTTTATAAAACCTCGAAACATAAATTTCAATGAACGAAAAAAGTGTTGAATCAATGTATGTACAAATGTACATATTTATTTTTGCAAACCATTTATAAGTGTGTAACACTAACATCATGCGAACTTCAAAAATTCCTTACGAAATTATCAATTAAATTTTGCTGATTTGTAACCCCTACCTTCATATTGAAAAAAAAAAAAATCACCCATAAGACTTGAAACCTGATATCTTATAGGTCATGATTTTAGCTGATTGCTGCGTAACGCATTTTTTTTTTATTTGAAAATTTTTACCATAATTTCAATTAATTTCCTTCTTTACCTTTTTTTCAAATAAATAAGAAGTCGACGTTTGCATTTGTAGACAATCACAAGCAACGATTTTAATTCGATTATAACAATGTCATCAGTATTATGCAAGGCTGACAGATATTTAATAATAAAAAAAATAAAAATAAATATGGGTCACTGTTGATCAAGGTGTTATGTTTTTTTTTTTTGTATTGGAGTTAAAATTAAATGTTCAACTTGTATTTCGCCAAATGATTCCTATTGTTTTTCAGTTGCCGGCTTAGTTTGAAATCTAATCGCGAGCGAAAAGAACGTTCTTAAGTTACCGGGAAAAATCTTGTTTTGTTTTTTAAAATTCTTTCTATCCAGTGAGAAATTCTTGGAATCCAGTGATAAATATTTGAGTTGAAGCAAAAAAAAAAACAACACACAAAAAGAAATACATATTTGAATTGTGACTTCCTGAGATACATATTGTGTTTTTGTTTTTATGTGGAACATTTTTTTAGAACTCATGAATTGAAAAAATAAAATCAGTGTCACGTTGCAAAATGACGTCAAAAACTCATATATTACTTGATGAAGGTACGAAACTAATTTGTAGTGTGGTGATTAAAATAATTTATTCTTGTATTTTGAACGGCTTTTTTGAACTTAAAGAAATATACCAAATGAAAATGTTATATCAAGAAATTGAAGTTCAATACTTAAGTGCTATTATCATTGAAGTTACTAAAGAATAGTAAAAAGTGTTGCAAAGTGGCTCTTATACAAAAACTTGATGAAGAACTTTTTTGTATTCCTAACACCACTAATTATTTCAAAACTCTATTTTGCGAAAAATACCATTTATTTGTAGGTTTTTTGTTCCTTTTTTTATCTGTAGAACAATGTTTTGTTGAGATCAAATTGAAATATGTGTTTGGTTTATAAATAAATTTTAGAAACTTTTCATACTTTTTTGAAAATTGCAATATAAAATATAAACCAGTGTCAAGCAACTCAATTTTTTTCAGGATGCTCCTAAAACAGTTAAATATTTTGAAGCTAGATGGTGTGCGAATATAAAAAAAAAGTTTTATTGAATAAATTTTTTCCAATTTTAAACCAATGTTTAAGTGAAAGAATTGTGTAAACAAAATTTAATTAAGGACAGCGGAAAACAAATAATGGTTCAAAGTAGCTAGGGGTTCTTTTTTGAAGATTCGGAATGAAAATGTTACCAAATTCTGAGAGTCCTTGTTGGACTTTCAGCATATTCTATGTGGACCATTTTTTTTGAAAATCCCGTTTTGGCAATTGTATGATAATACCGAACACCAAAGATTTTCATGTTATAATAACTCGGTATACGCGATGCGGAAAAAATTTGCTCACATGAAAATCTATTTAAATTGCACAAGCCAAACGCGAAAAAATTTTTCCCACGGGAGAATCAATTTTGAGGTGTGAAAATAAAAATTGGAGCGAATTTTTGTTTTCTGAAATAGCTTATGAAATAGCTAATGAAGACCAAATATGTAGTCAAAATTTTAAGAAATTGGATAATTCTTATGAAACGAAATTTAAATGCACTTATTTTGCATTCATTTTTTATGTAATTTTTTTAATTTATCTACAATAATATTTTTTTTATTAGGTTTTTATTTTAAATAAATGAGTTAAAATTAAATTTAAAATGAAATAAAACTTAAATTCTCATGCCTGATTCCCAATATTGCGCTTTTTATAAAAAAAAAAATGTTTTAAGTAAAGGAAAAAAAATATCTCATTTCATTTTTTCAAACCCTCTAAGTTATGAAATATTGCCTCGGAATACAGAAATTTAAGGCAAGACCCTCAATCTGTTTAAAATTTTGAAGCAATTGTTAGGACAGTATGAAGACCACAAATAGAACATTATTAAGCAGTAATACGACCGAGTTTTTAAACTATTTTTTCAAAATTTAATAAAAATATCTGGAGGCATTGTTAAGTAGTGAAAAAACAGCCTTATTACAAAACTAGCAGAATTGATCAAGTCCAAAAACCAATTAAACCCTCTACATTTTTATGCAATGAAATGAAGCATTTGTTAAAAATTTTGGACTAATTTTGCAAGTCCCTGTCGTTAAGAAAAAAGTTTCGTTTTTTTAAGTAAATTTAATTCCGAAAATTATAAGAAATTATGGTCACGTCACTAAGATTTGAAATAAATTCAGGAGCAGATATCATGCGAATATCATGATCAAAGTTTTTCAATTAATTTCCTTTTATAGAATACGAAGACCAAAAATCACACTTCAAACCTAGATGGCCTAGACACAGCTTTGCTAGAATATTAATACTTTCTGCATTAGTTCTAATAGCTCTTCTACTCACTGTCCTCTATTATGGAGAATATTTTCAAACAGAAGGTAAGATCTTGCTAGTTTCTTAACTTTCATATTTTCTTTACATCAATATTTACTGTTTTAGAAGTCCTTCACGGTACAATGCACATAAATTCAGCTCATACGGTTCTTAAGAGCTCATCAAAATTTGAAAATATTCCTTCAAGAAAACGTATCAAAAAACAACTGATCGAAGAACTATTTCCCGAAGAAATTGTCAAAAAATGGAGTAAATTTCAACATCATCGATATCAAAGAATGCGTTTTAAACGTGATCTTATTTCTGACGAAATGATAGATCCCATGGAATCAGATTTCAATGAACTTCGAATCAAAATTCGTGATAAACGTACGAAAATTGAACTTTCTAAATTAGAAAAAGACTATGCCAAATGTAAGCAAGAAGCTCTTAGTCACAGTGATTGTATGGATACTTTTATAAAAATGTATAAAATAGCTAAAGATATTAGCGAGAAAATGGAAAAAATGAAACAGATATTTCGAGATAGTGAAATTCATTTGCATGCAAATTCGATGTCTTCTTCGATGGAGAAATATTTAGATAAGAAAAAAGCTTTAAAACCTAAGGAAAAAGTAAAAGAAGAAGAAGTATTGTACAAAACAACCGAAAAAACTAAGCAAAAACTGAAGAAGTTGATACAAGACGATGCTGACGAACTAATACCTTCAGATGATGTTTGGGTCGAAGAGGATAAACTTCCACTTCCGGGGTTCGAAGTATTGAAGCAAACAACTGAAAAAGTCAAACCTGGACTAAAAAAACTGATACAAGGTGATGACGAAGAACTCGAAGAAGATAAACTTCCAGACACCGCCGCCGTAGAAGCTTTGGACCCAACAACAGAATCACCAAAACAAGGACTGAAGAAATTGGTTCAAGACACAGAAGATGAGCTAATACCTTCGGATAATGTTTGGATCAAGGATGATCAACTTCCAGTATCCAAGGTAGAAATACAGGATCCAACAACAGAATCAGCGAAACCGGGACTGAAAAAATTGGTACCAGACGGTGAAGATGAGCTAATACCATCGGATGATGTTTGGGTCAAGGATGATAAACTGCCAGTTACTGTGGTAGAAGTATTGAACGAAACAACAGAATCAACGAAACAGGGACTGAAGAAACTGGTACCAGACGGTAATGATGAGTTAATACCATCGGATGATGTTTGGATCAAGGATGATAAACTTCCTGTCACTGGGGAAGAAATATTGGACCCAACCACAGAATCATCAAAACACGGTCTGAGGAAATTGGTACTAGATGATGGACGTATACTATGGGTTAAGAAAGGTACACTCCCAAGTTTAGATAAGAAACCAGTTTTTCCAGTGACTTTGAACACATCAATTGATGAATCAAAACAAAATCAATCTGAAAATTTAAATATTGAAGACTCTTTTATGTCGGAAATTGAAATTTCTTCAACCACTTTTACTTCGGTAATAAATGAAACGACTGATGAAATATCATTTTTAGACATTCAGGATCGGAATGGCAGTACCACACTCAAAATTTCTACAGAATTTGATGATTTTGATGAAGTAACCGACAATTTTAAGGTGGATCCATTGGATATGATCCAAATTGAAAAACCTAACAAGACAACTGATTATGACAGCGAACCAATGACTGACGGTTTTGAAGAAATTGACAGTGAATTTGTCACTTCTTCCGAGCCAACCACTTTTCGGTTTGAAGAATCTCCAAAAGAAATCGATACTAAAACAACGTTAGACTTGGACTTTGGCCTTCTAGAAGAAAATTCTTCTACTACTGAAAGTTTTCATACAGTTTCCGACGAATTATTTGATCAAGGGGAGGTGACTTCTTCTACCGATAGTTGGAAACAAAAAGTTGTCACTGATACTTTCAGTATTGATTTGAGCGAAGATTTCATAGATCAGTTGAACGTTACTTCTGAAGGTTTTAATACTGCAACCGAAAATTTTGAGAACATTTCTGACGGAACTGAAGGTTTTGAAAATATCGACCAATATTCGTCCACAAGTGTTCCAGTTTTTGATGAGTTCTTGGAAATTTCTTCAACCTCCTCTGATAGCTTAAATGAAGATCAGCCTGGAGAACGATCTAATGACAATATTCAACCTGGAATCAAAACGGTGCTTTCAAATTACACAACCGATGTCGAAATCACTTATAGTGGAAAATGTGTTGTTACAACAACAACAACAACTGTTTCCATCACTACACCACCTCAGAATTCAACTACTGAAGATTGTCAAATTCAAGATCCATTAACAGAAGGTCCTATGACAGAAGAACTTCCACAGGCCCGAAAACCTACCAAAGAAGAACTTACAACGACTTCAAAAACACCATTAAAAGAACATCCATTGGACGATCCAAGCAGCAAGGAAAATATGCTTGATGAAGAAAAGGCTTCAAAACTTACAACAACAACGCTTACATCAGTTCAGAAAAAATGGCTAGAAACATTCAAAGAAGGATCGAAAGACGCCTCGAAAAATTTGACAGAAATTACAAATACCAATTCGGAACTAATTGATACATTTGGGGAAACAGATGACATGAATGTTCATAAATTTGGCCCGAAAATGAATCCGAATAATATGGCAACGGGAGGTGAGTTTAACTCACTGAACTCAGTTTAACTGAATGAACTGACTGAACTCATTGAGCTGACTGAATTCACTTAACTAACTGAACTGATTGAACTCACCGAACAGATTGAAATGGCGGAACTGATGGGAGTGACTGAACTGACTGAACTGACTGAGCTGATTGAACTGAATGAACTAACTGAACTGATTGAACTGACTGAACTGACTGAACTCATTGAGCTGACTGAATTCACTTAACTAACTGAACTGATTGAACTCACCGAACAGATTGAAATGGCGGAACTGATGGGAGTGACTGAACTGACTGAACTGACTGAGCTGATTGAACTGAATGAACTAACTGAACTGATTGAACTGACTGAACTGACTGAACTGACTGAACTGACTGAACTGACTGAATTGACTGAATTGACTGAACTGACTGAACTGATTGAACTGACTGAACTGACTGAACTGACTGAACTGACTGAATTGACTGAATTGACTGAACTGACTGAACTGACTGAACTGACTGAACTGACTGAACTGACTGAACTGACTGAACTGACTGAACTGACTGAACTGACTGAACTGACTGAATTGACTGAACTGACTGAACTGACTGAACTGACTGAACTGACTGAACTGACTGAACTGACTGAACTGACTGAACTGACTGAACTGACTGAACTGACTGAACTGACTGAATTGACTGAATTGACTGAACTGACTGAACTGACTGAACTGACTGAACTGACTGAACTGACTGAACTGACTGAACTGACTGAACTGACTGAACTGACTGAACTGACTGAATTGACTGAACTGACTGAACTGACTGAACTGACTGAACTGACTGAACTGACTGAACTGACTGAACTGACTGAACTGACTGAACTGACTGAATTGACTGAACTGACTGAACTGACTGAACTGACTGAACTGACTGAACGATTGAACTGACTGAACTGACTGAACTGACTGAACCGACTGAACCGACTGAACTGACTGAACTGACTGAACTGACTGAACTGACTGAACTGACTGAACTGACTGAACTGACTGAACTGACTGAACTGACTGAACTGACTGAACTGACTGAACTGACTGAACTGACTGAACTGACTGAACTGACTGAACTGACTGAACTGACTGAACTGACTGAACTGACTGAACTGACTGAACTGACTGAACTGACTGAATTGACTGAACTGACTGAACTGACTGAACTGACTGAACTGACTGAACTGACTAAACTGACTGAATTGACTGAACTGACTGAACTGACTGAACTGACTGAACTGACTGAACTGACTAAACTGACTGAACTGACTGAACTGACTGAACTGACTGAACTGACTGAACTGACTGAACTGACTGAACTGACTGAACTGACTGAACTGACTGAACTGACTGAACTGACTGAACTGACTGAACTGACTGAACTGACTGAATTGACTGAATTGACTGAACTGACTGAACTGACTGAACTGACTGAACTGACTGAACTGACTGAACTGACTGAACTGACTGAACTGACTGAACTGACTGAACTGACTGAACTGACTGAATTGACTGAACTGACTGAACTGACTGAACTGACTGAACTGACTGAACTGACTGAACTGACTGAACTGACTGAACTGACTGAACTGACTGAATTGACTGAACTGACTGAACTGACTGAACTGACTGAACTGACTGAACTGACTGAACGATTGAACTGACTGAACTGACTGAACTGACTGAACCGACTGAACCGACTGAACTGACTGAACTGACTGAACTGACTGAACTGACTGAACTGACTGAACTGACTGAACTGACTGAACTGACTGAACTGACTGAACTGACTGAACTGACTGAACTGACTGAACTGACTGAACTGACTGAACTGACTGAACTGACTGAACTGACTGAACTGACTGAACTGACTGAACTGACTGAACTGACTGAACTGACTGAACTGACTGAATTGACTGAACTGACTGAACTGACTGAACTGACTGAACTGACTGAACTGACTGAACTGACTGAACTGACTGAACTGACTGAATTGACTGAATTGACTGAATTGACTGAACTGACTGAACTGACTGAACTGACTGAACTGACTGAACTGACTGAACTGACTGAACTGACTGAACTGACTGAACTGACTGAACTGACTGAATTGACTGAACTGACTGAACTGACTGAACTGACTGAACTGACTGAACTGACTGAACTGACTGAACTGACTGAACTGACTGAACTGACTGAACTGACTGAACAGACTGAATTGACTGAACTGACTGAACTGACTGAACTGACTGAACTGATTGAACTGACTGAACTGACTGAACTGACTGAACTGACTGAACTGACTGAACTGACTGAACTGACTGAACTGACTGAACTGACTAAACTGACTGAACTGACTGAACTGACTGAACTGACTGAACTGACTGAATTGACTGAACTGACTGAACTGACTGAACTGACTGAACTGACTGAACTGACTGAACTGACTGAACTGACTGAACTGACTGAACTGACTGAACTGACTGAACTGACTGAACTGACTGAACTGACTGAACTGACTGAATTGACTGAATTGACTGAACTGACTGAACTGACTGAACTGACTGAACTGACTGAACTGACTAAACTGACTGAACTGACTGAACTGACTGAACTGACTGAACTGACTGAACTGACTGAACTGACTGAACTGACTGAACTGACTGAACTGACTGAACTGACTGAACTGACTGAACTGACTGAACTGACTGAACTGACTGAACTGACTGAACTGACTGAACTGACTGAACTGACTGAACTGACTGAACTGACTGAATTGACTGAATTGACTGAACTGATTGAACTGGCTGAACTGACTGTGGTGACCGAATTAATCGAACTGATTGAACTGATAATCTTTTGCGTCTTTTAAATTTTGTATACATAATTTAGGGAACAATAAACAGCTTATGACCCTCTGTGACTACTTGGCAAAGCAAACTCGAAGTAAAGTGACCTCTAGTCCAGAACAAAGTGAAGACATTACCCCTTCACCAAACATCCAATTTACTAGCCGAGGTCCTGGTTTTCCCGTAACTGGTGAAACAATGAAAGCTTCAGCACAATTTTTCATCAATCCTAACTTTGGTGTTCCGTCAATCCCGGTTTGCTTTTACATTACCCCAGCAAGTTTTCGAATGATGATGCAACCATTCTGGTCTCCATTCTTTGGAATGCAAGGCTTAGGTGGTGGTGGAAATACTGGTGGCTCAGGAAATTCTGGTAATGGTGGAGTATTTATTGTACCACCTTCATTTGGTAACATGCAAAATAGTGGAAATTTCTTTGGTCATACCAGTCCATCGGGAAGCGGGTGAGTTTGAATTCTTCAACTGGGGAAGTCCCTTGTTAATAGTGTTTTTTAGATCCCAGGGCAACATTCCGAATATATTCTCCAAGAGTGCCTCATCTCAACAACAACAACAAAAACAACAACAATTCTTCTGCACTTACATGCAAAATTCTGGTAAACAGTCAGGATCAGTTGTTAACAATCGAGGCTTCAATAGTATCAATTTCAAGCTGCGAAATTCTTCAGGAAATGTTTCCTCACCTTCGGACATTATCTATTCCTCGTATTGGAATAAACTACCAGGATATCATGGATCTAATTTGGGTCAAGCAGATCGCTTTCAGTGTCCAATTGATGGAGATGTTCCCTGTTATGGTGGACATGAGTGTGTTCCGGAGAAGAAATGGTGTGACGGAACTGTGGACTGCTCCGATGGCAGTGATGAAGCAGCTTGTACCTGTCGGAATAGAATTCTACAAAACAGAATTTGTGATGGATATCAAGATTGTCCACTGGGAGAAGATGAGGTATTACTTTTGGAGATTTTTATCAAATTTTTGGAGAGTTTGAATATTTTTCTTGATAGATTGGTTGTTTTGGTTGTGAGAACTTTATGTACTCTTGCTATGATAATGAAGAAGAATTCCAAAGAGCCAATCGGTCTACACTTGCTATGTGTTACAGTTCTGCAGAACGGTGCGATGGAGTAAGGAACTGCATCAATGGCAGGGATGAAATGGGGTGTAACTTAATAGTTGGTGATCTAACTCACCATATGGTAGGTTTTTTTCGAAATGGGCCAAATGAGTCTTTATCAATGTTTTCTTTGTTCTTCAAGTCCCATGCAGCATCCGGATCATCTGGTTTTCTCTACCGCAACTATCATGGAGAGTGGTACCCTGTATGCAACAATGCCCACCGATGGGCTCGGGAAGCCTGTTCCGAAGAACTTGGCGTTCTTGCTGAAGACCCAAGTATCACCTTCCAAGAAGTCGAAGTACCAGGTCCGTTCATTGAATCTCACCACAGTGGTGGATCTCAATTCTCGGACTCCTGTCAAAAACGAGATGGAGATAAACTGAGCGATATCGCTGCTCATGTCATGTGTCCACAACCCAAATGCGGTATTATTCAAGAATTGACTTCACCATTGATGCGATCCAGACGTCGTCGTCGACGTCGCCATATCTCTGAATCTCTAACTGATGAAAGCCGCATTGTTGGAGGAACTTACAGTGAGCCACTTCAATGGCCATTTGTTGTGGCAGTCTATCGAAATGGAGACTTCCATTGTGGAGGAACTATTTTCTCCGAACAATGGGTGAGACACTTTTTATTTTTCAAAACTCATTCCTAAAGGACATTTTGTATCCTTTCTATTTTAATAGATTATCACAGCTGCCCACTGCACCATCAAATTTGAAAATTATTTCTACGAAGTACGTGCAGGAATGCTGCGTCGTTCGAGCTTCTCCTCGTCGACACAGATCCATCATGTCACACATGTGGTCGTCCATCAGATGTATGAACGTCGAACTATGAAAAATGACTTGGCCCTGCTGCGGATAGATACCCCTCTGCGGTTTAACAGGTGGGTAAAGCCAATTTGCCTACCAGACTTGGGACGAACGACAATGGGCTCTGATTGGATTTGGGGACCAGAAGTCAACACCATTTGCACCGTAGTCGGATGGGGTGCTGTACGAGAAAAAGGACCTGGAAGTGAGTATTATCTATGTCTGTAGTAGGTATATTGAGGAGGTGTATGGGATTGGTGGGATTGCAGATATGATTTTCAAATTCTCTTACACTGACATTGCAAACGTTCAATTAGGTGACCGCTTGAAAGAAGTCCAACTGCCAATTCGCAGACGATGCACCGAGAAAGATGACCAAGAGGCCGAAGATATATGTGCGGGCGAGGCAGTCGGCGGAAGGGATGCCTGCCAAGGTGATTCAGGTGGGCCACTTTTCTGCCGCAGTGTGTCCAATAACAATGAATGGTATCTGGCTGGGGTGGTTAGTCATGGCAACGGATGTGCTCGAGCTAGTGAGTTCGGCGTCTACACCCGAGTTGCATTGTATCTAGATTGGATTGCGATGGCCATGAAGCCGGAGTTCCTTCCAAAGGTGCAACCGAAACAATTGTGTCCTGGTTATGTTTGCATTTGGGGTGGCAAACGTTGCTTACACCAGTCGAAGAGATGTGATCGTCTGGTAGATTGTTTAGGCGGTGAGGATGAAGTTGGTTGCATTTACAATTACATTCCGGATGTTGGTGCTGGTGTTGGTACTGGACGAAATGCATCAACGACTTTAGTTGATGTGATGGATGAGGCAGATCAAGATGGAACCGCCACAACAACAGAGACTGATGGCCGAATTGATGGGAAAAATTTCAATGGTGCAACTGACACAGAACCATCATCGTTGGAAATGCCAGACGATAATATGGCCATCGAATCAACTGATGATGATGAGGATGAAACAACAAATTCACCCTCCTCAACTTTGTTAGTTGAGACGATAAGCGAAAAAGTCGTTACTATTGTAGAGAATAGTGAGAGTGTTGGAACTTCAGTAGACCCAATTACCGAACTGAATCCTTTGTTGTTTTCTCCTTCGACATTCTTCCCGATATCGTCCGAGACTGACCAATCTAAGTTGAAAGGTTTGGCAGTTAAATTTTTAGATACAATCGAATTGCAAATTGCAACAACTGCTGCTAGTACTGAGGGTTTGGATGCAAATACGAGTCCACTCACAACATCAAGTAGTGGTGTCACTTCGATAACTGGATTTGGAGATTTTCAAGCTGATTTGGGTGGTGGCGGCGGTGAAGTTAGTTCGGAGAGTTCGACAGCGGTGCATAAGCGAGAAAATGCTACGGAAAAGGAAACTGCACCGGCTCCTACTCCGGCATTGAAACTCAAAACCATGCCAAAGAAAATTGCCCAGAAATTCGTATGTGAAAAGTAAGTCTGTTTTTAGTAGTTATAAGGGGGGTTGATTCTTCTTAAAACACGAATGCTAATGAGTGTTTTTTTGTATGGCTATGTTTTTAGGATTCCACAAATCATTGATATTGGCAATAGATGTGACAGAATCGCTGACTGTGAAGATGGAACGGATGAGGATGGATGCACTTGCCGGCAGTATTTGAAAGTGAGAAGAATAATTTTTTAAACTGATGGTTTATTTTGAAATCTAAAATTACCACTTATTAGTGCAACAATCCCTTTAGCGATAGTCAGAAGTCTGTATATGGAAAATACTATAATTTTGCAGTTAAGAAAATTAAGGCGCCATCCGAAATAAAAATGATTCGTTTCGAAGGAATTTTATTTTTATGTTGAAAGAAAGGGGGTAGTAAAACGTTCTGAGCTAGTATAGGAGGTAGAGATAGAGACACGAAATATAAGAGAAATATAATTTTTTTTTGCTTTATTCAGTAGGTATATCATTAGGTAACAGAAAAGACTAATATGAATTTTTTTTCAATGATAAGATGAAGGCGTATTTCTGGATGATCACAAACGTTTTAATTTCAAATACATAATTTTAAAAAAATGGCGTCTCTACAGTGAATCACTACGCAAAAAACGGCATTCAGAAACAGTTTCTTGACTCTTTTTCCAAAACAAAGAAGTAAAAAACGCCAGATAGTTTCCGGCTTTTTTTTTAAATTTTTTTTGTGTCTCTTTTTTTTATTTTTAGAATTGGAAATTTCATATTTAGAAATGGAAAAAGCACCAGTAGTGGAGTAACTAAAGCTCAAAAATTGGCAATCTTAGGGAACCCGGTCGAACAGCTTTGATTTTGAAGATCTTTTTTTTTTCAAACGTCGGTAATTAAAAATACTTTAAAGTCTATAGATTAAAAATTGCCGGTGTTGCCGTTTTGATTTTTTAAATTTTATTAAAGATTTTTGTGAACCAAAAAATTTTTTTTTCTTAAATCTCATAAATTAATTGATGCCAAAAGATTGTCTAGGAAATTCAAGAAAAAAAAATATATGGGAGTGAGGGACAATCTTTCATCGTTCAAGCGATAGATGCAATTTTCTTATTAATTGACTTCAAACACAAAAAAAAATATTTGAACACAACGGCAACACCTACAATATTTAAATGTACATTTTTAAAAAGCTAGAAGCTTAGTCATATTTGTAAAATCAAAATTAAGTTCATTGAATTAAGGGCTTTTGAAAGAATGGTAACTCAACTCAGATTTTTGAAAAAAAAAAATTATTGAAAAAATTTTAACATGTGGTTTTTAAAACTTTTTCGTAATATAAAATGCATTTTTTTTTCAATTTTTTTTTGGCCACATTTATTATGATTTGAAATTATAAAAGGAAATGTCAATATGTATTACGGTTTATGAAAAAAATTAAAAAGTATTTCATTTTCGAAGAACTTTTTTTAATAAAAGTTTTGAAAAAAAATTTAACTTATTTTTTTTTAAAGTTCAACTTCTAAATATAAAATTATTTTTTATTCATTTAATAACCCTTACTGTTGAAAGTTATATAGCAAAAATTTAAAGTTCATATTTACCACAGTCTTTGAGAAAATCAATTATTTCAATGCAAAAATTCAGTTTTTATCAAAAAAAACCCATTGAAATTGAAGTATAATTTTTAATTTTTTTTTAAACTGTAATATATATTACCTTTTCCTCTTCGAAATTCAACTGATAATATTTATGGTCAAAAATTTTTTAAAAATAAATTCATATTTTATAAGAAAAAGTTTTGAAAAAAGTCATTTAAAATTTTTTTTTTAAACATTTTTTTTTTTTAATTCTGAGTTTGAGGACCATTTTTTCAAAAACTCTTCATTAAATTTAGTGGATTTAAATTTAAGAAATAAGAATGAGCTTCTGGCTTTTTAAAAATGTATTTTAAAATATTGTAGGTGTTGCCGTTGTTTTCAAAATATTTTTCTTGTGTTTGAAGTCAGATTGTGAGAAAATTGCATTTATCGCTTAAACGATGGAAGATTGTCCCTTACTCTCTTATACTTTTTTTCCTTAAATTACCTAGAGAATGTTTTGCTATCATTTGTTTTATGAAATTTAACCAAAAAAAATGGTTTTGTTCAAAAAAAATTTAATTTTAATTTTAAAAAACAATACAGCAATTTTTAATCTAAAGACTTTAAAGTATTTTTAATTACCTACGTTTGAAAAAAAAAAAACATCAAAATCAGAGCTGTTCGGCTGGGTTCCCTAATAATTTGCTTTAGTTACTCTACTACAGAAATGAAGAATTTTTTGCTTTTTTTTCCGAAAAAAAAAATCTGGTGTAATTTTCTATGACGTTAGTTCCGGGATCCCATTGAAAACCCTGCTAAATATGTAGCTTACATAAATTAGTGCTTTTGCTTCCAAGATTCTTTCAATTAATAAAAAAAAAAATCCGTTAAAAAATTTTTAAAAATTTTATTTTAAAAATTCTGTCCTTAGTTAATATTTTAATTTTTTAAAGGGGGTGAATAGCGGGCCCCCTCAAATGCGAATTTTACTTGCCTCAACCCAACCTAAACCCTTAAGATTTTTGACGCAGACCAACCTGTATAAATACTTATTTGTTGTAACGGCTCTAAATATTTTAGGTTTTTCCCCCAAATTTTTTGTTTAACAGTAAAAAAGCGTTCATTTTTACTTCTATGAAGGATTCGTAAAAAAATCGAACTCGAGTAAGCTATCAGATATAACATCATGCAACTATAATAATAAAGAATACGAAAAAAGTTGGTCCAGTTATAAAGGTTTTTTCGGAGACTCCCTTGAGTTGATGTTGATATTTTTTTAGAACGTAAATTGTTGATATTTTTTTTAGAACGTAAATTACCATATAATGTAGCTTATATAGAAAAAAACTAATTTTTCTCATTAAGGGATTTTACGATTTTTACTATAAACTTTTATGACATTTTTTTAAGTCATAGAACTGTTTTCTTCTTTTCTAACACTCTCGTATACAAATTATTTCGAAAATTTTAATTACAGAAACGTTTCAGTATCAGCTATTGAAGTATTGCAGGGTCCAGAGTGTTCATGAAACTATTCTTTAAATTAATAAAAAAAAATCAATATTTTTTTTGGAAAATCAATTTTTTTAAACGACCGATGAATGTTCCTGAAATTTTGTTTTAAATGTTAAAGAAATTTCCTTTAAGAAAATTGACACAAGTATTCTGTGTTGCATATTTTGGAGCTAGGGCAAAATATTTCACACCTGTTTTTAGGCCTTTAATGACTTTTTCACGTTTTCCTAGGCATTTTGTATAATTGTATGACGAGACATACGAATTGTTTTTTATTATTGTTATTTTCTTTATTTTTTAGAACTTCATATTGTAATAGGTATTTGAATTATCCTAATTATTATTTTGGCCTTTTCTTCCTTACCAATAGGGTCCACTTAACATACTCATATGTGACGGAAAGATAGACTGTGAAGACTTTACAGACGAAGATGACTGTGGTAAGCCCTTTAAATGAAGTAAAACACACTTTTCAAAAAATTGACATTTTTTTAATTGTCTATCAAGGAAATTGTACTTCGACACAATTCCCCTGCCCTCTATCAAAAACTTGTATTAACTCTACAAGTCGATGTGATGATATCGTTGATTGTCAATTCAAGGAAGATGAAAAAGATTGCTGTAAGCAAACCATATAAAAACACTCAACTCCAAAGTATTCAAACATTTTAAAATTTATTCTTTCAGTTGCCCTAACAAACGGACGTGAAATTCATCTCGATTCCCTCAAACAACCAAAACTTCAAAGTGCCGGAATTTTCTCTCGCAATTTCAATGGTCAATGGCGTGTTGTATGCTCACACGAAACCGATTATCATGAACATGTTGCCAAAACAGCCGAAGAAGTCTGTTCTCTACTCGGTTTCAAAGGAGCCCAATTCCATAATACAACTGAAATAACCCAAGCTACAATAGTTCCCATCGATCCTGACCTTGTTCAAATGGAATTCCCAAAAAGTCGCCATGCAGTTGGTGACAGTGGACACTTTTCAAAACATTCAACTCATCATTTAACTATGAAATTACCACCAGTTTCACCACGAAGTGAACGACTTGAAAAATCATCCATCGGAAATTGTCAAGGTTTATTTATTGAATGTGTTCCGAAATCAAACGGAAGTAGACCTTTGAAAACTTTAACTCCCGGAAATGAAATTATTCCGAAAACTTTAGATATTCCCGGATTCAAACCTTCATCAAATAAAAATCCAACAACTATTTCGGAGCTATTTGCGGATAAGAAAGATGAAATTTTGGATAAATTAAATAAACTTATCGACAAAAAGAAAACGGTTCTTGTACATGATAAATTGCACGAAGGTGTGGAGAAAGAACATTGGCCATGGTTGGTTAGTGTATATGCTAATGGTGAATTATGGTGTATTGGTGTTTTGGTGGATAAACATTGGGTTCTTGTACATGAATCTTGTTATATTGGTGTAAGGTGAGTTAGAGACGTTTGTTGAATTGAAAAAGTTATGCCACTTTGACGATTTTTCGGAAAAGTAAACAATTTTTGGCTCGTTCCTTTGGGCTTCTGCTAGGTACTTCTGTTTGGATTAAACTCACTTTCTTCCTTAGAAAAAAAGTCTTTGAATGTAGTGATGGGAACTATCGAATAAAAATTATCAAACTATCGATAGTTGTAAAATATTCATTTATTCTACAGTTTTAAATCATTCATTCATTCAATCATTCAGTTACTATTTTCATTCGAATAGTTTTTTTCATTCGATAGTTTTTTATTCGATAGTTTTTTCATTCGAATAATTTTTTCGATTCGATAGTTTATTCCATAGTTTTTATCCGATAGTTTATTCGATATTTTTTTTTCGATAGTTTATTCGATAGTTTTTATTCGAATGAATAAATGAATGAATGAATGAACTTTTCGATAGTTCAAATCATGCAGTTACTAACTATTGATAGTTCAAATCATTCGATAGTTCCAATCACTACCAGAATGCACTCAGAAGTGGTAGACGGACACAATCCTGAAATTTCGACTTCAGAAAATCCAGAAAACCCGAAAATCAAGAAAACCTTAATCAAAAAAATCCAGAATCCACAAAACCCATATTAAAACTCACAATTGTAACGAATTTTCCCCCAATTCAATTTTCGGTATCACATTCGGGATTTTGGGTTTTCGGGATTCTGGGTTTTCGAAATTTTGGGGTTTCGGAATTTTGAATTTTCAGGATTTTGGGCTTTCGGGATTCTGGATTTTTGGGGTTCTGGGTTTTCGGGATTCTGGGTTTTTGGGATTCTGGGTTTTCTGGATTTTCGGGATTTTGGGATAATGACCCCAACCCCTCAGAAGTACTTACAAGTATAAACTGGATTCCAAAGGAACACAGCAAGTTTTTGAACAAACAAAAAAAATGTCCCCTCTTTTTAAAGGATAAAATCCTTAAGGACTTTCTATAAGCCCATGATAGGGATTAAGCGAATCGTCTACTTCGAAACCCAAATTAACCTTCGTTAAGTAATCGGATCTTAATTTAATTTTTTTTTTTTCAGCCTCGATACGGACTATGTAACCGTTCTACTTGGTGGTGGCAAAAGTAAACAAACCCTCCACAAAAGTCCCCACGAGCAGATTAAACGAGTTGACTGCTTCGATACTGTCGACAACAGCGATGTAATGCTATTGCACCTGGATAATGCCGCCCATTTTACCCGCCATGTGCTGCCGACTTTCCTACCGGATATGTAAGTAGATATCTTTGTTTTTTATATATCCTTTTTTTCGAGAGGATCTGCAGAAGGACCGATGTGCGATAATAATGTGATTGTAATTGAATGAGGCAAACGAATTACAATCATCAGCAATTTGTTAAAAATGTCCTTTTTTGTCTTAATTTTTTTTTTTTCTGGCTAACCATCAGGATATTGACAGAAAAGGATAAAGGAAAATCTTCGAACAAGTGTATGTCAGTGATGCATGATAAATTTGGTGGGATTAAGGTAACTCCGACAATGGACAAGCTAGAGGCGACAATATGTAGCAAGGATAATGAACTATCTTGCTATCAATGGGATCCAAAAGCTATTGTCGACTTCAAATTGAAGCACTTTGGGAAGGACGATGATGGAGATGAAGAAAAACAAGTAACATCATCGAGGACGAAGACGACGCACGGAGATCCAGATGGAGATGAAAAAAGTTTATTGGACTTTTGCAAGGACCTTCACGAAGACAGTCTAAGTTGTGGGTTTTTCTTATAATTTTATTTATATCCACTTAAATAAAACTTGGTCCTTATGTATAGATCCTTACAATCAAGGAGTTATAGTTTGTCGAGAGGAAAATACTGGGTGGTATCCAATGGCATACTACACATTCAATGCAAGCGAATGCAATAATTTGAAGAAACCTTTTGCAGTAAGGACATTGGATAAAGTCTACAGTTTTATACAGGATATCATTGGTTAGTTTTGTATAGTCGAAGTCCCGCACTACACTTTTGAAGCTCATTCGTTCTTCTAATGATACTAATCAATCATTCATGTGCAGCAGAAGTGTCCAAGTCATATTTTCTGTTATCCTTCCATCGTCTTCTTCGTTCATTTCCAAACACTTTAGTTCGGAAAGATTTCCTGCTGCAAGTTTTTATTTCCTGTTCTTTTTGTTTTTCTAATATTTTTCTGTTTTAAAATGTCCTTGCATCCTTTAGTGGATGTCAATTTTCATTTGCACAAATTCATATCCTGGATATGGGATGATGGAGTCGATTTTATTTCATTTCCTTTCTGTCCACTTTTTTTTGTTGCAGATCAGCCAAAATGTAAAAATAGTGAACCAAGACCCCGACCGCATTGTCCATCATTACGATGTCCTTTGGGCAATTGCCTGCTGCCCGACCAGATGTGCAATGGTAAGGTCGACTGTCATGATGGAAGTGATGAGGAAACCGAATTCTGTCGACTTCATAGGAATGGTAAGTTTAAAAAGAATTGGAAAATATTGAGAAGGTAGGTAGGTGGCTTCAGTTCTGAATTAATCTGTGTTGGGAAATATGAAAAATAATCTTAGTGATATTTTTTTCTAGGAATTGATTCGGTACATGTACTTCGAATACAACCGCAATGAAATATTAATCAGGATTGATATGTCTCTTTGACATTTTAATTGAAGTAAATTATCCTTCAAAAATGTGTTATATGGTTCGTTTGCGGATTGTGAATTTCCAAGGACAATATTTCAATCTGAAGTCTTCACGGTTGGTAGGGTTTTTTTTTAAAAGATCTTTTCTGGAAAAGTTCAATGCTTTACGATATGATATTGATGTAAGATTGACAGATTTATCGGCATTGTTATAAGGTCTGGAATTTCATAGCCGAGTAACTTGGGAAAAGATATTTTGTTCTGTTTTACATGAACTGACATGACATTTGTGAAGCTGAGTGACTTTGTTGCTTCTCTCCGCTATACCTTGTTCTAATTTTTGGTAAAATTTTGACGGTTATCAAAAAATGTCCCTTCTTTATAAGCTCATGGCAAAATGGAAATTCAAAAATAGAATTCGAAAACTTCAATATTCATGTTTGTAGATATTTTATTAAGAACAATTTAAATACCACGACACTCACGTAACTCTAAGAAGTAGCTTGCAACCAAAAATCTACAAAAATTTTTTTTAGTTTTTGCTATTTGATGCACACCGACCAGAAAATTTTTTTTTGACAAAAACCATTATTAGATTCAAAGTCCTTTACATTCAGCTTAAATTTTTTGTTCACAACATTTATATGCGATTTTTTACTTGTTTGTCTTCAAACCATTACAAACAAAAAAATAACATTTGTTGCAAATAAAAAAAAAATTGCATTTCAAAAATTTGCATTAAAAAATTCTGATTACAAATAAAAATGTTCTGCATTGGAAAAAAAATCAAGGCAGTTTTTCTAATTTCGTCGAATTTCTTAAAATTTTGATTATTTGACCTTAAATTAGCTTCAATATGATGGGTCGATTTATTGCAAAATTAGTTTAAAGTAGTTTTTGGTGATTTTACACAAACGTTCTTAGAATTAATTTTTTAGGACAAAAAAAAAACCCTACCTGCCATATACCAATTTTAGAAAATATAATTTTCTCAAGAACAGTTCCTTTGATTTTGTTAAAAAAATTCAGGTGTTAACTCTCTTAAACAATGTCTGTTTTTTTTTTTTTTTGAAGGATAAAGTTTTATTTCGAAAATTATTATAATTTCTTCGAAAAGACGAAAGACTGAAACAATCTCTATAAAATTTTTTAAACAAAACTACACCGAAAAAAATTTGATAGTAACAGCTATCAAATTAACATTTTTGAGTGACAAAAGTTCGTCCAACAATTAAAATATCAATTTTGATATTATTTTCATCATCATTATGACATTTTTCAATTCTAAGTTGAAAATAAAAATGAAATTTTTTTTCTTTTTCCTTTTTTATTAAATTAAGTATTTTGTTTAATTTTTCTATAAAATGATATTGCTTTCCTTTTTTAATATTTTTTTTCTTCTTTAAAATGAAACAAAACATTACTGAAAGTGAATATATTTATATAATTTTCCCTATTATACGTGATATTATTGTTTTATTATTTTCTTCCAAATCATGTGATGTAAAATCTTATTACCGGTCTACTTTTTTCAGTAATTCATAGGTTTTACTTCGAAAAATTACAAAGCGCCTTTAAATTAGTACAAATTAAGAGTTTTTTTATTTAATATTTTTTTATAATTTGGAATGAGAAACAGATGAAAAATTGATATGATAAATTGATACTAAAATATCAAAACAAAAGAATTGTGATATTTAAATATCATCCTTATAATAAAAATATTGTTTTGATATTTTAATTTTCATAAAACTCATTTTTCCAGCATTTTTTTGCTGATATTTAAAAAATGTTGAATTGATTTTGGTTTTTTTTTCGGTCTATTTATTTAACTTAAATTGAAATGAGAAACAAAATTTTGAAAAACAATTTTTAGATTTAAAAAAATATTTGATTTTTTTTTTTTGTTGAAAATCAAATTTTTGAAAACGGGAAATGGATTAACTGCTACGAATTGTCAAAATCATTTTATTTAAACAAAATTTGAAAAAAAAACGATTTTTAAGAAAATAGTTTTTTAGAAAACATTGAAATAATCGTCTTATAAAAATTTTACAAATTTTCCAAAAGACACATTTGTGATTTTTTAAAAAATATTAAAAAAAAAAAATATTTTGAAAAATCATATTTTTAAAAACGGATTGATGCATTTTATCGAAATTTCGTTTAAATGTGTTGAGTAATATTTTCTTAAAAATAGCATTTTTTGAAAAATTATAACTGAAAAAAGGGATATCTTACAGACTGAAACATAGAAACTTTGATTCTCTTTCGCTTTTGTTGAGATTTTTACCTTGATGGAATTGAAATTTTTTTTAACCGAAATCAAAAGAACGGCTTAAGTTAGTCAGTACCCACACAAAAATCACAGCAAAACAAAAAACCTGTCTTTTACTGGATTATCCATTAACAATCTCATCCATATCTTTTTCAACAGAATGTAAGGCATCAGAGCTTAAGTGTCGTTCGAGCGGTAAATGTATTCCAAAGACGAAGTTCTGTGACGACATATCGGATTGTGAAGACTTGACCGATGAGCCAACAATTTGTTCTTGCTTCACGTATTTACAGTAAGTCTTCCAGTATACCTATTATACCTATCTATAAGCTTTATCACAATACAATTCCATTTCCCATATTGTCTCCTACCTCTTTCCACTTTGAAAAATATTTCCCTTTGTATTCTATCCATTCCATAGGGCTACAGATCCAAGTAAGATATGCGATGGCATACGAAACTGTTGGGACAAAAGCGACGAGAGCTCAGTGCTGTGCAATTGTACATCAGATCGATTCCCATGCGGAAGGTAATTTCAAAACTCTCTGACACACTCCCCATTTATCGATTTATTAATCCCTCGAGTATGGTCGTCATGTTCATGTTCCCTTTAAACAGTTCCCGCAGTGAATGCATCCCCAGGGATTTTGTATGTGACAAGGAACCCGATTGTCCAAATGGTGAGGACGAACGATACTGCTATGGCATTGAGCAACCAATTAAGTCCTACAGGTAAGCTCCAGCTATATCCCCCAAAAAGCCACCTGAATACATAATTTAATTGGGCTTCTACTCCATAATTATATGGCCTCTGTAATAAATATTTTTTACTCTTAAGCTCAAAGCCTCAACCACCAGCCGCCCATACATCAGGCTATGGCCAGGTGACTGAACAATCCTATGGAGTATGGCACACCAAATGCTTTCCACGTCACCGACCCCCAGATAGCAATGAAGTAGCCGAAATATGTCGAAAACTGGGCTACAACAACTGGCGACCACCCAGCTATCGACTAATCGATGACAATGCTGACATAGTGGCAGCTACTCATGTCGAAGATGGTGGTTTCACAAAATCACCTGGAAAGTATCGAGATGCTACCAAAGCAGTGGTAATTAATAAATTCTCACCGCTCCATTTGAACGAAGACTTGACCCTGATAATGAAACCAAGTCGACCAATTGCCCAGTTGGTCAAGTGGAATCAAACCGATTCGAGCAATTGCTATCGGCTGGAAGTAAAATGCAATTGAGTGCGTGATAATGTAAAACAAATGAGGGAGAGAGAGAATATCAATACCTTAAAGGCTATTTACTCAATTTGCCACACCATCAAGCAATGTTGTATACTCGTAGGTGTGGACAATTATTTTTTGTATGTGTAAGACTAGAAAATATTTATTTTTTGTACCTACTTTTTTATAAAAAAAATAAAAAATTGGCTTTCTGAAATAAAAAGGTTTCAGTGGCCTAAGAGAAATTCAATCTGACTGAGTTTTGGTGTACCTAAATGGAATTATAAAAACTAACGAGCTAAGTCAATACGCAATAAGGGGTTATTATGGCCTCTTAGATGGCTATGTGAAGTTACACCCCCAAATGCAATTTTTTTTTTTAACGTGCCTGGTTCGATTGCCAAAGGCTATCCCAGAATAGCCCAAGATATTTAGTTCAAAAATTATTATGACAAAACATTTTTTTTTTTTTTTTCAAATTACCAACCTCTTTAAAATCAAAATTTGTTTTTTTTTCAGTGTAAAAATTGTCCTTTTTATCAATGGAAAAAATTTCTGTTCTCGAAAATAATTATGTGTTTTGTGGATTTTTCGGATACACATCGGGACGATTTTGATTTTTAAGGGGGGAAATCCTTCTGGAATTTTTTATTTTTGCATTATTTTTTTTTGCGTAGTAAATTTATTTATCAACCGAAGAAACTATTTTCAGTGGTCTTAGCCTTAAATGAAGCCTCAAAAGTGCGTAGATAGTCCCGAAACTCCGATCCTACCATAGTACGAAAACGTTTTTTTCCGCGCCCTGCAATGTAACTCAAAAACTAATGAAGCTATCGACTTGAAATTTGCAAATTACGAAATAAGCAAATTACTCCTTAATTTATTGGCCACAACATGAACCTAATAGTTGAATAAAATTTGTACAGTAAATATTTTTTTTAACTACTTCTTTGTAAAAAAAACATGTTTTTTTTCGTTTTTTTTTTTATTTCTAATTTTTATTTTTCATTAAAAAAAAAATAAATTTAGGTTCATGCAATGCGTACTAATATCATCTAACGGAAACAAATTTCCTTTTTGATTTAAGATGATTTCCTGGACCTGTGCATTGCACGGCGTAAACTAGAGGCGTCAACTTTGAAAGGCTCCAGAGCCGCCATTTTGTTATTTTTTCATTTCAAAAAAATTTTTTCAATACTTAATAATGTCAGTAATATCTTGTCTTTTTTTTTAAATTTCAATAAGAGTGCTGTCAGTTTTTCATAAAAAAATATTGAAAAAGGTGTCGTCCAGAGGAATTTCCCCCCTTAAGAGGTTGTTAATTTGAAAAAAGTATTTTGTCATAATTTTTGAACTAAGGGTGGTCAAAAAGTTCTATTCGTGTACTGAAAAAGAAACCATTTTATATTTGTTGTTAATTTTGAAAAATGTTTCCATCGATTTTACTAAGCATGTAGCTTTTTTAGGTGCTTATATGGCAAAGCAAAAAAATCAAAGACTTGTACACTTGAAAAAATTATTTGTATTTTGTGGTTTTTAAGGTGTAATCAAACAAATCAACTTATAAGCATCTTAAGAGGAATGTTATATGGACTACACTCAACCAAGTAAGATTTCGAAGTCAAATAAATAACATTTGATAAAAAAATTATAAGTTAACTGTGGTGTATGCGTACTATTTTTTTTTTTTTTTTTTTTTGTGAAGTACCTAAATAAAAACTAATAACTACTTCTATATAATTTTTAAACTAAGCGTAGGATAGTTAAAATAAGAGTTAGGCTATCCTGGGCTAACCTTGGGCAAACCAACCACGGTTTTAAACAGGTTTTCAATTTTTCACAGAAAAAAAAAAATCCAAAATTTGTTCGGTTACTGATATGAAAAAAAAAGATATTTTTTGTATCTTTTGAAAAATAGTGGAATAACGAAAAAAAAGTTGGGCTATTCTTGGGTAACGTTGGGCAAACGAACGACTGTGCAAAACCAACAATTTTAACACTGAATAAAAAAAAAATTATTTTTTTTTTGATTTTTGAGGTGAAAAATATAATTTTGTTACAATTTTAGAACTAAGGGTGGACTAACGAAAAAAATCTTGGGCTAAAATTGGCCAACATCGTTGTCATTGTCCATTTTAAGTTTTCATCGAGTCATCAAATCCTTTTTCGATAAATGAAAAAGGATTTGATGAGCAGAATACTATTTTTATGATATATTTATAAAGATTGACACCATTTAATTGAAAATTAAAAAAGGCAAAAAAAAAACTTAACAATAAAAATAATTTATTCAGTGCAAGAGTAAACTAGATGGCAGTGCGGTATTAATGCTGCTTATTATAAACGAACACACAAATTTATGCATAACTTGATTTTCTACCCATAACAAACCCACCCACAACAGAACCCACACCATCAAATTTGCATAATGACTAAAATAGCTTTTAATAATAATTTCCGGAGTCTTATGGGATCCTTAGACAAATATTTACATTTTATTTTGCTCTTTCGCGCAAAAATTTTATTAATACGAGCATGAATTCTATAAATATGTACTTGCTCGTACTCGTAAATCAAGTAAATTGAAATAGGGACGGAGCGGAGGAGGATTGGGTAAGTTAATAGAATACGAATACCGTTATGACAAAAATTAATATTTTAATTGAATTGTCGCAAGGAATTATAAGAAAGAGGGTGGCTTAATTAATTGGTGTTGGGGAATATTTTCAATTTTTTTTATTTTGATTTTGTTTTCATAGGATTTTCTTGAAGTGATTTATTGACATTAAGGATTTGCTTCGCACTTAATGTGTTAAAGCAGTGTAATAGGGAGGTGAGAAATGTGACAGAAGTCATTTAAGTCAAGTCTAACTCAAATCATAACTTAAGACAAAAAAAACAATGGCGGAAACAATGTTTTGCTTTCGAAAGTTGAGAGTTTTTCAAAGCCAGTTTGACGTGATAAAGGAATGAAATCTTTCGATTCACGTGAATTGAATAGCAGAATAGAGCTGAATATAGAATGGTTATGCTGCACGACAACGTACCATCGTATACGTCTAAAATTATCCGAACACTACTCACCAGAGGCGGATTTACAAATTTTCATGGTACCTATAGGCTTTTCAGTTTTTGCCGCCATTGCCCTTTCATTTTTTGTTTATTTATATCTCGCTTTAAAGGTGTACCTCTCATACAAATTTTTTTACGTTATAGCAAATTACTCGAAAACGGCTCTAACGATTTTGATTTAACTTTGAAGACGTAATACTCAAAGCAATCTCAAAAAAGTCAAATAACAAAAAAAAAATTTTCATTTTATAAAACTTTACGCTAAGTGTCGACTCTTCTCCAACATCAAAATTTTTTTAATTTATGGACCAAAATATATTTAGTGCCTAAAAAATGTCACTTTTTTGAATATCATTTTTCTTGGAGAAAAAATAAAAATTAGTAGAAAAAATACCTATATTGAGTTATAAAATTAACTTTATTTACTACATTGAGGAAAAAAACAACTTAAAATCAACGAAAATCACGTTGATTCAACTATTTTTTCGGAATGATTTTGCGTTGAAGACGAAAATTTTAAAATCAAAGTAGAACATCGTTAGTTTAAAGTGGTTTACCGTTATAAAACATCTTTAAATCAAAGTTGTTTCGACTTTAAAAAAAAGCATCAATTTATAAAAAAAAAAAAGAAAAAACGGGCAGCCGCTGGGGATCAAACCTACAACTCTTGGGTGACTAGGCGAATGCTTTACTAACGTGGTATCTCACTGTTGAAAATTGGAGTGATAAAATGCGACAAAAGCTGAAGTCCGACAAAAATAAAATAAAATGCACGACTGGGTCGAACGAACGAAAATAAAATCTGAAATCAAATTGCCCTCCAAAGCAAGTATGCAGTTTTGATTGAAAAGTTAAGATGCATTTTTAGAAAAAAAAAAAATTCAAAATCGTTAGAGCTGTTTTTTATAAAACTAATTTTTTATAAATAATTTTTTGGAAAAAATGTTTTAAAATAAAATTGATATGCCATTTTGTAGAAATCACTAATCAACATCTAAAAACAAAATTTCAAAAAAATTCAATGTCCCGTTTTCGAAAATTTGATATTTCAAAAAAAAAATTTCAAAATTTGTTTAAAAATCCAAAAATTATTTTTTTGGAAACTTGTTTTTTGGTTTATAAGAATAAGCAGTTTCGGAGATAATCGGATTTAAAAAAAAAACGGTTCTATGGCAGGTACCGTTAATAATAATTTTCCAAAAAAAAAATTTTTCATTGGAAGATAGACCTTAACTTAAAACTAACATTTGAATTTTTTAAACAAAATCGTTGGAGCCGTTTTCGAGATATTTCAATTTTACTAAAATCGGTATATGACAAGTACCGTTATTTTTGTACCGTTATATTGGTTACAGACTAATTTGTACGCTTGAAGTTCACGAAAAGTTCCGCTGTTAACAAAGAAATATGTTAAAATACTAAAATTTTCGACCCACCATGTTTAACTTTTTTTTTTGTCGTATACTTTGGAACATATTCCGTATTGGGTGGACGTCGGACGTATTGTGGAGAACCAGTACCACAAAAGAGGACAAATTTGCTCTCATCAGTAAACAATATGTTACGCCATTACTTCGCTGGCCAGTTTATGTGGTCTTTTACAAACTGGATACGCTTTTTAAAATGTTTCGCAGAACTTTTCGTGAACTTCAAGCGTACAAATAAGTCTCTAACAGTCGCCTCCGAATGCTCACTGCACTGCAATCCAGACTTAAAGCCTTCTGGATTTGAAACGACGATGCAAAAGGTTCAACTTTGCTACACTCAGAGAACAAATCGTTTGCCGCAAACGGAAAAATTGCCCAATCGACTTTTTCGTTTGCTGTAGATATTTTCGACTTCGTTTGCATCAAATTCTTATAATCTTTGGGTTAACAACCATTTCACGTTTGTTGCAATCGTATCTTTGCGATTGTGGCAAAGAAAAATAACATTCAAATGCAGTTCGTTTGATGCAAACAACCATTTCACGTTTGTTGCAATCGTATCTTTGCGATTGTGGCAAAGAAAAAGAGCATTAAAAAGCAGTTCGTTTGATGCAAACAACCATTTCACGTTTGTTGCAATCGTATCTTTGCGATTGTGGCAAAGAAAAATAACATTTAAATGCAGTTCGTTTGATGCAAACAACCATTTCACGTTTGTTGCAATCGTATCTTTGCGATTATGGCAAAGAAAAAGAGCATTAAAATTCAGTTCGTTTGATGCAAACGACCATTTCACGTTTGTTGCAATCGTATCTTTGCGATTGTGGCAAAGAAAAAGAGCATTAAAATGCAGTTCGTTTGATGCAAACAACCATTTAACGTTTGTTGCAATCGTATCTTTGCGATTGTGGCAAAGAAAAAGAGCATTAAAATTCAGTTCGTTTGATGCAAACGACCATTTCACGTTTGTTGCAATCGTATCTTTGCGATTGTGGCAAAGAAAAAGAGCATTAAAATGCAGTTCGTTTGATGCAAACAACCATTTCACGTTTGTTGCAATCGTATCTTTGCGATTGTGGCAAAGAAAAAGAGCATTAAAATGCAGTTCGTTTGATGCAAACAACCATTTCACGTTTGTTGCAATCGTATCTTTGCGATTGTAGCAAAGAACAATAGCATTTGGAGGGAACTACAATTCGTTTTCCTTATACTTACGTTTGTTGCAATCGTATCTTGCGATTGTGGCACAGGACAGGAGCAATTGAAGGGACCATATATTTCGTTTGATTCAAACAAATAACTCATTTGAATCAAATGATTTTGTTCGTTTGTGGGGTATACGTTTGTGGCACACTACCTTCGCGTTTGGGAACATCGATTCTGCTTTTTGGGGTAGACAAAATACACGTTTATAGAAAACGTATTGCGTAAAAAAATCCAAAACTAAAACAAATCAAAAACCAATTTTCTGAAATACAAATGTATTGATCGTTTGTTAAAGCAATAAATTAACTGTGGCAAATAAACTTATTGCTTTAACAAACGATTAATACATTTGTATTTCAGAAAATTGGTGTTTGATTTGTTTAGTTTTGGATTTTTTTACGCAATACGTTTTCTGTGAACGTGTATTTTGTCTACCCCAAAAAGCAGATTCGATGTTCCCAAACGCGATAATAGTGTGACACAAACGTACAACAGTTTCAAAATAACTCCAAAATTCTAATTCTCAGATTTACGCATTTTCCATTCAAAAATATAGATAAAATTTCATTTGTATCTCTTTTTTTATTTAAACAATAAATATATATGTATTAATTTACAAGCTTAACAAAATTTACTTAAAGTTAACAGTTCAAAACATAGACAAGCGAAATAATTAATTTATTGAATTTTAATATAGAATTTAAGTAGTGGGATTGGAATGTATTTTAATAAAAAAGAATATTTTTAAAGTATTTATGTCCGGGGGCCCAACTATGTAATTCGATTCTACAATAAGTGTTCAAATTTTTATTTTTATAATGTATTCGCAAGATTCAGATACATTATGTAGTTTGGATAAAAATTTAAATCGAAAGTAGCTTCTAAACAGATCCGAAAGTAGAACAGAGTTACATAGAAGGGCCCCTATATATTTTGTAAAATGAAAAATTCAGTTAGTTATTTCAATGTTTTTACCTGAGCATTGATTTTAGTTATAACGTATTCTTGCACGTCACTTATTCTTGAAGTATTATTTCTGAAGGATGTTTCTTCTTGAGGAGTTGTATTGTTACTGGAGGATGTTATATTTTTAGGAATTATTTGTATATTCTCGATGCCGGGTTCCTTAAGAGTCTTTAATTTTCTGCACTCGTATCACTGTCACGTATTAATAGGGAACTTCCTTGGGAACCTGACCATTTGAAAAAAAAAAAAAAGAAATTGATTTTAATTAATAATAAAAACAGAACAGATCAGATCAACAAAACTTATTGTCTGTTAATTACATGAATATAATAAAAGTTACAAATAAACAAATTGAAAACTTTTTATCTTACGAGTAATTGTTAGTTTTGAGTTCGCATTCTTATTATAATAAACTTGCCATATAGTACCTACTCATATTCGAAGAACTTTTTTTTTTTTATTTATGAGCGACTTTATAAGAGTTTACTTTACTTTACTTTTTTTCACAAAATAAAAAAATAGAACATGAACTTGAAATGGTATTTTTTTTATATAAAAAGCTTAAATTTTGTTTTGAAATATTGTTTTTCTTAAATTTCAAGTACCCCATGATTTTAATAAACTGTAATGCCAAGAGCGGCACTTTTAAATCCATAAAACTTGAATTATTTTGGAAAACCAATATTAAAAAAAAAATTATCGAAATTAGAGTTGCTCGGATAAATTCTGAATAATTTTCTTTAGTTACTACACAAAAAAAATATAAAATACATTAGTTCATACGACTATTATCAGATATGTAAACCGCTACTTAAATTATAATGAATCAATTTAATCAACTTCAAAGGCTTTAAAAATTTTTAGATCGAAATGTTATCCTGGATATAAGGTTTTTTTTTTACTGAGACTGCACTTCTGCATTTGTCGTTTCCTTTCTGCTCCCTAATTAATTTGATTGGGCTTAGTTGTGCTTGAGATAATTATGTATAATTAATTTGACTTCTAAAATTTTAAAATTCTTGCAACAGCTCAATACACCATTTCAACAAGTTAGTAACAAACTATCATTTAATTTTAATATTTACACATTAAATATTTATTATATGTATGTTAAATGCACCTAAGTCAAAGTGATATTAGGTACTGTTTTAGTCACAAAAATAAGAGAGCGCAAAAAGGTAAAGATAAATGCAAAAGAATATATCGTTGGTTGACAACCAAAACTCGTTAACTGCATACAAATTACATTGCAGATAATGAGTTTTGGTTGTCAACCGACGATATGTAAAGTATAATTAAATTTAAATTTTGACTTGTATTTGGGATGTATTTTAATAAAAAATTAGACAGACTGAATTAAATTTATTACTGAACAGAATTTTAACTCTTTAAAAAACGTATGGCGGGATGTATTTTAATAAAAAGTATAATTTTAAAGAATTTAAGTAGTGGGACTGGAATGTATTTTAATAAAAAAGAATATTTTTAAAGTATTTATGTCCGGGGGCCCAACTATGTAATTCGATTCTACAATAAGTGTTCAAATTTGTAAAATGGTATCTCCGTGATTCCGTAGAAAACGAAAATTGAATAAATTTAGTGATGTAAAATTTTTTAATATTATCTATTCGCAAGATTCAGATACTTTATGTAGTCAGACAAAAAGTTAAATCGAAAGTAGATTCTTAGCAGATCCGAAAGTAGAACAGAGTTACATAGAAGGGCCCCTATATATTTTGTAAAATGAAAAATTCAGTTAGTTATTTCAATGTTTTTACCTGAGCATTGATTTTAGTTATAACGTATTCTTGCACGTCACTTATTCTTGAAGTATTATTTCTGAAGGATGTTTCGGTGGTGGCGATGGTGTTACACTAATGTCACTTATAGAAGATGAATTTGCTACAGTAGTATCACTGTCACGTATTGATAGGGAACTTCCTTGGGAACCTGATCATTTGAAAAAAAGAAATTGATTTTAATTCATAATAAAAACTGATTTAAATGGGTTGTTAAGATTTAAGTAGCCCATACACATCACACAAAAGCGCTCACCGGAGGTAGGTAATAAAATCAATCTTTTTTTTTCATGAGACCGGTGCGGGCACAAATGTGATGTGTATGAGCGACTTTAAAAAATACTAATTTCACATGAACTGGCTAAATGTTTACCTGGAATTTCAAGAACGCCATCGTCTAGCACTCCTAAGGTCCAGCTTGGAGAAGATTTAAACTGGATTGCATACTCAACTACGTCCTCATCACAAATAAAAACGTTAGCTTTTGCATCGTAAAATTTAATATTTCCGATGATTTTAAATTGATCTTTGACTATAATCATACGAAATTTATGTTTTTAGACAATAATTATGCTTATATTGATCATAAAAACACAAGTAATAACTATGCAAACTTTGAATAAACAAATAGGTACTCACCAGCTTTGGCCAACTCTAAGTATGTTAATAAACTAGATTGTCCTTGGACTTTTATTATTGATGATAACCCTTTATATACAGCAGTAATGAAAAGAATCATTTTCTCAACAATCAAAATGTATCCAATACAAAGTTATTTGCTTTTGCTTCCTTAATTTATCCCAGAGCCAGCCTTTGGAATTAATATATATTTAATTTAATGTGGACTTCGATTTAAAATTGATCTTTGGCTGTAATCATAAGAAAATTATGTTTTTAGACAGTAATTATGCTTATATTGATCATAAAAACACAAATAATAACTATGCAAACTTTAAATAATAAAATAGGTACTCACCACCTTTATATCAAAATGTATCCAACACGAACTAACTTGCTTTTGCTTCCTTACTTTATCCAAGAACCAGCCAGACTGAAAACTCAACGCAACAATTTTACCGTTTTCGTTCGACACACACACTTACTGCGCATGTGCGATAGAATTGATGCGATGACCGATGAGTTTGAAAAAAAGTGTTGCCGTGTAGAAATTTTTAAAATGTAATGAAACTTTTCTTAAAATATACCTTTGGAATTAATATATGTATATTTATTTTAATGAAACTTATTAAAACTTAAAAAATGTGTTGAAAACCTTTCATTTTAAGTTTTAAAGCAATTTATGCACTTTTTGCACGCGAAAAAACGGTGGGTGGAGCTAGTAAGAGAAAAATATTTTTACTTTTGCACTTTTTGCAAAAAGTGGCCAATGAAGTTATATCTATAATTTAAAGTGGACTTCGAACAAACATTATACTTACGAACATGTTTTATCGAAATGAATTGTTTTTTTTTTTTTTAAATACCGTTTACTTAGCAACATTTTGTCACTTAAACAATTACTTGGATTCAATAATTCATTATTTCCACGAATGTTAAGTTTCTGTTTGATTTTAACACTTTTTTCTTAACAGAGGTAACACTGATATAGCGAACATAAATGCAACGCAAAGCAACGCTTTCAATGTGATCAAATAAAACGCGGTTTTTTTGCATTACACCCCGTCTACACATGAAACAATTTTTCTCAGGATATTTATTATTACCCGCTGTCTTTTGGAGGTAGATTTTCTGTTTGAGTAGATATTCTGCTTTTACTGTGGGCTGAAATTTGTTGTTTGTTTAGTACTTAAACAGACCTAACATTATATATTCTCTTTTACACTAAATACTTAACGCGAGACTTTTTTCGATATTGTGAGTCGCACTGATTTTACCCGCGACTGACAAGGCCAATTTGTTTTTTCATCTTTTCGATATTTCTTATTCTTTTACTATTATGTAAATCGAAAAACGTCTCGCATGAAACGTCTAGGTATAAAAATGAGTCGCGGGTTAAATCTGTGAACCTCACAATATCGAAAAAATCTCGCGTTAAAATTCTTAAGTGTCTAGCCCTAAAGGCTTACCCACACCGACCTCAAAGCGACAAGACAAGAAAGCGTCATAAGAAAAACGCTTTCTTGTCGTGTTGAAAAACACCGTTGATTAAAAGGAAAATAACAATGGAGAGTGCAAAAATTCAATGTGAAAATTTTTGTAAAGAATGTTTGCGTTTTAATTAAATTTTTTATAACGAAAACGTACAAAAACTGAGACAATTCAAAGAAATGATAATTAGGGTAGGATGTAAGTCAGCGTTTACATTCAACGATGTTTCCAGTGACGATTTTTTTTTATTTTTGTTATTTTGAGAAAAGAAGAAGGAAAGAGTTTTGCAGTGGAACGAAATCTAAAGTGATTACAACAAAAAAAAATCGCCACTGGAAAAATCGTTGAATGTAAACGCTGACTTAGCGATTTTTCTCTGTAACTATATCTCGGGTGCAACGGGTAAAGGCTGTCCCACAACAAAAAACGCACGCGATATAATCGCACTTTGCCTATGCCGTTGAGGAAAAAAGTCTTCAACTTGTTGTTAGTTTTTTCCTGAGCGTCATTCGAAAAACGTGATTTTATCTTGTCGCGTTTTTTGTAAAAATTTTTATTTTGACAGCAAGAAGACATTTTAGTTCAAATCTAGCTACAAAGTGATATAAGACGTTTGTTAACTCTGTAAGAAGTTTTTATTACTCTGAGAGAATTTTCTTCATTTTTACTTATTTGATAGATTTTATTTTTTTTATCAAACATCTCCACTCTGCCAGGCAGCATTTTTGTTTCTCCTTTAAAAAAATAATTCCCCTTTGAGATTATGTGAGAGAAAGAGTCAGCATGCTGGGCACAAAGTGTTTTCCATTTTTGCGTATTTTTTGTGTTCTTTCATACATATAGGTAAGTTATAAAATTTTCACCAATGTTAAGAAAATTACTAATAGGAGGTATGGATCGAAATAGAAAAAAAAGAAATAAGACCCCACCACCGTAGTTCTACGTTTGGTAGAGATACTTTTATTTATTTATTTATAGTGTCCCTTTAATACAAAAAAAAAAAGATATTGCAGATTCTTTGAATTGTTTCCTTTTATAAAAGAACATAATTCTAGTCAGTTATTTAGATAAAGAAACAAAAACAAATCATATTCAAATGGATTCTTAAAGAATTCACACAATATTGTCTTCCATTTATGAAAATATGAAAGCTAGCTAGTGCGAACTTACCTTTTTTGTTTAAGAAAATGTGAAATTCAACGCGATGCATCGCATCGCGCATGCGCAAGATAATACTGTCTGCAGCGCATCGCACATGCGCAAGATAATACTGTCTGGCGCTTAAATTTGTTCAGTGTTGCCCCCTGAACAAACAAATTAATTTATTTTTGCTATGTAAAATGGTAAAGTATTTACTAAAAATTATTTATCTTACAATCCCGAACTCATTTTCTACTCTTAAAGGTTGTTTAAAACAATTATACTAGGTATATGAATACTCAGTGCCTACGTTCTGCAACTCTCGCATCGTGACAAATTGTGGAAAAACAAATGTCATTTCTTAGCTATATGAATTTCATTTCGATTTAAAATGTTTCTCGACAAATTATTTCGACGCGAGAGTTGCAGAACATTATGCAATGTGTCTTCATAAAGCGATAATATATTCTTTCCAATAATTTTTTACCTAAACAAAAAGTATTTCTGTTACTAGGATAGATAATGAGTTTTTGTACACTTTCAAGGAAAACAAACAGTAAACCACTTTACGTGTTATGGATAATATTTAAACTTGAAAATATATTGGAATTAAATAAATAATACCAACAAGTTTGTTTTTCTATATAACCCAGTAAAGACCATATAACTGGCATAGTGATGAAGTTTCAAGTCCACCATTCTACACTCTTAACCAATTGGGGGCAACACTGAATTGATTCCCATGAATGCATCTCAACGCACTGAGCATTCCTGTTTGTTCGTGTTAAATTGGTAGTGTTACCTTACCATACTTTTTAACTGATCTGATTTTTGTATAAGTCAAAAGAAACCAAAATTATTATGAATTTATAGAAATTTCTTCCTCTTTATTTACATACTAAAGCCCGTTTTTCCTTCAACTCAGTATATACTATTTTTTTTTAATTTTTATTGCAAAAACAAATACGTGTGAAGTTTGTAACTAATGTGCTGTAGAAAAGACACGGCTTATATTATACAAATGTACATGAGAATTTTCTATGATTCTAAGACTACCTACCTTACAGTTCATATGTATGCACTTTACATCACAATCGTAGGCCTATTTTTGAATCTACATATAAACTTAAATATCAACTTGCATATTATTCTTTAAAACAAACGCAATTTATTACACTTTCTTGGAACAAAAATATTCGGGTCTAATTTTATAAAATCATAATACCTATACATAATACATTCCTCTTAAGGTGGGTAACCCTAATATTGAATTGGATAAAATGCTTCAATTCGAAAAGCAGGTTTTCCCTCCAAAAACAATTTCTTCAGTCAGCGCATCGCATCGCATATGCAATTTTTTTTTTGCTTTCGTTGTTTTCTCTGGTGGAGGTTTAACCGTAACGTACATATGTGTGTGAGTATGGCTACTTAGACGTCAGACAACAAACAATTGCTTTGAATTAGTTCTCGCTCATCTAAATATGTTTCATATACCTACCTTCATTATGTTAACTTTCTTAATTTTTATTATTGGAATAGGTTAATAACCAAGATTACAAAATTAGTAGAAAATTTGATTGATTTTTATTTAAGCAAATAAAAGTTATTCCAATGTTTGGCTGTTTGGTGTGGAGCTGCATAAGAAATATACGTTTGAGCAAAAATGTATCATATTTCATCAGTAAGCGCATGGCCTCGCATATGCAATTTTTTTTTGCTTTTGTTGTTTTCTCTGGTGGAGGTTTAACTGTAACGTACATATGTGTGTGAGTAAGGCTTTGAATTAGTTCTCGCTCATCTAAATATGTTTCATATACCTACCTCCATTATGTTAACTTTCTTAATTTTTATCCAGGATTACAAAATAAGTAGAAAATTTAATTAATTTGTATTAAAACAAATAAAAGTTTATTACAATGTTTGGCTGTTTATATACATATATGCACAAATATTAAAGTGAAACAAGATAGACATGCGTAAAATTAAAATCCTTGTTTTCAATTGAAAAGTTAAGTTGGGCTTAAACAACTTCAGTTGAAAATAACAATAAATTATATTGCTGCTATCGAATTTCTTCTGTAGAAAACCAAAAAAGGGAGACATTTTTGTTCACAAACATGGAATGAATTATTAAATATTAAATAGAAGAAATGTTTCCCGCAACCATTCATTCGTTTGCATAAAAATAATTATTTCTTATTCCATGAAAATAACGATTAAGATTTTTATATTCATTTGTAGTAAATGAAATGTATATTGAAAGAAACAACATTCTGGAAATGTTGTTCGAAAAGTATTCATTCGTTTGCTACAAACTGATGATTCGCTTGCGGGAAAATAATTTTCTTATTCCATAAAAAAAACGTTCAAGATTTTTGTATTCGTTTGTAGTAAATGAATTGAATATTTACTCCAAATGGAAAGTTCTTTGAAACAAACAACATTCTGAAAATGTTCTTCGAAAAGTATTCATTCGTTTGCTACAAACTGATGATTCGCTTGCGGAAAAATAATTTTCTTATTCCATAAAAAAAACGATCAAGATTTTTGTATTCGTTTGTAGTAAATGAATTGAATATTTATCCCAAATGGAAAGTTCTTTGAAACAAACAACATTCTGAAAATGTTCTTCGAAAAGTATTCATTCGTTTGCTACAAACTGATGATTCGCTTGCGGAAAAATAATTTTCTTATTTCTTGAAAAAAACGATCAAGATTTTTGTATTCGTTTGTAGTAAATGAATTGAATATTTACTCCAAATGGAAAGTTCTTTGAAACAAACAACATTCTGAAAATGTTCTTCGAAAAGTATTCATTCGTTTGCTACAAACTGATGATTCGCTTGCGGAAAAATAATTTTCTTATTTCTTGAAAAAAAACGTTCAAGATTTTTGTATTCGTTTGTAGTAAATGAATTGAATATTTACTCCAAATGTAAAGTTCTTTGAAACAAACAACATTCTAAAAATGTTCTTCGAAAAGTATTCATTCGTTTGCTACAAACTGATGATTCGCTTGCGGAAAAATAATTTTCTTATTCCATAAAAAAAAACGATCAAGATTTTTGTATTCGTTTGTAGTAAATGAATTGAATATTTACCCCAAATGGAAAGTTCTTTGAAACAAACAACATTCTGAAAATGTTCTTCGAAAAGTATTCATTCGTTTGCTACAAACTGATGATTCGCTTGCGGAAAAATAATTTTCTTATTTCTTGAAAAAAAACGTTCAAGATTTTTGTATTCGTTTGTAGTAAATGAATTGAATATTTACTCCAAATGTAAAGTTCTTTGAAACAAACAACATTCTAAAAATGTTCTTCGAAAAGTATTCATTCGTTTGCTACAAACTGATGATTCGCTTGCGGAAAAATAATTTTCTTATTCCATAAAAAAAAACGATCAAGATTTTTGTATTCGTTTGTAGTAAATGAATTGAATATTTACCCCAAATGGAAAGTTCTTTGAAACAAACAACATTCTGAAAATGTTCTTCGAAAAGTATTCATTCGTTTGCTACAAACTGATGATTCGCTTGCGGAAAAATAATTTTCTTATTCCATAAAAAAAACGATCAAGATTTTTGTATTCGTTTGTAGTAAATGAATTGAATATTTACTCCAAATGGAAAGTTCTTTGAAACAAACAACATTCTGAAAATGTTCTTCGAAAAGTATTCATTCGTTTGCTACAAACTGATGATTCGCTTGCGGGAAAATAATTTTCTTATTCCATAAAAAAAACGTTCAAGATTTTCGTATTCGTTTGTAGTAAATGAATTGAATATTTACTCCAAATGTAAAGTTCTTTGAAACAAACAACATTCTGAAAATGTTCTTCGAAAAGTATTCATTCGTTTGCTACAAACTGATGATTCGCTTGCGGAAAAATAATTTTCTTATTTCTTGAAAAAAAACGTTCAAGATTTTTGTATTCGTTTGTAGTAAATGAATTGAATATTTACTCCAAATGTAAAGTTCTTTGAAACAAACAACATTCTGAAAATGTTCTTCGAAAAGTATTCATTCGTTTGCTACAAACTGATGATTCGCTTGCGGAAAAATAATTTTCTTATTTCTTGAAAAAAAACGTTCAAGATTTTTGTATTCGTTTGTAGTAAATGAATTGAATATTTACCCCAAATGGAAAGTTCTTTGAAACAAACAACATTCTGAAAATGTTCTTCGAAAAGTATTCATTCGTTTGCTACAAACTGATGATTCGCTTGCGGAAAAATAATTTTCTTATTTCTTGAAAAAAAACGTTCAAGATTTTTGTATTCGTTTGTAGTAAATGAATTGAATATTTACCCCAAATGGAAAGTTCTTTGAAACAAACAACATTCTGAAAATGTTCTTCGAAAAGTATTCATTCGTTTGCTACAAACTGATAATTCGCTTGCGGAAAAATAATTTTCTTATTCCATGAAACAAACGATCAAGATTTTTTTATTCATTTGCAGTAAATGAATTCTATATTTACACCAAAAGTAAAGTTCTTTGAAACAAACAACATTCTAGAAAGGTGCTTCGCAAAGACTTCATTCGTTTGTTGCAAACATTAATATTTACTAGTAAACAACAAAGAGTTTATACTCCAGTCAAAGCGTCATTTGACCTTGCGATGAGAGGCACTGTCTGTTTTTATTTCATGGATCGATAGGGGTATATTTAAAAGGCTTAAACCCAATTTCTCACCACCTGATCATTCTTTTTAGCGGAGTTATTCACAAAAATGCATTTTTTGGGATATTTTACTTCTAAGCTAATATCTTTGCTCCAGATTATCGTAGACCAAAAAATAAACATACATTCTCTTCCTTATAATATTTTCTATCGTTGTATGTAATTTCATTGTATTTGAGTGAGTAAATATAAAATGGCAGCCATTTAAAGTCAAATTCTTGTTGTTAAAAAACACATTTTTGTCATTATTTCGAAAAAAGCTTATATCATGATTGACATTTTTCCAACCTATTTTGTAGCCCTGTTCATGTCCTGCATTTTACAGAAAAAATGAGCTCTTTATCACCAAAGATGGCCGAGCTATTGATAAATGAACGCATGCAAAACCGGTGCGAAAATACCCAAAAATATCGTTTTTTGGGAATAACTCGACTTCAGAATGTCCTACGGCAAAAAATAAAGCAATGAATTGTTCGTTACAACATTTTCTATCAATTTAGTGCACAATCTTTTTGTTGAAACAAATAAAAAATAAGTAATATTAAGTCAAAGTCGTTTTTTTGTTTAGCAAACTCTTGCCTTATTATTTTGCAAATGGTGCGAGTATTGGCTAAGAAAATAAAATATTATTGTAGTCCTTTAAATTATCTACAATTCAAAAAAAAATTTAGCTTTCTACGACCCACGGGAGCCGAGCTATTATAATTTTAAGAAAGCATTAATCCGTACGAAAATTCAAAAAAATTTCAATTGTTTATGATTCGAATACTAGTTCTCAGTGAGAGGGGTTGTTTTCATTGTTTCTGTTATAAGAGAATTTGTCTTATGTTTTTTCGTTGGTCATTTGGACCTTTTTTAAAAAATTAATTTCTCGGCTCGTGTGGGTCGTAGAGAGCTAAATTTTTTTTTTAAATTGTAGATAATTTAAAGGACTACAATAATATTTTATTTTCTTAGCCAATACTCGCACCATTTGCAAAATAATAAGGCAAGAGTTTGCTAAACAAAAAAACGACTTTGACTTAATATTACTTATTTTTTATTTGTTTCAACAAAAAAATTGTGCACTAAATTGATAGAAAATGTTGTAACGAACAATTCATTGCTTTATTTTTTGCCGTAGGACATTCTGAAGTCGAGTTATTCCCAAAAAACGATATTTTTGGGTATTTTCGCACCGGTTTCGCATGCGTTCATTTATCAATAGCTCGGCCATCTTTGGTGATAAAGAGCTCATTTTTTCTGTAAAATGCAGGACATGAACAGGGCTACAAAATAGGTTAGAAAAATGTCAATCATGATATAAGCTTTTTTCGAAATAATGACAAAAATGTGTTTTTTAACAACAAGAATTTGACTTTAAATGGCTGCCATTTTATATTTACTCACTCAAATACAATGAAATTACATACAACGATAGAAAATATTATAAGGAAGAGAATGTATGTTTATTTTTTGGTCTACAATAATCTGGAGCAAAGATATTAGCTTAGAAGTAAAATATCCCAAAAAATGCATTTTTGTGAATAACTCCGCTAAAAAGAATGATCAGGTGGTGAGAAATTGGGTTTAAGCCTTTTAAATATACCCCTATCGATCCATGAAATAAAAACAGACAGTGCCTCTCTGCGCAAGGTGAGGCCCTTTTTTTCGACGCTTTGACTGGAGTATTAGATGTAGGACGTATTTTCGTTTCCGGCAATGAACACACGAAAATTGACCTCCAAACGAATGGGTTGTTTTGCATAACGTTTGCTGCTATGGAATTACTATTTGGGTCGAATGTAATACAATTGCTGTGAACTATTAACTATTGCGGCTATTGTATTAACATTGCAGCAAATGATTTTCTTTTGATGCAAAAGATATTCTTTAGCCGCAAACGGAAAAAAAAAATTTAATTCTCTGAGTGTATAGAACCTATAAAATGAAAACAATAATGTACCAAAAAAAAAAATTAATACAGAACTTTAAAAAAGATTAGAAAGGTAGTAAGATGAATTTTAATTTTATATTTATAAGTTTTATTTCAGAAGTATTTCAATTATGTTTATGATAAATTTTTATTAAATATTTACATATATGTGTTTTTAAAATTAAATTATTTGGTTTAAAATATATTTCTTTTTGAAAATTGTTTTCATGATAAAAATTCATCTTCACTACTTTCATTTCGAAGCTGAAATTTTTGCCTAAAAACGAAGCAAACAAAAAAAAAATTGTATTTAATATTATTTTTTCATATTTTTATTATTTTCATGGAACAGCTTGATGTTTGTTTCACTTAATTTGAACTTGTCAAATTCACTTTCTTTAAATCGTGCGGAAATATTTTCCCGCATAAGTAATTTTAAAAATTAAAAAAAAATCAAATGTCAGCACCTGTTCTGTTCGTTTCATTTTTTTTTATTTTTGGTTATCGTTCCTTTTTTTTGTATTTGTTGATTGACACTTTTCCAATATATTTGTCATTTTCATTACCCTCGCAATCATCGTAGTGTTTTCTTTCTCCTTCTTCCTCATTTTGATTTTTTCTTCTTTTTTTTTTGAAATCGCATTTTTATATATTGTCAGGGTTTTGAGTTTCCACACTTTGTATAGGTATATTTGAAATGAAAACCTTTCGTCGCCCACATGAAAGAGTGTTGGTGTCGGCTATCCTTAAAGGCATAATACATATTATATATAGAATACAAATTTCAATATCCTTGATTCAGGTCCTTGTCATCAAGATGCTGCTTTCAATTCACGTAAAATAAACACAAGTATGGTAATAAAATTTTAAAATGAGAAGAATTTTTTTTTTCTACCGACAAAATTCTTAAATTTTCCTTAAATTTTCAGCATGGTGTTTTTTTCTTATTAAATACTTGATACTTTAAGGAGCCTTGAAAAAATAACTGATATTTTTGACAAAAATATATGTAACCAAGTTACTTGGTTTAATTTCAGATAACACTTTAGATTCTTTTTTTTTAATCCACAGCAAAGTCGGAAAAAACAATAAAACTTGATAAAACTCATGTAAGCACTTTTTACCGCACTAAATTTTAGTGTATAGTCTTTTAGTTTTCACGTTAACATTTTTTTTTTTTTTCTTAACGTAATAGTCCGTATAAGTCCTTTTTTACTGACAAAATATTTAAGTCCTTTGAAACAAAATGAAAAAACTTTATATCCATTATAATTCCCCCACTCTGTTATGGTCGCATAATATCGCAACACAATACCCAAACTGTAATCCGTCCTCTGTGCATGTTACAATTTTTCTTCTATAGGAAGATACCCTGTACTCATACACATATTTCCCTCGCAGGACTCGTATTCTCTTATTCGAACAATAGAACACATATCCAGACAAAAACTCTGAACAACGAAGATAAAATCATAAAAGAGATCCAACGTACATAAAAAATAGACAAAAAAAAAAAATATATATTTCTATATGTAAGCGGTACATTAACACTATTGCATCAAATTCTACTTCATTGCAAAACTACGATGCCATCCATGTTCTGCATCCTGAAGTAGGTCCATGATAATGGTACCTATACAAAAAAAAGTATACAATCATCATTGCGCACCCTCCCATCGCCCACAAGTCACGAGCACGACCCTGCACCAAACCATCAACAAACTACACAAAAAGTAATCATTTCTATACTGATTCCTATTGTTATCCTTGCAGTTATCATTTTATTGCATGCACGTAACTACATTTACTATGTGTACAACTTGTGTAGCATTTTGTGTGTGCTATATAGTTATAGGTGGTACGTTCACGATCCTTGCGTGTTCTAAATCCCGTGAAAAATTTTGTGTTACCTACCCCAATGGGGCTCACTCCTCACGACAGTATTGTATAAAATGTGCTTTATATTTCTATTCTTCTCGAGGGACTAGAGCGAGAAAGCTGGGAGATAAATATTCTTCGATATTTGGTTTGCACAAATCAAAGCTAAACCTATCCTCCCATCGTGTTCATCCATAAAAGTTTTTTTTTTTTTTTATTTTATTTTTTAACATCCTTGACTTGACGGCTTTGCACGATTGATAGAAAGAACGTGCGTTGAAAAAAAAGAAAATTGACAATTACAGTAAAAAATATATATATTTATTAAAGATTTGCAGGAAGAAGTCCTTAAGGTGTGAATTTAACACAACAGAAGGTACAACACGTTGGGAAGCAATTTTTTTTCAACACAATAACCTGATAAATTCCATCTGATTAAAAAAAAAAGATCTTATTGGAAAAATTTGCACCTTTCTGAAGGAATTTTTTTCATTTGCAGTGTCTAAAATTATATGTTGAATCTTATAAGTTTTGGGCAAGTAGTTTTGTTTTTAGAGAATTTTGAATTTGTCAACTTTGGGGTCATTTAGAGCATAAATAGAGTCAGGAAAAGCATTTGAAGTTTCCAAATATTGATTTTCTTAAAACGTGAATATTTTGCCTAGATTTTTTATCCTATTCGAAGGTAATTGACACAGAGAGCACAAATATGTATTGTTTATAAGTTTTGGGCGAGTAGTTTTATTTTAAGAGTTTCAATTTTTGAAGTGAAAACTTCTTTAGTATTGTAGTGATTTGAAACAAGATGAAACGAAAACGCGACACGACTTCAACTTGTTATAACTTTTTTTTTTATAATAGATAGATGAATGAAATTTGTACTGTAGATAGGTAATTAAATAAATTATAATTCTTTTCCAATACACGTTATATCTTTTGATCTAGTGCACATACAAATTTGGTTTAACTTTAATACGCATGCTGATAACATAACCTTTTATTTAATATATCACACATAACGTTACGTGCTCTACAAGTTACACAATCGAAAAATTGAAATTTAAAAATACCTCAAAACACCTGTGGAGATCTATTGGCGATGACCAGCTACCAGTGAAGGAAGTACCGTAATCTCAGTCTGGAAATTCGACATGGTTGACTTTAAAAAGTTCTAACTTCTCTTCTAGACATTTTTGAAATAAGATTTATCCATCATTATACAAGGTGAAACATAAAGCTTTCACATGGTATAAAATTTTTTATAGGTTGTCAAACAAAAAAATTGATTTAATAGCATGAAAACATAAAAATAAATGTTTTTTTTTTGCTTTTTGGATGAAATTTCATCAAGTTTAAAAAATTCTAGCTCTTTTTGTAAATGTCTCATACACCTGTTCGATATATATATTTTGAGCTAAGACAATAAGCTTTCAGATGGTGTAAAAATTTGTATAGGTTGTTGGGGAAAAAAATGGATTTAATAGTGTGAGAAGATAAAAATACGTGTTTTTTCGCTTTTTTTTTAAGGAAATTGATCGAGTTCAAAAAATTCTAGCTCTTTTTGTAGATGTCTCATAGACTTGATCCGTATATATATTTTGAGCTAATACAATAAGCTTTCAGATGATATATAAAAAACATGGATTTGAAGGTGATAGAATAAAAATAGGTAGATTTTTTCTATTTTTTTTTTGCAAGAAAAATGATTTTTTAAGGTTTCACTTCTACCTCGTGTGAATTGCACACATGATTTTTTTTTAACTTTTTTTCTTTGATTTTAGGTTAGAATGTTAGTTAAACAATTTTTTTTAACCATTTTAACTTGACAGAAAATTTAATTTGCTATGAAAAGTGTCTTTGAACCATTTTAAAGTTAGGCTTAGTTTTCGAGTTATGTAAATCAAAAAAAATAAACAGCGATGGAGTGAGCAGAAAACTAAGCTGCAAATAGGTTTACAACTGCTAAAAATGTTATTTATTCGTGAAATTAAAAGTTTTCTGCTGTTAATATGTAATATGTACTCCAAAAACGTTTTTGGAGTTCGATGCTAACATCTTTTACGTAATACAAAACGACCGATACTGACAAAGAGCGATTATACTGGTCAACAAAATTGAACTTTTTTTTGCCACAAGAACCAAGATATACTTTTCTGAAGGTTTTAAGGTTGCTAAACTCGAATCTGAAGTCAGAAATACTCTATTAGCCTCCGTTTTTTTAAATACAAACGTTATAAAAAAAACCTAATAAAACCACTGTGCATTTTGTACCATTATCTCAGTTTGGAATTTCGACATGGTTGGCTTTAAAAAATTCTAACTTTTTTTCTAGGCATCGCAGAAATAAGATTGAAATGTCATATGAAAGGTGAAATAATGAGTATTTCACATAGTATAAATTTTGTATTGGTTGTCATTGAAAAAAATTGATTCAATAGCGTGAGAAGATAAAATTATAGGTATGTTTTGTTTGTTTTTGTTTTTTGATGAAAATTGATCTAGTTCAAAAAATTTTAGCTCTTTTTGTAGATGTCTAATAGACATGATCGATATATACATATATATTTTGAGCTGAAGTAATAAGCTTTCAGATGGTAAAAAATTTATTATAGGTTGTTACATAAAAAAAATGGATTTTTGGGTGATGCAAGTGATTTTTTCACTTTTTTCATAAAATATGATTGTTTTCAATGGCTTTTTAATGGTATAATTTTTTGTCTAAGCTTTTAAAATAAAATAAATTAAAACATATAATGAGAACAGAAAAAAAGGTAATTTTTTCAGGTTTTTCTTGTAAATTATGATTGTTTGAAATAAATAAACGCTTCAGTTGACTCATTTTAAACAAAAGCACACAACCTGTTTTACGACGTTATTACGTAAAATCATAGTCCGTAATCCGGCTTTTTATTTAAAGAAAGCTTTTTTCTTAGTTTTCGAAAAATTTTAATCAATAGTGTTCAATCAATCAATTTAAAAATATGTATCGGGATAAAAAGAATCTAGTAGGTTACTATGTTTGTACTCAATTGAGAAACCATTAGCACATAATTAAAGTCTAATCCTTTAAAAGACCACAACACTTTCCTATCGTCATGGATATATACACGATATTGAAATCAACACTGCTGCTAGCAGCTTAAGAGAAAAGGCCCATCACCTCTATACACTTTTTGTTTTGTCTTCCTTCTCAGAAAGCAACACTATCCTATGTTTGAAACGACAACATCTGGTACGACCAGCCAGAGTTTTTGTAAGGTACTTCTCCTTTTTCATCCCCAAGGGTGTTATTTTTTAGTGGCTCCACTACATCATAAGGGATGAACTGTGAAATAAATTGATCCCTAGGCAACATTTCTGTGGGATTTTGAAAAACATTTTTCATTCTTTTCAGCGAACTGTGTAGTACCACGAAGTTTTGTTGGCTTTACAGTTCGATTTTACCTGGAAAACACCTGAGGCCAGGGTATGAAAAAAAAAATAATAGTAGACTTTCATTGGATTTTCTGTGTGAGAATTTAAGTCCTTGACGGGATAAATATTGAAGATGTGATGCCTAGACCTTTTTTTTATATTATCTCATTAAAGTAGTGAAATTTAAAACTCACAGTTTGTTAATCGGTTGTGGTGGGAATGGGGATAAGTTGGTCGGTCTGGGATGGGATTAGGTTTTGAAATTAGATTTTGAAAGCCTATATCCTCTCTCATTATTCGACGACCCTGAGAGTTGAGTAATGAGTTTCGCCATTAAAAGTTCAATTTTAAACCTTCTTCAAAAGAAGAGTTAGTGCAAAGTGCCTTGGAAAAATTCAGCCAAAAATATAAGTTCTTAATGAGTTCAATAAAGCAGACTTGTCTATTTGATAATGCTCTTTCACTTCAACTATTTTAATGACATTATTTCTCACGCAGGATTTAAATTATTAGAAATTATTATTTTTTTTAACGAGAATTTTTTGACCAACTCTCATTCCAGCATAACTGACATAAATCAAAGTCTATGAACCAGGTTGATAGGAATCATAGGGATGGTCTGGGTGGATAGTATAAAGTACATATTCCATGCACGAACTATCTGACACAAATATAAGTCTGTATAGGGACTGGGGAATGGAGGTTTTTTGTTAAATTCAATATTCAGGATGCGATAATATACGAGCATATAAACAAGGGAAGCCATTATAATAAAACAGGAGAAGCGATATGAGTTTGGGGGTTTTTATCAAAAGAGTTCCGGTTCATAATAATAAATTATTATTAGCAAACGGGATATAATATAGTGATAGATGAATCTCTCTTGTGTTCTATTTTCAATTGAATGCTCGTGATGATGGTGATTTAGATGACACAGATTTGAGTATTTTGATAGAAAGATTTATTCAATAAATAATTGTTTGATGTGCTTGCAGTTGATTAGAAAATGAAAAGAAAAAAAAAAAACATAAAATCAATAGATTTAGATTGCTATGGAAGTTATTTTTTGACTTAGTTTTAAAAATTCAAGCAATTCAAAATATTGTCACGAGAATAGAAATTTTCTCACTTTGTTTTTGTTATATTAGTTTATTACTCTTCAGTTTAATATTCAGTATAGTAAGGTAGTTAGGGGCTTAAAACTTGGAGGATACAATTATATTTGGGAATTTTTGAGCCCATTTGAGTAGAAAATTCAAAGTCTCTGCCACCCTATGCATTCGCGGGATAACATTAGAAACCTTTGTGTATATGTGTATTTGTGTATTTATGGACACTAACTAAATGAAAATACACGCCTCAATTTGTTAAGAGATATACCAAAGGTATAAAATATTAAATAACATTACTAACGAAGCTGGTCACTGTGGCGTATGAGCAATATTTTTTTGTAATTATTTATTTTACTAATTCATAAAACAATTTAAGAACTTTTTAAAAGAAGTAAATAATAACACTGGTCGGCAACGAATATAGAGCAAGAACCAAACCCTACTTTTCGAGAGGATTTTTGTGTGCTGAGTCCGAATCTGGAGTCAAAATATAACTGCACGTCACGTTTTTGAAATAATTGAATATTAACAGGTCAATAACGCGTTTTTTGGGTACATTTGACGTCGAATTACATCACCGTTAAATATTTTTTTGCAAAACTACTTATGCAATCTCAAAACGCCATGTTATCCCGTCCTAAAAGTATTTAGGTATATTTTTTCAAAATTATTTTTTTTCTCAAAGATATTGAAAAAAGAAAATTATGATACATATCGTCGGTAAACCAGAAAAGTGTGTAACTCCATTTTAGCAAATTTTATAGGAGAGCGAAAAAACAAAATCGTTTTGAAGGCATTTGTATGAGTTTTCATTTTCTAATTTGCAAATAAAATAAAAACTATGAACTTTAAGGGGATAATACGGTAGATATTAGGTTTGTCTAACAGATGGCATTCAAATCTAATTTTCAGAAAATTTGGAGTTACACACTTTTCTGGTTTCACCGACGATATCTCAAAACCTTGATTATTATTTTTTTTTAAGTAATGAATGGTTTTTTGAACTAAATTCCAGTTTGCGTCTTCTGATCTGGACTTATAAAGAGCAACATATTACGGAAAATATATATATTTTTGACTAAACATCAAAAAGAACTCAACTGAAAATTAGTTTTTGAAGCTTTATAGCGAAAATAGTGATGAGTATAGCTCAAAAACTAGACTTGATAGAAGAAATGAAATGAATTCAGCACACCAAAATCAATTAAAATCACCTAATAAAGTTCTTGCTCCCGACTTTTTTTTGTTTTTTGCCGACCAGTGTAATTTGAAGCTTTATATTTAATAATACAATACTCTCTATATTTTTGACAACAAACTCATATAAAATATGTTGTCCCGCAAAAAATGCGATTTCATGACCATATTTTACTAAAACTTAGTGTTTTAATACAAGTGGGTTTTGAAAAGAAAACTACAACGTCAGAACAATTTCAAAAAAAAAAAAATAATAAGGCTACACAAATGAACTCCACTTAATATTTACATCAAATTTAATATTTTTACAAATTTTTCCCTTGAAACACTAATTTCAACTTATTTCAATCATGTCATTTTGTTTTTTTTTAAAGAAATTAGTTATGTTTTTACATACCAAACATTAAAAAAAAAAAAACCTTGGCAAGTCATTAACAAAATTTAATAGATCCATATACACTAGAGCCTACTATTGCACGTGTATTAAGGTACACGTGCTACACGTGTATTTAAATAATTCGTGCCGAAGCACGTGTATTTGTAAATACACGTGTATTTATATTTACACGTGTATTTATATTTACACGTGTAAATAGCGTTCGAACAGGTAGATTTGGTGGCGATTTCCTAAAATATGTATTATATTGAATGAAAAGGATATTGTTCAGGTTTTTGCGGTTATTGGCTAGATTTACACATTGAAATTACACGGAAAATTTAATTGGAAATTCTTATACAACCCTAGCCATATAAATCTTGGAACAAAATTTTGACCCGATTCCCATTATCGTATCGAACTGAACTTTGTACACATATGAAGTTTGGATTGCAACGTAATATTTTGGGGTCCGAACTCAGGGGAGGGGCATTGGGGGGTTGAAACACCCCAAATATATTTTATCCCATTCTAAATATCGCAAAAGCTTTTGTAGGTAATTTGCAAGAGAGGGGCTTTGGGAACTCATACCACCCAAGCAAATTATCATCTTCTTTCAAATATTATACGACTAAAAAGTAAAAAAATAAAGCAGATTAGATTAGATTACCAAGCAACAAAACATATAAAATAATTAAATTGACTTTAATCAATCAAATTTTAGATCAAAAGGTGTAGAGGGTTTAGTTCAAACTGTCCAAAAGACGTTCTAAATTTTTTTTAACCATTTCACATAAATCAACCAATTATTTTATAGTTTTTAGTGCGTATGCGCATTTTTAATTGTTTAAACTATAATATTTTTGTTTTCATTTTGTTTTTATTGATACTTACGTTACAGCCCTGAGAAAGACACAGGCAATATGCAAATATATCTTGGAAAAATTTATTAGCTTTTTTTTAATGAAAAGGCACATCATTATTTTTAATTTTTGAATAAATTATTTATAAGGTCTTCAAAAAGTTCAAATACTATTTTTCCAATTCGAACTATTTATTTGCACAATAATCTTCAGTTGTTTAGTTTTAAAAACTTTTATTTTACCCCTACACGTGTACACGTGTATCGGGTACACGTGTAATTAAATACACGAACAAAATCGTAGGCTCTAATATACACGAAGTTTCAACAACATGGAACCGTTTTCAAATAAATTGCTTCTTCAACAAAATTTTTTCTTAATCCAAAAATGTGTTTAAAAAATCGGTTTAAGTATGTAAGTGAGTAATACATGAAGAAAACTGTTGAAATTTACCGTTTATAACGGTTCAAAATTTTTTTTATTTAAAAGTACGACCTTATTTTTCGACAGTACCTACAGATATATGTATGTTTTAATCTAAATCGTAAGAGCTGTTTTTGAAAAAAAATGTTTCATTTCTGTCAGGTCAGGTTGTCACTAAAAATAAAATTTTACCTTGTTCAGTATTTTAGGCCATAGCTCAAGATTGATAGAGTACAGATCGTCAACCAAACTTGCGGGACCCACTTTTTCGCACTACTTTATCATCGTAATGTCATGTCTGATTTTTATCTCGATTTCGATTTTTTGCTGAATGTACACTTTGCTGATCTATATTACCAACATAATAGCAAGCAGAGTTGTTCCAATAAAAAAAAGCATTTGAAATTAAAAAAAGGATTTGAAATTAAAAAAAGCAAATTAAAGAAAACAAACTACTTACAAACATTTTCGAACTAAATTTTGTCTACATTAAAACATTTGCACTAAAAAGTTGACTTTTTTTAATTATTTTCGTTTGCTATTTCAACTATGTATAAAATTAAAGCTCAATAGTCAAAATTATATTTGTATGTAATTTTTTTTATCTGCAATTTTTTATTTTTTTTTTATTTGCAATGGAAGGCAAATGATAATGTTTTTTTTTCATTCCTGATTGCAAGAAATAACCAAAAGAAATTTTATGTAAAACCAACAATTTAGTTTTTCGTATAAGAATTTAAAGATCTTAATCCTTTCTAACATGCAATTTATTATTTTAATTTTTTTGCACTTTTTGCTGGTTTGGTTTTAACTTTTTATGTATTTTCTTGAGAAATATTCGTACCTTTAAATTAGTCATTAATATTGTTTCTTTTAAGTACACCTAAATAATAACACTGGACAAGAATTTTCAACTTTTTAAAATTTTACAGAAAGATTTTTATCAAATTTTATAGATTTGGGTTCAAGTAAGCTCCAAAATCATATTGGATTCTTTCTAGCAGCCCTATATTTTTTGAAATATTAATTTTTTATTATTTTGGGGGAATATTCATATCTACTAATTTTTAAGTTTTCCTTACTTTGAGCGTTTATTAAAATTTTCCAGAAAAATTTATATTAAACTTAATGTATTTGGGGTCAGTAAACCTAAAAATCACATTCATTAATTTCCACATTTTTCACATTTTGGGGGTAATTTCATACTTTTTTTTTTAGATTTTATTATTACAAGCGTTTTTAAAGTTTTTCTGGAAAAATTTATTTCGAATGTATAATGTATTTCGGTTCGGTAGGTAAGTAAAATAAAAATACAAAAAAATATTTTTTAAATACAAAAAAATTTAACAAAAAAAAATTGTATGAATTTCTATACCTTTTCATGTATGAACAATTTGAAAACTAGAGCTGCTACAAAAAAACTAATATTGTTTTCGGAATCAGCACCCTTAATTTAGTAAGAAATGATAAACAACGCAACGGTCTGGAAAAAATTTGTGTGTATTAGGCAGTGTAATAATTAATTATAATAATTGATTATTGAAAACTTAAGCTTTTTGGTTTTTTGACTTTTACGAGGCACTCATTTCATAGGGGTTTTTTCAGTAAAAAAAAAATTCAAATTTTTTTTTGCGTTTATTATGAATTGATTTAAATTCTTTGATTTTAAAGAAAATGTTGTTCTGCAAATGCTTCAAGTTGTTTTCCAGGCAAGTCATAAAATTAGACACCTATCTACTGTAATGGTAATATGAATGAATAGAATAGAACATGTAATGTATGTGTAAGTTCTAAATCACACACATCCCAAAAATAGTTCCTTGATTTTGTATTCATAATTTACACCCAAATAAAATCTACGAACCGCGAAAAGAATATTCGTTCGTGTCCTCGTGCTATGATCTTGGAATATGATTACCCTGATGACTCCATATATGCGGGTTCACACCTCGGCACACTCAGCACAAATCTTCAAATATGATGAATTCAAATCCCAACACAATCTTCCCAACCAATACCATCTGGGCTAGGCTAATATTTTGGTGGTGCTGCTGCTCACAACATAAATAATATATAACAACATAAACATAATTTCCTTCAAGAAGTCTCTCTTCTCTGTTATCCTGGTTGTCTTCGCACGAATGCGATGTTATGCGGTGTGCACAATTTTCCTATATAATTTTGGGGTTGACTTATGTAGAAGAGTGTGGATTTGGCTTATCATAAGACATTAAACTAAAACCCATACCACCACACACTCACACTGAAAACGAAGATGCCAAGCTTTTTAAGCATTAACTTAAATAATACCAAGAAGATCTTAAAGGCTTTAAATTATATCAAGTTTGTTTTTTTTTTTTTATATTCGGTTTGCATCCTGAAAAAAATTTGCATAGAAAATTGTTTACCTTAATTTATTGTGCCGTTGTTGGTTCTTTCTGACATGAAGTTAATATTTAAAACACTTGCTGCAACTGATTGATTTGGTTCATCAATCAAAATTAAATCACGAAGACATTGCAGCGGGTATATCGTCCGTTCGTGTCGGTCGGTGGGATGCCGATGCCGCCAGTGGGGAATATCATAATGAGGATCCATTTTGCACAGCTTATGGTCTCTTTTGTTTATTTGGTCATCAATCAGTCTTATGATGGATAACATCATCACAGTCCGTGAAGTTTGCCAGGAAAAACAATTCCACCACAAACTTGAAGAGCCAAAGCGAAAGCAAAAGAGAGGAAAGTGTTGAATCTTGAATAATTTGTAGATTGTTTTCTGTTGGTAGAAGTTGATTGAGGATATATTTAACTTTGAGAAGAAAAGGAAAAAAAAAAATATTATGAAGACATACTTTTTTCCTTGAAGGAACTGCAGAAAATATTTACATTGAAGTTTTTTTTTTTTTTTTAAGGAAAACAAAAATGATTTGTAGAAATAAAAAGTAGATACCCACAATAAGTATTGAAGTTTTATATCTTGATTGCTATATATTTTTCTGACAGAGTAGAACTGTGATGGATCTATCGCTGGCTGTTAAAGGGTTCCAATTGACTTTGGGTTATGGTTTCTGATTTATCGACTGACCAAAATAAATCTTTTGAGGAGGTAATCAGATGTCTGTTAGGTCAGATTTTTTTTTTGTGGGGGGTATCATATTAAATAACATATTTTTTTTTAAATTATTCTTTTGGTGGATTTAGGAAAAAGGATTTTAAGAAGAATTTTTTTTTGACAGAGACAAGTAAGAAGAAAAAGGCATTTTTACGGCTTTTTTTTAAATGAAACGTTATTTTATAACTATAGGGGATAAAATTAAACTCAGGCTTAATTTACTGAAGCATAATTTACCTGGAAATAATCCTCAAAATTATGAGGATGTAAATGACTTAAATACAAATCACTTTTTTATGAGCAAAACCAAATTCTTTTAAGTTTAGATAAACCAACGAAAATAAAAAAAAAGTCAAGAAAAGGAAAAATTTTGATTTTTTTTTTAGCTTTTTTTGAAAACTTTTAATTTTTATGTGGTTTATCTAGAATTTAAACAATATTTATTAATAAAATGATCAAATAAACTCAACAGAATTTGATTTTGCTCATAAAAATGTGTTTACAAGTAAAGTCATTTACAGCTCCAAAGTGTTTTATTTCATCTCAAAAGTTCAAACCCTCAGAAACAGAAAAACTGTTTGACGAATAAAACTGTAATTTATAATTACAACTTCTAAAATGTGTTGAAGAAAAATGGTTCAAAAGACCAAAAACAGTATATTTTGAAAATCCATATTTTATCCAATTTTAGCCGTATTCAATTTTTGTGACCATTATGTTGAAAGATAAAGTATCTTCTTTTTTCCTATACATGTTCAATATCTATAAATGCTCAAATGATAAAAATAGGCCAAAAATATCAAAATTTTAATTTTTTTTTTCTCTTTTTTGAATAGTTTTGGTTTTTTTTACAATATTTTAATTTCAAATTTTTTTTAAAAGGATACATACATATCGATTAAATTATCTACAAAAAATTCCTTACTAAAAATTTTAAATTCAGCTTGCTTTTCAAGTCATAGACAAAAACTCAAAAAGTAACAGAAAAAGTCGAAAATTTATAAATTATATCCATCGATTGTGAAGAAAGTTATCCTTTTATTTTTGCCAAAACTACAGGACTACACACTAAAAATTTTAAACTATGAGGATTCGAAAGATTTTGATTTTTTTTAGTTATAAAGTTTTGTTTTGCAAAAATTTTCTTTAAATGTTTTAATACATTGCACTTAAACATCTGAAGTGACCCAGAAAACTTGTTCTAGTGGTTCTTGCTTATTTATTCAGCTTTCAGTTGCCGGCTTTTCTGTTCAGATTTATAGTTTATTACTCAAGATATAGCCCGAAAATCAAGTATACTGGGAAAAACAACGACAAAAAACTTTGAAAAATCATATCTAACCTATCCATAAATATTTTTTTAGATAAAGTTTTCGAGTTTTCTGGGCTCAAATCTATACGAATAGTTTAACGGCACTTGGTGTCCAAAATGTAAACTAGTGTAATTAGCCTGAGTTTATCACCCATAGTTATAAAATAGCGGTACATTTTATAAAAAACCGTAAAAATGCCAATTTTGATAACTTTTTTAAATTGATCTCAAATGTAAGAAAACATTTTTTTTTTTAACAAAGTAAACTTAATTTTTTTGTAGAAAATTAAATAAAGTTGTTAAATGTGTCCTTCAATTTTCTGTCTGTTAAGTGATTTGTTGTTAAGGTTTTGGTTTTTTGATGACTGATTTTGCAGTCTAAAAAAACTGTAAAAGTTTAAAAGAAAAAGAATCTTAAAGCTAGTAAATAGTATTTTTCTAAAAGTAATAATCACTTTATCACAAAAAAATTTCCCACTTTCTTGAGAGAAAAATAAAAACAAAAAATTGGAAAATTATGGTTTTTGAACAGTTCCAAAGATTTATCTATTTTACCTTTTGAAATTAAATATTTAGTACTAAAATCCTAAAACTGGAAGAATGTAACTTTCAATTTTTTTTTGTTTTGTCATGATACGCTCATTTTTTACTGAGGTACCTACAGCCTATTTAAAATAACTAAAAAAAAATCACGAATTTTTTTTGTTCCTTTTATTTTTTGGGCTAGTGTAGTTAAAGGCGTTTGATAAGTATTATTAATTTCAAAATGTACGATCCTGGGATCCAAAGGGTTAACTGCTAAAATTTGTTCGAAATACAAACAAGTGTAGGAACAGTTTCTAACACAAGTCAGAAGTAAAATAATGACGATTTGTGATTTGTCTGCTATTAAATTTTATTGAAACAGAATTGATATGGAAAATTCTGAATAGCAGGCGGCCATTGCACAGAGGAATAGATAGATGACTTCAGAGCCAGACATCGTGGGTTCAAACCCAGCGGTCGGCTCAGAAGTTTTTTTTCTAAATCGTCAGCTTAACTGAAGCCACCTGTGCGATAACATGAGACAATTTTCAACTATGTCTCCTCCTCTGTGCCACGTAGTTCAGTGTTGTATGTTCTTCTATCGTTCTTTCTCTCTTTGTCTTTCTGTGTTGTATTAATGTCTTGTGTTGTATCAGCAAAATGGACCTAGATTCCGAAGCTGCAGTGTTTCTAGTCCGGAGATTTATCTTCAGATTAGTTTAATATGTAATGTAATGTAATGTAAATTCTGAATAATTAAAAACTTTCTGATGATTAGACTTTTGTTTAGATTTTTTCTTGCAAAATTATTTGCAGGCTTAAAACTTGTTCTGTAATTTAAGTACTTCAATTTTTTAGGAGAAAGTATGCGAATTAATAGCAAGACTAAAATATATAGTATCAAACTGTCCATTAGCTCAACCCTCTCCTTATTTTTCCGCAAAATAAACAAAAAAAAAATGTACAGCAAAAACAATGGCAATGAGTTAATTCAAACAAAAATAAATTATTTTGCAACTTGGACAAACTTTTTCAATAAATTATTCCCGAATTCGCATTGGTACTTTCCGATCTATAACAAATTGACTCAAATGAATTTATGAATCACGTACTTTGACGTGAATACAAAACCAAAGTACTTTGGCATTGTTAGAATACCACCCTCCATCTTCCATTTCAACTCTAAATGTGACACCTCTTTACAATAGCCGCAACCTGGTGATGCCCTAAGTCCAGACCTAAAGCAAAAGCATTTGATTTAAGACCTAAGTTAGAAGGTGTAGGAGAATTTATTACGTGAGGTTATATAATAATATAATAAAAGGTAGCTAATGGGTAGTTAATTCTCCAACAGAGTCTACTTTGATAAAAGAATATATTGTAACAATGTGAAAGAGTTTCATGATTTGTAAGAAAACGTCAATAGAGCGAAAAAAGGATATGCACAGACACACTACCTACATTGAAAAGAAATTCTATATATTCTAATAGCCAGGATATTTTTCGATTCACTGAAGATATTGTACTTTCTCATTTTTATTGTAAAGTTATATCCATTTGAGTTACAATATTCAATCTTGTGAAAATTTCTTCATTCTCAGAGATGTAGGTATTTTATATTGAGTGAAGAATATGGAAAGGATATTCCAATTTCGTTTCATTTGGGACAGTTCAAGAGGACATGATACATTCTATCGTATTGAATTCCTTTTGAGAAGGGTTCATGTTGTCTTTTATTATTTACAGTAAAACCCGGATAATTACCTCACCTTAAATGCCACATTTTGATAGGCACTAAAGCGGGTAAGGTACTTGGAAGAACCCTCTTAAGTGCTCAAAGGCACTTATCTCTATATTTATTTAATAATAAAAAAAACATGTTTAATTACTAAAAACATAATCTTCACAAAACAAAAATATTTTGAAAGTTTAAAATAGCTAACTAGTTAATTTCTACCATTAGTAGAATATTTCAATTTTAAAGCGGTTTAGGAAACGAAGTTTTTCTTACAGTACAAACTTTTTTCAAATGTGTACTTGAAAGAATCTTTTGCAAGTAAATTCAATTATAAGTATTTGAAAAGCCAGGCAATTAAGCGGGGAAGACAGTTAAGCGAAAGGTAGTTAAAAGATGAATTTTATATGAAAAAATCCTTAAAATTTTGGTTCTTAAACAACAAAGGTACTTATGCGGGTTAGGCACTTAAGCAAGAGGCACTTATCCGGGTTTTACTGTAATTTATTTTTTCTGTTTGTATTGTTGAAGGATTATATCTTTGGTAATAAACACTATGTACATATCTTTTAGAAGAAATACTTTTACATCCCTTCCTCCTTTCCTAAAGCTCGTACTGTGTATATATACATATTAAGGGTACCCAAAACCCCTTTAGTGCGCGCTCATTATAAAAAAAAAAAAAAAAATCAAAAACAAACAAATATGTCAAGATAAGCAAATCTATGTGAATTTACTATCCAAAGTGATAAGGGTAGCTAAACAGAGATGTAAAGACGGAGGCTGAAGAGTTAAAATCAAAAAGAATTGATATATTTAATTTGATTGAACACATTTAATGTACAAAACTTCTATAATTTTTTTTTGGTTTTGGTTTTATGTGGTTTCTCCCTGATTATGGACGGTTACAACTCAACTTTTTGAATCGTTATATCTAAAAAAACGGTGGATCTTAGGAAAAGAAGTGTCATGACATTTTTTATACATAATAATCTGGTCTTCAATTTTTGCAATGAAAATTTTTTGATAAGACTTACCGTTTTGCTGAAAATCGTGAAAAAACCCGTTTTTTGACCTGTGACCCTAAGTAAATTTTTTCCAGTTCTATGATCGATGAGGACTTTTTAGGTTTAATGTATGATGGTGTTTACAACGATCCTACCAGTTTTCAGCTTGCTGGAAATTTATGTAACCTCAGATGTCAAAATTCACCGGACTATAAAGTCATTATTAATTTATCTAAAACTGTTTAGGTAAGACAAAAGAAACACCAAAGAATGGTGATTGGAATAGACATTTTCACATTAAAAACGATAAAGCTGTACTTTTTTACTTGAATTCAGGATTTGTAAAAAATATCCAAATCCAGATAACGATTCCCTAGAGAGCAAATAGAAATAAAGCTTGTTTTTCTTAAAAACGGATCTAATAATTTTGATTTGAAAAAAAAAAATTTGGAATTAAAAAAAAAATCAAATTTTTTTTTTTTTTAAATCAATTCATGCTTCGAAAATCAACCACTAGTATTTTTGAAACTTTGTTTTCTTGTGTCAATTATACTATTTCATTTTAACTACCATAGCAATTTTTTTTTCTATTTTTGCTGACGAAGAAACTTAATCGCATACTTGCTTTGGACATTTCCAAAGATGTTTTTGTAATTTAAAAAACAAATTTTATATTGTTTTTCATGTTTTTGTTAAATTTCTTATAAAATTATATTAAAAATATTCTTTAACAAATTTTTGCATAAGAAGCTTATTATTCTAAGCAAATTTTCGGACGGTCTGGAAGCAGGGCTACCTTTGCATTTTTCCTTTTTTTTTTCACCCAATCCAGTATCTCTCCGCTTTTTGAAAATTGTCAAAAATCCCTCTTTTTGATATTTTGGTTCCTCTTTTTTAAAATTATATGCTTTATAAACTTTGATTTTTAATATTTTGTCTGCGCTGAATACATTCTTTAATGAAGAAAATTCTCTAAACACAACTCATTAATTTTTGGAAAAATTTCAATCTATAAGTATATGTAGGTAAAACAGTAATGAGTCTTCTTCTTCCTTTTTCTCGGCGCTGTTATGATCTCGATGTCGAGGGGATCATAACCTTCCCACGTTACTGCTTCACACTAGTGATCCGCCTGTGGGGTTCGCCGGGTTGACCTCAGAAATCGGCGGCAAGCCTCCCGGTTTTGTATTGTTCCGTTTCTGAAGCCAACTGAATGCTGGTGTTTTTGCATTTGCTTGTACCAGGAGTTTTTAGGCCTACCTTTCTTTTTATTTCAGTAACAGTAACAGTAACAGTAACAGTAACAGTAACAGTAACAGTAACAGTAACAGTAACAGTAACAGTAACAGTAACAGTAACAGTATCAGTAACAGTAACAGTAACAGTAACAGTAACAGTAACAGTAACAGTAACAGTAACAGTAACAGTAACAGTAACAGTAACAGTAACAGTAACAGTAACAGTAACAGTAACAGTAACAGTAACAGTAACAGTAACAGTAACAGTAACAGTAACAGTAACAGTAACAGTAACAGTAACAGTAACAGTAACAGTAACAGTAACAGTAACAGTAACAGTAACAGTAACAGTAACAGTAACAGTAACAGTAACAGTAACAGTAACAGTAACAGTAACAGTAACAGTAACAGTAACAGTAACAGTAACAGTAACAGTAACAGTAACAGTAACAGTAACAGTAACAGTAACAGTAACAGTAACAGTAACAGTAACAGTAACAGTAACAGTAACAGTAACAGTAACAGTAACAGTAACAGTAACAGTAACAGTAACAGTAACAGTAACAGTAACAGTAACAGTAACAGTAACAGTAACAGTAACAGTAACAGTAACAGTAACAGTAACAGTAACAGTAACAGTAACAGTAACAGTAACAGTAACAGTAACAGTAACAGTAACAGTAACAGTAACAGTAACAGTAACAGTAACAGTAACAGTAACAGTAACAGTAACAGTAACAGTAACAGTAACAGTAACAGTAACAGTAACAGTAACAGTAACAGTAACAGTAACAGTAACAGTAACAGTAACAGTAACAGTAACAGTAACAGTAACAGTAACAGTAACAGTAACAGTAACAGTAACAGTAACAGTAACAGTAACAGTAACAGTAACAGTAACAGTAACAGTAACAGTAACAGTAACAGTAACAGTAACAGTAACAGTAACAGTAACAGTAACAGTAACAGTAACAGTAACAGTAACAGTAACAGTAACAGTAACAGTAACAGTAACAGTAACAGTAACAGTAACAGTAACAGTAACAGTAACAGTAACAGTAACAGTAACAGTAACAGTAACAGTAACAGTAACAGTAACAGTAACAGTAACAGTAACAGTAACAGTAACAGTAACAGTAACAGTAACAGTAACAGTAACAGTAACAGTAACAGTAACAGTAACAGTAACAGTAACAGTAACAGTAACAGTAACAGTAACAGTAACAGTAACAGTAACAGTAACAGTAACAGTAACAGTAACAGTAACAGTAACAGTAACAGTAACAGTAACAGTAACAGTAACAGTAACAGTAACAGTAACAGTAACAGTAACAGTAACAGTAACAGTAACAGTAACAGTAACAGTAACAGTAACAGTAACAGTAACAGTAACAGTAACAGTAACAGTAACAGTAACAGTAACAGTAACAGTAACAGTAACAGTAACAGTAACAGTAACAGTAACAGTAACAGTAACAGTAACAGTAACAGTAACAGTAACAGTAACAGTAACAGTAACAGTAACAGTAACAGTAACAGTAACAGTAACAGTAACAGTAACAGTAACAGTAACAGTAACAGTAACAGTAACAGTAACAGTAACAGTAACAGTAACAGTAACAGTAACAGTAACAGTAACAGTAACAGTAACAGTAACAGTAACAGTAACAGTAACAGTAACAGTAACAGTAACAGTAACAGTAACAGTAACAGTAACAGTAACAGTAACAGTAACAGTAACAGTAACAGTAACAGTAACAGTAACAGTAACAGTAACAGTAACAGTAACAGTAACAGTAACAGTAACAGTAACAGTAACAGTAACAGTAACAGTAACAGTAACAGTAACAGTAACAGTAACAGTAACAGTAACAGTAACAGTAACAGTAACAGTAACAGTAACATTAACAGTAACAGTAACAGTAAAACAGTAATGAGTAATTACATATGAATACTATCGAAAAAGCTTTCATTAATTGAGTGGTTATAGTTGAAAGTGGTACAGGTCCCTGAACAAAAAAACGACTAAATTAACTTTCAAATTAACCGAACTTGAACCCTATCTCTTTTCTAAATAAATATTACATCCATTAGAAGTGCTCCACTTTACACTTTATCCGTACAATTGTTATGTTTGATGAAAACAAAATTGACATTTTTTTCGAAAATTATGGAAAATGTGATTTATACGTTACTGTTGTTAATTTTTATAAGTTATTTTTGATACAGTTTTTGTTGTTTCTTAAAGAAATCATGTACACGTAATGTTTTTTATATTATTGTTATTATGTTAATAAAAAATTAATTTTAAGAAATTGTGTTAAAAAATTTGTCTTTCGGTTCGGGAAAGGCGGAAATGAGGTATTTCGTGTGACTGTCGTACTTAATTTATTCTAATTTCATGTTTCTTTATTGGGGCATCTTTTTTTTATCAAAATCCTCTTTTTTTGGCATCTTTTTGTAAATCTACGAAGGCAACCCATGTCTGGAAGGCAAGCTAAACGAAGCAACAATATAAAAGAAAATTTCTTGACTCGAGTGCGCAATTGAATTTTTCGATACAAAACTTGTGCAACATCATTTTGGAATTTTCTCTCAAAGTTTTTTTTTTTTTTTTTTGTAGGATTTTGTCTTCACACTATTTCGATTTTAGAGAATTTCGGCCTTGAAGATTTTCTTTTTGGGATGTCTTGGTCTGCTCATTTCCATATTGGTGGTATTTCCTTCGTGTTCTGTCGTACCTATACAGGGTGTCCCAAAAGTAATGGATCAAACTAAGTATGTTAATAGGGGATCTTAAGGGCTCTCAGAATTTGGTAACTTGTTCATCCCAAATCCTTACGGTTTTCGATTTAATGCAATTCTTGTGAAATTTCGAAAAACTCGACTTTGCAACAGTACTTTGCTTCCTGCTGCCATTATTGATTTTTGTTTTTTACAATTCTTTTACTAAAACATTGACAAATAAGTAGGAACAATTAATTAATCAAAATATTTTTTATTCCATACGCCATTTCGATGCAAATTAACTAACAGTTTCAAGTTTTATAAAAAATCAACTTTTAACTTTTATTTGAGAGCAACACCGCAAAAAAAATTTCTATGGTGTGAGAATGGTTTATTATTTTAAAAAGTTGCCCTGTTATTGTAGTTTTCAAAAATGTATAAAAGTTTCCAAAGTTGCAGTTAGATCGCAAAATATTACAATTTGAATTCAACAAAACAGGGTTTTTCAAAGCAAAAATACAAACAAAAATAGAGGCTTTTGTTCAAAGAAAAATAAACAAATAACAGTTCGAGAAAATGTGTTTGTTTTGGTTGTTTTTTGCTCTGAAAAACCCTGTTTTGTTTAATTCAAATTGTAATATTTTGCGATCTAACTGCAACTTTGGAAACTTTTATACATTTTTGAAAACTACAATAACAGGGCAACTTTTTAAAATAATAAACCATTCTCACACCATAGAAATTTTTTTTGCGGTGTTGCTCTCAAATAAAAGTTAAAAGTTAATTTTTTATAAAACTTGAAACTGTTAGTTAATTTGCATCGAAATGGCGTATGGAATAAAAAATATTTTGATTAATTAATTGTTCCTACTTATTTGTCAATGTTTTAGTAAAAGAATTGTAAAAAACAAAAATCAATAATGGCAGCAGGAAGCAAAATACTGTTGCAAAGTCGAGTTTTTCGAAATTTCACAAGAATTGCATTAAATCGAAAACCGTAAGGATTTGGGATGAACAAGTTACCAAATTCTGAGAGCCCTTAAGATCCCCTATTAGCATATTTCGTTTGATCCATTACTTTTGGGACACCCTGTATATTTCATCCTAGTGCATATTTGCACTTTTGGCTGACGCACGGTATATTAAAAGGACCATTATTTTATGTATAGTTCTCTTGATATTAAATTCTGCATAAAAAATACCCATAAGTCATGTTTGGCATTTTTAGGTTAAATGCGTTTCATAAACTTTTTACTGCTCAAATTAAGAATAAACTTTTGATTTATGAATAGGTCAAATAAAATCTATTTTCTAAAAAAAAATTTAACAATCGCTAACCTTTTGTTCAATTAATTGTTTAGCTGACATTTTTATTGTCGTAAAATAAATTTAACCCAAACAAGAAGAGTCCCCATTTAAATAAATTTGCCAAACGCTCCATTAACTTAAGAAAACCAGCAGGTGATAACGACAATAATTTATTTCGTTCAAGTCCAGCTATAGGTATTGATTTATTATTCGAACTTTACTTTTAGTACATTAAATCCCTAACAAATCATTCCACAAGCTCCTCCGTTTGTTTCTAGGTTGAAGATTTTTTCTTTTATTTTTAATCAAATGTTTGGTAGGTATTAGAAATTTAATGAAATAAAATTGAGTTCTACAGCCATCAGACACCGGTAACGGATGCAGACATGAAGGAACAGATACAAAAAAAATTACATAAATGTACTCTAGAAGTTCTGGAAACTTAGTCCTTTTGCCGTGATGGAAACATCCTTCTAATCATCTTTTTTTTCTGCAGACTTCAGCTCCACACACATAATCGGTTTTTGCAAACAATGACATGTTTTTTTTCTTTGTTTTTGGCGGGAACATGCATCCTATATATTTCCCATCTCCACATCATACGACTATATGAAGGTACTTCCTTATTCCTGGAGCGTAAATGCACTTCGCTTGGAAAACAAAAGGAACACAAAATCCATTTACACTGATTGTATTGCTAGTTGACAGTTTTCTGCGCTGACACGACGACAACAGGAAAAATGTTGTCTTCATTTCAGTTACTGCATTCGAGTAGGTATATAGTTATGGTTGGTAGTCTAGAGTCGCACACAAGTGAAACAGGCGCCATCATATATAGCCATTCAAATATATGTGGGGAAATGGGTGAATTCTACAGATAAATGTAACTTTGTCTCTTAGTTGTTTTTTTTTTTTGTGAATCCCAGTTGCAATCATTTAATGAAATATTCAGAGAAGAGTATGCCATCAGCCAGGAACAGGACCAGGACCAGGATAGACAGACGGTGAATATGAGCGAAATTGTGCTAAACAGATGAACGGCTCGCATAAAGGATGCTTTTAAAGAAATGACTTTATGGACCATAACGTTTGAAGAGAGAACTCCTGAAGATTGAGGAGCAATGGCCAGGAGGCCATCAGGCATTCTCCTCCCAGACTATATCGTGTGTATATGTTTTTCACCATGCAGTGCATGTAGAAAATACTGCATATGGCATGTGTGTATGAAAAGTAGAGACATGATGCAAGAAGACTAAAATACAAAAACCATCATGAATAAATCTAAGGAAGAGAACATTGTCGAGAGGTTGCAACATGTAAGTGCTTATGCAATATAATTTATTATTTAAACTTGATGCATATGGCGATATGCTATATGGGGTCGTTGTACTTTTTTTGGGGAGGTTCTTGAATGAATTTCTAATTGAAAGATTAATTAGATCCTTAGGGGGGATCAAGAAATGCGGAAGGATTTTAAGTTTGTTGGTTTAAAATAAAATAAAGAAGTTGGGTTGACTTGCTTCATTTTAACTATCTGAGTAAATTTTGGAATATTACAGAAAAGTTAAGTAAAATAAAATATCAAGTAGGTACTTTAATACGGAAGCAGAGGAATGAAGTCACATCTGGAGAAGCTCGGGGATCAATATTAGGACCACGCCTCTGGAACATCTTCTACGACGTCATAGAGATGTCTGATGATGTCTTACGCGTGTGCTTAAAATACCCAACGAATTTATTTACTTTGTTATTAAATATTGGGAGCTTCAAAAACCGAAAGAAATTTTAAAATGGGTTAAAGGACCCAGATGATAGAGGACGTCAAATTGTCCGAATTTTTAAAATTAAAGTCAAAATTTTAAGAATTTTGGTATAAAAATCTAAAAACCTTGTTCAAAAATTATTTTTTTATTATTGAAGCTTGTAAATAAGACTATTTGATCCTCTTTTTTAATGTTATTAATTTTGAAGATTTTCGGAAATCTTTTTTTGACTAAATTTTTTGCGTTACAAATTTTTCTCAAAAAACCCTCAGACAAAATGTAACTGAAATTTAATCTTTGACTATTTCTGAGACATTTAGCTGCTACTTTTTGCTCATTTGAGTTTAAGAGTAATTTTTACAAAAAAAAAGTTTTTTTTTTTATTTTATGACTAGCACTCGAAAGTTTTTGTTTTTTATTATTATATCCTTAAAAATGCATGTGATCTATAGTCTTTATCATTCCGGGGTTTGGTTTCCTCCCATTTTTTTTAAGTGACAAATCACCTAAAAAAAATTAAAAACTTTTAAATAACCTACATAATGTGTGTATAAAAATGTATAAATTAGTCCTTTATCTCGTTTTTAATAATAATTAATAATTAACACTTTAATTACCTACTCAAAAAACGTAAGATTTATCAATGTTACATGAAATCTTACGTTTTTTGAGTAATTAAAGTGTAAATTTGAAAAAATAGGCCAACATTGCAAACATTGATAAAAATTTTTTTTCGTATTCAAGCTTTTTTCAATTTTTGAATTTTGCGAGAGCATGTTCTATAGTATACTTATGTTAATTTTTTTTTTGAACCATTAGAAAATAGACATTTTAACGAACGAAATGCCCACCGATTTTTTGAAAAAAGCTGATATTTTGACACGTGAATTTTCGATTGAAAATTAGGGTGTTTTTTTGGTATTAAGTCAAAATAAGGTAAACAAATTAATATTTTAAATCAAATAAATTACAGTGTATTTGGGACATAATAAGGTAAGTTTTCACCAAATTTCTTTTTGAAAAAGATAAAAATAAAAAACCAAAAACTCGGTTTTTTGAATTTTTCACATAAATTTTGAGTTTATGTGAAAAAATTGTTAATACAAAAGTTGTAGATCTTTTTATTACCTATACAACTTTGCCATACAACTTTTTTCTATAGAACTTGTATTTTTGCCGGAAATCGAGATATACCATTTTTTACCATTAAAAACTCAACCCACCCACTTCCCGAACTCGGCTCGCCCGTAATTTATTTTTCCTTTAATATTCATCATATTCACCTCCTTTTCCAATGGGTTTCATTCTACTATGATTTTTTTTGGTTTCAAAAATTATCGACCCTGGTCTATAAGACTTTTTTCGATTCTCAAACTCTACATTAAAAAAATGGCCTTATTGAATTTAAAAAATAACAATTGCTTTCACTGCAAATAACAAGCAAAAAATAAAATAAATAATAAAACTCGTCAAATCCACAGCTGTTTATTGAGAAAAAAAATACATACTAAAAACCGTTCCATAAAGCTTATGTCGCATAATAGACCAGTGCCGATGCCTTCAAAAACATTAAAAAGTATAAAGTATTTTTATCTTTTTCAAAAACAAACATTTTTAAACGAAATTTGGTGAAAACTTACCTTATTATGTCCCAAATACACTGAAATTTATTTGATTTAAAATATTAATTTGTTCACCTTATTTTAACTTAATACCAAAAAAACACCCTAATTTTCAATCGAAAATTCACGTGCCAAAATATCAGCTTTTTTCAAAGTGGAAAGTGTGGTCCCAGCAGAAAATTGTCGCTTTGATCCAATTCGAAACTTAAAAATCGTCCCCTGTAAAATTTGCTTTTCGTGACTTAGAACAATTTTGCTTTACGACGATATAATGCGTTCAGTTAAAAATTATAAAATAAGAAATAAAAAATTTTAATGCAAATAAAAGAAAACCGCATTTACCGACAAAAAAGTTTGTTTCATTTTTTTTTTTTTATTTCTTAGGATATTTGTATAAGAATTAATTCTTTAGTTTGACTTCAAACTATCAGGTCATTTAATAATGATTAAAAAAGGTCCATAATATTATACAGAATCTATCAAAAAACGAATTGTTTTCTATATTTCATCTTTAAAACTTAACTTCTCAAAAACAACTTAATGAAACAACTTAATTCAAAAAACGAAATAAAGAATAAATTACTAGCTTTAATAAAAGTTATAGCACATGACTGTACGTGCATTTTTTTTATTTTTAATAAGTTTTTTTTTCACGGCTATTCGGGAGGTAAGAACTTAAGTGGGTTTTATTGTGCCAAGAAAATGAAAAATTTTCATTTCAAATAACTTTTTAGTCATTTGGTATCTATTTGATGTGAAAAATGTGCCCAAATATTTTTAGCCAGTTTTTAGACCAACCTGCAACTTAGCTTCAGCAGAAAGGAAATCCAAATAGAAGAACTGGAGATAATCATCGGCATCATCACTTTAGAGAACATTGTGAAAAAGATTCTAGCCAGCGAACAGAACTGAAAGTAGTTCTCCAAGACCGCCTGAGCCCAAAATGAGCACTAAACACGGGTCGTTTGAACGCGACACTACTCGAAGTGTATGTTTTGATGCAGAAATGTTCCTTGGGGTCTAAATAGTAAGAAAAAAGCTTTTTTAAAATTTTCTATCGAGCTATTCGTTTTTTATGAGCTTAATAAGTTATGAAAAAACGTACTCTTACGTACTTTTTCACACGTTTTTGTTAATAACTCTGTTAATAATTATGATAGAAACTCAAATAATGGCTCTATTTTTAGAAGAAATATGCTTCTTTTTAAAGGCATTTCAATCAAATTAGTGGCATTTTTAGATCTTCAGATATTCGAATCTAAGTCCGTTCATTTTTTCTGCCCAATTCGATTTCACTAATCAAAAAGTTTTTTTTTACAGAAGTCAGGGTATACTTTTCTAATGGTTTTTCGTATGCTGAACTCGAATCCGAAGTCAAAAAAATTCCACCACATCAAATTTTTGAGATATTACCGTTAGAAAATCAAAAATACCCTTTTTTAACAGTTTTTGAGGTTGAGGTGAGTTGAGGTGAGAATAGCTCGATAGAAAATTTTAAAAAAGCTTTTTTCTTACTATTTAGACCCCAAGGAACATTTATGCATCAAAACATATGGAGTGCAAGACACTTTGAGTAGTGTCGCGTTCAAACGACCCGTGTAAAACTAGACCACCTCTTGAAGTAATACAAAAAAGTGAACCAATATGCCATTATAAGGTTGAAGTTCCGGCACACCATTACCTTCAGTAAGGTGCTAAAAACTTTCTCTTGCTCAGTTTTATACTCTTATTAATCAGGTGGGCGTGTTGTTTGGCTTTAACAAACAATATTTATGAATTTTATTGTTCATTTCAGTTGGCTCATAAACTTGTACCAGTAACAAAGAATTGAATTCAAAATTTTGCTAAAGGCGCACAAATTGCTTAGAAAATTTACAACATAGCAACAATGTTTCCTGTTTTTCTTGTTCTTGATTTAAAACAAATAAACCCTTACAAAACAATGGCCAACTTAACCATAGTAACCACATCCTCTGTCAACAGATAAATATTAAACAACAAACTGCAAATATCCTTTTCTCTTTCTCCAAATAAATTTTGATGTCTACAAATACAAAATACAGATCTACCAAAACCAAAATAAAAAGAAAAACAAAAACAAAAAAGGCTTTGCTATATGAGAGAAAGAGATAGAGTCTATATAGAATAAGCTAGGGCTCATCCTTGTTATAAACAAGGAATTTTCACAAGAAGTAAAATAAATAATTATTCACTTGACGTTTCGCTTAACGAACCATCACACTGCCACATCCTTCAACATCAATCAAGCACTGCTCGAGAGAGAGAAATGATAATAATTGTTGTTGTTCTTGTTGTTGTTGTAGTTATCGTTGTATTGGCCAAAAGTCTACCATCAAACGATAACAAAACTCTGCCAACACAAAAAAAGAGGCCATTGAATTGCTTCCATCACAGCACAAGGACATCATCGTTCACAAAACCAAAGATACTATTCTAGGTACTACCCACAGACAAATAAAAATAATACACCCGAGAATATTATATTCACAAAGACAATAATTCTCAATGGGCTCGTTGGATTGGAGTTGCTTTTTCTTCGAATTTAGAAGCTAAATTAAAGCATACTTTTTTCACTCTCCAAAGCAATCAGAACAAACTACAAACGAAATACAAAAAAAAAAAGAAGAAGTTGAAAAGAAAATTGCAAAGAATTAAATGTCCCAAGAAACTGTCACAAACTGGGGAATTGAAAACATCTAAAGCGCCTCATTACGTCACAATGAACGCATTTTATGATTTGCAATTTTTGAGCTTAAAGAAGCCTATTCAAAGGCGTTTTAATTGTTTGAGAAATAATGAATGGAATCTCTTAAGGTTTCAAAGGTTAAGAGATATTAACCTTTAATAAAGTATTTAGTGAACTTTTGTTTGGAATTAATTCCACATGCGATAACAAACGCATCCATTATAAATGAAGCAAATCACGACCATGTAAAGGTCAGTCAATTATTAACCTTCCTCCAAACGAAATACAAGAAAAAGAAAATTGAAAGTAGCTAATGGATCGCTATATCGCAATCTATACTACCATCAGACTCAGCCTTCTATGGATACTTTTTTTATTAATGGAAGATGTTTTCATTTGTTATAATACTGGTTTTTGGATCTCGAGGGACGGATATAAAGAATTTTCACGTGTTAAATGGCCAACAGCAGGGAGATTTGACCGCAATCCCACAAGCCAACGGGCAAATAATATTATTTAATAGAAAGAAAAGAAAGAAAAAAATAACTTACCGCAGACAGACCACTTAGCTGGTAAAAAAAAAGAGTATAGTAAGAGCGAAAGTTAAAAGTGAGTGTTTTGGTAGCTGGCTACTAGCTGGTATAGGTATAAGAAGCGAAAGGAAAATTCATATTGCACTTGAAGACTTGTGCTCCTTTGCATTTTGATAAGTTATGAAGGCTAAGCTATATCCTATAACGTCTAAGGGAAAGTATATTGTTTTGAAAAAAAAAAGTAAAAAGGAATAAGCTTAACTGGGATTTATCTCGCTATTGAAAAATTGGCTCTTAGGCTCTTAGCATCTTAACAATTGAAAAACAGCGAAAAAAAATATTTGAATACCGATCCAAATTATAGAACTACAAGCCCTGAAGCCAAGTTAACTAAAGTCAAAATTAAAACCTAAGTTAAATAACTAATTCATCTTTTAAGAAAATTAAAAGCAGTTAAAAGAATAAAACAGAAATGCAAAATTCATGCAGTGTGAAAGTTTTGGATTTATCTATGTATGATATAATTTTAATGATATTAATTCTTTTCAAACAAACATAACTGACTTCTATGGGACAAAACTTGGATTTAGCTTTCGAATACAAAAAGAATTATCAAAATTGGTTCACCCAGTCCAAAGCTATGATTTTATGAGGTAACAAAATGCAGACGAATTGATAAACCTCCTTCTTTTTGGAAGGTAAATTTTTATAACTCTACTACAGTTTGCCATAAATGAAGTGATCGCAAAATATTTATATCACAATATAAAAAATGGTTTATCAAAAAAGCAAAAATAGACTGGTTGCGAATTATTTGATAATACATTAACAATTTGAAATGGTTAATCAATCCTCTCCAAGATGTTGAAAATATCAGTTTTAATAAAAGTCAATAGCTAAGCAACGAGTACAAAAACTGAAGAGAATTCATTTTGTTAAAGGAGTTTGTATGTGTTTTTTTTTTGTGTAGTGCAATTTTAACAATATTGTAATTCAACATTCGGTGTCGATATTCATTGTGTCATCTATGTTTATTTACATCTGTGGATATGAAACACATTCTGATGGAAAATATTACTGGACTGAAAATACACTTCACAGTTTTCATTTTCAACTTGAATTATAATATCAAAAACATATTTTCTGTCAAGAAAAAAAAACAAATTAAATAAAAATAGTAAGATAAAAATTAAGTTAAAAACACGATATTTGTGGAGCTCTGAAAAAACCTTGATTTTAATGGATTGATAAAATGATAAAACATTTTGTTTGAATGTTTAAATGCATGCTGCATTAAGTTTCTAGAAGATTTTTTTTTATCAAGAGGATAATGCGGAAGGTGTGGTGTGTAAGTGTATTGAAAAACATACATACCTATAAAAACTAATAAAATTTCCCCCAATTATCTTGCAGAAATTAGTGGGAGATGAACAAATATGTTACAGATGACGATACATTTACATACGTGACACATATATATTTATATGATTCCCGGTTAATTAACTAATGGTTCCAATTTTATGCATAATGTACTGATGCAGTGATTGCAACCAACAATAAAATGCACGACTGGGGCCGCACGTACTTGCTCTTGTAGTTCAAAGTATCTATATCTTAGATAACTATTGAAAATTAAAGATTTTCGTTAAATTTTGAAAAAAAAAATAAGAGTAAAAAAATTCCATTTAAACTTTTTTTTCAAAACATTTTAGATTTTTTTTACATTTTACACTTCTAAATGACAAGAAATATCTGTCTGCAAATTTTGAATAAAATTGGCTTAGCCTTTGATGAAATATACGACATTAACTAAAAAATGCATCAATTTGGCAGAAAACGGCAACGCCGTTTCCTGTAAACTAGGAAATTTTTGTGAAAAACTTAAAACGCAGTTTTGTTAGACTCATTAAGACTACAACGAATACCAAATTTAATCGAAATCGTTAGAGTCGTTTTCGAGAAAATTGCAATAACTCATTAACGATACACGGGAAGAGCCGACATTAGCGAAAAGGAAATTGTCATATTTCCACTATCCGTATTTTTTGAGAAAAACTAAAAACGCAGTTATATTAGATATACGTACAGCATTACTTGTATCAAATTTAATCAAAATCGTTAGAGCCGTTTTCGAGAAAATTGCAATACCTCGAAAAGTTTGTATGGGAGGTATACGTTCTAGGCGAGATATTAAAAAACAAAAAAAAACAAACCTTGGAAATTACGAAATAATCATCTGTGCCAAATTTCAAGAAAATTCGTCCACCTGTTTAGGCTGCAGCTTCTTGTACACCTTTTTTTGACGACGCACAGACGCACAGACGCACAGACGCACCGACGCACAGACCGACGGACGTCATGACGAAAACCACTTTTTCAGACTTCTCCATTATCGTAATGTTAGTTTTGATTAAAACCTCGAATTATTTTTTTGACACGAAACCAATACTTGCCCTATAGAGCAAGTAAAAAATGCATCATGCTATGTCTGAAAAAATTAAAATTAGCAATGGTAAGTAAATTAAAGTTATTAAATACCAAATATTGAAAATATGAAAACTTCAAAATCATAGATATATGTACAATGCACATAAATACATACATATGTAGATATAGATTTGTGATATTCTGTTTTTTTTTTTTTCACATTGTTCTGTACCTACAATAGGTCTAGGCGATTTTCTAAAATAATAGTTCTTTTTGACGAACTTTAACCTTGATGAGCTAAGAACTTATTTAGTGCTTGCGATATCTTGTAAGCTTACATTTAATGTTTTTTGAGTTTAAAATTCGTAGGAAAACTCAACCTCGAGATAACAATCGGACATGGCTATGCGATGATGAGAATGCGATAAAAGTGTCTGTCTGACTGGAATCCTAAACATTTTTTCTTTGAAAACAGACTTTTCGTTCATAATATCTTAAACGTGTAATGAGATTAATTTAAAATTAAAAAAAAAATTATATTGACTTTGGTACCACAAATTTATACATAGGTCGAAATAACATTCGTTCTAGCTAAGTTTGAGTGGAAATAGTTGGTTTACGAAATATGTTTCCACTTTTGGTATTTCAAAAATATCTTAAGAAAATTTGTACCAACCTTTAGAATGGGGAAATTCTTGTCGTGCTATTTTTGTATGAAATGAATTTTTTTAATGAATAGTGTTTGAAAAATTATTTTCTGAAACTCAAATTTTATTCGTATTTATTTATTCAGAAAACATTTGTATAGGTAGTAAGACCTTTGTAGTTTTTAAAGAAATATTTAGTACAATGATCGTTCGGTATTAATTTTTGCTTTACCTGAATTTCAATGCTTATACTTAAAACTGAAGACTAAAATGCTTTTTCTTTTTGAGAAAAATAAAATCAGTTGATAGAGAAAGGACTTAGCTTTTTTGTTTTTTTTTTTTTCCTATTTTTCAACGCTTATACTTAAGTTATTCCTAAATTAAAGTTCTTTAATTTGATAACAACTTCATAAATGGCCTCCAACCACCCAAAATACCCATTATACTTAAATTGGCTTTCAAGAATAATTGAATGTAATGATACAGCGAATTCATAGATGTGGTCATGGTCATATCTTTTTAAACCGAAAACGTTACGTGCTATGATTGTAGGTAACATTAATTCACTGTCGATCTTCATAGTTGCAGTTATAAAAAATTTATTAATTTTTCAATGAAAAACATTGTGATTCTTTCACAAATAGTACTACATAATTAATATGATGTGAGAGTGAATTTATACATATTGTACAAGGGCCTGGAATATTATCGTAGGTTTTGCGGTTATTTTTAAATTTTTTTTTCAATTGTGAGTTAAATTCCTCGAAAATTACTCTTACCACCTGAAAGACCTCCTCCCCCGTCACTTTCACACCCGACGATTAAGCTTTTTGCTACACTTAATCTTAAGGCTTGGCCACACCAGAGGGTACGCGGTAGAGGTACAGGTAACGGTACGGGTATTTGTATGGAAAAAATTCCAAACTGACACATCAACGTTCGGGTGTGGAATTTTTTTAATACAAATATCGTTGCCGCTACCCGTACCGCTACCGCGTACCCTCCGGTTTAGCCAAGCCTTTAATACATTACGGCGTAATGATTTGTGGGGCCTTGCCTCAGGTTCAAGTTCATCAATTATATCGAAACGAAAGAGTTGAGCAGCAAACTTGAAACAAAAAAAAACTTTTTTTCCTACTGAGTTGTTATTTGATTGTTATATGTACAATGTTTCCACCTACCTTAAATCCGAGTAGTAGATTTAAAATAAATGTCGAGACTTATTTAAATTCACTTCTCTAAATCTTAATTTAGGGTAGGTGAAAACGTTGTATTATAGTATAAGAAGAAAAATATTTCATGTTTTAGTATTTCTTAAGATACAAGGTGCTGTTTTTTAATTTGTATATTTGGTATAGCCAAATTTACTGCACATTTTTCAATTTTTGAGTTAAATAATGCAAAAAATTTTCAGAAAATATTTTTAAAAAATCGAGTCAAAAACATTATCGTTATAAAGTTAATTTCAACTTTTCACCAAACTGAACTCACAGTTAACGCTCTTAATTTTGCCCTTAAATTATTGATTTAATTCCATATTTCCAAAAATATAAACTTCATCTTATCTTCATTATTTTCCTTATAAATATGCTGCATTTTTAACAAACCCAACAACCATAACATATACACACCACACCACCCAAAAATAAAAACCCCAAAACCCAACTACTGTGTACTGACAGTCAAAATATACCATTGCCTTGCACATCCTGAAAACTGTATACCTACCCAAAATTATATATATTTTTCGAAGATAATAATGAATGAATGAATTTTGAAAAATACATGGTACAGCGAGAACTCTACCAGAGAGCCTAAAATAATGTATAAGTAAATGTATAGAGGATAGAATATACAAATACAACGGCAACTCAATACATTATAAATGATTCTTTTCTGCGCAGTTTATATTTTTTGGATCTCATCCAAATCCATTCTGACAACGACGACGACGACCGACCCCTAGCGAGTACAATAGCACTAGAATATAAAAAGGTTATAGCAGCAGAATAGCTACATCCCATCATCTAAGTGAGTGAGTGCAAGCCTTTAAAAAAAGATGCCTTAAATGAATGAATTCCCTTCAAATATAGAAAATGTATATAGTAGTGAAGCCCTAAAGCAAGCCCTTTTTACCGAAAAGCAAAAAAAAAATCCTTGAAAACAAATAGGTATGCTTTTCTTCTTCTTTTTATTGATTTTCTTCTTATATTCCTTTGACAGGAGAGTAGAGGTATATGTATGTAGGTACTCTATGTCATTTTTTCTTCTTAAAACTGTCTGTTAAAAGACACAAAATACTTCAAGGATATTTAAAAAAAAACACCTCCATACCACACATTAATTTCTATACGACACGTTTTATATTATCCTCTCTCCCACCTTATGCCATGGTACCTCTATTTTCCTAGTAAGTAAGATCAAGGACATTTCAAATTCTAAGAATTTAATTGCTCTACATAGTGAATGTAAATTTTTATCTTTCACAGGAAATATTGTACACTCTCAACATGAAAAACGTGTCCTTTTTTTTGTTGTTTTTGTTTTGATAAACTTCTAAGAAGAAAATTTCTACAATAACAACAACAAAAACAACAACAACTCTAATCATGGTGAATTTACTACACAAAATCCAAAAAAGAAAGCTTTCCTTGTGTTTTTCTCTCCAAAAAAATATGACAGGACTCTCTTTTTTGGTATTATACGAGTTCCCTATAATTGATCCCTATACAACTACAACTACTACAACTCAACTACCATACTCACTATATGGCTTTTTCACTTTTGAACGTTTTATACTCATATCTCTCCTGCACAAAAGTGTGTACCAAAACCAACTGTATACACTCTACACTGCTACTGGCTTCTACTGTGTACCACAAACTAGAATCTGTCAATTTCTGAGTACAATATTCTGTGTGGAGGATGCGGCACAAAGATTTTGTGTATCTACGAAAAAGCTCCCCAGTTATTCAGTCGATTCGGAAACGTTATCCGTTCAGTGTCCTTCGTGTATCGTGATTTTGAGAAAAAAAAAAAAAAAAATCAAATAGAAAAAAATAAAAATAAATAAAAAAAATAAACAAGTCCTTGTTTGTGATTAACACAATTTTTTTGTAGTAATTTATTTGTGTCATATAATATCCTTGTATACCAGCAAGGATGCTGAGAGTGAAAGAAAAAAAAAAAGTTAATGAAAAAAAAATTCGTTTTAACATCGAAAATGGATACAATGTTGTGGAGGGATTACCACACCCACGAATGTCCTTCCCTTTTTAGGTCGATTAATTAATTTTTCGCGCGTTCTATTGATCCTTCTTCGGGTGGAAAAAAAAGTGAAATTTTTCTTTCTCGCTTCGGGAACAGAAAAAAAAAATAATCAAAAACGAAAAAAACGAATAAAAAAATACACGGATTCACGTGCAATGCGTGTGAGAGGCACCAGCAGCAGCAGGCAGATACGATATGATGTCTCGGAGTGGTATCCTGTTTTGTTATAGTGTGTGTATGAATGTATATTTGTGTATTACGGTTTGGGGGCTTGTTCACAATGTCGACGTGTGAAATTTCCCATCATTGTTCCTTTGGCACGTAAATATTTACAAAACCCATTCTGACCATTGCACACTGACTAACCGGAGGGGGGCCTAGAATAATATAAAACTAACGCAATTATAAACCCTGCAAGGATATTTTGCACAAAGGATAAAACTGAATTTTTCAACACAAAAAAAAAACCTCCCACAAACACCTCCCACAAACACCTGCCAATCTGCTTGTACATATAGACATTTCCTGAGCAAAACAAACATTACTTTGATACTTAATCGTCGGTCGTCCTGAATGTCCTGTTGTGTATATTTTCTTTCATTTTGTATTAAAAAGATTAACTATGCCAGTACGTCTGGTTCCGGAATGCGTGTGATTTATCATCCAATCTTAGGCTCTTTGATGATGAAGCTTTATGGGTCGGTGTCGGTTGAGCAAAGTGAATAGAAAGTTACGGTATGCTCATTTATTATTCATAGTTCCTTATAGATCCTTTCGTCCTACTACCTGCAGGCAATATAGAGAGAGATATGTATATAAATATATTCAAATCCTGCTACGTGTCGCGAGTTTTTCAACTTTACTATTGACATACAAAAAAAACCGGTTAGTGGTAGTCGTGAGTGAATATGTTGAGTGCTGAGATGAGAAGATCAATATAGGTACGAAAAAACTCGGTTTTTATATCCTTGCAAGTTCCCTACTTTCACACACACACACATATGAAAAATAAAGTAATACATCTTCTCGGTAGCCCAGCAGCAGCATCCATGTGTGTATATGTGTATGAATGTGTCCCATTCAGGAGATTGTGTAGTTATTTTATCGATTTTTCTTTTCTCGAAAACTTATAATGTCGACGGTTTGCATTTCAAAAGAATTTTCAAAATAATCTCTTTCACCCCTGAAATTAAGTGTGTGTTTGTGTGCAGTCTATATATGTGTGTGTGTTTTACTATAAAAATAATATCGGTGTCTGGTAGATGTGTTGGAATTGTGTTCTTGTTTACTTAAGTGCGAATAGAAAAATACTGAAAGGCGCGAAAAACTCGTACAAAATACCTAACCCTATCAAGTGTTTGAATGTCCTTTAGAAGGATCTGACTTTCAGAAGATGAAAAAAAAAAAATATACAGATCCTTCATATTGAATTGTGTGAAATAACATCAAAACGGAATGTATTAACAAGATGCTATTGTTTTGAGCCTAAATAGAAAGAAAGCAGCAACGTCGTCGCATCGCGTAGAAAGGACATCCTTTCTGCTGTGCGCTTCCTCAACATCCTTCCTTTGCTCACTCAAAAAAGGAAAAAAAAAATAAAAAAAAAAAAAAACACTCGAGAGAATAGGAGGCGAAAAGCTCGTGTTGTCCTGTCAGAGTATAAGTGGATTCTTTTATGCTACTCTCTCTTCAAAAGTGAGTATATCCTTTATTTTTATGTTTGTTGAGGTAGTAGTAGTGTATACATACAGAGATCCCATTTTTTTACAATGATAACGTTAAAAAGTAAGTCATGTTGTTTTTTTTTTTTTTTTATTTTGTGGATGATGGAAGATGGAAGTCGTCATAGTGTAAAGATGGGTGAATGATTCTTGTGCCAGACAATGAGGAGCTGGTAGGGAGCCTAGGTGAATACTGCCAGGATTTCCTTAGGGATGGAATTAGGTCCAGTTTTGAATTGTTTTTTTTTTTTTTCTTGTGATTTCTTAATTTCGTGTCAAAAGGATTTCCTATTGTGTTTCCTTTCAAAGGATTACTTCCCTCTCTCTGACACACTCATGTGCAGAAATGAAAAGGGGGGCAATGCAATTTATTGGATGAGGGAGAAAATATATCAAAGGACACAAACAATAAAAAAAAGGAAAGAATTTTTTTTTTGGTCCTTAAAGACCCACAGCTAGAAGGAAAAGTGTAAAAATGTCGATTGGCAATTGACAGGTGAAATTTTGTGTGTCACATGTAGCAATTGCAACCTGAGGGACTTGAGACAAGACACAAACATGCTACATAAAAATGTGTGTAACATAAAGCCACACCAATTGACATCCTTGCATGGATGGATAGAAGATGGATGAGGGAATGCTTTGGCCGCCTACCCACATTTAGATTGAAGAAATTTTGTTTTTTTTTTTTTTTTGTTGTGTCTTTGTATTCTTTCAAGATTAGGGAAGGTATAAGGACATTTTTGGTACCTAAATTGTTTCAAAGAATTCAAGCATTCATTTGGGGAGTTTCAGAGGAAATTAGACATTTTCAATTTTGAATGACAATAATGGCAAGGTACATACATACCAACATACAAACTTCTCTGTGTATATCTAATGTCCTGAGGGAAATAACAGCTGCGACTTGTCGATATCATTTATTTATGTCGATAGGTTTAGAGACATTAGACACCCAATTTATGTACAATACAAAAAATTTATTTAAGGAAACTCAGCCTCAAGGATGTTAGATTTGCTTAATTTTATGTATTCAACAATAAGCTATTTCTATATTCTATAAAATTTTAGATATTTTCTAGAACTCTTTAAAAGATTTACAGTAGGATTGATATCATTTTTGTGTTATTAATGAATTTTGAATCCTATTTTCTAAAAGTGTAGATATTTTGTAGAAAACAAAGAGGATTATAATTTCTATGCAATGATATCTACTAGAATAAAATTTATCTAAAATAAGCGGAAACATTCTTTCTAGGTATTTTATGAATTCTAAGTACCTAAAGGAAAATATCCTTTTATATAAATTTAATAAACTGTAAATTTATTTTTTCGGACAAGGTTGTATTAAATTTCAATTTTTTCATAAGATTTATTGAAATTTTGAAATTAATCAAGAGGATACATGAAAAATTTTGTCACGTGAAAATCGAGTTTTTCATATTGAACACCTGAAACACTTGCTTGCACTTATGGTAATAAGTTTGTTTGAATGTTCAAAATTTGTATGTAAAAATATACTTAGATTGATTTTTATTTAATTTTACAAGAAATGTAAATAAATATTTTTTTTTTAAGTTACTTAAACATTTACTTATGTGTATCATTTTAATTTCTAAACGAACCATGCCATTTAATTTCTAGTGCAATATAAAATTTTTCTTATAATATATGAAAATTTTCAACATTTTTCAAAAAGTAGGTATTCCATAAGAAAAAGCAATTACCTACTTCGCACATAAACACATTTCAATATATTTTGTTTACTTGTTTAAAAAAAAAATGTGTGTTCAGAAATTTTTGTTTGTTGAAATCGTTTGAATCCTTTACTTGTAATTCAAAAATAAAAACAGTACACAAAAAATCAAAATTTTTAGAATCTTTTTTGAAAAAAAAATTAGCTTTTTTTATATTTTATAGTGGAATTACTTTCTATATTGCATTATTTCTTTATTTTTTAGCTACATACAGGGTGTCGGGTAAAGAATAGTTAAGCCTGAAACGGCTGATAGCTACACTTATAACTTCTCTAAAACCAAATAGAAAAAATTCCATTGCGACCAGTTCATAAAATATTAACTTTTTTTTGTTTAGTGTATTTTTAATTTCATCGTCTTAAATTTTCGTTTCCACAACTAACAGAACTTTTATCAATTTCTTTGTTTTATAATTTCCTACAATAATTAACCCAATACATATTGGAAGAAAACGACTTTAAAGATTTTTCACCGACTTATAAAAAGAAGGAGATTCTCAATTATTTTTTTTTAACCTCAGAAATTTCGACAGTGGAACCGATTTTGATAATTCTTTTTGTATTTGAAAGCTGGTGTATCATTTTGGTCCAGTTCTCGATATGGCATCCATAAGATTAAGTTTAGATCTAAAGAAGAAGACAAAAATTTGAATCTTGTAATAAGGAATTTGATTACATAAATACCTCGTTTACAGGTCACAACCAAACATGATTTTGTATTTAAAAAAAAATTATATTATTTTTATTTTTTTCATGAATTAAAAAAAAAAACTTAAGTATTCTAACCAATTTTCTTTTACCATAAGAGCAAATACGTACGATCCAGTCGTGCTTTTATATTTTTCTTCTTCAAAAATATATCATTTTCATACCAAATCTAGATTTCGACAAAAAAAAAAAAAAAAAACAAAATCTGATTGAAATAAACTTGATTTCCCATAGATACATTGACAACATCTCCTCTAATTCCATTTCGTTTGTTAGAAAAGTCACATAAACCAACTAGACACCTTGTATATTTTACAAGGTTTCTCTAGCAGATAAGTGCCAATCCGATTTTCAGAGGACAAAAGTTGAAAAAAATTATTTATTAGCAACATAAGGGTGATGGGAAAATAAATTGTCCTCAAATAATTTAGGCGAAAGGAAGTGGGTGGGCGAAAAAGTGGGGTAGGTATCAAAAATCGTGTTTTTTACGATTAATGTCAAAAGAACAAGAAGAAAAAAATTAAAAATAAAAATTGTAGATAATCAAAAGATCTACAACTTTACTTATAATTTTTGTATGTACCTACCTCAAAAGTAGTGCGAAAAATGAAAAAAAAAAAAATACAATTTTAGGTTTTTATTTTTACCTTTTACAAAAATAGTAGGATTATTACAAAACTCGCTTAAACTTAATTTTTATGCTTTTCTTACTTTAAGTTTTTGTTTTCAGCCAACAATTACATTTTTGATTTTTGACAAATTTTATTGGAAAAAGTTATCAAAAAAGTTACCTACCGAAAAAAATTTTGATTTTTGAAAAGTTTGGGTTGCCGTAATATAGATCTTAACCTTTGATTTAAGATTATGTGGAGAAAATGCGCCTTAGTTAAAAAAAAAAAATATTGGAAAAAATTGAAAAAAAAATGTGTTTTTTTAAGGCCGTAAATAACAAAGTAATATTGACCAGCTAGATAACGAAATTATATTTTTTACTTGCTCTATAGGGCAAGTATTGGTTTCGTTTCGAAAAAAAAATTTGAGGTTTTAATCAAAACCAACATTACGATGATGGAGAATTCCAAAAAAGTGGGTCCCGCAATTCCGTCCGTGCGTCTGTACGTCTGTACGTCTGTACGTCTGTGCGTCTGTGTGGTTGTGCGTCCATCTGTACACATTTCCACAGCCTAAACGGGTCTACGGATTTTCTTCAAATTTGGTACAGATGATTTGTATGGAATTCTGAAAGTTGTTTTTTTTTTGTTTTTTTATATCTTGCTTAGAAAGTGTACCTCCCATACCTACAAATTTTTCAATTCAAACCAAATAACTCGAAAATGGCTCTAACGATTTTGATTAAACTTTGCAGACGTAATATTCGAATATTCGAATTGCAGCAAAACTGCATTTTTAGCTTTTCTCAAAAAAGTCAAAAAAGTGTACCTCTCATACAAATTTTTCAAATTATACCACATAACTATAAAATGGCTCTAACGATTTTGATTAAACTTTACAAACGTAATATTCAAAGCAATTACAATAAAACTGCATTCTTATTTTTTTCAAAAAAATTCAAATAAAAAAACATTTTTTTTTTTTTTCATTTAACAAAATTTTGCCCTAAATGTCGGCTCTTCCCCAACATCAACAAAATTTCTTTAATTTAAACTAACATAAAAGTGTTTTAAACTGCAAGAGCAAGAACGTGCGACCCCAGTCGTGCATTTTATTTAAATGACTTTGACCTTACGAATTCGAATGATTTCATCTTAAAAGTATATAAGACGTCTAATAAAATAACTTGTTCAGGGTTCATTCACATTTAAAAAGTGTTTTATAATTTTGTTTATTCTATTGACTTTTCCACTATCATCAATTCAAGGTTATTTATCTTCAAATAATTGCACAAAAATTTACACACAAAATTAACCTTCAATTTTGCATAGGTACACCGTACACGTACGCAGAAAATATATACAAAATTAAAATTCTCTTACATTTTATTTTTCCACTTTAAACATTTTTGTTTCTGCATTTGTTTGGTTTTTTTGTGGTTATTTTGTTTTTGAATTTCCATGAAAAAAAAAAGAAAAAATGAATGTGAAAAAAAAGAGGTTATGTAATTGAAAATTCCACCCGCACATTGTGTTTTGTAATTTTTCGTATAAAATATTCTGCACACAACATTTTTTTGTGCGCTTCAAACTGAATTATTTTATTTTTTGTTTTTGAATCAGACCAAAAGAAATTTTGTATTTTTTTTTCACTGATGGAAAATTGCACAATAAATGTTAAAAACTGAACTTTTTTTAGGGGTTAAAAGTCGTACGATATTTGGTTGTTGATTTTTTATACTCATAAATCTGTTTGATAATACTTTAATTAAATAATATCCTCTTCAATTAGTAAATTTTAACAAATAAAAATAACAATATGAATATATTTGTGTTTTGTTTTGTATTTATGAAATATTTGTTTTTAAAACTTGTTAAGTGTCATCAATTAACATATAAATTAAATTAGCAGTATTAGAAAATAGGAAGCAGTGTTTATAATTTTTAATAATTTTGAGTGTTGAAATCCATTCACAAATAAATTAAATAAATTGAGGTATTTTAGATTTCATAAACTAATTGACTACTTTTAGTAGAGTAACTAAAGCTCCAAAAATGGAAATATTAGGGAACCCGGCCGAACAGCTCTGAGTTATGATATTTTTTTTCAAACGTTGGTAATTTAAAAATACATTAAAACCTATAGATTAAAAATTGCCGTTGTTGCCGTTTTGATTTTTTAAGTTTAATTGAAGATGTTTGTGAACGAAAAATTTTGTTTTCAAAAATGTTGCTTACATAGTATATATGAGTCATTCCATATGAAATCAACAAATTGGAGCCAAAATGTGTGCGGCACGATTTTTAATTTTAATAAAAAAAAATTGAGAACAATCTTTGAGGTACTAGAAACAATAAACCACCACTATTTATTTTTTTGACTGTTTTGTTTCTGGCCAGTACCCATCCGAAGTCAAAAATTCGATCAATTTCACACTGATGCATAACGGTTGTAGCTTTTTACTTATAATAGGCATTGACATGGTTGATACTTTTTTTGATATGGTAGTGTATGTGTATTTCATGTAAAAAAATAAAACTAATCCAGAACAATTAGAAACAAAATGGTTGCCATCTGAAATGTTCACAATTTTGATTCAATTTTACGATTTTCACCTGCGCCCTGCGTTAATACGGTTACAAATCCAGGATTACTTTTTTTTTTTTTTTAATTAAAGTATGAAACCTTTCAATACTACAAAATAATTAACAATGCCCTAGAATAATGTCTTCTAAGAAAAAACACAATTTGAAAATGCATGTTTTTGAAAAATGCTCAACTTTGGCCTCAAAAAAAAAACCGATGTGGTTCCAAAAATTTAAAATTTGATATTTTCAGTAAATATAGTATAAATCTTTGTAAATCATGGTCACTAAGTGTCATTTTGCTATTTTCAGTTCTTTAGGAAATATGATTTTTTTAAAAGTAGTACCTACTTTAAAAAATAAAATAAAATAAAATAAAATAAAATAAAATAAAATAAAATAAAATAAAATAAAATAAAATAAAATAAAATAAAATAAAATAAAATAAAATAAAATAAAATAAAATAAAATAAAATAAAATAAAATAAAATAAAATAGTTAATAGTCTAGTCAAATAAGGGTTTAACCTTGGAATGAAATTTTGTTTGCTCAATATCTTCGTTTTGCCATTCTATAACTTACCTAAAAAGTCTAGAAAAATCTCATATCCCCAAGGCGCGATTTTCAAGGTCAAATCGTGAAATGGAGATTTTCAAAACTATCGATAATAGACAATGGTTTTATATACACATAATGATACATGTCTCCGAGGTATTTTTTAATGCTGATGCCAAAAAATCTAAAATCAAGAACATATTTGTTGATTACATATGGAATGACTCATATAAATTTTTAAAAAGCTATAAGCTTATTCATATTTGGAAAATTAAAATTAATTAAATTGAAGAAAGGGTTTTTGAAATAAAATGCACGACTGGGTCGCACGTTTTTGCTCTTGTAGTTCAAAGTATCGTTATCTTAAATATCTATTGGAAAAAATACAAAAAAAAAAAAAAAAAATAAAGTTAAAAAAATTACATTTAAATTTATTTTTTTCAAAAATCTTTTAAAAATTTTTTTTCAAAAACTTCTTTTTAATTTTTTTTTACATTCGCCAGTTCAAAATTATGTCTATAAATTTTGAATAAAATTGACTTATGCTTTGATGAAATTTATGAACTTTAAAAATATGTCAATTTTTGAAAAACGGCAACGCCATATTTCCGTTCTCCGCATTTTTTGAGAAAAACTAAAAACGCAGTTTTGTTAGAATCAGTAAGAGTATTATGTACACTAAATTTAATCAAAATCGTTAGAGCCGTTTTCGAGAAATTTGCAATACCTCGAAAACGTTATATGGGAGATATGCGTTAAAACTAAGATATTAAAAAAATAAAAAAAACAGGTTTAGGGAATTACGTAAAAGTCATATGTACCAAGTTTCAAGCAAATCCATTAATGCGTTTAGGCCCTAGCTCGATGTACAGGACGTACAGACACACAGACGCACAGACGCACAGACCGACGGACGGCATGACGAAAACCACTTTTTTTATCTTCTCCATTATCGTAATGTTGGTTTTGATTAAAACCTCAACTTTTTTTTTCTACACGAAACCAATACTTGCCCTATAGAGCAAGTAAAAATGGTAATTAAACTTAGATTTTTGAAAAAAAAAAAATTATTGAAAAAATTATTTAAAACTTTTTCGTAATAATAAAATGCATTTTTTTGTTCAAATTTTTTTGGCCACATTCATTATGATTTTAAATTATAAAAGGAAATGTCAATATGTATTGCAGTTTATGAAAAAAATTAAAAAGTTTCTATTTCAGTTTCTTCTTTAATAGAAGTTTTGAAAAAAAAAATTAACTTTTTTTTTTTTTAAGTTTAACATTTAAATATACCTAAAGTTATTTTTTCTTCATTCAATAGCCCTTATTATTGAAAGTGAAATAGCAAAAGTTTAAAGTTCTTTTTTGCCAAAGTCTTTGAGAAAATCAATTATTTCAATGCAAAAATGCGATTTCTATCAAAAAACCCAATGACGTAATTTTAATTTTTTTTTTTTTCAAAACTGTAATAAATGTTACCTTTTCCTTTTCGAAATTCATCTGATAATATTTATGGCCAAAATTTTTCTTAAATAAATTCATATTTTACTACGACAAACATTTTGAAAACAAAATCATTACAAATTTTTTACGTTTTTTTTTCTTCCAAAATTCTGAATTGAGGACCATTCTTTCGAAAAAATCTTGATTAAATATAATGGATTAAAATTTTACAGATAGAAATGAGATTCTGGCTTTTTTTTAAACGTGTATGCAAATATTGTGGGTGTTGCCGTTGTGTTCAAAATATTTTTTTTTGTTTTCGAAGTCAGTTTGTGAGAAAATTGCATTTATCGCTTAAATGATGGAAGATTGTCTTTTACTCAAATATAAATTTTAAATTACGTAGAGAATATTTGGGTATTATTTATTGAAAGTTAATTTATTTTATGAAATTTAAGCAAAAAAATGTTTTTTTTTTTAACTAATTTTAATTTGAAAAAAAACAATACGGCAACATTGGCAATTTTTAAACTGTAGACTTTAAAATATTTTTAATTACCGACACTTGAAAAAAAAAAGATCATCAAAATCAGAGCTGTTCGGCCGGGTTCCCTAATATTGCCATCTCTTAGCTTTAGTAACTCCAGTAAATACAATAGTGAGAGTATCTACGCCCTTAAACGTGTGTTCTACTAAACTCATTTATACTTTTACAACTCTCTTTTAATCATTGTTTCTATACTTCTTAAAGAACAAACCTCATCAATTATCATTTTCTTCTTTTTTTTTTGCAAGAAATTCCTTCTTCTAACAAAATAAGAAATTTAACACAATTCCATCACTCTTTCTGTGCTATTTTATCCAAAACAAAACATACTTAACCTTGCGTGCGACATAACAAAACAAGAAGAAGGAAAAAAAAACTTAAGATACGAAAATAACTTCAAACCCATTAAACAACGACAAAAACGAAAACAAACGTCTAACGACCATTCAGCATGTTTCATCAAGATGAGCATCATTCACCACCTCATTTATTTCGTTTCAAAAACAGAAAACCCATCTTAAACAAAAAAGAAATACAAAAAAAAACATTCAGAGCCTAAAAAGCACTTGAAATTGCGCTCATGCCTGCTCGATTCCAAACAATACCGCACATTTCTACCTACCCCCACAGTAGGTACCTCAAACACACGTAAACAATAATAGAATTAGTCAACATACAAATGAAATGTTTTACTCTTCTTCTCATCGTTGACGTCGTCGCTGTTGTCGTCTTCTTTTCTAATGTCAGTCGGTACCAACAACGCATTCAAAAGAAAAAGAACAAAAAAAAAAAAAAATTGTGACCTTAGAGTAGATAGTGTTAGGCAGGCACTTATGAGCATAATTTTTTTCCTGCATACTACCACATAGCTTTTTTTGTGCTCCTTGCGGAAATAATGCTTTTCGAAAATTGCTTTATCAAGGATCTTTCACTTTGTTAACCAAACAATGCCAAACGACTATAGTATATAAGCTGTTGCTCAGAAACATCCCATTAATGAGCACTAGAGTGACCGCAAGAAATCGATTTTCGAAATTTAATCGGGGGAACCCCATAAAATGTTCCGCCTTTGCAGATTTTTAGATAGCCAAAATTTCAGCTCGATTGGATAACTCTAAATGGTGCCGACACTCGCTCAAAGTATCAAAAATCTCTGTTTTTTCACTGTTTTTCCAAGAAAATTAGCTCTAGCTCCCAAACAAATCGGGTTATTTTCACTTTTTATATATTAAATTAAAGGTAGTGTTGCTACACGTAATTCAGATGCTAAATTTGCTTAGTTTTACTAAAAAAGAAAAATTTTGTCATCAATTTAAATTTTCAGTACTTACCTCAAAAAGAGCTGAAGTGCAAACTCGATTTAAAATGAAACTTTTTTTTTTAAACTGTTTTATTTAAAAAAACGAAACATTTAACAGAATTCTAAGGCTGTGTGTGAATTGCGTTAAATAGTACACCGTGTAAAATTTTTGACACTATTGAGGTGAACAAAAAAATTTCAGCTGTATGGCTTATTGTTTAATATTTTTCTCTGCCTCTTTTCTGCTATGAAAATCCTTTTTAATTAAAAAAAAAAAAACAAAACAAAACCATCTACAAAAAAAAATTAACTCAAATTTAGCCAAGTCCCAGAGCCCAATAAAATTTTAACAGCTGAAAATTTTTTTATTCGACTCAATAGTGTCAAAAATTTTACACTATGTTAACTATTTAACGCAATTCACACACGTCCTAAAAAACAAAAAAAAATAACATCGTGTTACATTTTTTATACATAATTAATGAAGTAATTACTTAAAAAATTTAATCAAGAGATTTACAAAGTAGTTTTGGAAGCATCAGGATACAAATTTTCGGTACTCACTGACTACTTGAAGTACATATTGTTTTTTTTTCCTCATCTTTAGTTAAAAGGTTATTAAAATCGGTTATTAATTTGACTCCTCTTTCTGTCATGTCATTTACGACTTTAAGTGATTGCACTTTTTTAAAGCCATCTTTAAAATGCGGGTTTTCGGGCCAAAGATTTGGAGGTTCTTTGAGAAAACTTGTGTCTATTTTCAATCGGCTTAAAAAGTTCAATGTTTCTTTGTTCACAATATTTGTTAACCCTGCTGTGACAAATTGTTCATCTTCATGTGTCTGTAGCTTTGGATTTACTATTCTGTTGGTTTCCGTTTCACTGGTTTTCAAAATTATGTTGGCTGTTTCTAATTTTTCGCAATCTCGTAAAGTTAGGTCAAAGAACGCCAGACCTGCCAGCTCTGAACTCAAATACCATAAATGGTTTGAGAATTTAGCAAGAGCCTTCTCTGAAATATCTTTGTCTATCTTGCGGTATTCAATGTTATTACGCAAAAGATCAAGATCTTGTTTAGGAGCCAGATAAGCTCTTGGGGCATTAAACCAAGCAAAAGTTTTTCTTGTCGAATGTAAGTTTGATTTTGAAACTACAACGTCAATTGGATTTTGCCCTAGTGCTTCTATTGTAGCTATAATTATGTGAAAAGCATTTCTATCAGATGCCTTACATCGATCCAATAACATAGAAAGTTTCATTGTTAATAGCTCTTTCACCCCACGACTATACCTCATACTTTTGCTACCCGAGGGCCCAGAGATAGAGAAACATCCATTCTATCCCAATCCGCAGAATAAAACAGTTAAAAAAAAGTTTAATTTTAAATCGAGTTTGCACTTCAGCTCTTTTTGAGGTAAGTACTGAAAATTTAAATTGATGACAATATTTTTCGTTTTTAGTAAAACGAAACAAATTTAGCATCTGAATTATGTGTAACAACACTACCTTTAATTTAATATATAAAAAGTGAAAATAACCCGATTTGTTTGGGAGCTAGAGCTAATTTTCTTGGAAAAACAGTGAAAAAACAGAGATTTTTGATACTTTGAGCGAGTGTCGGCACCATTTAGAGTTATCCAATCGAGCTGAAATTTTGGCTATCTAAAAATCTGCAAAGGCGGAACATTTTATGGGGTTCCCCCGAAAAAAATTCGACAAAAAATTTTTTCTATGGGAGTTGCGGTCACTCTAATGAGCACCTATCAACTAGAAAGTGACATTTGTAGAATATACCTACTACATACATAAATATGGGGAGCTTCCAAGGACGACCATCAGATAGATCCTGGTAAGCACACATAATACTCTCACACGATAAAAAAAAAAAACAACATAAACAGAACATTTAGCCTTGTGGTGACAATCGATAAACATAGTGCTGAAGTCATCAGTAGAGAATTATATCCGGATATTTTGCTCATCCTGTTTATTTCAATTATCCTTTCAGAAATTAATGCCATCCACCTACAATATACACTCTAGCTGGCTATCTATTCTTCCCCATCAGCCAACACACCCATTTGACATTATTTTCCATTTTATTTACAAAATAATGAAGACAAATAAGGACATTTAGAAATTTAAATCAAATTCAGTCAGAGTTTTGGTCCTCTGTACTCTTTCTCTTTATCGTATACTTTGCCTTTATTTATTTATATTTGCATAAGTGTGAGTGAGTTTGTTTGTCCTTATTTTGTCTCGGAGTTCTATATCCATATTCTAGTTTTGTTCTGTTGTGTCACAACAAATGTCGCCAATGTGACTGTTTTGATATTAAAAAATGCAATGTTTTTTTTTTTTTTTTTCTTATGTCCTTATCACATTGTTTTTTTTTTTTTTATTTTCAAAGAAGTTTGCAGGTTGAGAATTGTATTCTACAAACAAATTTAGCAGCGGGAAATGAATTTCAATGGATTTTCAGAGGGTTTATTTTTTTGCCTTAGCCAAAACTGATAAGGAGATAATCTTCGAATAGAGAGAGAGATAGAGATGGATATCCTTGATTGAAGTGGGTGTTTGTGAAGAGTATTTCCATTTTAGGGTCAAGGCTCCATGTAAGTGGATTTGCCGGATTTTTTGTGAGTAGAAAAATAAGATAAACATAACAAAATAATGTTTAATGGAAGATTGAAGATGATACATTATTTTGTTTTTCTTTTACTTGAGTGAAATTTTTTCACGCTTAATTGGATAATAAAAATCAATAAAATTGAAGAAATGTGCCAAATAATTTAAAGTCAAAAAATAAAAATCATTACCTTTAAGAAGATTTTATTGAAAAGTGTTAAATACTATTTTGTAGAATTTTTGAAAAGTTTGTTAATAGTCATTCATTTTTAAATTTATTTAGAGACCTTAATTAAAAAATATTGACAAATTACTTGAAAACAGATAAAATTGACGAAAAACACTGACTTTAACTTACGCTTTAGTATATCCAACAGAAGTTTTTCCGCGAACATAGCTGTGGTGTGCTGGTAGACATAATTCCAAAAATTTCTATCCAAAAATGTTTGTCTATTTGAATCTGACGTCAAATCTCTGGAAATATGCATAAGGGACAATGAATAGGGTAGAGTTGCGTTCCGGCCGTCTCCAGTAGCCGGCCACCTTTCAGAAAAATCGTTATAACTAGTGATTTCGAATAGGATTCATTCCAAATTGTTGCTCTTATGCTATTCTTTTAAATGTCTATCCTAAAGTTACAATAGGTATTCTTATTATTCTTGTCAGTCTTCTTCGAAAAAATAACTTTTTGTGCCGTGATACAATCGGGTAAGGTTTTTTTATAATTTTACTACCGAAACCTACTATCGCAATAGTGTTTTGTGTAAACAATTTCCGAGTTAACGCTTTGAAATGTTGTTTTTCTAAGTATATAATATTCTTCAATTAAAATATATTTTAAATAGGAAAATCATGTGAATTTTGTTAATTTGAAGGGGGGCGGAGATGGAACAAAAAAAAAAAAAGATTTGAAATTCAAGGGTTTCCTGTATTCGGATAATTGATAAAAGTTTTAAAAATGGAAAAAAATAAATACATTTTTGAATCATTTGATGTTATTACTTATTAAGAGCCCCCACACACTACAAACTTTCTATCGGCCGACATTTTAGTCAGTCTCTTAATCATAATGAAAATCTATGAGAGTGCGCACACTACAACGATTAAGTATCGGCCGATTAAAAAGTTTGTTTGATCGAAAAAACAGTTTGTTTCGCTACACAATTGCCTTCAAACAAAAATATGTATTTCTTAGCTACCCGACTGTTTAGTCGGCTGCTGTGGGCACACTTGGATTCCAACCCGATTAAACGGCTCTAATATTCAAAATTGTTTCTAATTTTATAAAAAAAAAAAAAACAAAAATTTAAATAAAAAACATTCAATTTATATAAACTTGACATAATAATGTCAGTGGCCGGAGATGTGCTTTATTTTATAAGAAAATATCTTTAAGTGGCCGGCTACTAGCAACTCTACCCTACCAAGTATTTTGGGTGACATAAGATCAAGGTAAACAAATTTAAAAGTGAAAATTAAAAAAAAAAAAAACAACTTTAGTTAATGCACTTGGCAAAATATTTGAACGTCTTTCTCGTCACCGAAAACGTACAAACAGAAATAGAGAAATAAATAGAGGAACAGAATTACTAGACACACTTTTTTGGCATTCTCTCTATACCATCGTTATTGAAATGTCTTAGTTATTATCTCTAGTTCGATTTACTTACAAACAATAATTAACTTTCCTTTCATCGTGAGTAAAAGTGACAGCACTGTAAAGTAGTATAAAAATCCAGTAATTTTATTTTCTCATTTCTTAACACCATTGATTTTCAACAAAAATACAATCTCACATCTCTCTCTCTCTTTGTTAAACATTCATACTCACCATACAATAATCATCACTCTATCGAACCACCAACAGTCAGATTAATATTCTATGTTCGTGTATTCATTTTTCAAATTTTTAAATGAACTGCTCAATGCTCGTTGCATTTCACGATAATGTAAAAAAAACTGGCAGCACTTTTTTCGAAGTTTAACGTAAGTGAGTAAAATGAATTTTTATTTCTCTCGTTCGCACTCATTGATATTATCGAAAAGAGATGAGATGACCATAGATAAAACAATTTTACAGTGTCCGTTACTTTGAGCAGGCACCTGTCAGTTTGTTGAAACTTTCATCAGTCGTTTAGTTTCTATTTTGAATTGTTGTCAAAACAGGTTGGGTAATACATACATTTTTAGTAAGTTCTACTTTAATAAATTAAGAAAGTGTTTTTTTTTTTTTAAATATAAAAATTGAAATTCCGTAAGTCCGATTGCTCGATATTCATATTATGGTAAGCATAAATTTAATTCGATACAAAATTTGAAAATTGACTTACCTAGAGCTTTTAATGGTGTTTTTTGTCTTCATCAATCGCACACTTCATTATAAAGAAAGAAACCGAACCGAACACAAATTTGTTTCACCATTTTTTTACTGGTTTAGAATTATTTTATTAATATAAGAATTTTTTTTATAAACTCGAACGCGCACATTAGATTCAATCCTCCTATAATAATTTTAACGTCACTGTGTTGTATTCCCGATCGTTTTTCAGGGTGAGAAAGAGAAAACTCAAATTTCCAAATAATAACGCATCTCTTTCTCACAGTGTTTCACTTTGGAATCAGTTAGCCAAATTATTTGACATCTCTGTGTGTTTCCTTTACTCGTACTTCTTAGTGCAAACAAATGCGTCTGTTTGGTTTCTTTTTGACAAAAATATCAAAACTGTCAAGTTTTTAAGGGTGCGGACAAAATCTTCTCATAGGAAAATTGAGCAAAAGTACCCAAAGACAATTGAGAAAAAACCAAGAAACGAAAAAAAAAAACAAAACAATTTGTATTGTTTTTCAAATACTTTATATTTTTTTTTTTTATAAAATATTTATTCACTTGTTAAGTTATTTTAGTTTTTTGAGCTATTTATCACTATGATACTTTTTCAGCCAATAAATAAAAATTAAAAAACAGGACTAAGCCACACAAGATGCGTTAGTTTGTTTATTTTTTTTACCGACTAGAAAAAAAAAAGAAAAGATCTGTTTGTCTACTGCCTAAAACAGGAATATGTTCACTTTTTTCAACTTTTTTAACCAAATATCTGTTTTGGTACTCTGAAACTGTGCAGTTTTTCACAAAAAGATGGCCGCATGGTGCGGCTTTGTTTTTTTTTTTATAACGAGCGCGCACTAAAGGGATTAATCTATTAATCGACCCTTAATATGATAAACACAGTACGAGCATTAGGAAAATAAGGAGGGGTTTGAAAGGAGATACCGATGTACATTGGTTTTGAAGTCCTGAGTCTTGAAATGGGATGGAAAAACAGAGGCGGGTAATGCGTTCCACGGTACGTCCGCAATTGGACTCGAGGGTAAACTGATGAGCATTCCTATTGCGTTTTAGTGGTATAATGCTCAAAATAAATTAATATTTTATGAAAAAATAAGAAAAAAAGTGTTTAAAAAAAAAACATGCAACATGTTTTAATCTTTTAAGTTGTTATTTTTTTTCCAACTTGTGTTGTTGTTAACGTTTTTTTTTTTAGCTTAAAAAAGTAGTTAAAGTAAAAATAGATGTCCTTAAAGCGTTTCTGTTTTAAGTAGAACCCAAACAGACCTTTTATTTCAAACCAAAAATAAAATTTCTTTAAGACAAATTAAAGTCTTTTCGAAATTGCTTGCAAAATTTTGATAGAATTGTTTTGTGGCCACCTTAAACTTTTTGCTCATCTTTATGATTTAAGGCTAGAGAAATCAAGCATGGACCAAAATTTCTCATTATTATAGGTAGCGCAAGATGGCCATGGACAAATGTTGCTGCTTTCTCAAAATAAGTCTGAAAGTTGAAAGGTTACAGACAAACTGGTTCAAAAAATACTGGCTATGCTTCTTGTAAAAAAAACAAATTTTTAAATTGGTTCCTTTCAGTAATGCCAAAATCAAAAATCTAAAAATAAATGATTGCAGGGACCAAAGTGTATTTACAGCTCTTGAGATTTTTTTTTAAAATAAATAAATAAAATGATGCTACTTAAAATATTTGTGTACCCATATATTCCATTGCACAGTTAATAAAGTTCAAGTGGCCATTATACTCCCATGCGTTTCGCCCATGCTCGATAGTATCCTAGTCATTTCATTGCTCTTAGCTTCATACAAAAAATATTGAAGGTCAAGTTTAAATTAAAAATTATCGATTTTCTAAGTTCTTTACATTCCCAGTCCATATTAAATTTTTTAATACAATTTTCCTTCTTTATTTATAATATGAATTGAATATGCATACATTGAAGTCCTCAAACTCAATGGTACTCATCTTTCAATACCACTTTTTATTTTTATTCACATTCATTTGAAGTATATCCTCTTGATAACCATAATTGTCAAGCCTTTTTTCCAATGAAAAGAACTCATTTGATGAAAAAATAAAAAAAAAAAAATAGCAAAAAGTTTAAGGGTCAATCAATTTCCATTAAGTTTCCGCACACACACTCCTACACACACACACATTCTAAAATGACTATATTTTCTTTTTCAAAATATCTTCCCTATCGGTAAGAGCGACCATATGGTATCTATCCCCATCAAACACACTGCCGCCATCATTTGTGTGCTATTATAAACTTTTTCCTACACACTTACGCACATTATATTCCAATTCATTCGATGACCTGCGGCATTTAATGAAAATAGTTTCACTTTGTTTGATTATCTTTTAATAATTATTTTTGTTTTCCTTTTTCTGTGTGTATTATGCCATAATACTTTGTCTACCTCTCTCATAAACGGAATCCTCTTTTATTTTCAATTTAGAAGCGAATACAAGGTTGTTGTGAATGTGATAGAAAGCCATGTTCATGGTAAACTCAACGAAGACCGACACGACGACATACGGCATAAATGAATACGAGCATAAAAAACAATAAGACTTTGTACTCGGTTACTGGGGCGTATACGTACTTTTTTTTCCTTCTGAATGTTTGTATAAATAAATCATCCACAGAAATTTGCTTTTATAGAAGGATATGTCGATAAAATTAATATTTTTACAAAGAAGTTTTAGATTTTTGCTGCTTTGTTTTTTTTTTATTTTTAATAACTTTTGAGAAAAAAGGACTAAATAGAAACTTAAAGGTTTTATTTTCGGAGTTTCTTTAAATTTTTCAAAAAAAAAACTCCTCTCAATATTATTTGTTTAGTCAACAAAACCAAAACAAAAAGAAGAAGAAGCTTAAATACATTTTGAGGTAGGTGTGGCAGTAATTGAACCTCCTCTGTTCGCAAAGGTACATATATCTAAAGGAAATTGGGATTATTGTAAAGAATAAGTCGTGTATGGAATAGAAATAATAGATAAAACAACAAATATTTGGAAGCAATTCTCTATGCGACACTAACCCCGAGGCGTGCTTGGAATTAATTTTATACAATTGTGAATCGTAAGGTCTATCATATACTACCATGAGTATATATTCGCTTAAAGGGATGTTTCTATTTTTTCACTTGAGTAAATATAGACTTTAACAAGGAAATAATTTGTAATAGACTATATTCTGACAAGCAAGTACCTACATTTATTTATATGTATGTGTAGCTTTAGAACTGAAGAGTTTTTATACTCTTGGAAATTTCCCTATTCATAGTGACCAGATGAAGTCTGTGTTTTGTTTAATGGTGCCATGAAAATCATGGTTTTTGTTTTTAATTTACCTATAGAAAAAAAAAAAAACGATTTCTTAAACAAATTAGATCTTTTCAAAATTTTTAACAATGCATTTAACGAAAAAAAAATCTAAGCCAAATATTTTTTCCTTAATTAAAGTAAAACAAAATAAAATCAAACTGATTATAAAAAAAAAGACCTTTTTTCGAGAACCATTATTAACTGCTTTTTTTGTATATTTTTTATTCTCTCATCCTGACATCCAATTTTTTTCACTTAATTGGAACTATCTTTTTATGTATTCAGTTTAAAAAAGTGAACATTGATTGTATCTCCTTTAGAAAAGTCACTCCTAAAAAGGGTTTGTTTTTTTAAGCACATTGAAAATGGATTAACCGAAACTCATCCCGGATAATCAAAAGATCCGATTAATAGATTTTTTTAATTTTCTTTAAAAAAAATATCTTTTAATATGACACAATTAAGGATTGAAATATAACTTGACGTGTCAATCAAAATTTTCCTACTAAAAGTGAACAAAATTCATCACAATGTAATACGGCTTTCACTTCACTTTTCATTTGAAATGAAGCTGATCACATTCTCATAAATTTTTGTAGTTTTATAGGTAATTCTAATGACGACAAAATCTCATAAAAATCCACTTGGTCAAAGTGTATTGTTATGTTCGGGGAAGTTACATATATGACTACTATCGAGTGAATATCATAATGGGTAGTTCCAGGAAAACGTGAACAGACAAAATTTATTAATTGCGAGAGATTTTTTAATGATTTTTAGTAGATAGTCATCAATTATATACAAAATGATAAAAAAAGGTGTCTGTCAATCAACCAACAGTTACGGGAATATTCAAACGTTATACCAAGAATTAACATGTTGCATAAGGTTGAAATTTCAATACAACATTGTTATAAAGGAAAACGTAAAACGTTTTTCAAAAGAAAAAAAAAACACAATTTAAATGAATTTGAGCTATAATAAATTTTAAATTATCTGAAAGCTTATTATTTCATCTCAAAATATTAATATCGACCATGTCTATTAGACTGATTCAAAAAAAAAATTTTTTTTTTGTTCAAAGCATTGTTGAAAATATTGTTGGAAATGACGAAAAAAAAATACTGTAAAAGTTTCTGCCCTTAATGTTAACATTTAGTACCGCCGCATCGCAATTTTCTATTTCCCATACGATTTGTATGGGAAAGATTGTGTATTTGTGTTATGAATTTTGTATCTTTTTAATGGTTCATCCAAAAGGCTTGACAAAATCATTTTCTTTTATAAAATTGTCTGTTCTACAAAAAAACTCTTGTTAATTTTTTTGATTTACCCCCGCGTTTCGAAGTTATTCAATTTTAAAATATAAAAAGTAATTTTTTCTCATTTTTTTCCGATTTTTTGACGAAATTATTATGTTTTTCAAAAAATTTGGCAAAATTTTCGAATATTTGTATTCTATGTTGTGTTTTGGTTTCACAGATCCTTTTATATAACTCACAAACCCCTAAAACTATCATATAAGATTTCTTCAATAAATTCGAATTATTCATTTTTTCAACTAAAAATTATTTTAATTCATTTTTCGCGTACGTTTTTTTTTAATTTCATAAATGCAATCTTGTAGAGCGTTCAATTTTATACAAGAAAATGATTAAATCTAGCCTTTTTGATGAACCATTAAAAAGATACAAAATTCTAAACACAAATACACAATCTTTCCCATACAAATCGTATGGGAAATAGAAAATTGCGATGCGGCGGTACTAAATGTTAACATTAAGGGCTGAAACTTTTACAGTATTTTTTTGTCGTCATTTCCAACATTATTTTCAACAATGCTTTGAACAAAAGAAAAAAAAATTTTTTTTTGAATCAGTCTAATGTCTATACAATATCTACAAAAAGAGCTAGAACTTTTTGAACCCAATCACTTTTCATCAAAAAAGCAAAAAAATCAATCTTTTTTCTCTTCTAACGAAATTTCAAACTGATATAACGGTACTTCCTACACTGGTGGGAACAGATCTCCACAGGTATTTTGAGGTATTTTTCAAGTTTTTCAATTTAAAATAGTGTAACTTATAGAGCAAGTTCATGTAAGATACACTCAGAGAAAAAAGTAGAAAAAATAGCTAAAATTAGCAGGGCTAAAAATTGTAGCTTAACTCATAAAATTGCTAAGTTCGGTTGAATGAAAAAACTCGCAAAGTAATAGTGCTAACATTCAACCTATTTTTAAGTAGCTGTCAGAACAAAAACGACAGTTGCAATGAAAATTATAAGAGGTCCAATATGACTACCTTGAGGAACGTCAACGTCTTTATTTCAAATAGGTGAAGTGGACTTACATCTCCACAATTCATCATCATCAATTTAGTTTAATTTTTAGTTTACAAACAATTTCGAAAAAGAAGATTCTATAAACGCTTATTTAGTCCGCCATTTTGATTAATAAAAGTTGGTAGCTTTTTTGTATTTCTTATACTTATATAAACTTACTAAATTTCATGACTTTTCATCAAGAAATGGCCGTGAAAATGATTTTTGAAGCCAAAAAGCACCACAGGCACCACTGTGCGGCAAAGAGAATAATAAATAGCCTAAGCGTTCTTGACCGAAAAATTTTTTTATCTTCAGCGACTTCATGACCTTCACTGATTGTGTCAACTTCATTTTTAATTCTTATTTGGTAAAAAATAATAATTTTACAAATATCGTAAAAATATGATTTTTGCCATTTTTTGACAAATTTTGAAACACATGCACCACCAAAAGTCTTTAACCAATTTGAGCCAATTTTTTTTTTTCTACTTAATATTTAGCTCATATAAGAGTTTTCTAAAGCTATTATGTTCAAAAAAATAATATGTTAGGGTGGTAATTTTTTTATTTTGTAAAAATACCATTTTTTTAAATTTTTTTTCATACTTCAGAGCCGATGTGCGACCGGAAGATATGAACTGATTTTGATTATTTTTTTAAACCCTTTTTAGTCTTTCAACATTCGCAAATTTTCCGCGCTATTACGATTTGAAATTCGAAAAAGTGTTTTTTTCGGGCCACTCTAGTGTATAGTTTAGATTTTTAGTGTATAAAAAGTTGTACTGTTTTGATCAAAGACAATTTTTGCAGTAGGTAGTATTTTTATTTGAATATGGTTTGCCGCTTGCATTCCTTATATTATTTTATTAATTTTATTCACTATAGAAATTTTTGTTTGGCATTTTAAAACACTTTTTTATGACTAAACAACATATGAATAGTTGTCTGATAATTTTTCCTTTAAAATAGGGTTGGTACATAGTAAACGCATTTTAGTCTTTGAACTTATTTTTTGATTTAATAATTTTGGGATTATCATCTAGTGGTAAAGTATTTGCAGAGTCGCTGTAATCTTACATCGTAAAGTCTCTAGCCAGTATACAAAAAAGACACTTCCAACGACACGTCCTTTGTCTAGTTACGATAAGTAGGAAGTTTAGAAGATATGATGGAACAAATCCTTTTGCTTTTACGTGGTTGAGTAAAACAGGTCACAACTCTTTGTTTTTAACAATCGAACCTTTTCTTTTTGCTCTAATTGTCCCATATTTTTAATAGGTTAAACTATTTTATGCACAGAGTGTCCCACAATCGGCCCTTGACAAGCACATGAAGTAATTATATTCCAAGTCCTGAACAAAGATCAAAAGAATTAATACGAGAAGTTCGTAAAATTGTATTCAAAAAAAAAATGTTTTTAGTACGAAAAAAATGCAGCCCATAATGAAGGATCCAATAACAAAAACCCTTTTTGTATGGCAATTTGCAACTTATCCCATTTCAACTTCTGATAAAGATTACTAAAAATTGAGACACAAAATCATTGTTGTAATGTAATTCAACAATTATTAATAAAGTAATAATATATACTCTTCCATAAGGATTGAAAACATGTAATTTTGTGGTCAAGAATTTCATTTGTTTGACCATAATGTTAGTAGAAATTTGTTTATTTTTATTGGAATATCTGAAGCAACTCATTGTCTTGTTTACAATTCACTTATCCTTAAAGTTTATTCAACCTTGCAAATAGTTTGTTCTATGAGTATCTTATATAAAGGAATTTTATTCAATATTTTGACAAAGTGAGTCCTTGTAACTTCCTCAAGCTATATTTTACTATCCAGTTCATCAATTCTGGTAATCCAAATGTATATTATTGAATATATATTTACAACAACTACAAAAATTGATAAAAGGTAAGAAGTAAGTAAAAGTTGAAAGGAGAAAAGTCTTTATATTCTTCAAGCACTTTGTAACTTTATTCAAGTGCCTTACAAAATAAATGCAATGCAAACACAATTTAAATAACTCTTACCACATTACTAACATGCAAATATATAATGTGTACAATGGATAAAGAAATATAAAAGATATTTTTGTTTCTGTACTTTTTTTTTACCCTTCACTCCTCAAAATATTCCTCAGAACTTTATGATTTCTTTATAGAAAATGATCAATAATTTCGTCTCAATCCATTGAATTTCTGAATTCGTTTTTGCTTACCTCAACTTTTATAAATTTTTTTTCATTTTTGTTTTCTTATTTTTTCATTTCAGAAAACATTACCAACGAAAACGGCAACCACATCAAAAATGACATCAGAAATGTATCAGGATTTAACATTTGATCGGACGGGTAAAAGCGGTAAACGCCCCATACGTCCAAAGCTGTTAAAGTTAACCGATGTAACGATGCCACATCGAAGTCGAAAGAAAACAAAAGTTAAGGTAAGTTGAGTTCATTTCAAAGCAGCAGTAAATTTATACTCTCTGATATGTACGATATTTACACATAAACATGAGGGCTGTCTCAAGGTGTCAGAGATGGAAATGAAAGGGGCATGCTGGCTGACGCTATACCTATAGCTGAAAGTGAAATTGCTATTTGATATGGGAATATACAATATAATAAATCCTTATCCTTCAACAAGAAAGGTGTGACTGACGGAATCTTTAGCTCCAGAGTATCGGATTTATTGCTTCATTTTATACCGAAAGTAGGTATACCTGGTTCCTTATTGGAAAAGGGTGGTTTTTTTTTTGAATAAAGGGAAATAATGTTAATAGAGAACATCAAGACGATTTGAGGAAATGAAAAGAGTAGATTAATTTATTAGGGTTTGAATGGAAAAGCTTTTATACAAATTCTACACACATTCTAGATTCTATGGATTTGCAATGTGGAGAATGAACAAATTTATTGCTACTGATTGAGTTCAGACTTTTGACTTTTGAATCGATTAATGTAGATATATATTTGTGTTTTGTGTTCTTTTCAAGGTTTGCCAAATGAAAAGCTAAACAAAATAAAGTAGATAAATAGGTCAATGTGTTATAGGTTGAACTCGCCATTGAATGAATCGAAATTAATTGGTTGAAAGCAAACAAAGGTCAATGTTCTAAAAGGCCTTTAATACGCAGCTTGAAATATCATATTGAAATATTCGAAATAAATTAGAACAGAGATAAATGGACAACTTGCGGGCTTATATTATTAAGTGTTTGTTTGAATTAAATTCTTTTGAAAAATAGCTCTAGAGTTAGTAGAGATAAAATAAAGTAGGGATAACTTTATTTCTGGTATTATTTAAATTCATTTAAGGTATATTTAACCAATTTCTGGTATTTTGAACTATGTTAAGATTGAATACAGCAGAAGATAAGTTATCCATGCCGTTATTTTTTGTACATGTACAAAACCAAAATAATATTTGGTGCCTAAAACATGTGCCTTTTTTGAATTTCATCTTTCTTGAAGAAAAAGTACAAATTAGTAGAAAACCATATTGAGTTATAAAATTAACATTATTTATTTTGACAAGTTTGAAACCAAAGTTTGGATCGAATTGTTTACAAAAAACGTTAACATTGTGGTTAATCTTGGTAACGCAGTGGTATTTAAAGTTTTAAAGCTGATTTTTGGTAATTAATTTTTCTGTGATTTAACTTCATAGGAGACTTACGTTTTGTTTAAACTGTCATTAATATAGAAATATCATTCCAAACATATCGGTGCAAATGTTATGTAAATGTTAAACAAAAATAGGTATATCAAAATATATTGATAAAAATGTCCAATTTTTTTTTTTTTCAAAATTCACTGTCCAAAGGGACAACTTTTTATGCACTAAATAGTATTTTGGCCCATATAAACATTTATAAAAATCCCCAAGAGAGTGATTTTTTATGTTATTTCAAATTAAATATTCACAGAATTCTACACACTGCAGAGGTGACAAACATACTCCTAGTGCTTTGCTTCATTTCCAGGGTAAAAAGGAGTCCTTTCGAAAAAGTTAAGTCAACAAATTGTAGTTTATAAATTGAGTTAAGACTTTTGCTTCAAACATTTAAAAAAAAACTTGAGAAATAAGCATCAGCCTTTTTTTATAAATCTGTAAAAAAATTTAAATACTCAAAACTTTGGCCCTAAATTATTTTCAGAAAATGTAATTCAATTCATTTCTTTTATAGAAAAAAAAAAATCCTTTTTATGTTTCGAATATTCAGAGATTTATTTAATTTAAAATACTCTGAACGATAAAAAGCTCCTTCATACGATGAACTTTTAATATATTTTCTTAAGATGGTTATAAGTTCAGCTACCAAATGTCTTCAAAATATCCATTGGGTACAGAACACCCTGTATACTGAATTTACCCAAAACTTTAAAATGTAAATTCTGTCAAATACTTTCGATGATATCATTTTTCATAATTTTTTTGTTTTGAGTATAATTTTATACTGAACCCATTGCACAATAAAGTTGTTGACTCTTCCCCACCTATTATTTTGTTAGACACATCAATACCAACATATGCTAAAAGTTTTAGTCTCTTAAGTCTTGGGAAGAAATATCAGATTTTGTAACACCTCGTCGCACTAGTATTGAAGTGCCGTATACGCCATTTTTACATTTTTGGGAAACCGCATTTAAATGCTCGGAAGATTATTGCGAAAGAACTAACCGCTGCCATGCTTTTTTGACAAGTTAAAATGTATCTTTTATTGGACATGTTATGTTACATGTTATTGGACATCTGAAATTCGTTTAGTTTTCAAAATATTTAAATTTTTGTCCAAAATGTGTTTGCCGTATACGCCATGAAAATCAGAAGTTTCTTTTATTCATACACGTACGTCAAAAAAAAAAAAAAACATAAACGATGTAAGACGTTTATGTTCGTAAATTGCATGACAAATTTGACGTAAATACCAAAATTTGTTGTTTTTTGTTAAAAAAAATAGTTAACCTCTCTGCAACGAAAAAAGATAAAAAAAAAAACGGATAACAGATTTGAATCGAAGACATAAGGCTGCATACCTTGTTCAAAAAGTGCAATTTGGCGTATACGGCACTACAATACTAATTGGACATGTCTTGGAGTTGGAATTTCGCTAAAAAACGATTAGTCCACAAGTTCCCGATAACCCAGTAAACTAATTTTATCTTTTTTTTTCGTGTCGAGTGACTCATTTTGTATTCATTAATTCTTTTTTTTTTGGCAAAAAAAAAATAACAGACGGATTTAAATAAACAAAATGAATATATTAAAAATATCAAGTAACTAACGGTTTTTATAAAAACGAAAGGCATAAATCATGAAAAATTATGCTAAATCCCCACTAAATTCACCAGATAAATTTAAATAAGTTAATTTTTTAAAGTATTGGCAGCTGGCTAGAACAGCATTCAACAGCAAAAACTTTGAGCTTGTTGAGCGCCCAGTTTCACTTGAGCTAAAAAGCTCAAGATTTTAAGTGGGGAACAACGAAAATGTGAAATCCAAAAAATTGAACTACCCAAATGTACATAAATGTATATATATTGAACCTTTATCTATCCACCTTTCATAAATTTTTGTCAACCCGATATTTTTGTTTTTACACCTTTGAAAAATATTTTAGAGCAAAATCTTTTTATTGTTTTTATAGGAAAACTGAAAAATGGAAAATCGTCAAATTTTGAGATAGACGTATAGCACCAATTGCAATCTTTTGTCCACCTTGAGTTCTTTCTACATACTTAAAATCTTCGTTTGTCCACCCTCCGTTTAAGAAAAAATTAAAATTTTATCAAAGTTTGTCCTTTTCGAGAAATGGATAGAAACCACTCTACGTTCAAAAGATATTCAAAAAACAATTTTTGTACGAAAAAATTGAAAATCCCCAAAAATTAGATACCTACTTTTTATTCAAAAAATTCAAACTTCTGTCGTTTGTAGACCTCGCGTTCACTCTGGTGTATGCGTAACATTTGTGTATGCAACAATCTATCAATTTATCAGACTAAAAGTAAAGTGAGCTTAAATGCGACGTATCTAATATTCTTCAAAGTATAGCCTAATATTTTATTAATTTGATTACCAGAAAAAAAAAATTAAGTACAAAATCTGAAAATTTAATTTGATGTAATTACATCAAACGAAAACACTTTTATACAAAAAAATCCTATCAACTTTTCATACCTCAATAATTTCCCCTTAAAACTTTTCATTTAGTTTAAACAAGTATTTTTCCTAGAACAACAAATTAACAAAAAAAAAACACTATACCAACACTAACAAAAAGCTTTTCCCACAAAAAGAAACCGAAAATTTACCTGAAAATGTTCACTTTTTCCTCAAATTTACGATTTAATATTCTCTTTCCGGTCAGTTTACCTTTAAAAAAAAAAAAACAAAACTTCATTAACGTCATCTACATTTCACCAGCATCAACTTTTTGTTCATCTTTACTGCCAGACTAATATAAAAACCCTTTTTCCAAATGCACTCAAAGAGACTATAGTACTACACAGATACACAAAACCACACATTTTCCATTTGAAGAAATAATAATTTCAAATCAAAACCACCAGCCAACAGCCAACCCTTGTCAAACAGATAGCACTCTGTACTATGTACTATGTGGTTGAATATCCTGCTGGTTGTATATTCTGTAAGCTTAAAGTCTGCAGACTTTACAAAATAAAAAAGAAGCCTATTATTTTCATTTTACCTATTATCCATATTTTCTGTTCATTTTTCATCTCTCTCTCCATGGGCCTTTTTTTTGCATTTCTGAAAGCAGAAAAGGAAATTAATTTCCACCGACAAGGATAAGGATCACAATAATCATACACCTTTACAAAGGACTACAAAAACACTCCTCTCATATATTATATACCATACTGGCATTCCCCTTTTTTTATGTTTGCATTTTCACAGGAAGTGAGTTCCTTTTCTTTTTTCACTTCAACTCATCCTTTGACATTCAACAAGCGCCTCCTGATAGTTTAAAGGACAAAAGGCAAAAAATCTGCTTTTCATATAAAAAAGAAAAAAAATCAAAAAGCAAAAAAAGGCAGATAACACATTGTTAAAAAGTTAACGAGACTGTTGCTCCTTCATCCCAATCCAATCCAACTATACTATTTCCCCATAAACCCTCATCTCTTACCTTTTTCAAGGCGAAGAGCAGAATGTATAAGGGAAAATATGTACACACACAAAAAAAAAAGAACAAATTTAATTTCGGAGCAAAAATTACCTTTACACTTCAGCAGCTCTCTGCCTTGCCTTAACTATGTATACGATTTATACGCCAAGCAAAAGCAAACACACGATGCGAAGGACAAACTATTTTCTACGAGCAGCCAGACACTAAGTTCATTTACCTTGTGTAAATGAAAAGTTAAAACTTTTTTTTTTTTGTTCCTTCATTTTTTTCCGTCTCCGGTTTTAAGGATATTTTTTAATGTTTTTCCCATAAAAAAAAATACCGACGAAAAAAAATGGAGGGAAGAAATTGTTTGGCTCGGACTCAGTTTCCAATTAAAATATTTATTCCCTCCTTAACTTGCACTTTGTTTGTTAAGCGCTTAAAATTGATTACAGCTCAGGCGTTTATTAAAGTTTTTCCTTTTTTTTTGTTGTATCTTTTCAGACTAAAGACCGCTCACAATCGACAGTGAGGGATCGAATTTACGATGACCCTGCCTACACGGATGATATAAGCCATTTGGCTATACCGCAACGTCGTAGCAGTGTCTCTGTGGGAGGAAGTTCTGGGGGGAAAATTGAAGTCCTCGGAGGCTCCTTGGGTAAACGAACAAAAGCTTCAGCGAAACAGGTGAAACAATCAAGCAGCTATGAACAAGATGGTTCGAGCAGCTCCGATAATGTTCCCCCAGACCTTGGAAAACGGGGACGAAGTCTTGAGCGACCGGAAAAGTCTCCGAAAAAGCGTGAAAGGGAAAGTAAACGGGACCGTTCTTCCAAACAAAAGCGAAACCTGTCACTCGACAACACTCAACCCGGAAGACGATCCCTCGAACGAGGTGAGGCAGTATCGAAAACAGTTAACCTTGATCGATTCTATCGGAGCTCTAAAGCAAAATCAACGATTGCTCCGAAACCAAGCCCAGAGGCTGAAGACTGGCCGGAAATGAGTAATCTCAAGGCTGACACCGAGGACGCATTCTCCGTACGTGGAAAAGAATCAACAAAAATGCAAATCGGACGAAAGTTCCTCAAAGGTGAAATCGGCATCAAAAGCTTCAATTACTATCTCCTCAAAGAAGGCCTCAAGACCTCAAAGAAATTCGTCGAAAAGCACAGTAATTCGTTGACAAGTGGTTTGGGTTCGAAGAAACACATATCCCGCAGCGAGGAAAACATCTACGAGGAGATATTTTTCAAGGACCGAGCTTCAGATGCTGAAGAACCATCCTTACAACATTCCAATGAGCACACCATTTACCCCGATTGCGAATTATGCATGCAGCAGTGCACAAAAGAGGACTGCGAGTATTGCCTGCAGGATAGTATCAAATCGAAGCAGCAATTTGGGAGTTTGGGACGCAATGACAACCGCAGCTCATTTGCTGGAACAACAGCCTCGTCGTCGTCCAAACAACAGAAACTACAACAGCAGCAGCAACTACAGCAAATACATCATCAACAGCAACAGCAGCAACAACAACAGACAGTTCCTGCGGCTCATATCCTTGAATTCCAATCGTATAATCCCAACAACCCGGGGGTATATAAAATTGAAACCACCCCCGTCGCTATAACAGGCGAATACAATCCGATTTTGCAATTCCAACAGCAACCGGAAAGTCACAAACAGGTGCCACAACAACAACAACAGCAGCAGCAACAACAACAGCAGCATCATCATCAACAGCAGCAACAACATCTGCCACCACATCATTCGCTTCAGCAAATAAGACCGCAATCACATTACCAACAACCAGCCTTGCCACCGATCCCACAGCCCCGTCGAAATTCAAGGATACCACCAGCGGGAAGTGCATCAGGAGGACCTGCCCAACCCCAACCATCACTGCCTCCATCGATGGCATTTATTATTGGTCCTCCGACCAGCATGCCCCAAATGGGACAAAGAGTAAACAATACAAAGTCGTCGTCATCGAGTGACTCGTTGCACCATAAATACAACACGATGGCCAGACTAGAGGCTTCATCGTCTGGTGACCACCATTACCATCATCAGCCTCCGCCGCCAAATTATCGAATTTACCGCTTGGGCGGTCACCTGGGTGGTTCCCAGATCCTCCCTGAACCTTCATATGAGCCGAAAATCTACAAGAGTGACTCAAAGGTTTCCATCATAAGTGAGTACTCGGCAAGGAGTAGTGACAACGCCTCTCATCGGAACTTCCGATGCGGCGAGGTGAGTGACTCCAGCTTGGGCGATTCGATGTTTTCCTATTCGACGCAGCAACGCAGGTACTATGGTAGTTCGGAGAGTTGTCGATTTGCTTTTGAGTGCAGACGATGTAGTTTGGATGGTGAGAAGTGTAGTTTCTCGGATAATTGTCGATATGAGTGCAGGAATTGTGACTGTTCGTCAAGTTACTTTTCGTCGGATTTTGACGACTTGAATTATGGCAGGAAGAGCAGCAGTAGCCAGAAATCGAATGAGTATTTTAATGAAAGCAATTTGGATTTGAAGCAGAACAAGTATGCGCAGGACTTTTTTAAGCATGTTAATGATGTGAAACGGAGTATCTACCAGGCGGAAATGCAGAGGACTACTGCGACAGATTCGAACCATGGGGGAGCAAATGGAAAGCAACGAGAACAGCAACAGCAGCAGCATCATCAATCGGGGAGGTAAGTGTATATTTCTTGGAAGGTTTTGCTTTACGTTTAATTAATTTCATTTGATTTCAACTCATCCATGAAGTATGCAATTTATTTTGAGTCTTGTTCTTTCAAGGTTCGTTTTTTTTTAGGTTAATGTTTCTGCGTCAAAATTGCTCTTTTTATGATTTTCTTAATATCGTTTTCAATTCTTTGAAGTTATAGTTATTAAGTTCCTTTCTCCTTGTTATTAGAATCAAATGAAAACCATAGTGTTGATGGGCTGTAATGAAATTTAAATTTAAAGTCGATGGTTATAGAGCATTTGTGGCTGTAGACTATATTTTGGTCATCTAATTTTGACTAGGAATTCTTGGTAAACTTTTTTTTTTTGTTTTGGAGTTTTTATTTCAAAGCCCTTAACATTGGTGCATTTATGCTCTTTTTGAAAATATTAAGATGTTTTTTGTATTCAAAATGATGGGTAAGTAGATTTATCCTGAAAGTATATTGGCACGTTTCGTGCTTAGGCGTATAAAAATAGACACTTGGACTCTGGATTTAAAGTCAGAATATTAAAATCTATATTTCACCGAAAAATTTAATATTCAAACCCAAATTATCTCTTTTTCATATCAATCGAACAAAATTTCTTTAAAAAAAATTCCTCCAGTTTAAGCCGCCATTTTGAATTAAAAAAAAAAAAAAAAACAGCCCTTGATCCATAATATAATTCATTGTGCCAAATTCATTAGTTTTTGTCGATTCATAGGTACGAATTTTTTTTGACATAGAATTAAAAAGTTTTTTATCTTTAAGTGGATTTCTTTCAAATTAACACATTCAAGTAATTAAGAAGATTTTCCCGCTTAATTTGAAATGCAAGTCATCTTGGCAAAATTAATGCAGAAATCCGCTTAATTAACAAGAAAATCCGCTTCTTTTTACGTGTTTTTTTCTCCGTGTACTCTTTCGAGCAAAAGACTTACTCGCTGAGCCATCTTGTGGACGAACTCAGCGTTACGATCTACGTGACATGCCGTTATGCAGACGAATATTGTTCTGGACAAGAGTATAATACAGCACAGTACAGTATTACACTACCAAACCCACGCAGGTGGCTCTCGTGGCCAACATGATCAGATCACATTTTTGTCTTCCTTGGCTGGATTGACTAAAATCCTTTCGACATCAAATTGAGGTCATAAGAGTTATGGTATCAAAATGGTATCACTTGAAATTTGGTTTGGATCATGTCCCGAAGATGTCCCGAGCATGTATCGAAGATGTCACGAAGATGTCCCAAGCATGTCCCGAAGATGTCCCGAAGATGTCCCGAGCATGTCCCGAAGAAGTCCCGAGCATGTCCCGAAGATGTCCCGAGCATGTCCCGAGCATGTCCCGAAGATGTCCCGAGCATGTCCCGAGCATGTCCCGAGTATGTCCCGAAGATGTCCCGAAGATGTCCCGAAGATGTCCCGAGCATGTCCCGAAGATGTCCCGAGCATGTCCCGAAGATGTCCCGAAAATGTCCCGAAGATGTCCCGAAGATGTCCCGAAGATGTCCCGAAGATGTCCCGAAGATGTCCCGAGCATGTCCCGAAGATGTCCGGAGCATGTCCCGAAGATGTCCCGAGCATGTCCCGAAGATGTCCCGAGCATGTCCCGAAGATGTCCCGAAGATGTCCCGAGCATCTCCCAAAGATGTCCCGAGCATGTCCCGAAGATGTCCCGAAAATGTCCCGAACATGTCCCGAAGATGACCCGAGCATGTCCCGAAGATGTCCCGAGCATGTCCCGAGCATGTCCCGAAGATGTCCCGAAAATGTCCCGAACATGTCCCGAAGATGACCCGAGCATGTCCCGAAGATGTCCGGAGCATGTCCCGAAGATGTCCCGAGCATGTCCCGAAGATGTCCCGAGCATGTCCCGAAGATGTCCCGAAGATGTCCCGAGCATCTCCCAAAGATGTCCCGAGCATGTCCCGAAGATGTCCCGAAGATGTCCCGAAGATGTCCCGAAGATGTCCCGAAGATGTCCCGAAGATGTCCCGAAGATGTCCCGAGCATGTCCCGAAGATGTCCCGAGCATGTCCCGAAGATGTCCCGAGCATGTCCCGAAGATGTCCCGACCATGTCACGAAGATGTCCCGAGCATAACCCGAAGATGTCCCGAAGATGTCCCGAGCATGTCCCGAAGATGTTCCGAGCATGTCCCGAAGATGTCCCGAGCATGTCCCGAAGTTGTCCCGAAGATGTCCCGAGCATGGCCCGAAGATGTCCCGAAGATGTCCCGAGCATGTCCCGAAGATGTCCCGAGCATGTCCCGAAGATGTCCCGAAGATGTCCCGAAGATGTCCCGAGCATGTCCCGAAGATGTCCCGAAGATGTCCCGAAGATGTCCCGAGCATGTCCCGAAGATGTCCCGAGTATAACCCGAAGATGTCCCGGGCATGTCCCGAGCATGTGCCGAAGATGTCCCGAAGATGTCTCGAGCATGTCCCGAAGATGTCCCGAAGATGTCCCGAAGATGTCCCGAGCATGTCCCGAAGATGTCCCGAAGATGTCCCGAAGATGTCCCGAGCATGTCCCGAAGATGTCCCGAAGATGTCCCGAGCATGTCCCGAAGATGTCCCGAAGATGTCCCGAGCATGTCCCGAAGATGTCCCGAAGATGTCCCGAGCATGTCCCGAAGATGTCCCGAGCATGTCCCGACCATGTCACGAAGATGTCCCGAGCATAACCCGAAGATGTCCCGAAGATGTCCCGAGCATGTCCCGAAGATGTCCCGAAGATGTTCCGAGCATGTCCCGAAGATGTCCCGAGCATGTCCCGAAGATGTCCCGAAGATGTCCCGAAGATGTCCCGAAGATGTCCCGAAGATGTCCCGAAGATGTCCCGAAGATATCCCGAAGATGTCCCGAAGATATCCCGAAGATGTCCCGAAGATGTCCCGAAGATGTCCCGAGCATGTCCCGAAGATGTCCCGAAGATGTCCCGAAGATGTCCCGAAGATGTCCCGAACATGTCCCGAGCATGTCTCGAGCATGTCCCGAAGATGTCCCGAGAATGTCCCGAAGATGTCCCGAAGATGTCCCGAGCATGTCCCGAAGATGTCCCGAAAATGTCCCGAACATGTCCCGAAGATGACCCGAGCATGTCCCGAAGATGTCCCGAGCATGTCCCGAGCATGTCCCGAAGATGTCCCGAGAATGTCCCGAGCATGTCTCGAGCATGTCCCGAAGATGTCCCGAAGATGTCCCGAAGATGTCCCGAAGATGTCCCGAAGATGTCCCGAAGATGTCCCGAGCATGTCCCGAAGATGTCCCGAAGATGTCCCGAGCATGTCCCGAAGATGTCCCGAAGATGTCCCGAAGATGTCCCGGGCATGTCCCGAAGATGTCCCGAACATGTCCCGAGCATGTCTCGAGCATGTCCCGAAGATGTCCCGAAGATGTCCCGAAGATGTCCCGAAGATGTCCCGAAGATGTCCCGAGCATGTCCCGAAGATGTCCCGAAGATGTCCCGGGCATGTCCCGAAGATGTCCCGAACATGTCCCGAGCATGTCTCGAGCATGTCCCGAAGATGTCCCGAGAATGTCCCGAAGATGTCCCGAAGATGTCCCGAGCATGTCCCGAAGATGTCCCGAAGATGTCCCGAGCATGTCCCGAAGATGTCCCGAAGATGTCCCGAGCATGTCCCGAAGATGTCCCGAGCATGTCCCGACCATGTCACGAAGATGTCCCGAGCATAACCCGAAGATGTCCCGAAGATGTCCCGAGCATGTCCCGAAGATGTCCCGAAGATGTTCCGAGCATGTCCCGAAGATGTCCCGAGCATGTCCCGAAGATGTCCCGAAGATGTCCCGAAGATGTCCCGAAGATGTCCCGAAGATGTCCCGAAGATATCCCGAAGATGTCCCGAAGATATCCCGAAGATGTCCCGAAGATGTCCCGAAGATGTCCCGAGCATGTCCCGAAGATGTCCCGAAGATGTCCCGAAGATGTCCCGAACATGTCCCGAGCATGTCTCGAGCATGTCCCGAAGATGTCCCGAGAATGTCCCGAAGATGTCCCGAAGATGACCCGAGCATGTCCCGAAGATGTCCCGAGCATAACCCGAAGATGTCCCGAAGATGTCCCGAAGATGTCCCGAAGATGTCCCGAACATGTCCCGAGCATGTCTCGAGCATGTCCCGAAGATGTCCCGAGAATGTCCCGAAGATGTCCCGAAGATTACCCGAGCATGTCCCGAAGATGTCCCGAGCATGTCCCGAGCATGTCCCGAAGATGTCCCGAGAATGTCCCGAAGATGTCCCGAGCATGTCCCGAAGATGTCCCGAAAATGTCCCGAACATGTCCCGAAGATGACCCGAGCATGTCCCGAAGATGTCCCGAGCATGTCCCGAAGATGTCCCGAGAATGTCCCGAAGATGTCCCGAAGATGTCCCGAAGATGTCCCGAAGATGTCCCGAAGATGTCCCGAAGATGTCCCGAAGATGTCCCGAAGATGTCCCGAGGATGTCCCGAGCATGTCCCGAAGATGTCCCGAAGATGTCCCGAGCATGTCCCGAAGATGTCCCGAGCATGTCCCGACCATGTCACGAAGATGTCCCGAGCATAACCCGAAGATGTCCCGAAGATGTCCCGAGCATGTCCCGAAGATGTCCCGAAGATGTTCCGAGCATGTCCCGAAGATGTCCCGAGCATGTCCCGAAGATGTCCCGAAGATGTCCCGAAGATGTCCCGAAGATGTCCCGAAGATGTCCCGAAGATGTCCCAAAGATATCCCGAAGATGTCCCGAAGATGTCCCGAAGATGTCCCGAAGATGTCCCGAACATGTCCCGAGCATGTCTCGAGCATGTCCCGAGGATGTCCCGAAGATGTCCCGAAGATGTCCCGAAGATGTCCCGAAGATGTCCCGAAGATGTCCCGAGCATGTCCCGAAGATGTCCCGAAGATGTCCCGAGCATGTCCCGAAGATGTCCCGAAGATGTCCCGAAGATGTCCCGAAGATGTGCCGAAGATGTCCCGAAGATGTCCTGAAGATGTCCCGAGCATGTCCCGAAGATGTCCCGAAGATTTGTCGAAGATGTCCCGAGCATGTCCCGAAGATATCCCGAAGATGTCCCGAAGATGTCCCGAGCATGTCCCGAAGATGTCCCGTGTATGTCCCGAAGATGTCCCGAAGATGTTCCGAGCATGTCCCGAAGATGTCCCGAGCATTTCCCGAAGATGTCCCGAGCATGTCCCGAAGATGTCCCGAGCATGTCCCGTAGATGTCTCGACCATGTTCTGAAGATGTCCCGAGTTGACTGCATGCCGTGATTCGGCCACAGATCGAACTACATTATAGCTCCTATACAAAGTTCTGTCCTAAAAAATAAGAAACTGAAAATATACTAAATGTTCTTTTGTTTCATTGTCTCCAATCGCTGGCGCACAAAAGACCTATAAGAACTTTATGTTATGTTTAAAAGACACATATTCAAAACCTTAAGTAGACTAAATATTATATTGGGTTAAGACTTTTTTTATTATTGTGAAATCTTAAATTATATTATGTTGACTTAATATATTTTCGCTTGTGCAAGCAAAAACAAAAAGTCATCCTTAAGTTGACATAAGATAAAATATTTTTAAAAATTCCGAAGGAGTGTGAAAAGGCAAATCATCTTATGTCAACTTAAGATGTTGGAAATTAATATAAAATACAATTTATAAAAAAGCCAAACTATCTTAAGTCATATTTAACGTCTTTAAGTCCTTATAACGGGAAAAATATTAAAAAAAATTTTTTCAAATAAATTTAATAAAAAACATCAGTCGAGGTCTAATTTTATTATTAGAAAAACATTTAAAAAAAAGTCCATCCATCTCGATTTTCACGGGATTGTCCCGTATTTCTTTAGCTTGTCCCGGTTTTTTACATTCTCTGATTTTGTATTTAAATCTTAAATATTTTGTATGGAAAACAGTGCTTGGGACATAAAAGTTTTTCTAGTTTTTTCGGATAAGAACATTAGTTTTTAAAAATGTTTCAGCTTGTGTTTGCCAGGTTGAAAAGCTACATCAGAAAAAGTTTTTTCTCGAGTAATGAACAACCTTTAAGGACATGTTAAATTAAAATTTAAGATTGCACAATTTTAAAATCATTTAAAATAAAATAAAAATGTTAAAACACAGCTCTCACGATTTTGATTAAAAAAAATATTTTTTCGTTTAAGAAACCTTGATATTCCAAGAGAAAGTACGTGAGACCCAGTCGTGCATTATATTAAAAATTTAAATTATTTTCTTTGTAAACAATTTTTTTCAAAAATATTATGAAATCTACATAAATTAAATGATATCAAAAGATTGCCCAAAATATGAAATTTCTCTATTCTTCACCTTTTTTCGTTAATTCCTCAACCTTTTATTTAAATTCACTTAAAGAGTTAATAAATCTGATTAAATTCAATAAAATCTAATCAACACCTTCCCTACATTTTTTGTTTTCGTTCATTTCAGATATCAACAAGGTCGTGGCAGTCCATTTAGAAACATAAAAGTTCCACCAGCACCGCCACCCTCAATGTATTCCACCCTACCAATAGCAAAGGATAGGGTAGCAGCACGCCCCTCAATGAAACACAGTCAACCTGTGCCTCTGCCCAGAAGCACTGTATCACAACAGAATTTCTCTTCGTTAAGAAAACAATCGAATCAACAACAGCACCACCAACAACCATCGGCACCGTCATCATCACGTGACTTTGGTGAATATGCCTCACTCGATCGAACTGTCAATCATCGTTCAAAACCAACAACCGCACCAGCAACTCCAGCATCAGCATCAGCATCAAACCCAACCACAGGCGCCATACCTAAGGGCACCACACCATCTTCATCATCGTCACATAAAAGCCAAAAAGGTAACAATGCCACAACAACTACCAACACCACCACCACAAATAATAACAGCAACAACAACAACAATCCCAAAAATCCAAGTCCCCAACCAAGTCCAAAACTTGTCAAAATCAAGGAGAAGCTGGATCGTCAAGAAAAACAAGACAAGCAACAATTTTTAGTGGAAAAGTCAGCTATGATTACGGAGACTGACAAAAAAATGATAACCAGCTCTTCAAAGAAGACAGATAGCTCCGATTCCAAACAACAGAGGAAACGACACAAAACACCAAGTCCTGGAACTCCTGGTGGAGAGACTTCTGTTAGTGGAGGTGGTGGTAGTGGAAGCAGTGTAGCCGGAAGCACTTCAGCGAAACAAAAAGTTACCCAATCAGACGCTGCACAATTTCAACAAGCCCCACCACAGCAGCCACCACCACTCACTCTCACTTCAACCACTACCACCACCACGACTAATGACAAGTCAGGCAACAACCCACAGTCCCAAAAGGACGATAAAGATGCCGTCGCAGGATGCCGTCTGAGGAACATTGAAGCGTCAGGAAAAATCAGTCCGATAGCTGCAATCGCTACTGCAACTGCTACTGCTACTGGGAAACAACGCTCCACCGAACAACTAATTGAAACCGCAAACAATGAGAATAATTCCAAGGATCCTACGACTGCTTCTGCTGGTGCTGAAGTCAGCACTGATAAAGCTTCCAACAACAATACCACTCATACAACAGCAACAACAATGGCATTAGCTACTCTCGATGCCGATGAGGACGATGACGTTTTCTACGATGCAAGAAGTGAAGAATCTCTTAGCGTTGGTCCGCGCCGTAGACAAAAAGTAAGTATACAAAAGCAATGGTTTTATGTTGTTGTTGGCTTAATATTTGCGTTTTCGTTGGTGGGCGGGATAATTAGAAAATTTTAACATCAATTCTTCTTCGTCTTTTCTTTGCTTTGCTGCCGCTTTGCCTCTTGCCGCAAAAATAAATGAACCTCAACAAAGAACCAGAGAACTAGGATGGGCTTAAAGATACCTTTACATATGTCTCTGTTTCTTTATAGATAAAAAGCTTGTGTGTCCTTTAAGTCCCTTGTCGCGGCGCACAGTGGTTCCCAGATGGAAAAAACCCAAAAAAGTGAAACAATTTTTTCAATTTTTTTGATTTGGTTTTTTGATTAAAAATATATTTAAATACAGAATGCAATCAATTTTAATTTTTTGCATAGCCTGGTTCCCGAGTATACTTAGCTCAAACTAGATTCTTTAAAATTTTGGAAATTTCGTTCTTTTTTTCTGCAACTTTTGACGAATTTTTTTTTTAAGAATAGAGCTTTTTTTAAAAAAAAAAAAGTATGTAGTGTTGTTAATGGTATATTTGTCCTTAAGTCTACATTTACCGTTTGTTGAATTTGCTTTTGAATCAGAAAAACCAGAATATTATATGAAGAAACCTCTAGAGCGAATAGTTTTTACTCTTTGTCGGCCTATAAAAAAAAAGCTCCACGATGCTCCACGTTCATTTTAGTATTAATTTAAAGCTTATGATATATACTATTTATGGTGTTAAAACAAATGACCCATATTGACCCATTCTCCTGTAAGAGCTTCTTGAGTGTAGCAATGCGTTTCACTCAAACAGCACTTGAAATTGGCTTCTGGTATTACCGTTTCTAATTAAACGGCTTTTTTTTTTTGTAAAATAAAGTGGTTTACATTATAAGAGGTATATGTAGTCATCACTGATAAACCAAAAAATAAAGAAAAATCAAAAATTTTCAAAAAAAGGGAAAATATCAAAAAACGGTATAAATTTAAACGGTATGTTTTAATAAAATGTTGAAATAAACTCAAACGAATTTAATTTTGCTCATAATCAACCATAGTTATAAAATAGCGGCACATTTTCTAAGAAACCGTAAAAAGGCCTATTTTGATAGCTTTTCTAAAATGTTCTCAAATGTAAGAAAACATTTTTTTTAACAAAGTAAACTTAATTTATTTGTAGAGAATTAAATGAAGTTTTCAAATGTATTCTTAAATTCTCTGTAAGGTGATCCGTTGTTGAGATATTGATAGTCAAAGTCAAAACTATAGTTTTTGTTTTGCAGTCTAAAAAAAATCATAAAAGTTTGAAACAAAAAGAATTTTAAAGCCAAATAAATAGCCTTTCTAAAAATGATAATCATTTTTTCGCAAAAAATGTTCCCACTTTTTTTTAGAGAAAAGTAAAAACAAAACAAATTCGGAAAATTTTGATATTTGAATAGTTCCAGATCTAGTTATTTTACCATTAGAAATAAAATATTTAGTTATTAAATCCTAAAACAAGACGAATGTAGCTTTCACATGCTTTTTGTTTTGTCATGATACGATCATTTTTTACTGAGATACAGCCTATCGAAAATCACTAAAAAAAATCACAATTTTTTGGGCTAGTAAGTAAGTAGTAAGGTGCTATAATAATTCTGAAACTTTTTAGTTATTTGCTTTCTCAAAACCTTCTTTGTATTCAGTTTTAATTAAGTTTTAAAAGTATAAGAGAAATTCACATCACAAAAAAAAGGAAACAAAAATAATAAATATACTCGTATTAATCAATACAACTTTTGAAAAAAATGAGTAATTTTAAAGTACGACGCAGAATTTTTAGATCACGATGAGAATTCGTTTTATTTAATTTATATACCAAATTTCAATCAAATCGGTCCACCCGTTCAGTTTTTATAGGTTTTTTCCACTTCCTCCAAAGAAGGGAACCACTGTGCGGCGGCGGCATGGCATGGCGTGGTGCAGCCAGCGCGGCATGGTGCAAAAGTAGAAAATGGTTGAGAAAAGTAAACTTTTCTCGTGGATCTTTTGTGGAATTAAAAGGAATAAAAAGGTGGTTGTCAGGGAAACTGTTCTTTTTCAAAAATGGTTAGAAGAAGAATTGAAAGGAAGTTGAATAGAAGAAGTTTGGTTAGACGAAGTCTTTTGGAGATAGATAGAGAGTGAGTTTGTTAAAAGTTTGAATTTTTTTTTTTCATTTTTTTTTTGTGGTTTTGGTCTGAAGAATTCACATGGAAAGTCTTAGATCTTTTTCAGACTTTAAATGGAATTTTTTTTTTAGAATTTTAAGTTGGTATCTTATTTCTGACTAAATTTTGATAGGAATTGGTTACGCGAGAAGTATTTCTTTCGGTATAAGACTTTGTTTTCTGAGTGTACTTTGTCTCGTGATGGAAATGATCAGTGATTAAAATTTATGTCTTCCTCGGAAAGAACAACACTTAAAAATTCCACAAACAATTGGTCACACAAGTTATGATTATTATACCTCTATTCTCAAACATTTAGTCTTCTTAAAAAAAAAGACAACAATAACCATCAGTCAATGGAAACAAATTATAAAAAAAAAAAAAAAAAAAAAAAACAAATTGCTAAGTCAGAAATATACCAGACACGGAGCTTACGGAAGATTTTACCAGAACAAACTTTTTTCAGATCCCCTCAATGTGAGTCCCTCCCTATACTAATTGACAGTTTTCATTTTTCCTTATATCCGTGTGTATGTGTAGATAACTTCAAAAAAAACTCTATGAGAACTGGAAACATCGTATCTATTCATAGAAATCCGGACTTCTTACCTCACTAAACTATTTTTCTCGAAAGCTAAGTTAAAATTAATTTTCCAACGAATTCCGTAAATTTTGAAGCGTTCCTAATTTCGATGGTTTATTCCTTTTCGAGGAGCTTTGTTTCAACTAACCGTTTTCTTGCAATTTTATTAATCATACCGAGATATTTTGCCTCATTTTTAAACTTGAGAAGTTAAGTAGTGTTAATGAAATTTTTGTCATTTGCTTATACTTAAAAGCCAAGTATAATGATTTAATTTTTTAAGCAATATTTGCCATGTCTTGGTACGGGATCGGGTCAAAATTCTGGCTTCAAAATTCTGTTTTTTTTTTTTACGAAAATTCTGCTTTTTTTCTATTCTGTCTTTCAAAATTCTGCTTTTTAAAATTCTGCCAGCATAGTTTTTGAACAAAAAAATTCTGCTAATTCTGTTTTTTTTTTATAGCATACATCTCATTAATAGTTATTCAACTTTACTATTTTGAAAGCAGAATTTTGAAAAAAGAATTTTGACCCCGGCAGAATTTTGACCCCAACCCCCTTGTACATCTATCAATTGGCATTTTAAAGTTCATTGTTTTGCATTCAAGATGATTTTACTGCCCAATTTGTAGTAGGTAAACAAATTTTTCCAATTTTTAACAACTTTTTCCAAAACAAATTGTTAATTGTTTTGCTCACTTAAGGGGGGAAATCCCTCTGGACGACGGGTTTTTCAAGAATTTTTTTTGGAAAACCGAAAGCATTAAATTAAATTTGGGAAAATACATGATATTATTGAAATCATGAAGTGTTAACACAATTTTTTTGAAGTAATAAAAAAACAAAATGGCGGCTCTACAGCAGTTCAAAGTTGATGCCTCGCGTTTGCGCCGTGCAATGCCCAGATCCAGTTAATTATTTATAATCAAAAGAGAAATTTTTTTCCATTAAAATATATTTATACGCATTGCATGAACCTAAATTTAGCAAAAAAAAAGTCTAAAATAAAAATTAGAGACTAAAAAAACGAAAAAACACAATGTTTTTTTATAAACAAATTGTTAAAAAAAAAATATTTACTGTAAAAATTATATTGAACTTTTAGGTTCATGCAATGACGAATGAGTTAACGAGTAATTTGCACTTTATTTCAAGTCGATAGCTTCATTACTTTTTGAGTTACGTTACACGGCGCGAAAAAAAAAACGTGTTTCGAGAAAAATTCGTTTAAAGTTTTCATTTTTGTACTGTGGTAGGCTCGTAACGCATGGGTTTCAGGACTATCTGGGGACTTTTGAGGCTTCATTGAAGGCTAAGACCACTAAAATGACTTTTTTAAGCAAAAAATTAATAATGCAAAAATTAAAAAATTCCAGAGGGTTTTCCCCCCTTAACAGTGGTGTTGCGGTGCCGTCAGCAAAGCTATCTTCAATTTTTGTACTCTCTGTTTGCAGTATATCGCAATTAAATAAAAATTATAAAATTGGTCATAAAAACAGTATTTCTTTAAATTTTGATACTCGAGTTAAATGCAGAAAATTCTATTCTCTAAATATTGTATAAAATTCCATACAATTTTACAGACAGGACGATCTTAATTTTAATTTGAGGCCTTCGTGGCATACTCTGTCAAATACGTAAGACAAGTCTATAAGAAGACCGCTTAGCAAATTTTTTTTTTTAACAGAAGCGTTCTTTAAATGTCAGTGATTCTGTGCACTTCAACAATTTTCAAGTTCTTACTCCTAAAAAAAAGCTGTTTTTTTTTTTTAATTTATTAGTGCACATGATCGTGAACCTAGTAAAACCGGCTGCATGCAATCTTTTAGTGAGGAAATCATATGCTTATGCGACTTACGTTCTAATTAAAAATTCGTTCTTTGACATTTGTCGAAAAAAATTCGGCCTTTTATTGGAAGGTTCAGCGTTTAGGAATTTTAAAAACTTAATGATCAATATAGTGATGGCTGGTGGTTCGAAAAACCGCAAAGGTTTTTGTTCTTTTAATATCCTTACTGAGCATAATTTCACTTTCATCCAATTTATAATGGTCACTGCGATGAGCTGCCGAACTAAACTGTGTTCTATTGAAAAACTACGCCTGATCTTAGTCTCTTACGTCAGGCAGTTACTTAAGCAGCAAGAGCACTCAACTTGGAGAACGACATCTCATCATCACTCCGCGTAGCCCTAAGACCTGAATTTTTCTGAGAAGTCAATTAAAAATTTTCATCAACACTGAAAACATAAACCATCAGGGAAACACACCCACGTTTTATGTTATAAGTACTTTACACCTTTCAAGCTTTAATCCAATACAAAGTAGATAATTGTTTAAAACATACTAAGAAGCAGTCTTCCTTGCTGAGTTAACGCTGGAGGGTTAATTCTTAGGCTACTTTTGATTACTTAAAACAACTTTGCCGTTTCATAAGTTGATACTCTGAATCTCTGAAAAATCGATAAAACGCTTAATGCATAAAGACAGTAATTCCAAAACCCACTTTTGTATACTCTTTAAAAATCCGATTAAACAAAATTTGGTCATGTTACAACATTTATCCATTAAACTTTTTTTTTTTGTTATCTAATTTATACTTAATCACATCAATAGAATGTCAACATATGAATGTCAAACAGCACATGTCAAAAACTCTTAACATTTAAAAATTCAAAGGTTTTCTACATAAAAAAAAACAGAATCAATATTCTAGAAAAAAAAATATATACCTACATAAAACATTTTCATCATCAACTTTAATTAAAAATATATGCACATTGATGCAATAACTTTACAACAAACTTCTTTCTCCCCCCACTGCGTACCTATAATTTGAAAAAAAAAAAAACCATATCCGCCCCTCAACCAACCAACCAGCCAACAACCCTACTATCCTTTTCAATCATCATACTACTTGATAGACATCCAAACTGAGCTCTTTCTTTTTGTATCCTTATTTTTTTTTTTTTCAATTTCCATTTTCAGGATCAATTTCACTGCACCAGCAGCTCAATAACCACTCCATCCTCATCACCTCACAATGCAGCAACCATTCCTCCAGCTCCAGCTGCAACCACTAACCCCATAAAGGACCCACCAGACAGCAAAACCGATGCAGTTCCAGGGCCTGCTATTACAAGTCCCCGACTCCACAAATCAACCAAATCCACCATCAGCTGTGATACATGTTGCCAGCTCGAAGACTCTCCCATTCCAACTCCACGCAATCCATCACCCATTGGCAACAGTGGCAATGTTGCTAGCAACACAAATTCTCCCTCGCCATCGCCGCGCAAGCAGAGTGTTGAGTATGCGCTAAGCAGACACATTCCACAAAGCAACAAATCACCAACCACCCCCACAAAACGGTCTGGTGGTGATAGTGGTGAAAGCTCTCGCAAAAATTCTTCTGCACACAATCCACAGGTCAATGAAACCATCGATATTACAACAACAACAAATGGCAATGGCAACACAAACAGTGGAGACTTACTCCAAGTGAGCACACTAACTGCGGAGAGTACAAACATCAGCAGCAGCTCCAACAATGGCTCCCCAACTCACCACGAGACAGCAGCAACAGTCGTCTCTACTGCTGCTGCTCCACCATCATCACCAACCATCATCACCACTGCTCCAACTGAAGCAACAACAACAACAACAAAACCAGCAACAGCAGCAGCATCACCATCACCAGTTACCATATCGGTAACAACAACTTCTGCGGAGGAGGCTGTTGCTGGCAACAAAGCCATCACCGAGCTCAGTCGTGATTCGGATATCACAGGTGTCGTAGCGCCACCAGTCAAAGCAAACAGGTACGCGTTCTCTCTGTTAACTTTTTTTTGTTTTTAGAAAATCGTAAAAAAGTTTTTTTGTTTCTGTTTTACTTTTATCTGTTAGTTAGTTTTTCTTTCTTGAAAAGAAAATTTAATTAAAAGTAAAAATCTGGAAAAAAAAATCTGTCTTTTGTCGGGCGCCATTTTTTCACTTCCGGGTTCACTGAAAGGAGTGGTTTTTTCCATTTTTTGCTTGGTAATTATAAAAGCCTTTTAAGCTAGTTCAAGGCTGTGGGAAATAGTGAAAGGACAACCATTGGTGCAAATAGTGTGTTGCACATTGATAACCTTGAAATTCAGTGTCACCCTGGTAAAAGGGGTTGGAAACGGGTTACCACTTACAAAAAAAAAAAATAGAATAGAGTGAAATTCTGTGTTTATTCAGGGGAATCACTGATTTCTTTGTATTTTTTTTTGTGTTTGTCAATCTTTAAAAAAAATTACATCTTATCCTTGGATTAAAATTAAAAGGATCAAATAAACAAATATTTCAATCCGACTGACAACGACCGACGACGAAAACAGGATCATCTAGGTAAAATATACACCTACGTCGTTGTCATCGTATAAGTGAAACTCATTGAAATGGAATACTCGTACTACTTCAAGCGTCCCAGCTAATTCAAGGTGAGAGAAAAAAAGAGTGATTTTACCTTCAACAATATATACCAGGAGCAGGAGTCGACCTATCTCTAGATACATCTCTTAGCTCGCACAGAGCTCAATGTTATAGAGGATATTATTAAGCGGGAACAAAAAGTCTCTTACTATATAACACATAGAAATGTGTAATTCCCCATTCGGCACATGTTCTTGTGTCATAGAAATGTTCGTTTTTTTTTTTTTGTTTTTTAATTCTGTTGTCGTTTTATTTTTTTTGTAAAAGCTTTTTAGCGTAAAAAGGACATCGTCGAAAATGAGTTGTGTTTTAGTTCTATACTAGATGGTTATATAGGACTAAGGGGATTTTTGCTGTCGTTGTTGTTGTTGGTACTTTTCAACAACTGTAACTTTTTTTGTGTGTTTTTTTTTTTTCTGTGTAAAGGTGTATAAGTGTGTGATGGGAGTAGAAAAGTGATGCCATTTTAGTGTTGAGGTATTTTTTAGTACCAAAACAAGGAAGTAAAATGGAGTGATTTTTTTTTTGAAATTCTTGTGGATTTTCGTTGAAAAATGCTATGAATTTAATTTTAAGGAAAGTGAACTTTTTTAAATAATTATAGGTAAATGAATTAAAGTTGTTCCTTTGAAATTATTTCTCTTAAATTGTAAGTTATGTATTTTTATCTCGTAATTTGAACGAAAGGATATCTATGAAATGTTTTTTTGTTTAGTGTTTAGTTATAAACTTTGGTCTCTCATTTTCAAGGACCCAAAATATGAGAATTATTGTCACACTGTCTATTATCTACAGTTGCAGAATCGTATTGAAAAGTTTAGTTGAATAAAACCCATAAAGTTGTAGGTACCTATGTAATAATAAAATGGTTTAAAAATTTTGGAACCCTAATTTCTTCAGGTTATGGCATTATTTTCAGGAAGTTGTGAGAAATACAAAATGAAATTTGTTGTTAATGACGTCTAACATAGAAAACTAACCTGAAAGAATGACAAAATCCTGGGCAAAACTAAATTTGTTTTTTTTTGAAAATTTTCTTTTGCATTTTTCTTTGTTTTCGAAGTTTTGTCTTTAATACAGATTAAAATCAGTTGGATGAAATATTTAAAATTTTAAATTCTAACTACCACTTAAAAAATTTTAAAAGAAAACTTGTGCTAAATCGACTGAAAATTAAACACGTAAACAGTTGTTTTTTTTAATTTTCATAAATATAATTTTTTAACGATTTTTTCGGGATTGAGATTGAGTGTTCGAAATGCAGTCAGAAAAAATTTAACACAGTCTCCAACAAGTTGGAGTTGGGATAAATATGCTTTGGAACAATTTGAAACTATGGAACAGCCATACAAAAAGAACTCTTAAATCCTATTGGTTTGGAGCGTTTTCGTAAAAAAGTTTTTCTTTACAAAGACTCAATTCATTAACGCATGATTCTGTTACATAAAAATTATTTCTGGTGCAAACGTAGTGCTTTGTAGGTAAGGTATTGTTTTCGTGCCATTCAAAAAGTTGTGATGGATACATCAATATTTTTGAGAGTTTGAATTTTTGAGAAATTGCCCTGTGTTATTAAATTTTAAGTCGTAAAAATTTTAAAATTTGTAAGAGGTTGTTCAGAGTTTCCATTTGTATTGCGACGCAGAAAAAAATATGTCGAGACTATATTTGTTGAAAATTTAATTAGCTTTCAGTTTGTAGAGTATGATTTTTCTCGTATAAAAATATACCTACTGCCCATAATCTCGTAAAGGCCCTTAGTACCTACAAAATTTTAGATTTTGATTTTTTTGCATATTTGAAATTAGGGCACTGTCTCTGATTTATTCTCATTAATTTTTTTAGCCTAGGTCTTTAAATAAATAATCCAGTTAAATAAGGGTTTAACCTCGGAATGAATGTTAGTAGAAATTTTTTTTGCTCAATATCTTTCTTTTGCCATTCTATAACATATCTCAAAAGTCTAGAAAAATCTCATGTCCGCTTGTCGCGATTTCAAGGTCAAATCGCGAAATGGAGATTTTCAAAATTAGCAAAAATAGGCTATGGTATTATATAAACATATTATACATGATTTCAAGGTAGTTTTTAATGCTGATTCCAAAAAATCTAAAATTAAGACAATCTGAATTCAATGAAAAAAATTAGCCTATTTGCACTTATTCCTAAGATGAACAAGAATCTTCTTTAGTGCATATCCTAAAATTTGCACCTCCATCAAAAAATACCATTATTTCGTAGGTATATATATTTTTTGTAAGGGATTGTTTTGATTTTTAATAATGATGGATTCTAAAATCTTCATGCAAAATTTGGTTCATCTACCATAACTTTTAAGGGTTTTTCGGCAGTAAGTTTGCAACTGTTATAATAATATGAGTTGACAGATGAAAAACAGGTATAACTTTTTCCAGAGACGTCAGATTGTCTTAATTTTAGATTTTTTGGAATCAGCATTAAAAAATACCTTGAAATCATGTATCATATTTGTATATAATACCATAGCCTATTTTTGCTAATTTTGAAAATCTCCATTTCGCGATTTGACCTTGAAATCGCGACAAGCGGACATGAGATTTTTCTAGACTTTTGAGATATGTTATAGAATGGCAAAAGAAAGATATTGAGCAAAAAAAATTTCTACTAACATTCATTCCGAGATTCACCCCTTTTTTCTCCTTATTTTACTGTATTAACATAAATCAGAATATTCCAAATATTTTTGAATTTTTTTTATTTTATATGCAAATTGGGGTATTTGATTTTGTGTTTTCCTTTACAACTCAGAATTATGAAAAATGTAGTTATGGACTTTACGAGATTATGGGCAGTATACATCTTCAAAGTTTTTATGAAATATAAGTAAAGGGAATGCTTTATTTACGTTTTGGACGTTCAAAATTCAATATCTCAAAAACTTTGCACTTTAGATCCATTTTAGTGCTAGATTCAAATTAAAAAGGTCAAAAAAGGTCATTAGAAAAATATAATTTGGTTTCTATAGAAAATTATTTCTCGCCAATATTACTGTCATTTACGGAAAAATCGATCTAAAAAATCGTTTTTTTTTTTTTTTTTTTTCAATTTCTCTCAATATTTTCTAAAACAATAGTATAGTTTTTCCACACAATCTTAAATAAAAGGTTTAACCTTAATAACTGCATTCCAAACTTTTCAAAATGAGAAATTTTTTCGGTAACTTTTTTGATTGAAAAATAGGCTAGGTTTTTTTTTTTTGTAAATTAAATTCGTCAAAAGTAAAAAATTAACTTTTTGCTCAAAAAACATTCAAAATAGATAGGAAACATAACCAAATAATTTTTAACCACGTTTTGTTACAATCAAAGTATTTTTGTAAAGATAAAAATAAAAACTCAAAAAATCGTATTTTAGCATTTTTTTTTTTTCAATAATTTTGAGGTAACATAAAAAAATGGTTTGAGTAAAAGTTGTAGACACTTTTACTATCTATAACTTTTGCATATAACTTTTTTCGATTGGAGGTCTACTTTTGACACCCACCCCACTTTTTTGCCCACCCACAACCTTTCCCCCAGTTTGAATTTCGAATACCTTAGAACTATTTTTTTTCTGGGAGGTTTAATGGTCAAAAATAAAACAATAATTTTCCGTTCAAAATTCAATTTCTTTTCAAAAAAAGTTGTCGATTGAAACTAAATGTTTTCCGATTTGTACAAAAATAAAGATTCAAAAAAATTGAAAAAATTGTTTTTAACTTTAAGATAGTTTCGTCTTTCCAATCAAGATTTGCAAAAGAAAAATTTGTTTTGCTGAATATTTTCAATTTGTCCATAAAATGTGATTTTAACTCTTTAAGAATGTCACCTTGTACTTTGATAAGTATCCAATTTCGGTTTTATAAGCATGTATTTTTAATATAATTATTGGAATCACTTGAGGGCGTACTCATTATTAAAAGTAATTTTTGTGTAAGGAAGTACATAATACATGCGGTTTTTGGTAAAACTCATTTCAATCAAAAAGAAACTTTATTGTTGATTACGTATTAATTTAATCATTGTTGAACACTTCTAGGAAAAAATCCTACCGTTTATCAATATTTTCAGTTTTTGACATGAAATCATTTAAGTTTCGAATGCAGTTATACACAATAGAAAATTCAGACGAAATCTATAGTTTATTTAATATCCCTCATATTTCTTAGAAAAAAGAAATGCAATTGTTTTAAAAGAACTTTCATTATCCGAACAGAATTAAAGCTTTTCAATATTTAAAGAGTTTACCTGAAAATTCAACTGCGTCTTTTTTAAATACAAAATCTGTGTTTCCCTTCGCATACTGTAATACATATTCGTACCAACATAAATATTTTATTTGCCAACAAGTACCTAAAAGTACGAGAATAACAATGCCTTAGAGAATGGAGCTTATATGTGTGTAGTGTATATTTTTGTGTCCCTGTCCTTGTGTGTTGGAAAAGTCCTTTAACCAAAAATGTTAGCATAACCTTGATAAAAAACGTTTTGTTGTTATTATTGTTGGTCTTGTGTTATATTTTCATAAAACAAAAAAAAAAAAACTAAATTCAAGTTAAAAGGAAACAGTCATTGGAGGACCCACAACGAGGAATCAAACCGAATCCTTTTTTTTCCGTGTCCCTTATGTGTGTAGTGAGTGTCTCTTTGTATGGTGCGATGATGGTGGCGCTTGATTATTCTTTTTCTACAAAGCACCAATTTTGTTCTCATTTTTTCTCGGGTTGATAGTAACAAAAAGTACCTACATCCCAACACGTACATATATTTGGGTGAAGGGCTTTTGCCCCTGGCTATATTCCCAATGGCAACGTTTGTATTTTAATTGAGCGCCAAAATTGAAATAAAAACGCTTTTGGGTTGTCATGCGTTTTTCATTTTTTGTTTGCTTCTTGTTACTTCTCTCAGTCAGCCTCAGTCAGTATTCAAAAGGATATGATTTACTTTAAATGAAAACGATGGCAAGGGATTTGTAGAATTCAGAGAGAGAGAGAGAAAAAAAATTACCATTCTGCAGTTAAAAAGTTAAGTGGTTTGTGTTAATGGTCGTCATCGTTGTCGTCGTCGCCATCGTCATCATCATAGTCGTGGTGTTTGAAGGAGACTGTAAAAATTAAATGAGGACATAAAAAATTATACTATATGAAGGTGATTTGCACAAAGTTTTTTTCTTCCTGATTTTTTTTTTTTTTTTGTTAATGATTCCATAGAGGTTAGTATGGTAAACGCATAATGCAAGCCAAGCACTCTCCATCTTCATGTAATAATTATTATTTTAAAACTCTAAGGGCTAAAGGAGATTACTTTAACTGGTAATGGTTTTTTGTCATATACCTAAAATAAAGCTAAAATATAACGTGATTACACTTCTTGTTGAATTAATAACACTTAACACATCATTTTAAATCAGATGGTTTATGTAGATTTTTGTTCTACTGTTTTTGAAGTACCTAATGGGAATGTGCGAGGAATAACAAGGATTAAGATGGTGTTATGCGTGAAACTACTTTACTCACCAAGAAGGGCATTGAATTCACGAAGCACGAAGGTATTGCATTTTGCGCTCGACTGTCACGCAAAAAGTTATGGGTTCATGCCCTGTTATTAGGCAACATATTTTTTTAAAGTTTACTTTCTTATATCCTCTAAAAATAAGCAGGTAAGCCTGCAGATACAGAGCACCTATTTTTTTTCTTTATTTGAATATAAATATAATGCACGACTGGGTTGCACGTACCTACAGTGGTGGAAAAATAATTAGAAACACGCTCTTTCTTTTCAAAATGTTTGTACCTATGTTCTTAATATGAATAAAAAATATTAGAAATATTTTTTAGCAGAGGTATTTGAAGAGCTTGATGTTTTACTAAGGATCTCCTCTTTATTGCACCTTCTTTTTCTAAAATATAAGGGGTTGGTGTGTCAGGAATATTGTTAAGGACGTTTTATTATTTTTTTGGAACATGTGTCATTTTTCGAGGACTGCAACCACATTAACCAACTAATAGAAATTAGTTGGTGATAGTCCTTTTTATTAATTGTACGTTTAATTAATTGACCAAGTTTGGCAAATGTAAATGCTAAAAATCAAAAACGGGATATTTCTTAGTAATTTTTCCTCAGTGTTTCTAATTATATTACCACACAAAATTGGACTATATTTTAGATTTTTTGCAATATTTTTCTTTTGTTGGATAAATTCTAAAATTTTTTTCTTAAAATGTAACAAGGATTATATCATCACTTGTGTTTGCTAAAAAATTGTTAAATATTTTGTATTTATAGTAAGAAAAAAATAACATTTTGTAAACAAAGGAGGATGTTTCTAATTATTTTGCCACCACTGTACATGCTCTTATGAAAAAAGTAGCTGATATCTTAAAGTTTTCTTAGGAACAAAAATTAGTCAAAACTAAAAAAAAATAATTTTTTATAAATGAAATTTTTTTAACATTTTTCACAAAACAATTTGGTATGTCATTTTGAAGAAATAACTAAACAACTACTAAAAACGAAATTTTGAAATTTTTCATTTAGCCGTTTTCAAAAAAATAATATTTTCAAAAAAAAAAAAATATTTTTAAATATTTGTTTTTTAATCCGAAATGTGGTTAAATATAATAAAATTTTAATGTTAGGTCCTAAGTGGGCTTAAGGTCGTTATTGAATATTCCAAAATTACTGTCAACGTTTCAAACGTGTTTGCGTTCTTCATAAGGACTCTACAAATTGGAAAATATTTTTTTAAAAATCTAATAAATTGGTACCAAAATCTAATACTTACAGTATGTTATATATTTAATTTTAAGAGTTTTCTTAAAATTGTCGGTTTGGTTTTTAATTCTTTTTTTAAATTACAAATTTTTCAAAATTATGAACTTTAAGCCTTGAAAAAGACGTTTTAAATCTTCGAAATTTCAAAATATAAAAAAATTTTGTTAAATAATTCAAAATTTATTATTAAATCTAATCTTAAAAGATTTAACCTAAAATGCCTCTTTTAACAAATTGAAGATAGAAAGATTTTTTTATAAAAATTTTCATTGAAATCGGGTCAGTTGTGTACCTACCTACAAAATATTCTGAAACCAAAAAAAAACGCGTTCTATCACCCCAAAAAAATATTTTTTTTTTATTTCAAAAGTTGCCTCCTATATGTGACAATAGATACTCCCCAAAACTTTAATGAATATTGTTCGAGCCGTTTAAAAAAAAAATTATGTGTGCAATTCACATGTGTTAGAAACATTAAAAAATCATTTTTCTTGCAAAAAAAATCAACTAAAAACTACCTTTTTTTTATTCAATCACCTTTAAATCCATTTTTTTATATGACAAGCTGCAATAAATTTTATGTCATCTGAAAGCTTATTATTTGATCTTTTATATAACGCTTCAATCATATTTCTACCATGCCGAAAATTCAAACTGAGATTAAGGTACTTCCTTCACTAGTGGCTAGTCTTCGGTAACAGATCTCCACAGGTGTTTTCAAGTTTTTCAATTAACAATTGTGTAAATTGTAGAGCACGTACCGTTATGTGTGATCAAATGAAAGGTAATAGGTATTGTCAGCATGCGTAAAGTTAAATAAAATTTGTATGTGCTTTAGATCAAATGATAGAACATGTTTAGAAAAAGAACATCTTTTCACCGTTACCTCAGGATTTTGGATACGAAATTAATTGCAATTTTGCACAATTATAGTTTATTTGATTGTATATCTACAGTATAAATTTCTTTCATCTATCTATTAAAATAAAAAAGTTATAACCAATTGATTTTTCCTTTCGCTTTTTCGTTTCATCTTGTACACTATAGTACATTTTCTCGGAAAATGCAAAAAATGAAAAAAGCTTGAATTCGAAAATTTGTTTTTGTCATTATTTAAAATTTTGGCCTATCTATTAAAATTAACACTTTAATTACTGAAAAACCGTAAGATTTCATAAATCGTATGGTTTTTGAGTAATAAGGTGTAAGTTATAATAAATAGGCCAAAATTTTAAATAATGATAAAAAAAAATTTCGAATTCAAGCTTTTTCATTTTTTGCATTTTTCCGAGAAAATGTACTATAGTGTACTAATGTAAATTTTTCTTTCACCATCTGAAAGTAGATATTTCAACGAACAAAATACCCACCGACTTTTTGAAAAAAGCTGATATTTTGACAAGTGAATTTTCGATTGAAAATTAGTGTGTCAAAATGAGGTGAAAAAATAAATATTTTAAATCAAATAAAGTACAGTAAATTTGAGACATAATAAGGTTAGTTGTCACCAAATTTCGTAGAAAAAAACTTTTTTTTTTGCAAAAGGTAAAAATAAAAACCAAAAAATCGGTTTTTTTAATTTTTCATCTAAATTTTGAGGTTATGTGAAAAAATTGTTTGCACAAAAGTTTTAGATCTTTTTATTACCTACAACTTTTTTCCATAGGACTTGTAGTTTTACCGGAAATCAAGATATACCATTTTTTACCATTAAAAACTGAACCCACCCACTTCCCGAACTCGGTTCGCCCGTAATTTATTTTTCTTTTCATTTTTATCATATTCAATATGGGTTTCATTCTACTATGTTTTTGTTTAGTTTTTAATGTTTTTGAAGGCTTCGGCACTGGTCTAATATGCCAGGAACGGTTAAAAATCCTTCCATTTTTAAAAATACCACTTGGCTTTTTCAAAGCGAATATTCTTAGTTGGGAAAAAAGTTCTATATGTACTGTATTCAAAAAGATATTCAAACTAAAAGCGTAGGTTTAAATTTTACCTTTTTTAACTTTATTGAAAACAGACCTTAAAAATCTTTTACAAAAAAAAAACACCACCTACCTACGACAACATGATAACAATAATCAACTATGAAGACTGATTTTCTCTTTTATTCAGCGAAAATACATTGAATATTATGAATCCTTATCAAAAATAACACCAAATAAGTCTTAAAGCTAAAGTTAAGCCTTTTTCGAATTGAAATATTTTGAATGCCAGTTTTTTTTTTTTTTTTTGAAAATCCTGATGTGTTGGAATTTAAATTCGTTTGAAATAACATAAAGCATTGATATTTTTTAGAATTTAAATAAATCCCCACACCCAACCCAATTCATACACACATATTTTTGTGCTATATTTATGTGTGTATGTGTACATAAGGAACTCTGATAAGAATATTTCAAGTATTTTCAATAGAACTTCCGTTTCTAGTATATCCTTTACCTACAATCCTTTTGCCGCATAAGTAAACAATATTTGAAAACTGATGAACCAAAGAAGACCTCTATATGTTTTGTTTGTTTAAAGGTTGAATTAACAGAAATGTAAATCCTCTATAACCTTTTTTGGTTAAAGTATAAAATGTGATAAAATATATTTATGAAAATTCTATTTTCTGATATTTATCTTAAGCCAGAAGTTTATATGGAAAGTAGATTTAATATTGAAATTTCTTTTAAGTTCCTGGTTGAAAAGCTTTGTAAATTCATTTACCTTTATACTGTTTCTGGTTTTTGAAATTGAATTTTTGAAATTGAATTTTTGAAATCAAAATTTTATTTTTGAAATTGTATTCACACTCGTAAGTGTTTCAGTATCAAATTTTGGATTCTATTCTAACAACTTGATGTATGGAGAGTTGGCTTTAGGAATAGTCTAAATAGTATTTGACAAATATCAGGAGATAAGACATACCTAAAGCTAAGGACCATTTCTGTTTTAATTCTGAATCATCTTTTAGAGTGGGAATTGAGGTACTATTCTTGAAACATATCGTTAGAGAGTTCAGAATCCCCATTCTTATTTATATTTTTTTTTTCGAAATTTTAGTTTTTAGTCTACCAAAACTTACTAAATGGCAAAAAAAAAAAAACAGACAAAAAAAAAACAATTTTCGTTGACTTTCAATTCTAATGCAAAATTAAATCTTGTAAATTAGCAAACAACAATTAAAACACAATCGAAAAATACAAATAAGGGAAATGAAAAAAAAAAAAAAACCATACAACTATAAAAGCGTTAAACGAAAATTGCTCTTTACCAAATTAGGGTAATTATTTTCAAGAAAAAGGTAAAGGTATTATAGCGCTTATGCCGGTTATGGATAAGGGCATCTGGTTTTAAATTATCCATCTCTTATATACAAAAGAGCGCACACAAATCCATGGTAGACATGGTTATAACCTTTTTCACGCTAAAACTGAATAATTCATTCAAATAAAAAAAAATAGAAAGAAACCTCCTTTCAGTTCTTGCAATTATTGCAAATACACAAAAAAAACAACAACATCATAGCGATAGCACTACTGAACAAACAATATTACACATAAATATGCAAAGCTTAAGAAATTCATCTGAGATTTTCCTCTCCAAAGTTTCGAAGGTCCAAGCCAGCTAGCAGTACCTACTATACAGGGTGTCCCAAAAGTAATGGATCAAACGAAATATGCTGATAGGCCAACTTAAGGGCTCTCAGAATTTAATAACTTGTTCATCCCAAATCCTTACGGTTTTCGATTTAATGCAGTTTTTGTGAAATTTCGAAAAATGCCGACTTTGCATCAGTATTTTGCTTCCTCCGCTCATAATTGATTTTTGTTTTTTACAATTCTTCCACTAAAACGTTTCCTAATAATAGGAAATAATTAATTAATCAAAATATTTTTTATTTCATACGCCATTTTGCTGCAAATTAATTAACAGTTTCATGTTTTATAAAAACTCAATTTCTTACTTTTATTTCAGAGCAGCATCCCGAAAAAAATTTGCATGGTGTGCTACTGGTTTATTATTTTAAAAACTTGCCGTGTTATTGCAGTTTTCAAAAATGCATAAAAGTTTCCAAAGTTGTAATTAGAACAAAAGATATTACAATTTAAATGCAACAAAACAGGGTTTTTCAGAGAAAAATAACAAACAAAAGTCGAGACTTTTATTCAAAAAGAAATAAACAAACAACAGTCGAGAAAATGTGTTTATTTTTCTTTGTTATTTTTCTCTGAAAAGCCCTGTTTTGTTGCATTTAAATTGTAACATCTTTTGTTATAATTTCAACTTTGGAAGTTTTTATACATTTTTGAAAACTGCAATAACACGGCAAGTTTTCAAAATAATAAACCAGTGCCACACCATACAAATTTTTTTCAGGGTGTTGCTCTGAAATAAAAGAAAGAAATTGAGTTTTTATAAAACATGGAACTGTTAATTAATTTGCAGCAAAATGGCGTATGAAATAAAAAATATTTTGATTAAATAATTATTTCTTATTATTTGGCAATGTTTTAGTGAAAGAATTGTAAAAAACAAAAATCAATTATGAGCGGAGGAAGCAAAATACTGTTGCAAAGTCGGGATTTTTCGAAATTTCACAAAAACTGCATTAAATCGAAAACCGTAAGGATTTGGGATGAACAAGTTACCAAATTCTGAGAGCCCTTAAGTTGGCCTATCAGCATATTTCGTTTGATCCATTACTTTTGGGACACCCTGTATAGCAAAAGCCAAAGCAGAATCATCATCACCATTATACGAGAATCAGGATTGCAAATGAAAAAATAAAAAAAAAAATAGAAAATGAACAGAAGAGTTTCTGTACAGAGGACTTAGGGGAGAAGTGGTAAAAAAAAAAAACAAAAATTAGTGAAAATAGAATAAAAAGGAAGCAAGATGATGCACAAATCCGTTTTCAGGATTTGATTACAATTTTCTATCTGATGCCAAGCAGTTGTTGCAAGAAATGAAGGTATTACGTGCTGTTCACTTCGTTTCTGTTCCTGTGGACGACAGAAGAACAGCACACACAACGACAATGGGTTTTCTTGTTCGAGATTATAGTTTACCAAGTTAACTCCTATACCCACCTTGTCGATGGTATACATAGTTTACATTTCTGGTAGGAGTATATGAATGCAGCTGGCAATAAAATTCCATTACAGTAATTAGTTTTGCAAACGAAATTCTAGAAAGTTACTTTGCGCAAAATAAACATTTATTTCCCCTTTGTCGTGAAATGATTGATCAAATTGTTTCTCACAAATACTACACAAGAAGATCAATTTGAAAAAAGTGGACACTTTTTCGTTTGATATTGTGATATTTTATTATTGAACTTCTAGGAAAATGAAGAAATTCCCTAAACTAATTTGTTTTGCATTTTGAAGGAGCAATTGAGTTAAAAATAACATTACAAAAGTTTTGACGAATAGGATTAAAAGAAAATATGTTATTTTTTAAATTCTACCTATAGAAAAAATAATTAAAATTTTTTCTAAGTGAATGAAAACCCAATTTTATCGAAAATGTTAGTCAGCAACAGAAACTAACATCAAAAATTACCAAGAAAAATACCCTTGTTTAGAAGAAATTTATTTATTTGAAATCGCTTGGAATTGATTCACAAATATTAGATCGGTTGTTTTTCTAAGAAATTTCGGTTTGACTTTTTTAGGTGAGTTTTTTTGTTTTTCGATGAACTGAACAGTTTTTCTGCTAAATCGTTGGTATAAAATTTTGTAAAAGTGTATTTCTTTGAATTTAAAGATTATTGAATTTAATTTGATGTGACTGCAGCAACATTTTTTTTTTTTTTGAGACTTCTTTTTCGAATTTCTTTGACTTAAAAAAAGTAATTTAATTTCAATAGTCATATTTCTAAGCACAACTCTTGACCCAACGAACGTTGTTTTGCACTTAACGCTTGTTTGAAAGATTAAATTAATTTCTTACCTCCATTAAGAATTTTTACTGAGCATAGTAAACATTTAACAACTCAAGAATATTGCGCTATATGACTGTGACTTTTTGGGACAACTCATTAACAAAAGTTGACCAGTCATTAACTTAAGTTGACCCACAAAAAAAAAAAAAAAAATTGAAATATTGGGTCCCAAATTGGATTTGCTGTCCAAAACAAGTCCGAAACGCTTCCAAAACGCGTCCAAAACGCATCCAAAACGCGTCCGAAACGCGTCCAAAACGCGTATGAAACGTGTCCAAAATGCGTCTGAAATGTGTCCAAAGCGTCTGAAACGTGTCCAAAACGCGTCCAAAACTCGTCCAAAATGCGTTCAAAACGCGTTCAAAACGCTATGGAAGATTTTATCAACAAATTTGCTTAAATACGAGGAAAGTAGGTACCTATTACTTTGATAAATTTTGGTGCAACGATACCTACTTATTGATCATAGTGGTTTAGTTATTAAAAAAAACTTGTAATGGTGTGTCCAAGTCTAGGAGATGGAGGGGCCCCCAAATAAATTTGGATTCAGGGTCCCCAAAGGGCTAGCTACGCCACAGATATTAATATACATTAGGGTGTGTCACTTTTGTAAAAAGTACTCTAATTTTCAAATGTTATAGTGGTCAAAAGTTGTATTAGGGTCTGAGATTTAATAAAATGTAAAAAAAAATTATAACATCGTTCTTCTTTGGCTCGCTTAAATCGATTGAAAGAAAAAAAAAAACGATTTTATGTGAAAAAATTAGTTTTTTCCTTCATTTATTATTTCGCAGCTTCTTTACTAAGTATTCAATTCCAACAAATATAAGCTTAAAAGTTTTTTCTTGGAATTATCTTTCATGTGAAGGCCTACAAATATTTAATATACCTATTTTTGTTTGTAAAAAAAAAAAACATACCTATGTTTCAAAAACCTCTAAAAATTCAAATTTCTTCGATTTCTTCCTATATTTTGAGCGAGCCAAAGATATCAATTAAAATGAAAATTGTAAACGCAGGATTTAATTTTGATAAGCAATGCAACTTTTGAAAGCTATTACATTTGAAAATTCCATACTTTTGCATTTTGACACACCCTAATATACATAAACTATACCAATGTTTGACCAATATCATCAACTTTTTTTTTCGAAAATCTGAATTTTCAGCTTTAACTTTTCAATTTAATCTTTATAACTGTTCATCATCGAACGAGTTTATTATTTCCCTAGAAAGGAGACTGCGCACTTTTGTATGGGACGTGGCCTATCGGTGTAACACATTGTGACTACATCAAATGAAAGGTCTCGATGTATTATTATTTTATATGGGCAAAAGTCTGTATTTCGTGCAGGGAAAGTGCAGTGATGCAAAAATGTATTCAAAAATGTATTCAAGGTTATAAAAACCGATAAATTAATTTTTTTGAAAATGAAAGCAGTTGATGGATTAGTCCAATAGAACACCGTTATTATAGTGTTTTTGAATCAAGTCAATCAAGCATCTAGTCAAAATGTATGAATTTCTGAATTTTATTAGATAATGCACTTTCCCTGCACGAGATATAGACTTTTGTCCATACAAAAACATAGTACACTCATCGAGACCTTTTATTTGATGTATGTCTCAATGTGTTACACCAAAGGGCCAAAATGCCCAGTCTCCTTTAGTCTTTTTCCATTAAAGTTATTTACATAAAATAAAATGTTACACATACACCACAGTGACCGACTATATTTGGTTTATAAAAATTAATAAAAAAAAAATCTATCGCTGTCCAAATAATTAAACTAGATGACCTTGTTTAAAAAAATTAATGATTTTCAAATTCATTTAATCGTTCATGCAAAATCTTTACATATGTTTTACTATAGTGTATCCTTTTATAGCGCGGCAAGAGTAAAAAAACCAACATTTTAAATTGATGACATAATTCACTGAGGATTTTCATACAGTTTAATCTCTAAAAAATCCTATATTTAATTTCCAGGACATTATTTTTAGTTTTTAATTTAATATTTTTTCTCTATTTTGTTTGTGTTCAAATTCATCTCTCCAACTCTTTGTGCTTTGCAATTGCAAGGCTGAAGTTTTTTTTCGATTATTATTTTGTTTTCCCTCTCGGTTTATCTAACAATCACACTATTTCCACCGCGCCAAACAAATGCAACACAAAGTTATAAATAAAACTTGAAAAACTGCAAAAAAAAAAAAAACTAAATAATCTATCTGCCAGAGAAAAGTACCATACATCCACATCATCATATAGCCAAATGCAGTCGACCAAACAAATGTCCTTGGCGAGGGATATAAAGTGATTTTTTCCACTTATTCCACTTAGTCGCCGGAATAAAAGCAACTTTTTTAACAAACTTTGATGTATGTGTGTTGGTTTGAAGCATAATATGACTATAAATGTGTGTGTGTGTGAGTTTATTCTGCACGTGCATGTGCATGTGTCAAGGCGCACAAAAAACACTTCTGCTTCCTTATAAAGTTTCAGGTGGTGTGCTTTGTAGAAAATATCCTTCCGTTGGCTCACCCTCTGTTTTTTCTCTTCATCGTTGTCGTCGTTAGTCCCGTCCCGTATTCAGGTTCCGTTTCTCATAGAAAGCACAACCTTGCGACAATGATTTTGAACCTCTGAACAGAAACTCTCGGTTTTGTGTGTCAGTCTGTGTGCAACTTAGTTTGCATTCGTAAGGTGGGCTGCATTAATTATTATTGGGGTAATTGTTTGCAACCACCAGCATGGTCATAATGCACTTTTTGCTGCAGGTTCTACTTGCAAGAGATATCTACTCTATACCTGGCTTGTTTGTCTGTTCTTTCCTGCTCTCTGTACCTAGGCCAGAAGCTATCCAAAAATGAATTATTATTCTAGAAAGGAGGATAGTTTCTTGGCTGTTTTTTTTTTTTGGCAGTAGATTTTTTTTTTCTTTCATCCCTTAAGTTGCATGTGGGTGACTGAACAATTTGTTTGGATTTAAGTGTTTTGCCACAGCAGCAGAAACAGCATGGAACTATAGCTAGAGCAGGCTTAATTACATAAGATTTTAATTGTTCTGTGGGATGTGTGGGACCGTTATATAGAATGATATTGTGAGGGTATAAAACTTGAAAAGCTGTGGATAAAAAATACACCCTTGCCCCTCATCTCTGGAAATGAATAAAATTTGTACACAGTGTTGTAATGGAAACTTACTCCCCTTTTTATTGCTTAGCAATTATTGCTATGAGTGGTGGACAGAAAATAGCAATTGATTTTTACTACAAGGTTACATGATACCCTCAGTACTTATATCTGGTTTTATTTTACATCTTTTAAGCACGAGAGGTGTTTTTACTTGGATGTACCAGATTGTACCTATATCTTAAATAAGTACCCAAGGTTTGAACCCTCTTCATTTATTTCATTAGTTTTTTTTTTTTTGTATTGAATGGGTTTGATTGTTTTTAGTTATTTAGGTTATAGGTCATTTGCATAGGGGTTTTGGAAATTCGTTCTTTGGGTTAGTTTCAATATTTATTTTTTGTATGTGCCAGAGAATTAAAATGATGAAGTGAATTTAAAATTACTGTTTTTGTAGCTTTCCTAAAAGAAAAGGAAGTTGACAGAGTTGTGTGACAGAAAACGATTTTTAAGAAAAAATAGTACGCATACACCACAGTGACCCACTTACATATCATTATCAATTAAATAATTCTTTTAAATCAATGGGCTCGTTAAATCAAACAAAAGTAAATACCTACATGAACTAATATCTTGAAATATGCATAAAGGTATAAACCGTAGAATGGTCGGCAAAATGAAAAATTTATATATTTTGAGATCAAAAAGTTTTTAGGCACAACGGATTGAATTTTCTATGGATCTGTCAGTGAAGATTTTCAACTCACTATCTTTTATGTAACTTATGTATTAAAAAACGGTTTTAGTCAATTTAAGAAATTTTAAAAATATCATTTTTGTCAGTAACTAGTCCTTATGGAATAAAATCGACAAATACTGCATAATTTTAGTATTTTTCGAAATGAAGCGATTGGCTTAGAAGATTGAAAATTAACGATACCTACCAATATCGAAAATTATATGTTTCTTAAAAATCATATTCTTTTAAATGTTATTGACGCCCATGCTAACTATGCTAGTTTTCTTGATTTATGATTTTTTCGTATATAATTAAACCAACTTCAATGAAAGTTTTTGTACCGAACCGTTTTAGTAATCGAAATATTAAAGTTTGCAACATTTTCAAATAAAACGTATTTTTGGATTTTTTAAAATTTGTTTTGAAAAATCAATTCCAAACATTGTTTTATTTCTCGATCAATACTTGTTTTTTAGTCATAAAATTTGTAGTAGATTTCCATAAGAGGATCAAATCATTTCAAAAATATTTTTTAACAATTCAAAAAAAGAAAAACAAGATTTTGTTTTTAACCCCTTATAAACCAAATCATAAATTTTAAAGTTAAAATGTCAATCGACTTGCTTTAACTATACTTACTTTTTAAAAATTCAATATGTTCATTATTAACTTAATACTTTCGAAATTTACGGAGTAAATAATAAGTTTCATTAATTGTATACAGGGTGTCCCAAAAGTTAACGTCGAAACGAAAACGGTAGATAGGGTAGGTGGTGACGGTTATCAGAAAAATAATAAAAAAAAAATCGCAGCCATATATTTTGGGAATTATTGAAATTCGAAAAAAAAAACCGAGAAAATGGTCACCCTCTGACGGTTTTCCATGTGCCATGACTACAAATCTTAAGTTCTCTATTTTTTTTCTTTTGCAAAAAAACGTTGATTGACCTTGCTAACAAGTGCATTCAAAAATTTTAACTCAGCTGCATCAGTTTTAAAGCTAATATCACTTTTTTTTCCAACTTAAGAGTCAAACATTTTACATGATCCTTGTTCAATGAAACGAAGTGTAAAAAAATTCACTACGATATTTCGGCAAGTTACCTTGAAAGTTGGTGTGTTCAATTCTCTTTTCAAAATGGTAAAAAATTTTTGAAAATATTTCATAAATATCGGAAATAAAAATGTTTTACTTTAGAAATCCGATGTTTTTTACTGTTTAATTTTTCATATTATTTAATTTTTGTACCCTTTCAGAACTAAATTTTTATTTTTAGAAGTGGTAAAGTGCTGATTTTTCAAAAGTTGAAACAAGATTTAATAATGGTAATAGTTGGTAGAATACGTTTTAGGTTTATGAATTCAAATAGTAGAAAAACTTATCCTTTCGGTCTTTTTACTGGAATTGGCGATCGTAAAGCACTGCATACCGAAAGCAGGTTCGAAATAAACTTTTTAAAAAAGGTTATGCTATGCAATGCTATGATGTATTTTTAGTTGAATTTAATGGTTGTATGAATTTCTGACTTCTCGTGAGAGGTGTTTGACCGATTATTACTTTACTTAAGTCTTTACTTAAGCTAAGTCAATATTTTGCGTGATTTTCCAGTTGTGTTGAAGACTATAAAGAAGAACGCTTTTACTTTAATTCTTTCCCAAAAAGTCAGAAATTCATGCAATCATTAAATTCAACATTAAAAAAAAGTTTATTTCGAACCTGCTTTGGGTTAGCAGCGTTTTACGGTCGCCATTTTCGGTAAAAACACAAATTATCTTATTTTCAAAAAAAGCCGAGCTTTCAATATTAACTGTTAATTAAAAACTTTCGGTGCCATTTATTAATAAATCAATATTTAAAAATTATGTTATAAGCTTCAAAGAAAAAAACAGCTTTTGGGGGATCTTTGTTGGTTTGTAGCAAAAAGGGCACAAGGCGTTAATTCTTATTAAATTTATTAATTTTTACCTAAGAATTCTTAGTATTTTAGACAACTCTTAAATACTTTATACTTTATAGATTTCACAACTCAATTTTGTACAATAGTTTTTATTTTTATCAAACTCCAATCCACCATAAACTCTCATAAATAAAACAATATTCCACACAACTATAGGACCTAATACTCAATTTAAATTTTTAATATAAATTGATATTATTTCTAGTTGAATGAAGTTAGTTCTGTCTCTAAATTAAAAATTATTTCCTGGTAAGAACAAAAAAAAAAACTAAGAACTGTCATTCGCAATCAACCAGTTGCACATAATATTAGTCAATTTGACTTCTGGTTGTGGGTTTGATGTGTCTACAATCTTGCTTGGTTCTCAAGCTCAAGGCCATTCTTAAGGTATTTACTTTTTGCTAAGTCGAAAAAGCTTGTTTAAGTAATGCATTGATATAATAGGAGCTTGTTCCCATATTAAAGTCTCTTTGGATGGATACAAGTTGGTTGATTTATGCGAAAAAATTTCAGCCATACATGTATTTTGGAATTGTAAGTCTACTTTGTATACATTTGGTACTAGCTTAGAGTTTTAAATGCCATTTACAAAGCATTCAAGAACCATATTTCATTTAGTCGTAGCCTTAGAAGACCATACTAGAAATAAAACTTACATGTTTAAGGTGTCGTTTCATCAATTACAATTAAAAACTTCAAACTAGTTCAACTTCCATATAAATCATGTAACACAATTTACCAGTTTCATACAAATTCCTCTCATCTACCATCAAACCACATAAACAAAAAATTTCATTGCAGTTCAACAATAACCATCTTCGTGACTTCGAGAAAAACTTTATTAGAATTGGTTCGGTGGCGGTTACCTACCTCAGGTTAAATTAAAGTTCAGTTTATATCGTGCAGGCACTTATACTTTTATTCTTGTTTTTATTTCTTTAGCACACTTTCCGTGTCTTTTGTTTGTTTATTGAATACACAAAATAAACCTTAGGTAAAGGTAGAGTTAGGTTGATATTTTGTGCCAAGTATTTTACCAATAAACTTCTATATTAAGCTATAAAAGTGTTTGAGGTTTGAGAACCTCTACTATAACAAGTGGTGGAGTGGAACACATACCTATGAGTAGATAGACACAAAGAAATTATACAATAAGAAAGTCAAGATACATATATACATTAGGGAACAACAACTTCTATTCATGGATAAGTTAAAGTTGTTGTCTGCCTTGAAATACCACAATAAATAAATGAAAAATTCTTATTCACCATTTTGCCATTCCGGCCGCGCCAACAAAAGTGGAAGACATTTTTTCGCTGTCAAGTTGCCGGTAAACTTTTTTATTATTTGTGTGTGGGCTAGAAAGGTGGTTTTTTTGTTTAACTTCTTGGTGCAAATGTGTTTGACAAAAAAGTACAATGTTACATAAACAAAACACGTTCCCTCAAAAAAAAAAAGTTTTTCGGACAAATTGTAACAGATAAACAACATTTTATATGGAGTTTTTCTTAAAATTATATAGGATCCTTAACATTATCACCTGAAATGATTACTGTCGTTAAAACAGTCAATAAATTATGTTCTCTTGGGGAGAAGAGAACTTAAAAGGCCACATCTAGGTACCTACTTCCATGATGTTAATTTTCATTCCTATTAAGGTTAATGTCTGATACTTAGGTACTTCAATTTTCTTGAAGAAGGAAAAAGGAGATCTCTTGAAGTTATAAAATTCATTTCTACAATACAATGTTGTTTAATATGAGAGCTGACCTGACCTTACTTTATTGTGGTGGTGTTTTAAGAAATGTGTATTTACGTTCCTTAAGTTTATTAAGATAGGTACAGAAATTTTGAAAAAAATAGATAGTACCTACCCATTAGGGTGTCCGTTATTTCCCAAAGTGATGATTTCGGGAGAGACACCCCCCAGATCGAAAGTTTAGGGCCTAAATAAGGGGAATTTTTTGGAGGTCATTAACCCGTGCCTCTAAGGTCATATTTTCCCCATACAAATTTGTATGGGAAATTTTTAACTCATACATAAAATTTTTTTTCTCTCGAGTTAAATCATCTGTTTTTAAAATGTTTGTTGATTTTGGTTGGAAAATAGTTCCTTTAAAAAAATACATTCAAAATTTCCCGTTAAAAATTTTTTTTATATTTTATTTCGGTTTTTGAAATTATTAGCTGTTTTCGTAGTTTTTGCTTTCACCTATCACATATATTACATATAAATGCAGTTTTATTGGTTTTTAATTCTTTTCAAATATTGCATTAAAAAATTTGTGTATAAATCAAAAATTTAAATTTTTTTAAAATTTTTTTTTGAAATTTTTGCCGTTTTTATACGTTTAAATTTATTTTTCTCGAACTACAAAAGATATGTTTACAATATTTTTATTGAATTTTGTTACAAAATTATTCACCTAAAAAATGACATCAAAAAAGTTGCAAACAAGAAATGGTAAAGTATTTAATAATATTTATATGTATATTATAAAAACGGCAAAAATTAAAAAAAAAAAAAATTTTAAATTAAAATTTTTGATTTATACACAAATTTTTGAATGCAATATTTGAAAAGAATTAAAAACCAATAAAACTGCATTTAAACATATGTGATAGGTGAAAGCAAAAACTACGAAAACAGCTAATAATTTCAAAAACCGAAATAAAATATAAAACATTTTTTAACGGGAAATTTTTAATGTTATCTTTTAAAGGAACTATTTTCCAACCAAAATCAACAAACATTTTAAAAACAGATGATTTAACTCGAGAGAAAAAAAATTTTATGTATGAGTTAAAAATTTCCCATACAAATTTGTATGGGGAAAATATGACCTTAGAGGCACGGGTTAATGACCTCCAAAATAATTTTTTTGCTAAATTCCCCTTATTTAGGCCCTTAACTTTCGATCTGGGGGGTGTCTCCCCCGAAATCATCACTTTGGGAAATAACGGACACCCTACTACCCATAGAAACACATAACTACTTGAAAGAAAAAATTCAAGTACATATATCTTAAGTTGACCTAATAGAGTAGAGAGCCCAAAATTTAAGATCTCTATCTTTTTTTAACACGATTTTTTATCATTTTTTTAATTTGTTTTTGAAAAAGTTCTTACCGCTTAAAAAACTTCAATTTTGGACGTCTATAAAATAAATTGCTTAGGTGATGAAATAACTGAGTTACTGAGTCGTTATTATTTGAAAGGTCACGAAGAAGAAAAAATCTGATATAAATATAATTTAAGTGTTTTATGGATTTATACCAAAATTAAATTTAAAAATAAAAAATTGAACCACTTTTAACATTTTGTTTAAACAATATAAAAAATATTTTTTTTATAATATAATATTGGATCGTATGTAACAGTTCAATTTCGAAACAGATTCAAACAAATTTTAAATTTGATTCGATTTCCAAATTGAATATGACGTCTGGCTTCTTTAGTGGAGTAACTAAAACTCAAAAAATGGCAATATTAGGTTCTGATTTTGATGATCTTTTTTTCAAACTAAAAATTAAAATTAAGTAAATTGATGAAAGGGTTATTGAAGAAAAGGTAATTAAACTCAGGGGTCGAATTACGGCATACGTTCGTTAACGTATGGTCGCTATGTGTCCCTATCTTTTTCTACTAATTTAATAGAGACAGAAATAGTCAAAACGTTAACGAATGATCGTAATCGTGTGCCGTAATTCGACCCCAGATTTAAAAAAAAAATATTGAAAAAATTTTTTTTGGCCACATTTATTATGATTTGAAATAATAAAATGAAATGCCATTACATATGTATTACAGTTTATTAAAAAAATTAAAAAGTATTTCATTTTCGAAGAAATTTTTTTTAATAGAAGTTTTGAAAAAAAATTTAACTTATTTTTTTTTTTTTAAAGTTCAACATTTAAATATAAACTTGTTTTTTCTTCATTCAGTAGCATTTATTGTTGAAAGTTAAATAGCAAAAGTTTAAAGTTCTTATATGGCAAAGTATTTGAGAAAATCAATTATTTTAATTCAAAAATTCAGTTTTTATCAAAAAAAATCCAATGAAATTGAAGTAATTTTTATTTTTTTTTTTTTTTTTTCAAAACTGTAATATACCTATACTACCTTTTCCTCTTCGGAATTCAACTGATAATATCTATGGCCAAAATTTTTTTTTAATAAATTCATATTTTATTACGAAAAAGTTTGAAAAAAGCCATTTAAAATTTTTTAATAACTTTTTTTTTTCCAAAATTTTGAGTTAAAGACCATTTATTCAAAAACTCTTGATTCAATTTAGTGTATTTAAATTTTACAGATAAAAATGAGATTCTGGTTTTTAAAAACGTGTATGCAAATATTGTAGGTGTTGCCGTTGTATTCAAATTTTTTTTTTTGTGTTTGAAGTCTATTTTGAGAAAATTGCATTTATCGCTTAAACGATGGAAGATTGTCTTTTACTCCCATATATTTTTTATCCTTAAATTAGCTAGAGAATCTTTTGGTATCATTTATTTTATGAAATTTAAGCACAATAAATGGTTTTGTTCAGAAAAATTTAATTTTAATTCCAATACGTATAAAATAAGTGGCAACTTTTAGGTTCAAATTTTAAAATTTATTTTGTTTTTAATATCTTATAGTTCTGGATATAACCTATTGCTGTCAAAAAATATGGAGTTCACTAACAACGCTATCTATTCTATTTCTAAATCAACGTGTACTGAGAAAAAAGACATAGGTACCTACTAAATATTAGAAGATTCTGTAATAAATTAAGCGGATTTCTGCATGATGTTTTGCCAATATTACCTCCGTGTTAAATTAAACAGACAAATATTCTTATTGTTTTATAGGTAGTTTTATTTGTGGAGAAATTTCATTTTGAAAAAATTAAAAAACTGGTAGCCACTGAGGATCAATCCTAAAACTCTAGGAAAATGCTTAAGGGGGGAAATCCCTCTGGACGACACCTTTTTCAATATTTTTTTATGAAAAACTGAAAGCACTTATTGAAATTTGGAAAAAGACAAGATATAACTGACATTATTAAGTATTGAAAAAATTTTTTTTGAAATGAAAAAATAACAAAATGGCGGCACTGGAGCATTTCAAAGTTGACGCCTCTAGTTTACGCCGTGCAATGCACAGGTCTAGGAAATCATCTTGAATCAAAAAGGAAATTTTTTTCCGTTAGATGATATTAGTACGCATTGCATTAACCTAAATTTATTTTTTTTAAATGAAAAATAAAAATTAGAAATCAAAAAAACGAAAAAAACCATGTTTTTTTTACAAAGAAGTAATTAAAAAAAATATTTACTGTACAAATTTTATTCAACTTTTAAGTTCATGTTGTGGCCAATAAGTTAAGGAGTAATTTGCTTCAAATTTCAAGTCGATAGCTTCATTAGTTTTTGAGTTACATTGCACGGCGCGGAAAAAAACTAGTTTCGAAAAAAATGCGTTTAAAGTTTTCGTTTTCGTACTATGGTAGGTTCGGAGCGCATTGGTTTCGGGACTATCTAGGCACTTTTGAGGCTTCATTTAAGGCTAAGACCACTGAAAATAGTTTCTTCGGTTGATAAATAAATTTATTACGCAAAAAAAAATAATGCAAAAATAAAAAATTCCAGAGGGATTTCCCCCCTTAACCATTAAATGGTTATTTTGGCTTTCTCTCTGTTAATAATAAGATTGAATAATCACCACTCGCTGTCAAACTAAAAATAAATGCATTTAAACAATAAAAAAAAAACTTCGTATGATTTTATTTTTGTACCCAAAAAAAAAATTACTTTTTTTTAAGTTCATTTTCAAATTTATGACTATAGTTTGAAAATTTTAAATCAATAAAGCTTAAAATAATTTTGTTCACACCTACCTACACCAAGATCCAGATATATAATCTTCCTAAAATTACTCTATATTATTCCTCACATCACATGCAAAGTTACGAAACATGCTAACTTTGTATTTTCTCCTATCGCATCCTCTACCTACTCATACATAAGGGTTTTTCCCTTACCCTATCGTTGTTAAATTATTTCCATCCCAATGATTTTGTATGATTAGTTTTTTTTTTCCAAAACCCCCGTAAAAGATTTTCTTGGCAATATTTCAATGACAGAGTTAAAAAAAAAAAGAAAAAAAAAATTACTTCAAAACTTCAAGAATTACAAATTCATTCAAAACTTTTCGAGTTCATTTTGCAAGTTTCAACTCTGTATGAAGTATTTCTCTATTCATGTCTCACCAAATGACATCTATTATGGCCTCTTGTGCTGCAACATTGACCCTCAACCCTCAACCCTCACACTCCCTCCATTCAACCTCTTCATTTTCCTATACAATCTATATAGTCCGCCTCTACAGTGTTCAACTATACAACCCGTTTAAAGTGGTGATGAGTATAAATGTTGTAGATGTGGGTGGTTGGCTGGGGCTATAGCTAGCTGGGTTATGGTTGGCAATAATTTCTCTTCAGTTTTTCAATTAAACTCAATTGGCAGGGAAGCCACTTTGTTTTCAGCTTAATGAGTCAAGCTGTGTTGAGTGCATTTAGTCGAGTATAGAAGACAAAGAGGAAGACCCCGAACCATGGACCTGGTCAAAACAAAACGTTCCATTTTGTCCGCATTTGTTCGAAATTTAAAATGGAAAATGATTTTCAAATAAAATTTTATGCTATTGCAGCATTAAAATACAGATAACTCATTGTTCCACTTAATTAGATGTGCGCGTTTGTGTATTGAGTTCCCCCCCTTTATTCCCTCCAAAAAAGTTGTTTTGTATCTGCAAAAGTATAACGTGCAAGTTGAGTTAGATACTTTTTAATTGGGCGAAATATTTTTAGCTACTATTTTGAATTAAATGGGAAAACAATCGGTTTTGGTTTGTTGGATCTATACAATATTGATTAGATAATTACTGAAACTGCTGCTGTTTTTGGGTTCATATACAAAATACAACATGGCAAATATTGTTTTCAATTTGGTACCTATACAAATCGTTATCATTACGAGTATATGCAAAAAAAAGTTTATCGCTTGAAATAAGTTTTTTGGACTCTTCATCCTCGCCCACATGCTGTCGAATGGGAAAAAAAAGGTTGAATTGTATTGAAGTGGGCGATGGTGATGGTTTGGCAGTGGGTTTTTGAGATATTTATTTATGGTTTTCTAAATAATTAAATCAACTAATGGTGAAATATGATATGAATGGACACATGGGGACAGATGTGCGTTGCTTAAATATGCCAAAAAATAAATTGAACAAAAATATTTAAAACGCATATTTTTTTTTGTCAAATTTTATTCGTAGCCATAATATTTGCATTTGATTTGTTTGAATTTTGAAAATCATGTTTATTGTGGGTATATTAAACGGATATAGCTACGTCGATGTGTTGTATTTGCATTGCAATATTTTATTTTGTGTCCGAATAAAATTTTATTGGAATAATTTATTTTTAGTTGGCAATGAAAATATACAACCAAAGTACCTATGTTGTGTGGTTTTGAATTTATTTATACTTATGTCCTTAAACTTAATGGAAAACAACCACTTAAATAGTATTTTTGCAATGTACCTGAGAGGAAAAGGGAACATTAATTACTTTAGGTTAGTACATTGTTACTGCAGTCAAAAAATAACGGAAAATTAGAATGAGCACTTTTATATGGGTTTCGTTTCATTTGTGTATATCGTTGGTTATATAAAGTTGAGTTAAAGTGTGGTTAAAACTATAAATTTCGTTTGAAAAATTTTAGAAAGGAAAGTAGGTATATGGTTAATTGAAAACATAGACTTTTGGTTAATTTATAACCAATAAAAAACTTTCATTGTAAAAAATGAGTAGATAATTTATAAACTCTTTTTAGTCTTATTAGATTTGGTTAATTTGCAATAAATAAACTCAATTTTAAACCTTGATAAAATTTGGTTAATTTGTTACCATGTAACAACATTCAACAAATAAGTTAATGAAAAATTCACTGCAAACTAAAGATTCAATTTGGTTAGTTTGCAACCACAAAACAACATTAAGCGTAAAAAATAAATAGTTAAAAAGTTCATTTCATTTCAAACTATAAATCCAATTTGGTAAATTTATAACAGTTTTTATCTTGAAAATGAATAATTTCAGAACTCACTTCAAACCTTACATTAGATTTGGTTAATTTGTTACCAAGTTACAACTTTCATCGAAGAAATGAGTTACTTAAGAACTCTTTTTAGACTAAGGAATAGACTTGGTAAATTTGTAACCAATCAACAACTTTCATCGTCAGAAATTAGTAATTTAAAAACTAATTTTAAACCTTAGATAAGGTTTGGTTAATTTGTAACCAAATTAAAACTTTCATAGAAAAAAATGGGTTATTTAAAAAATCTTTAGATTATGTTTATTTAATTTGTAAAACTCACTTCAATGTTTCAAAAAAGGAGTTATTCAACTACTTACTTTAAATTTTTAGCACAATATTGTTAATTAGTAACCAAAAAACATTTAAAGCGTTATTTACAAGCTTATTTAAAGCTGAGATTTAAATTGGTTTATATGCAATGAATAATTAACTACCTTATATGTAGTTAAAAATGGGTTACATAAATACTAATATGTGTGTAAATAAATTTCCAACAAATAGCTTAATTTTGTATTTTTTCAAACGAATGTAATACACCATAGCAACTTTTTTTTTTAAACAACCCTTAACATTTATTTATTAAGTTAGTAAACGCAAAACAGTTCTGCATTTAAAAATTTAAAAGCGGTTACAAAATGTGGTTACAAAATGACATTTTAAATTTGTTTTGCTTGAACTTTTCCTTCTTCACGTAATATTTTTATCTCCACAAAAAAAAAAATTCAAATCAATTAGGCCAAAATAGAATTATTTTCCCATATTTTTAGGAACCGTCCAAAGAGACAACTAAGATTAGGATAGAAAGAATTTTAAATTTGACGAGGGTAAGCTTGCATGGCAAATTGGAGAATTCAATTAACCCTTGGAACAATTTTTTATAATAAAAAATAAACACTAGTGTTTATATTAATATTCATAGATATACAAAAAAGTGTATATAAATTCTAATATTTTGTTAAGTAAACTATATACCTATATCTACTTAAAGTTTTGTTTCTAATTTAACCCATATTTTTTAAAGGACAAAATAAAACCTTCTAAACCTTATTGAATCCCTCTCGTTGTGAGAGAGAAAATATCCTTTTATTATTTGTCAAAAAGAAAAACAAACTTTTTTAAGAACCACAAGAACTTTGGCCAAAAAGGATGGATACAAAAAATATATATAAATTTATTTCTTCAAATGCAAAGATGGTTTAGCCTTGAATATAACTTGGTCGTTCCTCGTTCGTTTTTCTTCGTTTACGCCTTCATATTTTTGCTGGAAAACACCTTTTTATATTTATTGAATTTAATATTTTTCTGCCACAACCTTGGCAAATATTTACATCATCAATATTTTCTGTTTAAATGATTTATTGTATACAAAAAGGACATCATTTATCAAAACACCTTGCTTGTAGAAAAAATTGAAATTGCTCTATGTGTATGTATAACTTATAGAAAATTGGGCTTTAAATCTTTATGCTTGATATGCCGAAGCCTTGAAATTTTATTTATAATAGAGGTTATAAAGTCAGAAGTGTTGTATACACACATATCAATAGATGGCTTATGATTTGTAAAAAAACCGAGTGGTTTTGGATAAAACAAATTCTCTGTCAAAAATAAAGTGGAAAATAATACTTTTAAAAACAAACAGCAAGTGTGGGTGGAATTTTTGATTTTTGTCCTTGATAAAAATGTTTGTTTTGATTTATGATTTGATTTAAAATTATTATTTTTTTTTCTATTTTGTTTTATTGATTCTTGTTCATTTAAGTTTGCCAACAATTTTTCATTTTGTCTACTTGACCAGAATAATATTTTGCTGGCGTAGTATAGGAGGATATAATTATTTTTAACATCCCAAAGTATTCTTGACACTTTTGATATCTACATATCTGCAATTCCAGAGAAATGAGAGAGAGTTTTTAATAAATTCTTTTTATCTAACACGTGCCTTACTTTTCATGAAATCAGTAATAATTACACTGGTTTACAAGGGTTTTGTTGCCGAAACAAAAATATACTTTTCTGAAGGTTTTTGGTGTGCTGAACTCGAATCCGAAGTCAGAAACAACTAATCAGCTCCCGTTTTTGAGATATTAATGTTAGAAAATGCAAAAATACGTTTTTTTTGAATTCTTCGGACCTTCTTCTTTTGTATAAAGAAAATTGTTTGAGCATATTTAGTAATGGTTTCTATAAGAACTGTTTTCCATCTTTCGACACCTCTTTAACTCTTTTCAATATCTTTTATATTGCCCGAGATATCTCAAACTGAAGTAAGTGGGTTTGGCTTCATATATCATATAGAAGATAATGAGGTTAAAATATCTATAAAAATACCAAACAACCTAGGATATCTCGGGCAGTAAAAAAGATATCGGAAAGATTTAAACAGATTTAAAAAGGTGGTAAATAGTACTTATGAAAACCGTTACTAAATATGCTCAAACAATTTTCCTTATATAAAAGAATAAGGTCCGAAGTACTGCATTTTCTAACGGTAATATTTCAAAAACGGGAGCTGATTAATTTTTTTTGACTTCAGATTCGAGTTCAGCACACCGAAAACCTTCAGAAAAGTATATTTTTGTTTCGGCAACAAAAAAAAAGTTTAATTTTGTTAACCAGTGTTATTGATGATTTTTATTAGGTATTATATTTGACTAAAATATTATTGATCAGTTTTATATATAAAAATTGATATTTAAGATACCCAAAAATCCTTGAAGTTCAACATTTTTAAAATGATAACAATATTTGAATTTTTACAAAAATTAAACATATACAGGGTGTCCCAAACGTAATGAATCAAACGAAATATGCTGATAGGTCAACTTTAGGGCTCTCAGAATTTGGTAACTTGTTCATCTCAAATCCTTACGGTTTTCGATTTAATGCAGTTTTTGTGAAATTTCGAAAAATCCCGACTTTGCAACAGTATTTTGCTTCCTCCGCTCATAATAGTTTTTTGTTTTTTACAATTCTTTCACTAAAACATTGCCTAATAATAAGAAGTAATTAATTAATCAAAATATTTTTCATTTCATACGCCATTTTGCTGCAAATTAATTAACAGTTTTATGTTTAATAAAAACTCAATTTCTTTCTTTTATTTCAGAGCAACACCCTGAAAAAAATTTGTATGGTGTGGCACTGGTTTATTATTTTGAAAACTTGCCGTGTTATTGCAGTTTTCAAAAATGTATACAAATTTCCAAAGTTGAAATTAGAACGAAAGATATTACAATTTGAATGCAAAAAAACAGACGTTTTCAGAGCAAAATAACAAACAAAAATCGAGGCTTTTGTTCAAAAAGAAATAAACAAACAACAGTCGAGAAAATGTGTTTATTTTTCTTTGTTATTTTTCTCTGAAAAGCCCTGTTTTGTTGCTTTTAAATTGTAATATCTTCAGTTCTAACTTCAATTTTAGAAATTTTTATACATTTTTGAAAACTGCAATAACACGGCAAGTTTTCAAAATAATAAACCAGTGCCACACCATACAAATTTTTTTCAGGGTGTTGTTCTGAAATAAAAGAAAGAAATTGAGTTTTTATTAAACATAAAACTGTTAATTAATTTGCAGCAAAATGGCGTATGAAATGAAAAATATTTTGATTAATTAATTACTTCTTATTATTAGGCAATGTTTTAGTGAAAGAATTGTAAAAAACAAAAAACTATTATGAGCGGAGGAAGCAAAATACTGTTGCAAAGTCGGGATTTTTCGAAATTTCACAAAAACTGCATTAAATCGAAAACCGTAAGGATTTGAGATGAACAAGTTACCAAATTCTGAGAGCCCTAAAGTTGACATATGAGCATATTTCGTTTGATACATTACTTTTGGGACACCCTGTATATAACTTTTCCTAGAGAAAAAATATTAACTTATTGTAGATTCTCGTTGGCAAACAATCTATAAATTAGTTTTAAATCATTTTTCATAGTTATGAATCCTTCCAGAATAAAAGACATAACAATATTTTCGATACCGACCTTTTCATTAAAATGCAATATCCTCAAACCGAACAGTGGTAAAATATATAATAAGCTTATTAATACACAACATAATAATAAAAAAAAAAATATATTAAACAAATCAAATTTCGAATTTATTAATAATAAGTTCCGAAAACTGCGTTTTTTAATTTTTAACAATGCAAAAAAATAGCTTTTAGAAAACAAAAATAAATACCATTTTATTAAGATCGACACAATTAACAATTTTGTTTTAATACTTGTTTAATAGCACCAACCGCTCTCAACTAATTCTCGTAGAAAAAAGGTTATATGATCTTTTCAATTAATCATATAACCTTTTTTCTACGATTATCTTCTAAACAGTTAAAGAAATTAATTTGCTGCCAAGGAACTTTTTATAGAACGTTTAAGCCCCTACAAGAAAACATCTTGGTAATTTGAAAATATTGAATTTTCAGTGAATTAGAAAATTTTGAAAAGTAAAAAATGTTTTCATATTTTTTTTTTAATTTGACCTCGAATATCTTTAGAATGGTTAGATTATTGAAAAAAATTATTAAGACCTTTTTTGTGGACCAATCTGTTTCCTTCAAGAATATGTCTTGCGCGTTTGATTATTATAATTTTTCAATTTTTTACAAAATTAAGAACAAAAAACGAATTTTTAAAGATTTTCTCGATTTTTGGACCTCAAATACATATGTATCTATTAAACGGTTAGATAAACGAAAAAAGAGTATGCGGTCTTTTTTGTAGAGCGTTCAATTTCCTACAAGAATAAGCAAAGAAATTTGCAAAAAAGTCGATTTATAAAAAAATAATTTTTTTTTTTTGTAGAAGCTTGATGCAAAAATGGAAAATTTAGAAGCGGAGGACCTTCCCATTAATAAAAAGAGCTCATATTTGGTGTGTATATTCTAGAGGTGTCTAGCAATCGATTTTTCGGAGTACCAAATCAAAAAAAAAGAATTTCGATTTTTTTGACCCACCCTACTATACATACATAAAAAATTTGTAAAAAAATAAGTTTTTTTCCGAATTTCAAAACATTTTTTTACCGAGTTCTTAAAACTTAAAAAAAAAAAAAGATTTTTTATTTAAATTTAGATGCATTGTCTACTAAATTGTATTAGGTATATAAAAATTAAATAAAGTATGTATTTCATTTTTAAATATATTTGAAGAATCAAACTGAAATATATCGCGTTTGAAAAAAAAAATCCAAGAAACATGCACCTTAAGAGCAATTTCGATTTTTTTTAAATCTAAAAATTTTAACTTGATTTTTTTTAAGTTTAACTATAATGTTCCTAAAATGTTTTTTTTTACAAAAATCTTCTTTGAAATCAATCTAGTAGCTTGAGAGAAAGTCAAGAAAATAAAATGCACAACTGGGTCGCACGAACTTGCTCTTAGAGTTCAAGTTGCTTAAATTTTCAAGACTTTTTATATAGAAATTTGGGAAATGTAGGTATAAAAACAAAAACAAAATTAAAAAGAAAAACATAAAATTCGTTAAAAAAAAATAAAACAAAATCTGAAATCCAATTGCCCTCCAAAACAAGTATGCAGTTTTGATTGATATATTAAGATGCATTTTTAGAAAAAAAATTTACAAAATCTTTAGAGCCGTTCTTTTTTTTATAATTTTGTATAAATAATTTTTTGGAAAAAAAGTTTTAAAATAAAATTTCTTAGAAATCACTAATCAACACATAAAAACAAAATTACAAAAAAATTCAATGCCCCGTTTTCGAAAATTTGATTTTTCAAAAAAAAAATTTCAAAATTTTTCTTAAAATCCAAAATTTATTTTTTTTCAAAATTTTATTTTTGGCTTATATTAAAATTACATAATTGCCTTTTTTATAAAAAGTTTCATTGAAATTGAATTAGTAGTTTCGGAGTAAATCGGATAAAAAAACGGTTCTATGGCAGATAACTACCGTTAATAATGATTTTCAAAACAAATTTTTTTTATTGAAAGATAGACCTTGTCTTTAAACTTACATTTGAATTTTTTTAACAAAATCGTTGGAGCCGCTTTCGATAAATTTCAATTTTACCAAAATCGGTACATGACAATTACCGTTATTTTTGGTCCAAAAAAAAATTAAGTCCAAAAATCTCTCTTGGATTTGGACCTTGAAAATCGTATTTTGGGGATTTAAAATAGTTCTTATTTCGGTACTATTTTCTATAAAAGAAGTAATTTAAGTTAGAAAGGAAATAAAGAGAAAGTATTAATAAATAAAATTTTCCATGTGAAGAAATAAATAACTTAAATCTTTAAAACTATAATTTGTTTGAGAGTTGAGATATAATGTTAAAAACTTGCAACACAACCCCTGTTAGTTAATGACACGGATCACGCTCTTTTTAACAATAAATATGCATTAACTTATGAGTCCAACAATCGAATAACAACTGACGACACTTTGACACTTAAGTTAAATAATGTCTTTGAGTTTTCCATTCCTTTTTTGAATTTATATTCACATCGAGATGTCATCTTCTTCTTTAACTTAAATGCCAAACATAACTCGCACATTGCGAAAAGATCGTCATCCAAAAAATAGAAGGCATTTTCAATTGGAAGCCGAAACAAACTATTTCATTCTATTGTGCAACCAGTTTGCAATTCGTTGACTCTAATGGCAACTGTAATTTTTTTTCTACCGCAATCACTTCTATAAGGCTGATTTGTTGGATATATCTAAATGTTCCGCGAACATGCAACAAATAACCCAACTTGAATAAAAAAAAGGTAGGTTACAGGTATTGGTACCTAACATATACTTATGCCACAGCTTCACTGATGGCTTCAGGCATGATCGGAATCGGAATGTCTTACACTTAACTTTTTGATGGTCATGGAACCAGTTTGCATTCGCTTTTCATGATTACGTCTTTAAATAAAGGCAAGCCGGTTCCTAGAGCGCCAGCCATTTACATGAGTCGTAGATCAGGTCTGGATGAAAAGCAAAATCGTAAATATGCAATCGAATGTAACTACTAAATGATGACGCGCTATAAACATTTAAAGACCAAACGCATCCAATTGAGGAAATTACCGGACATCAAACCGTAAGAGGATAAATTAGTGCAATTAGTGTTATCTTAGCAAAGAAAAGACCACAAGCTTGCCAACTGTTTTTTTGCTATTTTTTTTTTAATGAAAATGAAAGTGAAGCAGGTTCCTGGTCTTTACGGAGGATGTATAGTTGAACGAACTCAAGAGGTTCTTGCCCTCTCTGTTGCTATATCTGTAGGTAGTTCGCAAAACCCAACACAATTACAACGAATTTACAAATTACAACCAACAAACTGTAATGCAGGTGAAAATTGTGTCTGTCTGACGGGACTTCCGATGTGAATTACCATTTTTACTAAGTGATGGTAATTGCTACATGGAAGTATTATAGTTGTCAGAGTGTGAGTGTAAAAAGTTTTACTTTGCGACCGCGAAAATCAGATTGTGAGGGAATGATAGCGCGCGTGCACATTATGAAAATGCAAAACCATAAATATAAAGTTGTTTCTGAGCAACGAATGGCTGCTCCATGATACAGCCGCCCATCGAAAACGTCATCATGCCATCTGGTGGGCCTGGTGGATATCTATAATTTGACGTTTAAATAGCGACACGAGTAAATAGAGTGAACACATTCAGCGCATATTTAATGTATGACATTTACTTTACTATACAGTGAATATCTCAGTGAGTGTAGAGGTATACTCCAACATTTCACATTAATTGTGCAGGAAGAGTTTTTGAAAGTTGTCAGACTGATGGTGGTGGTATAGAGCCAATTTTACTGCATGATGGTTGGTAGTTGATATATTGATGATGATTTGTTTATTTTGTATCTCATGCGAGTTATATACGGATACGCTATACACAGCAAATTCCAGTCCTTATTTGATGAAAATTGATTGGATTGCATACTTACATTTCTTTGTGTATACAATTAAACAAAAAAGTAATAAGTTGACTTTTCAGTTGAAAATCTACTTTGTTAATTTGTTTTTGTCTGGAAAAATGATTTATATTTCCGATTTAAAAAAAATAATTTTTGTTGTCATGAAATTTTGTACACATATAAATTAGTATAAAAAATACGAAAAAGCTTCCAATTTTTTTTTAAATATCGAACATTTTTTTGACACCAATTTAGTTGCAATTTTAGATTATTTATAGTTTCGAAAAAATAAGATTCTATAAACGCTTATTCTTTCCGCCATTTTGGAACCATTTTGAATGAGTAAGAGTGGGATGTTTTAGTATTTCTTATACTAATACCTATGCATCAGTGTCCGAAATTTCATGACATTGACGCCAAAAACCATCAAAGCCACCACTGTGCAGCGGCGAGGAGAATGATAAATAGTCAAAGCGTTCTTGATCGAAAGATTTTTAAATTTTCAGCGAGTTCATGACTTTCAATGATTTTAACAAATTCGTTTTTAACATCTTATTTGGTAAAAACAATAATTTACCAATTAGCTTATCACAAAGAAAAAAATATCGTAAAAATACGATTTTTGACATTTTTCGACAAATTTCGAAACGCATGTCCAACCGGAAGTCCCTAACCAATTTGAACCAATTTTTTTTAATATTAAGCTCATAGAAGAGTTTTCTAAAGCTATTTTATTAAAAAAAAAAGATGTAAGGGTGGTCAATTTTTTTTTTTGTTTTTTTAATACCACTTTTTAATTTTTTTCAAACTTCAGAACTGATGCTAGTCTGGAAGATATGAAACAATTTTGTTTATTTTTTACACCCTTCCTAGTTTTCAACACTCGCAATTTTCGGGGCTATAACATTTGAAATTCGAAAAAAAAAGTTTTTCGGACCACTCTTGTAGGAGGATCCAGCGTGAGAATCCTGCTTGTTCAGCATCAAGTGTGAATTCCAAGTTTTGTATGCATTTCTGAAAAAAATATTTGCTTTTATTTTGTCAACTGCAGGCAAAACTCACCAGACCAGACTGTCTGTACGAATAGTTACAGTTTAATTGCGGAACAGATCTCATCTCTACTAGGTGACATGTTACGTCAGCATGAAGTCCTATTTAACAAAATTTCAATTCCTAAAAAATCTATTGAAACTCATAAATTTTTAAATTGTTAAATTTTAATTGAATTATATTTATTAATTATAAAGTTTGAATCTTAATACCTATTGGATACACCTACAGTTGAATTGAATTTGATTTTAAATGTATGGCCAAACTTTGAAAATCATATTTACCTATATATAAATTATTTCTGATTTCATTCAAGTTAAAGTCATTTCGAACTTTTTTTTAAAAGAAGAAACCTTCAAAGTTAAAAATAGAAACATGAAAAATTTAGGGCATTTAGGTAAATGAAATTGAGATAGTTATAAAAAATTCATAAATTTTGTATATAAATTGAAACCGACATCCATCCATCGAGAAAATTTTATATAATTAATTTATAATACAAGAACTACCTATATAAAAAAATAAAACTTGCAAACTTTGGTCAATTTCCTATTCATTTTCATTTAATTTTAACAGAATTCTGAGAAATCATACAACAATTTTATTATTGATTGACACGCTTCAAAATAATTTCCACACAAAAAAAAAAGAAAATCTCATACCAATGAAAATCTCCAATAAAAAGATAGAGAGATGAGTTTTGAGGAGTAAATCATTTTTTTCTCTTTTTGTACAAACGACGAAAATAATATAGCAATCATTTCATGGATTTTATTACCAAAACAACAAAAAAAAAATATATCATCGACCCATTTTGGGCTTCTGTAAATGGAAAACCAATCAATTATTTATCTTCCATTAAATCCGAACGCTTACTCACATCCTTCTCTTACTGAGATATATCTTCCTTCCCCTTTCTTCAAAAATTCAAAAATCAATGTCTATCTATCAACTAAACGCTCTTTTCAGGCTCGAAAATAAAGTTATGTTCATCTGGGACTTTTAAAGATAGACACAATCCAACACAAGTGATTGGGGATACTTTTCATTTTTTGTGTATTGAAATCTATCTATTTCTGATTGTTTATTTCGGATGAAAGTTGTTTAATTTTTTCATCCTGTATGTCCTTGAAAAGTGTGACTATACATTTTATATTACTGTCATATTTGGTTAAAAAAAACTACAATTAGGTAATTAATAAAATAAATAAATATCAGCACAAATTCAATTGATCTGGGGTGTAGTGTCGGTATTTATAAACACATATACAAATGTATAAATAATATACAACAATTATTTTTGAACTCGAAGGAAAATCCATTTGAATGTCAAAAGTGGCAGAAGCAAACTCTTGGGCATTGGAAAAAAGTTTGATTTTCTTTTTTTTTTCAGTTTATTCAGAAGAATGGGGAAATTTCTTAATTTGAATAAATTTCCTTTCTTTGAAAATAAATTTTTTAACAAATACGAACAAAAAGTGAAGAAAAAAAATCCAATAACGTTGCAAAAAAAAATTAATTTATGTTTCTTGGGGCAATTAAGGCATTATATGGTGGATCAAAGATTTTATTTTTTTTTTTTTTTTTTTAATTAATGGCTTAACAAAGACAATTATCTTTTGATTGGAATCAAACAATAAAAAGAACTCCTTCCACCAACCGATATGATGGCATTGACCAGCATCTGAATGAAAAAAAAAACAAATTTATTTATCTATCAAATAAAAATTAAAGGACATTGAAGGCCATTAGTCAAACTACTTTTTCCATCATACACAATACGTTCGTTACTCATACCTCCTTCCAAAAAATGCTGCACTCAAATTATTAATATGAAGCATTATGGTTATCAAGGGCGTACATACCACTGGGGCAGCCGAGGCAGTGCTCCGTGAATGCCAGGGCTCCACGAGAATATATGCAGTGTGTAAACAAATTATTACTCATCAAACAGATCTAAAAGAAACTCTTCGTTTTTCATAACTGAATAAAACTTAAAAAAAGACCTTTTTTTATATATATCCTCCTCGATGATTTTGAGAGGAAATTTTTTTTTAAATAATTTTTTATTTTTTTCACCTAAAAGGTTCAATGTGAACTTATGCCTGTAAAACTTGTTTAAAGACTTTTGTCAAAAGATATCTGTATATCTGCCTCCGAATAAGAAAAAAAAAAAAGATTGAGTGCGAATAACTTAGCAACCAGACCTCCAAGAAGCTTTTGGTTTTCAGTTATTAATAAATCTTAACGACACCACCTTTTATATCTCACTCAATGCATTTGGAGGATTTTTTGAATTGCATTTTTTGGCAATTTTTCGAAAATACAAAGCAATTATTTTGGCTATGTGAAGCTGGTAAATTTTGAAATGCAATTTTTTTTTCAAATCTGTCTGGTTCGATTGCCCAAGGTTAGCCCAGGATAGCCCAACTTTTTTTTTCTTGATTGCACTATTTTTTGAAAAGATACAACAAAAAACTTTTTTTCATATCAGAAACCGAAAAAATTTAAATTTTTTTTCCTGTGAAAAAATCGTGAGTTTAAAACCCTTTTCCATTTTTTCTCAATTAAACAAGCTAATTCCGACAAATTACATCACTTTTTTTCGTTAGAGTACCCTTAGTTCAAAAGTAATAACAAAAAAAATTTTTCAAAATACCAACCCACTAAAAATCAAAATTTGTTTTTTTTTTTTTTCAGTGTAAAAATTATGCTTTTTCCATTTTTTCTCAATTAGTAGGTTGGTATTTGATTAATTGTTTAATTGAGAAAAAATGGAAAAAGGATAGTTTTTACACTAAAAAAAAAAAACAAATTTTGATTTAGGTATAAGAGGTTGGTTATTTGAAAAAAGTTTTTTATTCGTGCTTTGAAAAAGAAATTACTTTTGAAAAATGTTTGGATATATTTTACTAAGCATGTAGCTTTTCTAGGTACTTACATATGTACATGTATTACCATACATACCAAAAAAATTATTGATTTTAAGACTAGAAAAATTATTTGTATGTTGTGGTTTTTAATGTTAAATGTCAACTTAAGCTTCTTAACAGGAATGTTATATGAACTACATTCAATCAAGTAAAAATGTTAAGTCAAATTAAAAACATTTGAGGCGCGGAGCAAACACCAGTGGATTTAATTGTTCTTAATTATAAATTAAAAAAAGGTCACTGAGGTGTATACGTACTTTTTTTTAGAGTGGGTAATAAAAAATAATTCTTCTATAATTTTAAACTAAGCGTAGAAAAGCAAAAATAAAAGTTGGGCTATCCTTGGCTTACCTTGGGCCAACAAACAACGGCTTTAAACTAACGATTTTTTCACAGGAAAAAAAATTAAAATTTTTTCTAATATGAAAAAAAGTGTTTTGTTGTATCTTTTGAAAAAATAGTGTAATCAAGAAAAAAAAACTTGGGCCATCCTGGGCTAACGTTGGGAAAACAGTTATGATGTTATGAATAAAGTTTGAAGAGATCTTTATTTTGATGTCTCTCTCGTCTCGTTGGATTTGGAGGAAGTTTTTGTAAATGCAATTTTTTTGGCAAGGGGTTTTCATTGATTTTTTCTGGAAATTCTGAAAAAAATAAATTTTTAATTTTTTTATCTGAATGCAGAGGCCTGTTGATTATGAACTCATATTTTGAACTCAAAACTCAATTTCGAGACTTTGTTCAAAAGTAACGGCTTCGGAATGTAAGAAAAGGAAAGAAAAAAATATTTGGATGCAATTATCTCAGGAACCAGACTTCCAAGAATTTTTTGGTTTTCAGCTATGAATAGAGCTTAAAAATACTTTTCTTTTGATGTTTCACTCCATGGATTTGGATGAAGTTTTAAAAAAATATATTTTTTTTTTTTTTTGGCAAGGGGTTAACATTGACTTTTTCTCTGGGCCCCGGTAGAGTTGTTAAGTTTGCTGGTATTGAACCTAGATTGTGAGCGCCATCATAGCAAAGAAATCATTATGCCATACAAAAAAAAAACGAAATATTTAAAAAGGTTCTTCAATTTCAGGTGAAACCAATTTTTAACCAAAAATTTATTTGGAATACCTCCTATTGCTAGTTAATTAACATATAAACTTTGCTTTAAACCGCATTTTGAAAACTCATTTATCCCAAGATGATAAGACTCTTATTTGTTTGTTAAAATTGGATTTATTCAAAAACTAATTGAATATGTTTTAAAAGTCTTAACTAAACCCTTCAAACAAAACCAGAAAAGACTCCCCGAGGATTTCCAATTTATACTTCAAATTACAAATATTTGATTTAAAAGTTACATAAAAGAAAAAAAATCCGTAATCACAAAAAACATCAGCCAATATGAAGGCAATTCATATATATGTACCTATAAATTATTTATTCAAAAATCTATAATAATTCCTGGAAATTAACTGTTTTATGTTTTGTTTTATTTTGCAGCTAAAAAAAAAATACGAACTTTTGATTTTATGAACGACACACACACGTGGTTTCATGAAAATCCAATTAAAAATAAATGTTGTATATTAATTCATATATTTACCATATTTTTAATATGTTTAAGCTCTCACGCGCTTTACTTCGATATATTTATATTTGTTGACCATAAAGAGACAGTTTTGTATTTAAATTTTTTTTTTTTTTCGATTTTAAGAATAATACAATATTGCCATTTATTTCATTATCCATAACAACAACCGCAACAGCTACATCGAAATACACAAAACCGCTGCCTGGTTCTCAAATTATCCTCACCTCCCTTTCTCTATCGGGTGAAACCAAATGTCATGAATTAACTGGTGAATGAGAAATGCCTTGTAATTTCTCTTGTTTTTGCATAAAATTGATTAATTTTCTTTCTCCATCCCTTTTCTCTTTTAGTGAATTCATGTATGGTAAATGGTAAAAGGAGTTAAGTTTTTAGCTGGAATTTTTAGGGAGGATTTCTGCGAACATGTGAAGTGAGAAATTCGAAAGAACCTATTAAACACCCTTGTACAATTTGTTAGTGCTTATAAAGAACTGTTTCGTTTGCATGTTGTGTACTGTATAGGTATTATATGAGGATTTGGTGAAAGAGACACGTGGTACTGGTGTAAATTGTAAATTCATTACAATTATTCTCAATTTAAGATACGCGTTAACTCTTTAAACCTTAATTAACTGATAATTTGTAATATATTAATTTATATTCTCACTTAAACACGTCTTTTCTAAGAAGGATATTTTTTGTAGGTACCTACTCACAAGTAAACCGAACATGTTTTATTTGTTATTTGGGCAATTTGAAAATTCCATAGAATTTATAAAAACAGTTTGAAACCTCTCAGTAAATTCTACGGAAGAATTAAGATAATGTATTCAAATTAGAACTCCGTTTAAACTGCAAGGTCACCAGAAAACGTTTGAAATGAAAACTTGAGCAGAGTCCCAGAGGTGTACGTTGAGCTGCCGGGAGACTGGGGCAAAACAACTGGTTTCTCTAAATAAAGAGAGGTATTTTTAAGTTATATTCGTTATATTCTTTCCTTTTCTTATATTCCGAAGTCGATATCTTTGGACCAAACACAAAAGTCTAGGAATTGGTTTTAAATCAAGAGGCTTACCTATGCATTCAATTAATCTACCTATTTTATATTTAGATTTTCGAAAAAAAAAAACAAGGGTTCTCCTTGATACTCCAAATCCATCGATTAAGACAGGTTTGTTTAAGCTACATTCATAGCTTTGACCTGCAACTCAAGAGTTTCCTTGGACTAGGTTCTGAGTTTTATTTTATTACTATTTTTTACATGTGTCTTTATTATATAATTTCTAGTGGTGTCCTGACATCTGTTATACAGCTCAGCTGAATTTTATGCTATCTCAATAAATCAAAAAGCATATTATTCAGAATTGATTTCAAAAAGCATATTATTCAAAATGGATTTCTGAAATAACACCGAAATAACACCGAAATAAGACAGAAAAAAAAAATAGTGAAAAATTGGCTTGAATGACCTTTCGTGCCTCAATAGTGGAAGTTACAGTAAAGTCACCTGGGACAATTTTATAGATCGATCAATTCTGAATAATATGCTTTTTGATTCATTGAGATAGCATAAAATTCAGCTGAGCTGTATAAACTTAAAAAAAAAATCTTTAAATCTTACGTGTATTTTGTATGGGAAATCTTTAAACTCAAATGACGAGTGCATAATTTTAAGGGTTCAAATTTTATGGGAATTTTTTTTCCCGATAAAAAAAATTTTGAATCTTTTTTTTTTGAAAAATCAATTTTTGGTTTTTTAAATACCTTCTTTTATTGTGTCGAACAATAATTTCTTAAAGATGGAATTCCATGTTTTTTTATTTGATAAATGTGTAAACTTTTTTTTTTATAAAAAACTATTTTTTAAAACTGTAATGATTTTCAAAAAAAAAAATCTAAAAATTCTTTGATATACAATAAATTAAATGGCATACTCCCTTCGGAGGTCTCTACAGTTCCTTTAAAATATCTATTTTTATACATATTTAAAGCGTAAGCATTCTATGTATTATTATTTATTATTTGACTGCGGTTGCAGCTTTCTAAATCAAAAGATTTAGCAAAAACAAGTCCAATTTTCTTAAATATTCAAAGTTTTGCTTAAAAAAGTCGGCTAAAATTGAGTCTTTCAGACAAGGGCGAATGAAAACTAAAGCTTTCAAAAACAATTTTTTTTTTATTTTCAACTTATTTGAAAATTGTTCAAGTTACATGATCTTTGGTTTAAATGAGCAGAATCTTGAATAGCGAAAAAAAGCTTATCGGGCTGCAAATTCGGGGTTTGTGAAACTAAATTTGTTTTTAAAAGCTACAATTACTGGCCAAACAAATTTTTTTTTTTTACCGACTTCCAAAAAGGAGGAGGTATTCAATTCGTCTGTATTTTTTTTTTTTTTTTTTTTTTTTTTTTTTATGTTTGTTACCGCATAACTTTGGACTGAGTGAATCAATTTTGATAATTCTTTTTGTATTGGAAAGCTGGTGGCTGCAGTGTGGTCCCATTTCAATTTCGTTCACTTTTAGCCATAGGAACTATTTTAAAAACAAAAAAAAAACCCAGTTTTGATCCATGGAAGTCGGTTTTGTTTTTTTGCTAAAAATGATTATTAATGGATTCCGCAGACCGGAAATGATCTTTTTAAACAAAAACTGCCCAGTTAAGCTACAAAAATATATTTCAGGCAACATATATTTAAAAGCTTAAAGTTTTTTAAAACGAAGTTTATGCAGCTTATAAGCGGATTCTTTCAAAATTTAGAGGTCTATCGGATCAAATCTTGATATTTCACCCCCACCCTAGGGGGAACGTTAGAGGTGAAAAATGCTCCTAACCTTAAAACATCCTGCATGACCTAACCTCCAATTTATGGCTTGGAAGCCCTCTGGTTTTCAAAAGGAGACATTATTAGCTTTAAGTTGAAATTAAATTCGCCTTTTAATTCGATAAGTCCAAAGGGGCGCAGCGTATTATTTGAGACTTTTTCCTGAATTATTCGTAGTTTTGCATATACTTTGGGTTGTTGTTATGAATCTATAAAGGTTTTTCCAAAACACCGTTTTGTATTTAAATGTTAATGACTCTTATTTTTATTTTATAGTGAAATAGTTCCTTAACTCATAGACCAATATATATCCTAAAACCCGACTTTATGAAAAAAAATTCGCTTTGATCGCTTCTAACCTTAAAACGGGCTGCATGACAAAACTGCCAGACTTTCACCCGAAAGACCTCTGAATTTTGATTGCTGACAATATCACCTTTAATTTGACACCAATATCGTCTTTTAACTCTATGAGATGCACAATGCACTTTACCACGCCAATCGTGCCAGGATGCGAACGGGAAGACCTGTGGTTTGTGTAACTACTAATACCCCTAGGGGTATTATACCCCTAGGGGTATTAGTAGTTACACAAACCACAGGTCTTCCCGTTCGCATCCTGGCACGATTGGCGTGGAAGAGTGCAGTGTGCATCTCACAGAGTTAAAAGATGATATTAGTGTCAAATTAATTAATACCCCTCTTTCACTTCCCATTTGAAATTTTCTTTAGCTCGATGAGTTGAACGTTTCTGCAGTGGCCGCCCGGGCCACTGTAATTTTGTTTAAAATAAAATTCCTAAATTAACATGACAGCACGTCACTTTCATGAATACTGATGTGTCCGTCGCGTAGCTCCAAAAAAAAGGAATAAGTGTCACAAATAAAAAATAATGATGCTGATGATATTAATCATAACTGACAATAATAAAATGATTAATAGAAAATAAACACTTTTATCGAACCTCTTTTGGCACAAAATAAACCTTCCACATTTTTCTTCTTTGTCGCCATTTTCCACACTCTGTTTCTTGTTCTTAAATCTTTTAACAATCCATAAATTTAAATAGTAAACTGCGACATGAATTTTAATATCTAACGCGCCATCGTTTTTTCGATGATAAGTTGAAAAATATAGCAAACGGAGGGTATCCTTTACTATATAGAAAAAAGTCAGCAAAATTCTACACACACACACACTAATACAAAAAAAAAAAAAAATAAACCAGAACAAAACCCCAGCCATTGACACCATTGTCATTTTGCAAAAGAAAAGAAGACAAAGTTTTATACCATCATCCACCACACCACCCGCCGCCACCATCAGAGAACTTCAAATACACATAATCCCTGGGATGTCAGCATAACTAATTAAAACTAAATTAAGTCACAAAGTTGCACAGCAATATCTAGTCTAGCTATAAAATCCCATCACCATCGAGCGAACGAACAAGAAAAGACAATGAAATCCTTTTGGCTCATCTCGCGTGTGCATTGCGTTGCTCTGTATTCTGTGATGCTCTGCAATCGCTGTGGGATTATTATACCCAAACGAATCAAAAGTTAAGGCTTTTATTGCTCTTGGGGATGAAATAGAAAGGTTAAAGAGGAGAATAGATACCCCATACCTATTCTTCTTCTTCCTTCACTACTATACCCATAACCAAACTACTGCTAATCTGTCAACATGCGTTCACTATAATTATACAAACAACTATTTGCGTAGAAGGTCTTATGGCAAAAACCTATGCTTCAGGCAAAACTTTAAGCATTTTATGTCTTTTTGATAGAATTGTCTCAGAAAAAGTTTTTTTGTACCTTAAGTCGTTTCGCCTGTCATTTGCAATTGAAATAAGTTTTTAGATCTCCATGCGTGTGTGTTAGTTGTGATGTAGGGATATTTTGACAAAAGCGCATTTAAAACTTTGTTGTTGAAATGACAAAGGGAAAAGAAATAATTTCAAGGACATTAAAAAGGATTCTACATAGCTTCAGACACATTTCGATAAAGTTACAGAAACAGCAATTAGTCACTTTGAACCCAAATTCCTTTTGCAGATTTGATGCTTAATCGAGATTTAATTTGTCATTTGTTATAAAGAAAATATACGGAGTCATAGATTTATGTCCAGACCTCGAGGCGATTTGAAATGATTATTTGACAAAAAACGAAATGTTTTTTTTTTTTATATCTTTTTTTAGAAAATTTTATGACATAGGTTTATGCCAATTTCTTAGTATTTTCAAATGTAGAATCGAAAATGATATCTTAAAAGCGTTTATCAAAAAAAACTTTCAACATCTGTGCTGTTGTGAAACGTTTCTACAATATTGTTATTATCTATCTAGGAAAATTGACAGTCTGCTTAAATTACTTACTGAAAAGTATCATAGACTTTGTTTTTTCCTTATCATGTGGAATGCGTGGAACAGGGTCGGACTGGTCATATAACCGAGTTGGCGATTGCCACCCGGGCCCTCAGCTATCCCATAGTTGAAAAATAAAAATTCATAAAGAACACATACAAAAAAATAGTACAAATAAAATTTCAAACATAAAACAGTCTCATGTCTAAAGAACAGGGGCCCGTTTAACAAGTGCAGTGCCCCGGGATCCTCATGTATGCCAGGGCCCCACGTTATATTGTATGTAGAGTAGAAACATGATGTAAGAAATAAATGCAAATTATGGAGTTTTTCGCGTACTGCATGGTTAGCTAGCCGTACTAGTCCTCGGGTCCTACCTGTATCATTCATTATTCGACCCCTGTACAAATTAAATGGGTTTTGTAAATTTCAAATACAAATTAAAATTATTTCAATTTCAAAATCACTGTTAGACTGCGCAGGCGATCTTTTAAGAGCTTTTCCACACAGGGGCCCCAAAAATAAATAAAAGGGTATCCTGTTGGATATCTGCAACATTTTTTTTCTCCACATATATATTTTTATATTTTTAAGAGTGAATATCTCCAGCTTCAAAAACGTCTGAATTAAACTCCGAATGAATGCAAACATTCTGAAAAAAAGTTCAGAAATTTTCAAAATAAAAATAAACATGTATTAACTCAACACAATTCGTCAAAAATCATTATAAAAAATTAATATAGGATTATTTTAATTAATTTTTTTTTTTGTTTATAAGTCATTGTCTATTTGCAGCTTTTACATGTTCAAAAATTTCAAAATCTTTATACAGATAGTTAAAAAATCCGCGATTTGATACATTTTTCAACTTAGTTTGTGAAGAACTTTCAAATTTTCTTAAAATTTAAAATTTTGTCGACTATCTGTTTTTACTTGCGATATAGGTACTATAGGGCAAGTTTAGGATTCGTAAAAAAAATCGAACTCGAGATAACAATTTTACATGACATTACGATGATGGAGAATGCCAAAAAAGTGGGTCCGGCAATTCTGTCTGTCTGTCTGTCTGTCTGTCTGTCTGTCTGTCTGTCTGTCCGTCTGTCTCTATCTGGAGCTGCAGCCTAAACGAGTGAAGTGATTTTCTTCAAACTTGGTAGTTAGCAGTTTTTGGTGATTCCCTAGAGGGGAAATTGAAATTTTTTTTTTATGACCAAAACTAACGGTACCTGCCATATAACGGAAATATAAAAGTTAATTTTTTTCAAAAACGGCTCTAACGATTTTGATTAAAATTTTTGTGTGTAATACTACACATAAGGGCCAACTTCTTAAATAAAAAAAATATTTTTTGTACCGTTATTAACGGTACCTGTCATAGAACGGTTTTTTTTCGTTTCTGAATATCTCGTTCAAAATTAACCCGATTTAAATGAAAATTTTTATACAAAAGTGTGTAAGTAAATATAATATTAAAATTTTAGAAAATTTTCAAAAAACGCATTTTTGGTTTTTTAAAAAATATTTCAAAATTTTTTTTTGAAAAATCAATTTTTTGAAAACGGATCAATGAAAAATTTTGAAATTTAGTTTTTATGTGTAAATTAATTATTTCTTCAAAATGGCATACCAACTTTTTTTTTGAAAAATGTTAAAAAAATTTTATATATAAAAAATTATTTTTTTAAAAAACGGCTCCTACAATTTTCAAAATTTTTTTTCCAAAAATACCTTTTTATACGAGAAATAAAATGGCATATTTGTTTTTTTTTTTTAAGATATTTTAAAACGGAGTTTTATTAATTATAAAAACAGATTTAATTTTTTTATACTACTTATGAAATTTCTTCAAAATATCGAATTTTAAATTTCTTGAATAAAAAGCTTTAACATTATAGTTACTTTAAGCATAAGAGCAAGTACGTGCGACCCCAGTCGTGCAATTTATTTTTTTTGTTTTTATAAGAAATTCTGAAAAAGACTAATCAAAAATAAAAAAAAATAAACTCCATACATTTTCTTAAAAGGAAAAATAAATACAACAAATGCCCCCAACTAAAGTCTTGTCCCGGGGCCCCAGGAGCTCAACGCATGACTCTTGGGCCCTTGTTCTCATACATACATACAAACCGACTATTTATCGTCAAACATGATCCTTGAACTTTTAACTCACTCCTTAAAATTTAGATTTTCGATTTATCGAATTTTGGCTCTTTTAATTTTGAACTTGGCGATTTAAGACTTCTTTAAAATCAAAGCATTTTACAGCAAAAATCCACCAAAAATGTGAACAGACAACCAATTTGCATACATTTTTCATTTGTTTTTCATTAAACATTTAATTTTACTCACGTAAATGAGCATGAAAACCAAAATATATCAACAAAATGAAAAAAATAATTATACTTGAAGTCTGATAAGCACAAGTTATTTGAAAATTAAAAAATTTTTTAACATTTTTGAAAGTAGCTAATTTTGGCTCCAAGATTTTTCAAGATCGGCAAATACCTCGAAAATATTCTGGCAACACTGCCCTCATACTAATTTAATTTTTAAGATGTAATTTTTAATATTAGAAACGCCAAAAAAATCATGTGTTGTGAAATTGTATGCAAAAATTTGGTTTAGAAGTACCAAAAATCTCAAAAATTAAATTTTTGTGGTATTGTGATTTTTTTTAGTTACATGGATGAAGCAGTGGTGTGGGCCCCTTTTATCATTTTGCCGCCCGGGCCCCTTTGTCCCAGTCCGACCCTGGCGTGGAATGTCACCTGTCAAGGAAAAAATCTACTGCGATTTTAATACTTCAAATAAAAAATGCATTCGCAATTTTAAAATGTTAATTTGCCCTAAATTTTATCAAATCAAACTATTTTCGTTATAAAGATAAAAATAAAAATCCAAAATTAAATGATTTTTGTGATTTTTTAATAAATTTTTTAAAGTTGTTATCGCTTGATAATTTCTTATAAAATGGCAACATTATTTCTTTTTTTTTTTTTTATTATAGATTTTGTATGCATTTAATGATGCTCCAATGATTTTGAAAAAAAAAATTCAAAAAAATCTTCATAATACAAGATTTTAAATAGCATAAATTATTGGTTTATAGCTCAAAACGATTTAAAATGTGTTTTAGTAATTAGAAATAAAAATTAAATATATCTTACAAAAACTAAAGAGAAAGTTTTTGCAACACATTCCAGCCCAATTGTGCATTTTATTTTAAAAAACATATCTAACGATTTTGTTTAAAAAAAAAAAACTTGAAGAATATTTTATTATTTTTGACTTTCTCGGAAACGACTTCGTCGATTTGATCGAAATTTTCTACATATGTTATACAATAATATTATAGCTACGGTGACCATTCGTTCCGGTTTATCTGGGACTGCCCCGTATTTCTATAGCTTGTCCCGGGGTTTTATTGTAGAAGCCCGGGAACTATAATTGTCCCGTATTTTGTAATTTGTCCCGTGATTTTCCCGTATTTAGCACATTCTGTGATAATTTTAATCAAAATTTTAAATACTTTGTATGGAAAACATGCAAACAGTGGTTGAGAAATAAAATGTAGGCATTCTTTTATAACAACACTGGGTTCATGCATTATGTTTTAGGCTATCTTTGAAGAATGTAATCCATACCCATATTTTAATAGACATTTGTATCGGCCCGTTTTTCTTTATTTATTCTTTCCATCATTCGATTGAGTTCTTATAAATTTTTTGGTCAACGACGCGACGTCACTTCAAACTAAGAAAATAGACTTTTACCCATATTTAAGTTTTTTTTTTATAATTGCTCAGTTCAATTGACAAGCTTTCAAATAACAAATAATAAAATAGTATATAATTTGACATTTAACGCTAACGGAGAGTGAATAAATAGAAATTCTGTTTAAAACCTTCATTAGCTCTAAAAATTAATCTTAAAAGGTCGAATTTGGTGTTTTAACTAAAACGACTTTTAAATTTAATGCTCAATTAGTTAATGATGCCAAACTTCAAAAAAATCCTTAAAAGAGACTGAATTAAACGAATTTGGTTTTACTTTTAAAATTCCCTTTTTTAATGGCGATTTAAGTTTAATGGAGAGTCAATAAATTGGGCCTAAGCTAAATTTCAAAACTTTTAAAGACATGTTAAATGTTGAATTAAACGTTAGACAGTTTCAAAATCATTTAAAATAAAATTAAAATAAAAAAAAAAACAGGTCTCCTAATTTTGATTTAAAAAATATTTTTGTAAACAGTTTTTTTGATTTCTGACTCCCCTGCAAACGACTTAAATGATTTCAAGGAAAATGTTCCCATAAAAATGTTTTAGAAAAAATTAAAACTCATTTTAAAAAATTTAGTTTTTTTTTTTTGAAAAATCAATATTTTCAGAACGATGCAACAATTTTTTTTTTCTGTCCCGGGTTTTGTTCCTAGAAATATGGTCACCGTAATTATAGCTTAACAAAATTTAAAACAAAATTTTGTACCTGATCAAATCTTGAAAAAAAAAATCCTAATATTTTGTTTTTTCGAAAGTTTGTTTTTATATGTGAATAATAATTTATTAAGAATAGCATCTAAAATTTTATTTGAAAAACTTTTAAAAATCTTTATTTAATTCTTTTTAACGCCTGTAAAGATTTTTAAGAAATATTTTTAAAAAAAACTTTTCTAAGCAAGAAATTAAATGGCAAACTTCGTTTGGGGACCGAAAACATTTAACATCAAAATGAAATTTTGAAAACAATTTCATCGTATATTTTATTTTTTATTTTTTACTAAACGCAGAAAAGTTATTGATTAAAAACAACGTCAAGGTGTAAAATTAGCAGAGGGAGTTTGCTTAAATAGCACCTGCAACTAATCCCATTTAAAATTATAACAGTCGATTCGGCTATTAAAAATTGTTTAATCTTACCCGATTTCTCGGTTAAATTTTACTAATATTAGTACAGGAAAGTTAGTAAAAAAACAGGCCTATTGTGGAACGAAATATAGGACGGCTGAATTTTTCAAATCTGAAAGAGGGGTATTAGAAAAGCTTAAGTCCTGGTTTTCGGGACGCCACCCCCCTGGCGAAATCCGCCATTTTGGAAAACGCGAATCGCTCTATATCTCCAAAACTATTTGTCCTAGAGAAATGGTTATCAGACCAAAGTTCTTGGAAATTTAATTATCTTTTTCTTTGTCATACATTATTTTTCTGAGCGGGCAATAGTTTTGAGGTTATGTTGTTTTAATTTATTTTTTTTCGGTTTTTTTTTTAAGTTTTTATCATTCCCGCTAATAGTAACATAATTTTTTAAACAATTAAAGTTATAGACCATCAAATTACCAATAATTTGGTATATTTTTGAAAGTCATGCGATGTATGAGTCGAAAGTTATTGATCTGAATACTATAGACTAAATACAGGAAAGTTAGTAAATAAAACAGGCATTTTGTGAAACGAAATATAGGAAGGCTGATTTTTTCAAATCTGAAATAAAGGTATTAGAAAAGCTTAAGTCCTGGTTCTCGGGACGCCAACCCCATGGAGAAATCCACCATTTTAAAAAACGCGAATTCGTCTATATCTAATAAACTATTGGCAAGTTGATAACATTCTAAAATGGTAATTTTAAACAATTTAGTTTAATCGAAGGGGCTACGTTTGATTTTAGCAACGAGAACTACGTAGTTTTTAACCAAGGCGCTACGATATTTTTAACACATTTTTTTTTTTTAACCCACCGAAAAAATCTCTCCTATTCAGCAATCATATTATTTCTATTTTTAGATAAGAAAAAAGGTTTTTTAAATGATTTTGCTTTTTAACATTCGAAAAAGGATTGCAACTCATTCGTGCATAAAAAATTGTTTTTTTGTTTCCGAATAAAGTCCAACATCAGCAAAAAGAAAAGGAAACATTTTATCACATTTCTGTACTTTGTTTGCTCAACTTATTTTTTTTTTATTTTATTTGATTTGCTTCCAGTTGACTGAAGTTCTGTCTATAATTTAAAAAAAAGATTTCCTGACTAGAAACTAAACTGCTTTTTGTTCCAATAGAAAAGCCCAAGCAACTAGTTGCACATTATTTTAATTTATTTGCCTTCTGTTTGTGGGTAGTTGTTGTCTGTGTCTACAATCTCGTTTTGATCGCAAGCTCAAGGCCATTCTTAAGGTAGGTACCTACATTTTTTCCTTTTGAAAATGATTTTATTTAAGTTATGCATCATATAATTGGCGCTTGTTCCCATATTAACGTCTCTTTTGATGGTTGCCAGTTGGTTGATTTATAGAAAAGAATTTCAGACTTTGGGTGTTGCTGTAGGTTTTTTTGTTTTTGCAAACAAAAAAATCTTTATTACTTGGCATTTGTATATCTTTAAAAACCCATTTCACCATGTAATAAAAAAAAAATAAAAAATATTCTTTGATAGATCCTTAAAAATGATTGCCATAAAACGTTTTTAGACAAAAATGGAATAAATTTCTTTAGCAACCAACACGTGCGAGAGAAGTGGTTTGTTAATAAAGGTTATGCGTTACTTTGTGCTTTTTTGCAATGTCATTAATTTTATTTGTAGATTTTTGCCTTTTTTTTTTGTTTAATTTGAAAAATAAATGAGATTTCGTCAAAAAGTAGAAAATCATGACTTTTTCTCTGATGTATTTGTTTTTTCATGTTGTTTCATTTTTGGTTAAATTATAATGTCAGAACTTGGATGGATGGGGTATTTGGGTAGGGGTGAATTAATGAGGGTGCGAGTTGATTTTGATTTATGTTATGTTTTTTTTTTAGGTATGTAGGTAAGGAGAAAGTGAGAAGCTTGTGAACATCAGTCGGTTTAAAATAAAATATAAATAAATAGAAGGAAATTACTCAAAGATGTTATTTTTTCTGAGAAGAAAACTTTCTCCAACGATGATTTTGATATTAATATTAAAAATGTTAACACTAACACCCGTCATTGAACTGATGTTAGGCCATCTGTTGATTTCCTTTTAAATTAAATTTTATTTAAAATGTGGCAGATTTTCATGCCAAAAATGTATGAAACAAACAACCGACAGCATTAGGGTTTTATGGATTCATGATATATATCATAGTAGTAAAGGTTGGAAAAAGTTGGAAGTATGGACGGACACCATTAGAATGAATTTCTGAAGAAATATTTTCAACTTCAAAGAAATTAATAAATTAAATACGAAAAAGAAACATCTCTACACTTCATTCTTTTCTTAACGCACGATTTCACATAATTTTAATAAAATGAAAAAAGACATTTTTTTGAAAAATTGTTTTGATCTTGTTTTTGTTATTTTATTTCCAACTTAACTGTGTATTTTTACATTTTCGTACTCTTCCGATTCTTTGCTTTAAAATCGAATTTAAATATTAAAATCCTCTTTTATTTATCTCGAAAAAAAGCTTCCGCTATTTGAATGGATCCTTTTGATTCTTGGTTCTCATTCCATATGAAACACCTTAATCTTAATACTTTACACGACATTTAAAAAATATCCGGGGTAAAATTCTCCGTCGGTTCCAATGATGTAAATTCAGATATAAAATTTTGTGTACCTAGCTTCTATCTTTCCCGGATTATTGAAGCAAAGACGGTATTTTGTATACCTAATTTCATTTTTTCATTAGAGCATAACGTTGCGCATACGCCATAGTGAACCAAGTAGAAAATAAATTTAGGTAATAAAAAATATGGTAAGTGATTAGAAATACTTTTATTTTTTATTTTTTTTATTATCATTATTAAATTGTGCAAGTAGAATGCACAGAAATATATCGGACGTTGAGAAAGATAGTGTCACAACTCAAAAAACACGATTTTTCAGGAGAAGTAAAATAAGTAAATCATAAAATTAAATTTACACGTTGTTTGCTATAAATGTAGATCTTGACTTTGTGAACTTGCTTCGATCAAATTCAAAATCGACACATTTTGAGTTGTGACACTATCTTTCTCGTGTGATTTGGGGCCTTGATAAAAATGAGACATACGAAAAAATAGCTAGAAAAGGCATCAATCATATATAGGTAACAAAATTTAATACCAAATAATTAAACATAGGTCTTATGCTACTCCTGGAAAATGCATTCTTAATACGAACTTAACACGGCAATATCTCTATAAAACACTAATACGATTTTCTAAAAAAAATTCACAATTTATATGCAGAAGCCTACAGGTTTGATTTGACATCAGTCTCATGGCTGTAAGCCTTTGGTCCAAGTCCCATATAATTTTGCCAAATCTACTTTGTGCGGAAATTATTTATCATTTGCAGTGATCAAATTTTACCAAAATTTATCATCTTTAACTGATTTTTACAAACATTTTCTATAATATGCACCATTTACATTTTGAAAGCTAAACAATTAAAAAAGTCCGAAAATTTCCCGGTTTTTTTATCGCACCGAGGAATCAGCACCGGTCTTTCAACGCTGAAAACTTGGTTTTAAACTACTGGTGTCTATCCCCTAACAACATCACAACAAATCAGTACATTGCAATCACACTCACACTTTGCCAAACAATTTGGTTTAAAACTCATTTGGGTTTTTTCTCGTTTAGCAAGAGAAACTTTTCGATTTGACATGAAATATTATTTTAGGCCATTCAAAATAGTTAAAAAGTCCGTATTAATTGTTTTTCTTTGCAATAGACCAAGTCTAATGGCTGTCGCTACAACCTATTCGATCCGTATTTATAAAAATTCACATACACAAAATTGCACACAAGCCCACAAGGATGCAAATAAATTTTTTTGTTTGTCATACTTAGTTTATATATTCAATCAGTCCTTCGAAGTCTGTTTACTTTAATAATCTAAAAGTTACCAATTAATACGATTTTATCGAGTTCTAAAAACTTGCTTTTAACTAAAAAAAAAGTCAAAAAATATAGAAAAAGTGCTAATTTTTGAAAAGGTACATTTAAGTTGTTTCTTGACAAAAAAAATTAAAAATTGCATATTATCAAAGGATTTTACTTCTACTTTATTTTATTAGTACCTACAAAGTTTGAACGTACCGGCTTCATACACAAAAAGGCCCCTTGATTTAATAAAACAAAATAAAATCGTCAATTTTTTAACTTTTTTTGTCAAAAATAATTTTTAAAATTTTTTATCCATTTTAACTTCTCAGAAAATTTTATTTTCTTTGAAAAGTGTCTTTGAACCATTCCAAATTTAGACATGGTTTTCAAGTTAAAATAAAAAAAAAACTGAAAACCTACCACTGTTGCCGTTTTCTCAGAAATGCACCAATGGATTTAGTAGCACTTTTGGCTGGAGTACCTATTCTTTTATGCCAAGGAATCATATGCAGCAATAAAAACTCTTGAACAAATTTGTTCTATTTTTGCTGTGGAGCTCCGGTCTAATAAATAGACTATAAGCATGTATTTTAAATGACGCCCTGTATTCTTATTTTCAATCAAAATCATTAGAGTTTTTTTTGAAAAAAAAAAAGAAATATCAATTTTTCTATTTTGGATAAATGGCAGTACCGTCAATTTTTGCCCTAAGGCATATTTTCAATTTTCCATCTGTTTTCCATCTATCAAGTTTGACCCCCCCCCCCCCAAATTTTTTTTTCAGAAAATTAAAATATATAGTATAAACAAACACAAGTCTAATATGTGCAGCACCAAATGGTTTGTTTGTGTATTTTAGTAATTTAGTTACCTATCTGAAAATCTCCCTTAAAGTATCTACTAATTTTGTATCGTTAAAGAAACTGTCGATGAAGTTTTTATAAGGGAAAAAAATTGTTTGGTCCATTAAACGTTTGGTAAGGGATTTTTCAAAAAAACGAGTTTTTGCCTCTTTGACCATTTCCTTAAGCACCATGTTAACACCTTAAAATGTTCTTTCAGAATCCTTTAAATAACACAAGTATTTCTACAAGGTTTTTGGTCCCGAGACTAAACTATACTTTTTCAAATTGTTGATGAAATCGAATCCAAAGACAGAAATATTCGATCACATCTCGTTTTTGAAATATTACCGTTAAATCTATTTAAATCAGAGACCAGAAATAACAGTCAACCTTTATTTTCAATCGGTTTCTCTCTGAGAGTTACCACATTACTTTAAATAGTTTCGGTTAAGGTTTGAGATTTAATTTTAAAAATCAAAAATAAAGGTTATCGGCTGAGATTTATTTTTTATTTTTTTTAAATATGTCTCAAAGGTTGAGATTTTTACAAAAAAATAAATGGAAAAGGTCAACCTTTAACCGTTTTCGCTGAAAATAAATCAAAAATGGTCAATTCAAAGGAAAATGTCGAATATGTCAAGAATGTCTTTATACCTATTGCAAAAATAAATATGAAAAGGATGTTTTTTCTAAGTTTATGTATTAAATAATGTATGAACTAAATAGACTCTCAAAGTTCTTTAGACCGAAGATAATATCTCTTTTCGTTTAAAGTAAAATCTAAAGACGAAAATGTGTTTTCCACTGTGATTTGAGTCGCTGGGACGACAAGCACAACCAATGCAATTTTGAATATTTCAGGAGACCGATGTCCTAATATCTAGGTCAAAGCGTTCAGTTTCCAGAAGCGTTTTCGCCGGTCCAACTTCAAACGGCTATATTTCGGAATTTTGAAAAAAATGAAAAAAATGTTTTTGATGCCAAAAGGTAGCGGGAACTTTAACCTTCATTTGGGTACAACTCCCATCACTGTAGGTGCACGCGTTCTCAAGCCGGGAGAACTTAAAGAACAAAAAAAAGTTAAGCCCGATTCTGAAAAAATAGGCATGATGTGGCGGTTTAACATGGAAGATGATTTTTTAAAAATCTGACAATGTGCAAAGCGTAGGCCCATGACACAAGCTATCATTTGGCATCACTCCCAAAAATTGCTCTCAAGCGGTTTAGCTTCCAGGAGCGTTCAAAGATTCGGGGATTTTTCGAAAAAAAATTTTACCTCAACTTTCAAACGCGATTTCCTCGGAATTTTGAAAAAAAATCCAAAAACCGGATTATACCACTATCATGTAGCTGAGAATATATGGCTCCACTCTCATGTCTCTTGGAATTGATACATTTGCAGATGAGATTTATTTTTTTCTCTCACCGATAAATCTCACTGGTTGACCGAAACATAAAAAAATACAAAATAAAGGTTTCTCTTAGACCTTGACCGAAATTTTTCATTTTAAAAAATAAAGGTTATTTTATGACCTTTATTGAAAATGACGACAAATAAGAGTTATTAAGGAACCTTTCAAAAGGTTGAGATTTATTTCTGATCTCTGATTTAAATCTTTCCGACATCTTTTCTACTGTCGGAGATATCTTCAGTTGCTTGTTACCAACTTTTGTATCCTTTTATTCACAGAGTGAAGTACCTACCTATGTAGAACATTTCGTTATATTTTTAGCTTTCTATTATCAAATTGTTTCAAATTAGAAAATTAAAAATTGCACGAACTAATTTTTTGTGTAAAACCTAAGAGTGGTTCAAATTTATTTCTTCAAAAAAATTTTCTTGCTCGCTGACGCTCGCAATTTCTATCAAACAACTTATCACTCTTTGTTCCAATTTAAACTAGAGATGCCGCCGAAAATTCGGCCATTTTATATTCAGCAAATTTTTAAATTCTTCTACGGCAAGCAGTGCTATTTGAAACTTTAACAACGAATTCTCTCCTAAAAAAATACTTCAAAACTATATTGGCAAGTTTTTTCGCTTCTACACAGTTCTAATGACCATTTGCTTTAGAGCAATTAAGAATGGACTGCAGTTATATTAAGTTGATAAAAAAGTTTTGTGTTTCCTAAAAAAAAATTTTTTTCGGTCTGAGGCACTTAGGTTAGGTTAGTATGTAATATGATATGTACGGCTCCATTTTTGAAAAAAAAAAAAAATAACTGTATACTTAAAAGTACCTTTTACCTTATAAAATATTTGTTTTAACACATTACCTTCAGTTATTATTATATTCTTCAGTTTCAAAGTGACACTAAAATGCTAAAGTAAATTTTAAAACATATTAGAGTCATTATTTTAATAACAAAATTTTCCTTACAATGCCATGGAAACATTGTCATATTCACTCGAGTTTTGAAATGCATTTGAGCTTTGTATACATACATAAATACACTACTGGAAAAAATTGAGGGATCAAAAAAAAATTCCAAATTTTTGGGCAAATTTCAACAGGCCGCAACTTCGAAAGAAATGGTCGTACAAGAAATCGATAAAGAAGGAAATTGTAGCTCCAAGTGTCTCGTTTTTAGATTAGAACTTTAAAAATTTTTAACCTCTGCGGTTTTTGAGTAATCGTAGAAAAACCAGCAACAAAAAATTTTTTTAGCTTAACCACTATAAGGATCGGATACTTTGTTCATTTAGCTTTAATTTGGTTTTTTGAACACCTCGATACGTCCACTTCTCGCCGAGATATCGGTTTCAAATGGAAAAGGATCCTTTTGTGTTTGATTATCGATATCTCAGCAACCAATGATCGCACAGAAAGTTAAAAGTGGGTTTCAAGAACTTGAATGAATTTTCCTTAACGGCTAGCCATTTCTTTTCCAAAAAAAAAATTTTTCTTATTTTCACATGAATTTGAAAATGCAACAAAAAAAGGGCTTTTGGTGGTTTTTTGGAAAATCGAGCGCTAGATCGAAAATATTGCGGAAACCACTAATGTTAAGTGTGCCTTTTACAGTTCAATATGTCCACAAAAACCCTACAAAAAATCAAACTAATCCAGCCAGCCGTTTTTTTGTTTCACTCGATCGAATTTTTGAAAAAATTAAAGGATCACGTTTTTTGCTCTGAAAAGCTCAATTTTCTTTTCTCATTTTCTAATGAAAAAAAAATTGTTTTTCCTAGCTTTTTCCACATTTTTGCTCCAGAAAAAGCTTAAATTTAAAACAAAACAAAATTCCAAAAAAAAAAAAATTCAAGAAATAAAATTTCTTTGAATTTTTTTCTCCTGAAAAGTTTAAGAGAAAAAAAATTTTATTTTTTGAAATTTTTTTTTTTTTTGGAATTTTGTTTTGTTTTAAATTTAAGCTTTTTAATTAAAGCTAAATGAACAAAGTATCCAATCCTTATAGTGGTTAAGCTAAAAAAAATTTTTCCACGCCCGTAGACCAAAAAAAAAAAAAATAAAAAAATTTTGAAAATTTTTTTGTTGCTGGTTTTTCTACGATTACTCAAAAACCGCAGAGGTTAAAAATTAAAGTTATAATCCAAAAACTAGACACTTGGAGCTACAATTTCCTTTTTATCGATTTCTTGTACGACCATTTCTTTCGAAGTTACGGACTGTTGAAATTTGCCCAAAAATTTGGAATTTTGTTTTGATCCCTTAATTTTTTCCAATAGTGTAATTTATTTTTACTAAATAAAAATTACCCATGTCTCTTCCAGACAAGAGCTCTTTGAGTGGCTAGCATATTATTTTCCAACTGCAAGACAACTTTGCTTACGGCTGTATGCATTGTTTGACGAGATTAACAGTCGAGTAATTTTTGTTCAAAATAAATGTATTATCTAAATCAAGCTTGCAGCTCTGTCAAAGATTTCATATACATCAACCACTGCAAGTCAGTCAAACAAAATAATGTTGAATATGAAATTCTTTCAGACATTTAATATGCGGCGGCGGTCTGACTGAGGGTAAAAGAGTGATATAGAAGTGGCTTAATGAGTCAAAATTGTTTGCCAACTAATTGATGGTTTTAATTTGCTTTTAATCCAATCAACTTCACTGAAGCAATTTTCACGTTTAAAATTTTTAGTTGCCTTAGGTACCGCATCGAGTGGTTCTGAATATTGTTGGATTGCTTTCAGAAAAGGTATAAGCTACTGGTCTAATATATGTATGTATTTGTATATCAACCATCAGGGATTGTTTTCAAGCTTCTAACGCAAATAATAATCACACAAAAATACCCCCGGGGTTTGAGTTCAAAAAACACCTACCCCCTTTTCTCTGAAATGTGTGATAGAAAGGGTGGGAGTTTTTCCGGAAAAAGGATGCTTCCACTGATGATGATGTACGGCGGCGGTTGAAGCCTTGAATGTGAATTTTGACGGCTTATGGTAATGCTACTATATGTATAGTGGCTACAAGGATAGTTGGCCACCATGATGATTATAACGGTGATACTATGTTTCTTTTTTTTCATTTGTTACCAAAAATCCCAATTTTTGCTAAAAGGTGTGTGTGGTTGTTGGAGGTACAACGCTCTGCAGTGTGTTCATGGACGCGGTTCAATGGAGCGGAATTGCAAATGCAATCTCCGTTTTATACATATATAAAATTTTATAGGGGTATCTGTGTATGTGTAAGCAAATAGCCAGGACGTGAATGGCTTCAACTATTTTAGCTCACAAAATGCACAATCATGGAGGACCACAGTGCTTCTAGATAGGATTTTGTATAAGCTTCATTGGATAACCTCGTCCTGTTCTCCTGCTGCTCTATCGCCTTTTCCAAAGAGCTGGACGTGTTGGTGTTATCAGATTTTCTGTTATACCAAGTTGCGAGCAAGTTAAAAAAAAAAAAAAATAGAAAAAAACCAAAAAACCTAACGGAGGTAGAGTGACAACGAGCATTTAAATGTGGTGCACTGGAGATTCGGGTTCCTATTTGTTTTTTTTTTTTTTTTTTTTTTTTTTTTTTCATTTTTATAGGGACAAGGACCAGGAGAGGTTTGCTGTCACACAAAATTTTTGAAACCTGCATTCATCCAATTTAGTAGATGTGTTTATATGTGTGAGTGGGGTATGGGTAGTCATTCACAAGAGGGGTTCTTGGGGAAGGTTTTTGTGTTTTGTTAAAGTTTTCTTTTTGTTTTGTCAAAAGGGAATTCCAAAAGGGTGGAAAACAAAATAGACGAGTCGAGTTGAGAGTAGGTATATCGAATCAGAGGAACGATGACTGCCACGACCGACGATGGGTGTTTATAGAAATATATAGCTCCTCTGTGTGACATCAAAAAGCTTTCGTGTTCAATTTGGCTGAGATTATCCTTTTTCTTGTTTTTTTTTTTTTTTTTTTTTGAGAACTCGATTTAGATTTTTTCGTTCTCTTGTTCTTTTTTTTTTTCTCTGTTGAATGTGTGCATATAATAGGTATGGTTTTTGGTATGATTTTTATTCGAAAATATGGAGAGAATTAAATGGGGGATTTTCTGAGCATATGACAGGGTGCCCGTGTGGGTTTGTTATATTCGTATTTTGGGGGAGAAAATTCTAATTCGAATGATGTGTAGCGTATGTTTTCATTTTATTTTTTTTTTTTTTGTATTCTAATCTCTAATCCTTTGAAAAATTGAACAAAGCTAGTTGAGTTTTTTTTTCTCACGCAAAGAGGAATTTTAATTTGGTTTTATAGGAATGAAACAATTAATAGTAGGTAAGTGAACTTCCAAAAGCTTTGTAAATATTTAGTCATGTACACTGAATAGGCACTTTTTGAGGCAATTTTTTTTTTATTTTAAACTGTATAACAATAACGACTAATTGAATAAGATTTTTGTGTGCTATAACGATACAAATGTTGCAGTAGTTTAAACTTTTTAACTTTTTTGTTTTTAATTTTAATCGCATTGACAGAGTAAATTTTGTATTTTAATTATCAAAAAAATAGGGTATTTTCTAAAAAACTGTCTTTCTTTTTTTTTTTAAAGAAGCATTTTTCGTATTAATAAAAAATGTAATGCAAATGACAGAGTAAAGCTACAAAATCCTTTTAAATCAATGAAAAATCTGGAAGATTGTGACAGGCCGCTAGATACACCTTACGAATCAAGGTATTAGCACCTTGAAAAACAACGGAGAAATCCGAAAAATCAATGCGAGGTACTGAATGGAGAAAAAGACCACCTAAAATTAAGCGGATTTCCGCATGGTTTTTTTTGCAAAGATGACTTCCGTCATAAATTAAGTAGAAATCCACTTAATTTAAAATGATTTATTCTTATTTTTATGATAATAAGAAGAATTCTTACCTAAAATTAATAAATTCTTCTTGTTATATTGATATTGTCAGCTCCTTTATTCAGTAAAAAACTTCTTTTGGCTAATTTCTTTCAACATATAACAAAAATGCTAAAAATTCAAGAAGACAGTGGTTCATTCAATTTATCTCCATCTGAAAACTGTTGAACTTTTCAATTATAAAAAAGGACAGTTAAATAAACATTCTTACTAATTTTTGACAAAAAAAAAATACTCTTTAGGGGACAATTTGGCAAAAACTGAAAAAGGTTACAAATATCCACATTTTTGAAATTTGAATATTTGTCATAAAAAAAAGTTACACATTCGCCACAGTGACCCTTGAAACTAAATTACAAGAAATAGCAAAAAAGGTAGATTTTTTTTTCATTTTCAATGCATATATTTTGAATGTGTCAAGGATAACAAAAGAGTCAAACGAACTTCGACTTTTTTCTCAGAATACTTACCATCATTTACTAAATTTTACAAAAAATAATACCTACTTTTTTTTCAATCAATTTTGCTGATTTTTTTTTTTTTTATATTCAAAATATTATTCTAAATCCAATTTATTAGATGAATCTATTACTTATAAAATATTCATTATAGTAGCTAGGTGTGTGACCATGTAAACTTTTGTTAAAAATGCAAAAAGAGACTCCAGAAAAGGCTTTCATAATAAACACTGTGAGTTTAATTAAAAGGGGATGCTATGGGACATTGCTATGAAAACGATGCCACACAAAAAATAGAACCTTCTTTGGAGCTGAAAATTATATCTGCCATTGAAGTATTTTGTTCGTCTATTTTCAGAACTGGATATATGTAAATAACATTTTTATTTATCGTTATCTGTAACGTGCATCTTTGATTATATTTAATCCACCTAACTCTTTTGTTTAAAAATCACAGAAAAAACACTCTTCAATTATTTAGGAAAATTTAGTATTAGGGTAATATTAGAATCTGAAAGAAATGCAGTTGTTACTTTTTTAAATCTTTTGGCTACATTCAAAGTATTATTATTATTTTACAAATCTGGCAATTTTCCCGCATCACAAACTTCAACCTCTTTAAGCTTGGGAGAGTGCCAATATATTTAAAATAAAACACGTTTTTGGATGGTTTAACTTGGGTTGATATTAATTACATTCAAACACAAATTTGTACTTAGTCATTGCCAGTGATTTTGACCGAAAAAGTTAATCAAGTTATAATTTCTGAAAAGCGGTCCTAAATGATTTGAATCTCAACAAAACACACCTCAATTAATACAAAATAGAGAGTAAACATCTTTTACAATATTTCTGAAAACATATTTCAAAATGATTTTTTGGAATTAATTAATTTAAAATTAAATGTTTAAATTTGAAAATATTCAAACCGCCAAATGTTGCACTTAATATGCATTAAATGCGTGAAATAATTATTAAGCTTCACAAAACCATTTCACATCAAATGAAAAATATTCTAATGTAAGCTTTTAGGTTTTAGGACTTAGCATGAAAGTTGTTATTGTTATTATGTATCAATTAGGTTGAAATACTTGCGAAAGTGAGTCGTTTCTAGGAACATTTACAGTGCATAAAATTAACAGATATAATAATTTCAAAAATAATAAAATATTATTGCTATACCTGGTAAATATAAGATTTTGTTTTTAGTAATTTTTGTTTATTTTTTTGAATCATTAATTCACTTCCTGCAAGTTTTTGACATTTCTGTCGGTTCACTTAAAGTTTTTTTACTTGCTCTATAGGGCAAGTATTGGTTTCGTGTCGAAAAAAAAATTAAGGTTTTAATCAAAAACAACATTACGATGATGGAGAATTCCGAAAAAGTGGGTCCCACAATTCCGTCCGTGCGTCTGTGCGTCCATCTGTACACATTTCCACAGCCTAAACGGGTGGATGGATTTTCTTCAAATTTGGTACAGATGATTTTTATGGAATTCTGAAAGTTGGTTTTTTTTTTGTTTTTTTTTTATATCTCGTTTAGAACGTATACCTCTCATACGAAAAAATACGATATTAAGAATTTCTCGAAAACGGCTCTAACGATTTTGATTAAACTTTGTATACGTAATATTTAAAGCAGTGGCAATAAAACTGCATTTTTTTTTCTCAAAAAAGTCAAATAACAAAAAAAAATTTTTTCATTTAACAAAATTTTGCCCTAAATGTCGGCTCTTCCCCAATATCAATTTTTTTTTTAATTTAGATCCAGCTTTTTAAATCTACAAGTAGACTAACATAAAAGTGCTTTGAACTGCAAGAGCAAGTACGTGCGACCCCAGTCGTGCATTTTATTTAACTAATTTTAGTGTAAAAATCAGAAAATTAAATATTTATATGATTTTCAAATAATTGTTTTAAACTTGTTTTCCCAGAAAATCACCTTTAAAACCCTTCAAATAGGTACATATTTAATTTAATTTAAATTTAATAATTAATTATACCTAACTCTTTGCTTTCTATGAGAGTTTGCCCATGAATATTAATGCAATACAAAACTTGATTATGTTCTATTATAGAAACTTAAAGTTTTCAATTACAAGAATTTAAGTTTTTCATCTCGCACAAACAGCGAGTGAATATTTAACGAAGGTTCCTTTCAAAATTGTTATTTACAATTAGAAACTAGATGAATATCTCAATTCTAAATGTCAATCAAAAAAAAATGTTATGAGAAAATTTTTGAACAAAAAAAAACCTTTGTAAGGTTTCAGACACAAAAAAAGAGAAGATATCTCTGTGTTTATCCTTCTACTCATTCCAAGATGAATAATATCTCTTACTGGAGCGAAACATCGAAATCATAATTTATTTTTTGTTTATATTTTTTTTTCTCTTTTTTTTTTGGAAAAAAATCAATCACATTATTCTCAATCTCTGATAGAATTCGGGATTTGAGATAACAATACTGATTGATATTACAATGTGTATCTAGATTATGTATTTTTTTTTTTTTTGTCTTTGAATATATTTTTCCGGAAAATCCCTTAAGGAAATGAAAACCAAACTTGCAAAGAATATTTATGTGAATAAATAAAAACACACTTATGTACATTTATATTTATTTTTCATATAAGTTTCACATTTATGTAGAGATTATTTTTTGCATTTAATTTGAGTAGACATGAAAAAAAAAATATTATAAGCTTAAATATACATTAGCTTATTGTAATGATAATGGACTGGTTCTTAAAAATGTAAACGGAGTAAGGAATTCATAACAAAAATATAAGAAATACTTACAGTTTTCAAATTTCAATATTTCATATGATGTTTTTTTTTAATGCAATTTATTAAATTATCTTTTATACAAAAAAAAAGATCGAATAACTTAAATCTCATAAGGGAATTTAATAAATAGGTACCTACATAGAAATAATGCTCATAAATTTATTTTTTTTTTTTTCAATCAACAAGAGGATTCAAAATTTTTTACATATATTCGATTCTTAATTCACATATATAGATACATAGTGTGTGTGTATTGGTATTTTAAGTGATTATGGGTGGATCCTTTATAAGAAAAGATACGTTAATTTTGAAAAAAAAAAAAAAAAATACTGAACGCTTTGATGTTTTATTTTCACCGTACAAGTCATTCGTCAAAAAAAAATTAAATGTAGAAAGTGGCATAAAAATAGGTTTAATTAACAAAAACTACTTTTATGAACACAACTGAAAATTTCAAAAAAATCATACGAAAATGCATATAATCCAACCAATTTTATAAAATTAGGTAGGTATAACAAGAATTCCGCTTTTAAAACAATTATAATTTCAGAATACCTACATATTTAAAAAAGTTAAATGCACAACTGGATCACAAAAACTTGGATTTGATAAAAGTTGCTTAAAATAATAAGGCTTTAAAAAAAATCACAATAGAATATTTTTAATTTGATTTTATGAGAAATTTATTAATAAATTTTAAAATATTATAAAATTTGTTTACAAAAAAAAAAAACCATTTTAGACCCGTTTGAAAAATAAATAGTTTGAAATAAATACATATATTGAAAGCAAACTTGGTATGTCAATTCATTGATCCGTTTTCAAAAAATTGATTTTTCAAACAAAAAATTGATTATTTTTTTTTTATTCAAAAATTATTGTTTTGATTTTTTTGAATTTTCAAAACTGATATGAATTTGTCAAACTAATAGTTTTTTAATTGGCAGTTAATGTTGAAAATTCGGCTTTTTTTTTAATATAAGCAAATTTGTGTAAAAACTACGAAATTCAGAAAAAATATTTTTCCTGTAGATATAACTAACGGGTTTTATTTTTGGAATTTAGGAAAGTGCCTAAAAATTGTATTTATTGTGTACAAAAAAAGATTATTTAAAATTACTTTTTTACTCCAAAAATTTCGAAATAACTAAGTAAATAATGAAGATATTGAATTTTTAATTTTTAAAAAATACGTGCTTTGTTATAGTTAAACGCAAGTCGATTGACACTACTTATTTTAAAATTTGCGATCTTAGGTTGCAAGGGGTTAAGTAATTTTATTATTAAAACTTAAGAAAAAATTTTCGAAAAAATCAAGTTTGGTTCTGAAAAATCACTTTTTACTTGCTCAATAGGGCAAGTATTGGTTTCGTGTCGAAAAAAAAATTTGAGGTTTTAATCAAAACCAACATTACGATGATGGAGAATTCCAAAAAAGTGGGTCTCGCAATTCCGTCCGTGCGTCTGTGCGTCTGTGCGTCTGTACGTCCATCTGTACACATTTCCACAGCCTAAACGGGTGGACGGATTTTCTTCAAATTTGGTACAGATGATTTTTATGGAATTCTGAAAGTTGGTTTTTTTTGTTTTTTTTTTTTTATCTCTCTTAGAAAGTGTACCTCCCATACAAATTTCTCAATTCAAACCAAATAACTCAAAAACGGCTCTAACGATTTTGATTAAAATTTTTGTGTTTAGTATTTACCATAAGAGCCAACTTTTGAAATAAAAAAAATATTTTTTGTACCGTTATTAACGGTACCTGCCATAGAACGGTTTTTTTGGTTTTTGAATATCTCGTACAAGATTAACCCGATTTCAACGAAAATTTTTATACAAAAGCGTTTAAGTAAAAGTAATATTAAAATTTTAGAAAATTTTCAAAAAAATAATTTTTGGATTTTTAAAAAATGTTTCAAAATTTTTTTTTGAAAAATCAATTTTTTGAAAACGAGTTAGTGAAAAATTTTGAAATTTCGTTTTTATGCGTAAATCAATTATTTCTTAAAAATGGCATACCAACTTTTTTTTTGAAAAATGTTAGAAATTTTTTATATATAAAAAATTATTTTTTTAAAAAACGGCTCTAACGTTTTTCGAAATTTTTTTTCTAAAAATACCTTTTTATACAAGTAATAAAATGGCATACTTGGTTTTTTGAAAAACATCATTTAAAACGGTGTTTAATTAATTATAAAAACAGATTTTATTTTTTTACACTTCTTATGAAATTTCTAGAAAATATCAAATAATAAAATTTTCCTAATTTTCTGGAATAAAAAGCTTTAACATAAGAGTTACTTTAGTATAAGAGCAAGTACGTGCGACCCCAGTCGTGCATTTTATTTAAAACCGACCCAGGAAATTTTTACTAGAGTTTGTTCTATGTATCGATTAATATTATCTTCCAATGGCATTGATTTTTTTTTTTTTTTTTTTTAAATATGAAGATAAAATTAAATTCAAAATAATCTTGTTTGCTTTAATATTCTAATCAACTTTTACCATTAGAGCAAGGACGTATGAGGTATGACCAAGTCGTGCATTTTAATTTATAAATAAAACTAGTTTAGGAGTTAAGTTCTAATTGTTATGAAATTTAAGGGGGGAAATCCCTCTGGACGACGGGTTTTTCAAGAATTTTTTTTAGAAAACTGAAAGCATTAATTAAAGTTTGTAAAAATACATGATATTATTGACATCATGAAGTGTTAACACAATTTTTTTGAAGTAATAAAAAAACAAAATGGCAGCTCTACAGCCGTTTGAAGTTGATGCCTCGCATTTGCGCCGTGCAATGCCCAGGTCCAGTTAATTATTTATAATCAAAAGAGAATTTTTTTCCATTAAAATATATTTATACGCATTGTATGAACCTAAATTTAGCAAAAAAAAGTGTAAAATAAAAATTAGAGACCAAAAAAACGAAAAAACACTAGGTTTTTTTATAAACAAGTTGTTAAAAAAAATATTTATTGTGAAAATTATTAAGTTAACGAGTAATATGCACTTTTTTTCAAGTCGATAGCTTCATTAGTTTTTGAGTTACTTTGCACGGAGCGGAAAAAAACGTGTTTTGAGAAAAATTCGTTTAAAGTTTTCATTTTTGTACTGTGGTAGGCTCGGAACCCATGGGTTTCAGGACTATCTGTTGTTTTTTGAGGCTTCATTTAAGGCTAAGACCACTAAAATAGTTTTTTGGGTTGATTATTGATTTTTTTAGGCAAAAAATTAATAATGCAAAAATAAAAAAAATCCAGAGGGTTTTCCCCCCTTAACTTAAAATATTTAATAGCTATTAATGAAAAATAAACAGGATAATCCTCAAAACCAATTTAATTTCCAAAAATATAGACTATCAATTATTCTGTATTATACCAATAAATAAAAGGCTCACACACATATTGAACTAATTTATGCTCAGTTCTACATTTATTCTTCGTCTCATATTTCTATCCAGCTGCTGTTAAATAAAAACAAAATTTATTAAATATAATTTTACCAAAAAACCGATTAATAACACTTAATTTTCTTTCTCATTTTCAGGTGAGCTCATTTGTTAAATGTTGGTATTTTCGAAATATCTGTAAGTATCATAATTATTTAATCCCAAAGCTTATATATATGAAAGCCTTTCACACATATACATAGGTATAATCGCTTATTAGTAACATATTGATCTAATTTTCATTTAAGTCAATAGCATCAATCAAAAATCAATTTCAAAGAGGGGAAAGGGAGAGGGGTTAAGGAGTTTGAACAAAATATAATCATCCTAATACAGAACATCAAGGATTATGATGTAAGGATAAGGGAAGAAAACCCGGACATAAATTCCCTTATAACCTACATACATTTTTACCCTTTGCAATCAAGTGGTTCTATACCTGTCGGTTTTTCCGTCTTCGTGATGTTATCATCAATGCCAATGCCTTGGGCATAAATAAATAGTTTCTTCATCATCATCATCAGTAACAGACGTTTTTCATCGTCGTCGTCGTTGTATACCACTTCAGCCATCATAAAGTCAGACTTAAGGCTGGCGCACAGTATTCATCCAAAAATTCAATTTGCCAACCGTGCGTATCTGATTCAAAGCGCTTTAATAATAATAATAATATTCAACGAATAACGGAATCGACAAAACTGAATAGAAAGGAAGGGAAAAAATGAATCTCCTTTTTTTCCATCAATATTTATTCCCTATTACCGTAAAGGCAGCCCAACCACACAACTCAAAATGGAGGTTCCAATAACAACCTACCCCATCTCAAAGCTGCTTCCCTGCAGGACTTGAACAGAAGGTCTTATGTTTTTCTTTTTCTTCTCGACGACTAGGAACTTCTCGAGACACAGTGAGGGTTAAATAAATATACAAGAGATGCCCTTGTCAATGTTGTATAGTTTAGTTTTCTGTTCTTGGTTTATTCTGGCATTTTCTTATACTATACATTTTGTCCTTCCTCCGCAATGTTATTGAATTAATATCCCTTTTGCGGTTATTTGCACATCTATTGGTAGAAAACTTTCCAGGAATTTTTGTCTTGGTTGATTTACCTTTACCCAATGTTGCTTTCGTTCGGTTCGGTCGTCGTAGTCGTCGATAGTTTTCATGATAAAGCAATCTTAAAATGTCTTTGTTCGTCCAATCTAGATATATACTACGGTGAAGGTCCTGTGTAAGGATATTTTTTTGGAGAAATTTTAATATAAATTTGCAATATTTACCTTTCATTGGTTAGAATCGATTTTCAAGGAAATGTCAAAATGTAAAAAAATACAAACACAAAAATTTGTAAGAGAGTCCTTTTAATAAGGACATTGACCAATACTGATGGTATTTAAAGAAATATATCATTTATATACCAAAAACGACAGGAGTAGAATGTTTAATTTCCGTGTAGAAAAAAAATAGAAAAAATTACCACAGGATCACGTATTTCGTATACAAAACGGTCGTGAAAGGATTTGGTCGGCTTAAAATTGGTTATATTTTTAACCAGGATGTGGTTTGACCATCGATATACCGAAACGAACGAAAATAATTTGACCAAATAAAAAATCGATAAATAGAATAAGGATAAAACTATTCAAGCGAAATGAGAGGAAAAAAAAGGATGTTTACATTACATATAGCAGGACTATTATCGGATTTGGTAGCAGCTGTTCGGTTCGGTCCTGCTGGCTATAGGACTTATTAAAAGCTTACACGAAGTGGCAAATTTCCTATTTACACATTTACTCATTTTGGGGAAAGGGACGATGAAGCAGAAAACAAAAAATAATTCTTAGCGTTAACGCGTGCAAAAATTAACGTAGCTAGGTTGTCAGCAGGAGGCAAAAAGGAGAGCAGAGGATTTTCACATATTTCCATCCATCCATCTATAAGGGCTTCTCACACGCAACACCCATATTATACAAATACTCATATGTGAACATATAGTTCTGTCAGGACCAGAAAATTTGTTTTGAAAAGGATATGAGGCTAGGTTTGGGTTATAGTAGAGGACCAAAGCTATAATGTGCACGAACACACTGTTGACATGACTTTGTTATTCTATTTCACTGTTATGTTGACAATATAGAATAATGTTTATTGGGTCTTAAAGCTGGTGGAGAAAAGCATGTTGTGCAAAATGTACAACATTGAGGTACCTACTAGGAATAGGTGTACCAGTGTACAAATATATTATATTTAAGATTGTGTGTGATAGGTAAGTTAAAGTCTTACAAGTAAGATTAGGTTAGAAAGTTCGTGTAAAAGTGGCATGTGGGGAATATGTTTGGTACCAGTCTTTTGAACTATTATGTCGATATGGTAGTAGATTAGATGATGTTTAATTGAACTCAGGTGTAAGGTACTCGGTACAGTTTCAAAAAGGTAGTTGAAAAAGGCTTTGAGGGTATTAGCTTTGATTTATTACCTTACAAGCGAGAGCTTACATGATTGGTTCAGTAGATTGTGTAGGTACGTGATTTCTTATATAGATTTTTGTATTAAGTGTTATGTACTATGAAAAGAGACTACATTAATGTGAGGTAAAACAATGATATTACAGGATAATTCATATTAGGCAGAATTTCTTATTTTTTTTTTATACAGGGTGTCCCAAAAGTAATGGATCAAACGAAATATGATGATAGGCCAACTTTAGGGCTCTCAGAATTTGGTAACTTGTTCATCCCAAATCTTTACGGTTTTCGATTTAATGCAGTTTTTATGAAATTTCGAAAAATCCCGACTTTGCAACAGTATTTTACTTCTTCCGCTCATAATTGATTTTTATTTTTCACAATTCTTTCACTAAAACATTGCTTAATAATAAGAAATAATTAATTAATCAAAATATTTTTTATTTCATACGCCATTTTGCTGCAAATTAATTAACAGTTCCATGTTTTATAAAAACTCAATTTCTTTCTTTTATTTCAGAGCAACAGCCTGAAAAAAAATTTGTATGGTGTGGTACTCTTTTATTATTTTGAAAACTTGTCGTGTTATTGCAGTTTTCAAAAATTTCATAAAAACTGCATTAAATCGAAAACCGTAAGGATTTGGGATGAACAAGTTACCAAATTCTGAAAGCCCTAAAGTTGGCCTAAGAGCATATTTCGTTTGATCCATTACTTTTGGGACACCCTGTATAATATTTTTAATATTTTCGGATTTACTGAAATTTTTTTATCATTTTTAAACGAATTTATCGATTAAAATTTCCCGGCGTTTCGACAGGGTTTCTGCTTCATAAAAAAAATTAAGGAGAAAGAGTTTTTTTTTTCGAAGTCACAGGAAAAACTGTAATTTCCAAAAAGCCAATGATTCGTGAATTACATCTCAGGTTTAAAAGATCAATTTTTCATTGAAACAAAAAATAAATGAATCATTCACTTTTTGGGAACAATTACAGATTTTACTTTCTCTTCGAAAAAACACCCTTTCACCTATTTTTTTTTTTTAATTAAAACTCTTTAATCTTGCTTTCTATCGAAAATGCAATGTTTTTACCAAATTACACTACGGTGGCCCATCAATTTTCTTTTCACTAAAAAAATAAACACCCTTTTAACCATAGTACTCATAAAGACACTTTAGATTCTTTGTTTTACCACTATTATTACTTAGTTTTTCTAATATTCATATATTTTCAACTCCCAAAACAAAAACACCCTTTCTCATGATAAAAATGTATAGACTTATTTATTCGTAATTCCCATGGGAAAGATAAAGTTTTAAATAATTTTCGTAAGGATACCTTTTAAACTATTGATTTCGTGGGACCTATCGCAAATTTTCCTTATTTCCAAAAAAAAAAACACCCTTTCACTTTTTTACCAATTTTCATTTGGGTAACATTTTTTCCCTAGTTTTTGTGGTATAAATTCCGAATTAAAAAAAAAAAAACACTTTTACTCACGATAGACTCAGTAGACTCTATAGATTCTTATAGTTCTTATAACAAACAAAACCTTTACATCAAGTTTAAAAAATTAAAAAAAAAAGTATATCATCTGTTATGATACCTTTGTCACACATAACTCTACACTGAAAAAAAAACACCTTTTAACCAAATATATTTTTAAGAACGTTATAGATCCTTTGTCCCTGCTTTATCATAAGCCTTCGTCCTGAATTACATCAGTGTATCATGTTTTTTACATTTGTTTCGGTTATATTTTACCTGTTGAAGTAAAAAAAAGCACACTTATTTTTAATTGGCAATAACTTCTCTTAAAGCTTCTCTTTTTTTACTCATCGAAAAATACCTTTATCATGTCATTATTTATTCCACAAACAATTTTTTAACTCCCCCTCCCTCATTTCTGCGAAAAAAACGTCCTTCCACCCAATTTTTTGTTTAGACTTTTTTGATGCTTGGTTCTTATCCCAAAAGCAAACTTTTTTGCTAAGTTTCATGAGGGTAACAATTTCTTTATTAATTGCTGATTTGTTTGTACTATTTTACCTGTAGATACATGACGAAAATGGAAAACATTTTTTCAAAAAAACGGCTTCAATGATTTTAATTTAAAAAAACTTTTTTGGACCATAAAACTTTAGGTATCTGTCATATAACCATTTTTATTGATTTCAAACTTTCTTCTTAATGGTCTATAAATTTTCAAAACTGAGTGTTAGATTTTTTTAAGATATTTTTTCAAATTTCTTTTTTGAAAAATCAATTTGATACATTTTTTTGAAATTTTGGTTTTATCTGTTCAATAATAAATTCTTAAGAAAAGCATACCATTTTTTTTTTTTTTTTTGAAAAATTTTTTGAAATTTTCACTGGAACCGAGGAGAAGGGGGATATATCAATTTAAATATTCACATATGCCTTTCAAGGAACAATAAAATGCAAAGAAAATTATATTTTTTATTAATATTTTTTGCGATGTCAAAATCTAATTTGACTTTATAACTACTTAACTATACTTTAAATAAAACAGCAAGTTAGTGTTACTCGGTCAGGTATTTTACTTTCTATCGATCCATTACCACCACCAACGGTAACGAAATGATGGAAGGGTAGTCACCATCACCATTCTTCTTGTCAAATCATTTATGTAAATTAAAATTATCCTCCTCCATAAAAGGTTCTTTTACTTTAACAAAAGCTTTCTTTGATGAATTGCTGACATTTTAGATTTTCTTTTGGTAACTTTTTTTAAATTCCCACATGCTGGGGGTTTTTTTTTTTTATTTCCTTGAATTTATTTTTCCCTTCGATTTAAATATGATATTTCAAGGATACGTGAAGGTTTGAAGTTTTTTTCATCATTTCGTTTTCAAAGACAAATATTTCCTAGAAAAAAAAAGTCTGATACTGATATACCAGTATCAGGTATACTGTATACATCATAAAAAAGTGTTTTTTAGCTATAGACTTTCGAGTTTTTAGAAGTAGGATTCCAGATTCATACGTTTTAAGGACACGTTAATTTCTTTTTTGTATTGTTAAAAACAGTTGCAGTCAAGTTTGAATTAAAAAAATAAAACAAAAAAACACTTAACATGGATAAAAAAAAAAATTTAAAAAAAACGAAACAATTTTCATGTAAATTTATGATTTCAAATCCTTTTTTTTTTTATTCGGATTTGCTTCTTCATTCTGTATCCTCCAAACCCAAACATGTTTCAATGGCTTTGTAAATCAGCATTGCTCGTTGCCATACTTCCTTTCCAAAAAAAGTGTACATTTTTAAAGGATTACTGAAACATACTCCAACTGAAAAAAAAACGTAAAAATATTCCTGGATTACAACAATATAGACTAGAAGCGCAGTAGGAACACGCAAGGATAGAGGATATAAAATATTTGAATATTAAATTTTTCTCTTAAATTCATCATGATGGCTGCGGAATGAAAATAAAAATAAAAATGCAAAAAAAAAAACACCATTGATCAAAAACATTTTTGTGGTAGGCGCACGTTCAGAGCCATCTCTCACTCATCCCAAATTTACAATCTAGCATTAAATAGGCCATGTTCGTTCGTCCTTTTTTTTTCTTTTTGATGAATGTTGTTGCAAAATAAAAAAAAAAAAAAAAACAAAATTCCAGCGTAAATTGAATGAAGTGGAAGTGGCAAATTATTAAAATCGGTGATTTAATATTTTTTGCGTGTTGGAAATCTGAATTCAGTGGAATTTTTTTTTTATTTTTTGTAAAGAAATAAATAAAAATCCAAAATGGACGTTTAATTTTCAAGTTTTATCGCTCCATTTAGAAATCACTGGCATATAGTGATGATATAGAAGAGATGAATTGAATGATTTATGCAGTGATAAAATTGTAAATTAATCCATTTTCTCAATTAGAATTTTTTTTTGCAAATCCTATTTTTTTTTTTGTTTTGATGAAGATAATTTTAAAACTCATCGAATTTTTTAAATGCACATCTATTGTTATCGATATAGCATTTGATAGCAGCTTTAGCTTAGCTTAGTATTAGTAAATTCGTATACACCGAGTGCAAATATATTTTGAAAAAAAAAAAATATATATATATATTGACAAAAAACTAATGATGAGGAAATTAAGGATTAATGGTATAGATAAGAGGAAAAATTGACTAAACCATAAAAGATGGCCAGAATGGAAGGGAGTTAGAGGAGGAAAAAAGGTGAGGTGTAAATATATATAAAAAAAATTTTTGAAAGCGATTTATTCGTAACCTTGTTTTTTCCTAAGTGTACATTACTTTTTCACAAAAATTTCGTAAAAATTTTTTTTCTAAAAGCCAACGTTAAAACTAAAACCGTAGGTAGGGTAGGTGCAGGTGGTGACAGTTATCAGGAAAATGATTTTAAAAGACCTAGCCATGTATTTTGTGAGTTATAGGCATTCGAAAAAAAAATGCTCAACCTGTGACAGTCTCTCATGTCCCGTGACTACAAATCTTAAGTTTTTTTTTTCAATTTTTTCTTTTGCTTGGAACCTTGAATAACCTTGCTAACAATTGCATTAAAAAATTTAAACTAATCTGCATCAGTTTCAAAGATAATATCACTTTTACCATTTTTTTATAAAACCGCTCAAAATGATTTTCAATTTTTTTTAATTCCATCTTTTTTGAAATTTTATTATTTAAAAAAAATAGATTTTTTTTTTACATTTTGTAAGAAAATCAAATTATAATTTCTCCAAAAAGCTTAAACCTTAAAAAATAATTTTGTGGTGTTTCATTAAAAATAGTCAAATTTAAATAGACTTTGGTGGAAATGTACGCTTTTTATGTTAAAAGTACCTAAGCTTAAATTTACATTAAACAAAATATAAAGTTTTGCTTTTTTTCTTTTTGGAAAAATTACCTAATTTTAAACAAAAAACAATTGATAACAAAAATTCAAGTTTTGAAACTTTTAACATACATCTTTTTGGATGAAACTTATTCTTTTAGATAGTGTAGAAAAAAAAATAAGTTGTTATTTTAGAAAAAACTTTAAAAAAAACTTTAGATAGACTTTTCATGCCAGTTATGTGGTGTCTCGTAAATTTTCAATATTTTTTTTATTTTTTTTTTTTTTTTCATATAGTGTTTAAAGTTACAATGCTAATGGTTTATTTTAAGAAATACATATTTTCCCACTTACAGAGATATTTTTGTTAAAAATAGTTTTCCCTTGGGATTTTTAACATAAGCAATTGAAAAAGTTAAAGTGTCCTAAATTTTAACCCAATTAAAAAAAAAAAAAAAAACAAATATATAGATCCATTTAACTATGTATAAAATATGTAGTTTAAGTAACAAACATATTCTTAATAATGTGAAGAATTTCAAAAACACTGTTTTTTCACCTCATGTATTTCCATTTTGCGATCGGTTCTAGACAGGTATACTTAAAAAAGAAAATGTTATTTTTAATTAAAATATTTAGGTATAGATACAATTTATTTCCAAATCAAACGAAAAATTTTATGAAAATCCGATGAAAATTGACTTAAAAAAAAAAAACAAATATAAACGATTTCAACCCTGATATTCGAATCTCTAGGTACAAAATCAATTATTGGGTTCATTCACCAATGATTAGATAGATTATATTAAAAGTAAAGGATAATTAAACAAAATAAACAAAAGAAAAAAAGTTGAGCAAAAAAAATATATACATAAATTAAACCGATCGATTTCGATTAAAATAAAATTGTATCATTAATTTATCATCGTTAGATTTGAAGTTATTAATTAACAACAATCAATTAAACTTTCATTAATTTAGCATTATAATTATCAATTTTTTTCTGGCCTTTGGTATAAGTTTTTTTTTTTTTACACAAAAAAAAACAATATTTAATTTATTATTTTATCGATTGAAAGTTCAATTCATACCGATTACAAAATAATATCAACTGTGTTAAGAATATTTTAATTTTCATAAAAATACCACAACAAACGAGCGTATATATATTTATTTGCATTATAATTTATACACAAAAAGGATTTCAATTTTTACAACATTATTAAGTAGAAACTCTCTACCCGGCCTCATCTTACTTGCAACCAATAAATTCACATAAAATAAGTACTATACAAAACAGCAGGTATTTTTTTTTTCCTCTTCCCCAGCCTGAGCTGTCGCCAATCAATTAATTTCCCATTATTGCCACTCAAAAACAAAAAAAAATTAACTTTTCTCGTTACATAATTTACTTAAAAATATGAAATAATTTATAATCCTTTTGGATTCCCATTTAATTGTATATAATATTTTGAAAACAACTTTGATGTTTCCAATTTCCGCACAATACAAAATTGTATTCTACTAACGAAACGAAAAATCATTAATATGATTATTATGGGTATTTGTATCATTTGCATATAGCCATATTAATTTCAATCAAATTGTCTGCAGTTTAAGAAAATTACAAATAATAAGCATTCGATATCGTAATTGATAACTGACTTATATTATTATTTTATTAAAAATTTTATTTTTACCCTATTAAGACAAATCCAAAAGGAGGATGTATGTTCATCTGTTCCATCATAGCTTCTTAACTACTGGTCGCAATTTGACAAAATAGGTATCATTGGAAGCGTTTTGTCTGCCCGATGTTTATATGCTAGTTTAAGTTACTTTATACATACATTCATTCAATAGCTGTTGTTATAATGCAAACATACAAAACAAACTTGTGGTTGTGAAGTTCCCCATTTGACTATTCCATATTTCCCTCCCCATCTATAATTTCATATTCAAATTACTCAAAAAATTAATGGACATCAATTTATTATTGAAATTCTTCTTTCAGATTTCTCAATTAATTAATACAAAAAAACACTAATTCCGTCAATTCTTCTGGCTATAATTTTCATATTTCTCCCCTAAGCATATCTATAAAGCCCACACAATAATGTTCTAATTTATTTTTCAATTATAAACACCTGAAATAAGATTCTTACCAAAGGAAAAAAAAAATATATAAATAAATTAAGATGAAAATTAATTTTCCCCACAAAACTGTGTTTGGCTTTTCGTCAACCACACGAAAAAGTCCATACCTATTTCGCGATAAAAGAACAAAACAAACAACATCAAAACAAAAAATCTTTTAATCCTTAGAAGTTTCTTTCTTTTTTTTTTTTTTGTTTCCTTAATTCGACTTTTCCCAAAAATACTCATTTAATTTATGTTGGCAATATTTTTCTTTGGAAACGAATTCCATTTGTACGCTTAGTTGCGGGACAAGACCAAAATAAACAAATCAATTAGAAGAAATGAATTGATATTTAATGAAGCAGGTCCTTTCACGAAAGAAGGATATCATGCAATATAAAATAACAATGTCTTATATGCCTTCAATATCTTTCTATGATGATATATAGACTATGGTATGGAAAAAGTTGTGTATATAAACTGTTCTTTTATTTTGAGAAAGAAAATGTAATTTTTATATGTTCTACGACTTTGATTGGAGTTTAGGAAAAAGGGAGTTATATGCTCTTCAGCTTGTTGGCAATTGAATTGACTAATTGATTTGCTAAATGAAAATCTTCTTCAATTTGTTCCTTCTTCGGGAGACCAACTGTTTTCTTTGATTGACGATAGATTTGTTTTAATTGGATGCTCAAGGATAATGGCACGTGGAGAGAAATTGTCATTTATAACAAATTTGGAATGTTCATAGTTTCTACTTTTTCTTCGATAAAATAAAATATAAGGATTTGGAATATTAAACTTGTGCAATTAAGCAGAGATACCTACATGTTCTAGAAGATTGAGCAAAACTTAATTTATTTGAACAAATCAAAGTTTCTTTTCGATTCCGAGAAAAAATTAATTTGCTTATACACTTTAATACCTTTTGCTTTTATTGTAGATCATATATTGAAGAGAAAAAGTTTGTTGATTAATTTTCAGTTTTGAAAACTTAAAGAGAGAGTTTGTCAAAATAGTAAGACACGTGCGTCTTCGGCCCCATTCGCCTTAGACACTCTTCACATAAAAAATTATTTCGTGACTTTTGTCTCTATAGGACGCCATATATAATTTATAATTTAAAAATTTAAAATTTTGGACACCAAGTGCCGTTATACTTTTTGTATAGATTTGAGCCCAGAAATCTTATCTAAAAAATATTTATGGATAGGTTTTCGAGATTTGATTTTTCAAAGTTTTTTGTCGTAATTACAACTTCTAAAATGTGTTAAAGAAAAATGGTTTAAAAAAGACCAAAAACAGTAGATTTTGAAAGTCCATATTTAATCCAATATAATATTTAGTCCGTATTCAATTTTTGAGACCATTATGTTGAAAGATAAGGTATCTTCTTTTTCCTTAACATGTTTAATATCTATAAATGCTCAAATGATAAAAATAGACCATTTAGTAAAAACATCAAACAAAAATCTTTTTCTCTTTTTTGAAGAGAAGTTAAGTTTTTTTCATTTAAAATTTTTTTAAACGATACACATCGATAGGAAATTTGATTGTCTACAAAAAATTACTTAATAAAAATTTTCAAATTCAGCTTGCTTTTTAAGTTATAGACAAAAACTCAAAAAGTAACGGAAAAAGTCGAAAATATTGATCGTTACAAAAATGATCATATCTTTATAATTTATTCATAGATTTTGAAGAAAATTATTTTTCATCTTTGCCAATTAAGTGTACTACACATGAATTTAAAACTTTGAGAATTCGAAAGATTTTAATTTTTACTTTTAGTAATAAAGTTTTTTTCAAAAATTTCCTTTAAAAATCTTTAACATCTGGAGTGACCCAGAAAAGTTGTTCTAGTGTTTCTTGCTTATTTACTCAGCGCCGGCTTTTCTGTTCAGATTAGTCGTTTATTACTCAAGATATAGCCCGAATATTACCTAAGTAGGCTGGAAAAAACAAAAACCCTTGAAAAATCATATCTCGAAACCATATCCAACGTAACTTTTTTAAAGTGATTTCCGAGTCCCAAAGTACGTAAGAAAAAAATAGTGGGATTTGAGTGTCCATTTTGGCTGTAAACCAGTGTAATCAGCAAACGGTCAAGATGCTTTTAACCATACCTCTTTTTTCAAATTATAAAAAATTATAAAAATCGTTTTTTCCCCATTTATTCTGAAATAACTTAGTTACACCTTCATATAATTTAAAATAGCAATTGCAATTCCTTGCAAATGTAAATGTTCCCAATTCAAAATCCACAAGACCTTCAATTTCATCAAGCTTAGAAATTACTCTTTAAACGATTTTATATTGATTTTTTTCTCCAAAAAACAATTCTAAATTACCAAGAAGTATTCTTCAAACGGTCCAATAGCTTAAATACCTCTACCATCATCCTCAAGAGGGGAATTTGTTTCTTTTGATGAAAATAATAATTATTCTTTCTCAAAAAAACCACAACAATACACAGCTATAGCTCAAGGACAAAGAACGAAAGGAGTCATCCTTTGGAAAATTTCAAAAACCCAAAACTATCAAGAAGTAGAATTTTTTGTTGTGGAAACAACTAAGAAATTGTATTTTAATGTCTAAAACCTTTGTTTCAGCAATTTTAAGTGTGACGACCGACCGACGACTATCATGGACAAAATTTAGCTCAGCTGCACGTGAGAATTTTCATGGAGTAAAAAACTTAAATGTCTTTTGGGTTTTATGGGGGACTCTGGGTTAAAAGTTTTCCTATCCCTCAATCATCGTTACCCTCGTTTCTGCCAAAGATTTTTTCCGAATTCTTGGAAACTTTCAAACGAATCAGATGCTTCAAAATAGAAGCATTCCATTTCTAACAAAACTCTCATAGAAATTGAAAGGGAGAATAATGGATATGGAAGAGAAAAAGAGAAGATTTCCGTCTTGCATTAAGTTTTCTATCCAATAAAAGTTCATTGCCATACACAAAAGTTTAATGGGAAATAGTTTTCCATCTTATTTATGAGAGTTGAAAGTCAATGCAAATAAAACCGTGTTGGTTGTTGGAAATATTGATTTTGCAAGCTAAAAATGATATTTTACACAATTTACTACAACTAATCAACGGAATTAGAAGATTCAGCTTGGTTTTTGAGAATTTCTAAGGACTCTTTTGATATAAACAACCACTTTCTTAAGGATTATCATAAAATTGTGGTAAAATAAGGAAATCTTCTGTCGTACGATTTGATTTCAAACTATTAATTATGATGATTACAAATTCGAGTCGATCTTACTTTGACACAAAAGCCTTGGCATTCAACCAAGGTCTCTTTGCGTTGATTTTTGAGTTATTTTCATTATGAAATAAATAATTCTTCATGTCACGGAATATGAATGTAGTAATGCTGCTTCAGTACTCACATTTAATCACCTATACTTTGAACCCCAGGTGAAGATGATGCCAAATTGGCTATTGCAACAACTACAACAACTAATATCATTGATTGCACTTGAGCATATACATTTTGGTTGTGCTCTGATGGTTTTAGTTGGGTGTACTAACACGAGTCTATACGACTGAAGATTTATAGATTTGGATTTATTTGGAAGCATAGAGCTATAAAAAAAATAGTTATATGGAGGAGTCTAGGTTAGGTATTCGTGGGTAATTGCGATGTTATAGGTAAATTATTTGAACATTTATGGTATTCAAGGCCATTGAATTGTATCAAGGTCAATTGGTCTTCTGTAGAATTGGCCAATTTTTGTATTCGTTAAACATTTCAATTGCTATAAAAAAGTTCAATAACAATAATGAACTTTTGTTGTTTGTTTTTTTTTTCGACTAAGAGCCACAGCAAATTTTGGTAGTTGAGGTATAGTGAAAATGTGAATAAACAGTTTTATATCTATTTCCGTCGTGATATTGAATTCTAAAGTCTGGTAGCTGTAATTCAAAATACAGTCCTTTATTTAAATACTGCAGAATAACTTTTTGATATCAAAAAAGCATTCAACATTGACCTAGTGATAGATGAGATGAGAGTACCAATGAGAAAGCCAAAGACTTAAAAGAGGTAGGAAATGGAGTTTTCAGTAGTCGAAGAAGTAATTCCATAATTTTGCTGATGGTACAGTACCTAGAGAAAAATTGGCAAAAAAAATATTAACAAATTTTGGAAGCTACCATTTGGTGGGTTGCTGAGACATTGTTAAAATAGTTGTCACCAAGAGAATTTTTATCAAGCTCAGTTGACTTTTGGGTGAGTTCTGGGAACAGGGGGCCAATTCTGGCTCTGTGAATAAGTGAAACGAAGAGCTTTTCACCTGTTCATTCATTAATTTGATTTTTATTCTGTGAAAAATGAAAAAAAAAAAAAAACATTAAAAAAAATATTCATATAAATATTTTGCTTTCACTAAATTATTCGAATGTGAATGTTTGAAGTCGAAACTTTGAAACATATTAAATGGACGATTTTTTGAAAAAAGTAAAGGCAAGAGTTCACGCAAGCCAAAAAAGAATTTTTAATAATTTTTTTGGAACATAATTTGGAAATTGCACCCGACACAGGTTAGAAAACAATTTTGAAAAATGATTGGCAAGGCGAGAATCGCTTTTTCGTTTCAAATTAATTGAAAAAGTGAAAAGAATGTGTGAAAGAGACGAATAAAAATTATTCTAAAGAATAATCTCAACAAAAATAGTGTGTCAATTGTCAAAGCTGTTTTGGAGAAAATATTGATAAAATGGATTTCTTTGAGGTTATAAATTATAAAGATGCTTTTTTCACAAATATAAAAACCAATGCGTTTAAAAAATACAAGGGAACACAAGAAAACAAAAATAATTATGAATGAAAATGACGTTTAGTTTTGAATATTTTTTAATTTGAATTTTTTTTTTTTTGTTATTCTGCAGAATAGATTTTTCCTGATTGAAAAAATTCAATTTTGCTATCTGGTTGTTTATGAGTTTAATAACTTTATTCGTCAAACAGTTAACTGACTGTTTATTAGAAGATTGAAAAATCGGATCTTACACAGAGAAAAATAGACCACATAAAATAGAACAAAAACAATAAGATTTCTCTATGGTTTTCATCCAAGAAGGAAACCTTATTAAAACAATCGGGTTTTCCTTATTGTTTTAAAATCTGCAAAAAAATAAACGATGACCAGGCTGGGAATCGAACTGGAGACTTCAAATCATTAGTCGCCCACCTTACCACCTGAACCAACCTGCCATGAAAATATTGATCGCGATTTTTGTTCTAGTGCTAAGTTGAAAAAAAAAATCAACTTTTCAGTCAAATTTTAATAAGATTTTCTCTATAAAAATAATAAGAAATCTCCTTAAAAAAACCTTATTAATCGTTGATTTTAATAAGATTTCCTTATGAAATGTATGGACGGTAAAACAATATGGCAATCTGTTAGTTTTTAGCGGGTCATATTTTTCTCTGTGTAATGTGTTTTTTTTTTTTTTTTGTTGCGTATGAAAAAAAAAATCAAATTATGCAGCTTTGTGTAAGCCACACAGTCAATATTTTGGCTCTGGAAACGTATAATTTTCGGTTAGAAAATGGTCAAAAAAATGCAGATGGTTTGTCTTTATTAAATTATATTAAACTAAAAAAAGTCACTGTGGTGTATGCGTAACTTTTGTGTATATAACAATCTTAACAATCAATCATATAAATATAATTATTAAATAAATTGATTCTATGGCCATCACAAAGCTGCCTTTTTGTTCATACGCACCTAAGCGCACCTAAACATCCTAAATCATAACAAATAAGTGTTCTTATTAAAATTATATTCTTGTAAGTAGTTTTAGTTATAGAGCCCTTTCAAACCCTTATGCAGTACGATTATACTACACTTTCTCGGTATTCAGCCTTACTCCCTTATTCCATCTCCGAAAGTTCAAACATTTCAAGAATAAAAACGGTGTGAAATAGACTAGGGCTCGAACCCCGACTAGTGATGGGAACTATCGAATGATTTGAACTATCGATAGCACTGGTCAACAAAATTTAACTTTTTTTTTGCCACAAGAACCAAAATATACTTTTCTAGTAGTTTTTGGGGTGCTGAATCCGAATCTGAAGTCAAAAAAATTTGATTGGCCTCCGTTTTTTAAATATTACCGTTATTAAATGCTAAAAAACGTCATTTTGGCTGTTTTCGAGATTCTGTTTTTATGTGGGGTAATTCATTATAAACAAATTTGTAACGGTTATTATAACAACATATATTCTTCTTTCAAAAACTGTTTAAATTTTCCCGATATCTCTTTTATTGCTCGAGATATCTTAAGTTTCATTTAATAAGCCAAAGAGAAATCAAACTTAATCTAAAGTATAAGTCACTGGTCACAGAATTTTTGCCACAAGAACCAAATATATTTTTCTGAAGGTTTTCGAGTTGCTGAACTCAAATCCGCAATCGGAAAAATTCTATTAGCCTCCGTTCTTGAAATATAACCGTTAAAAAAAAACCGTTTTTTTTGCATTTTATAACGGTAATATTTCAAGAACGAAGGCTAATAGAATTTTTCTGATTGTGGATTCGAGTTCAGCAACCCAAAAACCTTTAGAAAAGTATATTTTGATTCTTGTGGAAAAAAAGTTTAATTTGGTTGGCCAGTGTTGTTTTTGATTCAAAGACCGCTACTTAAATTTTAAATATCTCGGGCAATAAAAGAGATATCGGAAAGATTTAAACATTTTTTGAAAGAATAAAACTAGCTCTTATAGGCAACGTTACAAATTTATTCATAATGAATTACTCCACATAAAAACATAACCTCGAAAACCGCCAAAATTACGTTTTTTGACATTTTTTAACGGTAATATTTCAAAAACGAAGGCCAATCAAACTTTTCTGTCTTCAGATTCGGATTCAGCACCCCAAAAACTACTAGAAAAGTATATTTTGGTTCTCGTGGCAAAAACCTTGTTGACCAGTGTAGTTAGTATGTATCTGAATGATTTGAACTATCGAATAGTTCATTCATTCATTCATTCGAATAAAAACTATCGAATAAACTATCAAATAAACTATCGAATAAAAACTATCGAATAAACTATCGAATAAAAACTATCGAATAAAAACTATCAAATATTCAGTTATTTTTTACTCACAATTTTTTCATCCGATTTATTTTTTCCAGTTTTTACTAATATATTGACCTTGTAAAGGACATACTTTATTTCACGTTTTGCAGTTTTTTAACTAGAATTTAAATACTATTTCTCAACTGAGGTTACATTAAATAATAAATAACAAGTACTCCCAAAATATATGGCTGCGATTTTTTTAATTATTTTTCTGATAACTGTCACCACCTACCCTATCTACCGTTTTCGTTTCGACGTTAACTTTTAGGACACCCTGTATACAATAATCCAAACCAACCACACAGTTGCATCATATTTTTGTCTAACCCATTAACAACCCTTTACAAAATCCACTTGTTGACACATATACCTGCTGTTTGTGCGTGCGCGAATGTTTTGCTTCTTCCGGCGCCATGTCTTGTCAAGTAATTGAAAAGATGGGTTTTCCCACTAATTAGGATCATAAACTATACACTGGCTGAACAATGAACATGTTCCGCTTTCCAGGTCAAAGAGTTATTTTTTTCTCTTTTGCCACTTTTTTATAACACCGCACTGACCGAGAGATAACTTCTATTCTTTTCATGCATCGTGCCGCCTTTCTTTTTCTTCTTTACCGCCTTTGTTTTGAAAATATGGGCACTCCAACATAAAACACATAAATTCAATCCTGAAAAACTTTCAAAATATCATTTGGAAGATCACACAAAATGTGTATCATCATTCATTTTCCTTCAGTTCTTCCATCAAATGCAGATAAAATCATTTACAATTAAATTGTGAAATCAAGAGAAAAAGCAAATAGTAGAGAAATAAAATTACGACTGAATACAAAAACAAAAAAAAAAACAATCTAATAGACTTAAAGAAAACAGTAATTGAATATAAAAAAATGCAAATTAAAAAACTATCGTTTGAAAAAACTATTCAAATGAAAAAACTATCGAATAAAAAAAACTATTTAAATGAAAAAACTATAGTTTGAAAAAACTATTCGAATGAAAAAACTATCCTTTGAAAAAACTATTCGAATGAAAAAACTATCGAATAAAAACTATCGAACGAAAAAACTATTCGAATGAAAAAACTATCGAATAAAAAACTATCGAACGAAAAAACTATTCGAATGAAAATATTAACTAAGGTCCAATTTATTCACTCTCCATTATATTTAAAGTCTCCATTAAAAATTATAAATCTGTCAAATCGCATACAAATTTTAAAATTTCCCTTTTTTAATGGCGACTTTAAATTTAATGGAGTGTGAATAAATTGGACCTAAATGAATGAATGAATGAATGATTTTAAACTATCGAATGAATGAATATTTTACAACTATCGATAGTTTGATAGTTTTTATTCGATAGTTCCCATCACTAAACCCGACCTTTAACAAATTGGCACTTCTGTAATGAATGAATGAATTTTCCAGATGGATTATCCTCATTTGTTATGCAACTATGGCATTCATTTTCTCCATTTTCTCATTTCTTCATCATTTTGCAGAATTTCGTAAGCAACACACAGATTGATTCCCCATTCAAGGAAGCAGTTAACATTCGAAAGGTGTTAGTGCATCCATTTGTAAATTCCAAAGAACTGATCAAAAACAGAATTGGCAGCAGTTTTGGAAGAAACAAATACGGATCTACTGTTTATTTTGAATTTTCCAACACTGATGATAGGTATTCAGAAATTATGAGGCATAAAATGATATCAGTTGAATTCAAGAGAAATTTAAATTCATAACATTTCAACATTTTGAATTTAATTCCATGGTAAGATTTTAGTTTAATAGTAAAGGGATTCTTATATCAAAAACAAATATGAAACTACTGAAGACTTCTTGAGAATCAAGCTAATGGTGTTTATTTCCTTTTTCTTTCATTGGAAATACTGCCCTCCTTTATTTTCTTCCTCAAATAAAGAAATCTCACCTGGAAACATTCGTTCGAGTAAACCTCAATGACTCATTTATTCTGTCAAATTCAGGGGACGAGTTCTTTTCACTGGACCAGATATTTCGATTAAATCCAATTAACAGTTAACAGGACAAAATACTCCACTTCAATTGTATGCTTCAATGTTCTACCAATGTGACAGAAGGAAAAAAGGACCAGCATCCACTAGCACATGACTGACAAAAAAAAAAGAAACAATTCCATATGTTACGTAATCGATTGCCCAGAGCTGAATTTTTTTTGTTTCCACCTTAGGTCCTTGATGTCATGATGGTAGCGAGAGAGGAGTAGTGTATTGTTCTTGGGCATATAGAATAAATTTCTAGGGCTTGTGCTAGGCTGTTATACTGGTGCTGGGGTTCATTCAAAAATGTAAAGTCAAAAAGTGGCGAATCGTGTCCTTTGCCAATGCGAACGAAATACATTTGTTCACCAGTTCTCTGTCGTTTCGTCTCTCTCCACCTTCCTTCCGTCGTCCTTCTGTATGATGTTCTCTCTACTTCAAAAAGAGTTAACAAACAGTGCTGGAGAAAACATCAAAACGCCATTAAATCCTCCGATGTGGGAGAGAGGGTTGGTGTAGATTTGCGGAGGCGATAAGATATGGTGATGGGGCCAAAAGTACCAGATCCCAAGTTGTAATGTGTTTCAAATTGTAGCTGCCGAGTAGCTACGTGACATGCAATCATGAAACTGTAAATTGTTTTTCTATTCCTCTGCTCCTTTTGAAATGACCCCCGGAGCAGCGGTCAAGTTTTGTATTAGGAACAATATGTGTGTTGTCCAAAGCCGGGTGTCGGTGTTGGTGTTCCCAAACTCAGTTCACATCATTAGCTTCTGGTACATTTTTGTTCTGCCATCAAAATGTAGTTTTTTTTTTGCTTGTTTTTCAGCCTTAGAATCTCTCTAACTGCAAATGCAATTGCAACTCTAAAAATGTCAGTATGTGTGTGTTTCTGTGTGTTGATGGTTTATAAATAGAAAAAAAGGAGCTTTAGCCAAGCTTCATGCTGGGTGTGCCTATTGTTATCGAGATTTCATGCAATATTGTCCAGAACTAAACAGCGCATTTGCCATGGCAATTGATTCCACATAACTGAATAAATAAAATTTTCTATTCGATTTTGTAGAAATGATGCATGCTGGTAGTAGAGAGAGAATGCGATGATTGTGGAGAGAAACTGTAGAAGTTGGTTGGATATAGTTTTTTTTTTTTATGAATACCCGCAACTATCGTATTGAAATCGAGTTACTAGTAGATTTAGTTTTTAGTTTTTCCACGCGTAGAGGCAGATTTTGGTTTTATTGATAACCTCGAGGGGATAATTTTTTTGTTTCAGAGTATTTTTGATATAAGCACTTTATTGGATTTTCCTAGAAAAAACTCACGAAATTTTGCCGAAAGGTTAGTTGTGACAAACCAAATATTTGGCTATTGAACTCTAAACTACCTTTCAAAATAAGGATTACATTTCTGTCAATTTATTTTTTCAGCGGCAAATTGTAGAATTTAAGACTAAACATATTAGGTGACATGTTGCATTTCTTTTAGAAATAATTGATTTTTGGCTGCCTAATTTTAGTGTTGTGTTAGCTAATAACTATTTTCAAAGTGACATTACCCCTGAAAATAATAGAATATGTATTATGCAACTTAAATTTTAAACTGTAGAGTTTTTATAAATTTCAGTTTGCAGAATAAAAATATATTTCCAGACTACCGAATCCATAAATTAACAATACAATCTTAGAGAATTCAGCATTTCAATGCAAAAATCCAAAGCAATTTTCCATTTATTTTTAATTTATCAGCAATCAAAAAGCTTTGGAAAATAAAATAATCTTGTTGATTGTATATTGAGAAGCAGTTGAAAAATAAAAAAAACAAAAATATTTTAATGTTAAGTTAGTCAGTGTCATGTTGAAGATATTGCTAGTGAATCTGATCAAATCTTCGGAGGCATTGTTGAAACCGTAACTGTGGTTTGTTGAAACAATCAAGCCCGAGTTTTCAGCCGTTTTGATATACCTACTCTACCACCGATCTGCCTAATTAATCTTCAGTCTATTGAACTGTAGCTTCTTCGACCATACCAATAGGATATCTGAGATAAATTTGCACATTATCTATTTTGCTCTCTTCGAGAATAGACGGTAGATCGTTTATGAAAATAGAAAAAAAAAAAAAAAAATACTGACCCTTGAGGGATTCCTGCTACTGTTGGGAGAGTAATCAAATATTTGAGAATTTACGTACCTGAGTACCAGTGTTATGCCGATTTTTACATCGAGTTTTTTACAAGTTTTTTTACATGTAAAAAAACTCGATGTAAAAAACTTCAAAATTACATGTAAAAAACTCACTGATGTAAAAAATGGTACAAAATGAAATTTCCTTAGAAAACCAAAACATGCTTTTTTTCAACTATTTGCAGGGAAAGGAAAAACACTACAATTTTGTACGATGGTTAATTTAATTTCATTAAATTCATTAAAATTAATGTGAATTAATTTCCTCGATCTTTAAATGTTAATGGACTCTCATCAAATTTAAATTTTGGCCAATTTGGGTTAATGAAACGGGCAAATTTAATTACCTCAAAGCTGATTTGGTAAGCCTACAGCGCACATAGGAGTATTGTCATCAAAAACCTGGCCATAATTATTTTTCGTGGTTTTTGTTATTATTTCTGTTTAAAATGAGTATTCCTGCAAAAAATACAATATAAACATAGTTTTTGTTATTTTTATTTTTTAACCAAAAACTAAAAAAAATTGATTAATGGCCTGTACTCCGCCTATCGACATTATTTTTCTCAAATTTTTTTCCTCATCCCTAATACCCAATTCTCAGTTTTTTCTTTTCTCTCTTCCCCAACCTTAATTAAGATCACCCAAAATAAAATACACTAATAACATCAGTAAATTTAATTTAAAAATAAAAAACGTTGCATAAAGTAAGGAGTATTTTCTATCAGAAAATGAAAAACTAATTGACCCTCGATTCTCTAAAGAGCACCTAAGAGCACCCAATTTTTGTTGCATTGTGTTAAAGAATATATAAACTAACTTATAAGTTTCAATTCATCGCAGAATAACGGGGTATACTAAAACAAAATCATTAAAGTTCAAATAATAACTTACCAAAAATATCACGTTTTTAGATACTAGTTCTAAGCCCGAAATAAAATAGAAAAAACCATCTACAAATTTTCAAAACTTTATTAATATCGTTAATAAATAACTGAAGAAGAATTCTCTATTTAAATTTTGTTAAGATTTCTATCACAACACTTCGATATCGCATATGGAATAACAGTTACCAAAATACTTCTCATTCAAATAAAAATGAGGTAGATGTAACAGTTAACTTTGAACTCATTTTTTAACAAGACACGATCGAAAAAAAAAAATGAGTGCAGCATATTGACACATGTTTATTTTGCACCCACTTTGCCAAACTTTTTGGCGTCAATTTTGATTTTCAGAAAATCGACTTATGACCAGGTTTTTACTGCAAATACTCCTATGTGCAGCCTTTTATTTCAGTCGTGGTTCTAAAAACATCACATTTTTCAATTAGTCCACTTTTCTGCTTAAAATTATGACATTCTTCAATGCTCTAGCCTGACAAGTTTCTAAGAAGAAAGTTAAAGTTATTTGATAATTTGTCAGAAAAATGGACACAAATAATATAAAAAAAGAGGGCATAATCCATTTTCTGAAAGGTTTTTAAAAAATTTTGTATTGGATTTGAGGGGCACAAAATTCAACGCTTCAAAGTTTATTGTTTGTGGAACTGGAACTTTACAGCATGTTTTCACTAGAGCCCAAATAAGATAATTTCACAAATTAGTTCATTTTGAATGTCAAATCGTAAAGAAAATTTCTTTCAAATGAGATTATTTGTGAAATTATCTCATTTGGGCCCTAGTATTAAATTAAATTAAATTATCCCACACCTCTCCCCCCCCCCCCCCCCCCCCCCAGATACCGCACGCGCTGGGGTCTATTTACACAAAGTATGATGGCACTTGCGTTGGCTAGTCATATCGGCACTTAAATTAGAGTTTTTTGAAGAAAAGAAAAACACGAGATAAGAGCGGGGCTGCTTATTACAAGCAGTTACAAAATGTAAAAAGTAAATATAAAATAAAAATGAAGTATTAAATAAGAAAAAAACAATTTGTTTTAATTGAAAAAAGTGTAGAAAAAAAAAAACAAAAATAAAATGAAAAAGCATGCTTAAGCACCTTGTTAAATCAGTTAAAAAAAATTTCCAATTTCAGTTTCTCTTTTACTATTTACTAATATTAAGGTCCAAGAGATCTATAAAATACCATATAGGAGGTTTTTTTGTGTGATCTTGCTGTTAGTGCAATCAAATATATTACAATTTTTATTAACATTCCTTAACATTCTCGTAAAACATAGGTTCATTTTTGCCATAATCAGTTCTATTTCTATGAAGAGCTTGATGAAATTGCGGGGTCGTTCTGAGAGAGTAGGAACTTACATTAACACTAATTTGCTTAAGGAGGGTGGAGCTTTCAATTAGGTACAAAATAGGTAGACAAAATTTGGTGTATGAAAATAACATCGGCAACTTCGCGACGTTTTTCTAGAGATTGTAAATTAATGAGTAGCAACCGTTCGTGATATGGGGGCAGGTTAATATTGTCAACCCACGGGAGACCTCTTAATGCAAAACGAAGGAATCTGCACTGTATTGATTCAATTCTTTTTATGTGGACTTGGTGATACGGAGACCAGACTTGGCTAGCATATTCAAGTAAGGGCCTAGAAAAAACAGACCATTAAAGATTGGAAATATTTTAATTTTGATTTATAAACGTTTATTAGAATTCAATGCCGCAAAATCAGGTGTTCTAAACATACATAATATTATGTACTGCGAATGGCAAGCTGTCAAAATGAATGCGTTTTTTAAGTTGTTTACCATTTTTTAACGTTTTATACCATTTTTTACGTTTTTTTACACAAAAAATGTAAAAAACAGTTTTTTTACACGAAATTGCCCATCAGTGCTGAGTACGCCTTGTATGGTAATGTTTGATTAGTTTAACAGCTGATATTTTAAAGAAATAGTAGTTTTCTAATTTTCTTGAAAATACACGATGGCGAATATAGTCTAAAGCTTTGGAAGAGTCTAGCAGTACCAAAGTTGTAGCCCACTCTTTATCAATTTTTAAGGCCATCTGAACATACAAAGTTGGTTTTCTGTTAGAAAATTGAATAGGTATTGTAAATTCAAATGCTTTCAAAAATAAAAGGCTAGCTATATGTCCGTATTCCTTACAATACGATGATGTGTTTTTAGAAACAGAGGTACATATGGAGAAATGCGATTGTATATTATTTCAAGAAACTTCGCAAATAAGTTTTTTTTTTTTTTTAATTTTTAAACTGTACCACCCTGTATGTATGACTTAGAATTGCTATAAAGTTTGAACATGTTCATCAAAAAGAAGGAAAACGGAACAAATTTGATCACAAAGTGCATGTAAATACATTTAATAATGTCTATATTAAGGTGGTCCTTATATTGCTTCCTGCAGAAATTCAACGGTGGATGAACATCAACTAGTTCTAAGTAGCGAAAGAAAATCTCTATTTTTTGTGAATTTTTATTTCAACTGCCTAGTTTCCCGGTACAATCCGAAAAACCCCATATAAATTTAGAAAATTACAATTACCGAAAAGAATCAAATCAAATGACGTTTTACATGAAAATTTCAGGTTGAATCCGGGAGAGGAAGGAAGTCAAATAAAAATTTAAAAAAATTAGGGAAAATTTTTCTCAGCATTTCCAACCGGATGGCGACTATCTATGTAACTGCATGTCCAAAATAGAGACCACCCCAGTCTACTATGTGCCCTTAATTATGAAAGTGGACTAAGTCACTCCTAAAATTGCCATCAAATCTAGCCTAAAAATAATTATTATTTAAGGGGTAAAGTTTATTTGAAAGCGAAACTGCAGTAAATAAATTTCTTTATTGCTTCTTTAGTGATTTCATAAAAAAAAATACAATTTAATCGTTATAAGAAAATTATTATGTAAGTATTTCTTTAACCAATGCAAAAAGTGACTTAGTCCACTTTCATAATCTTATAGGGCATATACATGTTGTATTAATAGGGGCATATTCATAGTTCTTGTTTAACTTTTACTGGGGTTTATTCAATGTAATTTAAATGTGATAAACTCCAGTTTTTCTTAAAAGCAGCTTAAACAGTGCCTATGAATATGCTCCATAGTCTTCAAATCAAGAAACATTTAAAGCTAAAAATAACTCAGTTGAATCGTTTTTAACATTTTTATAAGTTCACATCCCTTCCTCCTGCTGTGAAGCAAATAAAGGTGTTTAGTTAACTTTCAGCATATGAAAAAATAAAACAAATAAAATATAAAATAAATCTATATTCACTACAAACAATTTCCAAAAAAACATCATGCAAACCATTTAACCTTGTAAACCATAAAAACAAAACAACCATAAAATGAAAATAATATTCAACATGTTGAGTTGATATCATCAAAACCAGGAAAAAAAACCCTTAAAAAAATAAGACAAAGAGAAAAATTCAACAAAAGTAAAAAAAAAAAAAACATTTCCCAGGAGCACAACTATATAACAACACTGGAATTCTCCCTAAGTGAACCTTTTATAATATTTATAGAGGTTATAATAAAAAAAAAAAAGGAAATAAAGAGATAAAGGGAATAATTTGTCGATATTTTCTGTAAATAAATCTCTTTTTTCCTTTTTTTAATTTTTTTTTTCTTCTGATGCGATGTTAACTTTTGGAAAGGGAAATGTTTAAGTTTAGGCATCTTTTTAGCTCAAGCTCTTTTCTATACGCTTACTCGAGCATGAATTTTTACAACAAGAGTGTAATATTTAAAAAAAGAATTTCTATACTTGTACATCACTCTTTTGTGTAGGTATGTTGGTAGGTATAGGTACCCTTAAACCGATAATGTCATTTGGGTATTTTTAAACTTTTTATACGCATTTGTAATGTGCTGGCTGGTTGTGATGTGTGTGGCATTTGGTTAGGACTTATGGGAAATTCCAACGTCAAGATATCGATCAATATTGAAAATATCGACAGATATAGGTTTTCAAGTTTCAACAAATAATATAAAAAGAGGGAAAGTGATGCTGTTGACAGCTTTCAAATATTTATATATAATCATCAGGGAAATTCACATCATGTGCATAATATCAGTGACTTATTGGGTATATTTTTAGAAAACTGGTACTTTTTTTTGCTGAATTGCTGATATTATAAATAAATATTGTGAATTTTTTAAAGGGTTAGAATCCTTAAGATGTCTGCAATATGAATTTAAAAAAGTTTAACCTGCAAAACTGTACTTAATTTTCTGCCTTAAGGTGCTACTTCATTTCAGACATCTTAAAGCTTACAGAAAACCGCCCACATTGCATCCAATTTATTTTTCATCAAACAAACCTACTTCGTTTATGCAAATCCAAAGGTGGGTGAACTCTAAACAATGCATCGTAAAAATGTCTGACCGTGAAATTTCAGTAGCTCCTATTGTGATTTACATCTACTCCCATTTACTCATTCATTAATAAATTGAAGGTTTAAGTATCTCAACGAAAAAAATCTTGTACAAACTATAAACTTTAGGTCACTTAAAGTCACTCATGTACTCATAGCAAGCTTACTTGTTTGTTCAAATGCCAATAGAGTTAACCTATAAAATTTGACATACAAAACTGTGATTTGATTTCAATTTAGATTTCGTCAATGAGATTTGCCTGAAAATTTGGTAATAAATTTATTCAAAAAGAAACATTTGTAATCGCACACAAAACAGTAACATCGATTGATTGCTATAAGAACCAAAGTGAGATACAATTTGTTGTTTGGTTTCAAGTTTCCTTTTATGCAAAGTTGTTTAATCCACTTCAAATAAAAATGCGTGCTAAAGTAGGTAGGCAGACGACGACAATAACAATGAATAAGCAAACCATTGACATCTTAGTTTGGTTTGAATAGAGTCGCCTAGTGGTTAGATACAGGTCTAACGTTATTTAGTTGAAATTGTAATTATGGTGACAATGATTCAGGTCAGATGCTATAGAAAATTTTATTTGGTCAAATCAAGAGAGAACAAGTTCTATTTGATTTTGGATTGCCTTAAAATTTAAACCTACAAACCACGCACTTTTTGAAGAATACAATTTAATAAAATGGACAAGAACTTAGCAGTGATGGATTGGATAGTAAGATTTGAGAAGGGCCTAAGAAAATTTCAAAACAAAAAATTAAACCTGAATTTTTCCATGACAATTTTTTGTATTTTGAATTGCATTGTTCTCGCAAAATAATTATTCTGACCTTTGCAATCTTTGGACTTACATATTATTGAATTATGACTTGCAAAAAAAAAAATCGCCGCCCGTTTGATAAAATATTAACGTAAAAATGCTATGCGAAAACGGGATTTCGAAAAGTTTCGGTCTGATTACAACTTTTGTGTTTCAAGTAATTACAATACAATTGCAATTTTGTGAATAAAAATGCACTTTGCGCGCAAAAAGAGGTTTTAAAAAGAGAAACAAGGCTCACCATTTCGCACAAACACAATTCTAAAATTTGCGATCCCAAATCTTATTATTTTGAATTTTATCGATTTCGCAAAAAAATATAATTGATCTTTACAAGTCTAAGTTTATATTTTTTGAATTATGACTTTTGCAAAAAAATGATACGCCAATAAAACATACATTAAAGTAGAATGCTAATATCGAGCTGTGACGATTTCGCAAAGTTAAAGATCTGATTGCAACCTTCCTTTTTTGAATTGTGCTATTTTGCGAAAAGAAATGAAATTTGTGTACAGATAGAGATGTATTTTTATTTATGGTCCCCTTTTTTTCCCAAACATTTGATCTCAACTTTGCCATCTACAGCATTTTTGTCGATTTTGCAAATCTATAGATCTTCCCTTTGCAAAATTTGAACTAAGGTTCCTACATTCTTTTTTGCATTATGAATTTTGCAATATGTTTGCGCAAACAATAATATGAAAATGTAACCTCAAAATAATTTTATTTGCAGCTGTGTTAATTAAGATTTAAAAATTGCTGCCTTTCAACTTAATTTTTCCAGTTGAGACGTTTTCCTGAAACGAATGTACGTTTTTTCCTAAATAATATTGGATCTCGAATAATTTTTTTCTAGTTTTTACCTCCCAGTTTCGCAAAAGAATTGATCCGAATTCGGTCTCTAATCTCTTTGTATTTTAAGTTTTGATGTTTTTTGTTTATTGACGTCTTGCTTTTTCAATTATCACTTTTCATTTTTCTGAACCAAGCTTTCGCATTTTGAGCTTTGAAATTTTAAAGAAGAAAAGGCATTTTTTTTTTAAATTGTTTGTGTTATAAGTTTCAAACTTTTCCAAAAATTGTAGATCAAAATTTTGTGACTTTCAAATTAATGCATTTTGAGTGTTTTAGCTTTGTTAAAAAATCTTTTAACCTCTTAATTTATGTAATTGTAATGTTTTGCAAAAACAAATCCACCATTTCGAAAGGAGCATTTATCTGATTTTAACGATTTCCAAGCAAAATAGTAGATCTTAACTTTTTGATCCAGCTAGAACGTTATATTCTTTTACATACATCAGCTTACAGTTTAATCGTTCTCTTAAGCCTAGTACGCCGCTGAAGCGAAACGTAAAATTTTCAATTTCCAAAATCGACAACGAAAATGCTAACGAAAAAATATCAGCGAGTATTCTATCAAAGTCAAATAATTATAAAAAATTAAAATTAATTTAAAATCAAGAAAAAACAACAGAAAATAATACTAGAAATAAATGAATTTAAATTGAAAAAACTGTCAACACTGCTATTATTGGGATCAAGGAAAATGCACAGGGCAATAAAAAGTAAGTGACAAATGATTGAAAACTTTCCAATTCTTTCCTAGAGCTGCGTACTGAAAAACGAAAAGCAAAACGAAATTTTTCGTTCAAGATTTCGTTATGCTACTTTTGTATGGAAAATTTCGTACTAGGCTTTAATCAGTTTTTTTTTGCTACACAATTGCCTTAAAGCTACAATATTTCCTACTGAGCCGAATATTCAGTCTGCTGTCTGTACCTTATGCAGTTCGCATGCTAAAATTTGTGTTTACGTTATTTCCATGGGAATGGAAATTTTTAAACTAATAAAACATTTGACCAATACGAACCCGATTAGACTCGAAGCTCAGCGTAATTTAACGTAGATATTATCCAAATAAACGTGATAAAGGAGATTTCAATAGCCTAGCTCGTTTTTGAGAAATATTACTTAAGTCTAGGGACAGAATAGAGAAACGAAGGTTAAAGAAGGTTAAAGAATTAACCCCTGTACAGAAGTATTGAATGTTTGGTGCCCTATTTACCATCACAATTATAAATCCACTACTGAATCAAGCCCACACATGATAAAGATTTACATATTTGCGAGGCGGCTATAAGCTTATGCCAGGAATTACTTGTCCACCACGTTTTTTTTTTTTTCATTACATAGACCTTTACCAATAGCGTATGATGACACTTTAATGGACAAAGAGTTAAAATTAACATACTAGAACTCGTGGTCGTTGCGGAGCAAAGCCTTAATTGGTAAAGGCTTTAATCTTTTATTTTTTCTTACATGGATTACAAATAGCACATGAATTTCCTCGAATTAAATTTAGCTATATCTGAGAGTCAGCAGCTTTTGCAAATCAATAAAAAAAACTGCGTCAGAATTAAATGGGTTAAAGATTAAACCTACACACTTTTGTACATACAAATACAAGTACAAGTACTGAGAATATACTACATATGTACCTACATAAATACATACTGTGGGTTTTCAAGTGATTGATTAATGAATCAGAAACAGAAGGCTTAGCTTTTCGTTACAATTAAATTTTGACATAATTTCTCTCAAATCAACGAAAATGATTGATTAATCGGTTTTAAATAAGATTTTGAGAAGAAATGATGGGGGCCAAAACTATGCCATTTGAGGTCATTGGCATTATTGTTGAAGTTGTATTTCATAAAAAATATTTCGATAGATGCAAATAAAATATGGAAAGAGCTTTTTTGCACATGAATAGCGTATATGATTAATGGGTTTTGCATTTTCAGGAAATTATTCTGAAATTAAATTAAAAAAAAAGGAGTTTTGTATTTCTTAACCTCGTTCCAATGTTGGCATTATTTTCAATTTCTCATTCTTGAGGAAATAATCGAGATTAAAAAGTTAATTAAAGAGTTTTAAATTTTTTATTTCATCAACTATTTTTTTTTTTTAGAAAATGTATTTTAAAAAAGAGTAGGTATTTAAAAAATTCTCTCTATCGTTTATGATCTTAACTTGTGATGTAAAAAATTATTTTGAAACTTAAGATTAAACCCAGAGACAGGATATCATAAATTCCTTGATATAAGGCAAGTATAATTGGTGCCTAGTCAAAAAAAATTTAAAGGTTAAAATAAAAAAAAAAATCATTATATTAGCTTTGTTATGTGACTTTTTTGAGATTGCTTTGAGTATTACGTCTGCAAAGTTAAATCAAAATCGTTAGAGCCGTTTTCGAGTAATTCGCTATAACGTGAAAAATTTGTATGAGAGGTAGACTTTCTAAGCGAGATATAAATTAAAAAAAAAAAAATGAAGGGGCAAGGGCGACAAAAACTGAAAAGCCTAAACCTTGAAAATTTGTAAATCCGCCTCTGATTATAGGGTGATATGTCAAGTGTTTGGCACGAAACAACCAAAGTTAATTTGTTACAAAAAGCAACACGGACTTTGCAGAGAAAAATTAATATCAAAATGGTCTAACCTACTCAAAACATAAATTAAACTGGGTACTTCCGGTTTTACATGCACGAAGACTCCTCACTTAAACCTATGTATCTTCTAAACGACTTGAGATCCCACTCTGAAATTTGGCATGTAGTTTCTAAATTGTATAATCTTTATTATAAGACTATTTAAAAAAATATCAAAATGGTCTTAAATTTGGATTCGATAAAATAAATCTATTTCCGGTTTAGATTTCATATTTGAAAAGCACGTCTAATTTTGCATATTATCCATCATTAAAATAATTTTGTTACCCCTTCGTTTAATTTATATAAATTTTTCAAATAAACTCTTCCCACAGTTTTCCAAAACTTAAGAAGCCCATAACTCCGCTATCTGGGCTTGAAATTCAAAATTCTTCCAGATGTATTTTTTAAATCGATTGAGGAATACATATACCAAATATGAACAAATTTGACGACCCACGACATTTTTCGCTGCTGGTTTCACGTGAAATGCCCCATATGCAGTATTATTTGATATTTTATTTTTTATTAAAAAAAAATTTCAAAATCGTTAGAGCCGTTTTTTAAAAAACTAATTTTTTATAAATAGTTTCTTGGAAAAAAAAGTTTAAAAAAAAAAATTGGTATGCCATTTTGTAGAAATCTGATCTAATCAACATCAACAAAATTTCAAAAAAATTCAATGTCCCGTTTTCAAAAATTTGAGTTTTCAAAAAAAAAATTTCAATTTTATTTTTAAAATCCAAAAATTATTTTTTTTCAAAATTATATTTTTGGCTTATATTAAAAATATACCTATGCCAAAATGCTTTTTTACAAAAAGTTTCGTTGAAATCGAATAAGTATAGTTTTGGAGTAAATCGGATTTTAAAAAACTGTTCTATGGCAGGTACCGTTAATAATGATTTTTAAAATAAATTTTTTTTATTTTGAATTTTTTTTAAATCGTTGGAGCCGTTTTCGAGATATTTTAATTTTACTAAAATCGGTATACGACAAGTACCGTTATTTTTCGTCCAAAAAAATTATTTCCAAAAACCCCTCTGGAGAGTCACCAATCTCAACTTTTTTTTTGTACGAATGCAAGTTAAAATTAGTCAATTTACCCCAGAAAAAAAGTCAAGTAGCCCCGATCGGTCATTCAGCACTCAATGATTTTTGTTTTTGGTACTCAGAAATCAAATTAAGATAAAACTATCAGAACTTTTTTAACTTTTATTAACGGCACCTGCCAAAGAACCGTTATTTTATGTATCAACATTTTTCGTAGTGAGCACTTTCAACAGAAATGTTGAAGTAAGCCTTATATAAAAATTAAAAAAAAGAGGTTTCAAAATATCGTTTTTGGATTTAAAGAAATTAATATAAAAATCGTTTTTGGATTTTTTGAAAAAAAAAAAAAAATAATATAAAAATCAATTTTTCCAAAAAGAAACTAATGAATTTGTTTTTCTTGACAAAAATTTCACTCCATTGTCACTCAATAAATCCTTGCTGGCACCAACTTCTTCAATTTCCTTTCAACACCATAATCGTAATCCTTTTTTAAAATTCAAAAAATGAAAAAAAAATAAGAGAATTTCCATAATTTGTATCAACAATGTGCATTTTCTTGCGACTAAACCGCAACTGCGTATATTCTTGTACATAAATCACCGTGCGATGAATTTAAATGATAAATTGTTCGTTTTACTTTGTAGGAGTAATTGCGGATCACTTAAGGACCCCGTTGTCGTCGTCTGACTGGATGAGCTGACACACGAGCTTGGTTTTCTGTTGATTTTTTTTTTTTTTCTTATTATTCACCTGTATTCATGCCAACCTATACAGGATTTTTGATTTTTTTTTTTTCTTCAAAATCGATAATCCATTCATAGAATGAAAGTATAGGTAGAGAAGTAGAAAGCTTAAGAACACTTTTATATTTCATACGGCTTGGAGGAGGATTTATGAATTCTAAAAGGTTTTTTTTTTTGTGTGCTTCTTTGGTTGATGGAAATTTTGTTTGAATATAGAATGAGAACTAATAGCAGCATGTTCGTTGGCAATATGTAGGTACTTGTGGCAAAACATTCAACAGAATCGTCATGAATGACTCATGAAAATCAAATTTGAAAGCAAGAAATCGAATGCATAAACTTTTATTTTATATTGAAAGTCTTCAAAGTTTCTCAAAGGCAAAGGCAAATTCGCGTGGTTAGATGAGATTCTGCTGATTTCTAGTAAAATATTAGGTTAATCGATTTCACAGGTGTTTTGGAATCTAGATGAAGTGTTTTTGTTTAGTTTGAAGGATGTATTTTGCTTGCTAACCATGAATGTTTCTTAAATATTGAAAATCAATTACTTTATAAATTGATATTAAAAGACTTAATGGTTTGAATCATTCGACGCAACTACTCCATAACTGGTTCAAATGATATTGATTCAAATTTTGAGAAAAGAACTTAAACAAAACTCGTAAAAACAAAGCACGTAGGTATACTGATTTTATTTGTGAAAAATAAATTTAATAAAAATTAAATTTGGATTTTTGGATAATACGATTTTTTTTCAATATTGCAAAATTTGAAGACTTTCAGAAGCTGCTTTGAAACGCTCTATCCGTAATGTTCAAAGTGACATAAAACATGTTTCCTTCGTGATTTATTTTTTTAGAACATCTGAAAATTTTTATTAAATTGCAAGTTCGAATTTAAGTGGTCACTGTGGCGTATGTGTACCATTTTTTTTTTAAATTTTGTTTACTAACAAAAAAAGTATTATTTAAATTTTACTTTTGTGGTTAATTTTCTGATAGAAGGTTGATAGAGAAGATCATTTATAAATGTTTCAGGCGTAGTGATTGTATGGTATCAAAACTTTTTTGTGAGCCTTGAAGTATGTTAGCTTAACATAAATTTAGAATTCGTAACTCTAGTTTTTCGTAACTTCGGTTTCGCGTAACTTTGACGGCCGTAACTCTGTAGCGCGTAACTCTGTTATTCGTAACTCCGTTACCATTTCCGCCCTTAGGCTATTAACATCCACAAAAAATGGGCGAAACAAATGGTGGCGAAATAATTAAAGTCCAAGTGAACTAAGGGCGACTTAGGTAATTCCCAAACGAAATAATGAAAAAACGAAGTAATCAATAACAAAATAAACTTAAAACGAAGTCATAAGAAAACGGAGTATAAGTTTGTCGAAATAAGGAAAAACGAAATAATTTAAAAACTAAACAACAAAAATATGAAACAATAAAATAGCGAATCGACGAAACAACCAAAAACCGAAATAAGAAAAGCGAAACAAACCATACACAAAAAAAATTTTTTTTAATTTTCATATTTTGCATGCCAATTTAAATAATAAGTTCTGAAGGCAAGTGAAAAGTTTTGTCTCTCATTCGTATCAACCCGGAAAATTTTTCTCGCACTGTCCGTATAATTCGGGCAAAAGCAATTTGTTTTTCTGGAACCAACTCTTAAAAAATAGAATTGTTATATCGATTAAAGTAACAAAATGTTGTTATAATTTAATTTTTCCACAGAATAAGAAATCTCTCTCGTATTCTATGAAATTGAAAATCTATCCTGAATTGATTTTTTTTTTTTTTTTCTTGAGAATCTCATACCGAAATGAAATTGTGAAACCAAAATTCAACAAAAATTTCATAGGAACAAATTATGTGAAGCATTTAAAAATAAACAAAGGTCAAAAGAATTAAAAAAAAAAACATAAGTTTACCGGAAATTCCCTCTGGAAAATATGAATCTCAGCCAATGGATAGAATTCAAACTCCTATAGAGAGTAAAACACTTTTGGGATTTCACCAACCAACTCGGACGATATAAACTCCATTTAACGGTTCTAAGTACTTGACTCAATTATAAAATATTATTTCCCAACATTTGATATTGGTTTCCTAAAAAGGAAAAAAAAAGATTTAAAAACTTTGCTATCTGATCCTACCGACTATTATAGTGATGCTTTCACAAGGAACCAAACAATGAACACTTCAATTACAATAAAAATGAAAATTGCATTCCTCATATTTTCCTTCTTCCGTACCTATTTTTTTCATTTTTTTTTTTTTTACAGCTTTTTTAATAGAAAAATTCCAATTTCTCAAAGAGAGGTACAAGTACATATACAACAAAAAAAATATAGACATAACATTCTTTTGAACAGAGAATAGGGCAAGTGAGCATGCTTTTCAATAGAAATGTCATCCTTTTTCCAAAGAATAAAGTTTTGTTCCTTCTACACACACACAGATACACGTTTTTTTTCATTGAAGTAGAGTGTCAGCCATACCGTTAGTCTTCGTCGTAGTTTTCATTACACTGACAATAATAATTCAATTTTCGTTATTCCTTATAGTTCGAGTGCATATTGATGTTTGTGTTGGATGTTCAATTTTAATAACAAAAAAATAAAAAAAAAAATACATCCTAACGTAATTCAATATAGAAGAAAAGCTGAGAAAAAATATAGAACAACTTCGAGTAGAGCAAAAAAAGAAGTGATAGGAAGAATAATCCTTTCACATCAACTGGATGTTTGTTAACACGAGACTTTAAAGGACCTAGCTCGTATGTCAGCAAATATCTACCATATACACCAACCAACAACAATCTGAAGCAGCTATGTGGGTAGCAGAGTCGCTTCATCAGACCAAACCAATAATATTATCTCCTACAGATATAGTATGTGCGCAGGAAATGCAGCCATTCTTATATGTGGAAGCGATTTGAAAAATGTTTCCATTTCCTTATAACAACAACTGGGTCATCATTGAGACCACCGCGCGCCAACAGCCAACAACATTTTTCTCAAAAGTGGTTTACAGAAGTTGATTGGACAAATGGTGTTAGGATACTACCATCGCCATCATTACACATTTACAGCTCTGAGTCTGAACTCAACCCATAGTTGAACATCACTTTAGTTAGTCTTCTTCTTTTTTTTTTGCTTTTTTCATCATCGTCCATTTATTGAATCCTTGTCGTGGGATTCTATCTTCTGTTTTCTCTATAACTAGGTTAGAGGTTTTAAACGTTTTTTTTTTTCTTTTTTATTTTATTCTTTTTCTGAAGAACAATCTTAAATGGATAATGGCTTAAGTTTAGTTGAATGGTGAATTGTTTGAAATGTAGAAATTAATTTGAGTACATTTAAGTAATTTTATTAAATTGACTAATTTATTGGAAGTGGTTTTTGAAGTCATATAATTCCAAAAGAGCATATATTTCTGGTAATTTTTAAGGATACGGAGTACGGACACCATCCCGGAATTCCAAATTCAGAAATCCCAAAATCACGAAAACTCAAAATTCGAAATTCCGAAAACCCAGAATCAAACACAAAATACCTCCTTTACTCATTCTCTTACTTTTTCACTTTAAAATTAGGATTATTTTTTCGAAATTAAAAATAAATAAAACGAAAAATTATTTATAAAATGAAAAACTTGCGTATAGGCATATTTTCAATCTTATATAAAATACATAATTTGTTAGGTATTCCGACTTCGAGATTTATTTTTAATTTGTTTACGATTTCGATTTCCTGATTTTTTTTTTTTCATTGGGAATTTAAATTTTGAGGATTTTGCGTTTTCCGGATACTGGATTTTCGGGATTCTGGGCTTTCGGGATTTTGAATTTCGGTATTTTGACACCGAGACAATTTTAAAATGTTTGTAAAAAGGTTCTTTAAGACTGGTTCGGGATTTTGGGGATTTCATCTTTTTTGAAATTCTGGGTATTTCGGATTTTGAATTTTCTGGATTCTTAGTTTTCGGGATTTTGAATTCGAGTATTTTAACATCAACTTAACCTTGTTTGAAGGTTAACAATGTGTATAAACAGTGAGTCTTGGAATTTAGAAAATTCTTTTGGATTAAAGGAATCTTTGAATACGCTCAACTGTTACTGTTCTTCCGGATACAAATTTATCAAAAAATATGATATTTTAGATGGGGTATAACTGAGACTTGTCCCATGAGACATTTCCCGTGAGACATTTGCCGTGAGACATTTCCCGTGAGACATTTACCGTTATACATTTGCCGTGTATAACTGAGACTTGTCCCATGAGACATGTCCCATGAGACATTTCCTGTGAGACATTTACCGTTATACATTTGCCGTGAGACATTTGCCGTGAGACACTTCCCATGAGACATTTCCCGTGAGACATTTCCCATGAGACATTTCCCGTGAGACATTTCCCATGAGACATTTACCGTGAGACATTTACCGTTATACATTTGCCGTGAGATATTTCCCATGAGACTTTTCCCGTGAGACATTTACCGTGAGACATTCGCCGTGAGACCTGTCTCTGAGACATGTCCCGTGAGACATGTCCCATGAGACATGTCCCATGAGGCATGTCTCATGATATCATATTACATGTCTCATGGACGACATGTTGGTTGGGATGTATGATGAGATGACATGTCTTATGACATGATGAGGTAATGAGGTTTATAAAATAATAAAAACGGGCCCAAGGTGAATTTTTATGAATCAAATTGACTTAAATTTATGACTTTATTATTTTTTATTAAAAAAGCATCCTGAAAAATAAGGATTTTTTTTGTTTCAAGTCTACTCCGGAAATTTGCATTTACTCCATTTTTTCTTCAAATTTGCTCCAAAAGTTCATGGCCGACGTTCGAACCCTGGAGAGATGATTTTGCTTGCTTTTATAGTTAGTTATTTTTGTAGGTTAATGGAGAGGAAGCTTTGAAGCTTGCATCATCAGCCTTTGTTTTTGTCCTTAAATATTAACAGTTTCCTAAAATATGCTATATACATGTGTACTCCATCAATTTCTAAATTTATAATTGCAAATAAGTGTTATTGTACTAGATGCATGTTGCAGCCCCTAAACATTTAGGTACGTTTAGGAAGGAAAATCAATTTTGCATTTGGGCCTATGGCTTGTCAGACCAGACATTGGTTATGTTATATGCAGTATATAAGCTTTTAGCCATTTGTATCAATTAATTAGGTAAGTCAAATCACAAAATGTGTCGTGCAGGGCTGATTTATTGAAATTCCTATGAGTATGGTGATATTTAAGCTAAAATAAAAAGTTTTCAAAACCATCAAATTTAATTCAATTTATGTAGGAAATATCAAGGATAAAGACTGCATTTATCATTCATTAGATATATAATACAAGTTAGTCATTATGAAGGTTTGGAAAATATATTTTCTTTTGCAATTAAGGGTAATTATCATTTGTTTCATTGGCATAAACTCCTTTATAATTAATAAATCTCTTTCTCTCTGTGCACTCTCAACTACTGTCATCAATGTATCTACCCACCCAGCCACTCCATCTCAATCAGCTATTGTGTTTTATGAGGAGGCGAAACAGCCAACGCATTGAATGCATCGCAACGCATCTATACAGAGCTTTTACTAAATGGCAAAACATAACAAGAGCGGTATTGAATGTCATAAGCATCTGAAGCTAATAAATTAATATCCATCGTCCTGATGGCGATACATGGTGTTCCTTTTGCTCCTCTCGTCCTATTCGAATTAGAGACGTTGGTAAGTTGGTCGGTCGTTGCTTTTTGTTGCCATCCCCTTTCATGTCACGATTATATGATTAATGAACAAACACAAAAGTGGCTGCATCCTATACACCAACCAATTTCTCATAACCGCACAACCTTTTGTATGGAAGGCTAGTAATCCTTCTTCGTTGTCCTTTTCTTTAGTTAATGTTGGTTTGAGTGTGCAGATGTGTTAGTATTCTGTAAATGGCATTCAGCTATTGCTTTGGGTCACATTATGAGGCGAATCTGTTGCCATCACCAATTCACAACTCTCTAACACCACCACCTACATTACCACATATATGATGTCAATATGTTGTCGTTCAGCTTGTTGCTTTTTGTTGTTGGTTTTTTATATTTTTTTTTTAACAAGTTGCAGTGCTGTCACGTGCAGATTGACCAATGTCATTCTGGGGGTAACAACAAATGTGGTATAAGGAAGGTATACTTTTCAAATAACACCCTGAACTATAACCAATCACATATACCAGACCCTCTCGCCGCCACCCGCTCGTTCGATAACCGCAGTGACAACTGAACAAAGCCTTAGACTAGAACTTATAACCCATTCTGGAAGAGATATAGCTGAAAATGTGAGAAGACTTGATGATGTTGGGCAGCTGATTACATGTCAAATAGTCAACCAGAAGGGATATTTGTGACAACACATGACTAGAATGGATTTGACGACTTGATGGGGTCATCTCTCTCTCTCTCTCTCTATGAATAGGTGCCGGGCCTTTTGAAAAAGGAATTGCTTTATTGATGGTTATGGATTGGAAATTTTCTATATGTTTGTGCTGAATCCTTTTCTGGACAGAGTTTAAACAAAATATTGTTTTTTTGGTTTAAGTAGATATTTTGTTAAAGGACTTTATTCATGTGGATATTTGCATTCGAGTCTGTAAATCTACCAAAAACCTTGTTCTTAATATAAATTATTTTCTTACTGCTGCCTCTCAACATAAAGATTGAACTAGCAACCTATATCATTTTCAAAAGGTGAATTTGATTTGCGAATTCGTTGGCTATGCAAAAATCGTTAAATATGGTAAAAGAAAGCTGGAACCAAAGTGAAATAATAAGACCCAAACAAATTTTGATCTGAATGGGTTTTTATGTGTTGTATTTTTTCCCTTAGAGTTGATATGAGAGTTATTAGCTCTAATAAATCAAAAGAAAGTAAAAAAAAAATCCCTCTTATAAAACCGTTCAACAAAGGTCTATTTTTTGGATTGACAAGAATAAGGTCCCCTTATTTAGGAAAGTGACTAAACACATAATTTCAAAAGGTGAATTTGATTTGCAAAATGATAAAAAAAAATGCAAAAAAAACTATACTACAGGTATTGCAAAAGCATTGATTTTATATTTGTTGAACTTTGGAAAGTTCGAGACTTTTTTGTTTTTGCAATAATGTATTCTATGTAGTACCTAGGTTAGGTTAGGTTGAACGGGGTGATAATCCGACAAGTCGAGTTATCCCACTCGGTTCTCGATGGATCCATTGTGGTCCCCAGGGTTAGGGTGGGCAGGAGTGAGGATGGGTAAGGGAAGGGTTTATTGGGAATTAGGTGTTGGAATTAGTGTTAGGGGTCTCCCTGAACCATCCTGAAATTTGGATAAATTTCATTATGTTTTTCAGTGGCAAGGACGAGACGTCATCTAACTCATCGAAGAAGTAATCTCCGAGAGTTGTTTTCCTACTTTTTGCTAAACTGGGGCATTCACAAAGGAAGTGTTATGAGCCCTCCTCCGCCTCTTCGTCTTGACACCCTCTACATAAGTCTGATGAGACAAGTTGTGACCTGTAAGGATACCAATCAATAGGGACAACTGAGGCCTGCTTAGCTTAAGTATGGTTTCAGTTTTGTTCTTAGAAATGGTCGGCCACAGATATCTTGAAACACGACAGGTTTCAAGAGCTGACCATCTTTCGTTTGCAGAGTTCAAGAAGCTTTGCTTTATTCTGCTTTTTTCGTGCTCCATTGGCATAAGCACCCATGAAACAGTTTGGCACGGATCAAGTGTTGATCCTGTTTTGGCCAATTCATGTGCCCTTTCATTCCCCTGTATATCACGATGTCCTGGGACCCATCGAAGGGTAACTATGTTCATTATGTTTAGGGACCTTAGTGTATTACGACACTGGTCAACTAGTTTGGACTTCGTCACAATAGATGTAGTACCTACAAAATATTTAACTTTCAGTTTCTTTTTTTGTTTTAAATTAAAATATTGTACAATAATTGTTAGTTTTTATGTAATGAACTATCAATAAAGTTGCTATAATTTTACTATAAAACAATTACAATAATAATTACTTGCCTAAGTACCAAGGTTCCCAATATTTTTTTAAAAATTTTTGAAGTGAAAACTTCTTTAGTATCGTAGTGATTTGAAACAAAATGAAACGAAAACGCGACACGACTTCAACTTGTTATAACTTTTTTGTTTTAATAGATAGATGAATGAAATTTGTATTGTAGATAGGTAATTAAATAATATATTATTGTACAAAATTTCAATTAATTTCATATTCAAAATTCGGAGATAACGGTAAAAAGATGTTCTTTTCGAACACACGTTATATCTTTTGATCTAGTGCACATACAAATTTGATTTAACTTTAATACGCATTCTGCTAACATAACCTTTTATTTGATATATCACACATAACGTTACGTGCTCTACAAGTTACACAATCCTACATTGAAAAAAATTTAAAAATACCTCAAAACACCTGTGGAGATCTGTTGGCGATGACCAGCTATCAGTGTAGGAAGTACCGTAATCTCAGTCTGGAAATTCGACATGGTTGACTTTAAAAAATTCTAACTTCTCTTGTAGACATCTTTGAAATAAGATTTATGCATCATTATACAAGTCGAAACAATAAGCTTTCACATGGTATAAAATTTTTTATAGGTTGTCAAACAAAAAAATTGATTTAAAGCATGAGAACATAAAAATAAATGTTTTTTTTGCTTTTTAGATGAAATTTCATCGAGTAAAAAAAATTCTAGCTCTTTTTGTAGATGTCTCATACACCTGATCGATATATAGATTTATATAGGTTGTCATATAAAAAACATAGATTTGAAGGTGATAGAATAAAAATAGGTAGATTTTTTCTATTTTTTTATTTTTGCAAGAAAAATGATTTTTTAAGGTTTCACTTCTACCACGTGTGAATTGCACACATGATTTTTTTTTTGTTTCTTACTGCTTAACGTAATTTTAAGCTTACATATGAATCAAAAGAAAAAAACTTAAAAATGTGATGCTTTATTCAAAATTTCTCCACAGGGGTGCACTTCTAAAACTTTAAATTGAAATAAAAAATCACTGTTTGGAGCTACAAAATTAATTTTTGCTCAACAAATTAGCATTTAATTAGCTACAATTTGGGCATCAAAAAAATAATAATTTTCCTATTTTCGTCCACTTCTTCAATCTTATTTTAGCAGAATTTTGAATAATAAAAAAAAAACAAGTTTGGGAATTGAAAAGCATTTAAAAAGCTACAAATTTGGAGGTCAACTAAACTCTTTGTTTTTAATCATTTCAGATTTTGTCTGCTAACTTCACACTTATTTTAGAGGAAAATTCGATAATTCAAAAAACTATTCGAGCTACTATTTTTTTTTGGTTTGCCCAACAAATTAGCACTTAATTATCTACAATTAATGAGATTATTTTTTTTTTTTCTTTTTATTGATTTGAAGTGTCCGCCAAAGTAAGGGATGTAAAAAAACCAATAAAAACTGAACATTTTTTTTACACTGCTATCCGAAAACTTAGGAAGTTCCTTGGGCCACTTTTATAAAAAAAAAAAAAAACTGTACATACCAAAAATTTGAACTACCAGAGTTGACCCAACGTGTAATGTATAAGGTCACTGTACTTTACATACAGAAACTAGTGCAAAAAATTGAATAGAAAAAATTAGGAATTTTTGGAAATATGTAATGGAAAAAGATATTTAATGTTTGAAATCTTTTACTCTAAGATCTGAATACCAAGCATTTTTCAAAGTACTGTGCATTGCGCAATCGTGATCTATTTAAAAAAGAAATTTGTATGCCCATGACATGAGAATTTCAATACCTAGTAATTTCCTCATCTAAAGATGCACCTATCTGCAAGGCATATTAAATATAACTTTAAAGAGGTTAACACTAAGGCCCAATTTATTGACTCTCCATTAAACTTAAATCGCCATTAAAAAAGGGAATTTTAAAATTAAAAACCAATTTCGTTTAATTCAGTCTCTTTTAAGGATTTTTTTGAAGTTTGGCATCATTAACTAATTGAGCATTAAATTTAAAAGTAGTTTTAGTTAAAACACCAAATTCGACCTTTTAAGAGGGATTTTTAGAGCTAATGGAGGTTTTAAACAGAATTTCTATTTATTCACTCTCCATTAGTGTCAAATGTCATTTCATTTATTTTTTTTATTTGAAAAATGTCAAATGAGCTAAAGAATTATTAAAAAGTCCAGACTAGAATTTTTTGTAGGTATACACACATGCATTTGTACCATAAAAAAGAACAAAATTCAAAGAAATTAATGCATTTCTTGTCTACTTCGCACAGATAATACTAGATCTACTAGATTATATTCTCCACTTTAAAACTAATCATTTTTGAGATGCTGCATAATACATACATAACATACATAACATTGCAATTGAAGCCATGAGAAGAAGAGATATAAAGCTTACTTCTAAACCAATGACACGAGATGAATGCCGATAACACTTAAATTTAAGTTGTTATTTGACACCGATGGAAAAAATTAAAAATTTCACTTAACTCCTTCTTCTTCTCATGGTTTCAATTGTAGGTTGTAGCATTCTTTGGTTACCACTGGTATATAGTTAATCTCTTGCATTTTCTGGCGCTTTCAGCTGCAAAATACTTACGGGTCATAGTTTTTTGGTTTTTCTTCCAATTCAAATCTATTTGATTTGACAAAATTGTAGCTTTTGACAGATTATTTTTCAAACAAAATAAAAAATCCCTAGGATATTTTTAACAGAGTTTTAAATTTAAAGTTTCCATTAAAAGTAAGGACTTTAACTAAAGAAGAGTGAATTAAATGAATTTTTAATGATGTATACTTAAAGGCGACAATAGTTTAACGAGGCAGTTAACTAAAGCGATAAATTTCAAAATTTAATGGAGGCTCAATAAATTGGCCCTAAGAAGTTTAATGCTGTAACATATTATCGAAAATTAATGGCAATAATTTCGTTTATATTTTTCAATGAAAAATAAAATGTTACACATACGCCACAGTGACCGATTTGATACTACTTTAAACAATATGCAAAATTCTTGATAACTCTTTTTCGATCGTTGAAATTGATATGGAAAATGAAAACAGACACAATAGCCTTTTTTTAAACATATAATATCTTTAATATAATTATATGATTAAAGTTATTATAATTCTTCGTTACTATAAATTTTCAGATTTACACCAAACTTTGTGTCTCTAAAACTTTACGTTTAACACATTTCTTTTTTAATTTCAATATTCTTTTAATTTACTCCAAGATTCACTAGGTGTAGCAAGTTTGCGAATCAATAAATTAATTAACTTAAATAACAAGACAACCCTACGATCTTCCCTTCCATATCAGCACCTTTTAATACCTTCAACAAATTTTTTGCGTTTTGCTAATGTTGTTTAACGTTAAGACAGTGTCTATTTTAAGCCATTATTATTTAAAAATGTTTTAATCTAATAAAATGAACAAAAAATATATCTCCTTACAATTATACAGGGTGTCCCAAAAGTAATGGATCAAACGAAATATGCTGATAGGCCAACTTAAGGGCTCTCAGAATTTGGTAACTTGTTCATCCCAAATCCTTACGGTTTTAGGTTTAATGCAGTTTTTAAGAAATTCTGAAAAATCCCGATTTTGCAACAGTATTTTGCTTCCTCCGCTCATAATTGGTTTTTGTTTTTTACAATTCTTTCACTAAAACATTGCCTAATAATAAGAAATAATTAATTAATCAAAATATTTTGTGTTTCATACCACATTTTGCTGCAAATTAATTAACAGTTCCATGTTTTATAAAAACTCAATTTCTTACTTTTATTTCAGAGCAACATCCCGAAAAAAAATTGTATGGTGTGACACGGGTTTATTATTTTAAAAACTTCTGGTGTTATTGCAGTTTTCAAAAATGTATAAAAATTTCCAAAGTTGAAATTAGAACGAAAGATATTACAATTTAAATGCAACAAAACAGGGCTTTTTAGAGAAAAATAACAAAGAAAAATAAACAAATTTTGTCGACTGTTGTTTGTTTATTTCTTTTTGAATAAAAGCCTCGATTTTTGTTTGTTTTTTGCTCTAAAAACCCCTGTTTTTTAGCACTCAAATTGTAATATCTTTTGTTCTAATTTCAATTTTGGAAACTTTTATACATTTTTGAAAACTGCAATAACAGGGCAAGTTTTTAAAATAATAAACCAGTGACACACCTTACAATTTTTTTTCGGGATGTTGCTCTGAAATAAAAGTAAGAAATTGAGTTTTTATAAAACATGGAACTGTTAATTAATTTGCAGCGAAATGGCGTATGAAATAAAAAATATTTTGATTAATTAATTAATTCTTATTATTAGGCAATGTTTTAGTGAAAGAGTTGTAAAAAACAAAAACCAATTATGAGCGGAGGAAGCAAAATACTGTTGCAAAGTCGGGATTTTTCGAAATTTCACAAAAATTGCATTAAATTGAAAACCGTTAGGATTTGGGATGAACAAGTTACCAAATTCTGAGAGCCCTTAAGTTGGCCTATAAGCATACTTCGTTTGATCCATTACTTTTGGGACACCCTGTATAGACACAAAAAAAAAAAAAAACCTCTTTACAAACGATGCCTCGAGGTAATAAAAACCCATTTGAGCTCAAATAAAAATCTCTCCGCAAAGCTTAATTTTTTTCTTCTTTTCTTTTATTTCCTTGAAACAAAGATAATAAGATACCACTTTATCTTTTCAATCCGATAACCATTTTTTTGTCTAATAACCCTCCTGGGGGCTTTAAGAAAAAAAAAATAATAAAAAAAATACTAGAAACTCCTTTTATGTTTGAAAATTCTTTATTTAACCTCTCCTACTAACCCTCCATTTCTATATGTTTTAAAGCCCAACTTTATGAACTTAACTATCCCCACCCTTAACATCTGCAATGGTCTCTCATCCTGAAAGACTTTAGAAAATGGATGTCGTCCATCGTGTATCTTAACACCATAAACGACTTAAAATTGCTTTTACTGGAAGATCCAGCAATCAACCCTCCTTACCCTTTGCAAAAAAAGACACACACATTTATAGGGTATCAATTAACTGACTGCCAAAGAAGACAGACAAGCGAGATTTCTGTTGTTGTTTTTGTTATATTCTGTGTGCTCGTCATCTGTAAAGTGATGACAGTGGAACAAAAGGACCAACAACCATTTCCCGTTTACACACAGCAACGAACAACTAAGAAAACTAACTTTCCACTTAAGAGTTAAGAGTTTTTGAGCAAAAAAAAAAATAAGAAGAGGAGGGAAATATAGACAACGCAATCTTGAAAATCTCTTAGAGTAGGTTCAAATGTTAACGACCCAAAAATGGGAGTGCTTTTTCTAGGGTAGCGGTTTTGCTTGCTCTCACATTTTTTTTTTTATAAAGTTTTCACCAAAGCCTCGAACTTGTTCTTTCTTCGCCCTTCTATTTATGTTGATATTACATTTGTGTAAGAATTTATGGTCCAGTGATTTTGTGGTCATCATCATCTCCAACACCAACAGCATCAACATTTTATTCTTAATAGTAGGTGAAAATCCCCCAAAGGGACAAGGGTAGGGATAGGGATTAGAATAAATGTTTTTCGTAGTCATGTCATTAATTTCATACTTAAGGGTATTTATTGTTTTTTTTTTCGGATAACATATTCAACAGTATTTGCGTAAATTGTTTGCCACAAAGTAATTTAAAACTTTTTAAACTTAAAGGAATTTGTAAGAAAAAAGTTAAGCAATTTTAAAAGAATTAATTGGTCTTTCATAATCAGAAGAAAATCACGCAACTCAATAACGCATTTTTCTGAATAAAAGGTTTTCTGAATGTTAAGGTTAAATAAAGTAAAACAAAAAAAAAAAAAAAAACGTGTGTGTACACATGTACACGCGACTGAAGTTTTACTTCTCACTTTTTTTTTTGCAAAACTACAAATTTTATTTCTAATAACATTCATTAATTTCTAATAACATAGGGTAGAGTTGCCTATTTTCTGCCGTCTCCAGTTTCCGGCCACCTTTCGAAAAATCGTTATAACTAGTGATTTCGAAGGCGTTTATTCCAAATTTTCCCTCGTATGCTGTTCTAACAAATAAGAAAACAGCATAAGAACAAAATTTTGGAATAAACCCTATGAAATCCCTAGCTATAACGATTTTCCAAAAGGTGGCCGGAAACTGGAGACGGCCGAAAATAGGCAACTCTACCCTACCTAATAAGTTCAGGACTAATGATATTGCAATAGAAAACAATACCATTCTGATTAAAGAAAGCCGACTAGGCTCTTCAAAAATTTCACATCTTATTTCACATAATTATGTAGATTAAAAAAGAATCGATTTTTTGTTCAGTACAACAGACTTCGCGAATTATTTACGACAAGTAAAACGCAATGAGATCGATTTTAATTCGATTTTAGAAGAAGTTTGTGTATGGGCAATTCCATGGTAACTCACGTTACATTCACAAAAATTTCCAACACATAAATAATTTTTTTTTTTCAATTTTAATGTAAATTGATACGAAATTACTATCCATGAATGGAACATAACTATTACTTTCATAATTCACTAAAAAAATTGTCTTTATTTTTAACATTTACTTGGGAAAAATAAAAGTTTGATGGTAACTCACGTTACAAAAATCGGACACGAATTTTAAGGGTCCGACAGTATGAAGTTTTTATGTGAAATTAAGTCTCTTAATTTGTTTTCAATGAAGATTCCATACATACAAAATTACAAGCTTTTAATATGAGTGACAAAACCAAACATTTTTTCAATATTTCAAGGAAAAATTTTTAAATATTTAGGTAACTCACGTTACATTATTTTGGTAACTCATGTTACCTGCGATTTGTGGTTCCAAAAGTAAAAAAAAGATGCATTTTCACTCAAGTTTTGTTTTAATCGAATAGTGTGTAACGAAGCTTGCTTAAATGTTAACTTATTTTAGCACTCACCAGGGGATATTGTCATCGTCACTATTAGACTCATCATATTTTCAGTTTGCTTGTTTTTCCGTCATTTTCATGTGAAATTCTTCTGTTGCTGGCAAGCTTATGCTATAAAAATGCTTTAAGATTATTAAACTCCCTGAATTTTTATGTTGCTATTTATAAATAGTAATTTTCTAATAAAAAAAGTTAAAATGACTGCATAATTTGTTCAAAATCCGTGTCCACTTTTTCATGGAATTACCCGTATGGCTTTTCATTCTTGCAGGGAAGCTGCCTATAGGGATGGGCCGATATTTCAGTAACAGGTATTGAATAACAGGTATTGGAAAGTAGCAATAACAACTTGCTACTCATCAGGGAAAATACCTGTTACTGAAATATAAGTTAATATTTTCAGTATCTAAATAAATTTAAATTAAATTATTTTTTTTTGCAATCCAAGAAAATTTTCGGTAATAAGAAGGTTAATAAAATGAAAAATACCTACTAATTATCTAAACAACTTTCTCTTATCCTACACAAAAAATTAATTTTATCGGTAATAATCTGTAATACCTGTTACTCGGATCAAAATTATCTGCTTAGTCAAAATTATCAAGGAATTTATAATACCTGTTACTTTTGATAAAATTCATCTTTGATACTTTCCGTTCAGGCGAATAATCTGTTAAAAACACAAACGCTCCTATAATACCTGTTATTCGGATCAAAATGATCTCCTTACTCAAAATTATCAAGGAATTTATAATACCTGTTACTTTTGATAAAATTCATCTTTGATACTTTCCGTTCAGGCGAATAATCTGTTAAAAACACATCAAACGCTCCTATAATACCTGTTATTCGGATCAAAATGATCTCCTTACTCAAAATTATCAAGGAATTTATAATACCTGTTACTTTTGATAAAATTCATCTTTGATACTTTCCGTTCAGGCGAATAATCTGTTAAAAACACAAACGCTCCTATAATACCTGTTATTCGGATCAAAATGATCTCCTTACTCAAAATTATCAAGGAATTTATAATACATGTTACTTTTGATAAAATTCATCTTTGATACTTTCAGTTCAGGCAAATAATCTGTTAAAAACACAAACGCTCCTATAATACCTGTTATTCGGATCAAAATGATCTCCTTACTCAAAATTATCGAAGAATTTATAATACCTGTTACTTTTGATAAAATTCATCTTTGATACTTTTAGTTCAGGCGAATAATCTGTTAAAAACACAAATGCTCATATAATACCTGTTACTCGGATCAAAATTATCTACTTACTCAAAATTATCAAGGAACTTATAATAATTTTTTTTTTTGCTCTAAAACTTATTTTCTGATGTTTTTCTTGAATTTTTTTATTTGTATTTTTATTATTCTTAATTTGCTCTATTACCCGATGGTATTTTTTCGTTAACGTGTTCGCTTTTAAGATTGGAGACTTCAAAATTTTTTTCGCTTCAGCTGCGTACTAGGCTTAAAGCTTAAGCCAAACACAACTCTGCTAATATTCTGAAAAACATTTAAACGCGGCTTAATTTTGGAGAGAATTTTGTATGCTAGCTTAAATTTAGTTCGTTCTGCATACTTGGCTTTAATCAAGAATTTAGTTCATAATTGAGGAGTGACTTTTCAAAAGGGGATAAAATCACTTTCCACTTTTTAAAACTAAGTATGTAGATCTCTTCTTTACATTCAAATGCTTTGCTTAGTTTAATCACCAAGTTAACACAAACGACAGGCAAAATCTGAAAATCGTATGAAAAATAACAATTTATCATTTAGTTCTTTTTTTTTTCGATTTTTTGATATATCAGATTTCAGAAATGACAAAAAGTGTTTGTATCCGGTTTTGAAAAGTCACTCCTCAATTATTACCGGCGTTCCTTTGTGGGAATTTACTGCTTATATAATAAACTGCTCTCTGCTAGTACTTAAAGTTGCTTTCAGCTACTTTTACTGTATTGAAAAAGTAGTTCAATAAATGTTTCCAAAGGAACGCAGCTATTTTATGATCTTGGTTTGTTTTTTCACCAACTTAGAAATTAGAAAGAGAAAAGAAAAAGACAGTCTCAAAAAGAGCCCAATTTTGTTGATCCCGCCTTTATTTCTGTCAAATTAGAGCAATTAAAAAGTATCGTTATTTTACCGTTTGTCAGCAACAGCATTCAGCACCTAAGCAACCAATAAGAAGATGAACTTTTTTAAAAGAGCTTCGCCAAATTTCTCAAAAAAGATAAGCACTTTAAACAACAAACCAGGATTGTTGTAATTTTTCATTTTGTATATTTTATTTACCCTAGGATTCATATTTATTGATAAAGAAAACCTAAGAGCGATAATCTTGTTTCTTTGAAAATGATGTCAAGAAGATATAGTAAATAGTAAACAGTCGGAAGACGAGAAGAGTCAAAAAACTTGACTATACCAAATATGTAAGTCATTCATCACTTTTTTAAAGCATAATACTAATCAAATCTCTTTAATAATTTCGTCGTTCTCCCCAATACCTGTTACTGTAAGAAATATTTCTATACCTGTTATTTTTGATATAATTTTACATACGAAAAATGAGAAAATGTAAAATTAATACCAAAATTTCGTCGTTTTCCCCAATACCTGTTACTGAAGGAAATATTTCTATACCTGTTATTTTTGCTATAATTTTACATACGAAAAATGAGAAAGTGTAAAATTAATACCAAAATTTCGTCGTTTTCCCCAATACCTGTTACTGTAAGAAATATTTCTATACCTGTTATTTTTGGTATAATTTTACATACGAAAAATGAGAAAGTGTAAAATTAATACCAAAATTTCGTCGTTTTCCCCAATACCTGTTACTGTAAGAAATATTTCTATACCTGTTATTTTTGGTATAATTTTACATACGAAAAATGAGAAAATGTAAAATTAATACCAAAATTTCGCCTTTTTCCCCAATACCTGTTACTGTAAGAAATATTTCTATACCTGTAATTTTGGTTATCCATAATTAATGGTTTCATTATAATTACAGAAAAAAAACAATTTCAGGTTTTAGTTATATTTTGCATAAGATACGCATTTTATAACTACTTAAATTGCCACAATTTCAGAAAAAGCCTGTGTGTACTATGTACACGCGATTGAAGTTATACTTCTCACCATTGAATAATTACCATATGCAACTTGCCACACACAATTTGCCACATCCAACTTGCCAAATGCAAATTGCCACATGCAACTTGCCACACGCAACTTGATACATGCAATTTGCCACATACCACATACACTTCCACATGTTGCATACTGAATGCCACATTCCTCGTGCTACTTGACACATGCAACATGCACTTGCACCATGTTTCATGCCACATGCCAGATGCAACTTGCCACGTGTTGTGTTTTTTTTTTGCCGTACTGCGGCATACTACATTTTTAAATACTAAAGTACTGCTAACTCTAAAGGTGAAACGACAGCCCTGCTGCCCAATTGTCAGCCTCTGAGATGGTGATCGCGTCATAATCCCTTTGACATTCTTGTCAAAAAGTAAATTTTCATAGCTCACCGCCGCAAAAGAAGTATAACTTCAATAATTTTCTGCTCTTATTAAATATCATTCTCAAAATAATAAGATTGCACTATCGTTCTTTAGTGAAAATTGTATTACTAACTGTTATTTCAGTAACAGGTATTTATACCTGTTATTGGAAAGTAGCAATAACAGGTAGTAACAGTTATCCAAAAGTAGCAGTTAAGCCCATCCCTAGCTGCCTATGTAATCAATTTATATTGAAGGTTTTGAGTGAACAACAACAACTTGTGTGTACTTTCAAATAAACTACAAGAAACAAGAATCTTATGTCAAAATTCAAATAAAAAAAAACACTACTGGAAAAGTCAAAATGACATTTTCCTATAGCGTAGATAACTCAGCAGCTACATGTGCATTATTTTTGTGTGCATTATTGTGCCTGTTCACACGTGAAGAACGTCTAGGGTTATCATACGTGAAGAATTACTTCTGCGTATTTTGTTTTTCATTTTATGTTTAAAGAAAAATATAAAAATGGTTTTGAAACCAAATTTATGTTTTTTGCATCTTTGTTTAAAATTTTGTCACAAAATGACTTTGTAAATTTGCACTTTTCTCTTTTGGCAAATAGTAGTAATGGAATGACGACACCAGAAAGAGATGCGTACCTACGGGAACGGGTAGTTGTATGAAAAAATTCCCAGAAACCAGAAAGTCAAAGTTCACGTGTGGAAAAGTTTCTCATGTAAACGTCGCGTCGGTCGTCGCCGTTCCAGCTTGGAATTTTTCCACACGTGAACGTTGACGTAAATCACCGGTTTGGAATTTTTTTTCATACAATTTCCCGTGTGGAACTGTTCCGGCTTGGAATTTTTCCCTACCGTAGTGCCACCGTATTCACTTTTTCGATTTTGGTTTACAGCTGTGGTGAGTTAAAAAATTTATTTTTAAGAAAAAATCTTAAAAAATTGGGTAATTTGCCTACGGCCTCTAATGGCCCTATTCTGGCAAACCTCACAAGTTATGAGGACCTCACAAGGTGAGCTGATTTTGATTTTGTGAGGTTTTCGCGTCACAAAAACTTTCGAATTTGTGATCTGCTCTGAAGGAGGTCACAACTCACAAGTTGGATTTTTGCTAGTAAGAAGTTTGTGAGAAATAAATTCTTACAAAATCGAGTTATGATCACCTTGTGAGGTTTTTGTGACTTGTGAGGTTTGCCAGAATAGGGGGGTAAATCACTTGATTTACCATACAAATATAAAGGCTTGGCCACACCGGAGGGTACATGCGGTAGCGGTACGGGTATTTGTATGAACAAAATTCCAAACTGACACATCAACGTTCAGATGTGGAATTTCTTTCATACAAATAGATACCCGTACCGCTACCGCATGTACCCTTCGGTGTGGCCAAGCCTTAAAGGCTTGGCCACACTGGAGGGTATGCGGTAGCGGTACGGGTAGCGGTGAGGGTACTTGTATGAAAAAATTTCCAAACTGACACATCAACGTTCAGGTGTGGAATTTTTTTAGTACAAATATCGTTACCGCTATACCGCATACCCTCCGGTGTGGCCAAGCCTTTAAATCTCCCCAAAACAAGATTTAGGCCGTTTTTGAATTGGGTTAAATACTTAACCTCTGTTAAATTTTTGACACTATTGTGGTGAATAAAAATGTTAAGTTGTTAAAAATTTAATGGGCTCTGGGACCAGGTTAAATTTTGTTGGCAGATGTTTTTTTTTTTATTGAAAAGGAGTAGTATCATGGTAGAAAGAGGCAGAGAAAAATATTAAACAATAAGCTATACAACTGAAAATTTTTTTATTCACCTCAATAGTGTCAAAAATTTAACAGAGGTTAAATATTTAACCCAATTCACACACGGCCTTATAATCGAAATCGAAAATGAGGAAATCAAACATACCCAAACACACAGATTTTGATGTGCTGAACGCACTCATTTTCTTTTTTGACAACTTATGAAAAAAATGTCATAATAGGGGGGTTCACATTGACCAACTTACCGGACAGACTAGCTGCCATTTGGTCTGATCGGATAGTATTTTAATAATGGGAACACACATCCGACGGCCACCCAACTAACTATTTCGATGTTATAACGATGGTGAGAAGCTTCTCGTCATGACTAATTTCACACCTAAAAGACTCATATAACCCTGTTTATCATCAAAAAGGCCCCCTTTTTCACTCCTATTAAACTTATGAGAAGTGCAATGAAATACTCCTGTAAAGTTTCTCATCAGTAGCCGAAAGTGGTATTCGATCCTATAAGTGTGGGAAGAAGTACACTGTAAGACTACTGTAAAGTTTGTCATCAACAAACGCAAGTGGAGGAGAAATAAAAGGTGAGTGAGGATATAAAAGGAGTGGAAATAAAACGAGGAGAAATAAAAAGAAATTAAATTGTGTTGCATTTATGTTGATTTTTATTTAAGTATTAATTTATTTTTATAAAGTTTATCTGAGGAGCTAGGCCCAACTAGCACAACAGCTTCTATAAATTGAGATCTCTACTACTAATACTACTTTTTATATAGCTTGTATTGAGCTTGCTTCAGAATTTAATTTCTTATAGAAGTTCGAACTTGTTTAACAACTTCTAATAAGTTGTTTAAATACTGTTAAAGAAACTTAAACGAAAAAAAAAATTGTTGTCGGAAAAGCCTGCTTAATGAATTTATACAAGCTTTACAGAAATTACCAAGTTTAGTAATTGATTTTTGGTTTTGATATTGAATAATCTAGCTCGGACACTTTTTGGTTTTGACATTGAATAACTTAGCTCAGACATTTTTTTTGACATTTCTGATATTTGAACTGATTAAGTTTTTGATTTCATTAATGAATATACTAGGATGGCCGAAAGTAAAAAAGAATTCTTTTTTGTTTTTGTAGTTGTTTTTTTTTTTAATTTCGATAAGACATGTATTAAAGAGCTATACAAGTTCTTCCGAAGCTATCTGTCAAATCTCACAGCTTCGGTAAAGCTTCATTTAAACTTCTTAAAGAGTTTCAAACTTGTATAACGTTCTCCTTTTTCCATGCCCAACAACCTTACTAAAGTTTAAAAGAAGCTGAAATGTAGCTTTTGTAATATCTTAACCGAAGCTGAAATTTTAGTTGGGTATTGTGTAACAAAAAATAAAGTATCTTGGCACTACTGTTTTCATCGAGATAATAGTAAAATCTGGATAATGATCTGGATTTTTCAAATATTTATACAATTAAAGTTGTTGTTGTTGTTTTTAATGCGTAAATTGTCTTGATTTCAAATGTCTCGATTTCGTTTTATTGAGCAAAACTCTATATAGAAAAACAAAAAAGCACACCAAATAGCACAAACTTAAACAAATTTTGAATTCATTTAAAAAATAAAGAAATATCTAATTGTTAAATATAATTGAGAAAATTGAACGAAATTATCATCTTTAAATTGTTTGCATTTCCGATTTACAATTGTAGAGATAAAATTTAGTAAAGCGCGATTTGTATACTGGACTTTTGGCCAGAAATTCACTTTCTACCGTGTGAACATTAATTATTATAATGTGCGCAATAATTATGCCCATGTAGCTGCTAAGTTATTTAAGATTGGTACTTGTAATAGAGCTAGGTGGCGCTACTTGCTAATCCTTTTGACAGTTCTTGTCAAAAAGTAAATTTTCACAGTCCACCGCCGGAAAAGAAGTAAAACTTCAAAAAAAACACTCAAACATTATAAAATCCTTTTTGCTAAAAATTTCCAGAAAGACCGTCAGTTTTTCAGTTTGGCAAAACTAGAAAATAGAAAAACTATAAAAATACTAGACGCTGATTTTGGGACATCTTTACAACAATAAGAAAAATGGTATTATTATGGTGTACTATTGAATCAAAATCTGAAGATCTCAGAAAGCAACTTTTTGTGACCCCTACTTCTTAACTACACAGAGAAAAATATGACCACTTAAAAACTAACAGATCGCTTTATTGTTTTTTTTTGCCTATATGTTTTATAAGGAAATCATATTAAAATCAATTTGCCACCTGAATAAAAATCGCGATTAAATTGTAGAGCAGGTTGGTTCAGGTGGTACTGTGTTCGACAACTGATTTAAAGTTTTCAGTTCCATCCCTGTTTTTTCAGTTTTCAGTTCTTTTTAAAATCCTACAAGTGCAGATTTTAAAAAATTAAAGGAAACCCGATTGTTTTAATAAGGTTTCCTTTTTGGATGAAAACCATAGAGAAATATTATTGTTTTTTTTTTTTTTTTTGTATTCAATGTGGTCTATTTTTCTCTGTGTATCTTGTTGTTACCCCACTGAAATGAAAAGAATTTTATTTAAAATCATATTAAATTAATTCTAAATTTGAATAAAACGCCTTATTTTTTGGCCTTGTGACAACTCAAAAATTTTTTATCGCCAGTAAGTCTAATCATTTTTTAAGGGAAATTTTTGGTGTACCAAATTGTTTTTGGTGGTTAAGTTGAAAAAAAGGTCTGTTTTTCTGGTTATTGCTGTATTTCTTCGCTAGAAAGTCTGTTAAAAATTTCTATAAATCATAACTACTTTTTTTTAGAGAAACTGATACAATATTTTTTTTAGAAATTTTGGTTAAAGGCGTTGATTTATATAACGAAATTACAACAAAAAAAAACAAAACAACTTTATTTTGGGTTATAAGGGTTATAATTCTGTAAGTATCAAAATTCTGTCCAAAAAATCCGCACAGACTTATTTTTTTGTAAATTAAAATAGGAAAGTTGTTCTAATAGTGACAAGAAGTACCCATTTGTTTTTATTATAAAAAATAAATTCTCTTTATTAACATATTTACAGAATTTTGGAAAATAGAGTTTTGAAGTCCACAATTTTTGGAATTTTCCATTGAGAGTTTTTCTTTAAATTCGTTAGGATTTTTTGTTTATTAAGTAGGTTGAGATTATGTGGTTTTGTAATCCAAGTTTTCAAGTTTTTGTTATTTTCTATACTCCACTCCTATATAAAATTTTTAACTTTGACCTCGAATATCTTTAGAATGGTTAGATTAATGAAAAAAGTTAATAAGACCTTTTTTGTGGAACAATCAATTTCCAATAAGAATATGTCTTGCGCGTTTGATTATTATAATTTTTCAATTTGTTACAAAATTAACAAAAAACGAATTTTTAAAGATTTTCTCGATTTTTGGACCTCAAATATCTATTCAACGGTTAGATAAACGAAAACAGTGTGTAAGGCCTTTTTTGTAGAGCGTTCAATTTCCTACAAGAATATGAAAAGAAATTTACTAACAAGTCAATTAATAAAAAAATTATTTTTTTTTAGTAGAAGCTTGATGTAAAACTGGAAAATTGCAAAGCGGAGGACCTTCCCATTAATATAAAGAGCTCATATTTGGTGTGTATATTCTAGAGCAATCGATTTTTCGGAGTACCAAATCAAAAAAAAAGAATTTCGATTTTTTTGACCCACCCTAATACTTATGTTAGTTTACTTGTAGATTTTAAGAGCCGACATTTAAGGCAAAATTTTGTTAAATGAAAAAATTTTTTTTTTTGTTATTTGACTTTTTTGAGAAAAATAAAGAATGTAGTTTTATTGCAATTGCTTTGAATATTACGTCTGCAAAGTTTAATCAAAATCGTTAGAGCCGTTTTCGAGTAATTATAGCCATAACTTGAAAAATTTGTATGGGAGGTATACACTTTCTAAGCAAGATATTAAAAAAAAATCAATAAAAAAACAACATTCAGAATTCCATAAAAATCATCTGTAGACCCACTTTTTCGGACTTCTCCATCATCGTAATGTAATGGATTAAAACCTCAAATTTCGCTGATGTTTTCCCGAAAAAATCAATATTTAGAATAAGTACAAAAATGTTTTTGAATTATTTCTATGTTTTTTACATTTTAGTAAAGTTGAAACTCTTAAAAATTTTCGATTTTCTTTTTCTAAATTTCTTTTCAAAGTTCTAAATTTTTCCAATTGGGATTATTTTTGAAGTTATACTTCTGTTGCGGCGTTGGGGTATATGAATAAGGTATAAGTGAATTTCTGTGAAACAAATGTTTATTGGTTTTAATATTGAGATTTTTTACAATAAAAACTCTTGTAATGCGAGATTTTTACATGATCTGAAATTTTATTGTGCCATTTAACCCTTTATATGTCAAGAACATATATTTTAAAATTAATAACATGTAAGCACTTGCCTTGAATAATTATAAAACACGTATTTTTTAAAAAAAATCAATATTTAGAAATCAAAATAAAAAGTGTAAAATGTTCAAGTTCAAAAATGCGAAAATTCAAACAACAAATTATTAAATATTTAATTTTACATATTTTCCGAAAGTCCAAAAAGAAAAAGTGAGAGAAAAGATATTTTTGAATTTTTAGAAATTTCAAGAAAATTAAACTTTCAAAATAAACTGTCAATAAAATACTTGTAACGCAATTTCTGTGAAATATTTTGGAGTATTTCGATAAAATATTAACAGTAAAATATTATGTTATTTAAAGACAAAATAAATTAACAAGCTTCGTCTGTTTTTTTGTTGGACCTATTTTGGTTTGTTACAGCAATGCAACATGGTAATATTAATGGTTAAAGATAGTTTTAGGGAAAATAAATTATTTAAAAAAAAAGTTGTATGGGCAAGCAGGTTTGCACGACTCATATGGCTCCCTTTTGAAAATTTTCCAACATTTTCACAAATAAATTAGAGTTAGAAACATTTCTTTTAATGGCAAACGTGAACGTCAAAGTCTTTTTCGCTAGTGAATTCAAAATCATCCTGTGATGCCTTAAAATTCATTTATACTCGACGTATATTCATTCTTGCCAAAAGTTTTTTTTCTTTTGCATTTTTATCCTTTCTGCCTTTTGATTTCTCGCTTTTCCCAGACTCAGCATATATGATTGCAAAGTGGAACTGTTCGCCTCGTTTCGTCTCGTCATATAGTTGCCTTCTGGATTGCTATATATATAAATGTACGCTTAGATAATGATGATAATGCCCACGTTGTCGTCGTCGTTGTAGTCTTCATTCTCACGACGATGATGATGATGATGATGATGGGGATCAGAGCCCTTAAGCTGAGTATCCTCTTTTTTTGCAAAAAGAGAAGAGCAATCACAGACAGCAGCGAGTAAGTAATTATGGAAGGATGGGAGTTTGGGAAAGGATGAGGATTGGGGGTGGGCACAACGAATGCAGAATGCAAATAGAAAGCATTGAATGTGTAACGCTCGCGTCTTTAGAGTCTTGTTATAGTCTGATGTTTAGGTACATCAAACCTTCTTCGTTGTTTTTTTAGCAGTGAACCTAGGATAAATATTTCGTATGAGTGTATATGTTTGAAGGAAGTTTTTTTTTTACTTTTCTTATCAAACATGATGCTGCATTCGTTTCTTTGTTGTTGTTTTTTTTAGATTTTTAGCTTTTCTATAAATGCTCAAGAGTATTATTCAGGAAGTAAGTAGGGCTATTGACTTTTCACCTAGATTTTCCGGCAGTGTGCTGTTGTAATGCAATAGGGTGTATTATAGGGTTTTATATCGCTATATATGTATGTAAAATGTAGAAGACTATATCCAGGTGATAAGGAGAACCAGGTACCTACAATATAACGCGTATACTTCAATTGGTAGGAAAAAAAGAGACTTTTCGTTGATTTTTTGTTTCTTCTTCTGCTCTCTACGTTGATTGTTGGATGCGGTAGAGTGAATGCAAAGATTCAACGAACCGAAAGATTTAACAGAGATTTCCGGATTAAGATTTTATATGGAAAATGTGATTTTTCTTTTTGCACTCTTGGGGAAAGGATTTAAATTTTGTATTCCCCCTGAGGTAACTAATTATAAAAGTGAGTGCGAATAAAGAGTTAGATAATCCTTATTTGAGAATTATATGCAATGGAGGGGGAAGAACTATAAAAGTGAATAAGGAAAATAGCACTCCCTGGATAATAATAAGTTATCATTCATTTAATAAGAATTAAAATATTAATTGCAACTGACATCTTTATTTCTCTTTTACTTTCCGTTTTTTGATTGGCATTAGGTAGAGGAGGAGAAGGATTTGTCATAAGTAGAAAATAAGCTAAAGTCAGAATCTAACATAAGGTTTTTCTGTCTAATTAGTTGATTGTGAAGGTTTTTATATTGCTAATTTATTTTTATTCTAGGTTAATCACACTTGATTTTCAGTGTTAAAAGTAGAGTCCTTATTTGTTAACATTTCGTTAAGTTTTCCTTTTGGGTCTTTAGACGAACATATCTGCACCTGGAAGTTAAGCTTGTTTAACACAATGTCTTTTAATGATTAAAATACAAAATAACTACTTTAAATCTTAAAAAAACTTAACGAATAAAAAATAATTTTCTTAAAGTTTTATTGGTATTCGAAGGAGTGGTTTATTTTTGGTTAAATTTTAAAAAATTTTTTCTAATCATCATTTTGCAATTCTGCAATCTTATCAAAATTATAAACAATTTATTGGGTTTCAAAAACTGAACGAAGAATCTAGAAATAAGATTTAAATTCTTAATATTTTGCTAACGTACTATTCAAAATACGAAAATACACACAAACTTTAAATAGAAGTCAGATTTTTCCTTTTCAATGTTATTTAGTAAAAAAAAAATTCAATTATACATGATATATTATATTCCCTAATCAAATTAAGTACGAAGTCCTAGTCATAACTTGGTATATTGTATTTTTACTTTTACTCTAAGCTAGTCATACGTTTTTGCAAGCAATAGCCTCCTCTTCGTAATTAAAAAAACAAGACCGAAAACTTGACGAAACAAAGTTTTAGTATTGAATTATAAATTCATCACCAATTATGTATGATAAAGAGCTTAAGATTAATTCTGAATTTGTGTCATTCCTACAACTATGTTCCGTTAAGTTTTTCACAATCGAAAAAGAGGTCTATGTACTCACACTTTGAACTGATTATAAAATATTTTGAATATCCTTTTATTTACAATTTGATTATATAAGAAAACTCGTAAATAATTTACTTGCAAGAACTTAACGAAGAATTTATTAAATAAAAATTTACGATCTAAATTCTTCATAATTTTTTTAAGTCATGCTTCAAGACACAACTTTAATAGATGCAAATTAATGTTGTCGCTAACAATGATCTTCTCTTAGAAAATAAACTATGTACCGATAACTGAACGAAACCTAACAAAAAGTGCACCAAATGAATTCACAATGTACAAAGGTTTTAGATGTCTAGCATTGCAAGACCAAGTATAATTCTATTTAGAACTACGGAACTATGTAACCTTATCCTATTTAAACGCACGCAAAACATACAACTTAACGAAGCTCAGATCTAATATGATATGTGAGCCCTTTAAAATTGTACAGTAACAGCGAATATGATTTTTGGATTGTTGGTCTTAAATTTGACTTCAGTATTAAGTTTTAAAATCGAGTTTCGTTAAGTTTTGTTTTTCATGCGGTAGATTTGCATTGAAAGGATTGAATGATTTACATTTCGTATTGTATTTATTGTAAATATAATTCATTACCATCCGTTTCTAGTTTTTTTTTTTAACACATGCCACAGTTTATCCCACTTTAAAAAACTTAACGATAAATGTTATGAAATGTTAAAAAATATTAATATATCAAACGAATAAAGGTAGAGCCTTATGAAAAAAAGCGAGTGTCGAAAAAACGAAAATGCCCCAAAAGTGCAGTGATGCAGTGATATCTAATTATCTTTGACCTATTTTATTCGGCCATTTGTGCCCATGATTATGAAAGTGGACTAAGTCACTTTTTGCATTGTTTAAAGAAAAACTTGCATTATAATTTTCTTATAACGATTAAATTATATTTCTTTTATGAAATCACTAGACGAGCAATATTTACTGCAATTTCGCTTTAAAATAAACTTTACCCCTTAAATAATAATTATTTTAAGGCTAGATTTGAGGCCATTTTTAGGGGTGACTTAGTCCACTTTCATAATTAAGGGCACATTTAACTTACTTCCTTATAATCTAACCTAACTTACTTCCTTTGTATTCATAAACATTTACGTTATTTAATTTTATAAAATTAAATAATTCACCTTATTAATATTTCTGTTGTCTATTTTTTATTCTTTGCAGCGAACTTACACCAGAAGCAGCACTACGATCACCTCGACGGCCAAAACTCGCCCGTCAAGACTACTCCTGCATCGATTCGACAAGTGAGGCCGCATCAACCGATGACAGCCATTTGACTAAAGATTCTCGTTGCAGTTCAACCGATCGTACATCAATTGCTGACAAAATTGATATCTCAAATCTTCCGCTGCCAGCCCTTCCACCGAAAAAACGACGTAGTCGTTCACGTCCCTCCCTTGCCTCCTCCACCCACGCCCTCTCGTCATCCATTACCACGCCTGAGGATAATGTAAAAGAACCCACATCACCATCCGATCGTACATCCTATCAAAAATACGCTGCTAAAAGACGTGAAAGTCTGGAAGCTTCCACCCGAAGCTTCAACGAAAAACTCAAAGCTAGAAAAATGCACTTTCATAGCTTGAGTCAGACATCGGCAGCGTCATGTTCCCAAAAACCAACCTATCTCTTTGGTGAGAATCGTTCAACGAAGAAATCGAATAATGAGATATTTCTCAATAAATCCGGTTGGGTTCAGGTGAATTCGAAACGAATAAACAATGAAAACTCGCCGGGAAGTCACAATCGACGATCGAACTATCAGCGATATGATAATCACCAGAATGACGCTGATAATCTTAAAAATACAATTCGTGTTATTCAGATTGACAATACGGGGCGTGATAAACCGGTTTATGCGGTACCCAAAGTGTCTGGTAGCAAGATCGAAGAGTTAATTTCACGTAATGAGGCACGAAGAAATACTTCGGCTACTAGGGGATATCTTAAGCCGGGCTTTAAAATTGTAGACCCTCAAATTGCTAGTATTTTGAATGAAAGACCCGGTTTTCTACCAGTTAAAAGCTACCTTGACTCCGAATCTCCACCTCCAATAACTCCAATACTTTCCCCTCCGCCAGCATTTCAAGATTCCAAGGCGAAGTACGAACGTCCTGATACTGCAGTCCGTCTTCAAATATCAACCAGTATCAATCCAAAGTATGATCCCAATAAAGTTGTCAAAGGTGGAATGGTTTTTAGTCGAAGTTTCGAATATGATACTCGAAAAACACCTAAAGACAATTATGTGGAGACATTTTCGCGTAGCTTCGATTGTAATCTATCTGATAAGCCACCACCCCAACGTGATAGATCACCAAATTTTAGTACCCTTACTGGTTGTTCACCTAACTACTTAACGAAAAAGGAGAACACCCAGAATAAAAGCCGTGATAATTCACCCAAATACCAACAAAATCTTACCACTGCCTACATGAATACGTCTGTGAAAGAAGCACCACCTGTGTATAGTCAACCGAGGAAGCTCGATAAATCCAAGTCACAATTCGACAGGAATGGTAGGTCGAGAAAGGCTCAGTTTTCGTCACGTGTGCAGAGTGCCACACAAATGGTGACGCCACCATCGATAGTCAATATGTCGAGGTTTCGCAGTTTCGATACGAATATAAGTCAACGCCTTAACTCATGTGATAGCGGTGCACGATCAGGTAAGATGCGAAATATATTTTTTTTTTGAATTTTGAATTAAGTTAAAAATGCTTTTGGAGTTTCTGGAAATGAAAAGAAATCAAATTATGAAGTTCCAAAAAATAGACTTGGTTTTTGCTTAACAAAGCTTAGATCTTTTATTCGAAAGCAACTTATCTTACTAACTAATCTTACTACTAATCTTAATAAACTAAAAGAGGAACTAAGTGCAAAGTGCACAATTACACATTTCAAAACAATAAGGTATTATCTTCATGAACCGGAATAGCCCCCCAGGAATCAAAGAGGATCTCACCTAAAAGTTGATGTCTATCTTAGTATCTTCATCTTTGAAACAGCATTTTGGCTGATAAAAGTGTTCTTTAGTGTTTTTTAAGCAGTTAAGAATAGCGGTCCCACTCGCTTAATGACCACCTGATCAGCGTGGAGTGAGATTCATACCAAAACATGCTCCTTTAAGTAGTAAAAAGTGAATTTGTATGAATAAGGTAATTTAATTGTTCGTATTTTAGAGATGGAAACCCAAATTTTGTATAGTTTATTTTAAAAAAAAATAATATAGTTATAACAGGGTTTCACATAAAATTTGGTGTTTATTTTGGCCTTTTTAACTTTATCAAGTATGATACATTTTGGCTGTTTCTTAGCTTTTCGTAAATTATTTTGCCATGGTTACTTATATCTCAAATACTAATATCTCAAATGTCCGAGCCGAGTTTATTGATCAATATAAACATGTTGACCGGTTAAAATAACCTTTTAAAATGGTAATTTTAAACAATTTAACTTAACCGAGGCGACTACGTTGATTTTAGCAGCAAGAACTACGTAGTTTTTATCGACTACGTTATTTTTAATACATTTTTGTTTTAACCTACCGAAAAAACCTCTCTTTAGGTCCATTATTTTTCTACGTGTGAGTTACAACATAGAAGTTATCATTTTAAAAGTAGCAACTCTATTTGTTAATTTTCAGTATCAATTTATAAATTTAATTAAACACTATTTTTAGCCTCTCACCTTATGAGCTAAGTAACTCAACGGCCGTGCTTAGACTATATCTAAAAAATCAGCCAACAGAGGCAAACAGAGGTAGTAGTTAAATCATTATTTGAACTGAAAAAAAAATTCAACCAATTTGGATTAACTTAGGTCCAGTTTATCAATCCTCCGTTGTTTTAAAAGTCCCCATAAAAAATTAAAAATCTGTCAAATCACTTACAAATTTTAAAATTTTCAATGGCCTTAAAGTTAATGGAGTGTAAATAAATTACCGTTAGATATAATTTTTCTATATATTTTTTTAAAAGCCCATTTTTTTCTTCCAACAAACATAATTTTGAGAAAAACGAGAAATTTGGAAAATTTCTGCACAGTTTGTGAGGTCCACAGAACACTTATTGCAAAAAACTAATTTGCTAATGAAAGATTGACATTTAATCTAAAATATGGTTTAGCCACATTTTTATTTTTTAAATTTTTTTCATAACTTATTTAAATATTTCAGTAGGTAACAGTTTTTGCAAAATAGTCCAAAACAACTTTTTTCTTGCATAGTTTGTGAGAAGTTTAAGTGGAAAACACATATGATATATATACCTATGTCAATTTAAAGGTAATGAATAAAATTAGAATATGTTCTGAGCGGATTTTTCATTTTTGGCCCTATTTTTGAATAATCATTTCATGAAAAATATCAAAATTGCTCATTTTCTAATGCATTTTTAAATGTTTAGTTATATGAAAAAAGCAATATAATTTTCCCCAAATGACAAAATATCTTCTTTAACTGATCCAACAACAAAAATCAATCAAAAAGCTACTTATTATTGCAAAATAACACAATTAATAAAACTCTATTTCTTATAACCATTTGATTTTTTGTTGAATCGAGATTTCGAAATATCTACATTTTGAAATGACCGAAAAAATGTCGACATTTAATGAAACATCCTAAATGTGAATACGACTTTTGCCTCGAAATGTCTTCCTTGGTTTGAATTATGCATTTTTAGTGCAAACGTTTTTTTTTATACCTATGCAGAAAAGTTAAGTGTTTAACTTCTGGAAATATTATTTACGAATTCATAAAGTACCAATTTTTGCAAATTATAAATTTCGCAAAAATACAAATACTATATTTACTTAAAACCATTGCACCATTTTTTTTCTCTCCTTAAGTAAACTTAAGCTGTATGCAATTTAATCACCAATAATGGTCGTCATGTTACTGACGAGCAATTCTTCGAACTCAGTGCATAAGCTATTCCTTTTCCTAGCTATACCCTTCTCTTTAAAGATCTCATAGGTAAACTGTTATAATATTGAATTTTATATATTTTTAGAAACTCTATCCTTTTCTAAGAAAAAAAAAAAGAATTTAAAAAATTATCTCCTCGTTCACATAAAGTGAAATTAAGTTAAGTCCTTTTTTCTAACTTTTCTTTTGATATTTTATTTTATTTAGCACTGATTTTTGAATCGTCAGTTAGACTATCAGAAGAATAAATGTCAATATAAAAAAAACTTTTATTCCTAGGAATAAGCTCTATCTGAGGTTTATCTGACTGTTGAAAAATTGGCCCTTAGTATTTATAAAGGAAAATATGAAATATTATCAAGTTCAAAAAAGAAAAAAAAAACTCAAAAAAACAATTTAACTTGTTTAACAAAACGTTCAAATATAATTTCCTCATCTATCCAATCGATATAATATAGAATTTACAAAGACAACAACAAAAAAGAGTTATAGGTATGTAGCTTACGTAAAGAATCTGAAAATTTTTCCTTCACCATTTTCCAGGAAACTTGTGTTACATGAAGGCTATTGCATCCGTGTATTGAAACCTCACCGTTTATACTCACTCCCACGTTTCTAACCAATGAACAAAAAAATTCCATATTTTTCTCTCTACTAAACATTTGCCCTCAATCCTAAAAAAGAATTATGTATCGTATATACCTATTTGAAGGACAAAAACCATCCAGTTTAGTTTCACAATAAACACATACAGACACATATTATGTTTGTGTATGCAATTTTACCATTATATCGTGTGTAAATCAATACTGAAATGTATTGTTGTAGATTTGAGTTCAACTAGGTATTTCCGGAACAAATGGTCATTGCCATTGAATGATAATTGAAAATAGAAAAAAGTTTTTCTTTAAAACTTCTATCAAACAGCAGGAAACTACCTTTCGAACTTTCAAGTACCTACATACTTGTACTTTTAATAGGGATTCAATTGCCTTTTTAAAAAATTCGATACTTCAATTGAAATTTTGTTGTCAAATTTTTGAACATTTTCAAAAATGAATTAAACTCCTAATGTTTTTTTCTCAATTCTTTTTAAGATCTCTCCAATGACGAACTGGACAATGAGGAAGACGAATCAACGGAATTCCTCACAACAAATTATCACAACATTTCACCCTACAAACAACAGCGACAACGTTCGCTAACACCCGATCGCAACGATTCGCATAGTTCGTCGAGCAGTTTGCGCAAACAAAGGTCAATTACACCGGAAAGTCGGTCATTGACTCCTGAAGATCGTCGAAAGAAGGGATCACAAGGATCTCTCGGCTCACGACAGAATTCTGGTTCGCGCAGCAACACTCTGGAGAGAAATAAGAAATATGAAGACAAATCACGAAGTGCATCAAGAAGTTCGTCAAGCTCAAGCTATAGTGGAGGTGAGCATGATGGTCAACAAACTTCGACGCCACATCGACGATCAAATGCTAGAAATGCAAAAGCTGCCGAAGATCATCGCATTCGACGATCGAGGTAAGTAATCAACTTAGAAGAAAAACTTTGTTGCCCTTTGTGAAGCTTTTGTAATATTTTTTCCAGATCCCTTCAGTTAACAGAACGTTCACCGAACCGATCACACAAAATAATGGTTTGCGTTGGCCAGCCAATTCCTCCAAATCAACCCCCAATCTATCATCAGTCATCTCTGAGATCATCCCAAAATAGTGCATTTCCGCCAACAATTCGAACAACCACAAATCCCCAACAAATTTTGGTAACAAATGCCAATACCAATCGCAATACACGATCAACTGATGTTGATAAGAGCCGATCGTTTGACTTTGATTATGGGACTTATAGCAATCAGAATGTGCCTAGTCGCCTGGACTTTGTCGACAAGAGTCGCTCCTTCGACGAAGATTATAGGGAAACAAGCAATAATAATGGAAATACTAGTATAAATATGCGCTATTTGCAAACCACTGATCCTGGGCTGCGAAAAGTGCGTAAAACCTCTCCGGTGCCATCACCACAATCGTCGGGAACCAGCTCGAGCACAACCCTTGGACCACGTCAAACTAGCCCGCAAAACTATGGAACGCGGCTGTGTGATCATGAACTGACTTACGACATGCTGCGACGATCACTCGACCGATCACCGATCATGGACTTTAGTCGGGACTATGACATCCCTGCCTCGATGAAAAACCGCGAAACTATCAATGCTGGTGGGAATAGCGAACTGAACTTTCTAAGCAGCAGTGAACGGATATACGATCATCCGACGACAAAGCGTCCCAATCAGTCACCCAGTGACAGCAACTATTCACTCGATCGTTTGCATAATTCTCGAGACAGTATAACCCCCGATTCTGCCAATGAATTCAAATCGATCGTTACCAGTGACGAGCGGCTGCGATCGGAGTACCTTTACCGGCAGCAGCAGCAACAGCAACGATCACATCAAGGAACAAATCGAGGAAGGTATTGATTGAAATTTAAAGAAAAAATCCAAAAAAAAGCTTGAATAGAGTTAAAACCCTAGATGACTAGTGTCTAGTCCCCTCCTTATATTGCAATAAGAGCTATAATCAAAATCATTAAACTAAAATAAAAACTAAAAAAAAAACTATAATTAATGTAGTGCTTAACTAAGAACTGATCTAAGACCAAAAAATTAATTAAAAAAAAAAAAACTAACCAATAAAATGTATTATTTGCATCTCTATGTAAAGCACCAAAAAAACCTTCAAAAAAACATAAACCCTCTAGAAAACTCACTCAAAAAAAAATTAAACTCAACCACCCCGCTAATCAAAAGTTAATGTCAGCTTTAAAAGTAAAAAAAAAAAACTTTCATAAAACAAAATGCTAAGTAGAAAAAGTTGTTATCGCTAAATCACCAACCATCATCATTTGCTCTCCACTAACCACCACCACCACCACTCAAAAAAAAAATCACTTCACTATTCCAATCGAATGCCAAAAAAAAAAAAATGTCAAACATCCATGTGAACTGTCAAAAAACAAATGAACTCCGCCTGTGTTCTGTGTGTGATTTATGTTTTTGTTTTTTCTTTTCTTTTTTTATTTTAAATTTTTATTTCAGTTCTTGTACGGCTAATACCTGTGATTTTTGGCCACATTGTGGTGCAAATTACAATCAAATTGTGTCAAATGCTAAAACTCAACCACATCAACATAATCACCAACAACAACCATCTCAACAAAAACAACAACCACTACATCATCCACAACCAATTAGACGTCAAGCTAAAGCAAGTAGTATTGAAGTAGCACAAGCGCTAAGACGTCAAGTTAAAGCAAGTAGTATTGAAGTGTCAAATCAACAACAACAACAACAACAAAAACAACAGCCATTTTCAGTGAAACGTCAAATTAAATCTAGCAGTGTTGATACGTCAAATGTTCGTACTAATGTCATCGCTGGCAGTAATGCCACTTTAATTAGATCAGACAGTAGAAGAAATAATACAAATTTAAGAACTTTAAATGGTGATTCGCGTGGACATTTAAGACATTCATATCAAACTGAAAGTTGTGATCGTGTGATATTGAGAAATAATAATAATCTATCGAAGACATCTATTAGGGTGGAGGGGAATACGTCGAGGCATAGACCAAGTGTAGCTCCACTTTCGACATCGACAATGTCGATATTTTTGGGAGACTGTGAAATGCCAATTACGAGGGAAAGGGAATATCATGGTTCGCCGACGGCTAGTGGAACTTCGTCGGGCAGTGGCGGAAGATATGTACATTCGCCGAGTGGTGAATGGACTGTGGTGGATGGCATGCGATCGAGGTGAGTTTTTGATTTGAGTTAGATTTTCTTTTGCAGCAATATTAAATTTGATAAAATGTTTTGAATAAAATGTTTCTCTAATTGTCATTCGTTGGGAAATACTCTCAGGCATATAATTATAATAAATAAAATTCCAAATCAGCAGAGACGTTCGTTGAGCTACTGAGGCCTCGGGGCAAGACTAAACTTGGGACCTTTTTGTGACATGGGTGACTCGAGTGATATGCGCAACGATTGTGACATTTGTGACAAGTGCGACATGAGACACATGTACAACAAGTCCGACATGAGCGACATGTGCAAAATGAGTGACATGGAATACATTTGCGACAGCCACCCTTAGTTCTAAAATTAGAACGGAATTATTTTTCTTTTCACCTCAAAAATCACAAAAAATAATTTTTTTTATTCAGTGTAAAAATTGTTGGTTTTGCACTATGGTTCCTTTGCCCCACGTTAGCCCACTTTTTTTTCTTTATTCCGTTATTTTTTCAAAAGATACAAAAAAAAAACTTGTGATTTTTTTTCCTGTGAAAAAATCGTTAGTTTAAAACCGTGGTTTGTTTGCCCAAGGATAGCCCAGGATTTTACTTTAATTTTTGCTATCCTACGCTTAGTTTAAAAATTATTGAAGAATTAGTTTTTTAATCACCACACCAAAAAAAAGTACGCATACACCACAGTGACCTTTTTTAATTTCTAACTTTTTTAATGAGCGAACGAAAGAAAGTGATGTAATTTGTTGGAATTAGCATGGATAATTGAGAACAAGTGGAAAAAGAATAATTTTTACACAAAAAAAAAAAAAACAAATTTTTATTTTTAAGAGGTTTGAAAAAAGTTTTTTTTTGTCATAATTTTTGAACTAAGGGTAGCTACATAGCGGCATAGTGACACAGCGCCATGGTGACACAGCGCCATGGTGACATGGCGGCATGACGACATGGCGGCATGACGACATGACGACATGACGACATGACGACATGACGACATGACGACATGACGACATGACGACATGACGACATGGCGACATGGTGACATGGCGACATGGCGACATGGCGACATGGCGACATGACGACATGGCGACATGACGACATGACGACATGACGACATGACGACATGACGACATGACGACATGACGACATGACGACATGACGACATGACGACATGACGACATGACGACATGACGACATGACGACATGACGACATGACGACATGACGACATGACGACATGACGACATGACGACATGACGACATGACGACATGACGACATGACGACATGACGACATGACGACATGACGACATGACGACATGACGACATGACGACATGACGACATGACAACATGACGACATGACAACATGACGACATGACGACATGACGACATGATGACATGACGACATGACGATATGACGACATGACGACATGACGATATGACGACATGACGATATGACGACATGACGACATGACGACATGACGACATGACGACATGACGACATGACGACATAACGACATGACGACATGACGACATGACGACATGACGACATGACGACATGACGACATGACGACATGACGACATGACGACATGACGACATGACGACATGACGACATGACGACATGACGACATGACGACATGACGACATGACGACATGACGACATGACGACATGACGACATGACGACATGACGACATGACAACATGACGACATGACGACATGACGACATGACGACATGACGACATGACGACATGATGACATGACGACATGACGACATGACGATATGACGACATGACGATATGACGACATAACGACATGACGACATGACGACATGATTTGACACAGGTCTCATGGCTGTATATGTTTTGGGCCCAAATTCCGTATCATTTTGCCATATTTGCTTTTTAAGAAATTTTCCAACTTTTGGAGTAATGTATTTCAAGAAGTTTTGAATCTACAGACCTTACAGAATATTTTATCTTCTTCAACAACTGATTCCTAAAGACTTTTTCATAATTTATGTATTTTTAGGATCTAAAAATCTAAAAACTGTAAAAGGTCCTTAATTTTCACAGTTTTATAAGTACATTAGAGTTAAAACAGCCCAGCGTTGGTGTCTTTAAAATTACAGAACTCCACGTTGGATATATTTATTTGTTTTTTTTTTTTTTTTTTTTTTTTTTCATTTATACACTTGAAAAATCAAGCTTGTTCACAAAATCAAGTTTAACTGCACAAAAATTGATAAATTATAATTAAACACCAAAATTTCCATTCTATTTTTGTTATTCTTCAAATTTTGACTAAAATGCCTGGTTTTTTTATAAATTTATTATTTTCGATCAAAATCAAAGGCCTCCAATGATCAGAAGATGGCCCACGAAATTCCCATCAACAGCATTAGCAGCTTATCGAAGAGGAGATATCTATTGTGATTTTTAAACAAAAAAAAAGAAGGTTTTTTATTTCCCAATAAAGTCTGATATTTTCAAATCTGCTTGACCCATTTCATGTTGTGTTTCCTAAATCAATTTTATATACAAAAATTCTTTCCAATACCCAAACAAAACTCAAATCGATCTTTTACCTTGCAACAAGTTTTTTGATTTATTTTCAAAATGTGTAAAATAATATAACCAATATTTAAAAATGAATCAGTTTATTTGATTGTGTCTAAAATTCCAATTATTATTCTATTGCTGGTTGACCATATTGCCCATTTTACCCAGTTTGGTTTTCCTCTAACCAATTTTTCAACAAATTTAATCTTACACTTCTTCGACGTCCCTGTTCCAGATTATAACAAAAATACACACAATTTTTAGATGTACCAGGTAAAATATGATAAAACCCAGATTACAATCTCTTGGAAGGATCTTCTTTCAATTTTCCAAAACTTATCCAATACCTAAAATGGTTGTGGTAAAACACTAAAGCCACCTTGAATTGTTATGTGTGTGTATATGTTTTTTTGTTCTCCTTTCAAAATGTAAATTTATCCAAAAAAAATCCCAACTCAATGTTGCACAAAATCTATTCAAAGAATTCAATCGTTTATTATTTCCCATCCAGGACATCGAACAACAATACTAACAACAACTGCAACATTTCAACGAAACCAAACTGCACATCAACAACAATTCCAAATGCAAATAACTCCGCAACGGAAACGACTACAACAACAACATCAACAACTACAACTCCAGCAACAACAATAGCAGCACGTGAGCGTATCCGCAGTGTATCGCTACCGAACATCCTCAATTTATCCGAATCACAGTGAGTACTAAAAAAAAAGAAAACCTTCTATACTCAATATATGTATAGGTACTATTGTATTGTTGATATAAAATTTTCGCATATTCGTTAAAAGGAGCTCTTCTATGCATTGCAAATCCTTGTTCTTATATCCTGCGATACAGCAGCAGCAGAAACTCTCAGGTAGTACACACCTATAACCAAGCTACCTACAGCAACCAAACCTGAATTTCTTTATATCTTTTGTCATTGTTGAACCAAATGGCAAAATTCTCACTTAGCCACATATATTCAAACCACTGCACATGAGAATATAGAAAATCCTGCACATATCCGGCTTCAGTTGTCACACACACGTGGATTTCCGTATCCGGGAAAATTTACTTGCAACAACTGCAATTCGGATGCAAAAGCAGAAGCAGCAGCAGCAATCTCAAATGAAACACACTCACACAAAGAGCTTTGCATTTAATTCCTTAAATAAACCCAAACTCGAAAGGATTATTATTCTCTTGGTGACGAACTGCGGTAAGGGTAGGGGAGTGTGGGGATGGGTATAGAAACCCGCGTGGCAATGTTAAGGATGACAGGGATCAGGATAACTTCAGTTTTGAATTTTTGCTCATTCCAAAGTAGTCCTTTATCCTATTTTAGTGAGTTTTTTTTTTTTTTCTCTCTTTCTCTATTTCTCTGTCTTCAGTTCCTTTGGGGGTTCGGAGAGAGAAGGATTTGGTGGCAAGGTTGTTTCCGGTTCGTGTTATCTGTCCACCCGACTGCCTATGCTATCTAACGCATGAATGTCACTTGCTTAGTTATTCTTTAGTGAATTCTCAACATTCTGATGTGAATTCCTTGTGAATTACCACAACCCATACCATATTATACACCTTCTGGTTGTATCCTGTTGAATCCTTGTGCATATATAGGGTAGAGTTCGTTTTGTGTTGGGACATCCGTTATGGGTTATTTAATTGTAAAGATACATATACACTTGACTGTATGTACAATCAAATGCGCCCATGTGAAGTAAATCGAATGGGATATTCATGTATACGGAAACACAGGCAGAGAACGAGAGGGTGATATGGGAAAGGATGTTTAAATACCGATACACAAATGAACCACACACACTTACTCCATTCTGTGTCGTCTTCATGGAAACTGGTGTATTTCCTCAAATTTAATTGATAAGGACATCAATCGGTAATGAAAGCTACATTATGCTTATAGAAATTCGAGGAAATATATGAAGTTGAGGTTGAATTGAACAACAAAAACACACATTCACATACAGGACACTGTATTGTGTGTTGAATTGAATGAAGTTTAACATCAATACATAATATTAAAATGAAGTAAATGATTCAAGGAGGTTTTTGAATGAAATTTTTGTATCTATTAAGACATTTTTACTATCATTTCAATGGGTTTTTACACAGATACAATTATTTTTGCTCAAGAATTAGATATGTTAGTATTGTGGTGATTTAGAAAGATTTTTTAATAGCGTTGGGGTTGTTAAGGGTAGACCCATAAGTCTTTTTATGTATTAATCTTTTGAATTGTGGTCTAATTATAATAGGTACATCTTTTGGTTGATTAAACTTGAGAGTTTGGTCGTAATTTTATGTTGTTTTCAAGATTTTCGAGACAAACCTTATACAAATACATTTCTCTTCAAATACATTTTTTTCTGAGAGTATGAATACAATCTTCTTGTTAATATTAAAAAAAAAAAAAAATACTTTTTGAAGAACTTTTTTTTTCACCGATTTAATAATTATTTTATTTCTTTTCTGAGATTTTAAATTCTAAAGGTAAGCTTTAAAGAGCTTTTGTGGTTTAGCTATTTTAAATAAAATCGAAAATTATTCAAACCTCCCAAACCAATTTCGTATCAATTTTAAATATTTACTTATTTTCTATCATCCTCCCTTACAAGCCTTTATATAGTTATAAAATCCACGACTCGGTCGCACGAACTTGCTCTTAGAGTTTAAGTTGCTGATTTGGGTTGTCAACTCGAATAAGAATTTTTCCATAACTTTTTTTTACGACTAAGAATTTTGACAAACAATTTTTTTTTTTTCATATTACTTTAAAATTCTATATAAAAGTATTACCACAGCGGCCGTCGGTAACCGTGACAGTACGTACCAAGTGGATGACTGTTAAACTGAGTAAAGTCAAAAATTCAACATCCTTTCTGCCACTAAACACCGCTACACTACCAATGTCAAGCAGGTATTTGAACAGATTTTAGACCATCGAAAAGTAGCCACTCTGTAACGATCTCTCAACTGCAGTTACTACAAATCTAATTTTTTTTCTTTTTTTTTTTCTGGCATGGAACTTTGAATAACCCTGCTAACAATAATTCTATTTAAAAAACTATATACACTTGAATCAGTTTTAAATTAAGTACATATCACTTTTTTTCAAAACTAAATACTCAAAATTTTTGCATGGTCCTAATTCAACGCACTGTACTGTAAAAAAAAATAATTTTGGCAAGTTCCCTTCAAAGTTTTCATGTTCCATTCTCATTTCAAAATGGCGCAACATTTTTGAGAATATTACATAAATAAACCGCTTCTAAAATAGTGTTTTTTTTAATTCGTTAAAAAACTAACTTTAGGGAGACAGACACAATTCTGAAATCGGGAATTTAGAAAATCCAGAATCCTGAAAATACCGAAATGCCAGAATGCCGAATCCCGAAAACCTACAATTCAGAAAACCGAAAATCCAGAAAACCCTGTACTCGTTGAACAAGCTTTGGATGGATCTCATTTTTCTTCAAAAAGAACAATGGAACGACCAGAACAAAATCCCAGACATTGTTGAATTTTTGTTTGTTTAAAACTTTGCATTATTCCTTTATGCTGGTGGTTTAAATTTAGCTTTTTTCCTAACCAAATAAAAGCAAAGTGGGATTTAAGCTTTAAAAACTAAAGTAAGCATGCACAAAATAATAAATACTTTTTTTTAAACATACGAAAATTCGAATTCAGTTTTTCAGTTTTCGAATTCAATTTTCATGACAATTTGTTAAAATTAATTGCTGCAATAAGTCCTTAAATTCTTGATTTTAATTTTAAACAACGAATTTTACATAAATTTCTAATAAAAACTCTTGCAGATAAGCCCTTTTAAATTTTTTACATAGGACACATTATAGACAAAAATCTGACTGGCCAATATTAATGTCATTTACAGAAAAAGCCATCTCAAAAACCTTTATTTTTTAACAAAAAATTGTAGTGGTACATAGTTTTTCAACATAGTCTTAAATAACAGATTTTTTTTTGTCTAAAACACAGCATCCCAAACATTTCAAAAATCAAAGATTTTTTTCGGTAACTTTTTGATCTATAGGCTATTTTTTTTTTTTTCAATTATTCTCGTCAAAAATACAAAAAATAATATTTTGCTTAAAATAAATAAAAATATAAAAAAGTAAGTTTTAACCAAATTTGGTTGAAACCCAAATATTTTTTTAAAAGATAAAAATAAAATGCCCAAAAGACCGTTCATTTTTATTATCTACAACTTTTGTATTTATTTTTTTTTTTTGATAGAAGGAATTTTTACTAACACAATTAAAGTTTTTTTTTTTTCAGTGAAAAAAAATGCGTATACGCCACAGTAACCCTTATTACCAATAATTAATGTGTTGACCATGTTCAATAGTGTTCTTAATCACAGGATAAGATCTTGAAAGATTTTAAAACAAAACTATTCTTATAATAAAGTATATAACCCCTCCATTTGAGTCATTATGACCTTTAATTTATAAATCGGAAATTATTATTTTTTGTCTTCAATCTAATTTTTAATGGAATAAAATATGACTTTTTTTTAGTTACGTAAAAATGAAGCAAAGTTAAAGACCATTTTTAATGAGTATTTCTATGTATTTTTAAGGTTCATTCATCTCTGTCTAGTCTACGCCGCCAACAACTTACTTATAAGATTTGTGTTTTCTTGACCTTGTCTTTGATTTCCAAAGACCTTGAACTACCTATTTGTTGAATGCAAACACACAAAAGAAGTCACGAACACAAAAAGTCTTTTATTCATTTATCAAAATAAAAGTACAATAAGCTTTCATTATTGTCATAGGGCTTAACAATATGCTGAATAATGGTTGTATATCGAAGGCTTATTTTTCCATTAATTTTTTTTTTTTTTTGATAGGAATACAAAAAAAAGATTAAAAAAAAAAGTCTACACTGTCTATCTCCCATTCCATGAACAAGTCAGACATCAAACTTTACACCTACACATAAAAAAGGGTTCCCCAAAAAAAGAAAGTGTCAGATGGGTTATAAATAAAGAACCTCACAATCCATATGTTTTGTTAAATTGACATTCTTAATTCCATACCCTTGCTAATAAATTTATGTAGAGCCTTTGTACATAGCAAAAACAACACTTCACCTGATTAACCTTTTGAAAAAAAAAAATCTGAAAACCTAGATCTCAAAAAACACTCAATTCATAGGAGCATTTAATGAAAATAAGTTAAACCCATAAAATATTCATGGAAGGAACAGATAAATTTTCTTGCAAGGATTTATTTATATTATTTCCATAAAAAAAAAGGTCCTTCATTCCTTATAACACCAACAAAACGCCGCCGCTGGCTCCTCTCAAACACACGAATAGTATCGACCCGTCAAAGTTCTCAAGTGACTTTGACAAAGGGTATTAAGGAAGCTTTTGCAATTCTTCTTTTTCATCCTGTCTATTCGATGTGTTGCTTATTAAAGTCAATAGAAGCAGTAACAGTTTTTAAGAGTTTCACCTGGTGCTAAGGCAACAACAACAAAAATAAAAACGTACCATGAACACCAAGTTGAATTAATTTGTAAAGCTAAGCACGCCTGTATAGAGATTAAGACCAATGTTCGCGATGACAGCTTAGAATGACAGCTGTCAACGAATGGTGCGAGTTTCACCCGACACATAGTAAATATAGTTAGAACGAACCAAAAATGCCTACAGCATGTAAATTAATCATAAACTTTCTAGAGCTCTTGAGGTATTATGTTAGTCTAAAGTGCATCCTTGTTGTTGAAAAACACACAAATACATACACATTCTATGGTGCGTCCTCTTTATCGTGAAGGATTTCACCATATCCATGGAGAATTGATACAGTGCTTAAGTTAAATCTTAAAGTGCATGCGAAAGTAAGTTTTTGTTTAAGTTTTAGTTTTAGTACTCGAATAATTTTGGGATGGGAACAATTTTGTTATTTTAGTATAATGCTGTGTTCACATTGCGCTGCGCTGGTGATTGAAGAGATTTTCCAATGAAAATTGAAGTTTGTCGTTCTTCAAACCTTAATGAAAAGTTTAACTTGAAACCTTCGCATTTCGCGGAAGAACTTATTTCCTATAAAGGGTATATTTATAGACGTATGCATGAAACATATCTAAATGGAATGGAAAATTTATCTTTGGTTACAAATTGTGTATAACGAAAAACGAGTATGTGTTTTCTTGGAAATTAATTTCTGAGTATTACAGGCATATAAACGTAATTGAATTTTGATTAAATTGCAATAAGTTTCAATAGATGCAATGCGTGTGCAATGAGCTTAGTGTTTATGTACCTATTACAATAAACAGGGAAATATGAGGATAGAAATTATGAAGCGAACAAAGGTAATATGAGTAACATTTGTGTATATTTGTGTATAGTAACAAGGCTAATGAGGAAAAATTAAGGACGTTGATACTTTTGGCAAGCAAAAGTTGCTTTTAGTAATATAATTTTAATGGATAGGAAAAGGTAAAAATAAAATATAAAGTTTAAAAAACTAAAAATACGCTTTTATCACGCACTTAAAACTTTAAAATAATTTAATTGACTTTGTTAGAAGCTGTGAGTAAAAGTCAAGTGTTCTGTTCGAGAGTTTATTAGGAACTAATTTACAATTGGTATAAAGAAAAGAGGAGCAATAAAGAATTCATGATAATGCTAATGATTAAGTATGAGCGTTGACATAAAAGAAAACATGGAAAGGCTAATTCACAATAATCATTCAACACTCTCCCTCAACGCGAATTATAATTCATAAAAATTATTGTTATATCAATTTAACAATATTATACAATTCAAAAAAGTTTATTTAACTAATCCTAAGAGTTTACAAAATTTATGATGTTTAACTTTTTGTAAGTTCTTTGTTAAGACATCTGCTATCATGTCATTCGTTGGAATATAGTTTAAATTGATAGCCCCGCTACTGTATATTTCCCTTATGTGGTGATATTTAATGTCTATGTGTTTGCTCCGTGGGTGGTGAACGGGGTTCTTCACCAGCTGTTGAGCACTCAGGTTGTCACCATTCAAAATTATATGAGATGTTGCAAACTCGCTGCCTCCAAGTTCACAAACCAATCTTCTCAGATAAACAGCTTCTTTTGCTGATGCGGATAAAGCCATGTATTCTGCCTCGGTACTACTCAATGCTACCGTTGGTTGTTTCTTGGACTCCCAAGATATGGCAGCACCACCAAGCAGGAAAACAAAGCCAGTGTACGACTTTCGGTCCAGGATGTCTCCACCCCAGTCGGCATCAACAAATCCTTCAAGTTGTTTACCTGTAGGATAATAAAATAATTTGTAATTAGTACAATTTAAGTACCTCAATAAATGTTTGACTGCTGTATAGTGTTCTTCATGTGGGTCCGAATTAAATCGTGCCAATTTGCTGACCGAATGAGTGATGTCTGGCCGTGTTGAAATTGACAAATAGGTTAATGACCCGATGATGGACTGGTACAGATCTCTGTTCGCTCGCTTGCAGTTTTCATCTCGACATCCAAACTGTTGTCCAGGTACTAACGGAGTTTGGTTTTGTCTGCATTCCACCATACCAGTTGCTTTTAGAAGATTCAAAATCAATTGTTTTTGACAAACAGTGATCGGGCCAGTGTCTCCTTCGCGGCTAATTTCAAAACCCAGGAAATGGTGTAAAGGACCATTATTGACGACCTTAAACTCCTTTTTAAGTTGAGCCTTTATTTGTTGAATCGATTCCTCGCATACACCGCAATGATTCTCAAATCATCCTCGTGATATTTCACATAAACGCAAGATTCGCTTGTGCATTGGCGATAGCCAATTCTCCTTAATACAGAGTCCAGTTTTTCGTTCCAAGCTCTCCCTGATTGCTTCAAACCGTATAATGCTTTCCGCAACTTCAAAACTCGATCAGGATTCTTTGGGTCGACAAAATTCTCCGGCTGCTCCATATACACGTCTTCTTGAAGTTCACCATTCAAATAGGCAGAGGACACGTCCATTTGATGCAAGAAAAGCTTCTTTTCGACAGCTAGGGCTAGGATCATTCGAATAGTAGAATACCTAACTACTGGTGAGAACGTTTCCTTATAATTCATCCCAAAAACCTGGCTGAAACCTTTTGCAACCAGCCGTGCTTTAAACCTACGAAGCTCACCATATTCGTCTTTCTTTACCGTAAAGACCCATCGACAACCTATGGGTTTCACATCTTCGGGACGTTCAACCAAATCCCATGTGTTGTTGGATAATAGATTCTGGTATTCTTCATTGACTGCGTTCATCCACATCGAAGACTCAGGAAGCGATAATGCTTCAGATATGGTTTGGGGAATCATAATGTTATTTCTTGTTTCAATACTATTTAACACATTAAACTGTTTTCTTGGTCTTCCAGGCTTGCCAGTTCTAATAATCTTCGGTCTACCTTTAGTATAAGTTGTCGTCGGCGTTTTCTGATTATCTTCTTCGCTGCTTGTATTCGACCGTTTTCGCTTTGGATATCGTCTGTTCCCAATGTCTTGCTCACGTTGTACTTCTTGTTTTTGGTCTTCATCTCTCTGTGGTACCTCATTTGACAGTTTTTGTTCTAATTGTTCATTCTGTAGTTCGATTTTGTGTCCCTGGTCCGACTGCTGTTGTTCTTGTTCTTCCAAATTTCCTTTATCACTACCCTCATTCTGCATCTCCAATTTCTGGCCACCATTTTCATTCTCTTCTTCCAGACAAAAAATCCCTGAATCATCCAAACCATCTACCATGCCTTCGGTTTCAATAAACGAAACATCTCTTCGTTCAATGACTCTCCTATTAGATCTATCAAACAATCGATATGCCTTTGAAGTTCTTGAGTAACCGACCATCAAATATTCTTCACCTCTTGGATGAAATTTTGAAAAAGACTTAGACTTGTTTAGGGCTATGGCTGTACAACCAAAAGTTCTAAAATGGCTAACATTGGGTTTTCGACCGGTCCACACTTCTTGGGGTGTGACATTTATAAGAATTTTCGTCGGACATCGATTTCTCAAGTACACTGCTGTATTCACAGCCTCAGCCCACAGGCTTTCATCAATCCCAGATTGAATGAGCATGCACCTCGCCATCTCAACGATGGTTCTGTTGGCCCTTTCGGCAACACCATTTTGCTGCGGAGTATATGCAACAGAAAACTGTCGCCCTATACCACAGCTCTCCAAATAATTATCAAACTCTTGGCTACGGTACTCGCTTCCGTTATCGCTTCGCAAAGTTTTTATTAATTTTCCAGTTTCACGCTCAACCAAGGACTTGAATTTTCGAAAAACCTCGAAAATTTCACTTCTCGCTTTTAAAAAATATACGAAAATTTTGCGTGACTTATCATCAATAAAGGTTGCAAAATATCTGGTTCCTCCCAGAGACGCCTTTCTCATAGGGCCACAGATATCGGTATGAACGAGTTCCAATAAATCGTTTGACCTTGTGAATGATTCATTTGGAAAAGAATTTGCACGGATTTTGCCCTTCATGCAAGTTTTACATTGGAAGTTTTCTGGGAGATTACCTGACGAGAACCCCTTGACCATCTTACTATTCAAAACATTACGCATGCTGTTTGCATTAAGATGGCCATATCTTTCATGCCATTTCTTAAAATTATTTATATTTGGACTACATGCATATAAACTCTTCATTTGACTATATTTGAACACAAAAAGATCATTGTCTAAGCATGCAACTAGAATTGTTTGACCATTCTGTTTTATTTTGGCATAATTTTTATCGAACTCAACATTACAGCCATTTTCTATTGCCTTACTAACAGAAATGAAGTTTGCATTAAGGCCAGGAACAAGCAAAACATTTTTTAATTGAACCTCACATAAATCTGTTTTGAGAAGAACGGTACCAACAGCACTGGCCGTTATATGATTGTCACCAGCTAATTTGATTTTTTCTTTGCACCCTCGAATTTCAGTAAACAGTGATTCATCGCAACATATATGTGCAGTGGCCCCACTATCAAGGCACCAACATTGGGGACCAAGAACGTTGTTATGAGAAGCGGAGAGCATAGAGAAAGAAGCAATCGCTTTGTGTTCATAAGACTTTTTTGGTTCCATACACTTAGATGCGTAGTGCCCCCTTTTTCCGCAGTTATAGCATTTCCCAAAGTGTTTATTTTTATGTGCGAATTTAGGCTTATTACTTGGGCGCGCTGCATAAGCCTGCTCGAAACTTTCTTCATCTTTGCCCAGTATTTTACCCTTTTCAAAGCGACGATCTCCCTCTTCTAAAAGTTTTACCTTGAGACTACTCAAAACTGGCAATTCATCGCGAGACTCTATAGCGACAACAAAACTCTCTAAATATTTTGGGAGACTTGAGAGCAAAATTATTACAAGAAGTTCGTCATTTATAACAAATTCAATTTCACTTAGTTTTTCTACTATATCTGAGAAACGGTTTACATACTCTGTTATATTCTCCTTTTCGCCCAGTTTCATATGAAGTAATTGCTTGAAGAGAGTGATCTTTCTCGCCGGACCACGTGGTTGATGAATCTTCTTCAAACTGTCCCAAGCTGATTTCGACGTTAAACAATGCTTCACGTGAATGACTTGGGACGATTTTATGTTTAAAATTATGTTAGCAAGAGCTTTGCCGTCCCTAGTTTCCCATTCGGATACTTGAGCCGCAGTCATACTCTCTTGCTTAACACAACTACCGTCGACGAACGACCAAAGATTGGAAATGATAAGTACACTCTTCATTTGGACGCACCACCCATCAAAATTGTGGTCGTCCAACTTCTCAATTTGATAATGAGACAAACTCATAATTTCAAAATGTACCTCTATTCGAACTTTTAAACAAATTAAATTATACCGTTCACTTGATTTTATTAAGCGAGCAATCTGGAGCCCATAACCTGTTAGAAGCTGTGAGTAAAAGTCAAGTGTTCTGTTCGAGAGTTTATTAGGAACTAATTTACAATTGGTATAAAGAAAAGAGGAGCAATAAAGAATTCATGATAATGCTAATGATTAAGTATGAGCGTTGACATAAAAGGAAAACATGGAAAGGCTAATTCACAATAATCATTCAACAGACTTATTGGAAATGGTTAGATCAAAAAGCGTCAAACTTTTGTTCAAACTTTTAAATATATTTTCTATTTTTTACTTTTTAGTCTTACCATGATTGAAAGTAGGGGTGTTTCGACCCCCCAATGTCTCTCCCCTGGGTCCGAACCATTAAAATATAGTGTAATCATCTAAGCTACATTTTTGTACCAAGTATCAGTTCGATACGATAATTGGAAGTGGGCCAAAATTAAGTTCAAAGACTTTATTACATTAGCCATGTTTCATTGGTACTCAGTATTTTACTGAGTTAACATTTTATGCTATAAGCATCAACAAACAATTATACTTTTATTAATTATTAATAATCCTATTTTGTTGAACGGTGTTAGTTAGTTAGTTAGTTAGTTAGTTAGTTAGTTAGTTAGTTAGTTAGTTAGTTAGTTAGTTAGTTAGTTAGTTAGTTAGTTAGTTAGTTAGTTAGTTAGTTAGTTAGTTAGTTAGTTAGTTAGTTAGTTAGTTAGTTAGTTAGTTAGTTAGTTAGTTAGTTAGTTAGTTAGTTAGTTAGTTAGTTAGTTAGTTAGTTAGTTAGTTAGTTAGTTAGTTAGTTAGTTAGTTAGTTAGTTAGTTAGTTAGTTAGTTAGTTAGTTAGTTAGTTAGTTAGTTAGTTAGTTAGTTAGTTAGTTAGTTATTTAGTTAGTTAGTTAGTTAGTTAGTTAGTTCAAGTGAAGCTAATAAAAGCGTATTAATAAAAAAAAGCTTTAGAATTCTGACTTTAAGGCCGTGTATGAATTGCGTTAAATAGTTAACACCGTGTAAAATTTTTGACACTATTCAGGTGAATAAAAAAGGATCAGCTGTTAAAAATTTATTGGGCTCTGGGACCTGGTTCAATTTGGGTTAAATTTTGTTTGCAGATGGTTTTGTTTTTTTTTTATTATAAAGGAGTATCATGGCAAAAAAAAATATTTTTTTTAACTTTAAAACGATATAAGAAATTATATTGAATAATTTTTATTTTTTTTTTTATTGCATTTACTAAATTTTTGTATAAACAGTTTTGAGAATTTTGCAACTGGAACTCTAGGGGTAAGTTTGTGCTACTTTCGATATTTTTAAGGCCAAAAATAAAATGAAGCAACTCTTAGTCTCAAAGGCTTTACAAACAAAACTAGCGTTTTTTTAAGACCTTAGATTGAGGTCACAAATTTGAAAAAAAAAAAAAAAACATAATTTAATCGTTGACCACTAAAAATAGCATTGCTCTAATGTTAACTGCTGTGAAGACATAAGTTTTCCCGCCATTTCATATATATATTTTCATATATATTTCAAATATAAACTTAAATTTTTAAGCTGAATCATGACTGAAAATGAAATCCATCAAAACTTAACAAATTGATTTTTCAAAGAACATAGTACCTACTCGTACTTCAATCAATCTTTCAAGCTGTAAAACGATTATTCAATTTCAATTTGTTTTTCGTTAAACTCTTACAATTTAGATCTCATTATAAATCGTCTCCCAATAAATCCTTTCCTATACAAAATTGTTTGCTTCTATCCTTTTCAATCTCAAAAAAAAAAAAAAAAAAAAAAAACAAATAAAGGAAAAAAAATCTCATGTAAAAGCTCAATGAACCGAACCCAAGCTCAACATCTTTTTACATACCTAAATAAATCCGATAACCATCACTAAAGCAATTTTCCAGTGTGTCTCTGTTGGACTTTCTGTTAAAGCATCCGCATCAACGTTGCTTTACAAATTTTTTAAAAACCATTTTGAGGTCTTTTTTTTTGTGTAACTCATCATAGCACTCTAAATAGAGGGCATGACATAAAAGTATGAGCAGGGAAAACAGATTTGCGTTGGCTCTGTTGCAATTTATATCCTCTACTCATACTCAAAATCCACCCCCTCCCCACTTTATATCATCCCTCTTCAACATCAGCATCTGAATACTTGACTCAAAGATGGATTGTTTGTGTTTGATGAAGTTTTCCCAGCCAGAGAGAGAGTGACATTTTAAAACTTTATTTTGGTTCTTTCAATATTTTAGCTTTTATTATGTTTTTTTTTTTCTGTTTTGCTGAAACTAAAATGGCCGACATTTATTATTACTTTTTTTTTGTATTCATCCTTTTTGCGTATATATAAGAAGCCCTCTCTCATTCTGCCTTAAAAGGGCCATAAATCAGGGCATTGAATCCTTCTAGGACTCTCCTCCGCGCTTCTATTGCTCCTTCAAGACTGCTCTTGGTTGCATGTTATTGGTTGGTTCTTTAACGCAAAAGTGTCTTGCCATAAAATTGAACAACTCAGCGGTTTGTTACCAGAATCTTGAGGAGATTCTCTCTATACCACTCTGGAGTGGGTTCTTAAGTACTTGAATATGCTCTTCTTGTGGTAGGTTTTTTTTTTTTTTTGTTTCTTTCCTAAATCAAGTAATCAATACTTGAAGGTTGAACACAGTTATTTTTACTATACATGAAACATTATTATTGTACCTATAAATGTTTGTAGTTGTTAAAATGCGATTTTAGAGAATGCGCTCGTGTAGATCCTTTTACTTTATTATCAGCAGGACTCGTGCTCGTGCTGCACATGTACTTGAAGCATGATATTGCAATGAAACTGAAACACCATCACTGCTAGCAGCGATTTTGGTGGGTGGGTGTCAGAAGTGGGATTTTCTTTATTTGAGTTATGAGCTTTGTAGCGAAACACTTTCAAGAAGGAGAGCTTTTCTTCCAGTGAACCGGATAAAACTGAAATAGAGAAGACCATATCTGTTATGTAGTTTCATTAGCGTGACCAGATGGCTAGAGAGAGAGGCTTGAGGGTGAAGGGAAGATGAAAAACAACATATAATTGCATGGCCATGGCAGGCAACTTATTCTCCACATAGAACTTATATATATTTCTAATATGATTTATATAAAATAACTCAGTTTAGCTTAGATTGCGGAAAAGGAAAGGTTTTTGCAAGGATTTTCTCCGAAAGCAACATATCAACAGGGTTATTATAGACTTAGAAAGGGATGCATTACATCTCAAGGTTTTTACGAGGAAACGCAGACTTTCCTAAAATTTTGGGATCTAGAGATTCATGAGAGATATGAGAGGGAATAAAAAACATTGAGGTCAAACTAAAAATGTAAAATGCAAGGATAAAAAAGAGAGAGAGAGAGAGATAAAAAAATGAAAGTTTCATAAAGTTTAACGAAGTATTGATTTCGTATGAAATGTTAAATCCATTAAAAGGAACCAAAGAAAAACTTTATTTCAAAGTTTTTTTTTTTTCATTATTATTCTTTTTTTTTTGTAACTTATTCTCATTTCAGCTGACACAAAAATTGTATGATATATTTTTTAATGAATGCAGAAATTTTCTTAACTTGTGGCTTGTGGAAGGGAAAAGAGTGATACCTACATACATATAGAATTTGAAAATCACCTTAAGTTATGTGTAAGAGAATTCTATATAAAATAGTTTTGAAACAACTCAATTAAAAGTCAAAGATTGTTTATAAACTTGCATTGTGTATATATATTTTGTAGGGTTTATGCGGTTACTTCCTATCAAGGGAGTATAGAGTAAACAATATCTTACTGCATTCTTTAGAATTCAATTTAAATTTTAAATAAAGTTAAGATACGAAAAGAGACAATTGTTTTTCTTAAGATAATAGATACAACTTTTTGAAGTTTAAAGAAACTTTTCAGTCAATTTCTTAAAAGAGAGGCTACACACATATTTTTTGACCTTGTATTTGTTTAAACTTAGTTTGTTTCATATATTTATTGTCAACTTCAACTGTTTTATACTCGTGAGATGAGAACTTTTGTACAAATTTTGTATTTCAATTTTGGATTGAATGAAACAAAAAAAAAAAACCTAGAAAGTTTTGGGCCAAGACTCTTGGCAGCAAGGATTAAGGTGCTAAGTTTACTTGAGATTTACCAGCAGATCCATTTCTAGGGTAGTAGAGACTAGAGAGTCTCACATTCGTCCATTTTTCAAAAAAAAAAAAAAAAAAAAAAAAAAAAATAGGTGAAAAAGTTTATCAAAATGATTTGTTAAACTGTGGTCTGGACAATTTGACAAGCAAGTTTAGGATTCGTAAAAAAAACCGAACTATATATCAAAATCAGGCATGACATTTCTATAATAGAGAATGCGACAAAATTGGATCCCAAAAGTATGCCTGTCTCTGTGAGGAAATTGAAATTTTTTACTATAAAAAATATACTTAAGCTTAGTACAAGCTATGACTTAAAACTAACTTAAAACTAACTTAAACTACCTTAGACTAGTTTAAAAATAATCAAAACTAACCATTTGACAAAAAACAAAAGAGCTTGTTCTTCTCAAATATAACTCTTTAAATTTTGATTAAAATAAAAGAAAATTTACTTTAGTCATCTTAATTTAAAATTAAAAACAAATTAAAAAAATATCAATCTAAAATTTTTTTTTAAAAATAATAGAAATAATTTTTTTGAAAAATCCATTTTTTTTTTCTAAACAGATAAATAAATTTTCTTGAAGCTTTGATTAAAAATGTGGATATTTTTTTTTTTTTTTGAAAATTTTCTAAAATTTTGTAGGTATACCTACAAAAAATTACATTCGACTCCCTCAAAGTCGAATTTTCACGGGACATGCAAATTTAGATCAGTGCCAATAATTTTTGAAAAAAAAATTATTAGCAGCAGGTTGGAAAATTTAGGATAAATGGTATATGAAAGGGGAAAAATAAATAGCCCACAAACAAATTGGGGGAAAGGGGGTGGGTGGGCGGAAAAGTGGGGTGGGTGTCAAAAATCGTGGTTTTTTACCATTTCTGTCAAAAATAGACCTCCTATCGAAAAAAGTTAAATTAAAAAGTTGTAGATAGTAAAAATCATTTTTTTATATAACCTCAAAATTATTGAGAAAAATGCAAAAATACGATTTTTTTATTTTTTAGTTTTATCTTTTACTAAAATGGTTGGATTTTAACAAAACTTGTTTAAAAATTACTTTGTTATGTTTTCTATCTGTTTTAAATGATTTTTGAGCAAAAAGTTAATATTTGGATTTTTGACGAATTTAATTTGAAATAATAGCCTATTTTTCAATCAAAAAAGTTACCGACAAATTTTTTGATTTTTGAAAAGTTTGGAATGTAATTATCAGGATTAAAACCTTTTATTTAAGATTGTATGGAAAAACTGTACTTCTGTTTTAGAAAATATTTATAAAAATTGAAAAAAACAAAAAAAAATCGATTTTTAAAATCGATTTTTCCGTAAATGATAGTAATATTGGCGAAAAATATTTTTCCATAGAAACCAAATTATACTTTTATAATGGCATTTCACCTCCTTAATTTGAATCTAGCATTAGAATAGCTCTAAAGTGCAAAGTTTTTATGATATTGAATTTTGAACTTCCAAAACACTTTTTACTTGCTCAATAGGGCAAGTATTGGTTTCGTGTCAAAAAAATAATTCGAGGTTTTAATCAAAACTAACATTACGATGATGGAGAAGTCCGAAAAAGTGGTTTTCGTCGTGACGTCCGTCGGTCTGTGCGTCGGTGCGTCGTCAAAAAAAAGCTGTACATGAAGCTGCAGGCTAAACGGGTGGACGGATTTTCTTGAAACTAGGTACAGATCATTTTTTCGTAATTTCCAAGGTTGGTTTTTTTTTGTTTTTTAATATCTCGCTTAGAACGTATACCTCCCATACAAAATTTTCGAGTTATTGCAATTTTCTCGAAAACGGCTCTAACGATTTTGATTAAATTAAACACACGTATTGCTGTACGTAGTTCTAACATAATTGCGTTTTTAGTTTTTCTCAAAAAATACGGATAATGGAAATATGATATTCTTTTTTTTTTTAATCCTTGATGTCGGCTCTTCCCGTACATCGTTAATTAGTTATTACATTTTCCTCGAAAACGGGTCCAACGATTTACTTAGACTAAATCTGACATACATAATGCTTTAAGTGATTTTAATATAGCTAATAGCGTAAGAAATAGCATACAAAAAATTTAGATATTTTTGCATTTCTTATCAAAATAGTTAAAAAATCAAATTTGACTACCTAATTGAAAATATTTTTCTTAAAAAGCTTTGACATAAAAGCTACTTTTATCATAAGAGCAAGTACGTGCGGCCCCAGTCGTGCATTTTATTTTCTGATGATTTGGCATGGTAATATCTCAAAAACGTGATGTGGTAGAATTTTTCTGACTGACGGATTCAAGCTTAACGCACAAAAAACCATTAAAAAAAATATACTCTGATTTATATAAAAAAAACTTTTTAACTAGTGTAATTTAGTTGTAGTCAAAAAGTTTTTTTTTTTATATTAATATATAAAAAATTACATTTGACTCCCTCTAAGTCGAATTTTCACCTGACACCCAAATTGGTTCGAGTTAGAGGGAAGTTTGAGTAAGAGGAATTAATAAAATATTTTTTCTTCAAAAGATTTCATTGAAATCATCCATTTTTTATATTTCTTAAATTATATATATATACATATACCTGTCAAATTAGTTAGATTTTTTTTATAAACAAACACGACCAATTTTTTGATGCCATTTCCTCCTGACTTTTTTAGTTTATTTTCGAGATATTAATGACTTATTTTAATTTGAATTTTTCCCCCTTTATAAATGAACAACTACTTAATTTTCAAGACAGGAAAATTCTTCAATCAAATTTAATGCTTTTGTCCTGATTGAATGCATTGTGAATCGAAAAGACAACAGAAATCTTGTTCGAATTTTGATTGGTAAATAGCTTACAACATTGCATTGGGAATTACGTCGTATCGTTGTGTGTATCAACGAACTCAACAAGGTACAAAAATTCCACAAAAAAAAGCATAAGCTGCTAACGCAGGAATTTTTTTGATTTATGATTGGTTTTGTAATATCATCCGATTTTCTCTTCTTCCAACATCGTCGTTATAATCATCATCATCATCCGAATACATTGGCTGGCATCATGTGCAATGTGCATGCATCATACCCATGAGAGGAGAGAGAAGTTTTGAAAAGACAAAATAACTTTGCGGAAAAAACATACCTTTGGTTGCAGTTGTACCAGGATAAAAATTCAATCAGTCTTACCCACATTTTTCATTGCATTCCGCATCCACCCATCATTGATGGTAAAATTAATATTAATTTCTCCATTTGTATACCTCCCTACATACCATATTCACTATGAACCATTGAAACAATAAAATATCCTTTAAACTGCAAATACCTACCCATTCCAATATACACCACAATCAGAGAACCACCCATTGAAATCGTAAATTTTTGTAAAGGCTTTTGTAGTCGTAGTATTCAATCCCAATTCCATAGTTATTCTCTCCCTATAACCCATGCCAATTTCATTGTTTTGTTATCCATGGAATACACATTCCATAGTGCTTTTATTAATAAATTCATTACTGGAATTTATATTGTATCGGGTCAAAAGATATTGGAGACACAATTGTTTTCGCCGAACACATTTCAAAATTTGTTCTTGAATTGTATTTAACTTTATACAAGTTTAGATTTAATGTTTAAGTTTCTTGTTAAATTTTAAAGACCTATACAAAATTTGTTTTCATTAGAATTTTTAGGTTTATTTTAACTTGAGGTTTGTACATATACCTGGAATTTTTAGCTTGTTTGGAAAATATTTTTCATTAGAAAAAAGAAAAACTTAAAAGCAAAAAAAAAACATGATTTTGTACCATATAGGTTTTCGTAAAGAGAATAGTATTCTGTTTCTTGGTTTTCCCCCGGGCGATTGTTTTGTAAATAAGTTTTGTTTAATGAAAACATAGACGATTTGAACAAATTTTTGTTTAGGGAAAACTTTAAACATAAATTTAAGATTATTACATAAGAAAATTTTCAATTTATCTCTTGTTTTATTTTTCCATGTTGATAGTACAAAATTCCAAGAAAATTTTTAATTGTATTGGATAGATTAAGGGATTTGGGATTGAGATGTAAATTTCTTGGGCAACCTAATGGATGTGAGTTATATAAAAATAACAAAGGAATTCGTCGAAGTTATTGTGATATTAAAAATGTAAAGACATTAAAAATTAAAATTAAGATAAAAGACGTATCATCAATTTAAGTCAGAATGTTTGAAAAATAATTGACAAATGGTTAATGTTTTATAAATTTAATTATGAACAAGTCCAGCCACGTAAAAACAGAAAATAAAGAGGTTTTTTAGAAAAACGTAGTTTTGATTTTTTGTTAATTTCTCGAAAATGACAAGATACTTTTGAATCCGGTTTTTCTTTTTTGTTTAAAAATAAATAAGAGCATCGAATTTTAAAAACTAAATAAGTACTTAATGACATAAAATTTTGAAAAAAATTAGTTTGAAATTTTTGACGTGATAACGTCTTATAAATCGATGAACCATGGCTGCCACTACAAAAAAAGTGACGCCATTTTCTCCCGTTCCACTCTAGCACTTTCGCAGTGCGGCAAAATAAACTACCTATTAGAGATAAAAAAATCTTCTATAGCTTATTTGAAAGATAATAACCTAAAGCTTAATCCAAATGAAGGATTTTTTAAAATTCCGTCAATTAATAGGGTAAACAGGGGTAAAACGGAAAGGTGAAATTTGGGCTAAAATCTTAACGCAAAGTTGTAGAGAGTTGTAGATAGATGAGATTAATTTAAGAATAACTGCATTTAAGAAAAAATTCTAAAACTTTTTGAAACTTATCTATGACGTTTTGTTTGAAAGGGAAATTTTTTTTTGACAATTCTAAAGGTGCCAGGTGAAAGATGAGGGAAAAAAATTAGGCGTCTTATATGTATTTTTTTCCAACACTCTGCCTTTCGAAATATAAATTTTTGAAAAATACCTTGTTTTTTAGGGGTATTTTTGGGTAGTTTTTGATTTTAAGCTTTTTTATGAAGCGTTCAAAAAATTTCAAACTTATATGTAGGTTTTGGCTTTATGCATACATGTGCAAAAAATTGGAATCGTTTAGTGAGTTTTGACTGAATAACGGAAGAAACAAGTTTTTAAAACACGTTTTTTGACCGTTTTTAACCGATTTTCATCGTTTTTTTATTTTTATCTTTTTTCTTTAATAGATACAGGAATAAAGTATATGGAGTAATGATAGACCATGACCACGACTAAATGTATGCAAAGCTTCAATCATTTTCGTAAACACAATTTTGAGATAACGGTAAAATAAAATTTAAGAATTCAACAGGTTATAACTTTTGACCAAGAGCAGATAGAAATTTTATTAAACTTTAAACTGATATAATTACCTTTCATTTGATATATCACACATACCGGTAGACTAACTACAAGCTACACAATGTTAAATCAAGAAACTTGCGAAAAACCTCAGTGGAGATCTGTTGCCCCCCGAACAGCAACCAGTGTGGGAAGCACCGTAATCTCAGTCTGGAAATTCGACATGGTTGACTTTAAGAAATTCTAACTTCTCTGAAATGCGATTGAAACGTCATATGAAAGGTGAAATAATAAGCTTTTACAAGTTTTTATAGGTTGTCAAACCAAAAAATTGATTCCATAGCGTGAAATTTGATCGAGTTCAAAAAAATTCTAGCTCTTTTTGTAGATGTCTCATAGACCTGATCGATATATATATATTGAGCTAAAACAATAAGCTTTCAGATGGTATACAATTTTGTATTAGTTGTTAGGGAAAAAATGGAATTAATGACGTGAGAAGATAAAAATTCATGTTTTTTTTTGATGAAAATGATTGTTTTCAATAAATTATTTTTATACTTTTTGCGCATTGTAAAAATTTAAAAATGGTTTTATTCTTAAGAAGAAATACTTGGCTTTTAAATTGCATAATTTTTTTTTTTTTTTGTAAGCTTTTAAAATAAAAAAATTAATATAATGAGAAAATAAAAAAGGTATTTTTTTTTAGCTTTTTCTTGTAAATTATGATTTTTGATTGACTCATTTTAAACAAAAGCACACAACCTGTTTTCTGATGATGTTATCACGTAAAATCATCGTCCGTAAACCGGCTTTACAGACAACCTCTTTTTTTCCAATTTTTTTTTTTCAAAATTTTGATTTTAAAAATTAATTTTTCTAAAACTATGCCTGGCTTCGTTTAAGATTTTTGTAAAAGACTAGGGTTTTGGCTTTACAAAAAAGTATAGCACGAGATTGTAGGTGTAACCGTTGATTTTAAATATTTTTTTTTCCAAATTAAGTAATTTTTTTTTTTTAATAGCCCCTCCCCGCTAAACGAAGGGGAATAGACCCCCCCTCCCATACGATTTTTTCTTCTTTCGACCCAACCTATACGCTCTAGCTTTTTGGCACATTGCCTGTATAAATTATGGGTAGAGGAACAAAAAGTTACACATACGCCATAGTGACCCTATGGTTTTTAGTACAATTAGATTACAAACTTCAAAATCAGCTTCATAACTTCCTACAAATTTTTTTTTTAATTGCTTTCGGTTTTAAATTAATAAATTTGTTCAATTTTTGAATAAGTTAAAAGACTTGAATCTAACTCGAAACCATCAACTAAGTTGAACAGTTTGGTGGGCAGATTAAAAAGATAATTTTTAATTTTTATTTTCTGACCGCATATGGTCATTACCATGAACTTTATATATGAACTTTTATAAAAGTTTTTCCTGTCTGAAAGTCTCTGTCCTCCATAACAAAATGGTTCTCTTTACCTTATTTTCGAAAGATACACAATGTCACACAAAAATGTACAAACTTCTTAGGAAAATTAAGAATAATGAAAGTAAAAGTGAAAGTTAATCCCTATAACAAACATTAAAAAAAATACACACACACACACCTACGCTCTAATGAATATTCATTTGACTATGTTTCTATTTCACTTATTTAACCTGCAACCATGTTTGCAAAAGGCACAAAGTAACTTTTGTCCAAAAGAGGACTTCAACATAATCAGAAAAGAATGAACAAAAGAAGAAACAAAAAAAAAGAAAATTTACCCTGCCGAAGTTAGAACAAGTTCCGTTTTTATTGTTTTTCTGGGATTTTAGTGTATTTAACTGTGCAAAGTGTAAGAATGTCACCCACACCTAACTTTGTAACTCTACTATAATTTCCATCTCTTTCTCTCTTTCAATGTGAAATGAACTTTAATGTGATATAACTTTTGAAACATCCTTTTTAATCTGCTTTTTGAATGAACAAAACCGGTGTGATTTGGTTGTTGCTTATGTTGGTGGTAGTGCATACAGCTTTGTGCAAGGTGCGCTCGGTTTCCTATTTTTGTTCTCGTACTTTGCGCTTGTAAGTTTTTGACGTGTTGCAGCTTAATGAATTAAATTTTATAAACTTTTGAAAATTTGATTAAAATTTTCAATAGGATAACTTTTGCAATTATACCTGATGATAGTCAGACATACACATTCAAACATATACAAATAAGGAAATGACACTTTTCATTTGAAAACGCGATGCATTTTCATTCAAAAAGAAGCTTAAGATTCAGAAAAAAATAATTCAAATAAAATAAATTAAATATTTTGATAGTTTCTCTTTTCATGCAAAAAGCCAAATGAATGGTATTAAAAGAATTTTTTTTAAAGAGAGATACTACCTACTCATAAATTTTACTAATTAGGAGGTATGCTTTCGAGAAAGTTTTTCAACAAGTTTGTGTTTGAATTTTTCCACAGACTTTTGATGTTTAAACAAAAATTAAAATTTTAGAAATTCCTTTTATGGTTTTTAAATAACTTCGACCGTGCGTCAAAACAGGTTGTTGTGATGATTTATGGCTGAGTTGTTGGTGATGTATAACCAAATGAATAAAGTTTTCGATCTTTAAATTCGATAGCAACATAGACAAAAAAAAAAACGAAATAAAATAGCGCACAAAATTAAGAGATCAAAAAAAAAATTGCAACTTAAAAATGGACGCACTGAAATTTAAAAAAAAGGGTAAAATTTTTTAATTTTGGGAGCATCCTTTTTTTTTTGGTCGTTCCTTTCGAACGACGCTGAGATATCAAATTTTAAAAACAAGAGCATCTTTTTTCTTCAACCATCAATAACTCAGCAACCGCTGATTGCAAAAGAAAATTACGGAGTTTTATGAAATCTTGAATAAATTTCCAACAAAAATCAAGGTTTTTGAAAAAAATTTTTTTTATTATTACATATTTGCAATAATTTGAAAAGTCAAGAAAAAGAAACGGTTTTTTTTTGTGACTCTTGAGATAATCAGGCATCAAGTTAGAAGTAAGCAGAAAACCAGTAATGTTGATGAATATATTCCAGACCTTAAAACACTCCTTAATTGTTTTGCGTTAATAGTCTTTTTTCGGTTAATTTTTTCCACTAGAAACTTGGAACTTGCAACTTGAAACTAGGAACTAGAAACTATAGAAACTAGAAACTAGAAACTAGAAACTAGAAACTAGAAACAAGAAACTAGAAACTAGAAACTAGAAACTAGAAACTAGAAAATAGAAACTAGAAACTAGAAACTAGAAACCAACTTTGAAACCAACTTTCAAATTTACCGCCGAGATCGCCATAACGACACCTACACTACAACTGTTGGCGGTGGTTTATTGATAGCAGTACGTAACTGCCTCTTTTGCAATCTTGTCGACGATTTTTTGGAATCAACATTGGAAATAATGTGCGTGAAAATTACTATTTCATCTGGTGATTTATATATCGTTGCTTGCTATATTCCACCCTCTTTCAAACTGTGAACTATATGAGAAGCTCTATGACTGTCTTGAAACTATTCATAGCAAAATTGATCATAATGATGAAATTATCGTCATCGGAGACTTCAATCTGTCTAACCTTGAATGGGTCAAGTCAGATGAATTTGATTACTTTGTCCCTATAAATGCGAAGAATAGCAATGAATTTCAACTAATTGATGGGATGGCATCTTTCGGACTAAATCAATTAAGTGGGATCAAAAATCAATTTGGCAAATCCTTGGACTTAATTTTCTTTTCTGACGACATCAACTCTGACGGAGCTGTCCTAATAAGCGAAACAAAACTAGTAGAGGAAGATCGCCACCATCCAGCTTTATCTATTTCGTTGAATTTAAATATCAGTTCCTTATCTTCTCATTGTAAGAATCAGCATGAATTCAATTTTAAAAAATGTAATTTTTCTCAACTTTTTAATTTACTAAATAACATTAACTGGTTTGCTTTATTTTCCAATGTCAATATTGATGAAATGATTTTACGATTTTATAATACATTATTTGATTGCTTTATAGAAACTATTCCTTTACGCAAAACAAATCTTTCTAGTACTAGCCCACCATGGTTTGATCTTCATATTAAAACTCTTAAAAATAAAAGAAATAAGGCTTGGGTGAAGTTTAATCGATTAAGGACTGATGAAGCTTTAAAGAACTATAATGAACTAAAAAATGAATTCATAAACTACTCAAATCTTCTTTACACGAATTTTATATCAAAAACTGAAAATGAATTAAAATCTAACCCGCGTAGTTTTTGGAAATACGTAAATTGTATGAGGAAATCCGACGGTTACCCAAGTAATATGAGCTATCTTGACTTAGTCCTGGTCCTGATGGCTTGCCTTCATTTATGTTAAAACAATGTGCAATATATTTGTCGTATCCTTTGTCTCTACTCTTTAATCAATCATTAAATAGTGCAATATTTCCAGCTCTTTGGAAAAACTCATTTCTAATCCCAGTTCACAAGAAAGGTAACAAAAATTTAGTAACTAACTATAGACCTATAGCTAAACTATCTGTCATTCCTAAGTTGTTTGAATCAATTGTTTGTGATGTTTTGTCTTTTCATTGTACTTCTGTTCTATGTGATAATCAACATGGTTTTGTTAAGAAAAAGTCTACAACAACGAATTTATTAGAATTTACGACGTTCTGCATTGATGCATTTGAGAAGAATCAACAAGTTGACTGCATTTTTACAGACTTTAGCAAAGCCTTTGATAAGCTTAATCATCAAATACTTCTCAATAAATTAAAAAGAATTGGTCTTAACGATCAATTTCTTAAGTGGTTGGATTCATATCTCAAAAATAGATTAAATAGTGTTATTTTTAAAGGTAAACGTTCTAAATGTTTTATTGTCAACTCTGGTGTACCACAAGGTAGCCATCTTGGTCCTTTACTGTTTGTTTTATTTATTAATGATCTTCCGTCTGTCTTAAAAAACTCTATGTCTCTTATTTATGCTGATGACGTGAAAATTTTTCGAAAAATTAACTCAATATTAGACTGTGATCTTTTACAAGATGACTTGAAAAGATTTTGGGAATGGTGCAATAATAATCGTCTTTTTTTAAATGTTGAGAAGTGCAAGTCAATGTGTTTTACGCGTAAGAATAACTTGTTTGTCCATAAATATAACTTTAATTCCTCTGATTTATGTATTTTGTCAAGCTTTACCGATCTTGGAGTAGTATTAGACTCAAAGCTTTCATTTATCGATCATTTTAATTATATAATAAAAAGGGCTAATAAGGCACTTGGCTTTATTAAACGTTTTACTCGTGAATTTCATGACCCTTATGTCCTTAAAACCCTCTATGTTTCGTTTGTGAGATCAATTCTTGAATATGCGTGTGTTGTATGGGCACCTTATTACGCGACTCATATCAACAGATTAGAATCCGTTCAAAGAAGGTTTATGAGATTTTGTCTACGTTTCCTTCCCTGGTCAGATAGAATTGTAATACCACCTTACTCTCATAGATTACAACTTATAAATCTGCCATCTCTTTTTGCTCATAGAGAGTATTTACAGTTCTGTTTTATCATAGGAATAATTAATGGTTCGATTTCAACACCATCGGTCCTTTCCCGATTGAATTTTACAGTAAGTCGTTATAGTGTAAGAAGACAAATGTCACTTTGTAACATCTTTAGTAGATCAAACTATGGCGCTTATAGTCCTCTCAATCTGTTAATTAATGTATTTAATAAAAACTATGTTCTTATTAATTCCTGTAATGATATTGTTAAATCACAGAGTATAAGGAATATGTTTTTCAATCAATATCGTTAAAAATTGATTTTTTATCCAATGTTAAATGTTAATCTTAAATCTGTATAATCTGTACCGTTAGTATTTAACGAAATAAATAAATAAACAGAAACTAGAAACTAGAAACTAGGAACTAGAAACTAGAAACTAGAAACTAGAAACTAGAAACTAGAAAGTAGAAACTTGAAACTAGAAACTAGAAACTAGAAACTAGAAACTAGAAATTAGAAACTAGAAACTAGAAACTAGGAACTGGAAACTGGAAACTGGAAATTCGAAACTGAAAATGATAGTGATAAATGAAAAATGCAATTGAACTAAAAAAATGTGAACCAAAATTCATGTTTATCATTCAACTTCAGATTAAATTATTACGAATTCCACTAACATTCTCGAAACAAGTTTATATACTTGAAATATTGGTAACAAGGACACTTCTTCCTTATGTGAACAAAATATCTATAAGGTTAATAAAGATTTGTTTTCCTTTTTCCATCCTTCTTAATATTTTTTCAAAGAAAATAAAATAATATACAAGAAAAAGGTATTAAAGTCAAAGAACCTTCTAGAATTTCTCTGAAAATTCATCTTAAATAAAGTCCAGTCATTCCATCATAAGCTCTTCAACAAAAAATCAATTTCGTCCTTTTACCTATAATAAGGTATCAAAGTCAATCTACTTACCTATTAATAACTTTTCAGGTGTACTTTCATTCATGTTTACTTAAATTCAAAGAAAAGCTTAAGATGTTTGTGTTTATAGAAAAGGAAGACATCTTAGAGCCAATTAAGAACGCACCGACCGCCACTAGATTATTATTATTTTTTGTATAAAATGTATAATTTGTTGGTTTACTCTTTCAATACCTACTTACAGCCCCTTCCTTATTATTATTTTATGAATATAAAATTTATTTCCTGGAATAAAATGTTATTTAGTTTAAGATGAAAAGGTTAGAGATTAATCAAAAAAAGAGTAAAGAGAGACATGACATGTCATTGAATTAATGACTTAGCCATAATTAAAGTAGCCCAGGGAAATTAGTAATTTAAATCGCATTTTTCGCGGGACAAAATTTTTTTCATGGAATGTGTTCGGGTGGTTGTCCTTATCATAAAAGTCAATTTGTTGGGATAATTGGAGGTTGGGAACAGCCGCCATCTTGGAAAAGAGATTGGTATCGTTTTTATTGAATAGCTCCATTGTTATTCATTTTAACAAAAAATGACAAAGGTAAGACTTATTAACAATAAAATTATCTAAGAAATGATATACAAGCAATTCCGTGAGTTGATTAAATAAAATTTTATAGTTGGTCAAAGTGCGGGTTTGTATCGCAAGGTTGGGACAAAATGACATTTTTTCATATATCTGACGAACTTTTGATTTGTTTGGATAATTCTTCAAGAATGAATTGTAGTACTTATAATTACCTATAAAATGAGCCCACAATCGTTATTGTCACCATCGTATTGTAGAAGTAATCTAACTCCGAAACTCTCCATGTACTAGTCAAAAGTAAGAAAAAAGCTGTTTTTTTGCTAGTAGGCCGAGAAAATTTTGGGAGTAGAGGTATAACCAAAATATAAGTACTCAGTTTTGCAGCCATACGCGTGTTAATGTCGATTTCAAAGGTCTGACAACTCTAATTTTGTGCTTTATACGGTTTTTGGGGGGTTAAATAACGTAAGTTTTCCAGTTAATGTGAATGGGCTAAATTTATACTATTTGAAATTATAAATATACAAGCTGATGCTCTAATATTTTTCCTAAATCTGAACACCTCAATCTTGAGGATGTGACCAATAGAACTATATATAAGCCGTTTATACGATTATGTTTTAGAAGCTTTTTTTGTTTAGATTTTTGTTTGTTTATTTGAATTGAAAAGCCTGATATGGTTAGTTAAAAAAGCTTTTATCGTGAGTTCTATTAACTCCATAGCCGAGATTGAGGTGTCCAGATTTAGGAAAAATAATAGAGCATCAGCTTGTATATTTATAATTTCAAATAGTATAAATTTAGCCCATTCACATTAACTGGAAAACTTACGTTATTTAACCCCCCAAAAACCGTATAAAGCACAAAATTAGAGTTGTCAGACCTTTGAAATCGACATTAACACGCGTATGGCTGCAAAACTGAGTACTTATATTTTGGTTATACCTCTACTCCCAAAATTTTCTCGGCCTACTAGCAAAAAAACAGCTTTTTTCTTACTTTTGACTAGTACATGGAGAGTTTCGGAGTTAGATTACTTCTACAATACGATGGTGACAATAACGATTGTGGGCTCATTTTATAGGTAATTATAAGTACTACAATTCATTCTTGAAGAATTATCCAAACAAATCAAAAGTTCGTCAGATATATGAAAAAATGTCATTTTGTCCCAACCTTGCGATACAAACCCGCACTTTGACCAACTATAAAATTTTATTTAATCAACTCACGGAATTGTTTTGTATATCATTTCTTAGATAATTTTATTGTTAATAAGTCTTATCTTTGTCATTTTTTGTTAAAATGAATAACAATGGAGCTATTCAATAAAAACGATACCAATCTCTTTTCCAAGATGGCGGCTGTTCCCAACCTCCAATTATGCCAACAAATTGACTTTTATGATAAGGACAACCACCCGAACACATTTCATGAAAAAAATTTTGTCCCGCAAAAAATGCGATTTCATGCCCATATTTTGACTAATTTCCCTGAGCTAAAGGATTTACAAACAAGAATTTCTTAAGGAAATTGTCTTAACATGCATTACTTTTGGATTAAATAAGGATTAATGTAAAGATATGTATGTGTTACGTACAGATGAAACATTAAATTCAATGTGTTTCTTCTTTGTGACAGTTGATAACTTTGCGTTGGTGACATTGATGACAGCTCCAACTGTGCATGATGGAAAAATAAATATGGTTTTTTATCTAGCTGAATTATTTTATTTTTTTTTTCAATGCCACTGAAGTATTGTTAAAATTGTTCAATTTTCATATTCAAGCAAAATGCACATTGTTGTTCCATTTTTTCAGTAACATAAAGAGGCAGTGAAATATTGTAGTTGACATTTGAGTGATGTGAGATATTGAAATTATTTAATCTTCTGTCAATGTCAAAACCAAACTAGGTATTCCGATACAATATCTATCTATAATATTGCAAATGAAATGCAAATATCTATGTTATATTTTGAATATTTACCAAATATGGAATATTAATTCATTGTAGCATTTGATTGGGTTTAGGTTACCAGTGTCCAGTGACTTCCTGAGAATATTATTGTTAATATTAACCATGAAATAGTGAGTGAATATCAATGATGGTTGTGTATCGAAATTCATTCTCAATTCAGGGTAATTGATTAAATTGGAGAAAGACTTTAATTAATGAACCCACCACATTCATAACAATCACATATTGTGATTGATTGCTCAATCGTTATTATGCTTCAATTATAATTGGAAATATTCTTGGAGCTTAACCGCAGCTATAAAACTTGCGGTGGAGGTTTAAATCTATGTGCATATATATTTATTCGTAGAATATGTATGTGCCTGTGCTTTTTTATATCAATTACTTTAAAGACTACCATAAATTACTTGAATAATACAGAGTATTAAAACGAGTTATTTGTCTAAATATACGTTACGATTGAAAAAATTATATGTAATTATTATTGAATCGTCAGTTTTAAGAACGGAATAAGTTCACTTTTTACGAAATTGACTTTTCGATGCAAATGTTATCTTTAGGCGTAGACAAATCCTCTAGAATGAAAAAAAAAAAAAAAAAAAAAAACAAAAAAAAATATTTTGGGTGTCGTCGAAGTTACCAGGGCTTGAAAAATTTTATAAGTTTGAAAACAGAATCAGGCTACTGATTATGTCTTAACTAAGACGTTCATTGGTGAGATAAAAATTTTATTTCTATCGGTTTCTGGTAGACAGGTATAACGGTTTAAAAACATTGGACTTATTTCGTTCTTAAAACTTACGGTCTGAAATTTTACCCAAAAGCCAAATTTTGAATGAAATAAACATATAATTTATTTAAAACAAAAGTTTTAATGATAGCAATAGATTAACTTTTGATAGAGTTTGAGTAATCAAAACAAAAAAGTGTTATACATAGTAAAACAAAAATGTTTTGTTGTGGTCTATTTTTTACTTGAGTAAAACAAATAAAATGCACGACTGGGGTCGCACGTACTTGCTCTTGCAGTTCGAAGCACTTTTATGTTAGTCTACTTATAGATTTTAAAAGCTGGCTCTAAATTAAAAAAAAAAAAATTGATATTGGGGAAGAGCCGACATTTAGGGTAAAATTTTGTTAAATGAAAAAATTTTTTTTTGTTATTTGACTTTTTTGAGAAAAAATAAAAATGCAGTTTTATTGCCACTGCTTTAAATATTACGTATACAAAGTTTAATCAAAATCGTTAGAGCCGTTTTCGAGAAATTCGCAATATCGTATTTTTTTGTATGGGAGGTATACGTTCTAAACGAGATATAAAAAAACAAAAAAAAAACCAACTTTTAGAATTCCATAAAAATCATCTGTACCAAATTTGAAGAAAATCCGTCCACCCGTTTAGGCTGTGGAAATGTGTACAGATGGACGCACAGACGCACAGACGGACGGACGGAATTGCGAGACCCACTTTTTCGGAATTCTCCATCATCGTAATGTTGGTTTTGATTAAAACCTCAATTTTTTTTTTCGACACGAAACCAATACTTGCCCTATAGAGCAAGTAAAAAATGGGAACATAAAGATAGGTTCGAATGGTCATTCTTTGGTTAATTTTCAATGAAAAAAACTTTTTGAGCCCATCATTTTGAAAGAAATTTAATCTTCTGTTTTTTTTTTTTCATTTAGAGTAATACATATGAATATCTCAGCCCAAAAAAAAATACCGTTAAAAAAGCAAAAAAACTCAAAAAATCTCTTTTCTTGACTTTTTTTTCATGTTTTTTTTTTTTTATTGTTTTGGTATGGAATTTTTTTTTTTTTTTTCAATTTTTAAAAAAACATTTTTTGATATTAAATTTGATTCTCTTCAACAAGTTCTAAAATCAATTAATCAAAATTATGCTTTGTTTACGAGATTTATTGAAAAAACCAAAGAGGGGAATTTTGCACCCCTATCTTCAATAATTATTATCATTGTTATTGTATAATCATAGTGTACTAACAAAATTGGACAGTAGTCTATTTTAAAATAAGACAAACATTTCCAGAGTATTTATATGAAACACAAATAGTACAAAATTGCAGAAAATGTAGAACTTTGTCAATCCCGTACAAAGAATTTTAAAAATCAATGGTTCGTACACCGAAAAAGAAAACCAATATCAATTTAACATTTTTTAAATATCAAATTAACATTTTTTAACTATCAGCAAAAAATGCTTTATAAAATTTGTTTTATGATAATTAAAATATTAAAACAATATTTTTATTATCAGGATGATATTTAAAATTTTTTTTTTGATATTTTTTTATCAATTTTCATTCCAATTTATTGAATATCTTATATGTATATAAAAATGAGTTCGTTTAGTGTGTGTGGCCGATAAACTCGCGTTTGGCTGGTCCGATTTTGGTAATTTTTTTTTTGTTTGAAAGGTATTAATATCTAGATGGTTTGTATCAAAAAAAAATAATACCTTTTCTCGCATCTTTACATAGCTGTCAATATGTACGAGTAAAAAACCACTATCGCTTTTTAAAAATTTTAACTAAGCTTAATTTGTAAAGCTTTCAAAATAATTAAAAAAGTCTGATTTTGAGTGAAACAAATAATTATTCGTCTTGTGATATTAAATCCACATATGAACTTCACAAATAAAATGTATATCTCTGATTTTCATTGAGGACAAATAAGTAAAGCATTGGCACATCAATCAGAGTTATAGTTTGTATCTACATATTATATATATTTCTCCTGTGCGTTTGTTTGTGACCCTACTCCTAAACGACTAGACAGATTTTTCTGAAATTTTGTGTGAAATATATGTGAAAAGGTCCATCCGAAACAGGTTTTGTTTTATAATTGGACCCGGTATTTGGCGCTGCTGTCAAGTTATAGGCAAATCATATTTGAGGTCGAATAACTGAACAGATTTTTGTGAAATTTTGTTTATTTGATAAGGTCTATCCGTTACAGGTTTTGTTTTATAATTTGATCCAATAGGTGGCGCTGTTTTCAAGTTATAGGCAAATTCCATAGGTGGGGTCGATTGACTGGACAGATTTTTGTGAAATTTTGTGTTATGACAAGGTTCATTCTAGACAAGTTTTGTTTCATGATTGGACCCAGTAGTTGGCACTGTTGTCAAGTTTTAGGAAAATTGCATATTTTGATTTTTGTGAAACTTTTTGTGTCTGATATAATTTATTCGAAACATGTTTTGTTTCATAAATTGGACCCGGTAGGTGGCGCTTTTGCCGAAGTAGTTATAGGCAAATTTCATATTTGGAGTCCGAAAGACTTGACAGATTTTTGTGAAAGTTCGTTTGTGTGATAAGTTCCATCCATGTTTTGTAAATTATAACTGTATGCGGTAGGTGGCGCTGTTGTCAAATTATATATAGAAAGACTTGACGCTGTTGTCAAGTTATAGTTAAATTCCATATTTGGAGTCCGAACGGCTGTATAGACTTTTATGATTTTTTTTGCGTTTGATAATGTTCATTCGAGACAGGCTTTGTTTTATAGTTGGACCCAGGGGCGTACGTTGAGTCGTCGGGGCCCCGGGGCAAGACTACATTTTTGTGACTGGCTACCAATTCACTGAAAAATATAATGTGTCTCTCTTGTGTCCGAAGTGATTCATGTCAAGTATCTTATCTTTTTGCTTCGATACTTTTATAACCAGTTGCCTTCTCTACATTGTCTCCTTACGGGGCCCTGGCGTGTTGGGGGCCCCGGGGCACCACCCCACTTGCCCCAATGGTGTGTACGCCCCTGTTGGACCTGGTACGTGGCGCTGCTGTCAAGTTATGACCAAATGCAATATTTGGGGTTCAAAGAGCTCATATTCAAGGCTAATAAAAACAAACACGATTTAACTCTTTAAAATGTAATTTCCTCAATTAAAATTGTTTACCACTAAGCTATATCTCACAGTTGAAAATTGGTATGATAAACTGAAACTTAAAATTTGTTTAAGTTGTTTCAACTACCAATTTATTAATACAATTTCCGCATTAATTTAAAATGATTTAATCTTCTTAAGAAAATATTTTAATATTTAGACGTATGTATAGAATTAAGACGGAATCTTTTCATTTTAAGTCGGTTTCTTTACAATTTACAAAAAAAGATTGCTATTTTTTGAATTTCCTAAATAGCCAAAAAATATCATGATACACGATACAGTCAAATAAGGTGAAAAAAAGGAGTAAACCTCGGAATGAATGCTAATAGAATTTTTTTTTTTCAATACCTTCGGTTTGGCATTATATAACATACCTCAAAAGTATAGAAAAATCGCATGTCCGCAAGTCGCGATTTTCAAGGTCAAAGCGTGAAATGGAGATTTTCAAAATAAGCAATAAAAGACAATGGTATTATATTCACATATGATACAATACTTCGAGGTATTTTTTAATGCTGATGCCAAAAAATCTAGACAAGATCAAGACAATCTGACGTCTCTAAAAAAAGTTATATCTGTTTTTTAATTGTCAACCCATATTATTATAACAGTTGCAAACTTACTACCGAAAAACCCTTAAAAGTTATGGTAGAGGGACAAAATTTTTCATGAAGGTTTTCATATGAGAAAAGGGACAATTTTGGGATATGCACTAAAAAACATCCTGGTACAATCTTATAATTAGTGCTGATAGGCTAATTTTTTTGTTTGTATCTTTGTTTGGATATTCTATAACTTATGTCAAAAATCAAAACAAAAATTTTTTGTAATCAGCATTAAAAAATGCCTCGAAGTTATGTAATTCTTGAAATTCTAATTTTTAAAAATCTCCATTTCGCGATTTGAGCTTGAAAATCGCGACTTTCTAGACTTTTGAGGTATGTTATAGAATGCCAAAACGAAGGTATTGAGCAAAAAAAATTCTATTAGCATTCATTCCGAGGTGAAACCCTTATTTGACTGGATTATCAAATTTTAGTAGCCATTGCAAGTGATTGAAAGGAGTTCGAAACACATAAGATTAAGTTTTTAAAAACATTTTTTTACTATTTGACGCAAAAAACCCGTGCCAATAACAGAAAAAAACAGTGGCATGCATACAACATACATATCGCCTGGGAAAGCAAAATTATTGTAACTCCATATAGGATCTGTTAAGGACATAATACCATTTTGCTTTCCGCTGAAGATTTATGTTGTTATACCTTAATAATAATATTAATGAAACTTCGTACACATTCCAATTAAAATTATAATAGATAGCTGTCAGACAAATGGTTTGCTTTTTTTTAATACTTTATACAATTTTATGTTTGTGTTCCATATATCAAGTTGTGGTTCGATTTTTTTGTATTGGAAAAGGTTAACACATTACAAAGCCAAAAATTGAAAATAAATACAAGAAAAATGCGGAACAAAGTCCGCCGGGTCAGCTAGTTATTAAATAAAAAACAATTATATAACCTATAATAGAAAAAAAAATATCACCACTATTTTATAAAAAATATTCACTTCCAGTAATGTTTTGAAAAAGAAAGAAAATACATATAAAATAAAAAAAAAATAAAGAAATATCATTCTAATAAACTGAAACGTAAAATCTAATCAACATTGATATTTTAATAATTGTAAAAGTGAAATTTTCACTATCCACCCCAATTAAAATTTTTATTTTTATGTTATGTGCAACGCTCAATTTTAATGAATACCGTAAAAAAAGCTTGTAATTTTGGTGGTTATTTTTACTTGCGATATAGGGAAAATATAGATTCGTAACAAACATTTCATTCCGCTGACTCCCTCACTCACTTTTTCTGGCTAAATCTATTTTTGGTTTAAAGTCGCTCATCTCACGCACTCGTTTCGATTTCGAATAAGCTAAATCTTACCACTGGTTTTGATTTTTAAAATTCTCGTAGTCTTTACCGATTTTAACAAACATTTTTGTACAAAAACCTTTTTTTAACCTTAATGTTTTAAAATATATTTTAAATTTTTATAAAAATCTAACATTTTTTTAAAAATTTTTTGTTAACTTTGTTTTTTTTTTGTGTCGATTAATAACTTTTTTTTCTTAATTTTTTAATTTTTTCTATAAATTTTGTTTGTTCAAACTCCAACAATTTTTTTTAATTTTTTCTGAGTGTTTTTTATGCAAGAGAATAAATTGCATATGTGCTTGGTGCAAAATACATTTTTGAAGATGTTTTTGTAAAACAAAAAACAAATTTAGTTATTATATTTTTTAATCTTACCTAAATATTTTAGTGAAACAAAATGGTCAATTTCTTGTTAATTTATAATAAGCTTTAGGAATATAAAATTGGTTTGGCCATTTAAAAAAAAAAAGGACACAGTTAAACCGAAAAACGAGAGTCATAATTCTATCAATTTGTTTTGGTATTGCATTCATATTGTCCTTAAATCGCATGTTTGCTTCTGTTTACGAATCGATAACATGATATAATATATCGTCGGTTCAAAGGAAAAACTCACTTACTGCTATTGAAATCGTATCGTATGAGTTTTTCCTTTGGACCTACGATATAGAAGAAAAACATTATTTAAAGCGGAATTGATTCAAATGTTAAACAAAAAAAAAATACGTATACGCCATACATCGTTACATGTTTCCTAGAAATATAGTTAATATTATTTTCGATTGTTTATGTGGTATAAAATTGGTTTTACAACTAAAGGTTGATAAGATCTGCAAGATCTAATCTTTATAAGTTAAAACAACTCAATTTGACAACTACTCGTTTTGTTTGAATTTAATTTGTTAATAATTAATCCAAAAAAAATAAATTGCACGACTGGGGTCGCACGTACTTGCTCTTATGCTTAAAGTGACTTTAATGTTAAAGCTTTTTATTCAAGGGAAAATTAAAATAAAATAAAATCTGTTTTTATAATTAATTAAACACCGTTTTAAAAAATCTTTTACAAAAAAACAAGTATGCCAGTTTATGTCTTGTATAGAAAGGAATTTTTAGAAAAAAAATTTCCTAAATCGTTAGAGCCGTTTTTTAAAAAAATTATTTTTTATATATAAAAATTTTCTAACATTTTTCAAAAAAAAAGTTGGTATGTCATTATGAAGAAATAATTAATTTACACATAAAAACGAAATTTAAAAATTTTTCACAAACCCGTTTTCAAAAAATTGATTTTTCAAAAAAAAATTTTCAAATATTTTTTAAAAATCCAAAAATGTGTTTTTGGGAAATTTTCTTAAATTTTAATATTACCTTTACTTGAACGCTTTTGTATAAAAATTTTAGTTAAAATCGGGTTAGTCTTGTACGGGATATTCATAAATCAAAAAAACCGTTCTATGACAAGTACCGTTAGGTTAGGTAGAAATGGCTGTCAGGAAAACAACTGACACACTTAGACCATTTATTGGTCCGTTGTGATACCATGATTTTGTGAGGAAATTCCTCACTAATTAAACCAGTTGGAGCTTTTAATAAAGCGGTGAAGGTTGAGACAAGTACCGTTAATAACGGTACAAAAAATATTTTTTTTATTTCAAAAGTTGTATCTTATGTGTTATACTATACACAAAAATTTTAATCAAAATCGTTAGAGCCGTTTTCGAAAAAAATTTACTTTTCTATTTCCGTTATATGGCAGGTACCGTTAGTTTTGGTCATAAAAAAAAAATTTCAATTTCTCCTCTAGGGAATCACCAAAAACTGCTAACTACCAAGTTTGAAGAAAATCGCTCCATTAGTTTAGGCTGCAGCTCGAGGTACTTACAGACGGACAGACAGACGCACAGTGGGAAAAAAGTGGAAAAAACTCATTGGTGTGATAGCTGGATTTTTTTATATGTTGGAAGTTTTTTTTACAGTAATTATGTTGTAGAATCAGGATGTGAAAGCCTTTCTTTCAAAAAAAACTTCTAGATTTAGAAATTTGTATTCAAAGTTGAAAAATTATGAAAACTGATGTAAGTACGAGTATTTTTTAAATGGTATAAAATCAGTTAAATTTTGACTTTTAAAAAAAAATTTTTTTATAAATATATTAAAAATAAACAGTTTAACAATATCAGTTACAAGTTTAGCAGAAAAATTTTTTTTTCGATTTTTCATTTTAAGAATACTTATAATTTTCCGGAATTTTGAGTTCAAAAATTGTTTTAACTACTTCCTCTGTTTGCCTCTGTGGGCGGACTCATATCACATGATAGTGTTGAATCTCAGCAACATTTTGCACCAAAAATCTCATCCTAGTTCGTCCTAATAAACTTTTTAGAGCAATTTGAAGCTAAGCAAATGTGAAAAACGTATTTTCTAAAAAAGCAGATTATAATAAAAAATGGAAAGATTTTTTTAAAAATCATATGTTTTAATATGTTTTTTGATCCGATGAATTCAAATCTGACGTTAGTTTGAAAATACCTACATATTAAAAAAAAATCGAAAAATACATAAATGGACGGTTTTCAACTTTTTGTGCAATTTATTTAAACTTTTCTGGGGTTGACGAATATAAGATTCACAGCCGTTTGCTGAATCAAAACTTAAGCATTTATGTTGTAAATAAACTCTTATGTAGCAGTTTACGCAGAGGAAAAAGTAGAGAATAGGAGCTTATGTTCAACTTAAATTATTTAAGTTTCGTTTCAGCAAATGGCCCTCAGAGCACAAAAAAACTAAAATAAAGATATGACTAAAATTAAAACCTACAAATTGTTTCTTAAACTTCTTCATAAGTCTTAAACAATAATTAAGCTTGCAAGAAAATCTTATTTTGGTTCCCTTGCTTTTAATAATCTTGCCTGAAAATTTCATTAAAATCGGTTCAGTGGTTAAGGTTTAATTGAGTTTTTTCCAGTTCCCCATACAACGTGAATAACGGTTTCTATTAGAACTATTTTCCTTCTTTCAAGACCTGTTTAAATCTTTCCGATATCTTTTTTATTTCCCGAGATATCTTAAAATGTAGTAAGTGGGTTCGGCTTCATATATTATAAAGGAGATAATGACGGTATAATTTATATGGTAGATATACCATGCCAAACAACTCAAGATATCTCAGGCAGTAAAAAAGATATCGAAAAGATTTAAACAGGTCTTGAAAGAAGGAAATCAGTTATTATATAAACCGTTACTAAATATGTTGAGACAATTTTACTTATATAAAAGAATAAGGTCCGAAATAGTCAAGAAAAAACTTTTTTTGCATTTTCTAACGGTAATATTTCAAAAACAGGAGCTGATTAATTTTTTATGACTTCGGAATCGATTTCAAAACATTGAAAACCTTCAGAAAAGTATATTTTGGTTACTGCAAGTCACGTTGTCTTCGTTAAATTTCATACAAAAGTACTAGTTTTCGACTTTTTTCAACTTAAATAGCCATTTTTCACTTTAGTGGGCGGGGCAGTGGGCGGAAATTACTGGTGTTGATTTATCTTCTTATTTCCTATTATTCCTGAAATTTCATCAAAAACGGTCCAGTAGTTTAGATTTTACGGAGTTTTTTCCACTCTCCCATACAAGGTTCCCCACTGTGAGACGGACAGACAGACAGACAGACAGAATTGCCGGACCCACTTTTTTGGCATTCTCCATCATCGTAATGTCATGTAAAATTGTTATCTCGAGTTCGATTTTTTTTACGAATCCTAAACTTGCCCTATAGTACCTATATCGCAAGTAAAATACAAGGTTTGGATGCTTTTATAGTGTTTGTAAGACAGTTCTTGTTTTGTTTTAAGTTTTAGAGCAATTGATATGCGCTTTATGGCGCATTTTCATTGTTCTACTCTATTTTTAACGAAGAAAAAAAAATAACAAAAATAATAAAAAATTATTAAAATTATTTTTATTTAAAGCGAAACGCTTTATAAATTTTTGGAGTTGAGGTCACTTGAACTTATATTGAATTCTACTCTATTTTTATTTTTAAATGTTCCAAGTTCTATACTCTCTGTCAAGTTTAAATTTATTAACATAATTTAAAAAAAAAAAGGGTAGGTTTCACAAAAAAAAATATATATTGTGCCTACCTACACAAATTTCAAGGCAATGTGTTCCTAAAATGAAGTATTCAAAGCTGTGTGTAAACACCTTTTATATTTTTTATAAATTCAAATTTTTTTTAAGGCTATTTTAATAAGTTTAAGTACCAAAATAAGTAATTTATTTTTACCTCAATGCTTTTTAACTTGTTATTCATGACTTCTTTTGGCTAATTTATTTTGATGTCTCGTGCCACCTTTTCACACATCCTTTTGCCATTCCTAATTGCGTTTCCAACCGGCTCAGCTTTTTGGCTATCAACAATGTAAAGCTATTTATGTATTTGAAAGTGCTTAGTACTTTAACACAACATCTGAACAAACTTATATCAAGTACAAGTATGCTCTATTGTCCGTCTACTTCCACTTAACAAAAAACCCACAAAAAATATCAAGAGGATATACCTACTTTTATCTTAAAGACCTAAGGGCACTTCATCACAAAAGAATATTACCTTAATCTAGGTCAAAGCACGCAAAAGTATACCGCACACAAGCACTCTCAGTGTCCTTCCTTACGAGCAAATTAATTAGATTCGAAGGAAGAACAAAAAAAAAAATGTATATTGCATTGTCCTTGGCCGTTACACTACAAGGATCATCATCATCATCTTCTGTGGCGATTTAAAAAAAGAGAAATCCACTTCAAAAATTTCATTCTTCTGTCGGCTTAATTGCCATAAAGTGGCAGAGTGCTCAGGCCCACCCATGACAACAAAACTTCCATCACACCCACACACAAAAATTGCTCTAATATAATGAGAAGACTAGATTATCTAGGTTTGGGTTTTGCTTCAAACAAACCCACTCAACAAAACCAAAAAAAAAAAAAATACAACAAACAGAGTTCAAAATCAAAAGTGTGCTGAAATTAACTACCCATTTAAGATTTCTTTCTACTCATAATTTTTTATTCACCCTAAACGTTGTTGGCATGCCGAGCTATGTGATGGGCAACAGAACAAAAAAAAACTGCTGAAGATACTACTCTTGTCCTTTGTGCTGGTTTTCATCATCGTTCTGATTAAATATTCCGCAATTTCAACAAAATTGTTAAGGACTCCAATTTTTAATATTTTATTATTTTCGTTTTTTTTTTTTTTTATTCTCTTTTTATGTACCCTCACCATAGCCAGCTTTGTTTGATTGTTCCAATATTAAAAAAAAAAAATACCAACAATCTTTTGATAAGGAAAGAATCAAATATTTATTATGAGATTCTTTTTGATTGCTCGGAACAGACATTTTTTTTTTTGAGTAGGAAATTGTACGCACTTGGAAGTCAATGGTATAGTGACTTTTAACATTTAAGCGGGAAAAAACATATGTATTTTATAGTGGGATGATAAGTAAACTATAAAATGAAATGAATATGGATTTTTATTAACTTAAATATTTTTATTAATATTTGGAAGTTATTGAACAGGAATTATTTAAAACAAATACATAACCATGTTTTCAGATTCTAAAAAAAATAACGAGAAGTTTTAAAGAGCCTTGAACGTGAATGCTTTTTTGAAACTTTGAAAACTTTGTTATATTTTCTATCTATTTTACTTGTTTTCTGAGCAAAAAGTTAATTTTGGATTTTTTACAATTTAAATTTGAAAAAATGGCCTATTTTTCACTCAAAAAAGTTACCCAAAAAATGTTTGAGTTTTGAAAAGTTTGGAATGCAGTTATTTAGATTAAAACCTTTTATTTAAGTTTGTGTGAAAAAATAATTTTGTTTTAGAAAATATTGAGACAAACTGAAAAAAGTAAAAAAAAACGATTTTTAAGATCGATTTTTCCGTAAATGACAGTAATATTGGCGAGAAATAATTTTCCATAAAAACCAAATTATACTTTTCTAATGGCCCTATTAATTTGAATCTAGCATTAGAATAGCTTTAACGTGGAAATTTTTTGAGATATTGAATTTTGAACGTCCAAAACACTATTTTTGTGATGTTTTGGCATGGTAGGTACTAGGGAAACCCACTTTTTGTTCATTTTGACATTAAACGTCAACCAGTCCTTAGTGGCACAGGAACATTATGCTGCATTGGACATAAACTCATAATTCGATTATGCATGTATTTATACTCCTCAATGAAACACAGGTCCACGAAACAAACATATTCAGTTATGATGTACCTAGAACATTCCTTTTTTTTAATGAAAATTTTCAAAAAAAGTATAAATGCAAAATTTTACCCCAAGAGAACATTCAGATAGGTTAAAGGAGGCTGGCCCTGTGTGTCTGTGCGTCCATCTGTACACTGTACATCAAGCAAGGGACTAACATGCGTTTGCTTGAAACTTGGTACCGATGATTTTTGCGTAATTTCCAAGATCAGTCGTGCATTTTATTTTTATTACAACTGATCTAAAATTGTGAACTTATGTCCCACCTTTGAAAACAAAATTATGAATGTTTGTCCCAATTCAGCGAGTAAATTCCAATTGTGGTGTTATGACCCCTCCAATTCATTGTTTACTTAGTACAAGTGTACAAGTATTTCCGTAAAACTTCAGAGTCCAGTCAGTAAAAATCTAACTCTCTATCGAACAACAAAAGCACTGGGATAAATGCTTTGGAATTGTTTGAAAGTGATTCGAAGAAAAACAGAATGGCTTAAGACCGCTTTCTTGAATAGTTTTCGCTATAGTATAGTATACAGAATTCCCACGAAATCACAACCACATTAACATTTGGTGAAAATTTTGGATTAGGTACTTCCAAGTTCCAACCGACTATTTATAGCCAAACAGGCTCCTAAATTATAGCACTCTCTCCTCAAAATTTAATTTCCGATTTGAAACTCCTTTAAAATTAAAGCATTTTATAAAAAAAACAACTTAATTTTTGAATTCACAAAAATACCAACAAGATTTTCTTTGCATTATATTGCTTAGTGCAGTGCATTTTCAAAATTTCGCCAAGTAGGTGTTTGTATCACCTCCAAATTTTTGTTTTCATTCGATAGAGAATTAGCTGAATATCATAACTCCGATTTTTCGAACTCGTGAAATTCACCTTTTGCAGCCATATTGTGTTTAGTTCTATAAACTTCTATTCATCATACCTAAGTAAAAATTGGTAATACAATAAACGTAAACAGTTAAATTTCATCTTCTTTTTTTTTTAATTTTTAGCACTTTTTATCAAAATTTTGAAAAAAACATGCGAGAAAAAAATTGTTCACCTTAAAGTTCTCTATACAGTAGAAGGAGAGCCCGACTCAGTAGTAGTACAACTTTTTTCTGTATCGCTATAAATACAAAATTTATTAATAATTGTTTGTTAAAAAATACCCCCTTTGTTTTTTACTTTTTTGACTTTTTTTACTTTTCTGACTTGTAACTTTTTTAATATTCAAAATATCGCAAAAGTGTTCTTAACATAAAAGACGCAAAACTCATTAACTTTTACCTAGGATGAATATAAGTCAAGATATTTTATAAAAACTAAAATTTCACGAGTGCGAAAAATTAGGGTTTTGATATTCAGCCAGTTCTCTATCGAATGAGAAAAAAAATTGGGGGTGGTACAAACCGCAAGGTCGCCCATATATTAACATCATAAATGCACTGTATGTACTATAATAAAAATTAGGACAAAAACATATAATTCCTCATATTCCGCCTTCCCGCACTAAAATCTCAAAAACGTGAGTGATAGAATTTTTCTGACTTCAGATTCGAGCTCAGCGCATAAAAACCCATTAGAAAAATATACTTTCTATAAAAAAAAACTTTTTGACTAGTGAAATATAACAAGTCATTCAATTTTTTCTGCCCTGTTCGATATCTTCTTATCTTCATATTATAAAATTTCAGACCTATCATGTTTTTTAGGGCTTGTCACACTGACTACGAAACAGGTAGTGAAATTTGAAATAAATAAAATTTTCAAACAATTTTAATTTTTTCTTAGAAAGAAGACTATTCCAACGGAATATGAGGCAGTCATGACTGCTTGAAGCGTCAGTACCATACTTAATTAAGCAGTTTTTTGAAAACAGACGAAACTTAGATACTAACTTTGAAAATATTCTATTTTCTCTGAAAATATTTTATCTATGGATATGTCATTCTGCCCTTAAAACATATTTTTGTTTTTTTTTTTTACTAGAAAAATTGACTTCCAAAAACTTAAGAATTTCAAAAACTCTTTGTTTTTGACAAATTTAATAAAAACATACTTAATTTAAACTCAACTGTCATAAATCATAATATTCAAAATGGAAGCTTCCTTTTCCTTGGCTATCGTCATTGCATCTACCATTCTCAAACTGTAAAACAATTATCCCTTTTGCATTTGCACCAATCAAACTACTTTTGCCTGGTCAACTGTGATTTGAATTTCGTTTTAATTTGCTTATTTCAATTAACTGTTAATTAAAATTACTCCTACTTAAGGAGGGTAACCAAAATGTCACCCTCATTGAAAAAATCGTTTTCTTACGTAATCAAATTCAAACTATTGCTGCATAATTTTTCTATACGCTTGATAAAATATCATTGCATATCCCAAGGTGTTATGCAATTTGGAAATTTCTACTGCCTGATAGTATGCACATTTTTTTGTTCATGCACAGTTGCACTTTTTTCTAGAAGATTATGGTGACAATTCATGCGCACTTTGTGCCGGCTATTTATTTAGAAAATCTATCCATGTAGTAGGTGTAGTGTGTAAGTATACTCCTGGCTTTTGGTTATGTTTCTCTGAGAAAAATATTGATTTTTTGATAACAACTCAGGCAGCTGTTGCGCTTTATTTATTTTTATTTTTTTCAGTGAGTGATATATTTTTATTTCGAATTGCGGGCTGGGAATTTTACTATGGCCATAACTTTTTAAGGGCATTTACCAGAGAATGTCAAACTTTTATTTTTTATTGTCACTTTGAATGTGATGTAAAACTTTGTAATAAAAGTAAAAACTAAAAGATTTTATTTATTTTTGTAACAATGATAGAGGAAGTTATAGTTAAGCAATATGATTTGGGATGTTTCTTTTTATGTTATACTAAAAAGACTGAAAAAAAGAATGTGTGCACACATGTACACGCAATTGAAGTTAATACTGCTCATTCACAGAAATTCATTTAGTGGGTTCATAGCATAATAAAACTGTTTTAAAATTATGAACACAAGGTGGCGCTTCTGTTTAATCCTTTTTTTTTTTATGTAAATTTTCATACGCCAACGCTGCAAAAGAAGTTACCTAGTAAGTTCAAAAACTTGTGCAATATCTAATAGTTAGGTAACGGAAAAACAATCATATAGTCCAGGGGTCGAATTACGACATACGTTCGTTAACGTATGGTTGCTATGTGTCCCTATCTTTTTCTACTAATTAAATAGAGACACAAATAGTAAAAACGTTAACGAATGATCGTAATCGTATGCTGTAATTCGATCCCAGATTTCACATTCCTGTTTCAATAAAATACGTCAAACCAAATTGTCATTAAAGTTTAATTTAAGATTTATCATTTTACTATAGGCATTAGTGCGCCCAACTAACAATTTTACTTACCAATTTTCAACCAAGTGTGCTATTTGCGAGAAGCTTCTCAGGATCGTTATAACACTGAAATTGTTATTTGGGCACTCTCAATCACATATTAATGGGGCATAAGTCACAATTCATAAAGCCTAAAACGCTGATGCCGAAGCAAAAAGTGAGATCTGATTCAAAAATAGCAAAACCAAGAGCAAAAGAATTTTTTTTTCATTTTCGAAATTTTTGTCTGTACTAGATTATTTTTAGAGCTTATTTCCGACTTTTACCACACATTTTTAATTTATTTTTTATTTTTTAAGATTTCAATGTTCAATATTGTTTTCAAACTAATTTTGTTCGTTTTTGTTTATTTTGGAATTTTTTGTTATTTTTGTCGGCAGCAAGAGTCTTTAGTAGAGTGCTGGGCTTTAATAGTTGAGTTCCTTTAGAATGGTAGACTACTTATGAAGAGAAATCTAGCACTACCATTTACTGATTCCTTTTTACTTGAGAAGAAAAGAAGATGATATTCACATTAGAGAGGCAGACTACTTTGGAGGTGGTAAACTAATTTTGAGTAGATGATCTACATTTTACTACTAGAAATACTCCTGCCCTTGAAAACGGGAATTGCATTATTGTCATTGAAATTGTGGCTCCATTGAAAATCGCTAGTAAAGTATTAGAAGTGCCTCCAAAGAAACGCCGGGACTAAAAATATTTGTATTAGCCGCGTTCTTTTTTAGGTTGTAGACTACTTTTGAGTAGAAATCTATTACAACAATTACTTGTTCCTATCTTCTCGAGCAGAAGATCATTAGGCTGTTGATTATGTCGTACAGAAAGGAACTAAGACGTTCACGGGTTTTTATTACGGAAATCGTTCAATGGGTTATAAAAGAAGATAAAATAGCCGAGTGCTATCAAATGAGAGGGTGGAAATTGAAATCCCCCTTTTTGTTTTTTTTTTTGTTCAATATATCTCGTAAACCAAGCAAAATTTTTATATATTGCACTTAAAACTTTTTGTAAAGAATTAAATTTCCTATAAGAATAATGCTCTTTTTTTTAATGGAAAAAAAAATTCCATACCTAAACAATGGAAACAATCATAGGAAAAACAACTAAAATTTCGATTTTTTTTTTAGTTCTTTTTTGGGTTGGGATAGGCATTAACATTGCTCTTAAAGCCTAGTACGCAGATCGGGAAAAAAACAAATTTTATCTCTACAATTTTAATTTCTACAAAACAATTTTTAATCCTGGACAAAATTTTGAAGTTGGAGAAATCAAGTAAATTCTATCAATATTTACCTACATAATTTTTTTTCTTCTTTCAAATTGAATTGAATTCTTTTTTTTATTTTTTATTTGATTCTGAGTTTTATTTATTTCGTCTTCACTTTCCAAGTGTTTAATCATCAATTTTTTAAATTTTTTTTCAGTTTTGTTTTATTTTATTTTTTCTTGTCACAATTTTGCCGGCAGAATAATGCTTCGAACATTATTTGTTCGCTCAAAATTAAGTGGAGACTTTTTCTATAGATACAGCGGCTTAAAATATTTAATTTTTGCGCGTGAACTGCGTACTGCTTGGAAAAATATACAAGACAAAATTTGTCCCGAGAAAAAATTTGTATGATAAATAAATTTTTTCCCGATCTGCGTACTAGGCTTAAGTAAGGAATAAGATTAAATTTTCTTTAAAATGCTGGGCTCACTAAATTTTTTTCATTGAAAATTAACCGAAGTTTGGCCATTTGAATCTATCTTTTTTCGAATTTTTATTTTACTCAAGTAAAACTGAAACATTTGAGGGGAAAGTACGATAACTTAAGAACCAAGAATTGATAATGACGTTTTGTAGAGGGGTTAAATATAATCATTGTTGACTATGGGAGGGGCAATTTTCTAAAAAAATACTTAAAATCAAAAAGAAATTACTAAAAAACAACGGCAACACTTACAGTTATAAATGATACTTTTTTTAAAAGCTAGAATTCAATAGCCTACATGTGTGTGTTGATTGTAGTACTAGATCTGCTAACCATCTACTCATGAGTTAGATCTACTTATCAGCTACTCATAAGTAGTCTACCATTTTCAAAAGAACGCGGACTAGTTTAGACTAGATTATTTTTTTTTTATCCAAAATCGATTTGTTCATAATATTTCTTTTAATTTGATATAAATTTGGCTTTGTTTGTTTTGATTTTGACAGAATATTCAATAAGGTATATTTTATCGTCAGCATTTGCCTTTTTGTCTTTTGGAGTTTCACTAAATGCGTGCGTACTATTCTTAAGAGCAGGTGGCCATGGCACAGAGGAATAGATGGATGACTTCAGAGCCAGACATCGTGGGTTCAAACCCAGCGGTCGGCTCAGAAGTTTTTTCTAAATCGCCAGCTTAACTGAAGCCACCTGTGCGATAACATGAGACAATTTTCAACTATGTCTCCTCCTCTGTGCCACGTAGTTCAGTGTTGTATGTTCTTCTCTCGTTCTTTCTCTCTTTGTCTTTCTGTGTTGTATTAATGTCTTGTGTTGTATCAGCAAAATGGACCTAGATTCCGAAGCTGCAGTGTTTCTAGTCCGGAGATTTATCTTCAGACTAGTTTAATATGTAATGTAATGTAATATTCTTAAGAATCTAATTACACAAAAACACCTTGTTTGCACCTTGTTTTTTTTAATTTTTCTCCTAAAATGCTACTTCAAAAAAACATCAATTTCCGTCTACCTTTAAAATTATATCTATCTGGCAGTGCTGTTCATAAACAAACAAAAAATTCAAACTGCTCTAAACGTCAAATCACAAAATTTCCCTCTCACAAATCGGCGAGTTTGGTAGTAACCGTGGGCGAAGGCAGTCGCAGCTCTTAGAGCTAGTAAAAGTTTAACGTAAAGTTATATTATCCGGACGAGTTACTTATGGGTCTGTGGGATTGCCCCAACCCATTCGTATGTCCAGCAAACATGTGTGACTTATAAGTCAACACCAGCAATAGATAATTAGCCACAGCTAATTAATTCAAATAGTGGGGGAGATCCGGACGAGTCACTTACGGGTCTGCGGGATGCCCCAACCCGTTCGTGTGTCCTGCAAAGAACGTGCGACTATGAAGTCGACATAAATCAACAACAGCAACAGCAATTAACCACAGCTAATAATAATACAAAAAGTGACTAGGATGGATATTTACATCGCCATAAACCATCAAGAAACCTAGTATGTACAAAAAGCTAAACTGTGCTAACAGTACAACATAACACACCACAACAGTAAATAGCGGCATTTCATCGAACGCTATATATATCCATACAAGTAAGCGGTATGAATCATAACGGCGCATCGAAACACCTGATGCTGTACCTGAAACCAATATACACAAACCAACGTCGTTGCAACGTAAAGAATCTTCTTCAATGACAAGTGTCTTATCAGTGTAAATCATTTTGTTTTGTTTTAAAGAAAAATCAAAAATAATATGCATGCATTCAATGTAACTTCCATTTATGTTTTTTTTCATTTGCCTATCAATATATAAATATTATTTTGTCTAAATGATACATGAAAAAAAATCTGTTTGTGTGCAATAATCGTAAATGTATGCCTATCTAATATACATGAAATTATAAATCGTATAGAGCGTTCTCGCTCTAAAAGTCTATTAAATTTGTCTCGTCACATTTTACAAGAAAAAGTAATGTACAGAGCTCTCGCTCTTATATACAATAAAAAGAATATTTATATATATCTGTAAATCTTTAACCATAGGCATTTTAGTATAGTTTTTTTTTATTATTTAGTTTTAAGTTTTTGTATATATGTAAATTTATAACGTTGCAACCATAAGCCAACAATGTAACAGATAACGACAAAACGTCACAGCAAAAGCATACACAACCCTCTGTCATGAGCAAGAGTAGGTAAAACATTTTACTGACAGCCATGAGGCAAACATTGTATTTTATTGCAAACTAATAGAAAGAGCAGGCCATACATTATAGCCGCCAGTTTAACTAATAAAAGTTGAGAAAGAATTGTTATTTTAGACTAAGACAGCAAATGTAACCTAAAAGACTCAATAAAAAAAATTCAATTCAATTCAATTCCTCTCACAAATCCAGTGCTTCTAAAACCTTCTCTTGCTTACTCTCTCCAACATCTACTTTCCATTCAACCCGTTTATACTGTTCAACTCCTTTCTCTCCCTATCTCACATATACTAAACAAACTTTTTTATACTGCACATGCACCATCTCCACACACACACAAATTCAAAGTAAAATAAATTCAAACAGAAAAAAAAAAATACAGCCATCCATCGATAATTCTGTCTCAGTTTTTCATTCATAAAAAAGCCGTGAGAGTGCAAACATACCCAAACAACGAACAACGGAACAAAAATATAATAAATATCCCTGCGTTTTTTTATATACAGTTCTTTTATTTTTTTCCCTTCTTTTATATAAAATTTATTCTTGTGATCGATTTTATGCCCGCTGAGTTTTTGTTTATATTTTTTGAAAATATTTTCGTTATGAAAAATAGAATAAACAAAATAAAATAAATGAAATGAAATGTATACATATCAATGTAATAAGTGCCAATAATAATAAATATAAATCGTCCCACCCAATTTATCAAATGAAATTACCACCAATATAAAAAAGGAATTTTTTATTCCTGAAAGAAAGCAAAAATATTGTTAAAATTGAAAAAAGAACCGTTTGTCGGGGAAGTTCTTTTTTTGAAATTTTTGTTGAAGAAAAAAATCCTATCCAATTTGAAAAGAAGTTAACCTATACAACGGGTGTGTTTGTGTGTATGTGTGCGTATGTCTGTTGTTTGGCTAGGAAATTTTTACCGGGAAAAAAATAATTGTCTTATCAATATTTTGTTGATCCTTTATCAGCTGTAGGGTAAATTTCCCTAATAAAAATGGCTGAAATAATGGAAAGTGATGATAAAATCAACGAAACAGTTGAAAATAATTGCGTTAAAATTGAAATTAACAGTGATATTGTTGTTGTAACCACAATCGAAGGGGGTGGTGGAGGGGGAACTTGTGATAGTGGACGAGAATCTGTAACAGAATTCGAACTCGACACTGAACATTTGTCCAAGAAATTGTGTCCGGAAAAGTTGCCACCGCCGGATGTCGGTGTAGTGAAGAGTGAAAGACAAACCAAATGGTACTTGGGTCAGGATGAGGAGGAGGATAACGATGTTGACGATGGTGACTTGTCGTCGGTGTCACTTGATAGATCCACAAAGGATATAAAAACAAGCAACGAATTGAAAGTCATTGCTGCAGTTGAATTACGTCGTTCTAATGAGCGACCAGAAGGACAAGGAGGAGGTGGCGCTGGCAATGACGATGGTGGTGGTGGTTTATCAACAACTTTAACCATTGCCAGCGATCGTCACAGTTGGCATTTAGAGACGAGTGACAGAAATATAATGTAAGCTATTTTTTGCATTTTTAATTATTACAATAGGATGCCAAAATGAGGGTTGCTGATGCCGCCTGATGGTTTGCAAAAGTACTTTGTTGTTGTAGCTCTTATATTATCTCCCTATCTTCCCTTCATTCCATTATCCTTTCTATTCTAACCCAAGGCATCTGTTTGAAATTTAACAAAAAAATGAAAATCATACTCATCAAGCAAGCAAGAAAAAAATGAAAGAACAATAAAAAGTAATTTTCCTTCGGTCGAATGAAGCTTGTGTGCTTCTCATATCGATAAACAAGTGGGATGAAAGGACCCTTGAACTTTTTCAAAAAATTTATTAATTCAACTTGCAGGATTATTGAAGGAATAAAAAAAAAATGTAGGTACCTAAACAAAGAGAGAAACTTTGATTTTGCAAAGTAAAAAAAAAAAAAAAAAAAAAATAGGGAATATGGAATAATCGAAAAAGAGGGAATGAATGAGGGAATTATTTAATAAAGCTTCACTGAGGGATGAACATGCGTTCTAGAGAATAGGGTTTTCAACCATTTGTTTGTGCAACAGAAATCAGTTCATCAGACTTGTTTACTCTATAATCCTTGCATAGAAGATTTGGCAATTATTGAACTTATGTAAATAACATTTAGTTAGAACTGTTGGAATATGTAGATATTACTAGTAACTAATTACTGTAAGGTCCTTTAGGTACTCGTAAAAATCCATAACTCTAGTCCTTTGTTTTTTTTTTTGTTAACCAACTCAAAAGTTAAATTCATTAATTTTTTAACCATTTCAGTTTTTCACTATTCTATGTCGATTTTAACCCTACTTTAACTGATCATACGTTTTCAACGAAGTCATAATTTCTGAATAAGAACCCAACAAATCTTTATAGACTTAAACTCCGATTCTCCCCCATAGTCACAACTTGTGAAGATTACAACTTTCAGGAATTTTATGACTCAAACAAGTTGTGACTGGTTGGGGAGAATCGGGCTGTTAATTTACCAATCTAGGATTATAATTTGATGTTAACCAGACATACTCAGATATTGAGATTCTTACCAGCAACCTCACACAGGTAATTGGATGGGAACAAAGTTGCAAAATTTAAAGAGTTATTTTTAGTTCTTTCATCATACTTCTTTTTGTTAAAAATACTCACTTTCAAAGTGAGAATAACCTTTCCGAAATGGAAAGAGAGGTGTAGGATAAGTAAAAGTTTTACTTAAAGGTCAACTGTCGCTCCTTGTTTTCTTCCTGTTCGTGTTCTAGTTTAAATGACTGTGATGGTAGAGCAGATTTTTACCTGTATCATCAGTAAATTATAATTATGTTTCTTAGGCCGTGTGTGAATTGCGTTAAATAGTTAACACCGTGTAAAATTTTTAACACTATTGAAGTGAATAAAAAATTTTCAGCTGTTAAAAATTTATTGGGCTCTGGGACCTGGTTAAATTTGAGTTAAATTTTTTTTGCAGATGGTTTTGTTTTTTTTTTTTATTAAAAAGGAGTATCATGGCAGAAAAAATGCAAAACAATTTTAAACAATACATTTTTTTTTTGGAAATTTTTTTGTTCACCTCAATAGTGTCAAAAATTGTACACGGTGTTAACTATTTAACGCAATTCACACACGGCCTTAATGCCAATTTTTCCAAAGTCAGATAAACCTCAGTTAAAGCTTATTCCTTCCTGGGAATACATTTTTTTTATATTGACATTTATTTTTCTGATAGTCTAACTGACGATTGAAAAATAAGTTCTTAATGAAGAATATAGAAATAAAATGCACGACTGGGTCGCACGTACTTGCTCTTGTAGTTCAAAGTATCGATATATGTACATATATTGGAAATTTATGATTTTGTTAAGTTTCGAGAAAAAAAATATAAAGTTCAAAAACTAATTTTTTTTACATTTTACACTTCAAAATAATAAGAAATACCTGCTTATAAATTTTAATTTAATTGGCTTACCTATGCTTTGATGAAATATTCGAACTTTAACAATATGTCAGTTTTTGCAAAAAACTACCTACTACTCCTTGTTCAAATTTGGGCTCTATCACCTTGTTTTGTTTTAGTTCGAATATAATCAAGCTTCTCAAGTAGACATTTTCCATTCTTGTAAATTTTGGCGCCGTATACAAAGGGGTTAAGTCATAAATGGTAGAGTGCCAGAAAATGCGATTGAATTTTGAGAAATGTGTCAAAATCGATGACTTTCTGAGCATTGATCGGTTTATTTAAAGAGTTGCTCTAAACTTATGTTTTTGATACCAAATGAAAGAGAATAAAGAGCTTATCTTTATGTGATCAAAACCCGAAGAGTTAAATTTTGTGACTAAACCCCTTTGTTCCCGCCCGCAAGGAACTGTCAATTGTTTTTAAATTTAATTCCACTTTTAGCATATCGTCGGTCTCATAAGGAAACCTCGTAACTCCACCTTTTTTCGAAAATGACTTGAATGCCATTTTTTAGAAAATATGTCAGCGGAGCAACTCTAAATAGACTAAGATTCAAATTTTGCACAGCACGTTTCTCCCCAACTACTCTATTGTAAAATTTTGATTTTGGGAGTTACGAGGTTTCCTTATGAGGCAGCTAAAGTGTAAGATTTTCTTTCATTTTTTACAGCCGTTTGGTGATCAAGTTTAACCGAATTGTTAAAAAAAAAAGTATTTGAAATCCATCTTTGTCCATTTTCACTTTCAAAATTCATCTTCAATGTAATTAGTAAATAGTGTCATATTCAAATTAAGAAAACTTCCTACCATGGCAAAATTGTGGGATCTAACAAATATTGATTCTTCCGATAAAAGTTGTTCGAGAAATTTTTTGGAAGCAGGGAAAAGCTTCAAAATTGTTTGCTTGTACAGACACTGACTAAATAATCATAACTCATAACTCATAAGTATACAAGAAAATCCTCGGATTTTGTCATTTGGAGTTAAAATGTTTTCCTTAAATAATCAAAAAGATCAACGAGAAAGATAATTTTAAAAGCCACTTAAGGTCTGAATTGATTCTAATTTCCGATTTTGAATCTTGTAAAAAATATAATTCAGCTCTTAATTCCAAAACTCGTGTCAATACAGTTCCTTTAACAGCCAGATTAAACAGTCGACTTTGCAAAGGCATTGCCTTTTTTAAAGTTAACTACTCTGATCACAACTTTAATCTTATCATTCAATTCTAGAGGTAGTACTTTAGATGGTAGAACTTGTCGATAAAGAAACGCTTCCATGAAACGTTTGACAATTTTATAAGCTAAAATTTCGCAATTATTCCTTTTTAATTGCCGGCCAATGCTATGCTACCATCGCTACAAATTTTTATCAAAATATTTTGTCCAACTCAATTCGTAGTCGCGACAGCTTTTTAAATGTCGTAAAAAACACTGGCCTGTAGTGTTAGCAGAACAAGATTTACAAAACAAGATAACTGCTTCAATATTTTAACTTGCTTCAAAACAGACCTTAAGACACAAACCCTGATGATCTTCTTAATTATTTATTCAGTAATTTTCAATGATAAGACCACATTTTTCAAAACTGATCATGTGTTTGGTAAAAAATTTAGAAAGAAAAACCTCGTCCGCGTTAGCATTTTGTAGCAAACACAAAAACAATATCAAACCAAGGTAAAGATAGAAAATTATAAAAATACAACAAATAATTATTTAATAAATCTAAAGAATTCCCAGAAAAACCATGAACCTTATAATCCACTTGAAAATTTCGTCTAGTTCCAACAAGTATTCATAGTCTCCACAAAACTTGAAACTAAACAAAAAACAAACCAACAACAATACCTACAAAATGACTCAATTGAGATATTTGTTTAATTTAACCAGAATATCACAAATGAGTGTCTATGATTTTACTTGAGAAATCCAAAACACACACAAAAACACTTTCAATTTTTAATTTTAACGAAACACAAGCTGACCACAAGTTGTTTTTGTTTGGATATTAAATTGTTCACGCAAAGTCTTAATCAGACTTGCGGATTTCCGTTTGATTTTTTTTTTTGTAATTGTCATGAAGTTCACATAATAGACCTCCAATTTATTATTGCAATACAAAAACAATAAGACGTCAATAAACTATGACGACCTTTCTGAAAGCATTGTTTGTCTTTTGCTTGTACAGAGTTACATGAATTTCATAAATGCCACCGCGTGTTTTGCAGCTAAATGTCTCTGATCAATTACAGTTTTGCGGTAACAAGCTTATATATACCACACCGATAACAATCGACATGACTTTCACGTTTTACTTACCTCTTCGTATGACAAAATACGAGCATATGATCGGTTTCGCAACAACTAAACTCTACTGCTGTCATCTACCCCGGATATACTATCAATTCATCATGTCATAGAGTCGATGTTGTTTCTAATTGACGCCGGGCGGGCGTCTGTTATGTTTACAATTCTCACGTATTCTTCAGACCACAACGACAGAGAAAAATAGTTCATGATGTGTGCAAATGCCATTGAAATGACTATGAGATGCACTCAGATAGCCGAGTTTAGTGCGATGCATTTTCAATGATAGCTCCATCAATTGAAACGTTCTTGATCGTGACTTGGTCATAAGTGATTGGATCAACAACGCAAAGTGTCTGACGACAGCTTAATTAGAGTCTCTAAGCAGGCCTTGATCATCAACATCGTACATAGAAGATGCATTCATTCACTTGACCAATCATGCTGAAGTGAACTCCACCCACAGTCATTGGCATTGTTCATTTTGTCGATCACGATGGAATATCAATTTGTTTGCAATCTGATAGAGGGAGACAGCCAAGAACAAAATAAAATAAAACGTGTTTCTTGAGAATCTCTTAGAAGATCTCACTCCAGACATCTCTATCGAAGCCTACAGATTGAGAATAGTGTTGCCACTTTATCTAATCCATCTCGATATTATCTTGTGGGCAAGTTTTCAAAACTCGTTGTGGCATACTCAAATCTGAAAGAAGGTATCCAATAATGAGACGGTCTCATATCATGATCTGAAACAAAAAAAAACCCATAGTGGCATCACTGATTTAGGCTATTCTCCCACCTTTTTTTCGAATTCAAAGCCATAGGCTCAATCACTTAGTTTCACATAATCTTGAATCTATGAGTAATCCATCCATGGACACTTAACTTGGACAACTATTTTACATTCCCAGCACGAGGTGCATGCATTTGCTTACTTATATGTACCTAAAGGTAAAATCAAGTTGCCAATGCACCCACCATCAACACAACAGTCAACACTCTTGATGTTTTTTTTTTTTTTCAAATTCCTGAGAGTTATACTTTTTGTTTTGTGTAACCTCTTTTATTTTCATCTGTTATTTTTGTTGTTGTTAATGTTATTTGTGAGGTTCTTGTTTTCGATTTGTTAAGCTATATGTCTGACAAATTGGAACTTACAATATTCTCGTGTTGGTGTTTGGTGTGCTGCGGAGTGTTCTGTGAGCGCCGCCTGTCTGGTGTTTGTCATGCATTGGATGGTTATTAAGTTTAAATCCTTTCTGACATACTTTTTAAAGAAAATGTTCTTGAATTTTCATTTATTTTTTTTCTTTCGTTTTTTTTGTTTTACATGGAGTTTGTGTTTTTGATGGAAAAGTTTAAAACCGGATGCACGTTCTAAGTTAACAAAAAAATAAAAATTAAAAATCAGTAATGGGTGAAGTGTATTTTATTTTGGGTGTTCATTTTCTACGAATTTAAATTAAAGAGAAGGGAAAGTTTACAGGAGTTTTTTTTTTGTTCTTAATATCCGATTTTTTTTATGGAATTTTAAAGTTGATGGTTAATTAACAAAGAGAACCTTGGTAAACAAAAATCTTATTACGGTACAAAACGTAAACACAAGCTCTGCAGGATTGAGAGGTAGGTAGAATGGTTAAATGGTTAAATTTCAAACATCAAGGATTTTTGTTGAAAAATAACAAATGCTTTTTTTGTTGAAGGTCTTGAAATGCACAGAAAAACTATTGAAAACTTAGATAGAATTACAGTTTAAAGATTTTGAAACTTGAATTAATTATAATGTGGATACATGAGATTTGAAGTAAATCGTTACAACTTGGCCTTTACTCCCCATTGCAGGCAACTGTGAAACTTTTTTCCAAGAATTGACATAGAAATACGCAGTTATACACTTTTTCAACGGTTTGAACTATTTTTCGAACATTTTTTCATTTCGCTCCAAAAAATGGTTTTTGTATGCTGCTCTTTACTTTTTGGTTCATAGATAAATGATTGATAACAACTAGAGCTGAGACTGCTATTGCGATAGCTACTTTCAATCATTATGCTATTCCACTGAGCAGTGAACAGTTGCGATTGCTCTTCAACATCGCTGCACACTGCTCAGTCCCCAGCCTTACAAAAATCCTGTGTTTTATTTTTTCTTACTTTTACAATGATATGTAAACATGAGCCGATCAAGTGAACAGGGAGAATAGTAAAAATGTTAGTTGCTCTTAAAGATTTCACTGTTATTATAAGAAAAACTGCTATGTAACTTCACTGCTCTTTTTCTGAAAATGTTCTCAGAACTTTTAATTTTCACTGCTTTCTGTTCTTCAAATTTAATGATTTGATTAATGATGAAAAAAACAAAGGTGTACAAAAAAGTTAAAAGTTAATCAGAGGAGTTCTATCAGAAATAGTTACTATTATTTCAGTGCAGGTATTCAAGGAGTTTTTTGGTTATTTCTAATTTAAAAAAATCGAAAATGGTTCCTTACTTCTATTTATTTTTTATTCCATATATTCAAACATATTTCAAATATGGAAGAAATGTAAAGAGTAATTTCCGGCGTTAACTGCTATTTAAAGAGTGATTAAATAGCAGCTATTTATAGCTGTTTGTGTATATGCTGCTCACTGCTATCACTGCTTTTTAAAAATAACTCTTTAGCACATCCCGATTAATAACCTGTCATAATTTTTTAAACCCTTTTAGTAAGACCGAGGTTGTATTTTTATATAAATATTTTAACTAATTCACATGAGACTTTTTTTAAAGCGATTGTCAAATTATGCGGGATCAAATGCGAACAAAGTTTTTATGTCCAATAACGCCTCACTCTCACAATATGTCGAATGAGCATCTTCAATTATCAGTCTGCGTGGTCTTCTATTATCAGTTTATGTTTTCTGGCACAACAACTTACTTGTGTTGCGATGTGTCTTTTCAAAAATACATAATATTGATTGCTGAAGTCTTCTTATTATTTCGAATGTTTTAGCCCAATCTTGAAGGACCAGCGAACCTTCGCCAGAGTCATCCTGATAAGATGTATCAGTTTGTCAGGAAGCCTTATCATCAGAAACTAGATTAGATTCTTTGTGCCAGCAACAGGCTTTCATTTGGCTTTGAAATTTGAGTAGAACATTTTTGAACCGAAATACTTATTAGAGTAGCCAAACAAAAACTTGTCGTGCCACGTTATAGATCAACTAATTCTACCTTATGCGACACGGTAATTGATCAAAGGGTGCTAGGAATCGATAAAGGATTCAAGGTCTTAGCGTAGTGTGAATGCTTGTTTAATGATATACTTTACCGACTTGAATCCTCACTGGTTTAATAAAAACAAATGATTAGTAATCGCCTCCAAGCAGTTTTACCAAAAGCCTTTGTGTCACTCTAATTGCTAGAGAGAACTCAATTTGAGTTTTCTTTCGTTGGATGTAATTTCCTGGAGCCATATTTCACTGAGCTGAGCTGAGCTGAGTAGGATTCAAAATTATTTCCAGAATTCTTTAAAAAAAAATTCCCCCCTATGGCATCGACTCTTCTTTTTATTGCTGAGTTTCCCGAAGCCACTCGTGGGTGGAATGTTGCAATAATACAAAAATGACAAAAACTTGGTTAATTTCTTTTAACAAAAACTTTTTCCTTTTCATGACTCCCCAGATGAAATAAAAATTACTTAAGTGCTTCATCCTCTAACTATGTAAACTACGTGACTATTTTAATAAAAAAAATGAAGATAAAATCAAAAAAACATGACACGCATTCAATGTTAGCTAGATTACCCCATTTTGGTGTAGGCTTTATTCCTTCCTTGTACTTTAACTAATCCACTGTCTTTGCTGTTTTTTGATAAATAACTTCACATCTTTATCAAAATCTCTGTTGTGAAAATCTAGTCGTTCATTAAATAACCAAATTTTGGAAATTTGTATTAATATTCCAAAAATATTTTAACATCCTTTAACTTTTTTGTTCTCTTTTTTATTTTGTTTCTCGACAAAAAAAAGCTTGAAAAAGAAAAAGAGAACTTAAAGTACCTATACACTTTCTAGAATACAGTACCAGTCGCACTTACATGAGTCCTTGGTCTCAATGAAAAAAAAAAAAAAAAGAAAACAAAATATCTAGAACTTCATTTATGCTAAAAGGATCTTTTTCTTCTCGTTCGTATATAATATGTCGTCCAATATCCTACCCATACTACTACTTTATGCGTGTTGGGGTTTTTTCTTTTAAAGCCTTAATTTGGAACATTTCTTTTTTTTGTTCTGTTCTTGTACTTTGGCCCTTTTACGAGGACAAAAGAAAAGATATAGCAACATTTCATATAAAAAAAATATATGTAGGCATGGCAGTTTTAAGGATACGTGCTTCATGGGTCCATTAATGGAACCGAAAGAGGCCAAAAGGGAAAATGCTGGTTAAAGAATAAAGAAGTGAAAAAAAAATATTATTTTTTCTACCACACACATACAGGCATACAATATACCTACTTCTTCTAAATTGTTGAAGTCCTTTCATTTCCTTCGCAGTATATAGAATTGCCAAAGGAAAAATGTGTACATTTTTCACACCCCACCTAAACAAATAAAATTAGAAGAGCTCAGCCTGCATAGGCATGGGATAGACGGGAGGTGTCTTGCAAGACTTTTACACACAGCAGAAGATGGTTACGACCACCAACCGACGACGACAACGTCGTCTTCCTTCGTCGTCTTCCTTCGTCGTCGTCCGGAAGGAAGTTGGAATAATCGTTATGTACGTGAGTTGTATCCTGCCTGGATGTAGATATTATGCAAGTGGATAGTTGTTGTTGTTTTTTGTTTTTGTTGGAGTCATTCCAGTAGCAGCAGGTTGCCTTTCTTTGTTTTGTATAAGATGTGGTGTCGGGTATTGCATTTGTTTAGGAAATTACTTAAGAGGGAAGAAGGGAAGTATGTTAAGTGTCCTTTTTATTTGGGTTTCTTTGGTTTTTTTGTTTTTACTTTATTTTTTTTTTGGTCACGAGTTTGTGTTAAGAGTGTGGTTTAATTTATGGTAGGGGATGTAATAGATTTATGAGAAGGAAAGAAGAAATAAATAAAAATTGAAAGCAAAAGGACAACGACCTTAGTTTAGTAGATCTTTATTATTTTGTATGAAAATTAAGTTGCAAGCACCGGAAGCTCATAATGTAATTTTTGGATCAAAAAGAAACAAGTATGTCAGAGATTATGGATTATGATTAATGGAAGGTTTGGCTTCATTCTTTTGTATTATTCATTAGATTCGAGAAAGGCATGGCAATTGAGGTAATATTTTTTGGTATATACCAAAATAGAGTACCTATCAAATTAGGCCACAGAGAAAAAAATTGTCCGCGATAACAAACATACAATATGTAATTATCTGGGTATTTTATCAATTCTTTACTTCTAATCCAACATTTTTGTCGTGGAAAATTATAGGTACCTAGCTGCGTATGCTATATTATTAACTAATAAGGAAATAAATGCACTACATACTTACTTTTGGTTGGATTGTTTGTTTATTTTTGGGGTTTAATGATAAGACTGGAATAATCACATACACGTTACGAAAATAAATGAAGCCTTTATAGTTGAAAGCTCTATATACTACATTGTAGGGCATTTAACAAATATAATCTTTTCTTGATAGGCGAGGAGTCATCTGTTGGTTTCCCTTTTAGTAATGTTCAGATACACATTATTCTACTATCCACTAATACTACTTTGACAATTTATTTCTGACAAGTGTACTGGCTTTGAAAGTGCTTATGAATAAGTTAAAATTATTCTATTTGATCTTAGGACTTCAAAATTAAGTTGTTTCATATAATTTTTGATCAAATTACTCCTAGGTCTAAAAATTTGTGCTACTTTTGTAGACAAAAATTGAGCTCGTTGAAAATAAATAGTTTCCGATTCGTGATCAAAAAAAAAAAGCTTTGTTCTGGTAAGCCGAAAGAATTTCAACCCTTTTGTTAGTTCTTAAGCCTGTTCTTTTAACTGCATCATCTGATCTGAAGTTGTAAGTTTTATAAATATTAAGAGAGTCATAGAATCAGTCGGATCCTTCATAAAGGATCAGCATCTGTTATTTTATCGATTAAACTGACTAAAAGACTGAAAGCAGTCAGAAAGTACAGAGCGTTTGACTTATTGAAAAGATAAAGTTCATTAGTTTATAGTCTTGGAAGTGATATAGTACTAAAATAGTGCAATGTAATGGATCTTCATTTATCCTTATAAGAAGTTTGGCGATCTTCGTTAATATCTTCGTGGATCATTTTTATTTAATTGCTAATAATGATCATCATTGAACGTCAGGTTTTAGCAGTCATTGTATTACTGTTTCGTTTTTGAAGAAACTCTTAGTCTAGTAAGTCACTCCTTGAACGTATTTTGCAACTTCGGCAGTGTAATTGCTCAGCTCAGTATTTTTAATAAAGTTTTATTTTTGCTTTCTTTGTTTGACTTTGACTGAGAATTGGATTAAAGTAAGTCAGTTATTAATTTACATTCTTAATATTTGTAGACTGGGTGTTAAAGACCAGAACCAATGGAATATAGTTCATCAGAAAACTTTTTTCGCCTCTGCAAATCAGCGTTTAATATGTTGGCAATAGCTGCGATTGAGATAAAACTTACATTTTTCAAAACTCATTTCCCTAGACTTTTATAAGCCGATCGGTCGGGTCGGTTTGGGTTTCTTGTGCTTAAACAAAGGAAAGAACTTCTCCATTGCTTTTAGATTATTTTTGAGCTTTAAAAGCTCAGTGGTTTCATAAACTTTGTATGGGAGAAAATATTTAAACACTGATTACTCAAGTTTTTGAAAATATCACTCGTCAGCAAATTTATATCTCCTTGCGCTATGCGCAGGGGCTCCCCAAATTTGTGTAGTTGCATTTGTAAGCTATAAGCACTATAAACAGCCAAATCGCTTTTAACTAATATCTGGGCCTGTTCGTTTACATTGTTTTTAATTTTATTTTTCAGATTCTTCATCTTTCTGTACGAACGAAAGTAGTACGAATTGAATCTTTAAAAGCCCTTGCTCCCAATCAAACCTTCTATTCGAAGTCAGCATTCATTTATTTTTTTCAAAACATTAAAAATCAAATAGAATTATATGAGTGTCATTTCCTAATTAAAATTGCTTCATTAATTCTCTGAATTGTCATTCCAATGCGTCAGTAGGCGAAAAACCAAAAAAACAAACATAAAAACTAAAAATGTTTTATGATGATTGCTATAAAAATTTCTGACTTCTAACATAAGAAAACACAACACCAAAAAACTATTCATACTGTTTTTCTCAATTAACAAGGCAATAAAACAACCGAATCGATTTGAAAAAACACACACTTCCAACTATTTTATGCATTTTTGATTAATCAGCTAATGAAAGAAAAAACCAAAAGTATGTTAGTGTACAAAACCAAACAAAAGAACCAAAAAAAAGCTTATGAATTAATAAATTTTGTCCGCTGAATCAAACGCAGCTGCACATTCCACCTGTTTCATGGTCATAAACATTGAACAAAAAAAAATGAAAGCCACCTTTAAATCAAAATAAAACAGAAACCAAAATACAAATTGCATCCCAAAAACAAAAATATGTCTAGAGATACATTCTCTTTCCCGTCGACATTTGGTCTGGATCCAATTTTTTCTTCCAAACAATTCAACAACAATGTGCCAAACAAAGGGTTAATGTTCATAGTAGAGCCAGCCAACTATCATCATCAGACATCTAAAGACAGCAACGAATAAACTATTCATCTTTGCTGGACTAAATTTTAAATCAATTTTCATATTTTCGATACAAACACCGATTTGGTACGAGGAATACCTATCAGCTTTTTTTTGGAGGGCGATGGACGACGCCAAACGACGACCCTGTCGTATAGTTTGGAGAAAGAAAAAGATAGCACAAAATAAAAAAAAAAATAAAACTTTCCAACTAACTTTGTGTTTGTGAACTTTGGATGTCGGCCAATTTTCCCGACACCGCGACATAAGGAATACAAAAATATTTCATATTTTCGCGTAGGTTGGTGATGCTTAGGTGTTTGTTGTAGACATACAGAACTTGGCGGTTTCCCCAGAAAAAAATAACATTAAAAAATATTTTGACGTCTATGATTATAAAAAAATGTTCTCAAAGTCATGATACAAACATTTTATACACGTTCTTTTTGTATGGCCCCCAACTCTCTCTCTCTCTCTCTCTCAATTATTGAGATTGTTTACTTTTTGTATTGACCGACAAAAATTCTAATTAATCAATGAAAAATTTGTTTTGTATTTTGAGAAAGTTCATTTGTACATTAATGTAAATTCGAATAAACAAACAAATTATGAATATTCAAGATAAACATAATAATTCATGTTTTAAGCACAGGGCAGGGTGTTTTTTCCTGTGAGGTTTGATATTTTTGGAGGGAACTATTAAAAATGAATTTTTTGCTTTTATACGTCAGCTGTCTATTTTTAAATTTTGTTTTCGGGGATGCAAATTCTGATTGGTTAATAACTTGAAATTGTAAAAAATGCTCGATCATGATACATGAACTGATTTTTACTGATATCTGATTTGCATTGATATCTGATTTGCATTGAAAGCTGCTTTTTGCTTTTAACTGATTTTCAATAATAACTGATTTTCACTGACAATCGATTTTCACTGACAATCGATTTTCACTGACAATCGATTTTCACTGACAATCGATTTTCACTGATAACTGATTTTCAGTGATAATTGATTTTGACTGAGTGCTGATGAATGATATGAATGATGTGAATGATGTGAATGATGTGAATGATATGAATGATATGAATAATATGAATGATATGAATGGTATGAATGATATGAATGATATGAATGATATGAATGATATGAATGATATGAATGATATGAATGATATGAATGATATGAATGATATGAATGATATGAATGATATGAATGACATGAATGATATGAATGATATGAATGATATGAATGATATGAATGATATGAATGATTTGAATGATATGAATGATATGAGTAATGAATAACGAATAATGAACAAAATTCAGCAACAAAACCAAGAAATCTTCTACTTGGACAGTGGAAGAAACAACCTCAAAACTTTATTAGCTTCTTAAGAGGCACCCTGTTGATAGTGAACGAATTTTCTCCACAACGACAGCAAAGCTATGCTACATTTTTATGTTGTTCTAATGTTTACCCAGTCCTTTTATCACTATTTCTATCGGGTCACACACTCTTAGTGTGGTATTATGTATATTCAAATGTGTTTTAAGGTTCTAACAACCATTTGACCTGGATTTTTATCACCATCTCTCTCTCGTAGTCGATGGTTTAAAGTGGCATTTTGATGAAGATTATCATCGTGTGCGTTTGTTTATGATTATTTTGTCACGGTATACATAATATAGGGTTTAATATCCGTTTCCTTTTTCGTTTTTTTGTTTGTCATTTATTCTCTCTCTTCATTTCGTTTTCTTAATCTACGAATTTAGTTCAGCAATGAAAATGAATGTCGATAGAGTTGATTATACGATTTTAATCTTTTAATCGATTGTTATATGGAAAATGGAACGACCATGTTTGTTGCTTTTGTTTGTGTTAACGATCCACATCGAAATGGAAGTTTATGTAGTATGCAGGGGCAAGTCGATAGCTCAACAGAGTGTTAGAAAGATTTTCAATTTTCATTATCACAGAAAAATGCAAATTTCAAGAGTTCGTTTTGGGTTATGATGTTTTTATTGGAATATTTTATTTATTGTCGATATATACATATGCATATATGTGAGCCCGAATGTATTAAATATTATTATCGCAGGTTCGTTGCTGGTTGACCTTATAGATGATTCTAATCTTTTTGATTTCTTAGAACTATCAGATTGACTTTGTTAACAGATTAGTTGATATTTTGAAGTTTCCGTGTATTTTTCTTTGTTAATTTTAGATTGTCCTTTGAACTTTTAAAATGCGTCAATGTGAAATCTTTATCAATAAAATTAATTTTTAATTATAACGACTTTTATAAACTCAATTTATGACTGCAGATCGATTTTGAGAGATCCAAAACCAAAGGTTTTAAGCGTTCGGGTTGCTGAGTTTTTTCCAATCGAAATATTTTTTTTTCTTCATTCGAAAGCAGATATTTTCGAATCAAAGTGTCGAAACAAGTTTTGGTTTACAGATATGAGATCACAGTGAACAGGCAAATGCATTCCGCTTTTACGTCACCTTGCGTGACCATTGATGCTTTTTTCAACTCTAATGTGCTTATTGTAAATAGAAAAAGGTTGTGCCATTTTCTTCAACACTAAAACAATCCAAATCTCAACCGACCTTTTGAAAGTAACAACCCCAGCCATCAACGTAACTAACTATCAAGCTAAATCTGAAAAGTTAACTATGTCAACAATCCCTCTTAACTAGTTTGACAGTTTGAAAACAAATCCAACCCAAATTCAATATTTATCCAATCAATCAAATACAAGTTGACTCTAATTTTCACTTCCTACCTAGAACTAATGATGAGGTATAAGAGTCGCAAAATCTACCTAGTGTTTTTATTCTTCAAAGTAAATCCGTCAGACTTGTGTTAACGAGATTACAAAATGAAAATTTGTCTCCAATATTTATCCATGTGCCAAAAGTTACTAGAATTTGACATAATTTTCTATTTAATAAAAAAAAAATGATGATGAAACCAATTAACATTAAATACAATTTTACTAAAATTTCAAAATATGCAACCCCCTCTTTTCACCTCCCCCAAGTTGGCTATGGAAGAAGGTAATTAAAATTAACCTCAAAAGCAATTAAGTTACCGAGATAACTGATAAAGAAAATTCTATAAAATGAAAGGAATTCCAAAAATTCTTTATGATGTAGCAGAAAAAAAAATCTCTAAAATATGTAACTTGCTCCTGTGTATCCTTATGCAATCGATATTTCCTGTGGAGGCTGCAGTAGTTATAGTCTGGGAAGTTAAGTTGCGAAACGAATATTTTCGAAATTTCTTTACAAAACACTAATTTCTAACTTTATTCATTTATATCTCGAAAAGTATCGATCTTAGAGAAAAAATTATTGAGGTCAAAATTGTAGAGAGTTAAATTGTCTAGAAAAACATTATAATCATAGTTTATCAGAAATGAAAAATAAGCAAATTATTTAATAAAAACCAAGCTTACCTAAACATAAAAATGGATAAAATGTTAAATTTGTTATAAAAAAAAACGTCCATATATGACTTCTTCTTTCCCAGGTTATAATTTAAACCAAAATCCACATTCACCACATGAAAGTGGAGCATACACACATCAGAGCCTAGTCTACTGCTACTTCGAACCTCGTATAGTAGAAAAAAAAAAAAACAACAACAATAACATGAGCATTAATTACTCGCCTATCAATTGTCAAGATTGTAATAATAATTTTTCCAGCGAGTGACCCCAGACTGAAGTGAAGTGAAATATAGCAAAGGAAGCCATAGAGGCTGTACTCGTACTGTGAGTACCTATATATTGTTGGGGCTTAGACACACTTGTTTTCTCGAACAAGGCGCGCACACCTGAACCGAATTGAACCAAAGCAGTCGCAGTCAAAGTATTATAGTAGTCAGTGGGAGGAATGATGGAAAAACCTGCCCAATATTATTTGCACCAGGTGAACGTTGGGCCTCTCTCTCTATACTCGCAGCCTATTCAGCCTGCCTACTCATTCGGTCGTTCCCATATTCATTCGAAGAGTAATATCCATGAGACTTGTGAGTGATTTTTCATTCGGTTCGTTGGATGGAATGTGCCTACGCTTGTTTTCTTCTCCACATATACCTACAATTCTCTGAGGAGTGCGTATCTATAGATTTCTGTCTGTCTGTCAGTCTCTTCTCTGGTGTGTATGCTTTTTTTTTCAAATACAAATTTGGTCTTTGCTATATGTCAGCTTTTCATGTTGTTCTTCTTCAAATATATGGAAAAAGGCAAATGATGATGAAAAGATAGGAGAGGATGATCACTTGTGCATATGGTTGTCATATTGATGTTCTTTGAAAGGTTAGGCTAGAGGTTGCCATGCAGTTATGTACTACAACCACCCGCACAATACAAAAGGATTGGTAGCTACTGAGAAGAGAATGGTGTCTCATTTGTATATTTTTTAAGTCTTGAGAATATTTTTACTGTTTGAAAGGATAGTTGTTAGAGGTAAGCGCATTAAGTACTTAGGGAAATGAGAAGAACATGCACTAAATGACAATAAGTTGACAAAGCGAGTGGGTTTTTGCAATGTGAGAAGATTATGGTTATGAGCTTGAAATCTAAGAGATTTACACCCCGCATGAAAGCTTAATTTTTAAGTTATGGTATTTTTACTAAAGGGAAATTTTTGCTATTGTAAAATAAAATAATGAACTTGAGGTAAGAAAATGAAACTTAAAACTAAACCGTTTTCGACACTTGAAATTCTTGGTTTTACCACATGTTTGTTTTCGAAACGATTAATGCACTTGCAGAGTACTAAAAACAATTCTTCGGACCATGCTTAGAAATATCCTATTTCCTGGGAGCCCAAAATCCAGAAAACCCAAAATTCCGAAAACCCAAAATCCTGAAAACCCGAAATCCCGAAAATGCAGAATCCCGAAAACCCAAAACTCCGAAAACCCAAAATCCAGAAAGGCCAAAATCCCGAAAATAAAACAGAAAAAGTAAAAAACTCTTCAAAATTGTGTTTCACTGAAATTTTAATTGAAACATAAAATAAAAACCAATTAAATAACAATTTAAACATACAATATTATTATAAGTTAAATATTAAAACTCATAATTCTATTGATTTTAGTTCAACGATTTTTCTATCACTCAATCACAACAAAAAAAAAATTGCGCAAATTTTTCATTTAATATAATTTTTCGGGATTTCGGGATCCCATTCGGAATTTTGGGTTTTCAAGATTCCGGATTTTCGGGATTTTGGGTTTTCGGGATTTTGGGTTTTCTATTCCCTATTTCCTTTCAAGTCACGGTTTTTCAGTTCAGTTTTCTTATCAAAAATAGATCATTGGGACTTTAGAATAGACTAAATTCAATGTGATGAAGTACTAGTTGAAACTAGGGAAAAGCAGCTATTCTTCAAAGGTCAATTCACAGAGAACACTTTATAAAAAAAGTTTTAAAGAATGAATAAATCAACCACCAAAAAGTGCATCTTCTCCAGTAAAAGAACATGCAAATACATATTTTGAACTCAAAATAAATTTCTTCCAATCGAACCGTGTGATGAAGATTTTTCATGATGAGTTCTCTTATGATGAGTTGTCCCATGATAATCTAGATTAGTTTTATAGTAAGTTTAATTTTTCCTAAAAATTGAAATTGATTGAGCTACAAGAAATGATTTAAGTAGTCAAGGTAGGTAAAATTGATCTAATATTCCAATTACTCAAGAAATCGAACTGCTAGTTACGAAAAAAATTTTAAAAAAATAAAAAAAAAATGTTTGCTAACCCATGATTATGTTTCAACCGAATTTATTCCTTTTCGACCCGAACTGATATGAACCCGAAAAATTGTATTCTCTAAAATGTTGATTAAAATTTAAACCCCCCCAAACAGTGTTTAATCGCCCGAAGTTATGGTTTTGATAGAGGACAGATTTGATTTTATCAAAAAACTTTTCATGCAAAAAGCATCTGTTACTGATTTTTTTTCGTTTTCATACAAATTCATTATATTTTCATTTCCTTTAAAATACAAGAAAAAAAAATGGTTATATTTATGAAGAATTCACTTTGAATCTCCCCTTATTTTTAAGAACAAAAAAAAATATTCCAATAATCATGCAACCCTCGTCATTTTCAAATGTCAGTAGTAGAAGAACGTTTCTTACGAAATATATTTTAAACCCCTCAACAAATTACTTCCAAGCAAAATCTGATATATTCGCAAAAAAAAAATGAACGGAAAAAAAAGAAATAAAGGAACCTCAAAAAAAAAGTAACACAATGGAAATTAAAATTAATAAGAACAAACCTGCTCCACCAATGTTTTGATGATGTCATCATTACTATAGCAAGTCAGAAACATCATCTACTTTCCACCATCTACAAACGCAACTTAGACGTTCGGTTGAAAAAAAGTGTTGCTTGCTCTGATGATGAATATGAAAAAACAAAACCGGTCGATACGAAATTGCAATTACTCACGAGCCAGTGCCCATCACAAAGAAAAATGCCAGCTCCAGACCATGACTTTTTACGGCAAAACGTAGATTCTACAACCTTAAAACCGATAGTGGGGCAGATAACCTTTAAAACTGGAATTTAATCGAACGAGTGAGTTGGAAATACGAAGCATGAAACGTTTGCTTGTCAAATCAAGTGATTCTAATGTCCTGAAAAAATGCATACTTCACTGTATGCAAGGTCATAAACTTCCATGCGATGTGTTTTGGACATTTTTATCATAATTTCACAAATAAAATGTCCTTAATCGTCTTGTTTATCCGCAGGTTATAGGCTATGTAAAATTCTAAAATATGGCGGCATCAGAGTCAAAAGACTTGGACTTAAAAATGTTTTTTGTGTACATAGGCTCTTCAAGGCGTAATATTAGGGTAGGGTAAATAGCTTATAACCAGCGGACACTTAAGACGCTTCTAAAAATACCTCATTGGTTAAATTACGATAAGTAATTTAGACTTTATGACGGAACATACATGCTCAAATACATAAAAAAAATTGAAACCGTCTTTTCTATTATGACTAAAAATGCAATGTTTTAAAGCAGTTGTTTTGGAATTCAAATCGAGTTAGATTGAGTTTGATGCTTCAAAATTTTTTTCTTTGAATTTTTCCGACTTTTCCATAAAAAAGACCCCACTGTGCTTCAATTTTTTAGATAAACAAAATAAATATACGCACACGAGTAGATGTGCAGTAATTTCTTCAATTAACTTGAACAAACCGACAAACTTGTGATTAAAAAAAAAAACAACTACTTCGAGTGTGTACCTTAAGTCTTGTAATCCCAACTTTAATCTCACAACAAAACTGCTCCAACTTTTCAACCATCTGTGTTGGTTGGTTTTTATTTTGATTCTCGTTCTTCTTCCATACACAGACAAACAGTTCAGCTGTTGTGTATTAGTATGGCTGTCAATTAACTTGTCATGAGACTTGAAGAAAAGCTGAATCAGCTGAGATTCCGGTCCGATTTTTGTTTCTGTCGTAGGAAGATGATGATGACGTTCCATGTACCTTAAGTAGTTTATTGAAAGGCTTACTTCATCAACAACAACAAAGTATCACGAGCAATTGGAGAATTGTCGACGATTTGTCACCATATAAAGCATAATAACCAGCAGCAATTATTTGTTGACATTTTAACACTGCAGTCATAACAATAAATTGAAACTTCGTGGAATTGATTGTGGCTGTTCGCAAATTGGATTGAAAATTGAAATGCGTTTCGTTATGTATTATAAAATTTGTTCTGCTGATGGGTGAATCAGCAAAACAAACATTCGATTTTGTGGTGGTTTGTTTTTGTTCTGACCAATTTTTTTGAATTTACGAAATGATTCCTTCCTTAGAATTCTGATCTATCTAAAGATGGAAATGTGAATTTGAATAAACGAAAATTTATTGATTGGTAGCAATGTCAATCATTATTTTATGAGAACGCAAAAAACTTGTTGATTGCTCGTGTAATTAGTCTTCAATAAAGATTAACCCAGATATGGTTTTGCCAATGAAAAGAGGGAAAAAACAATAAAAACGAAATAAGTAGAATTCCAAACGAGATGAGGAAACAGCTTGTTATGCAAATTACTATGGTTGCAGTGATTTCAGAGATTTTCTCATACACAAATTTTCTTTTGACCCAGAAACTAATGGAAGAGAAAATAAAAATTAAAAAATCATAAAAAAATTGAGTGCTTTTAATGGTTCTTTGCATGAGTGTGAAATAAATCACTTATAGAAATTCTACAAAAAATTAAAACACAAATAATTGTTTGTATTGTATTTTGTAAAATCTATCGCAATTAGATCTCTTTATCTCTCTCTTCCCTGAACCCTGATCCTTAATTGAATCGATGTCGGAAAAATAATAGCCTTTGAGAATCTTACCAGTTACGAATGTAGGAGTCCAAAAAACCTTTTCTGAAAGATTAACCTTATTGAAGCACCCATCATCAAAGATTAATTATTTAAAGACTAATCTTCAGGTGATACAACTTACAGTAATTTCTGACCTTCAAGCATTAATTCTTGTGAGCTTTGACACATATGCCTGTGTTACCCAAAAAGATTTAGGCTGTAAAAGAACTAACAGAAACTGCCACTGTTTGGTGAGTGCCTTAGAATGGTTTTCTGGCAGGCCCAAATATTTCCATAATTATGAAATATTTTTGTATTTTTCAAAAATACGCACAAAAATTCTGATCCACTCTTCTAAAACGAATAAAAGCTTAAAACATTGTTCCCTATTATTTTTGTTTTGAACACATTTTCGTAAGTTTATTATTTATTCCCATCATGCATCGATAAAATTACCATTTCCACTGAATTGCTGACTGGACTTGATTCATTCATCCTTTTCTATTGGATTGGATAATCTTTGAGATTATACATCAAATTATTCATAAAATTCTTTCTCATTTTTCATTCAACGAATATCTATCTACTCCTCCCAAACAAAAAAAAAAACACAAAATAAAAAATTCTAAGAAAAATCTCGTCTTCTTGTTTATGAAAAAAAAAGTTCTTCTTTGTTATCTGCATCTTACACTATAAACTTCTATTGCTACTGTTGCATTTTGGTTTCTTACTTACTTATTTACTACTATGCTTTTGTGAATAATGATTCTCGTGTTTGATAAAAAAGAAAAAAACAAAATTATTTTTATTTTTCTGTTCATTTAATTTTAAACTGGATTGAGTTACACAAATTGCATTCAAAAGAAGAACAATGATTAATGATGGTTTGAAAGAAGTTGAAGAATGAAAAAACAACGAAAAAATAAATTCTTAAAAATTAATTTTAAGCATTTTTCAATTTTCAAAAGAAGATTTTATCTCATTTCATTCTCATTTGCATTTAAGTTTTAAGAAATACAAAAAACAAAATACATAACTATAATAATTTTTTCTTTCTTTCTTCTCTTTTTAGGTAAGTGGAACTTCTAATCTTAAAAATTATTTAATGACAAAAATGTGGGTGAGTTTGATCAAAGATTAAAACCTTATTTTCAGTTTTAATTTTTGATAAAAAAATTCAATGTCTCATAAATGTACTTTTGCAAAAGTTCGTATTGTGTTTAATATAGTGAACATTACAAGAAAAGTCTTATAAGGTGATTTGTAGTAAATAAAATAAACTACTTCGCATACAAATAAACAGTTAAGATCGTCGTTTCGCAAACTTTGCAAAGTAATAAAAAATTTAATAAAAATTTGACGTTTCATTGCGAATTTTAGAATTAAAATTAAGTTAGCTGCTAGGTAGGTACATATACAGATACAAAACACAAAATATTAAAATTCGCAAAAGAACATTCATAAAACTTAAAGCTGCGAAATTTCAATTTGCGAACTATTTGTTTGTCTGCTTTTTAACTCTCAAAAGACAGTGAGTCCATAGAATTGTAGAGATTAACTTAGTTTCTAATGTTGAATCAGTAAATAATAAAAAAGAAAACATAGGGTCGCCATATTTTAAAAATAAGATATTTTAAAAGCGAACCCTATTTAAACGAAACAATTGTAGGAACACAAAAATTTGTATTTGCAAAACAAAAACTAAGAGTCTATTAATAATAACTTGCACATTTGAAATTTTAGACGTTTGCACCATTGACTGTTTGCCCTAAGGAATCGATTGACATCATTAGTTTTTCGATTTATTTGTACGACTTCGAACCAAATTTTTTTCGGAAGTTTTTTTTCAAGCGGTTTGAAGTTATTTTTTATCCAAAAACATTGTTTATATTGCTTTTAATTCTACTCAAACGCTATTATTTACTACCAGTAATAATTTTGAGGAATTTTTTGACAATTTAGTGATTTTTTTCTCAAAAAATTCATTAAATATTAAGACGTATGGAATCGTTTTATTTTTATTTATTTTTAGTTGAATTTTTAAGATGAAAATTCTTATTAAAATGAAATGAAATTTACCTTAAATTTTATAGAATTTAAGCGGATTCCACTTATTTTAAGCGGAAATCGTGTTTTTTTAAGGGGTGAGATTTAAGATGGGCATCATCCTTTTTTAATCCGTGTGCTTATTGTCAAAACAAACTCAACCCGTTTAAATATATATAAACTGAAAGTGTTCGTGTAAGCCGGTTAACTCAAGCCAAAATACTTAAGTATTAACTCACTAAAAGAAATAAACTCTTAATCTTAACATTCTTAAAATCGTTAAAGCCTTATTTTCTGAAGACAAATTTAAAACTAAAAACTCCTTTTTTAAATTCGTCTATCGAAATTAATTTAAATTTTAAGTACCAAAAAAATTCTTTGCTTTATTTTTTATTAAAAACTCATTTCGTTCAATGAACCCCAAAATGATTCCTGGGGTATTGATCTTTCATTAATTTTTTCATCAATGTAAAATTCTTGATACTCCTTCAATACCTATACTACCTATATACCTACCTACAAACATTTCTTTTGTAAAGGTATATTCCTTTTCTTTACTTCCTGTCTCTTGGAAAATGAAGAAATATTATCCCATCGGAATATCAAACATATCCTTCAAATACAAACGATATAAATTGTGTTTTTTTTTTGTTGTTGTCTGTCAAATATTTACTTCTGTTCTTCAAACTTCGACACAAGACAACCTTTATAGTCAACTTTAACCCAAAAAAAAGGTTTATTCATTTTTTTTTCTATTGCGAAATTGTGAATCCATCAAATATTGATTCAAAAAGCAACAAACGACAACGCAAGGGTTTCATTAAGTTGGAATATATCTATACAAAACACCGGAAGACTTTTACTCCTTCTTTTTTTATTCTTCCTCGATATTATACTCTTTTCTCAATAGAAACTGAATTTTCTTTTCATTGAATTTGGTTTTGTGTTGTGAGTGAGGTAAAGAGATACTTTTATGTAAAATATCTATCATCAATCTCCTAACTATAAGGAAGATGAAGACGTAATGTGTATGATATTATGGTCGATCAAAAAATTTGTAAATCTTTTTGTCATGCATTTCAATACCTTTAAGGTAGAAAACTACCATCTGACATAGTTGTTAATATTCAAAAACAGGGATGTTATACGATTGTATTCTGTTTTGATTCACATGAAAGATTCTAAAATTTAATTTTCAAACAAGACAGCTGAACAAAACAATGTTTTCTTTTGACAAAATTAAATAATGCGTTATTTTCTATAAGCCTTTGACTGCCATATCGACCATTTTTACGCGAAACCTAATGTTAAATATTTGGTCACTAAAAAGCTGAGCAGCCAAAGCGATCAACGCTTTTATTTCTTTTATTCAAATAAATAGCAATTGGTTGCAGTATTGACGTTCCGCAAGGTTCGCTTTTAAGACCTCTTCTTTTCTTGATTTTAGTTAACTCAATCCTGAGGAAGAATTGGCAGAATTATAGCTTGATGATGCTTTGTTATGATGATATGTTTGTATGACTTTTTGTATTGTACGAAAAAATCACCATTAAACAAATTTCTACGCCTCCTGTTTCGACATAACAACACTGTTCTTATACAGGAACCGAACAAACAAGTTCATTCCTACCTACTATCGTTATTAATATTCTTGTTCCTTTTAGATTTATTTCAACATGCAACTCTAATAACTGAACCGTGTTGTTGGCTTCTTGGTTCATTTATAATCCAACAAGACCGACAAAACCGTTCAATTGTAGACAAAAATGGGAGGAAACTTACGGTGTAATTTAGGCACCCAAGTAGATATCTTTAATAACTTTCCAAGTGAAATAGACTTCTTGTATTTTATGTAAGCATCGAGAATAATGAGTCAAGCAAGAGAAAGAAAAAAGGGGGAAGAAATTTCCTAAATAGTTTTTTTTTTGTTTCAATTCTTTATTACAGTCAACCCAAAAAATATATACAACATTAAAAAAAGGTAAACAAAAATTTTTAAGTACTGTTTACATTTTTCATTTTGGTCATATTGTTTTGTGACACAAACAAGATTTTTAACAAGATCTGTTTGTTTATACAAAAAAAAAAAAAAACAGTGAAGGTGTTCATGTTAACTTCTCAAGTAACAAGACTTTCGTTCTTCTATTTCAGCGGCATAATGCACATAAGTTTTTATTATTTGTTTAACAAAATGAGTAAATTTTTTTTCAGCGGCGTTAGTTTTTATTGTTAGTGAAGTTGAAGTAAACAAACAAACAAAAAAACAAAATTGTTAGACACAGAAGAAAAAAGTAAAGAGTTTATTCTTTATTTGAAGTTGCGAGGTTTCTTGAATCTACATAGGAAAGTTTTTCATGAGTTGAGTGATGTTTATAATAACACTAAACCCAAGAAAAAGTTGACACTTGTTTTTAAAAGTTTTATTGTTATTAAATATTTTTTGTTGATGTTCTTTCATTTTGAAGATATTTGATAAGTTTGCTTTTGTCTTTCTTGTTTATATTTTGTTACTAGTCTGATAAACTAAGAGACTTTTTGTTTATTTTTTTTTATTAAACTGAAATGTTCCAAGACTTGTCAAAATTTCAAGAGTAGGTACCAACAAAAATATAAACAGAAATATCAAAGTTGAGAGTTTTAAATATGAAATAATGAATGAAAATCACAATTTTTTTCACGCAAAAAAAGAGCATACACAATTCTAATAAGATTTTACACTTCGCTTTGCATTGTTCACACTTACTTAATCAAAAAAAAAAAAAATAGAAATGCAAGTTAACAAAGTCGAAAAATTCAAGAACTGACTTCTGAAACTCTTATTTGCACAATCAAGTCCCTTATGAACCTTCAACAATTACGGGTAGGTTGACCATTTACGGTTTCAGAAAATCATTCCATTTATATCTAGAAAAGTACGTTCCGTAGGTTGCGCCCATAAATAATGAAATTAGTATGCATTCTTATCCGTATTCCGAAAGTATTATTAAAATGTAATTTCTTAATTCGTAATACCGTCAAAGACAAATAAAGAAAGATGTTTGATTCAAATTCGCTGACAATAATAAAGTAATTTGAGGTATAGTAAAGTAAATAAAAGCATATCTTCACAAATATTTATTATTTAAAATGCAAAGAAAAGAGTATATAAAATGTATATACTTGTTACATTAACAGAAAAAAAACATTTGCGTGTTCTTCAACGACAATTTCTTTCAAAATCACCCTGACATTAAAATTTCTATCGTTTTTCTTTGTAACTACTCTACTTTACGCCGCACACTATCCTCCAACAATGATTATTTTCTTATCGTAAAATTTAATATTGCAGTAAATTTTCATCTCAAATATTCATTTGTTGATTACGTATAATCATAAAAATGGACCTTTAAGATTACGTAACAAGTTGTAGTATGTGTTATCATTTCTGAAGCCTGAGATGATCGTGCTTAGACATAATCTGTATACTCAATTATTGAACAAAGAGCTTGCAGTTTATTGTTATTGTTATTGATTTTAAATTGAATAGCTTCACCGCCGTGTTGATAACAACAAAGAGCATTGAAAATGCCCTAGACATTCAATTGGTCAAGGGCAATTATATTGAAATTTATGAGAAAATATTATGTGAGGAAGAATGAAAATGTTTTAATCTGGCATTAACTTGATTTATAAAGAAGTTTTAGATTTCGAAATGGCTATAGTTGTAAATTGTGTTGTAAGAAATCTTTTCATAACTTTAAGCGCAAAGATGAATTATAAATTTTAATTTGTTATCTAATCTTTACCTTTTTCGAATTTCTTCCACAATTTTCAATATTTACGATCCATTAATGAAGCTAATATTACTTTATCCATTGCAACAGAATTAACGAACTTTGATTAATTAGTCCAATCTCACTCCTCAATTAACTTATTGCACTGTACCTACTACATCATTTCTTCAAAACCCTTCTTTCCACATTAAACGAACGTAAAATAACCTAAATTATGCTTCGTTTTCCCTTAAGCACTTTTCGTGCTTAAGATTTTACAAGAAACTTTTTTTTTCCCTTCTAGCTATTTCACAAGTGAACCCTTGGAAATAAATTTACCATCCACTTTTTTTTTTTTTTTTTGAAGAAACTTTACCTTGAAAGTCTTATAAATTTTGCTGCCTTTAATTCTAGCGACATAAATCACAGAAATCGTCTCGACTTTGAGGAGAGTACCGTCGTAGTACTCTACTTAATCATTTACAAAAAAAAAGTTCAACAGACTATGGTCTGTAGACTGTTGTAGGTAAAGTCCGTAAAGTCCTTTCAAAAGGATGCAACATTTTGTGGTGGAGAAGTAGTATCAACGTGACTTATGTTTTTTGTACATTTGTTCCGTTTGTGTTCGTAGGGCATTTAATTATTTCTCAATATTCATTCTTAATTTAAGGTACATTAGAGACTCCTTTAGGACATGTTAGGATAAATTTACGGACAAATTTACCTTTCAGGTGCTTAAATATATTAGTTTGTTGTGTATTATAAATCTCTAGACTGTTATTGCAATGGACTTGTTCCTGGTGTTGTCATTTTGAAACGAAAAAAAGCATAAAACAAAAACAATGTAAAAAATATTTTGTAGTTGAATTTTCACTAATGGAATTAGACTTTTAGGAAATTTTTGTACTTTGTTGGATTTCTAACAGAGTTTTTTCAAAGAAATTCCTTTTTTTTTATTTTCGAATCAACTATTTTTTACACTCTCTATAGATGTAAAACTGAATTGAAGTGTAATTTATTTTTTCCTTGAAGCAATACCATGAGTTAGCGTTTTTATTGACAACAAAACAAATAAACAAACAAAAATAAAAAGTTTAAATTGAAAAGAAATCATTTATGTAAATATCTTAATTGAAAACAACTTCTTCTGCTTTTTTCAATTCATTTTTCCATCTAAATACTGGTACAACTTGACACGTTTGAAGGGTGAATACCGAGTAAAAAATTTATCCTGATTTTTTAGATTAGAAAAATGAATTTTTTACTTTCGAAACCAGAGATACTATCATAAGATAGACATTTTTAAATTGTTTCCATGGATAACAGTCGATGTTATAAATGAAAGTTTTAAGATTGTATTTCGAGGAAACAGAAAAAAGCAAACGATTACATTTTCAGTTCTTTAAATCAGGCATGAATACAAACAACTACAAAAATGGTATCCATGGTGTCAGAATATTACAGAACATTTGCAACACTTTTCCGAAAATTGTTCTTCGGGTTCTATTCAAAGAGGTTTTAAATTATTTTTCAAAAACATTAAAGAGTTAGCAAAGATCCAATCATTCATCGAAATAAAGAACTATGAACCTTTTGAGTGGGAAATAAGTCCATGTGAGTGAAATTGTAGTTACACTAACCTTATTTTGGAGAGAATTCAACGATGCGTTTTTTATTTGCAAATTTTTCAGAAGCTTTTTGGAATTTAATTTTAATGACCAGAAAAATGGTTCTGAACTGGAAACTTTTGTTTGTTTACTTGATATTTCTTAACGAAATGACGTTTTTCATTTTTCTCAAAACTTCGGATAAGAAATAAAAATATGGTGGTGCTGTTTTTTTTTTTGTAAACATTTATATTATTATTATTGATTAACCTTCGTTAAAGGCGGAACGGGAACGGGTCGTTATTCTGTATTCCAAAATTCTGTATGACCAAAATTCGGTATTTCAATAAAAAAAATTCTGTATGAACATAATTCTGTTTTCCATTATTCTGCTTTTCTATTATTCTGTATTTCAAAATTCTGTATTTCAAAATTCTGTAAATCCAAAATTCTATTTTCAAAATTCTGGAAATCCATTTTTCTACTTTTTGGAATATTGTAAATTCCAATCCCATACATTTTTGTCTCGCCTTTTGAACAATTTGTATTCAATTAACAAATTAAGAATAATAGTGTATATGAGCCGTTTGGTGAAACGAAACTTAAGAATTTATGTTCTACATAAAACCCTTTGTGACAGTTTACTCAGAGAAAAAATTAGGGAATAAGAGTTTATGTTCTACATAAATATTTAAGTTTCGTTTCAGACTAGTGAATATGTATGCAGATTCTTGGCTAAATATTACTAGTATTTTGGTATTCAAGGTGTGTCATTCAAATTCAATTCAATAGCTGTAAGCCATATACAAATTATTTGGGGAGGCACTTTACTTCAAAGCATTTTTTGCAAAGAAAATACCAAAATCTGTACTCCAAAATTCTGTTAATGATAAAAGAAAAATTGTTTTGATAATGAAAAAAAGTGCTCACTTTTTTTCAATATCCAAAACAATTTTTCTTTTATCATTTCGTCGGTCTCATGAGAAAACCTTGTAACTCCCAAAATCAAAATTTTACAGGAGAAGGCGAAAGAGTAAACAAACAACAGAGTAGTTGGGAAGAAACGCGCTGTGCAAAATTTGAATTTAAGTCTATTTAGAGTTTTCGGAATGACCCCAAATTTTCTGGGTTGCTCCGCTGACATATTTTCTAAAGAATGGCATTCAAAAGTCATTTTTGAAAAAAAAAGTGGAGTTACGAGGTTTTCTTATGAGACCGACGATTTACAGAATTTTAGAATACAGAAATTTGAAATCCAGAATTTTGTATTTACAGAATTTTAGAATATAGAATTTTGAATTAAAAGAATTTTAATTTTGAATTTTGAAAAAGCAAATTATTAGGGAACCCGGCCGAACAGCTCTGATTTTGACGATTTTTTTTTCAAACGTAGGTAATTAAAAATACTTTAAAGTCTATAGATTAAGAATTGCCGGTGTTGCCGTATTATTTTTTAAAATTAAAATTAATTTTTTTTGCTTAAATTTCATAAAACAAATGATAGCAAAAGATTCTCTAGGTAATTTAAGGAAAATATATAAAAGGCAGTAAGGGACAATCTTCCATCGTTCAAGCGATAAATGCAATTTTCTAACATTCTGACCTCAATCACAAAAAAAATATTTTGAAAACAACGGCAACACCTACAATATTTTAAGATACATTTTTAAAAAGCCAGAAGCTCATTCTTATCTCTTGAATTTAAATCCACTAAATTTGATCAAGACTTTTTGAAAAAATGGTCCTCAAACTCAAAATTAAAAAAAAAAAATGTTATTAGATAAATTTAAAATGACTTTTTTCCAAACTTTTTCTAATAAAATATGAATTTATTTAAAAAAAATGTTTGGCCATAAATATTATCAGTTGAATTTCGAAGCAAAAAAGGTAAAATATATCACACTTTTGAAAAAAAATGAAAAATTACTTCAATTTCAATGGTTTTTTTTTTTATTAAAACTGAATTTTTGCATTGAAATAATTAATTTTCTCAGAGACTGTGGTAAATAGGAACTTTAAATTTTTGCTATTTAACTTTCAACAGTAAGGGTTATTAAATGAATAAAAAATAATTTTATGTTTAGATGTTGAACTTTAAAAAAAAAATAAGTTACATTTTTTTTCAAAACTTTTATTAAAAAAAGTTCTTCGAAAATGAAATACTTTTTAATTTTTTTCATAAACCTTAATACATATTGACATTTCCTTTTATAATTTGAAATCATAATAAATGCGGCCAAAAAAATTTGAAAATAAATGCATTTTATATTACGACCAAGTTTAAAAAACGACATGTTAAAATTTTTTCAATAATTTTTTTGTTTCAAAAATCTGAGTTCAATTACCATTCTTTCAAAAGCCGTTCATTCAATTAACTTAATTTTAATTTTACATATATTACTAAGCTTCTAGCTTTTAAAAAATGTATATTTGAATATTGTAGGTGTTGCCGTTGTGTTCAAATATTTTTTTTTTTGTTTTTGAAGTCAATTAATAAGAAAATTGCATCTATTGCTTGAACTATGGAAGATTGTCCCTCACTCCCATATATTTTTTTACTTGAATTTCCTAGACAATCTTTTGGCATCAGTTAATTTATGAAATTTAAGAAAAATTTTTGAAAAAAATTTGTTTTTGTTCACAAAAATCTTCAATTAAATTTAAAAAATCAAAACGGCAACACCGGCAATTTTTAATCTGTAGACTTTAAAGTATTTCTAATTACCGACGTTTGAAAAAAAAGATCATCAAAATCTAAGCTGTTCGGCCGGGTTCCCTAATATTGCCAATTTTTGAGCTTTAGTTACTCCACTATTTACAGAATTTTGAAATACAGGATTTTTAAATAACGAATTTTGGAATCCGAATTTTGGTACATACAGAATTTCGACCCCAACCCAGGCGGAACCAATTTAATTCAAAATTTATATCCGGAGTTTTCTTTTCATTTTAAAAGATAATATGTATTTTAATTTTCAAAAAAATAATTTCAATAAAAATATTTGTTCTAAACATTGAAAAATAATAATCTTTGGCTGACAGTTTACTTTGATATATCATAAAAAGTGCAAGAGGTTGTTAACATCCATACATAATTTTTAATAAACAAATTAAACGAGTAATTAAAAATTTGTGTCGAAAGAATAACTAAATACTTGATATGAATTATATCATGACATTAACCAGTGACAATTTGGAATGAAAAAATAAAAAAAAACAGTCTCCTAAGCATGATAATAACCCGATTAAGTAGTCTAATAAACTTACCACAAAATTGCCTCCAGAAATACCTGTTTATAACATTGATAAAATTTCTTTTGAAAAAAAAAAATACCTAATCACATGCATTTATAATTAAAATGAATTTACAACAATCACATAAATGTGTTTGCACATAATTTAGTGATACGTAACCATAAATGCGTCGTAACATAACATGAAGTATAAGAGCATAGATTTTATTGCTAAACTTTGAAAATTAATTGCATTTCCGTCGCAAGCAAACTTGCCCCAAAGCTGCTTGCTGTTAAAACATCTAAAACATGATTTTGCGTCATAAATTCAATTTTCAAACTGAATTTTATTTTCCCTTAAGCCAATTTTATTTCCAAAATGATTGGATTCATTTAATTGCAGGTATATCAAAGTATAAGAACTAAACGATATAACATATAATTAAAGGCACGTTTGCATTTCAATAAAAACACATCATTGCCCAAAGTAGGTTGGTTTTTATTTATGCATCATCTATTTTCATTGGATTTAAAGATGACGATGGGTTGACCTCTAAAAACTATTGCATTCCATAATCTCAAACATGCAATAGATTTTTTTTTTTTTTTTGAAAGTTTTTCTTTCCAAATTGCCTGTGATGATGGAGAGGAGAATAAAATTTAAGAAGAATTCCATCACGACATTTTAAAGATGCCGTGCATATTTATAAAACGAAAACCAAATTCATTACTCATAGCTTGGTACACATGCCATTCGGTGATTCATCTCAGATTGTTTGTGAATCTGAAAAGAAAGTCTTTCAAGCTTTTTCATTCAAATCACGGGTGTTATCCCATAAATGGGACTCATTTTCTAATTTTCCATTCAAAAAATATATGTATTTTCATCAAAATTAAGCACAAAAGAAAATACGGAACCCTTTTGCAAAAGAATTATTTAAAAATTCATAGAAACCTATTATGGGGGATTTTCACTGTGAATTCAAAAACCAAAAAAAGTCATCATCTGGTTGTATTAAATCTCAGTGTTAACATTGTCAACCCTTTTTTATCTGTCAAAGCAGAAAAAAAAACAACCCTTTTTTGTTTATAAAATATTTTTTTTTGTTTTATCCTTTTTGTGAGTTTTGTTCTTAATGACTCATCTGATTTATAAACATTGCGCGTGCTCCTGGATCTTCAATTGCATTCGTTGCGTTTAAAATACGCAGATAACACTCTGATTCATAAAATTTTAACACTTTTTCTTTTTTTATAAACTATTTTAAATTTGAGAAGTTAGACGGAAGTTAATAGTTGAGTGAGTGATTGAGCTACTTAGTGAATTCTAGAGTTAGAGAGAAGTTAATAATTGAGTGATTGATTGAGCTACTTAGTGAATTCAAGAGTAAATAAGAAAGTGAGTGAGGTAGTTTGAGTGAGAAAATATTGTCCAATGGATTTGAGTGAGTTCGACAGCGAGCATTGAAAAATGTCGTTTTGTGTTATTTATGTCGTTTTCAATTGTTTTCACTCGGAGGTTGACTAATGCTAAAATCCAACTGAATTGCTTCCACTCAATTCATACATTTTTTATCTGTTTTGGTAAATAATCAAATAATCAAATCATTTCCCATTTCGCACCACGAAATGTTACTTTTGACATTTGAGTATGTTTGTGTTGATGACTTGGAGTGGATTCTGACTTAGAATTGAGAAGAAAATGTCTCTTCTATTGCCCGAAGAGTAATTCTAATAAAAAAGACTCAAAATGCTCTTGAACACTCCCGTAGTCCTCTGAACATTCAATCGATCACCTTATATATACGCGTGAACTTGTGACTGAGTGAAATTAGGATTGAGTTATTGAGGGAGAATAGAACTCTTTAACAATTAACAAATTAGGTGACTTTTTTTTAATATTTAAAATACATTTTTTTTTATTGTAGGGAGACTTTTTTTTAATATTTAAAATACATTTTTTTTTATTGTAGGGAGAATAGAACTTCAAAGTAATTTGTTCAATTTACTCAAGAGTGAAATTATAAAAATTTTTGAGTGAGTGACCGAATACAAGATTGAGTGAAAAAAATATCAAAATATTTAATGTCGTTTTCGATTGGTTTCACTCAAGGATTCACTCATTCTGAAATCCAATAAAACAGTTTGAATCGTTTCCACTCAATTCTAAAATGTTTGAGTGAGAAAATGAGCTGTTTATATTGGACTATGTTATTTTTTGCGTTGTGGTTAATATTTTTGAAATGATTTTATTTCAAAATTCGGTTTACCAAGGTAGTCAATAGCTTGGGGAGCAATCTACATTTTTTCAAAGAAATCAGACATACTTATTCCAATAATGTCATTCGGAGTGTAGAATTGTCATTTATCATGATGAAAATGTATTCCAGGATAAAAAAAAAAAAAAACAGCACACAGGAACCAAACACTTGAGATTATCCCTCACTTGTCTTCCGTTTTCAAGTATGTCTTCATTGCAGAGTGAAGGTAGATAGATAGATATTTCTCACACCCGCACTTTTTTGATTTTTTTTTCTGTTTTGTTGTCATGAGTGTGTAAACAAAGTGTGGCTTGAAATTTAAAAAAAAAAAAAAAAAAAAAAAACTGAAATGATAATCATAATGAAAGCAACAGAATAACGAAGATAAACATCCTGCCATTCGAGTGGTAAAGTACCAAAGTGCTGAGATATATGAAGTATACCTATAGCCTGAAGGAAGTTTCAAAATGTGAAAAACATCAACAAGACCCACAACGATGACGACGATGCATGCACAAACAATACAAAGAAGTGCGAACACAGTATTTCTTAAAGAATTTTTTTTTTTTGTTAACAATGGAAAAAAAGTTTATAAATGGAACGCAGGGATGTGTTTTAAGACCTGGAGGCATTTTCTTATAATTGTGTACCTGGTTGAAAAAAAAAGTTATTATATTATTATAATTAAATCAAAGGGTGGTAATAAAATAATAAAAGCTAAAGCTGAAAATTTTATCGTATTATCGTTGTGCGGGCTTAAATTAAGTTTAATGTATAAAATGAGGATTTCGGTGATGAAAATAGGATAAGTCAATGCTTTTCCTTTTACTTGTTTGTTTTTTTTTTTAGCCTCACGAAGTTTTAATCTAAAGATTTTTCAATACACAACAAATGCATTTCAATTTTTAACGTTCCAATTTTGGATTTTAAGAAAATGTATTCTCATAGTCTCACAAAAATAAGTTTTTTTTGGGTACTCGTTCGAATAAGGATTGCAACTTTAGTTAGGTACAAGAATTAATTTCATTGTTTTTTTACTCATTAAAAATTACAATCCTTAAAAATTATAATTCTTAAAAATGTTTATTTAGTATTGCTCTATAAAAATGCATTCATATTCAAGTTACATAAACCATAGGAAAAATATACTTTCAATTAAGATATTGAAATGACTTGATTTCAATTTAAACTTGTTCACTTTTTTTCAAGTATTTTTTATCTTCTTGTAAATAAAAACAAACTCTCCTGGTATTGATTCAAAGAGAGATTTTATTTCCGAAAATCCAGAAAACTGGTTGACGTGTTAATTTAATTTGCAGTTAACGATAGTTAAAAAAGTAAATATCGAATAAAAATGAAAACATTTGCCTTTGTGTAAAATTAAAAACGAGAATGTTTCCTGGAAGCAGGAATACATTTTTTCAACAAAGTTTTTGCAATGATTTAATTGGATTTTGGTCGAGAGAATTTTATTTGAAAGAGAGGTTATAAAGACTTCAGCACACACATCAAAGAATAAAATGTTTTCGGGAATTTGAATTTCGTCCGATATTCTCGATACTGTACATTAAGGTGGGTCAAAAAAATAATTGAAATTCTTTTTCTTATTTTATACTCTGAAAAATCGATTGCTAGGCATAGACATCTCTCGAATATACTCACCAAATATGAGCTCTTTATATTAATGGTAAGGTCCTCCGCTTCGCAATTTTCCATTTTTACATCAATCTTCTACAAAAAAAAAATCATTTTTTTATAAATCGATTTTTTAGCAAATTTCTTTACATATTCTTGTAGGAAATTGAACGCTCTACAAAAAAGGCTTTGTACACTTTTTTTGTTGATCTAACAGTTTAACAGATATTTGAGGTCCAAAATCGAGAAAATCTTTAAAAATTCGTTCTTTGTTCTTAATTTTGTAACAAATTGAAAAATAATAATAATCAAACGCGCAAGACATATTCTTGTAGGAAACAAATTGCTCCACAAAAAAGGTCTCAATAACATTTTTCTTTAATCTAAACATTTGAAAGATATTCAAGGTCAAAGTTAAAAAAAAATATAAATCCATTTTTTACTTTTCAAAATTTTCTAGTTCACTGAAGGTCATTATTATCAAATTAGCAAAATGTATTCTTTAAACGTTTAAACGTTCTACAAAAAAGTCCTTGACATTGAAATGATTGGTTTAACTGATATTTTGACTCAATGTTACTGTCTTTAAATGTTTTTTTTTTTTTTACTTGCTTTTCAAAAATTCGATAAGAACACTGATTTCGTTGATCCTTTCCATTGTTTATTAATAATAATTTAATAAATTTATTAATAACTTAAGACTTTAGTATTTTATTGAACAAAACAAACTCTTTTTATTAAATAACAACTACTCTCCCCAGTTAATTTATTACTCTAAATAAACAACTTTAAGGACATTGAAACGCCCCTATCTTCATTATCGTTTTCCCTAAACATCATTGTCACATTAATCATTCACCCAGAAATAAAGTAAAAAAAAAAAAACTATCTAACCGCGTACCATCCTGTTTTACGCCTCCAATACATTAATTATGATCCAACACATCTCCCAAAATAATAATAATAGGGGTTCTCAAATTAATTAAATGGAAACCAACCTCGTTAGACGTATTAAATTATGTTTATATTTTTTTTTTTCTTTTATGAAATCTACCCTGGGAATTTTGTTATATATTATTTGTGTTCAATGTAATTACGTTGGTATTTTATATTTTTTTGTGTTGAATCAGATCCTCTGTGAATCCTAAAACTTAAAAGGACCAGTTGCCGAAGGGGCCCTTTTTTTAACAAAAAAAAAATATACGAAAATATATAAAAACGTCATCAAAATGTGAGTTGTACGTGCTGAAATGTAGGTAAAGTAAAATAGAGAATGACAGTAACAAGAAAAATAAAAACACATCAAAGACCACACACAAACAAAAACCACTGTTTGAAATCCTTCCAAGGACGAAAGTAACTATTTTGAGTTGAATGACATTTGCCAACAATAGAAAATATCTGGTAAAAAAAATCTTTAAGTCATTCGTGGAATTTACTTCTTTGATATTCCGAAAAATTCTTCTGTAGTATTTAAGGACAACCTGACATTTTATAGAATTATGTATTTCTTTAAAGGCCAGTTCATTAGAATCAGTATCATTCATGAAAAGGAATCTTTAAAATTATTTCTTGAAAATTTTACAAATTTATGTAAGATAGAAAATGATTTAAAATTCTACCTTTCTGTAAAATGACACGAACCTGTAGTAAGAAAAAAGTGGCTTCAATAGATTTGGTTTTATTTGTAACTTATTCCTCTAGAGGGTGCCATATTAGGAGACGTTACTAAGCCTATAACGTGAAGGTGAGAAAGACGCTTCCAACGATACCTCATTTGGCAAATTATGATAAGAAGTTTGTAAGTTATGAGGGAACATACATTACCGTCTTCCATAAACATCTACTTGAAAATTTTTTTCGATTTTGATAGCTGCCATTAAAATCTGTTTGATTTAATGATTTTCCTTCCATTCTCACCAAATCAAACCATCACATCTCCCTATAGGCCTATCACTTTCAATTTTTCAACTGACATTTGACACACACAAACAGTCCTAATGTCAAAAATTGCATTCAAATAAATTAATATTGAACTTTTTGCAAACACTTAACTTATCCCATTAGAGTGTTCCTAAATTCATGCAAATTAAACGCTGATTCATATAATCAAGTATGGAAAAACTTGAGGGGTTTATCAGCGAACGTGACCATTTGACATCTGACACTTGAAGCGCACGAAATATATCAAATGGAAAATTGGCGGCCGACCACCTGCTGTCACATTGGTTTCCGTAATTTTATAACTGAACATGAACGCAGCAATGTGAGATTGCACTGTATTTCCGTTATTCGATATGGATGGTGGTGGTGTCACTGGATGGGTGGGTGACCCAAAACCTCTTTATTATTTCTCTGTTTTTTTTTTTTTTTTTTGTTTGAAAGTAAAAGGAGGAAATAAAAAAAAGAGGGAGAGCGATTGAACAATAGTTCAAGGCAGGAATTTCAATTTTTAACAAAAAAATGATGGTTGGCATTTTGCACAAATCACGTTCCCGTGGCAAGTTTTGTTTGATTTGGTTTGGATTGTACAGATTGATTTAATGAAAAACTAGTGCAAGGCAACAGATTTAAAATGAACACGATACCTATATTTTTTATTGATGATATGGGGGAAGGAATGAGAGAGATGCAAAGCCTATATTGTGGTTAAATTGAATGACTAATTGAGAGGGTTTTGGATGTAGGAAAGAGTGTATGCACTCTGTGTATGCATAAAGCTATAAGTATAACGAAGAAGGGTGGTGTGAAATACCAAACCAAGTGGGAGTTCAATGAATCAGATTGAGTTGTAATCGAGTTGAACTGTTTGTTTAAATGCGTATACGCGCAGAGAATTGGAGTGAATGACATGCAAAGTGGTTGTTGATGGTTTATTGTGCGTGTGTGTCTGTGGAAATTTAAGAAACGTGGGAAATATTTCAGCTGAATTTAATGAGATAGGTCAAGAACTTGTTGGAATATTATACAACTTGATTTTAAAAAGGAAGCAGCAAGAAAAAAAAATAAATAGGAATATTTTCTTCATTTTAATATGAGGAACGTGAATGAGTTATAATGAATTGTGAAGAACTAAGAGCTATTGATTTACATTCGCAGGCATTTTGGAGTACGTGTGTGTAAGAGATACTTTTGCTGACAAGTAATTCTATTGGAGCCTTAATAGCTTAATCCCAAGAGTTCGTTCCACCCAAATTATCATTTTGGGTGGAAAATGCTTGATAGTCAAATGAAAATGGAACCAAAATGTTCTTCCTTTAACTTTCCAATATTCCAATAAGATGCGTAAGTCTCTAATTTTTTTTTTATTGACGTGTTGCTCAATTATTGATATGGTTGATTGTTATGCACGCTCGGTGCCTTCAAGGCTTTCCTTCTTTCATAATTGTAAACCACTGAAAAAGTCACACGCAAAAAAAATAATGGGCCTACCAAGACGTTTTTTCGATGGGTTAAAAAAATGTGTTAAAAATATAGTAGTCTTGGTTAAAAACTACGTAGTTCTCGTTGCTAAAGTCAACGTAGTCGCCTCGGTTGTTAAGTTAACTTGTTTAAAATTACCATTTTAGAAGATTATTTTAACCGATCAACTTGTTTATATTGATCAAGAAACTCGGTTAAAATTTGAGATTTTAGTAAAATTTAACCGAGAAAGTCGGTAAGATTAAACAATTTTGAACAACCGAGTCGACTCGTAAATTTTAACCATGGTTAGTTTGCAGGTGCTATTTTAAATATCTTCTCTGTTAATTTTACACGAGTTTTACGTTGTTTTTAAGCGATCATTTTTCTGGATGCATCTTTTCAAAAGAAAGGTACTACATCTTTGCTGAATACAATGAAACATTGAAAAAATCAAAGAATACCTTTCTGGTTGTTCACAATAGAATAGGTTTCATATTATTTACCAGCTCGTTTTCAACGAATATGTTCCGTAGTTTTGTATCCAATTAACCCCTTTGGTAATTTTTGAATCGATAAAATCAATAGTTTATCTAGTTAAAATAACAATTTGATTCTGTAAAATCAACGTTTCACCAAAAAAAGTGGCCAGATGGTTTCAGTTGTGTCAACGAGTTTTATTTGTAGTCTGAATATATATCTTCATTAAAATCACCGGATTTCTGGTAAGATCAAACAGTTATCGTGTAAAAATCAAATGTTGCCCAGTAGACCGTACCTATTTATCGGATCGTCCCGGTTTATTTCTTCAGAAAAGTAAGTTTGTCCCGGTAAGATATCACTGCGGTGAAATCGAGTTGTATTTTTTGGTTAAATAAACTAGTTTCCCCAAAAATATCAACTAGTTTCTCTGGGTAAAACTAATAGATCTGATTTAAATCCACGTTCAACTCTTTTAAAATCAAGCGCATTCAAATACATATGTGACTTACATAATACTTGTATAAAATCTGTGGATTGCTCTTTTGAAATAACACGGATTACTCAAGTAACCAATTGCATCGTACCTAGTTAGCCGTACAAGGCTGTAACTTCCTTTTTTTTATTTTCATCAAATTCTGGTGTCGAAAAAACTTAAAAAAAAGAACAATTTTTGGCACTGCACTATTACTATTTTTAAAAACAGTCCTAAATGATGACAATCTAGTTCAATTTTTAAGACGTGAAATTCACTTCAACCTCATTGTGAGTTTACTCCATAGTGATACATTCGAAATAACCTTTTCAACTATATTAAAACTCTTAAAATAACAGGTATTGGTTAAAAATAACAACTTTTCAATTATGACCCATTAAAAATTGGTCGTAAGGAAGTGTTTGCTCACAAATAATTACTATCAAAACAACGCTAAATTTAATGTATACTCTTTATCTTCTGTAACTTACCTGAAGCATACCCTATCATTAGGTACTTTGAATAAACCCTCTCAATTACCCAAAGTGTTTCGACAATAAACTTGCTTTTGATAACTCATTTGATTATTTACCATTAATACTTAACAACTGTTGGTATCCACTAAAAGACAAAAACCCATGATGGTCTTCCAATAAAATGAAAAAAAAAAAAAAAAAAACAACTAACCACATCAGTAAATTTTATGAGCAATTTCAAAAACTGTATTTCGTGCTTGCTCACAGCTGCTCATAAAAATCGTTTTAATTTTCGCTCAGAACATCGTTAGTTCAGAGACGATACAAGAAACAGCCAATATAAGATTCTGCATCACGTAAAAGAGTCTCTCTTTTGTATTAAACAAAATATATCTACTAACAAACACATATTCAATTTTTGTGACTTAACCGCCGTTGCTGCCACGCTATTATGTCAGTTACATCAGAAAAAAAGAGTCCTTTATTATATCCCTCAACTGACATCGCACGTATCGTAAATATTCCCTATTGGAAACACTATTACGACTTAACATAGCCGCCTTCTATATATATTTTATATAGATATCCCTTAGGGTAAATAAATTGGGATTATCAAATAAAAGTTACCTCACTACCAACAACAAGTACCATGGCTAAAATGACACCAGACGGAATTCCATATCCTTCTTAGCCCCCTTCCGCATCTCACTTTCTAGGAAAATGTCTGTCGATCGTAGGCGTGTGTAATGGATAAACCACTCTACTAAAGAAAACAACATTATTTCATACTACCCTGTTTTGTGGTTGCGCCCCCTGCTGGTCATATATGTCAAATCAAATGAAACGAAGGAACCTTTATTTCTTCCTTCTGGCATGGCGGCGGCAACTGATATCAATGTCATAGAGTCTCTCCTCAGATATCTTTTTGAGTCGATTTATGATGTGACACTAACGATAATAGTACCAACTGTTGACGATACAGTCAAATCTCTAATTGACTGAATGTCGAATTTACACGGAGAGTGAAATATTTTTTCATTTCTTCATTTGGTACATTTATTTATAATTATTCAACAATTAGTTCATTAAATGTATTAGAACTTAAAGAAATCCACTTCGCTTTTTGCAGTTCAAGAATTTTCTAAAGTGACAGGTGTTTTGTCGTGTTTACACGTAAACGTCAAAACAATCAAACTGTCTTTAGTCCTTCTCTGGTAAGTTCTTTTGACATCTGAGTATTAAATTAAGTTATCAGTCACGTTCTGCCCAATTTTATGCTGATGTAGCGACTCGTTCTCTATTCTAATTATTTTCATTGTCGTTTTGCGCCTAAGTTAGATTTTACTGTGAACACTCAGCAATTCAGCATGACTATGCCAATTCGATTCCAATTTCCAAGTTTTGACGATGACGTTTACATCTAAAGTAATTCATTTTCTTTCTCTCTCTCTCTCCCTTTCTCTCTTAATGTAGACATTCAACAAAATACACGTACACACACTTACGCATATTTTTTCGCAAAGGATAACGATCTTGAGAGCAAAAATGAAGAGTTTTATTACGAAAAATACTTTCTGAAAGGTGTTTTTTTTTTTTTTTTTTTGTATTTTGTATTGGTTTTGTTTGTCTGTCTGTCTGGCATGTTGATTTGTATACAAGTTAGTTGGATCAACTTGTTTGAAATTTAACAACAAAACAAAATAGATATTGACTTGCTGCAAGTGCTTGATGGTGTCGAACATGCAAAGTTATTTCGTTCGAATGATAGACAAACAAATTTGTATAGTTGCCCTAAGGGTTTGAAACATGTCCATTTGACGACTGACGCGAGGCTCTGTAAATGCTTTTTATGTAACGGAATTTGAAAAGAAAATATAATAAAAAGAATAGAAATAAACTAGTTGAAAAAAAAAAATAGTATAGTTGTGGAGTAATATGTGTAGTAATTGTGTTCATGTTACAGTCGTTAAAACAGTTTGTGGTATGTTGGTTGGGTTTTTCTTTTTTTTTTCTTTTAATTTATTTTTGCGGCAAGTTCCACAACTTGAAAACACATTAACTTTTAGATATTTTTTAATGATATTATTTTTTATTTCTTAGCAAGGGTGTTTGAACTTTGAGAGTTTTAAGGGCCTACCTTTGAAAGAGATCAAATTTTATTATAAAACGTTATTGAAACACATTAACTTTAAACACTTTTATGGAAATGAGAATGCTTACTCTTTAATGCAATACTAAATAGGCTGATAATAAAAAGTCATTTTCATTTATTACAAAGATTAAAATATTTAATGATATTTTTCGTGGCGATGTCTATGCAAATTTTAAAGATTGAAAAACTAAATTATATTAAATCCAAATTTGCATTCTTTCAAACCAAATGTGTCTTATTTTAATAGATCTTTTTTTTTAAGATATGACATTCTATAAGTAAATACTCTTTTTAAATCAACCCGAAATTAGTTATCATGATGTTATTTTTCAAACGGAATATGAAGTCGTGTTTTTTTTTTTAATTTAAAAAAACTGCCAAAAAACATACACTTTTTAAAATTTCTCCTTTTAAATGGCGATTTTAGGTAAATTTAATGGAGAGTGAATTAATTTGGGCCTTAGTCTTAACTTGTTTATGGAAACATTTAACATTATTTTATTTATATGAACTTTGAAAAAAAATTGTAAACCACCTAACACCGCCAAACGTTGTAAAGCTTACTAAGACGATTGTGGATCAAAAGTTCATTTTTGTCCACCCAGTAAATTTTCAAAATTCGTGAAATTGTTTAATAAATTAAAAGACCATCGTTAGTCCCCAAAATGCTCAATTTATTATATTATCCCAAAATTTTCATTTGTATGTCGATATTAAAAAAAAGAGTTAAAGGAATTAAAATTTAGGGTAACGAAACAAGTGAGATAATTTCGCAAATTAGATCAGTTCAAATTTCAAATAGTATTTTTTTTTTCTAGGTATACGAAAATTAGCGAAACCATCTCAACTGTGCTCTAGTGTCTAGTGAAAACAGGCTATAGTAAAATTTCTCAAATATAAAAAAACTAGGTTTTTACATGCAAAAAAAAATTTGTAAATGATTTTTTTTATTTAAACTTTAAGCCAAAAAATAAATTTGGGGAAATCCTCCCGCCTCATCGCTTGCCCCTCAATTTCACTAAAACTTATATTTGACTTCGCGAATTGTTTTTGATCCCTTAATATTACTTATTTAAATAAATTCAACCTACAAGTGAAGTAACATCTTTTATACGAAAAAAAGTTACTCATACGCCACAGTGTACTTTACATTTTTTTCATAATATATGTACATTTGTATTTATTAATATACTATTTTACTGATTGAAGTGGTAAAAAATATCTAATGCATCGGCCGGGAATCGAACCCGGGCCGCCCGCGTGGCAGGCGAGCATTCTACCACTGAACCACCGATGCTTCTTATAAACCTTCTGTCCCAAAAAATGTTTTTGTTTTTTGCTTTGAATTTCAAATAAGAACATTTATTCTTATCAATTTGAACATTTATGAGTGATTTGAATTTAATCTCAATGTAAACAAAAATGTTTTTCTTCTCAATTCAACATTTAAATGATAATTACACCCATCACATGAGGTTGGTGAATAGCTCATACATTTTGTTCACATTTATTTTGCTATGAATTTTGAATATTTTTATTTAATTTTTTTTTTTTAATTTTTACAAATATTTACTCATTTAACCGATTTGGAAAAGAAATTTAAAAACTTGAATCCACATAAATATGATAATATATTTGACCTTTATATCTTAAAACTTTATTTAATTTTTTTTTTTAGATTTAGTATCTTTGTTAAACAGAATCAATTTCAGTAAAAGTTCTGAAAGATATTATTCAAGAAGCATCGGTGGTTCAGTGGTAGAATGCTCGCCTGCCACGCGGGCGGCCCGGGTTCGATTCCCGGCCGATGCATTCAATATTTTTTTGTTTCCAGAAATGACTGTTTCTTTTTGTTCTATAACCCACAAAATAGAAGAATTTATGTTTCCAGAAAAGTTTATTTAATTTATTTTAATCGACAGGAGTGGTCAATAAGGATGTGTAAATGAAATATAAAGTGATTTTCGAAAACAAAAACTTGAAAAAAAAATATTTTGGGAGCGGGTCAAAATTCTAGTTTAAAAAATTCTGGTTTTCAAAATTTTGCTTTTTTCAAGAAAATTCTGTTTTTCAAAATTCTGCTTTTTTTATATTCAGTCTTTCAAAATTCTGCCACATTTTTTTGAAGAAAAAAATTCTGCTAATTCTGTTTTTTTTATTTGCATCGCTTATGCGTTAAATTAAAAAAAAATACACCTCATTAATGTAATTTAAGTTTGGTACTTTCCTAACTGCCTAGAAGACTGATTTTTTTATAACTCATGTCTATAAACCGTTGAAAACTAATTAGAAACGATGAAAGAGCTTTCCATTGTAACGTAGATGAAATTTTTGCATGTTTTTTGATGTTTGAAACATTAATTAAAAAAAAAAATGAATTAGGTACAAAAACTTACATAGTACCTACTCGTAAGTAAGTAATCTCAAATAAGCACCAAAGCGCGCTTTTTAACATTTTCCAAACCTTTTTTAATATTTTTCAGAATTTTGCAAAACAGAATTATGAAAAGCAGAAATTTTAAAACTGATCAAAGTCAACGTAAAACAGAAGTTTTTTGGAGAGATGCATCCAGGTTCTTAAGAAATCAATGACTTGAATCAATTTACGGAAATAAATATAGTAAATTTAAAATTAGAATGTAAATTCCTAAGTTGAAGACCTCATTATAATTTATAGAAATATGCATACAAATCTTTCAAATTAAAGCTTATGCTCATTTAGATGAAAACTAATCTCTATTGATATTACTCTCTAAACTATCAAATGCATAATTTAAGTCAACTAAATCACCGATTTGATTTTTTTTTTTGTTCACGGAAATGGAAGTCGAACAATCATCATCATCTATTTCCTTGCAAAAATAAATTGCAGCTTAACCCCTTTTATGTGAAATCATAACACTTTGTTTGGATGGCAGCAATTTTGTTTGCTCAAAACCATTTTACATTTCAACTTATACTAATTTATGCTAATCCTAGAAATTTACACGACAATTTGAGAAGACTTGAGACTCCATATTTTGCCTCTTTTGATGGGCGTCATCGTCATCATGAACGTTTGTCTGACTCGACAGCAATATATGTCCAAGTTAATGGTATTAACCCGATTTAAGTTTAAAACTATCGCTCTCTAAATAATAATAATTGAATGAGCATGTGCGACAGCAACCAGTAACAGCGCAACAGCATCCAGCAGCTCTAAGTCGGCAATTTTCTATATGGAGGACGACTCAGCAAAGAAACCGAACACTATCTCGAGTCTCGAGCTCAATTGACCCCACAATGCTGATCCGATCCGATTGCAATGCATAGTCAGTTTAAGTACAACAAAAAAAAATAAAAATTGTGAGCTGGAAGTAAGTTTGAGGATCATTACAATAATGCAGAGGCAGAGGTTGTGGGGCAGTAATTGAATAATTCGTTCTACATCACCAGCCAACAACCAACCGTCCAACCGACTCACGGGACGTAAGACTTTAGAACAACCAAATGAAGTTCGTTTTTTTTTTTCTCCTTTAGTATAAAAGATTATCATCTATCTTCGGGGTTCTGGAAGTGAAGTTAGTTCTTGAAAGCTGAGCATGTTGTTGATGGTTCTTTCCTTTTTTTTCGCTGCAGAGTGTTGGCCTCAAAAAGAGACTCCAATAAATTGGTTTCACGATGTAATTTATTATGATGAGCTTGCATCAGGAAGAAATGGAGCCGAACTCATTCCGGAAGGTTGGGATCATGTACACATGCGATTAATAACTTCACTTTACCAAGACGACCAAGACGAGATGGTGGTAGGGAGTTTGTCATGAGGCGTGGTAGATTGCATATTTGTGACACCAACGTGTTGTATTTTTTTGTTTTGAATCCAAATGATTGATTATTGTTTACCGATCCTTCATCAAATTGTGATCAGATCAATTTGAATAAAAAATGAATTCAAGTGAAAATTCAACATTTTGCACCGACATTTTTGTGAATAATGGAAGTATTTTCATGAATTCTTTTTGAAAGTATAAGTTATGCAAATTTATGATGAAAAATGACAATAATTTATTAAGAAAGTTCAATTAATTTGCTTTGGATTTAATTATCGACAGATGCATTTTTAAGGGTCTTGAGTAGCAGAGGTGAAAAGTTGAGAAGAATTCACGATACCTGAGTTTTTTTGATTCCAGTGGTCTGCAAAATTTAACTTTTTTTTCTCTTTAAAATATTTTTTTGAAATTATGAAAGATTTGTTATTACTGAATCTAAATCTGGTTTCAGAAAAATTCTAGCACGTACCTTTTTTAAAAAAATTATTTTTGAAAAATATGAGTAGTAAAACTAATATTCTAATTCAGCTCAAATTTTGAGAATTTATTTCTCATAATATTATCTATCATAAGACTTCAAATTTGTATTTATTAATTAAAGTTTACACACATTTTAAGATACTAATTGACAAAAACAGCAAAAATATTGAAATCCTCCAGTTTTTAGTAAATCCCACATTTGAACAAAAACACCTTAATTTAGGAAAATGTAAAATCTCAACGCCTGTTATACATAAAAAGTCAAATATGTTAAGAAAACTTTAATAAAATACATTAAAACAAATTACTTTGTAATTGTTTTGTAATTTTATGTACTATTTTTCTATTTAGAAATATCTTATTTCTGATAAACCATTCCATACACTACTTTTTAAAGCTTCAAATTTGTTTCTCCTAGGAACAAAAGTAAACTTTGCTCAGGGTTTTTGATGTGCTGAGTTCGAATCCGAAGTCAAAAAAAATCTAGCACGTCAGGATTTTGAGATATACGCGGTAGAGAACCACAAAATCAAGTTTTTGGTTAGAAAATCTCAAAAAACTACTATATCTCAAAAACGGGAGCTGATCGAAATTTTTAAAATCGGATTCAAAATCAGCATACTAAAATCTATAGTATACTTTTGTTCTTGGGATAAAGAAATATGAATTTTTAATGATCAGTTTCTTTATGGTAGATTAACTTACTTAAATTTAAATATCTCGGATAAGAAAAGTGATATTGAAAGATTGAAACTGAATTTGAAAGAAAAAAATAAGTTCTTTTGTAGGCCGTGACAAGTTAAGTTGAAAAAGTTTACATTACGCCAAAATATTGCTTCAAAAACAGCAAAAAAATGCGTTTTCGAGATTTTCTAACAAAAATATCTATCGAATTCGGAATCAGCACACAAAAGTCCTTTAGAAAAGTATAGTTTTATTAAAAGGAGGATTTCCTTGCAGAAACAGTGTTCTCGGAAAGTTGCCATACAATGATTTATTTTGTTAATTTTTAAGTAGCAACCATTTGATTTTAGTTTTGTTTGTTATGAAAAAAAACTTTTCTTATTTAAAATCTATCAAAGGCATGAAGATTGTATTTGAATGGTATTGTGATATTGTCGTATTTTCAATTTTTTTTCATGTATGTTCCCTTATAACTTCGAAACTAGTTTTCATAATTTGACCAATGAGTTGTCGTCAAAAGCACAAAGTTTGTTTGCTGGTTATAGACATTATAACTTCTTCTATTATAAAGCCGTTATAGGTTAAAATTTGCGAGTGGCCGAGACCCTAATCTCTTAGTGTTACGTGACAGTGAAAATTTAAGCTTCGACCATATTCCAATGGCAGAGATATTTTTAATTTCCGCTTGGCTCACAATGAAATAGGGTGTTTTCAGGTTTCGGTTTTGAAGCCGCTTTTGTCACTGTTAAAAAATCAGCCAAAAAGACACGGCTGTAGTTAGGAAGTATAAATGAGCCTGTTAGCTCAAGAGTTTGGAAAAAAAAACCTGCTCTAACCAAGCGTTCATCTCTCGTCTCACAGTGGTGCGCTTTTATACTTTTTGGCGTCAAAAATCTTTTGCACAGGCATTTCTTGACGAACAATCGTCAATTTTTTGTAATATAATATGGCGGCCAGAAATGACGGACATTTTCAAATTAGTATATAAGTAAGAAATTGTTCCTTTCTTCGTGAATTTATAAGTACAAAATTTAGTTTAATTGTTATCAAAAAGTGTTCGATCTTGAATTCAGGTAAAAAAATCAAAAATTTTGAAAACGAAAACATTTTAACGTTTTATTTTATAGGCAAAGTTTTAACAGTTAACATATTTATTTTATTTAAAAGAATTGACTAAAGACGTTATGTTGTGTCCAACTATGAATATGTTTTATAGTATAAAGATTAAAAAATATAACATAATAAAAAAAACATATATTTTAATACTCTAAAATCTTATCCGAAGTCAATAAAAGAACTATGACGTCACGTCTTTGAAATATAAGAACTGCAAAATGAGTTCTCATCTTCAAAACTGCTTGAATTGCATCATGCTGTAAAAAGTATCACAGGTTTCATTAACGGGAAACCCAACTTTGAAAATATAGCACCTCTTTGAATCGCGTTAGACATATTTGAAAAATTTAATTCCATCGTCATTTAAAAAAATGACAATTTAAGAACACAAGTTTAATTATAAATCGCCCAAAACATGCTACAGACAATTCTTCTCCATATTGCTATATGCAAGTTTACAATTACGTAAATGAATACATAGTATTCCTCATTAGAGTAGTGTTCCTTGAGGTGAGTGAACTCAAGACACACACTTACAATTATTTTCAATCGTTCAAATTGTGTCATACGATATGTGCGCATAATAGAATTCATGACGTATTATAAAAAATTATGTACCAAACTTCAGGCTGACGGCATTAATTAAACGTTCCTATAATCACAAAGCGGCTTCTCAAATTATAATTATTAAAACAAATAATCTCTCATTTGCTTGAAACATTTCGAACGTAATAAAACATTTTAATTCAGCTCCTTTTTAAAAACTCATTCAGTATCACCGACAGTTATCGCAGCGCCACCTATTCTTTTCTACCTTTTATCACCCAGAGTGGAACGGTGAAATTAATAGCTTTCCAAGTGAGCATTTCATAACTCAGCACGTAATTATTTTTTCCAGCAAACAATTGTTTTAAGTTGACTTAAATAAAGATGGATGCAAAGAGAAGAAGAAGAATTAAATTAATTTACCTACCACCCCTTTTACCACCTTTTCAAACAACTATACTACAGTTAAAGACGTTTTTAACGATCGTAAAGATATACATAAGCTCTAACGTAATTAAAACTCCATATCTTTTGCCTGTACTTGATGTTACTTTATTTAATGTAAATTTTATTTCATTATTTTTTTTTTTTTCTTTTAACTTTCATTTTTGTTTATTATCGTTACTAACTGTTTTCACCAAGTTAACATTTTTTTTAATTCGTGTGCAAAAAGGTGGCTTGTTAAAATGCTTAATCGACGTGTAAATAGAATCTTCATCCAACCATACGCAGAAAAGACTCAACTAGCTGGAATTATTTATTGCAAGGTGGTTGGAAATGCTAAAACAGTTCAGTTCATCAATTTATAAATTTGTATCACGATGACTTTAATTTTCATTTTGATAAATAACCAGGGTGGCAGACAAGGTGCACTCCGCATAAAAAAAATTAAAAACTGAAAAATATCTGAACCAAAAGGTTGAAAATCTTGAATGGCAATTGAAGAAAAAAAGAAAACAAAAAAAGAAGGAAAAAAGCAAAATGCAAAAAAAAAGGTCGAGGATAGTTTAAAAGAGGTTAACCATTCGAGAGGAAATACATTTTAAATTCAAGCCCTAGATACAAACTGAGGCACGTAATTAATGTCAGTTTAACACCAAAGTGCAAAGTTGACTGCTGAGTTGAAAGATATAAATAGAAAGATGCAAATACAATGGAAACGTTTTGTAGATCTCAAATCTTGGATAGACGTCTTGGTTGAAATAGGAAACAAAAAAAGAAAGAAGGTTTAAATGGACGGAAAATATAAAAAGGTAGATGATTCATTGTTTAAAAAAAAGTTCACATAATTTTGAGAAAAATGGAACAAACACTTTCTATTAAGTAATGAATTATAAAAGTAAAGTATTGTTGATGGTTTTTTAATTCATTGAAAGTTCTTGATGAAATTCTGATTTAAGTTTAGTATAATAATACTAGGATTGAAAAGTTAATTTATTTTGTATTCCAAAAATTAGGTAGCATTAAATTTTGTAAAAGAATTTTACATTTTTGCTTTCATTTAATATATTATATTCTGGTTGTGACACTACCATTCTTTATAGGAAAAGCATTAGTTTTGTCTTTAAACAAAAGTTTAACGTTTTGATCAAATTCAACGACAGAAAATAAAAAGGTTTACAAGAAGAAATAGGACATTCGATGTAGTGCAAGAATTGCTCATTTTGAATTCGGATTCGATCGCCATCTAGAAAATGATAATATAAATATACAGGGTGTCCCAAAAGTCAACGTCGAAACGAAAACGGTAGATAGGGTAGGTGGTGACTGTTATCAGAAAAATAATAAAAAAAATCGCAGCCATATATTTTGAAAGTTATGGGCATTCGAAAAAAATCGAAAAAATCGTCACCCTGTGACGGTCTTTCATGTGCCGTGACTACAAATCTTTAGTTTTCTCAAATTTTTCTTTTGCTACGCAACCTTGAATAACCCTGCTAACAAGTGCATTCAAAAATTTCAACTCAGCTGCATCAGTTTAAAACCAAATTTCACTTCTTTTCCCAACTAAGTAGTCAAAAATTTTACATGACCCTAATTCAATGAACCGTAATGTAAAAAAAATGCACTACGACATTTCGACAAGTAACCTCAAAAGTTGGCGTGTTCAATTCTCTTTTCAAAATGATATAACATTGTTGAGAATATTCAATAAATAACATATTTTTTCTTAAAAAATCCGACTTTTTTTATTAAGTAATTTTTTCATATTATTTAATTTTTGTACCCTTTCAGAACAGAATTTGCATTTTTAAAATTAGTAAAGTGCTGATTTGTAATGGATAAACAAGCTTAAATAATACAGAAAAACATTTTTTTGGTCTTTTGACCGGAAATGGCGACCGTAAAATACTGCGTACCCAAAGCAGGTTCGAAATAAAATTTTGTTTTTAATGTTGAATTTAATGATTGCATGAAGCAGGTTCGAAATAAACTTTTTTAAAAGGGTTATTATGCTATACAATGCTATGATGTACCTATTTGATGTTGACTTTTGGGACACCCTGTAGGTATTAGAAATTATTAAAAAAGACAAAAACAAAAATAAAATGGAAAAAAATCTTCTTATTCTAATATTTTTTGAGTTATGCAAATGTTTTTTTTTTTTTGCGCTAACAGACCTTGACCTAACTTTTGGTTCAAAAAATCATATAAGGCCAAGATTTTTTTTTGAAAATTTACATATTTTTTAGTCAAAAAATTAAAATGAAAAAACCATTAAAAAATCCTAAAAATACAAGCTAACGTAGGTCTCGTTAACGACTGAACCGATTTTACCCAAAATTTATACAGGTAATAAACATATCTCATAATCGAAAATAAAAAAAGGAATGATTTTTTGAAATAAAGTTAAGTTAAATAATTAGTTTTTTAAATATTGGGGTTTGGGGATCATTAATTCAAAATTCAAAATTACAAAAATCTTAACCGTTTCATTTTCAGTTTTTTTTTTAATTTAAATTGGAGTTTTTTTTTTACCGACTTCCAAAAAAGGAGGAGGTATTCAATTCGTCTGTATTTTTTTTTTACCTCATAACTTTGGACTGTGTGGTCCCATTTCAATTTCGTTCAGTTTCGGCGATAGCAACTATGAGAAAATCCATAAAACCCAGTTTTGGTCCATGGAAGTCGGTTTTGTTTTTTTTGATAAAAATGATTATTTTATCTCTAACGTATTTTCATAAAAAACCGATTTCACTGCAAAAATTGCGGAATATTATTATAGTTCTAAAAACACAGGAAAGAAAAACCACCATCTAACCATAGCTTTACAACATCTTGTTTGGAATAGTTTATAAATCCTTCTTCTGTATAGTTTCAGGAGAAATTCTGTGATTAAAAATTTATTTCCAAGAAAATCTGCTTCATAATCCGTTTCGCTAAAGAGTGTGGTGCAGAATAATTTCGCAATTCCATGAGGATGAATATCAAATTTTAAATTGTATTCATGGTCCACCCATTGACTATGCATTGTTTTTTATAATGAGTTGATTTTGATGTCTGTTGGTGTAGTAGATATAATAGTAGACAAAAATTTGAAATTTTTCAGACGGTTTCTAGGAATATCTCAAATACATAAGTGTCCAATTACTTAAACAAACAAAATTTAGTTTGTAAAACCGAGTCATCGTATGAAGTGAAAGACTTAAAACAATCTATTTCTGCGAAAAAATGTTCAATGCGCTTTACACCAGATATAACTTTAGCACTTATTCAAAGTAGGTACATAAAGGCATTAAAAAAAAATCTCAAAATAAAAGTTCCAAAGCAATAACGTGGAAAGGTACCATTTTAAAATTTGTCAAACTCAACATCTAATCTAATCCAGTTGTCCTTCATTTTTAATCAACTTCCTTTCTTCACTCAAACTTTTCAAACAGTTTCAATCCATTCTCATTTCCTTCTTCAGAAAAATAAATAAGTAAATAAATAAAAATATCACACCAAATTAATCAGCTTTTATATTCTATTAAATCTGACAAATCCGATTTCATAAAACTCAACGGCAAAAGAGAAAAAAAAATCTCACAAAATCTCAAAACCATTTGACGAATAAATGTTATACTTATATACCCACCTAGATTTTTGTATAGAGTCGTCGTCCTTTTAAGCCACCAAATAACACCGTTCGCCCGGATTTCCTCCGACCACGTAATAATCTCAATCTGCGACCGTGTCATTGTCAACTTAAGAAAAGTATTTTTTTTTTTTTTTTGTTTTGTTTATTATTTTTTCTATGCCAAAAACCCCACGCGCCCAATCTAAGAATTTCAAAGTATGTATACGAAAGCGAGACCAAACCTATAAAAATGAAGCCAACAACAAGTTTATATACAACAGCGCAACAACAACAACAAAAGTCAACGGAATCCATGACTAGAGATATTTTTTTTTCTTATGTAGATACAAAGATAGAAATGCCAAACAAAAGTCTCTGTAAGATGGTGGCGGCAACAACGGCCGGCGACAATCGTAGACGCTGGCTGATGATGATTATGACAATGATGGAGATGATGATGACGATGTCCTCTAAAAGTTCTAGTCTGATAATCTTTGAAGGCGACCAGACACGCTCAAATCTTGTACCCCACCTTCCCTTTGCTTTGAGAGAGAAGTCGTGACAGACTCTTTTTCAACATCACAGCACCGTTGGACACAAAAGGGCTTATTTGTTAGAAAATAGAATAGAAACGAACCACAACTTGAACTTAAGTATGCCAAAAGACAGTCAGTCGGTCGGTGTATAGTTCCCTCAACCTCTTTAAGTTCTCCATGATATTACAGTGGGGTTTTACTGTTTTGGATTTAACTACTTTGAAAGAAGAAAACAAAAAACTATAAGAGATAGAGAATTTCCCTTTTGTCTGTCGGCCTTTTGTCGGTCGGTGCCCTGTTTTTGTGGTGTCTGAGCCTATTAAACCACATTTTTTGCTGACTTCGCCTACATTCATTGCACCCGCATACGAAGTACCACAAGAAGTTGTTGGAAGTTGCACTTTTTTGTGTGTCTTTAAGGTTTGTTGTGATATTTTGTGGAATGGGCGTTATTCCAAGTAACTATTGATTTCGGTGTTATGGCCAGTATTTTTTTTTAACAAAGTTTTAAACAATTGATTGCACTTTTAAAAAATGCCATCAAAGATCATTCCTTTTACAAAAAAAAAATATTTAGTAATTTAGCAGGAAAATATTATTTAAGAGAATAGTTAAAACTGAATTCTACTGATTATTTTTTTTTGTAAATGCAGTCAATAAAATTGGCTATATGACTAACAGGGACCTACAGTTATTTCAACTTTTCTTACAGCATTTCTTGGGTTCGAATTTTCTGTAAATACGTGATGCGAGGTATTTGCAATAAAGAATAAAGTTTTTTCTTAGAGAGAGAGAAAAAAAAACACCTATAAAACTAAAGGCAGTAGTTATTTTGACTGTTCTGACTGCAGTTAAAATCCATTGAAATTCAATTTTTAAAAAAATTCCAAATTACCCTAATACCTACATTTATTACCCTTTTTTTTACTTAAACAAGGTAGTTTTTGTTTTTTTTTTTTCATTCATTCATTTAATTCAAAACATATTTTTTGTCAAAATTAAACTTTTTGGTAGCAGTTCACATACCTTATAAGAAAATTATTTGAGCCGCAGTTTTTGAAGTGAAGAATTCTTTAGGCCGTGTGTGAATTGCGTTAAATAGTTAAAACCGTGTAAAATTTTTGACACTATTGAGGTGAATAAAAACATTTTAGCTGTTAAAAATTTAATGGGCTCTGGGACCTGGTTAAATTAGGTTAAATTTTTTTTGCAGATGGTTGTGTTTTGTTTTTTTTTTTTTTTTTTATTAAAAAGGAGTTTTATGGCAGAAAAGAGGCAGAGAAAAATATTAAACAATAAGCCATACAGCTGAAATTTTTTATTCACCTCAATAGTGTCAAAAATTTTACACGGGGTTAACTATTTAACGCAATTCTTACACGGCCTTAGTATCGTAGTGATTTCAAACACGATAAAACGAAAAAGGGATAGGAAAACACAATCGATTATAACTTTATTTTTTTAATAGATAGATGAATAAAACTTATACTGTAGATAGGTTATTAAATAAACTATAACTGTACAAAATTTCAATTAATTTCATATTTAAAATCTTGAGATAACGGTGAAAAAATGAAAATTTGATTTAACGCATGCTGATAATATTAATTTTATTTTAATATATCACACACAACGGTACGTTCTCTACAAGTTAAACAATCTTAAATTGAAAAACTTGAAAAATACCTCAAAACACCTGTGGAGATATGTTGCCGATGACCAGCAACCAGTGTAGGTAGTACCGTAATCTCAGTTTGAAATTTCGACATGGTTGACTTAAAAAAATTCTTATTTTGTTTGTAGGCATGGTAAAAATATGATTGAAAAGTCACATAAAAGGTGAAATAATAAGCTTTCAGATGATATAAAATTTACTATAGGTTGTCATATAATAAATATGGATTTAAAGGTGATGGAATAAAAAAAGGTAGATTTTTTCGATTTTTTTTTTTTTTTGCAAGAATAATTATTTTTTAAGGTTTCACTTCTACCACGTGTGAATTTTGCACATGATTTTTTTAATGCAGTCAATTCAAAACTTTCAAATCCAAAATATTAGCTATAAAATTTTTATAAGCTATTAATCAGAAGACAGAAGCTACTTCGAAGATTCTAATGGGGCGGTACCAAAAAATCCTTTAGAAGAAAGTAGTTTCTTAAGAATCGCAGTAGATAAAAATTTTATATTTAGTCAAGAATAAACTAAAACTATAGGCACCAGTAATTTCTGTTCTGTTAAATTTAGTTTGAATATATTTTCTGTAGTCCAATTTTTGACTGTTTCCTCAAAAAATTGTGAATGCAGTGCTTTTTGTAGCATAAAACTCAAGTCAATTTCTCATAACTTAAAATATTTTGTAGGATGTCAAAAAATTATTTACATTAATTGTAATGTCATTGATTGCTGCAGATAAGAAACTATACATTATATTCGTAAAAAAATTGTAAGTGCAGAAAATTTAGCTTTTGACGAAAAAATATTGAGACTGCAATTGAAAAAAAAAAAATTGAGTATAAAACAAGGGACAGTTAATACTAAGAATAATATTACTGCACTGGCAAGGAAAAATCTTTCAAAACTGATTCACAGAGCTTCAAATAACACTGGTCAACAAAATAAAACTTTTTTTTACCACAAGAACCAAAATATACTTTTCTAGTAGTTTTTGGAGTGCTGAATCCGAATATGAAGTCAGAAAAATTTGATTGGCGTCCATTTTTGAAATAACCGTTATAAAATGCCAAAAAACGTCATTTTGGCTGTTTTCGAGGTTATGTTTTTATGTATGTAGGGTAATTCATTATAAACAAATTTATAACGGTGATTATAAGAAAAGATTTTCTTCTTTCAAAAACTGTTTAAATTTTTCCGATATCTCTTTTATTGCTAGAGATATCTTAAGTTTCAGTTAATAAAGAGAAACTAAACTTAATCTAAAATTTAAGTCACTGATCACAGAATTTTTGCCACAAGAACCAAAATATACTTTTCTGAAGGTTTTTGGGTTATTGAACTCGAATCCGCAATCAGAAAAATTGTATTAGCCTCCATTCTTGAAATATAACCGTTATAAAAAATCTTTTTTATTGCATTTTATAACGGTAATATTTCAAGAACGAAGGCTAATAGAATTTTTCTGTTTGGGGATTCGAGTTGAATAACCCAAAAACCTTCAGAAAAGTATATTTTGGTTCTTGTGGCAAAAATTCTGTGATCAGTGACTTAAATTTTAGATTAAGTTTAGTTTCTCTTTGGCTTATTAACTGAAACTTAAGATATCTCGAGCAATAAAAGAGATATCGGAAAAATTTAAACAGTTTTTGAAAGAAGAAAATCTTTTCTTATAATCACCGTTATAAATTTATTCATAATAAATTAACCCACATAAAAACATAACCTCGAAAACAGCCAAAATGACGTTTTTTTGACATTTTCTAAGGGTAATATTTCAAAAACGGAGGCCAATAACAATTTTCTGACTCTGAGTTCAGCAAAACTAGAAAAGTATATTTTGGTTCTTGTGGCAAAAAACTTGTTGACCATTGCAATCTGAGTAATATCAATTAAAAGTAAGATATTTTACTGCATTTAATTTTTTTTAACGAAAACCAGATAAAAAAATGTACCATCTTTGGAGACTTTCCCACCCCAAACTATTATATTACCTTGGCCTTATGATTTAAAATGCATCTCTTAAAAAAAAATTGTTGACTATTTTGTTCTTCTTGGTTGTTGACATACTAATCTGACGATGACGATGTGATTATTTTGATATGTCTTTGATGTGTGCTTCATTAGGATGTGTGGGAGTGATGCTTGTTATCTATATGACATCAAAAATAAAAAGGCGCCGTCTTCATCGTCATTGTAGCTAGTGCAAGCAACATATATTACAATGTTACCTATACAAAAAACTAAACTATGCACATAAAATGTGTTCAGCTAACGGAAGAATGTGGGTGAGGGATTGATGCAAACGCAGACAAAACATCGTTGTATCCCAGACTAAGTCTGGGTTGCTATTCTTGTGATGACGAGATTTGATTTGGGTTCTAATTGGGTTTCCTTCCGCTTTGGTGTGTGGTGATGCGTTGGTTTTGTTTTGACGTTAATTTTAAACAAAAAAATAAAAGTCAACTAAGCTGCAGCAAAATTGAGGACAGTAAATAAATTGTTCTAAGTCTTATAATTGCGTGTGTCTGTAGTTTATAATAGCTTATTTTAAGTCCGGAAAATTAGAACTAATTAAAGGGGTAGATTGGTATTTCTTTCGAAATGTTCTGAATTCTTTTGAATGCATTTTGATGAGGCACAACCTCATAATATCAAACCAGACAAAAAATAAACTTTTTTTGTTCACGGAAGAATTTCCGTTCAATATTTTCAATATAGGATTTTTGACTTCTGAAAATCAGCTTAATTGATGTGTATTGCTTTGTATTACTTTACACATACGAAGTGACCGAAGATAAAAACTGCAACAAAAACAGAATTGCTAAACTGAAAAGTGACTAGGACAGCTTACAATCAGTTATATATCTAATATCCTATTTCCCATATATTCGTAAAGGGTACTTATGTCCCAAAGCCATTTTAAAATTAAACTTCTAAAGGTACATCATATCGTTTCTTTTCTTGGAATGTTTTTGAGCTCTATCTTTGTCTATGAACCAATTTCCGTGAATCTGCTTTCGTATAAATTGTTTCAAGTCGTTTTTTGTTCTTGAGTTCTTTTTAAAATTTTGTTAAATGGATTTCCTTACCAGAGTCAAGTAGCTCAAAAGATTTCCTTCCGCGAATAATAAAAAGTCAAATAATATTGCAAGGATATTTCTGAGAAATCTATTCACAAAAGTTAGTAGCTTTTTTTTGTAGGACGTAAAAAGAGTCGATCCCATGTAAAACATTAAGTGCTTCAAAGTAAAAATGCAAGTGGATATTGAACCGAATATAATTTTGTTTCAATGATCATATTGATACAATTGTCGGGTTGAATTGAAGTTTGGTCTTTGATATGTTAATTAAAAATGGTTACTGACGAAGTCTTTGATTAAAAACAAATTTATCAATATTTATCAACTTATTCTATTTTGGAGACGGACGTCCGCATTTATAAGTTTTTTTTTTTTTTTTTTTTTTTTTTGTCCGTGGGTAGGTGTTGAAATCTTCAAAAGATTCTATGAGGACCGGAAAACGCGTGCTCATAGATATGTGGGACTCTTAACCACTAAAACCACCTCCTCCTCCCGATTGCAACTAAGTTCAGATGGAACTTATCTAGCAATTTATCTTTCTCGAAGTTAAGTTACGTGTTGTAGGTAACTTTCCGATGAAAGTTCCTACTGATGATATTTAAAAATAAATAAATAACTTTTGTTTTAAATTAAATCATTAAGTAATGGTTTAAATTTTTGTTATCAAAAAAATATTTTAAAGGAAGTTAAATAAATAAAATCTCTAAAACATTTAAATTTATATTAATCAATGCCGATATTTCGAAATAAAGGAATTAAATTGAAAAATTTCACTGTACCAAATCGGAAGGTTTAGTCCTTCGCAAACGTCGTACTAAGTTTGTCTCGTCGAGAATTTCTAGTATTGTTCTATTAGTATGTTCGACTAACCGTTTTCGATGTTTTTGGGCAAACGTTTTTATTTCTTCGCGAACCGTGGGGATTCCAAGATCCCTGTGAAGATCTTCGTTTCTTATATACCACGGCGCATTTACAAATGATCTTAATAATTTATTTTCAAAAGTTTGTAATCTATTTAAATTTGTATCGCGTGTACAACCCCAGAGTTGAATACCGTATGTCCAGACAGGCTTTAGTACCTGCTTGTAAACTAATAATTTGTTTTCGATACTTAGTCTAGAATGTTGTCCTAGCAACCAGTACATTTCTCTCAATTTCATATTTAATTGATCACATTTATTTTTAACATGCGCTTTCCATTTTAATTTCGCGTCGAGAGTCATCCCGAGATATTTTGCCTCATTTGCAAATGGGACTTGAGTAGTATTAATAAAAACAGGTAGTCTATTTATTTTCTTATATGTAAAGTCCACGTGGACTGACTTAAATTCGTTAAGCGCTATTCGCCACGTTTTTGTCCATTCATTGACATTGTTAAGGGCATTTTGCAATTTACTTGTCGACTCGTTGATTGTTTTGCCTACTGCAAGTATTGCGGTATCATCAGCAAAAGTAGCTACAATTGTGTTTTCTGTTTGAGGTATATCGCGTGTGAATAGAAGGTACAAAATAGGACCTAAAACACTACCTTGTGGTAGGTGCATTTATAAGTACAAAATTCTACCAAATATCTATCTATTTTTTTTTTAATACACACTTAATGTTTGACCTCACGTTTTTTTATGAGTAATATGCATTTAAATTGTATTGTTTTTTTTTGTTTAATTAATTAATTTATTCTTTTTTTTTCTTTTAGGTAAGTACAACACCCAAAACAACAAAGATCAAACAAAACTTATCTCAAAAAGTTACAAGTCATTGGTATGGTATTGAACATTTATATTTTTAAATTTTACAAGCTCGTTATTTTAACTTACAGTGAGTAAAAAAAAAAACAAAAACAAACTGAATATTTCAAAGTAATATTTGTTTATTAATAAAGCTGTTTACTGGACTAGTTTTTGAAAAACTAATTTTCAAAATCAAAATTCGAACTAGTTAATTTTTATTCAAAATTTTATGTAGGGGAAGGTGGCCTAAAATGGCCCCCCTAAGGAAAATGTCCTGTATCTCGAAAAACAGTAGCATTCAAACTTAAATGCTATATACTTTTCAAAGTTTAATATATTACTCTCACATTTTTTTCATTAGCGAGTTAAAAAGTTCCAAAAAGTATTTAATTTTTTTAATTTTCAAGACGTCTACAAATTTCACTGATCAAATTTACCCGGGTAAAATGGCACACTGTCCAAACATACGTTATTTTAAATGCGAAATTGAGTCAAAGGGCTCCTTTCCCATTTTCTTGGAACAAGTGGTGCTTAATCCGCCCAGATCTTTCACCGAGTCATTTAAAACCCAGTTCATGTTGGTTGCTCGTCTCGTTTTTGTAGTTTTTGCAACTTTGAATGTTTTGGATGCTTTTTTCCAGGTTTTTTGACGAAATCAAGGGCTTTCCTCAGTCCAGGACTTTTTCTCTGTACATCGTTCATAAATAGCAACTGTTTTCACTTTAAAAAATGAAAATGTGAAAAAAAATTTAAAATGGCATGTGAAATAGGTATGCCATTTTACCCGAGCACTAAGTAGGCCATTTTGCCCATTTTGAGTTTTTTCAATTTAATTCTTACACCAAAAAATTTAAAATCGTTTTAAACCAACTTATTTCAGTAAATTAATAAGAAATACTTCATGCGTTCATACATTAACTTCTTTTTCCAAAATACAATGTGTTTTATACTTTTTTTTTGCAAAAAAATTTCACAAAATTATAACGAGTGTAGTTTTTGAGGTGGATAGAGACAGTTTGACCTGTCAAATTTCAAATAATGGCTTGAAGTTGCTGAAATTTCGTATATGTTGGTTTTGCCAGATAAACTAAAGAATCGCGTTCATAAAACTTTCTAAGTATTTTCGATTCTACGATTTCTAGCCAGGGGGCCATTTTACCTTGGGGTGGCATTTTAGGCCACTTTCCCCTAATTAAGCACTACATAATTTAGTTTTTAAAATTCAATGCTCTTATTTGTTTTTAAATAAAAACTGGATCCAAAAATGTCTTGTCGTTTTCGATAAATAAAAAAAAAAAACAAAACTACTTTTTTTGAAAAAGCCATATATTTTTTTTTTTTTGAAAGTTACAAAAAGGCACAATCAGTACGTTAATGTTGGTGTTGCAGACACAATGTTGATTTTCTATAATTTGTTTTCCAAAGTAAGTCATTTGCTCCACCCGGCTAAAGGGGGGTGGGGGGGAAGCACAGAGCGTCGAGTGTATGGGGGATGTGAACAAAAATCAGAATATAAAAAAAAATGTGTTTCTTTGAATAAGAAAACCTTCAGAAACACATATTTATGGTATATTTCATCAAAGTAAAATTTCACAAAAAAAAAATAAAAAAATATTTAAATAATATCGAATGAGAGCAGGCAAAATTCCTTAAAAAAGTCCAACTTTTTTAAATTCAATCTTAAGACGGTTTTTTTTATAATGCTTGATTCCTACAGAAACAAAAAAAAAACAAAAGAAAATTAACATAAAATAGAAAAAAAACACGTAAAAAATGACAAAAGTGCAATTAAATTTCCCAATATTTTGGAACAAAATATTTTGAAAGGCACTTAAGGGGGGAAATCCCTCCGGAATTTTTTATTTTTGCATTATTTTTTTTTGCGTAATAAATTTTTTATCAACCGAAGAAACTATTTTCAGTGATCTTAGCCTTAAATGAAGCCTCAAAAGTGCCTAGATAGTCCCGAAACCAATGCGCTCCGAACCTACCATAGTACGAAAACGAAAACTTTAAACGCATTTTTTTCGAAACTAGTTTTTTTCCGCGCCGTGCAATGTAACTCAAAAACTAATGAAGCTATCGACTTGAAATTTGAAGCAAATTTTTCCTTAAATCATTGGCCACAACATGAACCTAAAAGTTGAATAAAATTTGTACAGTAAATATTTTTTTTAACTACTTCTTTGTAAAAAAAACCTTTTTTTTTCGTTTTTTTGATTTCTAATTTTTATTTTTCATTTAAAAAAAATAAATTTAGGTTCATGCAATGCGTACTAATATCATCTAACGGAAAAAAATTTTTTTCTTTTTGATTTAAGATGATTTCCTGGATCTGTACATTGCACGGCGCAAACTAGAGGCGTCAACTTTGAAAGGCTCCAGAGCCGCCATTTTGTTATTTTTTCATTTCAAAATTTTTTTTTCAATTCTTGATAATGTCAGTAATATCTTGTCTTTTTCCAAATTTCAATAAGTGCTTTCAGTTTTTCATAAAAAAATAGTGAAAAAGGTGTCGTCTGGAGGGATTTCCCCCCTTAAGCATCCACAGCTTTTTGTTTTACTTATAACAAACTCATAAAGCACCCTCTTGTTTGAAAATTTTACAATTTAAGCCAATTTTTCGAAAAAGTCCTTGTTTTTTAGTACTGAAAATTAATCTACAAAAATGTAAATATTTTGAAGATGAGCAAGTATGAGCAAAAAAGGTGAGCATGATAAGAAAGTAGAAATATAATTGAACCTTGTGGCATACAAGATTCTGCTACAGCTTGCTACAGTCTGATATAAATTTAGTTTTGAAGTCACAAGAAACAGACTTTTTTAGGTTAAATTTTTTTAAATACATTTGTTTTCACTTAAAAAAATAATGACATCAATTTGAACCTAAGCCTGAATAATCAAAATATCATGACAATTGTATTGTATTTAAGCAGTGAAAAACTGTGTTTTATTACTGTCAAATATAAGCTCTTCATGTGAAGCACCGGTTTTTCATCATATAATGGACTTGATTTTTTTTATTTTTGTCCACTGGTCAACGCACTGTGGGGAGGGAGGGAAAAGACACCCTGTCCCATAGCTACACCCTCCAGCTTTTTGATATATTCCTCCCGTATATCGTTCCTCTCAGTGGTTGCCAATCCAAAAACCACGCTTTGGTGTTCATAGCTCTGGTTTTTCATAACTTCGGTTATTTATAACTTTGACGCGCATAGCTCTGGTATTCATAACTCCGTTACTAACTTTTTTCATAGAAAGCAGTTTTGAGAAGAATTAAGTCAAAAATATAAAAAAATCCAACAAATTTCGTGATTTTCCGAGCACAATGGAGTTAGCAAAAGTCTTTTGAAGATGCAAACTTGGTTTTACACTATTATTATTTATCGCAAGTCGTAATAACATTCCAAATGTTTTTTTTTTTTCTATTTTGCCATTTAAAAAAGCTAAATTACTTTTTTGTAGCCACTATTCAACGGTTATAACATTCTTTTAATGGTAATGTATTAGAAGAATTATTGTAAAATATGACTGATCAAAAAACTGATGGAATCCATGCATTTGTGGCAGCAATGTGAAAAATACTTAAGATTATACACTATACAGTTAAAATAATTTATTAAATTAATAGGCTTTTTTTGCACTTTGGTACCAATAACTTCTTAGTAACTCTAGAAATGGTAAAAACTATTTTAATTCTGAAATCCCCTTTGGACGCGCATATTTTTAAAGCAGTTGGCCACCTACGTTCCTATAGATTTTTTGTATACCACAGGTGTTTAAAATGTTTTTTTTTTTTTACATTTTGCATCGAAAAAAGAATTTCAATATTTTCTCAAAGAAAAAGTGCAACAGCTTTAATTTTTAAATGCTCATGGTTTTAGTCAATTATTGTAGAAAATTATAAAAAAAGAAATTTATAAAATTCATTCATTCGTGGCTGTGGGAAACGAAAACGTAAGATGATGAAATTTAAAATACACTTGACGAAAATAATAATATTTTCTAAACTGGTTGCGATAGAAATTTTTTCTATTTGGTTTAAGTACAGTCATAAGTTTAGCTATCAGCCATTTCAGGCTTATCCATTTTTTACCGGACACCCTGTATAATTGTGATTTAACTATCAAATAGTTTTAAGTAAAAGCTTAATATAATTTTTGTTAAAAGTATATATTTTTGAACTTTGACAATTGTGATGAATTTTTCCTTAGCATAAAATAATTCAATTAAAATTCATTAATTAATTCTCAGGCATAGTTTTCCTGATTTACAAAATAACTTCGCATGCTGATTGCAGCCAGAATGTCAGGAACCACCAACATGACTGACCTCTAATCAATTGAAACTATTCACACAGTCTATGTGCAGTGGCATTCTGCAATATGGTAAGCCCCCCAGAAATTCCCTTCTCTCATTGCAGTTGCACACGAACTCAATGTAGCAAAAAAAATTCTTTCATCAATTAATTATATAGTTTCAAATCAACAATGCTAAACATGTATATGTTTGCATGAGTTACAAAATATGTAAATGATACGCGGCGTGCGCGAGACACAAAAACCGTTGCAATAACTAAAATAAAATTGTCGCGCCAATATAGCAATTGCATTATAATTTTTATAAGAATAAAGAATGTCACCCTTTTTTGTGCTTGCTCTTTGCCTTAAAATAAGAAAAAAAACGAAAAAAAAGCCGGAAAACAAATTGCAAAAGTGGTAAATGGCGCAAAACTTAAAGAAAAGAAGAAATAGAAGACAAAAAAAAAGTTTGCAGACATAAAAAAGTGTAAATTTAGTAGAAACTGCTCTGGTCAGTGGCCAGAAAAATATTTTGTCATACAAATTGGTATGAGAATTTATTTCTTCATATATAATAAAAGAATCACAATGACTTTTGGCGGGGTACATGATGAAGAATTATGTAAAGTACACAACGAGGTTGTATGGAATTGCTTTGGAAGTGGATCAAAAATTGTACTCATCAGAAATAGGCGACTTTTTTTTTGAAAATAGACAAATTTTTATTGATACTTTTGTCACGCAACGAAATTTAGGAAACTAAATAATTTTAAGCAATTTTTTTTTTTTTAATCTTCTTTGAAAATGGGAAATTTAAAATTGTATACCTATTTTAAATAAAATTATTGACTTGAAGAATAAAAATGGTGGTAAGCCGCAGGGTACCATCTTTGGTCCAGTCATAAACTAAAAATTAGGTGAAATTAAATTCAAGGCTCATTTTTAAAATCAAAATTTATACTCAAGATTTGAAAGAATTTTATTGAATTTGAATAGTAGACTCAGCACCTTAAATCGCAGTTTGTTTTTATAAATCCAATACTTGCCTTTGAAAGAAACCGTTACCATGACCATAATTATTTTTTATAATAACAACAAAAATTATTGTGACCCAGGCAGACACTGAAATTAGTTTCTCTTTTTTTAAGCATGTTTTTGTTTTGTTTTAGGGAAGAGTTTTGTCATCAGAATTTTAGAAAACGCTGACACTTTGACAGGTGTCACCGATTAATGTTGAGTGAAAAATAGGAACAAGTTGTGCCCCATTACGAATTTGTGCTGCAGAATGTATTAATAACTTTCAGAATATTATTTTTTTCTGCTGAAATGTTGGTACTCGAAAGTTCTATATTTTGATTTAGTGGTGAATTACAACAAACAAACAAAAAATTCTATGAATGTGGGCCTTGAACTTCAAGGTTAGTAATATTTATTGTTTGTTGAACTTTACTTTGTTTTCAATGTTTTGTAAAACTAATTTGTAGTAACTCAATAGATATATGTAATAGTAAGAGGGAGAATTTGTTCCACAAAATTTAATTTTTAGTTTGATAATATATCAATTTTAAAGTGTTTTTGACATTCTTTTACTTTTGTTAAGATTTAAAAATATTATAGTTGAAATGATAGCCAAATAGCCAAAATTGTAAGAAATTCGAGGAAAAATGAAAAAAAAAATTAATGCAGACATTTTAAATTGATTTTTTTTAATTGACCACTAACAGAGAAAATGAAAATGAACGTTTAAGAAATTAAATGATGATGTTTTAACACTTAAACTTTTAACTTAAATATGTAACTTCATATTATTATGTACCATATCTTAAATTAATAATAATAATAATCTTAAATTTAAAAAAAAAGAAGAGTTTTTGAGTTAAAAATAGGGAAATATATAACATAAAATGCCTTCAAGGCAAGCATTTTGAAAAAAAATAGTGAAATTAAAAAAAAAAAATTTGTTCAAAATTTTTACTTCGAAAACTAATTTTTCATAAACTATTTCATAAAAAAAGCTTTATTAAAAACAAGATAAAAGACAATATTTTTGGCTTTATAAATCGGTATAACACGTTATTGTTGGTAACCGTTGATTTCAAATATTTTTTTTTCCAAATAAAGTCAAGTTTTTAGAAAATTGCCTTTCCTAGCTAAACGGGGGCAATAGACCCCTTCCTCCCATATGCTTTTTTTCTTATCTTGGCCCAACCTACACGCTCTAGCGTTTTGGCACATTTCTCCTGAATCACACTGTATTATGAATAAAAATATATTTTGTCATATTTTTAGCACACTTTCAGGCCGTATTTAACCAATGTTGGTCACACCAAAATGTTGCCAGATCAATTAATTATGGTCTAACTCCTCAAAACCAATCTATTTATGTGCTTTACTATATTCTTTACATGACTTAACTTTAAAAAAAAAATACAGGAACAAAAACTGAATTTTCTCGAAAATTTCGAATTTTTCGTCATTTAAAGTTGTCTACCGGGGTGTTTGTCAAAGAATTTTCGACTGAATTTTTGCGCACATACTTTTGGTAGTATTGTGTAACAAATGGCGTCAAAAAATAAATTGAACAAAGTGCTTTCAGTTAGGAATTAAAATTACGTTTAGGGTCGAATTTAACCCATGTTGGTCACACTTAAAGGTTGCCAGACAAATTTTTTCTTATGCTTCACATCAAGACCTTTCTTTGGATATGCATTACAACATTTTTTACATTTCTGGTTTTCTTAAACAAGAAACAAAGACAGGATTTTTTCGAAAATTTCGAAATTTCGACATTTAAAGTTGTCTGCCAGTGTGTTTGTCAAAGAAATTTGGTCTGACTTTTTGCGCTGACACTTTTGTGAATATTATCTGACAAATGGCATCAAAAAAAATACTATGCAAATTACTTTCGGTTAGGAATTAAACTTATAAAATTACCCAACCAGTTTGACTTCTTTCATTTTTTTACACTTTGGGTCGAATTTAACCCCTGTTGGTCACACCAAAATGCTGCCAGACTTAACGATTATTATCGAGCACTTCAAGGGCTTTCTTTTGATTTACCTTACAACATTCTTTAGATGACTTGACTTCTTTAAATTTTGTCACACCTTTGGGGCCGAATTTTACCTATGTTGGTCACACCAAAATGTTGCCAGACTTCACGATTCGTGCCTTAATCCCAAAGACCTTTCTAATGATATGCCTTACAACATTCTTTAGATGACTTGATTCATTATGTCGCACAGTGGCCCATTTAGACAAAAGTGCCTGCAATATTCATTTTTCGGGTGGGTCGATAATGAAAAACTTTTAGATCACTGGATTCACAAATGGTTGAAGCTCGAGTATTCGAAAAAAATTTGCAATTTGGGTTATTGGTGTGCCTTATAGATACGGTGACCATCCGTCCCGGTTTACCCGGGACTGTCCCGTATTTCTACAGCTTGCCCCGAGTTTTTATTTAAGAAACCCGGGACGTATAAGTGTCCCGTATTTTGTAATTTGTCCCGTGATTGTCCCGTATTTGGATATTCTCTGATTTTTGTATTCAATATTTTAAATACTTTGTACGGAAAACAAGAATACAGTGGTTGGAAATTAAAATTTTTCTAATTTTTCGGATAAAGCATTAAGCCTAGTACGCAGCTGAAGCAAAACGAAAATGTTTCTAAGTCTCCAAAGTTAAAAAACTTGCCTGGACAAATAAATGGGAGTGACAAACGATTGAAAAATCTCCATATATTCTAGCACAGGTAAGAATTTCGTTACCTAAGCTGCGTACTGTGCAACGAAAATTTAAATTTTGTGCTGGTTTTGTATATGTAGAGTAGGCTTTAGTTTTTTGTAAATGTTCGTCAATTATTAAGTTCCAGCTTCTGTTGGTCAGGTTGCTACACTAGGTAAAATGTTTTCGAATAAAGATCAACATATGGAAGAGTAAAAAACCCAGATAAGTTTCAAAACTTTTAAAGACATGTTAAAAGTTGTGTTAAAGATCATAAAATTTCAAAATCATTTAAAATAAAATTAAAATGTTAAAAAAAAGAGCTCTCCCGATTTTGATTAAAAAAATACTTTTTTTTAGAAGTTATTAACAGACATTATTATAAAACCATTTTCTTGATCTCTGACTTCGTAAACGACTTAAATGATTTCAACAAAAACGATTCCCATAAAATCGTTTAGGAAATCTTGATAACAAAATAAGGAAAAATTATGAAAACTCATTTAAAAAAATTTAATTTTTTTTGAAAAATCAATATTTTCAAAACGATCCAACGAATTTTTTTATCTGTCCCGGGTTTCGCTTCCAGAAATATGGTCACCGTACTTATAGAGCAAGTCATGGTTAATAATTTTTTACTATGAAAAAAAATCTGTTTTTTTTTATTTTTTTTCTTAGCTTTGAGTGTTAAAACTAGGAAGAGGGCTTCTAAAACGTTTTGATTTTTATTTTTTTTTTTTTTTTCAAATGCTGTGTAAATATTTAAACCAAAAATTAAAAAAAAAAAAAATAAATTTATTTTTTAATTGTTTAATTTAATGTTTTTTGAAACACTGTTTTTTGCACACTTTTTCGACTTCAAATTGCATAGAAAAAAAAGATTTCTACGTAATCAAACCAAGCTCAGCTGATTCAAAATCCTTATATATTTCTTAATAAAAATCCAAAAGCTCAGCTGCGTCATTTTGCATCCAACTGAGCTAAAGCGATTTGATTTGATAAGGTCAGTCATTTTTTCGACATTTTTTTTTTTTCATGCGTGAAAATAAAATCTTGGAAAATTAGAGTTCTTTGTTTTGTAAGTGGTGGATTTCAATAACATGATTTTTTATGAATATATTGGACCAAGGAGATGGAAAAGAGAAGAAAACAAGCGATCCAAACGCGTTTTCGAGAAGAGCTTGGACTTGATGTGGATAAACCAAAGAAAGGCTATGGAAATACTAATAATGGAAACACTTCAAGGAGAACAATCAGATGCAACCGCTCGAATAACTGGAGTCAATGGAGAAGTTATTATGATGCTGAAAATAATACCTACTGAATGTTTTGAATTGCAGGGAAGTAGTGCATGCAGTTAAATTTGGAGAGTATACTAAGAAAACAGCAGAGCTTATATAAAAAAAAGTATCCTGAAAAACTATTCACGCCTACTCTTCACAAAATAATGGTCCATAGTCAAAATATCATCGAATATCAATCACTTCCACTTGGAGAACTGTCAGAAGAAGCCCAGAAGTGCAAAGTTAAAGACCACAAGAAGTACAGATATCAAAATACGTGCAAAGTTTCAAGGATTCGGCAGAATGAAGACCTATTTAACATGCTTGCAACCTCATCGGATACACGTATTTCTTCCTTAAGGCATGTAAGAAACCAAAAAGATCTGCAAGAACAATACTCTCCAGAAATGATGAGTTTATTACAAATTACCCCGGACTTTGATGATAGTTTTAAAGAAATCTAGTGTTTTTTATGTCTTAATTTGTTACTTTTATCTTTTTCCACTGTTTGACTTGTAATATATCACTGAAATACATTATAAGTGTACTCTTCTATAAAGAAAAATAAAAAAATTGCATAAAAATAAAAAACAAAAAAAAAATACTTTTCTCCCCACTGTTTCACTCGACTTGGTTTCTTTCCTTTTTCCCCACGGTGTCACCTAACTCAGATTACTTCAGAAATTGATTTTTGACGATTTTAATCAAAATACCATTATGTTTACAACCTTATTTAAAACTTCTTATTTTTACACCAAATTCTGAAACACCCTGTAAAGTTTTTTTTTTTGAAACTCACAATTTTCATAGCCTTGGAAATTTCCTTCAAGATAAAAAAAAAATTGTGGCAATATCTTTATTTGTTTAGAAGATATTAATTTTGCAAGCAAAAAAGTCAAAACGGGCCACTGTGTGTCGTTGGCTCTTAGACTATTTGTCTATCATGTGCATTTTAACCAAAAAAAAGCTAACAGCGTCATTTAAAAATCAACGTTAGCTTATTTTTCAATGCTGCATCTCATGGAACTAAAATCAATACCTATACAATCAGAATTCGTGAAAAATTTTTTTGGCTGAAAAAAAACTTAGTAAGGGTACGACAGATCTAACTGATGAGCCCACTGTCGTACCTGGGCGAAACGCTTTATAAATTTTTGGAGTTGAGGTCACTTGAACTTATATTGGATTATATTCAATCACTCCACTTAAAATAAAAATAATTTTAATAATTTTTTATTATTTTTGTTATTTTTTCTTCGTTAAAAAACTTTACAGCTTGAAAATAAGAATCCTCATAGCAAGTTCTACTTAATGCCCTTTCAAGTCATAGAGGTCTCATTTGTATCGATGCTGGTTTTTTTTAGGCAATCTCCTTTCCAAAAAAATTAAAATTAAAATATTTTATAGTAAATTAAAGAGTTTTAGTATTGTAAGCTTGTTTTAACAAAAGAGAATGTATGTGAGACTCAGACACTCAGACTTAACCCTGGTGTCCATTCTAGGTACATTCCGCTTATTTTATATTTACGCCCCCAGATTTTCGTTTTACAGCTCTTGACATTTAAGAGCTTTGCATTTCAGAATATGATTGAATTTTTTATTTTGTAGTATAGTTTTTTTCTGAACTTAATTAAATGTCGAATTTTGTTTGAAATTTATTTTTTTTTTTTTTTTTTTTAATTGGGGTTTTATCTATAGGTATCTATGTATTGTGAATCTATTCATAAAAAAAGCTCAAAAACAAGCCTCAAGAAATTGAAACCTTTTTGTTTGCCAAAATAACATTTTTCGAAAAACAAAATTAAACAATAGGTACCTAAAACAAACCTCCATTATTTATCGCGCGTTCTGCCTCACGCATTACAAAGCCATCAATTTGTCAAATTTATTTTCCGCCATTCATTTGTCTATGCCTTTTGTTCCTTTTGTTATTTTTAGTACAATGCCAATGGTATTATTGGAATTCCCGCAACAAGTTACCTAAATCATCCCTTTTTTTTTTTGTTCATTCCTTCGCGCCCCCTAGAACCTTGCCGTTCTTTCCATATATAGAATTTAAATTTTTTTCACCTAGTGAACGTGAACCTCTCTCCAACCCAACAACTGACGCCGCCATAGATATTTACCCCATGTAGCTGTTTTTATCTCATTTCAATCTTTTTTACAATTAAGTGTCGGCAATATTCGAATCATTTGTTTAATTCTTTGTTTTTTCTTTTTCTTTTTTTGGTTAAAGCCGCGAAAACAAAATGTCCTTATCTGCTGCCGAAGAATGCCGCACAATTAAAGCTTAAACAGCGCGTGGATTGTGAAATATTCTTTGGGGGTTCTTTTGTAGCGAAAATTAATTATCGTCATTTGCCTGTCGGAGTTTGTGAGTTTGTTCGATTTTTTTTATTTTATCTTCTCATTGTTGTTCAAGATGTATCTTTTGCTTAACCTACAAGTTGCGTTCTTGTTGCCTATTTGTCTATCAAGAAGCCGCCCGGTGTGTGTATGCGAGCGGGTTCTTAAATTCTTTACCCCAAAGACGAGACGCGGGTAAGAATAAGAAAACGAGGCAAAAAAAAAGCTCAAATGGCACGCAGTGTGAATTGATCCGAATGATAGCCACTCTTCTGTCTGATGGTCCATTGAATGCAAAATCTCTTTGGCAAAAGATAAATCCGCTTTGACGACACCATGATGCACAGTGGGGCGGGTTATAGAGAAAAGTTGGAAAAATTCAAGGCAGATTTTTGAATAACTGAAAAATTTTCCTTTAATAAGTTACAGCGTTTTCAACTTCTCAATTTTTTATTGAAAAAAACATCTCATATTTAAAATATGGGCGTGTCAAAGAGCGACTTGGTCTTTTTTGAAAATCCATTATATATAATTTTTGGGAGTAAAACATTGAGTCAGCTTTTAAATTATTGTACCCCACTGTAATGTCACAAGATGAGATGCATGCTGAGCATTAATCTGTGCAAAAGTTCCAGAGATAAGGCAGCTCGATAAAGAATAAAAAACAACTCGAAAAAAAAATAACATGCGACGTTCACTAAAAATATATTGTGAAAGAGGACAAATAGCTTGGAGGAGCTGGGGTTCGATTGAAATGCACCATCGACGATGGTGGATCCCAAAAAGCCATTCAAGTGCATTAAAGTGCCAGCGTATGCCCAGCAGCAAAATACCTCAGCTGAAACAACATTCAACCTGACTGTGGCTGTTTGTCTTATTTTTATTTTTTTATTTTATCTCACCTTGATCACGTACGCAGTGTTTAACTTCAAGAATGGCCACTTTCAACAACCTGCGACGACACCGCACGCAGGTTGTTGAGTGAAGGATAAAACTTCAATACTTATTATAGCAAGAAGGAAGATGCATTTTTTTTTTGTTGTCAGATACAAAAACTAGAACTCAGAACTCAGGTATAAACGACGAAGAATTATAATAATTTGCAAAAGTTTTTTTTTTTTTCTTTTTTTTTATATTGGCAATGGTGTGTAAAGATTTTCTTTCTTTTTGAGAATTAAATTTACCGCACAGCGGGAAGTAGTACGAATATATTGGTTGGTCCGTAATCTTTTCTGGGATTACGTTGAAAAAACTTATGTATCTTAAAGTAACTGGCTGTACACAAAATAAACAGGTATTTCTATTAGGAAAACAATAATTGGTCACGCTGGCGACCGATGACGACACGATATGGTCTTAAGTGAATTGCATTATTCTTAGAATCGGATTTTCTTCTAAATTTTTAACTCCAGTTAAGGTTTTTTTTTTAAAGTGGTTATTTAATTGAATCGTAGAGCCTGTACATTACCTGAATTATTGTTTTTTTTTGTCATGCAAATAAAAGATAGAGCACCCAGGTTGCAACAGTTTTGTTTAAATATAAAAGATAAGGTATTGTCAAAATAGAAAATTGCGATTTTTTTATTATAAGCAAATACTTTAAGGGTGGTCTTTGACTTAACTTGTTGCTAAGAATTGGTTAAGTTTCATAAATTTCCCACTAAATGCATTGCATTACAACTTTCTCAAAGCAATTATGTCACAGTAAAATGACACGAAAAATGGATTTAACCTTGTATTAAATTGTTATATCTTATAGACTAAAAGATTTATAAATATTTTTGTTTGAACATTTTATTAGTAGATTCTTAAATCTCAAAAAATCTCGTGCCCGCAAGTACCAGTTTTATACAATGGTTTAGGCATTTGAAAAATCAAAAGAGGCCAAAATCAAAACGATCGCAAGATAATAGCAAAAGTTGTTGAAGACTATTCAAATAAATGTCACCAATTTTGAGGGAGTCAGTAAATATTAAATTAAATCATGCTAGAAAATAGTTTTTAAGCCTCTTGCACATGAGAGCGATCAACGAATGAGCGAATGAACAAAACAAATAAATTTAATAAATTTCTTACGTAATTTTTTTTACCAAAAACTTTATTAAACAGAAGCAAGCTAACTAATGTTTGATTTTTTAAATAAGTTAAATAAGAGAAAACCTTTGTTCGTACGAACAAATTCAAATTTGTAACGACCACTCTGTTTTTTTATTTGTATCTTATTTAAGAAATTACAAATTTTTTTTTTTTTTAATTAAACATAAGTTAGCTTGCTTTTGTTTAAAATTTTTGTTAAAAAAATATTTTGGAAATATATTAAATTTCGTTCGTTCGTTCATTCGCTCATTCGTTCTCATGTGCAAAGGGGCTTTATTTCGGTTTCGCAGAAGAAATGGATTCGATACTCTATATTCGAAACTATTAGAGGGGACGGCCACTGACATAATAAACGATTTAAGCATCGAGCTATTGCCATTAATTTGACACCAATTTCATCTATGTGCCAATTTTATTTTAATGGAAAACCTCAAGTATGGTATTACGATCAGTTCTACAATTGGTCACCGATGATACATAAGTTTTGAGACGAGAATCATGAGCCACCAAAATCTGATGTCTCTTCTTTTATTTGCAGCAGAAGGTAGCTGAATCGTTCAACACTTCACTAACTTCTTCGACTGTGATGTCGGGAACTTTTTTAAAATATTGGAATTTATAACCTCTGAAAAGAATTTTGCCTTAAACATTGTTTATGAACTTCTTTTTTGGGTGGCAATTTTAACCGCTTCGATGTCTGCTTTTTCACAGGATCACTGACAAGGGGATAGAAAACCTGTTGATAGTTTACTCTAGCAGTTCCCGAAAGCAATTGAACTTTTTGCAGGAAAGTTCATTGCAGAAAAAAAACTGTTAGAACTGTTGCAATGTTTTACTTAGGGCTTCATGGAACTGCTTAAGTATCAAGGGTCTTCTATAAATTATACGCCCTAATTTTGTTAAATGAAGTAGTGCAGATTTTTACTCAAAAAACAACATTAATTGCTTATACATTTTGTTCTTGTTAATTTTTTACCAAAGTTCAAGTAAAGATATTCAAAACTGATTAAGCTGTATGCCGTCTTTTAAAAACCACGTACCTACAGAAATTCACTGTAGAGATGCCTTTTTATAATATTTCTTTATGAAAACTTTTATAATTTCAGTTAAATACGTGCCAAATAACATACTCAAACACAAAAAAAAGTTCTGACCTGGGGGTGCGACTTGCTAAATTATACAAACCTATGTTTTTTTGGGTCGCTGAAACGGAGTCCGGAGTGTATTTCACCCCATCACGTCAGATTTTTTAGATAACCTCAAAAAAGATGTTCGTTTCAGGATGTCTATGAACACTTTTTAAAGGTTATGTAGAAAACCTGACATGATCTAGTGAAACCGAATTTGGATTCGGGTTCAGAATTTCTTTTTTTGCGTGCCCAAAAAATACCCTGTGACAACCAAAAAAAATGCACTTACTTGGGGATGTGACTATGTTAATAATATATTTTTTTTTTCGCTGAAACCGAATCCGGAATGCGTTTCACTCGATCTCGTCAGGTTTTCTAGATAACCTCAAAAAGTGTTCACAGACACCTCAAAACGAACATCTTTTTTGAGGTTAGCTCGAAAATTTTACGTGATATGGGAAAATTGACTTCAAATTCCAGCGACCCGAAAAATATATAACTAGCACAGTCTCACCACAGGTCATTTCTTTTTATCTTCCTTTGCCCAGTCAATTCAATATATTTCAGCACAATTCTTGACTGTATCTACCTACCTCCCAAATTATTTTTTTCTAGCCTCTTTCAAGAAATTAAAACATTTAAAGTTGACTGACGCTAAACTTTTGGCTAGTCACTTCCACTCTCCTATATTCATAAGTAGACCGATAATATATTATGCCTAAGAACTTGGAGCATCAAATACATATATACTTAAGTAATAATCCCTTAAACTAATTTCAAATTCATTTACCCAAGTTCCCAAAGATCCTCTTTAAAAATTCGACTTGATGAGAAAAAAATTAACTATCTTAAATCAAACATCTATCAAAATAATACTCTCCAACCTTCAATTCCCATTAGTAGACAACAACAACAAAAAAAAAAAACACCTCATATATTTTTCATGTCCTCAGTCACGTAAACAAACACACCCATACATCTATAAACTTTCCTCAAAAAAAAAAAAAAAAAAAAATGAGTGAAATAAGGAGTCCTCTTGAGAAATGAAAAAATAACAAACCAAAACTTTGAAGAACCTAACCTTAACTAACACAGAATTCGAAATCCCAAAATAAATCTTCATTTCGGTTAGAGGTTTGAATTTGAAAAAGGAAACTCATGAAAAATGCTTGCATGATGTCATTCACTTCCCATTTTGTTTTTTTTTATTATTTTTTTTTTGTTCCTGTTTGTCTGGTGTTTCCATTAATTTGTAATTCTATTTCGTATTTATTTTTTGTTTTGTTTTGCGAAATGACTTAAATTTGTGCAAATAAATAATTAGATATCCGTTGGTTGTGGAGAAAGAGCACCATTGTCTATGAAAAAGATGATGATGATTTCAGCTTCTTTCTCTCGTTAACTATATTCGTGATAGAAAAGTTGAATTTCCTGAACCACCTTTTTTTTTTACAAAAATGACGGCGTATTTATCAGACAGATGCGCCTTCTCTCTGTCTGCATTTATGTTATGTATGTCTGTTTGCGGTGCAAGTGTTTTGTGTGGATACTAGCTCCCGAAGACAGGACAATGCACTCTCTGTTTCTAAAGGTTTAATGATGGGCCACCGATAAAGAAAAATAAAATTTATTCTTGCTTTGAGATATTGAAGCGAAACATGCTCAACACACGCCACCGGCAGCAGATGTTTTTTTTTTTTTTTTTTTTCTTCTTTATTTTGTTGTTCACCCGAAAATTTCAAGACAGGTACCCAATTTGAATTATATTTTAGTTTTATTTTTTTTTTTTAGTTTTTGTATTGATCATCTTAAAACTGGTTTACGTCCTTTTATTTTTATGTTTTTGAAACGATATTCTAACGCATCATTGTGTCTTACTAACATGCTCACTTGCTCACTTACTTGCGGCAAAAATGAATCTCCATAAATATAGTATTAACAAGTCGCAAAAAATTTTGGATTTACACGATAAACAACCTCCTGGTTATAAATGATTTCAAAAGCTTTTTAAGCTTTGGCATTTTTTAATCTCTCCTTACAGCTCTGATGTTTATTTAAATATTAAATTGTATAACGTTGCTTAATTGCTAATTTCGCAAAATGAAAACTTTTGCATTAAACTTCCAAAAAAATTTGCTGGGTTGTTATATTAAAAAACCAATGTTTTATAATTTGGCTTCAATCTTTTTTCCAAAGCTATCTTTATGTCTTTTTTCAACGGTTGTCCATCAAACTACTTCACTGTTCATTCTGGAAAAACGACAAGGCAGGGATCAAGGCCCTCTTTTATTTTATTTATTCAATTCATAAATGACTAGCCATCTCCCCTTAAGCATTCCAATTGTAACATTTATGTGAGTCATTTGTCAATTTTTTATTTCAAGTTTCGTATTTCTGAAATGTTTTATTTTCAAGGTAATTCTCTTTTGCTTTTTAGTTTCTAAACTTCAATAAATTTAATTTTATAGGCTCTTAGAAATTTTGATTCACATTAACTACCTTTCGTTACATAATCTTCCTGCAGTGTCAAATATTATTACAAAAAAAAAAAAAAAAAAAAAAAACACTTTGAACGCATCGAAAAACTTGGGTTTGGTGTACTTCTCTAGTTTTTAAAATATTTGATTTTTCATATTTGGGGAATATTCATATTAATTTTCCAGATTTCCTTATTTTGAGCGTTTATTAAAATTTTCCAGAAAAAATTATATTAAACTTAATGTATTTAGGGTCAGTAAACCTAAAAATCACATTCATATTTGTAGGAGCTCTATTTTTTAAAATATTTAAGTTTTCCACATTTCGGAGGTAATTTCGTTAACATTTTCCAGAAATGCATTTGGGTTCACTAAGACTAAAAATCACACTGGTTGCTTTCTAGGAGCTCCAGTTTTTTAGATATTTTCATTTTTCACATTTTGGGGGTGATTCATACTATTTTTTTTAGATTTTACTATTTCAAGCGTTTTTAAAGTTTTGCTGGAAAAATTTATTTCAAATGTATTGTATTTGGGTTCAGTAAGTAAAATAAAAGTACAAATAAAAAAATTTTAAATAAAAAAAACTTTAACAAAAGAAAATTTTATGAATTTCTATGGCTTTTCATGTATGAATATTTTAAGAACTAGAGCTGCTAGAAAAAAATAATGTTGTTTTCGGAATCAGCGCCCCAAATTTAGTAAGAAATGGAACAACGGTCTGGAAAATTTTTGTGTGTTGGGCAGTGTTATCTATCCAGTTCCACTACATCAATAGAACGCGTATAATTTCTTCTCTTGTGATACAAATGCTTCTTCTACACTGTTCTCAGTGGTGAAATAATCATTAATCATGTTAACCCTTTCGAGCCCAAGCTATGAAAATCAATATTAAAAAATGTTTTTTTCAGTATTATCGTGTCAAAAACATCACAACTAAGAAATATGAATAGCAAAAAGTTATTTTCCAAAATAATAAATAGCAAAAATAATGTGTTACTCTCATGTTACATGTAAGTAACATACACTGCCTATGACCACCAAAAAAAAGTCGGACAACTGGGAAAATAACTTTTTATAGAACTATAATGTATGCTACTTCTTCTAAGCCAAAAAAAAACAAAACACTTTCTGGATTAACATTTTTTATATTTTTTTTTTTTTTCAAAATTATGACCATATACATATAAAAAAAAATTGTTTTGCAAAAAAAAAAAAATTGAATTTCAGTACCTTTTTCGATTAAAAAAAAGATTAAAAGTATGATATTTGACTAACTTTTTGTACTACTCCAGTAACTAGGCATTATTATCTTTCAATTAAGACATCGAAACCTAGAAAATTATTTAATGGAATATTTTTTACGAATTTTAAAGATATGTTACATGAGAGTAACGCTGGTACCGAAAGGGTTAAATCAACCATTTATTATGTTGTTATTTTTCAAAAGGAAGGACCGTGTTGGAGTTCTAACCAGATACACAATTTTGACGTTTTATTTCAACAGGACATAATAACATTAAAATGTTAAAATGAATCTGAAACTTGAAGGAATTAACATGATTCAATGTTGAATTAACAAATTCTAATGTGTATTCTACTAGATTTTTTGTCAAATTGATACTAGAATACATGTTAAAGTTACATGCAATGCGCAATAAACTAAAATAAGCTTACGTTTTCACCAACTGTATGCAAATCTTGGTTTTCGTAGGACTAATAGTCCCCCAGGTCAAAAGTGTTTAGTGAAATTTAAACCCATTTAAAAGAGATTGTGTTAATCGGTGGAAGGCCCTTACCTTGTGAACCTACAATATTACTGACCTCATCTTTATTCTTGATGAGCAAAATTTAGACATACTTTTTGGGGTTGAAATGTCCGAATATATTTTATCAATCTAAGATGGTGGGAGATAACGCCGAACAGCGCAATCAAAGGTATCTCAGAGGACCTTCGGTAAGTTCTACGTACACATATCTGTACAACGATGTCTTAATTGGTTTATTTTGATATAATTGGAATTTTTCTTACAGTTTTTGAAACTAATTTCGGTTACGCTGCCTGGTTAGCACAAAAAACTTACTTTAGTGACGCAATTTTTTTATAAACCCAATACTTGCTGTCAGAGATTGTTAACATCCTTTAACATTTCTGTTTCTTCCCATTTCTTCGCCTACACTAATAACAAGTCCTTTAAAAAAAAATTTTCTTCCTTTTTCATCTTTATTTTATGAACATAAACGAGTTAGAGTGAGAAAATAAATCATCATCATCCAGGACAAGAGTCATATATAGAGAAGATATCCCACATTATGAAGGAGGAGAAAACACAAAAAAAAAAAAAAGTAAAGCAGCTGTTAAGATTTCTCAAAAAATATATAATCCTAAATATAGAAAAAGGGACTCTCAAAGGACCAATAATCATTACCTTTGCACAGTCGAATAGTGTCCCTCGTCCGGGCCATTTCTCATTTTTAGTGTGCGCGGCGCGTTTTCTGTTTTTCGGTCTTCGGTCGAGATTATAATCAATTTAGACAAGATACATTGAGTGAATTTAATTTTTTGAACTTTCCAAAAATACTCTCAGATTTTTGATTATTTTTTGTTGAATCAAGAGTGCTATGGTTACATATCGGGAACGTCTGATAGATGGACGATTGCGTCTCACACGGGTTCGGGTTACATATTTGTCATCAATGATGGAATATTCTACATCCATGAATGGATCCTATACTAAAACTACCAATAACATGCAATCTCCACCATCAAGGAAGTGTTGTTCATCAGGGTGAGTTTTGGAACGGAACGGATTGTTTTTGAATTGGATAGGAGGATGGGAGGGGGTACTAAGGGGGGCAAAAATGAAGTTTGTGAATATTGATGAGAGTTATACGTGGGATATTCGTATAAAATTTGTTCCAAAAAAAAGCAGGTGATGAAGGATATTTAAATTTCACCAACAACAAATTTTTAACACACAAAAAATTGTATTAAAAAAAAAATGGATCGATTAACCAGAGAAGGATGATGGGAAATTAAACGGCGCGCCAGCGGTGGTGGCGTTCGATGACATTGGATTAAATTAAGTGGATAATTTAATTCTCTTTATTTTTATTTTTCGGTTTCACACCCTCTACTTTTTTTTTTTGGTTGGGATGGTTGAGGAAGAGTGCATATGAGAAAAGTGAATAATTATTCAAGTGGAAAATTGATGGGAATTCAATTTTTATTGAAATGTATTGCCATCAGGATATGCATGTTAAAAATGTATGTGAAAGTGAAATTGTTGTAGTTTAAATTGTGTGAATGTGTGAAACAATATTTGGTTTGAATCTTTTGAAATTATTGCTCTAAAATAGCCTAGTCAATTAAAAAAGTTATTGATAGATTTAACTATGTTGAATTTTTTTCTGTTGAATTTTCTGTCATTTTTTAATCTTTTTCAAAAAACCATTAGAAAAATATACTTTGATTTCTATAAAAAAAAAAAAACTTTTTGACTAGTGAAATCGAACAAAGCATTCGATTTTTTCTGCCCTGTTCGATTTCACTTTGATTTTTATAGAAATCAAAGTATATTTTACTAATGGTTTTTTGTGCGCTGAGCTCGAATCCGAAGTCAGAAAAATTCTATCACATCACGTTTTTGAGATAATGCCATGCCAAAACATCAAAAAAATAGTGTTTTTGACGTTCAAAATTCAATATCTCAAAAAACTTTGCACCTTTGCACGTTATAGCTATTATAATGCAAGATTCAAATTAAACGCCATTAGAAAAATATAATTTGGTTTCTATGGAAAACTATTTCTCGCCAATTTTAGATACACAGAGAAAAATATGACCCGCTAAAAACTATCAGATTGCCATATTGTTTTACCGTCCATACATTTCATAAGGAAATCTTATTAAAATCAACGATTAATAAGGTTTTTTAAGGAGATTTCTTATTATTTTTATAGAGAAAATCTAATTAAAATTTGACTGAAAAGTTGATTTTTTTTGCAACTTAGCACTAGAACAAAAATCGCGATCAATATTTTCATGGCAGGTTGGTGATTGATTGATTTGAAGACTCCAGTTCGATTCACAGGCTGGTCATCGTTTTTTTTATTTTTTTGCAGATTTTAAAACAATTAGGAAAACCTGATTGTTTTATTAAGGTTTCCTTCTTGGATGAAAACCATAGAGAAATCTTATTGTTTTTGTTCTATTTTATGTGGTCTATTTTTCTCTGTGTACTGTCATTTACGGAAAAATCGATCTTAAAAATCGTTTTTTTTTTTTTTGTTTTTCCAACTTTTCTCAATAGTTTCCCCAACAACAATCTTAAATAAAAGGCTTTAATCTAAATAATGACATACCAAACTTTTCAAAAATCAAAAATGTTTTCGGAACTTTTTTGATTGAAAAATAGGCTATTTTTTTCAAATTAAATTAGTCAAAAATCCAAAAATCAACTTTTTGCTCAAAAAACATTAAAGATAGATAGAAAACATAACAAAGTAATTTTTAAACAAGTTTTGTTAAAATCTAAGCATTTTTATAAAAGTTAAAAATCAAAAATCAAAAAATCGTATTTTTGCATCTTTTCCAATATTTTTGAGGTTGTATAAAAAATGATTTTAGTAAAAGTTGTAGGCACTTTTCTTATCTACAAGTCTACTTTTGACAGAAATCGTAAAAAACACGATTTTTGACACCCACCCCACTTTTTCACCCACCCACCCACTTTCCCCCAATTTGCTTGTGGGCAATTTATGTTTCCCCTCTGAAAACCGGACTCGCACTGGTCTATATGAAACTTTTTCAGTATCATTATTTTTTTTAGGAGGGTTATGCATGTAAGTTTCGTCTTAACTTCTAAACTAGCTATTATAATTTGTGCATTTCAGGTAACTTTTTAAGCATTTTGCTCGTCCACTAGTTATATGAAGTTTACTAATATGACGCCCTCTTTTTGAGTTCGAGCTGCTAGTGGCAAATTCTAAATGATAGTTAATTAATAAAATACTATGTGGTAACTATTGATTTGTGTGAATATGGTAAAAACTCTTCATATTTGTAATAATATAAAAATGGTATCAATATTTCAGTTAATTAGCCTTATCGGGAAAAAAATTTCCCAGATCTTTTTCCCAATTTGGAAACTTTGCTATCACGAATCATCTTTGAAATTGAGAAAAAATCCTTTCTGAAAATACCTATCGTGGGATAATTTTTTCCAGGAAAATTTTTCCTAATTTGAATGCAAAAATTTCTGCAAGCAAGTTATGGAGAAAAATTCAAAGATATGTAGATATTAATGGAAAAAAAGTTTGTGTTGAGAAAATTCTCTTTCGAGGTAATTTTTTTCCTGAGGAAAAAAAGTTTCCATACAAATGGCGATAAAGCTGAATAGGTTTGACAATGAGAATTGGATTGTGTAAGTCATTTATGAATAAAGTAAATAGTTGAGGACCTAAATGGCTACCCTGTGGTATGCTAGAATTAGCAGTGAAAAATGTTCAAAAGCAACAATTAGGAAATGAACGAAAATTAAAAACTTCCGCTAAATCCAACATACATATCAGCTATCCAAGCAAATTCTTTAAGATTTAAAGCGAAATCTAAAAAAATATCCTGTAATAAGGAAACAGGCAGCTTTTTTAAATGCATCAATGGATCAATGCAAAATTCTGTTAACTCCATTACAGAGCGCCCAATTTGATTTTGTGTTTCCATTGGCAAATACATTTGGTTGTTTTATTTTTCTCTTTTTGCTTGTAGCATTCACTACAAACTATTGAACATAATTTTTTTTGTAGTGAAAAAGTAAATTATTAAAATGTCCCAATTCACCAAAATTATTGAGAATTTATTTGCGAAAGGAACCTAAAATTTTTGTTACTGACAAGTTTTGTTATCATTTCTTATTCAAGTAAGTTCAGTAAAATGTAGGTAACTATATTTTTTTCTAGATCAAATTAATTTATTTTTAATTTTCAACTCAATACCTATCCAAAGTCAGTTTCTTCCAATTTTAAATTAAAATAGACATGCACACGACACAATTCTTATATGTCTTTCAAATTGTACCAGAATTTTGTTCTTCGTCACGAAAAGTTAAAACTTACATGTAGACACGCTCAATTGTCACTCATTCAAGTGTTAAAACACAACATGTTGATGGATTCATTGTTCTTGTATCTTTTTTATATTTTTTCATCATCCCGTTGCATCTCAAATAATAGGGTTCCCGTACAATATTCTATTTTTGAACAAAACATTTCTTATTTGACTTTATGGATTTAAATAAAAGAACAAATTTATTTTTCCCTATGATGACTAGGATTGACTCTGTAAATGTGTGAGTGTGTGGTAAAGGTGAAAAAAAAATTCCTGGAAAAACTACAGGCAAATGTGGAATTCCCCAAGAAAAAATTAAAATTCTTTTACACATTATTCGTGCCAATGTGAATTTTTGTCTGATTTACTTTCTTCGAGGTAGAAAAAAAAAAATCCATAAGAAATATGAATGAATTTGAAATAAACCCAAAACAGTCCCTTTTTCTGAGAAAAAATACCTATTTCTAAGGATTTCAAAAAAATGCATCACTTGTTATAGATTTTTGTCTACTTTTTGTGCAATCCATCATCTTAACTGTCAGTTTATGATTTGCTGATGGTTTTTCCTTGAAAGGGTTTGGGGTTTAACACATTTTGGGATACCTCTAGCAATTTATATAACCTTCATTGTAAAATTTTACTTATTCCATTTTTGTTATTGTTTTTTTTTTTTTTTTTTTTCTAGATTTGAAACAACGACAACGAATGACGGTATAAGTGTCATTGGCATAAGTAGCAGCAACGATGTCAAACGAGATTTATTTTCTAGTAATTTGGTAAGTATCTTATCCCACACTCTAGTTAATTTATTGGTTATTAGAATTTTTAATTAGAAAAAAAAAATCTGTTACTCCATTCATTGCAAAATAAAAACAAAACAACGTATTAATTAAATATGTATGAATTCGTGCAGAACGAAGTGCACACACTAACACATCACAACTCAGATAGAACGTTATTATCACATACAGTAGTATTGAAAAGTACAGACTTAAGACAAAATTATGTTTTTTTTCTTAAGTTACTATTTTATTATTGAATTTGATTTGCTACAAGATTGTTTCAGGTTAAATTTTAAAATTCGGCTTAATTTTTCCGCTTAAACAAAATATCAAAAAGTTATCATAATTGTAAGCATTATTTTGGAAAATTAATTTCTTAAATTTCAAATACCTACCTGAAAAGGGTTTTTTTGTATTTCAAATTAAAAGTTTACAAAACGTCTATTAACTTTTGTCGAAGACTGTAAACTTTATTTTTTGCGATTTATTTAAGTTAATTTTCATACTTTAACGATTCCTTTTTAGAAAATTTCGCTACAGTTATCGTTGCTGTTATTCTTAATTATTGTGGAACGTAAAATGCTATACCTTTTCCGGGTAAAACATTTTTTGTTTGCTGTTGCGTAAATAGAAATAACAATCAATACTTATTACCACCTTATTGTTATTTTGAAATTATTTATTTCCATAAATTAAAAAAAAAAGAAAAAAAAAACTGAAAAACAAAACAATAAAACTCAGGTGCAACTGTAAATATTTCCAATTACAAGAATTAATGCTCGTACTAGTGGCAATTACATATTGTTTTTTTTTTCAACAACTTTGAAAAGAAATTAATTTAATTGATTGAAGTTATAACAGAAGGAATAATTGGAATTGGAAATCGGTTTTAGTTTTATATTCAAACTTCGTAAAAAAATGCGAAAGTAAATCAATTGCGTAAAATTTGTTGTTATTTAGACTATAAAAATGATATCTGGTTTTATTTTCAGTATTTGATCTTTGAAGCAAAAAGTGAATTGATTTTCGAAATGTTGTATATAAAGATGATATAATTATATTACTTTCAAAATCGTGTAATTTCGTTGTAATGTAGGTAATAAGGCCTACAAAATTTGAAATTAGGGCGTCAATTTCCATTTATAAACATGGTATTAAAAAGATTATTTAGTCCTGTCGCGGTTCTGGTAAGAGGAAGAATATGCATACATCAGATGCGAGGCAGTAATCTTAAAAAAATGTCGACTTGTGATCCGTTTATACAAATATAATTTGAGACAATTTTGTATATTTTGATTAAAGACATTCAAAGTCTTAGGCCTTATTACCCTACCCTATTATATTAAGGTCTTCTGACAAGGTTAGTTTTTTTTTGTGAAAATTTTGAAATTAGATGGACGTTATACAATACTTAAATATTGTCAACTACAGCATTTCATTTTTTTTTTTGTTTCGACGGATTTCTTTAGACTTTTGATACTTTGGACAGCGAATTATGTTTTTTTAAGACTTCCTTCTAAAATTAAGCAGACAAATCTTCTTATTTTGCTAATTTCAAGGAATCCACTTTATTTAAGAAAAAAATCTTCTTATTTTTATGTTTAATTACTTTTATTTACAAAAAAGAAAAAACTGACTGCCACTGGGAATCGATCCTACAACTCTCACTATCAGGATATCTCATTGTTGAAATTTATGATAAAGTTAAGCCTGATAAAAATGTAAAAAATTTTAACTACTAAATATTTAGAGGTTTTCCACATTAATTTTAAACGATTCACTTTTTTTTTTAAAATATTTAAATATTTAAGCCGTATGTACATGGAAGTTTTTCATTTTAAGTCGTTTTTTTTTTAAGATTAAAATTCTTATACCAATTTCACAGAACTTATAAGCGGATTCCACTTAGGTACTTTAAAAAGAAATCGTATTGTTTTAAGAAGATGGGATTAAAATTGGGCCTTATCTTATTTTAAGGGGCCTTATTTTCCGGGCTCAATTTTTACTCATTTTGATTTCGTAGGCACTAAAAGAATTGAACCTACAGTTTCTTCAACTTTCTAAACTATTACGCTACGTAGATCATAATCTGCTTTTAAAACCATTAGAATTTCCATTCTAATAAAAATCGAGTCCGTCCTCTGGGCTTCCGAAAGGAGAAATAAAGTTAAAACAAAGATGATAAAAAATAATGCCAAATGCAAGTTTTGAGTAGAAGCTAAAATAAGAGTAAGAAATAGCTTTTGGTTCTCCTGAACTTGCCCATAACGAAGCAACGAAATCGCTTGGGAAAGACATTGACTTGGAAAATTGTAATTTTTTTATGAAAGCGTAGAATTTTTTTAATGCAGGAACGCGTAACTTATTTCGACTGATTTCAACTTTTTGCTTATAGTGTTAGTTTTTCTCACACCCTCCATGTTTGTATGGGTCAGTCGCTACAAAAGAACATAATAACAGCATTTTCTTTAGAATTTCGTCGACAGAGACTATGTAACAGAGATAGGTAACTCATAGGCAAACAAACAGACGAATTTGTTTGTAGTGTTACTAAATACTGTTTTGCACAGCTAAGATAAGTTGCTTTTATCGATTTGCCGTTCCAATATTTTTTTTTATAACTACTTTGTTAATAATGGCCCCTATTGGCATGAAGCCAAATTTATATTAAAAGATAAATTGGCCTTCAGTAGGTTACAAAGTAATCATCATAAAACCACTATCATTTTTATAACTCTTATGAAAATAATAAAAAAAAAAAAAAACAAATCTATAAAACATTTATTTAAAAGCTCAAACATACTTATTCCCTCTTACATTTAAATATTACTCTAACATTAACACCACTTAAGTATGATTCCGAACCAAACTAAAATGCTTCCAATTTATTTTATTATAAACAAAATTATTAAAGCTTTTAAGAGAACTACTAAAATCATAAATTTGAAGTACCTACAGTTGACCAAAATGAACATTCCTTCTCCAAACATTTTCACTTCTAAAATTCCAAAGAAAGTCATTTCCCTCTTTAATTCAATATTTTTTCTGAAACCATAGAAAAGCAATAATAAAATCATTTACACTTGAATATCAATATTTAAAGTGCACTCTTCAAGTCTAAACCATGAACTACTTCAGACAGAAAATACCAAACCCAACCAATTCATATGCTCCAAAAACTTTTCTTTTTTTTTATTTTTCACTCAAGAAATGAAAAATTAAAAAAAAATACATAAAACTCATTCAATAAATTCAATTTTCAACCCAAAAAATGTGAATGAAGGTTCCTTCTCATGAGACTACGACGACCGACGACGACGACTCCCATTGACTCTTAACCTTGACACATAAAATCCGATTACTTTTAATCGACTTATACTTTTATGTCATTTTAAAGTACTCCAGATGCATATCAACTATACTCTACAGGTATATAAAATTAAGAACTTGTTTACAACTTTTTGTGATCCAAATTTAAGTTAGGTTGGTATTACGAAACTTTTATGCCGCCAGAGATTCCATGTGTCATTAAATGCAAATTGTGGCTTGAAAACTTTAAATAAACGATAAATCAAGAATAAACGAGTCACTGACTTGACTTGACTTAATTTACCAAGAGAATACGCAAAATATATGCCTCTACACCTCTCACATCACTGACTGACTGGAGTGAGTGTAGTGCAGTGCAGTCAAACCCACAAACAGTCAACCTGACCGACGACCAACCGACCAGATGCTCACTTTCGATTTCAATTAATTCGTTCACCTTTTATAAACCGGATTAAGGTAAATAAAAATAAGTTTTGCACCCAGACAGATTGTAGTATATTTGACGTTAGTCTATGGCTAGCCAGATCTTTCTCATAGAGCCACCACGCGAAGTCAAAACCTACCATCACCGTCAATATCGCGAATATGTTTGGACTACTTTAAAGCCTTTAAAGCACTGGAACTGAGTAATTGTATCTTAAAATGAATCCATCTTGTGGCACAATTTATTTTTGTCGGTCTTTTTTTTTTTCTTTCATTTCTTTTTTTTTTTTTTAATTAAATACCGATTAATCGTGGGTTTTGAAACTGAGGATTGATGCTATGAAAGAAAAAAACTTAATCCACACTCGTGTAGTTGTTGTAAAAAAAATAATAATAATAATAAAACCTGGTCAGTAAGGTGGACTGCTCATGGACCTAAAGTGCCTTTTAAGTGATTGAGATACATTTTATCTCGTAATTTCTTTCTTTTTTTTTTTGTTGGAATCTACTCGTACGTTTGTACAATATGAAATTTCATTGTAGGCGTTTTTGCTTTTTTTGTACCAGCTTGAGGCTTGAAACGAATAATGTCTTACTAATTGCTATATATTCCAACGCATTAAGCTTGATTGCTGGGCAATTTGATAGGAAACAACCGGCCTTAATACCTGTATTTAAGTTCTTTTTTATATATAAAAAAATAAATACTTGTAGATATGGAATTTTTCTCGTAGAAAAATGAAGAGCAGTATTTTATATGTATTTCATTTTGATAGCATACTTGTGGAAAACGTTTTTAATAACAATTCAGTTGGTTTGGAATTTATTGTTTGTTAACTTTCCAACAAGGTTAAAATTGTTAATTAAATAAGGTGACAAGTTTAATGTAATTGATGTATTTACAATAATTACCGGGTTACAGCAAGAAACTTGATCTTTAAATTTAATATCAAGAAAGTGTTTATATTAAACCAATTAAACCGATAGAAAACGATAGAAAATTTTATTTGATAACTTTTACGTTATTGTATTTTGCTTAAGATTTTAACTAAAAATTCCCTTGCTTCAAAAATTAAACTAAATTTCACGCAAAGTGTATCGAGACAAAACTATACGATTACGATCCTCCAAACTAGTGATGGGAACTATCGAACAAAAACTATCAAACTATCGATAGTTGTAAAAATACTCATTATTCAATAGTGAATATTCATTCATTCATTCATTTAGTTAGTATTTTCATTCGAATAGTTTATTCATTCGATAGTTTTATTCGATAGTTTTTTCATTCAAATAGTTTTTTATTCGATAGTTTTTTCATTCGAATAGTTTTTTTGTATTCGATAGTGTTCTCATTCGAATAGTTTTTTTCAATTAGAACAGTGTTTTTTATTGAATAGTTTTTATCCGATAGTTTATTCGATAGTTTTTATTCGATAGTTTTATTCGATAGTTTTATTCGATAGTTTTTATTCGAATGAATAAATAAATGATTCATTCTCTATTCTATAGTTCAAATCATTCAGTTACGTACTATCGATAGTTCAAATCATTCGATAGTTCCCATCACTACTCCAAACCTTAAAATTTGTTTGAACAAAACACTAATAAAGTTCAAGGTCAAAAGCTACTTATACCAACAAGTTTGTTAGCAGAAATTGAGACAAAAATAAATTCTTGGTAAAAAAAGATATTTCCCAAACGTTTAGATTTGGTTAAATTAAAACACAAATCATAACAAATTTAATTGCCTAAATCAGCATAAAAATTCATTCGTTTAATTAATTTACGCTAAACACATTAATCTGTTTATGTAAATTTATTTTGATAAAAATAGTTTTGTTCTATTCCTAAAAACAAAATCATTGTTCCTCGTATTTATAAAAACAAAGAAACATGCTAATAAAAATATTTTAGATAATTTTTATTTTTAAAAAATTACGTTGTTTAATTAATTTATATGTAAATCAATGAATGAAAATTTATTGGATCAATTCCAAATGCAAAATAGCCAAAGAAGGTTTAAAAAAAAAAAATACAAAACACATGTACATGAATACCAACCACCAAATAAAATTATAGAAATAATTTTTGATTTCATAAAATTACTGTCAAACTGAGTGTTTAAATATATGCACCTTTTGTGTCATAATATTTGCACAAAAATTGTCAATAGTATTGATAAAATTAAATTCTATGTGATGTTAAGTTATTAAAGATGCCAGAATGCAGTATAAGAATATTGGCTTTTTGCCGAAATGAAAGAGTCTGTTTTGATTTGTAAAATGATGTCAGAACCATATTTTTCCCGGGTGGCAAAATAATAAAAGCGGCCCGCTCGCTCCTTGGAACTAGACAAAAAAAAATGTAATACCACAAAAAATATGCTTTTATTAAGGTTTTGGTGCTTCAAAACCGAATTTAGAAAAGTAACGAGTAAATTTTGGACTATTTACAAAATGAACAAGAAAATTGTATCGTCAGTGGTGAGAGTCCAGCGTTAAACGAAAGATGGCAGAAATGACCCATGGTGATCAGAATCTTTGATAGCAACGCTTTTGTCATTTTTGTTCACTTGAATTTTGAAGGACAAAGTAGATCTGAGATATTTTCGTAGAAATTGCAAATTTTACTATAAACTGAGGGAAGAATCTTAACATAAATAATACCATGGTCATAATCTACAACATCAAAATCAAGCCTCTTTAAATTTAACTAGAAACATGTTTGCTAAATACATATTAAAATTTTTATAAGACCATATTTACACTTGTTGGACTGATGGTGTAACCTAACGAATGCAAAATCGATACTTCTTTTTCTTTGAAAACTCATCTAAAATTATTATCTTCGACGAAAATTAACTTTCAAAAAGTTAAATAAAAATTGTTTTCGATGATTTAAGTTGTTTTTTTCCCTCAGTCTCGATACTTAAAAACAATGATTCTCTTCTTTCTTTAGTTTTCTATAAAATTAAAATGAACCTTCCCCAAATTGTCTATTAAATCAAAAAAAAACCTAACCACTAATCACCAATTTCATGACACGTTAAGCTTTCAGATTTGACAAGTACCATGAAGTTTGTACTTAAAGCCTTAAAGGTACCACATTCCTCATTGAAAGAACCTAATATTCTGACATGTGCGTACTCATTATTTATTCGAATTTAATACTTCTAGAACATTTTCAAGAAGGTACCTAGTACCTACCTACACATATCCTCTTTGAAATAAATCTTTTGTTCATTAACTTTCATGACCTAGTCACTGAAAAAAAAAAATACCATCTGTTTCCTTATTTATTTTAAAATAATCCCCCTTTCTAATGGGATTTTCTTTCCTTTTCAGTTTTTTTTTTCCTTGAAGATTAAATCTCTGTCGCTCTTTTTTTTCAAGAAAATCAATCGAAGATCGAATTCAGATGTATCTTTGAAAAAATTCTGAATCTCAGATACACTTCAATCTAAAATAGAGTTGGTGTGCATTTTTCCCATCTTATGTACACATAAATAAAGATACTCAACAAGAAACTACTTAATCAAAAATCATTAGACGTGATGTTATCCCAAACTCGTATACACTTCATTCCTCTCTAACTGGCGCTTGACTATATCATATGGAAGGAACAAGCAAAGTCGTCCCAAGTTGGAGAAAAAAAAATATCAAATGTCATCGATAAAATGAATTGCCTTTTTGCTGTGATATCCTCTTCCTTTCTGGAAGATGTTAGATGTACCTATTTTTACTTATGCATACATAAGGAGGAGAGTGTTGGAGCGTGTGTGTCTACCAGCTGGCAGTAGCTGCTTCAGGGAGGATTCCAATGTCACATCCCAGTACAGTACACTAGGAGATCCTTAAAGGAATTTCCTTTTGGTGTTGTTATTCGTGCTACGATTGCATTGACTATTCTAGACTCCTCTCTTCTAGTAAATCAGGTCAGAGCTCTAACAAACAACATACATATTTTTTGCTCAGCTGCTGTCGGTCGTCTTACATTTATTTTGTTTTTTTTTTTTTTTTTTTTTTTTGGTGTTACTGTTTCTGTATATATTTTTGGGTTCGTTCATCTTGAGAGGGATTTTCATCTTAAAGTGTGCTGCTCTATTTAGTTGGGTTTTGTGTAGTAGGTATCTCTGTTTTTCCGAGATAAGAAAAAACAAAATGCATGTGCCTTGTCTGAAATTGTTTTTGTGATGCTGCTAACCAAAAATAGAGAGATTTAAAATAGTTTTGTCGTCTGAATCACACACTAACACTATAACAAACACCACAAAAACTCAGCTTCCTTTTCTTCCAAACCAAAAAACCCTAAGATATTATAGAGATATAGGTAGATGGTACATCCTCTCGACATCTTTTTTGAATTTCCTGCTGCCAAATGACGGGCAGCAAAAAAAAAGAGATTCCGCTGCCGAGGAAGGTGACGAGAGAAATGTGTTTTATTTGCAAACTAAGAATATTTTACTTTAGATTACTCAGTACACTGAGAGAAATACGTGTTGTTGAGTAATCAGTGAAAATATTTGTTTAATTAAGTGTTGTCTCGAATTTCAACTCTTATCAAGAAAAACTAGGGGAAAATCAATTTTTTTAATATCCTCTTTGAAAAGAAAAGGTGGCAATATTGTGTCTGTCAAAAAATTTAAATTAATCCTGCCATAACATTTTTTCATTCTGACTTAATCTGTAAAAACAGACAAAAGATAAAGTAGTTCACACTGAAGTACAAAAAAATTAATTTAAATTCTAATACGAGTGTAAGTCAATAAAGTTCGTCTTCCATAGTTGACACTTACGTAAAGCGATAAGGTAGTGCACACTAAAAGCTAGGAACTACCACTACGAATTCCAATATGAACGACTTAGGTGACAGGTTCTTAAAATGTGCAATGCCTTGCATTCCCTTAACATGCACAACTTTGCCCACTTTCACAGTTGATTCAAAGTGCATTACATGAAAGTTGATGTACACTACCTTATCGACCTAAAAACTGGTTCTTATGAAAAGTTTTAGAAGTGTGATTTTCGTGGACAATACTGGAAACTTTATAGATATACTTCTTCCTGTTGAAATGCGCACTGCCTTACCATGCCTGCATGTTCGTGTTTACTGTGAAAGCGGCCCTGAACTCAGGCAGTTCAGATTATATCATTGAAAGTTCCACTGATGTTTCCTACATTGACTAGGAAGTAATCAGTTTCACAGTTTATACTTAAGTTTATAGATGGTAAGGTAGTGCTTAATTTTTCCATAAAGAGTTTCTTAACATTGATCCTTCTAAGTATCACTTATTGTTATTTGACATTGAAATTGGGTCTTAATCTGCTTGATTAACTCTACCAATACCCACATTAAGTGATCTTTCCATTCAAAAACAAATTTTCTCTCCGTGTAACTTAACGTGATGCAGAAAATACTTAACTAAAGATACACTTGGCGCTCTGAAGAGGCATGATTATATATGTAAATGTACATAAATAGAATCTTAGCAAAGTACTTTCGATTTTTTTTTATACATATCTAGTATATAAAGTGAAGAATTGCAAGAAGTATTTTATGCAAGACTTAAAAAAGAAACAATTTCGGAAATTGTTGTATACTGTGGTATTTAAGTGCGCGAAAAATGTGCGTAGTGACATTTTAACGGTGAGATTAAGAGATGAGTTATGAGAATGTGGTCGCCGCGGCATTTTATGAAAGGTAAACTCATAAAGTAAGACAAATAGTATTTAGTTTGAGAAATGATTGCAAGTAATAAATTTATATACTTTAAGATGTTTCTTCATCACGGATGGAAATGGAAATATTTAAGTAAGGTGAATGAATTTGCATCAATGTATTCATTTTGAAAATGCATTTTCATGTAGAATGTATCTGTCTGTTTATGAGAAGAATAACAAGCATATTGCTTAAAAAATATGAGCTAAATGCTTATGATATGGATGGATAAATATTTTGACAGTTTGTTTGTAATAAAAACAGAAGTGTATTTTTCAAGAACAAACAGAAGCGTATGTAACATACAGCTGTTATTTTTATGCAGTTGACGGGACCGGTGTAGTACCCAGAGTTTTGTTTTATTTTTGCAATTTAATGATGATTTGAAATAGAGATTATTGCGCTTCATATTTGAAAAGCATTTGATAAAGTAAGAGCTAACTTATCGAAAACCTTTGCCTTTGGTTTTAATGACCTTTTTTGTTTGATTTTCTAAACTACCTTACGAACCTTATATCGTCTATAAAATTAGTATGGAAATACAGGTCTGAAATGAACAAAGTAAATGCTGGCATACCCCAAGGATCTATTTTAAGCCCCACACTATTTCTCAAATTCATTAATTTACTTATTGTTTCGAAAACAATATTTTGTTTTCGGAGCAATATTTTGGCGTAATGTTAACTTTTTCAACTAATCTAGTCACGGTTTATGAAAGAACTTGTTTTTTTTTCTTTCAAATTCAGTTTCAATCTCCTTAATATCTCTTCTTATTCCAGGTATCTAAATATATCTTACCACAAAGAAACTTATCATTAAAAATGCATATTTCTTTTTCCCAAGAACAAAAGTATATTTTTCTAATAGATTTTAGTATGCTGATTTTGAATTCGAATTCAAAAAATTTCGATCAGCTCCTGTTTTTGAGATATAGTAGTTTTTTTGAGATTTTTTAACCTAAAACTTGATTTTGGGATTCTATAACGCGTATATCTCAAAATCCTGATGTGCTAGATTCTTTTTGACAGCACATCAAAAACCACAAGAGAAGTATACTTTTGTTCCTATGAGAGACAACTTTTAAGATTTAGAAGGCAGTGTATCGAATGGTTTATCACTGATAAGATATTTCTAAATAGAAAAATATTTTATAAAATTACAAAACACGAATAAATTGTTTTAATGTATTTTATTATAGTTTTATTTACATATTTGTCTTTTTATATATAACGGGTATTGAGATTTTACATTTTCCTAAATTAAGGTGTTTTTGTTCATGTGGGATTTACTAAAAACTGCAGGATTTCAATATTTTTGCTGTTTTTGTCAATTAGTATCTTAAAATGTGTGTAAACTTTAATTAATAAATACAAATTTGGTGTCATATGATAGATCATGTTATGAAAAATAAGTCCTCCAAATTTGAGCTCAAAACGAATATTATTTTTTTTTTGTACTAGGTCAACCGAATCTTAAAGGGTTATTTTCTACAAATTACTCATATTTTTCAAAAATCATTTTAAAAAAGTCAAATCTTTCATAATTTCAAAAAATTATTTGAAGGAGAAAAAAAGAAAAATTTTGCAGACCAGTGTAATCAAAATCAGAGTGTATAGGTACCTATTTGTTTTTACCTTTTACTCTGTTTAAATATTTAAGTACAGTCAATTAAAAATAAAAATAAAAAAAACGGTCCTACCCTCATTAACCATTAAATTCAACCTGGACACTTTCGTTCCAATGATCCCACTCAACATTCAACTCTTAGTACCATAACTAATTAGTTAATATACAACTTTGAGTTACAGTTGACTTTATAAGAACCTAATTTTGACATTTTCGGAGGTATTGTCCAGAGGCGTTGAAATCTTCAACACCAAATCTTAAGACTAATGCTAATAAAATAACTTCGCTTCCAATTTAACATGTAGGTATGTACCTTCAATCACATTGTCAAATCTCCCAATTATCTTGAAAACACTAGTTGCATAATATGAAAATAATATCATCATGTCCCCTTATCCTGGTTTCTTATTTTCATTTTTTTTTTAATCCTGAAGAACAAATATAGTAGGTATATCTACTCTTATCAAACTAAAGAACACATACAGAGTGATGCTTTTGTTTGACAGAATTTCAAAGACACAATTGTTTCAACCCTCTTCATACCCCATAACGAGTGGTACAGCAAAATGCAATTGAATTAAGTGTTATTAAAAAAAAATAATAGAAAAAAAAAAAAAAAATAACAAAAGTAAAATAACTTGTCCTAGTTGTATCTATATGTACGAATATTTCTCCATGTCACGATGAATAATATTTTTTATTTTATTTTTTGCACAAAAAGAATGTAACTAATTGGGTACGATGACTGATGTAGGGCACCATGTTGGTGTATAGAGAGGTAAAAAAACATGACATTGGACAACGGGTTTTTATATTTTTTTTTTTTTTTTTGTATAGAAGTTGATAGTGATGGAGTTGGGGGATGCAAACAGTTTTTCACTAACAAGCCAAATGTTTACATTTTTTGTCACAACATGACATCATAACATATTCCAGAAACAAAATAACAATGACTTTGACTATGAAACAACAACTTTGTTTAACTTTTTGCGTAGTTATATAAAAGTTTATTGGATAGAGTTGGTTTCAATTTGACATTTTGTTAAATTTTAGAGGATTAAAAGTTGTATATTTCAGTTGCAATTTAAATTTCTGTGTCAGAAGTGTATTTCTGGTATTAAATTTTGTTCCAAAGATCCCTACCTTTTCAAAAGGTCTACTTGTTGTATTAGTTCAAACAGCTTTCTTATGCCCTTCAATAACATAAAAATATTTCATTCACAAGTTCAAGCATGTTTCCTTAGTATTAACCACATAAGAATTCCACAATTGCCCCCACAGATATATTCTTCGCAATAACTTAAGAAAAACATCACCCTACATTAGAATATCTCTTATAACCAAATGCGCCTTTCTAAGGTTTCATTCCATTGATCAATAAAATGATGTATCGAAATAGTATCAAGATTCAAGAGTATTGTTTTATTGTATCCCTTGTTGCCTTTTTGAATGGAAAAAAATTGCGCCGCACATGCTTGATGGTTAACCAAATGAGAAACCACATTTGTTCGATGGCATAAGTTGAAGACATTTATATGTATACGGATACAGTAGGCTTATGAACCTATATAAAGTTTATTTGCTCAGACTACGCTACCATCATACCACGCTACCATCATACCACGCACCTCTTTCTAGAAACTTATAGTGGAAATTCATTTCTTAAGTGAGGTGTAATTTGATCAATGAAATGAGCTCTTTCATCGATTTTCATTATTCAACACCTTACATCGAACACTTTGATGTACTTTTTTTTCCCTTGTAATGTCAGTGGAAATGAGAAAAAAGCTAATGACACTATACAAGGGACGGATTAAATTTGCATCTATACCTACATTTTTTATGTTATACGAACCTAGGCTTTCTTTTCGTCTTTCTTTGAGAAAAATGGATAAAGTTCATTGTACATTCATTTCAATTGATACTGAGATACTAGGAAAAAATACATATCAATTCAAAGAAAGGTATCGATTACACAAGTGTTACGGTTGGAAGGTATTGGAAGTCATCGAACGAAGAATAATTCAGTCATTAAAAGCTAAAAAAAATATAACAAAATATAGTTAAAGGTAGTTACATAAAAAGATACATAAAAAACAAATGCTCTTGAAACGATAGGTTTTCTGAAATCAACCACATCTTACTGTGGCCATGTATTTAAAATCAACTTTATGTCACTTTTTAGAAAATTGCCCCTTTTGCCGAAACGAAGGTAAACTGACCCCTTCTCCTGTCTTGAGGCACGAACACTTTTTTTTCATATTTTATGTGAAAGGAGACAAATTGCGGCAACCCTATGTCAGTTTTGCTCATGAAATATCATTATCTACATTTGTCAAACTCGATTCAAATAAAAAAAAATTTTTAACATATGGCAACCCTGACTCTTGTCGGCATATGAAGTTGTGAACTAGGTAATTTTTAACAAGCCCCTGTGTCATAGTTAGACCTTTGTAGACCTGAGGGAACTTATAACAGCTAACAGCTGTGGTTTTTGTAGAGAATCTTCTTTTTCTTGTACAAGAAGTTTTTTCTAAAAAACACAGCTGTTATCTGTTATTAGCTCTCTCAGGTCTTAAAAGGTTTTACTAACAATTTAAAATAATTAAGCACTTCGTTACGTAGTCTTAATAGAATTCTAAGAAGAAAAAAACTGAAACTCACATCCAAAAGAATAAATAAACTCAAAATGATGTTTACTTAGAATGGAAAGTTGTTCAAAGACAGACATTTCAAAATAAACAGTGTAGCAAAATGCAGAATCTCACTAAACTAAATTCTAACGCTCTGCAGAACAATCTCTTAACACTCATATTTTTTAAGAGAATGTTAAAAATTATCAGAAAATGTCTGTATTTATTTAAACCCGATTAGAATGAGAAGTATAAAAAACATACATAGATAAATGTCATTCAAATAATTTAATTATAACTCATAAGAATTCAAAATATATAATAAAACACACATATCAGTCTTGATTTATGATATCTCGAAACTTGCCGCCTACTTAACAAAGTTCATTTCATTAAAACTAATCAAAAAGTAATGAGCTTTTAAATCCGTCATACGATTTCAGTTTTTTTCGGCCTCCCCAAAACCCGATAAGAGTTTGTTTTAAGTATTTTTTTTTCATGTTATATTGTATTTTTATTTAGCTTTTCAGTTTTGTGTTATCGGTAGAATTAATAAGACACGCTTTTTACTTGGTCCAAAATTTCTATTATTAAATTCAGTATTTAAATATATTTTATTTTAATCGAGGAAATAAGTCGGTCAAAAATTGGATCTATTTAGCACACAATCTAAGACCATGGTTGTCTCTCGCGGAGTTGACACCTATGGATATCTTAGATTTCTTGAATTTGATAATACAACTGTTGATACAGTTTATACCATTAAGGTATGCTTTCTACATTTGTATGCTAATTCTTTATTTAGAATTTTGGAATTTCAAAATTCTCAGATGTTTTATTTTATTTCGTCAAACATTAATGTGTCTTATCTCTTCCCTCGTGGTGCTGTTATCAGTGTCTCTGTCTATGTTTAAAAAATATTTTGTGTTGTCATGATGTGAACAAAAAATAAAAACAAAGCAATACTTGAAATTATTTCTCTGGTAAACAATATTTTTGTATATGGTTTTAGTGTCGAAATGTACAAAAAAAATTGTGTTTTAGCTAGTTTTTTTTATATCTCCCACTCCAACATAATATCTTAAATGATCGTAATTAACACAAGTTATCGATACGATCTGCAAAATTTTGTACAATCATAGTCGACTTGTAGTTTGATAATCTCAAGGCAGTAAAAGATGATATTTGTTTGAAAATTTTTAATAAAAATGAGAAATAACACAAACCAGTTCAGGTTTTTGAGATTTCACAAATCTAACAGACACTTTGGAGCATTTCATGTCATACTTTCGATCCTCTGAGATAGTGCTTAAAGTGATAAAGGGTAATAAAACTGAAAATTGCTGTTTCTAAGCTCTTGTACCTTGCATGATTTTTTGTAATCTTAAATTAATATAAAATTCGACCTGAAATGTTTTATACATTTAGACTCCTATGAAATTTACGATAGAAATGAAATTCATTCGATTTTTTCTAAAAGTTTGTATTTCCACAATCTTTAAATTCCCTTGAAGAAATAACCCTGAAATCTTAATTGAAATCGTTGGTGTCGTTTTCGAGAAACCAATCACTTATATGTATAAATTTAATAAATAAAATTGGTTTCTCGTTAAAAGCTATTCGATTTTCTAAATTGATTTTATCAAAAATGGTCATTCGACTCTAGAAATCAAAAACATGCGTTGTATATCTGGCCAAAATCATCAACAAATTAGTCAAAGTGATCCTTGCTACCAAATATCGGAAAGATAACTGGTCGGTCAAAGAACATAAAGCAATTCTAATATCGTTTCTGATCTAAAAATTGAGTTTGGATGTACTAGATTCATCATTATCATCGTTGTCAATTTCTTGGAAGCATCAATTTGTGTCAAAAGTAATTATAATTGTACTTTATCAAATATTTTCTTTATTTTTGCAAGAAAATCTTATCTGTTTCTTCCACGTATTCTAAAGAGTTTTTAAATTTGAAGGAACTTTTAGAACTTTAAGTAAAAGATAAACATTTTGTAATCTTTACACCCATTTTTATATTTATTTTAAACTAAAGTGCATTGGTTCAGGTAATTATGTAAAGAAAAAGAATTTCGTGGAAGTAACCTCCTCAGCTAGCTTTGCAGGCTGTTCATTTTGAATAATATTCTCGCATTCTAACGGTCTTTGAAGTTTTCAAAATTTTGAGGATCTCAAAAGATCGTTGACTCCGTTCCTGTGTGATATGTTTGTTCGTCCTATCGGAAGCACATATTTTATTCATAAACATCTTTTAGTTTATAAAAATCTCTCTGAACGATGACATGACGAATTAACGATCTTGGTGACTCGGCAATACTTCGGCTGACAGTTGAAATAAATTCACTCAAACGATAAGTACGATGATTAATATTACTTCCATGACATTGAACAGAACCAATTTCTTCAAATTTATCAATGATAAATTAATAAATAAATAATAAATGCAACAATAGCATTTGATGCCTGAACAGATATAAAAAATATTGGTTTAAAAAAAATGGTGGTAAAAAGATCTATTTTATTTGAAAATCAATAAATTCAACCTATTTTGTTGTTCCAACTGAACAAATTGAAACCAAATTTTTTTCATTTAGTGCCTCTAGGCATTTCGGCAAATTTATTTCCAGGTTATGTTCATGACTGCAGTCCAGGAGTTCACCAACGTAAACATTTTACCTACCAAAATGAAAATGCCTACAGCGTACCTACTATCTACTTTAGCTTAACGGTCAAATTTGAACACCGCCTTGTAGACCAAAGGGTCATCAAACGTTTCGGTTTGCTAAACCACCATCTTGAACAACCCAACTACATTCAAGACTTCTTGAGCAATAATTGGTGTTCAAATAGATAATCTTCTGTTTCCAATTAAATTCAGAGTTCAAATATGTTGTTATTATTAATATAGTAATTCTAGACTTTGTAGGACGTCCAACGTATCCTCAATAAAAATTTTCTTCAAAGCGCACTGCCGAGGAAAACTATACTGCAATTTTAGTGAGATTAAGATGTTTGGGAGAAAGTCATTCATATTTTTATAGCCTTGGCAGCCAAAATTCCTTGATTTCGTATGCCTAACATAACAACACTTACCTTCTCACCAGTTATGTATTCTAGATAATTTTATTTCAACTAAATTCATACTCGAATGTAACAATCGTCTTCTGGGAATATTGAATCTAAAGTGTTCAAGTATTTTGATCTTTATAAAAATAGCATTGTACAAGAAGATAGGCTGTTCGTTCATCTGTTTCTTTTATGTATACTTTATTATGTTGATTAGTCACCCATTTCAACCTGACCTTTATAGGGATATAAATCAGTCGAAGGCTTGAATAGGAAATTTCTAAAAAAAAACCGCCCTAAAATCGTTTTGAATGCATCTTTGACGCAATAGGGGTATAGTAAGTAACCATGTCACCTTTGGTCTTATTTTCTCAGCATACAGAAACCTTTTTACCAGATTTATTAATAAAACCCAAAACTTATTCAATAAATTCCAAATATAGTTCTCAATTTACTGTGAAAAACAAATTTACGTAATGATTTTAATCAGAGCAACACAAAGCTCCAATGACGTTGATGTTGTCGTTTCTTCTTCAACAACCACCATAATAACAAACCATCTCTACAATAGAGAAAAATCTAAAAACAAACTAAACACAACACACCCCCTTAAGGCTCCACTATTTTTCTAGGTTATATTATTATTGTCCCATAGAAATCTACATATATTGTAATATAACAAATCCCTCGAATCCGTTTCATAATAGTTGTCCTTATTTCTTTTCCAATGCAATCTCCACCGATAAAAACACCTTGAACTTATATATCAAACCAAGGATTATGAACGCGCACTATCGACAAACAGTATCCAGTCGTAGTGATAAAGTAAACACAAAAAAAAGGGGGACTAATAGTCTGTATGTGTGTGTGTACTTTATTTTGTAAAATCTACTACTCCAACCATTTATCCCCATTGTCATTGGCAAAATTCCATTAAAATCGTAAATAAAAACCATTTTCTTTCTCTCTTTTCATATGATTCTGCAGCAAAGCCAAATACGTGCAGTTTCTAGTCCTTCACTCTCTGACCACCCATTGGATGGTGGCAATGCAAGGAATAACAACCACCACAATGAATACAATGTGAGTGGAAAAGATGCCACCCACAGCAGCCTTACGACGTCGTCGTCAGCGTCAACAACAACGGCTGCTACTAATGCAGTCCTTGTGAATGGCCATCGTGGGGCTGCTGCAAATACAACATCATCTTCATCGACGACAACAAATAATAATAATGCCTCGTCGGCTGGTGTTCTCCAGAAATTCAAAAGGACATTTTCGAATTTCAACAAACAGTCGAACGGTGGCAGCAATAGTAGCAGCAACTCATCATCGGCACCATCAACCAATACTACAGTCAACAATACACAAAGTCTACAACAACAACAACAATTATTACAACAGATTCCAGTTCCGGTATTAGAGATGAGTGATAATACTGCAAAATATCGTTTTGGACCGTTAATTTGGCGTTCGAGTAAGGAACGTCGAAAGACTAAATACAATCGACGTGATAAGTGTAATAGTGGCGATTCGGGAATTCAAATTGAATTGGAAAATGATGAGACTTTTGCTGGAATGGTAAGTAGTTTGTGATTGTGTGTGCTTGTGCATAAATGAAGGATATATTTATTCATCTTTTCTTGACAGGAAATTAATGGAGCCTCATTGACTTCGACACCAAAGTCAAGAATACGTCGTGCTAATTCAGCTAAAGCGACCAGTTCACCCACTTCAGCATTAACAGCCAAGGCCAAGGCATTGAAGAAAATGGAAAGCTATGACAGTCGAATGGCGCCGGCTTCGTTACCAGCAAGGAGGTCACTAAGTCAGCCAAGTGGCTTGGATCGAGTCACGCGAACTGGTAAGAGATTGTACTTTTTTTGATTGTTTCATTCAATTCAGAGAGTTAATAGTGTTGTTTTTTTTTTTTTTTTTCTTTAGATCTCGATGAAAGTGATACCGATAGTGTGTCATCGCACCCTGACTGTCATGAAGGTAAGAAAATTTATTGAATAGTCAATTGCTTTGAGACCCCCTGTGAATTTTTGTTTTTATGCGATTCCGAAACTTTGAATACAAATCTCTGCAAAAACATGTCTTGACCCTGAAATTTGAACTCTTCCAGCTCAACACCGTCCAATGTACGCCGAAGTAATGCACAATTTTACTCCGGCCGGTCAGCAAGAACTCGCCCTTGTACGTGGCAATCTAGTCGAAATACTCCGCAAAGAAGTCGGACCCTGGTGGTATGGTCGAATAAAAAGTGATGCAGTCGTTGAGACCCTCTTCGAGCCACAATTGGGTTGGTTTCCCAAAGATTTTGTACGACCCATTCAATTTCCTGAATCTGATGGCACTTTCACTTATCGCCAACGTAAACTCACTTCACCATCGCTCGATGATACTCTTGTAGCAGCCACATGCAGCATAAGTCCAAATAATGTGACCACAATTGTTGTGGATCATCCATCGCCCGATGCCAGTCCAAAGAAAATTCAATTAGAAAATGCCTGCCTTCGAAATAATGCTGTCAAAGAACTCCTTGAAACTGAGATAAATTATGTTAAATTATTGGGATCTCTGTGTACTGGGTAAGATTTTAATTTTGATGATGATGATTGAAATGTGAGTTGAATTTGTGTGTCTCTTTTTAGTTACCTCCCAGCAATGAGAAAACGTATTGATATATTCTCAACTGAAAGTCTGAATTTGATATTTTCCAATATTGAAAATATTTGGAAGTTTCAGCAGAGTTTTCTTGATTCTTTAAGACGTGGCATTGAAATGGATCGTATTGCACAAGTGTTTTTACGACATGTAAGTTTTTTTTAAAAAGATTTTTGAATTTTAAATCAATTTTAATGGTTTTTTTTTTGTTTCTTAATTTAGCAATCTGGATTTTTGGTGTATTCAACATATTGCAATTCTTATCCACGTGCACTTATAGAGCTAGAGACTTATGCACGCAGCAAGGAAGCTAAAGTTGTTTTAGAAAAGTAAGAATCTAAAAACTTTCACTCATTATTCGAGAACTTTATAAATTGAATTTTTGTTCTTTTCTAGTTGTCGACAAGCTGAAAATCTTGCTGAATTACCATTGTCCGCCCATTTACTTGCTCCAATTCAAAGAATTTGTCGTTATCCACTCCATTTGGCTGAGCTAATTAAAAATTCCTATAACAATGGCAATGAGAATGGTGATTCGTCCATCGATGAAATCGATGCTAGTCTATTGGATATAGTTGATTCGAAAGAAATGCTTGAAGCAGCTTTAAAAGCTATGAAAAAGGTCACCGAAGCTGTCAATGAAGGTAAGACTCTCATTTCATCATCAAATGATCATTTATTTTATTAATTCTTATTTTTTCTTTTAGGAAAACGGCATAGTGAAAACTTAGCCCGCCATCAATCAAGTTTTGAAAATTTCACCGGACCACCATTACATTTCCATAGTACTCGTTACTTCACCCAAATCGATGCAACTCGTGTCTCACCGAATCTCTGGAACAATACCTACACACTGTTTCTTTTCGACCATCAATTGATTTACTGCAAAAAGGACATTCTCAAGCGTAATCATTTCATCTATAAAGGTCGAATATTTTTAGACAATTGTCGCATTTTGAATTTACCTGATGGTAAAATATTTGGTGCCACTGTTAAGAATGCTCTGCGAATCTATTGTGAATCTCGAAATAAATGGTTTGACTTCAGTTTTCGAAGTGCAAATCGTAAAAAACGTTTCCTCAGCACTCTGGCTTTGGAACGACAATTTTGTGGAAAGAATCTTTTCATATCCGAGTTGGCTGGCGAAGAAGATGATAATTTGTCAGATCGCGAATATCATAGTGACTATGAAGCAATGACTACGACAACAATTCTTACGCCAACATCCGCCGGAGAGAATCACTATAGCAGTGTACAATTAAATTGGAAAGAGAATATCTATGATGAAAAGTCACCTGAATCTCCGGCAAAGCAACAAAAATACAGCGATACTCTGCCAAAGAAGTCTCGACAAATTAACTCGAAAGAAGGTTATGAATATAATACTGGCTCGCTGGGACGTCGTCGGATAGGCAATTGGTTTAGGAAATCGAAGAGTACAAATTCGACGCCTAATCAATCTCCAACACACAATCCGAGTGTGATTATTTTCAATTCAGATAGTTCTTCGCAAAGTAGTCCGGCATTGGGAAAGAATAAAACAAAAGACTTTTCAGGTTCATCATCCTAAAAGAATGATATGCAAATATTGTAAAATGAAAAAAATAGAGTCGAACTCGATTTTTATTTATACACAAAAATAGCTCCAACAAAAAAAAAACATACATATTATTATACATAGTTCTGAAGATTTTTAAAATTGTGTGTCAATTAAGAGAGAATAAAAATTGAAAAATAAATTAAAAAAAAAAAAAAACATTATGTTAATTGTATAATTTATGTGTTATAAAAAAAAAGTATAAATATATATTCTATTGTTAATTAATTAAGCACAAAACAAAAACAATAAGCAAAACAAACAAACCAACAATATACAATTTTTATTAACATTTTATTTCTTTGTACTTCTAAATTTGTTTTTTCCCTTTTTTATTATTATCTATTTATTTTATTTTGTATAGTTGTAAAGTTAACATTTAATTAAGTTGTATTTTGTTTTTAAATTTCTTTTTAATATTTTTTTCTTAAACCAGAGCTAAAGGTTTTTCTTTTATATTTCTGTTTTCTATTGACTCCTGGATGAAGAAATAGAATTTATCGAAAAATTTAATGGGAACATTTTTATGACTTATTTGTTAAGGGAAGAAAAATGTTTTTGTTTTTTTTTAATAATATTTAAGTTCTTATAATAATTAATAAAAATACATAATTAATATTTTTGTTGATAAATTTAAGATTAACCTGAAGGAACAAATATTTTATTTAATGTTAATTTAATTTAAACAAAACAAACAAAATTATTATAAATAAATTCAAATTTAATTTTTTTAATTATTGAGTTGAATTATTATTTTTGGCCGGCACTTTTCTTTATTGTTTTTTACACTTTTTGGTGATAGCAAAAAAATCAATAGAGGAGATTTTGTATTAGCCTTTTGGTTGATGAAATGGAATCTTGATAAAATTATTTCACTTGTTTTCATTGTTTTTTTTGTTTTCATTGTAAATGATGTTGGGCAACATTATTTTCTGCAGAAGAAAATCATAAAAATCAATTTGTATGTATCAAATTTAGGAGAGGGATATTGGTAGTGTTTATATTTTCATCTAGCTTTCTGAGTAACAGAAGATGAGGCTTTGTTTTTCTAAAATTATTTCATTTACTTAAAATGGACTCTATTTCATGGTAAAACACAAAATGTGTTTTAGCCATTTCTGTTACCATATCTATCTTAAGGTCTCGGTGTAATCCGCTATTTTCTATACAAGGAATCATTTACTTATCCTTAAAGAGCTTTATTTTTGACTTTTTGAACGATTTCGTATGCTATTGGATTTTATATCTTGAAGTAAGTATTGATAATTTTTTTTATAAATAAATCAGAATATTTATACAGTAACATGTACAGTACATTTTGTAAGTCCTTTTCTTGTTGTATTAATTGCAGTAATATAAAATTCAGAATTAATAAGGAAACAGAAATATGGTTAAGATTTGGATGATGGACTAAAGAAAAGTCCATCAGCATGATTTTCTTTGAAAAAGATCAGGGTTTTTGATTTGCAATGAAAAGCGCTATTAAAATCGGTCTGAGTAGATTATACAATGTAAGCAACCATTCAAGAGGTTTTGCAATGCTTTTTTGATTTTGTCCTTTTCTTTTTAGTTTATCATAGAAGGTTTGTGTGAAAGTTTAGTCAGATGATTTGGAATAAGTTTTCTTTCTTCGATAACTTTAACATTTTCAGTAGCAATGATTCCAAAAAAAAAAAATATGTGGATTAAGAGGTATTGTTCTGTAGGAAATTACTTTTGTTGCTGGATTACCTTGCTTAAAATAAGCAACAATTGTTTTTTAATATTAAAAATATGTAGCTCATATCAAAGCTAAATTTATGCAGGCTTAAGGTGGGTCGTAAGATGGTGATATAATATGATTTTCCAATTTCAATGCCTAATGAAAACGTAGACTTGTTTTATTTCGTGGTCAAATTGGTCAATTTATTTTATATAATTATACCACTTTTAAGCCTTTTTTTAGCATTTAATACTCAACAAAATAGAACATAGTATGGAGCTAATGCAATGGTTTTTTAGTTAATCCAAAATCTTCAGGGTCCATAGGGTTCCTTAAATAGGGACTGATCGACTGATCCTAGGATCTGTTGTTTTCGATTTAAAAAAAATCTGCTTTCTCTCACCCACTCTTCTTGACATCTACTCTGGTGGCATTCCGAAAAAAAACGGAAACGATACTCCCCTGGAAATTCACGATAGTACCCACTGTCACCTAGAAACTGGCCATAAGACAAACTTCAAACAATTTTTGTAGACGGAAAAAACTGCAATCGTTAGCTATTTTAGTGACAACAAACGAACCATCCATTTCCTACGAGCACGGATTCTGATTTTTGGTACGTTTGTTTGTTGTATTTTTCATGATAACTCCGCACAGATATTTATCTTCTCTATAGTGGCCTTATCTTCCCTATGTGGGTTTAAATGCTTTATTGGAAGGTCCTTTTCTAAAGTTTTACTTCTCTAGCTGCTGGTCAATGTTTAATTAAAGATTCGATTGGAAATTCTCTTAAATCATCCCCAACATTTTTTCAAAAATCTTACAGTATACCTATTGCTAAGAGGGTATTTAATATTAATACTCACCCAAGATCACTTGTAATAGATATTTCTCTGAAGAAATTGTATCTATGATTGGAACAGAAATGATTTTTTTTAAGAAAATTTGTTCAAGTCAACAAGTTTACATTTTTGTAAAAATCAAATAAAATTGTTTTCAAAAATGAATCTCCTCAAAAATGATACATCCCTATAAGCCAAAAAAAAAAAAAAACAAACAAACAAACAATTGGTGGTTTATTGAAACATAGAGATCAAAACCTGAACTATCTACCCTCTAATATTTGAAGAAAAAAAAAACAATTTAAACAATTTATATATTGAATAAAATAAGATAAAAATATACATAAACAAAAAAAAGAACATACTTTGCATATAATCATCTCAAAACTGTAGAATCCATAATTTGTAAGATATAAGCAATATTTCGAAATTAAAATTAAAAAAAAATAAAACTAAACCTAAACCTAAATGTCTGTCTTTTTAGCACAAGTGTTAAAAAAAAATATTTTTCTAAACCCTTAAATTTCTTTCAAATCTCTATAAATTAAAAATAATATAATCAATCTCTGAATTGATTCTCTCTTTTGATAAAAATTAAAACTAAATTAAAAGCAAAGTAAAATAAAAAGAAAAAAACAACTGCCTGTAATTGAAGCGCAACACTTTACCCGTTCTTTATACAATTATAAGATAAAAAGTAATTACTAATTAAAATTATACACTACATAAACTATACAACATTAAATAAAAAGAAACATAATACAAATATTAACAACATTAAAACTGTATACTAAAAATTATGTAGAACTACAAAAATCACTTACATTATATAGAACAAAAAATAAGTAAATTTTAAATAAAAAAAAAAAACAATATAAAATAAATGTAATTTAAAAATGCATAAAAAAAAATCTACAATAAATAATACTAAACAAAAAATCAAGAAAGCTTATAAAGCATTTCCCCAGTTTATAATTTAAAATGTAAATATAAAATTAAATTTGATTAGCAAACAAAAAAACTATTAAACGGCAATAAACTAATGAGTTAATTTATATAGAAAATAGAATAAGCTTTAAATTAATTTTTAAAATAGAAATTAAAATAACAAAAAAAAAAATTAATAAAAAAAATCAAATATTTGAAATACAAGAACAAAACAAAGAATGGTTGGTTTCCAGTCAATTTCACACTACTAAGTTGCCAAATAGAAACAAAAAATATAAAAATAAAAGTACTCCTACTTGCCAAAAAAAAAAAAATTCTTAGAAGTTAATAAAAAAATATTGTTCAACAAAAGTAGACAAAAAATATTAGATTTTCAAAAGCGATCCTGTCATGAGTGCTAAATTATTGTTTAAAAATCATCTACATAAATTTAGCACTATCGAATTTATTGCAATCCCTCTGTCTACTTCTTTATAGCAACACAAAAATCAAAGAAATAAATACCTACTACCTACCTATTTATACTTTTTTGTGTTTCCTAATCACACAATGTTATTAAAAAAACGAAATAGAACAAAAAAAATCAGTTACATAAATTAACAACAAAAATAGTAGGATGATTTTAAAATTAAGAAAAATAAGAAAAGTTAAAATTAAAAAGGAAAACATAGGTGTATGTTATAATCGATATTATATTATATACGACTGAAACAAGAAATATAATGAATTTAAACTAAAGTTCCATTTGTTTTATTCAACAATATTTTACAAAATTTTCGTATAAATTTTTGGTAATAAAATTATTATTTTGCAATTCAAATTTACGAAAAAAATGCTTTTCAAAAATTTCCTCCAAATGCAATCCAAAAGTTCTTCTAAAGTGTCTGGTTGCAGTTATTTGCAATACAAATATTGTTTTTTGAGTTTGATATGAGTTTGTATGTGGAAAAATAAAATACTTTTTTTTTCAAAAATAATAGGTACCACTTGTGGAAAATGCATTTTAAAAAATGTATCCAGTGAAACATCAAAAGAAAGGTTTAAAGTTCTATTCATAGCTGAAAACCAAAACATTCTTGGAGGTCTGGGTGCTGAATTATTTGCAATCGAAATATTTTTTTTGCCACATTCGGAAGCAGATATTTTCGGTTCAAAGTCTCGAAACAAGTTTTGGTTTACAGATACGAGTTCACAATGAACAGGCCTTTCTTTTTATGTAAAAAATAAAAATTTATTTTTTTTTTTGGATTTTCGATAAGAAATCAAGGTTAACCCCTTGTCTAAAAATAAGACATTAAAAAAAATCCTCCAAATCCATCGAATTGGATATCAATAGAAAGGTCTCATTAAATGCTATTAGTAGCTGAAAACCAAAACTTTCTTGGAGGTCTGGTTGCTGAATTATTTGCAATCGAAATATTTTTTTTGAAACATTCGGAAGCAGATATTTTCGGTTCAAAGTCTCGAAACAAGTTTTAGTTTACAGATACGAGTTCACAATGAACAGGCCTATCTTTTTATGTAAAAAAATAAAAATTTATTTTTTTCGGATTTTTCGATAAAAGATCAAGGTAAACCCATTGTCTAAAAATAAGGCATTTTAAAAAAAATTCCTCCAAATCCATCGAATGGGATATCAATAGAAAGGTCTCATTAAGCGCTATTCAAAGCTGAAAACCAAAACTTTCTTGGAGGTCTGGTTGCTGAATTATTTGCAATCAAAATATTTGTTTTGCCACATTCGGAAGCAGATATTTTCGGTTCAAAGTCTCGAAACAAGTTTTGGTCAGGGGCGGACTGGGGGTCAAAGGGCCTCCCGGGACTTTAAGGAAAAGGGCCACAAATACATAATTCACTTTTAAAATTTTTAAAAAGAAAAGTTGATATGTAGAAACTTTTTCTTGATACTAAGTTTTTTCACGTTTTTACGTGACAGGCGGATCAATTTATTTGAGTGATTGAAAATAAAAAAAAATTTACAGGGCTAAGTTATATAACATTCATTTTAAAACGTTAAGTGGGTGTTACTTTCAGTTTAGTCAAAAGAAAATATGTATTCTTTATATATCTAATATAAGGCCTTTATATATCAATATATCGAATGTCACTTTTCATAATTGTCCACCTCTTCCAAAAATACAAATACAAATCGAAAAAACCTTTATCTTAATTTGTTTGACTAATGTGGAATGTTATTATTATTATTTGATCTCAACACAACGTTTTAGAATGATATTATAGCCCAGGTAAATTAGTACCTAAATCAAATCGCATTTTTCGCAGGACTAAATTTTTTTCGTGGAATGTATTTGTATGAATGTCCTTATCATAAAAGTCAATTTTTTTGGGATGGTAGGATGTCGAAAGCAGCCGCCATCTTGGAAAAGAGGTTGGTACCATTTATATTTAATAGCTCCATTTTTACTCATTTTAACCAAAAATGGCCAAAGACAGTTTTATTCACAATAAAATTATCTAAAAATGATGTTCTAACGAATTCCGTGGCTATTCAATTTTATAACTGGTCCCGGTTTGTCTCGAAAGGTGGGGACAAATTGACATTTTTATTTGCGATATTGGTACTATAGCACTATAGGGCAAGTTAATCCTTAATCGGAATTGAGATAACAATCAGACATGACATTAAGATGATAGAGTATGCTAAAAAAGTGGGTCCCGCTATTCTGGTCTGTCTGTACGTCTTTAAGTACCACGAGTTATAGCCTAAACTAATGGAGCGATTTTTTTCAAACTTGGTAGTTATTATTTTTTGGGTGATTTCCTGGAGGACAAATTGAAATTTTTTTAGGGCCAAAACTAACGGTACCTACCTGTCTTTTGAAAAATCGATTTTTTCAAAACGGGTTGATAAATTTTATCGAAATTTCGTTTTTTATTTCTTATAAATGGCATACCAACTATATTTTTTGAAAAATGTTAGAAAAATTTTATATATAAAAAATTATTTTTTTATAAAACGGCTTTAACGATTTTCGAAATTTTTTTCTGAAGGTTCCTTTTCATGGAAGATATGAAATAGCATAGGTACTTAGTTTTGTGTAAAAGATCATTTAATAAACACCGTTTTAAATGATCTTTTAATTACAAAAACAGATTTTATTTATTTTGACTACTTATAGAATTCCTTAATAATATCAAATTTTAATTTTCCCTAATTTTGTTCAGTAAAATTCTTTAACATCAGAGTTACTTTCGGCATAAGGGCAAGTGCGTGGGACCCCAGTAGTGTATTTTATTTAATATATTTCACAAACTTTTGAAACTATAACACTTCTAATTGCACTGGTTTACAGCCAAAATGGACACTCAATCGCACTATTTTTACTTGCTCTATAGGGCAAGTGATGGTTTCGTGTAGAAAAAAATTGAGGTTTTAATCAAAACCAACATTACCATGATGGAGAAGATCAAAAAAGTGGGTTTCGTCATGCCGTCCGTCGTCGGTCTGTCCTACGAGCTAGGGCGTAAACGGGTAGATGGAAGATGGATTTCCTTGAAACTTGGTACAGATGATTTTTACCTAGTTCCAAAGACCCGTTTTTTTTTTCAATATACCGTTTTGGAGGTATCGCAATTTTCTCGAAAACGGCCCTCGAAATTTTGTGTACGTAATAGTCTTTTGGATACTAACAAAACTGTATTTTTAGTTTTTCTCAAAAAATTCGGAAAACGGAAATATGGCGTTGTCGTTTTTGCAAAAATTGTCATATTTTTTAGGTTTCTATATTTCATCAAAGCATAAAGCCAATTTAAATAAAAATTTACAGATAGGTATTTCTTGTCATTTTAAAGTGTAAAATGCAAAACAAAATTTAAAAAAAGTTTCTATTTTAAATTTAATTTTTTAACTTTATATTTTTTTTTATTTTTTTTTTCTCGGAACTTAACAAAATCTTAAATTTCCAATAGATATTTAAGATAAAGATACTTTTAACTACAAGAGCAAGTAAGTGCGACGCAGTAGTGCATTTTATTTTCTTACGTGCTTTGACCTAAGGGTCTCGGAAATTACTTTAGAAGAAATTACAACGGATACGTTTTCGAGACATAATTTCTCAGTTTTTTGTCGTTGTTTTTTCCCAGCATAGTTCGGGCAATATCTTGAGTAATAAACGACCAATCTGAACAGAAAAACCGGCCCTGATAGCTGAATAAATAAGCAACAAACACTAAAATATTTTTTTGGGTCACTCCAGATGTTTAAGAGCAATGTATAAAAAGATTTTAAAAGTAAATTTTTGACCATAAAATTTCTTACTGAAAGAAAAAATCAAAATCTTTCGAATCCTCATCGTTTTAAATTTTGCATGTGTAGAACGTTTTTTGGAAAAGATAACAAAATACCTTTCTTCAAAATCTATGGATTTTGTGACTATCAATATTTTCGACCCTTTTTGTTACTTTTTGGGTTTTTGTCTATCTTTATCTTTATAACTTGAAAACCAAGCTGAATTTGAAAATTTTTACCAAGTAATGTTTTGAAGATAAATAAATTTTCTATCGATATGTGCATCCTTTAAAATTAAAATTAAAATAAGAGAAGTTATATTATTATTGTAAAAGATTCATAGGAGGCCTACATTGACTAAAGGGCCACAAAAATTATTCTTTGGACCTCGAAAGATAAATAGGAGGCTTACATTGACTAAAGGGCCACAAACAAAATTCGGTGGACCTTCAAAGATCTATAGGGGGCCTACATTTACTAAAAGGGCCACAACCATAATTCTGTGAACCTTGAAAGATCGAAAGGAGGCCTACATTGACTAAAGGGCCACAAACAAAGTTCGGTGGGCCTCCAAAGATCTATAGGGGGCCTACATTTAATAAAAGGTCCACAAACATAATTCTGTGGACCTCGGAAGATCAATAGGAGGCCCCCTACATTTACTAAAAGGGCCACAAGCATTATTCTGTGAACCTTGAAAGATCGAAAGAGGGCCTACATTGACTAAAGGGCCACAAACAAAATTCGGTGGGCCTTCAAATATCTATAGGGGGCCTACATTTAATGAAAGGGCAACAAACAAAATTCGGTGGGCCTTCAAAGATGTATAGAGGGCCACAAGCATAATTCTGTGAACCTTGAAAGATCGAAAGGAGGCCTACATTGACTAAAGGGCCACAAACAAAGTTCGGTGGGCCTTCAAAGATCTATAGGGGGCCTACATTTAATAAAAGGGCCACAAAAATAATTCTGTGGACCTCGAAAGATTTATACGAGGCTACAATATGTTTATATTGATTAGCAACCGAGCATTTTATGAGAAAGTTTTCTTTTACAAAATAGAATTTCAAGTGATTTTAAAAATTTTCTTCTTGCCCGAGGGCCTACCGGGAAAAATCCCGGTTGCCCGGTGGGCCAGTCCGCCCCTGGTTTTGGTTTACAGATATGAGTTCACAATGAACAGGCCTATCTTTTTATGTAAAAAGATAAAAATTTATTTTTTTCGGATTTTTCGATTAAAGATCAAGGTAAACCCCTTGTCTAAAAATAAGGCATTTTAAAAAAAATTCCTCCAAATCCATCGAATGGGATATCAATAAAACGGTCTCATTAAATGCTATTAGTAGCTGAAAACCAAAACTTTCTTGGAGGTCTGGTTGCTGAATTATTTGCAATCGAAATATTTTTTTTGAAACATTCGGAAGCAGATATTTTCGGTTCAAAGTCTCGAAACAAGTTTTAGTTTACAGATACGAGTTCACAATGAACAGGCCTATTTTTTTATGTAAAAAAATAAAAATTTATTTTTTTTTTGGATTTTCGATAAAAAATCAAGGTTAACCCCTTGTCTAAAAATAAGGCATTTTAAAAAAAATTCCTCCAAATCCATCGAATGGGATATCAATAGAAAGCATGGTATAAAAAGAGAAGGTATGATCATTAGAAAAAACTCAGTATCGAGAACTGTCAAAACTTATGGCTACTTAAGGTTTTGACAGCCCAGCCCATTGAAATTGTTGTTGTAAACAAATTTGTCTTGGAAATTGTTGTTGCTTTTGACTTTGCCAAATGCCAAACGTCAAAACCTTACTACCCCATTTTGTAAAATGGCGGCTCTAATGATCATACCTTGTCTTTTTATACCATGAATAGAAAGGTCTCATTAAATGCTATTAGTAGCTGAAAACCAAAACTTTCTTGGAGGTCTGGTTGCTGAATTATTTGCAATCGAAATATTTTTTTTGCCACATTCGGAAGCAGATATTTTCGGTTCAAAGTCTCGAAACAAGTTTTGCTTTACAGATACGAGTTCACAATGAACAGGCCTATCTTTTTATGTAAAAAAATAATTAATAAATACAAATTTATTTTTTTCGGATTTTCGATAAAAAATCAAGGTTAACCCCTTGTCTAAAAATAAGGCATTTTAAAAAATTCCTCCAAATCCATCGAATGGGATATCAATAGAAAGGTCTCATTAAATGCTATTAGTAGCTGAAAACCAAAAATTTCTTGGAGGTCTGGTTGCTGAATTATTTGCAATCGAAATATTATTTTTTTTTGCATTCGGAAGCGGATTTTTTCGGTTCAAAGTCTCGAAACAAGTTTTGGTTTACAGATACAAGTTCACAATAAACAGGCCTATTTTTTTATGTAAAAAAATAAAAATTTATTTTTTTTTTGATTTTCGATAAAAAATCAAGGTTAACTAACCCCTTGTCTAAAAATTACGCATTTTAAAAAAAATCCTCCAAATCCATCGAATGGGATATCAATAGAAAGGTCTCATTAAATGCTATTAGTAGCTGAAAACCAAAACTTTCTTGGAGGTCTGGTTGCTGAATTATTTGCAATCGAAATATTATTTTTTTTTGCATTCGGAAGCGGATTTTTTCGGTTCAAAGTCTCGAAACAAGTTTTGGTTTACAGATACAAGTTCACAATAAACAGGCCTATTTTTTTATGTAAAAAAAAAAAATTTATTTTTTTTTGGATTTTCGATAAGAAATCAAGGTTAACCCCTTGTCTAAATATAAGGCATTTTAGAAAAATTCCTCCAAATCCATCGAATGGGATATCAATAGAAAGGTCTCAATTAGCGCTATTAATAGCTGAAACCCAAAACTTTCTTGGAGGTCTGGTTGCTGAATTAATTGCAATTGAAATATTGTTTTTTCTTACAGTCGAATGCAAATATTTTCGGATCAAAATCTCGAAACAAATTTTGGCTTACAGATACGAGTTCACAATGAACTCGTATCTGTCTATTTGTGTAAAAAAATACAAATTTATTTTTTTCGGATTTTCGAAAAAAAATCAAGGTCTAATAATAAGGCATTTAAAAAAAATTCCTCCAAATCCATCGAGACAGTCACAGGTTGTGATACATTTACGAATATGATTCAATGGGTTAACTAAACTTTTTTTGGCATAATTAGTATTCATTCCAATTCAATATAATTAATTTTTTTGAAAAGTGGACATATTTGTACCCCTACTCTATACCGACACTACATTACTCCACAACAACACTTCATTACCGACATTTATCTCATACACAAACCTCCAATTTAGGCAATCCGCCATTGTAACGGGAAATGTCAAAATTAAAAAGTGCATTTTGCATTTTTTGTGAAGTAAAAAACCACAAACTGTGAAACTACTTGTGCGACAACATTATTTTCTATTAAATTATTGTAAGTAAAAACACTTAAAATTTCAGTACATTTTGCATTAAAAGTTTTATTAAAATACAATATTTGATTTAGTAAAAAAATGCAATTAATAAATTCCCAAACAAATTTATAATTAACAAATATACTGACTTCCGTTTTATGGATTCAGGCGGAACTGGAAGAGACTCTATTCTTGCTCTTCCATTGTTGCTCATTTTTGTAATTCGCGCAGGATTTCCCTCCCAAAACATAATTCAAAGTTTTTAGAAAATAAATGATTTATAATGAATTTCTATTCAATATTCAAAGAATTTAAATTTCTTTCTGAAAAATAAATTCAAGACGCTAAAAAATGCATAGAAGTTAATTTTTTTTCTTTTTGTGATTTTTGTTGTTGAAAGATTTCCGCTGAAAGTTGACAGATCTCCATCGAATTCTATCTGTCAAACGAGAAATGTCAACCTCTGAACAATAGGAATTCGATGAGATTTTGTTTTCATTTTGGTTTGTTTAATTTTTATTTCTTGGATAATATTTATTTCTTTAATTTTATTTAAATAATATATAAATAAAATAGTTGGAAAGGCACAGTCAAAATTGCTATCCAATGGTTGGAAACAAAATTATTGCAGCCATTCGACCGGACGGCAAAGTCTATTCAGTAAACAATTCTAGTGGCACTAGCAGCAGTGCCACCACAATACCAAGCAGTGTCCTTCATCATAATCATGGACATTTTCCAGTGAAAATTGTAAGAATTGTTCTTTTAGTTGTATTATTTTTGGGTGAAAAGTTGTCTAAAATCTTTCTGAATTTTAGCGCGCAAATTCAGGAAGCAGCCAATACAACATGAGTGACAACTCGGAAGTTTTCATGAGCAACAATCGACTCCAAGCGTCCGTAATGGATATGGGAAAGAAATTGTTGCAATGCGCTCGTGATAACGATGTCGTTGGTGTTGAGAAATTGATAGCAAAGGGATCACCATTTGCTTCTGATTGGGTAGGTTGGAAATTATCAATGTTTAAGCCTCCTCTTCTCATAAAAATGGTCTTTGATTGTAGCTTGGTATGACGGCGATTCACTTTGCAGCTATGAATGACGGCTATGAGATTTGTAAACTCCTCACTAGCACTGGAATTAATAAGGACGCTCGAACCAAGGTGGATCGAACTCCTCTTCATTTGGCAGCCTTTTATGGACATGAACGCATTGTTAAGCTTTTGGTTGAAAGTCAATGTGCTCTTAATCCAAGAGATATGGTAATTTTCCAATTTCTAGTTAAATCTTTCCCAAGACATTAAAATACCACTATTTTCAGCTTCGAATGACACCACTTCATTGGGCAGTTGAAAAACGACACAAAGGAATCGTTCGTCTGCTAATCAAACATAACGCTGATGTTACGGCCATTTCTAAATTTGGTAAAACACCAATTGCATTGGCCGTACTTACAGAGCAACCTGATATTTTGCAAGAATTGGAAGCTGCTAGACAAATGCAACAAAGCAGAAAATATAATGAACAACATGAGGTTTGTTTATTTGACTTGTTTATTATTTCTGTTTTTTTTTTGTTACATATTTTTCTGATAATCTTTCTTTATTTTTCGCGTGTTTTTCGTTTGTGCCTCCGAAAATATATAGAAGACACAGCGGATTAAACTAGTGCGTAACGTATGAAAGAAAAAGAAGTAGAAAGATTAGTCCCATTTCTTGTATTCCTTCTAAAATATTAGTTGTACAAATTTAGAAAAACCCATTCCTATTTCATTAAAAAAATCAATCCTTATCCTGCATGTGGATATTATATTCGGATGATCATTGGAAAAGTTTTGTTGTGATCTCTTTTGTCCGTTCTTAAAAAAATTATAAATTGGCTCGAAGATTGCTAGTCAATGGAGTTAGAGGGTAGAATATTATTCATTTCAGTTACTTTTGGTGGCATTGGAATGTGTGGTGTTCTTTTAAGAAATTTTACAATGAAGGTCGAAATTATATTAACGGGGTAACCATATCATAAACTCCAAACATTTTTTGAGGAGTTTATATAGCTTGCCCTACTTGTCCCCTACTAAATATTTCCGCTAATCGGAATTATTTTTACACACAAAAAAACACAAAAACTGGACTTTACTTTACCTTAAAAGATGTATATTTTAATAGTCGTAAACCGGTACCCTTTGGTTTTCATTTCATCAAATGTGTAGTACATTACACATCAGGGGCCTTTTTCTCGACGAGCTACATCAACGATCTTAAACTTCAATATCTCCGTCCCAACGATCTTAAACTTCAATATCTCCGTCACATCGGGCCTCACGGATAAAATTTTAGTACCTATTTTCCAATTATTACGACCACAAACAATATTTTCCAATATTAAATGGAGCTTAATTATTGATTTTAAAGTCGTCGATGTAGTAAAAGTAGCTGATGTAGCTTGTCGATTTTTGTCAGATTTTTGTTGTTTATGGTTATGATCTAATGAACAATCCAAAGTTTTCGGACAAAAGTTTCAAACGCATCATTGTCAAAAAATGCATAGAATGTCCGATAAATTCCCAAATTTTGTCTTCTTTGTTAATTTTAGTTCTTAAGAACTAGTTGTGGACAATAATGATGTATAACGGCTCTAAGTTGATAAAATGTTTGTCTCTTAAGCTTCCAAAATATGGCTTTTCGAATGTCGTCAATTTTGTTGAAATCGAGTATTTTATTCAGGGCTGTAGCAGAAGTAGGCCACTCAGTGGGTCATATTGCATTAATGTGAAATAGTTCCAATTTTTTTTTACATGTTGCTTGGATAATGACTCTTATGAAAACTGAAATCCTTCCAACCCCAAGGTTGGGCACCATCCTTTGTTTTGATGATCCACAGAAGTGCATTTCATCAATTAACTCCAGAAAAAAAATTGTGAAAAAGCTTTAACAGCATAGAATAAATCTTTTGAGGTCAAAATTACACTGGCAAAGAATAGTATAGTTGTAGAATTTGTCCTTGCCAAATTTCACAGATCTCAATTTGACATCGACATAAATGTACTAGGTCTGTGCAAAATTGGACTTTGAACTCATCATTAGACCCACTTCATTTTCTCACCTCATTGATTTTTTCTCCATTATTTCATGTTCGAATTAAGAATTTATTGTTTGACATGAAATACGTACTTAAGGCTGGTATTCTTCAAGGGCTCATAAGCTTATTCGTCGTCTCGACTTCGTTATCTCCGAATACAGAATAAAACCTTAAATTCACAATTAAAATACTTTAAAACGGAGCTATGGTATGGGCTTGTTTTTTCACTAACCATTCCAATTAGTGGAATTTTTATCGTAACACTCCTTTTTAAATTTTATTAAATGTGTCTTTATTTTTTGAGTTTATGTTCTAACAACTCACTAGGCTTTCAACAGCTGTGAACTATGTATTTGATCAATATTTTACGAGAACGACCATCTCGACTCCCCTCCTTAAAAAAGCCTGACTGTGCACCGGTCAGTCCATCGCAGTAACACTGATTTCCATGATCAATTCGACCGTTGTTTACGAAGTGAGGTATCGTGCGTTATCGAGATTCGAATATGAAATCTTTTTATTCAAAGTTAAATCTCCTTTTCGAGTACCACCAGATAAAAAAACAGCTCTTTTCTCTCCTACTAAAATTCCTTCCCACAATACACAACATCCTCATAATATGCTATGGTTTCATCAAAACAGCATTTTCCATAACGTTCTACAGGTCTTAACTAAACCATACTCACCGCCTCCAGTGCTCACATTCGCAATCGTAGTACATAGTAAATCGTTTTCGAATTTGTTGGTTAATTTCAGTTAAGTTGCAGGACGCATGAGGCTTCTTTTTAAAATCGTATCTTAACTGAACATTCCCTAAAGACATTTTCCGATCCTATCTAACTAGTTGCTAAGCACCCGAGTAGTATAGAAGTTTTAACCGTTTCGGCAGTTTACATTGTAGTTGGATTCAAAATCAGACTTTACGAACAACATAAGTACCAAAAATAAACAATTTAAAGGTACTGTTATTTTTTAATAATTGGAATTGCCTAGATGAAATTCAGATTGAGTTTTCATATTTTTTTTAATTTTGGGAGGCAATTAAGATGCATACTAAATATTAAAGTTTGTTTGTCTTTCCTCGAAATAATATTTAACTTGATTTTCTTCAATGTTTTCGAAATTCAAAATTCTGTACTTCAACAAAACTTTTCCAATGCACTACTAATGTCTAATATTAATTCAACTTTTATTCTTTGGCTATAGAAAGAAACAAATGAAGCTGTTAACTCTATTATGGGAATTACAAATGATTATGAACCATCAGAAAAAAGATTCCGATTAAATTCTGAAAGTGATAAAGCAAGCATTCATTCTCAAGCATTCAGCATTGTTGAAATACCAGAAAACAAAGGTAAAAAACAAAATAAAATTTAATCATAAAAATCAATTTAATTTTCGAATTTTTTATTATAATTCTAGATGCAACAGTTCAAGATAACCCAGCTGTTAATCTCTTAAAAAGTCATGGCATATCAATTATGAATGATGATGAAGATACATCGAATAACCTTCTGACAACCGCCCTGCAAAATGGACGACAATTGGTACTTTCAGAGGGTGGAAAGCTATTGCTAAATGAGGCAAAGAAAATGAGTAAAACTCCATTTACAGATAGTATCAAATTACTTTCGAATCCGCCATCGCAACCCACACCGGTGGGCCTAGTGAAAATAACCAATAAACAAGGAGCTAAACATATAGAAACAAAATTTCGCCCAAACATAATTCATAAGCCAAAACCAACTTTTACAACACCAACGCCAAAAGATGTAACAGGAAAAGTAATGACTTCACTATTATAGAAATGTTCACTTTTGCTAATTTTATGTTTTTTTTTTAGAATATTCGAATAATTTCACTCAATGATTTCAAAAAAATCTATGGAAATGGCAATATAAAATCCGTGCCAACTCCTATCAACAAGTGAGTTAAAAAAAAAAATGTATTTGTATAATCAGAGTTTTGAACTTGGTTTATTTTGCTATAGATCTCAAGTGGTAAAAATAAAAGCTCAAAAACCTCCAGCACCACAAATCAAAGTAGAACAACCAGAATTCGTCGAATTCGAATATGACCCTCAATATGACGATGAAGAAAGTGATTTGCCTCCCAATATAATCAAAGTCTCTGCCGAAAGTGACCAAGAAGATTTTTCTGATATTGAAAACACGCAAACAGCAACAATTCATCCTCCTGCAGCAGCACCTCCATCTCCCGAACCACCAGTACAATCCACTTCCACTCAGAATAATGTTCGCTTTTCTTACGCCAAGTCACCAAATAAGGTAGGAACACTGCCAGAACGAACACCAGTGATTCCATTGCTGACCATACCCGAAATCTGCCGGCAACTACTTGAGTTGCGTAAACAAAACGATGAGTTGCGAAGAAAATATGAAATTGCACAAAAAGAAAAAGAGGACTTTCGAAATCGGTTGGAACGGCTGGAGAGTCTTTTAGTGGAAGAACAACCAATCGATGATGTAACAGATATGTAGCAAAAGACGTGTCAAGTTATTTGTTTTGTAAATATCTATAAGGAATTTGTTTTTTAATCATAATCCTTAAGGACAATTTATCTTTCACGCCACGAGGTGAAGTTTTTGTTTTTTTTTTTTTTCAATTAATAAATAAGATTCTAGTTTGTAAAATTAGATTTATATTTTCATAAAAAATCCATACAAACACTACTTACAGATTTATATCTTTGCCATAGGTCATTTTAAAAAAATGTTTATATGGAATTGTTGAAAAAGAGTTTAGAGAGTCTATAGACGTTTATTTTCTACGATTTTTTTTTACCTTTAAGATGATTTATTATTATGAAATACTGCTGTTTTTTTTTCTTTTCTTTTTTTTAAGGTAAAATTTGATTCTCTTTTTATGGCTGACATAAATATATATGTATATGTTTAACAGAGAAAAAAAGTGTAAAATAAAATTATATTTTTACTATTAAAAGTTGATGTTGCATTCTTTCGTTGGAAGATATTTTGGATAGGGTTACACCTTCATATTGCCTTTGAGCATCTTATAAAAATAATTATTTAAATAAAAAGAAAAAAAATAACTAAACGCGTTATTGACACGGACAAAAAAATATAAAATAAAAGATTAGAATGTACCATACCATAGAAACATAAGGGCTGGATGAAAAAATTCACAACAAAGTTTTATAGAGGGATGAATTCAAGTTCACGTTGGGAAAACTCATGGTATTTTGAACCTTTTTCCAGGGGGTCTATAACGTAATACGAAACGAACGGCAAGTCAACGATACTTAAATAAACGATAGCCACGACAAAGAGCGACTATGTAAAACGAGAAAGTCGTTTGGCCAAACTAAACCGAAAAAAATATTTTTTTGAGGATCACATGAATTCTACCAGCAAACGCAATAATATTATAACAGCTAAACGAAAACGAAAGATAATTGATAGGTAAATGGCAGTCGTAAAGATTAACGAGTATCGTTGAAGTAAAACGATTATCGTAATACGTAGTCGCATTTCAACGAAAACGAAGTAGTTTCAACGATAATCGTTTTACAAAATAGGGCCGCAGGCAATATGCGAGGTAACCGACAGCTCTTTTCTCATTTAAATTTTGGTGAATAACAAAAAACAGTATAGCTGAAGATGTTAATTGCCTTCAGGTGAAACTCGCAAAAGCTTTTGAAATTCCAACCGAACAAAAATATTCCAGTAAAATAAATTTCCGTGTGAAACTCACTATAGTTGAGGGTTCGAGGGTTTGGGGTCAAAATTATTTTTTTCAAAATTTTATTTCGACGCCAACGCATTCGACTTCAACTACTACCTACAGCCCTATTCTGCTATTCGTTTCACCTGAATTGAAAGCATTTCTGCGTCTGTTTTATTAATTTTCAAGAAAAGTAACCGCCATTTAAAGACATTTTAATTTTCAAATGAATCGAATAGCAGAATAGGGCTGCTAAATTGATACGCACAGTTGGAAAATTGCAACCGCTTTATTTGTTGTGCTCAATAGAAGTTGGGCAAACTACAGAAACTTTAAAGTAACAATTCACTTTGGATTGTAAAAATACAAATAAATATTAAATTCAGTTAAAATTAAAGAAAACTCGAATTTTTATTTACAAAAACAAAAAAAAACACGCATAAATTGTCTACTTCCTCTTTTTGCCACCCCTTTGATTTTTCCTCATACTTCTCTTGCGATTTTCTGCCTTTTTCTCAGTATTAATTTGTTGCTTCTTTTTGATGAATTCCAAACGTAATCGATTCTTCACAATCTGATCGGCTGATTTAATTTCCTTATTTGATCCACCCATGCGTTTCTTCTCTTCAATCTTGGCATTGTGACGAGCATGTCTACTAACTGGATATCTCTTTTCGTGTGTAAGAGGTGCTGGTGCATCATCATCACTTGCAGCTTCACGTTGCATTTGCTCTTCAATCTTTGATTTCTGTTTCCATTCAGTGTAACGTCCAGTTTTGAAACTAGCCGGAATCCAAGCTCCAGATTCTGTTTTGATTTTGTTATTGCGTGGATCTTGCACAGAGACCATTTTCTTCTTTATACGATCCCATTTCTTCAGACCTGGTTTATGTTTGATCTCTGGTACAGATGATCGTTCCACAACACTGAATTCGGCATTCATTGCTTGACGTTCGAAGGAATTGATGGCTAGACCATCTTCTGTTGCCTTATCAGCCGACTGATAGGGAATAAAGTTTTCAGTGTCCTTGACATGAACCTTCTTCTTCTTTTTTGTCTTTGGTTTGTAAAGTTCATCCATGTTTTTACGTTTCTTGGGAGCAACAACTTTGCCAAAGGTTTTGGTGATTTCTTCGTCATCGATTTCTGTTTTAGCCTGCAAAGAAAAATCTTGTTTATACAAGGAATCATCTATGAGTTATTCGAACTTACATTGTCTTCTGTTTCATTGATTTGTGCTTCACGCTTCTCGTCCTCCTTATCCATTTCTTCCCTTTGAGATCGGAATTTTTCAATGACCTCAGAATGTTTCTCACGTTTCTCTTTCATAATCGTGAATTGAATAGATTTCTGACTGCGACTGAGCTCGAAAATTGTCTGAAAAGAGAAAACAAAGAAGTTATAAAGAAATTCTATGAAATCAGATTTTATTGAACTCACTCCTGGTGGACGGAAATTCTTCATCTGGACTACCAAATCGTGTTTTGCTTCTTGTAGCCTTCTTTGCTCTTCTTCTGCATCTTCCTTAGAATCAGGGTTTTTCCTAGTATTAGCAATTGAAGCAGTTTCCAGAGCTACTGACGATTTAAGGAAGTCATCCAATGGCTTTAGACTATAGAACTTAATAGTCTTTACGCGTTTATTGGCATCTGCTGAAGCAACTGGTCGCGAAGCCAAGTATTTTTTGTAAGCATTCTCACTAGTTCTCAGCACTCCACTCTGGAAAATAATTTTTATTCAAGGAAACACCTTAAAACATCAGAAACCGTCAACTTACAATATTATGACTCTTTTTGTATTCAATAACAGTTAGATGCTCCTCTTCCAACAGATCCTGCGGCACACAGCCAATTGAACTCGTGTCATTTATTTTGAACGGCCTGTTTAAAAACAAATGCAAATCGAGCATGTGAGCTTGATCTTCGGTGGCGAAAATGGAGTAAGCTGTTCCAGTTCTTCCAGCACGAGCACACCGACCAACTCGATGGACAAACAACTTTGGTTTCCCTGGGAAATGTACATTCACAACAAAGTCAAGGCTGGGAATATCGATACCACGAGCTGCGACATCTGTGACCACAAGAACCGATACCTTTTTGTACTGGAACTTGGCTGTGTTGATTTTTCTTGCCGACGGATCTAAGCTGGAGTATACAGGTGCATTTGAAATACCAGCTTGAGTAAGAATCTGCAGAGGAAGTCAGTTATAAAATGGAATATGGCTCTAGCGTCGCAAAACTTACATAGGAAATAAGCTCGACATGATGTTGTGTTCCAGCAAATACCACTGTTTGTGCGTCTGTGGGGATAACATACTTCAGGAGGACTATCAAAGCTGTGTAGCGTTCATCTGGACGACAATGGAGGAACTTAAGACTTAAACCTTCTGGTAGTTTTGATTCCACATCTAAAAACGAAAGGAACGATTTTAAGAAACTTGAATCTTTTCTGGGAGGTTTTTTCATAAAACTATCAGTGTTGAATTTATAAAGTTGTAGTAACAAGTATAAATAAAGTATGGAGTTATGGTTTTCTATTTCATATATATATTCATTTATTTGTAGTCCGGCAAATTCAAATTATTTTGCTTCGAAACAACTACAAGTGTGTAACTAGGACTAACATAAATAATAAATATTCGAACTTTCTGAAGCAGCAGCGAGAGGCGAATTATTATGATGAAAATTTGTGAAAATTAATAAACATTATTGGCTTCTAAAGCTAATTTCTTGAGTTTTAAAATTTGGTTTTACAGGGTAATGTTCTTAACAACAGATCAATACCAAAGTTCCATTTAGGCCTTTGCTCTATGTACAGATGGACGTTTAAAATTCAAACCAACAGACGCATAGACACGCAAACTTCATCCTCAATGTTTTTGTTCGTGTTAAATAAGACCGAGATACTATAACAATTTTTGTGTATAAGTTAGGTGATATTATAAAATTATTAGCATTTTGCAAAAATCTTTGAATAGTATGTATGAGATGTCCAAGTCTTGCAGTCTCTATACCTAGTGGAAATGGAAATCCAAGTGCAATAACAATGGAGTTTTTTTTAAGTAATTAAGATTCCATATAAATGGCTGGCACCAAGATGAATTCTCTTATAAGGAATATCGAAAAATTAAGTTCAAGGCGTTTCACTTACATATACTAAACCGCAAATACTTACACTCGAAAAATCTTGCGTTGAGTGCATATTTCATGTAGATGGACAATATAGATGTCAAAACCAAGACTTATTTTTACTAAGCTAGGAAGACTGATTTTAGTCCCATTTTCTATGGGTATCGTAATAAAAGACTACATTGTTAACTCTATCCATAAGAAGACAGCAAAAAACTCACACCCAAAAATTGCTGTGGACTCTTGATTATAATGCTTGATAATTTAAGTTTGATTTTAGTGATATAAAGTTATCTATGAAAAATAGTCAAAACACAAATGACCGAACATTAGATACCATACTTTTTTTCTTGCGATATATTATGTAGGTATATATGTATCAAGTTATGCATTCGTACAAAAAAAAAGTTGAGATAAGAATTTTTCATGACATTAAGATGATAGAGAATGCCAAAAAAGTGGGTCCCGGAAGTCCGCCTGTATGTCTGTAAACAGCCTAAACGGATGGACCGATTAATGCAAACTTGATATATAGCGTTATTTTACGACTCTCCAGAGGGGTTTTTGGAATTAATTTTTTTGAACCAAAAATAACGGTACTTGTAAGTGGTTACCCTAACTAAATCGATTTTCAGAAAAATGGTACTTTTGATGCGCTTTTTCTCGACAACGCCCCAAATAAATGCAGGCAGACTAAGGTATTCGTCATCACCATGACCCAGACTACCTCTGACATTTGACATTCATATGAATCGGTTACCTCTCACGCAAGAAATCTGCTCCCGGCTCTCGGTCTATTAGTAAAGTTGAAATTTATCGAAAACGGCACCAACGATTTTGTTTAAAAAATTCAAAAAAATTCTTCTAAAGAAAAGTTTTTTTTTTAAATCATTATTGGCGGTAGGTACCATTATTGGTAGGTAGGTAGAACAATTTATTTTTAATCCGATTTTCTCCGAAACTACTAATTCGATTTCAACGAATTTGTTTGTAAAAAAAATTTATATTATTTTAATATAGCCAATAGATTTTTGTCAAAAATCAAATTTTCGAAAACCAGACATTGAGTTTTTTTGAAATTTTGGTTTAACATGGATTGGTAATTTCTTTAAAATGGCATTCAAATTTTATTTAAATTTCTTTTTGAAAATTTGTTTTCTAAAAATGCTTCTTAATAAAAGAAATTAAATTGCATACTTATTTTGCGGGTCAATTTGATTCAAGAAATGTTGTTTTTTTCTTTTGAAAAAAAATTTTAAGTTTTTACTCTTAAAAGTTTTAGTAACTTGAACCCTAAGAGCAAGTTCATGCGATAGTCTAATCTAATTCTTAATGAAACAGAAATTTGATGATAAAATTTACAAGCTATTAGAAAATTCACGAATAATTAGTCTTTTAGTTTTATGAAATAGTTCCTTGGAGTTAAATTTATCAAATTACCCAATCGAATTAAAATAGGATCACTCAATCCAGCTTTGGCAAAGTCAACCAGAAGCTTGGGTAAAGTTGCACTGAACATCACCATTTGTCTTGTTGAAGGCAATCGATTCAATGTCTCATTTAGTTGTTCTCCGAAACCCATTTCAAACAATCTATCTGCTTCATCAAAAACTGCATATTCTGAAAGGAAAAAAAGATGTCACATTATTTTCATCCCAGAATCCCTTACCAAACTTACCAATTGAGCCCAATTTCAAGTCCATTTCAACGCACAAATGCAAGAAACGTCCAGGAGTGGCAACAATGATATCAGGACAAGTGTGAATAGCTGAGAATTGTGAGTCCATAGAATCACCTCCGAGCACCAAGATTGTCTTGAGATCCATGAATTTACCAATTTCTTTGATAAACTTGTAGGTTTGAACGGCCAACTCGCGAGTTGGTGATAGAATCAAAGCTCGAGCGCCTTTAGTTGGCTCACGTTGCTTTAATTTCTCAAACATTGGAATCAGAAAGCAGGCAGTTTTACCTGAACCTGTTTTGGCCATTGCTACCACATCTCGACCTTCCAGAATTAATGGAATAGTCTTAAGGAAAAATTGTGGGTTTGTTTTTAGTTTTCAAGAAAACTATTAATAAACTTTTTACCTTTCTTTGAATTGGTGTTGGAACTTTGTAACCACGTTTTGTGATTCCTTTAAGAATATCATATCCCAAACCCATGGATTGAAATCCACCGCTTTTCTTTACTTTTCCACCGCCTTTGATTGGTTTGATTTCAGAATCTTTGTCGCCACCGTCCATCGACGGAAAACCGGGGATTTCATCATTTTTAGGTTTTTTCTTCAAGGAAAAATTAATTGTTATAAGATAGAAAGGTTTGGATTATAATATTTTACCATTTTTAGATTTGTTTTAATTAGTATTAAAGGTTTAAATATTGAATTAAAACTTTATTGCGACACGAAAACCAAAAATGCAGCTCACAACCGCACGTGTTGACAATAATGACATCTGTCAAAATGATGCAGGGATGTGATGAGATATTTGTTTTGTTTTCTTTTCTTTCGTATTTTTCTTTTGAAGACGAACGCCGTCGGTAAGGTAGATTGTAAAATGCAATTAATCTAGCGTGTGCATGGGCTTAAAATGAAGTGAATAATATTTAATAGGATTTTTTTCTCATTGTAGGGAGAGTTTGTTTTTAGGTATAGCCTGGTACGCTGCTCGCGCTAAATTTTAGCCGAGATAAAATTCCCATACAAGTTATCGATAATTTGTATGGGACTCATTTTAGCCCAGCTAAAATTTTTCGATAATTTGTATGGGAGCTAAAATTTAGCGCGAGCAGCGTACCAGGCTTATACTGACAATCTGACATAAAAGAATCTTAAAAGTTGTTTAAATTTAAAAATTCTTCAAATGCACGATTTGGTCCCACGTACTTGCTCTTGTAGTCCAAAGTGTAGTCCAGAATATGGCATATTTCCATTATTCGATTTTTTTTTTAGAAAAAATTGAAACGCAATTTTATTAGAAATTACTTAAAGATCTTACTACATCAAACTTAATTGAAATCTTTAAAGACATTATCGTATGTGTCTTACGGCTATATTATTCACTGGTTTAAAAAATACATCTGAATGTAAAATTGTCAAATGTCAAAAATAAATCCAAATCCAAAATAGTTATCCCGATTTAAACTATGAAAATAGTTAAAAAATAGTTAAAAATGACTATTTTTTTCTCTGTGTGATAGTGAATATTATGGATTTGGATTTATTTTTCACATTTCAATTTCTTTACATCCAGATGTATTTTTTAAACTAGTGAATAATATGGTCGTTAGAGATATTAGATACAAAAAAACGGATCTGGAAAATTAGATAAAATTGATCTACCAAAGTTCAAGAAAATTCATCAATGCATTTTTGCCCTAGATCGATGTACGGATTGAGAACGATACACGCATACATTTTTTTTCTTAATGAGATATTACCAAATGCAAATGGTGGGTCTAAAATTTCTGTATAGGACCTTACTCCCAATAAAGACCATGATTTTGTTATCCTAATCACAAAAAGGATAGGTATAGAAATTAAAACTTTCTTCTGGAAACTAAAAATTCTATGCTGTTATTATATTTAAGATATTTTTTATCGGCTTTGGAAAAATATTACAAAATTGTTTTGGAAACATCTTTGAATTGTATGTTTGAGATGTACAAGTTAGTATTGAAGTTTCTAAAGTAATACAAAATTTTACAGTTTTTTCGTATGTTTCCATACTTTGCAGTGACTGCTTTTTGTTCCGTCAATTCCAAAATTCCCAATACATTTTTGTTAAACTACTGGTTTTCAGTAAGCATAAGTTTTCAATAAAATCAACCAAAACCAAACAATTCAATTCTCTAAATCGGTGAACTAAACATTAATTTTGGTGTACTTACACTAACTTTGTCCTTTTTTTAAAGAACACATGAAACAAGATTAGTTTTTAGAAAGAGGGAAAAATAAGACGTTATCTAAAAAAAAATTATGTTTTAGATTTAAGTCAGTAATTCTTCGTGGGATTTCAGCGCTGGTGTTGTTTTCTGTATTAATAGCAGAGCCTATACTTATGGCTGCCTATGTTGACGATTTGTTCAAACGTCACGCATCACCACATCACCAAACGAAATGTTAATAAAATTCATTCTAGTACGTTGCGGATGTGACGTCATCTTTATCATAAACCTTTATAGAAGCAAAATTGATAGATGAGGTAGATGTATCACAAATACCATAATTATAACCTTCTCTCTAGTCGACTTGATCGAACAGCTTTATGATAATTTTTCAATTTTTCCAGGAATGCCAAATTATGGCGCATCTTCGTATAAAACTATAAACCTCGTTCCAAATTCCAATACATTATTATAGGCAACAATAAAATTGATCAATACATGGTTTTGTTTGGTTTGATCTTTCGAAGTATGAAAAATTAGTCCATAATGACATTCTTGGCTTAAAGCACTCCAATAGAGGCGAAAATCATGAAATTGGTGGAGTTGAAAAGGATTTGACAACTAGAAACTCTTGGAGGATGAATGAGAAAGAGTTAGAACTCTTTCAAATGCTGTATGACGTATGTACCTACAGTATACATGCAAATGAAAGAACTATTAATACTGATAACTTATATTTTTAAAAATGGTCACTTGAAATTACCTTTCTCAAAAGGGGATGTGAAATTTTGTACACTTTATTTTTACTCAGTTTGTAAATAGTTTCATTTGCATATATTCAACCTGCTCGCATTAAAAATTACTAAAGCTATTTATATTGATTTACCCTTGAACTCCGATTTTTACACTTGGCTGTTGGCTCTATTGATAACATTGGAAATCAATTAAAAATACCTCGTATGTTTTCATTCATCAAAAATAATTAACAACCGAATAATTTGAAATGTAATTTCCCAACGTTTAATTACAAAAAGTATGAATTTCCGTTTTACATTATTCAATATAATCGCATAGCGGATGTGAAATTATTTGCTGGCTACCATATACCATAACCATACACACTTCAGTCCGGTTTCCTTTTTACTGCGTTTATAACAAATGATTATGGTTATGGTGTGCACTTCTCAAAAAGAGCCAATTAGTCATATTGCCGATTGCTTTAGTTTTTATGCTAGGACTTCTTGCTCTCGATGTAGTATGCCGTATTCAGCTCAATGTTATGCAATTTTTGTTGTTATTTTTGTTGTTATTTTTGTTTGCTCGCATAGTTTCAGATGAAGAATTTAGTTTTTTTATTTTCATGATGATTCGCTGTTTTTTTTTTTTTTTTTTTTGTATCTGCTCACTATGCATTGCTGCATAGTAATGGATGAGCGAAGCATGTGTTTTGTGTTTATGTTTTCGGGAAATAATATATTATGCTCCAGCTACAACCAACCAACAACAACTGTATTCTAAACAACTTCATCATCCAGCCAGTGCCGGATTAACCATGTCATGGGCCTCTAGGCAAAATAATTCTTGGGCCCTTTTCCTATGCTTTTTCAATATCATAAGCTATTTTTAAGTTAGGTTAGAAATTTCTGCAGGTAACTTACTAGAGACTAATCGGATATAATCTGGTGTCCTATCATGTCATTTTATAAATGTAAACTAAAAGTTTTGAAATAACTATAATAAATATTGTAGTGATATCTCAACAAAAAAATTTAAGCAACTTGATGGTTCACAGATAATTTTTATTAACGATAAGTTATTAGAAAATATATTAGATTCAAAAGGTATAAGTAGGTATACCTATCCCGACTTTTCACGAGTCGATTTTAACCACATGATATGTCTCACGGCTTAAGTCGACTAGGACTCTAGTATGGGGATTGTCACTTTAGTCGCGTTCGGCTTACGTTCACACGACTCGACTGACGCCAAAAAGCTTCGCCGCACGGCGAAAATCGACTCGTTATAAGTCGGCATTACGGTTTCATTATAAAACTGGAAAGAGAAATCATACGAAAAAGTTTCAATTTTGATTTTATTACTATTATAGACAAGGCAAATTACACAAAACAGAGATCCGCAAAACAGTTCCAAAGCCGGAACGAACATGGAACGGTTCTTTTTTCGGTCGGAACAAGTTCCTGGAACTAGTTCCGCGGAACTATCTAGAATTTTAGTTTTTTTTTCAGGAAAATGCATCAAAAAAAGAAATAGTATGATATTGAATATTTTTTCCTGATGGCCGTTTAAAGCGGCCAGAAAAACTTATGTCAGTTGAAACAAACTTAATCTACCTTTTAAAGCGGCCAGAAAAACGTATGTCGGTTGACACAAATTTAATCTACCTACTAGTTCCTGGAACTAGTTCCGCGGAACTATCTAGAATTTATGTTTTTTTTTCAATAAAATGCATCAAAATAAGAAATAGTATGAATTTGAATATTTTTTCCTGATCCTGGAACTATTAATGTAGTTCCATGTCCGTGAGCATGATTCATAAGAAAGTAGTTGTGGTTTTGGTTTGTGAATTTTTGGCGCTCAACTCGTTCGCATCCATGTGTGTTGGTTTTGGATGAGAATTCTATGACATGCGTGTGTGTATTGTGTATTTCAAACAGAGACAGAGATATATTCGCATTCGTTTTGTTTCTTGTTCCTCTTCTTCTTTCTTTCTTTTGTGTGTGGGGAACTGTTTAAATTAATTTTGGGGAACTAGTGGAACTAGTTCCGAGTGAGGAACTAGTTCCAGGAACTATTTGGCTCCGGAACTATCCATCACTAGTCTGAAACGCGTCTGAAACGCGTCCGAAACACGTCCAAAACGCGTCTGAAACGCGTCCGAAACGCGTTTGAAACGCGTCTAAACGCGTCCAAAACGCATCTGAAACGCGCCTAAAACGCGTCTGAAACGCGTCCAAAACGCATCTGAAACGCTTCCAAAACGCATCTGAAACGCGTCCAAAACGCATCTGAAACGCGTCCAAAACGCGTCTGAAACACGTCCGAAACGCGTCCAAAACGCGTCCAAAACGCGTCTGAAACGCGTCCATGCGTCTGAAACGCGTCCAAAACGCATCTGAAACGCGTCAGAAACGCGTCCAAAACGCGTCTGAAACGCGTCCAAAACGCATCAGAAACGTGCCCAAAACGCGTGTGAATCGCGTCCACGTCCAACACGCGTCTGAAACTTGTCCAAAACGCGTCCGAAACTCGTCTGAAACGCGTCCACAATGCGTCTGAAACGCGTCCGAAAATCGTCCAAAACGCGTCTGAAATGAGCCCAAAACGCGTCTGAAACGCGCCCAAAACGCATCTGAAACGCGCCAAAAACGCGTCCAAAACGTGTCTGAAACGCGTCCAAAACGTGTCTGAAACGCGTCAAAAACGCATCTGAAACGCTTCCAAAAGCGTCTGAAACGCGTCCAAAACGCGTCCAAAACGCGTCCAAAACGCGTCCAAAACGCGTCCAAAACGAATCTGAAACACGTTCAAAACGCGTCTGAAACGCGTCCAAAACGCGTCTGAAACGCGTCATAAACGCGTCCAAAACGTGTCATAAATGAGCCCAAAACGCGTCCAAAACGCGTCTGAAACGCGCCCAAAACGCATCTGAAACGCGCCAAAAACGCGTCCAAAACGTGTCTGAAACGCGTCCAAAACGTGTCTGAAACGCGTCAAAAACGCATCTGAAACGCTTCCAAAAGCGTCTGAAACGCGTCCAAAACGAATCTGAAACACGTTCAAAACGCGTCTGAAACGCGTCTGAAACGCGTCCAAAACGCGTCTGAAACGCGTCCAAAACGCGTCATAAACGCGTCCAAAACGCGTCATAAACGCGTCCAAAACGTGTCTGAAACGCGTCCGAAACGCGTCCAAAACGCGTCTGAAACGCTTCCAAAACGTCTCTGAAACGCGTCCAAAACGCGTCTGAAACGCGTCCAAAATGCGTCTGAAACGCGTCCAAAACGCGTCTGAAACGCATCTGAAACGTGTCGAAAACGCGACTGAAACGCGTCCAAAACGCGTCTGAAACGCCAAAACGCATCTGAAACGCGTCCAAAACGCATCTGAAACGCGTCCAAAACGCGTCTTAAACGGGTCTGAAACGCGTCTGAAACACGTCTGAAACGCGTCCAAAACGCGTTTGAAAAGCGTCCAAAACGCGTCTGAAACGCGCCCAAAACGCATCTGAAACGCGTTCAAAACGCGTCTGAAACGCCAAAACGCATCTGAAACGCGTCCAAAACGCATCTGAAACGCGTCCAAAACGCATCTGAAACGGGTCTGAAACGCGTCTGAAACACGTCTGAAACGCGTCCAAAACGCGTTTGAAAAGCGTCCAAAACGCGTCTGAAACGCGTCTGAAACGCGTCCAAAATGCGTCTGAAACGCGTCCAAAACGCGTCTGAAACGCATCTGAAACGTGTCCAAAACGCGACTGAAACGCGTCCAAAACGCGTCTGAAACGCCAAAACGCATCTGAAACGCGTCCAAAACGCATCTGAAACGCGTCCAAAACGCATCTGAAACGCGTCCAAAACGCGTCTTAAACGGGTCTGAAACGCGTCTGAAACACGTCTGAAACGCGTCTGAAACACGTCTGAAACGCGTCCAAAACGCGTTTGAAAAGCGTCCAAAACGCGTCTGAAACGCGCCCAAAACGCATCTGAAACGCGTTCAAAACGCGTCTGAAACGGGTCCAAAACGCGTCCAAAACGCGTCCGAAACGCGTCTGAAACCCGTCTGAAACGAGTCCGAAACGCGTCCAAAACGCATTTGAAACGCGCCCAAAACGTCTGAAACGGGTCTAAAACGCGTCCAAAACGCGTCCAAAACGCGTCTGAAACGGGTCTGAAACGCGTCCGAAACGCATCTTAAAAGCGCCCAAAACGCGTCCAAAACGTGTGTGAATCGCGTCCGAAACGCGCCCAAAACGCGTCTGAAACGCGTCTGAAACGCGTCCAAAATGCGTCTGAAACGCGTCCAAAACGCGTCTGAAACGCATCTGAAACGTGTCCAAAACGCGACTGAAACGCGTCTAAAACGCGTCTGAAACGCCAAAACGCATCTGAAACGCGTCCAAAACGCATCTGAAACGCGTCCAAAACGCGTCTTAAACGGGTCTGAAACGTGTCTGAAACACGTCTGAAACGCGTCCAAAACGCGTTTGAAAAGCGTCCAAAACGCGTCTGAAAAGCGCCCAAAACGCATCTGAAACGCGTTCAAAACGCGTCTGAAACGCCAAAACGCATCTGAAACGCGTCCAAAACGCATCTGAAACGCGTCCAAAACGCGTCTTAAACGGGTCTGAAACGCGTCTGAAACACGTCTGAAACGCGTCCAAAACGCGTTTGAAAAGCGTCCAAAACGCGTCTAAAACGCGTCTGAAACGCGTCCAAAACGCATTTGAAACGCGTCCAAAACACGTCTGAAACGCGTCCAAAACGCATCTGAAACGCGCCCAAAAAGCGCCCAAAACGCGTCCAAAACGCGTCTAAAACGCGTCCGAAACGCGTCCAAAACGAATCCAAAACGCGTCTGAAACGCGTCCGAAACGCGTCCAAAACGCGTCCAAAACGCGTCCGAAACGCTTCCAAAACACATCTGAAACGCGTCCGAAACGCGTCCGAAACGCTATTTGTTATTTGTGAAAACTATTTTCTCTAAACAATATCTACCACACAAATTCTTCGGCACGCCACAAAAATTTATTTCCACCATCAAAATGCACAGCCTCAGCCTTGTGCATTTAGAAAAAAAAGTAATACAAAAATGATACAAAAACAACCACCAATTGATTTGGAAAATAAAGGTATGCTGATTATAAAATTGATAAATTATAAAGTTGTTGATTTTTCTGTCTTTTAGTGGCGATCAATTCCAGACATCATTGACTGAGTTTACAGCAGCTTCAGCCTTGAGCATTTAGAAAAAAAAATCAAAACAAGATACAAAAACTACCACCAAAGTGCAGACTGCAGACGCAGAGTATTTTTTTCTTTTTCATTTTTTTCAACTGGCCAGGCCACAGTCGCGTGCCCAAGGATCTTTTTTTTAAGTGTATTTTGTTTTCAAAAAAAAAAAAACTATTTTGTGTTTTTCCAATAAAATATTAAATAATAGTTTAAAAGAATTGTTTGTTTGTTTTGAAGATTTTTTTTATTTTCAGATGAAATTAAAATATGGAAAGAGATAGCTGCTTCACGTATTCTTATATATAGAAAGTATACAACTGATTTTTTTCCCGAGCTCCTATCTTTTTTCAGTGGAAAAGAAGTACTTCTTTTACGTACATATTTCACCGTTTTTTCTGTAGTTCTGCGTTTGCTGGGAAAACACATCTGAAACGCGTCCGAAACGCGTCCAAAACGCATCCAAAACGCGTCCTAAACGCGTTTGAAACGCGTTCAATACGCGTGTGGGTGGTTTAGTTTTTTTTTTAATTGATAACACTGGTCAACAAGGTTTTTGCCACAAGAACCAAAATATACTTTCCTAGTAGTGTTGGATGTGTTGAACTCGAATCTGAAGTCAAAATTTTACCGTTAGAAAATGCCAAAAAACGTCATTTTGGCTGTTTTCGAAGTTATGTTTTTATTTGGGGTAATTCATTATGAATAAATTTGTAACGGTGCCTATATTAACTTCTAACTTCTCTGCATGCACAATCTCAGATTTTTCTGACATATTATCTGATTGCAACATGAAGAGCTTTAATGGCACCATCTCGTTACTAAACTCTGGTTCGATGTGGATGTCGTTGGAATAATATTCGAATAGACCAGTATTTGTCTTGGTATTTAAACGTGATATATTTTGAGCTGACTGTTCTGGGTTGATTTTCCATTTTTCCCTAATCAAAAATACCGAAAAAAAACAGGAAAAAATCCCTCAATCTGGCATCGCTGGGTTGGGCCCTTCAGGATGGGATGGGAGTCATAATTCATTATAAACACATGTATATTAAGGGTACCCAAAACCCCTTTAGTGCTCGCTCATTATAAAAAAAAAAAAAAAAAATAGAAGATCAGTGGTAGAAGTAGAAGATCATGTGGTAATTATAGTACTAGATCAACTCATGAGTAAACTACCACCTCCAATGGAACGGGGCTAATGTTTAATGATTTGCAAACGTTTTTTTATTCTTCTTTTTTCTTATTTTTACAAATACAAATGTAATGCTGTTTTTTATTGAAGGTACAACTCCAAGAAATTTTGTTTGTTCGTAGTCGGGGCGAGGGGCCCCTAGCTGAAGTGGGGCCCCTATTCAGCTGCCTAGTTTGCCTTGAGGCTAATCCGGCACTGCATCCAGCAACATCATCGAAACCACAACAAAGAACAGTGCAGGCTTGCCTGGCCTGGCCATACAATAATCTTCATATACATATAGTACAATAATTGATGCAACAGTTGTATGTAGATATGTGACCATAATTCTTTAAATTCCTTTACAATTGGAGCATCAATACGCGAGCATAGAGAACGTTAATAGGTTTTTATTTAAGATGATAGGATGGATGGTGGTTAATCACAAATTGTTTCAACTAAAGAATGTTTTGTAGTTCTGGAATTTCATGATTGAAGAAGATGTTATTGATGCTAGCAATTGGTGAGCGGCTAAATGATGTTGTTTTTTATAGATTGAAATCGAAGCCTTTTGAGAAAATATACCACATAGCTTTTAAAATTATTTCATTATTTTTTTTAAGAATTTTACTTTGAAAAATGTCAAATTGCCCATTTTGAAATTAAGTTCAGTATATTTAGGGGCTCTGATTGGTAAGCTTTCATTAAAAGTATGATGCGAGTTTAGATTTTTATGGCAACAGCACCATGCCAAAAAAAATCCTTTAAAATTTCATACAATGTTTAGGTTAATAATTGTCCGATGAACAGTTTGCAAAAAAAAAATTGTGTAAAAACACAAAACGCTAAACAATTAACAAAATTATTTTTTTTAAATTCAAAATTCATTCTTTTTGTTATAGGCCACAGTCGTTTAAAACGTCCTAATCCGCTTTGAACTGAGTTTTTTGGCATCGTATGAAAGAAATTTACTGTTTAACATTTTCTATAGAAACAAATATTACGCATACGCCATAGTGAACCTCTTAAACTTTTTTTTTTTAATTATAAAGAGTGAAGTATGAAATGAAGTCGAATATAAAAGCTAACACGTACATACAAATATAATTAATTGATGATAAGGGGGCAAACATCATAACCCAACTAACAATTTTGCTTCTATAAAGCTTTATAGAAGCAACAGAAGCATCTGTAAAGCTTTATAGAAGCAAAATTGTTAGTCGAGAAGTTTGGTGCCGCTCAATAGTAACGGATATTTGTAGAATAACTAAATACAAGCATCAGTGGTATTTCTGTTTAAGAAGGATAGTTTACTTGATTTGGCCCCTGGATACATTTTTAAACTCTTAATAGTTCTACTACTAATATTATTTTTAAAAGTCTTGCGCTCAAAAAGAGAAGCTTGTCAAAATTTGTATTTGTTTTTAAAGATTTTTGGAATTGAAGTTTAGATATTTTATTGTCTCGTTCCGTATAAGCAACAACTGACCCAAAATTTTACAATGAAGATTTAAGCTTACGTTCAGCGGGATTTTAAACCAGAGTTGGGAAGTAATGATTCGAAAAATTTTTAATTACAATTACTTGTAATTAAAATGTGCAAAATTATTTTCAATTACATGTAATGGGTAATTGAAATTCTTTAATTACCCATTACATGTAATTGAAAATTGTCAATTACTTGTAATTCAATTACTTTTATGTAATTGAAAACAAAAGTAATTACCAAAAAAACAGTAATGATTACTTTTTTAAGTAATCACTACACGAAAATATAATTAATTGTATGTTTTTTTCAATTACATTTCACGAGATAATTTGTAAATGGTACGGAATTAATCTGTTTTGTCATAAGATGTTATGAATAGTGTTAGAGTGGCTTCAAAATATCTTTAAGAGGTTATTACTTACGACTTGGGGCCTATTTCAGAGCTTAATTCATTGTTTACATCAGCTTCATCAATTACTTTAAAAATTAATTGCGGCGGCCTGTTGGACTTTTCGAAGCAATTTTTCAGACATTTGCACTATTTAGACCTTTACAAATATTTCCCGACTTTCAATCGGACTCAACTAATGATTTTCTAGGTTGCTGATGTAGTAAAAGTAGTTGAGGTAGTAAGCTCTGAAACACGCCCCTGGTAAGTGCTGAAGATCAATAAAAAACTGCACTGAAAGAAGATTCGAAGAAATTTTACATTTTTCAAAACTTAATTCATGGTATGAAATGACGACTCCAAATTGTCATATCGTCGCCCGAGAATTGTTTTGTCTTAATGGAATTCTTTGTCTTTTGGAATTCTGGAAAATCGCATTTTAAGGTTTTCGTTACTAAAAAACACAGCGAAGAAGTTTTTTTCAATGTATAATAGATTTTTTTGTTGGATATCTTATTATTTTTTTTTTCAATACTCTCTTAGGTATTTGTTTTGGTGTTCAAATTATCTTAGTTTTCATTCAAAATGAGTCTGTCGTAAGTAAACTCATTTTTTACGACAAATCAATACTAACATCAGTGTTCAGAGCATGTTTTGTTGAATTGTATTTGTTCTTTGTTGATAAAACAGAGTTTTATTTTTGTTTGTGTTGAAAATAAAATATGTAGTTCTTACAATGGAATAATAATAAAAATAATATAACACAACCCAACACACACAAAAATATTCCAGAACGTTGTCAACTTGTCAATCATTTCAAACTAAATGAAGTTTTTTTTTATTATTATTCAAAAATAAAAATGCATACAAATTGACAAATTTTTTTCAATTTTAGTACCTGAACCGAAATACATTACATTTGATAGAAATTTTTCCAGTACAACTTAAAAACATGTGTGATTAAAAAAGGACAAAATATAAGAACTCCCTCAAAATGTGAAAAATTAAATAATATCTCCAAAATTAGAGCTCTTAGAAAGGAACCAATGTAAATTTTAAGCGCACTGAGTTCAAATACTTTAGGTTTGATATACATTTTTCTGGAACATTTTTATGAACGCCTAAAACACACGAAACTTAAGAACACGAATGAACATGTTCCCAAATGTTAAAAATTAAGTATTTCAACTGCTGGAAGAAAACCAATGCGAATTTTGGGGATTGTGAACCCAAATCCATAAAATTGTGTATAAATCTATGTGCAAAATAAACAAAAATTAAAAATGTTTGGCCAGTGTAATTAATAAAAACATGTAATGAATTACAATATAAGTAATTAATTACAGAAAAATGTAATTAAAACTGTTTTTCATTTCAATTACTTTCGAATCCATTACTTTTTTCAATTACATCTGTATAGTAATTGAACTTTTTCGATTACAAATACAAGTAATGGAAGTATTTTTTTTTTTCAATTACAATTACCTGTAATTGTAATTGAAAAAAGTTCAATTACTAATTACATGTAATTGAAATGAAATCTGTAATTAATTACAAAAAGAAATCATTATTTCCCAACTCTGTTTTAAACTAAGTTTAATTGTCAGGTTTAATTTGTTCGGTTTTACGCTGAAATCTGAACATCTGTTCATTTAAACTTTGTGTAACCAGTGTTTGTGGCGTAAAGTTAAGACAATTCATTACGCAAAAGTTCTCTTTCTCTTTGTTTCTTACAAAAAAAGGAAATTCTTAAAAAACGCTTGGGCTTTCAGATGTTAGGCCCCGAATTTTGGTTTTTGGTCTTTAATAAAATGCCAACCCAAGTATTGTTGAAGACAAATAAATCAGAGTAAAAGCCCTAACTTTAAATTTGCAAGAAAATCAAAATCGAAGATTCTGTAGATAGGGCCTAATGCATTTTTAAGTTCCTGCTATTTTTTATCTGCAGATTTTGTGGCTTGCTTTATCAAAAGTAAACTTTTACACATACAAAAAGTTGGTAAAAACTATTCACAATTTATAATGATTTGGTACACATTTCTGTTTTCTAAGCACTTCAATTGTTTAATTTTAAGTTCTTTTTTCCCAAGAGAAATGAGAGAGTTTTTCAATAAGCACTCTTTCATTAAATCAACAAATCAAATACTCCCAAATGTATTTTCTGTAAAATATTTCCCAAGCACTTCACCCTACATTCTACATTATAAAGAAAAAATGAAGAGGTCTCCCTCTAAATTGAACATGAAATATACCTACTCCCGTTGTTTTTTTTTTTCATTCAATGTAATAAAACATTATTTCTGAATTCAAAACACACCCTCGCCATTAAATTTTTATTTTGAAAAGAATGGTCCAAATCTTTTGACGCTTCCCAGAAATATCTCTCCAAAGAAAATTCATTTTCATAACAAAAAGTTGAATCCCCCATTCAAAAGTGAAAAAGAAAGTCATTTCCACAATTCCACAATTAATGAGTATAGAGTAGCAAAGACGATCGTTTGTGTTGAATATACGACATAAGAGAGTAAAAGGAAGTTTAAACAAAAAAATTAGGGTCCCCCCGATCAAAGCGCATTAAAGTTGCACTGGTTTCATTTAAACATTCACAAGACAGCCAGCCAGCGCCAACAACGTCCAACCCCACACGAATAAACTATATCCATACATATAGAGACGTTTTCTGGAGGAGGAGGAAAAACGACTCCTCACCGACTTATGCCGAGATCGTTAATAATGTGGCACATCATCATCATCGAATCTCTGGCGGGAGCCAAGTGTTCTATTGAAATATTAAACTTCCTCCAGAGTGTTGATGCTATATAAATGTTTCTGTATCGCTGTGACTATACTGCCTCCAGCTTCCAGCCTATTCAGATCAGAGAAAGATTCTAATAAATCTCCCAGTGTTGTGAATTTGAGGGGTCTGATGTCAGATATTCGAGCACACGCAAAGGAGTCGAGCCGCATCCGAGGAGAATTATTTTCGTCGTTTTGTGTAGTAGCAACATATTGTATGAAATTTCGAATTGGTCATCAAAAGAAAATATAATCCCACAAAGATATCGGGGAATGGAATTCATTTGTATGAGCGAGCAGACATATAGCATCTCTTTGCTGTGCACAAACAGAAGTCCAAAAAAATAATAATAATTCATTATTTCCGGAGTTGGAATTGGAATGTGAAGATAAAAGGCTCTGAATTCTTCTGAAATCTTTCAAAAAATAAAAATACATTTTTGGATGATACTTTTGCTACTTCTGTTGAAGTTGCAGTTATTTGTGTGTGAAAATATGAAGTGTGTTAATTGGAAAGCTGTATGGAATCACCCCGTGCAAGCACTCAAAAGGAGTGCTGAAATGAATCTAAAATAAAAGACAGGATGCTGCTGGTAGGAAATACATGTTTGAAAATGGAAACCAAGCATATGAGAGAAGAAGTGACAGTATTTTATGAATGTTACGTTATGAGGGTTGAATTAGTACTCAATATAGCAATATCTTGCATTTGTAGATCTATTGCTGAACTAATTGCCTCTTCAGTGATTTTACAATTTAACAATATTTCAAATTTATTAACTTTGATTTGATCATAACATAAACCTAAATCAAATCGAAAACCACCCGCAGAATTTTTATTTCAAAACATCTCTTATTTTTGATTTCTATAAAAAAAACTTTTTGACTAGTGAAATCGAACAAGGCATTCGATTTTTTCTGAGTTTTTTTTTCATAGAAATCAAAGTACATTTTTCTAATGGTTTTTTGTCAACTAAGCTCGAATCCGAAGTCGGAAAAATTTCTTACATTACGTTTTTGACACATTACCATGCCAAAACATCACAAAAATAGTGTTTTGGAGGTTCAAAATTCAATATCTCAAAAAACTTTGCACGTTAGATCTATTTTAATGCTAGATTCAAATTAAGAAGGTCAAAGGCCATCAGAAAAGTATAATTTGGTTTCTATGGAAAACTATTTCTCGACAATATTACTGTCATTTACGGAAAAATCAGTCTTAAAAATCGTTTTTCTGTTTTTTTTTTTCAATTTTTCTTAATATTTTCTAAAACAATAGTATAGTTTTTCCGCACAATCTTTAATAAAAGGTTTTAATCTAAATAATTTCATTCCAAACTTTTCAAAAATCAAAAATTTTTTCGCTACCTTTTTTGATTGAAAAATAGGCAATTTTTTTAAATTAAATTCGTTAAAAATCCAAAAATTAACTTATTGTTCAAAAACATTTAAAATAGGTATGTAGTTAGAAAACGTAACAAAGTAATTTTTAACCAAGTTTTGTTAAAATCCAACCATTTTGGTAAAAGATAAAAATAAAATATAAAACAATCGTATTTTTGCATTTTTTTCAATATTTTTGAGGTTGTATAAAAAAATGGTTTCAGTAAAAATTGTAGACATTTATACTATCTACAGCTTTTTTATTTAACTTCTTTCGATAGGAGGTCTACTTTTGACAGAAATCGTAAGAAACCACGATTTTTGACACCCACCCCACTTTTTCGCCCACCCACCCCCTTTCCACCAATTTGTTTGTGCGCAATTTATTTTTCCCCTTTAATATATCATTCATCCTTAATTTTTCAACCACCCATATGCTGCTAATAATTTTTTTATTTTCAAAAATTATTGGCACTGGTCTATAACACCGGCACACAAAAAAAAAGTGTCATGTACCAGGAACCAGACCTATCTTTCTATATCTATCTTTTGGGCACACTAAATCCGAATTTCAAGTCCGTTTTGCCCGGTCACCCTCCAGTTGTGAGAAAAATGCAAAAAAAAAGACCCCAAAAAAGGCAAAAAACTTCCTTTTTTCGATTCATCGGGTCCAAAAATATATAAAAAGATAGGTCTGGTTCCGGTGTAATTAACCAATTATGTTCCTTTTCCTTCTACAATTCTTCAATTCATCAATTAATTTTCATAGTACCCCGTGAGGCAATGGTTATTTCTATGGAATATGACGCCGAGGTCTGGGTTTGAATCCTGACCACCAACACCCAAATAAATTTTATCAGCGGTACTGGAATTGACAAAGCTTCCAAGAGTATCATCAATATAATTTTTGTTCGTAACATCACTGTTTTTTTCTTGATTCGTATCAAAAATTTCAAAGAAAGTGAAAAAGCTGATAGTTTAAAGGTGGCAGACAGTCATAAAGTAACATTTAAATCAGCTAGCGTTGTAGTTACTCATCATCTGCATAAAATATTTGGTATTTTTTTTATCTCTTAAATCTTTCAAGACCTTTTAAACAAAAAAAAATATTAGAATACCACAGAATTGGGTTTCAAAGGATCAGTATTCAAATTGTTTAGATTTACGAGTATCGTTCCAAACAATCTGCCCAAAGCAGATAAAATGTTTGCCTTATTGCATTCAAACGGAAACAACAACATTGCAACTAAATCCGATAACACAAACAAATCCTTTTTTGTACTTAAATTCCTCAAGAATGCCAAGAGAGTAATAAAAGAAGAAAAAAAACTAATCTTCCTAAGCAGGATATCAGCGATCATGGAAAAAAAAGAGGCCCTAGTATCATAAAGATAATTTTTCTGTCGAGCTCGTAATTTATATAATTTCTTCATCTAAACATTTTCTATTCACTGCACTCTGCCAGCAATATTCCTTTCACATGACGTATTCATTTAAATTTTACGACTAATCATGTCATTCAGTTTTGGAATTGTATTCAAAAAATGTTTTTTTTTTTTTTGTTCGAAACTAAACTTCGAATGTTAAGAAGGGTCACTTATCTCATTTCAATGTATGTCGTGTGTGTTTCGTAAAATGAAGAACATCATAGGGTTTCCAAAGTGGCCCTAGTCCTAGTTCTTTTCAATTGAATTTAAGTGGCATATGGCAAACTGATGTGTGTATATTCAGCCGACAAACATCAGCCAGCCAGAAATCGGTGTATCATGATGATGTCAATCATTTTTCGAAAATCTAACATTGAATAGGTAACGCACTCACGAGTCTTGTTGAATTCTTTGTTCAGCTAAGCCAAGACTTGCCTACTAATGAATTTAGCAGCTATTCAACTTGCATCACATGAAGGAGGAAAATAGGGATGTTTTTCTAGTACATTCATATATGTATGTTTACGCTACGCTCATGGAAAGTAAATTAAAAAAAAAAATTATTCGACAACCCCTCAGGCATATTGCACGCATATTCAAAGTCAAAAGTGCGTATGGGTTTAAATTAAATTGAAATTTGAGTAGGTTATGTGGAGTGGAAGAAGTCGCTTCAAATTTATGAATTTATTGTTTATCCTTTTTTGTTTTTGGATTTCAACTGTTTCTTTGGGTTTTATCCTCATATCCTTATTAGGTATTGGTTTTATGTAGGTGAAGAAAGAGAAGAAATGTGTTTTCGATTTTATTGCATTTCCAGTTTGATCGGATTTTGTATTTTGAAAAGAACAAATTTTTATTGGTTTTCGGTTATTCTATTTCCAAAAAGGCGGAAATAGTGCTCTTAGGGTTTATGACATCTTTGTTCTGTTTACTTTCTATACAATTTATGAGAATGTTGACGTAAAGTGAATAGTACAGCCAAATACATTTACGATGCGATTCAAGAGGAATTTACGACAACTTGTTTTATAAACAATGTTGACGAATTTTGTTTGGATGTCACTTGAAAATGTTTAGTACATAACAACAAAGATTCTAAAACAAAACTAAGCAACAACAAAATAAGAATTGTCAGATTGTTCTTTATGGGGCTATGTGTGGTAAATATATTCAAGAACCGAATGCCAAGAAATATATGTTGCAATTGATATTGGAAAACCATTACGATAGAGATAGATGCGGCATCAAAGATGAGCATTGATTAAACGTGTCACACTTACCCTATCTCACCCTAACTGCAAATTTCTTTGCCAATCAAATTTTCTTCAAAACAATTTATAAATGCAAAAAATAAGAAACAATTCTGTTATAAGAGACACCTTCATACTGATAAAAATTAAAAGTTCCAATTTGAACATATTTGAAGCAGATATTTGATTTAAATCACTTTTAATAGCAGGAATTAGATTTATAACTTCATTTTCATAAGACATAAGTTTCCATTCAAAAGAGCACACATTATTTTTTATAAACAAAACCAAAAACCCCATCACGAATTTCAATTCAATCATCATAACCAAGTAGATATTTGTTTATTGTCCTAAATTAAGTGGATCGCACTGATAAATTTGCTTTAGAATATCTGCAAAATATGGAGTTTATTTTTTTCCGTCTCATATTTTCAATCCAATCACAGACAATTCAATTCATTTATATCAGAGTCTTCTTATTAAACCTCATAGAGCTCCAAGAAAAGAAGATCCAGTGTGTCTAGAGAGAATATAATATTGTACTTGGGCACTGTCTACAGTGTCTAGAAAGTTATTTCAATGAGGCAGTTTAAATGTGGAATTGGGACTCTTTCCAGCTTATAAATAACATAGTAAGATGTGAGTAATTTTTTGTTACAGTATTGGATACAAAATAAAAACGAAAATAAAATCCTAATAGTAATTTAATTACAGTACCTTGCTGTATTATTAGGCCCAAGCGAAAAAAATAAATACAATTTTTTGGATCATGTTGATGAATTTTTAAAGTTTTTTGTCCAAATAGCTTTAATTTTTTTTTGTCTCATTTACTTACACTTATCATGTAGATACGGATTGACTCGAAAAAAGCTAGAGAACTTATAAATTTCGATAAAAAAATAACGTGCAATTGGAAATATGGATTTTTAGAGATTTTTGAAATATACGAGTATGTTTTTTTTTTAACTTTTAAGCTATATTTCTTGAAATTGAACACTTAGTAAAGAAGTTGCGAAATAATAAGCGAAGGAAAAAAATGCGATAGGGTTTTGTGTCGCAAAGAGTGGTGCACTTCCCGACAAACACTTTTGGTTCTATAAAGCTTTATAGATGCAATTGTTGATTCTGTAAAGCATTATAGAAGCAAAATTGTTAGTAGGGTTGCGCAGGCCTCTAGTCAGGCCAAACTGGCGTATTTCTGTATGGGAGGCACTTCTGATAGCCTATTGCCAGTATTTAACACATACATATCTCTACACTTGAAGGTTATTTGGGCTGGTTATTCGAGAGATTGAGGAAGGGTAGCCCTTTACCAAAAGATTTCAAACAACGGTCTCTGAGACGAATCGTTACTTGAAATATTCTGTCCCCATTCTTTTTTGTTCACAGAACGTTTATAAACAAGGGTTTGTAAATATTGATGAAGAGACGTAAACCTCTGTGATTCTGTTCAGCCTTATCGGGGTCTCTTTTCGGAAGAAAATTTTTCTCCCATTTTTTCTATATCAGAGAATACCTATCGACGAATCCGTTCCAATTATCATTTCGGAAAACTGGCCAACGACTTTGAAGTCATCTTGAAAAAAAAGTTGACTCTTAATAAAAATCTCGCATACGTTGGTCATTTGCATTTGAACCACACTGTATTAAACTTTTTTTTTATTTGGCACAAAAATATGCCACTTAGGTTGGACTCTTTATATCAAGACATCAAGTACTGCTATTTTCTATGTAGGTATTTACATATATTTCACAAACGCATTATCTTTGCGCAAATTAACTTAAAGCAAACGCATTTTAAGTGGTCTACATCTGTTGTATATGCAGCATTGTATAGTTCTTATAACCGGATACTAGGCAATTAGATGCATTTTAAGTGAAGTGACAAGAGAAGTATAATACATTGACCCTATATCATATCACAACTTGAAACCATCCACATCCACCCAACTAGATTCTGAAGAGGAAATTCATATATACACTTCGCGTCACTTGAATAGAAACAACATTTTTTCTTAAGAAAATAGCGATTGGCGCTTTGGTGAGGTAACTTAGTAGATTTTTGGTTTTGCATTTTCAAAGAGGAACTTTTAACAAACAATGTTGTAAAAACAAAAAACCCAAAACAGAAACCGTATGGCTTCTAATTGCGTTTTTTCGCATTACCTCACAAAAAACAGTGTTTTTTTTGCGTCACTTGAATAGAAACAAGCTCTTAAATTAGATAAAAATGATGAAAAATCATGGAAAACACTAATTATAGTAAGGCAATATTAAGCTTTGACATTATTTGCACATTATAACCAATTATGAGCTACGAGCTACCAATAGGCACCACAGAAAATGCATAAATAGAACTTAACATTGAAAATGCACTTCTACTGTACACAATCGTGGACCTAATTGGAGAAAGTGATAAAAGTGTTTGGTAACTTCTTACAAATTAAGAAAATGACATTTTCTACAATTTAAGGATTGAATAAGTGAAATAAACTTTCGTTTTTATCCGGAATGCATCTGTTTTGTTTTTATTGCGTTGTTTTTTCTTGAACTATCCTTGTGCAATCTCTAAGACGGTTGTTCTTCCACGTTCCTAAACCTGCCAAGAGCTTCTACCATTATTTCTTTGTAAAAGTTAGCATCTGTTTTTGAAGCGTGAAGCTTCAATTTTGCTATTGCACATCATAAAAACAAAGCGTATTACTATAACACATTTTAGTGCCCTTTATTGGCGATGCGATAAAGGTTATTCTTTTATAAACCAATGAAATAGGGCTAATATTAACGTGGTCCATCTGAGTTGGTATGTTTTCCTTTAAAAAACCACTCTTTACCTCACTACTTTTCAGTTCGAATGCGACTATAAAATAGTTAACTTTTTTGTAATCTTAGTAGAACTTAAAATGTTGTTATTTTGCATTTTGAGGCTTTTTAAATGCTGTGCACCTTTTATAACTTCCATGATGGAACAAACCAACACATTACCATCGCACTAACACCACGTTTTTGACCGATTTTAGCGGCAAAGTGAAGGAAATTGCTGCTAGTTTTTAAATTATTTTTTTCTCTGCTCTTGATTTGGGTCTCACCTGTCTTATTTTTTTATTCAATCACTAGTTTACGATATTTCAAAAATATTCTATACAAATTTGGTAAATTTTCCAATATCTTTCGCGATTTTTCATAGTGCAAGTGCATTTCCAATGTTAGCTGCTATTTATGCATTTTCTGTGATGCCTAATGGTAGCTCGTAGCCCATAATTGGTTATAATGTGCAAATAATGTCAAAGTTTAAGACTGCTTTACTAAAATTAGTGTTGTCCATGATTTTTCATCATTTTTATCTAATTTAAGAGCTTGTTTCTATTCAAGTGACGCAAAAGAAACACTGTTTTTTGTGAGGTAATGTGAAAAAAACGCAACTAGAAGCCATACGGTTTCTGTTTTGGGTTTTTTGTTTTTACAACATTGTTTGTTAAAAGTTCCTCTTTGAAAATGCAAAACCAAAAATCTACTAAGTTACCTCACCAAAGCGCCAATCGCTATTTTCTAAAGAAAAAATGTTGTTTCTATTCAAGTGACGCGAAGTGTATTCTTTGTGTCATAAAATATTATAAGAGGATCTCTCTCACACTACCCTCTATTGTCAACGTCGCTAAGCGACGCGCTGCATCACTTCCATCAGCTCCTCAGCATTTTATTGCTCAATAAAAGATCCAATTATGCAATAAATGAATATAAATTTTATTATGAAGTACACATATGGGTATATCGACAGTAAATTTAAGTGCCGCCATTTGAAGGTCTATTTCGTTCGAATTGAAAAGGAGAATCGAATAGAACAGCCACTGAAGACATTTAAACAAGAATAACCAATAACGAAACCTAAATTTTATGTATTTGAACAAAGAAAAAAAATGATTAACCCTCTTCATCAGATGATATGCATTTGATAAGCTTTATAGGCAAGGCATTCTTGAAGGTATGGGGATCGTAAAATTGGAGCGTATTTTTATGTTCGAGGAATTTTCTTCGTAATCAAATTCACATAGTTCGAGTAGGCAGATATAATATAAAATAACGATTTTATATTATTTTTTAAGCATTTAACACCTTATTTCGCTTTGTACGTCTGGCAAAGAATTATGATGATTCACATCAAGTCCTGATTCCACCATCTTGCAAGAAAGAAAAAGACATCTTAAATGAAAGTTTCAAAGAAAAACACGGTGCTAATCTGTCCCCGGTAAAAATGATACATAGGGAAGGAAGTTGTTGGAAGTCGAAATTGTCATATCAAAATTTTCAAAAACCGCTGACGTCTATATCTTGGTCTAAATGTATCTTTTTACACACGTTATATGATTTGTATCTTTGGCTCCCCTATGTTTTGGGGACCTTGGTGTATCATTGGTACCCTGATACAGCGGTAGCTAGGCTCCTGCCTAATTGCTAGGTGTTCATACCTTATTCAGCATTTAGCTAACTGATACTTAAATAAAAAGGTCGTCCTTAATTTACAATCTGTGCGTGGTATTTTTCGTGATCTCCCCAAATGAAAATCTTTATTTTCGTAATATCCAATTTTGTTCAATTTTCTAATGGCTTAAGTTTCGTAAAAGTAATTTAGAACTTTTTACACCATAGCAAATTTCCATTTCAAACGCTATTTAACCCACAGAATTCACGAATTCTGAAGAATAAACAAAATGTGGAAATTGAATTTTGCATGTCTTTTCAACTTCCTGAATCTGAATAAGATTCAGGAAGAACTCTTTTAGGTTTGTACAAATGTGTTTATAAACATTCAAAATGGTAAATTTATTGCAAATTACCTACCGAAATACGTCACTTACATACGTTTAACGTAAGTAAACTTAATTTGAGTAATCGCTATACCCTTAATAGCTAAATTTACTGAATCAGTTAATTCTTAAGTCAATTTCATGCCCCCACTTAAAATCTGCTAAAATCAAAACCAAATAAATTAAAAAAAGTAATGTGAACAGCAATTTGAAAATTATCTAATAATTACACAAATTTATCTTCTTTACCACCCATAGCTAATGAAATAAAGAAAATTTGTCTATAATCTTACAAATTACATCCGTTACCTATACCTAAAACTCTCCTTCCAGAATAAAGCCTCATAAAATTGAATTATTCATTCCTCTACAAAAAAAAAAAAACAACCTGAATTCCTTTTCCATTCTATAGCCTGACCCTATATCTGTTTAAGATAAACCACAAACAGCTCGTTTGCTCCCAATCAAACCCACATTTTACGACACATTTTATCCTTCATTCCTGACCCAAATATTCCCTTATGAAAGAAAACACACCCAACATAGACCCTAGGAACTTCGCACAAAAACCAATCCCGAGGATAAAAAAAAGATGGAAATCCTGCGTAACACTACTTAAATTCAGGAGAGTGCGTTAGCTAATAGAAAAGATCCCCCATCAATATTCGTGCGGGGATTCCATTCCAGAAACGCACCCTTAAAACAAGGAGTGTTGTATTTTTCTGGCACATGGAAAAACACATGGAAACGTGTCAATTCTTACCCTCTGCTGTGCTCTATCTTAATCAGCCAGCCTATTATAATAACAAGAACTGTTATAATGCCATCCAGCTCGGCACACGGCAAATAACATTAAATTATCTTTATATCCTCTCGGCAATATTACCTCTACAACACACATTTATCCTTCGTGTTCTTATATTCACCTCACACAATACTCTGTAGACAGACCGGTATTGTGCATTTCCGAAGTCGTATATACGAAATAGCCGCATTGCCGAGACCGAGGGTGAACGTTTATTTACTTTGGAGTTTGGACGTTTGAAAAATCTATTGATGGCATCAGGCATAAGCCGTACCCATCTATGCCATAATATAGAAACCCGCACATCATCAATCCTGTTGATAGCCAGAGCGTGAAGTCATCGAGGTGCATGCAGCATGCCACACAACACACAGGATTTTAAAGCAATTATTTTATAGATCCATTGACTTGAACCACAACAAGACACGAGATTGCCATTATGCGGGACATGTGTTCCGAGCTCTAGATATAACTCTGAGTTTGAATCAATTTCCCATTTGTACAGTATACGGATGAAATATCCGAACATATGGAGAGAACAGGGCTTAAATTCAATTAATTGAAACACACCATCGTTTTCAAAAAAATGGTGCAGAGTTGAAAAATGTTCCGTATGAATTTCACGTGAATGTCAACTGTGTTTAGATTGAAGAGTAATGTTGTTATATTAAACAAAAATCTTAAATACAAAAAGAAAATGGCATGAATTGACAAATGGAAAACAAACTAAACACATCTCAAACGGAGAACAGGAGCATAAAAATATCTCCCTATTTTATTGAAATTTTATAAGATTTCACTTTTTGAACACATTTTTATTTCTTTTATTAAATGCAATTCTTTTTAAAGCCTTGTATCTTTCTAAAAAATCAGTCGTTACTCATTTTTCATTTTAATTTTCCAAAATTTTTCAAAAGTCAATTTTGAAAATGACGCGTGTCACTTTTGTGAAATGACACAAGTCACTTTTGAAAATGACGCATGTCACTTTTGAAAAATGACACACGCCACTTTTTTAAATGACGCGCATGACGGTGTTCACATTGGCCTCACTCCGCCGCCGTCTCATTTCGACGTTTATGTGTTGCTTTCTCACTTGGTGAGAAAGAGATTTAAAACTCATTTAAAATCTTCGGACTCACATAGCTGTCAAAATGAGTCGGTGACAGGGTTCAGACTTCAGTTTCAAAATTTCGAAGCCAATTTGAAAAAAAAGTGAAGTAGATCCCAAATTTCGGAAGTAGATTTCAAAATTAAACTTTCAGAACATTTATTTACAAAAATTTATTCTAAAAAAATTATTTTTCAACAAAATTATTTTTCTTTACTTTTTTTATTATGATCTTTTCCAAAAAACATTTCTCATCTAGTGGTTGTAACGGTGTTTTGGGGTAAAGTGGTTAATTCAGCATAATCTAACAAATTTTTGATCAGGAATTCTCCAAAATCAGTCAAAATTACTTTGATAAACTTTATTTATATCTTGAATTTGAAGAATAATTGACCTCCATTCATCATTTGAGATTTCAGTTGAGCTTTATTTCTCAATGCCTCGACCAGATTTAAAATTGAAGTTAAATCCATTTCTCTAAATTTATTATTTGAAAAATATTTTTCAATCAAGAAATAGAAGTAGATCCTGAAAAAGAGAAGTAGGGAAGTAGATTTTATTTTTTTCCCAAAATCGAAGTAAATCTACTTCGATCGAAGTAAAGTCCGAACCCTGGTCGGTGACGTGAGGCCAATGTGAACACCGTCCATCACTTTTGTAAATGGTGGACGTCAATTTTGAAAATGACGCACATCACTTTTTAAAAATATAATGAGTCACTTTTAAAAATGATGCACGTTACATTTTAAAAATGACGGACGTCACTATTGGAAAATTAAGCTCGTCACTTTTGAAAATGATACCGGTCACTTTTGTTAAGATGACAACACTTTGAAAATGACTCGAGTCACTTTTGAAAACTGACGCGCGTAGCTGCGTTCTTTTTCTAACAATAGTCAACTATGGTTGTTATGTCAAAAAATATTTTTGATGTGTCATTGTTAGAAATTGTTGGGTTTTTTATAAATCATTTAGGAACGATTTATTGTTAGATATTGTTAAACTGTCAAACTATCAAAAAAAATTGTTTTGAGAATACTTTTGTTTGCGTAATTGTAACAAAAAATCATGTTTTTTTTAATCAAAATAAATTCTCTCGCATCATAACATTACAAAACTCTCTTTTTATTTTCATTTTTTCGGCTTATTTCAAAAGAAAAAAATCTTCGTGTTCGTTTTGTAAACAAAACATCCACTTTGACACATCAACAATCTCTTGAATGTTCAACTCATATCATGGAGGTAAGTTGGAAATAGTTACGATTTGTAACTATTTGACACTCCAAAACGAGTTTAGGAACGATGTTCATCTGTCAAATAGTTAAAAATCTTAACTATTTTGTAATTTTGTAATAAAAGGCTTGCCATGGACGGACCCTTTTAACCTTCCTTCCTATGAGCATCGAATCAACCTACTGCATATCCAAACCTTGTCTCAAAGGAGAGTAAATAACGACCTTGTATTTGTTCATCAACTTATAACGGGTGTAATTGATGGCCCGGATCTGCTTAATTCTATTAATTTTAACTACCGGAGAGGTGCTTATAACTTTCGTAGCTTAGATTTAATAAAATAATCCCAACACCGTACTAATTATGGTATGCATGTGCCCTTAACTCGCATGTGTAAGCTTGTAAATTTGAATACTAATCTGTTTGATTTTAATATTAATAAAACTAGTCTGAAAAAAATACTAAAAACCAGTGTACCACGCTCATAAACTTTTTTTTTGTATTTATGTTCAATGTTTACTGATTCTTTTCTCATTTAATGTCTTTATACCTAATTGTATGTACATATTGAATTATTTTTTTATCAACACTCTTGACTATTGAAACATTTTTGTTTTAAAATTTTGACACTTTCTGAAAATTAAACATGAAATATTAAATTTATTTTTTTGTTCATTTTAAATTTTTTTTTATTTTGCATAGATATAATAAATGCTTGTACTAAGCAGTCCCAATCTTTGACCTTCCTTTGATATTCGTATCACCATTTTCTTTACTTATTTAGTTCTTTTTATTTTTTTTTTACCTAAAAAAACACTAAAAAGTGCCGATACGTTAATCATCCGCAAATGACTTCGTACTCGGTGAAATGGACCCCAGCGCGTGCGGTATCTGGGGGGGAAAGAGGCGTGGGAAATTTAAAAAGTTTAGGAACGACAAAAGTTAACGATAGTTATCCTACTTTAATGTTTCTAGAGTTGGTTGAAGCATGTAGTTTATAAAAAAACGCAGTGCTTGGTTAACCTACTCTCAAGTCTTCAATTCTTAAAAATTGTGTTAACATAAAAATGATTGACATAGGATTAAAACCCTAGAAATACCTGTCTATCCTTATGCCCTATGTTTCTACATGTATATATGTATGCATGCATGTTCTAAACGATATCTTCCTTGATTGATGACCCAAATTATTTAAAGAGAGTGAATGTGACTTCAGGAATCTGGCTTATCAGAGCAGAAATCCCGAAAGAAAAGATACACACAATGAAATGGACATTATACCTACAAAGTACCTACAATATATAACAAGGAGTAGTTCCCTGAATGTTTTTTTTTATAAAGATAAACTATTATGTGGGTTACATTACTTTCTATTATGAAATAGATATAACTATTGTACTGACCTGTAGGTAGAATTTGCTAAAAAAAAGAGAGTAGAAGTAAGTCCGTTTATGGTGTTTGAACGTGAGAGTTATGATTGTGCTGAAATTCGTCATGGTCACCCACAGAGAGCTATATGTCAGTTTGACATGAAATGTTATCTTCAATATACCAGACACGAGAATGTGCAAAATTCAATTGTTCAAATGAAATCGTGACTTATCGTGAGAATTTTTTTTCCATCAAAAAATGGGTTTCTCATTTACCCCCATATATTATTCACTATTTTAAAAAATACATCTGGATGTAAAGAAATTGAAATGTCAAAAATAAATCGAAATCTATATAATATTCACTTTCATACAGAGAAAAAAATAGTCATTTTTAACTATTTTTTAACTATTTTCATAGTTAAAATCGGGATAACTATTTTGGATTTGGGTTTATTTTTGACATTTGACAATTTTACATCCAGATGTATTTTTTAAACTACTGAATAATATAGCCGTTAGAAAACAAAAATTAAAATGGCGAAACATGTACAATGTACATTGTACATTTGTGTTTTTTGAACCTTATAGGCATGAATGTTTCTAAGTGTTAAGAATTCAAACATATTTCTCGTTAAAATTTGACAAGAAACTGTCATATCGCTTGCTTGATTCAACAAAAGCAAAAGAACCAACGTAAACTCATGTAAAATATTGCCCAAATGTTTAAATTGTTTATTATACTTCCTTTTTTTTTATACAACTACATTATTATAAATTTCATATAATTGTTTTCCCTTTTGCATTGTTGGACTTTTTTGTTATCCAATAATAGTGTCAGTATTTCAATACAAGACCAAAAACCCTCTTCAAAATAAACAAACAACCCCAAAATAGACAAACAAAAACCCCATTTATTAACACACATATACAATTCCGGGTTCATAAATAAACATGTTTGTGGGCAGGGGGACCAATTCAATAAAATCCTCCCCATCCCCAAAATGCACTCGTGACTCATCGATGCGTTCCTATGAAAACCAATTTATTGTGGAAAAAGTTTCAATTCTGGCATCGTGTCCTTTTGAACCCCTCAAAAATACACAATTTTGCAATGAGTTATCGGGAGCTTTCACATATATAATACAGAGATGTGAAACCCTCCATTTTCCATTTCCCTGACCAAAAATGAGCAAAATTTTGTTGTTTACACAATCCTTGTATGATAATGTCAACTTGAAAATAGAATAGATGAGGACGAGGACGACGACGATAGCGAGGGTGAAATCTTGTGAAGTACCGAAACGAATGCAATTCCACTTTCAGCATTTTATTCAACAAAATGAAAGCAAAACAGGGAAAGTAACCCTTGTGAATTTTCGCAAATCGATGTCGAATGTGGTTACAAGAATCACACAGCTTTAAGGGTTGTAATGTTCAACAGTACATACACAGAGTTCTTTCGCATAGAACAATCAACAAAATGGGCAAAAAATACTAAACACAGGAACAGGATTGAGTTCTACACATTAATCGATCTGCTGTGCTGATGCTATTGAACATCATGAAATGTATTAGATAGAAAATTATTTTGGTCTTCTGGTTTTTCTGTGGGTACATGGACAACGACTGATGTTTTTCGCAATTAAATTAAATGTCAATTTTCGTTTCAGTTCAATAAAAGAGAAATATAAAATAACATTTATGTCGTTTTCGATTGGCTCTCCGGAATCGTCCGGAATCATTCAGAAGCCTTCTGATAGTGTTTTATTCGAACGAATTTGACAGCTAGAACGCTTCTGAGAAGAGAAATTCTCTTCTCGATTTCAAATCAGAATTCAAATCGGAACTCACTCACATGTCAAAAAAAATTTATTGTTTTCTGAAATTTAAATTAATTACAAATCAAAAATTGATACAATAATGGATAAATTACCACTTTCTTCGAACATTAATTTATAATTTTCCAACTCTAACGCCATGATTTTCATTTGCAAGAAAAAAAAAATAATAAAATTAAAAATATTTGACATTTGAAATTTCACAGAAATAAAATAAAAATAGAATTGAGTGGAAGCGATTTGACCTGTTCCATTCGATTTTAGAATGTGTATCTTGAGTGAAACCAATCGAAAACGACATTAGTAAAATAAACAAACAAACAAAAATTTTCTGCTAAGCATAACATTCTCTGCAGTATAAAATTAATTAGACCGGGCAGTGGCGTATTGATGGGGGGGGGGGGGGCTCAGGGGGCTCAAGCCCCCCCCCCCCAAGCTTCCAAAATCATGTTAATATTTAGCTGATTTCATCATAATCTACATAATTAACTGAAACTTCTTCGTAAATCGTAGAGATTTAGAGGCAGCTCAAATGATCGAGCTCCCTCCAAATTCTAAAATGGTTGTTTGTGTTTGTTTGAGTAAGTGCCTTAGTTGACGTTGAGGTTTGGGATTTTCAGGATTTTAGTCCAATTCAGAATTCTTCAAATAAATGTTTGTTGTTTTGACGTCGAATTACATCACCGTTAAATTTTGCAAAGCTTCTTATGCAATCACGTCGTATTTTATTGTCTTGAGTATATTACTTTTTTTCAAAAATAATATTTTTCTCAAAGATATTGGAAATACAAATTTTTTATATCTGAATATCTTAGTGGTAGCTAATAATTTATTTAAGCAAATTCCAGTTTGTGCTTCTGATTTGTATTAAAAGAGGAACATATTATTAAAATATATATATTTCGGATTAAACATCAAAAGAATTTCATTGAAAATTAGCTTTTGAGACTTTTACGTTCTGCATTTCACTTTTTGAGCATTCACTTGTGTTGCCGATAGTGAAATTAGGTGTTGTACATTTTTTCGCTCATTTCGATTTTCTGATCGAATTCAATTCTCTTTGTTTCTGCTCGTGAACTTGGTATCTTTTTCAATGAATCTCCAATTTTTGGACAAAATATTATCAAAACTTATATTTTTATTGTTTTGTAATATTTATTTGTTGTTAATTTAATACAAAATACATAAAACACATGAGGCATGAAATAGATATCATGCCTCTGTGTTTGCAACCTCATTCGCTTTACACTTTATCTAATTCATTTTTCTTTGAAAATTTGCAATAATATCGCCCATGTTCTGCATTTCACTTACAAAATGTGACTTCTTATTTTTTATTTTAAATTCTGCTTTTTTCCAATAAAGTTTCCAATAAAATTGCATCCATGTTCAAAGTAGCAGTAATTTAACTTTAGAAACAAAATAAAAATGGATGATCCTTCAGTTTTGACAGTTCGAAGCATTTTCGAAGTTTTCGAAATCGATCGAAGATCAATTTCACGTGAAATTGAAAAGTGATGCCAGTTCACTTTCGGTCGAATTGCGGAATTATGGGCATTTATACCGAAAAAAGTGATGAGTATAGCTCAAAAACTAGACGTGATAGGAATTAATCTGTAAACAGTTTTGAATTCAGCACATGAAAAAGTTCGAACGAAAAAGTGTTTTTTTTTTTTAAAGGTTACTAAACTTCTTGCTGTTTGTGTAAAATGTTTGGGATACAAGAACTTGGAAAAATAGATACTTTGAATGTGAAAGGAGACAGTAGTACGAAGTTGTCGTTAGCAGTAAAATGCTACTGTACGACTTTCAGTACCGCAGCACAGCGCTTTTCTCTCGATCAAAGATGAATAAAAAAAGGAGACAAATTTGTAGTACATTTACCTTATCAAAAATTTTTGAAAAATTTTTCAGCCCCCCCCAAATTTTTTTCTAGATACGCCACTGACCGAGAGCTAACGTCCGATTCCGATTTACTTACCTAGATCATTTAAGCAAGGCTAAAACTTTGGTCCTAGAAAGATTGAGACCCGGCAGTTATAAAAATGCCAGTATTACAGTCCTGTATACAAGCATTGCACCATTGTACGCCTTGTGGCCATATTGCCATGTCGCAATGTAGACATGTCGCAATGTAGACATGTCGCCTTGTCACCATGTCGCCTTGCCTTTTCTTCGCCATGTCGCCATGTAGCTTTGTCGCCATGTCGCTTTGTCGCCTTGTCTTTTCTTCGCCATGTCACCTTGTAGCCTTGTCACCATGTCACCATGTCACCTTGTCGCCTTGTCGCCTTTTCGATATGCCACCGCCCCACACGGAGAAAACATAACGCCAGGGATAACTTTACTTCTAGTATATTTAATCAGAATAAAGTTGAATATACCAGAAATAAAGTTAAATATACCAGAAGCATAGTCATCCCTGCCTTATTTTTTCTCTGTGCACGTGGGTCATTTCCAAATGCCCCACGTGGGTCATTTCAAATGCCCCACGTGGGTCATTTCAAATGCCCCACGTGGGTCATTTCCAAATACCCCACCGTTTCGCTATTTAGACACGTCGGTTGCCTTGTCAACATGTCGCCTACCACCTCCAATGGAACGGTGTTATTAAAGATATCAAGAAGTAGTTATAAGTTATCAAATTCTAGAAAGGGAGTATAACTATAAAAATTCCTGTTCATATATAACGCGATCTACTTACTAGGCTTTCCCTACTAACAATTTTGCTTCTATAATGCTTTACAGAAGCAACAATTGCATCTCTGTAAAGCTTTATAGAACAAAAATTGTTTGTCGGGTTATTTTTTGCATAGTTCTGTTCTTATTATTTGTCTCTCTACGCCAAAGATGTTTGAAATAACCATGAAGTCAACAACAATAATTCACTTTTGTATAGACAAAATTCAAAATATAAATACCTACCCATTTTTCTCAGCAAATAAAACACTAACATTTCATTTTTTATTTAAGTCAAACTAAAAAAAAAATCAAATTCACCAAAAATAAATTCCCTACCCCAGTGAATACCCTCTCAAAAGAAAACTGTCAAAATAAAATACCCTATAAAAAGTACCCTACCTAGCAAAAAAAAAATCCAAAACATGATAAATATCCCATTTCATTTCCATATCATTCTCTGTATTTTCCAGTGCACGAAACAAAATATGAAAAGGAAAGAAAACTTCCCCAAGCAAAAAACATTCACAAATTTCCAATGGATATTTCCAATCCACCGAGGTCGAATGGGATTTTCTAGTGTAGTAATGGCTGACACGAGCACAGTGAAAGACGTAACTTCAAATTCGTCCTAGATTCCGCGGAATACAGTTTTTTTTTGTACTGTCTTCTTCTCCATCTTTCACATTCTGCAAAGCAAAAAGTGTGAATAATCTTTCAACACACAAAACCCACAGAGAAAAAATTAAAGAAGTGTTTGTGTGTGAACAGAAATTCCAATTGAATTTACAGAATTTCAAAAAAATCTAAACAAAAATTACAGCAGAATCCATTCGAATGAAGTGAAAAATCGAAGAAAACATCCAAATCCAAATCAAAGTGAAAATTGTAAATTTTTTCTTCATTCTTCTTCTTTCCCTCCCACACTCGTATTCACTCGTCGTTTTTTTGTGTCGATGTTTCTTCTTATTTCTCAAAAATTCTTGGTGTTTTGTTTTTTCTGATTTTTCTTCAATATTGTCGATTTGTTGTACACGAAATAAAAAAGCATATTTCTGCATTATTCTCTGCTCTGCATCTTCGTTGGTTATTATTTTTTTGCATTATTCTCATTCGTCGCGTTTTCAGTGGAAAAAAACAAGTGAAAAAAGAAATAATTTATCCAAATTGTTATTCTGAATGTTTTTTTTTTTGTGCCAAGTAACACACAAAAAATTTGAATAAAAATCGAAATAGAAAGTTAAAACAAAGAAAACAAGTTTAACTTCAACAAAAGCAACAAAAAATACCTAAAAGGCAGACAAAAAAGCCCCATAAATTAATTGATAAATATTAATTAGTTTTTTTTTTGTGTTTCAAGTGACTTCAGTGCATTTTTTTTAAATGCTGTTTCTGCTCCAAAACTAGGATAATACAAAAATCCCTGGATACAAAATACTATACACGGGAAAAAGAAGGAAAAAGGAGTGGCGCTTGGATTTTTTTTCAATTCGCTCTGTATTCGTCGGCGCATTGTTGTTGTTTTTTTTTTTTTTTAATTCATTGCTGCATTGAGTTGTGAGAGGATTATTAAAACAAATTATTTTGTAATTGGAATGATTTAAGGTGAGTTTTGTTAGGAATTAAAACAAAATACTAAAAATTAAATAAATTTGTGTTGATGCATTTTTTGGTTGTTTTTGGTTTTATTTGTGTTTGTGTGAAAAAAAGGACACAAAAGGGCGCTGCTACCTCAACTTGATTCCATGTTTTATTTTTTTTTTGTGAGTGGCATTTCTCTTTCCATATTCCAATAAGGTGTACTGTCAGGAAAAAACAAAAACAACAAAAATATTCTCTCGACTTCCAACAATTTGTTTTCCATTTTCCAATTCCAATTTCAAATCACCGCCAATCAGTGTTGCCGTGAGTGATTTTTTTTTTTGTTGATGAGAATGTTATTGACAGCTAGATCAAAATTAGATCTCTGGCGGGGAAAAATGAAATTAGTAGCAACAAAAATATTCACATTCAATGACAGGAATCTCAACCAATGCTTTAAATGTTTTGAGGATCTAATTAGTTGGTTGTGATGAGAAAAGAAGGAAAAATGAAAACAACATCAATAAAATTTCCTGTACCTATTAAATTTCCAGATTATGGTGTACCTACCTACTAAATATTTTGTTTGTACACAATTTATATTTTTGTCAAAATAAGTATTGCAAAAAGTGCTGAAACGTCAAACTGTCCACTCTGATGAACAAAGACATTTGTTTTTCTATTAGAAAACATTTTTGGGAACTATAAAGTCACAATACACAATGTATGTGTACTGTGCTATAAAGTTATGTTTTTTTTTTTTAACAAATATTTAACAAGATTCTTCAAACAGTCAGCAAAAATTTAGCTAAATTCATATGAAATTAACTTAAAACCCGTTATTTATTAAATTTTTAAATTTGTATTTGTCATGTTCATCAAAGTGGGAGCTGTCAGATTTAGATTTGACAGATCTGCTTACATCCCTATTTTAGTGGCGCAACTATTCAATCGCAAAATTGGATCACAAGGATTTGAACGATTGTGGGAACAATTTTTAATCGATGCTACCTATTTTTTGGAAGCATCATTTGTGTTCAATTCATAGGCATGAAAATCTTTGTGATGCTTTTTGCGACTGAATAGTCGCACTACCAAAATCGCATGTATGCCCCTAGCCTTTGGTAAAATAAAAAAAAATATAGGTATAGTCGAGGATAAATTTTTTGACACAATTGAGGTGAAAAGTTAAATTTCCAGGTGTCGAAAATTTTTATTTTCAGAGGATACATTTTTGATAGAAGGTTTTGTGATTTTTTAAATGCAAATAAAGAAAGAAAATTGAGGGTGTTCATTTGAGGAAAACTAATATTTCTTAATAAATTTAACTTTATTGATGTTAAAAAAAATGTTTGTGAATGTTTACCAAAAATAAAACTCACAAGACAACGCGTTTTGAAAGTTTTATAAACTGTAAATATATATTAACGTTTTTGAAACAATTGATTGCTTTACAGCTTAAAAAAAAAAATATTTAGTCATGTCAAAAATGTACTATTCCAATTCACTGGGATAAATAGTTTTTTTTTTAAACTGTGAATTTACTTTCTTTATTTTCAGTTCTTGATCATTTATTGAAAAAAAGCACAAAACTGTTTGTCCAAAAATTGTCCTCTGAAAATAAAAATTTAAGATGCTGCCAAAGCAGGATAAATTAATTTTTGACAGCTGAAAATTTCTCTTTTCACCTCAATAGTAGGTCTGTTTGGGTACTGCCTGTCACAGAAATATTTCTACTTTTTCAACTTTTTTCAAACCTAATTCCTGTTGAGAGATAAAATATAAGTTTTCCTTCGATGCACACTCAAAATGTTTATTTAATTTCAGTTAAAAAAGGACAAAACCTTATATTAGAAATTAATTCTCTGAAGATAAAGTTTTTGTGTTTTTTTATGATTTATTCATTCAAAATAAAAAAAAAACTAGCTTTTCTTTTATTGGATAACAGAACAAATGAAGTATAAACAAATAATTGCAGACAGAAATGTTGGGATAAGCAAGCATCGGCGTAGGTTATCTTTCTAGGGTTAAAAATGTACATACGCCAATTAATTTTAACACCGCGAAAAACGTACATTGGTAAATGGGTAAGTGAAGTATAATTTCATATTGATGTGGGTTCAGAAAACTCCACAGCAAATATCACTAATAACTTTAAAAGGTCAACATTACTGTGGTCCATCTATGTAACTCGATTCTTCGTTGAATAGCAGGGTCACACAGAAAAATTAATATCTTATCAATTTATATTTGGAAAACAGACCTTTTAAACCTTACCAAAATCTGTTTACAAAAAAAAAAAATAATAAAATTGTTTTTAATATCTGTTACATGGATACCTATGGGACTTTATATCTCAGAATCCTGAAACTGCATAGTGGTTGCGTTCGAATGAGATCACCTGCTTGATACTTTATGGCGCTCAAATATTAATGAAAAATAAAAACAATAACATAAATATATTTAATCAAAGCAGCAACACTGTTTCCATTTGTTTTTCTCTCTACCTCCTTCACTCTAACTTTCCATAAATTATCCCACTTTGAAAAATCCCACCTTAAAAAAATTATGCTTTCCATTTTACAAATAACTATTCCAAAAATAAATGCATAGAAAAAAAAAAAATATACTGAGCATAAATTCCAGGATATTCCTGTTTATTTTTTACTTACCTTGGACCTGGACTTTCCCCACATTTCCATCCTCATCCCCGCATACCCCACTGACTTCAAACAAATTCCCAGCGTGCAAAAAATGTGCATAAATCTAGTATTTCTAGTTTCAATGGAATAACCTGGCAAATGGAGTTGTATTGTAGTAGTAGTATGTGTGTGTGTTGGTTGTATTTTGCATAGTGGAATAGAGTTAATAATATTTTTATTGGACACACCTTGAATGAACAAGATTATAGTGTTGCCAAATGATTTTTTTTACGTGGTTTCTAAATCGAATTTGCAGAAATCAATAAATAAAAAAAATGAAAAGCAGTGGGCTATAATTTGACTTCCTCCTGGTATAAAAAATATTAATGGATTTATGTTAATTTTATGGTATGTTCGCACTTAAAAGCCAGACTTCGGTTTTAATTGGTATATAACATTCAATCCTGGTAACCCTTTGTCCAAGAGACATGTTTCAGTCTCTGACTATCCTCATTTCGCAAATTTGTTTTCTTTATTGTTTGTGGTTTTGTTAACAGCATCTACCTATTTGCTGAATAGATAAAAATGGAATTTTATGAGAATAGTGTTGGCAAAAGTAAACTGTAAACAATCTGTAGGTAGACAAATAATATCTACATTCACACAAGAACAAAACAAGACAACATGTGAAACAACCAAATCAAAGGTGACAAGATACGACCTCACTTTGCAAAATATACTTTCTGACATCATCTTGAATTCGACTTGAAGTCTACAAAAGATGCAAAAAAAAAAGAAACAAAAATAATAAAAACCTACACATTTACTGGTTTCTGGTTTATTTTTGACTTTTTTTGAATGTCATTTTGTCTATTTTGATTTAATTTTATGCACAAGAGCATAATATTTTTGTTGTTTAATTTAGTTCGAAATAAATTGTTATTATTGTTTTTGAATGCGTGATTGTTTCACGCAATCAATCAACATGAGTCTTGTCTTGTGTGAGGGTCAAAGGGGTGAAATCATTCAACAATTAAACGACGACGCGACACGGTCGGACTTAACAGCCAGCCGTCATTCTCATGTTCTTGTTTTGAATGAATATTCTTCCAAGAATTTGTTTCTGTTATATATATTTTTTTTGTTTTACTTCCTTTTTTTTAAATCTATTTCTTTTATGTACATATTTTACTGTATCTTATTTTATTTTTTGACAAAAGATTGTTGTCTTTTGTTTGAACTGGCTTTTGTTTTCTTTTTTTTTTGCAATTTTTTTTGAAGGTATGAATATAAACATTTTTAAGTCTTTTTTCTGTATCTTTGAATGAGGTGGAACTTTTTGTTTAACATTTTATTCAATCAAAAGTAAATAAACACCTAGCAACCTGAATATTCTTTTATGACTTAAAAAAAAAAGTCACTTTATTGTTTAAATAACTTGAATCAAACAAAATATTTGCAATTTCATAGCTTATAAATGATTTTAATCTTAAAGCAAATATCTTCATTAAATTTCATGAAAGAAAATATTGCTGACAGAATTTTGACGTTCAAGGTTTTAGTAAGATTGCATGACAGTATTTTTTTTTTTTAAATAAGATTTTAACATACACTAGCCCAAAAAATTAAGGGAACAAAAAAAAAATCGTGATTTTTTTAGTGATATTCGATAGGCTGTATCTCAGTAAAAAATGATCGCATCATGACAAAATAAAAAGCGTGTAAAAGCTCTATTCTTCTAGTTTTAGGATTAAATGTTAAAATATTTTCTTTCTAACGGTAAAATAGCTAAATCGTTGAAAATGTTAAAAAAGAAAAATTTTCCAATTTTTGTTTGTTTTTACTTTTCTCTTAAGAAAGTGGGAAAATTTTTTCTGAAAAAATGATTATTATTTTTAAAAAGGCTATTTATTTGGCTTTAAGATTCATTTTGTTTCAAACTTCTACGATTTTTTTTAACTGCAATATAAGTCATCAAACCAAAAACCATACTTTTGACTTTGACTATCAATATCTCAACAACGGATCACTGTACAGCAGGCATGTCAAACTTGCGGCCCGCGGGCCGCATGCGGCCCACATTCTATATTTGTGCGGCCCAAGCTTAATTTTTGGGAAAAAGCTCTTAATTTATTTATTTGTAAAAAATGATTTATGTCGAATTCCAAACATCCAAAAATTCGATCTGCAATCGACTTATTGTCGCTTCTTTTTCTGAAATGAATTCCAATGAAAAAAATTCGCTTTTTAAATCTCTTTTTTGAGACGGATTTATAAATATAGAGTTAGTACCTAATCATTTGCAAATGGAGGTAATCGAAATCCAGTGTGACTCCGTTTTAAGATCTAAAATCGATGAATTTGGGATGCCTGAATTTTTACCAACTTCCAAAAAGGAGGAGGTATTCAATTCGCCTTTAATTTTTATTTATGCTTGTTACCTCTTAACTTTGGACTGAGTTAACCAATTTTGATAATTCTTTTTGTATTGGAAAGCTAGGCCCTGCAGTGTGGTTCCATTTAAATTTTGTCCAGTTATGGCTATGGAAACTATGAGAAAAACCATAAAACCCAGTTTTGAACTATGGAAGTCGGTTTAGTTTTTTTGATAAAAATTATTATAAAAGTATCTACCAATCAGATTGGAGAACACTCGAAAATTGGCATATGAAATAATTTGTATATTTAGAAGCACTTTTCGATGCGAGCAGCTGTTTTCACTAATGAATGGAATTAAGTCACCTGTTAGATCCAGAATTACAGATCTAAACCTGGGGTGTTTTAAAAGTAATAACTTCTAATAAATTTTCCCCACAAGTAGAGAAGATGGTAGCAGAAAAGAAATGCCAAGTGTCAGGCAGAAAACATTAATATTACTACATAATTGTTCTTTTATAAAAATAAATCTGTTTCATAAAAATTCTAATTCTTTCTTTTTTTTGCGGCCCATAGAAATTTATACCCTGTTATTTTGGCCCGCGAAAGCCATTGAGTTTGACATGCCTGCTGTACAGAATATTCAAGGACACATTTAAAAACTTCATTCAATTTTCTACAAATAAATTAAGTTTGCTTTGTTAAACAAATTGTTTTCTTATTTTTTAGATCAATTTAGAAAAGCTATCAAAATAGGCATTTTTACGGTTTTTTAGATTATTTACCGCTATTTAATTTCTGTGGGTGATAAGATTGAACAGAGGCTTAATTATTGAAGCTTAATATACCTGAAATTAATATGCAAAGTTTCAGACTTATTCATCAAGCAGTTTTTCTGTTGTGAGGGTTTGAATTTTTGAGATGAAGTAAAACACCATATTTCTGCAGGTCTCAATGACTTACTTCTTTGAACTTTTTTATGAGCAAAATCAAATTCTTTTGAGTTTATTTGAACATTTTATTGATAAATATCGTTTAAATTTAAGATAAACCAAGGAAAAATTAAAAGTTTTCAAAAAAGTTAAATTTTGAAAAAAGGCTTTTTATACCATTTTTGGATGTTTTTCCTAATTTTGAATTTTTTTTTGTTTTTTCTTGGTTTATCTTAAATTTAAACGATATTTATCAATAAAATGTTCAAATAAACTCAAAAGAATTTGATTTTATCTGTACAATCGTACACCAAATAACTTGTCCGTTGAGTAAGCACAACCGGACATTTGGTTGGAAAAATGTAGTAAGTTACCGATGTTTAGCAATAAAAAATGGCAGTAACTTATACAAAAACCCTTTTCGTTTTAAGAATTAATTTTAATGATTTCGAAGAGGAAATGAGAGCAAACTAATAATATCAGTGCTTATTTTTTAAAATAAATAAGTTTGACAATTTTTGTTCTTTTACAGCAAATTTACACAACTTAATTAATTAAGTTATATTAAATTGAATTTATGCAAATTCTTTGTATTATACTAAAATCGAAGATAATGGACACAAAGTGGTGTTAAAAATGAAATTTTAACTGTTTGACCATATTTCTATCATATGGGAAACAAATTTGGGGTTGGTACAGATTGCACTTAAAAATTAAATACATACTGTTTTTTTTTCGAAACTTGACGAAAATCGAATTAAATATCTAATTATAGAAGTAAGTGAGGGAGTTTTAACTCTCAACTTCTTCTAACTTTGCTGGTAACTGAATATGCAAATTAGCCTTAATTATGTATTTGCTCAAAAAAACTAGGTTATTTTATTACATATCTTGACTTTCTTGAAACTAGTTAAAAAAGTGTCATTTTTAAAACTACTTTCACTTTCCTTCTAAAGTGTGATGGAGTTTTTTTTTATTTATTTTTAATTTCTGTCAATTTGCATAGCTAAATTTAAAACCAACAACAACTTAACTAATGACCACCACCACCACCAACTAACTCTATTTATCCAAAGAAAAATGTTATTTTTTTTCGTTTTTCTTTTAACTATTTAATTCCTATTTACGCTGTGGATGCACACTTGGAATTCCATATTAGCTAAGAGAAGACCGAGGAACAAACCATTTACTTATGGAGTTTGCATTCCGCATACGAAAACAGAAACTATTGGCACTCTTAATGTTGTCAATAAAATGTAAACGGTTTGTATACGTAATGCAAATAGTTTGAACTAAACGCCACGTAGTTATTTATTTTTCTTTTTTTTGTATAATTTTCCGTTAGATAACAGCAAAAACGTCCTCGTACTTGTCAAAACAACAACAATACAAAAAAAAGTAAATAAACCAGATTTCATGATATGAAAGTAATTTCTTCTTTTTTTTTGTTTTGTTTTTATCAAGCTGTTGTAGATTTTTATTATTATTTAACTCACAGTTTACGTTTTTTTTTTTAGTACTTGGTTTCATAATGCGAGTACAAATGTTATTTTTTTTTAGATAAAACAACGTGAATAGACGTAAAGATAATGATAACTCAGTGTACTTGTACTTACTGTTAAGTGATCATATAAAAATATACCTAAAAAAAACTTGACATTCTATTATGGCTAGAAAAGACAAATAACAAATTTATTTGAATTGGGTTTAAAATGTGAAATTTTTTATATCTAATGGTTGCATGTTTTGAAGATAAAGGGCTTTGTTTTTTTTTGTTTATTTGATAAGATCCAATTATAATTGTTAAGAGTATGGAAAATGACAATGACTTTTAATTAAAGTTAGATAAATAAAATTGTTGCATTTTCATTATATACGAGTACAACTTTGTTATTTTGTGAGAGTTAACATTTGTTTGAAATTGAATTGTTATATTTCATGAGTAAAATTATTTAAACAGCAGAATTAGTTTTGTAATTATTGTAAAAATAAATTTTTGTATACTTTATATTTTCAAGAATAACGATAATTGATAAGGGTCAGCTGATAAGAATTGACTTTTCAAATATTAACATTTTGATCTGTGAAATTTATTTAAGACAAGAATGATAGCTTTTTACAGCTTGGTTAATCACTTTTTTTTTTGTTTCTAATTTAGCAATTGATCAAAAGAGAAAAGGCATTGACACTATACACTGAGGGAAAAAAACGCAACGTAAAATGTAAAATGTTCAACGTTGATTTAATGTTAAAAAAAATTAACATGAAACTTCTTCAAAATAAAATTGAAACAACGTAAGAATTTTTTTTTATTTTTGTCGGATTCAGCTTTTGTTGCATTTAATCACTCTAATTTTCAACAGTGAGATAGCACGTTGGTAAAGCATTTGCCTAGTAACCCAAGAGTTGTAGGTTCGATCTCCAGCGGCTGCCCATTTTTTCTATTTTTTTTAATAAACTGATGCTTTTTTTAAAGTTGAAACAACTTTGATTTAAAGATGTTTTATAACGGTAAAACACTTTAAAATAACGATGTTCTACTTTGATTTTAAAATTTTCGTCTTCAACGCAAAATCATTCCGAAAAATAGTTGAATCAACGTGGTTTGTGTTGATTTTAACTTGTTTTTTTCCCTCAGTGATAAATTAAATTTCACAATTCAAAACGATCATCGTGGGGTTGAATGGATTGAAGTAAGGCGAAGCGTATGAATCTTCGTTGGACAACTTCAATACATTCAATATGTATTAGATAATAGAGGCTACAGACCTGCAGTTTGAATTCAAGGAGTGGTCTGTAGTCTGATAATGGGATTTGGTGACGTAAGGATCGGAAAATTCTTTTTTACCATCGCATCGCTTAATAAAACCAATTACAATGTAAGCTTTGTCTATTCGTGACAATTACAGGACAACTGCTTTATATTCTCATGTCGTCTGTTCGGAGTATACTATGCAAACAGCCTATCTACACCATTAACAAACATTTCAAGTGTACCTATATCACGAACTCAGAGTGTACAATATAGCGCAGCGAAGACTGTTTCATCTAAACAACCTACCCACTCTACCGGCTCCGTGAAGCCAGAACTGCGATCTCAAAATTTTTGAACCAAATTTGTCTAATTCGTTTGTCCACCGTTTGTCCATGTTTGTCCACCCAAAATTTTCGTTTGTCCACCCTTCAAAAAAAATTTAGAGCAAATTCTTTTTTTTTATAGGAAGTCTGAAAAATGAAAAATCGTCTAAAACGGTCAAATTTTGAGATAGGTGTATAAAACCAACTGCAATCGTTTGTCCACCTCGAGTTCTATATACATACCAAATATTATCGTTTTTCCACCCCCCGTTTAGGAGCAATTTAAAAAACAAATTTTGCACTGAAAAATTAAAACTCCCCTAAAATCCCCAAAAATCAATTTTCATCAAAAATTCAAACTGCTGTCGTTTGTCCACCTCGAGTTCTTTACGTATACCAAAAATCATCGTTTGTCCACCCTCTGTTTAAGAGATATTCCAAAAAGAATTTTTTTATAGCAACTTAAAAAAAAGTACGCATACACCACAGTGTACCTCTACTGAAAATTAAAAAGTCCTCAAAAATTATTATTTTTCAAAAATTCAAAAGGCAATCGTTTGTCCACCTCGAGAAATGTATACAAACAAAAAATCATCGTTTGTCCACCCTACGTTTAGGAGATATTCAAAAAACAAAATTTGTACTGAAAAATTCAAAGTCCCAAAAAATCTTCAAAAATTGACTTTTTTCAAAATTTCAAATTTCTGTCGTTTGTCCACCTCGAGTTCTACACGTATGCCAAAAATCGTCGTTTGTCCACCCTACGTTTAAAAGATATTCAAATAACAAATTTTGTACTGAAAATTTCAAAGTCCCATAAAATCTCCAAAATTTGACTTTTTTCAAAATTTCAAATTTCTGTCGTTTGTCCACCTCGAATTCTATACGTATACCAAAAATCGTCGTTTGTCCACCCTACGTTTAAAAGATATTCAAAAAACAAATTTTGTACTGAAAATTTCAAAGTCCCAAAAAATCTCCAAAAATTGACTTTTTTCAAAATTTCAAATTTCTGTCGTTTGTCCACCTCGAGTTCTACACGTATGCCAAAAATCGTCGTTTGTCCACCCTACGTTTAAAAGATATTCAAAAAACAAATTTTGTACTGAAAATTTCAAAGTCAAAAAAAATCTCCAAAAATTGACTTTTTTCAAAATTTCAAATTTCTGTCGTTTGTCCACCTCGAGTTCTACACGTATGCCAAAAATCGTCGTTTGTCCACCCTACGTTTAAAAGATATTCAAAAAACAAATTTTCTACTGAAAATTTCAAAGTCCCAAAAAATCTCCAAAAATTGACTTTTTTCAAAATTTCAAATTTCTGTCGTTTGTCCACCTCGAGTTCTACACGTATGCCAAAAATCGTCGTTTGTCCACCCTACGTTTAAAAGATATCCAAAAAACAAATTTTGTACTGAAAATTTCAAAGTCCCAAAAAATCTCCAAAAATTGACTTTTTTCAAAATTTCAAATTTCTGTCGTTTGTCCACCTCGAGTTCTACACGTATGCCAAAAATCGTCGTTTGTCCACCCTACGTTTAAAAGATATCCAAAAAACAAATTTTGTACTGAAAATTTCAAAGTCCCAAAAAATCTCCAAAAATTGACTTTTTTCAAAATTTCAAATTTCTGTCGTTTGTCCACCTCGAGTTCTACACGTATACCAAAAATCGTCGTTTGTCCACCCTACGCTTAGATTTTTGGTATACGTTTTTTGGTATACGTATAGAACTCGAGGTGGACAAACGACAGAAATTTGAAATTTTGAAAAAAATCAATTTTTGGAGATTTTGTGGGACTTTGAATTTTTCAGTACAAATTTTGTTTTTTGAATATCTCCTAAACGTAGGGTGGACAAACGATGATTTTTTGTTTGTATCCATTTCTCGAGGTGGGCAAACGATTGCCGTTTGAATTTTTGAAGAAAAGTAATTTTTGAGGACTTTTTAATTTTCAGTAGAGGTACACTGTGGTGTATGCGTACTTTTTTTTAAGTTGCTATAAAAAAATTCTTTTTGGAATATCTCTTAAACAGAGGGTGGACAAACGATGATTTTTGGTATACGTAAAGAACTCGAGGTGGACAAACGACAGCAGTTTGAATTTTTGAAAAAAGTCAATTTTTGAAGATTTTTTGGGACTTTGAATTTTTCAGTACAAATTTTGTTTTTTGGATATCTTTTAAACGTAGGGTGGACAAACGACGATTTTTGGCATACGTGTAGAACTCGAGGTGGACAAACGACAGAAATTTGAAATTTTGAAAAAAGTCAATTTTTGGAGATTTTTTGGGACTTTGAAATTTTCAGTACAAAATTTGTTTTTTGGATATCTTTTAAACGTAGGGTGGACAAACGACGATTTTTGGCATACGTGTAGAACTCGAGGTGGACAAACGACAGAAATTTGAAATTTTGAAAAAAGTCAATTTTTGGAGATTTTTTGGGACTTTGAAATTTTCAGTACAAAGTTTGTTTTTTGAATATCTTTTAAACGTAGGGTGGACAAACGACGATTTTTGGCATACGTGTAGAACTCGAGGTGGACAAACGACAGAAATTTGAAATTTTGAAAAAAGTCAATTTTTGGAGATTTTTTGGGACTTTGAAATTTTCAGTACAAAATTTGTTTTTTGAATATCTTTTAAACGTAGGGTGGACAAACGACGATTTTTGGCATACGTGTAGAACTCGAGGTGGACAAACGACAGAAATTTGAAATTTTGAAAAAAGTCAATTTTTGGAGATTTTTTGGGACTTTGAAATTTTCAGTACAAAATTTGTTTTTTGGATATCTTTTAAACGTAGGGTGGACAAACGACGATTTTTGGCATACGTGTAGAACTCGAGGTGGACAAACGACAGAAATTTGAAATTTTGAAAAAAGTCAATTTTTGGAGATTTTTTGGGACTTTGAAATTTTCAGTAGAAAATTTGTTTTTTGAATATCTTTTAAACGTAGGGTGGACAAACGACGATTTTTGGCATACGTGTAGAACTCGAGGTGGACAAACGACAGAAATTTGAAATTTTGAAAAAAGTCAATTTTTGGAGATTTTTTTTGACTTTGAAATTTTCAGTACAAAATTTGTTTTTTGAATATCTTTTAAACGTAGGGTGGACAAACGACGATTTTTGGCATACGTGTAGAACTCGAGGTGGACAAACGACAGAAATTTGAAATTTTGAAAAAAGTCAATTTTTGGAGATATTTTGGGACTTTGAAATTTTCAGTACAAAATTTGTTTTTTGAATATCTTTTAAACGTAGGGTGGACAAACGACGATTTTTGGTATACGTATAGAATTCGAGGTGGACAAACGACAGAAATTTGAAATTTTGAAAAAAGTCAAATTTTGGAGATTTTATGGGACTTTGAAATTTTCAGTACAAAATTTGTTATTTGAATATCTTTTAAACGTAGGGTGGACAAACGACGATTTTTGGCATACGTGTAGAACTCGAGGTGGACAAACGACAGAAATTTGAAATTTTGAAAAAAGTCAATTTTTGAAGATTTTTTGGGACTTTGAATTTTTCAGTACAAATTTTGTTTTTTGAATATCTCCTAAACGTAGGGTGGACAAACGATGATTTTTTGTTTGTATACATTTCTCGAGGTGGACAAACGATTGCCGTTTGAATTTTTGAAAAATAATAATTTTTGAGGACTTTTTAATTTTCAGTAGAGGTACACTGTGGTGTATGCGTACTTTTTTTTAAGTTGCTATAAAAAAATTCTTTTTGGAATATCTCCTAAACAGAGGGTGGACAAACGATGATTTTTGGTATACGTAAAGAACTCGAGGTGGACAAACGACAGCAGTTTGAATTTTTGATGAAAATTGATTTTTGGGGATTTTAGGGGAGTTTTAATTTTTCAGTGCAAAATTTGTTTTTTAAATTGCTCCTAAACGGGGGGTGGAAAAACGATAATATTTGGTATGTATATAGAACTCGAGGTGGACAAACGATTGCAGTTGGTTTTATACGCCTATCTCAAAATTTGACCGTTTTAGACGATTTTTCATTTTTCAGACTTCCTATAAAAAAAAAAGAATTTGCTCTAAAATTTTTTTGAAGGGTGGACAAACGAAAATTTTGGGTGGACAAACATGGACAAACGGTGGACAAACGAATTAGACAAATTTGGTTCAAAAATTTTGAGGTCGCAGTTCTGGCTTCACGGAGCCCACTCTACCAACAACCAAGAACCAACTATCACTATCACCAACTAACCCGATTTTCATACAGTTTCATCTTTTGCTTTTTGTAATTCACATTATGCTTTTTTATTATAGAATAAGCTAAGAAAAAGCAAAATATGTATTGGAAATCCGCTGGTAAGACAGTTGTCATAACGAATTATTTGCAATTTGCTATAGTTACTTTGCTTATACTCTTATCGTGAAACTTTAAGAATAAAGCCTGGTTATTATAAAAACAAGTATTGAAATTGTTCCGGATGTACAAAATATTTTTTTTAAATAGGTTAAACTTTTAAAAGTAGGTAAATGTCAAATCTAAATTTTAATTATTACTTTTTTTTTTTTTGAATTTTTAACTAAAATTATTCGTCTAATACCTGTTGGTATTTAATATAGACTATTGCAAACAACTTCAAAGCTAGGCAATTAAAACCTGAACAAATAACAAGCAGCTTCTATCATTGAATAATTATATATAGAAGTGACACCGGAAAAAACGTCCGCTATGTTTGAGGGGTGGAGCCACAATCGTTTGAGGAGTGGCGCCACAATCGTTTTAGGATTGTGTATTCGATGGCCGAAAAATCCCTGAAAAGGACTTTTGGTTACTAAGTAACCACATTTACAATATTATTTATATTTGGTGTATATTTGTATTAGTTTTGTTTTGTGCTAGTAGTGTGTTTGTTTATTTTTGTTTCTGTAATATTGAAATTGAATTTATTTTAAATTTTTGTATTATTTTGAATTGAATATTTATTTTTGAATGTTTGATTCTTATGTATGTTTGGAAGGATTTTGTTTTTTGTTTTTATTAACGAGAAGAAGAAGATTTTCTTCAGTTATAGAAGTGTTTATTTAATTTTGATTAGGGTGCTTTTTGTAATAATATCTTGGCCAAAGTTGTAGTTCACATTGTTTGAATGTTTTCCACATGCACTGTGGCATAACTTACTATTTTCTTAAAGCGCATAATGCAAGAGTAGGTAGGGATCAAGTTCATACAATATGGCCATATTTCACATTATTTTAAAGTATTTTAATACAATACGAAACAACCTCGTTTATTTGCTTAAACTGATTTATGTTTGCGAACAAGGACTCTGGATATACGGCTTTGTTCGAATTTGCAACTGCAAATAAAAATTAACAGTTTTTATAAAATGTTAAATTTTGAAAAAAAAAATCTTTTCGTACCATTTTTGGATACTTTTCTTTATTTTTAATTAAAACATTTTTGTTATCTAAAATTTAAACGATATTTATAAATAAAATGTTCAAATAAACTCAAAAGGTAAAAGGGCATATTTTGATCGCAAATGCAAGAAAATGTGGTTTTGGGATAGTTCCAATGATTTTTCTATTTCACCATTTGAAATAAAATACATATTTGGTTCTAAGATTCTAAAACTAGAAGAATGTAGATTTTACATGCTTTTTATTTTGTCATGATATAGTCAAGCTATGCATTCGTACAAAAAAAAAGTTGAGATAACAATCAGACATGGGAATACTATAGGGGAGAGTGGGGCCAAATGTAACACTTTTTTCTAAAATCGATGGTTCTCCTACAAATTTGAAAGTGGGTCAACCAGACCTTTTTTAAATTAAAGACCCATGTTTTAGCTCCAAGATCCATCATAAAAATTTAGCAAAACATAACGGTAATGTTGAAAAATAAAGCTTCCAAAAAAAAAATCGTGTTGTTTCAACTTACCCCACATACGGGGTAAAGTGTAACACATACCGGGGTAGGTTGTACCAAGAACTAAAAATAAGAGAAAAATACCTTTATTTGTTTATATTTATTTATTTTTAATTAATAACAATAAAAACAAACCTCAGTCATGAAATTTTGGTGCAAATTTGTAAAAAATGGAGCAAATCCAAGATTTTCAGAGAAAATTTGACAGTAGTCTTAAATAAAAGTTATTCGAATTCATAAATTGTTTTATAAGCTTTATGAATTCAAGTGGTGGTTCAAAAATGTGTTTCCAATTTCAAAATAAATACAAATTCAATTACAAGCATTCATATTCAGGGTTGTTAATTATATTAGGTAAACAATTTTTCAGTATAGGTAGGTTTTTACATGGTACAACTTGCCCCGGAAAAATGTTACAACTAGCCCCAGCATGAAATTTGGCACATAAAATCAATTTAAAAAAAAAGCGAAACTGATATAGACATAACATATACACGCAATTTGAGCCAAAACACAGTTGCATATAACAAAAAAAAACACTTAGCACTCTATCTTTTTCGGGTAAAGAGGTAGACCAAAAATAAAATTAAAAAAAAAAGTTACAAACATGCATTTTTTGGGCACCACTAGTGTAACTTCTCACCCTGTCGTCTAATCTTCATCTGAAAAAAATGTGCCGGGAGATATGCAAAAATTGAGCATTTTTCTCCTTTACGCGTTTCTTAATATTGAAAAGAACATCGCTTTTTTTAGCTGTTAATTCTTACCCCTGTTACATTTAGCCCCACTCTCCCCTAGCCCTGTTCCACTGGAGGTGGTAGTCTGCTAATAGTAGATTTTTTGTTTAATCTAGTACTATCATCTACCTACTCATGCTCTTCTTCCCGAGTGGATACGATTTGTATTGAATTCGTTGAAAGTGCGTTCCATTGAAAATCGCTAGTTAACTATTAGTAGTACTTTGCCACCTCCCAAAGCTAAATGGATCTACCGAGTAACATCAAACTTGGTATGTAGCATTTTTTTGCAGAATATCCATAGGGGTTTTTAGAACTAATTTTTTTTTTATCAAAAATAACGATACCTGTCATAAACTAATTTAGGAAATGTTTAATTTTCTCGAAAACGGTACCAGTGATTTTGTTTAAAAAAATTATATAATAGTTTTTGGGCAATCATGGACATTTTTTAAAATTATTATTAACCTACCGTAGAACCGTGCCAAACTACCAATTTAATTTCAACGAATTTTTTATACAAAAGCATTTATATAGTTTAGATATAAAACAGAAAGAAAATTTGGGAAAATAATAGTTTTTGGATTAGTAATTTCTACAAAATTGCATACCAATTTTATTTTTGAATTTTTTTTTTTAATTTATAAGGTTCCAACGATTTTGAAATTTTTTTTTCTAAAAATCTATCTTAGTAGAAAAAATCAAATCGAATTGGTACTTGTTTTGGAGCTATCACGAATTTTCCTTTGTTCCTTAAACTTTTTGGGCTAGTGTATAAAAACAACTCAGGTTAAAAGCTAATGCTCGGTTAAATTTTATGGTTATGAAACTCAAGTATTAAATTTAGCCGAGCTTTAGCCTTTAATCTGAGTATTAAATTGTTTATATTGGTTGAGAGAAATATGTATAATTCAGTTAAATATTTAAGTGAACCTTTAATTTGATTATTGGTAAGGGTCGTAGAAAATCAAATTTACTAATGATAAGCTTTGGTGAATTATAGTAATAATAGCCTAATAGTAAGTGAATGTACATACAAGCGTGGTCGAATGTTCGGTATTCGACCGAATCATTATTCGCAGCATCTCTAGTTGGTGCCGTTAAAAAATTTCAATTTCCCCTCCTTGGAATCAAAAATAAACAAAAAGTTTGAGCCAAAACGACTTATTGGTTTGAGTTCTTACCTCATTTAAATTATTACGTTGAGTTTTTCTTAACGTTTTTCTTTTTTTCTTTAAGGGCCATTAGCTGAAACGAACCTTAAATAATTCATGTTGAACATAAACTTTTAGGCTCTATTTTAACTTCGGCGTAAACTGTCACATAAGGATTTATGTTGTAATTAAATGCTTAAGTTTCGATTCAGCAAAAAAAGGCTCTAATTGTTACGCATTTCATAATATTCCAAAACAAAATATAATATAAAAAAATAGCAATCTCTGTGGGGATATGAACTCAGAAAGCAAAATTAAACAGCAATCACCTTGTCACCTACGCTAATAGGACTATTGAAACAAGGGTAACCTTCATGCCCTATAAGCTATAACGTGCCTAGGATATACCACAGTACACATAAAAAGGTAATATATTCCGAACTGACATTGGTCGCCAGATTGTCAAAACATGACACTTTGGCGACCAATGTCAGCTACCGAATTCTTAATTGTTTAAAATACCGACGAAAAACTCACAAAAACCGATAAACCACGCACACCACTAATTTTTAAACAATTATTTATCATTTTCCGCTATGAAACACGAAGAAAATTTGTTATTTTTCAATTTATAATATTTTTAAATGACATTTTATAAATTAAAACAAAAACAAATTTCCTGTTTACTGCGATTGAAATATAAAAATTAAAGGCCGACCTGACAGATTGGTGCCCATTTTTGACAAACAAATTTTGACAACGTTCGGAATATATTACCTTATTATGTGTACTGTGAGGATATACAACAATAATATTTAATTTTGTTCAAATTCTCGTCGTTAATAAAAAATTTCTTGCTTTTAGTTTCGAGTTACTATGGATACATTTATAATGTCAACTAACTTTTCAATATTTTTGTTTGATATTTGTGTAATTTTGTATGTATGAGTAAAATTTCCTTATTTTATTTTTTCATTTATAGGATGTCGATGTGTCGATACGATTTATTTTTGTTTGATATTTGTTTTTTGTTTTATGTGTGAGTAAAATTTCCTTATTTTTTTTTCTACTATAGGATGTCGACGTGTCGATACAATTTATTTTTATTTGATATTTGTTTTGTTACGTTTGTATTTGTGAAATTTCCTTTTTAAAAACAAATTTTTGGAAAAATAATTTTCTAAGACAAGCCCCATTCTGTCTGGGGATTTTTTAGTACATCTGATTGCCGAAAAAAATAAAATTGTGTAGCGCTAGAAACTATCGGTGTCACTTCTATATATAATTATTCAATGCTTCTATTTTTTTAACGAAGTATTAGACACGTGTTTTGTTTTTTGTTGTTCGTTAACTTTTTTGTTTAAATGATTTACTATTGAAACTGTATAGTTCATTTACATTGAATGTCGCTCAACAGTTTTATTTTTGTCGTATAAAATCAACAAAACAAAAATTCCTTATGAAATACCAGAAACAAAAAATAAAACACAAAAAATTCAATTTGAAAGCAAATAGAATAGTACAAACACACAAACAGTGATACAATGTTCGTATACCTAAACATAACCTTGAATACCTAACCTAACATATAAGTATTATAAGTGGTTTAATCTGTGATCACTTTCAAGTTTAACATGACACCCAACTAAAACCGAAAGAGTCATTTACCTTTTTGCCCTCAAAAATTTTATACAAAACAACAAACAAACTCAACTTTTTGATCTAAAATCGTTCAACCGCCGCCGCGCTGCTGTGGTATATTAAAGGCAATTTGAACTTTTACTTCAATTTACAATTTCACAGAGATAAAACTTGTCTTTTTTGTTGGTTTTCGAATGTAAACAAATTATAAAACGCCATCAAGAGTATTGAGAGAGAGTGCGCCTCCAAAATTAGAATTCAATTCGATTTCTTCTTTTTTTGCTTCTGATGATGAGAATGAGAATAATGAATTTGTTTTTCAAAATAAAACTTGAGCAACAAGTTTTTTTTTTTTTTTTCATTTTAATTTTCAATCGTTTAGTTGATAACGATTGACATGGGGTAAAGTATCCCATTTTTTTTTTATATATATTTCTTTAAATCGAAAAGGCGGTATAGTGTCAAAAGGAATGCATGCGGTTAGTGCATGAACAACCAACAGTAACACACAGATAGACAGACAGACTATAGGGTTCTCGATACGCATCAACGAATTAGGGAAATGAGAAACATAATGTTTATGCGGTAGAAAGTTGTATATAGAAAAAAATGTGTCTAAATTGATTGAGTTATCTCGAGAGACATGGGACAAGGAATGTGTTTGAGAAATAACATATTGTTTACTTTTATAGTTTGGTTTGTAGTCCGAAAAGGAGCGTTGTTTTGTTATTATTTTACCTTGTTTTTTGTCAGCTTGATAAATCAGGGAGGTGTTTTTGAGTTATTACAATGTTCCATCTAATTCACAATAAATTGTTATTACAAAAAACATTTTACTAGGGTTGCTTTCCTAAAAATAAGCTTTCATAAGGTTGCCGCTAAAAAAAATTAGCTCTCTTTCTTAAAATATAATCTGCCCCATCATGAGCTCCACGTGAACAAGATTCCAACCGGAATTCGCTCTTCCTTTATTGTAAATGCGAAAAATTGTTCACGTTCCGAAAATTTCTCTTATTTTGAATAATTTTTTTTTTTTTGTTGCAAATTGCTCTTTTTTTCAACTTAGATTTTGAAGGCAAAAAAAGAAATCAATTCGGTGGAAAATGCTTACTTCATATAGTCTAAAGTCATGATAGCTTTTTAAATTCCAGGCGAACAAAAATATTTCACGTGAAAAGTTTTCCGGGTGAAACTCATTATAAGGCTATTCAGAAAAAAGAAGAAAATATTATTTGAGGAATTTGACGAATTACACTGTGTTACACTCAAAATATACGCACGGAGCCCTATCACGTTTTGTAAAGCTAATTGCACTGATTATGAAACGTTGCTTAAATTCCGGAGTTACAGGCAAAAAATTATTTTAGAATAAATTTTCAAAACAGCATGTTGTTTTGAAAACATATACATACATAATGTACTTTAATTTGATGTCGAAGTTTTGTAAATGACGAAAATAATGGAATTTTTGAACTTTGTCAGCTCATAAATTCAAGGTAACCGAACCACATGTTTTATACATTGTTGAAAATGTCTGAATATCTTCTATCCAAAACTGTCAAGAAATCTAAAATTTGACGAAGGGTGAAGGTCCAAAAAAACGTTTTTTGTCCCTAACTCTAGATTTTGGGGGTGTTACGCACAAATTGTCGTAAAAGATTCTAATTTAGGTTACTAACTGCGGTGATTGCAGGGGGCAAACTTTTTTTCTCGAACAATTTAAATTTTGAAAGGACACCCACTTTCTGGAAGGAATTCTGCTGTAGTTAGAAAAACTGGACCAAATCTGTTAAAATATAATATTTAGAAAACTATTTTTTTAACCCAAAATATCATTTATTTCAAGCCCGAGAACTTTTTTCTCTTGTTCTCGTATCAATTTTAAAATAAATATTTTATAGCGATTAAAAACATCTAAGTTGATAAAATCGATTTCTGGCGATTTTTAAGTAACAAAACCATTTATGTTTTAAATCACTACATTTATCGATTAAAACATATGCACTGAAATTATCATATTCGAGTGCTTGAAATAGATTATTCACCCGAGTTAATATCACTGCCACCGAAAATATATCCTTAAGTTGTTCAATTTTCTATCTTGATTTGGATTTTAAATTTTAATTTTATAAATTTATACTGAAAAGTTGCTAGAAGATACAAGAAGTATGAAGTAATTTGAAGTTTACAATCTCGTGAATCCATTTGCTTTTCACAGCCACACCCAAAAAATCGAAGGAAATTTTCATGAAATTCCAAATTAACCTTTTTCGTGGAAAAGATTGGCTATGTATCCGAAATTATCAAAATGAAATAAATTAAAATCTTAAAAGGGTTAAGCTTTTCCAAAAATTCCAAAACCAAAACGCCATTTAATATTTGTAGTAATTTTCCCTGTTCACAAATTCCGATAAAAGTTTAAATTATTTTGTATAAACCTTTCAGTAAAAGGTTTATTCTCATTAATTTATTATTCTGTTGAGGAAAAAAAAAAAAACTTTTTGGGTTCAAATCCAAATCTCATGGCTGCCCTCATTGTGTGTTTCCTTCTTTTCGAGGAACTAAAAACTTTATCGGTTAGAAAATTTTTCAACATTTTGATTTATCTTGCATCAAAGAATAAAAACAAAACTGCGTTTTTCTATACATTCTCCTCCATAGAGCCATGCATCTTATAGTTCCGGGAAGTTAGATGCCATATTTACAACTCGCAGTTAGTTGATATTTGTGTATATAATGTTGTGTATAGAAAAAAACGTGCTAGAAATAGTAAATTATGTTCTACTCAAATAAATGTGCCACCAGATAAACTCTATAGAAGTGACGAGTAGTATAAAACTATATATAAAAAAAAAAGTCTCAACTCGTGGCCATGGTATATAAAGTCATCGTCTTTGGTCGTGTTGGTCATTAATGACTTCCGACATTCGATGCCTTTGATTTCTTTGTCTCAGATATTCAATCCACACTTTTGTGCTTATGGGCTGATTGCTTGTGCCTTGTGCCTCGAGTGGCCATAAGGGAATACTAATTGGCTATATGGGTGCGTTTTTATTGTGTCTCCCTTAAGAGACAGCCTGAAGGTGTTTATGTTTTTATTTTCTTCGTCTTCTTATTTTCGATATTTTCTATAAGACAGAGACAAATAGGTTTTATTTTGTTGTTTTGCCGAATTTATTGAAACAATAAATAGAAATTGATTTCGGGACAATGACTTGTTGTTGTTTGACATGATTTAGACCGGAAAGAGGTCTTTAAGGGACTACAAAAAAAAAGAAGTTATTTTCGACGTTTGATTTGTCTCCCCCTTCGAACACGTTGTCGCCGCACCCGTCTTCGTTGACTTCTTCTCTGACGTCGTCTTCCAATTGTTGGCTTTTTGCCTATATTTCTCAAACTTTCAAAAATTTGTCGAATTCTTTCAGCTTCCTTTGAAGGTTTTTGACGAGTTTTTGTTTTCTTTTTGTCAATTCGACTTCTTCTTTGACTATGTCGGTTAATAATAGTTCGAAAAGGATAGAGTTTTCTTTTATTTTTTTGTATCGTTCGACGAGCAATTAATGATTTTGCTCTTCTACGCTTTTTTTCTAATTTCTCTAATTTTTCTTTCATAGCTCGTCGAAGTTTTACATCCTTAATTACCTACATAAGACAGATCTCCTTTATTAACAAATATATTCAAAGATGATTAAAATTACATCCAAATATCGAAAAGTCTTCTTTTCCTTATCGGATAGTTTTGACCATGCAACTGCACCTTCATGATAAAGTTCGGGAATTTCTAAATCCAAATGTCTGATACGAAATTCTCGTAAAAAATTGATGTAAGCATTTTTATACAATAATTCAGGTTGACGATAGAAAATTGCCGATAGTTTGGATATTCTATCTTTTCTTGTTGAAAAACTTAAATTTTGACTCATTTGAAAGAAAAAATAATGCAAATTATTACTGAAAATTTTTAAAACTATTTGTTTTCTGACGTTTATAAAATCATTTTTTTTTTAATTTTCTCTTTAAAGTGATCATTTTTTTTATTTTAAAAGCAAGTTTTCGTTCTTTTAATACAGTAAAATAAGGAGAAAAAAGGGGTAAATCTCGGAATGAATGTTAGTAGAAATTTTTTTTGCTCAATATCTTCCTTTTGCCATTCTATAACATATCTCAAAAGTCTAGAAAAATCTCATGTCCGCTTGTCGCGATTTCAAGGTCATATCGCGAAATGGAGATTTTCAAAATTAGCAAAAATAACCTATGGTAGTATATACACACATGATACATGATTTCAAGGTATTTTTTAATGCTGATTCCAAAAAATCTAAAATCAAGACAATCTGACGTCTCTGAAAAAAGTTATACCTGTTTTTCATCTGTCAACTCATATTATTATAACAGTTGCAAACTTACTGCCGAAAAACCCTTAAAAATTATGGTAGATGACCAAATTTTGCATGAAGATTTTAGAATCCATCATTATTAAAAATCAAAACAATCCATTACAAAAAATATATATACCTACGAAATAATGGTATTTTTTGATGGAGGGGCAAATTTTAGGATATGCACTAAAGAAGATTCTTGTTCATCTTAGGAATAAGTGCAAATAGGCTAATTTTTTCATTTTAATCTTTGTTTGGATATTCTTTAACTACCCTTAAAAATCTAAAAAAATCTCATGTCCGCAAGTCCTAATTTTCTTGGTTTGAAAATAAGGTGCAGATTTTAAAAAATTGGAAAACTACACTTCAGATATTTGTGTCAGATCAACATGAATAAGGTGCATTACTTTTCAGGGATGGTCAGGTTGACTTGTTTGTGAGTTTTGTTGGAATTAGTGTTAAAAAATACCTTTAAATCATGTCGCTTATGTTGGTATACATATAAAAATTTAAACTTATCTTATTAATTTTTTAAAATCTGCACCTTATTTTCAAACCAAGAAAATTAGGACTTGCGGACATGAGATTTTTTAGATTTTTAAGGGTAGTTAAAGAATATCCAAACAAAGATTAAAATGAAAAAATTAGCCTATTTGCACTTATTCCTAAGATGAACAAGAATCTTCTTTAGTGCATATCCTAAAATTTGCCCCTCCATCAAAAAATACCATTATTTCGTAGGTATATATATTTTTTGTAATGGATTGTTTTGATTTTTAATAATGATGGATTCTAAAATCTTCATGCAAAATTTGGTCATCTACCATAATTTTTAAGGGTGTTTCGGCAGTAAGTTTGCAACTGTTATAATAATATGAGTTGACAGATGAAAAACAGGTATAACTTTTTTCAGAGACGTCAGATTGTCTTGATTTTAGATTTTTTGGAATCAGCATTAAAAAATACCTTGAAATCATGTATCATGTGTGTATATACTACCATAGGTTATTTTTGCTAATTGTGAAAATCTCCATTTCGCGATATGACCTTGAAATCGCGACAAGCGGACATGAGATTTTTCTAGACTTTTGAGATATGTTATAGAATGGCAAAAGGAAGATATTGAGCAAAAAAAATTTCTACTAACATTCATTCCGAGGTTAAACCCTTATTTAACTGGATTATTTCTATTATTCTAAAAATATAATTTACAAATTCCCTACAAACAATTGTGAAAGAGGTCCGTAACCACGGGTTAAACTAACAGTAAAAGTTGTAAGAAATTCGACGAATATTAAAAAAAAAAAATGTATTTATTGCACACATTTTGCATTGAATCTTTTTCATCTAAATGATTTCTTTTTTTACTTGTTTTGCTTGATTGATTTATTAATTTCTTCTTTTTCTTTTTTGCAGGTGAGGAAACTTTTGTTGACATAATTTCGGTTTGGTAAGATTTTAAAATAATTTTTATTGTCAAACCAGTAAAAAAGATACTAGGTACTTGGTATATGGCTTATATAGTTTCAAGGAAACAGTGGTTAATCAAAATGGAAGTGAAATGTTCCGAATTTTTCAGTACAAAACTTGTCTTTTGAATAACGACAGAAATTTGAATTTTTGAAAATTTTTGGGGATTTTAGGGGACTTTGAAACTTTGAATTTCAGTACAAAATTTGATTTCTTAAAAATGTATCTCATAAACGTAGGGTGGACAAAGGACGTTTTTTGGTATACGTTAAGAACTTGAGATGAACAAACGACCGAAATTTCAGTTTTTGAATAAAAAAAATAGATTTTTGGGGGTTTGGAAATTTTCAGTACATACGTACGTACACTGTGGCGTATGCGTAACTTTTGTTTGGAATTTCATAAACATAGGGTGGAAAACGCGGATTTTTGGTGGAGAAACGATGGCCGTTTGAAAAAATTGGTGATTTTAGATAAATATGATATTTTGTATGAGAGTGGCTATAAAAAAATTGTTTTTTAAATATTTCCTAAACGGAAGGTGGACAATCGATGATTTTTAATATATCTAAAGGTGGAAAAACGACAGCAGTTTTAATTTTAAAAAATTGATTTTAGGAGTTTTTAGGGTATTTTCAATTTTTCAGTGCAAAATCTGTTAAGGAAGTATGAAGGTATATAGAAGCTAAAATATATCACTCTTGCACAGAAGATTTTCAAAATGACTGATTTTCAAATAGCTTTTTTGTATGTAAGGTCTATTTCCTTTGTGGTTGCATGTTTTTAAATTAAAAATATCACGGGAGTAAATCGCATTTTCTGAGGCATTATTATATGAATAAATTTTTCACAATTCATTTGTTTCATTTCATAGTTTTTGAAACGAAGATGAAAAAAATAATGAACAAATTGTTTCCAAATAAAATCAGTGCGAAATGTTTATTAAGTGAGTTATAGAAAGGCGTTAAAGTTATAATTTTAGATTTTAGTGTAAAAATGATTCAATTATAATAATAAATATCCAAAGTTCAATTTCCATATGCAACTTCAAGCTTATACAATAATTCCAAATTGCACATGTACAAGTCCATTTTTTTTTTATTATTTATTAATTTGTTCAGAAATAAAATAAAATTGTCCAATTAGTAATTTATGGCTGCTGTGTGCGCTAACAAAAAAAAAAAAAAAACAACAAAAAAGAAAAAAAAACACGAACAAAAATTGTTCACTCGACTAAAATGACACAATTAAACTAATTTGTATTTTTAAATCATTAGAGAAATAGTTATTTTTATCACAATTGCACTCATTGGGTCATACAAGTGCAATTAACTTATTTTTGTTTTTATTACAATCAGTTACATGGGAAAAACCGTTGTCGGCGTTGAATCGCGTTTTATATATTTTTTTTCCTGTAAAATGTGAAAAAAATGTGAACAATAAAAATACCTACAACAAAAGTTAAATAAACAATAAACAGAAAAAAAAACCAGTAAATTCTCTTGAAATTGAAACACCTCCTAACTCTTAGTTAAACAAACAAACAAACTCAACATGATTTGATTATCTCATTAAGATTTGTTAAATCGTGTAATTGGAATCCACGTTTTTTTTCTATTTAATTAAAATTGAAAAAAAAAAAACACCCTTTCACTCTCTTTTTTCCTATACACATTCTATTCCATTATTTTATTTTCTCATCCATTTCGACCTAAATGTAATTTAATGCCCCCCTTCGACTTAAAACACTAAACTAAGTCCATTTTATGTGTTTAAGACCTCAAGGTGGTGGCAAGCTGTAAAAAAAAAAAAAAAATTAAATCTCTACACTCAAATTTTTAAATAAAAAAAAGGGCGAATAAAAACAAAACAAAAGGCAAACAGTTAATTAGTTTAAATAAAATACAACAACAAACGAAAAATTAACCAACATTCCATTTGAATAGTATGAAATGTAGTGTTGCTAAATAATTTTTAGCGGCTACTGGAATTTAATAATACTTAATTTCACATTTCGATGGATGCCCTGAAGTATCTTTAAAACAGTACGTTTAAGGTAAAAATATTGCTCTACAAACTTATGGCGGAGCTTATTTTATATAAAATTGTCCTTTAAAATTTGTTTGTATCACTCACCGTTTAGAAATTAAAGCACTTCAAAAAATGTTCATATTTAATTAAAATTAAATTACATACTTTTTAGGATGCAAATGAATGTTTGAAATGCTACAATTTCTAAACGCTAAGTGATAGAAGAAAAATTCCAAGGACAATAGAAAAAATAGATCAGCAACAGGTTTATACAACAAATTTTTCTACCTAAAATTTACTGTTTCAAAATTTTTACAAAATCAGTTCCGAAAATACAACTTTATCTTCCCGAATTTATGTGCATACCAACAAAAAGAAATAAAAAAAAAAAAACAAATGTAGTTAATTCACGCAACCCCATCAACAACATTATTTTACTTTTTTTTTTGCTGTTGTTATTCTTGCGTATTCGTGCTTGTATCTATCTATGCTAAGCTTTTAATAAAGGTTGCGAATCTTCAAATTCGTTGTGGGCTGTGGACCATGCAGATGATGATACAATAAAGTCCAATTTGAATACATTTTATAGCTCTTTCAACACTCTCAGTGGTTGTGATGGTGTTTTAAATTTTTTGCTGTTGTTTTGTTTTTTGGCGCAGTTAAACCAGAGCGCAGCGATCCAAGACCAAAATAATCAACAAATTTATGGACTCTGACTTGGGTTGTATCTCGTATACATAAAAACTTTTACTTTATATTTATTTACATTTTTTGCACGCATTTTTGTTTTGCTTTCGTTATTTTTTTTTAATGGTTGGGTAGAAAGCATTAAAAGCATTAACTTTAACCCTTAAATTAAGTTCAAAATTGTTCCACCTTGACATCTAGATACGAATGGTACTATAGGTAGGTATAACAAAACAAAATTTATATCTCCCCACAGGAGATACTGATGATGATGGGAATTTTTTGAAAAGATACAATTTTGCATGAAGACTAAAGTGACAGTGTGACGTGGGTAGAGAATTGTCTAAAATTAAAGCAAACAAAAGTGTTCACAATTGTCTGGGGCTGGTGTGACGACAGCGAGAGAGGTTCAAGGTAGTTTAGTTGTTTTTTTGTTTGTATTTGTTTTTGTGTTTTTTTAGGATTTTTTTTTCTGTTAGATGAATCTAATATTTGATTGTGTTGTCCAATGGAGAACATTAACAGTAGATTCTGCTTAAATTCGCATAAAAAACACTTCAATATATGTATTTTAAGCATCAAAAGGCAATTTTTAAATTAATTTAGAGTCAAATTTCCCACAAAAAAAAAAACATAACATTGAAATAATTGTTTCGATTTCGAAAAATTTACAATGTTTGGACAGAAATATTTTTGGAACTACAGATCTGCCAAAGACGTTCATTAGTTCAAATTATTGGAAATTTAACTATCCTGAAGATTGTTAAAAAAATTTCAAGCACGAGATAGAAAATACTGTATTTTTTCCAGGATTTCTTGCAATGTTGCGCTGCACGCTCCAGATCAATTACCAAGCCTTTAATATAAAAACAAGTTCCCACTTAAGTGGAACCAACTGTATTAAAAAAATTTTATTGGATAAACGTGTACATGAATTCTGACGTGTGACGATGCAAACATATGGAAAATTACGTAATTTTATTTTTGTTGATTAGTTTTGATTATGTTTGAATTATATTTTGTGTTTATTTGTCTGTTAGCTAGCTGGATATCTATTAAATAAAGTGTAATAAAAACTGACCACGGTTACCATAGTCAAATTGATTTTTATTTGTTATGTGTTTTTGGTTTTTGCTATAGTTATGGAGTGAATGTATACGTAAAGTTGATTAGCTTTGCAAACAAATCTTTGTCTATATTTTAAATATTCCAAATAGTGTTTGGGTTGTTTTTTTTTTTTAATTTTGAATTCAGCAATTTAAACCTCGGACGCATGTAAAAAACAAAGGAATTGGAGAAATTAAGGAGACTCAAGGAATCACCTTCTGATTCTGATTATTTGTATCATTATTGTTGGATAAGCTCCCAAACTATTAAGGTTTTCAGTATGTAATACTTTAACGAGTCTTGACGTAATGCACTTAGTCCTTCGAGCAAATTGCTTTGAAGGCTAATTTGTTGAAACCAATCAAAATGTTTTCTTGTTTTAGCATTTTAGACACAATTGTGGCTATATAATGCTCATAGAGTTCACTGTTGTATAATCCTTGTCATAAACCCACGAATGTACAATGTACATTTATATCTGCCGAAAATTTGTTGTCTCAAATGAGTTCAGTATTAACTCAGCTTTTCTACTTGGTTTCAAGCACTCCAGCAAGACTGGTAGAACCAAAGTTTTGTAGAACAAGAATTTTGCTAATTCGATTTGATAATAAAAAACCAGCCTCTAAGAAAGCATTCCCTCTTTTCTATTATGCATTACCCCAGGTGTTCCACAAGGCAGCTACTTAGGCCCTCTTCTTGTTATTTTTACTTTCGACAAACTGTATATAGTTCATTGAATATTCCTAAATAAAAACTCAATGCTGTTCTCAAAGTTTTTTTTACAGGAGTTCAACACCTCTTTAACTTTCCCAAGGTGTTCCACAAGGAAACCACTTAAGCCCTCTTCTTTTTATTTTTCCTGTTGACGAAATTGGTTTGTTCAGTAAATATTCTTTAATATCATTTTATAAAATCAAATCAATTCAAATGCCATGATTCAAAAACGAATTTTCAGTCTTAAGACAGCTCTTAAACCTTGAGTATTCTCACAATAAAATTTAACATTCTGCATTCATCTATTTTTGTTGAAATAAATTATGGGCACCTATCTCGCTACTGAACAATGAACACATACAAAAGCAACAATTATGTTTATCTTTACCCTCTGCACTGTTTATTAAAAACTAGCTGAGAAAGGAAGCGCTCTTTTGGCAACTGAACCCCTCAAAAACACGCATTAAAATTTTCATAATTGAAAACATTTCATGTAATATCGTTTCCAACAGTGAAATGGAACAATACAAAACCGGGAGGCTTGCCGCCGATTTCTGAGGTCAACCCGGCGAACCCCACAAGCGGATCACTAGTGTGAAGCAGTAACGTGGGATAGTTATGATCCCCTCGACATCGAGATCATAACAGCGCCGAGAAAAAGGAAGAAGAAGAAGAAGAAGAAGAAGAAGAAGAAGAAGAAGAAGAAGAAAAAGAAAACATTTAATGTAATATCGTTTCCAACAGTGACTTAGGAAGATCTTCCATTTACAAACGGTTTAATTGAGTTTTCACTTATTAAACATAAGATTATCAATCAACAATAGAATACCGCAGGGTTACCTTCACAGACCAGTACTTTTAACTTGATTGTTAGGTGTTGTTAATTTGAGCAACACCTTTTTCTCCCTCTTATCACTTCACTGTTCATCATTGGTCAGCTGACCTTGAAATCAACAAAGTATTAATAATTTTAGTGTGTCATAATGTCAGTGAAGAAGCAACAACAACAAAAAAAAGTTCATTCAAAACCTGAACGAACAAAACGCTGAAATGAAACAATTGCAATTGAACAACTATGTCAATGCGTACACTGACTTGATTGTTTTTAATTTGTTGTCTTTATTGTTTTTCTTGTTTGTTTGTCTTGTATTTTGTTTCTCTTCCATCACTCTTCAGTCTTCGGCAAAAATAAAAAAACTGATATAAAGACGGAAATTACATGATGACAACATCATTGCGACTCGCTGGCACTATACGCTTATCTGAGGAAACGCCAGTTACAAGACTCGACGACCGACGACGAGTATTTCTGGTATATCCGCCACTTTAACTGTGCGGAACCTATGCATGAATCCATATCCAGAATAGTAGCGCAGTTGAGGAGTTACAAAAAAACAGCATTTCCTCACTTAGCCTACTTGTGCAACATGCAACGCTTAATATATATGTATTTATCGGCAGCATTTAAATGCCATCATATACTCTCTTGTTGTGGATTTGGATTGGATATGCTGTGTTGGTTTTCTGTGTATATTTTTTTATCGGCTTCTGTCAAACAAACAAAAAGTCTCCACTATTTTGACAGAATCTGGGCAATGGGAATTTCAACCAGTTTTTTTTGCGCGCCTCGCACAGTTAGTTTTGTCCTCGTTTTGCTTGATGAAGATTTAATAACCTGGTTTTGGTGCAAAGGGTTCTTCCTTTCCTTTCGTTTTGCTAACTTTCACAAAAAAAAAACAAATGAAACCACAGCCAACCAAAGGTTTTTTTTCCGGTGGAAGAACTTGACCCTCAAAATGTTTATTCGTGTAAACTCGACGGACGTCGTCGTCGTCATAACGATTTTTCTGATGGTCAGTACGAGTTGTTTCTCAGAATGATTGATGTAGCTGCTATTTTTTATGGGTTTCTCGCTCTTTCCTGCTGTTAAACTCGCCGCAACTCCAACTTGATGATAATAATTTGTTATGCTTGGATGGTGGATTCACCACATTCAACTGTCGGCAAGGCGATTTATTAATAAAAAAAAAAAACATAAAACCCTGCCATAAAGTTATTGTTGGAAGTTGTTGCAACTAAGGGGGAGAACAAAAATAAATAAATTGAAGACCTAGTAATTTTATGCTGATTTAAAAACCGCCCACTCTCCCTCGACGACGACGACGGCATTATTGACCCTTTGCCAGTTTGTGCCAAAGTATATTTTTGTTTCTCCTCTGACATGGCCATCACGGTAGAAAAGACTCATTATATTAGATGCGAGAGGGATGAAAAGTTGTACGGTTCGTTGCATTGCTGACGAATAGGGTGAACAATATAGATGCGGTTGTAATGTTAATAGGATTTGGTCAGGGCAATGTGTGATAAACGGCTTACGAAAATGAAAAAAACATACTTGCAACATTACCTATAATACGTTTGTGTGCTTTTGTTGTTTTTTTTTTTCTAATGATATTCCCCGCTTTGCTGCAACAGGGTTTATAAAAACCTCAGCGAGGTTGGGTATGACTGAGTTTTTAGAATTTATTTTTTTGAAAGGTTTTGTAAGAAATTTATAGCCTGAAAATGATTTATATGACTTGGTTTTAGTTTCTAGGAAATGAAACACAAAGTTTTCAAGTTTGTGACACACACGGTCATTTGAGGTTTTCGTTGGATTTCGAAACACAACTAAAAGATTATCACAAGTCATTACTTAAGACATTGTCCTATGCTATAAGGTTACTAAACTCATCAAAATTTCCAATAAGAGTAGGCTTATAATTATCGAATCAGATTTTTAGCAAACTACATCGGAAACATGGAAAATTCGGTCTGCTTTACCAACTGGGAGCTAAGATTGCGTTGGCTGAAGCAAAATTTTCTATACGTTTAATTTACTAGATTAAATAAGTTGAAATTTTTTGTAGATTTGTATAGATTCCTTCGCCACACTTAAGACTGATAACCTTTTTTTTTAAGTTCAGCAGCAACGTTTCTTTCTCGATTCTTTTTCAACTTTTGACGACATTGGTTTAAACAACATGCACCTTGACTTCCGATTAAAAAGTTTTTAAACAACTTGCTTGCCAACCCGAAGTACCTTGAAACCTATTACCCTTGAAAATATTACCCACCTTAATTCCCAATCTCTAATACGATTTCCGCTTAAAATAAGTGGAATTCACTTAAGTTTGTTGGAACATTGAGATTAATGATGGTAAAGTACTCGCCTAGTGACCCAACAGTTGTAGGTTCGAAACCCAGTGGCTGCCTTTAATTTTTTAATTAAAATGTTTCCACATAAAAATTAGATGATTTTTCGTTAAAATTATGTAGATTTCTTTTAAAATTTGCGCATTCTAGAAATTAAGAAGATTTTTCTGCTTAATTTAAGACAGAAGTTATCTTGGTAAAAAAAAAAATTCATTCAAGAAATTAATAAGTTTTTTCCGCTTAATTTAAGACGGAAGTCATCTTGGCAAAAAAAAACAAGCCGAAATCCGCTTGTTTTAGGTGTTCCTTTTTCTCCGTGTAGGGAGGCATAGGAACTCAACTACACCTGCGCGCCTCGTGTACGGTTTCTGGAATTGTACTTGAATTCCCTATTGTAATGAATAAAAGAAATTCACTTATGAAGTTCCACAAGTAGTTTTTTTTTGTTTAAATAAAATTGCTGATGTTTTTTTTTTTGCATATTTCAATTTATTGTCAGAACAAAGTTCAACGAATATAAATACAATTATACTACAATAAATCCCCACAATCAAATTGCGGTCAGAGAGCTATTAAGTCGATTAACATAAAACACAAGGCCTTATGCATGATCGGCAATTTTATTGTTGTATTTTATAATATTCTCAGACGCTGACTAAGTATTCTAAAGATAGATTATGTCGACTGTGGCGGCGACAATATTCTATCTTTCAATCCCCACCCTCTCATGATGACAGTAGTCAATTGTTGATAAAATATACTATCAAGTCACATAAGCAAAGTTAAATGCAGTGATTTACCACTCAAAATATATGTAGTATAGCTATATAAATAATAAGCTTTAAATAGATCTTAAGATGCATGTGAAAAGGAAGTGAAAAATTGAATTGAAACGCATAAGTAGAGGGAAAGAAAAAAAATACCATTTAAAATATGTTCATGGTTTTTGTAATGTGTGTATTTCTTGAAGAATATATTTTGTTCGATGATTCGCCAAGTAACAACAAGCTGATTCATCTTAAAAAGATTTTGGTATTGAAAATATTTACTAGAATCAGGAAGACAACTGCTTCCATTGTCATGTCACTTTGCCTTAATTATCGTTAGAAAAAAAGAAAACTAAATTGTCAATGTTTTTGTACAAAATTTTTAACAAATGACTAATTAGTTAAAAAAAAAAGAAAACAAATAATGACTTGTTTAACATGCGGCGCCGCCGCCGCTGGGGAATTTTAGCAAACAAAAACCTTGTACTTTGCTTATCATTAGCATCACAAAAAAAAAAAATTGGGGAATTTCTACATCAAAATTGACTTTGAACACTTTAATCATTTCCACAAGTTCAACAAAAAAAAAAAAAAAATAAACATAATAGATAAGTGTTGAAAAAATGTCACACACAAAACAAAATAGCTAATATTAAGCTTTTGTCAAGTAAAACACCAGACAATTAGTAGCATGATAAAAAACCCATGAGCGGAAGGACTAACATTCTTTTCACAATAGAAATACAAAATGAAAGATGTGATACTTTTAACTCACAATTTCTAGACAGTGCTCGCAGAGATAATTCGTCGAGATAGAGAGACGATTGATGTAAATAGAGACAGAAACAAAAGACAGTTAGTTATCTGTAGAAACAAATTATTAAAAAAAGCAATTACATATGTACTTAATTTGTCATGAAAATTTAAAATATTTATAAATATAAAAAAAAATATTTAAAAATACAAAAAACTAGTCAAAAAAAATTTGTTTCTTGTATAGTTTGAAAAATTAGGTAATATAAATAAATGCAAAACATTTTTTTTGGATCAGAAATAATTTGTTTATATACAAATATGAAAAAGAAATATTTGACAAAACATGTAGTGTGTTTTTTTATGTAGTACGTTTTTATATTATTTTATTTATATGTACCTTAGACTGGGCCAAAAAAATAAAACATTTTTTTTTTTTTGAAAGTTACTTCGAAAATCTTGTTCAGGATGATGAAAAAAAAATTTGGTGAAAATTTGAGCCGTTAAAAATAATTTTAAGAGGTCTATCATCGGTGTTTTTTATTTTTATACATGATATGATGTGTTACAACGGAACTGCTAGACGATCAAAGTAAAAAAAATGTCTGTTCATTTTTTCTTATATAAAATTAAATTTCCTACAAAAAAGATCTGATTGAAAATTTTCGTCAGACGAGCCGTATTCGAGTAATTAAGCTTTTTAAATCGAAGTGTTTTTTCAATTTGACTGTTTCACTTTGGAATTTTGTGATGAGCAAATAAGTGAATAGAAAAATAAAACCACGACAGATTCTTATAGGAAATTTAATTCTCTACAAAAAAGGTCTCATAGTAATTTTCCCTAAATTGAGTTCTGAAGAAGTTATTCACGATTTAAATCGAGAAAAAAATTAAAAAATCAATTTTTAAATCGTGAATAACTTTTTCAGAACTCAATTTAGGGAAAATTACTATGAGACCTTTTTTGTAGAGAATTAAATTTCCTATAAGAATCTGTCGTGGTTTTATTTTTCTATTCACTTATTTGCTCATCACAAAATTCCAAAGTGAAACAGTCAAATTGAAAAAACACTTCGATTTAAAAAGCTTAATTACTCGAATACGGCTCGTCTGACGAAAATTTTCAATCAGATCTTTTTTGTAGGAAATTTAATTTTATATAAGAAAAAATGAACAGAAATTTGTTTTACTTTGATCGTCTAGCAGTTCTGTTGTAACACATCATATCATGTATAAAAATAAAAAACACCGATGATAGACCTCTTAAAATTATTTTTAACGGCTCAAATTTTCACCAATTTTTTTTTTCATCATCCTGAACAAGATTTTCGAAGTAACTTTCAAAAAAAAAAATATTTTATTTTTTTGGCCCAGTCTAATGTACCTAATTCTTTTTTATATTAAAAAAAGACTCACATCGAATTCACCATTTGCAATTCACTTGTTATGTTTAAATAAATGTTCTTTCTTTAGATTTTATGTTATGTAATTCAAATTCCTCTGGTCAACAAGGTTTTTGATGGGCTGAACTCGAATCTGGAGTCAGAAATTTTTTATTGGCCTCCGTTTTTGAAATATTATGGTTATAAAATGTCAAAAAACGTAATTTTGGCTGTTTTCGAGGTTATGTTTTTGGGTGGGGTAGTTCATTATGAACAAAATTGTAACGGTGCCTATAAGAACTGGTTTTATTCTTTCCAATACCTCTTTTACTGCCCGAGATATTTAAGAATTAAGTAGCGGTCTTTGACTCAGAAACAGCACTGGCCAACTGAATTAAACTTTTTTTTTGCCACAAGAACCAAAATATACTTTTCTAGAGGTTTTTGTTGAACTCGAATCTCCAATCAGAAAAATTCTATTAGCATTCGTTCTTGAAATATTACCGTTATTAAATGCAAACAAAGTGTTTTTTTTGGAACGGTTATATTTCAAGAACGGAGGCTAATAGAATTTTTTTGATTGAGAATTCGAGTTCAGCGAACCAAAAACCTTTAGAAAAGTATATTTTGGTTCTTGTGGCAAAAATTTTGTGACCAGTGACTTAAACTTTAGATTAAGTTAAGTTTATCTTTGGCTTATTAACTGAAACTTAAGATATCTCAAACAATAAAAAAGATATTTGGAAAATTTAAACAGTTTTTGAAAGAAGAATATCTGTTCTTATATAATTACCGTTACAAATTTGTTTATAATGAACTACCCCACATAAAAACAGAACCTCGAAAACAGCCAAAATGACGTTTTTTAGCATTTTATAACGGTAATATTTCAAAAACGAAGGCCAATAAATTTTTTCTGACTTCAGATTAAAGTTCAGCACATCAAAAACCTCTAGGAAAGTATATCTTGATTCTTGTGGCAAAAAAAAAGTTCAATTTTGTTGACCAGTGTTATTTGATATTTTTTCTTTCTTATAAATTATATAAAAGGCACTCATGATTAACAAAAGGTGAATTTGATTTGCAAAAGGGTGAGTTCTCTTTTCATAATCATGAATTTAAATTTCTAAATTGTGAGATCAATTTGCAAAAGTAATACAAATTAAAATGTATGTAGCTTTATGTATTGTGTTGCAGAAAAATATTTACAGTTAGATGACATTTTTTTTTTTTAATTTCAAAACATACATATTTATTTTAAAACATGATGTAACAAATTCCTACAAAGAAAAATTGTTTGAAAAAAATATGAAGCGTTTCATAAAAAAAAAAATAATGGACTTTATTTAGTTTAAATTTTTCTAACACTGAGACCAAAAAAGATGTACTTTTTTAAAATGTAATCTAACATTGTTCAAGAAAACTTTTAAGTCAGCCTTTAATAAGGCTAAGATAAAAAAGTTATAGAGGCTCAGTTTTTGTCGCTTACGATGGCCGAAAGGACTCGCTATATCTTTTTTACTTTGTTATTATTTTTTTTTTAATTATTTCCATAATACCCCTCCTTAAATCACATTCTTTTTAATCCCAACCGAGAAAGTGAAAAAAAAATTCAGCCGTTAGTTGGTAATCTTTTACACCTATTGCTATAAAATATGAGCATCCATTCAATAAACAGTGTTTATTGTGCAAGATACTTCCTCAGATTACTAGTAATTATCGTTTGGATGACCTTTAAAGAGTAGGAAACAAATTACTCAAATTTAACAAATAAGGCTCAAACAATGAATCTTGTGGAATCCAATAATTCAAATCATTTACAAATAAAATTTACCTTTATTAATGGCAATAATTACTTTTTATGTCATAACCACTTGTTTCCACCACCATAATAAGATATATTGAAAGAATCTGATAGTGGGTGTTGTTGTTGTTGCTGCAACAAGAAAAACAATCTATCAATGTATATTTAAATCAAAGACATCTGAATCTGTTTCAGCATCAATTTTCTTTCGATTTATTTCTTAACTTTGTGTGAAGATTAAATTTCACATTTATTTTTTTCTTCTTCTTTATAGTTTTGGAATCGGATACATCGTTTCGTCGTCATATTTTTGTTATTTGATATTGTTAAACCGATGAGAATTTGAGTTGGCGTTAGTGGTGACAGTGGTGAGGGGTATTTTGAAATAATTGTTACCTATATACCTATAATATTTGATGATAAAAAAAGAGAACGATGCCTCTTTTGGTAAAGTGAAACCCTTTGATGAACAATTATTATTGTGTAACTTTTTTTATGTCAATGATATTAACTTTGTTTGCTTAGATTATTTTTCTGATTTTTAATACAATTTTGTTTCTTATCTTTTTACAGGTTGGTACCGATTTTATTGATATTTCCATTCTTTGATACATATACAGGTATTTACTAATTATTTAAAAAAATTAATTTAAAGTATTTAATCGCAAAGGTTACATCCTTTAATCACTTTTCTACGAGGTCAACGTAGTCATCAAAAGAAAAAAAGATATGTCCCACAATCTCATAAGAAAATCTAAATTAAGAGAAAATTTCTAATTAAAAATCCAACTCAAGACTGATAGTTGCTAAAGTTACTATGCAACATAACGTTTTCACCCATTCATTCCCTTCGAGCACGACATAAACTACCACAAGACTTTTGTGTACAATGTGATGACAAGGGGCAAAAAATAAAACTAGACCAATTAGTTTTATTAGATCCGGAGAGTCATAAGTTAAGAAGAACATTATTTTGTAACAACAGATTAAGACTATGAGTGCGTGTATTGAGTTTTCATGAGCACTTAATGTTAAACGAGAAATTAATTGTACAAGCAGACAAAGAATCTTCAGTTTATTTTGTTAAGTTAAAGTTTTTATTTAAGAATTCGGTCTGATATAAATGAAATATTGAAATACTTTGCAAATTTCCAAAATTTGCATATGGATGTTTCCATATACAATAACCTGTATTTTTTATTTGTCACACCCTCAAAAAAGAATATTTTTTATAAATGTTAATAAATGTTTTATAACATGTATAATTGGAAAAGAATGAACGCAGTCAAATATGCAACATTTTGTGCTTTTAAGGTCACACCCGTAACAAAACTAAATGCCTTATAAATCAAGTTTAATACAGAAATCACAATGCATTTTATTCATTGATTTAATTGTGTTCTATTGTTATTGAATAATTTCCAAATAATTCTAAAAAGTGTGAGTTGAAGTGTCACATTTTAAACGTCTAAATAATCGTATATAAAAACGCTTCATCCATTATCTTTTGATTTCCGGCTGTTTTTTTTATTTTTGTTGTCCTGAACTACCTACTGTCGTTTTGTAAAGTCACACCCGTAACACAACTTGATATGACATTGCAACTAAGATAAGATTTATATTAAAATCATCATGTATTTTACTCATTTCTGAAGTAGAATTCTATTGATATTGAATAGTTTCCGAATGATTCACAAAAGTATGACTAAAATTGTCACACCCGCAACGATAGTAAAGACCACACATTTTCATTAGTTTTTCAGATTTCGGCTCTTCGGTTGAATTTTTTACGAATTTTATTTCGTTCTTAACCACTCCTATTTTATTGAGTATTGGCGACTTCTGACGTATTTTGTGGAATGTTTCTTTTTCCTTAAGTACTCCTGTTTTGTAAAGTCACACCCGTAACAAAACTAAATTGGATATTGCATCTAACTTATATAATATAACGATCTCCATCCACTTTCCCATTACAAATCTGATTTGTATTGACATTGAATATTTTTCAAAATTGTGAGTAAAACTGTCATACCCGAAACGACGACAAGGATCATAATTAACACCATTTAATTATTTTTCGTCTTCCGGCCGTTCAGTTGATTTTTTTTTTTTTATTTTCTATTGACTTTATCACTCTTCTTTTGTAAAGTCACGCCAACTATACAACTATATTTGCTATTGCAACTTAATCTAGTAAAATATAGAGATGACAATGCATTTTTTTTATTTTTTTTCCCATTTTTTCGAATTTTCTTTCATCCTTGACCGCTCCGGAAAACTTAAAAAAAAATAATTTAAACCGGTTGAGTCTATCCCAAATATCTACAAGACTTACTTAGAATGGTTAATTTTTATAAATGTACGTATTTGTTAAAGGCATTACTTCAAAAAATTAACCTTAAGTCGTTTAAATTGCATTAATTTTATACGACGAAACGTCACAACAACCACAATCGCGCATAGATTTTAAAAGTCAGAAGTTCAAGCTGTAAATACCTAAATAATTTATAATGCAAAAAAAAAAAATCGAAAAAACATTATTCTCCTCAATTGACAGCACTTTCGTGTCATTAGTTCGTTGAACTTGATGAGTTTCCGGCGCCGCGCCGCGACATCATACTGCCGCCATCACCGGCCGGGTAAAGTTCAATATTGCGCGTTTATCGCAATTATACAACACAACATGTTTAGTTTGCCATATCAATTTATACGTACATATTGTTTGTCTATCTGTTCAAAATGCCAGGAGGGCCAGAAAAAGGAAAAAGGAAGTTCCTCACTATCTTGATTTTATTTTGCTCTTTTTTTCTAAACCAAGTGCGTGCTTTTTCCCATTTTACTTCGTATAAAAGTTTTAACTTAGGGGCGTTGCAATTTTATTTTGGAATGCAATAAAAATGTGTTATTTGGTTGTATCTTATGTCACAACATTCGATTTCATTTTTGCCGTCATTGCGTCGCGCCAATGTAGTGCTGGTATAGAGTAAAATATAGGGTGTGCCGCCCAAGTTGTTGTAAGATTTTATTATTTTTTTTTTGTAAACAAAAAAATGACATTTTTATTGTGATAGCAATATCTAACGTCAATGACGACTCTAACTCTACCAAACACATGGACTTACTTGGCATTGCGTTTATGTGGAACAGTCCAAGTTCTTTTTTTTATAGTATAGTTCACATTGGCAAAAGAATTTTTCTTTCTTTTCATTTTAAATTGGATGTAATTTGGAATTGTTGCAGTTTAGATTAACACTAATAGATAAATTCTTAGATAATAATGTGTGTGGTTGTGTGTGTGTGTAGAATTAGGATGTATGTAAGTGGAATGGGATGTGGTGGCATTTTTCTAAATCTTGCGTCATGAGTTTTTGTTGCTGATGCGATGATAAGGCAATTAAATAAAATTAGTCTCTTGGGGTTTAATGACATTGCTTATGTGTAAGTTTAAAAATAGAATGTCGATTATGTGGTGAAGTAATTTTTTCTTTGGAATTTGGAGATTGTGTCCAAACGAAAACTTTAAGATTCTAAATCTAAAATAGGTCTTATAATTAAAAAAGGTCCAATTTTAAAGTCGAGTAAGTGAAACTTTAAGGTCATTCGAAAAATTAACATGTTTTTTAAATATTTTGTAAATTGAATTTGTATGGTTACGAACTTCGTTGAAATCGGTCCAAGATTTGCCAAGACCGGCATTTAATTTTAAAACCTACCCTTGACCTTGTATAGAAAAATGCATTTAGATTTAAGGTTCCACTTTTAAATACATAAATGTTGAAACAAAATTATAATCTCTATAACAGGTTCAAACTACTCTAAATTTTCCCTTTCGGCTTATTACCGACTTCCAAAAAGAAGGAGGTAATCAACTCGTCTGTTTTTTTTTTAAGTTTGTTACCGCATAACTTTGGACTAAGTGAACCAATTTCGATAATTCTTTTTGGTCCCATTTCAATTTCGTTTTTTTTTTTTTTGTATAGAAACTATGGAAGTCGGTTTTGTTTTTTTGATAAAAATGATTATTTTTGTAACCGTATTTAAAATGCTAGAGCAGGGAAGGAGGAATGGTTGATCAAATTTGAAAATTTATGTTTTCGGTGAAAATATTGCAGTTGGTACGATAAAAAAGAACAAAAAGAGTACCTACATCAACATATTTTAAGTTAAAGGGTATTTTTAAATGAAAAAAAAAAATTTTAAAACTTTCCATGGAAATAAAACAATTTTTTCCCCCTAAAATGCGGATTTTGGCAGTGCAATGAATTTTGTACATATTTAAAATTTTTAATCAGTGTGCCAAGCAGACAGTAGTATTTAACCTAAGAGCGGAATTCATAGCTGTCACTTAAATCAAGGTTTTTTCTTAAGTGCACATTTGAGAAGTCCATTCAATTCACTAAAAGCTACGCAGTTCGCTTCTTCAATATCCCAGCGAAGATATTTTTTTCTTATTTTGTTTCCATTTTTACTTGCTATAGAGCAAGTATTGGTTTCGGGTTAAAAAAAAATTTGAGGTTTTCATCAAAACCAACATTACGATAATGGAGGAGTCCGAAAAAGTGGGTCTCGCAATTCCGTCCGTGCGTCTGTGCGTCCATCTGTACACATTTCGACAGCCTAAACGGGTAGATCTCGCTTAAAAAGTGTACCTCCCATACAAATTTTTCAATTTAAACCAAATATCTCGAAAACGGCTGTAACGATTTTGATTAAACAACGTAATACTAAAAGCGATTGCAATAAAACTGCATTTTTATTTTTTCTAAAAAAGTCAAATAAACCCCAGTCGTGCATTTTATTCAAAATTAATTTTCATACACCAAAAAGGGTTTCAGACCTCATGGCTTTATATCTGTCGAAAATAAGTGTGAATTATTGAAGGTTTTGTAAAAATAGTTATTTGTTGAGAGAGATTTAAAATAAACAATCTCTTGTTTTAAAAAATAAATTCTCAAAATACACAACAAATTGAAAAACTTTTCCCATTAATATAAACAAAAACAAGTTGCGTGATGCGTATAATTATTGAAGTTTTGTTTCATTTCATTTATATTTTCTGTTTTTTTTTTTTTCTTTTATTTTCACACATTTTCCATATTTTTCTCTCATCCCGTTTTTCATTTAAATTCCCAACTCTGCTGCATCCATATAAGAAAACAGGAGCAGATTTCACACTTTGTTGAGTATTGTGCATAAACTGGTTGGTGTGTTGTTTTTAAATCTAACCGCCTGCTGCTGGTTCTGTTGGTGGCCCCTGTTTTGCATTATTTCGAACAAAGTGCAATGGGGCGAGAGTTCATACATACACACACACACATAAAGCTGAAGAAGAAAAGAACAAAAAAAAACAAAACTAAAACAAAACATCAAAAATAAATAAATGCAAAAAAAATATAAGAAGAGAAAAACAAAAGATATATAAAAACCCCAAAGAAATACAAACAAATAAAAAAAAAAAAAACATACTAAAGTGGAGTGGAAAATTCATGAGATCCAAGGAGATTGTGTGATTCCGGAAAGTTCTTCCTATTTTTCTGTTGTTTTTGTTTTTTATTTTTGTATTTTTAATTATTTAAAGTATAAAAAGGAAAACATTTATGCTTAAACATTAAAGCTCAAAAAGAGTCCTTTCTACATTGGACACGGAATAAGATGAGGTTTTACAAAAAAGAGGCAATATTATAATGCAGATGCTAATGCGTCCAAAAAACTGACGCAACACAGGTTTAGCTACGAAAGGCACATGAGCTCGGTAAAGTTTTTGGTACAGCTGGCAATTTCAAAGAAGAAAACTCTTGCCTAGAAACGAAGTTGTATTCATTTTAAAACTCTAGAGGCGAACTAAGTATTCCTTTGCTGTGAAAAAGTTGTTTCTTTAATAACAGATTACAGATGGTTCGCGGTTCTCATCATTAGGGTAAATGGGCAAATTGTGTAATCATCTTAATAACAAAGTTTAGTCTAACAAAAAGAGTTTTTAAGCAGTTTAAACGTGTTTTGACTAAATTTCAAAACGATATAAATTCTTATAACATCCTGGCAACAACTGTTTCTCCATTATTGTTTGTTATACTAAATATATCGCCTTAGCCAAACAATTGCGTAATAAGTTCCAACTCATGTGTTTCATATAAGCTGCTTAATACAATAAAACAATATATCTATTCTATACTATTGGAGCAGACAAGAAAGACATTGTATTGACACACTCACTGTTTTTCTTAACTGCGAAACAAATAAAATAAAACACTTTTTGAGCTAAACACCTGATTCAATATTTATCAGACAGACAGAAATTGTATCTTTTTTGCCATCATCATCATCTTTTGTTTCTTGGAACTAATTTTGAGAATCATGTACATGATGCTTTCAAATATAAGATATATTACACCAATTCCTTTTCACACCCCCCCTGATGCTTATAAATCTTAGAAGATTATGGTGGCATAGTTGGAATCAATGCCCAGAGCGTTTACTCAAATTGAATTCAATTCCATAACTAGGTGCATTCAATTGCCCCCAATATAGCCGCATCATTTACCGACGATGACGATGGGGTTTATGGTAGTTTGAGTTGGCATAATCTGTAAGAAAAAAAAATTAGTTACGTGGCACCTCAATATTGTGCCACACCAACACACAACTACACATTATATTGAACCCATTTTTTAACAATAGTATGGTGCTTTATTTACTAGACATTATATTCATTAGGGTTTGTGGGGTTTGCGTGAACGTGTGTTTGTTTAAATGCTTGCAATTTTTTTCTTAAATTTATGATGAACGAAGATTTGCAAATAGGCATAGATAGATTGTTTGAAAGTTAGACCAGGGTCTATAATTTTTGAAACCAAAAAAAATCATAGTAGAATGGAACCCATTGGAAAGGGAGGTGAATATGATGAAAATTAAAGGAAAAATAAATTACGGGCGAGCCGAGTTCGGGAAGTGGGTGGGTTGAGTTTTTAATGGTAAAAAATGGTATATCTCGATTTCCGGCAAAACTACAAATCCTATAAAAAAAAGTTGTATGGCAAAGTTGTAGGTAATACAAAGATCTACGACTTTTGTATCAACATTTTTTTCACATAACCTCAAAATTTATGTGAAAAATTAAAAAAAACGAGTTTTTGGTTTTTTATTTTTATCTTTTTCAAAAACAAAAATTTTTCTACGAAATTTGGTGAAAACTTACCTTATTATGTTCCAAATACACAGTAATTTATTTGATTTAAAATATTAATTTGTTCACCTTATTTTGACGTAATACCAAAAAAACAACCTAATTTTCAATCGAAAATTCACGTGTCAAAATATCAACTTTTTTCAAAAAGTCGGTGGCCATTTCGTTCGTTAAAATGTCTATTTTCTGATGGTGTAAAAAAAATTTTACATTAGTATACTTTAGAACATGTTTTAGTAAAATTCAAAAAATGAAAAAAGCTTGAATTCGAAAAAAAATTTTTATCATTGTTTACAATTTTGGCCATTTTATTCAAATTTACACTTTAATTACTCAAAAAACGTAAGATTTCATGTAACATTGATTAATCTTACGTTTTTTGAGTAATTAAAGTGTCAATTTGAATAAATAGGCCAAAATTGTAAACAATGATAAAAATTTTTTTCGAATTCAAGCTTTTTTTCATTTTTTGAATTTTACCAAAACATGTTCTAAAGTATACTAATGTAAAATTTTTTTTACACCATCAGAAAATAGACATTTTAACGAACGAAATTTCCACCGACTTTTTGAAAAAAGCTGATATTTTGACACGTGAATTTTCGATTGAAAATTAGGGTGTTTTTTTGGTATTAAGTCAAAATAAGGTGAACAAATTAATATTTTAAATCAAATAAATTACTGTGTATTTGGAACATAATAAGGTAAGTTTTCACCAAATTTCGTAGAAAATTTTTTGTTTTTGAAAAAGATAAAAATAAAAAAACTAAAAACTCGGTTTTTTGAATTTTTCACATAAATTTTGAGGTTATGGGAAAAAAATGTTGATACAAAAGTCGTAGATCTTTGTATTACCTACAACTTTGCCATACAACTTTTTCCTATAGGATTCGTAGTTTTGCCGGAAATCGAGATATACCATTTTTTACCATTAAAAACTCAACCCACCCACTTCCCGAACTCGGCTCGCCCCTAATTTATTTTTCCTTTCATTCTTATCATATTCCCCTCCTTTTCCAATGGGTTTCATCCTACTATGATTTTTTTGTACTTTTTAATGTTTTTGAAGGCATCGGCACTGGTCTAAGTGTTCTTGATAATGTTTAACATAATTTAAAATAAAAAGAGTACCAAACCAACGAAATTTGTAAAGAAAAAGTATGTAGAAATTTGTAAAAAAAAATCAGCTAAAACTTTTTTTTGGTCACATCATCAATTTTTGTTATTCTTTAAAATACTTTTTAAATTTGATAGAAATACATTGGGCCTCAAACCGTTATTTCCAGTGAAATTTTGTTTCCCAGGAAATATTATAATCGCCCAAAATTTAGTTGGTTTTTAAAGTCTTCATTGAAAATAATTTGTGAATGAATTCCTTTTGCAGATTTAAAATAGCCGAATAAATTTCGGGGAATTAGATAGAACACCAAATGTATGACCGACAGATATAAATGCTTATTTTATAAATTTTGTGAAAAAGTTTTGTTGAAGTTGGTTTTCTTAATAAAACTGTTTTCTTGCCAATGCCAAATTTGTTAGTTCCAATTTTTGGCAGAGTTATTTAAAGTCATTTAAAGTAATAGCTCTTAGTTGGCGAACACGAGTGTTAAAGCAACATTGTCAAAAATTAATACCCGAAATGTTCAGTCTTTTTGGATCTTAAATCTTAAGGACTTCGTGTCCATGATATTGCTTTTCAGGTTTTGCCAGTTTCTTCGAAATCAATTTTTTTTCAGTACATTTTTAAATAGTGGATGAGAGAGAGCTGGATTTGCAGCTTCATTAAAAACAAACCCAGAATCGTGTTCGCGTTCAATTACACCAGAACCTTTCACTTTTATGAGCCTGAATGCAATTTCAAGATATTTTAACCAATAATTTTTTTTTAGCAAAAAACATAAAAACAATATTAATGTTAAATGCTTAAGTTTTTAAATATTTTAGTCATACATAAAATCAAAAATAAAAAAATAACTAGCAAAATAAAAAAAAAAAAACATTAAATGTCAATAAAAAAATATATGAAGTAATAATATCAAGTAAAAAATAAAGTAATTAGAAATTCAAAAAAATAAAAAAGAAATAAAAAAAAGAAATAAAAATAAAAAAAATATATAAAACAATTTAAAATAAAAATAAGTAAAAATTAACGAAAACAAATAAAACTTAAAATAAAAATTACTTGCTATTATAAAAAAATTTGATAAAACTAATAAAAATTGATTTTCAAATAACAAAAATATAAACTGAAAAAATAGAAAAAAAAAATAGATTATTAGTAGTAGAGTAACTAAAGCAAATTATTAGGGAACCCGGCCGAACAGCTCTGATTTTGACGTTTTTTTTTTTCAAACGTAGGTAATTAAAAATACTTTAAAGTCTATAGATTAAAAATTGCCGGTGTTGCCGCATTGTTTTTTAAAATTAAAATTAATTTTTTTTTTACAAAACCATTTTTTATGCTTAAATTTCATAAAACAAATGATAGCAAAAGATTCTCTAGGTAATTTAAGGAAAATATATAAAAGGCAGTAGGGGACAATCTTCCATCGTTTAAGCGATAAATGCAATTTTCTAACATTCTGACCTCAAACACAAAAAAAATATTTTGAAAACAACGGCAACACCTACAATATTTTAAAATACATTTTTAAAAAGCCAGAAGCTCATTCTTATCTCTTAAATTTAAATCCACTAAATTTAATCAAGACTTTTTGAAAAAATGGTCCTCAAACTCAGAATTAAAAAAAAAAAATGTTATTAGAAAAATTTAAAATGACTTTTTTCCAAACTTTTTCTAATACAATATGAATTTAAAAAAAAAAAAATGTTTGGCCATAAATATTATCAGTTGAATTTCGAAGCAAAAAAGGTAAAATATATCACACTTTTGAAAAAAAAATGAAAAATTACTTCAATTTCAATGGTTTTTTTTTTTATTAAAACTAAATTTTTGCATTGAAATAATTAATTTTCTCAAAGACTGTGGTAAATAAGAACTTTAAATTTTTGCTATTTAACTTTCAACAGTAAGGGATATTAAATGAATAAAAAATGATTTTATGTTTAGATGTTGAACTTTAAAAAAAAAATAAGTTAAATTTTTTTTTCAAAACTTTTATTAAAAAAAGTTCTTCGAAAATGAAATACTTTTTAATTTTTTTCATAAACCGTAATACATATTGACATTTCCTTTAATAATTTGAAATCATAATAAATGCGGCCAAAAAAATTTGAAAATATATGCATTTTATATTACGACCAAGTTTAAAAAACGACATGTTAAAATTTTTTCAATAATTTTTTTTTTCAAAAATCTGAGTTCAATTACCATTCTTTCAAAAGCCGTTCATTCAATTAACTTAATTTTAATTTTACATATATGACTAAGCTTCTAGCTTTTAAAAAATGTATATTTGAATATTGTAGGTGTTGCCGTTGTGTTCAAATATTTTTTTTTGTGTTTGAAGTCAATTAATTAGAAAATTGCATCTATCGCTTGAACTATTTCAGATTGTCCCTCACTCCCATATATTTTTTTTCCTTGAATTTCCTAGACAATCTTTTGGCATCAATTAATTTATGAAATTTAAGAAAAATTTTTGAAAAAAATCTGTTTTTGTTCACAAAAATCTTCAATTAAATTTAAAAAATCAAAACGGCAACACTGGCAATTTTTAATCTATAGACTTTAAAGTATTTTTAATTACCGACGTTTGAAAAAAAAGATCATCAAAATCTATACTGTTCGGCCGGGTTCCCTAATATTGCCAATTTTTGAGCTTTAGTTACTCCACTATAGAGCCGTTTTAAAAATAATACATATATTTTTTTCTATGAATAAAAAATTATAAATTATTATTAAAAATTTTCAAACGTTAACATTATAACAAGAAAATAGTTATCGACACTAAAACAAAACAAAATTTCAAAAGAAATTCATTTTTCCGAGAAAATTGATTTAAAAAAAAATTATTTTTTTTAAGAAATCAATTTTTTAATATCGAAATTTAATAAAAATCACGTGGTCTATTTTTGAAAATATCTTAACCCGTGTCAAATGTTTAGAAAAGGTATTATTAAACGACGGAGACGTATTAAGGTACCAAAACGACGGAATTTTAAATAAGTTGGGTTCCATCTGATTCTTCATGTTTCCAAGAAAATATGCCAGATTTGTTCATAAAATCCAAAATGTAAGTGAAAATGTTCCATAATCCATTTTTCTAAGCATATAACAACAAAATAAAAGGAAAAGTTCTTTTCTGAAAAATTGTAATTAAACTGACAAAGCACCATAGCGCTGATATACATAGTTGGCGTCATTGAAATGTATGTCATCAAAGGTTTGATTGAATTCATTATTTCTCCAGGTTTGAAACAGACATTTGAAAAAAAAAATCATGTAAATCACGAAACCATTACTTGCCTTTTATAAATTTTTAATTGCAAGGCAAAACTTTTAAGTCACGACAAAGATGCACAACTTTCCTGTGAAAAAAAAAAAATAGAAAACTTAAACCAGAAACTGAAGAGAAATGCAAAAAACAAGATGGAAAACGACAGCAAATCACTTAGTGTATCATCATTTTGCATCTTTCAATGCATTTCTTTCGCATCGCTTCATTTGCTATTCGGTTTTTTTTATTTAATTTGTTTTTTCGTATCTTTTTGTACAATTGTGTGACTTTGATATCTAGTTTTCCTTGAAAAAAATAGAAAATAGAAGAAATTCAAGTTACAACTTTTGGACCATATTCCTAAAATTCTGGTGCGTCTTTTTTTTTTTTATATAAAGCTAAGAAATCAAGTGAAAATTCTTCTTGTGTTTGTCAATTGTTCATATTTGGGTGTAAAAATCACATCAATTTAGTTAGAGACACGCGGGACATTGTTAATTGGTTCAATTGCCATGGAATGCGGGTAGAAATAGCTTGGAATTAGAAATAATGATGAGAGAGAATAGTGTGAAGCTCTCTTCTGACTTCTTTTTGTGTCCCCATCACTACACACTGACAGTCAGATTGTACCGAATCCTACATCACACAGTACAATGAACAACCAACGATAGCAATTAAGGCGAAGGTTACCATAGCTACTATAGTACGAGTACGAGTAGCTTCTACTTGCTGCTTGGGCTCGGGCTAGCACCGCATATAGAAGCTATAACAACTAGCTATGTTCTCTTGCATTGAATTTCAATTGAAGCCGCACTAATTAGACACGGGCGTTAAATTTATATAAATAAACGGTATTTAGCGAGGTGAAAGGGCATTGTATTCTTTAATGGAATATGCTCTGCTTTACGCTGAAGGGAGAAAGTCTATGTGTTTGTGTGTGTGTGTGCGTGTTCGTCTCTAAGTTTTGTGACAAACATACTTCTTTAAGAGCAAATGAAAGCGTTTGTTTTTTTTTTGTTTTTATTGTGTAATTTTTGTTTAGGTTTTTGGCTTGTTTAATGAGGTTTAAGCAAATGAATGGGGAATGATTTTCTTTCAAAGGTTAATGGCATTTAATTGAGAAACTAAATATATACCTTGAATTGCTTGATTGGATAATTTAACTAGTTGTTAAGTTTGGGGGTTCTATTTTAGAGAACATAGATGTAAAGCTTTTTAATAAGTCTAAAAATAAATTCGTTAACAAACAACTGGAGGGATTGGTATTTAAAACAACGTTATTTTATGAAAATGTTACATTTATTTAACCAATTTTTGATGAAATGTTGATATTTGTAAATAAAGAAATAAGAATCAGACAAAGCTTTCGAGCTAAAGAATTTAATTTTTTTGTATTATTCATGCTTTTGTTCAGGTGTTGTCTGATCAATTACAAAGGCAAGTTCATATTATTTTTTCTTAGTTTTGAAACATAAACATTAGACTGATTCAAAAAAAAATTTTTTTTATTTTGTTCAAAGCATTGTTGGAAATATTGTTGGAAATGACAAAAAAAAAAATACTGTAAAAGTTTCAGCCCTTAACGTTAACATTTAGTACCGCCGCATCGCAAATTTCTATTTCCCATACGATTTGTATGGGAAAGATTGTGTATTTGTGTTTAGAATTTTTTATCTTTTTAATGGTTCATCAAAAAGGCTAGATTTAATCATTTTCTTGTATAAAATTGAACGCTCTACAAAATTGCATTTATAAAATTAAAAAAAAAACGGACGCGAAAAATTAATTAAAATAATTTTTAGTTGAAAAAATGAATAATTCGAATTTATTGAAGAAATCTAATATGATAGTATTAGGGGTTTGAGAGTTATATAAAAGGATCTGTGAAACCAAAACACAACATAGAATACAAATATTCGAAAATTTTGCCAAATTTTTTGAAAAACCTAATAATTTCGTCAAAAAATCGGAAAAAAAATGAGAAAAAATTACATTTTATATTTTAAAGTTGAATAACTTTGAAACGCGGGGGTAAATCAAAAAAATTAATAAGAACGGACAATTTTATAATAGAAAATGGTTTTGTCAAGCCTTTTGAATGAACCATTAAAAAGATAAAAAATTCTAAACACAAATACACAATCTTTCCCATACAAATCGTATGGGAAATAGAAATTTGCGATGCGGCGGTACTAAATGTTAACGTTAAGGGCTGAAACTTTTACAGTATTTTTTTTTCGTCATTTCCAACAATATTTTCAACAATGCTTTGAACAAAATAAAAAAAAATTTTTTTTGAATCAGTCTAATAAACATATTCCATTAACACTTTGCTGTCCAAATAAACTTTTTTTTGACAACTGAAACAAGATTTGTTTTGAATTGATTGAATGCACGCCAGAAAGAAACAAAACATTATTGTACTAAGAGAAACATTAAATAAGAAAACTTTTGAGCTGATAATCGAAAAATTTAAATGCATTTTCATTGCAAAAGACTTAAAAAGCAAAAGCGAGTCTCCTCACTAAAATCATGTTTCAATGTTCCATAGATTTTACAACTACCTTCACTGTTAACATCTATTCATTTTTCAGCTCTAATCTTAAGCCTACTTAAAAAATTCGGATAACACTAAAAAATGCTGCAATTCATTACTTACCTATTATAAGCATTTTTTTTATAGATATTAAATTTTTCCAGAATTGATGAATTCCTTGAGCAATGTATGCTAATTTTTAAGTTTTGGTTATTTTAACAAAAAATTAAAAGAATTGGACAGAATTGCTGTAACCCTCGAAAAAAACAAAGGATTCAAGAAAATTTTTTTTTTTGAGAAAAATTTGATTTCATTTCCTGATTTGATTGCGCTTTGAAATCTCTAAATTTGTTTAAAAAAAAATATTGCTCTGTAGAGCAAGTAAAAATGTACCAATAAGAACTTAGGTTGTGTTTTATTGATTTTGAAAATTGCAATTTTAATATGTCGTCTTGTTTTGCTTACAAAACAAAAGACACAAAGAAAACAAACCACCAAAAAAGCAAAATTGCAAGAAAAAATAAAACAGAAAAACATAAAATAAATAACCAAAACAACAAACATAACAAAAAACACGTAAAACATCAAATTAAAAAAATTATACATCATTAAAAAACAAAAGAAAAAAAAAAAAACAAAAACAAAAAATAAACAAAAATAATAAAAAAAAAGTCAAAAATAACGCCAAATTGGCTTTAATTCAATTTTCTAGAGCCAAATAATTCTCTACATTTTCTTGCATATCGCGTTTCTTAGAAAAATACGAGAATTTTCTTTATCATATTTTTCAAAATAAATGACAATACCTATTTGGTTTAAAAATTTAACATTCGGCCCTATTCTGCTATTCGATTCACGTGAATCGAAAGATTCCCTTCGTTTATAACAAGAAATTGGCTTTGAAAAACTTCTAATTTTCGACAGCAAAGTGTTGTTTCTGCCAGTTTTAGAAAAAAAAAATTGTCTAAGTTTAATTTTAACCGCCTTTAAACGCTTCTTATATTTGAGTTTCACGTGAATCGAATAGCAGAATAGGGCCGATTGATAGATGAAGTGAAAGTTCGCCGTCGTTTTTGATTAAGTTTAATTAACATATTTTTAACACCCTTTAACAATAAAAAAAATGGATTATTATTATGAAACTGAGTCCAAAATTGGCATTAAAATTACAGAAATTTATGAAAACGGCCTAGAAGTGTCGTTTTTGACTTTTTATTTTTTGAAATTTTATTTTAAAAATCATTTTTATTCATTTTGAAAAGTAGTACCACAAATATAAAGCTAAATTGATGCCGCCATTTCTACCTAACTTGGATGACTTTCACTTAATAAATGTCAACAAAATTCAAAAACTAAAAATGGAAAAATAAAAACGATCTATAGTTTTATTTTAGTTTAAAATTCCTTTATTCCAAAATTAGGTTACTTATTTTTATTTTAAAAAGAAAAAAAAACTCACAATTCGAAATATCCTAACATAACTCTTTGTCAAATAAGGGTTTTAGATCTTAAGGTTCAACGAACCAAAATATTTTTCGCAATTAAGGTTTAATATGTTGCAGGGAAGGAGCGTTTATTACAAAAAATTAACCTTAGAATCCTTATTGCAAAAGTGCCCCAGTATGAACTCTTTTAATTATAAACTTTCATCATTATGTTACCAACTCATTTACTCTTAAACCAAAAGATATAAAAAAAACTAAAATATTGGGACAGATAATGATATTCTCAAAATAAAAAAAAGGACATCAAATTTTAAATGAGAAATATTAAAAAAAAAAAAATAAAAAAGATGAATGTATCTTTAGGTCCTTTCGTCAAAGCTTTGGAAAATTGTCAACCAAAAATGTTTGTATATCTGCAATTTTAATATAAAAATACGAGTAAAGGAAGAACAATAATTTAATTATTCTCATTAAAAATTTAATAGAAAGGATAAAGAAGAGGAAATGAATAACAGTCAGATAGATGTTGATGATGATGATGACGACTCATTAAATTATCTATCTGTTTCTCTCTGTCACTCTTTCAACCAAATAATAAAATCGTCCTTTTTTGTAAAGAGAAAAAAAAAAAGAAGTAATAATAAAAAAAAAAAAACAGAAATAAAGTATTTATACAGCACACCATGATAATAATGATGATGATGATGCTTTTTAAATGAACTCGTTATTCATTCAGAAAAATGGGAGAAAAAATTTTATATCAAATTAACGGTTTTTACCACCATACTTCACTTCTATGTATACTTTACCTTCTTCTATAACTGTCGAAAGGAGACCAACAACAACAACAACTCCTACTACGATGACAAAAAAAAAATAATATCTACTGCTCTGTGGAAAAATGTATGTCAAGTTAGGATGAATAACATCAGAACAAGTAGTAGACATTTACACGCTTCGAGGCAATGAATTGAATGACAACAGCACAGCAACACGAAATATGACAACCAAATACAGGGTGTTTTAGAATTTGCTTTTATAATAAACTAAAATAAGATTTGCTGGCATTTAAGGACCGTGAATGTGGTTTCAATCAGAATTGATGAAATTTTGCTTAGTGCAGTTCAAAAGTCTCGACTACGGCACAATTATTTTGTGAGCATGTTTGTTCCCCCATAACTTCTAAACTAATTATCATATTTTGAAAGATGAGGCATCATTGGAAGCATCTTGCTTGTCCGCTTGTTTTATGTTGTATAATGTCCTGTTATTTGGAGTTCCTTAAAAATTAAAGTCACAAAATAGGATAAATAAATTTACTGACAGTAGCTTAACATTTACTTTATAAAATTATAACTGAAACACAATCTAAATAATCAAAAATAAGTAAAAAATAGTTCATCGGTTTTGCCTTTAGAGGGCGCAAAATTACAAGACCTTATATAGCTTATAATTTGTGGGCAAACACAATGCTTCCAACGATACCTTATCTGTCAAATTATGATAAGTAGTTTAGAAGTTATGCGATATAAAAGTTAGAGTTTTAAAAAAATTCAAAGGACACGATTTGAAGAAACTTTTAATAGCTAATTTAGAGATACCCTATACCTGCAACAACAACAAAAAAAATCCGACGCATGATGACATGAGTACATTATTTTGTGGGTGGTTGGGTGTTATATTATGTATGGTAGGTGAAATCCTTGAATAAATCATACAACACCAACAAAGAACAAAAAAAAAAAAAACACGAAGAGAAGACACTCTAGAGAAAAATTTATTTCACTTTTGGTCTGCGGGAACAGTTGTGGTGGTGGTGTTGGCGAAACGATGCGGTGGTGGTGAAGGTAGTGGGATTTAATAGCAAAAGGCTTGGTCTTTCATGAAATTGCCTGTGAATTTTACGCAAGCAAGGCGAGTATAGGATATCTTGTATTTAACATCGCATCAGCCGTAGGAGAATACACACAAATATGTGTTGAGGAAAAGCATCGTAGGCGGGGCGGGGGTGGAGGCGGAGAAAGATTCCAGAAGAACTTTGTATAAAGGTGAATAATTAAGTAAAATGAATGAGAGTGCCCCATGGAGATTATAACCGTCCGACCTCCCTTTTGCCTTATTTAAAAAAAAATATATAATATAGCTATATAAATCCACAATGGTTTCTTATGTCTCTATATGTACAGTTAAGCTTGTTTTAAAGGGACTATAAGAAGTACCACACATCGTCGTCATCATCATCATCTTCATCATCATGTTGTTGTGTAGGTGGTGCACCTACTTTTCCTCAATTCAAGTATTTTCGAGTTTGCACATTAATGATTTAATTTGCTCAGATTGTTTACAAGAGTATAGTATATGGTGTTTTATAGCCTAGCTTGGCCTAGATGGTTTTTTTTTTTATATAGGATCTACTCAACTTGTACATATTTTTCTTTTTTTTTTTTGTTTTTGTTTGAGAAGAAGTCTTCCGGTGGTGAAGAACAATATAAATTGCGTGAAGCTTAAATAGGTTTTTTTGAGGTTTGATAAATACCTTGTTATGATTGGTTTGGGTTTTTAAGCTTCATTATGAATTTAAATTGTTCTAATTTTCCATATTTTTTTTTTCTAACCTGGGATGATACGGGTTCTTTTTAAAATTTGCAGATGTTTTGAATTAATTTGTATAAATTAGGATCATAAGGTGTTTTTTTTTTTTTTTTAAACAAGATATGCTTTAGGTGGTGGTTTAGGAAAAGTAATCGAAAAGGTCCTTGTTAAGAGTCGGTTTTTTAGAGAAAAAAAAAAAATAAATGATTGAAAATTTGTAAAAAGTAGCAGTACTCATTTCATACATACATATTAGGGTGGGTCAAAACTAATGCCCACTGATTTCAATAGTTTTCTTATGACCCATATGCATTGCGATTTGGATACGAATATCTTCTAAACGGTTAAAGCAATCAATTTGATGCCAAGGAATTTTTTGTAGAACGTTTAAGCCCCTACAAGAATACATCTTGTTGATTTGAAAATAATGAAGTTTCAGTGAATTGGAAAATTTTTAAAAGTAAACATTGTTTTTATAATTTTTCTTAACTTTGACCTCGAATATCTTTAGAATGGTTTGATTAATTAAAAAAGTTAATAAGACCTTTTTTGTGGAGCGATCTGTTTCCTACAAGAATATGTCATGCGCGTTTGATTATTATAATTTTCCAATTTGTTACAAAATTAAAAACAAAAAACGAATTTTTAAAGATTTTCTCGATTTTTGGACCTCTTATTTCTACTGAACGGTTAGATAATTGAATAAAGTGTATAAGGCCTTTTTTGTAGAGCGTTCAATTTCCTACAAGAATATGTAAAGAAATTTGCTAAAAAGTCAATTAATAAAAAAATGATTTTTTTTAGTAGAAGCTTGATGTAAAAATAGAAAATTGCGAAGCGGAGAACCTTCTCATTTATATAAAGAGCTCATATTTGGTGTGTATATTCTAGAGGTGTCTAGCAATCGATTTTTTTGAGTACAAAATCGAAAAAACTAATTTCGATTTTTTTGATCCACCCTAATACATATATTAAAATTAATATTTTTAATTGTATTATGTATTGAGATGTTAGCATCAGATGTGTAAATTTAATAAGTAATATGAAAAGTCGTTGAACAAAGATCAAAGATCCTGTTCACTTTTGTCTACTTACTTGATAGACATTTTTTTTGTAGGGGAGAGGGGGCACATTTGAACACTGCATATAAAATTTTTGTTTACCGATCTTTTTTAGAAGTAATTCGATATTTGAGCCCATCAGCACCATATCCATAAACGTCAATGACTTTCCTTGTTTATCTCAGCTGGCTTTCAGATTAGGTGGAAGGTGATTTTATGGTGGTTTTGCATTATTTCAGTATTTAAGCGGTAAGAGTTTAAAAAAAGTTTTGCGCTTGATTTGAAAGAAAAAAAATATTACGTATACGCCACAGTGTCACATATATGTTTACTTGGCAGTTTGGTCACGCAGCCTATTTTAAAGTTAAAAACGATAAAGTGTATTTAATGTATTTTGCATTTTGTAGTTAGATATGCCAAAAAGTTTGTCGTCAATATTTATAGAAAAAAAAAAATATTTATGTTGAGTATTTATGATCTCAGTCGTCCAATTTCTTCACTCTTCAATTAAAAAAATTGAAATTTATTTAAAGTCGCATACAAATTTTTAAATTTCTCGTTTTAAATGGCGACTTTAAATTGAATATGATGTGAATAACTTGGGGCTTAGTTCCTTTATAAAAAGGAATCAAAAACTTCTAATTTCAGTGCATGTGAATACAAAAAAAAAACTTTTTTAGAAAAATAGTTTAAAAATTGCTGTTTTTTTTTAAATTATCTTACTCTTTGCTTTACCCAACATTTTTTACTAACAAAAATAGAGTACAATATGATAAGGCTTCGTACCAATATAAGAAAAACCATTAATGAACATTAGAAAAGTTGTGTATCTATTCAGTCAAAAATAACAGAGTACACTTTAACAAAAATTGTAATTTTCTTTTTTTTTATAAATTACACTGGTCGGCAACGAAAATAGAGCTAAAACTAAACCATACTTTTCTAAAGGATTTTTGTGTGCTGATTCCGAATCCGAAGTCAAAATTTCACTGGCACGTCACGTTTTCTTAATATTTGAATATTAACAGGTCAAAAACGTATTTTATTGGTACTTTTGGCGTTGAATTCATCACCGTAAATGTTTTTTTTTTTTTTGCAAAACTACTTATTCAATCTCCAAAAGCCATATATGTTAGTTAAATATGTTTATATTTTTTTTTTTCAAAACTATCTTGGTGGTTAAGGTAACTTATGGTTTTTTGAAGCAGATTTCAAGTTAATTCCAGTTTTGGACACCTGATTTGGACAAAAAAAAGCAAAATATAACAGAAAAACATATATTTTAGATAAAACGTCAAAAAATATTTCATTCAAGATTAGTTTTTGGGACTTTATAGCGAAAAAAATGATGAGCAGAGGAATAAATCTGTAAAAAGTTTTGAATTCAGCACACTCAAGTTAATTAAAATCACCTTACAGAGTTCTTGCTCCCGACTTTTTTTTGTTTTTTTGCCGACCAGTGTTATCGAAAACGCATTTTTATTTTTAAAGCTTAAAAATTAAACTCTCTACTACAAATCAGCTTTTTGTTTATATTTTGCCGTTCTGACTTTTTATGATTAACAGTTCTACCGTTTTGCGAAACGCGTACAAATAAATTTGCAATTTTTTTATTTTAAAATTCATTTTCATAACATTGTTCATTTTTATCATTCTTGTTATAATTGAGCAAATTTATTAACAATATTTTTTTTTATTTTTTTTTTAGGTGAGTTTCATCTTGACGTTATAACTCTGTACTTTAATTTTGGGCCGTAAGTTTTTTCTATTACAAAAAATAACCTTTAATTTATTTTGATACGTTTTAAACACATGAATTAGAGTGTATTTGAGGTACAGAAGGTTCAATTTCTCAAGACAAAAATAGTGGAGTTCTCAATTAATAAGTTTAAGAAAAAATGTAAATAACCTGGTTTTTTTTTACAGTTTTTGAAGCATAAAACTGAGAAGTTTTACCACTGAAAAGTGATCAAGCTACGTTATAAAAAATAACTAAAAATTTACTATAATTTTTGAATGTTACTGCTTTTTGAAAATATTTCAGATTAGACAAAAGTTTTGTTCCGTTTAGTTGACGATTCAATGAGTTTAAAACTCAGTTCACACACATATTACTTAACTCAAAATCTCAAACATTTTTTTCTCACATTAAATTTAATTGACTACATCCCGTTCAAAAAAAAACTGTGATAAATGAAGTAATACTATTTTTTTTTTTTGACATGCAATTCAGCGTGTAATTGTTGTTAAGAAAAAAAAAAACAGCAATAAAAATTACGATAATTTCAAGTTCAATGTTATGTTCAAATCAGTTAACATGCGTAAAGTCGTAATTTGCTGAGGTTAAAAAAATTAAAAAAAAAAGCAAACAAAGTGAAAGGAAATCATCAATTTGATTTGAAAATTACAAACAAAAACAACCAAATTAAACTGTCAACTTTGACATTTTATCTCATTTTCTTCATTAAGTTTTTTTTTTTAATGAAATCCCATTCTCCTTGCACTTAAATTTAAAAATCAAGAAAACAAAAAAAAAAGTAAAAAAAAAAAATAAAATGTTGGTTCACTTGGTATTAGTATTGGTGTCATTTGCTGTTAAAATGTCACAACAAACTCTTGCAAACAGGAAGTGATTTGCATTTTAAATTCCTTTTCTGCGTTCTCTCTATGTTAAAGGGAAAACGTTCTTCGTTCTTTGCGGGATTCAATGAATATGCACTACGAACGAACGAACACAATACGACCGACAGAGTTTTTCATTCAAAAGAAAAGAAATAAACATAAACTTTCAATGCCAAAGTGAAATTAGCTGTGTGTTGTGTGTGTTGCAAAGCCAAAAATAAATACAAAAATACAAAAAAAAAACGGCATTAACACTAAAGAGAACATGGAAGACACTCCGGACTGCTCTCCGGCACCAGCATAATGGTCGTCATAGGAAATCCTCTGAAATACCAAACAAGGAAAAGCCATCTCTGTGTCCATATGTCAATAGTACGAGTGTAGATTGTAGAGAAACAACACGCAAAGTGAATCATGTGGATGTCTAAATTTAGAACTCGCTTTTACGGTGGCGAGGGAAAATCATCTCTCTGTAAAAGGTCGGTTTTACAGTGTCTGTATATTTGACGAGGATGGCGACGTTGTTGGTCCATGTACCGTGTGGCAGCTGTCATCGTCATCCATGTTTCTTTCGCACCTAAGATTATAACTTCCATTTATGGTAGAGAGCTAAATTTTAGCTGACGAATATGATTATAGATGATGATGATGATGATGATGATGGTGATGATGTTGGGGAGCCTTTTGGAAATGAAGTACGAGTAGTAAAATAGGGTGCAACCGCATTTTGCTCGAATTTATTAGTAAAATCTATTTATGTAGAGCTATTTTAAATTCTGCATTGCATATCGAATGTTATCCCCTCTTAAATTAACAAAAATTTAAAATTCAAGTCACGAATATGAAGAGTATGTTAATATAGTATAAGTCCTGTCCTAATCCCGCAGCCATAGTAATCCAGTTGGGAGTCGTAATTGGAATTGGGACTTAGCTAAAAATTTTACGATAGACTTATTTCGTGAGACTTTACCACGCTTGATTGTTTTTGGTTTAATGCGGTTCATTTTGTATTTCAAATTTAATATTTTATAAGCTTCATCGTTTGGTTGATATTTTTGTTTTTCGTCTCTTTTTTTTTGGGTTTTTAGAATTTAATGTTGTGTAAAATTGATTTTTCTGGATATTTTTGATTAGAACTCACAAAATAGCTTTATTTCGAGAAATGAAGTGAAGTGAAGCAATTTATACTCGAGGTTTTTCTTTGAGTTTTCCCATGCTTTTTGGGTAAAATAAATCGTATAGTTTGATGACAGAAATATGATATCTGTCATTTGAAGTTGAAAATTTTGTTTTGCGTATAACGTAATGTTAATTTAATGTGAATGGTAGAAGCTAAGGTTAAAAATGTGAGTTAACTTTGCAATTGAGTTTTTTTCAATTCGTTAAATTATGCTTTAGCTTTAATTTGAAAATTGAAATTTCGCTTTTTTTTAATAATTACACTACAAAAAAATAAAAAATTTTCGACACCAAGTCCCGTTATCTTATCTAAAAAAATAATTATGGATAGGTTTTCGAGATATGATTTTTCAAAGTTTTTTTGTCGTTGTTTTTCCCAGCATACTTAGTATTCGGGCTATATCTTGAGTAATAAACGACTTATCTGAACAGAAAAGCCGGCGCCTGAAAGCTGAGTAAATAAACAAGAGACACTAGAACAACTTGTTTAAGTGCGATGTATTAAAACATTAAAAAAAAATGTTTAATGGAAATTTTTGCAAAAAAAAAACTTTATTACTGAATGAAATAAAATGCACGACTGGGTTGCACGAACTTGCTCTTAGAGTTAAAGTTGCTTAAATTTTTAAGACTTTATATAGAAATTTGGAAAAAAAAAAAAAATTCGTTTTTTAAAAAAATAAAATAAAATCTAAAATTGAATTGCCCTCCAAAACAAGTATGCAGTTTTGATTGATATATTAACATGCATTTTTAGAAAAAAAATTTTCAAAATCGTTAGAGCCGTTTTTAAAAAAAATAATTTTTTATAAATAATTTTTTGGAAAAAAAGTTTTAAAATAAAATTGGTATGCCATTTTGTAGAAATCACTAATCAACATCTAAAAACAAAATTTCAAAAAAATTCAATGTCCCGTTTTCGAAAATTTGATCCAAAAATTATTTTTTTGGAAATTTTATTTTTGGTTTATACTTAAATTATATACATGCTTCTTTACAAAAAGTTTCGTTGAAATCGAATAATCAGTTTCGGAGATAATCATATTTGAAAAAAAACCGTTCTATGGCAGGTACCGTTAATAATGATTTTCAAAAAAAATTTTTTCATTGGAAGATAAACCTTAGCTTAAAACTAACATTTGAATTTTTTAATCAAAATCGTTCGTTGGAGCCGTTTTCGAGATATTTCAATTTTACTTAAATCGGTATATGACATGTACCGTTATTTTTGGTCCAAAAAAATTAATTCCAAAAACCCCTCTGGATAGTCGCCAAATAACGCTACATACCAAGTTTGACATTAATCGGTCCATCCGTTTAGGCTGTACCTCGTTATACAGACAGACAGACAGACAGACTGACAGACAGACAGACGGACTTCCGGGACCCACTTTTTTGGCATTGTCTACCATCGTAATGTCATGGAAAAATGTTATCTCAACTTTTCTTTTTTGTACGAATGCATAACTTGATATATAGTACCTATATCGCAAGTAAAAATTAAAATCTTTCGAATCTTCATAGTTTTAAATTTTTCATGTGTAGGTAGTACACTTTCTGGCAAAGATAAAAAGATTACTTTCTTTAAAATCTATTGATAAATTATAAAAATATGACCATTTTTGTAACGATCAATATTTTCGACTTTTTCTGTTACTTTTTGAGTTTTTGTCTATAACTTGAAAAGCAAGCCGAATTTGAAAATTTTTATTAAGTAATTTTTTAGAGATAATTAAATTTCCTATCGAAATGTATCCTTTTGAAAAAATTTAAAAAATACGAAAATACGAAATTTGTGATGTTTTTACTAAATGGTCTATTTTTATCCTTTCAGCATTTATAGATATTTAACATGTAAAAGAGAAAGAAGATACTTTATCTTTCAACATAATGGTCACAAAAATTGAATACGGCTAAAATTGAATAAAATATGGTCTTTCAAAATCTACTGTTTTTGGTCTTTTTGAACTATTTTTCTTTAACACATATTTGAAAAAATGGTATAACGGCACTTAATGCCCAAAAAATTCTTATTTTTTTTTTTGTAAACTAGTGTTATTATTATACGTTCAAGAAATTTTGCTATAATTTGTTATTTTATTTAATTTTAAAAAGCAAAGTGTAGGTGTGTCACTTAAGAACACCCCCTTAAGCTTCTCTATTAACGTAGGCTTGACATTAATTACTGTTAGGTAATAGGTATATCTTAAATGGCTGTAGGAAAAAGGAGTCATTATATTGTACAGACTACGCATTCCTTGCTCTATTAACATTTAATTATTTCTATTTAGCTTAAAGCAAACTATGACATTAATAATAATATTTCCGTGGAAAGAGTTTCTATTTTTGTATGCAGACTAATTTTATTGTTATGCTAAAAATAACCTTTGCGTTATAAATAAATTGGAGATAATAAGGAAGGTTGTTACCCTAGGGAACAATATAAAAAAAGGAAAAGGTTGACGCACAAAAATGTTATTCCATTTGGATAGGAAAGGCTAATTTAAATGTTTCCTTTTCCTTCACAAAAAAATGTGTGTTGAACTTGAAAGTTAAAGTTTCTTTATAGGACAATGTTAAATGAAAGAAACTTATGATTCAAGTTGCAATAAATCAATATGATTTAAGACAAGTCCTGCGTTGGGTGCAATTCAAAGTGCAAAAAAGGAAGGATATAAGTCTAATAGATTTTTAATTTTCGAAAATCTAATAAAAAATATAAATATAAGAATTTTAGCAAGGTTTCCTGATGCTTACTATTGTTTGACTGTGAAACTTCAATAGCCGAAACTATTGTCATATTTGATAACTAACTGCACTATGAAAGCGTAAAGTTTAGAACGGTTACCCTCATTTATAATTGTACAATTCACACCCACTGCGCAAAATTAAAATTAAAGTGGACGAAATTTACCAGTTTATACAAAATTAACCCTGAAATAAGGATGAATCGAAAATCAATCGTCGGGATATCTTAATCTTTGAACAGTCACTTCCTATTTTTTCTTTGTTCTGTGCAAGTTACTTCCTTAGTCGCCAATATCCAAAAAAGGAAAAGTTCTTTTCTTGATTGTTTTCTCACTTAAATATGCGTGACTAGACAGAACTATATAAATCTTTTATCGCGTGCATAGTCTAGACTAGACTGAAAATCGAATGAAATTATCCCTGACTCAACTAACCCACCACCAAAATCCTGTTTGCTGATTTTTAATATCAGATAAACTCTTTTCTTTGTGGCAGAAGACGAATGACTCATCTAATAAAAGAACTCTTTGTTCTGTATAATTTTATTCCAAAGGAAAACAAGAAAAAGAAAATACAATGGATGTAGCTTAAGGAAAATATAAGAAAACTAATGATGATGAAATACAGTAGAATCACATTGTTCACATAATATTATAAATTTTTGAATGAAAAAACTCTGTTTTTTTCATATTACTTTTTTGTTTTATTATCACTTCCGTCTCTGGGAAATTCAACGAAGTTTTCGAAAACGTCATTCGCAGGGTGATTCCATACAAAATTTATTATAATTAAAGACAAGTCGTTAGACATTATTAATTTTAAAACTTCCGATCTTGGGTTACAAGAGGTTAAGTAACCTCTGGTAGGTGACCTTCCTGTGAAAATTTTTACTAATTTTTACTAATAATTATCCACCAAATCAAAAGGTTAAGTCCTTCGCAAACATGCAATAATTTGTCTCGTGAAAAATTTCTACTAGTAAACTATAAGGGCCGTTTTTGTTATGCTTGTATGCAACGGTGGGGCTTGCAAGAAAAATAAAATATTTAGGTATGTATATTAAAAACCTCTTTACTGACATTTACTGAAAAATTGATCCCAAAAACCCGATTTGTTTTATTGTTTCGTTTTTGAAAGTATTTTTCTTCAATACCAGCGAAAAAAAATGTAAGTCGAAAAAGTTCGTATGTTCTTTTCATACATAAAATTGTACATTTTCATAAAATTTTATATAAATTTTTATCAAAAATAAAAATAAAAAAAAAAAAACAAAATATTAGCTTCTGACATTTTTCTCAATTTTATTGAGGTTATACAAAAAGGATCCAAATAAAAGTTGTAGATTTTTTAAATCTAGTCTGAACTCTGGCGTCCTTCTTCCTTTCCTTACGAAAAATCGTTTTTTTTAATGACGGCCACTGTATATAGTTTTCCTGGCTTTAAATGTCTCATTAAATTTTTTTCGTTTAAAGGATCTCCTGAGTTTACCAATGCACCTGGGATAGCAAAAAAAAAAAATTGGTGGTTATTGTTGTCAACAGTGGTCTAACTCTTCTAGCAGGTGTTAACTGGGTTGTCTTTTTGAGACGCGATGATATCTCATTTTTATCTGTTTCTTGATATTCTTTCTTGGATTAAAAAAAAAAATTCAAAATTTGTTTTTGAAAAAATAAACGGGTTGATAATTTTTTAAAATTTGTTTTTATCTCTCGAATACCAAACTTAGTTTGCAACTTTTTCCTACAATTTTCGAAAAAAAAAATTCCAAAAATTCTTTGTTATACAGAAACTAAATGGCACACTTTGTTTGAAGATTAAAATCAATCTAAAGGGTGTTTTCGTTGTTTTAAAAGTAATATTTTTTAATCCATTTTTACAATCCTTAAAAATTAATAACAAAATTGTAGTAAAATTTTTTGTTTTATGAATGCTATAAGAAACTTTGAAATCCTAAGCTGGCTTCACGAGATTTTTAAAATCTGAAACCTGCTGCTTTTAGGGCAGTTTTGGGACTAAAATGGGGACCCTTCTTCCAAATTCATGTATGGTACTGAATTTTAGTTTTTCTGCTGAATTTGCTGGATTTTCCATTTTTTTCTTGCTTAGCGTAGGCTTTAAGAAGGAAGATATTCGTAAAAAAAAAAAGAATTTTCAAATGTTCAAAAATAAAATAGAATCATTTTATTTCGTTTCTGAGTAGCGGGATTTTTCTATGTCCTTTGTTGTTCTCATTTGATATTCTAATCTCTCGCAAAAGTTTTATAGATATTTATGCCCAAACATAAGGCACAAAAAGAGAAGAAGAGATTTTGAAAATCTACACGTTTTCAATTGAACAAACGGTCATCATTATAACACAGACAACAGAAAGAAAAAAAAATATCTCCAACATCAAAAACGGTCTGTGACAGAAGATAAAAGCGTTATCTTTATTCTTTTTTTTTTATTAAACGACCAAGAAAGAAGGCTGGGCAAAGGAGGATACATCTTTTGTAAATATTTTTATGTTTTGACTGTTGTTGTCTCTTGCTTTTTTTAGTTTTTTTTTCTTTCATTTTTTGTATAAAATATTCTTTCTCTTTGTAGTTTACGATTGTGATACCCTCTGTCTTCAATCTCTACACACAAGTTGCAAAATATTCTAACAGAAGTGTGGGGACATTTTTTTTGTAAAGATTCTTTTTTACTACAAATTTGTGCCTCGAGAGGGTGGACCGTTTTTTTTTTTACCAATATCTTTTATAAAATAGAGATTTGTTCGTTTTCTTTTTTTTTTATTATTATTTATTTGAAAATATTTTAGTAATAAGTCTGGAGGAGGACACAAACAAAGATATGAGAAAAAGACGATCTAAACAAAGGAATAAAACTTAGCAAAAAAATAGAGGAAATAGAAATTGCAGAAGGAATGAGATATCCGTTTGATGCGAATTCCGTTTTTTTTTTTGTATTTTATGACTTTTTATCTGTATACATTTATCTAACGAGATGAAGACTAGATAAACATTATGCAAATGTAAAGATACAAGGAGACGTTAAGAGATATTATTGGACAAATATTATTGAGCTACATGATTACTGGGATGTATCGTAAGAAGGATGAGTTAGGAATACTGGAAAATTGAAATTTGATGTCCTTTTTTTCTTTTTTTTTCCATGAACCTAGAGAAGAGCTAAGAAAAAAAATTAACATGACAATCATAGACAATGTTGTAGTCGTAAAAAGAGTTTTTTTTTCCATTCACTGATTTTGCGGTTTAGCCATAATTTTTCTGCGTGGGAAGTCTGGGAAATGGCAAATGGTTGCGATGATGTTTAGTTGGGGGCGAATAACTTTTTTTTATGCAAGAGATTTCTGTTGTTTTCTTACTGCGGTCTGGTGCATTTAGTTAACATTCTCTCAAAGAATCGTATGAGTGTTGTGTTGTGTTGAGTAATGTTGTGGAAAAGAAGGTTTGTTGAGTTTTTTTTTTTTTTTATTGGTACTCCCGGCAAATGGGGGAGATGCTCACTCATGTGACACCGTTGCAGTTAGTAACTTGAAGGGTACTATATTTCAATAAGTAGGTACTTTTACCTTTATCTGATATGGATAATGAAGTTGTTTATTTTTTTCGTTTTGTATAAAATGCAAGTAAGTACGTGTGATTGCATTGTGAGAGGACCTAAATGAAGTTTTAAAGTGTAGAAGACAATGGCTTTGTTGAAGGGTTGTAAGTTTTGTGACAGATAAATGGTGCTGTTTGCATATGATTTGGCATGCCTCAGGGAACTTTATTAATTCTATTTTTCTTTGTGTTTGCCGGAGATTTTTTTTTAGTCACTGAGGAGACCTTTTTAATTATGTTGAATGCAATCTCTTAGCATACATAAATAAAACGCTAAGATGTTTTAATAATCTTGAAATCAGAATAATTTCTATTTAACTTTTGGTTAAAATTTTGTTTTTCTCTTCCTCGTAAAAATGAGTTTTTGCGATTAAATAGTAAAGTATATGTTTCTCTCAATACAGGTAAGGGTAATATTTATACATGAGTTACGTTTTATGGCCACACATCCAATAACACGGTGTTACAAAAATGAGGTTTTAAAATATACGCGGGCGGAGACCTATCAGCTTTTGTAGAGCTAGTCGCACTGAATACGAAACGGTATTTGAAAATCCCCTAACACCCCCAAAATCTGGAGTTACGGGCAAAAAACGGTTTTTTGGACCTTAACCCATTGAAAAAATTCTAGCTTCGACAATTTTTTACCCATTTTCAATGTATAAAACATGTAACTCGGTTAAACCACTTAGAATTTATTAGATGTCAAAGTTCAAAAATTCAATTTTTTTTGTCATTTGCCCAACTTCGGCATCAATTTAAAGTATATGTTTTCAAAACAACATGCTATTTAAAAAATATATTCTAAAACTATATCTATTTCCCAATTGATCGAGGTATTTTTTATGAAAATCACTTCTAGTGAGGCGGCTTAGCAACAAAATCGTGCACTTTGTGATAAAAGCATGAAATTAACATCGTTGGTAGTACTCAATATAAGAGTTATTTTGAGATATTGGGCCACCTTGTATTCCATCTGGAAGGGTAGATACAAGACTTTTTCTGTGTTGCACTCGATTTGTTGCATATCCTAGTATAGGCAATGAAACATTTTTATTAATATTATACATGATATCGAGGTATTTTCTAACGCCCGATCGAATAAAATCATTCCCAACATGTCTCGACCATCATGTAAAAAGTTATTGGACTCTTTATGAATTGTCTTTTACTCAAAGAGCTAGAGTCAGAATATTACCAAGTACTCCTTGAAAAAAAGTGGTAGGTTGATAAAATTTTGTGTAGATGTTTCATATACCATAGACAAAAATAATAAAATATGTCCATCAAAAAATTTCAGGTCAAAGGGTGTTTTTTTTAGCGAGAAAGAACACTTTTGAAATGGTACCATTGCACCACATGGAAAATTTTTGCATTTTTTTGAACCGCATATATATTTTATACATCGTATGAGAATCAAAAATAATCAAAAAATGAATTATATTTACCATGGAATATTGAATTTTCATACAAAACTTAAATTGCTTGCTTTTATTTTTTAATAAATTTTCTAACAAATTAATACTTTAAAGGAGTGAGGTGCAAAAGTAAAAGTATGAAAAATAATTGTGCAGTTTGTAATAAAAGGATCAAATTTATAGGATTGTTAATACAAAATGTAACCCTCATTTAAAGATATTGGGCCACTTCATATTTAACCTAGGAGGATGTACATTAGCCATCTAACAATCACAAATTTCTCAAAAATTCATTTAATTTGCTTTATGTGCATCGTTATAAACGCCGTTAAAGGTTAAATATGAAGTGGCCCAATATCTTTAAATGAGGGTTACATTTTGTATTAACAATCCTATAAATTTGATCCTTTTATTACAAACTGCACAATTATTTTTCATACTTTTACTTTTGCACCTCACTCCTTCAAAGTATTAATTTGTTAGAAAATTTATTAAAAAATAAAAGCAAGCAATTTAAGTTTTGTATGAAAATTCAATATTCCATGGTAAATATAATTCATTTTTTGATTATTTTTGATTCTCATACGATGTATAAAATATATATGCGGTTCAAAAAAATGCAAAAATTTTCCATGTGGTGCAATGGTACCATTTCAAAAGTGTTTTTTCTCGCTAAAAAAAACACCCTTTGACCTGAAATTTTTTGATGGACATATTTTATTATTTTTGTCTATGGTATATGAAACATCTACACAAAATTTTATCAACCTACCACTTTTTTTCAAGGAGTACTTGGTAATATTCTGACTCTAGCTCTTTGAGTAAAAGACAATTCATAAAGAGTCCAATAACTTTTTACATGATGGTCGAGACATGTTGGGAATGATTTTATTCGATCGGGCGTTAGAAAATACCTCGATATCATGTATAATATTAATAAAAATGTTTCATTGCCTATACTAGGATATGCAACAAATCGAGTGCAACACAGAAAAAGTCTTGTATCTACCCTTCCAGATGGAATACAAGGTGGCCCAATATCTCAAAATAACTCTTATATTGAGTACTACCAACGATGTTAATTTCATGCTTTTATCACAAAGTGCACGATTGAACTCTTTTTTAATGCTAAGCCGCCTCACTATTCAAAATTGGCTTAGAAAAAAAAATTTTCGATTTCAACCCAGATACAGAAATTCGAACTTTTAGGTATAGAACAAAAATGTTGTTTCGGCACGTAGTAGGATAAGTTGGGCGCCAGCATTTGATAACGGGTTTTTGTAGAGGAGCTCAATACAAACATTTTTTTTCTTTGGGAGGGGGTCTATCTTCCCTCGTTTAGGTGGGAGGGGCATTTTTCTAAACAAAAATTATCAAAATAAAAAAAAATTATTAAAAAACAACGTTAACACTTACAGTGATAAATGATACCATTTCCAAAATTGTGCATTTGATTCTAATTTTTAAATCAATATAATATTACCAATTGTTTTTGAAATAATCGATTTCAAAGTTAAAAATAGGGGAAACAAATTTTTTAAAACTCATTTTATACTTTTTTTGTCCAGACTGTGAATTTTAGTAAAAAAAATTACTCACACAGAAAACTGCCTCAATTGATTCCTTATCGAACCGTGAAAACTATATGTTTCTATGTCTTCTAGTTTTTGGGAAAATTGAAAAATTATTTTATCAGATTTTTTCTTTTTTCAAAATATTTTTTGTTTTTATTTGTTTTTATTTTTCAATTTTCTCAAAAACTAGAAGACATAGAAACATATAGTTTTCACTGGTCGATAAGGAATTAATTGAGGCAGTTTTCTGTCTAAGTAATTTATTTACTAAAATTCACAGTCTGAACAAAAATAGTATAAAATGAGTTTAAAAAAATTTTTTTTCCCCTATTTTTAACTTTGAAATCGATTATTTCAAAAACTATTGGTAATATTATATTGATTTAAAAATTAGAATAAAACGCACAATTTTGCCTTTTGGAAATGGTATCATTTATTACTGTAAGTGTTGCCGTTGTTTTTTAATAATTTTTTTTTATTTTGATAATTTTTGTTTAGAAAAATGCCCCTCCCACCTAAACGAGGGGAGATAGACCCCCTCCCAAAGAAAAAAAATGTTTGTATTGAGCTCCTCTACAAAAACCCGTTATCAAATCCTGGCGCCCAACTTATCCTACTACGTGCCGAAACAACATTTTTGTTCTATACCTAAAAGTTCGAATTTCTGTATCTGGGTTGAAATCGAAAATTTTTTTTTCTAAGCCAATTTTGAAGTGATTTTCATAAAATGGGTAAAAAATTGTCGAAGCTAGAATTTTTTCAATGGGTGAAGGTCCAAAAAACCGTTTTTTGCCCGTAACTCCAGATTTTGGGGGTGTTAGGGGATTTTCAAATACCGTTTCGTATTCAGTGCGACTAGCTCTACAAAAGCTGATAGGTCTCCGCCCGCGTATATTTTGAGTGTTACACCGTGTAATTGTTCCCTCATTGTGAACTGAAAATTCTCAATAATTTTGTTGACATTTTGTAGAAGAATAGTGATTTTTTTATTCCGTTAAATCAGAAATGGTCACTGGTTTCTACACTGAGGGAAAAAACGCAACGTAAAATGTTCAACGTTGATTTAATGTTAAAAAAATTAACATGAAACTTCTTCAAAATAAAATTGAAACAACGTAAGAATTTTTTTTATTTTTGTCGGACTTCAGCTTTTGTTGCATTTTATCACTCTAATTTTCAACAGTGAGATAGCACGTTGGTGAAGCATTCGCCTAGTAACCCAAGAGTTGTAGGTTCTATCCCCAGCGGCTGCCCATTTTTTCTATTTTTTTTTAATAAATTGATGCTTTTTTTAAAGTTGAAACAACTTTGATTTAAAGATGTTTTATAACGGTAAACCACTTCAAACTAAAGATGTTCTACCTTGATTTTAAAAATTTCGTCTTCAACGCAAAATCATTCCGAAAAATAGTTGAATCAACGTGGTTTTCGTTGATTTTAAGTTGTTTTTTCCCTCAGTGTAAGAGTATGCAAGATTTGTTCTTGCGAAAAACAAGTGTCTGCCGAATTTTTTAAATCACTCAGAATCCCACTTTTAAAATTTCATTTGTCTAAAAATTGTGTTTTTTGAATTTCCACATGGAAACAACAACATTCTTAATAAATTCCACCTCAGGATATTAAAAAATCTGCATCTACGACTACTGAATTCTCGAAAATAGAAGAGTTTTCGAAAAGCAACAAATGCTTTTACTAGAGGGTTTCGAAGTATGAATTTGATTCAATATTCATTTTGTTTTGATAGAAAAATTTCCTAGCGGAAAAGTAAATTTTTTGAAGAAAAAATAATATATAACGTTTTAAAAATATATTTTCAAATTGTATGTTTTATTTAAATTAAAGCTACACCACACATTGATGGTGTTTTATCCGTCTTTAGACGATACTCCATTTTTAAGTTTATGTTTGTTCAACGTTATAACGGAGCTTTTGCTAAAAAAATCAGAAATGCCCTTCAAAGTATAGTCAGAAATTAAAAAAAAAATGGTTATGCCTTTTTTTCGTTTTTGAAAATCACTTAAAAAATCAGCAATCAAATTGACTGTTATTATTTAGAATGTAATCACAACTACCCCACCATAAATTTAACGTCTGCAGACCTGCCCAATTGTTCAATGACTGTGGCCAAATGAGTGAATGTTTCACGAGTTTATGACAGTACAAGCTTATCCATTCGTGCTGTATTTGGTCAAAACGATTGTTTTAACTTGGAAAGGCTTTCTCTGATTTCCTGGACTTTTTGAAGTTTTGCTAATCCTGATGTCATGCGAAACACCTTCATCTCAGCCTTGAATTTATTTTCATTCCTTTTGTTATGAAGACAAGACTTTTTTTTAAATTGGTTCAAGGTAGATCTTCCTTGCCTTGTACCAAAATGTCTGGTTTATGGAAGTTTTTATGGATCCACCTAACCACAAAGTGCGTTTTTCGGTCAGAAGGCAAAAATTAAACCTCAAATTTCGACCTTTAAAGAACCAAACAAAATCGGTATAAATCGACCATTTATCCAATTGATTATACTGGTCGGCAAAGAAAATAGAGCTTGAACCAAACCCTACTTTTCTGAAGGATTTTTGTGTGCTGAGTCCAAATCTGAAGTCAAAATTTCACTGGCACGTTACGTTTTCCAAATACTTGAATATTAAAAGGTCAAGAACGCGTTTTTTGGGTAAATTTGACGCCGAATTACATCACCTTTATTTATGAGAAATAACTCAAAATTTTTTGGAACCAAATTCCAGTTTGCGTCTTCTGATTTGGACTTAAAAAAGCAAGATATTACGGAAAATATATATTTTTGACTAAACACAAAGAAGAACTTAATTGAAAATTAGTTTTTGGGAGTTTTTAGCGAAAATAGTGATGAACGTAGCTCAAAAACTAGACGTAATAGAATAAATTAAATTTTTTTGTTTTTTGCCGACCAGTGTTATTGACATTGATAGATTAAAAAAAAATGTTTCCCGAATAATTTTTTTTTTCAGTGTAGGTATTCATAATGATGACATTAAAAAAAGGTTTTTTTTTTTGCACACGAGTACCTACCTATACCTTTTCTTCTACTCTGTGTTTACAATATCCTAAAATTACGCTTGGATAATTTCTATTTCCAAAGCACTTGCCGTTGTGTTCTTTTTCTTTTTTTTTTGTGGTCATGTCGCCTGACTTCCTACCTTCTTAGTAAAAACATCTTCAATCTCCTCCAGGAAACTGACGCGACATTATAAAGAGTCTAGATAGAAAGAGAGAGAATGAGAAGTATTTCAAATCATAGTCCGCCATCACACAATATCCATCTACAAAGATATCTACTTATAAAAATAATTTTTTTTATTGCAGACTGTTGGTGATTTGGTTAAAGCAAAAAAAAAAAATCTGTTTCAATGGACTATACAGAAATCCAGTAAAAAAAAGTACACAGAAGTAGCAAAAGAACTTTACGTCAATCACTTAAACTGTCCTTGCAAAAAAGCAAAATACATAATAAAAATCAGACTTAAGAAAGAAACAAAGATATACAAAAAAAAAAAAAAACTGCACAAGAAAATCCTACCTAAATGAAAAATTGAGGGAAGCCACACGAACACATAAGAAAAATAAAAATAACAGAACAAAAAAAAAACTAAAGAACTATCATTACCGCAAATGATGTTCTTTACTGTAGGGACAGACAACACAGATAAAAAAAACAACAGACTTAAGCAAGAAGACTATTTCACTGTTAAACGAAAAATTGAGTGAATTTCCTGTGCCACAGGCTTTTTTAGCTTCTCAGCCTTTTTTAAATACACATAAATATACATTTTATATATATACACAAAAGTACGGGCATAAGGAAAATAAATAAAGAAAATTTTTACTACTTCATCATCATAGTACAATTACAGTGCATGATTGCCGCCTTAGAGCAAAAGAATTAAGTAGTTACCTTTAGTTGAAGGTTGCTTTTTCAATACATTATATTTTAAATCCTTAAACAAATAATCTTCCTCATTAGCAAACCTGTTAGCTTTCATTAGACCAGTTTATACCAATCAGATTAAAATAAGCAGACGAGTAATATATTGTTCACATAAAACTTTATAGTTATTCAAAAATGAGAAGAAGTTTTCTATCAGACGGCAAGTTAAACCGTATCTTTTTAGATTTAGACCAGTTTATACCAATCAGTTAAATAAACCAACAAATGTCTTCATAATTGATATTGGACGAATTTTATGTTGCAGAACTCTTTATTTATGCCATATCTTAGAAAGACCAATAGATTATATTTTATACCAATCACAAAAAAGTTATAGAAAAATTGAAAACAATTAAACATAGTTGGCAATCATTTTCATACTCCTTTTACAAATCTGTGTAAAGATGAAGTTGAGTACTATAATCACGATGGCGACGATGACTATAATGATGATAGTGCTGAAGCACAAAAGTGCACATAAGTTCATTGCAAAAAAAAAAATTAAAAAAAAAAAAAAAAAAACAATATGTTTAAAGTGAATATCGTAACGAACGTAAATGAAAGAAAAACAAAACCAATGTTTTCATTTCGTGGGATGTTTCTAGCACTTTTCCTTGATGAGAGTTTATGAAGTGGATACCAACATTAAGACCACAGAAAAGTCTTTTTTGTTTTTTGTTTTTTTTTTTTTTTTCTTGAAAAATGCTAGAAGCGATGAATTCTTTGTTAATAAAAAAAAAAAATAATAATATGATGTAATGTATGAATAAAAGGAAAACAATCCTTCAGAAAATATAATAATTAAAGACTTTTTGCCTATCTCCGCCATTTTAGGTTAAACACTGAATTTATACAAAATATTAAAATTACAGCGATGATTGATGAAATAAATATTATTTTCATACGATTTTGATCGTATTTCTACATGTAAGTTTGATTTAAAGGCTACATTTGAACGTGTTTGGAGTATTTTTAGTTTCTTATTATTAATTTTACTTAAGTTATTTAACCATATTAAATTTTGAGGGCATACATATGTATATTGAAAAGTATTAAACAGGAAAATATTCTCATATTAATTTTTTAATTCTCGCCACTAAAGAGCGCCATTTAAAATTTAATGTGACATCAAAAAACTAGCAGACGGACAAGACGCTTTCAATGGTCCCGCATTTGCCTAATTACGATAAGTAGTTCAAAAGTTATGATGGAACAGATGAATATACCTACTTACGCACTTACACATAACCCTCTTTTTAGCTTTGCCTTAGTCAGGTACAAAAAGAGTAGGAGTTATTGAATTTGTTATTGCGATTTAGCAGTGAATTTTAATATTGACAACACCAACTTCATTTAAAGTGGTAGAAGTGAAACTTTTAAAACTCATTTTTCTTGAAAAAAAAACTGTATTTTATAAAAAAAAAACAATCTTTTTTCTCTTCTTACACCAGTAAATCCATTTTTTTTAAATGACTACCTAAAATAAATTTTATATCAAGTGAAAGCTAAGGGAAAACTTAAAATCAACGAAAACCACGTTAATTCAATTATTTTTCGGAATGATTTTGCGTTGAAGACGAAAATTTTAAAATCAAAGTAGAACATCGTTAGTTTAAAGTGGTTTACCGTTATAAAACATCTTTAAATCAAAGTTGTTTCAACTTAAAAAAAACATCAATTTATTAAAAAAAAAAGAAAGAATGGGCAGCCGCCGGGGATCGAACCTTCAGGGTTACTAGGCGAATGCTTTACCAACCTGCTATCTCACTGTTGAAAATTATAGTGATAAAATGCAACAAAAGCTGAATTCCAACAAAAATAAAAAAATTTCTTACGTTGTTTCAATTTTATTTTGAGGGAGTTTCATGTTAATTTTTTCAACATTAAATCAACGTTGAACATTTTACATTTTACGTTGCGTTTTTTCCCTCAGTGTAATCTCAACACTGGTGGCTGGTCATCGGCAACAGATCTCTACAGATGTTTTGAGGTAATTTTCAAGTTTTTCAATTTTAGATTGTGTATTTAAGATTAGTACGTACCGTTATGTTTAATATATCAAATTAAAGGGTAATATTATTAGCATGCTTTATAAAGTTAAATCAATTTTGTATATGCTCTAGAGAAAAAGATGTATAACGTGTTTAGAAAAAGAACATCTTTTCACCGTTATATCAGGATTTTGAATATGAAATTAATTGAAATTTTGTACACTCATAGTTTATTTTACTAACTATTTACTATATAAATTTCATTCATCTATTTAGTAAAACAAAAAAGTTATAATAAATTGATTTTTCCTGTCGCTTTTTCGTTTCATCGTGTTTCAAATCACTACGATACTAATGAAGTTTTCACTTCAAAAAATTACAACATATCGCTTGATTCTTATAATATAACTTTACTTAGTGGATTATGCATATTTTCATTATAATAATCCAGATTTCGTTGATCCTTTTCCTTTTTTTTTCTTTGTCATTAAAAAAATTAATTAAAAATGTAACATAAAATTTTCATTTATTAAATTCTTTCATCATAATTGTTTTCTTGAATTTAATTAACCTTGTTGTTACATTTCTTCTAAACAAAACCATACAAAAAAAATCATAACCGATAAAAGTACGCAACTAAATTGCTAGTGACAAAAAAAAAAAAATACTTTGATAATAATCATCTTTGCCTTCTACCAAAAAAAATTCGTTGTTTTGTAATTCACAAACCGTAAAGTTCAAATAATGCAAATTAAACGATAACTCCCTGTTCGCACACTAATCATCATCCCCCATTTTGATATAACAAAACAATTTAATAAAAAATTTCCCTTTTGTCGAAAAATGTATACAATTTATTCACACCCTCACAAATTCCTCCCTTTTGTAAAGAATATAATCAGTGTGACCAATATTAACTTATTTTATTTTCAAATTATTCGTTCAAAATTAAAAAAAAAAAAATATTTCGGGGTACAAATAAATGTTTAAAAGTCATCACTAAAAATGTTCAAGGTTTTAAAATGACACATTTCTATAAAATTATTTTACAAAAAAATATAAAAATGGTCACCCCCGAAACAGGCTTAATATCAGATAGTAAAGATATACATGACTCTGTTTTGTAAATGCAAATCAGTTTAGATTCATCTCGTAGGCAGAGTAAATTTTCGGAAAATCCTTTCCATAAACAACAGTCTTTTTGTTGAGGGTGAACATCATGAGGTTAAAAGCAATATCAATTCATCTTCATGAAAACAACTTGGAAATAATATGGGAAAGGGAGAGAGAGAGGGCTAAGAGTTATTTAAAGCTTAAAATATCTACAAGAAAGGGTTACAAATCGATTTTGTATACAACTCAAGGCAGTTAATATGCAATTAGTTTATTCTCTATTCAAAGAGTAGGTACTCTTCAAACACACACACACACACTTACATAAAAGGCACTCCTTTAGCAGTAATTAATTTCTAAGTAAATAATTTTGACCGCAAAATTAAATACAAACAAAAAACGTGATTAGAGGAAAAAAGGGTTTGTTGCTTGCTTATGCTTACACCTCTCAAGCAATGACATTGCAATTACCATATATGCAGTAATTATTGTTGAGAGATCTTCCAGCAAACTTGTGTGAATGTATGCATTTAATGTTTTAATGATATTGTGGTCGTGTTCAAATTAAGCTTAATTACATGTAACTTTGGTTCTATTTTATTTGGAATTCCATCGATATATGTAAACAGTCCACACAGCCTCAAATAGAACATCAGAAGTTGAATATCAAATAAATACAAAATACAAGTAAATTGTTTGTAAGATGGAATAAATTGGATATATTAATATACAGAGGTAGTTGAATTGTAGGCAATATTAATTGGAAGCTTAAGACAAGCCAATTACAATAATTATAAAAACCATAACCATGAAATAGATGTAATTTGAACTTCTTCGTTAATATAAGAGACTTGTCTTTGAAGTTAGATTTCTGCAATGGTGGGAGATATTTAATCAACATGTTTTCTTCAGGCCATATTGGGTGTTTTGTCGTTGCGAAGCTATACAACATTTAGTATTTTAATGAGATGAAAAACAAGCAATAAATTGGCAAATAAATTTTAGTTTGTTCTTTGTCAGTTCAAGAAACTGTTGATGGGGTATAAATATAGACATTTTGAAAATAAAAAGAAAGGAGTAAAGTAAGATGTTCAAATCCGGCTCGAAGGACCAAATATATCCAAAGTCAGAATCAAATAACGATTAATTAATTGATCCACACAGTCAAAAGTAGAAAAATTAACGGACGCTTTAATTTAAACAGCAATTTAATGTGGTTTTTGGCCCGCTTTGGACAACATTCAGCGACTTCTCCCCAATTTGTATGTGTGTTGAGTAGCGACAAACATAGCACAGATGGCTGTTTTTTCGTCGTAAATAATGAACATTATACCTCTAATAAACACTCATTTAATCTAGATAACATGTTCCAAGAAAGTTCAGGTAAAAACAAAATTATGTGTAATATTGGCTCAAAATAATTTTCTGTTGCATTTTTTGAAAACAAAAAAAATATTAACAAACCAAAATATTATAAAAAAGGGCATTAGGTATGTTATATATGGAAAAGCTTTTTCTTAAGACAAGCATTTTTTCTAGATTTTTTTTAATTCAGCCCAAAACATTATTAAACAGTCAAATTATTCTAAAAGACGAAAAAATGAATGCTTAAGCCTAGTACGCAGATCGGGAAAAATTTTATTTCTCATACAAATTTTTTCTCGGGACAAATTTTGTCTTGAATATTTTTCCAAGCAGTACGCAGTTCATTCGAAAAATTAAAATATTTGGAGCCGCTGCAGCGCGCTGGAAAGAAAAAGTCTCCACTTCATTTTGCGCGGACAAATAATGTTCGAAGCATTATTCTGCTGGCAAAGTTGTAATAACTAATAAAAATAAAACAAAATTGAAAAAAATTTAAACAAAATGAAGGGGAACTTCTAATAAAATACTTGGAAAGTGAAGACGAAATAAATAAAACTCAGAATGAAATAAAAAAAATCAATTTAATTTGGAAGAAGAAAAAAAATTGTAAATGGATAGAATTTCCTTGATTTCTCCAACTTCAAAATTTTGCGCGGGATAAAAAAAATGTTTTGTAGAGATTAAAATTGTCGAGACAAAATTTGTTTTTCCAGACTTAAAGGGTTACAATTTTCGTAAATATCTGTTTCTAGTTCTTATGTACCTAGATTAAAAGTCAAAAATCTCGTTCCGTATGTAACGATTGTTCAACCGTTCCAAAATATATACTTAAAATCAATGTAAAAACGGAAAAAAGTGTTTTTCGAAATTATTGAGCTTGTGTTTTTGTTTATCAGAACTATGTAACATCTTTGTCGCGTTGAAATAGAGTTGCCGCTGGTTAAATTTGCCAAGATTTTCTCTGGCCCACTTAATCCTTGTTTCATCTTTTGTTGCATTTTTAAGTTTTAAGAAAGTTCGTTTCAGTGGTGACAGGGTCATTATCCATAACCTTGCCCTCACTAGGTCGAGCTCTCTTCCGATTTTGGGAAGAGATTTACCTTTGGTAGTAGTGGAGAGGCAATTTTTCATAATTTCTCCACTATTGACGTTGGGTATTTCTACCCCATTGTTAGTCTCCTAGTATTCGCCATTGAAAAACGTCATATCAATCGTCAGTAAAACAACGAAATTGGCGGTTATTTTAAGAAAAAAAATATTTTTTTTGTATTCATTTTTTTAGCAAAACACTTCAAAACTACATGTAATTTATCCATATTTCGTATGTAAAAATTGAAAATGAATTCTGCACTGATAAATATAATGATAGAGTATAGAAACCCTTACTTGATTCAGTGCAGTAATTTGTTTGCCCTTTCGTCAGTATGATTTTTGATGCAACTATTGATGCTGTTTTCAAGTAACGGGCAACCATTTTAAAATAATTTGCAATTATAGATCAAATCTAAATTTCTAATAAAAGTGCTAAAATTGAATAGACTGTTTCAGGAACCCATAAAAAATGTTTATGAAAAAAAGCTGTATCTTGTAATGCAGAAAAACATATTTTTTTTAATAAACCATTAAGCAAAACCCACATTAAAGTAATTGGAACCCTTGAGATTTGAAACAATTCGCTTTTTCATGTTCATCTGAACTAACTATAGCCTTTAAAAGGACAGCCATTTGATTAGATAATCTTAAATGTTTACCCAACTCAAGGTTGCAAACGTATCTTTTTTTTTTTGTAATAATATTAAAGAAAAAAAAATCTAAAAAGCCAACTTAATTTGATTAAGTTAACTTAATCAACCAGCTCAAGCGAACATTCTTTGGTCATTTGTTCTTTGATTTCCATTCATTTTGTATACAAAATATCAAAATTAAAATACCACCATGTTGTCGTCAATGTCTATCAAGGATTTTGTTAAAAGAATAAATAAATAAACACAAACAAAAGATACACATAACAATCAGACCACCCAACTCAAGCTGTTATGGGTCTTCTTTTTGTGGCCAACACCGAAAACAATAGGTTTGCGCGGGACAAAGAAGAACAATACAACAAAATCCATACCCCCTTTGCACTTTCAATGTTCTTTCAAAATATCACCCTGAAGCTAATTGGGCTTTGATTTTGATCTCCCTTGGAACAACATTTGAACCACAAGAATTATCCAATGTGTTTTTTTTTTTTTTTTGTTCACCCCATGGCTTGACCGAACTTAATACCGTTATGGTTAGTATTTTTTTTTTAGTTAAAACCCACTGAGTTGGAAATGCCAAATACAACACGTCTCCAGCAGAAAAAGAGAGACCGGAATTTGATTGCGCATTTAAGTTAAACCTTCCCTACATGTGGTGAAGGGTAGAATGGAACTGGCAAAGCAACAGCACAGCAGCTTGAATTGTTATAACTTGCAACAACTGCTTTAGAAAAAGAAGACAAAAACTGTTGCTTCATGCTGCTGAGTTACTCAATGCACAAGTTTGTTTAAATTAATTAAAGATTTTGATGAATTACTTAAAGTTTTATTTCATCTAAACGTTCTAGCTGTGATGCTGGAATGAACAATCCCTCACCAGTCACAGCACAAAAAGGGTATTGATTTCGAGGTTGAATAAATCCGTGGCTATCCATTTGTACACGATGTATATAAATAGATTGGCGATAGTGATTCTGACAGTGATGCAACATTGGCTACGTGAGAATCTTATATTTTTTTTTTTATTTAATTTTCTTATAGAAATAATTAATTACTGTGGGAAAAGTTTTACATTAAAACCAGATAACAATGCAAAATAAAAAAAATAAAAAAACGACGAAGGTATTAGGTGCATTTATTTATTATTTTATTATTCGTCAGGGACTTGTAATTAATACGTGCTGCGCATTTAATTTTTGTATGATTTTTTACAATGTATTATTAATAGATTAACATCAGTTTCCGATTTTAACCAGTGTTGGTTGGCCCGTAAAATAGGAAATGTATTAGATATTAAATAAGCTTAACATGATTTCAATAACCTTTTTTATGCTTGTCCAAGATTTGAAGTTGTATTTGTCTAATATTATTATTTTTTTTTTTGCAATATTAATTGTGTATCCGTTTCGCATTTTTTTCTTTTACTGAGATTATTTTATGATGTCAACCGATACAAAATTCAAGTTTTCTACTTTGAGCACCGAAATCTATAAAAAAAAAACAAAATTCAAAAAACAAAAACACGAAATTTTGTTGCTTTCTTGATTTTTTGTTAAGAATTTAACCCATTAAAACTGCTTTCGACTACTATATTCGTTGAAAAATACAAAAATTACGAAATTACAAAAAATTGAAAAAAAAAATGCTTTGCTTTTTTAACATTATTCTGTAGTACCCATTTTAAACTGTTAATGGCATTAATAAATTCTGTTTGAACATGTTAAGTATTGCATCTTCTTTAATTTGACGTCCTAGCCCTTTAGAAAAAAAAATCTTTACTATATCTCATTATGCAAATTTAAGTCCCTATGGCGTATACGTAACATTTTGTACGTGGTCTATTTTTACAAGGTTTGGTTTCGTGTTAAAAAATTTTCAGGTTTAAATCAAAACAACATAACGATGATAAGGAAATCCAATACAGTGGATTTTGTTATGCCAAGATATAAATTTGTTGAGTTTCAATAAAATTCGTTTGACAGGGTGTTTCAGAATCTTGGATAGAGATTATTTATTTTTTTTTTGTTATAAAAATAGTATCAATAAAGCCTTTATTTAAGAAAAATAAACGGTTTTACAATCGATGAGAGCAAAAGTGAGGACTTTTGAGTCATTCCATATGAAATCAACAAATGTGGTGTGCGGCATGGTTTTTAATATTAATAAAAAAAAAAATTGAGGACAATCTTTGAGGTACTAGAAACAATAAACCACCACTATTTATTTTTTTGACTGTTTAGTTTCTGACCAGTACCCATCCGAAGTCAAAAAATCGATCAATTTCACACTGGTGCATAACGGTTGTAGCTTTTAACTCATAACAGGCATTGAAATGGTTGATCCTCTTTTTGATAAGGTAGTGTATGTGTATTTCATGTAAAAAAATAAAACTAATCCAGAACAATTAGAAACAAAATGGTTGCCATCTGAAATGTTCACAATTTTTCTTCAATTTTGCGATTTTCACCTGCGCCCTGCGTTCATACGGTTACAAATCCAGGGTTAACTTTTTTTTTTAATTAAAGTATGAACCCTTTAAATACCACGAAATAATTACACTGTGCAAGTTTTTTGAAAAAAAAAATTTGAGACAGGCGCGCGATTAACTGTTTCGCCCTATTTCGGACCCGAGAAATCCATTGGCATCATTAGTTTTTCGATTTATCGGTACGACTTCGAACAAAATTTTTTTTTTAAGTTTTTTCAATTATTTTGAGATTTTTCCACTGTTTTTAGTCATTTTTCAATCAAAAACAATGTTTATATTGCTAATAATTCTGCTCAAACGTTATTTGCTACATTGTAAACAATTTTGAACAATTTATTTGAAAGTTTAGTGATTTTTTTTGATAATACCGATAATATCGGTAGCCTTGTGGTAAAATAATTTGGAAGTATTGAAACTATCGATAGTTTTGTGAAGTATCGATATACTCGATATTTGTTTGTTATCGATGCTATCGATAGTATGTCAAAGTTTAACCAACACTAAATTAACAGTTAAATTAATTTTTAATGGAAAACATGCTATGTATTTGTGCAAAAGAGAACAAAAACAGCGAAAAAACGATAACAATGTAAAAAATTTCGATTTTTTTTTAAATTTTTTCAAAAAAAATCACTAAACTTTCAAATATATTGTTTAAAATTGTTTACAATGTCTTTCTACTGGTAGCAAATTACGTTTGAGCAGAATTATTAGCAATATAAACAATGTTTTTGATTGAAAAATGACTAAAAACAGTGGAAAATTCTCAAAATAATTGAAAAAACTTTCAAACAAAATTTTGTTCGAAGTCGTACCGATAAATCGAAAAACTAATGATGCCAATGGATTTCTCGGGTCCGAAATATGGCAGTTATTCGCACGCCTGTCAAGAATTTCGACTTGCACAGTGTTATCAATGCCCTAGAATAATGTCTCTTTAGAAAAACCAAAATTTGAAAATGCATGTTTTTGAAAAATGCTCAACTATAGCCTCAAAAAACCGATGTGGTTCCAAAAATTAAAATTTGATATTTTCAGTAAATGCAGTATAAATCTTTGTGAATCGTGGTGACTAAGTGTCATTTTGTTATTTTCAGTTTTTTAGGAAATATGATTTTTTTAAAGTATTACTTTACAAAATAAAATAAAATAGTTAATAGTCCAGTCAAATAAGGGTTTTACCTTGGAATGAAATTTTGTTTCCTCAATATCTTCGCTTTGCCATACTATAACTTACCTCAAAAGTCTAGAAAAATCTCATGTCCTAAAGCCGCGATTTTCAAGGTCAAATCGTGAAATGTAGATTTTCAAAACTAGCGATAATAGACAATGGTTTTATATACACATATGATACATGACTCCGAGGTATTTTTTAATGGTGATTCCAAAAAATCTAAAATCAAAGCAATCTGACGTCTCTGAAAAAAAGTAAAAAAATTAGTCAAAAACAGCTTTCCGAAAGTCTTAAAATTGTGCAATATATAAGAAAGGATCACAATCATAATAAAAATAGTCCTTTTTTCAAGTTCCAATAAAAAAAATTTAATTTTTGAATTAGGTTTTTAGATTTGTACACCAAAACTCTTAAAATGTTCATAAAAAAAAAATTCTTTCATTTTAAAAATAGAAAACTTTGACTACCTGTATCAGCCGAGTCCTTGTTTTAAAATATCTTTCGTTTTTTAAGCTTCCAATATTCCCTAACACAGTAAATAAATACGTTTTGGATTTTAAGCTTTTTAAAAGTTGCAACGACTTTTAAAAAGTTGGCCCACTGTTTGTTTGTAGTTCCCTTTAAACGAACATAACATTTTTGAGGCATTCAGATTTTCTCGAAATAAAGTTCTGAAAAACGGGCCTCTACGCTTGAAAAAAAAAAAAAACAAACAACTAGAAACTTAAGAGCTTTTTGAAGATATATCAACAATACTTCCATTAACAACTCTTAACTAAATTGAATTTTCAATCTCCTTCCCATAAATATTTCTTGGCGTTCATTTAGACCGAAATCCTTTCAAAATAACTCATTGTTCAGTCTTTTGGCAAATTAAATTCCATTGTTTAAATAAGCTTTTCTTTGAATTTACTGTCTTTCGTTTTCTTTTATATTCATCAAACACAAATGTAAAACAACATTTTCAAAATACAATATTTTTAACCTCTTTTATACAAATTAACATAACAAAACAAAAATACGCAATTTATATTGTATTTCCTCAATTCCCCCTCGATTCTTACATCAAAATATAGCGGACATTCCTTTGGAATGCACTTAGCTGTCATCATCTATCTGACAGCTATTATTTTTATTTTTTATCTAAAATTGGATACTTTGTATTATATGGATATACGCATTTATCCATAAATACAACAACAAAACGCGCATAAAAATTTATATATTCATGTCATGTGCACAATACCTATATTCTATTCATAGAACCTCACACCCTGCATTCGAAATCAATTAGAAATTCTTTGAATTCCATTGGAACGTAAACAAGTTGCTTTGATTTTTTTTTTCGTTATTTTGTTGTTGTTTTTTTTTTTCCAAAGTTTGTTGCTGATTCCCTCGCCCTCATATATCAAAACAAAACACGCTCAGTGTCTGTATGAATGTGTAAGTATTTTTTTCAAAGGATGCACTTCAGAGGCATACACCTTATGGTACGAGCAAAAAAAAAAACCTCCCCTTTGGGTTTTTTTTTTCTATTTTATGTAAATGAACGATCACACAACCAGCATATTGTTATCGTGTGACATTTAATGAGCAGAATTGAATAATAATAATTCTACAAAGTCAATATTTGTATTCTCGATGAACGCGTCAGGGTTACCAATGAACGATTTTAACTGTCATTTTTTTTTGGCACAAAAGTAAAATCGATTTTAAGATAAAAAGAGCTAAAAACGCAAATGACAAAAAATTAGACAACAGTTTTTTTTAAAACAATCAATTTTTAAACGATATTCAATAAATGGCGCATTGTTATTAATATAAAGTTAAATCTAAAGTTCTCATGCTGAAAAAAGATGTTAAAAAAAAACGCCAATGGCAACTCTGTTTTCAATTATTATGGCCATTTTCAATGATGGATTCTAAAAAACACCAATAACAATTTATCGATTTAATTGATTTTAAATGCATGTCACGTATTTTACGCGACTCTTTGTTTTTTCTCCTCTCACTTCTTTCAAGTTTCGTGATTTTCTAAGCAATAGGCGGTCACTGGACTTAAACTATAATGAACCTTGGTGCAATCTTATTTTTTTGCATTTGCATACTTTAGGAACTTGGAATTTTAAGCTTGTCCTATACTATTTCAACTGCGAATACATTGAACGAGCAAAACCTCTTTACGATTTCAATTGCTTCCACATTCACATGGAAAATGGGGGCGAATGCCAATGACACTATCAGCTAAAACAGTGATGTGTTTTATATATGGATGGAGGTCGAACTTTATCGATTCTCCTTCCTTTCCCGAGCAATGTTTTTGTTTTGCTTCCGAAAAAACTTGGTTGCAACATTATTATTATAACGTATGGCTTGGCACTTTATGTGAATAGCATTACATATTACTCAATTTGTGGGTGTTTTTTTTTTTTATTATTTTTATTTTTTATTCGCAAATACAAAACAGAATAAAAAAAATTAATACTTTGAGATGACAGCTAGCTGTCAAAAATTATAATAATAATTTAGGAATGTGTGTAATGTTTTTCGTAAAGATGGACGACGTTGAATCTATTTTTGATGGAATGGAATGTTGTTGATTATTATTTGTGTGTGAGCCGCGCATTACTGCGTCGAAAGAGGCGGGAAATCATATTAATTTTGTTTGCATAATTATTTTCTATTTGATTTATTTTCTTTGTTTGCTACTGTTGTATGTATATAATTTTTTGAGTAATTTATAGTTTCTTGCTTTGGAGTGTTTTTTATTAATTTCTTCTTTTTTTTTTATTATAGGTGAGGAAACTGTTGTTAGCATGATTTCAATGTGGTAAGATTTTAAATAGAAAATTTATACATAAATTAAAAATTTTAAGAAGCGAAAAAGGATATTAGACTCAATTTTTTGAAAATTAAAAAGTAATAGAATTTTTCTCAATGACCTTTACTCTTTCTTAAAAGCTGGAATGAGTCGATTTCTCCCATTTTTTTCTACTCTACACTGGGTAAAACTAAAATAGATTCAAAACAATCTGGAATCTGTTACTTAAACTCTAGTCAAAGCGTCGGCAAAAAGGAGCTAATCTTGTGCACAGAAGCACTGTCAGTTTTTATTTCATGGATCGATAGGGGTATATTTAAAATGTTTTAACCCAATTTTTAACCACCTGATCATTGTTATTCACAAAAATTCATTTTTTGCTTCTAAGCGAATATCTTAGCTCCAGTATATCGTTGACCAAAAAATGAACACACAATGTCTACCATTTAATATTTTCTATCGTTTAAATATAATTTCATTGTATTAAAGTGATTTAATACAAAATGGCTGCCAGTTAAAGTGAAATTTTAGTTGTAAAACACATTTTCGTTACTATTTCGAAAAAAGCTTAAATTATGATTAACATATTTGTAACATTCGATTTTAGTGCACATTCTTTTTGTTTAAACAAATAAAAAAAATAATGTTAAATCGAAATTGGTTTTTGTTTAGCAAACTCTTGCCTCATTATTTTACAAACGGTGCAAGTAATGGCTTACAAAATAGAATGATATCGTAGTCCTCTAAATTATCTACAATTTAAAAATAAATTAAGAAAGCAAAATAACACTACCTAAACCTTATTGAGCTGTTTTATTAGAAAATCATTTTAATCAATAATAACACTGCAAGTTCTTTCAAAAAAAATTTAAGACGTCTGCACCATTGACTTCTCTCCCTTATTTCGGAATTGAGAAATTGATTGGCATCATTAGTTTTTCGATTTATCGGTACGACTTCGAACAAATTTTTTCGGAAGTTTTTTTCAATAATTTTGAGCATTTTGCAGGGTTTAAAGTGATTTGATTTTTTTTTGAAATCAAGAAGTTTCTTTAATACTTTAACTTTTATGGGTTAAAAATTGCCGATGTTGCCGTTTTGTTTTTTAAAACTAATAGGCTATTGATTATGTAGTTTAGAAAGGAACTAAGACGTTCACGGGTTTTTATTGCAGGAATCTATCAATGGGTTATAAAAGAAGATAAAACCGCGGAGTGCTATTAAATGAGAGGGTGGAAACTGAAGATAGGGGTGCAAAAGCCCCCTTTTTGGTTTTTCAATATACCTCGTAAACCAAGCAAAATTTTGATATATTGTACATAAAACTTTTTGTAGAGAATTAAATTTCCAATTGGAATAATGTTTTTTAAAAATTGAAAAAAAAAAAAAAATTTCTATACCAAAATAGTCGAAACAATCATAAAAAAAATATCAAAAAAATCGATTTTTTGAGTTTTTTTGCTTTTTTGGTTGTACACTTTTTTTGGGTTGAGATAGACATAAACTGATAATGAGATTTTGTAGAGGGGTTAAATACAATCATTGTTTACTATGGGAGGGTCAATGTCCCCCCGTTTTGGAGGGAGGGGCAATTTTCTAAAAAAAATACTTAAAATTAAAAAAAACACTTACAGTTTTGATTGATACTTTTTTCAAAAGCTAGAATTATAAACTTAATATTAATTTTAAAATTAAGTTATTTTAATCAATTCTTTTTGAAATACCCGATTTCAAAGTCAAAACTTGTAAAAAAAATGTTTAAAAAGCACATTGAGTACAATTTTCACAAAGACTGTAAACTTCAATACGACAAAGTAAACTGCCTTAATTGATTTCTTATCAAATCATGAAAATCATAATGTTCCTATGCCTTCTACTTTTTGAGAAAATTGTAAAATAGACAAAATACTTTCTTTATCGGAATCACTCGTTTATTTCTCATTATCAGTTCTTGGTGCTTAAGTAATCATACTTTCCCCTCAAATGTTTCTGTTTTACTTAAGTAAAACTAAAAATGCGAAAAAAAGATAGATTAAAATGGCCATACTTCGGTCAATTTTCAATGAAAAAATTTAGTGAGTACAGCATTTTGAAGGAAATTTAATCTTCTTTTTTTCTTTGGAGCAATGTTTATGTCTATCTCAACCCAAAAAAAATGTACAACTAAAAAAGCAAAAAAACTCAAAAAATCAATTTTTTTGATATTTTTTTTATGATTGTTTCGACTATTTTGGTATGGAAATTTTTTTTTTTTCAATTTTTAAAAAACATTATTCCAATTGGAAATTTAATTCTCTACAAAAAGTTTTATGTACAATAGGGTGGGTCAAAAAAATCAAAAATTTTTTTTTTTGATTTGGTACTCCGAAAAATCGATTGCTAGACTCCTCTAGAATATACACACCAAATATGAGCTCTTTATATTAATGGGAAGGTCCTCCGCTTTGCAATTTTCCATTTTTACATCAAGCTTCTACTAAAAAAAAATAATTTTTTTATTAATTGACTTTTTAGCAAATTTCTTTTCATATTCTTGTAGGAAATTGAACGCTCTACAAAAAAGGCCTTATACACTTTTTTCGTTTATCTAACCGTTGAATAGATATTTGAGGTCCAAAAATCGAGAAAATCTTTAAAAATTCGTTTTTTGTTCTTAATTTTGTAACAAATTGAAAAATTATAATGATCAAACGCGCAAGACATATTCTTGTTGGAAATTGATTGCTCCACAAAAAAGGTCCTAATAACTTTTTTCATTAATCTAACCATTCTAAAGATATTCGAGGTCAAAGTTAAAAAAAAAATATAAAAACATTTTATATTTTTAAAAAATGTCTAATTCACTGAAACTTCATTATTTTCAAATTAGCAAGATATATTCTTGTAGGGGCTTAAACGATCTACAAAAAATTTCTTGGAATCAAATTGATTGCTTTAACCGTTTAGAAGATATTCGTATCCAATTCGCAATGCATACGGGTCATAAGAAAACTATTGAAATCAGTGAGCATTGGTTTGGATACGAATATCTTCTAAACGGTTAAAGCAATCAATTTGATTCCAAGGAATTTTTTGTAGATCGCTTAAGCCCCTATAAGAATATATCTTGCTAATTTGAAAATAATGAAGTTTCAGTGAATTAGACATTTTTTAAGAATATAAAATGTTTTTATATTTTTTTTTAACTTTGACCTCGAATATCTTTAGAATGGTTAGATTAATGAAAAAAGTTAATAGGACCTTTTTTGTGGAGCAATCAATTTCCAACAAGAATATGTCTTGCGCGTTTGATCATTATAATTTTTCAATTTGTTACAAAATTAAGAACAAAAAACGAATTTTTAAAGATTTTCTCGATTTTTGGACCTCAAATATCTATTCAACGGTTAGATAAACGAAAAAAGTGTATAAGGCCTTTTTTGTAGAGCGTTCAATTTCCTACAAGAATATGAAAAGAAATTTGCTAAAAAGTCAATTAATAAAAAAATTATTTTTTTTTAGTAGAAGCTTGATGCAAAAATGGAAAATTGCAAAGCGGAGGACCTTCCCATTAATATAAAGAGCTCATATTTGGTGTGTATATTCTAGAGGGGTCTAGCAATCGATTTTTTGGAGTACCAATTCAAAAAAAAGAATTTCGATTTTTTTGACCCACCCTAATGTACAATATATAAAAATTTTGCTTGGTTTACGAGGTATATTGAAAAAAAAACAAAAAGGGGGCTTTTGCACCCCTATCTTCAGTTTCCACCCTCTCATTTAATAGCACTCCGCGGTTTTATCTTCTTTTATAACCCATTGATAGATTCCTGCAATAAAAACCCGTGAACGTCTTAGTTCCTTATTACCCTGTTTTTTTTCGACATAATCAATAGCCTATAAAACAATTTTTTTTTTTAAGAAATTTGTTTGAATTTGATAATTTGAATGATATCAAAAGATTGTCTAGGCTAAGGTTATTTAAAGAAAAAAAAAATATATGGGAGTGTGGGAAAAGATTTGTTCGAAGTCGAAAAATTAATGATGCCAATCGATTTCTCAGGTCCGAAATATGAGGGAACAGTCAATGGTGCAAACGTCTAGAATTTCGACTTGCACAGTGTAGTTAATAAGGTTTTTCCTTAGAGATTTGTTATTATTTTTATGAAATAAATCTTCCTTAAGTTTAAAGACCATATATTTTTTAACTTGGCTTTAGAACAGAAATTGTTACCGATATTTTTTCAAGTGGTAATATGTGCGGCTAGTGAGTTTACGTCGATCCCTTCTATGTTCGTAATTTTTTTTTTCCTTGACAAAACTCTGATTTTAAAACAAGAAAGAAAATTTAATTGTTTTTAATAAGACATTTTTCTTGAATAAAAACCATAGAGAAATCTTACTGTTTTTTTTTTTTTTTTATTGTACACTAAACTTTTATTAAAAGCTTCTAATCCAATTTTCAATGACCTGATTTGTTTCTTCACTGTATTCTGAGGGATTTTTTCCCATTCCAATACCACCAGCTGGAAATAAACTTATGATATGGAGCATTCTTAGAGTAGAGTATGTGAAATATTATGCAGTAACGACATTTTAAACGTTGCCAAATCGATTAAGACCTAACTGTTACACCAAAACTGAAAGATTTTAACAATTTTTTTTTTCTTTTTTAAACTTTTTTTCTAGACTTTTATATTTTGTTAAAATGCTGCTTTATTGGAATCAAATTCTTTTACCAAAATATATTAATTCTTTTTCCAAAAGAACAAACATTACCACTTTCGTCTTCAATGTAAACTTTGATTGAAATACAAAATTAATTTAATTGAAAAAAATATGATGCCATACATTGGTTTAGTTCTCTTCCAAACATAACGAAACAAAAATCCTCAAACAAGAGATATCCTCTTGTATGTGAATAAAAAAAAATAAGAATGTCTACCATAAGTGCTCATCACGCAATGCTGACTGAGTTCTTATACCAATTTCTGCTTAAAATTCCAAAGACATGATGACCTCATGAACCATTTCGATTGATTTTCTCACTCAAAACAAAAAAAAAATCATATAAAATAAACTTTTGCTACTTGTTAGCCTTGGATATGTACGCACACATTTCTCTAGACTTTTTGTTTTCTTTTCTTCTTCTGTTACTGTGGGGCTTTACTTATTTTTCTTTTGGAGGCACGTGTTAGCGATTTTTCATAACAAACCAGACGAAAACTATATACCTACACACTTTTGCAATAAACCAAGAAAGTAATAGCTAGTTTATGTTTTGAGGGGATGATGATGATGACGATGATTTAAGGGAAAATCCACAAGACAGCCGTCTTATGCCACGCACGTGGTAATGTTCTGTTCATTGTTAAGCGCCAAATTAAGACTCTGAATATCTTCCGTTCTATTTTTTTTTTTTTTTGTAATAAAATGGATTAAGATGGCAGGTGGAAGTGGTTTTATAGTTTGACGTTGATTTCTAGGTCTATTTTTAGAATCACAATATTTTTTTTCGAAATACTATTATGACAACGTCTTCTTTAGTATTTTTTTAGTTCGCCCACTCATTCTGTGATTCAGATCAATTTTAAAACGAAATAAAATAAACCATTTTCATCATAAAAAAAGCAGCTGACAACTGGCCATGACATTAAGTCAGATGGTCTTGGCAAAGACAAAGAAAAGGAGCAATTCTAATCCATTCAATATGCATCACAAATGTCACTTCCATGGCAAGTCTCAATCCTTAATTTACCATCTTTTTCAATTTGACTTCAAAAATTTATCAACAGCTAATATTCAGCAAAAAATATATTAATAAATTCACTCAAAAAAAAAAAAACAAACAATTATCTGTTTAATATTAATATATGACAAATGTTGATCATAATCGTTTCATAAGCAATAACACTAAGTATAACTTGCTGCTTAGGTAGCAATAAAATAAAGGTGCGTAAAATAGGTTTTTATCAATTTATTGTCAACAAAAGAAAATTCACAATGTTACTTCGAAAAAAAAATATTATAACGAAAGGAGCGACAGATAGAATATCTTTGAATATCGAGCACTTTGTTGGCTTCTTGTTTTGCGTGAAGGTTAACTTACCTATGCTTATGTAGACACAAGGTAAATATATACAAACATACATGTGTAGTCAATATCTGTTAGGTTGTCTGAAGACTTGAAGAAGAAATTTATTGTTTTTTTTTTGCGTTTGTTTGATATTTTTTTCTCGTAAGCTTCATTAGGTTAAACCTTTATTTGTATATTGGTTTCATTTTTATGACACAATTTTTTTTTTGTCTTGATTATTACAATTGAATATCTAATATCTTCGAGTATTATTGTATGAGAAATTTAAAAAAAATGAAGATTTAAATATTTGATAATGATGAGAACTGAATTAAGCGTCCACGCAATGCAAATTTATAAATAGCTCTGAATTTTAGTTGACTTAATTTTTGCATTTCCGTTCGTCAAAGCTGAATATTGCTTTTATTCAGGGTGATTTGTTTCAGATTCGACGGCTTTAAGGTTATTCTAAAAAAATGAATTAAAGAAAAAAAATGCAATGGCAACTTTTTTTGAGAAGAAAATACTTTTTATTATTTTCGGTTTTCTTACAATCTGTAAACATTTATGTACTATGTATCTTATTTTTAATTTTTGACTTAAGATCGATAAGAGCATATAATATTTAAAATAAAAATTAATACTTAATAGCATACAAATAAAAACAAAATATGTTCAAAAATTTTGTTTTCAAGGTTTTGAGCTTAAAAAACTATTTATCGAAAAAACTTTTATGTATTACAATCTTGAGTGGAAAAACAAGATTAAAACCTATGAAAATGTATGGGAGCGGACCAGTAGACCCTGAACGGCGAACAACATTATATTCTAAATTAACACGAAAAGGATGGATCGATTTTCTTCAATCTTGGTATTTAGCATATTTTGAAGATTGTACAGAAGAGTTTTTGGAAATATTTTTTTTTTAGAATCTAATCTAACGTTATCTGCGATATACCAATTTTAGAAAAGTATGTTTTTCTCAAAAACGCCTTTAACGCTAAAAAAAAAATCAAATGTAAGTGTTCACCTTTTTATGAAAAAAGGTTTTTTTTTTTTAAAGCCATTATTAACGATAGTACCTGTCATGGAACAGTTTTTTTTTTTTTTCAATTCTGAATTTTTCCCAATCGACTTATTCATTTTTTTAATGAAAAATCATTAATATATTTTTAAACGGCCCACATAGGAGTATTTCGATCAAAAACCTGGACATAACATAATTATTTTTTGAAGTAAAACAATTTATTTTTACTAGAAATTATTATTTATACAATGAAAGGCGGTTTTATGTAAATAATAACAATAAAAATATCTATATGTGGCAGACTCTTTTCCCACTGTCATTTAATTGAACAAAAAACATTTAATATTACCATAACTACTCTTTAATTATTATTCCATACCTGCAATTGCATTTTTCATTTTAAAATTTTATGTTTAAAAGCACACTCGCTCACAATTTCCTAACAATGCTCACGAAATCACTACAAAATTAAAAAAAAATCCAGAAAATAAACAACTGACTTTGAACTCGTTTTTTCACTCCACACAATTTACCACAAAAAAAGAGAAGTGCATCATATGAGCCCCTGTATATTTACCATCCACTTTGTAAAAAATTGAATTCAAAATTTTCATCTTTAGAAAATCGACTTTTGTCCAGCTTTTCGACCAGAATACTCCTAATTGCGGCCCTTGCGAAGTATCCGTCGGCGCCGGAGCGGAAACCTGTCAGATTTCAAACGAATAGGAGAGTGGAAAGCACACCTCGAAGCATAATTCGTTTAAAATCGGAGAATTTTCTACTCCGACGGATACCTCGCTAGAGCGTATCAATAATACAATTTGAAAGAAATACATTTTTGGATTTTTTGAAAAAAATTTTGAATTTAGAAAACCAATCCTGACTTAATCACTGCCCATCAATTGTCTCACAATGCAACCATCTTGGATACCTATTTGTTTGGTTTAAATACATATTGTGATTTTTGATGATCTGAAAATGTATGTATTTCGCTTATGATGAATAGCTCAGGGGGGTCATTCCGTAATTTTAAAAACGATAATCGAATCGATGATAATCGTTTTACAGTTTGAGAATCTTTAAAGCTATTTTAAGTCAATTCTGATTCAATATTTCCTAAATAGTTTATATAAATAAAAGTTTTCGTATCCTTAGAAGTCGTATTAGTCTAGGTGATTTAGTAGTTGCCTCTTACTCGGGTGTCTGAGGTTCGATTCCCGAAATTGAAATTCTTTTTTTTTATTTTCTCATCTCAATAATCGTCAATAATCGTCAATAAATAAACGATAGCTAAATAGGTCTCGTTTTTGGAGAATTTATTCGTTTTTGGATGCAATATTTGATTTTTTAAAAGTGTTTATTAATTTATGCCAATCACCGATTAATTTGCAAACTCCACAAAAAAAAATATTAATGATTAATTTCTACAAATAACCATAATGTTAGAGTAAATTATTTTAATATGTGTAACAAAATACTTTACGCATTTTCCAAAATTGTATTAAATGTATGTAAATTTTGACTTTTGGGTCATTAAAAAATTCATATTGGTTCAGCTATAGCAACATTTTTCGACGTTTAAACGCACTAATTTTGGAAAATGAAAATTTTCAAAAATTATATAGTACGATACGATTAAGAATCAAACAAATCAAATCCTTTGTCTCTTCCAACGCATATGTAAGTGTACATGACCATTTTGATAATAATGCTCACAGATTTTTTCAAAACTTTCGCATATCCAAAGAAGCGTTCGTTTTAGTATTAGAAACTATTAATTTAAACAACGGCCGCCTTTCACCATACATTCCGCCTATATCTTGTATTAAAAAACGAATAGTTTTTCGATACACATATTAAAATAATAATTTACTCTAACATTATGGTTATTTGTAGAAATTAATCATTAATATTTTTTTTTGTGGAGTTTGCAAATTAATCGGTGATTGGCATAAATTAATAAACACTTTTAAAAAATCAAATATTGCATCCAAAAACGAATAAATTCTCCAAAAACGAGACCTATTTAGCTATCGTTTATTTATTGACGATTATTGACGATTATTGAGATGAGAAAATAAAAAAAAAGAATTTCAATTTCGGGAATCGAACCTCAGACACCCGAGTAAGAGGCAACTACTAAATCACCTAGACTAATACGACTTCTAAGGATACGAAAACTTTTATTTATATAAACTATTTAGGAAATATTGAATCAGAATTGACTTAAAATAGCTTTAAAGATTCTCAAACTGTAAAACGATTATCATCGATTCGATTATCGTTTTCAAAATTACGGAATGACCCCCAGGACTCTTCAGAAATCTAGCTTCAATAGTTTTTCATTAGTTGACGATGAAATACTATTTTTTTTTACTCTTTTTCTCTTTAAAAATTTGCATATAAACCTTGTTGAGTTTTTCAAAAACTCTCTTCAATTATTCGAATAACATATGGTCCATCAGTATTTCAATTATTATATTATCCTCCATTCACAAATCCTTTGACATTATTCAATTTATACAATTTTTTTTTCCTTAATGCCATTCAACCGAATAATACCTTTTTATCGATTTAAAAAAAATCAAATTGAATTTGACATTTAAAATTGACTCCAAAATTGCTTTTTTAAATATTTTTTTCCTCAGAACCGATTTTCTATTTTCTTTTCTGAATAAAAAAAAAAGTGAATTTCATTTATCCTTTATCTGACGGCTAATACTCTTTTCTCGTGAATAAAACTTATTATTTTCCTGTGCATATCTAATAGCCTTTGATTTTGTTTGCTATATAGAAATTTCTTATATATAATTTTGTTTACAATGATAAATTTTTCATTATATTCTCTCATAGTAATCAAGTCCCTGACTTGTCAGAAGGATATATGAGTAAGTTAATAATTCTGCAAAATAATGATGACAATGCCATAATGTCACCACTGCTTTTTGTGTGTTTTGAAAAACCTTCAAATAAAAAGTGCAAAAAAAAAAAGGACTAAATGATGACATTGCAATTATTGATGACCAGTAGTAATGAAATTGTGGTCATTTAACATTGACCTCACAAAGCTATTTATAAACTTTTCAATTAAGTCCATGAGCACTTTTTTATTTGAAGGAAAAAAAAAAAACGAAAAAAAATAATGACGTCCTTATGGCATCTTCTGATGGCATAAATTATTTTGATTGATTGACGATCTTTGATGGAAAAAATATATTGAAAATAAATTTGTATTTGTATTGAAGATGTTCAAGGATAACGTCGACGTCGTCGTCCTCGTCAATTGATTGAAAGATATTTCGGAAAAATTCCTCCTCGAAATTATATTTTGTGTGCGATTGACATGCTTTTTCGGGTAGCTTCAGTATTTCCTTCATCTTCCTGATAGTGTATATACTCTCACCGTCTCGCTAGGAGCCCTTCAAGGCTAAACCACTTGAGCCTGACGAAGCTAAACATGATTCCAGTTTTGAGGTCTTCTCATTTTTGAAATATTTAATGAAAGCAACAAGCATTCTATATACATTTCTTACAACCCCTAAGCCCACCGCACTTAAACTTGTGTGGTGCTCTACTTTTGTAGGTGTTGTCATAAAGTAGGCATACCTACATGTCCTACTTTATATGCATATTTTGTTTTGTTTTTTTTTTTTTTTTATGTTTATTTATGTGACCTCAATTTTACTTATGACATTCATTTCACTGACAAAACTGACGACATAAATTTGAGAGCCCAACCTCCTTGTTTTTTTGTTGTCTTCTATTTTTATGGAACATTTGACAAACAAACGAACAAACAAAAAAACACCAACGGACTCTCAAAGAAATTAACACGTGGATATGAGTATGAGTATGAGTATGATGACAACATTAGACAATAAATGAGTGCGGTAGAATTCAAGGACATGAGTTCTAATTGAGCTTTCGCTAATTAAGTCATAACGACTTACTCACATGTACCTCTTTATATTCTTTTAATGAATCTTTTTTGTGTGTGAATGTGTTTTGTTTTATAAATGCTTTTTTTCTTTCTTTCTTTTTATTCATTATCATGCTAAATCAAAACAAAATTACAAAAAAAATCTAATAATTTCCATTATTCTCTTTTTTCTTTTTGCAAATTGCATTTTCTAGGCGACTGACTGAAACAGCTAAATGATGTCAACACAAAGCTTGTGTAGGAACAAAATGTTTAACCTTCGTCGAATGAGTTAAAAGACAAACAATTTGTCATTTAAAAAAAAAAATATGAATAATGGTTGTGAAGCACGCTCTTATCTGACAAGAAACAAAAATGGAAAAATAACTCATACAAAATCACTCAATAAAAAAAATTCACTCAATAGAAATCAACTTTGAGACAAAAAAACAACTCATTTTCATTATCATAAATCACTCAAACTATAATCGACAAAACATAAAAATCACTCACTCAATTTTTATGTCTAACTCAAAGATCAAGTAAATTCCACTCCTAAAACACTCCTCGACAAAACAAAGAATACAAGAAAATAACTCAAAATGAATTCAGTCATTTCGGCATTTAAAACAAAGAAAGCGTCCAATGGAGGACCAAATAGTGGCGTAGGCGGTGGCGGCGGTGGAGGTGGTGGTGGTGGGACAACAAATACAACAACAGCAACATCTCCCAACATAACCACATGTAATAACGAGAAAAACCATCGATCTAGCAATAATAACTCCAATCACTCAACACCAAATGGTAAAAAACTCAATTTGAGTTCATCACAAGAAAATGGATATCAGTACCTTAGACATATACGTGAAATTGATACTGCAACAAAAATGCTCTCATCTGTTGCACTCAGTCCTGATGATTTACTCGAGGGTGATAAAATGAATTTCCGTCCGCGAATGTGTGTGGATGTGGTTGATCATGCAACATCACCAGTTTCAATCATAGAACCACTCATTGTTGATGTTATTGGGAGTAACAATTGTAATTTGAGCCAACAACAACAACAAAATTGTGATACAGTAATAGTGAGCACAAGCAGTCCCCACCGGACTGGCAGCAGTTGTACGGTGACAGAAGATGATGATGAATCATCATCGGCAGCATGCACTAGCAGTTCGAGTGAACTGAGCCAGAGTACTGTTATTGTTCCAACAACAACTCAAACATTGAGTAGTCCTGCGAAAAGTCTGAGTGGTAGCATTAGTTATAGTAGTTGTAGTAATAGCAGTAGTAGTTGTGACATAACGACAATTGTAGATACACCATCGACAAATACTGAAACCACAGTGACAACAGCTACGGCAAATTGCTCACAACAACAACAACAAAATGAGTGTAATAATTCTTTGAGTGATGATGGAGATAGTTTGAGTGGAAGTGGTGTAGTCTTAACTGCACCAAATTCACCTGCAGCAACAATGACAAGAACGACGACGATAGCGACAGCAGGAAATAATAATATAACATTGCCAATTATAATGCCGAATGAAAATAGCAGCTTGGGATCATGCAACGGTACACAAGGATCATCAAATTCAGCAACAACAACACCGAAAAGTGCCCGCTATTCAAAACCACGACTGAGTTTGAGTCGATTTATAAATCACTCAATGCCTTCAGTACATGGGAGGCCAAATGCAAATGGAATGAATGGAAATGGTGCAGGTGCTAATGGTTGTAATGGTACAACGACAAATGGTGGCCAACCTAAGCGATTGTCAACACATCAAAGGAATTTGAGCTTAGACTTTCGGTGAGTGTTTTTTTTTTGCATTTATTTAAAAAATTATGAACTCGGAATAAAATTAAATTATAAGCTTAAAATTTTGTCGAAACCTTTTGTCTTCAAGTTTGTGGTGAACTGAGTTTTCTGTTCTTGAGGACTGACACTGAACAATTCTTTATTAAGTCTTCACCTCCAGTCATGTAGATGGGGCAAATTTCAACTCGCAATAATGTCACTCAAAATGAGCAAGTGTGGTGCTCTCTGTTTTTTTATATGAGCACCTTAAGCTCACAAGATTCGACTTACGCCGAAAAGCTTCGCCGTACGCAACCGCGTTCTGTTTCAGATGACAGACTTCACAAGAGTAATCTACTAGCATTTTTTAATGGAACATGGAATGAAATCGATGCAGTTGTCTTCTATTTAATCAAAATTTGAATAAAAGTGAAGTAGTTTCCTATGGCAAATCGTTCGATTTCACTTTCAAGGTCTCCACATCTAAAAAAAACACCCTTTACAATGTTAGATTCAGGTACCCAAAAAATAAAAAAGTCTTTTAAAAGATCCGTTTCCTTACAATTTATTTCAAATAAAAGTTAACATAAGTTTTTCATAATGAAATATTTGTTTCAAAATCAATTATTGCATTCAAATCTACGCAAATTCCTTATCCATCCTTCTTCAGCTTATCTCTACTTCAAAAACTGTTCAATATTTTATCCGCCCACCTCTCACATTCATCAAAATATCTGTCAACAAAAGTTCATCTGTCACCAGGGATTTAACTGTCACTTTTCCTTTATATTTAAATTTGAGAACAAATGTTATTGTAGTAGATTGACATTTAACCCTAGCGGCCTACTTGCGTAAAATACAACTTTTATTATTACTTCATGCTTAACAACGATTCACCGCATACGGAAGAAGAGTGCTTGTCAAAAGTTCAAAATGTCATTACGGTCGGTTCACATTGAAAAGAAAAGTTTAACAACAAAAATTTATAACATTTCTTTTGTATTTGTGTATAAATGTGGGTAGAATATTCGATGTTGAAAATAAAAAAAAAAAGAATATAAAAGAATATTGTGCGTTGCGCATTATATCTATATGACATATATTTATTTATATTTGACATATACCATGCCCTCCCCTATTTTATATTGTATTAAGTTCAACGAACAGGTGGGAAGTGCACTTGTAAAACTGCCTTAAGCTTTATTTTACAATGAGTGTTTTTGTTGTTGTTTACCTAAAAGCTTATGGAGGGAAAAAGTAATTGAATAATCACCTTCCAGTAGAGAATTTTCTTTCATTTCTTTTTTTTATTTGTAATTGAATTTGGTTGTTGTGAGCGCTTCTGTCATCATCCATCATCAATGTTTGACAGTTTGATGGTAAATACTCATTGTATTTATGGTTACTATGTTACCACCACAACACTAATTCAATTAAGATAATTCTACAAAAAAATGTTTACGCTATTTTTCTGTTTTCTTTTTTTTTTTTCAAATACAATCAATGTAATTGTCATTGACATTTATATGAAATGAAAGAATATGTGTATTTTTCTCTTCTGTCAATTGGAATGTCAATTTAATTAACCACAAATTTGACAGAAGAAAAAACATAAACAAATAAAAATCTAGCACATTGCGGTAGGGTTCAATAACACTGAACTGTGTTTGTAAAATTACAACAAACATCAATATTTGACACCATATTTTTTTTCAAAGCATCGTTAGTAACCAACTTTGCGATGAGAAAAGATAAAAGCTTTTTAACTGCTTTAACCTGTATTTTTTTCTTTTTTTGCACAAAAAAAAAAATATTTGAAGCTAACAATCGTGATTGAACCTTTTTAACTATGGAAGGTCGACTGGTTGCATGCATGCATGCCAAGATTTCAGTCTCTCTACTTTTCACGCCTAGACTAAGTGAAAAAGTCAATTGGTCTATACTGTCTAAGCCAGCCAACAGCAGTGCCACAAAAAGCCACTCAAGCAGAATTGGCAGTATGCAATTTTTTTCTTAGTTGTTGGTTTTTTGATGTTGAGCTACAAAGCCATGATATTGGTAAAATTCCAATATGCAGGTTGGTCTCCCAAGTTAGCAGCAACAACTTCACATGTTCGACAACGCCACGACGACGACGACACGACAACTTGAACGACGATATGACGATGACTACAAACGACAGCTTATAAGATATCTTGGCCATTTTTTTTTTTTTTTTTTTGCATTTCGTTGCTGGGATGTGGTTTTGGTTTTAGTTTCACTATAAAACTATGTGCCAATGATTTTGGTCGACATAACCATAAAGTAAACTTGAGCACCATTTGGTGTTGTGGCCAATTTTCGTATATACCTAGATGGAGAGAGAAGGCGATCTACTTTAATACCTCTAAATTGTAGATACATATAAGACTCTTAAGGTATGGAGAAACTAAGCTTCTCAAAAAAAAAAAAAAAAATAATAATACCTAATAATAACGTTGCAAGATTAATTGGCTTTGACAGGAGGTTAAGTTGCATGCTGGTGAATGGGTTCAATTGAAATTGTTTTCACAGTGATTTTTCTATTAATTTTATCATGTTTAAAAAATTTAGTTAGGTTTAAGCAATTTAGATAAGAATTGGCCTCTGGACAGGTGCTTTTCTTTAACAATTTTCAAGATTTTGTTACTTTTACGTTATATAAATGGCTCAAATGATAATTCCAAAATCGATTATTGCTACTTGTCTTCTCTTTTTTACTTGTGGCATTATGTCAAGTTATTCATTAAAAAAATCAAACTTACATGGGGAGAAAAAGGGCACCTTAGAATGATGCCTACCTTAAAACAATAGGATTTCCGCTTAAAATAAGTGGAATCTGTTTAAATTCTGTTAAATTTAAGGTGAACATCATTTCATTTTAATGTGAATCTTCTCAAAAAACTACAAAAAATAAAAATTAAGGTCATACTTAAGCTTAGGTTGCAGTTTATCATACTTATTTCCAATGATGAGAGAAAAAGGCACTCGCCTAGTGACCCAACATGTTATAGGTTCGATCCCCAGTGCCGTTTTTTTTTTTATTAAAATGTTTCCACATAAAAATCCGATGATTTAAATAGAGTGGATTTTGTTTTGAATTTGCCCATTCAAGGAATTAAGAAGATTTTTCCGCTTAATTTAAGACGAAATTCATCTTGGCAAAAAACCATGCAGAAATCCGCTTAATTTAATGTGGAATCCGATTGTTTTTAGGTGGTCTTTTTTCCCGTGTAGATAACTCTTGGACTTAACTTTACGATGATAGAAAATTTAAAAAAGTTAGTCTCACAATTCTGCCCGTTTGCAATTCTGGTATTTAGTTTTTTTTTTTTTCGACGAATCACAGCTCTCCAGCATTTGAGCATTGCTAACACACCACTGCTCTAATCTAAAGCTTTTCGTTTATAATTTTTTTTGGGTGCAAACGTGTGCAAGCCTTCCATTACCGATCCAAATTAAATTCAGATTTTGGCGCATTTTCCAGGAGTTATAAAAAGTAAAGGACTCAAGACGCTTCCCTGGTGCACTTTGACTGGGAACTTACACAAATACATATACATTCTTATTCACAAGTAGATTTCCATATTCATGGGTTGCCTTGAGGTACCCAGTTCAGATTTCGTGGTTGTCTTTCGAATGCTTTTTTTTTAATCATCTAATACTATTCTATACCCCCAATACCCGCTCAACGATCCTTATGGTTTGTGGAATCAACGTAGTTAAGACGTTTTTTTTTTTTTTTGTAAGTAGGACCTTCTTATGAGTACACCAAGAGAACTTTTATCAGTTTGAGACAAGAAAATCTATGGTTCAGTAGCATTCAGCAGGATTTAGCTGAAGAATGTTTTACATCGCGAATTAAAATGTCTAATTGAGATTATCGACCTCAAACAATGAAAAACAAAAGAAAAACACACGTTTTTATCTCGAGTTGAAGCAACTTTCCTCCAAGGATTTGCTGTCTGTTCTTACTAATTAAACAACTCCCCCAAACCTCAATATTAGAATTCCTGATAAATCCCACAGAGAATTAGCAAATCCTTTACTGCACAGCACATCCACCCAATTGCAAAGTGTTTTAATTGACTTTCCATTTCTTGTTGTTTAATTTGTGCAAATTAATATTCCCTATAGCAATTGGCTTAAAAGTTTTTATTGTAATACGCCTAATGTTTTTTTTTTTGCCAGTTCAATACCCACATACAAACAAACAAGAATACAAAAGAGAGGAGTCTTTTTCAGGCTTTTTTTTTTTTTTTGAAAAATTGAGATATTTTTTGTGTGTTTGTTGTTTGCAATTAATTAATTGAAAATGAAAGTTGAACATATTTTTGCAGCATGAAAATTTTTTTTGTATTTTGTTTATGTTGTTTGTTTTGTAAATAAAAGTGAACTTGAAAAAATTATTTTTATTTGGAACAAAAAAGAATACAAAAAAGTAATGTAATGTTGTAGGAATTTGTGTGTGGTGTACTATGGATGAGGTTGTTCCGTGTGGTTTGGCTTTGACTTTCGTTGAAATTTTTAATTTTTTTTTTTTTTAATGTGAGAAAATCATTGAAGCCTAAACAAACAGTGAGAGTTTGTATGAACAAAGATATTATTACTTTACTAACCCACAACCAAGGGAGGACTTAATTATGTGAACTTAATTTATTGTTCAAAAGAAATAGAAAAAAAAAATACAACAAAGTAGAGTACTATGCCAATGCCTGGAGGAGGAAAGTTGTTTATTTTTGCAAAGTCTTTCTTTTGATGTTATTTTATAAATTGTAATTAAAAATATTTGATTATAAATATTCATTAAACCACTTATTTTTTTTATTTTTTGTTTTGAAAGCAATGTAATACGGAAGTTCATATTAAATGTCTAAGACTCTGTGCTTTCAATTGTTTTTTTTTTTGTATCTCTGTTCACATCAGCTGGTGAATGGAATAAGTTTTTTCACCACAATATTTGAATATTTAATCCAAAGTATTTTTTTATTGACTTTTTTATAAATTAATTTTAACTCCTACGTGGGCTTGAGGTCAATCAAGTCCACGTAGCAGTTAAATTTATAACTAAACCCAAAAACATTTTTTACGAGTTCGAGTCCGTGTCTATTTGGGGCACATAACTTCTAACCTAAGACTACGCACAGTCAGCCTTACACCGAAAAAAAAAAAATTGATAATAACAGCTATCAAATTAACATTTTTCAGTGACAAAAGTCGTCCAACAATTAAAATATCAATTTTGATATTTTATCATATCATTTTGACATTTTTTAATTTCAGATGGGATAGTGAAAATTTTGCTTTCACAATTAAAATATCATTTTGACATTTTTTTAAGATTAAGTGGATAGTGAAAATTTCACTTTGACAATTAAAATATCAATGTTGACAATGTTGAAACCTATTTCTTTCCATTTTAAAGTTCAAGTGACCTCAACTCCAAATTTATAAAGCGTTTCGCCCAGGTACGACAGTGGGCTCATCAGTTAGATCTGTCGTACCCTTACTAAGACGCCTTATTTTGGTCGATGTTTACCGACTCTATATAAAACTCACAGCATGAATATACTGTGAATTCTAATATTCAAAGGGAATTTGTTTAAATTCAGACCTTAGAAAAATGTATGCCCGTGGTCAGGCTGATATAATAAATTTGGAGTTGAGGTCACTTGAACTTTAAAATTGAATTATATTCAATCGCTCCACTTAAAATAGAAATAATTTAAATAATTTTTATTATTTTTGTTATTTTTTTCTTCGTTACCTATTTCTTTCCTTTTCATTTTTATTATTTTATTATTTTAAGAATTTTCTTTCTTTTTTCAAAACATTGCTGAAAGGGAATATTCTTTACAAAATAATGGTGATATTATTTTTTTCTATTATAGGTGATATAATTGTTTTGTTATTTTCTCCCAAACTATGTGAAGTAAAATCTTAGTGCCGATCAAATTTTCTCAGTAAATCATACATTTTACTTCGAAAAAACACAAAGCGCCTTTAAATTAGTACACATTAAGAATTTTTTATTTAATATTTTTCAATAATTTGGAATGAGAAATTGATATGAAAAAATGATAATAAAATATCAAAAACAATTTCCAAAATGTGACATTTAAATATCATCCTGATAATAAAGATGTTGTTTTAACATTTTAAATATCATAAAACACATTTTATAGAGCATTTTTGGCTGATATTTAAAAAATGTTAATTTGATATTTAAAAAAATGTTAAATTGGTATTGTTTTTTTTTTTTCGGTGTAACAAGTTTAAGGTTGACCTAAAATGACGACAAAAACTAAAAATGAGGCTTTGTTCCTGAAGGCCTCAGCAATAATAATCTGTTTTTACCAAAATCGGATTAGCTTCCTTTTTCGAGATACCCCCCGTAAGCGTTTTTTTTTTTTTTTGAGAAACATTCATAACAGCACAAGGCTCGAGTACTATAACTTAGGCGCCGAGAATTGAAAACGGTTTTTTGTAGAGGTATTCAATACAATCATTTTTTGTTATGGAAAGGGGTCTATGTCCCTCCCTTTAGGCGGGAGGGGCATTTTTCTAAAAAACTACTAAAAAAAATATTAAAAAACAACGGCAACACTTACTGTTATCAATGATACCTTTTTCAAAAGCTACTACTAGATATAACCCCTTAAGCAGGAAAATACATCATCATTGCTTCAGTCATGTGTAGCAATTTCACTTATTATGGAAAAAGAGTAGAACACAATAATTAATGAACCCGACCTGCCTTGTAACTGTGTACACAGCTCAGTAAATTTTAACGCGGTAAACAACAACAAACGATATTGCTAAAAATAAAAAAAGTATTCATATGTTTATGTTTATAGTGTACAAAATTTACTAACCTACGTACCTACACGGTTACTATAATACAACAAGGCTAGTATAAATATTATTTTGTATTGTTGGTTTTATTATTTTTTTTTTTTTTGTATTAATGACCCAAGGTTTCAATTAAGGATTTCTAAAATTCTTCTTCGATGCAGACTCTCAACATTGATTTTGTAACTAGGTTCCAAAATGTTCCTTTCTCTAGGTCTTTCTTTTATCGAAGAAGAAACATTTGTATTTTTTTTTTTTTTTTTTACAATCGCGGGATTCAACAAATCTTTATAAATATATCCCAAATTGTTGACAAATCTTTAAAAAAAACACAATATTCTGTACCAAAATTATATATTAAAATTATAAATTATATATTAATTAAAATTAAAACTTTTCAAACGAATTCCAATCAAAAAAATTCCTGTTGTATTCTGTTGCCGAATAGGCTATTATAAGTTAAATATTTAAAAGTTTGCAAATGGACGGTAACGACAAGTAATTTATTTTGTAATAAATAATTCAACACAAATTCCAGTAAAAGACTGTTTGAAGTATTCTATTTTAAGTTGATTTTTCAATCAATTTCATTTGAAATTTGTTTGCTATCCCATCAAACCAGATTCATCAGAAAATAAACAAAAAAACACCCAAAATGCAAATAAAAATGTAATCATTTCGATTCAACACAAACGACCTTGAATTATCTTCCAAATCGATGTCTATCTTAAGAGACGAGTATTTTTTTGAGTCTACATTTTTAATTGTTTTTATTAAATCTAAAATGTGGGAGTTTATTTTAAAGCTTATTTAACATTTTGATTGATTGCATAACGTTATGGTTCATCTAAACATTTATTTCAACATAATAACAATAATATGAATTTTTTTAATGTATTTTTTATGGAAAATCATTGGAGTAGGTGTTTTTTTTTTGCAGAAAAAAATGATTAATTAATTTTGACTCAAGTTGTAAGCTGCTTTACCTACTCGATTCTGTCTTCCTCCACTCTAAGATAGAAGCACTTCAATTAAAATATGATGAATGGTTCGATTTTTATTTCTCATTCAATCGACAAATTAATATACGAGGTGTCTTTCACAGCTTTTACCAATTTCATTAAGTTCGTTTTTTATTTTATCAAAAAGGAAATGAATGAGAACGTTAATAAAAAAAAGTACTCATAAATATACATACTTAATCGGGCATTCAATTCATTTGGTGAAATTTAAAAAAAGACCCGTTTTTAATATTTTTTCTCATGTCGCTTTAGAAAGATTGAGAATTTACAAAGAGAAAAGTTGAAAAAAAGAATATCCTTAATTCACCCTATTGAACACAGAGTCTTTTGACATTTTTTATTTGTGTATACTGTACACCTACTAACCTATCACTGTCAAAGCTTTTTAATATTATTTATGATTTCATTTTTATTTTTTTTAATTTTTTTTTTACTGTGAAATCATTGTCAATGTTGTATTTTTTATTTTATATCCATTTGGAAACATTTAAAAAAGCAATAATTCTCGGTTGACTTTCAGGACAATCAAATATTAAACACACGCTTCTATGACTCCATACCGCACTACATTCCTCCATCACTTGCCGCCTTACCTTTTCTTGTTTTTATGTTGTATTCATTGGATTTCATTGCGTTTGGTTAAATTTTGTTTTTTTTTCTCTCCTTTCATCAAAATATAAAATAATAAATAAATAAAATAATAAAAAAAATGAAAAAATAAAAACACATTCGCGTGTGCAATTTAATCTTCATTTTTGGATGAACGTGAAAGAATTTCATATCAATGAACCTTTTCTTTTTTTCGATTTTTCTTTTTTTTTCAGTGCAATCATCAATGCAAAAAAAATAAAAAACAATGTAGTGTGGCACAATTTTTATTGTCCAATGAATATGATGTATTGATTTTTTTTATACCTATACAAAAAAAAACAAAATGTATTGTATAATAAACATTTCATATTAACAGACATTTATAACAAGTGAAGGATTGGTGGGAGATTTATTAAATTGTTGGACTATAAAACATTTTTTTCTTTTTTTCAACTTTTTCGTTTTTAATTTTTTTGATTTATGCCAATATTGATATGAATGAACATTTTTTATATATTTTTTTATTTAATGGTGCTTTTTTGTATTTTTATTAATAGGTTTTCGGTTGAGTTAACAAGGGTTTTAAGTCAAACTCGAAATGATTGTTAAAATGAAATATTATCAAGTTATATAAATGAACTTATTCGTTTAAGGGCCAATTTTTCAATAGTCAGTTAAACAGTCAGTTATTCCCCTGATTCCCCTGACAGAGAAAAAATAATTTTTTCAACAGGCAGATATAGTAACTTATTTCTAGGAATAAAACTATCTGCTTCTTTCAGAGACAAATAAAAATTATTCTAAGGAATATTTTCAATATTCCTAATAGACCAGTGCCGAAGCCTTCAAAAACATTAAAAAGTAAAAAAAAAAAAAAAACATAGTAGAATGAAACCCATTGGAAAAGGAAGTGAATATGATAAAACGTAATAAATTACGGGCGAGTCGAGTTCGGGAAGTGGGTGGGTTTAGTTTTTAATGGTAAAAAATGGTAGGTACATCATCATCATATAATAAAACGGCAAACACTTATTTTGTGGTACAAAATAAGCGGCCCACAAAAACCGAAGGGGCATAAATTATATACCGAACGATAGGAAATTTTATCAGATGTGCAGAATGTATACTTTGTTTATTTTTTTTTTTTACCGAAATAGATAAAAACAATAAATTAAAATTGAGGAAAAAAACAAAAACAAATGTGCTGAACCACGCCCTCTCCCTTCTGGAAGTGGAAACTTCTAAAAGCAAAGACGAGAACCTTCGAAGACATTCTCGAATTTCGAATAAAATTAAGTGTTGCATATTCTTAGTAGTAAATAAAGTGTTTTATATAGTGTGCTTATTTGAGCATAAATAAAAGTTACAATTTTCACTCGAATTTTGAGTGCGGGGTCGGCTAGTATATGTAACTCGATTTCCGGAAAAACTACAAGTCATATATTTAAAAAATTTTATGACAAAATTGTAGGTAATAAAAAGATCTACAACTATTTTATCGACAGTAACCTCAAAATTTATGTAAACAATTCAAATAACCGAGTTTTTGGTTTTTTATTTTTATCTTTTTCAAAAAATAAAATTTTTCTACGAAATTTGGTGAAAACTTACCTTATTATGTCCCAAATACACTGTACTTTATTTGATTCAAAATATTTATTTTTTCACCTTATTTTGACTTAATATTAAAAAAAACACCCTAATTTTCAATCGAAAATTCACGTGTCAAAATATCAGCTTTTTCAAAAAATTTGTTCAAATGTCTACTTTCTGATGGTGTAAGAAAAATTTTCCATACATAAGTGTACCATGTTCTCCTAAAATGCAAAAAATGAAAAAAGCTTAAATTCGAAAATTTTATCATTGTTTACAATTTTGGCATATTTATTAAAATTTACACTTTAATTACTCAAAAACCGTAAATAGATCTTTTTATTACATACAACTTTGCCATACAACTTTTAAACATAGGACTTGTAGTTTTGCCGAAAATCAAGATATACCATTTTTTACCATTAAAAACTCAACCCACCCACTTCCCGAACTCGGCTCGCCCGTAATTTATTTTTCCTTTCATTTTTATCATATTCACCTCCTTTTCCAATGGGTTTCGTTATACTATGTATGATTTTTTTTTTTTTTTTTTGTTTCAAAAATTATCGACCCTAGTCTATAAATCTCGAAAAAAATTATCAAAAACGTGAAAATCCCTAAAGAAGAAATCCCCAAAACAAACTTGAATTAAAAAAAAAAAATAAATAAAAGCCTAAAGTCCTTTACTAATAATTTTGACTAAAAAAAAAACATATTATATATGAACAAAGGAAAAAAGTAATGAAAATTATTTGTATTTTTAAGCGGAGTAAGAATGTAACCATGTTCCTCTAAAATATTAAAATTCACAGTCTATTCAGAGGCCCGTTTTTCTGGCAATTTAAACGTTTTTTCGTGTACAGAGGAATTCACTCTTGCGAAATTGGGCCCCAGGTTGTCATTTTTATAAAGTGTCTATATTCATGGATCAAAATTTTGCGTCTTAGTTAGGATATGACAGCATCTAACTGATGATCCCACTGTCATACCTAGGCGAAACACATATGGAGTTGAGGTCATTTGAACTCTTTAGTTAAATCATATTTATGTTCAGAAAGTCAATTGGTTTCTTTTATTTAATTTTCAAAAGAAAATTTTTCACAACCAAAAACAATTTGAATAAAAAAAAATGTTACACATACGCCACAGTGACCAGTATGTTAAAACTTTTTAAAATGCTAAATAAATTCCTTTTACTTGCGATAAGTGCAAATTGAGAGAAAAATGGAACTCTAATTTTTGTAACGAAAAAATTAACTAATTTTTGAATCGTTTTTATCTATTTTCAATGTATTTATTTTTTTCCCAGAATTAACACATCTCTCATTCCCAAGAGCTGATTTTTATTTATTTATTTATTTTTTCTTAAAAATCTATTACTCCAAAACGATATCAACTAATTAATCCCAAATGAATACAAAAATAAATATAGCCAACTATTCCATTCGAACCAATCGTAACTCAATTTGAACAACCCACCAGTACCAAGAATATAAGTAAAAACAAACCGAAACCAAACTAAACTGAAATAAAAAAAAAGAAATGCAATTACAATTTATATCCCATGTGGTTAAGCTTGTTCAAACTTCTATGCCATTTACGGAAATGAAATCAGAGATGTAACATATTTTATACGAGTAGTTCGACAGCGACAATAACAACAAACCAGTTAGAGCTGGCTATGGCGTTTGCCAAATGCAAACATACATTTTTGCTATTAACTTGTCAGAGACTCTATAGCGATTCGGTGTGCTGGCTGATGATGGTGAAAGTATTATATCCCCTGTCACCATCACCATCACTATTGCACCAGCATGGCATAGTTGGGCTAGACGTGTGCTCTGTAGCTGGCTGTGTCGTCTACCTAACTGTTTGAAACATTTACTTTTTTTTGGTTAAATTCCATGGGTAAGCAATTTTTGTTTTTTTTTTTTTTTTGTCTTAGCTTTTTGGTGATTTCAATCTTCAAACTCCGGAAAAAGTATATAAACTTTTTCCACAGAATTCGTCGGAAGAAAGGAGACTAGTCTATTGATTTATGACTCAGCTTTCAAAAAAAAAAACGAAAAAAAAGTTAAAAAAAAAAACTTTCAGTTAAGTTAGGCTTCCACTTAACCTACGCGAGGGGAGGACAAACTCTATTACCACACTTCAACCCGTTACGACAAAGAGACCTGCAAGTACACAAAGGAAGTAAAGTAATGGTGCTCCTAGGATGATAGTTTGGTAACAGGGTCGGATTTGACTTGGTATTGGGCAGTTTTTTTTTTTTTTAACTGAATTCCGGTTAGTTCATGATGTTTGCCACTAGAGGGCATCCGATACGAAAACTTAACATAGCCTATAACCAGCAGATAAGAAAGATGCTTAGAGGGATACCTCATTTGTCAAATTATGATAAGTAGTTTAGAAGTTATGAGGGCGCAAACATGACAAAATTTTTGCTAAAAATTCATTTTTTTACATTTTTGGACAAAATAAAAAAATGTAAATAAAGGAATGAGACGAATACTTTATAAAAAAAGAATTCAGGGTTCATTGAAGATGAATTTGCTCTAGTCTTACATTTTGCACCACATCCTACCCTGGATAGTTTGCAATGCAACATCAATATCCACAAAGACAGACGACAGACATAGAGGAAAAGTAGCAGCAGTAGCAGCATATATACAAAGTTTATGTTAAAAAAAAATGAAAATAAGAAGAAAAAAAAAAGATAGAAAGTGCTCCGGTTTTGCTCATGGTTAGATGAATCAGAAGTAGTGCAATTGATGGAGCAACCAAGTTGAAGGTACTTTACTTCAAATGCCATTGAACTTGGGATTCTCTACACTTTTTTTTTATTTTTCGTCGTAGTTGTTGTTGGTTGATGGTGTTGCCTCTTTGGTTCTGTGATGGCAACTAACCAATTATTCAGGTATATTGTGCATCCGGGCAAAAGGATGAAGCGTGACTTTTTATATTGTGGGAGGAGGGCTATAAGAGATGGTGTCGTCGACGGACGTTTTCTTACCTCCACCATCATTTTCAGCTTCTGTATGCTCTGCATGATTTATGAGTAAACTTCTGTTTTTATATGATGTTACTATGCTGTGGGTTTGGTGATTCGGAAGATATAGAGGAGACCAAGGAAGTGTAATTAAATTGAGATGATCTTGTTTTTTTTTTTTCTTTTTTTTTTAAAACTTGACTAAAGTTTAATTTTTTTTCAAAGAGTTAAGTTTTTATAATGCATAAATTGGTAGACTGGAGGTGGGACGAAGTGGAAAATTAAACTTCTCACAAATGTAATTGCATTTGAAATGGTACTTGAGAGAGATAGAGTATTTTTTGGTTTATTTTTGATAATCACACTTTCTGTATTTTATGAGTTAATTAAAATTGGTTAGGGAATTAGAATTGCAAGAGTTCTATGAACCTTAAAATTCTAGTGAATAATTTATTCTGGAGAAAATTAGATTGGAAGAATTTAAAATTATGAAGTTTTGCTTGTTTTGGGGTTATAATAGGATAGAAAATTATTTTCGAAGCTTGGACTTTTATAGAAAACTTTAAAATTTGTAGTCTGTAGGGGCCATTTAAAACTTAAGTGAAAGACATTTTGTTAAACTATTCAATCTCTGTGTTGGGAAAAACTTCTGCGTGATTGGGTGCACTTCTACAATTTCTTCAAGAGATTGTGGTTTAAATTTATAATAGACTAATCGTTTGAATAGTATAACTTTGGTAATTGATTTATTACTTTAAATATAAATCCTTTCTTCCTTTTCATTTCCCGAGCTGGTAGTTTTTTTTTTGCAGGTAGCCAATTTGTATGCTACCTTAAAGTCGATGGTCACTTTGTGACCTAGTCATTGATATATATCGTCTCATAGTTGACGACATCTTTTCTCCTCCTTATTTATGTCAAGACCATCTCTGAATCTTTTATTTAAAAGCACCATTAATAGTTGACTAAATGGTTCTTCCCATTACTCTTTGCTCTCCTCAATTAAAAAAAAAAAAAACTAAGAAAGATACCAACCGTTTTATTAAATTTTTTTTTATAAAAAAATATGTCTTCCATTTTTTTCTTAATTTTAAAAAACGACCTCAAGTTGGCCAAATAACCCCAAACTTGGGTCATGGGGTCAGTTGACTAAATTCTTGTTTCCAGGTTTTTGATATGTACTTGAACTATGAGCAAATTGAATTAACAATTTGAAACAAAAAAGAAAAAACAATTAAGTATTGTATCCCAGGAAGGATCCTATAAGCACTTCTGCTTTAACCCTTTATATTACCATGTGACATTTCTGTAACAAACTAAAAAAGATCCAACAAAAAAGCATACGAAGCTTAAAAATTGCTTTTGTCATTAGTAACTTAAGCCTAGTACGCAGCTGAAGTGAAACGAAAAATTTTCAAGTCTCCAAAGCCGACAACGAAAATGCTAACGAAAAAATATCATCGAGTATTCTGTCAAAAGCAAAATAAAAAAAAATCCAAATTAATTTAAAATTAAGAAAAACAACAAAAAATAATTTTTAACACAAGAAATAAATGAATTAAAAGTGAAAAAATCGTCAACATTAGTCTTGGAGCCAAGAAAAATGCACAGGACAATAAAAAGTAAGTGCCTACTGAAAAACGAAAAGCAAAACGAAATTTTTCGTTCAAGATTTTGTTAACGAAATTTTGTATGGAAAATTTCGTTACGCTTCAACTGCGTACTACGCTTAAATGTCGAAAAAAATTACTAAAAATAAAAATATTAATTTTTTTTAAATACGTGTTTAATATTTATTCAAGGCGTACATGTTTTTAATTTTAAAATACACGTTCTTGTGATATACATACATACATACAACATACATATGTAAAGGGCTCATTTTTTTGACTCGTCTCATAGTCATGAGATCAGATCGTACGCTTTTTCCAGAAATAACTGGCACTCAGGAGACACTTTTAAACCTTAAACAAAAAAAACTCTTCTTTCAGTCCAAATTAGCAAGTTATTGGCGCTTAGTCTTCTTTCTCCTAAGGGCAACTATCTTCGGTTATCCTTATCATCAGCAAATTCACTTAGATACTGTGCAATAGGCTTACTAAATTAGATTAGAAGCTCTTCTTTTAGACCGTCAGCTCTGGCTTGTTTTATTTAACCCTAGCAATATCTACCTTTTTGTTCAGGCGGGTTTATCCTAGTTAACTTGTTTTGACTGCTCTTTTGTAGAATGTTGAATTTCATGAGCAGCTAGTTTAAATGGTATTTCCAGATGTTTAACATTCCGTCTATTTCGTATTACTCTCTTTTACATTACAAGCTTAGAGGCGAGTAGTAAATCTTGTTTTTCATCATTTCGTTCTAATGAAATTTGTCACTTTTTTCCCAGTTAAAAAAAATTTCCTGACTTCAAAGTGTTTTCTCTTACCTCTATCTACATAAAGTTGTTTAAAGTCGGCGTAAGCGTCTAGGGACTAGCCTGATTCAGTTTTTGAAAAGAAGGTAGTGAAGGTTCTTTTTACCAACAGTTAAACCAGAGAATTGTTCCTTTCCAATTTTTACATTGACGTCTCCGAAAGATTTTCGCCAAAAATCTTTAAAATCTTGGGTTATTATCCTCATTATATTGGAATTTTTGCCTTGAGGAGTGAGAAACAATTCTTTTCACTTCAGTCTTCCTGTGACCGAAAAACCGCATCTGGAGATCCATTTTTTTTTTCGATCGAACGATATCGTTAGAAAGTACGTGAATTGAAAAACATTTAGAATAGAAATTTCGATCAAAGAAAATGTTAAATTTTATTGTAAATAAAGATAACTTTGAATAGAATTTCCAACAAAACTTATTAAAAAATCTAACAGAAACTAAAAACCAGATTCAAGATTCAATTTATTATTTTTGCTTTCAAAATCAACTATAAATATTCTCTCCATCGTTTTTACTTTGTCTTTTATCATCAATCTTCCAAGTTTATCTTATTCCCTATTCCCATCATCAACATGGAAGACAAAATAATCACAAATACAAACAAAAGGGTACAAAGGACTTCAAAAAAAATAATAAAATCTTTTGAGCTTTTAAGGATCCAATGCAATATTCCTTACTTTACATATATATAATGCTGTCGTCTACAAACTTTATCATTATTCTCAACAGTTTGCATAAAATATTAAAAAAAAATAAACAAAAAAAAAAAACTCCTGTTTGACAGTTTATGCAAGTGACGGTCAACTATACAGTATTCTGTTGTATATCTTTATCTACGTAAATTCCCATATAACCCTACCAGACACAATATTCCATGCCAGACCCTAGAGCTCAACTCATACACCCTGTGTTCATGTTCAATGTAGGATATATCCATCCGTTCACGTTCAGTTCAGTGCAGTGCTCTCATATCTCGGGGCCACTCTACTACTAAACAAGGTGGAAGGAATGTGGCATTGAACGCAAGGACAGGGCACCAAAACGAAAAAAAATCGATAAGGATAATAAAATGAAAACAAAAGCTCAAATACATTGTATACACATAAACCGAGTACACTTTATTCCTGATGTAGTTGTGTAGTATAGTAGCAAAAATGTACTAGAAGTTATAACAAGGAAGAGGGTTTTTTTTGCTGAATCAATGCCAGTCTCGTTCTATTCCTACAACAACCTTTATATTTATGTAGCTTCTCAGTTGAGGTAGGAAACATAAACGTTGGTTGACTCATTGCCAACACACAATCCAACTAACACAAAGGTGATGTTGGTTTGGTGGAGCATGGCGAATAAGTATAAACTAAGGTGAAGATACCATACCACAATTTTAAGGGGATTTGTGAGAGCATGAGGGCGTACTTTACCTACCTCTTGAGTGGTATGCGGTAAATTGGGTTAGAATTTGAGGGTTGTGCCATATAAAACGAAAAGACTAACAAACCGAAAAATGAAGGGATGAACACAATTTTACTTAGACACGGACATGGACATTGGATATGTCCAAGGAGAAAATCCTTTCTTGATGAAATGAGAATTTATGTGGAATATATATTGAGAGAGAGAGTTGGGTTTTTCGTGCTTGGGTTAGGTCTTTTTATAAAAGGTACACAAAACATCTCAAGGTTTATAGAGTTGCATGACATTTTGGTTTGGAGACATACAATTTGCTATTAAGGCTTTACTTTAATAGCTATCTAAAGCTGGCTTAAGGGAAGGTGTTTGGACAAACAAAAAAAATGCATTAAACTGTCTGATAGGAGATTTCAAAAAGTTTAATGGCATATTTTAACTTTTGTGGGGAATTTTTCTTTTTCAGTCTCAAACAAAAATCTGAAAATCAGTTTAAAAAATAAGTACTTATTCGATCTTATCCAAAATTTTTCAATGGTTTCAATTCTTGCGTAAATTACGAAACCGAATAATCAGTTGAAAGAAGATCGAAAGATATTAAAGAATCCCCGAAAAAAAATTGTCGTATTTCACCCGAAAGGCTGTTCAAAATTATTTTTTGTGTTCTTTGTAAATTTAAAAATTTCTATAAGTGCATGTTCTGTAAAAATATTAGCGTTGAACTTTATGTAAGTTAGAAAATCGTTAATAAAAATACCTAAATCTCCTGTTACTAAGCAATTTGCCTTACAAATTCTAAACGTGATCTTTTGTTATAATTCAATAAAAGAAAATTGCTCATACGTCACAGTGACCTCTTTGTTAAACGGCAAAATAATGATAGATTTTTTTGTATGACACAATTGATATGTTTAGTTTTTTATAATATTTGTAATTTATATTTAACATATTGGGTTCAGAGATCTACGAGTCCTTTTTAGAATTGCGTTAACTGTCCTTCTTCCGGTATAAATTTGCAATAATTTTTGAAAATTCTTGCGTATATTTTGTGTGTCACACATTGCTATTAATAAATCATAATTTTACAAAGAGGAAATTAAGGCACTAAAAATGAATATGTTGTTCTTCTTGTATTTATCTTCGATAAGTAATTAGATTTCTTATAAAAATATATGAAATCTGTTCAAACTCTACAAAATCAAATAGAATTTCATTTCATTTTAATAAGAATTTTCTTCCTACAAAATTTAAGTGCTTCTGCTAAGAATAAAGTGATTTCTTTTTAATTTTATGTGTGAATTTAAAAGATTAAACAAAAATAAACGGATGTTCATCTTAATTTTAAAAGATTCTTCTCTTTTGGAATACATTTTGCACCGTAGATGCTTTGTTAAGGAACTAGAATTTAATAAGATTTGTCCTAATTTTAAAACGGCAGTCTTCTTGGCAAAAAATAATGGAAAAATTTGTTTAATTTAATACAGATTCCATTTGTTTTTAACATATCCTTTTTCTTCGTGTGTATACTAATTTTGCGACACACAAGGTATCACAAGCTATTGTAGGCAGTGTCTTTGTTTTTTTCATAATTGTTTTCTTTTTCAGAAAATTTTCTGGACAAACAACCTATACGCTTAAACCTTTTCTCATATTTTTGTGAATCAACATAAAGAACAAAAACATTTTCAAATGGCGGTAACCCTTAGAATATTTTAATTTTTTTTTAAGCAACCCTGCATGGAGAGGTATATTTAATCATAATATACTAAGTTAAATATACCAGAAATTAGTTAAATATACCAGATATAAAGTTAAATATACCAGAAGTAAAGTTATCTCTGCGTTATTTTCTGTTTGTGGTGCTCATGAAATAACAGTCCCTAAAAGTATTCACATTTTACGTATATTCAAATTCGATAAGAATAAAATAATTCTCATAAAATGACAACCCTGATTTTTGCCGGAATATGGGGCTGTAACCCAAACATGTGTTGAAATATATACCCCATTAAAATTTGGCGTGGAACTCGACAAAGAAAAATAAAAGTTCAGCAAAAAATTCTGGACAACTTCTGAATAATTTTCTAAGCGAACATTTTTTGAATTTGAACCAGGAAAACCGTTTATATAGTAAAAGACTCTTTTGTGTTCAATCCTCTTTTGTGTAAAAGCCTCTTTGGTGTTACAGTAACTTTTGTTCACACAAAATTGTAGTTTTCAAGAAAATATAACCTTTTTACTATCTCTAACAAAATTAAGAAGAAAAATTGACATAACACTATCGTATCTACCAGACATTTCTATGTCATTTTCAACACTTAATAAATTTTTAGTCCTTAAGCTAACAAATGCAGTGTGGTTAGCCTTTAAGTTGGCCATTTTATTAGTGTGAAATATTACCCTTGAGCTTTTCTTATTACTGTTATTTATTATCTTAATCTTAACCACAACATAAAAATGTTTTCTCATCGCTGGATGGATCTTGGGTCAGTAACTTTTTCGTTTATTTTTTTTTTTTTTGTTTCTAGAAAACTTTTCACCATTCTCGCACACACGTGAAATGAAGGAAATAAAAATAAAGAAATAGATATTAATGTTCTTTTTTTTCCTCTCTGTTTATTTCTTACATCCTACCATAAATATCCTACTCAAAATGTATCTTCGTATCGATTGCAATAAATCTCTTCTCTATTACTAACAGGATTTTCACATCCTGTTAAACTACTCATACAAACATGTACATTTTTATCCATGCATGAAAAAGATACAAACATGTATAATGTATTTTTATTCATCTAACCTTGGAAAGGACAGTGATAAAAACAAGTCAAGAACTATCAATGAAGTCTAAAAAAGGATTTGTTTAGATTATTATAGACCAACCAAAACGAATGAAAAATGTATCTGATAAATGAAATTTAATAAAAATTCAATACAAGGGAGGAGTGACCTTTATTTTGGTTTACTTTTTTTTTGCTTTTCTACCTTCGTCATGTTTCTCACATTTTTTGGGTTAAATTTCTAGATCTTAATATTTTATCCTTTCTTAGAAGCAAGTGTCATCTTGAACCAATTTATAAGCCTTCAAAACTACTATACATATAAATGTATGGATGTCCTTTTGTTTTTAAAGAAGACTAATCGAGTCGAGTGTGTCGGCATTACCATTCACCATCTAACCAACAAAGATAGGCAACAACTTTGAACTTTCATCGTCACAACATTGGAGGATATTTCAAGTGAAAAATAATTTCACTTTTCATCAATTCTTTTCATTTTTGTTTTTTGTTTCTTTTTTATTCTATACATAAAGGGATACAATGTTGAAATTTAAAAAATAAAAATCCTTTTCCACTTGATTTAGTAAAATTATAAAGCTTCGAAGGATTTTTTATCTTCAAAAATTCGTTGCTAAAAGTTATGAAGAAAAGAAAAATGTCTGCAGAGAAATTTTAAGATTTATTGAAAAATTATTTTAAATGCCTGAGAAAGGCGCAAGGATTTGCTCATGTAGATGGAATAAAATAGAATAGAATAGAATAGAATAGAATAGAATAGAATAGAATAGAATAGAATAGAATAGAATAGAATAGAATAGAATAGAATAGCAATAGAATAGCAATAGAATAGCAATAGAATAGCAATAGAATAGCAATAGAATAGCAATAGAATAGCAATAGAATAGCAATAGAATAGCAATAGAATAGCAATAGAATAGCAATAGAATAGCAATAGAATAGCAATAGAATAGCAATAGAATAGCAATAGAATAGCAATAGAATAGCAATAGAATAGCAATAGAATAGCAATAGAATAGCAATAGAATAGCAATAGAATAGCAATAGAATAGCAATAGAATAGCAATAGAATAGCAATAGAATAGCAATAGAATAGCAATAGAATAGCAATAGAATAGCAATAGAATAGCAATAGAATAGCAATAGAATAGCAATAGAATAGCAATAGAATAGCAATAGAATAGCAATAGAATAGCAATAGAATAGCAATAGAATAGCAATAGAATAGCAATAGAATAGCAATAGAATAGCAATAGAATAGCAATAGAATAGCAATAGAATAGCAATAGAATAGCAATAGAATAGCAATAGAATAGCAATAGAATAGCAATAGAATAGCAATAGAATAGCAATAGAATAGCAATAGAATAGCAATAGAATAGCAATAGAATAGCAATAGAATAGCAATAGCAATAGCAATAGCAATAGCAATAGCAAAAGCAATAGCAAAAGCAAAAGCAATAGCAATAGCAATAGCAATAGCAATAGCAATAGCAATAGCAATAGCAATAGCAATAGCAATAGCAATAGCAATAGCAATAGCAATAGCAATAGCAATAGCAATAGCAATAGCAATAGCAATAGCAATAGCAATAGCAATAGCAATAGCAATAGCAATAGCAATAGCAATAGCAATAGCAATAGCAATAGCAATAGCAATAGCAATAGCAATAGCAATAGCAATAGCAATAGCAATAGCAATAGCAATAGCAATAGCAATAGCAATAGCAACAGCAATAGCAATAGCAATAGCAATAGCAATAGCAATAGCAATAGCAATAGCAATAGCAATAGCAATAGCAATAGCAATAGCAATAGCAATAGCAATAGCAATAGCAATAGCAATAGCAATAGCAATAGGAATAGCAATAGGAATAGGAACTTGAACTCGAATGAGAAGTCAAATAAGCTGTGATTTACCAGACTTAAATTTGAGGTGAATAAATAAACATTTTGCTTAAGTTTTATGTTCTACCTTTTAAGACACTAAATGACTACCGACAGTATTAGAATCAAAATTCTATGATAGTATCATTTCCCTTTTAAACAGGCAAACATATTCTATTTTTGTAGGACCTATTTATTTTACAGTTCAATAATGAGTCCTTATAAAAATAGTACCTATATGTATCTACCCATATTGAAATTAAAAAAAAAACACAATAGTTAAAAACTGAATAAAGAAAAAAATACCCAAGACAAGTAGAGTGAAAAATTATGTTCATAGATAAGAAAAGGATATGATGAAGGAAAAAAAAACTGAATAAAAAGCACCAAGCACCTCTAGACATCGAGACGAAGACAGGAGGTTGAGAGAGGGAGATAGTGAGAACATATACACAAAGAGGGAACTCGATCTTGACACGTAAAGCAATTTTAAAAGATGATGCACAATAAAGCACAATGCAACAAAGTGTATATGTATGTTTATAAACGTATCTTTATATGCACAAGCTCTCGTAAGTGCTCTCAATTTTCAAATAATTATTTGAAGCAGAATTAAAAGATAAAAAAAGAAGAAGAAAAAAACAACTAGAATGTTATATCTAGTTGAATAGGACCTACCTATAGGACCTACCTACTACATATAACACACAAAAGGACTAGAAAAAGAAAACTAAGACATGTGTTTTATGAGATGAAACTTTCTATATTGAAACGAATGAACAACATGAAAAATTATTATTTTTTTTTTAGAATATGTATTTTTTTTTTTTACATATTCTTTCATGCTTGTGCGGTTTTATTACATAAATTACAAATTTGTTTTTATTATTCATGTTTTTATAAAGTTCTGGTAAAAAAGAAATATAAGAGAGGAAATGTTTTTTAATTTTGAAATATATATGTATGTACATGAATTTTGTGCAAAAATAAGAACACAAGTTTAAGTTACACACTTGAAACATTAAACAAATTTTGAATATTTTAGTCAGTTTTACTTTTTTGGCAGCAACATAAATGTTACCATCATATAATTTACAATCGGGAGGTTTTTACTGACTGAGTGATATAGAATTTCCTCTACTACCCCATACAGTTTTATTTGGCTTCTAGAGATATTTTTTAACTTTTTTTCAACTCTTAACCCTTTCTTTCGAGGACCCTAAAAGTAATTTCTGCTGATTATTTTGATTTTTGTTTTGTTAATTTCAGCCCCACGATATTATCATCTCTTGATTTAGTTAACTTTGAGATAAATTAATTGAATTTTGTATTTCAGAGTTAAAGGTTTTGTGTCCTCTCTTCCTGAGGGCTCTAGAGTGATGTTTAATAGAAAACAAAATTTAATGTAAATAAATGTAAGTAAGTCACGATGTAACGAGTCGTGGATGTGACATATAAAATATTTCTATTGCAAATAATTCAGCAACCAGACGTTCAAAAAAATGTTCGTTTTCTGTTATTAATAGAGCTCAAAGAGACTTTTCTTTTAATTTCTCATTCAACTGATTTGGAGGAAATGTTTTGAAAAAGGATTTTTCTCGAAAATATGAAAAAAATAAATTTGTAATTTTTTTACCTGAATCCAAAGGCCTGTTTACAGTGAACTCATATCTGTAAACCAAAACTTGTTTAAAGATTTTTGTCCTCAGATATTTGCTTCCTAATGTAAAAAAAACCAGTTATTTCAGTTATTTCAGTTATAAATAGAGCTCAAAGAGACCTTTCTTTTGATGTTTCACTCAATGAATTTGGAGGAAATTTTTTGAAATGTATTTTTTTCGGCAAGAGGTTAACCTTGATTTTTGCTCGAAAATCAAAAAAAAATAAATTGCACGACTGGGGTCGCACGTACTTGCTCTTATGCTTAAAGTAACTATAATGTTAAAGCTTTTCATTCAAGAAATTTAAAATTTGATATTTTGAAGAAATTTCATAAGTAGTATAAAAAAATTAAATCTGTTTTTAAAATTAATTAAACTCTGTTTTAAATTATCTTAAAAAAAATAAAAAATATGCCATTTTATTTCTTGTATAAAAAGGTATTTTTAGAAAAAAATTTTCGAAAATTGTAGGAGCCGTTTTTTAAAAAAATAATTTTTTATATATAAAAATTTTTTAACATTTTTCAAAAAAAAAGTTGGTATGCCATTTTGAAGAAATAATTAATTTACACATAAAAACTAAATTTCAAAATTTTTCATTGATTCGTTTTCAAAAAATTGATTTTTCAAAAAAAAATTTTGAAATATTTTTAAAAAAACCAAAAATGCGTTTTTTGAAAATTTTCTACAATTTTAATATTATCTTTACTTACACACTTTTGTATAAAAATTTTCATTTAAATCGGGTTAATGTTGTACGAGATATTCAGAAACGAAAAAAACCGTTCTATGACAGGTACAAAAAATATTTTTTTTATTTAAAAAGTTGGCTATTATGTGTAGTACTACACACAAAAATTTTAATCAAAATCGTTAGAGCCGTTTTTGAAAAAAATTAACTTTTCTATTTCCGTTATATGGCAGGTACCGTTAGTTTTGGTCATAAAAAAAAAAATTTCAATTTCCCCTCTAGGGAATCACCAAAAACTGCTAACCACCAAGTTTGAAGAAAATCACTTCACTCGTTTAGGCTGCAGCTCCAGATAGAGACAGACACACAGACAGACAGACAGAATTGCCGGACCCACTTTTTTGGCATTCTCCATCATCGTAATGTCATGTAAAATTGTTATCTCGAGTTCGATTTTTTTTACGAATCCTAAACTTGCCCTATAGTACCTATATCGCAAGTAAAAATAATTGTAATTTTTTTGCCTAAATTCATACGCCTGTTTACTGTGAAATTTTAGGTGCAACCTAAAATTTACTCCGATACTTTTGCTTCAAGTTATTTGCCTCCGAATGGAAGAAATATTGGTTGTCCTAAAAGTCGGTTCACGGACTTAAATTTAACGTGATAAAATCATAAGACAATCATTTTTATTTAAACAAAAAACTCTTTGGTTTGAAACTAATATTATGATTTCTCATGGATGCCATAGTCAGAAATAGGACCACACTGGAAGCACCCACTTTCAAATACAAGAAGAATTATTAAAATCGGTTCACCCGGTCGAAAATTCTGAGGTTACAAAGTAAAAAAAAAAATTAGTTATAAACAATTGGTCATATCTCAGGCATTAATGAACCGATTTTAAAAATTTAAAGATTTAATTGTCTTGCTAGACATAAGTTATAATATTTACTCATTTTGTTTAAAATGACAACAATTTTGAGAAAGCTCCTTTTGTTTATAAGATTTCAGGAATTTGTAAAAACTAACATTGCAGCTAGGTTTCTCATCCCCAAAAACATATAAAAACACTCCCATATTGCGTTGATCTTAATATCTATACTCAAAGCTGGTATAAAATTTAAGCTGAGTAGGGGTATAGTTTTTTTCAAATTAACTCGAAAAATATGGGTCATATAGAAAAATTTATTTAAATAAAAGTTATAGGAATTTAAATTTTCTAAAAGTTTTACCTATATAATTTTTGTCAAAAATCAAAAATGGCCGAGTTATTCACTGAAACGTGTTTTAACTTTAATCCAAGATGGCGGCTTTGGCTCAAGGTCGATTTTCCGAAAAACTGGTTTTAAGCTCTCAGAGACGATCTAATTTTTTCCATTTCAGCTTAATTTTGTATACATCCCGACTGGGCTAAAGGTACAACTCACGAACCAACAACTTGTAATTAAGTGCTATATGTTCCAACCCTTTTGCGATTTATAGAAAAAATCAACAATATTAACTATCATGATTTACAGATTTCAAAACAAACAAGACAATTATTATTATATTCAGTATACTTTGTTTTTGTATAAAAAAGAAATGACGCGCAATATGAAAAAAAAATCAATAAAAACTACATACAATATTTCTGCACTTAATGTACACTTTCATACCATCACTAAGCCTACCCCTTAAAACCCCTTCATCACTTAGACACAATATCACTCATTTTTTTTTAATGCAGCAAATGTAGTTGGCTTCCTGTTAAAAAATGCATGCTGCCCTTCCCTGATTGTACCTACACTCACTGGTGTTTGGCTAACAGGAATAAAATTATAGACCTTCAAACAATCAAAGGAGGTGCAGCATATAGAAGCCCCCTAAACCAAAAAAACAGCAAAGTGAAATTAAATTGGTGATTGAAACGCAGATGACTATGCGACGACTAACGCCTGGCTCAACGTTATCGGCTTCGACAACAAACCACCTCCACTCGAGTCCTACATAAAGTTCAAATTGTTTGGTTGGGTGCTCCGTGTTGCTCGTGATTTTTTTTTTTCACTTTTTTTTCAACAGGAGTGTTCAACTCGAACCTAAGGCCAAACATAAATAAACAAAGGAAGCGCGCAAAAAGGATTCCATGTGAATTTTTTTTTATTTTATATTTGCGTAGTGTGGCGGTGGAGTGCACCTGTCATCGCCCCACTGCAGCAGACTCACCCTGCATAGTGCAAACACACCTGCGCCTGCTGTTGGGGAATTGGGAGGTCATGTTAATGGCCAAAGTGGCGACACGACACGTGGTGGTTATAGATATGTATCTAATTCCTGTTTCTAACATGCTTGGAACATTTATTTAGTGGAAGTATAGCCGTCCGTCGTCGTCATCGTCATCGTCGTCGTTCCTAGTCGTGAGTTGGTTCTGGCAGAGCGAAAGTTAATTGTCATGTAAGCTTGGCTAAAAGCATTTTATTCTTGTTTTTTTTATTTTGTTTTACTTTGATATGAGTAGGTATATGCTGGTGTTAGTTTGCAGGTGTGGTAGGAACCTAACTCACCTGGACGTCCGACTAACCAAACGACCGACGGGGCGAAGTGACAGACGGTCATGCTTGTTGCTTAGCAATTTGAATTGTGTATATATTCCTTTGGCAATTTTTTTTTCTTCCTTCATAGCAATGATGGCTGTTGTGCCAATAGAGGTACAAAAAGAGAGAAACGAACGAAATCCATTTAAGTGATTTTGCCAGCAGTACATAGTATAGAATATATCGCCACTCACAATCGCAAGTCACCTAGATACTCGCCGATATATAGTTTTTTTTTTATATGACTATGACCAAACAAGGGTTGAGTGCCTTGTCAAGGTTTCGTTCTAATTTATTTTGCTTGGATTAAGTTTGTTTTTTTTTTTTTTTATGTTCCTTTTTCTTTTGCAATCTTGTCATGTCCACTTTTGTTTCCATTTCGCTAATGCTGCACAAATCCTTTCACAAGTATTTGTTCAAGGAAAGGCGACATTCGAAAGTTACAGTGCAACAACAAAAAAAAGTAGTAAAAAGCTTGTAATGAAAGTGCAAGGGAAATTTTTTTTATTTTCGTTTTAAATATAGACTAGATGTATTGATTTGTTTCGATTTGTTATAATGTAGTGTTTAGGACTTGATATTCTTTCGTCTGGATGCATTAAAGGAATTTGTAGTTCATTAAAGTGGTTAAATAAAGAACATAGCTAGATTGTGTGTGATAAGATTTGTTTTATAAAGTGGGCTTCTTTAATCAATTTTCTTCTTAGCCGAAAATGTTCTTTTTTGGGTATATGTTTCTGACGTTATTATTTTTGTTCTCGTTTTCGGCACGAACAAACTTCCAAATTAATTAAATAACTTAATTCACAATGTTTGCAATTGAAACCATTTTATTCTTAAAAAAAATTTCCCAAGCAACAAATCTTTCAAAAAAAAAAAAAAAAAAAACGATTTTGAACCACTCTAACTAAAAAAAAATCTTTATTTGCAATAAAATTTTTTTCAATGCAAAATATTTTTATTTGCAATAAATTTTTTTAATGCAAAATGTTTTTAGTTGCAAATTTTTTATTTTATTTATTTTATTTTCAATGCAAATTTTTTTTCATTTGCAATAAATTTTTTTAATGCAAAATGTTTTTAGTTGCAAATTGCAATAAATATTATTTTTTGTTCAAAGATTATAATTATTTTTTTCAATGCAAATATTTTTCAGTTGCAATACAAATTTTTTTTAATGCAAATATTTTTCAGTTACAATTAATATTTTTTTTTCAATGGAAATTTTTGTATTTGCAATAAAGATTTTTTTTTTTTTAATTTGAAATGAAGAGCAAATGCATTAACAATAAAATGATTTTTTACAACCCTGGTTAAAAGCTTTTATTTGACAATGAAAATTAACCCTCTCTTAATTCGGAAAAAAAAATACATGCTACATCTGCACATGTATGATACTTTTGCTTTGAAATCTAATCGCAGCGCAGGTTTAAAGGTGACTGTAAATTATTTAGTTCAATTCTTTCAAAAGTTGTCATTGCAATATTTTAAGATAACATTTGAGAACCCTTAATAAAAAATACCCATTTTTGAAGTTTTCATGTTTCTACAAAGTACAAAAAAAAATGAAGTAAGCAATTGCGACAGCGGAATTGCCTCTAGTAGCTTTCTCTTTATAGCCTTTTATAAGAAACTCAAAATTAGTTGAATGTAGTGAAATAACTACCAAATGCAATAATGTAGTCAAATTGTATTAAAACCAAATAATCTTCAAACCAAATAATCTTGTTTATTTTGTGTCTTGCCTATAAATTGTTTTTTGATGCATAACTGGATCTGAAATTTCTATTAAATTAAAAAAAACTAAAAACCAAAATTGAATCGTAAGTTGTAAAAACGGAATAAGTCCATTCTGCAAAATTGTTGGGAAAACGCAAAAAACTGAATAGCTTCCGTATTTTACTGTTTTCAGATGTTTGACTTTCAGACAAAATAAAGATTATGTAGATTTGAGTAGAATGAGACAAAAATTATATTTCTATCGGTTTAAAAACCTTGGACTTATTCCGTTCTTACAACTTGCGGTTTGAAATTTCACCCAAAAGCCAAATTTTGAATGAAATAAACATATAATTTATTTAAAACAAAATTTTTAATGATAGCAATCGATTAACTTTTGATAGAGTTTGAGTAATCAAAGCAATACATAGTAAAACAAAAATTTTTGTTATGGTCTATTTTTTACTTGAGTAAAACAAAAAATGGGAAAATAAAAATAGGTTCGATTTGTCATTTCTCGGTTAATTTTCAATGAAAAAACTTTTTCAGCCCAGCATTTTGAAGGAAACTTAATCTTCTGTATTTATTTAGAGCAATGCATATGACTATCTCAGCCCAAAAAAAATACCGTTAAAAAGGCAAAAAAAAACTCAAAAAATCGCTTTTCTTAACTTTTTTTCATGTTTTTTGACCTGTTTTGGTATGGAAGTTTTTTTTTTCAATTTTTCAAAAACATTTTTCCGATATTAAATTTAATTCTCTTCAACAAATTTTAAAATCAATTTACCAAAAAGAGGACTTTTGTACCCCTATCTTCAATTTCCACCCTCTCATTTACTCCGCGGTATTATATTCTCTTATAACCCATTCAACGTTTTCTGAAATCAAAACTCGTAAACGTCTTAGTTAAGACATAATCAATAGCCTGAAATCCTGAATTTATTCTGTTCTTCAAACTTATAAAATTTTTCAACCCCTGTAACTTCGACACCCAAAATAATTTTTTTGTTTTTTCAACTTGGAAGATGTGTCTACGCCTAAAGATTAAATTTCCATCAAAAAGTCAATTTCGGAAAAAAGTGGACTTATTCCGTTCTTACAACTGACGATTCAATTAATTAATTGATCTTTTTCAAAATTATTTTTAAATTTGAAATCATTGCCGTAGCATGTTTACTTATTATTCGATTCAATTCAATTCAAACACTGATCCAGTTTCACACACCTGTATTATTAATATGTGAACATACCTGCATTTAAATTTGAAAACAAACTTTCCTTTGAAAAAAAAAAGATACAAAAAAAGTTACGTATACGCCCCCACTGACCAGTAGATAATTTTTGTTTATTTTTAATGATTCAAGTCTTTTTGACAGGAATATTTCACAAAAGCTTTAACTTAATAAATTTCCCAAATTTGTCTTCAAAAGAAGGGGGAAAAATTTCCCAAAACAAAATACTCATTTAATGACTTCAGTTAGTATTGGTAAATAATAATTTAAAATTTACCTATGTGACCCTGTCTCTCTCTCAACCAGCTGATCATTCTATTAATACAAAACAAAATTAACACACAAGTGTTTATTAAAAGCTTTCTCCCTCTCTCTGTATTGTTTATGTATTCCTAAAGTCTCACTCTCATCAAACATAAACAATAATAAAAAAACGAAGCTTTTTAATACTGAACGAGTCTGATTAGATTAAAGTCCAATCAGAACAACAACAACAACAAAAAATGCAAACATGAGAAATTCAGTAATAAATACCCTCTACCAGTAGATGATTAATTTTGTTATTGTTGTTTTATTTAAAAGTGGTTGTTTGTATTGAAAGCACAAAACTTTGATCAGCAGTATTTATTTTATTTTGCGCTGTATTAAGCTATTCAGCAGCCTTTGAAGTAAACTATTCAGTCTAACGCCATAGAAGCTATCAACAACAGACTTGACAAAAAGCAAACAAAAATATATCTACTTCTGGTGCTAATTTATTTTTTCTTGTGTTTATTCTGAGTAATCAAACAATTTGTTGTTATATATTGTTTAGAAACAAATTTAATTGTTTTTCTTTTTTTCTTAATTACAGATCAATGGGAATTTTGTTACCTCCGGTGTCACAAGTGACAAATACACGCATCAATCTTACGCAACATCATCGAAATCGTAGTTTAGATAGCGCCCTACAGCGGATACCTGAGGTGAGTTAAAAATTTAATTTAAGTTACAACCTAGTTTTATTTTTATTTTGTTTTCTGTAACAAAAAACAGACAAAATTAAACTGCATTCAAAGTTGAAATATATTAATAATTCCATTGCTACTTCAGGTGCAGTGTCGTTCGTTTTATTTATTGATTGTGAAAGGTGGAGGAGAGTCATTGAAATTTTGATTTTATCAAAAGGCTTTTGTTTTGATAAGTGCCTCGCGTTGATATGTCATCCAGTCATCACCATATTCAGAATTTGAGAGCTTTTTTTATAAAATAAAAGTGCTTTTGTGCTGTTTTCATTTTATATCAATTCAATTAAATTTTTATTTTTATTTTTGAAAGGGCAATGTTTTCACGAAATTTATTTTTTATTTTATTGATTCGTTGTGTTGGCTTCAAAAAAGCCTTGGGTTCCATAAAAAGTTATTTAATTATTTAGTTAAATAGTATTTGATACTTTGAATTAGTTTCATTCATCAGGGCATTAAAAAAAAATCATAATGGAAACCAAAATGCATTTGATGAGTAATTGAATGCTTTCTAAAATGCTTGACCTTTAGTCCCATTCTAAACAGAATTCTTTTTTGTAAACTATCAGATTCGCCTCCAGTAAAGTTAAATTTCATAAAAACTACTTCATTTCCAATTGATTATGGAAAAAATATTTAATATCTAATATCTCTTTTATCTGAACTTAACAAGCGAATGCATGTATTCGACAAAACAACTAAGTTGGTAAAGATCATTTTCCACTTCTTCACGCCATCTTTATACGTGCATTTTTTCGAGTAAATGGAGCACACTGTGTTGACTTTCCTTTCATCGGCATAATCAATAAATCAGTAAGTGTATGCTCCTGATGAATGTATCTCCTGCTGCTTTAAAGACTTTAGATCAGCTGTTATAGTCGGCGTTCGGCGGCGCTCGGGCCGTACTTGACATCTCAATCTCTAATAAGATGTTCTCCAGAAAAAGACCAAAACTTGGAGACTGGCATCATTATGCCCCAAATGATATAAGACCTTTCAAAGAAAAAACCAAAAACTCCATGAAAAAAAACGTATCCATACCTCCTCAAGAAAGGTTGAGTATGGCTGCTTTAGATGGTAGTAGCCTATACGTCATAAATTAAATATAGGTTTTTCTTGAAGGTTTGAAATTGAATTAATAATTATTTTGCATTTTTTCACTGTGAGGATATTGGCATTTGCATTTCGAATTCTACCCAATTTGGGTCAGAGTTTGTGCTGACTCCTCAGAAAGATTAGAAATCCAGGTTCTTAGAAACATAGATTCCGTCAACTGCCATTACGATCGATTTGGTTGATAATTATTTCTTTGACCAGGAAACCTCAAACTTCTATTGTGAAGTTGATATGACACTTTGCCATGACTAAGTCCATTTCCTGAATGTTGGTGTGTAGGTTGTGTCTTTCGATCTTCAAACCATAATTAAATACAAAGATGCCCTTCTATTCGACCTTTGCGTTAAGATCGACAAAAACAATCATAATTTTTTCGTTCCGCAGTTCTCTTACGCCATTTCTTTCTATTTCTCATCTTGGAGGATTTCTTCAAAAAACAATAAATCAAATACTTTTTTGAAGTCAGAGAGAAGTGAAATCAAAATCAATGTGTTAGATGGTCAGTCCTAAATTCTCATCATCTAGCTTCGACTCTTGATGCTATAGGTCTAAAGCCAGTTCAGTGACGAAACACTGAGACACAGAATTTACATCTGTGTCTCAGTCGCAATTCTTGAACCAGTCCCTGTCTTAAACTTGCAATTTTATTTTTACTACGCATTGAAAGTTGTTGACAGAGTAGCCTGGCACATCCAGGATTGCATTCGCCAAAGCCAATAACATTCTCATCTTCAATTTTCAATAAAAACATCAAATAAGGCTACAAACTCAGTTTTAACCTTTTGTCTTAATTCCAGGTCGAAGTATCATCACCAAATGCCGAAAGCGAAAATACATTCTGCACAAATTCCATTCTCGGTTCGACAATGTGCTCCAAAATTGTCACATCAACAGTGAGCAGTAATAGTCCAATATCATCAACTTGCATCGTCGACCAATCGCAACAACAATGCAAATTATCATCACTTACATCATCAACATCATCGTCAGCTTCCAGTGGTAATTCTAGTGTGATTGGTAAGCTCTTTCAATTTTTTCAACCCATAACTTGAACTATAGCGATCTTTTCTTCTTTTTCCAGTTGAACCCTGTTCAAGAACAAAATCGAGTGAGAATCCCAGCTGTAACAATAATAATAGTTGTAGTAATTCTAGTAATAAACCTCCCATAGTTGTTCCTTTGTCCAAAGTTGCCGTCGCAGATAACAGCAACAGTAAAAAGCGTGAAGACCTAACAAGCTTAGGTTCTGACGATTCAGGTGAGCCAGACATTTCTTTATCTTTCGCGTGCAGCTAAAATTAATCATGTGGTTATCGCTGTTGTATGACGCTTAAGCCTCAAGTGCCAACGATAACCATCGTATTAATAACTGCAATGAGAATTCTCCATTCAATTACTATTCGTCCACACTATACAGAGTCTAATTTATATTTTTGCTTTTAGGAATAATCTGCGGTTCTGAATCCGATCAAGTCTCTCTGAATCGCATTCGCCAATCACACGAGAGTCTAGATTCTGGAGAAATGGATGCAGAAGAGGAGTGCATTGAAATCCTCGACACTACATCCATGGATGAGGAATACGGTATGCTGCAGTCAGACCTATGCTTCTATCAATCACCAGAAACCGACTGTCAAACTTTAAGACCCCGAAAAAGACATGAAGAACAAAGAACACCCACTTCAGAGTCCATGGGTGAAAATCGAACGACGACACATTATCAAGTGGAAAACAATCGCATTTGTGTGCCAATATGCATCAACAGCCCATCATCACCATTGCCCAATGATAGTGGGAGTGATTTGGCGACACCAACATCGCCATCATCTGACGACAACATCCCACCCCTGTCAACGGGTACAAAAGCTCAAAAAGCCAGCGATGCCCTGGAACCGGCCAACAAGTCAGAGCACATCCGAAACGAAGTGCTATTTAAAAATTTCTTTGGTGCCACCAAAAATGCCATTTTTCGCACAGCGCAGAGTATAATTGAAAATCATGAAAAAAAGAATGCAGCCAAGATAAAAGCTGGCGAACAAGGAGACAACACATCCATTGTGACCAGCGACATTAAATCTCCGACAGAAATGTCAAAGAAAAAAGAATTCTTGCGATTGATTTCGTCCAATGCAAGCAAAAAGGCTGCTGCTGCAGCAGCCACCAAAATCAGTTCACCCACAGACGAAATCCAACCTTTGCCAACACTCACAGTTACACCGGTTACTGGGACAACACCCACAGAACCAGAAACTAAAACGTCACTCATCAAATCAGGATCGATTTCATCATTAAATCGGCTGAAAGCTGTTCCCGGTGTGGTTAAATGCTTTGTCCGTGAGAAAGAACCACTACGTGAACCAACAAAGACTGAGAAGGGTCCAAACGGGCTATTGCGTTTCTTCGAATCGCCCGTCTTCAATATACATTTTGCCATCCATTATTTGTTCTATTCCAAGGAGCCGGGAGTGCTCAGTTTTATTGGCAATAAGATTTTTAGTTTTCCCGATCAAGAGGTGGATCTGTACATTCCACAATTGATTGTAATGTACATTCAAATGGATGAATTGGCTGAAGTGCTGGATCCCTATTTGACAATTCGATGCAGGAAATCTGTTGATTTCTCATTGAAATGCCTCTGGCTGCTAGAAGCATATAACTATCAAGTAGATTCGAATTCCCCATCAAGCAAAAAGACCCAGCTGGCATTGATGAAGGAAATTTTCTCGAAAAAGGAGCGCAAGCAACTCAAAACACAGCAAATCGTTGCTTCTCCAGTCAAGAAAACACACCATCGTTCACAATCAGATGCGACGGTGCTTCTTAGTGGATCACGACTGTCGGCAGCGAAGATGCCATCATTACCATTCCCCTCAACTCCGGCGAAACTTTGTCTGGGAGATCTAACATCTGGCCGGGCGTTCGACAATGGTTGCACATGTTTTGAGTCAGTTCGTGGAACAGTAAATGATTTACTTGGCCATAAGACAGTCTGCATGTGTGGCGCCCCTAAATCAGCACCACAGAAGGAGTTCATGAAGGCTCTGATCAATGTGGGCAAGAATCTTACATCCCTGCCATCGAAAGCTGAAAAGACCAGCGCACTGAGAATGTTCTTAAACTTAATTAACAAAAATCTTCCCGCCCGAGTATGGTTGCCATTGTATTCAGATATTCCACATCATGTGGTTCGTATCACTGAGGAAAAGACTGCAGTTCTCAATTCCAAGGACAAGACGCCATATATCATTTATGTTGAAGTAGTGGAAGTCAATGATATCTACTCTTCGCCGGTAATTCTTAAAATGATGCCAAGTTTAAGGCATACAAAGAGTGAGGAGCATTTGGAGTTGAAAGATTGTTGCAATAGTGGGATAGGTGGGGCAGGAAAAACATCTGAATCTTCGACGGAATCACACAATGGACTAGATTCTTTATTGCATTCGTGTTTGGATGATGTGTGGTCGCAAGAGGACGATGAAATAACGGCGCAATATTTGAATATGCGAAAACAGCTGTGCGAGCGTGATTCTGTATCTCAAATGTCATTGGATTCTTGTGACTCAAGGGATCAAGGTAATGGTAAAGACTTTGTACATCATTTCAGGAGGGAATTTTGTTGTTCTAATTGGTTTCTTTTTTCAGGAATTCCAGCCCTATTTAATATCGGCGATGTTCGGACGCGGCACTGTAACAACTTGAATTGTGAGAACACAAAATCGTTCAGTAATGATCCAGAAGATCCTTCCGCTGCTGCTTTAAAGGTTTGCCACTTCAATGATTTATCAAAACTTGATATTAATTTTTGAAAATTTAATAGGAACCATGGCACGAAAAGGAGAAACAAATACGAGATTCCTCTCCATATGGTCATCTTTCCAACTGGCGTCTGCTTTCAGCGATTGTGAAATGTGGAGATGATTTGCGTCAAGAACTTATGGCCACACAATTACTTCAAGTGAGTTTTCCTTTTTGTGATATGTTTTGGATCTATCTAAACTCTCATTTATCTATTTCAGATGTTTAAAATAATTTGGGATGAAGAAAATGTCGACCTTTGGGTGCGACCATACAAAATTGTTTGTTTATCAAATGACAGTGGGCTGATAGAACCGATTTTAAATACTGTATCACTGCATCAAATCAAAAAGAACTCAAATAAAAGTCTTAGAGATTATTTTATTGATGAGTATGGTGATGCTGAGGGTGAAAAATTTAAAGCAGCACAAAAGAATTTTGTGCAAAGCTGTGCAGCTTACTGTTTGATTTCATATTTGTTGCAAGTTAAAGATAGGTAAGTGTTTTGAATGGTGTTATGTTAGTTTTTTGTTGTACTGTACCATTTTTATTTTGATGGAAAAAGGCATGTTTTAGTTACAATATGAAGCTTACAGAAATTTTCTTAGAGTTTTTCATCAGAAATGCATTTTTTTGACACCATGAGTCTTAGATACATGCAAATATAAAATAGGTTGTTTTTTTTAGACGCGTTGATCTTTTTGTTTTAGCAAGATGAGAAGATTCGCTGACTATACATTAGCTAAACAAATAATGGTTGCTTTCTCTGTATGACAAGTTGTCTTGTTGGAACCATTTCTCCTCCAAATATGATTTCCAATGACATTAGAAGTAAAAAATCACGAGTCATTTGCCTGTAGCGTTAGCCCCTCCTGGTACTCTTCGCATCGGCTTCGGAATTAAAGACAAATAACGGCTTCGGCAAGTAAACCCCACAAAATAGTGAGCCAGAAATGAAATCAAATCAAACTTGACAATGTTTTCTATAAGTTTGGTGAACAGAGACCGAGTTTCGGAAATAAATTTCAAATATGTATTTGTAAACTTTAATTACTTAACCGCCGAAAAAAAGTGTGTTGGTCTGTCCATTTTTTTCAAAGCGATTCAATGACTTTTCCTGAAATTTTGTTTAATGTGTGTATTAATAATTTCTTCGGAATAGCATACATTTTGTGTTTTTTGAGAAATGTTTAAAAAAAAACACAGCTAGAAAAAATTCCAAAAAACCAAAAATTCATTTGAAAACCATTTACAAAATTTGTTTCGTTGTTTTAAAAATAAATTAAAACTTTTTACATTTTTTTATAAAATGAAATTCAAATTATTTATATATAAATACTATAAAAAGCTTTAATATTCTTAGCAACTTTAACCACCAAAGCAAGTATGAGCGAACCACAAATTTTGTCTGTCAACCAACACAAACGAATACTTTAGTTTATCCTAATTTTATAAAGCTGCGTACTGAGTTACCAATCAAAGAAACTATACTGATAAAATTTAAGTGTTAGCGTTTTATTTGCCATTCAAAAGTGGGCATCAAAGTTTTTTTTTCGTTAAACTGACTTTATATTCAAATTTAGATGTATTTAAGAAATTTCTCCAGTGAGGCCCGCCAATTTAAGTTGATCGATTTCGATAAGTATTTGTTTATTTTTTAAATACCCTCAACATATGCTAGATATACAAGCCGTTTTATAAGTGCATTTTATTCCTAGAGAGATGCCAAGTACTCATAAGAAGATGCAAATAGTAATGCAATACTTTATTGAGTAAATTACTACACTCAAAGGAACCCAGGATCCCTCAACTTTTTTTTTTACTTTAACCTTTAAGTTTCGAACTTTATTAAATAAAATGCACGTGTGGGTGCTTTGTAGTTCAAAGTACTTTATATGAGTTTACCATTCAAAATTATAAATTAACAACACATATTCTTTTTGTTACAGGCATAATGGAAACATTCTTTTACATTCAGATGGCCATCTCATTCACATTGATTTTGGTTTTATCCTAAGCATATCACCAAAGAATTTAGGTAAGTTTAATTTGTTTTTTTTTTTTCAATTACTTGACTTATTAAATTACTTTATTTTTATTATTTTTCAACAGGATTTGAACAATCACCGTTCAAATTAACTCCAGAATTTGTCGACGTTATGGATGGTACATCCTCAGAATTATGGACTGAATTTAATCGTTTATTACTCGTCGGTATGATGACAGCCCGCAAACATATGGATAGAATAATAAATTTTGTTGAAATAATGCGAAGCAGTAAGTTTCATTTATTCATTTATCATTATAATCATTTTAAATACATAAAATCGAGAGTAAATAATAATAATCATTTTTATTGATAGATGTTTTTCCATTTCTAGATGCCCAATTGCCATGCTTCAAAAACGGTTGCTCTGGCACCGTTCAGAATCTCCGAAAACGTTTCCACATGAATCTTACCGAACAAGAAATGGAACGTAAAGTCGAACAACTTGTCCAAGATTCTTTAAAGAGTCTTTCAACGAAACTTTACGATGGCTATCAATATTACACGAATGGAATATTGTGAGAAAGGTTTTCAATTAAAATTTAAATTTAATAAAAACAGAAACATAACAAAACAAAAACTAAAACGAGGGAATTAAAAAAAAATATATGTAATAATTGAAAAAAAAGAAAGCAATTTAAATTCCATTTTATGTTATATTTCTAAAGTTCGTATCTGTAAGTAAGTGCATTTTTTTTTAAATTGTCTCTCTCTATATAAATATATATCTCTCATTTGCTCTAATTCATGTGAGAGAATGATCGTCTGCTGCATGTATGAGAGTGTGTATGTAATTTAATTGTAAAATAAACTATAAATGTAAACTTTATCAAAAAAGAAAATACACAACATGCGTATGAATAAAAAATAAAAAAAAATGTATTTTATAATCTCTCTCGCGTGTATGATTCCTCTTTTTCTACATAACATTATAAGGAATATTAAGTGAGAATGCTTGAAACATATGCCACAGTGTGACGATAGATTCATAAAAAAATATATATATATTTACTCTAAAGTAGCTTTGCAGTTTTCTCTGTTTAAAATATAATAATAATTGTCTATACAAAAAATTAAAATATAAAAATATAAATATAACTTATATAACGATTTTTTATGTGCTGTTTCTTATTCAAAAAAAAAAAAAATATTAAACACAAATAAAATATATTAATAGATAAAAGTAAACAAATTGTAGTTAGTGTCTTCTTCCATATTAAATAAATAATTATTATAATTAGTATTAATTATTCATTTGGCTTGTGGAACAGGCGTTATATACAAATGTTTACTCTTAACCATAAATACAAAAAGAAAAAAAACACTTAAAAAGGTCTTAAACGTATTTTCTATTCGATGTATGAATTTTCCCTTCGATTAACTTTCGTCTTTGCTGTGTAGTGCTATGTCGTCTCCATAAATCAAATTCAAATTATTAACAAAATTAAAAAAAAAAAAACGATTTCAAAATAAATTCGATTTACATTCATTAAATTCCTTAAAAACAAAAAAAAAAACAAAATCGATCCAATTGAAAATGAAATTTAATTAAAAAAAAAAAAACTATTTTTTCTGTGAAAAAGTACGAAACATTAATGTTTGCAAATAAATTAATACAAAATAAAATATTTATATATATATACATACAATGCATAAACGCAATTTTAGTTAATAATATTAAAACAAAATATATACATATTATGTATAAACACATTTATATAATAACGTTAAAAATCTAAGAAAAATTTTGAATTCAAATCAAACGATTCCATGGAATAAAAACAAAACTAAAAAAAAAAAAGTAAATTTGTAATTTTTAAATTTGAAATATTTATGAGTGTTTTGAGAAAATATAAAATTAAAAAAAAATATTAATAATTCATAAGAGGAGAAAATCCACTCATTGCCAAATGTATAAAAAAATAAAACAAAAAAAAAAACTCGAAAATACAATTTTAATATTAATTTAGTTTCCTTATTGAAAATAATACAAATTTTTTGTATACAAAAATTGAATTTTGCTGACTTTTTTTTTATTCAAACTAACAAAAAACAAAAGAACTTACATTAAAAAGACCGTAAATTATAAACAGAAACCCAGAAAATGACACGCCTTCAAAACATTAAACAACAAAAAAAAAGAGATTGTAGTGTGAATTTTTAATAAATCAATCATAAATTAATTTTTTGTTTTTATTTTAACAACTTTGCAAATACATAATAAATAAAATATATACATATTTAAATTTAAGTTGATTTTATTTTTTAACTAAAAAACAAAACAAAAAAAAATACTATATAAAATTATTATACATAATATTTTTGGCTAGCTATTATTATAAATATATTATTATTATTATTTTATTTTTTATTTCATTGACTTATATAAAATATCGACTGACTAAAAATGAAAAAAAAAAATGTCTAAAATTAATATTATATACTATCCCGGGAGATAATGTTAAGTGAGGTTGATATGTAGGATTTATCTCTAACTAAGCCACATTTCGATATTTATATGAAAACAAATTTAATTATAAAAACAAAAAAAAATTGAAACGTATATATATATTTTTTTTTTGTTTTAATTTAAAAAAATACATAGATGTAAGAATTTATTTTGATTTGAATGAATTTTTTTTTTTTGTGAAATTTTATTTTAAACGAAAAATACTATACATATAAATAATAAAAACTGAGAAAAAAATTATATACACATAAAATCTGTTTTTCATTTTATTTTTGTTTTTTTATTTTTATTTTTATTCAAAAGTATTGCAGGTTTAGAGAGAAATATCGGCAAACAGTTCACAAAGTTCAAACTCTGGGATTTATTAAATCAGAAGTTTAAGAACCTCCGGACACAACTAACTTTCTATCGGCCGATAGAAAAGTCGGGTTGGGTTCCTTGTGTGCGCACAGGCAGCCGACTAAGGGCCATTTTTTTCACTCGGAGTTGAACATAACTTGAGAATTTTTATATTCAAAATTCTCAAGTTTCGTTCAACTCCGAGTGAAAAAAATGGACCTAAAGAGTTTGAAGGCAATATTTGTGTAGCAAAACAAACTTTTTTTTTTTAATCAAACAAACTTTTTGATCGCCCGATACTTAGAGCGAAATTCATAGTCGTTACTCAAGTTTAGATTTTTCTCAACTTAAGCATTCACTTGAATAGGGTAAAATCTTGACTTGACAAAATATTTTTTTCAATCAAACAATCTCATACATTTCCATACTGATTAAGAGACCGACTGAACTGTCGGCCGATAGAAAGTTTCCAGTGTGCGGGGGATCTAAATATTTAATGGTGCATATTTCAGCTTCTAAAATGAATATCAAATTATTTACATTCGATGTTACTTTAAGTGCATAAGCATATCTTTGATCTTTCAATGAATTCTTCTAATATAATATTTAATATTTTTAATTCAATTGTGATATATACATATGTATGTACATTGGGCCATGCACCGAAACAACATAACACTCGAATAATAAATGTATTATTTAACTAGAAAGTCACTGTGGTGTGTGTATTTTTTTTTTTTTTAATGAATAATCTCACTCAACGAATAAGTTAACCAATGCATATAGTGCAGTTCGGAAGATTTAGGCGACCAAAATTTATTTTTTAAGTAACTGTAAAATAAAAATGAAAAAGCTGGACCCAACATTTAAATGCAGCATCCAATTTTATGCACTTGACAAAAATAACACGTGCGAGAGTAGTTGAAAGTTGAAGTGCTAAAAAATTTCATTCATCATTATAAGAGCCAATTTTTCAATAATCAGATAAATCTCAGTTAGAGATTATTTCATAAAAGTTTTTTTATATTGACATTCATTCCTCCGATAGTCTAACTGACGTGACGATTGAAAAATCAGTGCTTGGTATAATATTAAATTAAAATTTAATTTTTCGTTTTAATCTTGTTTTTAGCACATACATAGATGGATTTAAATAATATTCGTAAGAAATATAAAACGACAGAAGCTAGGATGAGAAACATTCATTAATGAGTTATGATTAGCATCGACGCCGAAGTTCACTCTATAGCAAGTTCAATGGCTCCCAAAATCTCCCTACTGACTTTTTTTTTAACCGCATTCGAAGTCCAAAAAGAGGAGAGGAGGTGATGGTTGATTAAGATGTAAAATTTATGTGATATCACTGATATCCCGATACGACCACTATTAAAAGAAATTATGAAATAATCATTTTCATCAAAAAACAAAAACCGACTTCCAGGGATCAAAACTCGGTTTTATGGTTTTTTTCTCATAGTTTCTATTGCCACACTGCAGCCACCAGCTTTCTAATACAAAAAGAATTATCAAAATTGGTTCACTCAGTCCAAAGTTATGAGGTAACAAACAAAAAAAAAATACAGACGAATTGAATACCTCCTCCTTTTTGGAAGTTGTAAAAAATGAATATTTTTGTCAGTATGTGTATAAGTAAGCTATAAGCAAAAACCTGTTAAAACAAAATAGTGGAACGCTAGTGACTAGCTTCTTAACCAATTAAGCCATTGAAATAACATGTCGAAAAGGTCATATCTTCTTATTAATTAGGGGAAAGGTGGCAACAGTAAGACAGTGCAAACAGTGAGACAATCCATTTTTCTCTTTTCTGAAAGCAAAAACAGTAACGCTAGTTTGGGTCAAAACGTTTATTTCCCCATTTGCGTCTTTTAATTTTGTTCCGATTGAATTAAAGTTGTCCATTTTCCTACACCGGAAAAACCAACACAAAATCAGGCGGAAGTAGTTTTTGGAGTGTTATGAAAAGAGTGTATAACACAAAAAAAATCAGGTTAATGGACAGAACTTTTTTTACATTATGTATCATATTTTTATGTTCATAACGAAGAAAAATAATAAAAAAATATTTAAATTATTTTTATTTTGAGTGGAGCGATTGAACATAATTCAATTTATAAATTTTTGGAGTTGAGGTCACTTGAACTTATAAATTGAATTATTTATATGTTCTTTCATAAAAAAAAAATCTATTGAGAATTCCTTCTCGTTTTTTGTAATTTTATATTTTTCCGAAAAATGACAAAAAAAAAACAGTGAGATATTTTTAAAAAGCAAACAGTGAGACATAGATTTTTAAAAAATCTATGATTTTAACATTATTTAAATATGATTTGGAGGTGTTTTTTCTTTCGTTTTTTTCGGATTTTTTGTAACTTTTTTGAAGAAATAGATTAAAATAACATAAATTAATTAATTATATACTTGTTACTTAATTATTTGACGTTTTCGTCAATTTGTTTCGGTTTTATCCGTTAGTCTTACTGTTCACCTTAGCCTGTCTCACTGATCGCACCCCTTGCAAACAGTGAGACGTTTTGACTTTTTTTACATTTTAGTCCAATGTGATGCTCTCATTAATTCTTTAACTACAACTTTTTCTGCAACATTAAGATAAAATATGTCTTAAACTGACTTCAAAGTTGGGTTGAGCTAGCTTGGAAACATTCTAAGATATACCAATTTATAGGAAAAGGTGTCTCACTGTTGACACCTTTGCCCTACTCATGATAACACCAATTTGTTTAACTATTATGTATGTTGTTTCATTATAAGTGATTATAATATTAGTGGGAACTTAGAGAACTTATAAAAAAAAAGTTGCACATACGCCACAGTGACCATCTATATTCCCACTTATTTAATCAATAATGCAATCACAACGCACATACTGGGGCTATGACATATGGAGCAAATCTTCCATTCCTCTGTTGCTATAAAAACATATACCATAACTGGCTCTCTTAAAAATATGTAAATGCTTAATTCTAATAGAATTTGCAATTTCAAGAGGAAATTTTTATAAAAACGTACAAATGGAAAAAACGATTGGTTAGGGGTATGTCTACCTTTTTCTACAGATCAGTAATGGTCAAGAAGTTCGTTTGTTTTCTTATACAGTGGTTGGATCCCAATATTTTAATTTTTTTTTTTTTTTTTCATTTTGTAGGTACTTGTATTTATTATACATATCCGCAGTTTTGTTCTATTTCTTTTTACCAAAGAAAGAAATTAGTTAGAAAATGTTAACAAATATCAAACATAAAATAAACACTTAATTAGCAATCTTGAGTGCCAACAAATTAAGTGGGCGGCCTTCAGAAGAAGCTTTACAACATCGATGTATAACTGCTTTATCGGCATTATTACTTTTATATGACTTTTTATACAGGGTGTTCTACAGTCACCCCCACTGGTTAATAAGCTGCTGATAAGCTAACATTTTATTTTAACCCTTTCGAACCTATGAATTTCAGTATTTAAAAAAAATTTTTTAGTATTAACGTGTCAAGAACATTAAAACTAAGAAATGTGAATACCAAAAAGTTATTTTCCAAAATAATAAATAGTAAAACTAATGTGTTACTCTCATGTTACATGGTCTGTGACCACTAAAAAAAGCCGGACAACTGAGAAAATAATTTTTTATAGGTATAATAATAATGTATATTATTTCTTTTAAGCTAGAAAACAAAACACTTTCTAGATTTACATTTTGTATATCTTTTTTTTCAAAATTATGACCGTATTAAAAAAAAAATTAAAAATATGATATTTGACTAACTTTTTGTACTTCTCCAGCAACTAGACATTATTATCTTTCAATTAAGCCATCGAAACCTAAAAAAATATTTAATATTTTTCACGAATTTATAAATATTATGTTAAGTACATAAGAGTAACGCTGGGTTGGAAATGGTTAATCCCCATTTCCCCGGGAGTTTTCTTCAGAATAAGGTAGCATGTAAATTTTGTACCATTATGTGTGAAATTTGAAAGAGAAAGAATTATTTCGTGTTGTATCCCGTGACTATAGAATGTCCCAGAATAAAATTAATTAAATAGTTCATTGTTTTTTTCTAAGATCATTGATCACAATCACTCTTGTATCATTCGATAAAATACATGATTAAATTCCATACCAAAAAAATAATTAAATAAATTTAAAGACAGACTTCAAAAATTTAAACGATTTAGCAATCTGAGAAATATTAACCACTAAATTTTATTTGATCATAGACAAAAGATAGTTTGGTCGTACTCCAATTCTTACCGGATAACTATAAGATAATTTTGTTACCATGCGTGATTGATCACTGATCAAGCTAAAGATTGGAATTATGTGAACTTTTCAAAAATACATTTTTTCTTTTTCTATTGTTTACATTTTACTATCTCGGATAGAATCATTCGATTATATAAAAAAAATTGTCTAAACTAAAAATTTATAGAAAACTTCTTTAAAAATGATTCTTTGAATTTTATTTGTGTGACTTTGTAAATTTTGTTTCTAAAACTGATATCAGTGATATACGACTTGCTTAAAATTCCATAATCATCAAACTAATTTGGATTTCATTCAAAAATTCGGTAGTTGTTTTTTCAGGTCATCCATTAAGTAGTTTTGTAATCGTTTAATTAGGTACTCGTACTTGTTTGATTTTTTTCCAATGAATCACAACTTAATCAGTCACGTTCAAGAATGGAAATATCGGGTGATGGAAGTTGTTTGATAACATTTTGCTTAACTAATATAAAATACATGCTGATTAAAAGTACACAAATTATTGTGTTTTGTCATATCTAAAATTTAATATGAGCTGATTTGTCTATTTAGATAGTTGAATTTTACAGGATGAAAAGCTGTTAAAATAAATGCTTACTAGTCAAATTCAAAATTGATTGATCCAAAAGATTTGAAACAGTGGAGATGAAATGTTTTACGATGCCTGTGAAGTAAAGTGCTAATAACATTTTCTGAAGCGGATATTAAATTTGAAGTTTTAAGATTTTTTTGGTGCGCTCACAAGTTTTGTATAAAATGTCATTGTAAAATTGTAAAGTAGTAGGTACAGTATAATTGCCACAAAAGAGGATAGGTTAGAGATATGCTACGTTGGGCTAGGAACACGAATTCAGCTATAAGACAACAATAAACAAGGTTTTTGATCACGTTTTCCAAATTAACGTTGAAGAAATTAACATGAAACTTCTTCAAAATAAAATTGAAGCAACATAAGAAATTTTTTTATTTTTGTCGGACTTCAGCTTTTGTTGCATTTTATCACTCTAATTTTTAACAGTGAAATAAAGATGTTAAAGATGTTTTATAACGGTAAACCACTTTAAACTAACGATGTTCTACTTTGATTTTTTTCGTCTTCAACGCAAAATCATTCCGAAAAATAGTTGAATCAACGTGGTTTTCGTTTATTTTAAGTTGTTTTTTCGCTCAGTGTATGCCGGCTTGAAATTTTCCCACGATCTTCTTAGATACTTTTGCCAGGTTATGAGCGAAGAAATAATTTTTCTGTCAATAATTCGATTTTGTAAGCCACTTTAAAGTGAAAATTTTCTTGGTAAAAAACGATTTTTTACTTTGGGAAGCCGCCATTTTGTCAAAAATCAAAATTTTGACTATTCCTTCGTTCATCAACTGTATTCATCTATTCTAAAAACAAATCTTTCGGTCTTTCTTATTTTAAATAATTTGGATCAAAGATATCTTGCTCACCGCCAGATACCTTTTTGTGGAAGTCGTCTAGGAGATCTGCCACAAAAATAACGGAACTCAAATTTTTTTTAAATAGGTACATCGCGAATTCTTAAAATACAGTAAATTTGCTATATGTTCATTTATTGTATGTATTTATTTAATAGAAAGCCTCTTCACAAAAAATTCACGAAAAAGCACGATTTTTCGCACTTACAACTAGATATAACCCCTTAAATACTATTAAATATTTTTTTCTTTTAGAGCTTGATTTAGAGTAGTTAGGATTTAGTTTTGGAACATAGTCCTATTTTAATTTGTACATTTTGCCTGGGCTATTTTTATATCTCGCGATGATGTTCCTTGACTAATCAAAGGTAATGTGTTAGATGACTAGTTTTCTTGTCATTATTAAATCCATATTATAAAAGCAAAATTCTGCAATCACTCTTGTCATGGCATTGCGATTAGAAAAGTACAACCTTCGCTTTACAATATAAACAAAATATAGGACATTGGGTATGACGGAATCATGGTATAAAAAGACAAGGTATGATCATTAGAGCCGCCATCTTACAAAATGGGGTAATAGTGTTTTGACGTTTGGCATTTGGCAAAGTCAAAAGCAAAAACAATTTCCAAGACAAATTTGTTTACAACAACAATTTCAATGGGCTGGGCTGTCAAAACCTTAAGTAGCCATCTTTTTTTCTTTCATTTGACAGTTCTCGATACTGAGTTTTTTCTAATGATCATACCTTCTCTTCTTATACCATGTGACGGAATCACATACAGATTAGATTCGGCAATTTTTTTTTTTTAGTGATTCGCAATTAAGTCAACTGCGTAATTTTCATAAAAAAGAAATATAAAATTAAATAAGGTTTTATGATTAATTAATATAGTTAATTTATCTCAAATCGCTGGATAAAAAATAATTATTCGGTTAACAATTTCAAGATAGTATTGGGTGTTGTTCCTGTTTGACAACAATTTTGATGCAAATAATTAGGTAATGTTAACACATCATGGCCGTGGGCCGTGATACAAATATAGGGGTTTTTGTTTTCCGAAAAGGTTATGACAAGTAGGTACATACTGTTTTTCAATTCAATTAACCTGAGGCTCCAAAAGCAGCTTTCCAAGAAGCAAAAATCCTGTTAAAAATGTCTAAAGTTTTTAAATATTTCGTTTAGAACCGTTTACTTAACGATTATTATTATTATTCAATCTGTCAAGAACGACTTCACCAATTTTAATTAAACTTTATAATGTTTAGCTCTAAAAGTGATAATATAGAAAAAACAAAAACGGTGGTAAAAGCTTTCAAAAATTGAAGACCTATCTTTAGGAATTTTCCCGATAGTTTTCTTCATCAAGCTGATCATTTAGAAGATATCGTTATTAAAAAACGTTAATTTTATAATCCGTATCTGAAAATATTTTGATATAAAGTTTGTGCATCATCAAATTTTTGTTTCAAAAATATAATTAATTTTTTTCTACTATCGATCGATGAAATATAAAGAAAAATACAAAAAATCTTTTGTCCAAAAATTACAGTATTAAAAAAATTACAAAACTATTTGTCACTTTATTGATTTATAAATTTATAATCAACCCTATTCTACATGAAATTCCCGGTTATTTTTGTTTTTCCCCAAAGGGGTGTCCGCAAATATTTGCTCCCGAATGTAAGAAAAAAATATGTTTCGATAGAAATTACTCAGCAAATAGATCTCAAACAAACTTTTGGTTTTCAGTTATGAATAGAGCTCAAAGAGACCTTTCTTTTGATGTTTCACTCAATGAATTTCGAGGAAAATTTTTAAAATGTATTTTTTTTTCGGCAAGGGGTTAACCTTGATTTTTTGTCGAAAATACGAAAAAAATAAATTTGTAATTTTTTAACCTAAATGCATTGGCCTCTTCACTGTGAACTCATATCTGTTAACCAAAACTTTTTTCGATACTTTTGTCCGCAGAAATTTGCTTCCTAGTATAAGAAAATGTTTCCATAAAAATTACTCAGCAACCAGGGGCTTATTTCTTGACGAATTACATCAACTACATCAGCTACATCAACGACTTTAAACTTCAATATCTCCTTCCTATCGTGCCTCACGGATAAAATTTTAGTAGATATTTTTGAATTATTCTGACCACAAACAATATTTCTAAATATTAAATGGAGCTTTACTATTGGTTTTTAGGGTCATCGATGTAGTAAATGTAGCAGATGTAGCATGTAGTTGATGTAGCTTGTCGAGAACAGCCCCCAGACCTCAAACAAACTTTTGGTTTTCAGTTATGAACAGAGCTCAAAGAGACCTTTCTTTTGATGTTACACTCAATAAATTTGGACGAAATTTTTTAAACTGCATTTTTTTTGGCAAGGGGTTAACCTTGATTTTTTCTCGAAAATATGAAAAAAAATAAATTTGCAATTTTTTTACCTAAAAGCATAGGCCTGTTCACTGTAAACTCCGCCTCCGAATGTAAAAAAAATGTTTGAATGTAAATAACTCTACAAGTTATGAATAGACCTTAAAAAGATCTTTCTTTAATGTCTCAATTGATTAAGAGGAAAAAAGATCGTTTTGCTTTGGGGTCGGGCAGCTCAAAGTACGCCTCTGGCTACCAGTCTACAAATTTTACCGAACATCGTTACTTTGATTTTGCTCTCTTTTCGGCAATAATGATGAAAAAGCGAAAAGGGACCAACATTTCCGAAAGATTTTTGATAATGAGCCTAAACACATGAGCGAACACATTTCCACAAAAGTTTTCATTCAAACTAGAGCCGAATATTGCCTACAAAAGAGTCCTGACACTAGAGGTGGAACAAGCGATTACAAGATTTCGCTAATTTAAAAAGGTAAATCGTGGAAAATATAAGTTTTTCGCATAAGACTCTAAACCTTATTAGAGAAAGTATTTACACAATTTGTATATTATTCATTCTACAAGAAACCATCATCATAAGTTTTCAAAGACTTTTAATATTAAAAACACGACTGATTTAATATTTTCAAAGAGTGTTTTTTTGTTATTTGCTCTTAAAAGGCTTAGTTGTATAGCAAAAAACTACACATTCAATATATACAAAAGTATTTCCTACAAGAAATTCTTTGACAAATTTTGTCAATACGAGCCCCCTGGCAAACCAGCTGACGAGCAACACGCTTCAAACGATACCTAATTTTTCAAATTACGATAAGTAGTTTCGAAGCTATCATGGAACAGATGAACACATAATACTCCTTTTGACCTTGCCGTAATCGGGTTAAAATAATATTAATTGCGTTTTTGTCTTTTCATTGTATATGTTGCTTAGGCTATAATTCCAATCTAAAGTTTTTCTTGGAACAATTAGTTAAAAAACAGTAGTAAGCTATTATCTTTTAATGGATTAACATGATAAAAAAAAATCAAAACAGGGAAATAAAAGAGTTTGATCAACATTCATCTCCGCATTAGTACCTACATTTATACAAACAAACTCCTGATTCCAATGTGCTTTAAAAAGTAGATATCACGACACATAAGCGTGCTGCCAAATTAAATAAGATTTAAATTTAGATTCAGATTCGGAACCTAAGATTACCACCCCAAACATAACACAAATTGCCTGGTCATATTTTTAATTACCATGACCACAATCTATCGTCTGCGATCGGAAGAAAAAAAAAACCCAATTATCATACCACAAATGTTTTAGATATAAAAACTCAATTTCCTCAGAAGTATGAATAAATAGTTTTAATTAGTTTATAACCTTTTTCTAAATAAATATTTGTTGACAACTAGACAAGCTATGAATTTTTTATTATATATGACCGAATAATGAGTTATAAATTGATAAGTACCCATCCACTTAAAAAAGTTCCCCAAAGACGTGATAAAAAAACTTAATACCCACACAAATCAACAGATTTATTAAAATAAAACAAAACCAAATAAAAAAAAAAAAAACTTTTTTTCTTGGAGTTCCGTTTTATGATCATGTTAATGAAAAAAAAATGCCTCAAATTTCAAAACATTTACAAACAAAACTAATCGTTTTCGATCGCTAATTTCCCCGAAATATCTCGACATGCCAACGACTATTTTGAAGTACGTACTTAGACGATTTAAATTAATCGTTAATAATCTATTTTGAGGAACGTCCAACGTACAAGTTGTTCGTTGGTTGTCAAACATCAAGATGATATTTCAAATTTATCAGAGTCACGTAAACCTTATCTTTAAAGTTCATGAATACCCTAAGCTTTATGGTTCTCTGTCTACAAACAAAAAAAAATTCTCAAGTGTTTTAAAAGAGTTTGGGGAACTCTCAAAGAGGAAAAGAAAAGAGAAGCTAGTATTAAAATTTGCAAATAATTTGTATAGCTAGCGCATGAGCATTATGTGAATCACAGATATCTTCTTATCACAAAATAATGGCCAAAGCCAAACGACAAACGATATAAAAGGTTCCAACCACTGGGCAATTATCATTCATTCACTCAATCTCGAAAGTAGAACATTAAACTAATAAACAATTATGATTGAACAAGCTTACACTCTAGCCCAAGTGGCAGTCAATGATGGCAGTGACGGTAGCCGAGTATGGATCATCATCAAAGGAGGCGTTTATGATGTGACAGACTTTCTCGATCAACATCCCGGTGGTGCAGATTTAATTGCTGAATATGCTGGCAAAGATGCAACAAAGGCATTCAATCAAGCAGGTCATTCGTCAGATGCATCCGCAATGCTTAAGAAATACCGAATCGGTATTGTATCAGAGGTAAGTTTCAACCTTCTTAAAAACACAAAAAAAAAAAAAGACCTAAGAAACCTCATTTATTTGGGTTAAATAAATTTTTTCATCGAATGCATATTAAATCATTTTTTCTATTCTTTTAACAGAAACCAAAATTACCTGCCCCAGCTGAAAATAGATACAGCAATCAATCTCAAGTCTCACTAACCCCCAGTGCCAAATCAGAGAAGCGCCGAAGAATAAAGTTCCTGTTTTGTGTTTGAAAATATGTATTTATTTCACTTCATAGATTAACTTAAGAGTCATTTTAGTTATTTTGTTTTTAAGAAATCCACAGTTTTATGTACATATTCAATATTATGTCTTTATATTTAACTTTTAATTAATAAACAAACAAAAAATATAATAGTAATATTATTTAAAGAAAAAAAAAAAAACGATTTTTTATTATTATTTTGTTCGTTAAGAACGCAAGATATTTCGTTAGGCAAAATATCCGTCTGAGACCTAGAAAGAACACTTACAGTTTGTTGCTACAAATATAACATAAATTAAATTAAAAATTATTATTATAAATCCATTTTACTTTGTTTTAATATATTTTTTTTTTAATTTTAATCGGATTTTTGTGACGACGATGTTTGCGAAAGAAGTATAATGTCTGTTGGATCGTTCAAGATATCGCATGCTCTTTCGAAATTATCCGCCGTTGAAAACGAACCAAGATTCACACAACTGTTGCGCAGATAATGATAGAAGCGGGATCCACGTCGTTCACAGTTTGATCGATTCTTTTCACTTCGACAAATTGAACGAAGTGATGGTTCATAGTCTAATGCTAGGGATCGAGACGATCGTAGAGGGGTGACTGGAGAATAGTTGGTTAAAGTGACACTGAAAAAAAGACAAACAGAAGAAAAAATATTATTTTTTTTAATGATTAAATTTTATTTTTATTTTATCTGAATTTTATTAATTTTTGTGGTAAGCTTGGTCGTATAATAATAAAAAAAAAATAATATCAGTCTAAATGAAATGATAAATCGGAAATGTGTTAAAATTCCAGTGAATCATTGTGGGGAAGGTTTTAATCATTCGCAGTGATAAGAAGAGCGAGAGTACAAAATATTTATAGAAATCTCGGGGGAATTCAATTTTATAATCTTTACAATGAAGCAGAGAATGAAAACAAGCTTTCGCTGGAAATGAACTCATCATTATGATGTGATTTATATTTTGAAGCAAATAAAACCTCGTCCAGATTGATACAAATTTACGCCTAGAATTTTTTGTGCGGAGCAAATATTTTCCCTAAAAACTGTTTTTAAATGAACTGATGCCTTGTCTTCATGTTTTACTGTTCAGTTTGTACGTGGAATATTTTTATTTATTAATTTGTTCATAAGAAGTTGCCTTATTTATATTACAACAATGATTTTAATATACCTACTACATTTTTGTTTTTTGTATGAACTCAAGTATGTCATTGGATTTTTTGCATAACAAAGAATTATTAGGTTTTTTTTTTGAATTGTTGGAGTGATTTAAAAAAATATTTTTTTCATATAAAGAAGAAAAAAAAAAAAAATAAAAACCTACTTATAGCCCAGTCATTTTAGTCATTTTTAAGCCCAATCTGCGGAAAAATTCCTACTGGGCTGAATTTTGGTATACAGCTTAATGACGGCTTTGTTATGAAGATGTGAAAAATCGACATTGATATCGTGTCCGCGTTAAGAGTTATAGGGGTCAAAAGGTCACAAAAACTGGTTTTTCACGATTTTCAGCAAAACGTTAAGTCTTATCAAAAAATTTTCAATGCAAGAATTGTAGACCAGATTATTATATATAAAAAGTGTCATGACACTTTTTTTCCTAAGACCCACCGTTTCTTAGGTATAACGATTCAAAAAGTTGAAGTTTAGTTGTAATCGTCATAATCCTATTCCTGAAAAAAAACTCCTAACTGAAAAGTTCCGGAAATTTCATAATTTTTTTAGCTTGAATTTCGTTCCTCAACTGTTAAGAATATGGGGAAACCAAAAAAAAATGGAAATTTTCGCCATTTTTCCGATTGGGGCCCTTCTCCCGAAACCATTTCCCTGGGAATTTTTGTTTAGAATATGTCTGAAAATATACAGGATGTGCAATAGAGAATGGACAACCCTAAAACGGCTTATAGCTACACTTATGATTGTTCTAAAAAACAGACAGAAAAAAGTTCTATCGCAACCAGTTCATAAAATATGGACTTTTTTTCGTTCAGTGTATTTTAAATTTTATCATCTTATGTTTTCGTTCACTACAACCACGAATGAATAAATTTTATTTATTTCTTTTTTTTATAATTTTCTACAATAATTGGATGAGTACATAAACACTTTAAAAATTTCATAGCTGTTGCACATTTTCGTAAAAAAAATTTTGAAATCTGTTTTTTGATGCAAAATGTAAAAAAAGTATTTCATGAAAAATTTTAAACACCTGTGGTATAAAATAAATCTATAGAAACCTAGGTGGCCATCTTTCTTAAAAATATTCTCCTTATACCAGAATATTTTTAAGAAAGTTGGCCACCTAGGTTTCTATAGTAATATTTTATACCACAGGTGTTTAAAATTTTTCATAAAATACTTTTTTTACATTTTGCATCAAAAAACAGATTTCAAAATTTTTTTTACAAAAATGTGCAATAGCTGTGCAGTTTTTTAAGCATTTATGTACTCATACAATTATTGTAGAAAATTATAAAAAAAAGAAATAAATAAAATTCATTCATTCGTGGTTGTAGTGAACGACAACATAAGATGATAAAATTTAAAATACACTGAACGAAAAAAAGTCCATATTTTATGAACTGGTTGCGATAGAACTTTTTTCTATCTGTTTTTTAGAACAATCATAAGTGTAGCTATAAGCCGTTTTAGGGTTGTCCATTCTCTATTGCACATCCTGTATATTTTCAGACATATTCTAAACAAAAATTCCCAGGGAAATGGTTTCGGGAGAAGGGCCCCAATCGGAAAAATGGCGAAAATTTCCATTTTTTTTTGGTTTCCCCATATTCTTAACAGTTGAGGAACGAAATTCAAGCTTAAAAAAATTATGACATTTCCGGAACTTTTCAGTTAGGAGTTTTTTTTTCAGGAATAGGATTATGACGATTACAACTAAACTTCAACTTTTTGAATCGTTATACCTAAGAAACGGTGGGTCTTAGGAAAAAAAGTGTCATGACACTTTTTATATATAATAATCTGGTCTACAATTCTTGCATTGAAAATTTTTTGATAAGACTTAACGTTTTGCTGAAAATCGTGAAAAACCAGTTTTTGTGACCTTTTGACCCCTATAACTCTTAACGCGGACACGATATCAATGTCGATTTTTCACATCTTCATAACAAAGCCGTCATTAAGCTGTATACCAAAATTCAGCCCAGTAGGAATTTTTCCGCAGATAAAACCTAAAATTACTGGACTATTATTAAAAACTCAAAATTGATTTTTGAAAGTTTTTCTTAATTTTTAACATTAGATTACTAAAAAGTCTTTTTTTACAATAATGTTCGTTGAAATCGGTAAAATGGCTTACGAGTCAGAAATAAATAAAACGGTTCTATGACAAGTACCGTTAATAACGGTTTAAAAATTATTTTTTTTTTATTTCAAATATAAGACGTTATGGCACGTATTTTTTAAATTGTTAGAGCCGTTTTTCAAAAAAAAACATTTAGGTTTTATGGCAAGTAAATACCGTTAATTTGATTCTAAACATAAAGGAGATGGCAGATTTTTCTATGGAGCTTGGGCCCAGTGTGTTCACTAACGAAATTGGTATCAAATGAAAGGTGACGGTAAGCACATTACGTGGGTAAAATATTTTCAAATTCGTTAGTGGGGTTTTGGAGATATTTGAGTTTGAAGTTTCGGATTTCACAATCAAGATTTCAGCTAATTTTTCGAACAATTAATCGTAGAATGCGTAATAATGGGTGTACAGAAATAATATTGGTATCAAATGAAAGGTATTTCTCTTGTCTATAAATATATATCAAAAGTTTTTTTCTTTGTTAAAAACAAATAATACATATTAGGTATTTACTTCTCAAAAGGTGATTTTTTTAAGCGAGGCATTTGGCACATCGAAATATCAAAATATTCAGTGGTGACATGCACTTTTTTTTGTAATTTTTCGATAGCTTAATGTGTTACCTTTAATTCTATATATAAAATAGTTCTATAAAACATACAAAAACCTTATAATAAGCAAAATACACAAATAATACAGTAAAATAAGGAGAGAAAAGGGGTAAATCTCGGAATGAATGTTAGTAGAAATTTTTTTTGCTCAATATCTTCCTTTTGCCATTCTATAACATATCTCAAAAGTCTAGAAAAATCTCATGTCCGCTTGTCGCGATTTCAAGGTCAAATCGCGAAATGGAGATTTTCAAAATTAGCAAAAATAGGCTATGGTATTATATACACATATGATACATGATTTCAATGTATTTTTTAATGCTGATTCCAAAAAATCTAAAATCAAGACAATCTGACGTCTCTGGAAAAAGTTATACCTGTTTTTCATCTGTCAACTCATATTATTATAATAGTTGCAAACTTACTGCCGAAAAACCCTTAAAAGTTATGGTAGATGAACCAAATTTTGCATGAAGATTTTAGAATCCATCATTATTAAATATCAAAACAATCCATTACAAAAAGTATATATACCTACGAAATAATGGTATTTTTTGATGGAGGGGCAAATTTTTGGATATGCACTAAAGAAGATTCTTGTTCATCTTAGGAATAAGTGCTAATAGGCTATATTTTTTGTTTCTATGTTTGTTTGGATATTCTATAACTTATGTCAAAAATCTAAAAAAATCTCATGTCCGCAAGTCCTAATTTTCCTGGCTTGAAGATAAGATGCATTTATAAAAAAATTGAAAAACTACACTTTAGATATTTGTGTTAGATCAACATGAATGAGGTGCATTGCTTTTCAGGGATTGTCAGATTGATTTGTTTATGGATTTTGTTTGAATCGGCGTTAAAAAATACCTTGAAATCATATGGGTTATGTTGGTATACATATAAGAATCTAAAGTTTTCTTATTATTTTTTTAAATCTTCACCTAACTTTAGTTTAACCTGGAAAATTAGGACTTGCGGAAATGAGATTTTTTTAGATTTTTGAAAGTAGTTAAAAAAAATCCAAACAAAGATTAAAATGAAAAAATTAGCCTATTGGCACTTATTCCTAAGATGAACAAGAATCTTCTTTAGTGCATATCCTAAAATTTGCCCCTCCATCAAATAATACCATTATTTCGTAGGTATATATATTTTTTGTAATGGATTGTTTTGATATTTAATAATGATGGATTCTAAAATCTTCATGCAAGATTTGGTTCATCTACCATAACTTTTAAGGGTTTTTCGGCAGTAAGTTTGCAACTATTATAATAATATGAGTTGACAGATGAAAAACAGGTATAACTTTTTCCAGAGACGTCAGATTGTCTTGATTTTAGATTTTTTGGAATCATTAAAAAATACATTGAAATCATGTATCATATGTGTATATAATACCATAGCCTATTTTTGCTAATTTTGAAAATCTCCATTTCGCGATTTGACCTTGAAATCGCGACAAGCGGACATGAGATTTTTCTAGACTTTTGAGATATGTTATAGAATGATTAGATTTTTGAGGGTAGTTAAAAAAAATCCAAACAAAGATTAAAATGAAAAAATTAGCCTATTGGCACTTATTCCTAAGATGAACAAGAATCTTCTTTAGTGCATATCCTAAAATTTGCCCCTCCATCAAATAATACCATTATTTCGTAGGTATATATATTTTTTGTAATGGATTGTTTTGATATTTAATAATGATGGATTCTAAAATCTTAATGCAAGATTTGGTTCATCTACCATAACTTTTAAGGGTTTTTCGGCAGTAAGTTTGCAACTATTATAATAATATGAGTTGACAGATGAAAAACAGGTATAACTTTTTCCAGAGACGTCAGATTGTCTTGATTTTAGATTTTTTGGAATCATTAAAAAATACATTGAAATCATGTATCATGTGTGTATATAATACCATAGCCTATTTTTGCTAATTTTGAAAATCTCCATTTCGCGATTTGACCTTGAAATCGCGACAAGCGGACATGAGATTTTTCTAGACTTTTGAGATATATTATAGAATGGCAAAAGGAAGATATTGAGCAAAAAAAATTTCTACTAACATTCATTCCGAGGTTAAACCCTTATTTGACTGGACTAAAAAACGCGCTAAAATATGCCTATTAAATAATAAGAATAGAAACTATAGTTCAGTCAATGGGGAAAAATCTGGAAAAAGCTATGACGTCAGCTAAGTTTGAATGCAGTATTGGAGAGGGGTTTATCCCAAGTACAAATCTCAGATTGCGTATTGTTGGGTCTTGTGGGGCGACCGCCATTTTGAAAAACGCATTTGTCTCAATATCTCGAGAACGACTGGTCGGACAGAAAACTAGAAAGAACTTTTTAGACTAGAAATTAGTTAATCTTTCTTTTTCTAGTACATCATTTTTCTCTAGGAGTTATAATTTCAGAGTTACACTACCGAAAATTGTGTGTTTTTTGATATTTTAAATATTTTAAACAACCCTTAGAGTTAAGTGCGGAATTACTGAGAATGAGATACTTTGCGGTTCTGTTACTCTGAAAGTATAACTCCTAGAGAAAAATGATGTACTAGAAAAAGAAAGATTAACTAATTTCCAATCTAAAAAGTCCTTTCTACGCATTCTACGATTAATTGTTCGGAAAAATAGCTGAAATCTTGATTTTGAAATCCGAAACTTCAAACTCAAATATCTCCAAAACCCCACTAACGAATTTGAAAATATTTTACCCACGTAATGTGCTTACCGTCACCTTTCATTTGATACCCATTTCGTTAGTGAACACACTGGGCCCAAAAATGTGCCATCTCCTTTAATTCTTCTCTCGGGTATTTCCAAAAACCCTTTACGAAGAAGAAGAAAACGTAAACAAGAATTTGTTTTTGTTTGTTTTGGACTTTATGAAATTAATTCAATTTGATGTTTTGTTTGACCTTTAGTCCAAAATAATGCGTTTCGCCCTGTTTACCAACCTAAACCACGGGCAATATTCTATTTAGGTGCACGAATTTAATCAAATTCCCCTAAAATAATATAGTTTACAGTGAGTTTTCACTGTAAAATATAATATGTGTTGGTAATCATCAACTAAAAATTTTGCGTATAAGAAGGGTACAACAGCATCTTACTGATGAGCCCAACTGTTGTGCCTGGGCGAAACGCATTATTTTGGACTAAAGGTCAAACAAAACATCAAATTGAAAAACCCTTTACTCTCAAGTTTGAGGTAAATCGTTTCAGTAATTTGGCCTATAGCACGAGATATATCTGTCTGTCTCTTTACAGTTAGAATTGCGAGACCAACTTTTTCGCACTTTCCATCATCTTATCTCGAGTATGAATCCTTAATTTGCCCTGCTATAGTATACTACAGCTGCGTGGGACCCAGCAGTACATTTTTTTATTTAAAAATTGAGAACCACTTAACTTAAAACATTCTTACTCCAAAGATATGTACTTCATTGCCAACTGTCAAAGTTATAGCATGTGGGTTAACTAAAATGTAGACAGTAACGGAAATTTGCTCTTGAAACTGAAAACAAGCTGATTTTTCCCATAAACAACAATTTTTTAATGGGAATTTAAAAGGAAAACAAATTTCATTAAAAGAAATTGCAACAAAAAAGAGTAATTTCACCATTAATTATGATAAGAAATCAAATATTGGGAGTATATTTGAGTCTCTTGCAATGCTTTTTTTTTGTCAACAACAAAAATGATAAGTAGGTATTGATTTCGGTGCTACACAGCATTATACTATGAAGAGTAGCTGGAAAGGTGAAAATCCAGTTGTTTTTAAAATCAATGAAATCAAATAGCTTTACGCAAAATTATTTGAGCGGCAAGCTTACTATCGGTTAGTCAAATGACAAAACGAGGAAACTACACTTAGGACCAAAACAAACGGAATCAAATAAATTGTATATTAGACTGATTAAAAAAAAAAAAATATTTTTTTTGTTCAAAGCATTACCGAAAATATTGTTGGAAATGACAAAAAAAAAATACTAGCTGCGTTCCTTTGGAAATATTTATCTACTGCTTAGTACTTAAAACTACTTTGAACTACTTTTGCTATACTTAAAAAGTAGTTCAAAGCAGCTTTAAGTACTAAGCAGTAGATAAATATTTCCAAAGGAACGCAGCTACTGTAAAGAAAATGATTAAATCTAGCCTTTTTGATGAATCATTAAAAAGTTATAAAATTCCAAACTCAAAAACACAATCTTTCCCATGTAAATCATATCGTCGCCCTAGTATTGAAGTGCCGTATACGCCATTTTTACATTTTTGGGAAATCGCATTTAAATGTTCGGAAGATAAATGGGTTACCATTTTTTTGACTTTTTTTCAAATGCCCATAACTCCCAAAATATATGGCTGCGATTTTTTTTATTATTTTTCTGATAACTGTCACCATCTACCCTATCTACCGTTTTCGTTTCGACGTTAACTTTTGGGACACCCTGTATACTTCATAAGATCTCTATAAAGCTTTTGTTTCAAGCTTTTCAATTATGCCATTAACATTCAGTCATGTCAATTACATTGGATACAAAACCCCACAAGTCCAGTTTTCACTTTCCGACAATCATGGTCAAAAGCAAATTAAACAACAAGACCATTTAAATATAAAACAAAAATTAAACTCACCCGTCGTGCGGCGAATCGAATAAATTATAAGCATAATGTCCAGCACCTAGATTCCTTTCAATTGCACGTTCGACCAGACAATGAGCCATTTCCTCACTCAAATTATTCGTTAGACGATCTTCACTTTCTTGTACACCAGCAATCATAGTTGCAGCCGAAAGATTCTCATAGAAATTCCCCAACGCCTGCGAGACTGAGGTTCGATTAAGAGCACACAACCAAGCTTTTTTCGGACTTCTAGATTTCCGACGTGTCGTTGTTTCTGTAAGATTTCTCGAAACTTTAAAAATTTCTGACAAGTTTGTTCGCAGTAAATGAAAATCCACTGGGAATGGTATTCGACATTTTGTATTCTGACAAACTGTATAGAATTCAAAAAGACCCTTGTGATAGTTTACATATTTGTTCTTGTCATCTTCTGCAGCTAAAAATTCGGTAACTTCAATGGACTCTTCAGAATATCGTCTCTTGTTTGGCGATACAAAAAACTCCGAAGACGAAGTCCCTTTATCATCGTATCTTTTAATCGACTTTACCAGTCTATCGCCACCGCTTTGAATATAAAATTGCATCTCCAGGATTGTCTTTCTTAGGTGCTTACGATTCAACAGGTACAAGCTTACGAGATCATTCAGTTCAACTGGACAGTTTTCGATCAGCGAAAGCACGGAAAGGAACTTTGATATATTCAGCACATTCGGTGGAGTAAACCTAATTGTGTTTTGATTAATCAAACGTTGAAGGTGTTGGCAATTTTCATTTGTAGCCATTATTATTACGGGACGCTTGGAAGTCGATGCTAGTGTGTAGAGTGCATCAACGAAACCAGCGTCATGTTGCTCAAATATAACATCGGCGTCTTCAATCAGTATCAAAGATTTTCTGGTCTGCTCGATATCCTCTATTGTGCGTTCTTCACCAGATTGTCTCTTCTTGTTGCCATTTAGTGTGTTCTTTAAAAGATTCTTGGTATTGGATTTCGCATTTTTGCGTACCTGATGCGACTGCGTTGCTTCTTGTAGCTCTTGCAGTAGTTTCTTACCTGTGCGCTTCATGCCAGCATTGACTTCGAGTACGGCAAAATTCATCTCATTGGCTAAGGCAAACACTGCGTTGGTTTTCCCACTAGAATTTGGTCCTAGGAGTACAACTGAATTGGAAGACGCACTGTTGCTATTGCTTGAATCGTTCAAGTCGGCAAACGCACTCGAATCAGTTGCTCGTGCCATTCCACGCCATGAAGATAGAAACTCTTTCAATTGATTAACTGGTGCAACATTGACCAACACTTGATCCGACGACATTGCTTTATATTTCTCCGTAAAGAGGAGTTCCCCATTGGGCGCCGACGGGGGTGGCTTTTCTTCTTCAGCGTCTGGATCGAATTTCTCTTTTGTGAGTGAGCGTCGAGTACTACTGCGCGTTACAACAAACGAGTCTGTAAATTGCTCTGCCTCTTGTTCTGAATCAACTGCACAGAAGTGACGATACTTCTCACGCAGTTGGTTGTAACACCTAAAGGTGGGGAACCTGTCATAGGTGACTTTCCATTCTTTGATAATTTGTCTTTTATTATCGATTTGTGTCAATGGATTTGGTCCAATTAGCATATTTTTTGCCAGTCCTCGAAAATCTTTTTGTGTACATGTTGTAAAGGTGCCTATCATTCGTCTTTTTATCTTTCTCGTTGGAGTTTTTTGGTCTTCGTCGTCATCTTCAATGATCGGACGTAATTTGAAAGGGATCACGCCTTTTTCTTTTGGGGTGGTGGTAATTTTCTCAGGAGTTAGCTGCTCTATGTGACTCACACTCGGAAACTCTTCGATGGCTTCCTCGTACGATTGTTCGTATTGCTTTTGTTTAGCCATTTCGAGACGCATTTTCTCCGGTACACCGGACATCAAAAATTCTTGCCTTGCTCGTAGCGTCTCTGGATCTATGCTTGGCTTTGGTACTGCTTTTATAAAGAGCGGCGCGAGTTTCTTTGGAGTTTGCTTTGGGCTTTCGCTATCCACATCGATAATTTCAGGTTCGTCTAGCTTTGGAGTCTTTTTAATGGAACGAGCAACTGGTTTTTCTTCAGGTTTTTCGGGCGGAAGTTTCTTTTCTTCTGTTTTTGATGATATGGGACTAAGATCTTGATCATATCTGGATCTTCTTGAACATTGTCGTTTTGGACGTCCAGTGCTGGTTGTAACAGGTTCTGGCGTTTCTACTACAACATTAACTGGTGTTTTGACTTCTTTTTGAATTGGTGTGTTAACTTTATGTTTTTTCGGCGGACGACCCTTTTTACGTTTTGGTGTGATATTTTCAGAAACTGTTTCAACTGGAAGTAGTTTTTGTGGAACTTCCGTTATTTCTGCTGATGCGGGTGATGATGTTTTTTTTGGAAAGTACCCCAACAAGCTGTCACGTTTTTTTATGGGCGAAGATAATTTGGATAGAAATGCAGTCGAGTCTTGACTCGCATTCTCTACCGATTCAACTGAATCACCAGATGATAATCGACGTGAAAATCTTGAACTACGTTTTGGTTTGCGAACAGGTTTTGTTTTGGCCGATTGCGATGCTTTGGTTGGTGATTTTGCTTCAGCAGTTTTATCAACAACCGGTGTTGCTGGTTTGCTATCGGATTTTGATTCAGTACCATTTGTAAGCATCGCTTTGAATCTGAAAAATAGAAAATTATGTATAAATTTATTGTTTAAGTTTTAGATTGTTCTATCAGTAAATCTAACAATGAATCGTTACATACGATATATGTCTTACATAAAAAAGGTTTTTTTCCAGTTCCAAATAATAATCACCTTAGAACTTACAAAACTAAAAATAATTACATAGTAAGTTCCTTACAGATATTTTTATTATAGTAAATTTTCTATAGTTCCCTTGCGAATTATTTAAAAAAGTGCAATTTCCGCATAGACAAAACTTGGGTTCTTATTGGTAAATCTTATAGGTAAAAAAAACATAAATTATACAATTTTACAAATGAATCATTTTTGGAGGGAGTGTTTTTGTACAGGGTAACTGATGAAACCCAAAAACCTGTTTTTGTAAAACATATAATTTTATTCATTTTATATTTCATTTAGAAAATAATTCAATTTTTGTTTATTTAATGGTTTTTAAAAACCATTAAGTTAAAACGGTTGCCATGTTGATTGACGTTCTATATATGTACATATACGGTATCTTATCAAAATATTTCTAATAAGTGCCTAAAAATTTGAAGGAGGAATCGCTTCAATTAATATTGGTGGAATGAACTGTTTTAAATTTTATCAAATTCATTTAGTTCTTGAAAACAGGAAGTTTAGTTTAGTTTATCTAATCTAGTTAACAGTCAATTCATATTCGAAAATTCTGCTCATTTACATATCCGTTTATGTATGATCATAATCTAGCATAAAGTTAAACACAGTTTCTATTTCGAGCACCTCTTGAAGGAGTTATTTGTACCGGTTTCGTCAACGTGGAAGGTTCAACTTTTTCATCTACAACTCGTCTATTTTGCTCTGATTCCCTAACGTGATTGTGCAGTCTATAACACATACCAAACATTCTTGCATGCGCAAAAAAAAATATCAAAATTTCTTGAAATCAATTATGCCGCATGCGCAACCACACAATCAACCGATTCTGAAAAAAATATGCAATAACAGTGCAGTTTTTTCAAATGATTGTGGTACCAAAAAAATTACTGTCCCTCTATTAGCTCAAGCATACGTGATACCAAAAATATAATTTATCAAAGTTTAAACAAATCCATCTCCCCGCAATATGCATTTGAGTTCTCGTGAATTTTCACATTTCAATTGCATTTTTCGGGCAGACCATTTTTTCAGTTGTAATGCCAAACTTTTTTTTGGTTCCATAATCATTTAAAAAACTGCAGTGTTATTGCATTTTTTCTCAGAATTGGCGCCAATACAAGTCGGCAGACTTACATGTTTGTTATCGCTATAAATGGACCTCTTTGCTCTATTAATATAACTCGGTTACCTCACGCGCAAGAAATCTGCTGCCGTGTATCTAGTAACATGTATCTAGTCACAGGTGATTAGATAGGTACCTAATATCGAACATTTTTTTTTTTAGATTGAAAATACAAAACTCCTAATCTCCTAAGGGGGTTTCAGTACCACGTGGCGTAATGGTTAGTGCGATGAGTTGTCACACCGGAGGTTCTGCATAAAAATCCAGAAATCCAGGCATTTTTCCAGTGCTTCGACCTGTTGCGTGAAATTGACAGAACCTCCAAGATAAGTGCATCTCACTTAAGTCACTTGTACTGAACACAAAATTCTTAATAAACGTCAAAAATTTACATTTTTTACGAAACAGAATTTTATATGCCATACCTGATGTTATCTCAGGTTCGATATTTTTTAAGTATCGTAAATTTGCCTTTCCCTACAGTGTAACCAAAAATGGCTATGAAAAATCAGCAGTTGAGTATTTATGAGCTACTGGCAAAGTGAAATGTGAAACATGATCAATTTTTGAACGAGTACCAACTGACGAAGTTAACTGGCTGAATACAATGCGGGCAAATGTAGCCATAGCTTGTAGTCTTGTAGTTAGTATGTACTTTCAAAATTAGAACGAGCGAAAACACTACTTGCGCTACATCATTGAGCCGTATGCATAAACGGTAGCAAATGCTTTTACTAGTAAATTTTTATAGTGTATTTACTATTTTCCATATGCATAAAAGACATAGTAAATGCTGAGAAGGTAGTATTTACTAAAAGAATAGTATTTACTAGTTTTGGATGAATTTTTATACCTAGTATTTACTGAAAAGTTTTCAAGTTTCTAAATACCAACTTGAAAATTTACTAGTAAAAACATTCTCATGTTAAATGCCAACATCAACAGTCGCAACCTTTTTTCAAAGCAATCGGTTTGCAGAGCATTTATTACGAGTATGCAAATATGGCAGCTTTTTTCTATGTCAGATCTGAAAAAGTTTATAAAGAGCGAAGAACGCCCGGGAATAATAATTTGAAAATGCTCTACCGTTTCAAAAAAGATTACGTTGAATATTTTATGGGTAGCATTTTATTAACAATTAATTGAGCCTAATCAATTTTGTTACCCCTTTTACAATAATAATTCTCAAGGTTCTCAATCTGAAAGAAGGGGAGGAGCAACGTCCGCTGAAGAAAAGATGAGAATTTTCTTGAGATGTGTTGAAGATCCAGGCTTTGAAGTTGGCGTTGGGGAAGGCACGGACTTGAAACTGATGAATTAACAATTTTAAAGCCTCCACTCTGCTTTTTTTATATGAGGCTGTTGAAATTTGTTAATAAGTACGGCATACTTTTCTAGTGTTTTAACAAACTCTAAGGTTGTTGAACCTTCTGCTTCGAACACTAACTTTTAACCTCTTAAAAATTGTAACACAAAAAATTGTTTACAATAGAAAAAAATTATTATGGAACGGTAATTTACAGAACAAAAAGAAGCAACAGCATTTATTTAAAGCATTTATGTAGGTAACTAGTATATACTATTACTTTCAAATGAACTAGTAGTATTTACTGGGATGAATCCAGGGGTCGAATTACTGCATACGATTACGATCATACGTTAAAGTTTTGACTATTGCTCTCTCTATTTAATCAGTAGAAAAATATAGAAACATAGCAACCATACGTTAACGAACGTATACAGTAGTTCGACCCCAGAATTTACTACATGCATACCGAATGTAGTAAATACTATTAGTTTCAGCTTCTACTAGTAGTAATAGAACTATTACCTTTTACTACTAGTAATTTCTTTCATTTTATGCATATGCCTCATTGCATTCACCTGGTAAATTTTTCGCAAACAAGCGGTATTGACCTATTAAGGGTTGGCGGCAAGTAAATGGGATTTGTGCGAAAATGTAGCCAATAAAACTAGTTAGAATTTTATAGCGTCATCTCCTATTTTATACTAAAAATAAACTACAACAATATCGGACATGACACGAGTAGATAAAGTTCGCTTTGAAATGTCATATTTTTGCGTAAATTACGGAGTAAGTCAATTTAAAATCAAATAAAGTAAAGCATAGTGTCATTTTTGTACATATTTCCTAAATTTTGTCTTAACATAAGTCTTACCTCTTTGCTCGATGTTTCATTGCCGTTTCTATATAAGCTTCAGTAGCTTCCTCTTCCAAACGACGCTTGACGCCCCCCTTTCGATCTGCCCACTCCTGCAAAAGTATCTTCCTTTTGATATGTACAATTTTCGGGCAACCATCTGGGTCTTCTGTCGGCGATGGATCTTTACCCGGTGTATTCGATCCAATGCTCTTGTTACGAGCATTCATCATCACTTCGAAAGCATTTGCTTTTTTCGGCACTACTACCTCTTTTGGTGTTTCCTCCTTGGCAGTAACCTCCTTGGCAGTGACATCCTTTGCAATAACATCTTTTGTAGTAACTTCCTTGGCAGGTACCTTCTTCGTAGTACTCTCCTTCTTCGTCGACTTTCTTGTTGCCTCCTCCTTTTTAGGCAACTCAACGACTTTAGTCACCTCCTTCACAGTGGACGGACTACAATCCAAATGTCTCTTCTTCGGAGTCCTAACAAAATGATCCAAAATCGATGCATTTTTCATTGGACTCTTCAATTCAACCCCAATTTCCTCAACATTCTTCTTACTCTCTTGCAACGGATGCTTTGGACTCTTCGGACTCACTTTAGTCGAATCTGCTGCATTGGCTTCATTCTCCGCTGCCGCAGCAGCTTCGGCCTCCTGCAGAGCTATTTTCTTTAACTCCTTCTTTCGGCGATGTTTTTGCTTGTGTTTGCGTTTAACGGAATTCAAAACTTCTTCCATGTTTTGTAAAATAAGCTTACTATCGGCACGTGGTGTCTTCACCACATAAGGTAACGAAGATATGTTATTAGTTGGATCACGTTCTGGGCTTTCAGTGGAGGTCGATTGTGATAATTTGATGCTATTGGCTTGGTCAAGTTCAATCGTTGCCCCATCAACAATAGCAACAACAGCAACTCCAAGCAAATTGGATTCGTCTTTAGTGCCACTGCCACAAGTCTGCGATACTTGGCTCATTTCTTCGGAGTATTCATTGAATATGATTTTGTTAAAATTTGCTGCAAATAGATGCAAACGTTGAGTTGTTTAGAAAATTGTCAAAGATTACTTTGCACATAATTATTTTATTACCCCCCGTGGAACTGTGAATGAATCAATGTAATATGTTTTAGCTGAGCTAAACAAAGTTTCTGATGACACCACAATTTCTATGTGATAAAATCTCCCCAAAGAGAAACGAACGAACGAATGTGGAGAACTTCAAAGCAAGCAGGGCAAAGCACACTTCACTGGCATTGTTTTTTTTTTTTTTTAGTTCAAGGTTTTTTTTTGTGTGTTCTTTGGAATTTTTGGGGGCATACAAATGAATGTTTTTTATGGAATTTGATAAAATTTAATTTGTGTTAAATTGAATTATTTGCGAGTGTGATTTGTAGTTTTTTCACATAAAAAATAAAATCGAATTTTTAATTAATTGGTTAATAAGATTTCTTTTTACCCCCGATTTATCATCAATTCGAAGTTGAACGCTTGTCAAAAAGAATAAATAAAAAGTTAAAAATGGCGCGAAAATTACTGCCAAACTGACGGCTAGAGTGTGTTCAGTGGAGGAAAATTTTTGTATTTTGTTCAATTTAAACAAGGTGATTCGAAAAATTAAACGTTTTTGTTTGTTTTAATTTTTTTTTAACACCCCGCCTCCACAGGAGATATTTTTCTCTAAAGGCTTAACTACATTCAACTTCAAAAAGTACAAAAGTGAAAAAATGTTTTGTCTTTCACCAACACACTGCAAAATTCTATCTTTCATCTCAGAAAAACAAAAGTGAAAGTTAAAACATTTTTAACTTTTACTTTTTCACTTTTTGAAAACACCCACACATGCAAACCAACAACTTAAGAACATGATTGCTAGATGGCGTTGCAAAGGATAATTTTCAATGAACATGCCTTTTTTTGACAGATGATTTTTTGTAAACAAAAAAAATGTTCAGCAAAAATTTATAAATTCCAAACAAATTGCCTTGCAACATAACTTGATACAATCGGTATAGTACAATAAATGAAACCCAAAACTCATGTTTTTAATTTAAAATTTTTCTTTGGCCAAAAAAGGATACATAATAATTGCTCATTTCCCTTTAGTTTCTTTTTTGTTTCGTTGCTTTTCCACCGACTGAGGAGACGGTATAAAGCTCGGTTATAACCTCCAAAAAGAAAATTTTTGGGCAACGCAACATCACCACCAATCACAATCTCCTACTCCAATAAAAGAATCTATCCTTAAAGCCTATCATACTGGACCACACCATCACCCAGCAAATGGTGTTTATTTCCAATATTTATGTTTGCATGAAGAGCGCAATAACAAAATCCTATTAAAGTTGGAAAACACCATGTTGTGATGATTCTCGGAAAAGCGGGGACTCTTTGGTTTGGTTGTTGTTTTCTTTCCCAGCGGGCGGCGATGAGCTAGATGAACAACGGAAATGAATGCACACAGTATTTAAAAGAAATTATAAAATAAAAATAATGAAATCTTAAGAAATGAAACAAAAATTGTTAGTACTCACAACTCACAAGACAAAAACAAATAACTGCACAATTTTTTTTTTCACAAATGACAGATAATCTTAAAGTTGTAAACACAATTTTGATACTCATTTTTGTATGAAGATGTCGCTAGTAGTATGTGTGTATTTTTCACTTTTTCACTTTTTGAAATCAAAAAGTGAATGTAGTTAAGCCTTAACTCAATGTCTAACATCTACAACATAACAATTTTTTTTTCTTGGCTGGGCAAATTTTGTTTGGACATTTTAGTTTTTATTTCATATGCCTCGTTCGCCAGAGGATGATGTATGATTTTTTGCGGACAAAATTTATTTTATATGCAGTCAATTTTGTATGAATACTTCTTTTTGTTAATTTTTTTCAATTTATACATGTACATGTTCTAAAAAATAAACAACCTTTTTTTTTATAAAAATCAATTATAATATCTGTTAAATAAATTCAAAATAAATAAATAAATTCAAAAATTATATACCATTTCATGAAATCTCATTCAATTCAACATAAAACGTTCAAAAATTCGCAAAACAAACAATTATATTTGGTCGTCCGCTACTACGGAGACAACCTTCCTCATGAGAGGACAAAAAATATTGAAAAAACTACACTTCCATAAGAAAAAAAAAACACATCTGTCAAATTCGTTGTTAAGCCTTAACTACATTGGCTCAAAAAGTGAAAAAGTACAAAAGTGAAAATTTTCAAACGCATTTTTCGGGATTAAAAATTAAAACAAATGATGCAGAAAGCTTATTTTTTGGTCTAAAGTATAATTTTTATACTCTTTGTTACAAAGCCAGAAAAAAAATCTTTTCACTTTTGTACTTTTTCAAAAAGTGGTGTATGTAGTTAAGCCTTTAGACATCCGTGTTCAGACAAAATCGAAGACACGATTGTCTAACATTGAATAGTAACAAGAAATGGTGAGCCTCCACAAGACATTTCTTGTTAATAGCCTTTTCACACCAAACCCAAAAACGCGGTTTATGGCAAAAAGTTTTCAAAAACCTGAAAAGCGTTCACACCACAAGTTTACAGGTTTTTGTTTGACGTTTAAAGGCTTAACTACATTCACTTTTTGATTTCAAAAAGTGAAAAAGTGAAAAATACACACATACTACTAGCGACATCTTCATACGAAAATGAGTATCAAAATTGTGTTTCAAACTTTAAGATTATCTGTCATTTGTGAAAAAAAAAAATTGTGCAGTTATTTGTTTTTGTCTTGTGAGTTGTGAGTACTAAAAATTTTTGTTTCATTTCTTAAGATTTCATTATTTTTATTTTATAATTTCTTTTAAATATGTGGGCATAAATAAACTTCATCATTCAACTGTGTGCATTCATTTCCGTTGTTCATCTAGCTCATCGCCGCCCACTGGGAAAGAAAACAACAACCAAACCAAAGAGTCCCCGCTTTCACGACATGGTGTTTTCCAACTTTAATAGGATTTTGTTATTGCGCTCTTCGTGCAAACATACATAAATATTGGAAATAAATACCATTTGCTGGGTGATGGTGTGGTCCAGTATGATAGGCTTTAAGGATAGATTCTATTATTGGAGTAGGAGATTGTGATTGGTGGTGATGTTGCGGTGCCCGAGAATTTTCTTTTTGGAGGTTACCATCGAGCTTTATACCGTCTCCTCAGAAAAGCAACGAAACAAAAAAGAAACTAAAGTGAAATGAGCAATTATTATGTACATATCATCCTTTTTTGGCCAAAGAAAAACTTTAAATTAAAAACATGAGTTTTGGCTTTCATTTATTGTACTATACCGATTGTATCAAGTTATGTTGCAAGGCAATTTGTTTGGAATTTATAAATTTTTGCTGAATATTTTTTTTGTTTACAAAAAAACATCTGTCAAAAAAGGCATGTTCATCGAAAATTATCCTTTGCAACGCCATCTAGCAATCATGTTCTTAAGTTGTTGGTTTGCATGTGTTGGTGTTTTCAAAAAGTGAAAAAGTAAAAGTTAAAAATGTTTTAACTTTTACTTTTGTTTTTCTGAGATGAAAGATAGAATTTTGCCGTGTGTTGGTGAAAGACAAAACATTTTTTCACTTTTGTACTTTTTGAAGTTGAATGTAGTTAAGCCTTAAGGCTTAACTACATTCACCACTTTTTGAAAAAGTACAAAAGTGAAAATATTTTTTTTCTCGCTAGCGGAATTTTTTTGTAAAAGATAGTTAACAAATTGATTTTTGGACGAAAAAATAAGCATTCTGTATCATTTGTTTTAATTTTCTAGCCCGAAAAACCATACAAAAATGCGTTTGAAAATGTTCACTTTTGTACTTTTTCACTTTTTGAGCCAATGTAGTTAAGGCTTTATAATGTTTTGACATCCAAATGTCAAGTTTTCAGTGGGATTTATTTATTTTTGTTGTTACAATCAGCTTGAGCTCACAAAATTGATCAAATAAAATAAACTCTGACAATTTAAATACAATTTTATTTATTTGGTCGTTAAATTATGTAGTTTCATTTTAATATAGAGAGAATAATAAATTGGCCGCCTCTCAAATTCTTTAGACAAAGTTCCAACAGGAACTCCTCATCTTTGGTCCCCCACATCATTTTTTGTTTTTGTTTTTTTTTTGTGCTATGCCATTTTCTGTAATTAATGAAAGAAATAAAAAAACGAATTTGATTTATATTATCAAAAAAAATTAACAAACCGCATTTGTAAAACTACTAGTTATCTTTGCCTGTCAGTTCTTTTTTTTTGTCTGCTGTCAGTTCTTTTTTTTTTGTGTGCTGAATTGTTGCTGAATTTCTCAAAAGGTTTGTTTGGTTATTTCGTTTGGAGTTGAATGTTTTCATTTTCAGGTTTTTGACGAGTTTAATCAAAAACTTGTGTTTTACGAAAACTTGTGGTTTATGAAAAATGTATGGAAAAACTTGTGTTTTTGATATAGGTTTTTGGGGTTTTTCGCAAAAACCGCGTTTTTGGCTTGGTGTGAAAAGGCTATAAGACACGTCAACATGACAAAAATTATCTCCTGCGGAGGCGGCCTGTTATATTCAACGCAGAGATGATCTTTTTCCTGTTGTTTACGGGAGTGAGAAGGAAAATCATCGCTCTGCTGAACTCACACACCGGAAAAGAGTAAAGGCAAAACCAAACCAGAAACATATTCGGTAGCAATACGGGTACTTTTGTATGAAAAAATATTCAAATTGGAACGTCAAAGTTGAGATGTGGAGCAACATCACAAAACGTCAACATTCAGAGCCTTATTCCATTGGATGTGGAAGTCTACTAAGGGCCAGTTGTACAAATATTTAATCCGTGGTTCAGCAACTTTTATCTTCTGAATTCGGTGGTATTTAGCACTGGTTCTAGGTTCATATAGGTTCAGAAAGCTAAATCCATCCTTGAACCAAAGTTGATCCACTGCTAATCCGCCGAAATCGGCGGGTTAAATTCCTGATTCGAGGCTGAACCACGTTTGTACAACTGGCCCTAATAGTAGATGTTTTGGTTAATCTAGTACCTTTGGGCTCAGCAAAGTACTTTTTAGTACTTCTGAATCAATTCAAAGATATTTTTTCTATAGAAGAAATGGAGTTGAATACAACCAGAAGTACCTATCAGTAGATACTTAAGGCCAAAAGAACACACTGATTATCTACTCATGCTCTTTTCTTCCCGAGTAGATACGATTTGTATTGAATTCGTTGAAAGTGCGTTCCATTCGGAATTTCGCTCATCTGTCAGTACCAAAAGAACAAAAGAAAATAGAAAAAAATATCTCCTAAACTGGGTGATTATCAAAACAAACCAAATTTTTCAAGGACGCGCGCAATTTTAAAGAACTGTTGTTTGTAAAAAAAAACTCATACAAATCGATTTCAAGTGTTTTTTTGGTAGTAACGTTCTACTATAACTTAATTTAGCGTCTAAAAATCGAAAAAATGTTTTGTTTTGTTGCTTTGTTTTTGCTGGTTTATTTTGATTTTCGCCGAGTTTAAAACTTCAAAATGGTAACTGTAAATAGAAAGAGAAGACAAGGACAAATGTTCGAACTTCCCTATTGAAAATCGATAGTAAACTACTAGTAGTACTTTGCCACCTTCCAAAGGAACAGGGCTAATATTTCACACCTGAAGAGTGGAGACGGCAACTGAAATCAATTGATTTGATTTTAAAAGTTGTTCCAAACCAACGACGACGACGACCCACGATACCAAAAAATCGGCGAGGCCTTTTTTTAAAGGCTTGACCACACCGGAAGGGTTTGCGGTAGTGATACAGCGGGTAGTTGTATGAAAAAAATTACAAACTGGAACATTTATATTCGGGTGTGGAAATTTGTTCATAGAAGTACTGCGTACCGCTACCAGTATCTCTACCGCATACCTTCCGGTTTTGGCAACAGAAAGGTATGCGGTAGCGGTACAGGTAGAGTTGTATGAAAAAAGTTCCACATTTGAACATTGACGTTCCTCTTTAGAATTTTGTTCCTGAAGACGGCAACAGAAATCCGTTTATTTGATTTAAAAGTTGTTCCACACCAACGACGACCCACTATAAAAAAACCTCCGAAAGATTTTTTTTAAAGACTTGACCAGACCAGGTATGCGGTAGCGATACTGGTACTCGTATGAAAAAAATCCAAACTAGAACATCAATAGCGCTGGAAAGAAATAAAAATGTTTACTTTTGTAAATTTCCCACTTTTTCACTTTTTAGGTCATTGTAGTTATAGCCTGCCCAACTAGCACAACAGCTTGTATTGAGCTTGCTTCAGAATTCAACTGGTTATAGAAGTTCGGACTTGTTTAACAACTTCTAATAAGTTGTTTAAATACTATTAAAGAAACTTAAATGAAGAAAACCTGCTTTTCTTAAGGCTTAACTACATACACCACTTTTTGAAAAAGTACAAAAGTGAAAATATTTTTTTTCTGGCTAGGGCAATTGTTTTGTGAAAAAGATACAAATTGTTTTTTAGACCAAAAAATAAGCTTTCTGCATCATTAGTTTTAATTTTCCAGCCCGAAAAACTACACAAAAATGCATTTGAAAATTTTCACTTTTGTACTTTTTCACTTTTTGAGCCAATGTAGTTATACCTTTATAAGCCTATTTAATGAGTTTATAGAAGCTTTACAGAAATTACCAAGTTTTGTCTTTGATTTTTGGTTTTGATATTAAATAATCTAGCTCGGATACTTCTTGGTTTTGATATTGAATAATTTAGCTCGGACATTTTTTTGCTATTTGAACTGATTAAGTTTTTGATTTCATTAATGAATATATGTACTAGGATGGCCGAGTGGGTAGAGTAGTGGACTACCACCAAGCAGATACTAAGTTCGATTCCTGGGTGTGCTAAAAAAATTATATACTTTTAAAATTATTATTTATAAATATACTAAAAACTAATGGAATGTTAGGTGTGTTTTTTATTACCACTGGTCTTAACTGGATAAAAAAAACGCCTCGGGGCTTAGCGAGAAAAATTGGCAGCATGGCATAAATGTTCCGAAATCAGCTGACACAAAAAAAATATAGAGTTGTCATATTTTTCGCTTTTGGGTTTTCTTGTGTGTTTTTGAAAAAATAAGTTTAACTAACTATTAAATAAATATTTATAATAATTGTCATTCCAAACATCAGTTTTGATGTTTTTAAACAAATTCTAAAGAATTTACGAACAAGTTAATTTGGTAGCACAGATTTAAATCTGTTGAAAAAGTTAAGCCCAGAGAATTCTCCGGGCTAAACAACTAAGCCCAAGGGGCTAAAGTGTTGTTGCATTTAACATGTAAATTGCTTAGCCCCGACTGCATTTTTTTTTCCAGTTAAGACCGGTGGTAATAAAAAACACACCTAATGTAGTTAAGCCTTTACGTATTCAATTTTCGTTTCCGTTTTCAAATTCGAACGAGTATTAAAAAACAGCTGTTTATTACTTACGGCCATTCTGTTTACTCCTTTATATTTTCTCGCCCTCTGTATGTCAAAATCAACTATTTCCTCTCAAAAGAAAAGTCTCACTCATAAATCATATATCTGTCTCTTTCTCTAACCGTATTTGTAAACTCTCCAATATTTTTTGACAGATCTCATTCTTTCTTTTTACTCATTTTTTTTTGTTTATGAAATTTCCATTTAAAATTTTGATTTCATCACAATATTAAATTTATTTTATCCAAATAAAGTCATTAACTTAATAACTAAATGGATTCGGAAAAACAAGCAATACCATCGACCTCAAAAATGGTTATAAAACCAACAAAAACATCACGTGAAGGAAGTGTTTGCAGTGACAAAAGTTTACAACAAAGCACAAAGAATTCTGGTAGAGGTAAAACTGTGAAGGCCGCCAACAAAAACCCAGAGAAAAAGATAACCTTCGTTTCACGTCCTGCTGTTTTGGATCAACCTAATAAACAACTTGTTAAAGAGGTAAGTAAACTACATGATCGGACAAAGCGTGTTAGAGCGAAGCTATCTTCAATGCAAAAATCGAAATTTCCGCCAAAATCTGAAATGCCTCCGAAAGTCAACAACCATTCGAAAGAGGAGACTCCTCTTCCTTCAAAACCAATTAAAAGCACATCGGATACACCACCAAATACCCCAATGGACGGTCTATTGTCCGAACAGGACATTCTTCGAGAAATCGAACGGTTGCAAGAGCTTATGAAAAAAGTCCAATTGCAAAATCAAAATAAGTTATCTGCAACGTCCGAAAGCAAAGTCAAAGAAAAAGACAAGACAAATCGAAGATTATCAAAGAGTGACGAAGTTGAATCGAAAGCCAATTGTGAAGGAGATCAAGTAGAAGAAAAAGCCGAAGCAAATCCGAAACGACGTCGTGAACGAACAAAAAAGAAGAAGAAGAAGATCACGAATGAACAGCAATTGCAAGAGCTTTATGTGAGTCACATTAATCAAATCATTAATAAAGACGCCGAAGTCAAAGATCCAAAGAATCCGCAATTTAAGAATGGCGATGATTTGGAAGAATTCGCTGCCAAGTGCGTTGAAGCTGGTTTGGGTCGAATTGTTGAAGCTCAGTTGAGAGTGAATGCAAAGAATAACCATCAGTCATTTATTACTGTGGACAATGGTTCGGATGCAATGATTGTTTCGATGGCTGCACGGAAATATGCTATGGATGGAGATGTTGTGAGGGCGTTTATTAGAAATAAAAACGAAGAGATTAGGGAATCAGTGGGAGACTTGGATGAGTCGATTCCGATTTTTGAAGATCCAAATGAGACAATTGGTGAGTTTATTTTTGTATATAAATGATCCAAATAAAGTATGATCTTCTAGGACAAAAAATAAATATAAGTTATTTGTTATCAGGGTGAGATAGTGGCATAGGTGGCATAATGTTAATTGCGATAAATTTTCAAACCATGCTTCTGGGTTTAGCCTATGTCATTTGGACTTTTGTATATGAACATATAAATTGCGGAACTGTTTCCTAGTATTCTTTACGTAAACAATATCTGCAGGAATTGTTTTAAATTACTCCGAGTTAGTCTTTTTTTGGCGATATCGTTCTCACGGGTGCCCAATATTGTGAAATTGTGACGTCTGCACACAATTTATTCTTTTATAACCCGAAACTTCCGTTTTGTAGGCACTTTTTTAAGTTTTATAATTTCCTGTCAAGGGGACAAGTTCTGTTCAGGGAATTTATGCCGCATTCGATTTTTGTTATTCATTTCAGTGGATTGTTTAGACCAGTTTACATAACTTGTATTTATAGTTTGGAAATCAAGGGGCACGGTAGTGCCCAGCAAAGTTCTCTAGCAACTTTGGCACTACACCCTTATTTACAGGAAACAACTCAGGCCATTTTCGACCCCCCTCTAACTTCCACACCAAAGATGCTAGAAATTTCAAACTCACTACATTTGTTGAGCTCGTCAAAACCAAACACCTCACGAAATTTCAGCCTCCTACGATGAGTAGTTTCTGAGATATAGGGCTTCAAAAATCGCAAAAACCGTAACTGACTCACTGACTCACTGACAGATCATCAAAATTATGGAGAACTTCCCGATATCGTAGAAACTTGAAATTTTACACGGTGATAGGACTTGTGGTGTATACAAAGGAAAAAATCGAAAATTTGAGATTATCAATTCAGGGGGCGTGGCATCCGCCCATTTCCGCTGAATTTTCATCATATATTATAGAGCACTTTTGATTATCGTAGAATCTTGAAATTTGGTAGAATAGTAGAGCTGGTAGTTTATACAAAGGAAAAAATTTAAAACTTGAGAATTTCAGCCAGGGGGCGTGGTAACCGCCAATTTCCGCTGAATTTTCATAAATTATTATAGAGCACTTCTGATTGTCGTAGAATCTTGAAATTTGGTAGAATGGTGGTGCTGGTAGTTTACACAAAGGAAAAAATTTAAAATTTGAGAATTTCAGCCAGGGGACGTGGCAACCGCCCATTCCCGCTGAATTTTCATCAAATATTATAGAGCACTTCTGTATGTCGTAGAATCTTGAAATTTGGTAGAATGGTGGAGCTGGTAGTTTACACAAAGGAAAAAATTTAAAATTTGAGAATTTCAGCCAGGGGGCGTGGCAACCGCCCATTCCCGCTGAATTATCATCAAATATTATAGAGCACTTCTGTATGTCGTAGAATCTTGAAATTTGGTAGAATGGTGGTGCTGGTAGTTTACACAAAGGAAAAAATTTAAAATTTGAGAATTTCAGCCAGGGGGCGTGGCAACCGCCCATTCCCGCTGATTTTTCATCAAATATTATAGGGCACTTCTGTATGTCGTAGAATCTTGAAATTTGGTAGAATGGTGGAGCTGGTAGTTTACACAAAGGAACAAATTTAAAGTTTGAGAATTTCAGGCAGGGGGCGTGGCAACCACCCATTTTCACTGAATTTTCATCAAATAAAGAGATTTTATATTCTACAGCCATACCTTGCAAAAAGTAGTGAAATCACAACAAAAACATTACTGTTAAAAAAAGAGCCAAGTTATCCTATGTTGAAATTATGCTGGCACAAAAAGTACTGAGATGTAAAAGTGTACCAAGTTCTAAAGTTTGGGTTCAAATTCGTATCAATAAAATTTTGATTGTTTACTTGGCAATTTTTGAAATAACTTTAAAAATCGATGGTTAAGAAAAATTGTCAAGAGAACAATCAAAATTTTATTGATACGAATTTGAACCCAAACTTTAGAACTTGGTACACTTTTACATCTCAGTACTTTTTGTGCGAGCATAATTTCAACATAGGATAACTTGGCTCTTTTTTTAACAGTAATGTTTTTGTTGTGATTTGGCTTTTCCGATACGTAAATGACACTGTCATCAGCATATGCAATCACTCTGAATCCCTTTTTTCTAGACTTACCAAATTCTACAGGTGAAGTGAGGAAAAACAAGTACTTGCGATGTGGTTCTGCTGAAAAGTCAGCGTTTGAAAAACAAGCGGCCGAGTCTATTGAGGGATGCTATGGAAGATTACACAATTTACGCAAGGACATACATAAGTATATAAATTTTTTGTTTTTGTGTAATTGCTTGGACTTTTTTGCCAAACGGACTGATTAATTTGGTTTTAAACGAGGAAATTCAACATTCTAAATTCTAGAATATCAAAATCACTTTATCAATTTAAAATTCGCCTACAATAGCGTATAGGGACGGGCTTTGCAGAGCCATGTCGCATGAAAACTCTTATTTATACAGAATGACCATGAAAATAAACTACTCAAAACAAAATAGAGCCCACCCAATATCTATTTTGAAATTTGCCTAAAAATTACTTAATTGGTTAAATTTGCCAAAGCGAATAGGCTTTGAATATATTAATCAATTAAGTAATTCTTAGGAAAATTTCAAAATAAATCTTGGGTGTGCCTTTTTTTTGTTTTGACTATTAGTACAGGAAAGTTAGTAAAAAAACAGGCATATTGTGGAACGAAATATAGGACGGCTGATTTTTTCAAATCTGAAAGAGGGGTATTAGAAAAGCTTAAGTCCTGGTTTTCGGGACGCCACCCCCCTGGCGAAATCCACCATTTTGGAAAACGCGAATCACTCTATATCTCCAAAACTATGGGTCCTATAGAAATTATTATCAGACCAAATTTCTTGGAAATTTAATTACCTTTTTCCTTGTAATACATTATTTTTCTGAGCGTGCAATAGTTTTGAGGTTATGTTGCTTTAATTTATTTTTTTTTTTGGTTTTTTTAAGATTTTATCATTCCCGGTATTAGTTACATAGTTCTTTAAATAGAAAAAGTTATAGACAATCAAATTTCCAATAATTTGGTATATTTTTTAAAGTCATGCGATGTATGAGTCGAAAGTTATTGATCTGAAAACTATAGTCTAAATACAGGAAAGTAAGTAAAAAAACAGGCAATATGAGAAACGAAAACCAGGGCTTAAGTTTTTTTAATACCCTTCTTTCAGATTTGAAAAAATCAGCCGTCCTGTATTTCGTTCCACAAAATGCCTGTTTTTTTTACTAACTTTCCTGCACTTAGATTATAGTTTTGATATCAATAACTTTCGACTTATACATTGCACGACTTTCAAAAATATACCAAATTATTGGAAATTTGATGGTCTATAACTTTTGCTGTTTAAGAAATTATGTTACTGATACCAGGAATGATAAAATCTTAAAAAAACCGAAAAAAAAAAATAAGTTAAATCAACATAACCTCAAAACTATTGCCCGCTCAGAAAAATAATGTACTACAAGGAAAAAGATAATTAAATTTACAATAACTTTGGTCAGACAACCATTTTTATAGGACCCATAGTTTTGGAGATATAGAGCGATTCGCGTTTTCCAAAATGGCGGATTTCGCCAGGGGGTGGCGTCCCGAAAACCAGGACTTAAGCTTTTCTAATACCCCTCTTTCAGATTTGAAAAATTCAGCCGTCCTATATTTCGTTCCACGAAAAAGTCTATCTTTCCTGTACTATATTTTATTTCACTGCTCCGACAAAACCGTTCAAAACATCGCCCAAAGGTTTACAAAAAGGCGATGCTTATGCAATCTCTTTAACATTATACTTCAAACAATTGTGCCCAACTCACTATGCCGTTGTTTTTCCAAATGTCTGTATAACACTGGCAGTTGCTGATAATATAATACTCATAAATATTGTTGGAAGAACGAAACAGAACGAAACGAAACATACAAAAAATAGACCAACACTCGAGACTCGAACAGAACATTAGGATGGAAAAACATAATTTTGAAGTGGTCAGAAACTACGTTTCTTTTGAGTCCTCTACAAAGTCATAAAATGACATCAGTGCAGGGATCATATTATGAAGAATTTCCCTTTCAAGTTGCTTTTTCGTCGTGCTTAGAAGGCAAGACAAGACCTTTATAGTCCCTACTATCTAAAAGTAAATAATATCTATCTTACGGCCATATTATTCACTCTGGATTTGGTTTGGATTAAAGTTAATTTTAAATCCAATTCATTAAATCTGAATTTCATAAATCCAAGGATTTAATTTTTTGCTCATATTAAAAACATTTTGTTCATAACAAAAAAACTTTTTTGTTCATAGACAAAACAATTGCACACTGTGAAAATGAATTTTACATCTGGATTTATAAAGTTAAACAGACATCCAGAGAGCAGTTTAAATTTGTTTGCATTTAACGAGATTGGATTAAACGAGATTGGATTTAAAAAATTGGATTTAAGATTGGATTTAAGTAGAGAATATCATGGAATTGGATTTATTTTTGACATTTGACATTGATTACATCCAGATGTATTTTTTAAACTAGTGAATAATATGGCCGTAAGTTTATAGGTACATTAATTATTTATGTATATTCATCTACATCATAAAAAGTGAATAATACGAACAAGTGAAGAACTCAGACCAAAAAATATTAGAAACATTTGTTGCAGAACAGTTTCAAAATTATTTAGAATGTAATAATCTGTTGATACAAGAACAATCTGGATTTAGAAGTGGACATTCATGTGAAACAGCGATTAATTGTGTTGTTTGGAACTGGAAGAGGAAGATTGACTGTTTAATAATTATTATTATTAATAACAGATTACTGAAAATTTTTTGACATAAAAGTATAATTACATAACTTTAAGTTAATTTATAATATATATTTTGCAATTAGATTTTAAATTCACATCTGTTTGTGGAAAGATCAAGTTCATTACATATAATGTTGAAAAATGTTATGTATCTAGAAAATGGTTCGTTGGAACCATAATTATGGTTATAATTACATCTATGTTTAGGATTTTTAAGGAAATGACGTAGACGCAATCTTTTCTTCGGAATATAGATTTTAAAATTAAAAATGATTTCAGGGCATTTAATACAATATGAAAATACATCATGGACAAACAGCACACACTGAATAGAACGCCTTTTTTGTAAAGAATCAAGTCCAATCAAAGCACATCTTGATGGATATGAAACAATATCTATTCTCTATGTCAGCTGCCTAACTACGAATCTTGTGAAAGCCTTTTGAACTCTTTCAATACGAGTTATCCCATGGAAGTAGAATGACCTATAAGTTTCCCGCTAACGCTAATTTTTGTTCCGCATAGTCTGTGGCGTTCTTTTTCAATTAAAGTTTTTTTCGTTCTATATTATATAGTAGATAACAATCATTGCATAGCGCATTTTGTCTCCTGGAAATATTTTAGCTCAATTTTTACATTTAAATTATTTTGTTTACTCCTTCTTGCAGATGACCCTGAAGATGTTTTAGTTGAAGATGTCGAAATCCTCAAGAAAAGTGAAGAATCAACCTTGTCATTGAGAGATCGTGCTTTCGTAATTCGAATTGTCAAAGAAAGTGGCAATCGACAATTTGTAGGTTCAATTGCATTCAAAAATCCAGTGAAACATGACGATGGGGAGTATTTTAAGTTTAAAACCCGTGACACCAAAGCTCCCATCATGTGTATTCCAGTTGAATCATGTGAGGAATTCCTTAAGCAATTCGAAACCTCTTCCGATGATATTTTAGGATATTTGTTTGTTGCACAAATTCTCAAAATTGAAGAAAACGGACGTTGTCTTGGCAAACTAGTTGCCCCCGTTGGCAAGTGTGGTCATCTAGAATCTGAAATTAAAGCAATTCTAATGCACAATCGCTTAAGTGATGTGGAAAAGTTTGAACAACGTTTCGAAGATATGTGGGCCGAGCCTGTTAAAATCGAAGAATCTGATCTAGAGAATAGAGAAGATTTACGTTCTGATTGTATTTTCACAATTGATCCACTTACAGCTAGAGATTTAGACGATGCTGTCTCATGTAAGAAATTAGACAATGAGCGTTATGAAATTGGTGTTCATATATCAGACGTAACACATTATCTTGAAGAATGTTGTGAATTAGATGAGTTAGTTAAGCTGCGCGCAACAAGTATTTACCTTGTGAATGAGGTCATTCACATGCTGCCTCAGACACTTTGCATGAAGTGTTCCCTACTGCCCGATGAGGATAAATTTACCTTTTCTGTGTTCTGGACAATGGATAAAGATGCAAATGTGATTTCGACAAGATTCACTAGAAGTGTCATAAGATCATGCACACAATTAGCCTATGAACATGCCCAAAAAATTATTGATAATCCCAATGAAAAATTCAATGACAATGACTTTCCCACCATATGCAATGGTTTTAGTTCAATTGATATTGTTGAGAGGGTAAAGACCCTTAATTCACTGGCAGAAACTATGCGAACCAGACGTTTTGCAAATGGTTCCCTCTCAATTGATAAACCTCAGTTCTATTTCCAATTTGATCCGAAAACTGGAGAGCCGACATCCTACGAAATTGCTAACCGGCTTACGGCAAACTTCTTGATTGAAGAGTTCATGTTGTTGGCAAATCAATCTGTGGCGGATTTGATTTATAAAAGCTTTCCTGATATTGCTTTCTTGCGAAGTCATCAACCACCAAAAGCCAGTGCTATTAAGAGCTTGAAAGTAAAGCTTAATGCTATGGGTCTTGAATTGGATATGAGCACTTCAAAGAGTATCTACGATGGATTGAAAAAAATCTGCGGTTCAAGTTGCGATCCGGAGGTTGTCTCGGTGGCGATGAACTATTTGCTAACCAAACCAATGATGAGGGCGAAGTAAGTGGGTTTTAAATAAACAAATAGAATGGTTACTTAAGAGTGTTTTTTTGTAGGTATTTTTGCAGTGAAAATGTAGATGGGGATATTGATTTGCGTCATTATGCGTTGGCTATACCAATTTACACCCATTTTACTAGCCCAATTAGACGTTATCCAGACATCTTAGTTCACAGGTAAGTTTGTAGAGGTTTTTGGTACCAGTAACTTGTATTAAAATATCATATTTATTACTTAGGTTACTCAGTGCTGCCATGAATTATACCCCAAAGCCGAAACGAACTCATGAAGAACTCCATGAATTAGCCCGCATCTGTAACGACCAGAAATTCAATGCAAAGAACGCCAGCGAGGAAAGCTCCAATTTATATTTCAAACGTTACATCAAGGAAAAGAAAAACATCAATGTACGCGCTGTGGTTGTCGATATCTATAAACATTCCATAGAAGTTATTACCCTAGACACTGGTCATCTCATTTATGTTCCTTTTAAATTGCAAAAAGTTATAGTTGATTGTAGCAAAGCACCATCAGTAATTTACATATCAGAAAAAAATTCCACCAAGCCACCAATTCCATTAAAGATGTTCTCAGCTGTCGATATTCGGCTTACAGTTTTTGAGGGCAAAGTTACTGGATTCTTTGTTTCACCTGAACCAGAACTTAGAATAAAGAATGAAATTGCATCATGTAAAGCAAAGTCTGACCGAAAAAAACAAGACTTGGCCGAATCATCACCCGGATCTCCTGATTTGAATTCAAAACAGAAAAGAAATGAAAGGAGAAAGCGAGAATGGATGAGGTCTAGAAAGTCGAAGAATACGAATGGAGCAACTGACGAGTAATTTAGACGATATCTCCTCTCAATGTGTTGTGTTTGCACAAATTTCTGTGATTTTGAACAACATAACTTGGGCACATATTATTTTTTATGTGCGCATTTTTTTTTAAATAAAATAACCGTGACACTTTGATGTTGTAAACATTTAAAAGTATTTTAAGAAAATCTTGTATATTTTTGGTATCAGAGTGTGATGTTATAAAATGATTACATTTTGTTGCACATTATCAAGGAACAAAAGATAGCTGGTGTAAAATTAAGTCCATCACATATTTTAAAAATCTTTATTAAAATTAAAATGTTAAGCAAAAACTATTTTCAGAAAAATTTATTTAATATCATAAGAAAAATAGTTTGACCGTTAATGTCTCTTTTTGGATTTAAGAGTTTTAAGAATTGTGACAAGAACTTGGTGAATTATGTTTTCATTTTGTCTTAGTTGTATTAGCTATCAAATCATTTCATTTTCAAACATTTGATGCCAAAATACTTAGATTCTTATTTTTACTTTGTTTAAAATTGTAAAACGTTTTAGTGGACATGAAAAAAAAAAAAACAACAAAAAAACTGTTATTTTTATTGATTTTTTTTGTTTGTTTTGGTTTTATTTTTTTTCGATTGACTTGGAAGCTGCTATTGGCTCAAAAAGTAAAAAAGTACAAAAGTGAAAATTTTCAAACGCATTTTTGTATGGTTTTTCGGGCTAGAAAATTAAAACAAATGATACAGAATGCTTATTTTTTCGTCCAAAGATCAATTTGTAAACAATCTTTTACAAAAAAATTCCGCTAGCGAGAAAAAAAATATTTTCACTTTTGTACTTTTTCAAAAGTTTCTTTGAAGTCTGGTTGCTGAGTAATTTGTACCGAAACATATTTTTTTCTTACACTTTACTTACACTCTGATGCAAATTTCTGGGGACAAAAGTATCGAAAAAAGTTTTGGTTTACATATGTGAGTTCACAGTGAACAGGCCTATGCATTTAGGTTAAAAAATTACAAATTTTTTTTTTCATATTTTTGAGAAAAAATCAAGGTTAACCCCTTGCCGAAAAAAAAATGCATTTTAAAAAATTTCCGCCAAATTCATTGATTGAAACATCAAAAGAAAGGTCTCTTTGAGCTCTATTCATAACTGAAAACCAAAAGTTTGTTTGAGGTCTGGTTGCTGAGTAATTTGTACCGAAACATCCCTACAAACAATTATGCTTCTATAAAGCTTTACACAAGCAACTATAGCACCTGTAAGGCTTTATAGAAGAAAAATTGTTAGTCGGGATATTTTTTTCTTACACTTTTTTTACACTCTGATGCAAATTTCTGCGGACTAAAGTCTCGAGACAAGTTTTGGTTTACATATGTGAGTTCACAGTGAACAGGCCTATTCATTTAGGTTAAAAAATTACAAATTAATTTTTTTCATATTTTCGAAAAAAATCAAGGTTAACCCCTTGCCGAAAAAAAAATGCATTTTAAAAAATTTCCTCCAAATTCATTGATTGAAACATCAAAAGAAAGGTCTCTTTGAGCTCTATTCATAACTGAAAACCAAAAGTTTGTTTGAGGTCTGGTTGCTGAGTAATTTGTATCGAAACATATATTTTTTTACACTCGGAGGCAAATTTCTGCGGACAGAAGTATCGAAAAATGTTTTGGTTTACAGATATGAGTTCACAGTGAACAGGCCTATTCATTCAGGTTAAAAAATTACAAATTAATTTTTTTCATATTTTCGCGAAAAAATCAAGGTTAACCCCTTGCCGAAAAAAACTGTATTTACAAAAATTTCCTCCAAATTCATTGATTGAAACATCAAAAGAAAGGTCTCTTTGAGCTCTATTCATAACTGGAAACCAAAAGTTTGTTTGAGGTCTGGTTGCTGAGTAATTTGTACCGAAACATATTTTTTTCTTACATTCGGAAGCAAATATCTTAAGTCCCTCTTTGAAGAAATGTTATGCTATGGACACGATGGACTTGAATGCTTATCTGGGCCAAAAGCCGATTTTTTTTTGTAATAAAACTGGGATAGTTTTAAAAAAAATAAACCGAACACTAGCATGGAGATAGCATATATGTGTTAGTACCTACTTTTTTTTATATTAGTCACACTCATAATTTAATAACCTTGGTTCTGTCCCAATTTATTGAATGACTTTAATCTTATAGTGCACCTGATACAAAAAAACAAATACAATTATTTACCATCATCCTTCTTGGCACAAACTTGTTAAACTTGAGGCTTGAACAGAGCACACGTTTTTATTCATTTCATGGTTGCAATATGTTTTGGATATTAAAAATGCACTTAATTTGGTTTTTCGATCGTCAGTTTCACACCTTAATCTCTAAATCATTTCCAAGTAATCAAAATGTTCCAGATTCGACTAAACTCCTTCCTCAAAAAAAAAAACATACCTAAATAAATAAATAAAATAATTATAGTGTCAATGAACTTTTAATGGAATTTAAAAGCAAAGTAAATCAAAATATCAAAACGTGCTGATCCTGTTTTATCATTTTGCTTTCTAAAGATATGGAAGGTAAAGTACTGAGTCATACATTTCACCATGTTAAGCTTATTATTCTCCGACACTCTAGTTAAAAGTGTACTGAAAACACACTTAAATTGTTTATTTGTATCATTTAATTAATTCATACTGGAAAGGTACTAACATCAAATCACACTCATTTGTAAAAAGGTGAGGTATACAGACAGGTATTTTGTTCAGATGCAGTACCGAATTTCTGATTTGAATATAAAACAATAAGATATTGAAACAAGCTTCTGAGTCTAATCCTTGATCTTGACTTAAACGTTTTAATTTCATCCGGTACTGAATTTTTTTGCAAAAAATGAGTTTTCAACTAGAAATTGTTCTGTTTTGTGGTGAGATTCGAAATTATTTTTTGTTTTTGAAAAGAAAAAAAAAAAACAATATTTGGTTTTAAGCATCCCTTCTAGTGGTAACTGTAATTGCCCGTCCTCAAGTTTGGGATATTGGCTATAATCCAAATCGTGAATATGATCCGATACCAGCACAAGCGATCTCTGATAACAACGCTGCAATTGTAGAAACTCAGCCAATCACTTCAACAACTGTAGCAGCTCAAGGTAATCAGGATGCCACAAGTCCAACACCAGTACCTCCACCAGTTCCAGTTGCGAATCCTTTCCAGGATTATTTTGACTGTATTTCTAAATGTCCAACGACGGCCCAGTATGATCCAATTTGTGGCAGTGATTCCGTAAACTATCACAATTTGGGCCGTTTGAATTGTGCAGCCGGGTGTGGAGTTGGTAAGCTAAACTTTGATCAAATAAATTTACATTTATATGTGCTTATTTTTATATTTTTTTGTGTAGAGGTGACAATGGTACGAAGTGGAACCTGCACCACGGGCTAGAAACTACATACCTAACGTTTCGAAAATTATTAAATCTAAATTAAATAAATTATTATGTGCTTATTTTTATAGATTATTTATGTGATTTCATTAGTGGTAAAAGTCAGGAATTTCATTGAATACCCGTTTCAAAAAAGCTATTCGTCAAGAGAAACTTAGCTAAAGTTTACTCGCTCTCCCTTATATTTAAAGTAACCATCAAATATTAAATCAAATAAAATAAAATAACTAGATTTGTTAAGAGTTAACCTGATGCCAAAATTTGAAAACCTTAACTTCACGCAAGGTTAACTCGGGAATTTTATTAAGTTTGTTTCTAAACTAAAAAAAAAATTACTACATAATAGTAATTGAATTAGGTGTGAAGATTTCGTAAGCTTTAAACATCATAAAAATAGTTTTTTGAAAATATTTTAATAAATTTACATAATTAGCTTTAAAAATAAAATATATGTATTTCAATGTTCTTCAGAATTGAAATTAATAAAAAGAAACTACAAGCTTTACATTTGTAGTACCTAAATTTGAGTATGGGTCACTGTGGCGTATGCGCAACATTTATGTCGGTAGATAAACATAAAATGTCTGTTTAAGTTTTGTGACATTTTTGTAACAAACCAAAAAGATAACAAAAACCATACAAAGCATCTACATAATGTACATTAGGGTGGTCCAATTTTTTGGTTTTTACATTTCCGTTGTTCCTCACTCAAAAATTCGTTTCATATGTGTTTTCACATTCACGTGAAATTTCAGCTTTTAAGGTGAAGTCTAAGTGGGTGCTCAACAGACTCAAAGTTTTTGCTCAGATGCTGTTCTAGCTAGGTGCTCATGCCTAGTAATTAACTTTTTTTTTTTAATTTATCAAGTGAATTAAGTTGTGAAGTAGTAAAGTTTTTCATGATATGTTTTTTCTTTCATAAAAAACCACTTGTTAAGTGATGTTTTCACAGATTTTTTTTGTTCATTTAAATTCGTCTGTAAGTATTTTTTGCTTAAAGTTAAAACAAAACAGAATTAATCAATGAAATATGAATGACTCAATACCAAAAAGAAACATGAAAAGCATTAACTTGGTTGTCGGAAGCATGTGTGCTTATCATATTCCAACTCGAAGCCAAGTCCTATGACAATAGGGGGGAAATCCCTCTGGATTTTTTTATTTTTCCATTATTTTTTTTTTGCGTAATAAATTCATTTATCAACCGAAGAAACTATTTTCAGTGGTCTCAGCCTTAAATAAAGCCTCAAAAGTCCCTAGATAGTTCCGAAACCTACGCGTTCCGAACCTTCCACAGTACGAAAATGAAAACTTTAAATGCATTTTTGTCGAAACGCGTTTTTTCCGCGCCGTGCAACGTAACTCAAAAACTAATGAAGCTATCGACTTGAAATAAAATGGAAATTACTTGTTAACTTATTGACCATTGCATGAACCTAAAAGTTTAATATAATTTTTATAATAAATATCTTTTTTAGCAATTTTTTTTATAAAAAAACTTTGTGTTTTTTCGTTTTTTTCGTCTCTAATTTTTATTTTACACTTTTTTTTTTTACTAAATTTAGGTTCATGCAATGCGTATAAATATATTTTATTGGAAAAAAATTTCTTTTTTTGATTATAAATAATTTTGTTGACTTGGGCATTGCACGGCGCAAACTGTAGACGCCATACTTTAAAGAGCTGTAGAGCCGTCATTTTGTTTTTATTTTACTTCAAAAAAATTGTATCAATACTTCATAATGTCAATAATGTCATACATATACTTTTCCAAATTTCAATAAATGCTTCGGTTTCCAAAAAAAAAAATTATTGAAAAAGCTGTATTCCAGAGGGATTTCCCCCCTTAAGGATAACAAAGTCTAATATTTCAAAACTGATGAGCGCCCTCTTCCTTTTGCTTTAGAGAGCTAAAACTTTTAGCAAATGTTGTTATAGATGTCTGTAGCAAAATAATGGGTGGGGAAGTAATGAATTATATGGTTTATTTTTTTGCCTTATAATGTGGACCACACTAATGTACATAATGTAGGTACATTTCTTTTGACTTAAACTTGATTTTTTAATATCTACTATTTTATCGAAATAGTAAAATATATGAAACAGAAATGGTGTTATAAGTATTTTATTGACAGTAGAGGTAACTACTTGTATGTTGTATTCTTTTCGAGAATTTGAAATAAAATAAAAAATATAAAATTTTTGTATATTAAATGGGTATGCCTGTTCACTACAAACTCATATCTTTAGAGAAAATCTTGTTTCGAAGCTCAGATCCGAAGATAGCTGCCCCCGAACAAAAGAAATATACAAAATATATTTGGATTGCAAATACATATGTATATGTATTAGGGTGGGTAAAAAAAATCGAAATTATTTTTTTTGATTTGGTACTCCGAAAAATCGATTGCTAGACCCCTCTAGAATATACACACCAAATATGAGCTCTTTATCTTAATGGGAGTGTCCTCCGCTTTTCAATTTTCCATTTTTACATCAAGCTTCTACTAAAAAAAAATAATTTTTTTATTAATTGACTTTTTAGCAAATTTCTTTTCATATTCTTGTAGGAAATTGAACGCTCTACAAAAAAAGCCTTATACACTTTTTTCGTTTATCTAATCGTTGAATAGATATTTGAGGTCCAAAAATCGAGAAAATCTTTAAAAATTCGTTTTTTGTTCTTAATTTTGTAACAAATTGAAAAATTATAATAATCAAACGCGAAAGACATATTCTTATTGGAAAATGCTCACTGATTTCAATAGTTTTCTTATGACCCGTATGCATTGCGATTTGGATACGAATATCTTCTAAACGGTTAAAGCAATCAATTTGATTCCAAGGAATTTTTTGTAGAACGTTTAAGCCCCTACAAGAATATATCTTGCTAATTTGAAAATAATGAAGTTTCAGTGAATTGGAAATTTTTTTTAAATATAAAATGTTTTTATAATTTTTATTAACTTTGACCTCGAATATATTTAGAATGGTTAGATTAATGAAAAAAGTTAACAACACCTTTTTTGTGGAGCAATCAATTTCCAATAAGAATATGTCTTGCGCGTTTGAATATGAAAAGAAATTTGCTAAAAAGTCAATTAATAAAAAAATTATTTTTTTTTAGTAGAAGCTTGATGTAAAAATGGAAAATTGAAAAGCGGAGGACGTTCCCATTAAGATAAAGAGCTCATATTTGGTGTGTATATTCTAGCAATCGATTTTTCGGAGTACCAAATCAAAAAAAAAGAATTTCGATTTTTTTGACCCACCCTAATATGTATATAATGTAAGTTTGCAACCAGAACCTTTGCATGCACTCGGAGGAATTTTATAAAATGGATTTTTTTCGACAAGTGTTTTTTTCGAAAATTTAAAAAATAATTTTTTGTACATATGTAAATGTATATAAAAGCTCATATGTACATATCTTTAAACAAAAAAACGTTTCGAAGTTTCGATTCGAAGATATCTGCTTCGAAATAAAAGAAATAACAATATACCTACATATTTGGATTGCAAGTAAGTCTACAGCCAAACCTCAAAACAACTTTTGGATTTCATGTATTAGTACAGTTTTAAGAGACCTTTCTTTTAATGTATGCATTAAGAGGAATTGTGTTTCTTTCGAAAATTTGAAAAAAAAATATAGGTAAAATTTTTGTATATAAATGGATAGGCGTTCACTACAAACTGATATCTTGAAGGAAAAACTTGTTTTGATTTTTGGATCCGCAGATATTTGATTTCGAATAACAGAAGAAAATAACAAATCACAATTTTAAAATAACATCGGCATCTGTGCAATGCATGCATGTATCCTTTTTTTAAATTACCACGTATTATTCACAGCATCATAACCTCGACACTGTCTTCATTCATTCAATAAAGTTAAGCTTATTACACCTGATGTTAAAAAAAAAATAAAAATATTGTGACTATCATCCTTGTTAAGACAAACTTGTTCAAACTTGCTGCTCTTTTCTGTATATTTTCACAAAGGGGTTTTTCATTATATTTTCTGTCTTACTTTCGTTTCAATAAGAAAATAAAACTACAAAGAAATACCCAAAATGGAATGAGTCACAGCCTCTCAGATCACAATTCAGAGTGAATAAAAAATAAAAAAAAGGGCAACTGGGTCGCATGTAGTTGCTCATATCATAGTAAATGCATAGTAAACAAAGTTTTGATTTTTAACCATTTGCAGTTTTCTTCAAACTTAGTACATTGTATATATATTTCTATAGTACTATCAATCGAAGAAAATACTCTAGCGACATCTTTTGGTAGATCTGCACTTCAATTTTCTGCATAAGGTTCAAACATAAAATAAAGTAACGATCCCAGCGCAAAACAGAAAATTCTGCTATGAGAGTACTATAGGAATACAGGGTGTCCCAAAAGTAATGGATCAAGCGAAATATGCTGATAGGCCAACTTTAGGGCTCTCAGAATTTGGTAACTTGTTCATCCCAAATCCTTACAGTTTTCGATTTAATGCAGTTTTTGTGAAATTTCGAAAAATGCTGAACTTGCAACAGTATTTTGCTTCCTCCGCTCATAATTGATTTTTGTTTTTTACAATTCTTTCACTAAAAAATTGCTTAATAATAAGAAATAATTAATTAATCAAATTATTTTTTATTTCATACGCCATTTTGCTGCAAATTAATTAACAGTTCCATGTTTTATAAAAACTCAATTTCTTTCTTTTATTTCAGAGCAACAACCTGAAAAAAAATTTGTATGGTGTGGCACTGTTTTATTATTTTGAAAACTTGCCGTGTTATTGCAGTTTTCAAAAATGTATAAAAATCTCCAAAGTTGAAATTAGAACGAAAGATATTTTAATTTGAATGCAAAAAAACAGACGTTTTCAGAGCAAAATAACAAACAAAAATCGAGGCTTTTGTTCAAAAAGAAATAAACAAACAACAGTCGAGAAAATGTGTTTATTTTTCTTTGTTATTTTTCTCTGAAAAGCCCTGTTTTGTTGCTTTTAAATTGTAATATCTTCAGTTCTAACTTCAACTTTGGGAACTTTTATACATTTTTGAAAACTGCAATAACACCACAAGTTTTCAAAATAATAAACCAGTGCCACACCATACAAATTTTTTTCAGATTGTTGCTCTGAAATAAAAGAAAGAAATTGAGTTTTTATAAAACATAGAACATGTTAATTAATTTGCAGCAAAGTGGCGTATGAAATAAAAAATATTTTGATTAATTAATTATTTCGTATTATTTGGCAATGTTTTAGTGAAAGAATTGTAAAAAACAAAAATCAATTATGAGCGGAGGAAGCAAAATACTGTTGAAAAGTCGGGATTTTTCGAAATTTCACAAAAACTGCATTAAATCGAAAACCGTAAGAATTTGGGATGAACAAGTTACCAAATTCTGAGAGCCCTAAAGTTGGTCTATCAGCATATTTCGTTTGATCCATTACTTTTGGGACACCCTGTATATATACAATGCTTAGTAGTTGTGAGTTTTGTAATATTCCCTAGAAACCAAATTGAAATTGTATTTTTTTGTCCAAAATCAACGGAAGGTACCTGCCATATAAGACCAAAATGAAAAATTTAACCTTTTCCAAAAGTAACGATTTTGATTAATTTTTTTGTGTCAGACTTATTCGTAAATGAAAATTTGTATTGCACGTGCGATCAATTCATGTCTTTTTTACTTGCTCTATAAGGCAAGTATGGGACTCGTGTCAAAAAAAAAAAAAATTAATCAAAACTAATATTACGATGATGGAGAAGTTAAAAAAATGGGTTTCGTCATGACGTCAGTCGGTCTGTGCGTCGCGTCGGTGCGTCCATCTATACCGTCTATCCTAAATGAATATTCTTGAAATTAGTTATAGATGTTTTTTTTTTTTTTTGTAATTTCCAAGGTTGTTTTTTTTTTTTTTATTGTCTTACTTATAACGTGTACTCCTCATAAAAAATATTCGAGTTATTGCAATTTTCTCAAAAACGGATCTAATTAATTTTTGATTAAATTTAACACACATAATGCTGTAAGCAGTTTCTAACATAACTGCGTTTTTAGTTTTTCTCAAAAAATACGTGTAAAGGTAATATGGTATGTATTTCCATTTTTACTTGCGATATAGGTACTATAGGGTAAGTTTAGGATTCGTAAAAAAAATCGAACTCGAGATAACAATTTTACATGACATTACGATGATGGAGAATGACAAAAAAGTGGGTCCGGCAATTCTGTCTGTCTGTCTGTCTGTCTGTCTCTATCTGGAGCTGCAGCCTAAACGAGTGAAGTGATTTTCTTCAAACTTGGTAGTTAGCAGTTTTTGGTGATTCCCTAGAGGGGAAATTGAAATTTTTTTTTTATGACCAAAACTAACGGTACCTGCCATATAACGGAAATAGAAAAGTAAATTTTTTTCAAAAACGGCTCTAACGATTTTGATTAAAATTTTTGTGTGTAGTACAACACATAAGAGCCAACTTTTTAAATAAAAAAAATATTTTTTGTACCGTTATTAACGGTACCTGTCATAGAACGGTTTTTTTTGTTTCTGAATATCTCGTACAACATTAACCCGATTCAAATGAAAATTTTTATACAAAAGTGTGTAAGTAAAGATAATATTAAAATTTTAGAAAATTTTCAAAAAACGCATTTTTGGTTTTTTAAAAAATATTTCAAAATTTTTTTTTGAAAAATCAATTTTTTGAAAACGGATTAATGAAAAATTTTGAAATTTAGTTTTAATGTGTAAATTAATTATTTCTTCAAAATGGCATCCCAACTTTTTTTTTGAAAAATGTTGAAAAATTTTTATATATAAAAAACTATTTTTTAAAAAAACGGCTCCTACAATTTTCGAAAAATTTTTTCTAAAAATACCTTTTTATACAAGAAATAAAATGGCATATTTGTTTTTTTTTTTAAGATATTTTAAAACGGAGTTTAATTAATTATAAAAACAGATTTAATTTTTTTATACTACTTATGAAATTTCTTCAAAATATGAAATTTTTAATTTCTTGAATAAAAAACTTTAACATTATAGTTACTTTAAGCATAAGAGCAAGTGCGACCCCAGTCGTGCAATTTATTTTTTAAGCAATAATGTCAGCTCTTCCCGTATATCGTTATCGTTAATAAGTTATTGCAATTTTATCGAAAACGGCTCTGGCGGTTTGATTGAACTTTGCATACGTAATATTCAAAGCAATTCCAATAAAACTGCATTTTTATTTTTTAGCGACTTCCAAAAAGGAGGAGGATTCGTCTGTATTTTTTTTTTGTTTGTATGTTTGTTACCTCATAACTTTGGACTGAGTGAACCAATTTTTATAATTCTTTTTGTATTAGAAAGCTGGTACCATTTCAATTTCGACATGGAAGTCGGTTTTGTTTTTTGATAAAAATGATTATTTCTCAATGAAATCAAATAACAAAAAAAAAATGTATTCAACAAAAGTTTGGTCTCCATGCCGGTCGGCTCTTCCCCTACATTAACCAAATTTCTTAAAAATTTATATAGAGTTAGCTCTTAAAATCTTCAAGTAAACTAATATAAAAGTGCTTTGAACTGCAAGAGCAAGTAGGTACGTGCGAGCCAGTCTTGCATTTTATTTATATGACAAGAAACAATACTTTTCCAGTAAAAAAAGTAAATGCGGGCCAAAATACTATTTAGCGCCTAAAAAAATTTCCCTTTTTTTTTTTTTTTTAATTTCATTTTTCTTGAAGAAAAAGTACAAATTAGTAGAAAAACTATATTCAGTTATAAAATTAACATTATTTACTTTTACAAGTTTGAAACCAAAATTTGGATCGAATTGTTTACAAATCACGGTAACATTGTGTTTTATCTTGTTAATGCAGTGGTAAGTTTTAAAGCTGATTTTTGGTAATAAACTATTAAGAATATTTAATTGAAATTAATTTTTATGTTATTTAACTTTATGGGAGACTTTTACGTTGTTCCTTTAGTTTCAAATAGGAATATATCAGAGAGCTTAATTATATATATGATTTTACAAATAAAACTGAAATATGCAGTAAAGTAACGCAGTTGTTTGGTTTTGATCACTTTCAGTTTAAACTTTCATAAATATAGAAATATCATTCAAAACATTTCGATGCAAATGTTATTTTATAATAGATTCAAGTATAACCATTCTATGTCAACTAAAATATATATGAAAATATATTGATAAAAATGTCCATATTTTTTTTTCAAAATTCACTGTACAAAGGGCCAACTTTTTAGACACTAAATAGTATTTTGGCCCAAATACGGATCATAACATTAATAATAAATTTAAAAAATGACTAAAATACAGAACTTATAAACAAACGAGTATGCATCATTTCCTTGCACCTTGCTAAAATCAAGGAGCTATTAAAAAGTTTAACAGCCCTATTTTTTTTACGATGCCAATACTTTTCTTTAAGATTCTTGCGCTTCAATGGTGCATATAATTTTTAGAGCGAAGTATCTTCCAAGTAAAGCTTTTCACTCTCCCAGACAAGTTTATAAATTCATTCGAAATCACTAAATTGAAAATCTTTATCACTTAACACCGGAAGGTTACAACTATAGCTTTAGATGACCAAATGACCATTGATTTTAGAGAGTAGGTAAGTAAATACACCGCTGCCAGAGTGTATATAGATAGAGATGTTCTCTTCACAGCCGAAATGTGTTTCTGATGAGAATATAAAATAAAAAGATACCTTACTCAAACTTGTGAGTCTAATCATAGGCTTCGTGGTAGAAAGACGTTTAAGTTCCTACACTGAGATTACTTTCCTGAACATGGCTTATCAACTACAAATAGTTCTTTTCTGTGGTAAGATTGATTTATAAATTAATATTTTTAATTTTTGTTTTGTGTTTCAATAAAAAAAAAAATTCATTTTTAGCTTCCCTCCTTGTGGTAACTGTTATTGCACGTCCTCAAGTCTGGAATATTGGTTTTAATCCAAGGCAAACTTCTGCCCCAACACAAGCTCCAACTGTTCCTAACACTTCCACTACAGCCCCAGTCCAGGCCACAACTCCTTCGAAAGCATTCTATAACTGTGTTTCAAGGTGTCCATCGACTTCGGAGTACAATCCTATTTGTGGAAGTGATTCAGTAAATTATCACAATTTGGGAAGATTGAATTGTGCAGCTATGTGCGGAACAGGTAAGATCATTTTTCAAGATCAAGTAAAATATCATTTTAATTTGATTTCTTTTTTTTTTTTTTTTGTTGTGTTTTTAGCTGTGACAATGGTACGACAAGGGACATGTTTGCCTTTGGGCTAGAAATCTATATCAAAAAATTCTTAGAAGTCATTTAATTTAAATTAAGATAATTCAACACGCGCTTATTATAAAAACAAACGAAACAATAAAACTAGTTTTCTATTTTTATTAAGTAACAGAGTTGTTTGCTTTTCATATATGAATGTCGAAAAACCCCGCCAAGAGAGTTTCGAAAGATTAAATTCAGGTTTAAATTCTTAAAAATTTTTGCTTGATTTGTTATCAGCTAATTAAAATGTGTACATTCATTGCGATAGTCTAATTATTTGCTATTTTTGGGAAAAAAAAAGAAACTTGAGGTTTTTTTTTCTGAAGCGATATGACTATGGGAAAAACCTTCGATTAATCTCTTTTATGAAATTCAGAGGAGATACAGGGTTTTAGATTTTGCACATCACTAGTTAGAAGGAATAGAAAGATAGGAAAGAATTTTTGTTTGTACAGTTTTTTGAGAATAAGATTATTATTATGCCGGTTGGGGTCAAGTTTCAAGTTTCAAGGTTACTTCTTCAGCGAGATAAACAGGATTACAAGTGCTAAAATGTCCTCTTATCTACTTTTTAATGGCCGATATCAGAAATGAGTTTTCTTCCAGTTTGATACTTCAAACCTATATTTGGAATGAAATATCAAGGTGCGGTAAAAATTATATATTCGGGATCCTATCTGCAGTAGAGCCTACTTGAACATCGAAACAACATAGTGGCTTGTTAAATCAGTTACTTATACCAAAAGTTATTTGTCCTCACTTTATAATCTAAAATTTATATAAAATTTAAGTCCTATAGGATAAAAATTGCAAAATGCAAATCCCAATAAATACAAAATCCAAAACATGTATCATTAAAATCTGTAAGTCCTTCCCCTAGTTAAATTATTTTGTCACCAATCAAAAAGTTTTTATTCATTTTTTTTTAATGTTTATTAATAAACAAAAATGTCACGCATACGCCACAGTGACCAACTTAAATACAAATTGAAATACAAATATATGTATACAAATCGCTGACTAAATAATGCAACCAATTGCATGAATGCACAACAGGTTAAAGTAGGTATTAGGGTGGGTATTAGGGTGTCCGTTATTTCCCAAAGTGATGTTTTGGGGGGTGACACCCCCCAGATCGAAAGTTTAGGGCCGAAATACGGGGAATTTAGCAAAAACAAATTTTTTGGGTGTCATTTACCCGTGCCTCTAAGGTCATACTTTCCCCATACAAATTTGTATGGGAAATTTTTAACTCATACATAAAGTTTTTTTTGCTCTCGAGTTAAATCATCTATTTTTAAAATGTTTCTTGATTCTGGTCGGAAAATAGTTCCTTTAAAAGATTACATTCAAAATTTCCCGTTAAAAAATTTTTTTTATATTTTATTTCGGTTTTTGAAATTATTAGCTGTTTTCGTAGTTTTTGCCTATCACATAATTTTAAATGCAGTTTTATTGGTTTTTAATTCTTTTCAAATATTGCATTCAAAAATTTGTGTATAAATCAAAAATTTTAATTTAAAAAAATTTTTTTTTTTTAATTTTTGCCGTTTTTATACGTTTAAATTTTACTTTAGTATTTAAAAATGCAGTACGCACACAACACGTGGCAAGTTGCATGTTTCATGTCGCAAGTTGCATGTGGCATGGGGCAAGTACCATGTGGCATGATTCATGGTGCAAGTGCATGTGGCATGTGGCAAGTAGCACGAGGCATGTGGCATTCAGTATGCAAAATATGGCAAGTTTTATGTGGTAAGTTGCGTGTGGCAATTCGCAAATGGCAAGTTGCATGTGGCAAGTTGCAGGTGGCAAGTTGCCACAAAAAACAAAAACGTAAACCCTCAGAAATAAAAATAAAAGAAAACAACATAGGCTAAAACTAAACTTTTATTGATATAAAGGCCATGAATCGTAGATAAAATTTAATTTTTTTGTTTCTCAAAAATTTAGCCCCGGAAATTGGTATGAACATTCTTAATTTCCAATTATAAGGATTTTTTCATGCATAACTATGTATGTTCAGGGAAGTCAGATTGTCTTGGGTTCAGGTACGGAGATGGCATCAAAAATTTTTCTAAGAATACCATAAGCTGAGATTGTAAAAAAATACGCTGTTTGATAATGTTAATAATATAATATAAAACAAAAATATGTAATAAAAATATCAAATGAAATTCATTTAATATACTGAGTGAGAAGTTGTTTTTTTATATTAACATTATTGTTTTGCATACACCGAAAAAAAAAAATTGATAATAACAGCTATCAAAATAACGTTTTTGAGTGACAAAAGTCGTCCAACAATTAAAATATCAATTTTGATATTTTATCATATCATTTTGACCTTTTTTTAATTTTAGGTGGATAGAGAAAAATTTCACTTTGACAATTAAAATATCATTTTGACATTGTTTTAAGTTTAAGTGAATAGTGAAAATATTACTTTGACAATTAAAATATCAATGTTGACTAGATTTTACGTTTTATTTTTATTTTATATTATATTTATTTCTTTCTTTTTCTTTTTTATTATTTTAAGTATTTTTTTTTCTTGTTTCAAAACATTACTGAAAGTGAATATTCTTTACAAAATAGTGGTGATATTATTTTTTCTATTATAGGTGATATAATTGTTTTGTTATTTTCTCCCAAACTATGTGAAGTAAAATCTTATTGCCGATCAAATTTTCTCAGTAAATCATACATTTTACTTCGAAAAAACACAAATAGTAGAGTAACTAAAGCAAATTATTAGGGAACCCGTCCGAACAGCTCTGATTTTGACGATTTTTTTTTTCAAACGTAGGTAATTAAAAATACTTTAAAGTCCATTAATTAAAAATTGCCGGTGTTGCCGTATTGTTTTTTAAAATTAAAATTAAATTTTTTATTAACAAAACCATTTTTTTGCTTAAATTTCATAAAACAAATGATAGCAAAAGATTCTCTACAGGTAATTTAAGGAAAATATATAAAAGGCAGTAAGGGACAATCTTCCATCGTTTAAGCGATAAATGCAATTTTCTAACATTCTGACCTCAAACACAAAAAAAATATTTTGAAAACAACGGCAACACCTACAATATTTTAAAATACATTTTTAAAAAGCCAGAAGCTCATTCTTATCTCTTAAATTTAAATCCACTAAATTTAATCAAGACTTTTTGAAAAAATGGTCCTCAAACTCAGAATAAAAAAAAAAATGTTATTAGAAAAATTTAAAATGACTTTTTTCCAAACTTTTTCTAATAAAATATGAATTTATTTAAAAAAAAATGTTTGGCCATAAATATTATCAGTTGAATTTCGAAGCAAAAAAGGTAAAATATATCACACTTTTGAAAAAAAAATGAAAAATTACTTCAATTTCAATGGTTTTTTTTATTAAAACTGAATTTTTGCATTGAAATAATTAATTTTCTCAAAGACTGTGGTAAATAGGAACTTTAAATTTTTGCTATTTAACTTTCAACAGTAAGGGTTATTAAATGAATAAAAAATAATTTTATGTTTAGATGTTGAACTTTAAAAAAAAAAATAAGTTACATTTTTTTTCAAAACTTTTATTAAAAAAAGTTCTTCGAAAATGAAATAGTTTTTAATTTTTTTCATAAACCGTAATACATATTGACATTTCCTTTAATAATTTGAAATCATAATAAATGCGGCCAAAAAAATTTGAAAATAAATGCATTTTATATTACGACCAAGTTTAAAAACGACATGTTAAAATTTTTTCAATAATTTTTTTTTTTCAAAAATCTGAGTTCAATTACCATTCTTTCAAAAGCCGTTCATTCAATTAACTTAATTTTAATTTTACATATATGACTAAGCTTCTAGCTTTTAAAAAATGTATATTTGAATATTGTAGGTGTTGCCGTTGTGTTCAAATATTTTTTTTTGTGTTTGAAGTCAATTAATAAGAAAATTGCATCTATCGCTTGAACTATGGAAGATTGTCCCTCACTCCTATTTATTTTTTTTCCTTGAATTTATTAGACAATCTTTTGGCATCAATTAATTTATGAAATTTGAGAAAAAATTTTGAAAAAAATTTGTTTTTGTTCACAAAAAACTTCAATTAAATTTAAAAAATCAAAACGGCAACACCGGCAATTTTTAAACTATAGACTTTAAAGTATTTTTAATTACCGACGTTTGAAAAAAAAGATCATCAAAATCTAAGCTCCCTAATATTGCCAATTTTTGAGCTTTAGTTACTCCACTAAAAGCGCCTTTAAATTAGTACACATTTAGAATTTTTTATTTAATATTTTTCAATAATTTGGAATGAGAAATTGATATGAAAAAATGATAATGAAATATCAAAAAAAAAAAATTCCAAAATGTGACATTTAAATATCATCCTGATAATAAAAATATTGTTTTAACATTTTAAATATCATAAAACAAATTTTATAGAGCATTTTTGGCTGATATTTAAAAAATGTTAATTTGATATTTAAAAAATGTTAAATTGATATTGGTTTTTTTTCGGTGTAGTTGCATAGATGGATACAAAAGGTTGCCAGTTACTTTTATAGTCTTTATTTCAAATACTGCAGGTACACAAGAAAAAAATATAGTTAAATTCGGGATAACTATTTTAAATAGTTAAAAATTGTTATTCGATACTATTTTAATAGTCAATTGAAGAATTAATACTTCTTAATACCTACTTAAGAATATTCTTCAAATTAATTATTAAATAATTAACTATTAAAATAGTTATTTTGCTAAAATTTACTATTTATTAGATAATTTGGAGAATACTTCAATTACCTAACTAATAAAATATTTACAAATAACCAATTTTTACTATTTATAATAATGTTTATCCCGATACTTACTTTTTTACTTGCGATATAGGTACTATATATCAAGTTATGCATTCGTACAAAAAAAAAAAAGTTGAGATAACATTTTTCCATGACATTACGATGGTAGACAATGCCAAAAAAGTGGGTCCCGGAAGTCCGTCTGTCTGTCTGTCTGTCAGTCTGTCTGTCTGTCTGTCAGTCTGTCTGTCAGTCTGTCTGTCAGTCTGTCTGTCTGTCTGTATAAGGACCTACAGCCTAAACGGATGGACCGATTAATGTCAAACTTGGTATGTAGCGTTATTTGGCGACTCTCTAGAGGGGTTTTTGGAATTAATTTTTTTGGACCAAAAATAACGGTACTTGTCATATACCGATTTTAGTAAAATTGAAATATCTCGAAAACGGCTCCAACGATTTTGTTTAAAAAATTCAAACGTTAGTTTTAAGCTAAGGTCTACCTTTTAATGAAAAATTTTTTTTTGGAAAATCATTATTAACGGTACCTGCCATAGAACCGTTTTTTCAAATCGGATTATCTCCAAAACCGCTTATTTGATTTCAACGAAACTTTTTGTGAAGAAGCATTTATATAATTTAAATATAAGCCAAAAATAAAATTTTGAAAAAAATAATTTTTGGATTTTTAAAAAAATTTTGAAAATTTTTTTTTGAAAAATCAAATTTTCGAAAACGGGACATTGAATTTTTTTGAAATTTTGTTTTTAGATGCTGATTAAAGATTTCTACAAAATGGCATACCAATTTTATTTTAGAACTTTTTTTCTAAAAAATTATTTATAAAAAATTAGTTTTTTAAAAAACGGCTCTAACGATTTTGAAAATTTTTTTTCTAAAAATGCATGTTAATATATCAATCAAAACTGCATACTTGTTTTGGAGGGCAATTTGATTTCAGATTTTATTTAATTTTTTTAAAAATCGAATTTTTTTTTTCCAAATTTCTATATAAAAAGTCTTAAAAATTTAAGCAACTTTAACTCTAAGAGCAAGTTCGTGCGACCCAGTCGTGCAATTTATTTTTCTCTGAGTGTGCTTGCTTCCTCAGAATTGTAAAGTTCAATATCCAATAAAACAAAACTACACATTAAAAAATTAATAAAAATGATTTTTTGTACTCTGCGACTCCGTACTCTATAAAATAAACATAATATACCTTTATATTTTTGTTATAATAATTAACAAGTTGAACTTAGATCAAATCTGCATCAAAAAGTTCTTTCTTTGACCTCGTAACAATCGATGACGTCTACTTACGACTTATTACTTGTTACCTTTCCCGCTTCATCTTAATGCAAAAAAAATGAATTAACTTTATCAACATTGATTAAGAGAGAACAAAAAAAGCTTTTAAGACATGTACCTCTCTCCAATTCAAGCTTTTACATAGCGGCAGAGATTTAATTTTAAAATCTGTGTTTACTTAGTCACTAATCTAACATCCACTATGAAGATCACTCTTTTGCTTTTTGCAATTCTTGTTGGTAAATATATAAAAAAAAAAAAACAAATCATACAACAATTCAAAAACATTAACTTTTCCATTTTATTTCGTATTTTTAGCATCACTAGCGGGACTTGTACCTGCTCGTGACATTCCCGTCAATCCCAAAGATCCATCTCTAGAATATGAAATTATTAACCCCCAATCTGTACCACAACCAAAGAAACCTATCATCGGAGACTCGACTCAATCAAATCAAAACAAAACTTTTACTTATGATCCAATAACTAAACAATGGGCAGTTATCAAGCCATCAGATGAAATTACCGAAGGAACATTAATTTGGAACCAAAACAACGACAAGTGGCTAACACAATCTTTTATACCATAAAAAGTGATTTTAATTTTTTTTTTATTAAAACTTGATATTTATTTAGAGAAATGTGTTTTATTTATTTAATTGGGTCTCAACAAAATAATTTAACGGGAGAGATTTCCCCATGGATTGGAACCATGTGCTGGATTAGGTTTAATAGTTGCTCTGTTGGAAGTTGGGTTGGTTTGAGGGGGAAGTCCTCCATATGTCAAACTGGCGTCAGGGTTGTAGCGATTAAGTTGGGGCTTCTGTTGACCACCCATACCCGAACCGAATGGTGCACGGACTGGAGGTGGTGTTGGTCCTAGTGGTTTCTGGGCAGGGACTGGTGATCGAGTGGTTGTAGTGGTGGTGGTTGTAGTTGAAGTTGTTGGATGTGGTGTTGTCTTTGGAAGGTCTTGAGTTAGGGCTCGATCGGCGCTTGGATTCCAACCAATAGATCCTTGAGACGATGTGGAATCTTGGCGTTGAGGTTGGCCTGGTTTAGAATTGTTTCCAACATTGCTGGCACTTGGTGAGTGAGCTGGTGTGGAAGCAGGGCTTGATGCTGGTGAATTTTTCCACTGAGTACCAGTTTGGTTGTATGGTACATTTGGTTGGGAATATCCAGGAAGTTTGTTGGTGCCATCCTTCCTAACCCATTGATTGTTAACCTTAACCCATTGGAACTGTTGGGTTTGATTCCAATTGCCTCCTTGCTGACCTTGATAAACTTGTGGAGCGCGTTTCTTAATAGAGCTTGAACGCTCGACTCTAGTCAGTGATTGTACATAAATCACTGCCAAAAGAAGGCAAACTGAAACCAGGTAAATGAAATTTTAAGAATCATAATAAAATCAATAAAAGATTCATTTTATTTTTTTCCTCACCAATTAAAAGTGTTGATCTCATATTCACTATATTTTCTCAATTCTCAGAAACAAAAAAAAAGTATAAACGTCGCAATGTGTGAAGCTCTAAAGTGATACTGTTTTGTATTGCCTTCAACTATACGACGACGCAGCGTAATCAATTTTAATTAGACTAATGTCAGTGCCTAAAATAACAGATGATCTTTTAAGCTGTGCGGTTATCACTCTAAAGAATTATCATACCGCTTGTGTAGGTATACATACTTAGCCACTTAATTTTTTATTCTTCTTAAGTATTTTTATTTGTTTTAATTTTAAGCCTAAGCTTTTGAGAAGTTTTTTTTTTTTTTTAATAATTTTCTACTTGATTGACTCACAATTTAAATAATTCAAATATTAAACAATATATAAACAAATGGAATACTTGAGTAACCTGAAGCCAGTAACATATTTTTTTTGTGGAAGGTTTATTTGTTTGCCAAAAAAGGAGTGGCTTGAGTTATTTTTTCTTCAAAGTTTCTCAGATTATTCAAGTTTAGCTCAACTCAAAGTTAGAGTTAGTATTTAAAAAAAAATTTAAAGGTACCCTTAGACGATCAACGATTGTGTAAAAAATAAAATGCACGACTTTGTCGCACGTACTTGCTCTTGTAGTTCAAAGTATCTTTATCTTAAATATCTATTGGAAATTTAAGATTTTGTGGAGGAAAAAAAAATCAGAAGTTAGAACTTAAATTTTTAAAATATTTTTTGAAAAACTTTTTTTTATTTATTTTTACAATTTACACTTCAAATATATGAACTTAAAAAATATGTCAATTTTTGAAAAACGGCAACGCCATATTTCCTCTCTCGGCATTTTTTGGGAAAAACAAAAAACGCATTTTTGTTAGAATCAATAAGAGTATTACGGACACCAAATTTAATCAAAATTGTTAGAGCCGTTTTCCAGAAAATTGCAATACCTCGAAAACGTTATATGGGAGATATGCGTTAAAAAGGAGATATATAAAACAATAAAAAAACGGGTCTAGGGAATTACGTAAAAATAATCTGTACCAAGTTTCAAGCAAATCCATCCGTTTAGGCCCTAGCAGATGGACGCACAGGCGCACACACGCACATACCGACGGACGGCATGACGAAAACCACTTTTTTGATCTTCTCCATCATCGTAATGTTGGTTTTGATTAAAATCTCGAATTTTTTTTTCTACACGAAACCAATACTTGCCCTATAGAGCAAGTAAAAAAGTTTTATAGATACAGTTTAAAATTTCAATTCAATGTGTGACTTTATCTTCAAACTTCAATTTCGAACTAAGGCCCAATTTATTCACTCTCCATTAAATTTAAAGTCGCCGTGAAAAATTGAAAATCTGTCAAATCGATAGAAATTTTTAAAATTGACCGTTTTTATTGCAGACTTTAAATTTAATGGAGTGTGAATAAATTGGGCCTTAATCAATAAAATGATTTGGTTTTTTTTTTAATTTGGTTGTTAGAAACTTTTTTATAAGAACCAACAAAGCTGATAGGTAGCTCTGCCATCATTTATAACAAAAAAGAATATTTTTTTTGTTTTACTTAAAAATAGCTGATAGTTTTTATTAATTTTTGTGTGTGAAATACACATTTAAAATACACAAATAATATTTTAAATCGCATTGTGTCGCGTTTTGTCGCATTGTGTCGCATTGTGTCGCGTTGTGTCGCATTGTGTCGTGGTGTGTCGCATTGTGTCGCATTGTGTCGCGTTGTGTCGCGTTGTGTCGCATTGTGTCGCATTGTGTCGCATTGTGTCGTGTTGTGTCGCATTGTGTTGCATTGTGTCGCGTTGTGTCGCGTTGTGTCGCGTTGTGTCGCATTGTGTCGCGTTGTGTCGCATTGTGTCGCATTGTGTCGTGTTGTGTCGCATTGTGTCGCATTGTGTCGCATTGTGTCGCATTGTGTCGCATTGTGTCGCGTTGTGTCGCGTTGTGTCGCATTGTGTCGCGTTGTGTAGCGTTGTGTCGCATTGTGTCGCATTGTGTCGCGTTGTGTCGCATTGTGTCGCATTGTGTCGCATTGTGTCGCATTGTGTCGCATTGTGTCGCATTGTGTCGCATTGTGTCGCATTGTGTCGCATTGTGTCGTGTTGTGTCGCGTTGTGTCGCATTGTGTCGCATTGTGTCACATTGTGTCGCATTGTGTCGCATTGTGTCGCATTGTGTCGCGTTGTGTCGCGTTGTGTCGCATTGTGTCGCGTTGTGTAGCGTTGTGTCGCGTTGTGTCGCATTGTGTCGCATTGTGTCGTGTTGTGTAGCGTTGTGTCGCGTTGTGTCGCATTGTGTCGCATTGTGTCGTGTTGTGTCGCGTTGTGTCGCGTTGTGTTGCATTGTGTCGCGTTGTGTCGCGTTGTGTCGCGTTGTGTCGCGTTGTGTCGCGTTGTGTCGCGTTGTGTCGCGTTGTGTAGCATTGTGTCGCATTGTGTCGCATTGTGTCGTGTTGTGTCGCATTGTGTCGCATTGTGTCGCATTGTGTCGCATTGTGTCGCGTTGTGTCGCGTTGTGTCGCATTGTGTCGCGTTGTGTAGCGTTGTGTCGCGTTGTGTCGCATTGTGTCGCATTGTGTCGCATTGTGTCGCATTGTGTCGCATTGTGTCGCATTGTGTCGCATTGTGTCGCATTGTGTCGCATTGTGTCGCATTGTGTTGCATTGTGTCGCGTTGTGTCGCGTTGTGTCGCATTGTGTCGCATTGTGTCGCATTGTGTCGCATTGTGTCGCATTGTGTCGCATTGTGTCGTGTTGTGTCGCGTTGTGTTGCATTGTGTCGCATTGTGTCGCATTGTGTCGCATTGTGTCGCATTGTGTCGCATTGTGTCGCATTGTGTCGTGTTGTGTCGCATTGTGTCGCATTGTGTCGCGTTGTGTCGCGTTGTGTCGCATTGTGTCGCGTTGTGTAGCGTTGTGTCGCGTTGTGTCGCATTGTGTCGCATTGTGTCGTGTTGTGTCGCATTGTGTCGCATTGTGTCGTGTTGTGTCGCGTTGTGTTGCATTGTGTCGCGTTGTGTCGCGTTGTGTCGCGTTGTGTCGCATTGTGTCGCGTTGTGTCGCGTTGTGTAGCATTGTGTCGCATTGTGTCGCATTGTGTCGTGTTGTGTCGCATTGTGTCGCATTGTGTCGCATTGTGTCGCGTTGTGTCGCGTTGTGTCGCATTGTGTCGCGTTGTGTAGCGTTGTGTTGCGTTGTGTCGCATTGTGTCGCATTGTGTCGCATTGTGTCGCATTGTGTCGCATTGTGTCGCATTGTGTCGCATTGTGTCGCATTGTGTCGCATTGTGTCGCATTGTGTCGCATTGTGTTGCATTGTGTCGCGTTGTGTCGCGTTGTGTCGCATTGTGTCGCATTGTGTCGCATTGTGTCGCATTGTGTCGCATTGTGTCGCATTGTGTCGCATTGTGTCGCATTGTGTCGTGTTGTGTCGCGTTGTGTTGCATTGTGTCGCATTGTGTCGCATTGTGTCGCATTGTGTCGCATTGTGTCGCATTGTGTCGCATTGTGTCGCATTGTGTCGTGTTGTGTCGCATTGTGTCGCATTGTGTCGCGTTGTGTCGCGTTGTGTCGCATTGTGTCGCGTTGTGTAGCGTTGTGTCGCGTTGTGTCGCATTGTGTCGCATTGTGTCGTGTTGTGTCGCATTGTGTCGCATTGTGTCGTGTTGTGTCGCGTTGTGTTGCATTGTGTCGCGTTGTGTCGCGTTGTGTCGCATTGTGTCGCGTTGTGTCGCATTGTGTCGCATTGTGTCGCATTGTGTCGTGTTGTGTCGCATTGTGTCGCATTGTGTCGCATTGTGTCGCGTTGTGTCGTGTTGTGTCGCGTTGTGTTGCATTGTATCGCGTTGTGTCGCGTTGTGTCGCATTGTGTCGCGTTGTGTCGCATTGTGTCGCGTTGTGTCGCGTTGTGTCGCATTGTGTCGCGTTGTGTAGCGTTGTGTCGCGTTGTATCGCATTGTGTCGCATTGTGTCGCATTGTGTCGCGTTGTGTCGCATTGTGTCGCATTGTGTCGCATTGTGTCGCATTGTGTCGCATTGTGTCGCATTGTGTCGCATTGTGTCGCATTGTGTCGCATTGTGTCGCATTGTGTCGTGTTGTGTCGTGTTGTGTCGCATTGTGTCGCATTGTGTCGCGTTGTGTCGCATTGTGTCGCATTGTGTCGCATTGTGTCGCGTTGTGTAGCGTTGTGTTGCATTGTGTCGCATTGTGTCGCATTGTGTCGCATTGTGTCGCATTGTGTCGCATTGTGTCGCATTGTGTCGCATTGTGTCGCATTGTGTCGCATTGTGTCGCATTGTGTCGCGTTGTGTCGCATTGTGTCGCATTGTGTCGCATTGTGTCGCATTGTGTCGCATTGTGTCGCATTGTGTCGCATTGTGTCGCATTGTGTCGCATTGTGTCGCATTGTGTCGTGTTGTGTCGCATTGTGTCGCATTGTGTCGCGTTGTGTCGCGTTGTGTCGCATTGTGTCGCATTGTGTCGCGTTGTGTAGCGTTGTGTTGCATTGTGTCGCATTGTGTCGCATTGTGTCGCATTGTGTCGCATTGTGTCGCATTGTGTCGCGTTGTGTCGCATTGTGTCGCATTGTGTCGCATTGTGTCGCATTGTGTCGCATTGTGTCGTGTTGTGTCGCATTGTGTCGCATTGTGTCGCGTTGTGTCGCATTGTGTCGCATTGTGTCGCATTGTGTCGCGTTGTGTAGCGTTGTGTTGCATTGTGTCGCATTGTGTCGCATTGTGTCGCATTGTGTCGCATTGTGTCGCATTGTGTCGCGTTGTGTCGCATTGTGTCGCATTGTGTCGCATTGTGTCGCATTGTGTCGCATTGTGTCGCATTGTGTCGCATTGTGTCGCATTGTGTCGCATTGTGTCGTGTTGTGTCGCATTGTGTCGCATTGTGTCGCGTTGTGTCGCGTTGTGTCGCATTGTGTCGCGTTGTGTAGCGTTGTGTCGCGTTGTGTCGCATTGTGTCGCATTGTGTCGTGTTGTGTCGCATTGTGTCGCATTGTGTCGTGTTGTGTCGCGTTGTGTTGCATTGTGTCGCGTTGTGTCGCGTTGTGTCGCATTGTGTCGCGTTGTGTCGCATTGTGTCGCATTGTGTCGCATTGTGTCGTGTTGTGTCGCATTGTGTCGCATTGTGTCGCATTGTGTCGCGTTGTGTCGTGTTGTGTCGCGTTGTGTTGCATTGTATCGCGTTGTGTCGCGTTGTGTCGCATTGTGTCGCGTTGTGTCGCATTGTGTCGCGTTGTGTCGCGTTGTGTCGCATTGTGTCGCGTTGTGTAGCGTTGTGTCGCGTTGTGTCGCATTGTGTCGCATTGTGTCGCATTGTGTAGCGTTGTGTCGCATTGTGTCGCATTGTGTCGCATTGTGTCGCATTGTGTCGCATTGTGTCGCATTGTGTCGCATTGTGTCGCATTGTGTCGCATTGTGTCGTGTTGTGTCGTGTTGTGTCGCATTGTGTCGCATTGTGTCGCGTTGTGTCGCATTGTGTCGCATTGTGTCGCATTGTGTCGCGTTGTGTAGCGTTGTGTCGCATTGTGTCGCATTGTGTCGCATTGTGTCGCATTGTGTCGCATTGTGTCGCATTGTGTCGCATTGTGTCGCATTGTGTCGCGTTGTGTCGCATTGTGTCGCGTTGTGTAGCGTTGTGTCGCATTGTGTCGCGTTGTGTCGCGTTGTGTCGCATTGTGTCGCGTTGTGTAGCGTTGTGTCGCGTTGTGTCGCATTGTGTCGCATTGTGTCGTGTTGTGTCGTGTTGTGTCGCATTGTGTCGCATTGTGTCGCATTGTGTCGCATTGTGTCGCATTGTGTCGCATTGTGTCGCGTTGTGTCGCGTTGTGTAGCGTTGTGTCGCATTGTGTCGCATTGTGTCGTGTTGTGTCGCATTGTGTCGTGTTGTGTCGCATTGTGTCGCATTGTGTCGCATTGTGTCGCATTGTGGTGCATTGTGTCGCATTGTGTCGCATTGTGTCGCATTGTGTCGCATTGTGTCGTGTTGTGTCGCATTGTGTCGCATTGTGTCGCGTTGTGTCGCGTTGTGTCGCATTGTGTCGCGTTGTGTAGCGTTGTGTCGCGTTGTGTCGCGTTGTGTCGCATTGTGTTGTGTTGTGTCGCATTGTGTCGCATTGTGTCGCATTGTGTCGCATTGTGTCGTGTTGTGTCGTGTTGTGTCGCATTGTGTCGCATTGTGTCGCATTGTGTCGTGTTGTGTCGTGTTGTGTCGCATTGTGTCGCATTGTGTCGCATTGTGTCGCATTGTGTCGTGTTGTGTCGCATTGTGTCGCATTGTGTCGCATTGTGTCTTGTTGTGTCGCGTTGTGTTGCATTGTGTCGCGTTGTGTCGCGTTGTGTCGCGTTGTGTCGCATTGTGTCGCGTTGTGTAGCGTTGTGTCGCGTTGTGTCGCATTGTGTCGCGTTGTGTCGCGGCTGACCTCGCAGCAGGGTGCGATCTGCTTTAATTGAATTCTCTATTATTTGCGTTATATTCACATTATAATGTCAAAGTCCAATGTTCATTATCTACACATTCATATCAAATGGCGTGACTATATCAAAACTTCATATTTGTAAAATTAATTTTATGTTATATTATATATAATATTTATTGATATATACATTTAAATTTAAAACATTTTTTTTAAACATTTCGCCTAATGTAAACCAAATTATAAGTAGAAGTAAGTTCAACAATAAAACAATTAACAAAATTGTCTCTATTCAAGTGACTCTTACTGTATGTATGAGTGATTCTACATACATGTTATTCATTATCTACACATTCATATCAAATGGCGTGACTATATCAAAACTTCATATTTGTAAAAGTAATTTTATGTTATATTATATATAATATTTATTGATATATACATTTAAATTTAAAAATTTTTTTTTAAACATTTCGCCTAATGTAAACCAAATTATAAGTAGAAGTAAGTTCAACAATTAAACAATTAACAAAATTGTCTCTATTCAAGTGACTCTTACTGTATGTATGAGTGATTCTACATACATGTTATTAACTTTATCTACTTAAAGCCTAATTAGAAATTCCAAATTAATTCAAATTTAATGCTGCGGATTTGCATGGGATTCCCTAAATTAATATTCACATAACAGGTTCAATTTCTACGGTACTTTTATTTTAAATTTTCCAAAAATTTGCTAGTCCTAATACATTAAAATCTAAACTAAAATTAAACATACTATTTATTGAAGTCTTAGTTTATTAACAACTATAAATTAAATATAATATCATAACAATAATGGTAGTTCGACTTAAACTAAAACTTAACAATTCAAAACAATTTACCAATTTGTGAATCAAAATACATACATAAATTTATTAAGATTGTCATCTAAGAACTAGTTTAACAACTTGTAAATTTTCCGCTGGACCTATTATTAAAAAAAATTAATGTACCACTGTGTCGTATATACTGGCTTTTAGAAGATAAAAGCTCTTCTTTAAATTTAGAAAAAACAAACAACGTCAAGCTATATGTATGTATGTACGTTTAGGTATTATTGGTTAGAATATAACGTCCATATTACTGACTAGTTTCAAAACAAGTTTTATCTCAAAACATGTTTAGGGAATGTTAAAAGTTGGAAATTTTCCCAAACTTAGTACCATTACACTGGTTTACAGCCAAAATGGACACTCAATCCCACTATTTTTTTCTTACGTACTTTGACCTCAGGAACTCGGAAATCACTATTTAAAAAATTACGATGGATACGTTTTCGAGATATGTATGACTTTTCAAAGTTTTTTTGTCGTTGTTTTTCCCAGTGTTCATATTTCATTTAAACTAATTTTTTGTAAAGTGCAACAATAATCTTTTTGCTATTAATTATGTTCAAATTTCATTTGCACTTTTTTTTAATCTATCATGTATTTCTTGTCTTTGAATAAAATTCAGTTTCTGTAAAACCTTTGAAGTTAATGCTAGTGATTTATTTTATTCTTGGAATTAATTCTAGATTTTGATTTGGAGTTTATTCTGTTTGAGAATTAAACACTAATGAAATTTAATTTTTTACCATTTTTTACATCAGTGAGTTTCTTACATGTAATTTTGAAGTTTTTTACATCGAGTTTTTTACATGTAAAAAACCCTGTAAAGACTCGATGTAAAAAACCGGAACAACACTGGTCAAAGTTTAGAACTAGAAAACTTCTCGAAAAAGTCAAAAATATAAGATACTCGTACGTTTGTAATGTTTTAAACAAATATTAGTTAAAATATAAAAAAAAATCAATTTTTTTTTTCAAAGCTCAAAGTCTTAACTTCCAAGTAAGACAGTAGACATAATATGTAGGGCCTTTGTTTTATATCCTCAAAATTTCATACCTGATTGTTAAAATTCTTTTACGAATCTTTTACTTGACCTCTTCAAAATTCCCATAACCTATAAGTTAAACAGACTCCAAACTTATGTATACCAGTCATAAAACACGGAATGTAATAACTTGATAAATGTGTAGTATTAATTTAATTACCTGTAGTATTAAGTAAGTAAGTATAGTGACCTTCAGCACCAAAAAATCTTAACCACCTTAATGATTTATAACTGGTGCCGATATACTATTTCGAAAATGACTCATCTCCGCATCGGATTATATACGTGTATTATTATTTATTTATTCATTCAGAAAATCTGGTATATTCACATGGAACTTTTTTGTTTATTTTAATACTCGAATTGTGGTTACTGTTTCGATCTTGTCATTTGTTAAATCTTATCCAAACAAAGTGGTTTATTCGATATGGAGTCTAAGCGAAAATTTTTTCTGACCGGTAATAGTTAAATTTTATATATGCTTTTAACTTAACAGCTTTAAGTTACTTATTTGTTTGTATTTTGTTTTAAGGATTTGTGGTCCTTTTATGCATGTGTATTAGTGTTAATGGTGGTATAAGAAGACGTCGTCAGGATTTTCTTTTTCCTGATGAATTCAAGCAACTTGAAAGTAGGGGTGAATTTTATGGACCGGATCCATTCGATCCAGAAGATTACCCTGATCCAGGTTTTGGTCCAGGACCAGGACTTCCACAACAATCAGGATTTCCTCAACAGCAAGGTTTCCCTCAGCAACAAGGTTTTCCTCAACAACAAGGATTTCCTCAACAGCAAGGTTTTCCCCAACAACAGCAAGGTTTTCCACAACAACAGGGAATTCCTCAGCAACAAGGAACTCAACAATCACAAGGAACATTCCAACAAAACAATCCTCGACCTTTATTGCCAGGAAGGCCCACCTCAACAACAACTCCAATGCCAATGCTGACAACTCCATCACCAGCTTACCTAGCTTGTATAGCTAATTGTCCCACTACTTCCGAATACAATCCCATTTGTGGAACGAATCGGCAGTTGTACTTTAATCAACAGAAATATGATTGTGCTTTGAGATGCGGAGCTAGTAAGTTGACATTGTTCACATAGTTTTCAGGACATTCTAATGAAATAAACTTTTTTTATAATCACAGAGGTTGAAATTTGGAGGCGTGGCTCATGCGCGGGATTATTTAATATGCAGAGAGGATAAGACAAAGACTTGTTGTTTGTTTAAACTTAATTTGTGGTTGTGAATAAAATTAACATACTGGATGATCTTTAAGTGCTTTTGTTAAAAATTTTAAGATGATTTCATTTTGAAGCATAAAGTTTGTTTCAATATTATTTGACTGTTTGTTTGTTTTTTTTTTAGTTTTTTTTTTTTTTAGTCAATATCAGCTAAAAAATGCAAATAGAAGTATGGTTTTTTTGTGAAATTAAATTTGCATAGAACTTGAATTTGTTTTTTATTAATTCTTTAGTTTTATTTCAGTGATTTTATTTAATGAAGATTTGACGTCATGATAAATGAAAAATTAGCATAGAATATGTTTGTAAACAAAAGAAAAACAGAAGATACAAAATAGAAAGCTTAGCTGCTAAACCGAAAAAAACTTAAGGTATTCATCAAGCAAGGCAGACATGTTTTTTTTTAAGTATGGGAAGTTGTCAAGTGCTATAAGTACTTCAAGTGTTTTTTCAGTTCGAGTAGTTTAATAACAATTTTGCTTTCGAATTTTAAGGCCAGAGCGCTCTCAATACTTACAACGTGCCTTTTAACCAACGATGTGAAATTAATGCGGAAATCAAGGAAAAATTAAAAGTTTTCAAAACAAGTTAAATTGAAAACTTTTGATTTTTATTTGGTTTATCTTAAATTAATAAAATGTTCAAGTAAACCCAAAAGAATTTGATTTCGCTTATAAAAAAGTAAGTCATTTACATTTGCAAGAATGAGGTTTTATCTCAAAAAATCAATCCCTCAGAAAAGAAAAAAACTGTTTGATGAATAAATCTGTAACATTGCAGATTTATTTCGGGTATCTTAAGCTCTAATAATTAAGCCTTATAATGATTTATTTCACCAATTTATAAAAAATATTAAATATTAAAATCCTAAAACTAGAAGAATGCGCTTTTACCTGTTTTTAGTTTTGTTATAATTCGATTTTTTACTGAGATAGAGCCTTTAGAAAATTACTAAAATAATTTTGCACAACTTAGTTTGAACGTACTTGCTCTTATGGTAAAAGTAACTCTAATGTTAAAGCTTTTTACTGAACATAATTATTATTAGAGAAAATTTAATACTTGTTACTTTTAAGGAATTTCGTAAGTTATGTAAAAAAATTAAAATCTGTTTTTTTTATAATTAATGAAACAGCATTTTAAAAACTTCTTTTACCATTTGAATTCTTGCATAAAAAGGAATTCTTAGAAAATATGTTCGAAAATCGTTAAAATTTTTCTACACTGTAATATGGTCAACGTTGATTTAAAGTTGAAAAAACTAACATGAAACATCTTTAAATTAAATTTGAAACAACTTAGAAAAATTTTCAATTTTTGTCGCACTTTAGCTTTTATTGCATTTTATCACCATCATTTTCAACAGTGAGATAGCACGTTGGGAAAGCATTCGCCTAGAGACCCAAGAGTTGTAGGTTCAATCCCCAGTGGCTGCCAATTTTTTTTTTTTTTTATATTTAAATTGATGCTTTTTTCAAAGTTGAAACAACTTTGATTTAAGTATGTTTTGTAACTGTAAACCACTTTAAACGAACGATGTTTTACTTTGATTTTAAAATTTTAGTCTTCAACGCAAAATCATTTGGCAAAATAGTAGAATCAATGTGGTTGTCGTTGATTTTAAGTTGTACGCCATTTTTAAGAAAACATTATTCAACACATAAAAACGAAATTTCGATAAAATACATCAACCCGTTCTCAAAAAATCGATAAAAAAAAATGTTGAAATATTTTTAAAAAATCCAAAAATGTGTTTTTTGAAAATTTTTTTAAATTTTTATATAACGTTTATTTTAACGTTTCTGTATTTGAATTTCATGCCACAAAGAGTCGATCGTCAGCAAACTTGTAGTCTATGTAACAGGAGAGAGTCTGAAAATATTAACCACTTCATTGCTGTATGCCCAATTCTGCAAGAAATCCGAAGATTATATTTCCAAGAAAGTTTTCTGTCCGTAAATTGTCTGTATGTATGAAATATTAAATGGCGCTCGTGGTTGGTTCACTTTGTATAAATATTGCAATCATGCTATGACATATCGTAATAGTTTTTGATACAACAAGTCTCTTTTCAATTCAAGAGGTGCAAATTGAAAAAAACTTGAAAAAAAAAAATAAAAATAATTAAAATCTAAAATTTTAAAAATTAAAAAATTTTAAAATTAAGTATAAATTTTTTCTCATATTAGATATATGTTAATATAAACTTTTGTATAATGTCTTGCATACTACTTATTTTTATTTTTGTTCCATATCTCAAATCTTTTGTAAGTAAATGTTTTAATTTTTATTTTACTGAAATGTCATTTAAGGCAGACGGTAACATTGTCATATCCGTATTTCCAATCGAATAAATTCTAATTTATCTAATGAATAAAGGAAGAATCTAATCTAATCTGTATACAAATTTTGATTGAAATCGACTAAGTCGTTTACGAGAAATTCATAAATCGAAATAACCGTTCTATGACAGGTACCGTTAATAACAAAAAATATTTTTTTTATTTAAAAAGTTGGCTCGATTGTGTAATACTAAACATAAAAATTTTAATCAAAATCGTTAGAGACGTTTTTGAAAAAAAAAAAATAATTTTTCTACTTCCGTTATATGACAGGTACCTACAGGTAAATTTCAATTTCCTCTCTAGGGAATCACTAAGGACTGCTTAATACCAAGTTTGAAGAAAATCGCTCCAGTTGTTTAGGCTGTAGCTCGAGGTGCATACAGACGGACAGACATGTCATGTCTCATTGTTATCTCGAGCCCGATTCTTTTTACGAATCCTAAACATGCCCTATAGTACCTTGTATATCGCAAGTAAAAATCATGATTTTTTTTGTTCCTTTATTTTTTTTTTTGGCTAGTGTATAATTATAATAACTATTTAAATGATATCGGCTTCGGTCTTCGGAACTTAAGAAAAAGGAGGCAAACAAAATGTTTGGTTTAAAATAGTTCAGCAACTTATAATTTTCAGTTAAGAATAGACTTTAAAGATCTTATTCGATATCTCACTTGATCAGAGTTTAAAAGTTTTATCAGATCACTCGCTTTCCTAGTTTTCAAAACTAGGTTTTGAAAGCGATTATAAGAATCACTCATTCAACGCTATTTTATCAGAACTCTTAATTCCACAATCAACCACTTTTGAGAACAAAACCATTGTAATTCACTTAACATCTGACCATTTAATCCTTTGTTCATGGTTAAATCATAAAAAAAAATAACTTGTGTTCAAAATAATCCTCAGAGCCCTGGTAAAAATATATTTTTTTTAACCCAACAGAAGCAGCAACAGACCGAGCGAGGGGGACATGAGACAACACATAAACTTAACCGACTCCCTGTGGTGGAGCAGATTCTGTTATTTTTCCTTTGTGTTATTACTAAGTATATGTCTGTCTGGTGCTGTGAATACACAACCACGTACCACACACACCAAATCCATAGTGTCTCTCTCTGTATATGTTAGCGGGTAAAAATGAGGAAAATCATGGAAAAACAAGGATGCAACGGTGTTTCCGTTTTGCCTTTGGAATATGCCCAACTGTTGTCATCGTAAATTATATCGGTAAATCATTATCATTTCGCCATTTTTATGATATCTTATTTCTTTTTTGTTTTTTTTTTTCGTCCTTCCTTCTGCTATTGTATATATATGTACCAATAAATGTTGTATGTTATTGTTGTTCTCTGGAATTGTTTCTGTTTACCATAATTTATTGTTTTATAACTCCCAATTCAAAGAGGGGCGATTTTGACTTGGTGTTAAATGCCACAGCCTATCTGAAGGGAATACATATTTATTTTTTTATATTTTTAATTTACCACATTTTCCAATTCATTAATTTACCAAGATTGGATGGGGATAATCTTTGGATTAAAAAAAAAAGAAAACCTAAATCAAAATTAATTTCATGAATAATTTTAGATTTGACTTTTGATTTATTTCCACAGGGGTTATTTCTAGAAATTCAATAAAGCTTCTTTAAAAAGTTAAATAAGGTTTACATTCAAATAAGTTAGGTGCTTAAATGGAAAATCTTGAAGGGATAATTGAACCCTCTAATAGTTTTTTAAGGAAATCTTTTAAGAGTAAATATGTGATGGAAAAAAGTTTATCAAGATGGATAACAAGAACCAACAAGAAAAATGCAAAGTTTTGAAAGTAAATTAATTTCAATAAATTCACAGATCGTTAATTTCTTTACAACCATGCCCTCCTCGCTATAACACAGAGTTTGATGTAGCGAGTAGGTACTTAACCTTCTCTAAGATGGGGAGAATCGTTTCAATGAATCCAAAGACAAACTAAAGTCGATGTCTAGGCCTGGGCTGTTTTTTTGCTTTGTTTTGTTTCTGACGCACCCTTTCCTTAGACAAAAGTTTTTTTTTAGTTCCCATTACAAAAGTAGGGTATGTTTTGCATTGTATAGCCATTTACTTCCAAGCTTTTAAGAAACCAGCCTTATTCAACAGAATAGATAGAAAAGTGACAAATGGCAGTTATTTATTATTTACAATGGATTTGGGCCTTAACTAATAAGCTTCAATAACCTAGGAGAGGAAAGGGTAAATTTGGATAGGGGAAGATGTGGAAATATTTAAAGTAGTGATTGGAACTATCGAATGATTTGAACTATCGAATAGTTCATTCATTCACTCATTTATTCATTCGAACAAAAACTATCGAATAAACTATCGAATAAAATTTTTCAAAAAAGTGGTCACAAAAATGTCTCTTTTTATGGGTGAAAATATTTTTTTTCGGAATTGTGAATACAATATTCGAATTCCTCGGAATATTCTACATCAATTTCATATTTAATTCTCTATAAAAAAAAGTATAAACCAAATTCGCACCCGTGTGCCTATCACGTCACAAAAAAGAGGTGTGCCTACAGAGGGTTAAACTATCGGATTAAAACTATCGATTAAAAAAAAACTATTCGAATGAAAAAACTATCTTATAAAAAACTATTCGAATGAGAAAACTATTGTATAAAAAAACTATTTGAATGAAAAAAACTATCGAATAAAAAAAAAAACTATTGGAATGAAAAAACTATCGAATAAAAAAAATTATTCGAATGAAAAAACTATCGAATAAAAAACTATCGCATGAAAAAATTATTCGAATGAAAATAATAACTAAATGAATGAATGGTTTAAAACTATCGAATGAAAGAATATTTTACAACTATCGATAGTTTGATAGTTTTTATTAGATAGTTCCCATCACTAATTTCCAGTGCACTGATATGGTTAAAAAATTTCCACGTACAGTGTGCGGCCAAATTTCACTAAGGCTTTGGTTCCGCGGTGTTCAGAGGTCAAAAATGACTATTCTTTAAAAAAATAAATTTAAAAAAAAATGTGCTATGCAGTCATGTGCAATTTTGAAACCGATGAATAAGCAGTTTGTTGTAAATCTTTTCACTGGTTGTTTATGCTATTGACAGTGAAGGATTTCCTAAGAAGTTGTTGGAGAAACGATTGAAAAATGAACCTGGCAATCTCTTGTAATTCTAATAGTATGACGTGGAACTTCCTTATTGTACTAGTTGTGGCGATAATCGCATCGGCATCCGTTCTTCGGATTGTCCGGCCCAAGATAGTGGAGGAAATTTGATAAGTCCCCGCGAGTAAAAATGGAATTCCGCCGCACCACCACCGCACCACCGCCGCACCACCGTCGCACCACCGCCGCATCACCGCCGTACCACCGCCGCACCACCACCGCACCACCATCGCACCACCGTCGCACCATCGCTACAGCACGACCGCACAATGATCAGAAATTTTGAGTGTGCCGCACCACCACCGCACCATTTTAAAAAATTCTAAAAAGCCGTACCACCACCGCTGCATCACGTCCGCATTTAAAAATTTCGAAATTTCTTAACCGCCGCACCACGTCCGGACCATGATAAAAAATTCTAAATTCTTTAAACAACAAACTGCCAGTTCGTACAAACATGACTCGGTGGTCGAATGGTTAAGGCGTTGGTTTGCTAATTGAAATTGATCAATTTCTATTTTTACTCGTTTCTGATTGGCGGAATTCATCGCATAGTAAATCCATTCCTTCTGAGGCTTTTTTTTTGGTATTTCTCTCATCATTTATCCTTTAGGGTATCACATAAAAATGGAAAGCAAAGAACAGTCCCCCGATACACATATTTTTTCCATAGTCACTAGAGTCAGAACAACTACAGTACTTAACTCAACAAGGAAGTCTTATAACTTTGTAAAACTTCGACGATATCTTTTTTTCAAGCACACAGACGAGAAAAAAAAGATGAACTAAAAAATAATAAAACAAACAAAAAAACTAGGATATAAAATAGATGAGAGTGGTGAAGCGACCAAGGATGCAAGGCCAAAAAGAGTTTAAATGAAGTAAGTTGACTGGCAATAAGAATGGGGCTCGAAACTTATCCTATATCTTCTTCTTTACAAAATACATATATATCTTTACTCATTTCTAGAAGATACTCTATGCACTGAACGACGCATTAATGGTTTCTTAAGTTTTCCATAAGTTTTATCCTGTTTCCGGTGGTGATGCGGAGAGGAGGTGGGTGTGTATTGGTGGTGGTGTTGGCCGGAGGCAGCGGTGTTTCAGCGGTACTTTCGCGGTGGGTGGTTTGGTTTATATGTAAGTATGTGTTTAGTTTTGAACTCCTAAAGAACATCATGAAAAACGAAAATAAGTTTGTTTTCTCCTTGAGGGGTTTTCTTCTTCAAAACTTTTTACTTTATTCTTAAAAAAAAAAATATGTAAAAGAAAATGTAGTCAAAAACGAATTGTGTCTGGCCCAGTGATTTTTAGAATCAAGATTTATTTTGTGGGTTTCTTTGTTTTTTAGCTTGCGCATAAACGATTAGCGTATGCATGGTCTGTTAGGTTGCAAAACCCCAAGTAATAATGAGTCTAGCCTTAAGGGTTTGTTGCGAATAGATGTTTTTTTAAACTTTTATTTCCTTTTTATTATTTATTATTTAAATATGTTATTTTTATGATTATGGAATATATATTTATATAGTTAACAAAAAGCATGACTGGGTACCACGAACTTGCTCTTACCTAAAGTTCAAAATGATCAAATTTTAAAGACTAAAAAAAATATAAAAACATATAGATGTATAATCTGAAAGAAAAAAAAAACATATTTAATTAAATTGAGCTTCAAAAATACTGTGCAACTTAGTTTCTTTTGCTTAGATGTACTTTTAGCAGAGATCAGAAATAAATCTCAACCTTTTGAAGGGTTCCTTAATAACTCTTATTTGTCGCCATTTTCAATAAAGGTCATAAAATAACCTTTATTTAAAAAAAAAAGAAAAATTTCGGTCAAGGTCTGAGAGAAACCTTTATTTTGTATTTTTTTATGTTTCGGTCAACCAGTGAGATTTATCGCTGAGAGAAAAAAATAAATCTCATCTGCAAATGTATCAATTCCTAGAGACATGGGAGTGGTGCCATATGAAAGCTTATATTCTCAGCTACCCGATAGTGGTATAATCGGGTTTTGGATTTTTTTTTTTCAAAATTCCGAGAAAATCGCGTTTGAAAGTTGGGGTAAAATTTTTTTTCGAAAAATCCCCGAATCTTTGAACGCTCCTTGAAGCTAAATCGCTTGAGAGCAATTTTTGGGAATGATGCCAAATGATAGCTTGTGTCATGGGCCTACGCTTTGCTCATTGTCAGATTTTTAAAAAATCATCTTCTATGTTAAACCGCCACATGGAGTGCCGATCTGCCTCTCATCGGCAACACACGTTGTGAAAGTTAAGTCTCGTTAAATTAAGTTTTTCTCGTTGTGTCTCTATTAATGTTGTTGTCCTACCTATTCAATCAAACACAAAACAAAAATAAATAAATATTAAATTAAAACCCATCCATCCATCTAAATTAAATTTACTAAAACCCTACAAAAATCGCGCCGTGCAAAAAAAAAAAAAATTAATAAATAAATAAATAGCTAATTAAATTAAAGTGCAAGTGCCATATGTACAAGTGTATGTGTACAGCGCGATCATACCACCTCCATGCAAACAATACAAAAAAAAAAATAAACCATTGCAATAAACAACAACAAACAATATTAAGCCACCACATCACTCTCCATCATCACACACAAAAAAAATAATAACAACAACAACATCCACCACTGCAATAACTGCTCATCAACAAGCAGCAAAAACAAATCATCCACCAGTGATCATGATGAGAAAAAAAAATTGTGTCGCGATGTGTTAAATGGCAATGAGCACAGTGAGTAATCCTTTCTTTTTCCCTCCCCTTTCTTCTTTCACAATTAGTTTTTTTATAATAACTGTGGTATTGTGAGTGGAAACTCTTCTTGCAGTACCAGAGTTGTTATAAATCTGACTCGGATATATTGTTGATTTTTTTTTACTGAATAGCCAACAGGGGCGGATCAGCTCAAATTGTCACTTAGGCATAACACTAGTGACAATTTGTTTTTGTGAAGTTTTAATTGGGATTCAGTAAATGAAATCATTATAGATAATTGTCCGAATAGGTTTTAGATAGTTTTGAGTTTTGAAATGGTTTACGAATTCAGGGTCGACTATGCCAACGTTCGTGGGCTAAGATCCAATTTCTGTGACGTGTATATTTACACTGTACAAAACAGGCCAGCTGTTTTGGCACTGAGTGAAACGCAAATAGGTGAAAATACAGACTGTTCTGAATTTAATCTATTTGGGTATAGCTTGGTGCCATTATTCTTTTCCCACCATGGTCTCGCCGTTTATATTAGAAACGATGTCGCATACCAATTTCAACCACAATACGGTCCATGTACAAACACATATTTTAATTTCATGTGGTTTAAATTCACGGTTAATAAGCGCATCATTCATACCTGTTTTATTTATCGGAGCCCCAATCTGGACAGTAATTCAACTTCTAACGAACTTGATGCTCTGTCCGACTCCATTCAAAGGATTGTTACCCTTTATCCTCGCACTGAAATCGTTATTACGGGCGATTTCAATGTACACAATTCTTCGTGGCTTCGCTTTTCTGGCCAGACAACACCCGAAGGAAGGTATGCCGAGATCTTTGCTGAGTTAAACCACCTAACTCAGCTTGTCGACGAGCCGACTCGAATATCGGACGTTAATGGTCGAGCTGAAAACACTCTAGACTTGTTCCTTACCTCTGACCCTGATAAATACACTGTTAGTGTATTATCGCCTCTAGGCACATCAGACCATTGTGTCATATCAGCGAATTTTTCGTGTCAAACAAACCCAGTTAAAGAAAAAGCACCAAGAAGAACCGTCTGGCAATACGAGAAAGCCAACTGGGAGGGACTCAACGAATTCTTCAAAAACTTTAACTGGTCGCTATGCTTCCTCGATAGTGAAGTTGATTCCAGTGCTGATATGATAACAAATTTAATTCTCTCCGGAATGAGAAATTTTATCCCGAATAGGGTTAAAACAATCAAACCGAAAGAGAATGCATGGTTTGATTCGAGCTGTAAAGAGGTTATCAGGGTTAAAGAGGCAAGCTTTCGATGTTATAAAGCCAATCCCACTGAGGAAAACCGAAAAAAGTTCAAACAAGCTAGAAAGGCCAGCAACGCCCATATTCGACGAACCAAATTTTTGCATGATCAAGAATTAAGGCAAAAAATACTACAATGTCCCAAAGGTAGTAAAAATTTTTGGTCATTTGTAAAAAATATTCGCAACACTACCTCGTCGTCGGTTCCAACGCTCGTCTTCAATGACACTCCATTTGTTAGCTCTGTTGACAAAGCTAACCTACTTGCGAGACAGTTCGCTGCCAACTCAACACTGCCTGATAGTGTCATGACTCCGCCAGTACTTGAGCGCGTAAACGGATTCATGGGACAAATCTTCTTTCGCACTCGTACAGTAGCAAGAGTTCTTAAAGATCTGGACATACACAAATCCGCTGGCCCGGATAGTATCCCCCCCATCGTTCTGAAGAGGTGTTCTTCCACGCTGGCAAAACCACTGCGTAAGCTTTTCCATCTGTCCTACTCTACAGGTCTCTTTCCGAGTGGATGGAGAACAGCATTTGTCCAACCTATCCCTAAAAAAGGCGAATCTTCCTCACCCTCAAACTACCGACCGATCGCACTTACGTCCCTTCTTTCCAAGGTCATGGAAACGTTGATTAACTTTCAACTTAAGAAATATCTTGAGGAACGGAAGCTTCTTAATGACCGGCAGTACGGCTTTCGTAGCAACAGGTCCACTGGTGATCTGATAGTTTATCTCACCGAGCAGTGGAACAAATCTTTACATCGTTTTGGAGAAAGTAAGATTGTTGCACTTGATATTTCAAAGGCATTTGATAGAGTTTGGCATCAAGCTCTTCTTTCGAAAATGCGTGCTTTTGGCGTCGATGAATCTCTTCTTCTTTGGATTAGAAATTACCTTTCGAACCGTTCAATACAAGTCGTATTGGATGGATTCAAGTCTGAAACCCACATAATAAATGCTGGTGTGCCACAGGGCTCCGTTCTGTCTCCGACTCTCTTTCTCATTTTTATAAATGATCTCCTGTCTGAAACTTCTAATCCACTCAACTGTTTTGCAGATGATAGTACCCTCAGTTTTTCATATTCGTTTCCTGATTCTCGCCCAAGTTCTTCGGAAGTGGATCTTGAACGGCTAAATATGATAAACTCATTAAATTCTGATCTTAATAGCATTGTCCAATGGGGAATAAGAAATCGCGTAGAATTTAATGCTTCCAAAACTCAATGCTGCTTACTATCATTAAAGCGGAACATGTCTCCCATGCCACTATCCATGAGTGGTACTTGCATCGAAGAAACCGAAAAGCTTTCCATCCTCGGTATGTGCATTACAAACCACCTCCTGTGGAATGAACACATATTTGACACCGCTAAATCCGCTGCGAAATGTTTAGGTTTCCTCCGAAGATGCAAGAAATTTTTCTCCCCGTCTGATCTAGCAATTATTTATAAGGCGTACATTCGTCCAAAGCTTGAATATAACTCCCACATCTGGGCAGGTGCTCCAATAACCTCGTTGAATTTCTTGGATAGAATACAAAATAGAGCTATAAGAATGATAGGTGATAGATCAATAACTGATACAATTACGTCTCTCGAGCACCGTCGCACGGTTGTCCAAAATGACTTATCTCGTTGCAAAAATCATAACTTTTGAACGGATTGAGTTAGCGGTACAATTTTTTTTTTTATTTGAAGGACATTTCTAGGGCTGTTATACCAATGAATTTCAATAAAATTATTTCACAGGGTGTTTCGGAATCATCGGCCAAAAACAGATTTTCTTTAAAAAAAAAGTTTAAATTAAAATTGGTATATGCCATTTTGTAGAAATCACTAATCCACATTTAAAAACAAAATTTCAAAAAAATACAACGTCACGTTTTCGAAAATTTTATTTTTCAAAAAAAAATTTCAAAATTTTTTTAAAAATCCAAAAATTATTTTTTTTGAAATTTTATTTTTGGCTTATATTTGAGTTATATAAGTGCTTCTTCACAAAAAGTTTCGTTGAAATCGAATAAGCCGTTTTGGAGAATATCGGATTTGAAAAAAAACGGTTTTATGGCAGGTACCGTAAAAAATCCATTCGGTTCCATTCATTAAGCCGAATAGGGTATGTGTACCAATCAATTGTTGATTCAAAATAAAAATATTTAGCTGCGCATGCTTGCGCACTGCCGAGATTTTGTACTTTGAAAAAAAATGAAGGCAGAAGGAACAGATTTTCTTTAAAAAAAATGTTTAAATTAAAATTGGTATGCCATTTTGTAGAAATCACTAATCCACATCTAAAAACAAAATTTCAAAAAAATACAATGTCCCGTTTTCGAAAATTTTATTTTTCAAAAAAAAATTTCAAAATTTTTTTAAAAATCCAAAAATTATTTTTTTTGAAATTTTATTTTTGGCTTATATTTGAGTTATATAAGTGCTTCTTCAAAAAAAGTTTCGTTGAAATCGAATAAGCCGTTTCGGAGAATATCGGATTTAAAAAAAACCGTTCTATGGCAGGTACCGTTAATAATGATTTTCCAAAAAAATTTTTTTCATTAGAAGATAGACCTTGTTTTCAAACTTACATTTGAATTTTTTAAACAAAATCGTTGGAGCCGTTTTTGAGCAATTACAGCTTTACTGAAATTGGTGTATGACAAGTACCGTTATTTTTGGCCCAAAAAAATTAATTCCAAAAACACCTCTGGAGGGTCTCCAAAAAATGCTACATACCAAATTTGAAGTCAATCGGTCCATCCGTTTAGGATGTAGATCCTTATACAGACAGAAAGACAGACGGACTTCCGGGACCAACTTTTTTGGCATTCTCTATAATCGTAATATCATGGAAAAGTGTAATCTGAACTTTTTTTAGATGTGAATTAGTGATTTCTACAAAATGGCATACCAATTTTAATTTAAATATTTTTTTTTTAAGAAAATCGGTTTTCGGCCGATGATTCCTAAACACCCTGTAAAACAATTTTCTTGAAATTCATTGGTGTAACAGCCCTGGAAATTTCCTTCAAATTAAAAAAAAAAACTGTACCGCTACCTCAATCCGTTCAAAAGTTATGATTTTTGCAACGAGATAAGTCATTTTGGACAACAGTGCGTCGTAACGTCTCATGTCTCACGTTGTTCTATCGTTATTTTTATAAGCAGTGCTCCGATGAAATAGCTAGTTGCATTCCTCCCCTAAAACAATTCAACCGTAATACTCGCGCTTCAAGGAATGCTCATCAGTTTACCCTAGAGTCCAACTTCGGACGTACCGTCAAATACAGAGATTCTTTCTTCAGCCGCACTACACGAATGTGGAACGCGTTACCCGCCTCTGTTTTCCCATCCCATTTCAGAACTCAGAACTTCAAAACTAATGTTCATCGGTATCTCCTTTCAAACCCCTCCCTATTTTCCTAATGCTCGTACTGTGTTCACCATATTAAGGGTACATTAATCCCTTTAGTGCGCGCCTATTATAAAAAAAAAAAAAAAAAAAAAATTTTTTTCAGATTTGGGCTTAACTTTTTTTTACCTTTAAGTTCTCCCGGTTCGAGAACGCGTGCACCTACAGGGATGGGAAGTGTACCCAAATGTAGGTTAGAGTCCCCGCTACCAATTTTCAATTTTTTAGGCTAGGCGCACACATGCGATTTTAGTCGCACGATTATTCAGTCGCAAAAATGGATCACATGCATTTCAATGCCGGTAAACACACATACTTCTAAAAAATAGCCGCGATTAAAAAATTGAAAATTGTCCCATTTTTCTGGCGACTCGATTGTCGCAAATTAAAATGGAACAAATGGACCAGCATAGTTATGCACACACTTGCGACTAAACCGAAAACGACTGAAAAGTAGCAGTCGCAAAGAGGCCAAATCATGCGCACACATGCGATTTTCAACCACTCGATTTTTTAGACGCAAGAAATGAAACACATTATTTTAAATGAGAGCGCACAGACTTGCGATTTTAAAATCGCAAAGTTTAAAAAAATGGATCCGGTTCTATTTTTCGCGATTTTTTTTTGCTGCACATAAGGATATGTTATGCAGAATATAATGCACCTGCCCGAACGTTCGACACTTGGAACAATTGTTTTAAGTACAATAATGGATATTACTAGAAAGTGTTGTATAGTGGCTCTTTTTACCGACTTCCAAAAAGGAGGAGGTATTCAATTCGTCTATATTTTTTTTTTTTTTTTTTTTAATGTTTGTTACCGCATAACTTTGGACAGAGTCAGTCAATTTTGATAATTTTTTTTTTTTTGTATTGGAAAGCTAGCGGCTGCAGTGTGGCCCCATTTCAATTTCGTTCAGTTAAATCCATAGGAACTATTAAAAAACCAATACAACCCCATTTTTAATCATGGAAGTCGGTTTTGTTTTTTTTTTGATAAAAATGATTATTTTATAAAAGATAGGAAATTTAAAAGGACAATTCCATAAAATTCATAAAAATTTAAGAGAAGACCCTCAGAAATTTACCCAGTACTATAGAATGAGTATACAATGCTTTGGTGAAATAATGGTACTCGTTGGTCCTAAAATTAGATACAAACATACATATTGCAGAGAATCTATTTCTATTTGTAATCTGGTAAACAAGCTATCAAACCCTTACGAAATTTTGAGACATTTATCACTTTACCACTTTTACCAGAGCTTACACCGTTTCATGAATTCACCTTATCATAAAATCCGATCGTAGATACCATTTGTATGAAATTTTCCATTACGAACGGATTTCGTGATTGTTTTCTTTGCGGTCATTTGACCATTAGATTTGAACAGTGAGTATCTCCTGGTTCTTTTGATCTTGAGATGATGCATTTTTGTTATCGAAAAACGGTCAATTTTTTTTCGACCAAACATAATGTTTTTTGTTGCAATAAAAAATAGTCTAGCGATTTTTTAGTCGCGGTAATTTTATGTTGCGACTGCGATTTTTTAGTAGCAACGACTGAAAATCGCATGTGTGCGCCTAGCCTAAATCGCGGCTATTTTTTAGAAGCATGTGTGTTTACATTTTTGCGACTGAATAATCGTGCGACTAAAATCGCATGTGTGTGCCTAGCCTAGAAGGATTTATTTAATATTTTTTCTTCAAAATTGTTTATTAGGCTAATCGCACACATGCGATTTTCAGTCGTTGCTACTAAAAAATCGCAGTCGCAACATAAAATTACCGTGCACACACTTGCGACTAAAAAATCGCGCGACTATTTTCTATTGCAAGAAAAAACATTATGTTTGGTCGAAAGAAAGTTGAACGTTTTTCGATAAAAAAAATGCATCATCTCAAATTTAAATTCTATACTTTGTTTATAAACAAAAAACAAAAAAAACTCTCAAGATCAAAAGAGCCAGGAGATACTCACTGTTCAAATCTAATGGTCAAATGACCGCAAAGAAAACAATCACGAAATCCGTTCGTAATAGAAAATTTCATACAAATGGTATCTACGATCGGATTTTATGATAAGGTGAATTCATGAAACGGTGTAAGCTCTGGTAAAAGTGGTAAAGTAATAAATGTCTCAAAATTTGGAAAGGGTTTGACAGCTTGTTTACCAGATTAGAAATAAATTCTCTGCAATGTGTATGTTTGTATCTTATTTAAGGCCCCACGAGTACCATTATTTCACCAAAGCATTGTTTACTCATTTCTGAGGGCCTTCTCTTAAATTTTTATGAATTTTATGGAATTTTCCTTTTAAATTTCCTATCGTTTATAAAAAAAAGAGCCACTATACAACACTTTCTAGTAATATCCATTATTGTACTTAAAATAATTGTTCCAAGTGTCGCACGTTCGGGCAGGTGCATTATATTCTGTATAACATATCCTTATGTACAGCAAAAAAAAATCGCGAAAAATAGAACCGGATCCATTTTTTTTAAACTTTGCGATTTTAAAATCGCAAGGTTGTGCGCTCTCATTTAAAATAATGTGTTTCATTTCTTGCGTCTAAAAAATCGAGTGGTTGAAAATCGCATGTGTGCGCATGATTTGGCCTCTTTGCGACTGCTACTTTTTAGTCGTTTTCGGTTTAGTCGCAAGTGTGTGCACAACTATACTGGTCCATTTGTTCCATTTTAATTTGCGACAATCGCGTCGCCAAAAAAATGGGACAATTTTCAATTTTTAAATCGCGGCTATTTTTTAGAAGCATGTGTGTTCACCGGCATTGAAATCCGTGTGATCCATTTTTGCGACTAAATAATCGCGCGACTGAAATCGCATGTGTGCGCCTAGCCTTAAAAATGGTGAAAAAGTTTGACTTAGAGGGAGTCGACTGTAATAAAAAAATCAATGTCCTGTTTTTGAGAAAAAATTTTCAAAATCCAAAAATACAAAAAAAATATTTGTATTAAAACTGTTTTAATGCTTTTTAATACACAATTAGAATAAAATGCACGACTGGGTCGCACGAACTTGCTCTTAGAGCTAACAACTTTTTATGTATAAATTTGAGAAATGTATAAAACAAACTTAAAATTCGTTCTTAAAACATAAAAAACAACTCTTTTGATTGAATTGAAAAAAAAAGTATGCAGTTTAATTTCTTTTATAAAGATACAAAAACTTTTATCATTTTAAGATAGACCTTAAATTTATACTTGATTCTTTCAATAAAAATCGTAGGAGCCCTTTTTGAGAAAATTAAACTTTTCTAAAATTGGATTATTTCTGGTCCAAAAAAATTAATTCCAAAAACTCCTCTGTACATGATCCAAAATCTCCTACATACCAAGTTTGAAGTAGATCGGCTCATCCGTTTAGGCTGTAGCTCCTTATACAGACCGACAGACATTCTGACAGACAGACGGAAAGACAGACGGAAAGACGGACTTCCGGGACCCTCTTTTTGCGCATTCTCTATCATCGTAATATCATGGAAAAATGTTATCTCAACTTTTTTTTTTTACGAATCGCTGAAATTGAATAAGTTGTTTCGGATTTCTTTGCCAAGAAAAAAGAAATAAAAAAAAATTCAAATGCATTGTTTGAAACCTTACACTTTTGAGCCGTTTTCGAGAAAATTAAACCTTTCCAAAATTGGTATTTTAATTTAAATAAAATAGAGTCGTCAAAAAACACTGTATTCAAGCTTTTTTCATAACTAAAAAACAAAAGTTTCTTTGGAGATCTGGTTCTTGAGATATTTCCAACCAAACATTTTTTTCTTTCTTTTTCTTACATTCCGAACCCGATAACTTTTGATTTAAGTCTAGAAATTGGTTTTTAATTAAAGAAATAAGTTCATAATCAACCGGCCTTTGCATTCAGGTAGACAATTACCTATCTATTTTTATTGGATTTTCGATCAAAATCCAAGGGGTACCTCTTGCCAAAAAAAAAAAACAAATTTTAAAATTTTTTTTCCAAATAGCTACATGGAATAAGACAACAACTAAAATTGCACACCTGAACAAAAAAAAGGTTTCGGCAAAGATTATGTCCGTCGTCGTTGAGTTGGAAGAGTCTTAAAACTGGAGTAGGTATGAGTGTACTTATCAGGGGCGTACACACCATTGTGGGGCGCAGCCCCGGGGCCCCAACATGCCAGGGCCCCGACTGGACATAATATTTTATTTAAAAAATTAAATATTTCCTCAGGAGCCCCAAAAAAATAAAATAAAAATTATATTTTAACTTAGGGCCCCAAAAACTGCTACTTGAATAGAATTTGTTCTTATTTTCTACATATATCAAAGGAGCCCCCAAATATCAAAGAAGACCCTAAAATTAAGTCTTGCCCCGGCAACTAAAGGTACGCCTCTGGTATTTATAGAATCAATAAATTGAAATTCTTCCAACTACAACAATGTTGTTATAGTTACAAAACATTTGGTTTCTATGCATCAAGAATTTTTGTCTTTTAAGAACTTTGTTTTTATCTCCTTGTTTAGTTACAAAATAAATTTGGATTAATAAACATATTAAATGGATCCGACCAAGAAAATCGGTAAAATGTAAGCTTTAGTAATTTTTTTCTAATCAAAATATGTTTAAATTACAATATTCTGATATCAACTAAAATGTTGCGTATACGCCATAGTGACTTTTGCTTCAATAAAATTATTTAAACAACTTTTTTTCACAATTTGTGTTTGTTTTGATGTCTTTTTCATTTTAGAAAAGAACAAGTCGAACTAGAGAACATATCTCGACGTCGTTATCCAGACAAATGGGGCAAACTAACCGACAAAGATGTTAACCGTTTTTACAATCAGGACGAAGTCAATAAAATCCTTCGTACGAGGGCAGACGATAATGTCAATAAAGGTAAGACAATATGAGACGAGTGAGAAGTAGAAAAACCAAACTATCTATACAGGATGTCTCTTTTAACTGTATATCAACATATTCAAAGAACTATAAAGGTAATCATCTATCTATCTGCTTACAGACATTTGGCCATACGTTTACACAGGACACGGTGATTCATACTTTCTCTCAAAGGATATGTTTGAATCGCTTGTGGCTAAATGCCGTTGCGGTCGTCCACGTACCGAAGGGCATTCAATTAAATGTCTGCAAAAAGTGCAAAACAAATATTTTAACGATGACGACGACAACGATGACGGCGCCGCTGGCGCTAACAGAATCAGAATAGGAAGAGCACTTCCATCGTCGTCGTCGTCATTGTCGTCGATGGTTGCAGGTGATGATGATGATGGTCTTAGTAAAAGGATTCAAGTCAAATACAACGGCGGTGGTGGTGGCGGCAGTGAGGCAATAGTCACAAATGATTCTGTTCATCGTCGTAGTTCAAAATCTCTTTGCGAAATCAGGAGCCAAAATCATCGTACTGCCGGTAATAGTGACAAACGTATTCCAGAGACGTCAAACGGTAATTAATTTTACGAACTTTAGTTTGTTTTTGCTTTTGAAGACATATTTCATAGATATACAGCTGATATACAGCTGAATGGGTGATGTCTATGGAAAAGTGTTGTAGAACTTATGGTTATCTCAAAGACTGATTTGATTTGTTTTTACAGGAATGCTAGGATGGCCAAAAAGCAGATTTTGGGAATGGGAACAATCTACAAAGTACATTTCACCGGTTACAAAGATGCACGGTTATAAAGTAACTGAACGTCCTTACAATGTAATTTTTATTGGATAAATAAAAGGACTTGTTTTATGCTTTTGTTTTAATTTTCTTTGGAAAGAAAACTTGACGGATTATTAAGGAGTAAATTCAGAAATCAGACATTACAAAACATCTTTCTTAACTGAACCCGAGGAAACTTTTAAGGAACGAGCCTCGTAATTAAATTGAAAAAAAAAAAAAAAAAAAAAAAAAAATTGGTTGTCTGTAAATCCGGTTTACGGACGATGATTTTACGTGATAACGTCATAAAAAAAAAACAGGATGTGTGAAAAAAAAGTTTTCGAAAAAAGATGATCTAAAAATTTTTTATTTGTCAACTTTCTTGTAAAAAAAATTAATAAGATAATAAATCTTATAGTAAAATAGGTACTTAAACTAAAAATTAAGACCTTACATATTTATGTCTGTATGTTTTGTAGAAAAATAGAATAACTTTTTGAATCGTATCATAATTTACAAGAAAAATCTAAAAAATACATTTTTTTCTTTTCTCATTATATTATTTTTATATGAAAAGCTTACAAAAATATTGCACAAAAAAGCCATGCTTTAATTTTTACAATGCGTTGAAGGTATAAAAATAATTTATTCAAAACAAACATTTTTCATGGAAAAAGGGAAAAAAATCAAACTTGTTTTCTTCTAAGACCATTATATTCCATTTTTTTAATATACATTTTATACCATCTGAAAGCCTATTGTTTCAGCTCTAAATATTCATATCAGCCATATCTGTATGACATCTGCAAAAAGAGCTAGAATATTTTGAACCCAATCAATTTTCATCAAAAAAAGCAAGAAAATCAATCTTCTTTTTTTTTCAATTACGTTAAAGTCCATTTTTTTAAATGACAACCTAAAATAAACTTTATATCATCTGAAAGCTTATTATTTCACCTTTTATATGACATTTCAATCATATTTCTAAGATGCCTATAAAAAAGAAAGAATTTTTAAACCCAACCGAGTCAAAATTTAAAAATGAGAATACGATAATTCCCACATTGGTGGCTGGTCACGGGCAACAGATCTGAAGTTCTGAAGTTTTTCAATTTAATATAGTGTATCTTGTAGTAAATGTACCGTTATTTGTGATATATCAAATGAAAGGTAATATTATCAGCATATATGTTAATAAAATCAATAAATAAATTTTGTATCTGCTCTAGATCAAAAGGAAAAACGTATTGAAAAATATAACTTTATTTTACCCGTATCTCAAAATTGTGGATACGAAATTGATTGAAATTTTGCACAAACATAGTCCCGCCTATTGGCTATCTACAGTATAAATTTAATTCATTTATGTGTTGAAGAAAAAAAGATAAAAATAAAAACCGTTAAAAACGGTAAAAAAAAAACTTGGGACAAAAAAACTTGTTTTTCCCGTTATTCAGTAAACAAGAATACCAATTTTTTTGCATGCGCTTGACTATAAACTATATGTTCTTTAAGTTTGAGATTTGAACGCTATGAAAAATTGCTAAAAAAAAACACCCAAAAATACCCCTAAAAAAGTAAGTGTTTTTCAAAAATTCATATTTCGAACGCAGAGACTTAAAAAAAAATCCGTAACAGAGCTCTAATTTTTTTTTTTCATTATATTTTGAATGACATTTTTCAAAATGTAAAAAAAAATTCCACTACCTAAAATCACTACTTTGTCAAAGGTCTACCTCATGTTTTAGTTTTAAAAAACCATTTATACCTTGGTTTTGAAATTTTAAAAAGTTTTTCAATACCTACCATTGTTAGCGTTACAATAAATTTATCTATCGATTAAAAAATTAAAATTTCTACAACATCGCGTTTAGAAACTAGCCACTTTTTTGCAATTTACTATTTACCCTATTAAATGATTTTTTTTTTTCAAATAAGCTATAGAATTTTTGTATCTGCAATAGTTTATTTTTAATTGATATTTTTCCGCATAGCTAAAAATTTCAAGTGAGAAAATGGCGTCACTTTTTCTTGGATGCCACTGCTACCATGGTTCATCGATTTATAAGACGTTATCACGTCAAAATTGGCAGCCACTGAGGACCGATCCTGCAACTCCTGGATCAATATTTCCACATTAATAATAAATGATTAAAATTTTTAAGAAAGTCTTTTAATATCACAATGTATGCACATAGAATTAATACGGAGTCATTTTATTTTTAGTAGACTTTTTTTAAAGGTAAAATTTTATTAAAATAAAGTGAAGTTCCTTTTATGTATCTACTTCGGAATCGGAACACATTTCATACCGTACATATGAACATGTAGGTATCATTATGTGGACAAGAAGTGAGCAATATCCATTTTTATCTGCTCAAATAATTCAGAAATCACTAGCCTTCTAATACGAAATTCCAGTTTATTATCTACCCCTTATCCACATAACAACCCCTAATCCTTATAACTGACCTAATTCCATTTCAATTGAAATTCCTTACACAACTTCCTCTTACAGAATTCTTCTTGAGAAACATCGTAATCATAAGAATTTCCAACAAATAAAATTGAAAAAAAAAAAAAAAAAATATATATACAAAACCAAAGAAACATAATACCATGCACAGGCACACTTGTACAATAGTAGATCCGAACACAAAAAGAAATCCTTTTGTAATGCGCCGCACTGTGAAAATTGCTTTCGTCTACGTCTAGTCGTCTGAGTGGTGCACACTCATCCTGATTGTCCTTCGTTTGCCAACCTTACGTCATCATCCAAATCCACTATACAATACAACAACTATGTATAAGTCCATTAGGAAAAACTGTGCGCGATAAGTGCAGAATTAAACGCTATCGGGTAGCTTAAAGTTTTTTTTTTTTCTTATTCCTTCTCATTCTAATATACTCTGGTATTATTGTCTGTCTGCTCTGCCCCTTTTTTTCTTCATATTTAAACGTGCACAAGGAATATAGGTATACCTAGATGGATCTTGAAGGATGCAAGGATTTCTTTTTGTAATGTAGCTAAGTTTCTTTCTGTGTTTTTTTTTTTCTATTAAACCGAAACCAGACGTAATTGATTTACAGATGAGGCAACTTTAAGCTTTGTTTTTTTTTTCTCTCTGTCGAGTAACCTAGTCTCCGACACGACTACCAACAACACGATGACTGTCTGGAAACTTTTTACATCCTTTTTATTTAGCGTCTTGAGCTATGTGGCTTCTGGTTTTTATTTATCCTTAATCTCTGGCCCATATTTAATGGACCGACCTGTCTACACATAGCAAAGAATATTCATCTGGGGTTTTTTCTTTAACTTGTGGGCTGATGACAAGTCACTTTGGATAGGATGACCTTCGCTTTCTGATACGAAAATTGACAAAATTAAAGAACTGCACATTAAATAAGGGTCGGGAATAAACTACGGGTTGACATTACCTCATACTTCATGAATTAATAGAGAAAAAGTTGTTTTCGTTAGGAGCTATGATTTTGGAGAATGCCAAAAAAGTGGGTCCCGGAAGTCCGTCTGTCTGTATAAGGTGCTACAGCCTAAACGGATGGACCGATTGACTTCAAATTTGGTGTTTAGCATTTTTTGGGGACTCTCCAGAGGGGTTTTTGGAATTAATTTTTTTTGGATTAAAAATAACGATACTTGTGATATACCGATTTTAGTAAAGTTGGAAATTTGTCAAAGACGGCTCCAACGATTTTGTTTAAAAAATTCAAATGTAAGTTTAAAGACAAAGTCTATCTTTTAATGAAACAATCTATTTTTGAAAATCATTATTAACGGTACCTTCCATAAAATTTCGAAAAGAATAATTTTTGGATATTAAAAAAAATTTGAATTTGTTTTTTTTTTTTTTGAAAAATAAAATTTTCGAAAACGGGACATTGTATTTTTTTGAAATTTTGTTTTTGATGTTGATTAGTGATTTCTACAAAATAGCATACCAATTTTATTTTAAGACTTTTTTCCAAAAAATTATTTATAAAAAATTAGTTTTTTTTTAAAAACAGCTCTAACGATTTTGAAAATTTTTTCTAAAAATGCATCTTAATATATCAATCAAAACTGCATACTTTTTTCGGAGGGCAATTTGATTTCAGATTTTGTTTTATTTTTTTTAAAAACGAATTTTATGTTATTTTTTTTTTGCAACTATATACGATAACAATATATAGGTTAGGTATGGTACTATACATTTCCCAAATTTCTATATAAAAAGTCTTAAAAATTTAAGCAACTTGAACTCTTAGAGCAAGTTCGTGCGACCCAGTCGTGCATTTGATTTATTTGACTCTTGATACATGCTTAGTATAATCTACCCAAACTTTTTTTCAAAAGTAACAACAAATACAAAATGGTGCTTGAGGTGATTAATTTTTTAGTACACGAATAGTACTATGAACCTTTCTCAAATAACTATGTTAATTCCAACAAATTACATCACGGTTTTTTTCATTAGCCCACCCTTAGCTCATAAATTATGACAAAAATAAAGTTTTTTTTTTTCAAATAACCAACCTCTTAAAAACCAAAATTTGTTTTTTTTTATCAGTGTAAGAATTATTCTTCTTATACATTTCTTCAATTAACCGTGGTTATTTCAACAAATTCCTTCACTTTTTTGGTTTGTCATTATTAGTTCAAAAATTTTATCGCAAAAACTAAAGAAGGATAATTTTTACACTTGGAAAAATATTTTTATTTTGTGGTTTTTAATGTAAAAAAAAAAAACAAATCAACTTAAGCTTCTGAACAAAAATGTTATATGAACTACATTCAATCAAGTTAAAATTCTTAGTCAAATAAATAACATTTGTGACGCATTGCCCACCCACACTAGTAGATTTAATTTTCCTAATTCTAAATAAAAAAAGGTCACTGTGGTGTATGCGTACGTTTTTTTTTTTGGAAGTCGGTAAAAACGAAGAAAAATGGGTTTGATGCAAAATTGCGAAGAAACGGTTGTCCGCAATAAAAAAGTTTGGGTTGTAAAAAAAATCTTTCGAATCAGAAGAAGTTTGGCAAAGATAAAGGAAAACAGAGCAAAAATCATAAAAACCGTCATAACTCGAAAACGGGACGAAAATGAGAAAATTGCCACTTAAGTTTTTCGAACAACAATGACTTCAGGAATCCATGGTTTTCATTTGGGGCGGTGACAGTTGGGACACCCTGTATACATGAAACTACTATGATCTTCAAACCATTTTGGGTCTGGGTTTCCTCCATTAATTTATTGGATTCTTAGTCTTTTAAAACAGGAAGCGAAACTTTAGAGTTTAGTATTACTTTTAGGGTTTAGTATGACTGTTTGGGGAAACGATACAAAAAACACCCAAAATTTAGTGTTTTTCTTCATTTCTTTTAGTTTTTGTTTCATTTTTGCTTTAAATTAAAATCCTACTATTGTAATTTAGCGTTCGGTGGCTAATCACTAAAAATACCAATGGTTTCCACTTCTATCGCTTTATTTTATGTTTTTTTATTGTTTGTTTTTTAACTACTACTCTACTCTTACCCTTCATCTCTGGGCATAACTAACATTTCTATATGATAAAAACATATTTTTCACCCGACCTATCCTCCTCCACTATACTTCCGTGTTCCGAATCAAAGTTTTTAATTAAATTTTAGTTTCTCCTTGCGAAAAATTATTTCCTCTGTCTAGCTGCGAACTCCCAACCCAACCCAACCCAACCCAACCCAACCCAACCCAACCCAACCAATCCCATCCAACAGCAACAATCTCTAACTTTAGAAGTTGTTCCTTCATTTACTATGCACTGTTGCCTGCACACTGCACAGTCCTTGCAAGCGGAAGTATATGGTATCCAGGACGAGGTGAATTATTCCAAAACTTTTTCAACACCATCATCATCCACCATCATTGATGGTCCATGTTAGCTTAACTAGAGTGTAATTCAGAGTGCAACGATTGGTAAAATAAATTTAGAAGAATAATATAGCGCCACAGTGGTGCACCGTTCCCATCCCAAATTATATTGTCCATTTGAAAAATCATTAGATTTGTTTTTGGGCAAGTGGATTGTTGACTATCAGTGTACATTCAAATCTTTATCGTTGCTGTTAATTAATTTTGTTTAGAAAACTTTTCATCGCACGGATATTAAAATCATAATGAGCTGTTTTTATATTCCTTTCTCCTTTTCAAAAATTAATTCAATTCATTGCAAGGATACCGAAACAAAAGTGTGTGTAGGACTTTATCCATTAATCTCATTATGAGGTCCTGATGGTAAAATTTAATATTACCTTCTTTGTACCAGACAAATAATCTAAATAGCCATTGTCTGGTTGGCTTTTCTGTAAATGTCTGTGAAATAATACTTAACTTACACATCGAAGATCAAAATCAACTTTCAACAAAAAAGGAGTCCTTCAAAAAATTCCGGCACGTGCTTCTACTTAATGTTATAAGTGAGAGACCGAAACAACAGGACCAATATAGTATACGTCTGTGGAATTCATCTCTCATATACGAAATTATAACTCAACACACAAATATAGTCGGAGTCATTTTTCTGTAGGAGTAGGTTTACTTGTCATTATACAATATATAAAAAGGACGATGGAGAAAATGTAGGTTTATGTGTGTATGAAATAATGATTCTTCCTTTAGGAGCAGTATAAAGCAAAATCAACCATAGACTGATGGTTTACTCCTTCTTTGACTTTATTTTGATCCTGGGAGTATGATTATTATTATCCTTCTGTTAAGTTGTCCCTATATTAACGAGTATATTCTAGGGACTATGTATGTAGCTATCAACCAACCAAACAAACCGTTTTGATGACGCGACGGAATGTCTGTCTAACCTTTTCAATTTTATCACCCAACACTTATCCTTGAGACATTTTATGTATTTTTGAATAATATAATCCTTCCATGTGGTAAGATGTTGAAAGATTTTCTGAAGGTCACAATATTATATTGTGTATAGAGAGAAATAGGATAGAAAAAAGGGTTAAATATAATGAACAATAGAATTTGGAATGAGGAAAAGCGAATTTTATATGAACCACTTTTGAAAGGGTTTCCCGAGAAAAAAGGATACGTTCTATGATGGTATATGTATTTGTTTTGAGGTAAAAATGCATAGGTAAGTAGCTTTTATTTTTAATAAATTGAGGGGTGTGAGATTTGGATTATCAATAAAACCTTTCACAGGGGTTCGGTTTTTTTTTTTTATTAAATTGACTGATATTATTTTTTCCCTTTTATAATCAATTGTTAGATGTCTTGAATTCTCAATGGCTCAAGAAAAATAATTTTTTTTAAAGAAAAAAAATGTACCTAAATGCTAAATTTTGGTTTGCAAGATGGAAAATGTTAGGCTAACTTTTACTTACTTACTTAAGGAGGCGCTCACAGTCCAGGATGGATCTCGGCCTTAACCAACAAGCTTCTCCAGCCAGCTCGGTTTCTAGCTAACTGTCTCCAGTTACGCACATCAAATTGGTTGAAGTTGTTCTTTAATTCAGCTCAGGCTTGCACACGGTGATCACACGCTCCATATCTTAAAAGCTGAATTTTGAGCTTTCTGACCAGATCGAAGTCGCTGTAGAGCCCGAATAGCTGCTCGTCGTTGTATCTTTCCGTCCACTCATCGCTGATGCACACTGGATGACCCAGAAGGCTAACTTTAAGCGGAGTTAATTTTCTATAGCATTTTCTTTAAATTTCTAAAAAATTTTTTACTCTTTAGAAGTTAAAGCACTTGAATGATTAAAATATAGCCCAGAAGTATGCAATTTTTTTACATTGTTATTTTGATTATAAATATAAAATGCACAACTATATTGCACGTACTTGCTCTTATGGTAAAAAGTAGCTCTTATGTTCAAGTTTTTTATGAAAAAAATATGGAATAGTTAAAATTTGATTTTTTTTTTAAGGAATTTCAAAGAAACGTTTAAGTATAAAACAGGTAAGAAAAAATCGAATGCCTTGTTTGAATTCACTAGTCAAAAAGGGTTTTTATAGAAATCAAAGTATATTTTTCTAATGGTTTTTTGTGCGCTGAGCTCGAATCCGAAGTCAGAAAAATTCTATCACATCACGTTTTTGAGATATTACCATGCAAAACATCACAAAAATAGTGTTTTGGACGTTCAAAATTCAATATCTCAAAAACTTTTCACGTTAGAGCTATTCTAATGCTAGATTTAAATTAAGAAGGTCAAAGGCCATTAGAAAAAAATAATTTAGTTTCTATGGAAAATTATTTCTCGCCAATATACTGTTATTTACGGAAAAATCGATCTTAAAAATCGTTTTTTTGTTTTTTTTCAATTTTTCTCATTATTTTCAAAAACAAAAGTATAGTTTTTCCACACAATCTTAAACAATAGGTTTTAATCTAAATAATTTCATTCCAAACTTTTCAAAAATCAAAAATTTTTTCGGTAGCTTTTTTGATTGAAAAATAGGCTATTTTTTCAAATTAAATTCGTCAAAAATCCAAAAATTAACTTTTTGCTCAAAAAACATTTTTAATAGATAGAAAACATAACAAAGTAGTTTTTAATCAAGTTTTGTTAAAATCCAACCATTTTTGTAAAAGATAAAAATAAAAAACCAAAAAATCGTATTTTTGCATTTTTTCCAATATTTTTGAGGTTATAGAAAAAAATTGTTTGCGTTGTAGTTGTAGACATTTATATCTACTACCTACAACTTTTGCATTTGACTTTTTTTTTCGATAGGACGTCTAGTTTTGACAGAAATCGTAAAAAACCATGATTTTTTACACCTACCCCACTTTTTCGCCCACCCACTACCTTTCCCCCAATTTTTTTGTGGGCAATTTATTTTTCCCCTTTCATTATCCTAAATTTTCCCACCACCCTTATGCTGCTAATAACACTGTGCAAGTTTTTTGAAAAAAATTTTTGAGACAGGCGCGCGATCAACTGGTTCGCCCTATTTCGGACCCGAGAAATCCATTGGCATCAATAGTTTTTCGATTTATCGGTACGACTTCGAACAAAATTTTTTTTGAAAGTTTTTTCAATTATTTTGAGATTTTTTCACTGTTTTTAGTCATTTTTCAATCAAAAACAATGTTTATATTGCTAATAATTCTGCTCAAACGTTATTTGCTACATTGTTAACAATTTTGAACAATTTATTTGAAAGTTTAGTGATTTTTTTGGAAATTTTTTTAAAAAAATCGGAATTTTTTACATTGTTATCGTTTTTTCGCTGTTTTTGTTCTCTTTTGCACAAATACATAACATGTTTTCCATTAAAAATTAATTTAACTGTTAATTTAGTGTTGGTTAAACTTTGACATACTATCGATAGCATCGATAACAAAAAAATTTCGAGTATATCGATACTTCACAAAACTATCGATAGTTTAAATACTTCCAAATTATTTTACCACAAGGCTACCGATATTATCGATAGCTTTGAAATTAATTAAACACAATTTGAACTACAAGTTAAGTTTTCGTTTGACATTGGATGTAAACAACGAATTAACATAGTGTTTGGTAGATATCGATAGTTTCCATTGTCGATTGTATCGATAGTTTTAAGAAAAAACTATCGATAATATCGGTAGCCTTGTGGTATAATAATTTGGAAGTATTGAAACTATCGATAGTTTTGTGAAGTATCGATATACTCGATATTTTTTTTGTTATCGATGCTATCGATAGTATGTCAAAGTTTAACCAACACTAAATTAACAGTTAAATTAATTTTTAATGGAAAACATGCTATGTATTTGTGCAAAAGAGAACGAAAACAGAGAAAAAACGATAACAATGTAAAAAATTTCGATTTTTTTTAAATTTTTTCAAAAAAAATCACTAAACTTTCAAATAAATTGTTCAAAATTGTTAACAATGTCTTTCTACTGGTAGCAAATAACGTTTGAGCAGAATTATTAGCAATATAAACAATGTTTTTGATTGAAAAATGACTAAAAACAGTGGAAAATTCTCAAAATAATTGAAAAAACTTTCAAAAAAAATTTTGTTCGAAGTCGTACCGATAAATCGAAAAACTAATGATGCCAATGGATTTCTCGGGTCCGAAATATGGCAAAACAGTTATTCCCGCGCCTGTCAAGAATTTCGACTTGCACAGTGTAATTTGTTCAACTTTTGCCCTCTGAAAACCGGATTGGCACTGGTCTATTGGCCAAAAGCATCATTTCCTTAATCCAGTGGAGGGAAAATTAAGACTTGGGGTTTCATTCTTCCCGACATAATTAAAAATTAGTGATAAAAATTAGTGACATCGGCCCAAAACCACATTCAAACAATATGAGAACCAATGGATAAATTGTTAAAGTTGAATATATTTAAGACACCCACATGCATTACGACTAATTTAAAAAAAAAAAGCATTTTTATGGGGTGTCTAATACTTTTGGCCAAGGCTGTAATTAAGCCCTCTGATATTCCTATTTGAAACTATACCCTATCCCTATAGGAACAACATAAATCTCCTATATGAAGTTTAATCACAGAAAATTAATTTCAATTCAACAAAAGGGACAGCTTTTTAGGCATTAAATATTATTTAGGTCTAAGCCTTTTAAGTCTAAAGCAAGAAAACACATTTTTTAGAGATTTTAACTGTTTTTTTTTTTCAAATACTCTAGCCCAAAAAATTAAGGGAACAAAAAAAAAAATTGTGATTTTTTTAGTGATTTTCGACAGGCTGTATCTCAGTTAAAAATGATTGCATAATGACAAATCAAAAATCATAAAGCATATGAAAGCTACATTCTTCTAGTTTTAGAATTTTATGACTAAATATTTTATTTCTAACGATAAAATAGGTTAATCGTTGGAATTGTTCAAACACCAACATTTTCAAATTTTTTTTTTGTTTTTACTTTTCTCATAAAAAAAGTGGGAAAATTTTTTGTGATAAAATGATAACAATTTTTTGAAACTTATTTATTTGGCTTCAAGATTATTTTTGTTTCAAAACTCTACAATTTTTTTTAGACTACAATATCAGTCCTCGAACCAAAAACCATACTTTTGACTTTGACTATCAATATCTCAACAACGGATCACTCCACAGAAAATTTAAGGATACATTTGAAAATTTCATTTAATTCTCTACAAAGAAATTAAGTTTGCTTTGTTAAAAAAAAAAATGTTTTCGTACATTTGATATCAATTTAGAAAAGCTATCAAAATAGGCCTCTTTACAGTTTCTTAGAAAATGTGCTGCTATTTCATAACTATGGGTGATAAGATTAAAATGAAGCTTAATAGACCTAATATAATTTGCAAAGTTTCAGACTTATTCATCAAACAGTTTTTCTGTTGTGAGAGTTTGAACTTTTGAGATAGTTTAAAACCCACATTTTTGCAGCTAAAATGACTTCTAATGACTTTTTTATGAGCAAAATCAAATTCTTTTGAGTTTATTTGAACATTTTATTAATAAATACTGTTTAAATTTTAGATAAACCAAAGAAAATTAAAAGTTTTCAAAAAAATTCAAATTTGAAAAAAAAAATTCATACCGTTTTTGGGTATATTTCCATTTTTTGAAAATTTTGGATTTTTCTTTGGTTTGTCTAAAATTTAAAAGATATTTATTATATAAAATGTTCAAATAAACTCAAAAGAATTTGATTTTGCTCATAAAAAAATGATTAGAAGTAAGTCATTTACAGCTGCAAAAATCCCGAAATCCAAAATCCAGAAAGCCTAAAATTCAGAAAACCCTAAATCCCGAAAACTCAAAAACCCGAGAACCCAAAATCCTGCACAAGCCGTGTATTTAGGGTTGAAAGGTCACAAAAACATGAAATTAAGAATATTAGGCTTTATTTACATTAAATTGTTCTTTAAATGTTTCTTGTGTTTATCGTGGCATATAGAAATAACAACAATACTTCAGACCTTCATGTGTACCCAAAAGTGTGCAATTTTAGTGAAATATATATATTTTTTTTATACACACATTAAAATAAGTAGGTAATATTAGCTACCTTAATCTAGATTTCCTTTTTTTCTTTAAGATAAATATCGTTACAATTAAAAATTCAAAATTATTGAAGGTTATACTTAAACATTTATAAGAACCAACTTTCCATCAACATCGTTTAACCTAAAATTTGGGTTTAGACAAATAAAATGATATGAACACATAATTTTTTTTTTTTAATATTTGGATACAAATTCACATATCCTTCAGACTTTTCTCTACATAAAAACCCACTCGTCGTATGAACAATTACAACATCAAAACCCTTAATCATCGCCTCATTTGCTACGTAAAGTGTTCCAATTCCTTTTTCAAAGAACGAGGCCAGACAGACCGAAGAAAGAACGTATAAAAACTTAAAAAAAAAAAAAAAAACAAAATAAAATAAAAAAAACCCAATCGGAAAAACCTGAATACTTAAAAAGCTTACAAAAATTTCCTCTGAAATCAGTCAAACGTGAAGCTTCTTCTTTTCCTATCATAACCCTGTCAACGTCAAGATGTCTTTTTTTTTTGTATTTTTTTTTTCTGAGCAAAAACGATGCAAAAGCAGTCTGATGTCGTAATATTTTAGTAAAGTTTGGGAGTACTTTTTTTACCATTCTTTAAATCTTCTTTTTATAACAATTATAGCTGCAAGCTTCGATGGGTGACGACAACAACTACGACGACAATGTCTGTAAAGAGTGAGTTGGAAAATTTTGATGCCATAAAGAAGTCGGTATATGTCTTTCAAGTTATTTTTAATGGGGTTTGTATTGGTTTTATAAAACAAAAATAAAATGGAACACTAAAGATGCCAAGAAAGCTACATTGTAGCTGGTACTGGTAGATATAATTGAAATGTGTCTTTTCTGCCTATCACCTTGTCACCCTGTCGACTTGTTGTTGTTGATGTTGTTGATGTTGTAGGTGTTGTTGATGTTGTTGGTGTTGTTGGTGTTGTTGGTGCTCTAGGTGTTGTAGGTGTTGCTGGTGTTGTTGGTGTTGTAGGTGTTGTAGGTGTTGCTGGTGTTGTTGGTGTTGTTGGTGTTGTTGGTGTTGTTGGAGTTGTTGGTGTTGTTGGTGTTGTTGGTGTTGTTGGTGTTGTTGGTGTTGTTGGTGTTGTTGGTGTTGTTGGTGTTGTTGGTGTTGTTGGTGTTGTTGGTGTTGTTGGTGTTGTTGATGTTGATGCTGTTGTTGGTGTTGTTGATGGTGTTGTTGATGGTGTTGTTGGTGTGATGTTGTTGGTGTTATTGATATTTTTGGTGTTGTTGTTGATGGTGTTGATATTGTTTTCAAATTTCAAAATATCTAATGCATCAAAACCTTACGAGTAAACTCGTACAACCTTCTAGCTGTGTAAAACATTTTCCCAAGTCACATTTCATATAACCAACATGATGTAGAAATGGAATACGAAGTGGTATTGTAGAATATACACAACACGCAAAAAAAATACTTAAAAAAACATAAGAAGGAAAACAACAATAACAAAAAGAAAAGAAAACGAAAAAAAAAAAACAGAAAACTGCACGGAACCGTTACGAATGTATAGGTGGATTTAACCCTCGCTTCTCTGCCGCCCACCGTAGTCGTAATCATCATCTTTTTGTTGCGCTGCTGCTACTATGTGTAGTACTACTGATGGCACTGCCGTCTAGCCGTCTGCAATCGATCCAAATAAGTTGAGTTGTTGAAAGGTATCCATTCTTATGCTTGCAACCTGTCTCTCTAACTCTGTTTCTTTGCGCCCAAATTACCCACACGACTATACTACTATACTATGTTGTATAAAGCTTTGTCTCCTTTGGTCTCACTATTAAACTTGTAAATGTATGTTTTTTTGAATCTGGCTATATGCTAATAGCATTACAAAAAGGGTACATAGGGTGGAATAAACAGCAGACGATTATAGAAATAAAATAGAAGAAGACGAAGGAAAAGAAGAATACCTACAAAGAATAGATTCCCAGCCACCCATTCTTGGCAAACACATATGGGACACAAGTGGATACACAATTATAAAGGATGCAGACTTTGGGGGTATAGATAAGTACACATAGTTAAATTATATATGGTTGTATGGTATATGTTATCAAACGAATAAGGACGACTTTGTTGCTAATTCAATATACTTATATATAGAGACGAGACTTCTCGGTTCACCGAAGTGGTCACAAATGTCACAAATGACATAGACTGAGTGGCAATAGATTGTAACTTTGAATAGGCACGCTCAAGAGCTATAAATTTTCTTGTTGAAAAAAAAACGTAGACCAAACGGAAATGATCACGAATAGTATGAAATACATAGGATGAGAAAAATTTACTATTGTGGGGTAAAATCAAATTCTTGAATACCTACTTTAAAATCTCTAAAATGTAAAATTTTGCAAATTAAAATCTTTTAATTATTTCAATAAAATATTTAATAATAACACCTTCATAAACGAAATACCAACCATCAAACAATTTTGGTATAAATCTACTGTTGTTATTGACAAGACTATTTTTTCTACCAAATTTGATCTCAAAAATTTTATTAGCAGAACAGGGATGAACGAAGTACACGAATTTTCCCTAAAACAGCTATACCATCAGATCAATTGTAGACCTATTGATGAGAAAATCAAACTGCCGGTCAATAAGAAATTTCCGCTCTTTATACCACCGTAAAAAAACTTCTTCAGAACGATGAAAAGAATATTCGTCAAATAGAGTCATTTACGCCCTCGAGTACGGGAGTTATTAAGATAGTCCAACTTGGATTTCTTAAACTAAATTTGTTCGGAATGAGAAATTCGTAATGCTACAATAAGCCTAGAAGCGATGATACACATAAAGTGCATTTTTAGGGTCAGAAAAAAGAATTCAATTGTGTTTATTGCTTGACTCCCCTGAATTCGATGGTTTAACTCAGCGAAGATCTCAGCCCATCTTCCTGTCTGGCCAAAAAATCAATTAATGCCCGTGATTGGCATTTCACAAATGATGCACCTGCTGGTGATTCAGAATACTACATATAAACATAGGAAAAAAGAATTAAAAATTACTTTTACTTTTATTTTAGCGTTCCAAATAGATAGAGGACATTATTATGTGCTTTTCTTTTTTGTTAAATTTGTTTCTTCCCATTCTAAGTCAAAATCTCCTCCCGTGTGTGTATATGTATAATGCATGTAATTCGAAAAAGCGATCAGGTACGATTTTGAAAATTACAAAGTTGGAATCCTGAAATCATTTTGAATAAATCTGCATCATTACTTTTGGGATCCATTTTTGTAAAACCTGCCGCGTCCTCAAGGTCACCGTGAAGCTAAATTTTGTTGTTCAATAGCTCTACAAGCAATTTAACATGTTTGAGCAACCATTCGATTACATTGCCTGAAAAAAAGACTTTAAGATAACTATCATCATAAAGTTAAAAAAGTACACTATGGTGTATACGCAATATTTTTGTATATGAAGAGTTTTTAATAATATTTTTTTGTTAATGCGTGCTCATTATTAATCTTGTATGAAATAGTCTTTTTCGACAGCAGCGAATAACATGAACTAGGAAATGAAGTTAACAGTTAAAATATAATCAATGTCGGAACAGGCCTTAAACAAATTACATGAAATCGAAAATACATACAAACGAATAATATGAGTGACTATAAAATTTGCAATGCAAATGACTTATCGTCGCCCTAGAATTGGGTTGCCGTATAGGCTATTGAAAACCTATGTATATACGACAACCCAATTCTAGGGCGACGTTATGTCGTTCTTTTTTGTGGGTTGCTTCAGAAATATTTCGAACTTAACTAATGAATAAAATAAAGCATGAAATGGTAACAATTCTATGTTTTGGAAATCACCATTTAAAAATAATAATATAGTCTTCATTCTGACCAAATTCAAATTCTTGTAGACTGGTACTTGGTTAAAAAAAATGTTTAGGATGTTTTAGTAAACGTACTAAATGCTTTTACCTCAAATGATGAAATACTAGTAATCCTTAAATTTTGGCATTCACATATGTATATCAATTTTGTCAACTCTTGCAAAAGTTATTGTGCTTACAAATTTCAATGCACAAAAAACTGTCTCAAAAACATGTATTGTATGATTTTCAGAAATGTTTTACTTTCCATTTATACACGTGTAATAAAGAAATGGGAATACATTTTTAAAAGGAAACGTTTCCTAGTAAGGAAATGTCTCTCTTACAGAAGTTACTGTTAAATATACTAATTTGAGTGTAAACAGAAAAAAAAAAATTAAATTAAGGCAATTATGAATGAATTGTGATTTCAGGAATTTACTTTTCCTTGAATTTAAACATTAGTTAGCTTCCGATCACTTAAAACTGATGTAGTTCTGCTTTTGAAGTTTAAAAGAGCTGAAGGTGTAATAAATACTATTAGTGGCCTAACATCTTAACCTTTGGAATGGCCGAAACTGATTGATATTGTAACAGTGATTTATTATAGGAGTCACAATTTTTCTCCGAAAGTTTTCGAACGTAGGCGTTTCTTAAAACGGAATTTCGGGACAAAATTGGGAATTTATCTACATCGGGACAAGTGTTGAGACAGTGAGCAAATATTGAGACTGTCCTACCAAGATCAGGCATTTCTATATAGGGTACGTTCGTCGATGATTACTTCATATCCTCTGTCCAAATAAGGTGGAGATTTACTGAATTACAACTCCGAATGTGAACAGCTAAGCAGAGATGAACTTTTTCATGCCAATAATACTCTTGAACGCTTTGTAAATTCCCACAAAAGAAGGTACCCCCGAAAAAAAAATGCAATATAGTGTTAGAGGTCAGGACTCGAATTCTCTGCCGCCACAGTCCATTGTACTAACTTTTATGCCTGCCGAAAATCCGCTTTCAATGCCTTTCGTCATTGTTTATTTGCAACTTACTTTTTTTTTAAACAAATCCGAATATCTGATTTTTTTTAAAATTGTAATGATTTTATGCGCTTCAAGAAAAACAACTTGTATAATATTTTTGTTCATATTCATTTAATGACTTTTATTTATTTTGTTTTGTTTCATTTTTTTTTTAATAATTTTTTTTTTGTTTAAATTTTTATTACAACAACAATATCTTGTTTTAAAAAAATTTCACTAATTTGTTTATACATCAATATTTTTTATTTTGCATTTGCTTAATGTAGTTTGTATTCATAATATATGTATATATAATATAGATTTTATTTATATTTATTTATTTTTTTTTGTTTTGTTTATATATATATATATACTGTAGTCCCCCATTTATTTATTTTATTCTCCTCAATTTCCTTATTTTTTTTTTTATTATACAAATAAATAATTAATTGTTTTTTTTTTTCACACATAAAAGAAATTGTCTTGAAAAATTAAAAAATAAATTGCATTTATTAATAATTTTATTTTTATTTCTTTTATATTTTTTTAATTTTATTGAATTTAAATAATGATTTTCAATGCTAATTTACAAAAAAAAAATATTTTTTTTGAATTTCATTAGATATAAACTAATAAGCAACTAAATTTAATTAAATATATTTATATATATATATATTGTTTTAATTATATATAAATCTATATTTACTTTAATAATTTTGTTTTTATTCATACACAACTATTCTTAAATGGTAATACTTTTCACATAGCTTGTTTTTTATTAAATATTTTTTTTTTGTCGTATGTCTGGTAATTATAATTTTACATTATTATATATTTTTAAATGTTATATATTTATATTGATAAATATAGTGTTTTTTTTTTTTAATATTTAATTGTTTTATTTTTTTTTTCAGTTCCTATTCTTTGTCTTGCTTACACGTTGTTTCGGAATTATTAACATTTCATTAAAATATCAGTCGACGGCTTGGATTTTTTTTTTTGTTTGATGTAATATTTTTCATTATTTTTAAATGTTATATTTTACTAAAGAAAAACAAAAAAATAATTAAATAATAAATAAATAAAATAATTTTGAAGAGATTAAAAATAAAAAAAATATCTAAGCAATTTTAATAATATTGTATGCAGTTTTTTGTTTATTTAATTTTTTTTAAATATTTAGGAGGTAGTTCGGCTAATTTTCTGATGTGATTTTCTGTAAAAAAAATGGTCTTCTATGCAGTTACTGATTTAATATACAAGAGATTAATGATTTTACAAAAAAAAAAAAATAATTTTAAATAAAAAAAAAAATATAATATTTAATATAATATAGTATCTGATGCACCTCCATGTTAGTTTATGTAGTTATATTAATATTGATTTCTGTTGTCTATTTAGTTTAGGTTTTTTTTCTTTTAATTTAATTTTTTTTTTTAAAGCTGTACAGATTAAATAAAGGTTAAATGATACAAATTAAAAAAATATATATGTTTGTTTATTGTTTAAGTATTATTTGGATTTTAAATTGCCTACTATTATTTTTTTTGTTTTGTTTTTAATATTAATGGTGTTAAAGATGTGTGAATGTATTTTGAAAGATTTAAGTTGTATTTTCTCGTTAAGTGGCAGTTTATTGCGCAAGAGCTCTCAGTTGGGGTGGGTATCTTGCGAAAGGGCATAAATAGCCTTTCCTGTCTATGAGATGAACATCCTTTTATCTTTTACAGTTTATTGTGAGTTTTATTATTTACATTTTAAGGAATTTTATTTCCAATTAAAGTGTTTTTTTTTTTTTCATAAATTTACTTTAAACGAAATTGCATCTTCACACCACTTATTATTATATTTTTTTTTGTTTTCAGAATTTCTGTTTTTTTTTTTAAATATTTTTCTTAAATAAAAAATTGTTGAAGAGGAATTTTATTTATAATTTTTCTGGTATTGAATTTTGTATTTTTTCTTGTATAAGATTGGAGTAGTAGGAAACATTTATGCGGATTATGGTTATGTAATTTTTGCTGAATTTGATTTTTTTTTTTTAATTTTTAATTTTATTTATTACATTTTACATGTTATTTTGTAATCTGACAAGGTTGAATAATTTTGATTATATTTTATTTTACTTTTAACGCAAAATAAAAAATAAAATGAAGAAATTAGATTTTTGATGGATGAAACCTTTAGTTATATATAATTTTTGGTACCTACACAAAATTTTTAATATAATTTAAAAAAATTGTTTTAAATTTAATTTTAATACAAAAAATTGAGATAGTAATTTAATTTAAATAATTCGAAGCTAAATTGGCGTAGCTGTATATTTTGTTGTAAGTAATTTGAAAATACTTCAAATGAATTGTGATTTTTCAATTTATAAGTGATGGAATACTTTGTCAGCGTGAAGTGGTTTCCAATGCTAAATTACAATGCAAAATACGCTGGTAAATTATTCTTTAGAATGATACCAAAACTATGCTTTTCTGATGGTTTTGATGGAATTGGTGTGCTGAATTAGTAAAGAATATTTAATTTGAATATATTCAAAGTAGTTTTTTTTTTTTTGTCAGAAACTTACTCATTTCAATATTAAGGGAAAAAATAAGATTGCTGAATATAATTAAATGACTTTTAAGAGTAAATTGAGAAAGTCTTCTGGAATGTTTTCCAAATTTATGCTGAATTTGTCTGTCATTTAATATTTATCAATTAAAAACATTATATTTCTTTTCTTATTCGATTATTCAGCGGTTTTAAAAAGAATTCAGCCTTTATAATAAGTCTTTCGATTGTCTAACAATTTGTTTCAAACAAGAAATAAAGTCCTTACTAACTCAGATTATGATTATTTTCTACAAAAAATAAAAACACTGGTTTGAAATGAAGAAAAGTACACATTTTCTCAATGAATAAAAATTGTTGTTCTTATTAAGGTATTCAGCGCCCTTTAAACTTATTCAGCATATCATTAAATAGTACATATTTGTAAGATCCACCAAACATATTTTTTTTCTGTTATTCAGCGCATTATCAATTAATGCAGCGCATACATAAAATCTGTTTCTTATGTTTTTAAAAAGCCTTTTCATCAATAAAATTACATTTTTCACCTTAATCACTTATTCTGCAGCTTTTAAACTAATTCAGCGCATATAAAGAAGTGCTTTGAAAATCTTTTAATTATAACTCGTGATTATATCCTTGGAAATGCTTTAAACATGAAGGAAAAAACTTGCTTTATGGGAGAAGCAGTAAAACCGATTCTTTTCACAGAAGAATGAATAAAAAGATCTAATCCTTTTCAGTATTCAGTGGCACGCATTTTCTTATTCAGCCCCTTTTAAACCATTTCAGCACCAAACTTATGAGTCTTTTTGTGATTTCTCAACTAATATCTACAACTTATTGCCAATTCAGCTTCTATTCAGCAGCCAATTACAGTAGATTTTCTAATGGAACACAATAAATCATCACTTAAAATTGATTTAAAACAATGGATTTTGATTTAGTTCATTGGTTTGTTTGCCTAATACATATTTATAATGAATTTTAACTTTTTTTTTTTAATACATACATATATTGTGAAAAAGAAGTGTTTATATTGTTTTTTTTTTTTTTTTTTTTTTGAAAATATAATATTACATCATAAGCTGAATTTACATTTACTCTAGACAATGTGAATAATTTTGAAGAAAAGAATACATTAAAAAAAAAAAATATACATCCTGCTACTGTTTTGTGGGTGTTTTTATGTCTTTTTTTTTTCTTAAAAAGTGCAAACAGCAGCAGTAATATTATGCTGGTGGTTATTGGAAAAACTACAATAATTACTAGATTTAGTATTTCAGCTAATTTTAACTACATTATTATGTTGTCAAATATGATGCTGATAGTTTCTCGAACTTGACATACTATTATTACTACTTATGCTACTACTGCTGCTACTATTGCTATTAACACAGTTATCGATTGATTGTTGTTGTTGTTGTTGATGCAGTTGAGATGATAATGCTGCTGAAGATGATGAAGAATGTGATCGTTGGATGCTTGTTGCTTGTGCATAACAACAGTCTATGGATGTTGAAGCAACATCTGCAACTACAACAGCCGTGGACGATGATGCTGGCGATAAATTACAACTACTACTGTTCTTTAATAAGTGCAGAGAGGTCGATGATAAGTTACTGGAATTTGTACTATCAACAAGCAACTGATGTTGCTGGTGTTGTTGTTGTTGTTGTAAATGGAATTTTTGTTGTTGTTGCAACATATTGCTGGAACACGATGCCGCGACGGGAACTGATACCGCCAACGGAGGTGATGGCGAAACTCGAGTTGAGGCCGTGGCACCGTGGATTGTCGTCATAAATGATGAACTCGAGGTAATGTTGCTACTACTGGTGGGCATAAGATTATTGTGGAAAGGTGCTGCCGCTCCCAAGCTACATGTTGTTGCTGTCAATGTGGCAGCAATTGATATTGGAAGTGCTTGTGCTGAGCACAGTGATGATGATGACGACGATGTTGACACAGACGACGACGATGGTGATGATGACGAAGAAGAGGACGACGATGATGAAGAGAACGACGACGATGCACTTGACGAAAGTGATGAATTCGACGAAATTGATGATGAAGAACAGAGTGCTGTTGGCGATTTGGGGCTACTTTTTCGCGAGAACAGCTTTGTTATTACACTTGGTTTTGATTTTTGATGCTGTTGCGTTAATATTGCTGATTGTTGGCTGCCACTTGAGCAGGGCAGTGCATGCTGTTGTTGCTGCTGCAGGTGGTAGTTGTGGTGGATATTAGAATGTTGATTAGTTAGATTAGCTTTTAAATTGCACGAAACACCCGAATTGGCCGCTGATGACGATGCCATCGATGATAGCGTTGTTGATGAGTAAAAATTATAGGATTGCTCTGGAACGTCTAAGACTGTTTTATTAGGAGGTGGCTTGATATATGAACGGGTTATCTCGGATTGCTACAAAAGAAAAAATAAAAATGTTTAATTAAAAAACAGAGAAAGACTTATAAAACGTTCAATGAACTAACCTGATATTGCGCTCGTATCTGCAAGTCACGATCTTGACCCCATTCACTATCTGGTAATGGAATATGGTGTGGACATCGAATTTGTTGTTGTTGTTGCTGCTGTTGATGATGTTGCTTATCATTATTAATTGGTTTAAGTTTTGCGGCGACTGCTTGTTGTTGCTGTTTAGCAGTCATTATCGTCGCTGCATCAATTCCACCTCGAATATTGCTACTATTACAAATACTATAGCTACTACTACTGCTGCCTCCACATCCAACTCGATGATACTGATGTAAATGATTATTATTTCTAATTTGCCTATCACTAAGTAGTGTTGTATCGCGTACTAGTAGATCACGAGCTTGGATTGTATCAACACGCATTCTTCGACTTATGTGTCCTCTATAAAGAAAATAATTTTAAGACTATAGTAAATGGTAGGCAGATGGTTTTTAATATATATTTACCTGTCGTCAGGAGGTGTATTTAATGATGTGCGGGCCGGAACGCCGAGCCGCTCCATTCCCGCGCAGCCGGCAGACTGTACCGATAGCATCTGAAAGAATAAGAAAAAAAATAAAAATTTTAGTGAAAATCGTTGGTTAAAAAAAAGATAGAAAGTTATGTTTTTTGTACTGCTTACAACTATTTCTATTTTAGTATTGATAAATTGGTCTGTTTTTCAACTGTATGTGAATCAAATATTGGGATTAATAGTGTGCTTACAAATATTTTAAGGGTTGTAAGGTTAATGGTTTCGTGAAAATTGTTTATGAAAGGGACATATAGCCCTGCTTACAAATTTTTCATGCATTAAACTGATAATTGGTCAGTATTTAAATTTATTATGAATTAAATCTTGATATTTATGATGTGCTTACAAATATTTTAAGCACATTAAGGCTATGCTTACAAGATTTGATTAAGATTTTTGAATAAATATTAAAAATTCTAATACATTTTGAGACAGATGGGGTTTTAAGTAGTGTGCTTACAAGATTTTTCTAAAAACTATGAAAAATATCTATATTATCGTTGCTTGCTACAAATAAAATCAATCATTTAGTAGATTTTAGGTGCTTAGAAGTAACGCTTACAAATATTGAAAGACATCAATATCCATTTAGCAAAAGAACATAACTTGAATTTCAAATGTGTACGCTGACAACTTGCTCAAACATATTTTTTTTTTCTTTTATCAATTCTTAAACAACTGAATATTTTGCTCAAAACGAGTAGGTACTACATATGCTCATTATTTATGAGTGTAATAAACAACCTGATCACTTGCACATATTTTATCTCAAATAACCTCCTCCAATGTGCCGGCTCGGCCGTCCACCCACATACACAAGCACAAAACGTTGAGTGCTTGTTACATTGCACGTGCTTACATAGACAAATGATTGTTCCATACTTCAAGCTAAATTAATGTTCCGTTCGTCATGTACACAGGTGTCCGTGGTTTGAATCACATTAAATCCTCTACTCAAACTCACCAGACAATAAGACATAGGTATATCGAATTAATCAGCGAAAATCCCTCTAAATACCAAAACGCTACACAATCCAACCGACTGACACAACATCACAACGAAGAAAAGTGACACCGAAAATAAATCTCCCCTTCCTGAATGCCAAATTTTTGTTCTCTATTTGTGCCTCGATTTAGGGAAGGTGGCAATGGCGGCGCGCATTGGACCTTTTTCTTCACGTGTTTTATTTATTTATATTTGTTTTTGTTGTTTTTGCTTTGAACCTACTCAAATTTCGTGAATTTAGCTTCCTAGGTGATTCAATGAAATATCTACGTCAGCTAGTCTCACGAGGAAAATATTTTACATAATAATGAACAAGGTACAATATTAAGGTTTATAGGAGGTGTTTGTTTAAATTAGGGCTTTTGAGATTTATTCCAAAATTTCAAAGTTGATTATGCTTACACGCTAAAAGGCAAACACAAGTAAATGAATATACTGAATGAAAAATAATTTTTTAAAGTCGAATTTTTGCCGAATGCATTTGTATATTTTAAAAGAGTCTATAGTACCTTAAGGTGTAAAAAAGAAAATAAAAAACAAGCAACATTATCATTTTAGACTTCAGCCTGATGTAGATATATAAAAAACTTTCCAGACAGACATACTACCGTGCTATGAATATTTGAGCGAATATACGAATTTATATGAATGAAATCAAATCTGAGAGAATTTTACGAAGTATTTTCAGCAAGTTTATGAATATTCAGCTGGTTGAAAATGTGTGCTTACAAACATTTAAAGGTTATAAGAACATGATATGAGTTAATTGTTTTTCATTTAGAAAAAATTCAATTAAGAGGATCTGTGCAAACGTTATTAAGAGTAATGATAGATTATCATGCGATTACTAATTAGGTTTTAAAAATAAAAACAACTTAAATAAACTACAGTAAAAGAACGAGGGAAGACATCAGAAAGTTCTTAAACAAAAATAAATGAAAGGAAACAAGGGAAAGGGAAACTTTTTTGTGACAGGTTGTGCATAAGAATTCTTGTGAAGGACGAAAATGATTAACAGCTTTTGGTTTGTTTGAAATATACCAATTAATTTGCAGTCTTATTCTTTAATTGAATAAAATTAATTAAATTTACTGATAATATGAAACTATGAATCTATTTATTGTAAGCATGCTGCTTCAAGAGCTTATATACGCTATAAAACACTATACATTGTACTAGTTACATTGTAAGTCATATGCTTACAACTTCAATTACAATTTAAAGGCAAATCAGGCTATTTAAAATTTACGATGTGCTAAAATTGTGTAAGCAATTACATTTTTATAATAAAATTATCACAATTACTAGGAAAATGGCAGTCATTGTCTTAATATATGTAAGCTTACAACTTTAAAGATTCCTTACATTCCATTTTGAAAGCAAATTAAACAAAATCTACTCTTAGGGCTTCGATTCGTTTGTAATACTTTTCATTGTACAGTTATTTTTTTTTATTTTTCAATACTTCAGATCTGATATGAAGTTCATACAACTTTGCCATGCCCATAATTTTTGTGAACTAATTAAAAATAACTATAATATGCGACAACACTCAAACAACAAAAACGAAAATGGCGACATCAGGCATAAGTTTTCTTTTTTTTTATCATCTCTCGTGTACTTTTTATTTTTGCTGCGTTTAATGTTATTTTTGTACAAGAGTACACTCATTTTTATATATTGTTATGTTTTGTCTGTCTGGAGTGCAACAGACTGCGTTGTGGTCAGCAGACATAAATTGGGGTAAAGAGCCTCTGTTAAATGCACTGTGCATGAGTATTCTTTTTTTGTATTCTGTTTTGTTTTGTATTATAATCACAAAATCACATTTCGACCAGACAACCAAACGACGACAACGACAACAACGCAACGCAATGTTTATTGCAAATTCAAACAATTTCCCAAAAGATTAACATAAATTGCAGTCTTTGGGGTAATTTAAGTTCGATTATGTCTGGTTCGTTGTTCGTTGCTATGCGCTGCCATTCGGTATCGGCAAGGCATATCCATACAAAAAGAAAAAGTTTTCATTTTTTGTTTTGCTTGTTTTTTGTTGTTGCTTGTTTTTTTGTTACTGAACGTATACGTACCAACGACGACGACCCAAATTTTGCATTCTCGTTGCAACCATAAAATAAGGCGACACATCGCAACTCCTCCACTAATAGCTGCAGAAGCAGTAGCAAAAGCAGCACTCATACGCAGTACATGTGATGTTGTATCTTAAAATAAATTTCCTCGTTATTTGAACTTGAAAAAATACAATTTATATTTGTCGCAGTGGAAAGTTGGCATGTATGTGCACTAATTTTAAGTAAATGGTGCGTTGGTAAATAGTTTAATGGGTTGTCTTTATAAAAAGAATCAACACTTTATTGCATTTTTTTTCATGTAATAAGTGTTTTGCAAATTTACATGATATGTGGTTTTTCATAGTGCTTACAACTTTTTTGTGTTGGTTTGAGAGCAAAAAAGTTTTATTTTGTGTTTATTTGCTTTGTTTGATTCATTTTCATTTGAGTTTATCAGTGCTTACAAAATTATTCTTATTTTAAAATAATTTTATACTTCTAATGGCCTTTGTAGTTTTGTTTTGATAGTGCTTACAATATTTTTCTACACTTTTATCATCCAGCGCTTTTTTAGATTACATTTTTTGAAAATAAATTGCTAATTAACATGTGCTTACAATCTTACAAGCAGTACAATTTAATAGTTTAACGGGTTATCCTTATAATAAGAATCTGCACATTATTAAATTTTTTGTTGTCAGAATTGTTTTGAAAATCTACAAAAAGTGTGGTATTCCGTAGTGTTTACAACTTTTTTTGTATACTTTTAATTGCTTTAATTGGCATACGTTTTTATTTTTCATATTAATTTCGAGTACAAGGCTGCTTACAAAATTATTCTTTTTCAAAAGTTACTTTGAAGCTTTGTTATGGTGCGCTTACAATATTTTTTCACACTTTTGTCACTAAGCACTCTTTTAACTAACATTTTTTAATAGTGAAATGCTAATTAGCAAGTGCTTACAATTATTTCAAAGCACAACTTTACTTTTATTCCCATAAAAGCACTTTTGTATACTGCTTAGAGAACTTCATATTTAAGTCAATTTATTAAATTTATATTTTGTAAAAATAAAAGCAAAAGAAATATATGATAAAACAATGAACACGTTTTTTCCCTGTGACATAATGATTAAACACACATCATTTGCTTTTGTCATTTATCAAACTTCAGCAGGACACATAAACGAGCTACAGTGAAAAACCCTTTGGCATATTCCCCGTCGAGCAACACCTTACGTGCCATTTTAACCTAACTCTGCTGACATTATTATCCCAGTGGGTTGGATATAATAATAATAAATTTCCCCTTTTAGTACCCTACGAAAAAAATATATAAAGTTAAAAAGCCTTCCAAGGACTTTGTTCCCTTCTTCGCTTTAAAACAGCGCTTTTATGTTCCTGCTGTTGTTGTTGCTGTGCACGCAAAATGCAGGAATGCATTTTTTCTGTATAGTATATATTTTCTGCTGTACACGCATGAATGACAGCCGCCGTGAAATATCCTGAATACAAAATTTGCATATTTTTGTTTTTAGTTTTTTATTTCTCGTTTAATATTTTGTCCAAGGGGATAGCAAAAATGAAAAATGTGTATAATCAATTTTATAACCGCACATCAACCAACATCATCAGTCAAATGGATTTTATTACACAGCCAGAGAGCGGTAGCTAGTAAAACGATATGACGATGAAAGAAAACAAAAAAATACCAGAGAATTGGACATAGTACACGTGTAACCTTCAGATGACTTTCAGAAGGGAATAGGAACACATCAAAAAAGGGGTAAATAATCATAATCCTTTTTCCCTGTCACTATGATAAATTAATTTCAATTTTTTAAACAGTGAGAGAACTAAGTGGAAAATTTTAAATAAATTTTTGTTATGACGATTTTGCGAAACAAATAAATTTGTTTTTGTAAGCAAATTAATTTAAAGAGCTGAATAGAACTAAGCTTAATTACTTACATATAAGCTATAATCGAAAATTTGTTGGTACTTAAGAGAGTTAAGTTCAACTTATTTAAAAAATATCAAATAGTGATGATTCCGAACGGTTTATGCATTCTCAAAGTAGCTATGAGCTCTATTTCTATAATGAAAGCTATTGAAAAAAGTTGTAAGCGCTAAGAAATATTAGCTGAATTTTTGAAATATTTCAGTTTCGCAATCATTTTACTTTTTTTGGGTTTTATTTTCACGAAACCTTGTAAGCACATTCATGATTGCAGCAAAATATATTGGTTTTGTATCTTGCTATATGAAAGTTATGATTGATATTGAAAAAAGTTGTAAGTATAGACAAATTATTAGCTGAATTAGTCTTAACTTAACAGGAGTTTTAATATTTTTACTAGCTTAACATTCCCATTAGATTCAATTCACAGTTCTAATCACATTTGGATTCAGTTTTTATGATAAATAGGATACGATTTTAAAAGCGGTTATATAAAAGCAGCTGAATTGCAATGAAATATATTTTAAATTAATCTCAACATCCTATGGAAAAGAAAACATGGTGCAAGATATTACGATGTTTACCTTAATAAATAAACAGAAACTAACGACCTCAACAAGGCCAAGTGTAGATATAAATTTTTTTAAGTTGAGTTCTGATAAAATATTCGATTAAGAATTTCAATCTCCAATACAAAACAACAAAAGGAAGAGGAATTTATTTAAGGAGGAAATAATATTGTTTTGCATTGCACATCCTCTTTAAACTACGTTTCAGCTGAAATGGAGAAAATAAATGCTCAATGCAAAATCCAAAATACAAAATGAAAAAAAACAGAAAATAAATAAATAAAAAGTAGCATCAAGAATATTTAACAAAAAAAGGAAGAAAAAAAAATAAATTCATTCAAAATCACCAGACAAAAACAAAACTACAACGACAAGCAAGAAAGAAAAAAAAAAACAACACCCGACAACAGCATCATGCAGTCTAGTCTAGCATTTCATTGCTCCGAATACAAATCTTGGCACCGTTCCAAGTGAGGCAACTACAACTTTGCTGTCGCGTCGTCGTCGATGCGTCCCAACAAATACCGCATACAGGTATATCAAGCCGATATCTTACAAATGCAGAAACCTTCAAAAAAAAAATCTATAGGTGAATACCCAGTCTGGTTTTAGATTGTTCAACAACTTACTTTAGCAAAAAGGATTCAAAGGACATTAAGCAAAGAGGAAATTCAATGCCGATAGTAGTTTTGCACCCCACGACCGTCTTCGACAGACGATGTTTGGCAAAGAATACTTGAACATAATTTAATCGTTCAAATGCAGTAAGTTGAAGAAAAAAAAAATACCATCATCGTCTAGAGAAACTAGCCGAACAAATGTGTCATATATAATGAGGTGGAAGTACTTGGTTCGTCGCCTTCTTTTTTTTTTCTGGCAGCAATTCAGCTATGGTGTATAGAAAGCCAAAAATATTTGTGTGGATTTTTTTTTGTGCTTTGGGGTTTAAATGTTTAATCTTGTGCCAATTTGCGTCAGAATGGATATTTTGTATGTAAAATTTGAGTGCTTACATAGGTATAGTTGGTATATTTTTTTTTGTGTGTTAAAAATGAGATCCGCAAAAACAAGCCATCCGGATATATGTATTAGTATGACGTGGATGGTCTTATTTTTGGCAAAATTTAAACATTTCTTCTTGTCTAGCCGAAAATATCCCATGTAAACATTTAGTCTGCTGAGTTAGTGAAGTCAAGGTCATATATTTGCATTCTTGTTGTTTTTTCTCTTTAATTTATGGAGATATGAGTGAAATAGGATTGTAAGCACAACATATACATGAATAACATTAAGAGGTTTTATGTTAGCAATATATTTTCTACCTTTAATATGAAATAAAAGTTGTAAGCATGCATCACAAGTACGAATGATGGTGTAAGCACACTGTATTTTACTAAGTATCTACTCAATTTCATATAATATACATAAGGAATATTCAATAACATAAGAAAAACTTGTAAGCACATACTTTTTCAGCATATTTATTTCTCCTCCACATCATTAAATGCTTTGGTTGACAATAACAAAAGCAAACATGAACATACTTATGGCAAGATGTCGTTTATATCTACATGTATATATTTCTTCATAAAAAGACCAGACGAACTTAAATCTGAACTCAATAACTAGCCAAGCAAATAGTGAGAAGTTGTGGATTTAGTTTCTAGTCCCAGACAACAAGAACAACAACATATAACAGATCGGTGGTTTGATTGGCGTAGTGGCAAACCTGCAACTTTGTTGAAGGGTTTCCGGTCTATTTTGTGCTTTTTTTTTTGTTTGTCTGAAATATGATCAGGCACATATACCTTTCTACAGTCTACTGTTGTTGCTAAGACCAATAAACGCGGCGACAGTTTGTCGATGGATATTGACATAAACTAGAAATTAAAAAAAAAAAAAAATAACAAAGCAGATAGGGAATTCCCAAGACATTGTTGTTAAGCAGACACAGACACTCCTACGTTTGAAAGCCATATAAAGAAAATTAATGTTTAATATGCAAACTCTTCGATTAGGTTTGACAGATCATGCGTTGTATTTTTCTTTTTTTTCAAGGGATCTTATGAATCACTCACTATTCACAAAAGATCACGGCTGTCATTTACTTTGTGTGTGTGCAGGATGTTTGGATCGTGTTTCACAGATGGTTTGGTGCGAAGCCAGATTTTTATTCATTTTTTGTTGTTGTTGGTGTGTATGTACTCTCTTGATATTGCTTCACTTCGTTTGTTATGCTTGGATTGGCACCGAGAAAATAAAGGAAAGTAGGTTAAAATCACAGGACCTTGAGACTTCTTGTAAATGTTTACTCAAGTGGAAATTTAATTCAGATTAACCTGATTTCTGTTGAACTTCTATTTATTATTGTTTTTGTTGTTGAGGTGGTGTACAATGACAAAATGAAGGCTTAATGTATTATGATATGGAAGCAAAATTTTTGTTTACTACGTCGTAAGTTAATTTTTTTTGAAACTAACAGCTGGCAATGTAAACAAATTTGTAGACTCCAGATGGACAAGTGGTGTCTATTTTGTTTATCAAAATATATACATTATATATATAAAAAAAATCAAAACAAGGCCACTGCAAGAGGTAGGTATAAATGACACCATTATGACATGGATATGTTTTTAAAAGTTGTAAGCACATGCCATTTTAACATCAGGTAGTCAAACATGTGTTGTTTTGACTTAAGGTAATATGCTTCTGTGAATGAATTTTGTAAGCACATGAGTTTGCTTAGTAAATTAGAAAAAAGCATGCTGTGCAGGATATAATCTCATGATAGATATCAAAGTAAAATTGCAAAAGTTTGTATATGACTGTTTTTAAGTTTTTCTTAGAAATAATTTTGTTTCTTTTGCTAAAAAATTTGTAAGCACATTAGCAATTGAGTTAAAACTTGAAAACGAAAGCAGTTAATGAAAGTGAAATAAGATATTCTATGCAAAAACTTGTAAGCACACTAGTTTTTGACCTTAAATGATAAAATCCATGTATTTTTCCCAGCTATTAAGAACACATTTAAATAAAAAATTTCAAAATATTTTGAAAAATAGTGTTGTCAACTCTTATAAGTGCTGCTTAGAAAGAATTTGTTGTCTATTGAATACAAAAACTTTTGCAAGCACATTAGCTCTTGAGTTGGAACTAGGAGAAGTGAGCAGATAGAGTAGAAAAAATAAATTATGTTAAACAGAAACTTGTAAGCACAAGATTTTTCGACATAATATGGAAATATTTATCCTTTTTCTTCACAAAAAACACATTTTTGAAGTCAAATTATAACCTTGTCAGTACACTCTTGGCTATATATGTATATTCAATGTTTTTCAACTGTCTGCTATCCTTGAAAATTCGACATCAAAAACAATCTTTCAAATTGTCAAGCAAACATTGAAACAAAAATATTTACAAAGCTTTAATTAGATTTAAACAAGAAAGATCAACCTGAAGAGACAGACCAACAACAAAAAAAAGGATAAATAAAATCCTCCAAAATCCTTGATTTCTCTACTTGAACAGGAAATATAAATAAAACATCCATCTTCAAGTTTATATCAAACTCAAGAACCTTTTTTTTTTCTTCATTTCAAAATGTCTCTCTCTTTCTCTCGGTCTTTCATTGAATTTTCTCGCACTAACACATTTAAATGAGTTTATGTTCGAGGAAAAGTACACACATATAAGAAAGCAAAAAAAAGTCTATTTCACATAATGTACAGCTTTCTTCTGGCAAAAATCGATTTTCTCTTCTTCTGGTTGTAGTTGTGTGAAGCTTAAGTGTTAGATACTTGAGAATTCCATTTTGTATTTTAGTGTATGTCACTGCATTTGTGGTTGTTTTTTTGTCTTTAATTTCCGCACAGTGTTATAAGTTGTTGTCTGTCTCACTCTAGTCCTTGCCATATAACAACAACAAAAATGAAGCTATATATCCTTAGCAATAAAAAAGTCAAGAAGTTAGAAATTCACACTCTCACCGGTCGGTGTGGTGATGTGCTAGATCATGTCGTCAACCCACTATCACGACATGTCATTAAGTCAGGGTATTTGAATACTTCCTCTCTGAAGACGCATGTTTGACCTAGTCTGGCATACAAATGCATAGTCATTCATACGTAATCGAACACAGCCACACACACCTACAAACACATAATATTTTATACATCTCCTTTGTTAATGCTACAAACATATAAATACATCTTGTCTACATTTCTCTCTTCCCCCAACCCCAAATCCTTCATTTCTCTTTTTTTTTTTATTTTTGCTAAGAGGCTTTTATTTGGTTTGTCTTCTCCTATTTGTCTATACATAGACAGAGCTTCGGTTAGGAGCCACCTTCTTTTGAATCTTATGTGATATTTATTGTGAATTATATTTGATGCAGATTTTCTACGGACAATCGCTAGCTGAATCCTCCAAAACATAGGGATGTTCTAGCCTAGTGCCACCCTTTTAATTTTTTTTTTCTCGGCAGTCGACAAATCTCTATATTATGAAGCACACACGTGCTGAATTTGATTTTGTAGCTAAGCAGACTATGAGGCGAGAGTTGTTCGCAATAATGCCTCGGTTTGCAGCTATGCTATGTATGCTGTAATAGATTTTTCAAATTTTTGCTTGGATTTCTTGGTATTCTATAAGCTTTGCTTTATATACATGAATTTAAATAAACAATACATATCTAAATACTTATATTGTATATGTTCGTATGTATATGTAACAACTAAACGCAGACAAAAGAAAGAATATAACTTAAGTTATTTATTTATGCTGTTCGTTTTCTTTGAATGAAATCAAGCACGTAGACATGGTATTATCATTTCTTTTTTTTTTTTTTTATTTTTACATTTTAATGTATATACCTACTTTGTCTGTTGTAGACAGAGACTTTTCAATCATTATCCTTTCTTTTCTTAGAGAAAGGGAAAAAAAACATAAAGTTATCTATCATTCAGCATACTCTTTAATATGTTGAAATTTGAATTTTAGTTAAAGCGGTATATATTAGTGCAAAATAATATATTATGCAAAAATAACGGAATTTGAAAAGTAAGCACATTCTTTTTGTGTTGATTTTTAATTGCATTTCAAAGTATAACAATTGTTTGAAATATATCAAACGAAAAAACTTGTAAGCATATGCTTTTTGATTTTGTTTTTGTAAATGAGTAAAACGAAAGAATAAAATCCTTTTTTATTTTTTTTTTTTATTAAATTGGAGATAGAATTTGTCTATCTTGATACAAGAAGACTTTAGAAAATTACTCTATTCTTTATGTATTTCTAAAATTATGTAATTATGATGTAAGCACATAGTATTTGTGTGAGTAACTTAACTCACTTATGAGCTGATAGGCTATTTGAAATATTTGGAACAAAAAAACTTGTAAGCACAAGCTGAACAAAATATAGCGGTTTTTTTTGTGAACATGAGTAATGTCTTTGTTGATATAAAATGACATTAAAATATTTAATATATTATATTAATACTCGAAAATAACGGAATTTGATGTAAGCACATACTTTTTTCATGAGTTATTAAACTCATTTAAGAGGTTAACGGGTATTTGAAATATTCGAAAGAAAAAAGCATGTAAGCAAACACATAATAGCAACACATTTAGATGTTTTTGAAAGCTGTATTTTTCTGTTATAAGTAATATTATACCGTAGATAAAAGGATAATATCGAAAGGATTCAAGCATTTTGTAAACACGTTTATTTTTAAATAATTTTTTTTTGTAAGACCCAAATTAAAAAACAAGATTTAAAACACGCAACCCTTTTATCAGTCTTTCACAACTTTTACTTTTTTTTTTATTAATGTGAATTCAGCCCGCAGAAAGTTTTTTCTTTTAATTTTGTTATTGTTGACGAAAAAATCATAAAAAATTCATCAGTCGCGAACATCCAACCACTTCAAATATATAATATATGTGCAAGAAAAAAAAACTGAACTCGAGACACTCACATGCACGTAATTTAATATTCAAGTGCAACCAATTTTTCTTTCAGTTTCGTTTCGCTTGCGTTGCTTTTGTTCTCTCTCTTTTTATACTCAAACTTCATTATTAATACAGAGCAATTTATCAACAGTGAAAAAAAAAAAAATATTATAGTCGCTGTTTTTCTTAATAAAATTGAATACGAATGTGTTGCTATTGAGCACAAGTATGTATTTTGTAAGAAGTGAAATTGTTTTTTTTTTTTTGTTCGTTAACAAACAAATGTTTTGAACTGACTGTTTTTTTTGCATTTGAATAAAATGACATGAAGAGACAAAATTCTTTCTAAATTGAATACATTACAATAAAATCAAATAATATAAGATTTTGACTAAAATAAGTGTTTTTTCTGTAATGTTTCAGTTAAAATTAATTTAATGATATTGAATTTTTCTTTATAATTGAAATGGAAATTGAAATAATATAACAACTTACAACTCAATTATTTAGTAATATCTTAATTTAACTTTTTCTTAAATATTTTCACACATTTTTTAAAAGCTATGATAACAAAATCTAAAATTAGATTAAAAAATTAGAATTCTCCAATTTATTGCATTTTGGTATTTTAAGCACACAGAATATTGTAAGCAATAACATATTTGACTATGGCCATTGTCGCTTTAAGATTCGTAGTTAAAAAATCTTACATTTATTGCATATACACCTTGTAAGCACATGAAACATTGATCTACAACAACACTATCCAGCATTAAAAAGACTCTACTTTTAATTAAAATCTTTTAGTTTAAATTAAAACAAAATTTGGATGAAAAATAATTTGGAATATTGTTGAAATTGAAACTGACTGTGCTTCAGCACACTTTTTATGCATTTATAAGACAGAGATAGAATTGAAAACTTTAAATGTTCTAAGCACACAAAATTTGATGGAGGTTAAACATTTTTCAGGTCTTTTAAATAAAAAAGTACTAACATTTTCATTCTTAAGTACAAAATATTGATCGAATTTTGTAAGCACCGAACAATTTGAATAAAAACTATGCTTTTTTACACTTTTTCAATTAATATTTTCCAAAAAATAACACACAAAACTTGTAAGCACTTATCTTACGTTAGTACTGTTGAAATTAATTTAACAAGTTTGTCTGTTTTCAATTCAATAAAATAAACGTTTAAATTGTGCAAAACGAAAAATCAGTTAAATTGTTCAAAATATTTATCGGTCGTTCATAATACATTAACACATTCAATTAGGTTAAGAGCCAAAATAAAAAACACATAATTGACAGAAAACGTTTCATTTTTAATTTATAAATGAAACAAAAAAAAAAAAAAACTGCCAAGGATCACTTCAACTCAGACAAATTTATTTGGAAATACAAAAAATGTCCTTAAGCCAGGAGGCATGTTTAATTTGCCATCATTTTACGTCAGAGCATCATAAATTTATTTTATTTCCATGTATTGGGTGCTGTGTTTTATTAAGCCCTAGAGAACAATACCTAAAAAAAATGTCTGCTTTAAAAGTAAAAAAAAAAAAAACATAACAAAAATTGATATCGTTTTTCTTTTATTATCCTCGTGTGCGGCTGTGCCTGTTCCCTTTAGGCGGAATTCAATTTCAAACACATAGCTATAAAGTTTGTGTGTCGAACCCCCTTACGGAACCTCTTCCTTCAATATTCCCTAGAATATAGGCCAAATCGAAGTCAGAAAATCATTTATTCTATAAAAATCCCTCGAGCACAATTTTGTGTATTTTTTTTTTTTTTTTTTGTAAAGGAAGAATTTTACATTTCTGTGTTGGAACTGCATTGTATTCCGGCATTATGAATGGAACTTAAATATCATTTTGGTATTTTTTTGAGGTTTAACCTGATGAAATTTACATTTTAATTAAAAACTCTCCGAATTTCATGAATTTCTAAAATTGCAATAAAAAAGCAAAAAAAAAAATTATATTGAACAAAAGGACTCGTGAATCTCCAAGGACATAAACACAGCAGCGTGCACGCCCTATATATAGTATATGAATTTTCAAATTAAAAATGAAAACAAAGCAAACAATATTGAATAAGGGAAGCCAATCATGGTGGTTTTGTTGCTGTTGTCCTTTTGTTCAAAAGGAAACACCTATAGAGCCCAGGCAGAATAAATTATGGGGGTTAAAGAGGGATGCAGTTGGATTAGATGGACAGAGTGCGGTAGTGAAGTCACCTCTGATGATGTCACCGCGCCGCACCGCTTGCTTACTTATCCCTTTCTTTTTGTATTAAAAATTCCTAAAAAAAAATCAGAACCCAGAAATTGAGGGTTTTTTGTGGTGCTCAGTGACAACGCACGTGTACGTCATTACAACCACAATACCGTTCTGATTGGGAGTACTCATTCCATTTTGTTCTAGTTCTTGAATTTGTGCAAAAGACAATTTGAACTTTGATATTTTTAGGTTTTGTTTTTGTCATTGGACTGTCGGCATGAGGCTTGGGGGATTTTTTTTTACGTCGTGCGTAATAAATAGAAAGAAAGTTGATTTCTTGGCGATGAGTAAGGGGAAGGTCATCAAGCGTTGGGAAATAAAAATTAGGTGAATTTATTCTGTTTTAAGTTGTAATCAATCGAATTATATTTCTGAAATAAAGAATCTCTGACAAAATGTGTCATGTTTTTAGTTTTTCTTACCCAAAAATGACTAAAAATATTGTAAGCACACATTTGAAATATTTTTATTTTAAATTGAAAACTTTGTTGACTGTTGATTGTTCTTTTCTCGCCTTAAAATTTTGTAAGCGCATCATTACAGTTGTTATTTAGTTGATTTTTAAAAGGGTAAACTCATAAATTGAGGCTATTGATCAAGCTATTGATCAAGCAAATACGGAAATCGCTCTCAATTGTGTTGAATCTTCTAATAACTTGTAAGCATATGTATAAAAAAATAGTAAGTATTTGATGTATTTTTTCTGAAAACTATTCCGTTTTTCTACGCTGAATTAACATTCATAACACTTCGACCTTTCTCGAACAAAATAGAAATCACATTTCAAAGTCCATCAAAGCACGTATTTTTTTCACATTTATATTGTTTTATTTTGAAATTTGTCAGCAAGTTGTAAGCAACTACATAAGACGGTTAAAAAGTTTTCAAACATGTCATATGTATACAAATGCATCATTCAGCAATGTTCTTACAAATTTAATATAAGTTTGAAATCTTCTTTTAATATAGGTAGTATATTATACAATCCATCTGAGACATTTTCATTTCAATATCTTTTGTTACACTGATAACTCATTAAGTAGGAAGTCTAAAACTTCAACAAATCATTCTTTCAAAGAAAGAAAAAAAGGTATTACTAAATAACAAAAGCCATTGTGTAACAGCTCATTCCAATTACCAATTGAGTCTAAAAAACTAACTTGTTCTGAATGAACAGGAAAAGGAAGTTAAATACAAAAATACAAAAAAAAGAAAGGAAACTGAAACTTTTCTCCTAACTTCATTTCTTCGTTCTCACACTTCGAGCAATGCCCTAAATTATAAGGAATGTGAAGAAAAGAAACTTCTTCTATGCGCCAAGAGTAACAAAATATCCGGGTTTAAGCATAGTACAAAAAAAAAATGTCAAAATGAAAAACTTACAAAAGTTGAATGAGAAAAAAAAGTAATGAGAACAGTATTCCCTTGTTTTCGACGTCCGGAATGAAAATCCCTAATCCAGAGTGCAATTACCTCTGGCGCAGATTTTATGTTTTCTTTATTATTTAATTTTTTCTTTGTTTTTTAATTTTTTTTTCCTTTTTTTTTACTTACAAAAGTGAAAACAAAAGGAACCTCGAAAAGGACGTTCATCTATTATTCACCGAAAATTATTTTCACTATGACAAGAGAGAAGAAGTAAAAAAAAAATTTTTAACAAGAATTTTAATTACACAAACGGAAGCCGAGAAGAAAGGACCAAATTACACGAAAAGTTAACAAAAAAACAAAAAAAAAAAGCACCCAGATGATGCAGATTGTTGTAAGCGCTATTGCAGTCTTTATTTTCATTGGGAATACCAACTGCTACACCCATTGGTATAATGAATCGATTTTTACATTTGGTGGAATTAAACAGTATTGTGCTATTAAATGTGGCGATGAACCACATACATTGTGCCAAGATGAGGTTGAAATGGTTTATTTAATAAATTAAATGAAATTAAATTTAAAACAATTTCATATTTTTAGGATTTTCTCGGACCTTCTTATTCAAAATGTTCTGAGAACTTTTATCTTTTCGATCTGAAGGACTCAAATTTGAAGGACGATGTTTTAATGGGGCTTAATGGTCTACGAAACCGGATTGCTGACAAAATGCAAGTTGCGAATATGATTATTTTGGTAAGAAATATTCACAATGCTGAATAGCTGAATTGTAAATTTTACAAATTTAGACATGGGACGAAGAACTAAGCTCAATGGCACAAATATTTTTATCTAGATGCAAGCCATTTGCAAAAAATTCCTGTACAAACTTGGGTAAACCTGAGTTCGATGCTTCAGAGTATGAACCACGGCACTATCATGTAGCTGAATGTATGGCATTTCGTAAATCAAAATTTTTTCCATACAATTTTTTCCCATCAATATTGCGGGATTGGTATTATGAAAAGAACATGATGAAACGACCAAAATTATTCAGATCAGAGTTTAATGAACTCTATGGTGTGCTGAATGTGCACAATAATTTTACACGCTTGGCTAATCCAAGGCTGTCAAGAGTTGGGTGTGGACTTGCGAGGTTTGAATTTTGTTTTCATACTTTCAATGGACGTTACTTTATTTCAATTTAAAACTTAGATATGAAGATGGCTATGCTCTGCTCTGCTATTTCTTTCCTTATTTTCAATCTGATGTGAGATTCGATCGTGGAACACCGGCTACTACTTGTCCTAACCTTTTCCCACTAAGTGGTGAAATGTTTCATAATCTCTGTACTAATCGAGGAACTTTTTTAAGACCAATTATCAACAAGACTGTATTATTTATAAGTATTTTAGTTTGTTTTATATACTTACGGGTACAGGATGTTCCGGCTCCGCGTGCAAGGGGGTTCGATCTTCTGGCAAAAGTGGAATTGGTAATGCCAGAGCCCCAGTAGTGGCTCGACGTGCTGAACGGTAGCAATGTATAACCGCAATTAGAATGCTTATGGTTGTGCCACAGATTGATATTCCTGCCGAAATCGCTAGAATATATCCTGAAAATATATAAACGAAAAATTAATGTTAGTAAATTTGTCAAACGGTGATATTTCTTAATTCAGCTTAGAATTATTGAGTGCTTATAAGATTTGTTGGTAAAATAGGTAAGATGTATTAATTTGAAGATATTTTCGGTTAAGTTTGTAACAAAGGCATATGTGCTTACAACTAAAACACAGTGCTTACAATATTTAATCTTATCAATATAATATCTACAAATAAAGAAGTTTAAATAACATGTTTATGTTCATGTACAAAGTGTGCTTACAAATATAAAATAAGATTATAGTGCATTAAGAGCCAAATAATATTGTTTCGCAAACGAATTCTAGATAGTCGTAAAAATAAGTGAAGATCTCAGGATTATAAATTGCCTCAAGACTTAAATTTAACATTGAACTCTAGAATTAATTTTCTTAAAAGTTCAAGTGCGCCAAGCATATGAAAACAATTTTTTCAATTAATCCAAACTTTTGGTCACAAAGCTTATAGTCTACTGACCTCTGTCCATACTACATACATATATACTTATCTGTTAAAGATGAGCCTTTAATTTTTGTATTTCTCTCTAATTCTTGAACCACTCTTGAATGGAATGAATAATATAATTCAAAGAAACTTTATTAGAAAATTACACTAACCCCTAAATATAATACAAAAAACTAAGTGCTAACATTCACATAACCGAAATTGAGTCAAGTTCAATGGCATTTTTATTAACTACCAAGGCAAAACCACAAAGAAAATTATATTGTTTTATACAATATTTTATGTTTATTTGTATTTGTTTCAATTTTTTTTTTGTATTGTCAGTTTGAAATTATTATCAACCAAGGCCAAGATTATCTCAAATTAGTCAAAAAAAAAAAAAAAAAATCAGGAATGGCGTGAGTAGTCTTTAAATGTCCAGCTTTTGCCAAGCTATACTAGTTATCTCTGTGAAGAGCTATTAATTCAGCACAATTCTCTTGCACTTTGACTCTGTGGGACAAATTCAAAAATTAATCGGATTAAATTTTCAAAACCCGGAATAAATTCATTCAATTTTTTAAGGAAATGAAATAGATTCAACCAATTTAGAGACACAAAATCGATAGAGCACACATAACCCATATAACAAGACGACTCACCGACTTCACATCATCAATTTTATTGCTGCTGCTGTTTTTGGTGCCAAAACCGATTTAGACAGCATTCAATATAATTGACATACGTAGGTTGGTATATACTATATAGATGCAATGCACGTTCACATCATCGTCGTCGTCGTACACCTGTGTGCTGTGTATTTCCATTTTGGCAACAGCAGCAGCAGCTACTATATAAGCAAAATGGCAGCATTTTCTATTTTCAGTTCGGAAGCCATCCTGTAGCCATGTCTAGTCTAGTCTACCAAATGTACTGCATGCACATCTGGTACACCTGTCTCTTATACTTCTATAATAGTTTCATCGTCGTGTCGGTTGGGGTTGTGTGCTGGGTAAGCTGAATGGGCGGTGTTGCACCGGAAAAGTTTCCCACGTTCCAATTATTGATTTTTCATCTGCCTGGTACAGTATACACCCATACTTACACCCATTTAGAAGGGGTACATAATAATAGGCTTGGCTTGCAGGTATTGCCATTTGACTGCATTTGGAAGATGTTGACTGCAAGTTTTCATGACTTTTTCACCGAAGTTATAAAAACTAATATCGGTTATAATTTTGAATTAAAAGAAAAGTTGCTGAATTGAGTTTAAAGTCTTAAGCTGAATGGCTGAATTCTACAGAAATAAATAATTCAGCAAGACAAACCAGCTTTAAAAAATCTCCCCAATTTGGCAACGCTGCTGCTGAGCAAAAAAAAATCAGTATATGTACTTTACCAACATGCATACATACAAAGTATATCAGCACGAGTGTTTTTATTTTTATGCAGTCTCCTGGTTGTATATATGTATGCGTGAGTGCACAGCATTTCCCGGCGGGGTTCTTATATCAGCTGCAGAATTTCCCTGACCTCGGTGTGTGGTGTGATGTGTGAAACATTTTCTGCTTTTATTATTGTTGTTCTTATTTGTCGTCAGTATGAGAGCACATGGCGGCCGACAGATAGACGGGCAAATTGCCAACAGCAGGAAAACTCATGAGAATAGAGATGTTGTTTCGTTTTTTTTTTTTTGTTGTTTGTTTTGTTGTTGTTTTATTTTCATTTTATATTTTTTTTTTTTAGTTCATAAGCTTCAAAATGGAATTCAGCACGTGAGAAATTATTTTATTTGCTGAATTTATTATTTGAATTGAAAAATGAAAAAAAAAACATATACATAAGCACCGGAAGAAGTGGGACTGCAGAAATGATGATATTGTGAACAAATTAAAAATGAAACAATAGAAAAAAAATTGTATTTCCTGTTTTTCGTTTGTTGCAGTTTTGTTATTACAAAGCTTGATTTCATTTTTTTTTTGTCTTGTTTTTACCAGATGGTACCATGTTTAGAAGGAAAATATTACAAAATATATCACGTTTATTGCTTTCCATTAATTCAAATGGTCAGGCAGGATCCAAAAGGTTTTGTTTTGTTATTTTAAGCTCAAATTTGATTCAAAGAACTGTGCCAGAGAAGTGCTTACAACAAATTATACCTTAAATCCATCCAATAAAAAATGCTAATTTTGTCTTGAGTATTCTAAGTTTATTAATCGGTGTGCCTACAATTTTTTCTATATAAAAAAAACTAAAAGAAAAAATAAACTTGAAACATTGAAAATTAAAAAAAATATTAAACATAGATTTTAACATTTAATTATACTTAAATTACTTAAATCAAAAACTATAATACAGAAAAGCTTATAGTCAACAAAAATACTTTAAGAAGTTTTAATATAAACATCAATAGAAACTTCATCGCCCTTGTAATAATTTTCGATGAAATTTTTTGCACACAAGACTTAAAGACGACAGATACATCAATTGAAATTAAAATTTAACACATACAATTTTTTGTAATTAAGGTATTTTGAATCAAAATATAATTCACAAAAATTATTGTGGTTACTTACAATGTTTTTTTTTTCAAATGAAAATAAATTCAAAGTATGACAGATTGTTCGTCATATTAAAAAAAAAAGAAATATCACGTGCTTACAATATATTTGCCTACGGAAAGTTATTTACATATTTTCAAATAAATCATTTTAATTGCTTAAACCGAATTATTTCGATAATTAATTACAAAAATCAAACAAATTTAAGTATAAGGAGCTTTAAATACATAAATTACTATATTTTCTTAGCAAAAATGAAGTTGCTTACAACTTTTTTCAAATTCAAACAGATGAAAAATATGTCAATACACTCTCAACTCCAAAATCAATAAAATAATTCACGTGCTCACAAAATATTTATCAGCTGAAACACACCAGCTTTATTTTTCAACAAAAAACGTATTGGAAACAATTTACCAGACTTTAATAAACAAACTTAAGTAAAAGAGAATAACATCACACTGAATCAAAAAACCCAACTTTACTTTCTTCTATACAGCGGAAATTCACCTTATAACCTCTGTACATTTAAGCTTTATTTGTGTTGATATTAATGTTATATCTACATCGTTCTCTCTGGAAGAGAAGCCCTCGAAACAACAAAAAAAAAGCACACAGACTAAAAACAAGAACAACAAATATTACGTTTCTGTCTAGACGCTATTGCTTTATGATAACAAAATTAACAACCTTCACCAAATAAATATTGCATAACCATAAAAAAAAAATATACAAAAAATGAAAAAAAAAAACTAAACCGGAAAATGTCGTAGGTACATACCATTGGGTTTAGCAATATCGGGTTGTAATTGGATTTTTTTTTTCGAAACTTAGCAGAGAGATAGTAGGAAGGTAGTCAATAAAGATATAAGTTTAGATTCCGTAATTAGTTTTTTCTTTGAATTACTTTATCAATGACAGGAACAAACTTTCGAGTCATTGATAAACCAAACCAAAGTCTAATTCAGCTAGGGTTTTTGTTAATTCAGCTTAAAAGAATATTCTTAATTTCCATCATGAAACATGAAGTCATATATATTTCTCTCTATCAAACTCGAATAGTAAGTCTGAATGTAAATATTGTTCTGGAATTAATTTAGGAAACGTCTGTCTTGTGTTGTGTGATAGCAAACGCGTGCAACACAAAACAATGACGCAATTCTATTGAATTTTTTTTTCTGTTAGAGTTTGTGAAATAAAAAAAAGTTTATATAGATACCACGAGCCATTTCAATTTGCTCCCAATATCTAACTATCACGTCTCATGGACGTTGCATGTGATATTTTAGAATTTAGGAATATTTTTGTTTTCAGTTTTAACAATCAAGAGTTAATATATTTTATCTTAAAAAAGATATTTATAAATATTTTCCTGGAAACGAAGCAAGTCAGGGTTTTTTTTTTCTTAGTGAGCTTAGTTAAGTATGGCACGTGCAAGGTGAAATCTAAAATTCTAACCCCAAACTGAATTCGGTTATCTAATTACTTGTGAATACTTTTATATTTTTTTTTTATTCGCGTGCTTTTTATCTACCCATCTAGACTGGTTGATTAATTTGTTCGTCAAGGTTAGGTTATGCACTTTGATTAAATTTTAAATAAAGAAATGATTTTTTTTTTGCTGTTTTGATAAAGTATCTGTATGCATGATACGCCTTAGAATTTGTTTTGAATATATTCACAATTTTCAACAGTTGCAAAACATAAACTGGGAAAACCAAAATTTGTAAGCACAGTTATAATTTAATCCCAAGCAATATGAACTCTGCTTCTATAAGCCTTCTTTAGTTGATTTGTGATAATTTTGTAGGAGCTTTTAAATTTACTCTTACAGGGTGAGTAAATGAGACAATGGTTCTTTTTTTGCTTATAGGAGTGTTATACAAGGCTTATACAAGTGCAAAACACGCTTTACTCGATGATTATAGGAGTAAAATTGTTAATTGGGTTAATACGAGATGAAAAAAAAATCATCATTTCAATTCTATGTAATATTCATGATAATATACAAGTAGTACATACTTAGCATTTGCTTGCGTTTTTTTCTCCTTGAGACTGTCCTCCTCATGCACTTATTGTTCGTGAGTAGATTTACAAAATGATGAATTGGCTATAATAACAAATTCAAAGTCCACACATATCTATTTCTATACTTGAGTCTATCTATTGTTGAGGTTTTTTTTTTTTTCATAATACACTTTTGTATAATAGCACATAAACGACTAAACAAGTTATTATGTCTAAGAATTTGTCACAAATACTGTGAATGTGAGTCACATTATAAAATAATTATTGTTAGTCATTCATATAGTAGTTCAGACAACGCTATAAGAGAGTGATATTGATAAAAATCTAAAACAAAAAAAAAACTGACTTTGTTGTTGCTTTTGTTTTCATTGAGCTGTTTAATTAGTTTTATTTATTTTTTTTTTTGCGAGTAAAATGGAATGAAATTGTCTCATCACAAAATTATGATTTCGATTTCGTTTAACAAAAAAATACATAAATATTGTAATATGACAATTGTGACCTTGTTTTTGGTTTCTCAATCATTGAATATTGATAACAGATGGGGAATAAATTAACAACATGGAACTTTTATTGTCATTTTGATTGTTGAAAATCACAATGTTTAACATAAAAGACACTACAACAATAAATTAGCTGCTGAAAAGTTGTTGCTTACAATTTTTATAACGAGATGATTATTCGTTTTTATGTGTAGTTTGGAGAAATATGTTGTATTTTGATTTTGCTCATGTGCTTACAACATTTTTAGTTTAAAAATTACATCTTAGTCATTTTTAATATAAATTGTATCAATATAGTTCATATTTCAGTGCTATAACGTCATAAACCTTATTGCTTACAACCATAGATCTATGAAGAAAACTTCCAAAACCATTTAAAAAATAACAAATAAAATAAAGTTTTCACACCGTTATGTGTTTGTATAAGTGTAAGTATACATATTTTCAAGGATTTTGAAAAACTAAGCTATTTAAATACCAAGAAAAGGCCACAAACAAATTCTAAGCTTTTAATTCATAATTCAGAAGAGTGCTTACAATTTTTTTTTGTATAGTTTGTAAAATTGTTTTCTAATTTTGAACAATTAGTGCTTACAACTTTTTTCTAAAAGAATGATTATAAAGTTTTTTTCAAAGACAACCTCAATGTTTTTCCCCACTGTTTGTGTATGTGCTTATAACTTTAAAACCCATTCTTACTCAAATAATAACTTGTCACTATCACCTTTTTGAAATAAAAAAAAATTCTTGATAAAATTGTCTGGGTCGCAAAAATTTCATTTGCATTTGATAGTGAATTAGCACTATAAATTAATTTAGTACAAACTACAAAAAAAAGTTAGTTTTCATTGAAAAAGTTCAATTCAGTGGCGGTAAGGTAAGTGCTTACAACTTTTTTCTAAGAGGATGATTATAAGGTTTTTTCAAAGACAACCTGACAGTACTTTCCGACTGTTTGTATATGTGCTTATAACATTTAAGCCAATTCTAACTCAAATAATCTACTTGCGACATCACTGAGATATCACTTGTCATTATCACTTTAAGAAATAAAAAAATTCTTGATAATTTTGTCTGTGTCGCAAAAATTTGATTTGCATTTGATAGTGAATCAATGCTTCACATTGTCGTCTGCTGAATTTTGAACAATGAGGTTTAAAATATATAAATAAAGTCGTATCTTATCATGTTTGTCGATAATTAAACAGAGAGAAAAAAAAATGAAATATAATAACCCACTCAGACATTAATTCTTGCAACAATGTTGCAAGGTCTACTACAATGTAGACACGTCAATTCAGCGCTTTATGAGAGAATGAAATGATTTATAACCCCCGTTGGACATAAATCACTTTTCCTTTGAAACTGAAAACATTTTTTTTGTTGTTCTTGTTTTATTTTTTTTCTGAAAAAAGCCTTGAGCTAATGCAGACGGAGACTATAAAGTTCTCTTCTTCATTTTCTTTGGCCAACATAAACCATAAGAGATAGTGTTCATCGTTGTCGTCGTCGGATGAATTTCAAAAGATAAATTTACCCACAATGTACATTTGTACATATATTGTTTTTATAAAAACCAAACATTTTATTTAATGTATTTAAAAGCAATGTTAAAGGATTAAAATAAATTGGTATATCACATAATTAAATATCTGTACATCCTCATTCTAATTGCAGTACAACAATGTAAAATCACAAATTTATTTTTTTTTTTTGCTGTTGTTTGGTTGTTTTGACTCTTTGAACATTAAAACGTTCACAAAAGTATTTTAATTTGGTATTTTTTTTTTTTTAATTTTTTTTTGTGTTCTTTCAAAAATAACAACCAAACATCTGCCCACTCATCAGTGGCAAGCCAATTTAAATTGATTCATTTTTGTTGTTGTTGCTGTTCGTTTGCCTCTGAATTTTTATTTTTACTACCCGATTGTCTGTTGAACGTCTAATTTAAAATCAAGAATGCCATCGCGATGAAAAATGGCAAGCAAAATTAGATTGATGACTGCGACTGAGGGGGGTATTAATACAAAAAAAAAACGAGTGATAGGAGGCAAGACTTGGTGGTTTGTAGGTAGGTACATCTTTAGGGTGAAATTGATGCACAACCAGAGAAGAAGAAAAAAAAAAAAAAACAAATAACTGAATGAAGAATTCAACTTTGTTTCGTGCCAAAGTGGCAATGATGGCAGTCTCGCAGTAGTCAGCAAAAAAAAAATCCTCTTCAACAAAATAAAATAAAACCAAAATGTATGCAAGTTAGTATGTAGGTTGGTCTGTCTCTGTACATTATAAGAGATATGTATATCAGGGAGCAGCAGGAATCTTCTTGAAGGTCAATTTCTAAAGAGACTGAAAGGC